>NW_027362764.1:331641489-334141489 GCF_046119375.1 Phyllobates terribilis | reverse complement strand
CCCATGACATGCGGCATGCACATGGGTCCCCCATGACATGAGTCATGCATTTAGGGTCCCCATGGCATGCGGCATGCATTTTGGGTTCTCAAGACAAGCAGCATGCATTTGGGAACCCCATGACATGGAACATGCATTTGGGGTTCCCATGACATGTGGCATGCACATGGGTCCCCCATGACATGTGGCATGCATGTGGGGCCCCCATGACATGCGGCATGCACGTGGGGCACCCACGACATGAGGCATGCATTTGGGGCCCTCATGACATGAGGCATGCATTTGGGGCCCCTATGACATGCGGCATGCTTTCTTGGCCCTCATGACAAGCGGCTTGCACCTGGGGCCCCATGACATGTGCTATGCACGTGGAGCCCCATGACATGCGGTATGCATGTGGTGCCGCCAAGACATGCGGCATGCATGTTGGCCCAAATGACATGCGGCATGCATGTGGGTCCCCATGACATGTGGCATGCGGGTGGGACACCCATGGCATGCGGCATGCACATGGGGTCTCATGACCTGCTGCATGCACTTGGGGCCACATGACATGCGGCATGCATTTGGGGTACACGTGACATGAGGCATGCATTTGGGCCCCCCTTGACATGAGGCATGCATGTGGGGCCACCATGACATGTGGCATGCATTTGGGGTACCCGTGACATGCGGCATGCACGTGGGACCCCTTTGACATTCAGCATGCACATGGGGCCCCATGACATGCGGCATGCACGTGGGGCCCCCTTGATATGCGGCATGCATTTGGAGCCCCCTTGACAAGCGGCATGCATTTGGGGCCCCCATGACATGTGGCATGCATTTGGGGCCCCCATGACATGTGGCATGCATGTGGGGCCCCCATGACATGCGGCATGCATGTGGGGCTTCCATGACATGCGGCATGCACGTGGGTCCCCCATGACATGTGGCATGCATTTGGGGTACCCATGACATGCGGCATGTATGTGGGGCCCCCATGACATGCGGCATGCATTTGGGGCCCCCATGACATGCGGCATTCATGTGGGGCCCCTTGACATGGCCCATGCATGTGGGGCTACCATGACATGTTGCATGCATTTGGGGCCCCCATCACATGCAGCATGCATTTGGGGCCCCAGACATGCAGCATGCATTTGGGGCCCCCAATGAAATGCGGCATGCACGTGGGGCCCCCATGACATGCGGAATGCATTTGGGGCCCCTATGACATGCGGCATGCTTTTTTGGCCCCCATGACATGTGGCTTGCATTTGGGGCCCCCATGACATGCTTCATGCATGTGGGGCCCAAATGACATGCGACATGCATTTATCGTACCCAAGACATGCGGCATACATGTTGGGCCCCCATGACATGCCTCAAGCACGTGGGGCCCCCATGTCATGCGGCATGCTCTTGGGGCCCCCATGACATGTGGCATGCATTTGGGGCCCCCATGACATGCGGCATGCATTTGGAGCCACCATGACATGCGTGATGCATTTGGGGCCCCGATGACATGAGGCATGCACTTGGTGCCCCCATGACATGCGGCATGCATGTAGAGCCCCCATGATATTCGGAATGCAAGTGGGGACCACATGACATGCAGCATGCATTTGGGGCCCCATGACATGCGGCATGCATGTGGGGCCCCTATGACATGGCCCATGCATTTGGTGCCCCCATGATATGTGGCACGTATTTGGGGCCCCCATGACATGCAGCATGCATTTGTGGCCCCTGACATGCAGCATGCATTTGGGGCCCCCAATGAAATGCGGCATGCACGTTGGGCCTACATGACATGTGGCATGCATGTGGAGCCCCCATGACATGGGGCATGCACGTGTGACCCCCATGACATGCGGTATGCACGTGGGGCCCCATGATATGCGGTATACACGTGTTGCCCCCATGATATGCGGTATGCATTTGGGTCCCCCATGACATGCGGCATGCACGTGGGGCCACATGACATGCGGCATGCATGTGGAGCTCCCATGACATGCAGTATGCATTTGGGGCCCCCATGACATGAGTCAAGCTTTGGGGGTCCCCATGACATGCGGTATGCACGTGAGGCCCCCATGACATGCACTTTGCATTTGGGGCCCCCATGACATGAGGCATGCATGTGGGGACCCCATGATATGTGGCATGCACGTGGTACCCCCATGACATTCGGCATGCACATGGGTCCCCATGACATGCGGCATGCACGTGGGGCCACATGACATGCGACATGCATTTGGGGTTCCCAAGACATGCAGCATGCATTTGGGGCCCCCATGACATGCGGCATGGACGTGGGGCCTCCATGATATGTAGAATGCATTTGGGGCCACCATGACATGCGTCATGCATGTGGGGCCCAAATGACATGCGACATGCATTTGGGGTAATCAAGACATGCGTCATGCATGTGGGGCTCCCATGACATGCGTCAAGCACGTGGGGCCCCCATGTCACGCGGCACGCTCTTGGGGCCACCATGACATGTGGCATGCATTTGGGGCCCCCATGACATGCGGCATTCATTTGGAGCCCCCATGACATGCGACATGCATTTGGGGCCCCCATGACATGCGGCATGCACTTGGTGCCCTCATGACATGCGGCATGGATGTAGAGCCCCCATGACATACGGAATGCATGTGGGGACCCCATGACATGCGGCATACATTTGAGGCCCCCATGACATGCGGCATGCATGTGGGGCCCCATGACATGCGGCATGCATGTGGGGCCCCTATGACATGCACCATGCATGTGGGGCCCCCATGACATGTGGCACGTATTTGAGGCCCCCATGACATGCGGCATGCGTGTCGGCTACCATGACATGTGCCATGCATTTGGGTCCCCCATCACGTGCAGCATGCATTTGAGGCCCCCAAGACATGGGGCATGCATGTGGGGCCCCATGACATGCAGCATGCATTTGTGGCCCCCATGACATGAGGCATGCATTTGGGGTCCCCTTGACATGCGGAATGCTTTTTTGGCCCCCATGACAGGCGGCTTGCATTTGGGGCCCCCATGACATGCGGAATGGATGTGGGGCCTCCATGATATGTAGAATGCATTTGGGGCCACCATGACATGCGTCATGCATGTGGGGCCCAAATGACATGCGACATGCATTTGAGGTACTCAAGACATGCGGCATGCATGTGGGGCCCCCATGACATGCGTCAAGCACGTGGGGCCCCCATGTCACGCGGCATGCTCTTGGGGCCCCCATGACATGTGGCATGCATTTGGGGCCCCCATGGCATGCGGCATGCATTTGGAGCCCCCATGACATGCGGCATGCATTTGGGGCCCCCATGACATGCGGCATGCACTTGGTGCCCTCATGACATGCGGCATGGATGTAGAGCCCCCATGACATGCGGAATGCATGTGGGGACCCCATGACATGCGGCATGCATTTGGGGCTCCCATGACATGCAGCATACATTTGAGGCCCCCATGACATGCGGCATGCATGTGGGGCCCCATGACATGCGGCATGCATGTGGGGCCCCTATGACATGCACCATGCATGTGGGGCCCCCATGACATGTGGCATGTATTTGAGGCCCCCATGACATGCGGCATGCGTGTCGGCTACCATGATATGTGCCATGCATTTGGGTCCCCCATCACGTGCAGCATGCATTTGAGGCCCCCAAGACATGGGGCATGCATGTGGGGCCCCATGACATGCAGCATGCATTTGTGGCCTCTGACATGCAGCATGCATTTGGGCCCCCAATGAAATGTGGCATGCACGTGGAGCCCCCATGACATGTGTCATGCACGTGTGGCCCCCATGACATGTGGCATTCATTTTTGGCCCCCATGACATGCGGCATGCATTTGGGGCACCCATAACATGCGTCATGCACGTGGGGCCCCATGACATGCGGTATGCACGTGGAGCCCCATGACATGCGGTATGCATGTGGTGCCCCCATGACATGTGGCATGCATGTGGGCCCTCATGACATGCGGCATGCACAAGGGGCCCCATGACATGCGTCATGCACTTGGGGCCACATGACATGCGGCATGCATTTGGGGCCCCCATGACATGTGGCATGCATGTGGGCCCTCATGACATGTGGCATGCACAAGGGGCCCCATGACATGCGTCATGCACTTGGGGCCACTTGACATGCGGCATGCATTTGGGGCCCCCATGACATGTGGCATGCATTTGGGTCCCCCATCATGTGCAGCATGCATTTGAGGCCCCCAAGACATGGGGCATGCATGTGGGGCCCCATGACATGCAGCATGCATTTGTTTCCTCTGACATGCAGCGTGCATTTGGGCCCCCAATGAAATGTGGCATGCACGTGGGGCCTCGTTGACATGTGGCATGCATGTGGAGCCCACATGACATGTGTCATGCACGTGTGGCCCCCATGACATGCATTTTTGGCCCCCATGACATGCGGCATGCATTTGGGGCACCCATAACATGCGTCATGCACGTGGGGCCCCATGACATGCGGTATGCACGTGGAGCCCCATGACATGCGGTATGCATGTGGTGCCCCCATGACATGTGGCATGCATGTGGGCCCCCATGACATGCGGCATGCACATGGGGCCCCATAACATACGTCATGCACTTGGGGCCACATAACATGCGGCATGCATTTGGGGCCCCCATGACATGCAGCATGCACATGGGGCCCCATGACATGCGGCATGCATGTGGAGGTCCCATGACAGGCAGTATGCATTTGGGGCCCCAATGATATGCGGCATGCATTTGGGGCCTCCATGACATGTGACATGCATTTGGGGCCCCCATGACATGTGGCATGCACATGGGGCCCCATGACATGCGGCATGCATTTGGGGCACCTATGACATGCGGTATGCATGTGGGGCCCATGATATGCGGTATGCACATGTTCCCCCAATGACATGCGGTATGGATGTGGACCCCATGGCATGTGGCATGCACGTGGGGCCCCATGATATGCGGTATGCACGTGTTGCCCCCATTACATGCGGTATGCATGAGTGTCCCCCATGACATGCGGCATGAAATTGGTACCCCCATGACATTCGGCATCCACATGGGGCCCCATGACATGCGGCATGCACATGGGGCCACAAGACATGCGGCATGCATGTGGAGCTCCCAAGACATGCAGTATGCATTTGGGGCCCCCATGACATGAGGCATGCATAGGGGGTCCCCATGACATGCGGTATGCACGTGGGTCCCCCATGACATGGGGTATGCATTTGGGGTACACATGATATGCGGCATGCATTTGGGGCCCCCATGACAAGCGGCATGCATTTGGGGCACCCATGACATACGGCATGCATTTGGGGCCCCCCTGACATGTGGCATGCATTTGGGGCCCCCATGACATGCGGCATGCACGTGGGGCTTTCATGACATGCGGCATGCACGTGGGTCCCCCATGACATGTGGCATGCATGTGGGGCTACCATGACATGTTGCATGCATTTGGGGCCCCCATCACATGCAGCATGCATTTGGGGCCCCAGACATGCAGCATGCATTTGGGGCCCCCAATGAAATGTGGAATGCATGTGGGGCCCCCATGACATGCGACATGAATGTGTGACCCCCATGACATTCGGAATGCATTTGGGGCCCCTATGACACGCGGCATGCTTTTTTGGCCCCCATGACATGTGGCTTGCATTTGGGGCCCCCATGACATGTGGCATGCACGTGGGGCCTCCATGATATGTAGAATGCATTTGGTGCCACCATGACATGCTTCATGCATGTGGGGCCCAAATGACATGCGACATGCATTTGGGGTACCCAAGACATGCGGCATGCATGTTGGGCCCCCATGACATGCCTCAAGCACTTGGGGCCCCCATGTCATGCGGTATGCTCTTGGGGCCCCCATGACATGTGGCATACATTTGGGGCCCCCATGACATGCGGCATGCTTTTGGAGCCACCATGACATGCGGCATGCATTTGGGGCCCCCATGACATGAGGCATGCACTTGGTGCCCCCATGACATGCGGCATGCATGTAGAGCCCCCATGACATGCGGAATGCACGTGGGGACCACATGACATGCGGCATGCATTTGGGGCCCCCATGACATGCAGCATACATTTGGGGCCCCCATGACATGCGGCATGCATGTGAGGCCCCATGACATGCGCCATGCATGTGGGGCCTCCATGACATGCATCATGAATGTGGGGCCCTATGACATGCACCAGGCATGTGGGGCCCTCATGAAATGTGGCACGTATTTGGGGCCCCCATGACATTTGGCATGCATGTGGAGCTACTATGACATGTGGCATGCATTTGGGTCTCCCATCACATGCAGCATGCATTTGAGGCCCCCATGACATGTAGCATGCATTTGGGGCCCCATGACATGTGGCATGCATGTGGGGCCCCTATGACATGGCCCATGCATTTGGTGCCCCCATGATATGTGGCACGTATTTGGGGCCCCCATGACATGCAGCATGCATTTGTGGCCCCTGACATGCAGCATGCATTTTGGGCCCCCAATGAAATGTGGCATGCACGTGTGACCCCCATGACATGCGGCATGCATTTGGGGCCCCTATGACAAGCGGCATGTTTTTTAGGCCCCCATGACATGCGGCATGCATTTGGGGCATCCATGACATGCGGCATGCACTTGGGGGCCCAAGACATGCGGTATGCACGTGGAGCCCCATGACATGCGGTATGCATTTGGTGCCTCCATGACATGCGGCATGCATGTGGGCCCCCATGACATGCGGCATGCATGTGGGGCCCCCATGACATGCGGCATGCACATGGGGCCACATGACATGCGGCATGCATATGGAGATCCCATGACAGGCAGTATGCATTTGGGGCCCCAATGACATTCGGCATGCATTTGGGGCCTCCATGACATGTGGCATGCATTTGAGGCCCCCATGACATGTGGCATTCACATGGTGCCCCATGACTTGCGACATGCACGTGTTGCCCCCATGACATGCATTATGCATGTGGGCCCCCATGACGTGTGGCATGCACATGGGGCCCCATGACATGCAGCATGCATTTGGGGCCCCAATGACATGCATTATGCACGTGGGGCCCCATGAAATGCGGTATACACGTGTTGCCCCAATGATATGTGATATGCATGTGGGTCCCCCATGACATGCGGCATGCATGTGCAGCTCCCATGACATGCAGTATGCATTTGGGGCCTTATGACATGAGTCGAGCTTTGGGGGTCCCCATGACATGCGGTATGCACGTGAGGCCCCCATGACATGCACTTTGCATTTGGGGCCCCCATGACATGCAGCATGCATGTGGGGCCCCCATGACATGTGGCATGCACGTGGTACCCCCAGGACATTCGGCATGCACATGGGGCCCCATGACATGCGGCATGCACATGGGTCCCCCATGACATGAGTCATGCATTTAGGGTCCCCATGGCATGCGGCATGCATTTTGGGTTCTCAAGACAAGCAGCATGCATTTGGGAACCCCATGACATGGAACATGCATTTGGGGTTCCCATGACATGTGGCATGCACATGGGTCCCCCATGACATGTGGCATGCATGTGGGGCCCCCATGACATGCGGCATGCACGTGGGGCACCCACGACATGAGGCATGCATTTGGGGCCCTCATGACATGAGGCATGCATTTGGGGCCCCTATGACATGCGGCATGCTTTCTTGGCCCTCATGACAAGCGGCTTGCACCTGGGGCCCCATGACATGTGCTATGCACGTGGAGCCCCATGACATGCGGTATGCATGTGGTGCCGCCAAGACATGCGGCATGCATGTTGGCCCAAATGACATGCGGCATGCATGTGGGTCCCCATGACATGTGGCATGCGGGTGGGACACCCATGGCATGCGGCATGCACATGGGGTCTCATGACCTGCTGCATGCACTTGGGGCCACATGACATGCGGCATGCATTTGGGGTACACGTGACATGAGGCATGCATTTGGGCCCCCCTTGACATGAGGCATGCATGTGGGGCCACCATGACATGTGGCATGCATTTGGGGTACCCGTGACATGCGGCATGCACGTGGGACCCCTTTGACATTCAGCATGCACATGGGGCCCCATGACATGCGGCATGCACGTGGGGCCCCCTTGATATGCGGCATGCATTTGGAGCCCCCTTGACAAGCGGCATGCACGTGGGGCCCCAATGACATGCGGAATGCATGTGGGGCCCCTTATGACATGCGGCATGCGCGTGGGGCCCTCATGACATGTGACATGCATTTGGGGTAATCGTGACATGCGCCGTGCACTTAGGGCCGCCTTGACATGCAGAATGCACGTGTTGCAACCATGACATGTGTCATGCAAGTGGGGCACACATGACATGCGACATGCACGTGGGGCCCCCATGACTTGCGGCATACATTTGGGGCCCCCATGACATGCGGCATGCATTCGGGGTCCAATGACAAGCGGCATGCAAGTGGGGCCCCCATGACATGCGGCATGCATGTGGGGCCCCCATGACATGCGGCATGCACGTGGGGCCCCATGATATGCGGTATGCACGTGTTGCCCCATGACAAGCGGTATGCATGTGGGCCCCCATGACATGCGGCATGCATTTGGGGCCCCCATTACAAGCGGCACGTATTTGGGGCTTCCATGACATGCAGCAAGCATTTGGGGCCCCTGACATGTAGCATGCATTTGGGGCCCCCAAGGAAATGCGGCATGCTCGTGGGGCCCCCATGACAGGCGGCATGCATTTGGGGACTCCATAACATGCGGCAAGCACGTGGGGCCCCCATGACATGTGGCACGTATTTGGGGGCCCCAAAACATGTGACATGCATTTGTGGCCCCCATGACATGCGGCATGCACGGGGGCCCCCATGACATTCGGCATGTATTTGGGGCCCCCATGACATGCGGCATACATTTGGGGCCTCCATGACATGCGGCATGCATTTGGGGCCCTCATGACATGCGGCATACATTTGGGGCCCCCATGAAATGCGACATGCACATGGGGCCCCCATGACATGCGGCATGCATGTGGACCCCCATGACTTACTTACCAATAAGTTTCCTATAGAGCCAATGGAAATTTGCATTGATTTTGGGATTGAGATAGTGCAATTGTGGGATAGAATCTGTACTAAGTGTTCATAAAGAACAATATGTCATTACAAGCTGTTTAGATTGGCATTAAGAATAACATAGTAAAACCAATGGAATTCTTTTTGAACTTACCTAATAGTGATTCATTGGTCACTGCCCTTCTTGACATAAATTTGCACCAGTGAAGTTGCTGTGGCTTACTGGGTTAATGCACCTGTCTTGTAAAAAGGATTTCATGAGTTCTAATCCTTGGAGAGTTTTTTTCATTTACTTACTAATAAGCTTCCTATGGAGCAATGGAAATTTTGCATTGATTTTGAGATATAGAATCTTTATTACGTGTTCATCAAGAACAATATGTCATGATGCGCTGCAAAGATTATTATTAAGAATAACATAGTCAAACCAATGGATTTCTTTTTGAACTTACCTAATAGTGATTCATTGTTCACTGCCCTTCTTGACATCACTTTGCACTTGTGATGTTTAAATGGCTTAGTGGGTTAATGTCCCTGTCTTTTAAACAGGAGTTCGTGAGTTCTAGTCCTCAGAGAGCTTTTTTTCGTTTACTTACCAATAAGTTTCCTATAGAGCCAAAGGAAATTTGCATTGATTTTGGGACTGAGACAGTGCAATTGTGAGATAGAATCTGTACTAAGTGTTCATAAAGAACAATATGTCATTACAAGCTGTTTAGATTGGCATTAAGAATAACATAGTAAAACCAATGGATTTATTTTTGAACTTACCTAATAGTGATTCATTGGTCACTGCCCTTCTTGACATAAATTTGCACCTGTGATGTTGCTGTGGCTTACTAGGTTAATGCACCTGTCTTGTAAAAAGGATTTCATGAGTTCTAATTCTTGGAGAGTTTTTTTTAATTTACTTACTAATAACCTTCTTATGGAGTCAATGGAAATTTGCATTGATTTTGGGCTTGATATAGTGCAATTGTGAGATATAGAATCTGTATTACGTGTTCATCAAGAACAATATGTCATGAGGCGCTGCAAATATTAGCATTAAGAATAACATAGTGAAACCAATGGATTTCTTTTTGAACTTACCTAATAGTGATTCATTGTTCACTGCCCTTCTTCACATGACTTTGCACTTGTGATGTTCCAATGGCTTAGTGGGTTAATGTCCCTGTCTTTTAAAAAGGAGTTCGTGAGTTCTAGTCCTCAAAGAGCTTTTTTTCATTTACTTACCAATCAGTTTCCTATAGAGCAAATGGAAATTTGCATTGATTTTGAGATATAGAATCTGTATTACGTGTTCATCAAGAACAATATGTCATGATGCGCTGCAAAGATTGGCATTAAGAATAACATAGTGAAACCAATGGATTTCTTTTTGAACTTACCTAATAGTGATTCATTGTTCATGCCCTTCTTGACATAACTTTGCACCTGTGATGTTCCAGTGGCTTACTGGGTTAATGCACCTGTCTTGTAAAAAGGATTTCATGAGTTCTAATTCTTGGAGAGTTTTTTTCATTTACTTACTAATAAGCTTCCTATGGAGCCAATGGAAATATGCATTGATTTTGGGATTGAGATACTGCAATTGTGAGATTGAATCTGTACTAAGTGTTCATAAAGAACAATATGTCATTACAAGCTGTTTAGATTGGAATTAAGAATAACATAGTAAAACCAATGGATTTCTTTTTGAACTTACCTAATAGTGATTCATTGGTCACTGCCCTTCTTGACATAAATTTGCACCTGTGATGTTGCTGTGGCATACTGGGTTAATGCACCTGTCTTGTAAAAAGGATTTCATGAGTTCTAATCCTTGGAGAGTTTTTTTCATTTACTTACTAATAACCTTCCTATGGAGTCAATGGAAATTTGCATTGATTTTGAGATATAGAATCTGTATTACGTGTTCATCAAGAACAATACGTCATGATGCGCTGCAAAGATTGGCATTAAGAATAACATAGTGAAACCAATGGATTTCTTTTTGAACTTACCAAATAGTGATTCATTGTTCACTGCCCTTCTTGACATAAATTTGCACCTGTGATGTTCC
Source organism: Phyllobates terribilis (assembly GCF_046119375.1). Lineage (NCBI taxonomy): Eukaryota > Metazoa > Chordata > Amphibia > Anura > Dendrobatidae > Phyllobates > Phyllobates terribilis. The sequence continues at coordinate 334,130,335 of NW_027362764.1, read as the reverse complement.
AGTGGCTTACTGGATTTATGCACCTGTCTTGTAAACAGGAGTTTATGAGTTCTAATCCATGGAGAGTCTTTTTCATTTACTTACTAATAAGCTTCCTATGGAGCAATGGAAATTTGAATTGATTTTGAGATATAGAATCTGTATTACGTGTTCATCAAGAACAATATGTCATGATGCGCTGCAAAGATTTACATTAAGAATAACATAGTGAAACCAATGGATTTCTTTTTGAACTTACCTAATAGCGATTCATTGTTCACTGCCCTTCTTGACATAACTTTGCACCTGTGATGTTCCAGTGGCTTACTGGGTTTATGCACCTGTCTTGTAAACAGGAGTTCATGAGTTCTAATCCTTGGAGAGCCTTTTTCATTTACTTACTAATAAGCTTCCTATGGAGCCAATGGAAATTTGCATTGATTTTGGGCTTGAGATAGTGCAATTGTGAGATATAGAATCTGTATTACGTGTTCATCAAGAACAATATGTCATGATGCGCTGCAAATATTAGCATTAAGAATAACATAGTGAAACCAATGGATTTCTTTTTGAACTTACCTAATAGTGATTCATTGTTCACTGCCCTTCTTGACATCACTTGGCACTTGTGATGTTCCAATGGCTTAGTGGGTTAATGTCCCTGTCTTTTAAAAAGGAGTTTTTGAGTTCTAGTTCTCAGAGAGCTTTCTTTCATTTACCTACCAATAAGTTTCCTATAGAGCCAATATAAATTTGCATTGATTTTGGGATTGAGATAGTGCAATTGTGAGATAGAATCTATACTAAGTGTTCATAAAGAACAATATGTCATTACAAGCTGTTTAGATTGGCATTAAGAATAACATAGTAAAACCAATGGATTTCTTTTTGAACTTACCAAATAGTGATTCATTGTTCACTGCCCTTCTTGACATAAATTTGCACCTGTGATGTTCCAGTGGCTTACTGGGTTTATCCACCTGTCTTGTAAACAGGAGTTCATGAGTTCTAATCCATGGAGAGTCTTTTTCATTTACTTACTAATAAGCTTCCTATGGAGCAATGGAAATTTGAATTGATTTTGAGATATAGAATCTGTATTACGTGTTCATCAAGAACAATATGTCATGATGCGCTGCAAAGATTGGCATTAAGAATAACATAGTGAAACCAATGGATTTGTTTTTGAACTTACATAATAGTGATTCATTGTTCACTGCCCTTCTTGAAATAACTTTGCACCTGTGATGTTCCAGTGGCTTACTGGGTTTAGGCACCTGTCTTGTAAACAGGAGTTCATGAGTTCTAATCCTTGGAGAGATTTTTTTCATTTACTTACTAATAAGCTTCCTATGGAGCCAATGGAAATTTGCATTGATTTTGGGATTGAGATAGTGCAATTGTGAGATAGAATCTGTACTAAGTGTTCATAAAGAACAATATGTCATTACAAGCTGTTTAGATTGGCATTAAGAATAACATAGTAAAACCAATGGATTTCTTTTTGAACTTACCAAATAGTGATTCATTGTTCACTGCCCTTCTTGACATAAATTTGCACCTGTGATGTTCCAGTGGCTTACTGGGTTTAGGCACCTGTCTTGTAAACAGGAGTTCATGAGTTCTAATCCTTGGAGAGATTTTTTTCATTTACTTACTAATAAGCTTCCTATGGAGCCAATGGAAATTTGCATTGATTTTGGGATTGAGATAGTGCAATTGTGAGATAGAATCTGTACTAAGTGTTCATAAAGAACAATATGTCATTAAAAGCTGTTAAAGATTGGCATTAAGAATAACATAGTAAAACCAAAGGATTTCTTTTTGAATTTACCAAATAGTGATTCATTTTTCACTGCCCTTCTTGACATAAATTTGCACCTGTGATGTTCCAGTGGCTTACTGGGTTTATGCACCTGTCTTGTAAACAGGAGTTCATGAGTTCTAATCCATAGAGAGCCTTTTTCATGTACTTACTAATAAGCTTCCTATGGAGCCAATGGAAATTTGCATTGATTTTGGGCTTGAGATAGTGCAATTGTGAGATATAGAATCTGTATAACGTGGTCATCAAGAACAATATGTCATGATGCGCTGCAAAGATTAGCATTAAGAATAACATAGTCAAACCAATGGATTTCTTTTTGAACTTACCTAATAGTGATTCATTGTTCACTGCCCTTCTTGACATCACTTTGCACTTGTCATGTTCCAATGGCTTAGTGGGTTAATGTCCCTGTCTTTTAAACAGGAGTTCATGAGTTCTAGTCCTCAGAGAGCTTTTTTTCATTTACTTACCAATAAGTTTCCTATAGAGCCAATGGAAATTTGCATTGATTTTGGGATTGAGATAGTGCTATTGTGAGATAGAATCTGTACTAAGTGTTCATAAAGAACAATATGTCATTACAAGCTGTTTAGATTGGCATTAAGAATAACATAGTAAAACCAATGGATTTCTTTTTGAACTTACCTAATAGTGATTCATTGGTCACTGCCCTTCTTGACATCGCTTTGCACTTGTGATGTGCCAATGGATTAGTGGGTTAATGCCAATGTCTTTTAAACAGGAGTTCATGAGTTCTAGTCCTCAGAGAGATTTTTTTCGTTTACTTACCAATAAGTTTCCTATAGAGCCAATGGAAATTTGCATTGTTCACTGCCCTTCTTGAAATAAATTTGCACCTGTGATGTTCCAGTGGCTTACTGGGTTAATGCACCTGTCTTGTAAAAAGGATTTCATGAGTTCTAATCCTTGGAGAATCTTTTTCATTTACTTACTAATAGCTTCCTATGGAGCAATGGAAATTTGCATTGATTTTGAGATATAGAATCTGTATTACGTGTTCATCAAGAACAATATGTCATGATGCGCTGCAAAGATTAGCATTGAGAATAACATAGTGAAACCAATGGATTTCTTTTTGAACTTACCTAATAGTGATTCATTGGTCCTTGCCCTTCTTGACAACCTTTTGCACTTGTGATGTTCCAGTGGCTTACTTGGTTATTGCGCCTGTCTTATAAACAGAAGTTCATGAGTTCTAATTCTCCGAGAGTTTTTTCATTTACTTACTATTAAGCTTCCAATAGAGCCAATGGAAATTTGCATTGATTTTGGGCTTGAGATTGTGCAATTGTGAGATATAGAATCTGTATTACGTGTTCATCAAGAACAATACGTCATGATGCGCTGCAAAGATTGGCATTAAGAATAACATAGTGAAACCAATGGATTTCTTTTTGAACTTACCTAATAGTGATTCATTGGTCATTGCCCTTCTTGACAACCTTTTGCACTTGTGATGTTCCAGTGGCTTACTGGGTCAATGCGCTTGTCTTATAAACAGGAGTTCATGAGTTCTAATTCTCAGAGAGTTTTTTCATTTACTTACTAATAAGCTTCCTATAGAGCAATGGAAATTTGCATTGATTTTGAGATATAGAATCTGTATTACGTGTTCATGAAGAACAATACGTCATGATGAGCTGCAAAGATTGGCATTAAGAATAACATAGTGAAACCAATGGATTTCTTTTTGAACTTACCTAATAGTGATTCATTGTTCACTGCCCTTCTTGACATCACTTTGCACCTCTGATGTTCCAGTGGCTTACTGGGTTTATGCACCTGTCTTGTAAACAGGAGTTCATGAGTTGTAATCCTTGGAGAGCCTTTATCATTAACTTACTAATAAGCTTCCTATGCAGCCAATGGAAATTTGCATTGATTTTGGGCTTAAGATAGTGCAATTGTGAGATATAGAATCTGTATTACGTGTTCATCAAGAACAATATGTCATGATGCGCTGCAAATATTAACATTAAGAATAACATAGTGAAACCAATGGATTTCTTTTTGAACTTACCTAATAGTGATTCATTGTTCACTGCCCTTCTTGACATCACTTTGCACTTGTGATGTTCCAATGGCTAAGTGGGTTAATGCCCCTGTCTTTTAAACAGGAGTTCATGAGTTCTTGTCCTCAGAGAGCTCTTTTTCATTTACTTACCAATAAGTTTCCTATAGAGCCAATGGAAATTTGCATTGATTTTGGGATTGAGATAGTGCAATTGTGAGATAGAATCTGTAGTAAGTGTTCATAAAGAACAATATGTCATCACAATCTGTTTAGATTGGCTTTAAGAATAACATAGTAAAACCAATGGATTTCTTTTTGAACTTACCTAATAGTGATTCATTGTTCACTGCCCTTCTTGACATCACTTTGCACCTGTGATGTTCCTGTGGCTTACTGGGTTAATGCACCTGTCTTGTAAAAAGGATTTCATGAGTTCTAATCCTTGGAGAGTCTTTTTCATTTATTTACTAATAAGCTTTCTATGGAGCCAATGTAAATTTGCATTGATTTTGGGATTGAGATAGTGCAATTGTGAGATATAGCATCTGTATTACGTGTTCATCAAGAACAATATGTCATGATGCGCTGCAAAGATTAGCATTAAGAAAAACATAGTGAAACCAATGGATTTCTTTTTGAACTTACCTAATAGTGATTCATTGTTCACTGCCCTTCTTGTCATCACTTTGCATTTGTGATGTTCCAATGGCTTAGTGGGTTAATGTCCCTGTCTTTTAAAAAGGAGTTCGTGAGTTCTAGTCCTCAAAGAGCTGTTTTTCATTTACTTACCAATAAGTTTCCTATAGAGCCAATGGAAATTTGCATTGATTTTGGGATATAGAATCTGCATTACGTGTTCATCAAGAACAATACGTCATGATGCGCTGCAAAGATTGGCATTAAGAAAAACATAGTGAAACCAATGGATTTCTTTTTGAACTTACCTAATAGTGAATCAATGTTCACTGCCTTTCTTGACATCACTTTGCACTTGTGATGTTCCAATGGCTTAGTGGGTTAATGCCCCTGTCTTTTAAACAGGAGTCCATGAGTTCTAGTCCTCAGAGAGCTCTTTTTTATTTACTTACCAATAAGTTTCCTATAGAGCTAATGGAAATTTGCATTGATTTTGGGATATAGAATCTGCATTACGTGTTCATCAAGAACAATATGTCATGATGCGATGCAAAGATTAGCATTAAGAATAACATAGTGAAACCAATGGATTTCTTTTTGAACTTACCTAATAGTGATTCATTGTTCACTGCCCTTCTTGACATCACTTTGCACTTGTGATGTTCCAATGGCTTAATGGGTTAATGTCCCTGTCTTTTAAACAGGAGTTCGTGAGTTCTAGTCCTCAGAGAGCTTTTTTTCGTTTACTTACCAATAAGTTTCCTATAGAGCCAATGGAAATTTGCATTGATTTTGGGACTGAGATAGTGCAATTGTGAGATAGAATCTGTACTAAGTGTTCATAAAGAACAATATGTCATTACAAGCTGTTTAGATTGGCATTAAGAATAACATAGTAAAACCAATGGATTTCTATTTGAACTTACCTAATAGTGATTCATTGGTCACTGCCCTTCTTGACATAAATTTGCACCTGTGATGTTGCTGTGGCTTACTGTGTTAATGCACCTGTCTTGTAAAAAAGATTTCATGAGTTCTATTCCTTGGAGAGTCTTTTTCATTTACTTACTAATAAGCTTCCTATGGAGCAATGGAAATTTGCATTGATTTTGAGATATAGAATCTGTATTACGTGTTCATCAAGAACAATACGTCATGATGCGCTGCAAAGATTGGCATTAAGAATAACATAGTGAAACCAATGGATTTCTTTTTGAACTTACCTAATAGTGATTCATTGGTCACTGCCCTTCTTGACATAAATTTGCACCTGTGATGTTCCTGTGGCTTACTTGGTTAATGCACCTGTCTTGTAAAAAGGATTTCATGAGTTTTAAACCTTGGAGAGTCTTTTTCATTTACTTACTAATAAGCTTCCTATGGAGCCAATGTAAATTTGCTCTGATTTTGGGATTGAGATAGTGCAATTGTGAGATATAGAATCTGTATTACGTGTTCATCAAGAACAATACGTCATGATGCGCTGCAAAGATTGGCATTAAGAATAACATAGTGAAACCAATAAATTTCTTTTTGAACTTACCTAATAGTGATTCAATTTTCACTGCCCTTCTTGACATCACTTTGCACTTGTGATGTTCCAATGGCTTAGTGGGTTAATGCCCTTGTCTTTAAACAGGAGTTCATGAGTTCTAGTCCTCACAGAGCTCTTTTTCATTTACTTACCAATAAGTTTCCTATAGAGCCAATAGAATTTTGCATTGATTTTGGGATTGAGATAGTGCAATTGTGAGATAGAATCTGTAGTAAGTGTTCATAAAGAACAATATGTCATCACAATCTGTTTAGATTGGTTTTAAGAATAACATAGTAAAACCAATGGATTTCTTTTTGAACTTACCTAATAGTGATTCATTGTTCACTGCCCTTCTTGACATCACTTTGCACCTGTGATGTTCCTGTGGCTTACTGGGTTAATGCACCTGTCTTGTAAAAAGGATTTCATGAGTACTAATCCTTGAAGAGTCTTTTTCATTTACTTACTAATAAGCTTCCTATGGAGCCAATGTAAATTTGCATTGATTTTGGGATTGAGATAGTGCAATTGTGAGATATAGAATCTGTATTACGTGTTCATCAAGAACAATACGTCATGATGCGCTGCAAAAATTGCATTAAGAATAACATAGTGAAACCAATGGATTTCTTTTTGAACTTACCTAATAGTGATTCAATTTTCACTGCCCTTCTTGACATTACTTTGCACTTGTGATGTTCAAATGGCTTAGTGGGTTAATGCCCCTGTCTTTTAAACAGGAGTTCATGAGTTCTAGTCCTCAGAGAACTTTTTTTCATTTACTTACCAATAGGTTTCCTATAGAGCCAATGGAAATTTGCATTGATTTTGGGATATAGAATCTGCATTACGTGTTCATCAAGAACAATACGTCATGATGCGCTGCAAAGATTGGCATTAAGAAAAACATAGTGAAACCAATGGATTTCTTTTTGAACTTACCTAATAGTGAATCAATGTTCACTGCCTTTCTTGACATCACTTTGCACTTGTGATGTTCCAATGGCTTAGTGGGTTAATGCCCCTGTCTTTTAAACTGGAGTCCATGAGTTCTAGTCCTCAAAGAGCTCTTTTTCATTTACTTACCAATAAGTTTCCTATAGAGCCAATGGAAATTTGCATTGATTTTGGGATATAGAATCTGCATTACGTGTTCATCAAGAACAATATGTCATGATGCGCTGCAAAGATTAGCATTAAGAATAAAATAGTGAAACCAATGGATTTCTTTTTGAACTTACCTAATAGTGATTCATTGTTCACTGCCCTTCTTGACATCACTTGGCACTTGTGATGTTCCAATGGCTTAGTGGGTTAATGTCCCTGTCTTTTAAACAGGAGTTCGTGAGTTCTAGTCCTCAGAGAGCTTTTTTTCGTTTACTTACCAATAAGTTTCCTATAGAGCCAATGGAAATTTGCATTGATTTTGGGACTGAGATAGTGCAATTGTGAGATATAGAATCTGTATTACGTGTTCATCAAGAACAATACGTCATGATGCGCTGCAAAGATTGGCATTAAGAATAACATAGTGAAACCAATGGATTTCTTTTTGAACTTACCTAATAGTGATTCAATTTTCACTGCCCTTCTTGACATCACTTTGCACTTGTGATGTTCCAATGGCTTAGTGGGTTAATGCCCCTGTCTTTTAAACAGGAGTTCATGAGTTCTAGTCCTCACAGAGCTCTTTTTCAGTAACTTACCAATAAGTTTCCTATAGAGCCAATAGAATTTTGCATTGATTTTGGGATTGAGATAGTGCAATTGTGAGATAGAAACTGTAGTAAGTGTTCATAAAGAAAAATATGTCATCACAATCTGTTTAGATTGGCTTTAAGAATAACATAGTAAAACCAATGGATTTCTTTTTGAACTTACCTAATAGTGATTCATTGTTCACTGCCCTTCTTGACATCACTTTGCACCTGTGATGTTGCTGTGGCTTACTGGGTTAATGCACCTGTTTTGTAAAAAGGATTTCATGAGTACTAATCCTTGAAGAGTCTTTTTCATTTACTTACTAATAAGCTTCCTATGGAGCCAATGTAAATTTGCATTGATTTTGGGACTGAGATAGTGCAATTGTGAGATATAGAATCTGTATTACGTGTTCATCAAGAAAAATACATCATGATGCGCTGCAAAGATTGGCATTAAGAATAACATAGTAAAACCAATGGATTTCTTTTTGAACTTACCTAATAGTGATTCATTGTTCACTGCCCTTCTTGACATGACTTTGAACTTGTGATGTTCCAATGGCTTAGTGGGTTAATGTCCCTGTCTTTTAAACAGGAGTTTGTGAGTTCTAGTCCTCAGAGAGCTTTTTTTCGTTTACTTACCAATAAGTTTCCTATAGAGCCAATGTAAATTTGCATTGATTTTGGGATTGAGATAGTGCAATTGTGAGATATAGAATCTGTATTACGTGTTCATCAACAACAATACGTCATGATGCGCTGCAAAGATTGGCATTAAGAATAACATAGTGAAACCAATGGATTTCTTTTTGAATTTACCTAATAGTGATTCAATTTTCACTGCCCTTCTTGACATCACTTTGCACTTGTGATGTTCCAATGGCTTAGTGGGTTAATTCCCCTGTCTTTTAAACAGGAGTTCATGAGTTCTAGTCCTCACAGAGCTCTTTTTCATTTACTTACCAATAAGTTTCCTATAGAGCCAATAGAAATTTGCATTGATTTTGCGATTGAGATAGTGCAATTGTGAGATAGAATCTGTAGTAAGTGTTCATAAAGAACAATATGTCATTACAAGCTGTTTAGATTGGCATTAATAATAACATAGTAAAACCAATGGATTTCTATTTGAACTTACCTAATAGTGATTCATTGGTCACTGCCCTTCTTGACATCACTTTGCACCTGTGATGTTTCTGTGGCTTACTGGGTTAATGCACCTGTCTTGTAAAAAGGATTTCATGAGTTCTAATCCTTAGAGAGTCTTATTCATTTCCTTACTAATAAGCTTCCTATGGAGAAATGGAAATTTGCATTGATTTTAAGATATAGAATCTGTATTACGTGTTCATCAAGAAAAATACATCATGATGCGCTGCAAAGATTGGCATTAAGAATAACATAGTGAAACCAATGGATTTCTTTTTGAACTTACCTAATAGTGATTCATTGGTCATTGCCCTTCTTGACAACCTTTTGCACTTGTGATGTTCCAGTGGCTTACTTGGTTATTGCGCCTGTCCTATAAACAGGAGTTCATGAGTTCTAATTTTCAGAGAGTTTTTTCATTTATTTACTAATAAGTTTCCTATAGAGCCAATGGAAATTTGCATTGATTTTGTTCTTGAGATAGTGCAATTGTGAGATATAGAATCTGTATTAAGTGTTCATCAAGAACAATACGTCATGATGCGCTACAAAGATTGGCATTAAGAATAACATAGTGAAACCAATGGATTTCTTTTTGAACTTACCTAATAGTGATTCAATGTTCACTGCCCTTCTTGACATCACTTTGCACTTGTGATGTTCCAATGGGTTAGTGGGTTAATGCCCCTGTCTTTTAAACAGGAGTTAATGAGTTCTAGTACTCAGAGAGCTCTTTTTCATTTACTTACCAATAAGTTTCCTTTAGAGCCAATAGAAATTTGCATTGATTTTGGGATTGAGATAGTGCAATTGTGAGATAGAATCTGTAGTAAGTGTTCATAAAGAACAATATGTCATCACAATCTGTTTAGATTGGTTTTAAGAATAACATAGTAAAACCAATGGATTTCTTTTTGAACTTACCTAATAGTGATTCATTGTTCACTGCCCTTCTTGACATCACTTTGCACCTGTGATGTTCCTGTGGCTTACTGGTTTAATGCACCTGTCTTGTTAAAAGGATTTCATGAGTACTAATCCTTGAAGAGTCTTTTTCATTTACTTACTAATAAGCTTCCTATGGAGCCAATGTAAATTTGCATTGATTTTGTTCTTGAGATAGTGCAATTGTGAGATATAGAATCTGTATTACGTGTTCATCAAGAACAATACGTCATGATGCGCTGCAAAAATTGCATTAAGAATAACATAGTGAAACCAATGGATTTCTTTTTGAACTTACCTAATAGTGATTCAATTTTCACTGCCCTTCTTGACATTACTTTGCACTTGTGATGTTCAAATGGCTTAGTGGGTTAATGCCCCTGTCTTTTAAACAGGAGTTCATGAGTTCTAGTCCTCAGAGAGCTCTTTTTCATTTACTTACCAATAAGTTTCCTATAGAGCCAATGGAAATTTGCATTGATTTTGGGATATAGAATCTGCATTACGTGTTCATCAAGAACAATACGTCATGATGCGCTGCAAAGATTGGCATTAAGAAAAACATAGTGAAACCAATGGATTTCTTTTTGAACTTACCTAATAGTGAATCAATGTTCACTGCCTTTCTTGACATCTCTTTGCACTTTTGATGTTCCAATGGCTTAGTGGGTTAATGCCCCTGTCTTTTAAACTGGAGTCCATAAGTTCTAGTCCTCAGAGAGCTCTTTTTCATTTACTTACCAATAAGTTTCCTATAGAGCCAATGGAAATTTGCATTGATTTTGGGATATAGAATCTGCATTACGTGTTCATCAAGAACAATATGTCATGATGCGCTGCAAAGATTAGCATTAAGAATAAAATAGTGAAACCAATGGATTTCTTTTTGAACTTACCTAATAGTGATTCATTGTTCACTGCCCTTCTTGACATCACTTGGCACTTGTGATGTTCCAATGGCTTAGTGGGTTAATGTCCCTGTCTTTTAAACAGGAATTTGTGAGTTCTAGTCCTCAGAGAGCTTTTTTTCGTTTACTTACCAATAAGTTTCCTATAGAGCCAATGGAAATTTGCATTGATTTTGGGACTGAGATAGTGCAATTGTGAGATATAGAATCTGTATTACGTGTTCATCAAGAACAATACGTCATGATGCGCTGCAAAGATTGGCATTAAGAATAACATAGTGAAACCAATGGATTTCTTTTTGAACTTACCTAATAGTGATTCAATGTTCACTGCCCTTCTTGACATCACTTTGCACTCGTGATGTTCCAATGGCTTAGTGGGTTAATGCCCCTGTCTTTTAAACGGGAGTTCATGAGTTCTAGTCCTCAGAGAGCTCTTTTTCATTTACTTAACAATAAGTTTCTTATAGAGCCAATGGAAATTTGCATTGATTTTGGGATTGAGATAGTGCAATTGTGAGATAGAATCTGTACTAAGTGTTCATAAAGAACAATATGTCATTACAAGCTGTTTGGATTGGCTTTAAAAATAACATAGTAAAACCAATGGATTTCTTTTTGAACTTACCTAATAGTGATTCATTGGTCACTGCCCTTCTTGACATAAATTTGCACCTGTGATGTTGCTGTGGCTTACTGGGTTAATGCACCTGTCTTGTAAAAAGGATTTCATGAGTTCTAATCCTTGGAGAGTCTTTTTCATTTACTTACTAATAAGCTTCCTATGGAGCCAATGTAAATTTGCACTGATTTTGGGATTGAGATAGTGCAATTGTGAGATATAGAATCTGTATTACGTGTTCATCAGGAACAATACGTCATGATGCGCTGCAAAGATTGGCATTAAGAATAACATAGTGAAACCAATGGATTTCTTTTTGAACTTACCTAATAGTGATTCAATTTTCACTGCCCTTCTTGACATCACTTTGCACTTGTGATGTTCCAATGGCTTAGTGGGTTAATGCCCCTGTCTTTTAAACAGGAGTTCATGAGTTCTAGTCCTCACAGAGCTCTTTTTCAGTAACTTACCAATAAGTTTCCTATAGAGCCAATAGAATTTTGCATTGATTTTGGGATTGAGATAGTGCAATTGTGAGATAGAAACTGTAGTAAGTGTTCATAAAGAACAATATGTCATCACAATCTGTTTATATTGGCTTTAAGAATAACATAGTAAAACCAATGGATTTCTTTTTGAACTTACCTAATAGTGATTCATTGTTCACTGCCCTTCTTGACATCACTTTGCACCTGTGATGTTCCTGTGGCTTACTGGGTTAATGCACCTGTTTTGTAAAAAGGATTTCATGAGTACTAATCCTTGAAGAGTCTTTTTCATTTACTTACTAATAAGCTTCCTATGGAGCCAATGTAAATTTGCATTGATTTTGGGACTGAGATAGTGCAATTGTGAGATATAGAATCTGTATTACGTGTTCATCAAGAAAAATACATCATGATGCGCTGCAAAGATTGGCATTAAGAATAACATAGTAAAACCAATGGATTTCTTTTTGAACTTACCTAATAGTGGTTCATTGGTCACTGCCCTTCTTGACATAAATTGGCACCTGTGATGTTGCTGTGGCTTACTGGGTTAATGCACCTGTCTTGTAAAAAGGATTTCATGAGTTCTAATCCTTGGAGAGTCTTTTTCATTTACTTACTAATAAGCTTCCTATGGAGCCAATGTAAATTTGCATTGATTTTGGGATTGAGATAGTGCAATTGTGAGATATAGAATCTGTATTACGTGTTCATCAACAACAATACGTCATGATGCGCTGCAAAGATTGGCATTAAGAATAACATAGTGAAACCAATGGATTTCTTTTTGAATTTACCTAATAGTGATTCAATTTTCACTGCCCTTCTTGACATCACTTTGCACTTGTGATGTTCCAATGGCTTAGTGGGTTAATTCCCCTGTCTTTTAAACAGGAGTTCTTGAGTTCTAGTCCTCACAGAGCTCTTTTTCATTTACTTACCAATAAGTTTCCTATAGAGCCAATAGAAATTTGCATTGATTTTGCGATTGAGATAGTGCAATTGTGAGATAGAATCTGTAGTAAGTGTTCATAAAGAACAATATGTCATTACAAGCTGTTTAGATTGGCATTAAGAATAACATAGTAAAACCAATGGATTTTTATTTGAACTTACCTAATAGTGATTCATTGGTCACTGCCCTTCTTGACATCACTTTGCACCTGTGATGTTGCTGTGGCTTACTGGGTTAATGCACCTGTCTTGTAAAAAGGATTTCATGAGTTCTAATCCTTAGAGAGTCTTATTCATTTCCTTACTAATAAGCTTCCTATGGAGCAATGGAAATTTGCATTGATTTTGAGATATAGAATCTGTATTACGTGTTCATCAAGAAAAATACATCATGATGCGCTGCAAAGATTGGCATTAAGAATAACATAGTGAAACCAATGGATTTCTTTTTGAACTTACCTAATAGTGATTCATTGGTCATTGCCCTTCTTGACAACCTTTTGCACTTGTGATGTTCCAGTGGCTTACTTGGTTATTGCGCCTGTCCTATAAACAGGAGTTCATGAGTTCTAATTTTCAGAGAGTTTTTTCATTTACTTACTAATAAGTTTCCTATAGAGCCAATGGAAATTTGCATTGATTTTGTTCTTGAGATAGTGCAATTGTGAGATATAGAATCTGTATTAAGTGTTCATCAAGAACAATACGTCATGATGCGCTACAAAGATTGGCATTAAGAATAACATAGTGAAACCAATGGATTTCTTTTTGAACTTACCTAATAGTGATTCAATGTTCACTGCCCTTCTTGACATCACTTTGCACTTGTGATGTTCCAATGGGTTAGTGGGTTAATGCCCTTGTCTTTTAAACAGGAGTTAATGAGTTCTAGTACTCAGAGAGCTCTTTTTCATTTACTTACCAATAAGTTTCCTTTAGAGCCAATAGAAATTTGCATTGATTTTGGGATTGAGATAGTGAAATTGTGAGATAGAATCTGTAGTAAGTGTTCATAAAGAACAATATGTCATCACAATCTGTTTAGATTGGCTTTAAGAATAACATAGTAAAACCAATGGATTTCTTTTTGAACTTACCTAATAGTGATTCATTGTTCACTGCCCTTCTTGACATCACTTTGCACATGTGATGTTCCTGTGGCTTACTGGGTTAATGCAACTGTCTTGTAAAAAGGATTTCATGAGTTCTAATCCTTGGAGAGTCTTTTTCATTTACTTACTAATAAGCTTCCTATGGAGCCAATGTAAATTTGCATTGATTTTGGGATTGAGATAGTGCAATTGTGAGATATAGAATCTGTATTACGTGTTCATCAAGAAAAATACGTCATGATGCGCTGCAAAGATTGGCATTAAGAATAACATAGTGAAACCAATGGATTTCTTTTTGAACTTACCTAATAGTGATTCATTGGTCATTGCCCTTCTTGACAACCTTTTGCACTTGTGATGTTCCAGTGGCTTACTTGGTTATTGCGCCTGTCTTATAAACAGGAGTTCATGAGTTCTAATACTCAGAGAGTTTTTTCATTTACTTACTAATAAGCTTCCTATAGAGGCAATGGAAATTTGCATTGATTTTGGGATATAGAATCTGCATTACGTGTTCATCAAGAACAATACGTCATGATGCGCTGCAAAGATTGGCATTAAGAAAAACATAGTGAAACCAATGGATTTCTTTTTGAACTTACCTAATAGTGAATCAATGTTCACTGCCTTTCTTGACATCACTTTGCACTTGTGATGTTCCAATGGCTTAGTGGGTTAATGTCCCTGTCTTTTAAACAGGAGTCCATGAGTTCTAGTCCTCAGAGAGCTCTTTTTCATTTACTTACCAATAAGTTTCCTATAGAGCCAATGGAAATTTGCATTGATTTTGGGATATAGAATCTGCATTAAGTGTTCATCAAGAACAATATGTCATGATGCGCTGCAAAGATTAGCATTAAGAATAACATAGTGAAACCAATGGATTTCTTTTTGAACTTACCTAATAGTGATTCATTGTTCACTGCCCTTCTTGACATCACTTTGCACTTGTGATGTTCCAATGGCTTAGTGGGTTAATGTCCCTGTCTTTTAAACAGGAGTTCGTGAGTTCTAGTCCTCAGAGAGCTCTTTTTCATTTACTTACTAATAAGTTTCCTATAGAGCCAATGGAAATTTGCATTGATTTTGGGATTGTGATAGTGCAATTGTGAGATAGAATCTGTACTAAGTGTTCATAAAGAACAATATGTCATTACAAGCTGTTTAGATTGGCTTTAAGAATAACATAGTAAAACCAATGGATTTCTTTTTGAACTTACCTAATAGTGATTCATTGGTCACTGCCCTTCTTGACATAAATTTGCACCTGTGATGTTGCTGTGGTTTACTGGGTTAATGCACCTGTCTTGTAAAAAGGATTTCATGAGTTCTAATCCTTGGAGAGTCTTTTTCATTTACTTACTAATAAGCTTCCTATGGAGCCAATGTAAATTTGCATTGATTTTGGGATTGAGATAGTGCAATTGTGAGATATAGAATCTGTATTACGTGTTCATCAAGAACAATACGTCATGATGCGCTGCAAAGATTGGCATTAAGAATAACATAGTGAAACCAATGGATTTCTTTTTGAACTTACCTAATAGTGATTCAATTTTCACTGCCCTTCTTGCCATCACTTTGCTCTTGTGATGTTCCAATGGCTTAGTGGGTTAATGCCCCTGTCTTTAAAACAGGAGTTCATGAGTTCTAGTCCTCACAGAGCTCTTTATTATTTACTTACCAATAAGTTTCCTATAGAGCCAATAGAAATTTGCATTGATTTTGGGATTGAGATAGTGCAATTGTGAGATAGAATCTGTAGTAAGTGTTCATAAAGAACAATATGTCATCACAATCTGTTTAGATTGGCTATAAGAATAACATAGTAAAACCAATGGATTTCTTTTTGAACTTACCTAATAGTGATTCATTGTTCACTGCCCTTCTTGACATCACTTTGCACCTGTGATGTTCCTGTGGCTTACTGGGTTAATGCACCTGTCTTGTAAAAAGGATTTCATGAGTTCTAATCCTTGGAGAGTCTTTTTCATTTACTTACAAATAAGCTTCCTATGGAGCCAATGTAAATTTGCATTGATTTTGGGATTGAGATAGTGCAATTGTGAGATATAGAATCTGTATTACGTGTTCATCAAGAACAATACGTCATGATGCGGTGCAAAGATTTGCATTAAGAATAACATAGTGAAACTAATGGATTTCTTTTTGAACTTACCAATAGTGATTCAATGTTCACTGCCCTTCTTGACATCACTTTGTACTTGTGATGTTCCAATGGTTTAGTGGGTTAATGCCCCTGTCTATTAAACAGGAGTTCATGAGTTCTAGTCCTCAGAGAGCTCTTTTTCATTTACTTACCAATAAGTTTCCTATAGAGCCAATGGAAATTTCCATTGATTTTGGGATTGAGATAGTGCAATTGTGAGATAGAATCTGTACTAAGTGTTCATAAAGAACAATATGTCATTACAAGCTGTTTAGATTGGCATTAAGAATAGCATAGTAAAACCAATGGATTTCTTTTTGAACTTACCTAATAGTGATTCATTGGTCACTGCCCTTCTTGACATAAATTTGCACCTGTGATGTTGCTGTGGCTTACTGGGTTAATGCACCTGTCTTGTAAAAAGGATTTCATGAGTTCTAATCCTTGGAGAGTCTTTTTCATTTACTTACTGATAAGCTTCCAATGGAGCCAATGTAAATTTGCATTGCTTTTGGGATTGAGATAGTGCAATTGTGAGATATAGAATCTGTATTACGTGTTCATCAAGAACAATACGTCATGATGCGCTGCAAAAATTGGCATTAAGAATAACATAGTGAAACCAATGGATTTCTTTTTGAACTTATCTAATAGTGATTCAATGTTCGCTGCCTTCTTGACATCACCTTGCACTTGTGATGTTCCAATGGCTTAGTGGGTTAATCCCCCTGTCTTTTAAACAGGAGTTCATGAATTCTAGTCCTCAGAGAGCTCTTTTTCATTTACTTACCAATAAGTTTCCTATAGAGCCAATGGAAATTTGCATTGATTTTTGGATTGAGATATTGCGATTGTGAGATAGAATCTGTACTAAGTGTTCATAAAGAACAATAGGTCATTACAAGCTGTTTAGATTGGCATTAAGAATAACATAGTAAAACCAATGGATTTCTATTTGAACTTACCTAATAATGATTCATTGGTCACTGCCCTTCTTGACATAAATTTGCACCTGTGATGTTGCTGTGGCTTACTTGGTTAATTCTCCTGTCTTGTAAAAAGGATTTCATGAGTTCTAATCCTTGGAGAGTCATTTTCATTTACTTACTAATAAGCTTCCTATGGAGCAATGGAAATTTGCATTGATTTTGAGATATAGAATCTGTATTACGTGTTCATCAAGAACAATACGTCATGATGCGCTGCAAAGATTGGCATTAAGAATAACATAGTGAAACCAATAGATTTCTTTTTGAACTTACCTAATAGTGATTCATTGGTCATTGCCCTTCTTGACAACCTTTTGTTCTTGTGATGTTCCAGTGGCTTACTTGGTTATTGCGCCTGTCTTATAAACAGGAGTTCATGAGTTCTAATTCTCAGAGAGTTTTTTCATTTACTTACTAATAAGCTTCCTATAGAGCCAATGGAAATTTGCATTGATTTTGGGCTTGAGATAGTGCAATTGTGAGATATAGAATCTGTATTACGTGTTCATCAAGAACAATACGTCATGATGCGCTGCAAAGATTGGCATTAAGAATAACATAGTGAAACCAATGGATTTCTTTTTGAACTTACCAATAGTGATTCAATGTTCACTGCCCTTCTTGACATCACTTTGCACTTGTGATGTTACAATGGCTTAGTGGGTTAATGCCCCTGTCTATTAAACAGGAGTTCATGAGTTCTAGTCCTCAGAGAGCACTTTTTCATTTACTTACCAATAAGTTTCTTATAAAGCCAATGGAAATTTCCATTGATTTTGGGATTGAGATAGTGCAATTGTGAGATAGAATCTGTACTAAGTGTTCATAAAGAACAATATGTCATTACAAGCTGTTTAGATTGGCATTAAGAATAGCATAGTAAAACCAATGGATTTCTTTTTGAACTTACCTAATAGTGATTCATTGGTCACTGCCCTTCTTGACATAAATTTGCACCTGTGATGTTGCTGTGGCTTACTGGGTTAATGCACCTGTCTTGTAAAAAGGATTTCATGAGTTCTAATCCTTGGAGAGTCTTTTTCATTTACTTACTAATAAGCTTCCTATGGAGCCAATGTAAATTTGCATTGATTTTGGGATTGAGATAGTGCAATTGTGAGATATAGAATCTGTATTACGTGTTCATCAAGAACAATACGTCATGATGCGCTGCAAAGATTGGCATTAAGAATAACATAGTGAAACCAATGGATTTTTTTTTGAACTTATCTAATAGTGATTCAATGTTCGCTGCCCTTCTTGACAACCTTTTGCACTTGTGATGTTCCAGTGGTTTACTTGGTTATTGCGCCTGTCTTATAAACAGGAGTTCATGAGTTCTAATTCTCAGAGAGGTTTTTTCATTTACTTACTAATAAGCTTCCTATAGAGCCAATGGAAATTTGCATTGATTTTGGGCTTGAGATAGTGCAATTGTGAGATATAGAATCTGTATTACGTGTTCATCAAGAACAATACGTCATGATGCGGTGCAAAGATTTGCATTAAGAATAACATAGTGAAACCAATGGATTTCTTTTTGAACTTACCAATAGTGATTCAATGTTCACTGCCCTTCTTGACATCACTTTGCACTTGTGATGTTCCAATGGTTTAGTGGGTTAATGCCCCTGTCTATTAAACAGGAGTTCATGAGTTCTAGTCCTCAGAGAGCTCTTTTTCATTTACTTACCAATAAGTTTCCTATAGAGCCAATGGAAATTTCCATTGATTTTGGGATTGAGATAGTGCAATTGTGAGATATAGAATCTGTATTACGTGTTCATCAAGAACAATACGTCAGGATGCGCTGCAAAGATTGGCATTAAATATAACATAGTGAAACCAATGGATTTCTTTTTGAACTTACCAATAGTGATTCAATGTTCACTGCCCTTCTTGACATCACTTTGCACTTGTGTTGTTCCAATGGCTTAGTGGGTTAATGCCCCTGTCTCTTAAACAGGAGTTCATGAGTTCTAGTCCTCAGAGAGCTCTTTTTCATTTACTTACCAATAAGTTTCCTATAGAGCCAATGGAAATTTCCATTGATTTTGGGATTGAGATAGTGCAATTGTGAGATAGAATCTGTACTAAGTGTTCATAAAGAACAATATGTCATTACAAGCTGTTTAGATTGGCATTAAGAATAGCATAGTAAAACCAAAGGATTTCTTTTTGAACTTACCTAATAGTGATTCATTGGTCACTGCCCTTCTTGACATAAATTTGCACCTGTGATGTTGCTGTGGCTTCCTGGGTTAATGCACCTGTCTTGTAAAAAGGATTTCATGAGTTCTAATCCTTGGAGAGTCTTTTTCATTTACTTACTGATAAGCTTCCTATGGAGCCAATGTAAATTTGCATTGCTTTTGGGATTGAGATAGTGCAATTGTGAGATATAGAATCTGTATTACGTGTTCATCAAGAACAATACGTCATGATGCGCTGCAAAGATTGGCATTAAGAATAACATAGTGAAACCAATGGATTTATTTTTGAACTTATCTAATAGTGATTCAATGTTCGCTGCCTTCTTGACATCACTTTGCACTTGTGATGTTCCAATGGCTTAGTGGGTTAATCCCCCTGTCTTTTAAACAGGAGTTCATGAATTCTAGTCCTCAGAGAGCTGTTTTTAATTTACTTACCACTAAGTTTCCTATAGAGCCAATGGAAATTTGCATTGATTTTTGGATTGAGATATTGCGATTGTGAGATAGAATCTGTACTAAGTGTTCATAAAGAACAATAGGTCATTACAAGCTGTTAAGACTGGCATTAAGAATAACATAGTAAAACCAATGGATTTCTATTTGAACTTACCTAATAATGATTCATTGGTCACTGCCCTTCTTGACATAAATTTTCACCTGTGATGTTGCTGTGGCTTACTGGGTTAAATCTCCTGTCTTGTAAAAAGGTTTTCATGAGTTCTAATCCTTTGAGAGTCTTTTTCATTTACTTACTAATAAGCTTCCTATGGAGCAATGGAAATTTGCATTGATTTTGAGATATAGAATCTGTATTACGTGTTCATCAAGAACAATACGTCATGATGCGCTGCAAAGATTGGCATTAAGAATAACATAGTGAAACCAATAGATTTCTTTTTGAACTTACCTAATAGTGATTCATTGGTCATTGCCCTTCTTGACAACCTTTTGTTCTTGTGATGTTCCAGTGGCTTACTTGGTTATTGCGCCTGTCTTATAAACAGGAGTTCATGAGTTCTAATTCTCAGAGAGTTTTTTCATTTACTTACTAATAAGCTTCCTATAGAGCCAATGGAAATTTGCATTGATTTTGGGCTTGAGATAGTGCAATTGTGAGATATAGAATCTGTATTACGTGTTCATCAAGAACAATACGTCATGATGCGCTGCACAGATTGGCATTAAGAATAACATAGTGAAACCAATGGATTTCTTTTTGAACTTATCTAATAGTGATTCAATGTTCGCTGCCTTCTTGACATCACTTTGCACTTGTGATGTTCCAATGGCTTAGTGGGTTAATCCCCCTGTCTTTTAAACAGGAGTTCATGAATTCTAGTCCTCAGAGAGCTCTTTTTCATTTACTTACCAATAAGTTTACTTTAGAGCCAATGGAAATTTGCATTGATTTTTGGATTGAGATATTGCAATTGTGAGATAGAATCTGTACTAAGTGTTCATAAAGAACAGTATGTCATTACAAGCTGTTTAGTTTGGAATTAAGAATAACATAGTAAAACCAATGGATTTCTATTTGAACTTACCTAATAGTGATTCATTGGTCACTGCCCTTCTTGACATAAATTTGCACCTGTGATGTTGCTGTGGCTTACTGGGTTAATGCTCCTGTCTTGTAAAAAGGATCTCATGAGTTCTAATCTTTGGAGAGTCTTTTTCATTTACTTACTAATAAGCTTCCTATGGAGCAATGGAAATTTGCATTGATTTTGAGATATAGAATCTGTATTACGTGTTCATCAAGAACAATACGTCATGATGCGCTGCAAAGATTGGCATTAAGAATAACATAGTGAAACCAATGGATTTCTTTTTGAACTTACCTAATAGTGATTCATTGGTCATTGCCCTTCTTGACAACCTTTTGCACTTGTGATGTTCCAGTGGCTTACTTGGTTATTGCGCCTGTCTTATAAACATGAGTTCATGAGTTCTAATTCTCAGAGAGGTTTTTTCATTTACTTACTAATAAGCTTCCTATAGAGCCAATGGAAATTTGCATTGATTTTGGGCTTGAGATAGTGCAATTGTGAGATATAGAATCTGTATTACGTGTTCATCAAGAACAATACGTCACGATGCGGTGCAAAGATTTGCATTAAGAATAACATAGTGAAACCAATGGATTTCTTTTTGAACTTACCAATAGTGATTCAATGTTCACTGCCCTTCTTGACATCACTTTGCACTTGTGATGTTCCAATGGTTTAGTGGGTTAATGCCCCTGTCTATTAAACAGGAGTTCATGAGTTCTAGTCCTCAGAGAGCTCTTTTTCATTTACTTACCAATAAGTTTCCTATAGAGCCAATGGAAATTTCCATTGATTTTGGGATTGAGATAGTGCAATTGTGAGATATAGAATCTGTATTACGTGTTCATCAAGAACAATACGTCATGATGCGCTGCAAAGATTGGCATTAAATATAACATAGTGAAACCAATGGATTTCTTTTTGAACTTACCAATAGTGATTCAATGTTCACTGCCCTTCTGGACATCACTTTGCACTTGTGTTGTTCCAATGGCTTAGTGGGTTAATGCCCCTGTCTATTAAACAGGAGTTCATGAGTTCTAGTCCTCAGAGAGCTCTTTTTCATTTACTTACCAATAAGTTTCCTATAGAGCCAATGGAAATTTCCATTGATTTTGGGATTGAGATAGTGCAATTGTGAGATAGAATCTGTACTAAGTGTTCATAAAGAACAATATGTCATTACAAGCTGTTTAGATTGGCATTAAGAATAGCATAGTAAAACCAATGGATTTCTTTTTGAACTTACCTAATAGTGATTCATTGGTCACTGCCCTTCTTGACATAAATTTGCACCTGTGATGTTGCTGTGGCTTCCTGGGTTAATGCACCTGTCTTGTAAAAAGGATTTCATGAGTTCTAATCCTTGGAGAGTCTTTTTCATTTACTTACTGATAAGCTTCCTATGGAGCCAATGTAAATTTGCATTGCTTTTGGGATTGAGATAGTGCAATTGTGAGATATAGAATCTGTATTACGTGTTCATCAAGAACAATACGTCATGATGCGCTGCAAAGATTGGCATTAAGAATAACATAGTGAAACCAATGGATTTCTTTTTGAACTTATCTAATAGTGATTCAATGTTCGCTGCCTTCTTGACATCACTTTGCACTTGTGATGTTCCAATGGCTTAGTGGGTTAATCCCCCTGTCTTTTAAACAGGAGTTCATGAATTCTAGTCCTCAGAGAGCTGTTTTTAATTTACTTACCACTAAGTTTCCTATAGAGCCAATGGAAATTTGCATTGATTTTTGGATTGAGATATTGCGATTGTGAGATAGAATCTGTACTAAGTGTTCATAAAGAACAATAGGTCATTACAAGCTGTTAAGACTGGCATTAAGAATAACATAGTAAAACCAATGGATTTCTATTTGAACTTACCTAATAATGATTCATTGGTCACTGCCCTTCTTGACATAAATTTTCACCTGTGATGTTGCTGTGGCTTACTGGGTTAATTCTCCTGTCTTGTAAAAAGGATTTCATGAGTTCTAATCCTTTGAGAGTCTTTTTCATTTACTTATTAATAAGCTTCCTATGGAGCAATGGAAATTTGCATTGATTTTGAGATATAGAATCTGTATTACGTGTTCATCAAGAACAATACGTCATGATGCGCTGCACAGATTGGCATTAAGAATAACATAGTGAAACCAATGGATTTCTTTTTGAACTTATCTAATAGTGATTCAATGTTCGCTGCCTTCTTGACATCACTTTGCACTTGTGATGTTCCAATGGCTTAGTGGGTTAATCCCCCTGTCTTTTAAACAGGAGTTCATGAATTCTAGTCCTCAGAGAGCTCTTTTTCATTTACTTACCAATAAGTTTACTTTAGAGCCAATGGAAATTTGCATTGATTTTTGGATTGAGATATTGCAATTGTGAGATAGAATCTGTACTAAGTGTTCATAAAGAACAGTATGTCATTACAAGCTGTTTAGTTTGGAATTAAGAATAACATAGTAAAACCAATGGATTTCTATTTGAACTTACCTAATAGTGATTCATTGGTCACTGCCCTTCTTGACATAAATTTGCACCTGTGATGTTGCTGTGGCTTACTGGGTTAATGCTCCTGTCTTGTAAAAAGGATCTCATGAGTTCTAATCTTTGGAGAGTCTTTTTCATTTACTTACTAATAAGCTTCCTATGGAGCAATGGAAATTTGCATTGATATTGAGATATAGAATCTGTATTACGTGTTCATCAAGAACAATACGTCATGATGCGCTGCAAAGATTGGCATTAAGAATAACATAGTGAAACCAATGGATTTCTTTTTGAACTTACCTAATAGTGATTCATTGGTCATTGCCCTTCTTGACAACATTTTGCACTTGTGATGTTCCAGTGGCTTACTTGGTTATTGCGCCTGTCTTATAAACAGGAGTTCATGAGTTCTAATTCTCAGAGAGTTTTTTCATTTACTTACTAATAAGCTTCCTATAGAGCCAATGGAAATTTGCATTGATTTTGGGCTTGGGATAGTGCAATTGTGAGATAAAATCTGTACTAAGTGTTCATAAAGAACAATATGTCATTACAAGCTGTTTAGATTGGCATTAAGAATAACATAGTAAAACCAATGGATTTCTATTTGAACTTACCTAATAGTGATTCATTGGTCACTGCCCTTCTTGACATAGATTTGCACCTGTGATGTTGCTGTGGCTTACTGGGTTAATTCTCCTGTCTTGTAAAAAGGATTTCATGAGTTCTAATCCTTGGAGAGTCTTTTTCATTTACTTACTAATAAGCTTCCTATGGAGCCAATGTAAATTTGCATTGATTTTGGGATTGAGATAGTGCAATTGTGAGATATAGAATCTGTATTACATGTT
Organism: Phyllobates terribilis; assembly: GCF_046119375.1. Taxonomy (NCBI): domain Eukaryota; kingdom Metazoa; phylum Chordata; class Amphibia; order Anura; family Dendrobatidae; genus Phyllobates; species Phyllobates terribilis. Next base: position 334,106,164 of record NW_027362764.1, on the reverse strand, counting down.
CATCAAGAACAATACGTCATGATGCGCTGCAAAGATTGGCATTAAGAATAACATAGTGAAACCAATGGATTTCTTTTTGAACTTACCAATAGTGATTCAATGTTCACTGCCCTTCTTGACATCACTTTGCACTTTGATGTTCCAATGGCTTAGTGGGTTAATGCCCCTGTCTTTTAGAACAGGAGTTCATGAATTCTAGTCCTCAGAGAGCTCTTTTTCATTTACTTACCAATAAGTTTCCTATAGAGCCAATGGAAATTTGCATTGATTTTTGGATTGAGATATTGCAATTGTGAGATAGAATCTGTACTAAGTGTTCATAAAGAACAATATGTCATTACAAGCTGTTTAGATTGGCATTAATAATAACATAGTAAAACCAATGGATTTCTATTTGAACTTACCTAATAGTGATTCATTGGTCACTGCCCTTCTTGACATAAATTTGCACCTGTGATGTTGCTGTGGCTTGCTGGGTTAATTCTCCTGTCTTGTAAAAAGGATTTCATGAGTTCTAATCCTTGGAGAGTCTTTTTCATTTACTTACTAATAAGCTTCCTATGGAGCAATGGAAATTTGCATTGATTTTGAGATATAGAATCTGTATTACGTGTTCATCAAGAACAATACGTCATGATGCGCTGCAAAGATTGGCATTAAGAATAACATAGTGAAACCAATGGATTTCTTTTTGAACTTACCTAATAGTGATTCATTGGTCATTGCCCTTCTTGACAACCTTTTGCACTTGTGATGTTCCAGTGGCTTACTTGGTTATTGCGCCTGTCTTATAAACAGGAGTTCATGAGTTCTAATTCTCAGAGAGTTTTTTCGTTTACTTACTAATAAGCTTCCTATAGAGCCAATGGAAATTTGCATTGATTTTGTGCTTGGGATAGTGCAATTGTGAGATATAGAATCTGTATTACGTGTTCATCAAGAACAATACGTCATGATGCGGTGCAAAGATTTGCATTAAGAATAACATAGTGAAACCAATGGATTTCTTTTTGAACTTACCAATAGTGATTCAATGTTCACTGTCCTTCTTGACATAACTTTGCACTTGTGATGTTCCAATGGCTTAGTGTGTTAATGCCCCTATCTTTTAAACAGGAGTTCATGAGTTCTAGTCCTCAGAGAACTCTTTTTCATTTACTTACCAATAAGTTTCCTATAGAGCCAATGGAAATTTCCATTGATTTTGGGATTGAGATAGTGCAATTGTGAGATAGAATCTGTACTAAGTGTTCATAAAGAACAATATGTCATTACAAGCTGTTTAGATTGGCATTAAGATTAGCATAGTAAAACCAATGGATTTCTTTTTGAACTTACCTAATAGTGATTCATTGGTCACTGCCCTTCTTGACATAAATTTGCACCTGTGATGTTGCTGTGGTTTACTGGGTTAATGCACCTGTCTTGTAAAAAGGATTTCATGAGTTCTAATCCTTGGAGAGTCTTTTTCATTTACTTACTAATAAGCTTCCTATGGAGCCAATGTAAATTTGCATTGATTTTGGGATTGAGATAGTGCAATTGTGAGATATAGAATCTGTATTACGTGTTCATCAAGAACAATACGTCATGATGCGCTGCAAAGATTGGCATTAAGAATAACATAGTGAAACCAATGGATTTCTTTTTGAACTTACCTAATAGTGATTCAATTTTCACTGCCCTTCTTGCCATCAATTTGCACTTGTGATGTTCCAATGGCTTAGTGGGTTAATGCCCCTGTCTTTAAAACAGGAGTTCATGAGTTCTAGTCCTCACAGAGCTCTTTATTATTTACTTACCAATAAGTTTCCTACAGAGCCAATAGAAATTTGCATTGATTTTGGGATTGAGATAGTGCAATTGTGAGATAGAATCTGTAGTAAGTGTTCATAAAGAACAATATGTCATCACAATCTGTTTAGATTGGCTATAAGAGTAACATAGTAAAACCAATGGATTTCTTTTTGAACTTACCTAATAGTGATTCATTGTTCACTGCCCTTCTTGACATCACTTTGCACCTGTGATGTTCCTGTGGCTTACTGGGTTAATGCACCTGTCTTGTAAAAAGGATTTCATGAGTTCTAATCCTTGGAGAGTCTTTTTCATTTACTTACAAATAAGCTTCCTATGGAGCCAATGTAAATTTGCATTGATTTTGGGATTGAGATAGTGCAATTGTGAGATATAGAATCTGTATTACGTGTTCATCAAGAAAAATACGTCATGATGCGCTGCAAAGATTGGCATTAAGAATAACATAGTGAAACCAATGGATTTCTTTTTGAACTTACCTAATAGTGATTCATTGGTCATTGCCCTTCTTGACAACCTTTTGCACTTGTGATGTTCCAGTGGCTTACTTGGTTATTGCGCCTGTCTTATAAACAGGAGTTCATGAGTTCTAATTCTCAGAGAGTTTTTTCATTTACTTACTAATAAGCTTCCTATAGAGCCAATGGAAATTTGCATTGATTTTGGGCTTGAGATAGTGCAATTGTGAGATATAGAATCTGTATTACGTGTTCATCAAGAACAATACGTCATGATGCGGTGCAAAGATTTGCATTAAGAATAACATAGTGAAACTAATGGATTTCTTTTTGAACTTACCAATAATGATTCAATGTTCACTGCCCTTCTTGACATCACTTTGTACTTGTGATGTTCCAATAGTTTAGTGGGTTAATGCCCCTGTCTATTAAACAGGAGTTCATGAGTTCTAGTCCTCAGAGAGCTCTTTTTCATTTACTTACCAATAAGTTTCCTATAGAGCCAATGGAAATTTCCATTGATTTTGGGATTGAGATAGTGCAATTGTGAGATATAGAATCTGTATTACGTGTTCATCAAGAACAATACGTCATGATGCGCTGCAAAGATTGGCATTAAGAATAACATAGTGAAACCAATGGATTTCTTTTTGAACTTACCAATAGTGATTCAATGTTCACTGCCCTTCTTGACATCACTTTGCACTTGTGTTGTTCCAATGGCTTAGTGGGTTAATGCCCCTGTCTATTAAACAGGAGTTCATGAGTTCTAGTCCTCATAGAGCTCTTTTTCATTTACTTACCATTAAGTTTCCTATAGAGCCAATGGAAATTTCCATTGATTTTGGGATTGAGATAGTGCAATTGTGAGATAGAATCTGTACTAAGTGTTCATAAAGAACAATATGTCATTACAAGCTGTTTAGATTGGCATTAAGAATAGCATAGTAAAACCAATGGATTTCTTTTTGAACTTACCTAATAGTGATTCATTGGTCACTGCCCTTCTTGACATAAATTTGCACCTGTGATGTTGCTGTGGCTTACTGGGTTAATGCACCTGTCTTGTAAAAAGGATTTCATGAGTTCTAATCCTTGGAGAGTCTTTTTCATTTACTTACTGATAAGCTTCCAATGGAGCCAATGTAAATTTGCATTGCTTTTGGGATTGAGATAGTGCAATTGTGAGATATAGAATCTGTATTACGTGTTCATCAAGAACAATACGTCATGATGCGCTGCAAAAATTGGCATTAAGAATAACATAGTGAAACCAATGGATTTCTTTTTGAACTTATCTAATAGTGATTCAATGTTCGCTGCCTTCTTGACATGACCTTGCACTTGTGATGTTCCAATGGCTTAGTGGGTTAATCCCCCTGTCTTTTAAACAGGAGTTCATGAATTCTAGTCCTCAGAGAGCTCTTTTTCATTTACTTACCAATAAGTTTCCTATAGAGCCAATGGAAATTTGCATTGATTTTTGGATTGAGATATTGCGATTGTGAGATAGAATCTGTACTAAGTGTTCATAAAGAACAATAGGTCATTACAAGCTGTTTAGATTGGCATTAAGAATAACATAGTAAAACCAATGGATTTCTTTTTGAACTTATCTAATAGTGATTCAATGTTCGCTGCCTTCTTGACATGACCTTGCACTTGTGATGTTCCAATGGCTTAGTGGGTTAATCCCCCTGTCTTTTAAACAGGAGTTCATGAATTCTAGTCCTCAGAGAGCTCTTTTTCATTTACTTACCAATAAGTTTCCTATAGAGCCAATGGAAATTTGCATTGATTTTTGGATTGAGATATTGCGATTGTGAGATAGAATCTGTACTAAGTGTTCATAAAGAACAATAGGTCATTACAAGCTGTTTAGATTGGCATTAAGAATAACATAGTAAAACCAATGGAATTCTATTTGAACTTACCTAATAATGATTCATTGGTCACTGCCCTTCTTGACATAAATTTGCACCTGTGATGTTGCTGTGGCTTACTTGGTTAATTCTCCTGTCTTGTAAAAAGGATTTCATGAGTTCTAATCCTTGGAGAGTCTTTTTCATTTACTTACTAATAAGCTTCCTATGGAGCAATGGAAATTTGCATTGATTTTGAGATATAGAATCTGTATTACGTGTTCATCAAGAACAATACGTCATGATGCGCTGCAAAGATTGGCATTAAGAATAACATAGTGAAACCAATAGATTTCTTTTTGAACTTACCTAATAGTGATTCATTGGTCATTGCCCTTCTTGACAACCTTTTGTTCTTGTGATGTTCCAGTGGCTTACTTGGTTATTGCGCCTGTCTTATAAACAGGAGTTCATGAGTTCTAATTCTCAGAGAGTTTTTTCATTTACTTACTAATAAGCTTCCTATAGAGCCAATGGAAATTTGCATTGATTTTGGGCTTGAGATAGTGCAATTGTGAGATATAGAATCTGTATTACGTGTTCATCAAGAACAATACGTCATGATGCGCTGCAAAGATTGGCATTAAGAATAACATAGTGAAACCAATGGATTTCTTTTTGAACTTACGAATAGTGATTCAATGTTCACTGCCCTTCTTGACATCACTTTGCACTTGTGATGTTCCAATGGCTTAGTGGGTTAATGCCCCTGTCTATTAAACAGGAGTTCATGAGTTCTAGTCCTCAGAGAGCACTTTTTCATTTACTTACCAATAAGTTTCTTATAAAGCCAATGGAAATTTCCATTGATTTTGGGATTGAGATAGTGCAATTGTGAGATAGAATCTGTACTAAGTGTTCATAAAGAACAATATGTCATTACAAGCTGTTTAGATTGGCATTAAGAATAGCATAGTAAAACCAATGGATTTCTTTTTGAACTTACCTAATAGTGATTCATTGGTCACTGCCCTTCTTGACATAAATTTGCACCTGTGATGTTGCTGTGGCTTACTGGGTTAATGCACCTGACTTGTAAAAAGGATTTCATGAGTTCTAATCCTTGGAGAGTCTTTTTCATTTACTTACTAATAAGCTTCCTATGGAGCCAATGTAAATTTGCATTGATTTTGGGATTGAGATAGTGCAATTGTGAGATATAGAATCTGTATTACGTGTTCATCAAGAACAATACGTCATGATGCGCTGCAAAGATTGGCATTAAGAATAACATAGTGAAACCAATGGATTTCTTTTTGAACTTACCAATAGTGATTCAATGTTCACTGCCCTTCTTGACATCACTTTGCACTTGTGATGTTCCAATGGCTTAGTGGGTTAATGCCCCTGTCTTTTAAACAGGAGTTCATGAATTCTAGTCCTCAGAGAGCTATTTTTCATTTACTTAAAAATAAGTTTCCTATAGAGCCAATGGAAATTTGCATTGATTTTTGGATTGAGATATTGCAATTGTGAGATAAAATCTGTACTAAGTGTTCATAAAGAACAATATGTCATTACAAGCTGTTTAGATTGGCATTAAGAATAACATAGTAAAACCAATGGATTTCTATTTGAACTTACCTAATAGTGATTCATTGGTCACTGCCCTTCTTGACATAAATTTGCACCTGTGATGTTGCTGTGGCTTACTGGGTTAATTCTCCTGTCTTGTAATAAGGATTTCATGAGATCTAATCCTTGGAGAGTCTTTTTCATTTACTTACTAATAAGCTTCCTATGGAGCAATGGAAATTTGCATTGATTTTGAGATATAGAATCTGTATTACGTGTTCATCAAGAACAATACGTCATGATGCGGTGCAAAGATTTGCATTAAGAATAACATATTGAAACCAATAGATTTCTTTTTGAACTTACCTAATAGTGATTCATTGGTCATTGCCCTTCTTGACAAACTTTTGTTCTTGTGATGTTCCAGTGGCTTACTTGGTTATTGCGCCTGTCTTATAAACAGGAGTTCATGAGTTCTAATTCTCAGAGAGTTTTTTCATTTACTTACTAATAAGCTTCCTATAGAGCCAATGGAAATTTGCATTGATTTTGGGCTTGAGATAGTGCAATTGTGAGATATAGAATCTGTATTACGTGTTCATCAAGAACAATACGTCATGATGCGCTGCAAAGATTGGCATTAAGAATAACATAGTGAAACCAATGGATTTCTTTTTGAACTTACCAATAGTGATTCATTGGTCACTGCCCTTCTTGACATAAATTTGCACCTGTGATGTTGCTGTGGCTTACTGGGTTAATGCACCTGTCTTGTAAAAAGGATTTCATGAGTTCTAATCCTTGGAGAGTGTTTTTCATTTACTTACTAATAAGCTTCCTATGGAGCCAATGTAAATTTGCATTGATTTTGGGATTGAGATAGTGCAATTGTGAGATATAGAATCTGTATTACGTGTTCATCAAGAACAATACGTCATGATGCGCTGCAAAGATTGGCATTAAGAATAACATAGTGAAACCAATGGATTTCTTTTTGAACTTACCAATAGTGATTCAATGTTCACTGCCCTTCTTGACATCACTTTGCACTTGTGATGTTCCAATGGCTTAGTGGGTTAATGCCCCTGTCTATTAAACAGGAGTTCATGAGTTCTAGTCCTCAGAGAGCACTTTTTCATTTACTTACCAATAAGTTTCCTATAAAGCCAATGGAAATTTCCATTGATTTTGGGATTGAGATAGTGCAATTGTGAGATAGAATCTGTACTAAGTGTTCATAAAGAACAATATGTCATTACAAGCTGTTTAGATTGGCATTAAGAATAGCATAGTAAAACCAATGGATTTCTTTTTGAACTTACCTAATAGTGATTCATTGGTCACTGCCCTTCTTGACATAAATTTGCACCTGTGATGTTGCTGTGGCTTACTGGGTTAATGCACCTGTCTTGTAAAAAGGATTTCATGAGTTCTAATCCTTGGAGAGTCTTTTTCATTTACTTACTAATAAGCTTCCTATGGAGCCAATGTAAATTTGCATTGATTTTGGGATTGAGATAGTGCAATTGTGAGATATAGAATCTGTATTACGTGTTCATCAAGAACAATACGTCATGATGCGCTGCAAAGATTGGCATTAAGAATAACATATTGAAACCAATGGATTTCTTTTTGAACTTATCTAATAGTGATTCAATGTTCGCTGCCCTTCTTGACATCACTTCGCACTTGTGATGTTCCAATGGCTTAGAGGGTTAATGCCCTTGTCTTTTAAACAGGAGTTCATGAATTCTAGTCCTCAGAGAGCTGTTTTTCATTTACTTACCAATAAGTTTCCTATAGAGCCAATGGAAATTTGCATTGATTTTTGGATTGAGATATTGCGATTGTGAGATAGAATCTGTACTAAGTGTTCATAAAGAACAATAGGTCATTACAAGCTGTTTAGATTGGCATTAAGAATAACATAGTAAAACCAATGGATTTTTATTTGAACTTACCTAATAATGATTCATTGGTCACTGCCCTTCTTGACATAAATTTGCACCTGTGATGTTGCTGTGGCTTACTGGGTTAATTCTCCTGTCTTGTAAAAAGGATTTCATGAGTTCTAATCCTTGGAGAGTCTTTTTCATTTACTTACTAATAAGCTTCCTATGGAGCAATGGAAATTTGCATTGATTTTGAGATATAGAATCTGTATTACGTGTTCATCAAGAACAATACGTCATGATGCGCTGCAAAGATTGGCATTAAGAATAACATAGTGAAACCAATAGATTTCTTTTTGAACTTACCTAATAGTGATTCATTGGTCATTGCCCTTCTTGACAAACTTTTGTTCTTGTGATGTTCCAGTGGCTTACTTGGTTATTGCGCCTGTCTTATAAACAGGAGTTCATGAGTTCTAATTCTCAGAGAGTTTTTTCATTTACTTACTAATAAGCTTCCTATAGAGCCAATGGAAATTTGCATTGATTTTGGGCTTGAGATAGTGCAATTGTGAGATATAGAATCTGTATTACGTGTTCATCAAGAACAATACGTCATGATGCGCTGCAAAGATTGGCATTAAGAATAACATAGTGAAACCAATGGATTTCTTTTTGAACTTACCAATAGTGATTCATTGGTCACTGCCCTTCTTGACATAAATTTGCACCTGTGATGTTGCTGTGGCTTACTGGGTTAATGCACCTGTCTTGTAAAAAGGATTTCATGAGTTCTAATCCTTGGAGAGTCTTCTTCATTTACTTACTAATAAGCTTCCTATGGAGCCAATGTAAATTTGCATTGATTTTGGGATTGAGATAGAGCAATTGTGAGATATAGAATCTGTATTACGTGTTCATCAAGAACAATACGTCATGATGTGCTGCAAAGATTGGCATTAAGAATAACATAGTGAAACCAATGGATTTCTTTTTGAACTTACCAATAGTGATTCAATGTTCACTGCCCTTCTTGACATCACTTTGCACTTGTGATGTTCCAATGGCTTAGTGGGTTAATGCCCCTGTCTTTTAAACAGGAGTTCATGAATTCTAGTCCTCAGATAGCTCTTTTTCATTTACTTAAAAATAAGTTTCCTATAGAGCCAATGGAAATTTGCATTGATTTTTGGATTGAGATATTGCAATTGTGAGATAAAATCTGTACTAAGTGTTCATAAAGAACAATATGTTATTACAAGCTGTTTAGATTGGCATTAAGAATAACATAGTAAAACCAATGGATTTCTATTTGAACTTACCTAATAGTGATTCATTGGTCACTGCCCTTCTTGACATAAATTTGCACCTGTGATGTTGCTGTGGCTTACTGGGTTAATTCTCCTGTCTTGTAAAAAGGATTTCATGAGTTCTAATCCTTGGAGAGTCTTTTTCATTTACTTACTAATAAGCTTCCTATGGAGCAATGGAAATTTGCATTGATTTTGAGATATAGAATCTGTATTACGTGTTCATCAAGAACAATACGTCATGATGCGGTGCAAAGATTTGCATTAAGAATAACATATTGAAACCAATGGATTTCTTTTTGAACTTATCTAATAGTGATTCAATGTTCGCTGCCCTTCTTGACATCACTTCGCACTTGTGATGTTCCAATGGCTTAGTGGGTTAATGCCCTTGTCTTTTAAACAGGAGTTCATGAATTCTAGTCCTCAGAGAGCTGTTTTTCATTTACTTACCAATAAGTTTCCTATAGAGCCAATGGAAATTTGCATTGATTTTTGGATTGAGATATTGCGATTGTGAGATAGAATCTGTACTAAGTGTTCATAAAGAACAATAGGTCATTACAAGCTGTTTAGATTGGATTTAAGAATAACATAGTAAAACCAATGGATTTCTATTTGAACTTACCTAATAATGATTCATTGGTCACTGCCCTTCTTGACATAAATTTGCACCTGTGATGTTGCTGTGGCTTACTGGGTTAATTCTCCTGTCTTGTAAAAAGGATTTCATGAGTTCTAATCCTTGGAGAGTCTTTTTCATTTACTTACTAATAAGCTTCCTATGGAGCAATGGAAATTTGCATTGATTTTGAGATATAGAATCTGTATTACGTGTTCATCAAGAACAATACGTCATGATGCGCTGCAAAGATTGGCATTAAGAATAACATAGTGAAACCAATGGATTTCTTTTTGAACTTACCAATAGTGATTCATTGGTCACTGCCCTTCTTGACATAAAATTGCACCTGTGATGTTGCTGTGGCTTACTGGGTTAATGCACCTGTCTTGTAAAAAGGATTTCATGAGTTATAATCCTTGGAGAGTGTTTTTCATTTACTTACTAATAAGCTTCCTATGGAGCCAATGTAAATTTGCATTGATTTTGGGATTGAGATAGTGCAATTGTGAGATATAGAATCTGTATTACGTGTTCATCAAGAACAATACGTCATGATGCGCTGCAAAGATTGGCATTAAGAATAACATAGTGAAACCAATGGATTTCTTTTTGAACTTACCAATAGTGATTCAATGTTCACTGCCCTTCTTGACATCACTTTGCACTTGTGATGTTCCAATGGTTTAGTGGGTTAATGCCCCTGTCTTTTAAACAGGAGTTCATGAATTCTAGTCCTCAGAGAGCTATATTTCATTTACTTAAAAATAAGTTTCCTATAGAGCCAATGGAAATTTGCATTGATTTTTGGATTGAGATATTGCAATTGTGAGATAAAATCTGTACTAAGTGTTCATAAAGAACAATATGTCATTACAAGCTGTTTAGATTGGCGTTAAGAATAACATAGTAAAACCAATGGATTTCTATTTGAACTTACCTAATAGTGATTCATTGGTCACTGCCCTTCTTGACATAAATTTGCACCTGTGATGTTGCTGTGGCTTACTGGGTTAATTCTCCTGTCTAGTAAAAAGGATTTCATGAGTTCTAATCCTTGGAGAGTCTTTTTCATTTACTTACTAATAAGCTTCCTATGGAGCAATGGAAATTTGCATTGATTTTGAGATATAGAATCTGTATTACGTGTTCATCAAGAACAATACGTCATGATGCGGTGCAAAGATTTGCATTAAGAATAACATATTGAAACCAATGGATTTCTTTTTGAACTTACCAATAGTGATTCAATGTTCACTGCCCTTCTTGACATCACTTTGCACTTGTGATGTTCCAATGGCTTAGTGGGTTAATGTCCCTGTCTATTAAACAGGAGTTCATGAGTTCTAGTCCTCAGAGAGCTCTTTTTCATTTACTTACCAATAAGTTTCCTATAGAGCCAATGGAAATTTGCATTGATTTTGGGATTGAGATAGTGCAATTGTGAGATATAGAATCTGTATTACGTGTTCATCAAGAACAATACGTCATGATGCACTGCAAAGATTGGCATTAAGAATAACATAGTGAAACCAATGGATTTCTTTTTGAACTTATCTAATAGTGATTCAATGTTCGCTGCCCTTCTTGACATCAATTTGCACTTGTGATGTTCCAATGGCTTAGTGGGTTAATGCCCCTGTCTTTTAAACAGGAGTTCATGAATTCTAGTCCTCAGAGAGCTCTTTTTCATTTACTTACCAATAAGTTTCCTATAGAGCCAATGGAAATTTGCATTGATTTTTGGATTGAGATATTCCAATTGTGAGATAGAATCTGTACTAAGTGTTCATAAAGAACAATATGTCATTACAAGCTGTTTAGATTGGCATTAAGAATAACATAGTAAAACCAATGGTTTTCTATTTGAACTTACCTAATAGTGATTCATTGGTCACTGCCCTTCTTGACATAAATTTGCACCTGTGATGTTGCTGTGGCTTACTGGGTTAATGCTCCTGTCTTGTAAAAAGGATCTCATGAGTTCTAATCCTTGGAGAGTCTTTTTCATTTACTTACTAATAAGCTTCCTATGGAGCAATGGAAATTTGCATTGATTTTGAGATATAGAATCTGTATTACGTGTTCATCAAGAACAATACGTCATGATGCGCTGCAAAGATTGGCATTAAGAATAACATAGTGAAACCAATGGATTTCTTTTTGAACTTACCTAATAGTGATTCATTGGTCATTGCCCTTCTTGACAACCTTTTGCACTTGTGATGTTCCAGTGGCTTACTTGGTTATTGCGCCTGTCTTATAAACAGGAGTTCATGAGTTCTAATTCTCAGAGAGGTTTTTTCATTTACTTACTAATAAGCTTCCTATAGAGCCAATGGAAATTTGCATTGATTTTGGGCTTGAGATAGTGCAATTGTGAGATATAGAATCTGTATTACGTGTTCATCAAGAACAATACGTCATGATGCGGTGCAAAGATTTGCATTAAGAATAACATAGTGAAACCAATGGATTTCTTTTTGAACTTACCAATAGTGATTCAATGTTCACTGCCCTTCTTGACATCTCTTTGCACTTGTGATGTTCCAATGGTTTAGTGGGTTAATGCCCCTGTCTATTAAACAGGAGTTCATGAGTTCTAGTCCTCAGAGAGCTCTTTTTCATTTACTTACCAATAAGTTTCCTATAGAGCCAATGGAAATTTCCATTGATTTTGGGATTGAGATAGTGCAATTGTGAGATATAGAATCTGTATTACGTGTTCATCAAGAACAATACGTCATGATGCGCTGCAAAGATTGGCATTAAATATAACATAGTGAAACCAATGGATTTCTTTTTGAACTTACCAATAGTGATTCAATGTTCACTGCCCTTCTTGACATCACTTTGCACTTGTGATGTTCCAGTGGCTTAGTGGGTTAATGCCCCTGTCTTTTAAACAGGAGTTCATGAGTTCTAGTCCTCAGAGAGCTCTTTTTCATTTACTTACCAATAAGTTTCCTAAAGAGCCAATGGAAATTTCCATTGATTTTGGGATTGAGATAGTGCAATTGTGAGATAGAATCTGTACTAAGTGTTCATAAAGAACAATAGGTCATTACAAGCTGTTAAGATTGGCATTAAGAATAACATAGTAAAACCAATGGATTTCTTTTTGAACTTACCTAATAGTGATTCATTGGTCACTGCCCTTCTTGACATAAATTTGCACCTGTGATGTTGCTGTGGCTTACTGGGTTAATGCACCTGTCTTGTAAAAAGGATTTCTTGAGTTCTAATCCTTGGAGAGTCTTTTTCATTTACTTACTGATAAGCTTCCTATGGAGCCAATGTAAATTTGCATTGATTTTGGGATTGAGATAGTGCAATTGTGAGATATAGAATCTGTATTACGTGTTCATCAAGAACAATACGTCATGATGCGGTGCAAAGATTTGCATTAAGAATAACATAGTGAAACCAATGGATTTCTTTTTGAACTTACCAATAGTGATTCAATGTTCACTGCCCTTCTTGACATCTCTTTGCACTTGTGATGTTCCAATGGTTTAGTGGGTTAATGCCCCTGTCTATTAAACAGGAGTTCATGAGTTCTAGTCCTCAGAGAGCTCTTTTTCATTTACTTACCAATAAGTTTCCTATAGAGCCAATGGAAATTTCCATTGATTTTGGGATTGAGATAGTGCAATTGTGAGATATAGAATCTGTATTACGTGTTCATCAAGAACAATACGTCATGATGCGCTGCAAAGATTGGCATTAAATATAACATAGTGAAACCAATGGATTTCTTTTTGAACTTACCAATAGTGATTCAATGTTCACTGCCCTTCTTGACATCACTTTGCACTTGTGTTGTTCCAATGGCTTAGTGGGTTAATGCCCCTGTCTATTAAACAGGAGTTCATGAGTTCTAGTCCTCAGAGAGCTCTTTTTCATTTACTTACCAATAAGTTTCCTATAGAGCCAATGGAAATTTCCATTGATTTTGGGATTGAGATAGTGCAATTGTGAGATAGAATCTGTACTAAGTGTTCATAAAGAACAATATGTCATTACAAGCTGTTTAGATTGGCATTAAGAATAGCATAGTAAAACCAATGGATTTCTTTTTGAACTTACCTAATAGTGATTCATTGGTCACTGCCCTTCTTGACATAAATTTGCACCTGTGATGTTGCTGTGGCTTACTGGGTTAATGCACCTGTCTTGTAAAAAGGATTTCATGAGTTCTAATCCTTGGAGAGTCTTTTTCATTTACTTACTGATAAGCTTCCTATGGAGCCAATGTAAATTTGCATTGCTTTTGGGATTGAGATAGTGCAATTGTGAGATATAGAATCTGTATTACGTGTTCATCAAGAACAATACGTCATGATGCGCTGCAAAGATTGGCATTAAGAATAACATAGTGAAACCAATGGATTTATTTTTGAACTTATCTAATAGTGATTCAATGTTCGCTGCCTTCTTGACATCACTTTGCACTTGTGATGTTCCAATGGCTTAGTGGGTTAATCCCCCTGTCTTTTAAACAGGAGTTCATGAATTCTAGTCCTCAGAGAGCTCTTTTTCATTTACTTACCAATAAGTTTCCTATAGAGCCAATGGAAATTTGCATTGATTTTGGGCTTGAGATAGTGCAATTGTGAGATATAGAATCTGTATTACGTGTTCATCAAGAACAATACGTCATGATGCGCTGCAAAGATTGGCATTAAGAATAACATAGTGAAACCAATGGATTTCTTTTTGAACTTACCAATAGTGATTCAATTTTCACTGCCCTTCTTGACATCACTTTGCACTTGTGATGTTCCAGTGGCTTAGTGGGTTAATGCCCCTGTCTTTTAAACAGGAGTTCATGAGTTCTAGTCCTCAGAGAGCTCTTTTTCATTTACTTACCAATAAGTTTCCTAAAGAGCCAATGGAAATTTCCATTGATTTTGGGATTGAGATAGTGCAATTGTGAGATAGAATCTGTACTAAGTGTTCATAAAGAACAATAGGTCATTACAAGCTGTTAAGATTGGCATTAAGAATAACATAGTAAAACCAATGGATTTCTTTTTGAACTTACCTAATAGTGATTCATTGGTCACTGCCCTTCTTGACATAAATTTGCACCTGTGATGTTGCTGTGGCTTACTGGGTTAATGCACCTGTCTTGTAAAAAGGATTTCTTGAGTTCTAATCCTTGGAGAGTCTTTTTCATTTACTTACTGATAAGCTTAGTATGGAGCAAATGTAAATTTGCATTGCTTTTGGGATTGAGATAGTGCAATTGTGAGATATAGAATCTGTATTACGTGTTCATCAAGAACAATACGTCATGATGCGTTGCAAAGATTGGAATTAAGAATAACATAGTGAAACCAATGGATTTCTTTTTGAACTTATCTAATAGTGATTCAATGTTCGCTGCCCTTCTTGACATCACTTCGCACTTGTTATGTTCCAATGGCTTAGTGGGTTAATGCCCTTGTCTTTTAAACAGGAGTTCATGAATTCTAGTCCTCAGAGAGCTGTTTTTCATTTACTTACCACTAAGTTTCCTATAGAGCCAATGGAAATTTGCATTGATTTTTGGATTGAGATATTGCGATTGTGAGATAGAATCTGTACTAAGTGTTCATAAAGAACAATAGGTCATTACAAGCTGTTAAGACTGGCATTAAGAATAACATAGTAAAACCAATGGATTTCTATTTGAACTTACCTAATAATGATTCATTGGTCACTGCCCTTCTTGACATAAATTTTCACCTGTGATGTTGCTGTGGCTTACTGGGTTAATTCTCCTGTCTTGTAAAAAGGATTTCATGAGTTCTAATCCTTTGAGAGTCTTTTTCATTTACTTACTAATAAGCTTCCTATGGAGCAATGGAAATTTGCATTGATTTTGAGATATAGAATCTGTATTACGTGTTCATCAAGAACAATACGTCATGATGCGCTGCAAAGATTGGCATTAAGAATAACATAGTGAAACCAATAGATTTCTTTTTGAACTTACCTAATAGTGATTCATTGGTCATTGCCCTTCTTGACAACCTTTTGTTCTTGTGATGTTCCAGTGGCTTACTTGGTTATTGCGCCTGTCTTATGAACAGGAGTTCATGAGTTCTAATTCTCAGAGAGTTTTTTCATTTACTTACTAATAAGCTTCCTATAGAGCCAATGGAAATTTGCATTGATTTTGGGCTTGAGATAGTGCAATTGTGAGATATAGAATCTGTATTACGTGTTCATCAAGAACAATACGTCATGATGCGCTGCACAGATTGGCATTAAGAATAACATAGTGAAACCAATGGATTTCTTTTTGAACTTATCTAATAGTGATTCAATGTTCGCTGCCTTCTTGACATCACTTTGCACTTGTGATGTTCCAATGGCTTAGTGGGTTAATCCCCCTGTCTTTTAAACAGGAGTTCATGAATTCTAGTCCTCAGAGAGCTCTTTTTCATTTACTTACCAATAAGTTTACTATAGAGCCAATGGAAATTTGCATTGATTTTTGGATTGAGATATTGCAATTGTGAGATAGAATCTGTACTAAGTGTTCATAAAGAACAGTATGTCATTACAAGCTGTTTAGTTTGGAATTAAGAATAACATAGTAAAACCAATGGATTTCTATTTGAACTTACCTAATAGTGATTCATTGGTCACTGCCCTTCTTGACATAAATTTGCACCTGTGATGTTGCTGTGGCTTACTGGGTTAATGCTCCTGTCTTGTAAAAAGGATCTCATGAGTTCTAATCTTTGGAGAGTCTTTTTCATTTACTTACTAATAAGCTTCCTATGGAGCAATGGAAATTTGCATTGATTTTGAGATATAGAATCTGTATTACGTGTTCATCAAGAACAATACGTCATGATGCGCTGCAAAGATTGGCATTAAGAATAACATAGTGAAACCAATGGATTTCTTTTTGAACTTACCTAATAGTGATTCATTGGTCATTGCCCTTCTTGACAACATTTTGCACTTGTGATGTTCCAGTGGCTTACTTGGTTATTGCGCCTGTCTTATAAACAGGAGTTCATGAGTTCTAATTCTCAGAGAGTTTTTTCATTTACTTACTAATAAGCTTCCTATAGAGCCAATGGAAATTAGCATTGATTTTGGGCTTGGGATAGTGCAATTGTGAGATAGAATCTGTACTAAGTGTTCATAAAGAACAATATGTCATTACAAGCTGTTTAGATTGGCATTAAGAATAACATAGTAAAACCAATGGATTTCTATTTGAACTTACCTAATAGTGATTCATTGGTCACTGCCCTTCTTGACATAAATTTGCACCTGTGATGTTGCTGTGGCTTACTGGGTTAATTCTCCTGTCTTGTAAAAAGGATTTCATGAGTTCTAATCCTTGGAGAGTCTTTTTCATTTACTTACTAATAAGCTTCCTATGGAGCCAATGTAAATTTGCATTGATTTTGGGATTGAGATAGTGCAATTGTGAGATATAGAATCTGTATTACATGTTCATCAAGAACAATACGTCATGATGCGCTGCAAAGATTGGCATTAAGAATAACATAGTGAAACCAATGGATTTCTTTTTGAACTTACCAATAGTGATTCAATGTTCACTGCCCTTCTTGACATCACTTTGCACTTTGATGTTCCAATGGCTTAGTGGGTTAATGCCCCTGTCTTTTAGAACAGGAGTTCATGAATTCTAGTCCTCAGAGAGCTCTTTTTCATTTACTTACCAATAAGTTTCCTATAGAGCCAATGGAAATTTGCATTGATTTTTGGATTGAGATATTGCAATTGTGAGATAGAATCTGTACTAAGTGTTCATAAAGAACAATATGTCATTACAAGCTGTTTAGATTGGCATTAAGAATAACATAGTAAAACCAATGGATTTCTATTTGAACTTACCTAATAGTGATTCATTGGTCACTGCCCTTCTTGACATAAATTTGCACCTGTGATGTTGCTGTGGCTTACTGGGTTAATTCTCCTGTCTTGTAAAAAGGATTTCATGAGTTCTAATCCTTGGAGAGTCTTTTTCATTTACTTACTAATAAGCTTCCTATGGAGCAATGGAAATTTGCATTGATTTTGAGATATAGAATCTGTATTTCGTGTTCATCAAGAACAATACGTCATGATGCGCTGCAAAGATTGGCATTAAGAATAACATAGTGAAACCAATGGATTTCTTTTTGAACTTACCTAATAGTGATTCATTGGTCATTGCCCTTCTTGACAACCTTTTGCACTTGTGATGTTCCAGTGGCTTACTTGGTTATTGCGCCTGTCTTATAAACAGGAATTCATGAGTTCTAATTCTCAGAGAGTTTTTTCGTTTACTTACTAATAAGCTTCCTATAGAGCCAATGGAAATTTGCATTGATTTTGTGCTTGGGATAGTGCAATTGTGAGATATAGAATCTGTATTACGTGTTCATCAAGAACAATACGTCATGATGCGGTGCAAAGATTTGCATTAAGAATAACATAGTGAAACCAATGGATTTCTTTTTGAACTTACCAATAGTGATTCAATGTTCACTGTCCTTCTTGACATAACTTTGCACTTGTGATGTTCCAATGGCTTAGGGTGTTAATGCCCCTATCTTTTAAACAGGAGTTCATGAGTTCTAGTCCTCAGAGAACTCTTTTTCATTTACTTACCAATAAGTTTCCTATAGAGCCAATGGAAATTTCCATTGATTTTGGGATTGAGATAGTGCAATTGTGAGATAGAATCTGTACTAAGTGTTCATAAAGAACAATATGTCATTACAAGCTGTTTAGATTGGCATTAAGATTAGCATAGTAAATCCAATGGATTTCTTTTTGAACTTACCTAATAGTGATTCATTGGTCACTGCCCTTCTTGACATAAGTTTGCACCTGTGATGTTGCTGTGGCTTACTGGGTTAATGCACTTGTCTTGTAAAAAGGATTTCATGAGTTCTAATCCTTGGAGAGTCTTTCTCATTTACTTACTAATAAGCTTCCTATGGAGCCAATGTAAATTTGCATTGCTTTTGGGATTGAGATAGTGCAATTGTGAGATATAGAATCTGTATTACGTGTTCATTAAGAACAATACGTCATGATGCGCTGCAAAGATTGGCATTAAGAATAACATAGTGAAACCAATGGATTTCTTTTTGAACTTATCTAATAGTGATTCAATGTTCGCTGCCTTCTTGACATCACTTTGCACTTGTGATGTTCCAATGGCTTAGTGGGTTAATCCCCCTGTCTTTTAAACAGGAGTTCATGAATTCTAGTCCTCAGAGAGTTCTTTTTCATTTACTTACCAATAAGTTTCCTATAGAGCCAATGGAAATTTGCATTGATTTTTGGATTGAGATATTGCAATTGTGAGATATAATCTGTACTAAGTGTTCATAAAGAACAATATGTCATTACAAGCTGTTTAGTTTGGCATTAAGAATAACATAGTAAAACCAATGGATTTCTATTTGAACTTACCTAATAGTGATTCATTGGTCACTGCCCTTCTTGACATAAATTTGCACCTGTGATGTTGCTGTGGCTTACTGGGTTAATGCTCCTGTCTTGTAAAAAGGATCTCATGAGTTCTAATCCTTGGAGAGTCTTTTTCATTTACTTACTAATAAGCTTCCTATGGAGCAATGGAAATTTGCATTGATTTTGAGATATAGAATCTGTATTACGTGTTCATCAAGAACAATACGTAATGATGCGCTGCAAAGATTGGCATTAAGAATAACATAGTGAAACCAATGGATTTCTTTTTGAACTTACCTAATAGTGATTCATTGGTCATTGCCCTTCTTGGCAACCTTTTGCACTTGTGATGTTCCAGTGGCTTACTTGGTTATTGCGCCTGTCTTATAAACAGGAGTTCATGAGTTCTAATTCTCAGAGAGTTTTTTCATTTACTTACTAATAAGCTTCCTATAGAGCCAATGGAAATTTGCATGGATTTTGGGCTTGGGATAGTGCAATTGTGAGATATAGAATCTGTATTAAGTGTTCATCAAGAACAATACTTCATGATGCGGTGCAAAGATTTGCATTAAGAATAACACAGTGAAACCAATGGATTTCTTTTTGAACTTACCAATAGTGATTCAATGTTCACTGTCCTTCTTGACATCACTTTGCACTTGTGATGTTCCAATGGCTTAGTGTGTTAATGCCCCTATCTTTTAAACAGGAGTTCATGAGTTCTAGTCCTCAGAGAACTCTTTTTCATTTACTTACCAATAAGTTTCCTATAGAGCCAATGGAAATTTCCATTGATTTTGGGATTGAGATAGTGCAATTGTGAGATAGAATCTGTACTAAGTGTTCATAAAGAACAATATGTCATTACAAGCTGTTTAGATTGGCATTAAGAATAGCATAGTAAAACCAATGGATTTCTTTTTGAACTTACCTAATAGTGATTCATTGGTCACTGCCCTTCTTGACATAAATTTGCACCTGTGATGTTGCTGTGGCTTACTGGGTTAATGCACCTGTCTTGTAAAAAGGATTTCATGAGTTCTAATCCTTGGAGAGTCTTTTTCATTTACTTACTAATAAGCTTCCTATGGAGCCAATGTAAATTTGCATTGATTTTGGGATTGAGATAGTGCAATTGTGAGATATAGAATCTGTATTACGTGTTCATCAAGAACAATACGTCATGATGCGCTGCAAAGATTGGCATTAAGAATAACATAGTGAAACCAATAAATTTCTTTTTGAACTTACCAATAGTGATTCAATGTTCACTGCCCTTCTTGACATCACTTTGCACTTGTGATGTTCCAATGGCTTAGTGGGTTAATGCCCCTGTCTTTTAAACAGGAGTTCATGAATTCTAGTCCTCAGAGAGTTCTTTTTGATTTACTTACCAATAAGTTTCCTATAGAGCCAATGGAAATTTGCATTGATTTTTGGATTGAGATATTGCAATTGTGAGATAGAATCTGTACTAAGTGTTCATAAAGAACAATATGTCATTACAAGCTGTTTAGATTGGCATTAAGAATAACATAGTAAAACCAATGGATTTCTTTTTGAACTTACCAATAGTGATTCAATGTTCCCTGCCCTTCTTGACATCACTTTGCACTTGTGTTGTTCCAATGGCCTAGTGGGTTAATGCCCCTGTCTATTAAACAGGAGTTCATGAGTTCTAGTCCTCAGACAGCTCTTTTTCATTTACTTACCAATAAGTTTCCTATAGAGCCAATGGAAATTTGCATTGATTTTGGGATTGAGATAGTGCCATTGTGAGATAGAATCTGTACTAAGTGTTCATAAAGAACAATATGTCATTACAAGCTGTTTAGATTGGCATTAAGATTAGCATAGTAAAACCAATGGATTTCTTTTTGAACTTACCTAATAGTGATTCATTGGTCACTGCCCTTCTTGACATAAGTTTGCACCTGTGATGTTGCTGTGGCTTACTAGGGTTAATGCACCTGTCTTGTAAAAAGGATTTCATGAGTTCTAATCCTTGGAGAGTCTTTTTCATTTACTTACTGATAAGCTTCCTATGGAGCCAATGTAAATTTGCATTGCTTTTGGGATTGAGATAGTGCAATTGTGAGATATAGAATCTGTATTACGTGTTCATCAAGAACAATACGT
The DNA here is from genome assembly GCF_046119375.1 of Phyllobates terribilis. Classification (NCBI taxonomy): domain Eukaryota; kingdom Metazoa; phylum Chordata; class Amphibia; order Anura; family Dendrobatidae; genus Phyllobates; species Phyllobates terribilis. The sequence goes on along the minus strand of NW_027362764.1, from coordinate 334,085,041 downwards.
CATGATGCGCTGCAAAGATTGGCATTAAGAATAACATAGTGAAACCAATGGATTTCTTTTTGAACTTATCTAATAGTGATTCAATGTTCGCTGCCTTCTTGACATCACTTTGCACTTGTGATGTTCCAATGGCTTAGTGGGTTAATCCCCCTGTCTTTTAAACAGGAGTTCATGAATTCTAGTCCTCAGAGAGCTCTTTTTCATTTACTTACCAATAAGTTTCCTATAGAGCCAATGGAAATTTGCATTGATTTTTGGATTGAGATATTGCAATTGTGAGATAGAATCTGTACTAAGTGTTCATAAAGAACAATATGTCATTACAAGCTGTTTAGTTTGGCATTAAGAATAACATAGTAAAACCAATGGATTTCTATTTGAACTTACCTAATAGTGATTCATTGGTCACTGCCCTTCTTGACATAAATGTGCACCTGTGATGTTGCTGTGGCTTACTGGGTTAATGCTCCTGTCTTGTAAAAAGGATCTCATGAGTTCTAATCCTTGGAGAGTCTTTTTCATTTACTTACTAATAAGCTTCCTATGGAGCAATGGAAATTTGCATTGATTTTGAGATATTGAATCTGTATTACGTGTTCATCAAGAACAATACGTCATGATGCGCTGCAAAGATTGGCATTAAGAATAACATAGTGAAACCAATGGATTTCTTTTTGAACTTACCTAATAGTGATTCATTGGTCATTGCCCTTCTTGACAACCTTTTGCACTTGTGATGTTCCAGTGGCTTACTTGGTTATTGCGCCTGTCTTATAAACAGGAGTTCATGAGTTCTAATTCTCAGAGAGTTTTTTCATTTACTTACTAATAAGCTTCCTATAGAGCCAATGGAAATTTGCATTGATTTTGGGCTTGGGATAGTGCAATTGTGAGATATAGAATCTGTATTACGTGTTCATCAAGAACAATACGTCATGATGCGGTGCAAAGATTTGCATTAAGAATAACATAGTGAAACCAATGGATTTCTTTTTGAACTTACCAATAGTGATTCAATGTTCACTGTCCTTCTTGACATCACTTTGCACTTGTGATGTTCCAATGGCTTAGTGTGTTAATGCCCCTATCTTTTAAACAGGAGTTCTAGTCCTCAGAGAACTCTTTTTCATTTACTTACCAATAAGTTTACTATAGAGCCAATGGAAATTTCCATTGATTTTGGGATTGAGATAGTGCAATTGTGAGATAGAATCTGTACTAAGTGTTCATAAAGAACAATATGTCATTACAAGCTGTTTAGATTGGCATTAAGAATAACATAGTAAAACCAATGGATTTCTTTTTGAACTTACCTAATAGTGATTCATTGGTCACTGCCCTTCTTGACATAAATTTGCACCTGTGATGTTGCTGTGGCTTACTGGGTAAATGCTCTTGTCTTGTAAAAAGGATTTCATGAGTTCTAATCCTTGGAGAGTCTTTTTCATTTACTTACTAATAAGCTTCCTATGGAGCAATGGAAATTTGCATTGATTTTGAGATATAGAATCTGTATTACGTGTTCATCAAGAACAATACGTCATGATGCGCTGCAAAGATTGGCATTAAGAATAACATAGTGAAACCAATGGATTTCTTTTTGAACTTACCAATAGTGATTCAATGTTCCCTGCCCTTCTTGACATCATTTTGCACTTGTGTTGTTCCAATGGCCTAGTGGGTTAATGCCCCTGTCTATTAAACAGGAGTTCATGAGTTCTAGTCCTCAGACAGCTCTTTTTCATTTACTTACCAATAAGTTTCCTATAGAGCCAATGGAAATTTGCATTGATTTTGGGATTGAGATAGTGCAATTGTGAGATAGAATCTGTACTAAGTGTTCATAAAGAACAATATGTCATTACAAGCTGTTTAGATTGGCATTAAGATTAGCATAGTAAAACCAATGGATTTCTTTTTGAACTTACCTAATAGTGATTCATTGGTCACTGCCCTTCTTGACATAAGTTTGCACCTGTGATGTTGCTGTGGCTTACTGGGTTAATGCACCTGTCTTGTAAAAAGGATTTCATGAGTTCTAATCCTTGGAGAGTCTTTTTCATTTACTTACTGATAAGCTTCCTATGGAGCCAATGTAAATTTGCATTGCTTTTGGGATTGAGATAGTGCAATTGTGAGATATAGAATCTGTATTACGTGTTCATCAAGAACAATACGTCATGATGCGCTGCAAAGATTGGCATTAAGAATAACATAGTGAAACCAATGGATTTCTTTTTGAACTTATCTAATAGTGATTCAATGTTCGCTGCCTTCTTGACATCACTTTGCACTTGTGATGTTCCAATGGCTTAGTGGGTTAATCCCCCTGTCTTTTAAACAGGAGTTCATGAATTCTAGTCCTCAGAGAGCTCTTTTTCATTTACTTACCAATAAGTTTCCTATAGAGCCAATGGAAATTTGCATTGATTTTTGGATTGAGATATTGCAATTGTGAGATAGAATCTGTACTAAGTGTTCATAAAGAACAATATGTCATTACAAGCTGTTTAGTTTGGCATTAAGAATAACATAGTAAAACCAATGGATTTCTATTTGAACTTACCTAATAGTGATTCATTGGTCACTGCCCTTCTTGACATAAATGTGCACCTGTGATGTTGCTGTGGCTTACTGGGTTAATGCTCCTGTCTTGTAAAAAGGATCTCATGAGTTCTAATCCTTGGAGAGTCTTTTTCATTTACTTACTAATAAGCTTCCTATGGAGCAATGGAAATTTGCATTGATTTTGAGATATTGAATCTGTATTACGTGTTCATCAAGAACAATACGTCATGATGCGCTGCCAAGATTGGCATTAAGAATAACATAGTGAAACCAATGGATTTCTTTTTGAACTTACCTAATAGTGATTCATTGGTCATTGCCCTTCTTGACAACCTTTTGCACTTGTGATGTTCCAGTGGCTTACTTGGTTATTGCGCCTGTCTTATAAACAGGAGTTCATGAGTTCTAATTCTCAGAGAGTTTTTTCATTTACTTACTAATAAGCTTCCTATAGAGCCAATGGAAATTTGCATTGATTTTGGGCTTGAGATAGTGCAAATGTGAGATATAGAATCTGTATTACGTGTTCATCAAGAACAATACGTCATGATGCGCTGCAAAGATTGGCATTAAGAATAACATAGTGAAACCAATGGATTTCTTTTTGAACTTACCAATAGTGATTCAATGTTCACTGCCCTTCTTGACATCACTTTGCACCTGTGATGTTGCTGTGGCTTACTGGGTTAATTCTCCTGTCTTGTAAAAAGGATTTCATGAGTTCTAATCCTTGGAGAGTCTTTTTCATTTACTTACTAATAAGCTTCCTATGGAGCAATGGAAATTTGCATTGATTTTGAGATATAGAATCTGTATTTCGTGTTCATCAAGAACAATACGTCATGATGCGCTGCAAAGATTGGCATTAAGAATAACATAGTGAAACCAATGGATTTCTTTTTGAACTTACCTAATAGTGATTCATTGGTCATTGCCCTTCTTGACAACCTTTTGCACTTGTGATGTTCCAGTAGCTTACTTGGTTATTGCGCCTGTCTTATAAACAGGAGTTCATGAGTTCTAATTCTCAGAGAGTTTTTTCATTTACTTACTAATAAGCTTCCTATAGAGCCAATGGAAATTTGCATTGATTTTGGGCTTGGGATAGTGCAATTGTGAGATATAGAATCTGTATTACGTGTTCATCAAGAACAATACGTCATGATGCGGTGCAAAGATTTGCATTAAGAATAACATAGTGAAACCAATGGATTTCTTTTTGAACTTACCAATAGTGATTCAATGTTCACTGTCCTTCTTGACATCACTTTGCACTTGTGATGTTCCAATGGCTTAGTGTGTTAATGCCCCTATCTTTTAAACAGGAGTTCATGAGTTCTAGTCCTCAGAGAACTCTTTTTCATTTACTTACCAATAAGTTTCCTATAGAGCCAATGGAAATTTCCATTGATTTTGGGATTGAGATAGTGCAATTGTGAGATAGAATCTGTACTAAGTGTTCATAAAGAACAATATGTCATTACAAGCTGTTTAGATTGGCATTAAGATTAGCATAGTAAAACCAATGGATTTCTTTTTGAACTTACCAAATATTGATTCATTGGTCACTGCCCTTCTTGACATAAGTTTGCACCTGTGATGTTGCTGTGGCTTACTGGGTTAATGCACCTGTCTTGTAGAAAGGATTTCATGAGTTCTAATCCTTGGAGAGTCGTTTTCATTTACTTACTAATAAGCTTCCTATGGAGCCAATGTAAATTTGCATTGATTTTGGGATTGAGATAGTGCAATTGTGAGATATAGAATCTGTATTACGTGTTCATCAAGAATAATACGTCATGATGCGCTGCAAAGATTGGCATTAAGAATAACATAGTGAAACCAATGGATTTCTTTTTGAACTTACCAATAGTGATTCAATGTTCACTGCCCTTCTTGACATCACTTTGCACTTGCGATGTTCCAATGGCTTAGTGGGTTAATGCCCCTGTCTTTTAAACAGGAGTTCATGAATTCTAGTCCTCAGAGAGTTCTTTTTGATTTACTTACCAATAAGTTTCCTATAGAGCCAATGGAAATTTGCATTGATTTTTGGATTGAGATATTGCAATTGTGAGATAGAATCTGTACTAAGTGTTCATAAAGAACAATATGTCATTACAAGCTGTTTAGATTGGCATTAAGAATAACATAGTAAAACCAATGGATTTCTATTTGAACTTACCTAATAGTGATTCATTGGTCACTGCCCTTCTTGACATAAATTTGCACCTGTGATGTTGCTGTGGCTTACTGGGTTAATTCTCCTGTCTTGTAAAAAGGATTTCATGAGTTCTAATCCTTGGAGAGTCTTTTTCATTTACTTACTAATAAGCTTCCTATGGAGCAATGGAAATTTGCATTGATTTTGAGATATAGAATCTGTATTTCGTGTTCATCAAGAACAATACGTCATGATGCGCTGCAAAGATTGGCATTAAGAATAACATAGTGAAACCAATGGATTTCTTTTTGAACTTACCTAATAGTGATTCATTGGTCATTGCCCTTCTTGACAACCTTTTGCACTTGTGATGTTCCAGTGGCTTACTTGGTTATTGCGCCTGTGTTATAAACAGGAGTTCATGAGTTCTAATTCTCAGATAGTTTTTTCATTTACTTATTAATAAGCTTCCTATAGAGCCAATGGAAATTTGCATTGATTTTGGGCTTGGGATGGTGCAATTGTGAGATATAGAATCTGTATTACGTGTTCATCAAGAACAATACGTCATGATGTGGTGCAAAGATTTGCATTAAGAATAACATAGTGAAACCAATGGATTTCTTTTTGAACTTACCAATAGTGATTCAATGTTCACTGTCCTTCTTGACATCACTTTGCACTTGTGATGTTCCAATGGCTTAGTGTGTTAATGCCCCTATCTTTTAAACAGGAGTTCATGAGTTCTAGTCCTCAGAGAACTCTTTTTCATTTACTTACCAATAAGTTTACTATAGAGCCAATGGAAATTTCCATTGATTTTGGGATTGAGATAGTGCAATTGTGAGATAGAATCTGTACTAAGTGTTCATAAAGAACAATATGTCATTACAAGCTGTTTAGATTGGCATTAAGAATAACATAGTAAAACCAATGGATTTCTTTATGAACTTACCTAATAGTGATTCATTGGTCACTGCCCTTCTTGACATTAATTTGCACCTGTGATGTTGCTGTGGCTTACTGGGTTAATGCTCTTGTCTTGTAAAAAGGATTTCATGAGCTCTAATCCTTGGAGAGTCTTTTTCATTTACTTACTAATAAGCTTCCTATGGAGCAATGGAAATTTGCATTGATTTTGAGATATAGAATCTGTATTACGTGTTCATCAAGAACAATACGTCATGATGCGGTGCAAAGATTTGCATTAAGAATAACATAGTGAAACCAATGGATTTCTTTTTGAACTTACCAATAGTGATTCAATGTTCACTGCCCTTCTTGACATCACTTTGCACTTGTGATGTTCCAATGGCTTAGTGGGTTAATGCCCCTGTTTTGTAAAAAGGATTTCATGAGTTCTAATCCTTGGAGAGTCTTTTTCATTTACTTACTGATAAGCTTCCTATGGAGCCAATGTAAATTTGCATTGCTTTTGGGATTGAGATAGTGCAATTGTCAGATATAGAATCTGTATTACGTGTTCATCAAGAACAATACGTCATGATGCGCTGCAAAGATTGGCATTAAGAATAACATAGTGAAACCAATGGATTTCTTTTTGAACTTATCTAATAGTGATTCAATGTTCGCTGCCTTCTTGACATCACTTTGCACTTGTGATGTTCCAATGGCTTAGTGGGTTAATCCCCCTGTCTTTTAAACAGGAGTTCATGAATTCTAGTCCTCAGAGAGCTCTTTTTCATTTACTTACCAATAAGTTTCCTATAGAGCCAATGGAAATTTGCATTGATTTTTGGATTGAGATATTGCAATTGTGAGATAGAATCTGTAGTAAGTGTTCATAAAGAACAATATGTCATTACAAGCTGTTTAGTTTGGCATTAAGAATAACATAGTAAAACCAATGGATTTCTATTTGAACTTACCTAATAGTGATTCATTGGTCACTGCCCTTCTTGACATAAATGTGCACCTGTGATGTTGCTGTGGCTTACTGGGTTAATGCTCCTGTCTTGTAAAAAGGATCTCATGAGTTCTAATCCTTGCAGAGTCTTTTTCATTTACTTACTAATAAGCTTCCTATGGAGCAATGGAAATTTGCATTGATTTTGAGATATTGAATCTGTATTACGTGGTCATCAAGAACAATACGTCATGATGCGCTGCAAAGATTGGCATTAAGAATAACATAGTGAAACCAATGGATTTCTTTTTGAACTTACCAAATAGTGATTCATTGGTCATTGCCCTTCTTGACAACCTTTTGCACTTGTGATGTTCCAGTGGCTTACTTGGTTATTGCGCCTGTCTTATAAACAGGAGTTCATGAGTTCTAATTCTCAGAGAGTTTTTTCATTTACTTACTAATAAGCTTCCTATAGAGCCAATGGAAATTTGCATTGATTTTGGGCTTGAGATAGTGCAATTGTGAGATATAGAATCTGTATTACGTGTTCATCAAGAACAATACGTCATGATGCGCTGCAAAGATTGGCATTAAGAATAACATAGTGAAACCAATGGATTTCTTTTTGAACTTACCAATAGTGATTCAATGTTCACTGCCCTTCTTGACATCACTTTGCACTTGTGATGTTCCAATGGCTTAGTGGGTTAATGCCCCTGTCTATTAAACAGGAGTTCATGAGTTCTAGTCCTCAGAGAGCTCTTTTTCATTTACTTACCAATAAGTTTCCTATAGAGCCAATGGAAATTTGCATTGATTTTGGGATTGAGATAGTGCAATTGTGAGATAGAATCTGTACTAAGTGTTCATAAAGAACAATATGTCATTACAAGCTGTTTAGATTGGCATTAAGAATAGCATAGTAAAACCAATGGATTTCTTTTTGAACTTACCTAATAGTTATTCATTGGTCACTGCCCTTCTTGACATAAATTTGCACCTGTGATGTTGCTGTGGCTTACTGGGTTAATGCACCTGTCTTGTAAAAAGGATTTCATGAGTTCTAATCCTTGGAGAGTCTTTTTCATTTACTTACTAATAAGCTTCCTATGGAGCCAATGTAAATTTGCATTGATTTTGGGATTGAGATAGTGCAATTGTGAGATATAGAATCTGTATTACGTGTTCATCAAGAACAATACGTCATGATGCGCTGCAAAGATTGGCATTAAGAATAACATAGTGAAACCAATGGATTTCTTTTTGAACTTACCAATAGTGATTCAATGTTCACTGCCCTTCTTGACATCACTTTGCACCTGTGATGTTGCTGTGGCTTACTGGGTTAATTCTCCTGTCTTGTAAAAAGGATTTCATGAGTTCTAATCCTTGGAGAGTCTTTTTCATTTACTTACTAATAAGCTTCCTATGGAGCAATGGAAATTTGCATTGATTTTGAGATATAGAATCTGTATTACGTGTTCATCAAGAACAATACGTCATGATGCGCTGCAAAGATTGGCATTAAGAATAACATAGTGAAACCAATGGATTTCTTTTTGAACTTATCTAATAGTGATTCAATGTTCGCTGCCTTCTTGACATCACTTTGCACTTGTGATGTTCCAATGGCTTAGTGGGTTAATCCCCCTGTCTTTTAAACAGGAGTTCATGAATTCTAGTCCTCAGAGAGCTCTTTTTCATTTACTTACCATTAAGTTTCCTATAGAGCCAATGGAAATTTGCATTGATTTTTGGATTGAGATATTGCAATTGTGAAATAGAATCTGTAGTAAGTGTTCATAAAGAACAGTATGTCATTACAAGCTGTTTAGTTTGGCATTAAGAATAACATAGTAAAACCAATGGATTTCTATTTGAACTTACCTAATAGTGATTCATTGGTCACTGCCCTTCTTGACATAAATGTGCACCTGTGATGTTGCTGTGGCTTACTGGGTTAATGCTCCTGTCTTGTAAAAAGGATCTCATGAGTTCTAATCCTTGCAGAGTCTTTTTCATTTACTTACTAATAAGCTTCCTATGGAGCAATGGAAATTTGCATTGATTTTGAGATATTGAATCTGTATTACGTGGTCATCAAGAACAATACGTCATGATGCGCTGCAAAGATTGGCATTAAGAATAACATAGTGAAACCAATGGATTTCTTTTTGAACTTACCAAATAGTGATTCATTGGTCATTGCCCTTCTTGACAACCTTTTGCACTTGTGATGTTCCAGTGGCTTACTTGGTTATTGCGCCTGTCTTATAAACAGGAGTTCATGAGTTCTAATTCTCAGAGAGTTTTTTCATTTACTTACTAATAAGCTTCCTATAGAGCCAATGGAAATTTGCATTGATTTTATGCTTGAGATAGTGCAATTGTGAGATATAGAATCTGTATTACGTGTTCATCAAGAACAATACGTCATGATGCGCTGCAAAGATTGGCATTAAGAATAACATAGTGAAACCAATGGATTTCTTTTTGAACTTACCAATAGTGATTCAATGTTCACTGCCCTTCTTGACATCACTTTGCACTTGTGATGTTCCAATGGCTTAGTGGGTTAATGCCCCTGTCTATTAAACAGGAGTTCATGAGTTCTAGTCCTCAGAGAGCTCTTTTTCATTTACTTACCAATAAGTTTCCTATAGAGCCAATGGAAATTTGCATTGATTTTGGGATTGAGATAGTGCAATTGTGAGATAGAATCTGTACTAAGTGTTCATAAAGAACAATATGTCATTACAAGCTGTTTAGATTGGCATTAAGAATAGCATAGTAAAACCAATGGATTTCTTTTTGAACTTACCTAATAGTTATTCATTGGTCACTGCCCTTCTTGACATAAATTTGCACCTGTGATGTTGCTGTGGCTTACTGGGTTAATGCACCTGTCTTGTAAAAAGGATTTCATGAGTTCTAATCTTTGGAGAGTCTTTTTCATTTACTTACTAATAAGCTTCCTATGGAGCCAATGTAAATTTGCATTTATTTTGGGATTGAGATAGTGCAATTGTGAGATATAGAATCTGTATTACGTGTTCATCAAGAACAATACGTCATGATGCGCTGCAAAGATTGGCATTAAGAATAACATAGTGAAACCAATGGATTTCTTTTTGAACTTACCAATAGTGATTCAATGTTCACTGCCCTTCTTGACATCACTTTGCACCTGTGATGTTGCTGTGGCTTACTGGGTTAATTCTCCTGTCTTGTAAAAAGGATTTCATGAGTTCTAATCCTTGGAGAGTCTTTTTCATTTACTTACTAATAAGCTTCCTATGGAGCAATGGAAATTTGCATTGATTTTGAGATATAGAATCTGTATTACGTGTTCATCAAGAACAATACGTCATGATGCGCTGCAAAGATTGTCATTAAGAATAACATAGTGAAACCAATGGATTTCTTTTTGAACTTATCTAATAGTGATTCAATGTTCGCTGCCTTCTTGACATCACTTTGCACTTGTGATGTTCCAATGGCTTAGTGGGTTAATCCCCCTGTCTTTTAAACAGGAGTTCATGAATTCTAGTCCTCAGAGAGCTCTTTTTCATTTACTTACCATTAAGTTTCCTATAGAGCCAATGGAAATTTGCATTGATTTTTGGATTGAGATATTGCAATTGTGAAATAGAATCTGTAGTAAGTGTTCATAAAGAACAGTATGTCATTACATGCTGTTTAGTTTGGCATTAAGAATAACATAGTAAAACCAATGGATTTCTATTTGAACTTACCTAATAGTGATTCATTGGTCACTGCCCTTCTTGACATAAATGTGCACCTGTGATGTTGCTGTGGCTTACTGGGTTAATGCTCCTGTCTTGTAAAAAGGATCTCATGAGTTCTAATCCTTGCAGAGTCTTTTTCATTTACTTACTAATAAGCTTCCTATGGAGCAATGGAAATTTGCATTGATTTTGAGATATTGAATCTGTATTACGTGTTCATCAAGAACAATACGTCATGATGCGCTGCAAAGATTGGCATTAAGAATAACATAGTGAAACCAATGGATTTCTTTTTGAACTTACCTAATAGTGATTCATTGGTCATTGCCCTTCTTGACAACCTTTTGCACTTGTGATGTTCCTGTGGCTTACTTGGTTATTGCGCCTGTCTTATAAACAGGAGTTCATGAGTTCTAATTCTCAGAGAGTTTTTTCATTTACTTACTAATAAGCTTCCTATAGAGCCAATGGAAATTTGCATTGATTTTGGGCTTGAGATAGTGCAATTGTGAGATATAGAATCTGTATTACGTGTTCATCAAGAACAATACGTCATGATGCGCTGCAAAGATTGGCATTAAGAATAACATAGTGAAACCAATGGATTTCTTTTTGAACTTACCAATAGTGATTCAATGTTCACTGCCCTTCTTGACATCACTTTGCACTTGTGATGTTCCAATGGCTTAGTGGGTTAATGCCCCTGTCTATTAAACAGGAGTTCATGAGTTCTAGTCCTCAGAGAGCTCTTTTTCATTTACTTACCAATAAGTTTCCTATAGAGCCAATGGAAATTTGCATTGATTTTGGGATTGAGATAGTGCAATTGTGAGATAGAATCTGTACTAAGTGTTCATAAAGAACAATATGTCATTACAAGCTGTTTAGATTGGCATTAAGAATAGCATAGTAAAACCAATGGATTTCTTTTTGAACTTACCTAATAGTTATTCATTGGTCACTGCCCTTCTTGACATTAACTTGCACCTGTGATGTTGCTGTGGCTTACTGGGTTAATGCACCTGTCTTGTAAAAAGTATTTCATGAGTTCTAATCCTTGGAGAGTCTTATTCATTTACTTACTAATAAGCTTCCTATGGAGCCAATGTAAATTTGCATTGATTTTGGGATTGAGATAGTGCAATTGTGAGATATAGAATCTGTATTACGTGTTCATCAAGAACAATACGTCATGATGCGCTGCAAAGATTGGCATTAAGAATAACATAGTGAAACCAATGGATTTCTTTTTGAACTTACCAATAGTGATTCAATGTTCACTGCCCTTCTTGACATCACTTTGCACTTGTGGTGTTCCAATGGCTTAGTGGGTTAATGCCCCTGTCTCTTAAACAGGAGTTCATGAATTCTAGTCCTCAGAGAGCTCTTTTTCATTTACTTCCCAATAAGTTTCCTATAGAGCCAATGGAAATTTGCATTGATTTTTGGATTGAGATATTGCAATTGTGAGATAGAATCTGTATTAAGTGTTCATAAAGAACAATATGTCATTACAAGCTGTTTAGATTGGCATTAAGAATAACATAGTAAAACCAATGGATTTCTATTTGAACTTACCTAATAGTAATTCATTGGTCACTGCCCTTCTTGACATAAATTTGCAACTGTGATGTTGCTGTGACTTACTGGGTTAATTCTCCTGTCTTGTAAAAAGGATTTCATGAGTTCTAATCCTTGGGGAGTCTTTTTCATTTACTTACTAATAAGCTTCCTATGGAGCAATGGAAATTTGCATTGATTTTGAGATATAGAATCTGTATTTCGTGTTCATCAAGAACAATACGTCATAATGCGCTGCAAAGATTGGCATTAAGAATAACATAGTGAAACCAATGGATTTCTTTTTGAACTTACCTAATAGTGATTCATTGGTCATTGCCCTTCTTGACAACCTTTTGCACTTGTGATGTTCCAGTGGCTTACTTGGTTATTGCGCCTGTCTTATAAACAGGAGTTCATGAGTTCTAATTCTCAGAGAGTTTTTTCATTTACTTACTAATAAGCTTCCTATAGAGCCAATGGAAATTTGCATTGATTTTGGGCTTGGGATAGTGCAATTGTGAGATATAGAATCTGTATTACGTGTTCATCAAGAACAATACGTCATGATGCGGTGCAAAGATTTGCATTAAGAATAACATAGTGAAACCAATGGATTTCTTTTTGAACTTACCAATAGTGATTCAATGTTCACTGTCCTTCTTGACATCACTTTGCACTTGTGATGTTCCAATGGCTTAGTGTGTTAATGCCCCTATCTTTTAAACAGGAGTTCATGAGTTCTAGTCCTCAGAGAACTCTTTTTCATTTACTTACCAATAAGTTTCCTATAGAGCCAATGGAAATTTCCATTGATTTTGGGATTGAGATAGTGCAATTGTGAGATAGAATCTGTACTAAGTGTTCATAAAGAACAATATGTCATTACAAGTTGTTTAGATTGGCATTAAGAATAACATAGTAAAACCAATGGATTTCTTTTTGAACTTACCTAATAGTGATTCATTGGTCACTGCCCTTCTTGACATAAATTTGCACCTGTGATGTTGCTGTGGCTTACTGGGTTAATGCTCTTGTCTTGTAAAAAGGATTTCATGAGTTCTAATCCATGGAGAGTCTTTTTCATTTACTTACTAATAAGCTTCCTATGGAGCAATGGAAATTTGCATTGATTTTGAGATATAGAATCTGAATTACGTGTTCATCAAGAACAATACGTCATGATGCGGTGCAAAGATTTGCATTAAGAATAACATAGTGATACCAATGGATTTCTTTTTGAACTTACCAATAGTGATTCAATGTTCACTGCCCTTCTTGACATCACTTTGCACTTGTGATGTTCCAATGGCTTAGTGGGTTAATGACCCTGTCTATTAAACAGGAGTTCATGAGTTCTAGTCCTCAGAGAGCTGTTTTTCATTTTCTTACCAATAAGTTTCCTATAGAGCCAATGGAAATTTCCATTGATTTTGGGATTGAGATAGTGCAATTGTGAGATATAGAATCTGTATTACGTGTTCATCAAGAACAATACGTCATGATGCGCTGCAAAGATTGGCATTAAGAATAACATAGTGAAACCAATGGATTTCTTTTTGAACTTACCAATAGTGATTCAATGTTCACTGCCCTTCTTGACATCACTTTGCACTTGTGTTGTTCGAATGGCCTAGTGGGTTAATGCCCCTGTCTATTAAACAGGAGTTCATGAGTTCTAGTCCTCAGAGAGCTCTTTTTCATTTACTTACCAATAAGTTTCCTATAGAGCCAATGGAAATTTCCATTGATTTTGGGATTGAGATAGTGCAATTGTGAGATAGAATCTGTACTAAGTGTTCATAAAGAACAATATGTCATTACAAGCTGTTTAGATTGGCATTAAGATTAGCATAGTAAAACCAATGGATTTGTTTTTGAACTTACCTAATAGTGATTCATTGGTCACTGCCCTTCTTGACATAAGTTTGCACCTGTGATGTTGCTGTGGCTTACTGGGTTAATGCACCTGTCTTGTAAAAAGGATTTCATGAGTTCTAATCCTTGGAGAGTCTTTTTCATTTACTTACTGAAAAGCTTCCTATGGAGCCAATGTAAATTTGCATTGCTTTTGGGATTGAGATAGTGCAATTGTGAGATATAGAATCTGTATTACGTGTTCATCAAGAACAATACGTCATGATGTGCTGCAAAGATTGGCATTAAGAATAACATAGTGAAACCAATGGATTTCTTTTTGAACTTATCTAATAGTGATTCAATGTTCGCTGCCTTCTTGACATCACTTTGCACTTGTGATGTTCCAATGGCTTAGTGGGTTAATCCCCCTGTCTTTTAAACAGGAGTTCATGAATTCTAGTCCTCAGAGAGCTCTTTTTCATTTACTTACCAATAAGTTTCCTATAGAGCCAATGGAAATTTGCATTGATTTTTGGATTGAGATATTGCAATTGTGAGATAGAATCTGTACTAAGTGTTCATAAAGAACAATATGTCATTACAAGCTGTTTAGTTTGGCATTAAGAATAACATAGTAAAACCAATGGATTTCTATTTGAACTTACCTAATAGTGATTCATTGGTCACTGCCCTTCTTGACATAAATGTGCACCTGTGATGTTGCTGTGGCTTACTGGGTTAATGCTCCTGTCTTGTAAAAAGGATCTCATCAGTTCTAATCCTTGGAAAGTCTTTTTCATTTACTTACTAATAAGCTTCCTATGGAGCAATGGAAATTTGCATTGATTTTGAGATATTGAATCTGTATTACGTGTTCATCAAGAACAATACGTCATGATGCGCTGCAAAGATTGGCATTAAGAATAACATAGTGAAACCAATGGATTTCTTTTTGAACTTACCTAATAGTGATTCATTGGTCATTGCCCTTCTTGACAACCTTTTGCACTTGTGATGTTCCAGTGGCTTACTTGGTTATTGTGCCTGTCTTATAAACAGGAGTTCATGAGTTCTAATTCTCAGAGAGTTTTTTCATTTACTTACTAATAAGCTTCCTATAGAGCCAATGGAAATTTGCATTGATTTTGGGTTTGGGATAGTGCAATTGTGAGATATAGAATCTGTATTACGTGTTCATCAAGAACAATACGTCATGATGCGGTGCAAAGATTTGCATTAAGAATAACATAGTGAAACCAATGGATTTCTTTTTGAACTTACCAATAGTGATTCAATGTTCACTGTCCTTCTTGACATCACTTTGCACTTGTGATGTTCCAATGGCTTAGTGTGTTAATGCCCCTATCTTTTAAACAGGAGTTCATGAGTTCTAGTCCTCAGAGAAATCTTTTTCATTTACTTACCAATAAGTTTCCTATAGAGCCAATGGAAATTTCCATTGATTTTGGGATTGAGATAGTGCAATTGTGAAATAGAATCTGTACTAAGTGTTCATAAAGAACAATATGTCATTACAAGCTGTTTAGATTGGCATTAAGATTAGCATAGTAAAACCAATGGATTTCTTTTTGAACTTACCTAATAGTGATTCATTGGTCACTGCCCTTCTTGACATAAGTTTGCACCTGTGATGTTGCTGTGGCTTACTGGGTTAATGCACCTGTCTTGTAAAAAGGATTTCATGAGTTCTAATCCTTGGAGAGTCTTTTTCATTTACTTACTGATAAGCTTCCTATGGAGCCAATGTAAATTTGCATTGCTTTTGGGATTGAGATAGTGCAATTGTGAGATATAGAATCTGTATTACGTGTTCATCAAGAACAATACGTCATGATGCGCTGCAAAGATTGGCATTAAGAATAACATAGTGAAACCAATGGATTTCTTTTTGAACTTATCTAATAGTGATTCAATGTTCGCTTCCTTCTTGACATCACTTTGCACTTGTGATGTTCCAATGGGTTAGTGGGTTAATCCCCCTGTCTTTTAAATAGGAGTTCATGAATTCTAGTCCTCAGAGAGCTCTTTTTCATTTACTTACCAATAAGTTTCCTATAGAGCCAATGGAAATTTGCATTGATTTTTGGATTGAGATATTGCAATTGTGAGATAGAATCTGTACTAAGTGTTCATAAAGAACAATATGTCATTACAAGCTGTTTAGTTTGGCATTAAGAATAACATAGTAAAACCAATGGATTTCTATTTGAACTTACCTAATAGTGATTCATTGGTCACTGCCCTTCTTGACATAAATTTGCACCTGTGATGTTGCTGTGGCTTACTGGGTTAATGCTCCTGTTTGTAAAAAGGATCTCTTGAGTTCTAATCCTTGGAGAGTCTTTTTCATTTACTTACTAATAAGCTTCCTATGGAGCAATGGAAATTTGCATTGATTTTGAGATATAGAATCTGTATTACGTGTTCATCAAGAACAATACGTCATGATGCGCTGCAAAGATTGGCATTAAGAATAACATAGTGAAACCAATGGATTTCTTTTTGAACTTACCTAATAGTGATTCATTGGTCATTGCCCTTCTTGACAACCTTTTGCACTTGTGATGTTCCAGTGGCTTACTTGGTTATTGCGCCTGTCTTATAAACAGGAGTTCATGAGTTCTAATTCTCAGAGAGTTTTTTCATTTACTTACTAATAAGCTTCCTATAGAGATAATGGAAATTTGCATTGATTTTGGGCTTGAGCTAGTGCAATTGTGAGATATAGAATCTGTATTACGTGTTCATCAAGAACAATACGTCATGATGCGCTGCAAAGATTGGCACTAAGAATAACATAGTGAAACCAATGGATTTCTTTTTGAACTTACCAATAGTGATTCAATGTTCACTGCCCTTCTTGACATCACTTTGCACTTGTGATGTTCCAATGGCTTAGTGGGTTAATGCCCCTGTCTTTTAAACAGGAGTTCATGAATTCTAGTCCTCAGAGAGCTCTTTTTCATTTACTTACCAATAAGTTTCCTATAGAGCCAATGGAAATTTCCATTGATTTTGGGATTGAGATAGTGCAATTGTGAGATAGAATCTGTACTAAGTGTTCATAAAGAACAATATGTCATTACAAGCTGTTTAGATTGGCATTAAGAATAACATAGTGAAACCAATGGATTTCTTTTTGAACTTACCTAATAGTGATTCATTTGTCACTGCCCTTCTTGACATACATTTGCACCTGTGATGTTGCTGTGGCTTACTGGGTTAATGCTCTTGTCTTGTAAAAAGGATTTCATGAGTTCTAATCCTTGGAGAGTCTTTTTCATTTACTTACTAATAAGCTTCCTATGGAGCAATGGAAATTTGCATTGATTTTGAGATATAGAATCTGTATTACGTGTTCATCAAGAACAATACGTCATGATGCGCTGCAAAGATTGGCATTAAGAATAACATAGTGAAACCAATGGATTTCTTTTTGAACTTATCTAATAGTGATTCAATGTTCGCTGCCTTCTTGACATCACTTTGCACTTGTGATGTTCCAATGGGTTAGTGGGTTAATCCCCCTGTCTTTTAAATAGGAGTTCATGAATTCTAGTCCTCAGAGAGCTCTTTTTCATTTACTTACCAATAAGTTTCCTATAGAGCCAATGGAAATTTGCATTGATTTTTGGATTGAGATATTGCAATTGTGAGATAGAATCTGTACTAAGTGTTCATAAAGAACAATATGTCATTACAAGCTGTTTAGTTTGGCATTAAGAATAACATAGTAAAACCAATGGATTTCTATTTGAACTTACCTAATAGTGATTCATTGGTCACTGCCCTTCTTGACATAAATTTGCACCTGTGATGTTGCTGTGGCTTACTGGGTTAATGCTCCTGTCTTGTAAAAAGGATCTCATGAGTTCTAATCCTTGGAGAGTCTTTTTCATTTACTTACTAATAAGCTTCCTATGGAGCAATGGAAATTTGCATTGATTTTGAGATATAGAATCTGTATTACGTGTTCATCAAAAACAATACGTCATGATGCGCTGCAAAGATTGGCATTAAAAATAACATAGTGAAACCAATGGATTTCTTTTTGAACTTACCTAATAGTGATTACTTGGTCATTGCCCTTCTTGACAACCTTTTGCACTTGTGATGTTCCAGTGGCTTACTTGGTTATTGCACCTGTCTTATAAACAGGAGTTCATGAGTTCTAATTCTCAGAGAGTTTTTTCATTTACTTACTAATAAGCTTCCTATAGAGATAATGGAAATTTGCATTGATTTTGGGCTTGAGCTAGTGCAATTGTGAGATATAGAATCTGTATTACGTGTTCATCAAGAACAATACGTCATGATGCGCTGCAAAGATTTGCATTAAGAATAACATAGTGAAACCAATGGATTTCTTTTTGAGCTTACCAATAGTGATTCAATGTTCAATGCCCTTCTTGACATCACTTTGCACTTGTGATGTTCCAATGGCTTAGTGGGTTAATGCCCCTGTCTATTAAACAGGAGTTCATGAGTTCTAGTCCTCAGAGAGCTCTTTTTCATTTTCTTACCAATAAGTTTCCTATAGAGCCAATGGAAATTTCCATTGATTTTGGGATTGAGATAGTGCAATTGTGAGATATAGAATCTGTATTACGTGTTCATCAAGAACAATACGTCATGATGCGCTGCAAAGATTGGCATTAAGAATAACATAGTGAAACCAATGGATTTCTTTTTGAACTTACCAATAGTGATTCAATGTTCACTGCCCTTCTTGACATCACTTTGCACTTGTGATGTTCCAATGGCTTAGTGGGTTAATTCCCCTGTCTTTTAAACAGGAGTTCATGAATTCTAGTCCTCAGAGAGCTCTTTTTCATTTACTTACCAATAAGTTTCCTATAGAGCCAATGGAAATTTCCATTGATTTTGGGATTGAGATAGTGCAATTGTGAGATAGAATCTGTACTAAGTGTTCATAAAGAACAATATGTCATTACAAGCTGTTTAGATTGGCATTAAGAATAACATAGTGAAACCAATGGATTTCTTTTTGAACTTACCTAATAGTGATTCATTGGTCACTGCCCTTCTTGACATAAATTTGCACCTGTGATGTTGCTGTGGCTTACTGGGTTAATGCTCTTGTCTTGTAAAAAGGATTTCATGAGTTCTAATCCTTGGAGAGTCTTTTTCATTTACTTACTAATAAGCTTCCTATGGAGCAATGGAAATTTGCATTGATTTTGAGATATAGAATCTGTATTACGTGTTCATCAAGAACAATACGTCATGATGCGGTGCAAAGATTTGCATTAAGAATAACATAGTGAAACCAATGGATTTCTTTTTGAACTTACCAATAGTGATTCAATGTTCACTGTCCTTCTTGACATCACTTTACACTTGTGATGTTCCAATGGCTTAGTGTGTTAATGCCCCTATCTTTTAAACAGGAGTTCATGAGTTCTAGTCCTCAGAGAACTCTTTTTCATTTACTTACCAATAAGTTTCCTATAGAGCCAATGGAAATTTCCATTGATTTTGGGATTGAGATAGTGCAATTGTGAGATAGAATCTGTACTAAGTGTTCATAAAGAACAATATGTCATTACAAGCTGTTTAGATTGGCATTAAGAATAACATAGTAAAACCAATGGATTTCTATTTGAACTTACCTAATAGTGATTCATTGGTCACTGCCCTTCTTGACATAAATTTGCACCTGTGATGTTGCTGTGGCTTACTGGGTTAATTCTCCTGTTTTGTAAAAAGGATTCATGAGTTCTAATCCTTGGAGAGTCTTTTTCATTTACTTACTAATAAGCTTCCTATGGAGCAATGGAAATTTACATTGATTTTGAGATATAGAATCTGTATTACGTGTTCATCAAGAACAATACGTCATGATGCGCTGCAAAGATTGGCATTAAGAAAAACATAGTGAAACCAATGGATTTCTTTTTGAACTTACCTAATAGTGATTCATTGGTCATTGCCCTTCTTGACAAACTTTTGCACTTGTGATGTTCCAGTGGCTTACTTGGTTATTGCGCCTGTCTAATAAACAGGAGTTCATGAGTTCTAATTCTCAGAGAGTTTTTTCATTTACTTACTAATAAGCTTCCTATAGAGCCAATGGAAATTTGCATTGATTTTGGGATTGAGATAGTGCAATTGTGAGATATAGAATCTGTATTACGTGTTCATCAAGAACAATACGTCATGATGCGCTGCAAAGATTGGCATTAAGAATAACATAGTGAAACCAATGGATTTCTTTTTGAACTTATCTAATAGTGATTCATTGGTCACTGCCCTTCTTGACATAAATTTCCACCTGTGATGTTGCTGTGGCTTACTGGGTTAATGCACCTGTCTTGTAAAAAGGATTTCATGAGTTCTAATCCTTGGAGAGTCTTTTTCATTTACTTACTAATAAGCTTCCTATGGAGCCAATGTAAATTTGCATTGATTTTGGGATTGAGATAGTGCAATTGTGAGATAGAATCTGTACTAAGTGTTCATAAACAACAATATGTCATTACAAGCTGTTTAGATTGGCATTAAGAATAGCATAGTAAAACCAATGAATTTCTTTTTGAACTTACCTAATAGTGATTCATTGGTCACTGCCCTTCTTGACATAAATTTGCAACTGTGATGTTGCTGTGGCTTACTGGGTTAATGCACCTGTCTTGTAAAAAGGATTTCTTGAGTTCTAATCCTTGGAGAGTCTTTTTCATTTACTTACTGATAAGCTTCCTATGGAGCCAATGTAAATTTGCATTGATTTTGGGATTGAGATAGTGCAATTGTGAGATATAGAATCTGTATTACGTGTTCATCAAGAACAATACGTCATGATGCGGTGCAAAGATTTGCATTAAGAATAGCATAGTGAAACCAATGGATTTCTTTTTGAACTTACCAATAGTGATTCAATGTTCACTGTCCTTCTTGACATCACTTTGCACTTGTGATGTTCCAATGGCTTAGTGTGTTAATGCCCCTATCTTTTAAACAGGAGTTCATGAGTTCTAGTCCTCAGAGAACTCTTTTTCATTTACTTACCAATAAGTTTCCTATAGAGCCAATGGAAATTTCCATTGATTTTGGGATTGAGATAGTGCAATTGTGAGATAGAATCTGTACTAAGTGTTCATAAAGAACAATATGTCATTACAAGCTGTTTAGATTTGCATTAAGAATAACATAGTAAAACCAATGGATTTCTATTTGAACTTACCTAATAGTGATTCATTGGTCACTGCCCTTCTTGACATAAATTTGCACCTGTGATGTTGCTGTGGCTTACTCGGTTAATTCTCCTGTTTTGTAAAAAGGATTTCATGAGTTCTAATCCTTGGAGAGTCTTTTTCATTTACTTACTAATAAGCTTCCTATGGAGCAATGGAAATTTGCATTGATTTTGAGATATAGAATCTGTATTACGTGTTCATCAAGAACAATACGTCATGATGCGCTGCAAAGATTGGCATTAAGAAAAACATAGTGAAACCAATGGATTTCTTTTTGAACTTACCTAATAGTGATTCATTGGTCATTGCCCTTCTTGACAAACTTTTGCACTTGTGATGTTCCAGTGGCTTACTTGGTTATTGCGCCTGTCTAATAAACAGGAGTTCATGAGTTCTAATTCTCAGAGAGTTTTTTCATTTACTTACTAATAAGCTTCCTATAGAGCCAATGGAAATTTGCATTGATTTTGGGATTGAGATAGTGCAATTGTGAGATATAGAATCTGTATTACGTGTTCATCAAGAACAATACGTCATGATGCGCTGCAAAGATTGGCATTAAGAATAACATAGTGAAACCAATGGATTTCTTTTTGAACTTATCTAATAGTGATTCATTGGTCACTGCCCTTCTTGACATAAATTTCCACCTGTGATGTTGCTGTGGCTTACTGGGTTAATGCACCTGTCTTGTAAAAAGGATTTCATGAGTTCTAATCCTTGGAGAGTCTTTTTCATTTACTTACTAATAAGCTTCCTATGGAGCCAATGTAAATTTGCATTGATTTTGGGATTGAGATAGTGCAATTGTGAGATAGAATCTGTACTAAGTGTTCATAAACAACAATATGTCATTACAAGCTGTTTAGATTGGCATTAAGAATAGCATAGTAAAACCAATGAATTTCTTTTTGAACTTACCTAATAGTGATTCATTGGTCACTGCCCTTCTTGACATAAATTTGCAACTGTGATGTTGCTGTGGCTTACTGGGTTAATGCACCTGTCTTGTAAAAAGGATTTCTTGAGTTCTAATCCTTGGAGAGTCTTTTTCATTTACTTACTGATAAGCTTCCTATGGAGCCAATGTAAATTTGCATTGATTTTGGGATTGAGATAGTGCAATTGTGAGATATAGAATCTGTATTACGTGTTCATCAAGAACAATACGTCATGATGCGGTGCAAAGATTTGCATTAAGAATAGCATAGTGAAACCAATGGATTTCTTTTTGAACTTACCAATAGTGATTCAATGTTCACTGTCCTTCTTGACATCACTTTGCACTTGTGATGTTCCAATGGCTTAGTGTGTTAATGCCCCTATCTTTTAAACAGGAGTTCATGAGTTCTAGTCCTCAGAGAACTCTTTTTCATTTACTTACCAATAAGTTTCCTATAGAGCCAATGGAAATTTCCATTGATTTTGGGATTGAGATAGTGCAATTGTGAGATAGAATCTGTACTAAGTGTTCATAAAGAACAATATGTCATTACAAGCTGTTTAGATTTGCATTAAGAATAACATAGTAAAACCAATGGATTTCTATTTGAACTTACCTAATAGTGATTCATTGGTCACTGCCCTTCTTGACATAAATTTGCACCTGTGATGTTGCTGTGGCTTACTCGGTTAATTCTCCTGTTTTGTAAAAAGGATTTCATGAGTTCTAATCCTTGGAGAGTCTTTTTCATTTACTTACTAATAAGCTTCCTATGGAGCAATGGAAATTTGCATTGATTTTGAGATATAGAATCTGTATTACGTGTTCATCAAGAACAATACGTCATGATGCGCTGCAAAGATTGGCATTAAGAAAAACATAGTGAAACCAATGGATTTCTTTTTGAACTTACCTAATAGTGATTCATTGGTCATTGCCCTTCTTGACAAACTTTTGCACTTGTGATGTTCCAGTGGCTTACTTGGTTATTGCGCCTGTCTAATAAACAGGAGTTCATGAGTTCTAATTCTCAGAGAGTTTTTTCATTTACTTACTAATAAGCTTCCTATAGAGCCAATGGAAATTTGCATTGATTTTGGGATTGAGATAGTGCAATTGTGAGATATAGAATCTGTATTACGTGTTCATCAAGAACAATACGTCATGATGCGCTGCAAAGATTGGCATTAAGAATAACATAGTGAAACCAATGGATTTCTTTTTGAACTTATCTAATAGTGATTCATTGGTCACTGCCCTTCTTGACATAAATTTCCACCTGTGATGTTGCTGTGGCTTACTGGGTTAATGCACCTGTCTTGTAAAAAGGATTTCATGAGTTCTAATCCTTGGAGAGTCTTTTTCATTTACTTACTAATAAGCTTCCTATGGAGCCAATGTAAATTTGCATTGATTTTGGGATTGAGATAGTGCAATTGTGAGATAGAATCTGTACTAAGTGTTCATAAACAACAATATGTCATTACAAGCTGTTTAGATTGGCATTAAGAATAGCATAGTAAAACCAATGAATTTCTTTTTGAACTTACCTAATAGTGATTCATTGGTCACTGCCCTTCTTGACATAAATTTGCACCTGTGATGTTGCTGTGGCTTACTGGGTTAATGCACCTGTCTTGTAAAAAGGATTTCTTGAGTTCTAATCCTTGGAGAGTCTTTTTCATTTACTTACTGATAAGCTTCCTATGGAGCCAATGTAAATTTGCATTGATTTTGGGATTGAGATAGTGCAATTGTGAGATATGGAATCTGTATTACGTGTTCATCAAGAACAATACGTCATGATGCGGTGCAAAGATTTGCATTAAGAATAGCATAGTGAAACCAATGGATTTCTTTTTGAACTTACCAATAGTGATTCAATGTTCACTGTCCTTCTTGACATCACTTTGCACTTGTGATGTTCCAATGGCTTAGTGTGTTAATGCCCCTATCTTTTAAACAGGAGTTCATGAGTTCTAGTCCTCAGAGAACTCTTTTTCATTTACTTACCAATAAGTTTCCTATAGAGCCAATGGAAATTTCCATTGATTTTGGGATTGAGATAGTGCAATTGTGAGATAGAATCTGTACTAAGTGTTCATAAAGAACAATATGTCATTACAAGCTGTTTAGATTTGCATTAAGAATAACATAGTAAAACCAATGGATTTCTATTTGAACTTACCTAATAGTGATTCATTGGTCACTGCCCTTCTTGACATAAATTTGCACCTGTGATGTTGCTGTGGCTTACTCGGTTAATTCTCCTGTTTTGTAAAAAGGATTTCATGAGTTCTAATCCTTGGAGAGTCTTTTTCATTTACTTACTAATAAGGTTCCTATGGAGCAATGGAAATTTGCATTGATTTTGAGATATAGAATCTGTATTACGTGTTCATCAAGAACAATACGTCATGATGCGCTGCAAAGATTGGCATTAAGAATAACATAGTGAAACCAATGGATTTCTTTTTGAACTTACCTAATAGTGATTCATTGGTCATTGCCCTTCTTGACAAACTTTTGCACTTGTGATGTTCCAGTGGCTTACTTGGTTATTGCGAATGTCTAATAAACAGGAGTTCATGAGTTCTAATTCTCAGAGAGTTTTTTCATTTACTTACTAATAAGCTTCCTATAGAGCCAATGGAAATTTGCATTGATTTTTGGATTGAGATAGTGCAATTGTGAGATATAGAATCTGTATTACGTGTTCATCAAGAACAATACGTCATGATGCGCTGCAAAGATTGGCATTAAGAATAACATAGTGAAACCAATGGATTTCTTTTTGAACTTATCTAATAGTGATTCATTGGTCACTGCCCTTCTTGACATAAATTTCCACCTGTGATGTTGCTGTGGCTTACTGGGTTAATGCACCAGTCTTGTAAAAAAGATTTCATGAGTTCTAATCCTTGGAGAGTCTTTTTCATTTACTTACTAATAAGCTTCCTATGGAGCCAATGTAAATTTGCATTGATTTTGGGATTGAGATAGTGCAATTGTGAGATATAGAATCTGTATTACGTGTTCATCAAGAACAATACGTCATGATGCGCTGCAAAGATTGGCATTAAGAATAACATAGTGAAACCAATGGATTTCTTTTTGAACTTACCAATAGTGATTCAATGTTCACTGCCCTTCTTGACATCACTTTGCACTTGTGATGTTCCAATGGCTTAGTGGGTTAATTCCCCTGTCTTTTAAACAGGAGTTCATGAATTCTAGTCCTCAGAGAGCTCTTTTTCATTTACTTACCAATAAGTTTCCTATAGAGCCAATGGAAATTTCCATTGATTTTGGGATTGAGATAGTGCAATTGTGAGATAGAATCTGTACTAAGTGTTCATAAAGAACAATATGTCATTACAAGCTGTTTAGATTGGCATTAAGAATAACATAGTGAAACCAATGGATTTCTTTTTGAACTTACCTAATAGTGATTCATTGGTCACTGCCCTTCTTGACATAAGTTTGCACCTGTGATGTTGCTGTGGCTTACTGGGTTAATGCTCTTGTCTTGTAAAAATGATTTCATGAGTTCTAATCCTTGGAGAGTCTTTTTCATTTACTTACTAATAAGCTTCCTATGGAGCAATGGAAATTTGCATTGATTTTGAGATATAGAATCTGTATTACGTGTTCATCAAGAACAATACGTCATGATGCGGTGCAAAGATTTGCATTAAGAATAACATAGTGAAACCAATGGATTTCTTTTTGAACTTACCAATAGTGATTCAATGTTCACTGTCCTTCTTGACATCACTTTGCACTTGTGATGTTCCAATGGCTTAGTGTGTTAATGCCCCTATCTTTTAAACAGGAGTTCATGAGTTCTAGTCCTCAGAGAACTCTTTTTCATTTACTTACCAATAAGTTTCCTATAGAGCCAATGGAAATTTCCATTGATTTTGGGATTGAGATAGTGCAATTGTGAGATAGAATCTGTACTAAGTGTTCATAAAGAACAATATGTCATTACAAGCTGTTTAGATTGGCATTAAGAATAACATAGTAAAACCAATGGATTTCTATTTGAACTTACCTAATAGTGATTCATTGGTCACTGCCCTTCTTGACATAAATTTGCACCTGTGATGTTGCTGTGGCTTACTGGGTTAATTCTCCTGTTTTGTAAAAAGGATTCATGAGTTCTAATCCTTGGAGAGTCTTTTTCATTTACTTACTAATAAGCTTCCTATGGAGCAATGGAAATTTACATTGATTTTGAGATATAGAATCTGTATTACGTGTTCATCAAGAACAATACGTCATGATGCGCTGCAAAGATTGGCATTAAGAAAAACATAGTGAAACCAATGGATTTCTTTTTGAACTTACCTAATAGTGATTCATTGGTCATTGCCCTTCTTGACAAACTTTTGCACTTGTGATGTTCCAGTGGCTTACTTGGTTATTGCGCCTGTCTAATAAACAGGAGTTCATGAGTTCTAATTCTGAGAGAGTTTTTTCATTTACTTACTAATAAGCTTCCTATAGAGCCAATGGAAATTTGCATTGATTTTGGGATTGAGATAGTGCAATTGTGAGATATAGAATCTGTATTACATGTTCATCAAGAACAATACGTCATGATGCGCTGCAAAGATTGGCATTAAGAATAACATAGTGAAACCAATGGATTTCTTTTTGAACTTATCTAATAGTGATTCATTGGTCACTGCCCTTCTTGACATAAATTTGCACCTGTGATTTTGCTGTGGCTTACTGGGTTAATGCACCTGTCTTGTAAAAAGGATTTCTTGAGTTCTAATTGTTGGAGAGTCTTTTTCATTTACTTACTGATAAGCTTCCTATGGAGCCAATGTAAATTTGCATTGATTTTGGGATTGAGATAGTGCAATTGTGAGATATAGAATCTGTATTACGTGTTCATCAAGAACAATACGTCATGATGCGGAGCAAAGATTTGCATTAAGAATAACATAGTGAAACCAATGGATTTCTTTTTGAACTTACCAATAGTGATTCAATGTTCACTGTCCTTCTTGACATCACTTTGCACTTGTGATGTTCCAATGGCTTAGTGTGTTAATGCCCCTATCTTTTAAACAGGAGTTCATGAGTTCTAGTCCTCAGAGAGCTCTTTTTCATTTACTTACCAATAAGTTTCCTATAGAGCCAATGGAAATTTGCATTGATTTTTGGATTGAGATATTGCAATTGTGAGATAGAATCTGTACTAAGTGTTCATAAAGAACAATATGTCATTACAAGCTGTTTAGATTGGCATTAAGAATAACATAGTAAAACCAATGGATTTTTATTTGAACTTACCTAATAGTGATTCATTGGTCACTGCCCTTCTTGACATAAAGTTGCACCTGTGATGTTGCTGTGGCTTACTGGGTTAATTCTCCTGTCTTGTAAAAAGGATTTCATGAGTTCTAATCTTTGGAGAGTCTTTTTCATTTACTTACTAATAAGCTTCCTATGGAGCAATGGAAATTTGCATTGATTTTGAGATATAGAATCTGTATTACGTGTTCATCAAGAACAATACGTCATGATGCGCTGCAAAGATTGGCATTAAGAATAACATAGTGAAACCAATGGATTTCTTTTTGAACTTACCTAATAGTGATTCATTGGTTATTGCCCTTCTTGACAACCTTTTGCACTTGTGATGTTCCAGTGGCTTACTTGGTTATTGTGCCTGTCTTATAAACAGGAGTTCATGAGTTCTAATTCTCAGAGAGTTTTTTCATTTACTTACTAATAAGCTTCCTATAGAGCCAATGGAAATTTGCATTGATTTTGGGCTTGAGATAGTGCAATTGTGAGATAGAATCTGTACTAAGTGTTCATAAAGAACAATATGTCATTACAAGCTGTTTAGATTGGCATTAAGAATAGCATAGTAAAACCAATGGATTTCTTTTTGAACTTACCTAATAGTGATTCATTGGTCACTGCCCTTCTTGACATAAATTTGCACCTGTGATGTTGCTGTGGCTTACTGGGTTAATGCACCTGTCTTGTAAAAAGGATTTCATGAGTTCTAATCCTTGGAGAGTCTTTTTCATTTACTTAATGATAAGCTTCCTATGGAGCCAATGTAAATTTGCATTGATTTTGGGATTGAGATAGTGCAATTGTGAGATATAGAATCTGTATTACGTGTTCATCAAGAACAATACGTCATGATGCGCTGCAAAGATTGGCATTAAGAATAACATAGTGAAACCACTGGATTTCTTTTTGAACTTATCTAATAGTGATTCAATGTTCGCTGCCCTTCTTGACATTACTTCGCACTTGTGATGTTCCAATGGCTTAGTGGGTTAATGCCCCTGTCTTTTAAACAGGAGTTCATGAATTCTAGTCCTCAGAGAGCTCTTTTTCATTTACTTACCAATACGTTTCCTATAGAGCCAATGGAAATTTGCATTGATTTTTGGATTGAGATATTGCAATTGTGAGATAGAATCTGTACTAAGTGTTCATAAAGAACAATATGTCATTGCAAGCTGTTTAGATTGGCATTAAGAATAACATAGTAAAACCAATGGATTTCTATTTGAACTTACCTAATAGTGATTCATTGGTCACTGCCCTTCTTGACATAAATTTGCACCTGTGATGTTGCTGTGGCTTACTGGGTTAATTCTCCTGTCTTGTAAAAAGGTTTTCATGAGTTCTAATCTTTGGAGAGTCTTTTTCATTTACTTACTAATAAGCTTCCTATGGAGCAATGGAAATTTGCATTGATTTTGAGATATAGAATCTGTATTACGTGTTCATCAAGAACAATACGTCATGATGCGCTGCAAAGATTGGCATTAAGAATAACATAGTGAAACCAATGGATTTCTTTTTGAACTTACCTAATAGTGATTCATTGGTCATTGCCCTTCTTGACAACCTTTTGCACTTGTGATGTTCCAGTGGCTTACTTGGTTATTGCGCCTGTCTTATAAACAGGAGTTCATGAGTTCTAATTCTCAGAGAGTTTTTTCATTTACTTACTAATAAGCTTCCTATAGAGCCAATGGAAATTTGCATTGATTTTGGGCTTGAGATAGTGCAATTGTGAGATATAGAATCTGTATTACGTGTTCATCAAGAACAATACGTCATGATGCGCTGCAAAGATTGGCATTAAGAATAACATAGTGAAACCAATGGATTTCTTTTTGAACTTACCAATAGTGATTCAATGTTCACTGCCCTTCTTGACATCACTTTGCACTTGTGATGTTCCAATGGCTTAGTGGGTTAATGCCCCTGTCTTTTAAACAGGAGTTCATGAGTTCTAGTCCTCACAGAGCTCTTTTTCATTTACTTACCAATAAGTTTCCTATAGAGCCAATGGAAATTTCCATTGATTTTGGGATTGAGATAGTGCAATTGTGAGATAGAATCTGTACTAAGTGTTCATAAAGAACAATATGTCATTACAAGCTGTTTAGATTGGCATTAAGAATAGCATAGTAAAACCAATGGATTTCTTTTTGAACTTACCTAATAGTGATTCATTGGTCACTGCCCTTCTTGACATAAATTTGCACCTGTGATGTTGCTGTGGCTTACTGGGTTAATGCACCTGTTTTGTAAAAAGGATTTCATGAGTTCTAATACTTGGAGAATCTTTTTCTTTTACTTACTAATAAGCTTCCTATGGAGCCAATGTAAATTTGCATTGATTTTGGGATTGAGATAATGCAGTTTTGAGATATAGAATCTGTATTACGTGTTCATCAAGAACAATACGTCATGATGCGCTGCAAAGATTGGCATTAAGAATAACTTAGTGAAACCAATGGATTTCTTTTTGAACTTACCAATATTGATTCAATGTTCACTGCCCTTCTAGACATCACTTTGCACTTGTGATGTTCCAATGGCTTAGTGGGTTAATACCCCTGTCTTTTAAACAGGAGTTCATGAGTTCTTGTCCTCAGAGAGCTCTTTTTCATTTACTTACCAATAAGTTTCCTATAGAGCCAATGGAAATTTGCATTGATTTTTGGATTGAGATAGTGCAATTGTGAGATAGAATCTGTACTAAGTATTCATAAAGAACAATATGTCATTACAAGCTGTTTAGATTGGCATTAAGAATAACATAGTAAAACCAATGGATTTCTATTTGAACTTACCTAATAGTGATTCATTGGTCACTGCCCTTCTTGACATAAATTTGCACCTGTGATGTTGCTGTGACTTACTGGGTTAATGCACCTTTCTTGTAAAAAGGATTTCATGAGTTCTAATACTTGGAGAGTCTTTTTCATTTACTTACTAATAAGCTTCCTATGGAGCCAATGTAAATTTGCATTGATTTTGGGATTGAGATAGTGCAATTGTGAGATATAGAATCTGTATTACGTGTTCATCAAGAACAATACGTCATGATGCGCTGCAAAGATTGGCATTAAGAATAACATAGTGAAACCAATGGATTTCTTTTTGAACTTACCAATAGTGATTCAATGTTCACTGCCCTTCTTGACATCACTTTGCATTTGTGATGTTCCAATGGCTTAGTGGGTTAATGCCCCTGTCTTTTAAACAGGAGTTCATGAGTTCTAGTCCTCAGAGAGCTCTTTTTCATTTACTTACCAATAAGTTTCCTATAGAGCCAATGGAAATTTCCATTGATTTTGGGATTGAGATAGTGCAATTGTGAGGTAGAATCTGTAGTAAGTGTTCATAAAGAACAATATGTCATTACAAGCTGTTTAGATTGGCATTAAGAATAACATAGTAAAACCAATGGATTTCTATTTGAACTTACCTAATAGTGATTCATTGGTCACTGTCCTTCTTGACATAAATTTGCACGTGTGATGTTGCTGTGGCTTACTGGGTTAATGCTCCTGTCTTGTAAAAAGGATTTCACGAGTTCTAATCCTTGGAGAGTTTTTTTCATTTACTTACTAATAAGCTTCCTATGGAGCAATGGAAATTTGCATTGATTTTGAGATATAGAATCTGTATTACGTGTTCATCAAGAACAATACGTCATGATGCGCTGCAAAGATTGGCATTAAGAATAACTTAGTGAAACCAATGGATTTCTTTTTGAACTTACCAATATTGATTCAATGTTCACTGCCCTTCTTGACATCACTTTGCACTTGTGATGTTCCAATGGCTTAGTGGGTTAATGCCCCTGTCTTTTAAACAGGAGTTCATGAGTTCTAGTCCTTAGAGAGCTCTTTTTCATTTACTTACCAATAAGTTTCCTATAGAGCCAATGGAAATTTGCATTGATTTTTGGATTGAGATAGTGCAATTGTGAGATAGAATCTGTACTAAGTATTCATAAAGAACAATATGTCATTACAAGCTGTTTAGATTGGCATTAAGAATAACATAGTAAAACCAATGGATTTCTATTTGAACTTACCTAATAGTGATTCATTGGTCACTGCCCTTCTTGACATAAATTTGCACCTGTGATGTTGCTGTGGCTTACTGGGTTAATGCACCTGTCTTGTAAAAAGGATTTCATGAGTTCTAATACTTGGAGAATCTTTTTCTTTTACTTACTAATAAGCTTCCTATGGAGCCAATGTAAATTTGCATTGGTTTTGGGATTGAGATAATGCAGTTTTGAGATATAGAATCTGTATTACGTGTTCATCAAGAACAATACGTCATGATGCGCTGCAAAGATTGGCATTAAGAATAAGTTAGTGAAACCAATGGATTTCTTTTTGAACTTACCAATATTGATTCAATGTTCACTGCCCTTCTTGACATCACTTTGCACTTGTGATGTTCCAATGGCTTAGTGGGTTAATACCCCTGTCTTTTAAACAGGAGTTCATGAGTTCTAGTCCTCAGAGAGCTCTTTTTCATTTACTTACCAATAAGTTTCCTATAGAGCCAATGGAAATTTGCATTGATTTTTGGATTGAGATAGTGCAATTGTGAGATAGAATAAGTACTAAGTATTCATAAAGAACAATATGTCATTACAAGCTGTTTAGATTGGCATTAAGAATAACATAGTAAAACCAATGGATTTCTATTTGAACTTACCTAATAGTGATTCATTGGTCACTGCCCTTCTTGACATAAGTTTGCACCTGTGATGTTGCTGTGACTTACTGGGTTAATGCACCATTCTTGTAAAAAGGATTTCATGAGTTCTAATACTTGGAGAGTCTTTTTCATTTACTTACTAATAAGCTTCCTATGGAGCCAATGTAAATTTGCATTGATTTTGGGATTGAGATAGTGCAATTGTGAGATATAGAATCTGTATTACGTGTTCATCAAGAACAATACGTCATGATGCGCTGCAAAGATTGGCATTAAGAATAACATAGTGAAACCAATGGATTTCTTTTTGAACTTACCAATAGTGATTCAATGTTCACTGCCCTTCTTGACATCACTTTGCACTTGTGATGTTCCAATGGCTTAGTGGGTTAATGCCCCTGTCTTTTAAACAGGAGTTCATGAGTTCTAGTCTTCACAGACCTCTTTTTCATTTACTTACCAATAAGTTTCCTATAGAGCCAATGGAAATTTCCATTGATTTTGGGATTGAGATAGTGCAATTGTGAGATAGAATCTGTACTAAGTGTTCATAAAGAACAATATGTCATTACAAGCTGTTTAGATTGGCATTAAGAATAGCATAGTAAAACCAATGGATTTCTTTTTGAACTTACCTAATAGTGATTCATTGGTCACTGCCCTTCTTGACATAAATTTGCACCTGTGATGTTGCTGTGGCTTACTGGGTTAATGCACCTGTTTTGTAAAAAGGATTTCATGAGTTCTAATACTTGGAGAATCTTTTTCTTTTACTTACTAATAAGCTTCCTATGGAGCCAATGTAAATTTGCATTGATTTTGGGATTGAGATAATGCAGTTTTGAGATATAGAATCTGTATTACGTGTTCATCAAGAACAATACGTCATGATGCGCTGCAAAGATTGGCATTAAGAATAACTTAGTGAAACCAATGGATTTCTTTTTGAACTTACCAATATTGATTCAATGTTCACTGCCCTTCTAGACATCACTTTGCACTTGTGATGTTCCAATGGCTTAGTGGGTTAATACCCCTGTCTTTTAAACAGGAGTTCATGAGTTCTTGTCCTCAGAGAGCTCTTTTTCATTTACTTACCAATAAGTTTCCTATAGAGCCAATGGAAATTTGCATTGATTTTTGGATTGAGATAGTGCAATTGTGAGATAGAATCTGTACTAAGTATTCATAAAGAACAATATGTCATTACAAGCTGTTTAGATTGGCATTAAGAATAACATAGTAAAACCAATGGATTTCTATTTGAATTTACCTAATAGTGATTCATTGGTCACTGCCCTTCTTGACATAAATTTGCACCTGTGATGTTGCTGTGACTTACTGGGTTAATGCACCTTTCTTGTAAAAAGGATTTCATGAGTTCTAATACTTGGAGAGTCTTTTTCATTTACTTACTAATAAGCTTCCTATGGAGCCAATGTAAATTTGCATTGATTTTGGGATTGAGATAGTGCAATTGTGAGATATAGAATCTGTATTACGTGTTCATCAAGAACAATACGTCATGATGCGCTGCAAAGATTGGCATTAAGAATAACATAGTGAAACCAATGGATTTCTTTTTGAACTTACCAATAGTGATTCAATGTTCACTGCCCTTCTTGACATCACTTTGCATTTGTGATGTTCCAATGGCTTAGTGGGTTAATGCCCCTGTCTTTTAAACAGGAGTTCATGAGTTCTAGTCCTCAGAGAGCTCTTTTTCATTTACTTACCAATAAGTTTCCTATAGAGCCAATGGAAATTTCCATTGATTTTGGGATTGAGATAGTGCAATTGTGAGGTAGAATCTGTAGTAAGTGTTCATAAAGAACAATATGTCATTACAAGGTGTTTAGATTGGCATTAAGAATAACATAGTAAAACCAATGGATTTCTATTTGAACTTACCTAATAGTGATTCATTGGTCACTGCCCTTCTTGACATAAATTTGCACCTGTGATGTTGCTGTGGCTTACTGGGTTAATGCTCCTGTCTTGTAAAAAGGATTTCACGAGTTCTAATCCTTGGAGAGTTTTTTTCATTTACTTACTAATAAGCTTCCTATGGAGCAATGGAAATTTGCATTGATTTTGAGATATAGAATCTGTATTACGTGTTCATCAAGAACAATACGTCATGATGCGCTGCAAAGATTGGCATTAAGAATAACTTAGTGAAACCAATGGATTTCTTTTTGAACTTACCAATATTGATTCAATGTTCACTGCCCTTCTTGACATCACTTTGCACTTGTGATGTTCCAATGGCTTAGTGGGTTAATGCCCCTGTCTTTTAAACAGGAGTTCATGAGTTCTAGTCCTTAGAGAGCTCTTTTTCATTTACTTACCAATAAGTTTCCTATAGAGCCAATGGAAATTTGCATTGATTTTTGGATTGAGATAGTGCAATTGTGAGATAGAATCTGTACTAAGTATTCATAAAGAACAATATGTCATTACAAGCTGTTTAGATTGGCATTAAGAATAACATAGTAAAACCAATGGATTTCTATTTGAACTTACCTAATAGTGATTCATTGGTCACTGCCCTTCTTGACATAAATTTGCACCTGTGATGTTGCTGTGGCTTACTGGGTTAATGCACCTGTCTTGTAAAAAGGATTTCATGAGTTCTAATACTTGGAGAATCTTTTTCTTTTACTTACTAATAAGCTTCCTATGGAGCCAATGTAAATTTGCATTGGTTTTGGGATTGAGATAATGCAGTTTTGAGATATAGAATCTGTATTACGTGTTCATCAAGAACAATACGTCATGATGCGCTGCAAAGATTGGCATTAAGAATAACATAGTGAAACCAATGGATTTCTTTTTGAACTTATCTAATAGTGATTCGATGTTCGCTGCCCTTCTTGACATCACAAAGCACTTGTGATGTTCCAATGGCTTAGTGGGTTAATGCCCCTGTCTTTTAAACAGGAGTTCATGAATTCTAGTCCTCAGAGAGCTCTTTTTCATTTACTTACCAATAAGTTTCCTATAGAGCCAATGGAAATTTGCATTGATTTTTGGATTGAGATATTGCAATTGTGAGATAGAATCTGTACTAAGTGTTCATAAAGAACAATATGTCATTACAAGCTGTTTAGATTGGCATTAAGAATAACATAGTAAAACCAATGGATTTCTATTTGAACTTACCTAATAGTGATTCATTGGTCACTGCCCTTCTTGACATAAATTTGCACCTGTGATGTTGCTGTGTCTTACTGGGTTAATGCTCCAGTTTTGTAAAAAGGATTTCATGAGTTCTAATCCTTGGAGAGTTTTTTTCATTTACTTACTAATAAGCTTCCTATGGAGCAATGGAAATTTGCATTGATTTTGAGATATAGAATCTGTATTACGTGTTCATCAAGAACAATACGTCATGATGCGCTGCAAAGATTGGCATTAAGAATAACATAGTGAAACCAATGGATTTCTTTTTGAACTTACCTAATAGTGATTCATTGGTCATTGCCCTTCTTGACAACATTTTGCACTTGTGATGTTCCAGTGGCTTACTTGGTTATTGCGCTTGTCTTATAAACAGGAGTTCATGAGTTCTAATTCTCAGAGAGTTTTTTCATTTACTTACTAATAAGCTTCCTATAGAGCCAATGGAAATTTGCATTGATTTTGGGCTTGAGATAGTGCAATTGTGAGATATAGAATCTGTATTACGTGTTCATCAAGAACAATACGTCATGATGCGCTGCAAAGATTGGCATTAAGAATAACATAGTGAAACCAATGGATTTCTTTTTGAACTTACCAATAGTGATTCAATGTTCACTGCCCTTCTTGACATCACTTTGCACTTGTGATGTTCCAATGGCTAAGTGGGTTAATGCCCCTGTCTTTTAAACAGGAGTTCATGAGTTCTAGTCCTCAGAGAGCTCTTTTTCATTTACTTACCAATAAGTTTCCTATAGAGCCAATGGAAATTTCCATTGATTTTGGGATTGAGATAGTGCAATTGTGAGGTAGAATCTGTAGTAAGTGTTCATAAAGAACAATATGTCATTACAAGCTGTTTAGATTGGCATTAAGAATAACATAGTAAAACCAATGGATTTCTATTTGAACTTACCTAATAGTGATTCATTGGTCACTGCCCTTCTTGACATAAATTTGCACCTGTGATGTTGCTGTGGCTTACTGGGTTAATGCACCTGTCTTGTAAAAAGGATTTCATGAGTTCTAATACTTGGAGAATCTTTTTCTTTTACTTACTAATAAGCTTCCTATGGAGCCAATGTAAATTTGCATTGGTTTTGGGATTGAGATAATGCAGTTTTGAGATATAGAATCTGTATTACGTGTTCATCAAGAACAATACGTCATGATGCGCTGCAAAGATTGGCATTAAGAATAACTTAGTGAAACCAATGGATTTCTTTTTGAACTTACCAATATTGATTCAATGTTCACTGCCCTTCTTGACATCACTTTGCACTTGTGATGTTCCAATGGCTTAGTGGGTTAATACCCCTGTCTTTTAAACAGGAGTTCATGAGTTCTAGTCCTCAGAGAGCTCTTTTTTATTTACTTACCAATAAGTTTCCTATAGAGCCAATGGAAATTTGCATTGATTTTTGGATTGAGATAGTGCAATTGTGAGATAGAATAAGTACTAAGTATTCATAAAGAACAATATGTCATTACAAGCTGTTTAGATTGGCATTAAGAATAACATAGTAAAACCAATGGATTTCTATTTGAACTTACCTAATAGTGATTCATTGGTCACTGCCCTTCTTGACATAAGTTTGCACCTGTGATGTTGCTGTGACTTACTGGGTTAATGCACCATTCTTGTAAAAAGGATTTCATGAGTTCTAATACTTGGAGAGTCTTTTTCATTTACTTACTAATAAGCTTCCTATGGAGCCAATGTAAATTTGCATTGATTTTGGGATTGAGATAGTGCAATTGTGAGATATAGAATCTGTATTACGTGTTCATCAAGAACAATACGTCATGATGCGCTGCAAAGATTGGCATTAAGAATAACATAGTGAAACCAATGGATTTCTTTTTGAACTTATCTAATAGTGATTCGATGTTCGCTGCCCTTCTTGACATCACAAAGCACTTGTGATGTTCCAATGGCTTAGTGGGTTAATGCCCCTGTCTTTTAAACAGGAGTTCATGAATTCTATTCCTCAGAGAGCTCTTTTTCATTTACTTACCAATAAGTTTCCTATAGAGCCAATGGAAATTTGCATTGATTTTTGGATTGAGATATTGCAATTGTGAGATAGAATCTGTACTAAGTGTTCATAAAGAACAATATGTCATTACAAGCTGTTTAGATTGGCATTAAGAATAACATAGTAAAACCAATGGATTTCTATTTGAACTTACCTAATAGTGATTCATTGGTCACTGCCCTTCTTGACATAAATTTGCACCTGTGATGTTGCTGTGTCTTACTGGGTTAATGCTCCAGTTTTGTAAAAAGGATTTCATGAGTTCTAATCCTTGGAGAGTTTTTTTCATTTACTTACTAATAAGCTTCCTATGGAGCAATGGAAATTTGCATTGATTTTGAGATATAGAATCTGTATTACGTGTTCATCAAGAACAATACGTCATGATGCGCTGCAAAGATTGGCATTAAGAATAACATAGTGAAACCAATGGATTTCTTTTTGAACTTACCTAATAGTGATTCATTGGTCATTGCCCTTCTTGACAACATTTTGCACTTGTGATGTTCCAGTGGCTTACTTGGTTATTGCGCTTGTCTTATAAACAGGAGTTCGTGAGTTCTAATTCTCAGAGAGTTTTTTCATTTACTTACTAATAAGCTTCCTATAGAGCCAATGGAAATTTGCATTGATTTTGGGCTTGAGATAGTGCAATTGTGAGATATAGAATCTGTATTACGTGTTCATCAAGAACAATACGTCATGATGCGCTGCAAAGATTGGCATTAAGAATAACATAGTGAAACCAATGGATTTCTTTTTGAACTTACCAATAGTGATTCAATGTTCACTGCCCTTCTTGACATCACTTTGCACTTGTGATGTTCCAATGGCTTAGTGGGTTAATGCCCCTGTCTTTTAAACAGGAGTTCATGAGTTCTAGTCCTCAGAGAGCTCTTTTTCATTTACTTACCAATAAGTTTCCTATAGAGCCAATGGAAATTTCCATTGATTTTGGGATTGAGATAGTGCAATTGTGAGGTAGAATCTGTAGTAAGTGTTCATAAAGAACAATATGTCATTACAAGCTGTTTAGATTGGCATTAAGAATAACATAGTAAAACCAATGGATTTCTATTTGAACTTACCTAATAGTGATTCATTGGTCACTGCCCTTCTTGACATAAATTTGCACCTGTGATGTTGCTGTGGCTTACTGGGTTAATGCTCCTGTCTTGTAAAAAGGATTTCACGAGTTCTAATCCTTGGAGAGTTTTTTTCATTTACTTACTAATAAGCTTCCTATGGAGCAATGGAAATTTGCATTGATTTTGAGATATAGAATCTGTATTACGTGTTCATCAAGAACAATACGTCATGATGCGCTGCAAAGATTGGCATTAAGAATAACTTAGTGAAACCAATGGATTTCTTTTTGAACTTACCAATATTGATTCAATATTCACTGCCCTTCTTGACATCACTTTGCACTTGTGATGTTCCAATGGCTTAGTGGGTTAATGCCCCTGTCTTTTAAACAGGAGTTCATGAGTTCTAGTCCTCAGAGAGCTCTTTTTCATTTACTTACCAATAAGTTTCCTATAGAGCCAATGGAAATTTGCATTGATTTTTGGATTGAGATAGTGCAATTGTGAGATAGAATCTGTACTAAGTATTCATAAAGAACAATATGTCATTACAAGCTGTTTAGATTGGCATTAAGAATAACATAGTAAAACCAATGGATTTCTATTTGAACTTACCTAATAGTGATTCATTGGTCACTGCCCTTCTTGACATAAATTTGCACCTGTGATGTTGCTGTGGCTTACTGGGTTAATGCACCTGTCTTGTAAAAAGGATTTCATGAGTTCTAATACTTGGAGAATCTTTTTCTTTTACTTACTAATAAGCTTCCTATGGAGCCAATGTAAATTTGCATTGGTTTTGGGATTGAGATAATGCAGTTTTGAGATATAGAATCTGTATTACGTGTTCATCAAGAACAATACGTCATGATGCGCTGCAAAGATTGGCATTAAGAATAACTTAGTGAAACCAATGGATTTCTTTTTGAACTTACCAATATTGATTCAATGTTCACTGCCCTTCTTGACATCACTTTGCACTTGTGATGTTCCAATGGCTTAGTGGGTTAATACCCCTGTCTTTTAAACAGGAGTTCATGAGTTCTAGTCCTCAGAGAGCTCTTTTTCATTTACTTACCAATAAGTTTCCTATAGAGCCAATGGAAATTTGCATTGATTTTTGGATTGAGATAGTGCAATTGTGAGATAGAATCTGTACTAAGTATTCATAAAGAACAATATGTCATTACAAGCTGTTTAGATTGGCATTAAGAATAACATAGTAAAACCAATGGATTTCTATTTGAACTTACCTAATAGTGATTCATTGGTCACTGCCCTTCTTGACATAAATTTGCACCTGTGATGTTGCTGTGGCTTACTGGGTTAATGCACCTGTCTTGTAAAAAGGATTTCATGAGTTCTAATACTTGGAGAATCTTTTTCTTTTACTTACTAATAAGCTTCCTATGGAGCCAATGTAAATTTGCATTGGTTTTGGGATTGAGATAATGCAGTTTTGAGATATAGAATCTGTATTACGTGTTCATCAAGAACAATACGTCATGATGCGCTGCAAAGATTGGCATTAAGAATAACATAGTGAAACCAATGGATTTCTTTTTGAACTTACCTAATAGTGATTCATTGGTCATTGCCCTTCTTGACAACATTTTGCACTTGTGATGTTCCAGTGGCTTACTTGGTTATTGCGCCTGTCTTATAAACAGGAGTTCATGAGTTCTAATTCTCAGAGAGTTTTTTCATTTACTTACTAATAAGCTTCCTATAGAGCCAATGGAAATTTGCATTGATTTTGGGCTTGAGATAGTGCAATTGTGAGATATAGAATCTGTATTACGTGTTCATCAAGAACAATACGTCATGATGCGCTGCAAAGATTGGCATTAAGAATAACATAGTGAAACCAATGGATTTCTTTTTGAACTTACCAATAGTGATTCAATGTTCACTGCCCTTCTTGACATCACTTTGCACTTGTGATGTTCCAATGGCTTAGTGGGTTAATGCCCCTGTCTTTTAAACAGGAGTTCATGAGTTCTAGTCCTCAGAGAGCTATTTTTCATTTACTTACTAATAAGTTTCCTATAGAGCCAATGGAAATTTCCATTGATTTTGGGATTGAGATAGTGCAATTGTGAGATAGAATCTGTACTAAGTGTTCATAAAGAACAATATGTCATTACAAGCTGTTTAGATTGGCATTAAGAATAGCATAGTAAAACCAATGGATTTCTTTTTGAACTTACCTAATAGTGATTCATTGGTCACTGCCCTTCTTGACATAAATTTGCACCTGTGATGTTGCTGTGGCTTACTGGGTTAATGCACCTGTTTTGTAAAAAGGATTTCATGAGTTCTAATACTTGGAGAATCTTTTTCTTTTACTTACTAATAAGCTTCCTATGGAGCCAATGTAAATTTGCATTGATTTTGGGATTGAGATAATGCAGTTTTGAGATATAGAATCTGTATTACGTGTTCATCAAGAACAATACGTCATGATGCGCTGCAAAGATTGGCATTAAGAATAACTTAGTGAAACCAATGGATTTCTTTTTGAACTTACCAATATTGATTCAATGTTCACTGCCCTTCTTGACATCACTTTGCACTTGTGATGTTCCAATGGCTTAGTGGGTTAATACCCCTGTCTTTTAAACAGGAGTTCATGAGTTCTAGTCCTCAGAGAGCTCTTTTTCATTTACTTACCAATAAGTTTCCTATAGAGCCAATGGAAATTTGCATTGATTTTTGGATTGAGATAGTGCAATTGTGAGATAGAATCTGTACTAAGTATTCATAAAGAACAATATGTCATTACAAGCTGTTTAGATTGGCATTAAGAATAACATAGTAAAACCAATGGATTTCTATTTGAACTTACCTAATAGTGATTCATTGGTCACTGCCCTTCTTGACATAAATTTGCACCTGTGATGTTGCTGTGACTTACTGGGTTAATGCACCTTTCTTGTAAAAAGGATTTCATGAGTTCTAATACTTGGAGAGTCTTTTTCATTTACTTACTAATAAGCTTCCTATGGAGCCAATGTAAATTTGCATTGATTTTGGGATTGAGATAATGCAGTTTTGACATGTGGCATGCATTTGGGGCCCCCATGACATGTGGCATGCATTTGGGGCCCCCATGACATGCGGCATACGCTTGGGTTCCCCATGACATGCCGCATGCACGTGGGGCCCCCATGACATGCAGCGTGCATTTGGGACCCCCATGTCATGCAGAATGCATGTGAGGCCCCCTTGACATTCGACATGTAATTGGGGCCCCCAAGACATGCGGCATGCATTTGGGGCCCACATGACATTCGCCATGCACGTGGGGTCCCCATGACATGCGGGATGCATTTGGGGCCCCATGATATCTGACATGCACTTTGGGCTTCCATGACATGCGGCATGCATTTGGGGCCCCTATGACATGCGGCATGCATGTGGCGCCCCCATGACATGCGGCATGCATTTGGGGCCCCCAAGACATGAGGCATGCATTTGGGGCCCCCATGACATGCGGCATGCATTTGGGGCCCCCAAGACATGAGGCATGCATTTGGGGCCCCCATGACATGCGGCCTGCACGTGGGCCCCAATGACATACGGCATGCACTTCGGGCTCCCATGACATGCGGCATGCATTTGGGGCCCCCATGACATGCGGCACATAATTGGGGCCCCCATGACATGCGGCATGCATTTGGGGCCCTCATGACATGCGGCATGCATTTGGGGTCCCATGACATGCGGCATGCATTTGGGACCTCAATGATATGCGGCATGCAGGTGGGGCCCCCATGACATGCGGCATGCACGTGGGGCCCCCATGAAATGCGGCATGCATTTGGGGCCCCCATGACATGCGGCATGCACGTGGGACCCAATGACATGCGGCATACACTTCGGGCTCCCATGACATGCGGCATGCATTTGGGGCCCCCATGACATGCGGCACATAATTGGGGCCCCCATGACATGCGGCATGCATTTGGGGCCCTCATGACATGCGGCATGCATTTGGGGTCCCATGACAGGCGGCGTGCATGTGGGACTCCCATGACATGCGTCATGCATTTGGGCCCCTGTGACATGCGGCATGCACGTGGGGCCCCCATGACATGCAGCGTGCATTTGGGGCCCCCATGTCATGCAGAATGCATGTGAGGCCCCCTTGACATGCGGAATGCATGTGGGGCCTCCATGACATTCAACATGTAATTGGGGCCCCCAAGACATGCGGCATGCATTTGGGGCCCACATGACATGCGCCATGCACGTGGGGTCCCCATGACATGCGGGATGCATTTGGGGCCCCATGATATCTGACATGCACTTTGGGCTTCCATGACATGCGGCATGCATTTGGGGCCCCATGACATGCGGCATGCACTTTGGTCCCACATGACATGCGGTATGCATGTGGGGCACCCATGACATGCGGCATGCATGTGGGGCCCCCATGACAGGTGACATGCACGTGGGGCCCCATGACATGCGGCATGGATTTGGTGCCCCCATGACATGCGTCATGCACTTGGGGCCACCATGACATGCAGCATGCACGTGGGCCCTCATGACATGCGGCATGCATTTGGGCCCCCATGACATGCGGCATGCATTTGGGGCAATAATGATATGTGGCATGCAGGTGGGGCCCCCATGACATGCGGCATGCATTTGGGGCCCCAATGACATGCGGCATGCATTTGGGACCCCAATGACATGCGGCATGCACGTGGGGCCCCCAGGACATGCGGAATGCATTTGGGGCCCCCATGACATTCGACATGCATTTGGGGCCCCCATGACATGCGGCATGCACATGGGGCCCCCATGACATGCGGCATGCATTTGGGGCCCCCATCACATGCGGCAAGCATGTGGGGCCCCCATGACAGGCGGCACATAGTTCGGGCCCCCATGACATGCAGCATGCATTTGGGGCCCCCATGACATACGGAATGCATGTGGGGCCCCCATGACATACAGTATGCATGTGGGGCCCCCATGACATGCGGCATGCATTTGGGGCCCCCATGACATGCGTCATGCATTTGGGGACCCCATGACATGTGGCATGCACTTCGGGCTCCCATGACATGCGGCATGCATTTGGAGCCCCCAAGACATGCAGCATACATTTGGGGCTGCCGCGACATGCGGCATGCATTTGGGGCCCCCATGACATCCTTCATGCATTTAGGGCTCCCATGACATGCGGCATGCATTTGGGGCTCCCAAGACATGCGGCATGCTTTTGGGGCCCCCATGACATGCGGCATGCACGTGGGGCCCCCACGACATGTGGCATGCTTTTGGGGCCCCCATGACATTCTTCATGCATTTGGGACCCCAATGACATGCGTCATGCACGTGGGGCCCCTATGATATGCGGCATGCACGTGGGGCCCCAAGACATGCGGCATGCATTTGGGGCCCCCATGACATGCGGCATGCATGTGGGGCCCCCATGACAGGCGGCACGTAATTGGGGCCCCCATGACAGGCGGCATGCATTTGGGGCCCCCATGACATGTGACATGCATTTGGGACCCCAATGACATGCGGCATGCACGTGGGGCCCCCATGACTTGCGGCATGCACGTGGGGCCCCCATGACATGCGGCATGCACATGGGCCCCCCATGACATGCGGCATGCATTTGGGGCCGCCATGACATGCTTCATGCATTTGGGGCTCCAATGACATGCGGCATGCATTTGGGGCCCCCATGACATGCTTCATGCATTTGGGGCTCCCATGACATGCGGCATGCATTTGGGGCCCCTATGACATGCGGCATGCATGTGGGGCCCCCATGTCAGACGGCACATAATTGGGGCCCCCATGACATGCGGCATGCATTTGGGGCCCCCAAGACATGCATCATGCATTTGGGGCCGCCACGACATGCGGCATGCACGTGGGCCCCCATGACATGCGGCATACATTTGGGGCCCCCATGACATGCGGCATGCATTTGGGGCCCCAATGACATGCGGCAAGCATTTGGGGCCCCCATGACATTCGGCATGCACGTGGGCACCCATGACATGCGGCATGCATTTGGGGCCCCCATGACATTCGGCATGCACGTGGGCACCCATGACATGCGGCATGCACATGGGGCCCCCATGACATGCGGCATGCACGTGGGGCCCCCACGACATGTGGCATGCTTTTGGGGCCCCCATGAAATTCTTCATGCATTTGGGGCCCCCATGACATGCGGCATGCATTTGGGGCCCCCATGACATGCGGCATGCACTTCGGGCTCCCATGACATGCGGCATGCATTTGGGGCCCCTATGACATGCGGCATGTATGTGGGGCCCCCATGACATGCGGCATGCTTTTGGGGCCCCCATGACATTCTTCATGCATTTGGGACCCCAATGACATGCGTCATGCACGTGGGGCCCCTATGATATGCGTCATGCACGTGGGGCCCCCAAGACATGCGGCATGCATTTTTGGCCCCCATGACATGCGTCATGCACGTGGGGCCCCCATGACAAGCGGGATGCATTTGGGGCCCCAATGACATGCGGCATGCATTTGGGGCCCCAATGACATGCGTCATGCACGTGGGGCCCCCATGACAAGCGGGATGCATTTGGGGCCCCTATGACATGCGGCATGCATGTGGGGCCCCCATGACATGCGGCATGCATTTGGGGCCC
The DNA here is from genome assembly GCF_046119375.1 of Phyllobates terribilis. Classification (NCBI taxonomy): domain Eukaryota; kingdom Metazoa; phylum Chordata; class Amphibia; order Anura; family Dendrobatidae; genus Phyllobates; species Phyllobates terribilis. The sequence continues at coordinate 334,040,088 of NW_027362764.1, read as the reverse complement.
CATGACATGCGGCATGCATTTGGGGCTCACATGACATGCGTAATGCATTTGGGACCCCAATGACATGCGGCATGCACGTGGGTCCCCCATGACATGAGGCATGCATTTGGGGCCCCCATGACACGCGGCATGCATTTGGGGCCCCAATGACATGCGGCATGCACGTGGGCCCCCATGACATGCAGCATGCATTTGGGGCCCCCATGACACGCGGCATGCATTTGGGGCCCCAATGACATGCGGCATGCACGTGGGCCCCCATGACATGCAGCATGCATTTGGGGCCCCAATGACATGCGGCATGCACGTGGGCCCCTATGACATGCGGCATGCATGTGGGGCCCCCATGACATGCAGCATGCATTTGGGGCCCCCATGACATGCGGCATGCATTTGGGGCTCCCATGACATGCGTAATGCATTTGGGACCCCAATGACATGCGGCATGCACGTGGGTCCCCCATGACATGAGGCATGCATTTGGGGCCCCCATGACACGCGGCATGCATTTGGGGCCCCAATGACATGCGGCATGCACGTGGGCCCCCATGACATGCAGCATGCATTTGGGGCCCCCATGACATGCGGCATGCACGTATGACCCACACGACATGTGGCATGCTTTTGGGGCCCCCATGACATTTTGCATGCAAGTGGGGCCCCCACGACATGTGGCATGCTTTTGGGGCCCCCATGAAATTCTTCATGCATTTGGGGCCCCCATGACATGCGGCATGCATTTGGGGCCCCCATGACATGCGGCATGCACTTCGGGCTCCCATGACATGCGGCATGCATTTGGGGCCCCTATGACATGCGGCATGCATGTGGGGCCCCCATGACATGCGGCATGCATTTGGGGCCCCCAAGACATGAGGCATGCATTTGGGGCCCCCATGACATGCGGCATGCATTTGGGGCCCCCAAGACATGAGGCATGTATTTGGGGCCCCCATGACATGCGGCATGCACGTGGGCCCCAATGACATGCGGCATGCACTTCGGGCTCCCATGACATGCGGCATGCATTTGGGGCCCCCATGACATGCGGCACATAATTGGGGCCCCCATGACATGCGGCATGCATTTGGGGCCCTCATGACATGCGGCATGCATTTGGGGTTCCCATGACATGCGGCATGCATTTGGGACCTCAATGATATGCGGCATGCAGGTGGGGCCCCCATGACATGCGGCATGCACGTGGGGCCCCCATGACATGCGGCATGCATTTGGGGCCCCCATGACATGCGGCATGCACGTGGGACCCAATGACATGCGGCATACACTTCGGGCTCCCATGACATGCGGCATGCATTTGGGGCCCCCATGACATGCGGCACATAATTGGGGCCCCCATGACATGCGGCATGCATTTGGGGCCACCACGACATGCGGCATGCACGTGGGCCCTCATGACATGCGGCATGCATTTGGGGCCCCATGACATGCGGCATGCATTTGGGACCCCAATGATATGCGGCATGCAGGTGGGGCACCCATGACATGCGGCATGCATTTGGGACCCCAATGACATGCGGCATGCACGAGGGCCCCCCATGACATGTGGCATGCATTTATGGCCCCCATGACATGCGGCACAAAATTGGGGCCCCCAAGACATGTGACATGCACTTTTGGGCCCCCATGACATGCGGAATGCATGTGGGGCCCCCATGACAGGCGGCATGTAATTGGGGCCCCCATGACGTGCGTCATGCATTTGGGGCCGCCACGTCATGCGGCATGCATTTGGGCCCCAATGACATGCGGCATGCACGTAGGGCCCCCATGACATGCGGCATGCTTTTGGGGCCCCCATGACATGCAGCATGCACGGGGGGCCCCCACGACATGTGGCATGCTTTTGGGGCCCCCATGACATTCTTCATGCATTTGGGACCCCAATGACATGCGTCATGCACGTGGGGCCCCTATTATATGCGGCATGCACGTGGGGCCCCCAAGACATGCGGCATGAATTTGGGGCCCCATGACATGCGGCATGCATGTGGGGCCCATATGACAGGCGGCACGTAATTGGGGCCCCCATGACATGTGGCATGCATTTGGGGCCCCCATGACATGCGACATGCATTTGGGACCCCAATGACATGCGGAATGCACGTGGGGCCCCCATGACTTGCTGCATGCACGTGGGGCCGCCACGACATGTGGCATGCACGTGGGCCCCCATGACATGCGGCAGGCACCTGGGGCCCCCATGACATGCGGCATGCACGTGGGGCCCCCATGACATGCGGCATGCATTTGGGGCCCCCATGACATGCGGCATGCACTTCGGGCTCCCATGACATGCGGCATGCATTTGGGGCCTCTATGACATGCAGCATGCATGTGGGGGCACCATGACAGGCGGCATGCATTTGGGGCCCCCATGACATGCCGCATGCACTTCGGGCTCCCATGACATGCGGCATGCATTTGGGACCCCCATGACATGCGGCATGCATTTGGGGTCCCCATGACATGTGGAATGCATGCGGGGCCCCCATGACATGCGGCATGCACGTGGGGCCCCCATGACATGTGGCATGCATTTGGGGCCCCCATGACATGCGGAATGCCTGCGGGGCCCCCATGACATGCGCCATGCATTGGGGGCCCCATGAAATGCGGCATGCACGTGGGGCCCCCATTACATGCGGCATGCACGTGGGGCCCCTATGACATGCGGCATGCATTTGGGGCCTGCATATCATGCTGCATGCATTTGGGGTACCTGAGACATGTGGCATGCATGTGGGGCCCCCATAACATGCTGCATGCATTTGGGGTGCCCGATACATGCGGCATGCACGTGGGGCCCCTATGACATGCCGCATGCATTTGGGGTCCCCATAACATGTGGCATGCACATGGGGCCCCCCATGACATGCGGCATGCACGTGGGACCCTCATGACATGCGGCATACATTTGTGGCCCCCGTGACATGAGGCATGCACGTGGGGCCCCTATGACATGACGCATGCATTTGGGGGCCCCATGACATGCGGCATGCATGTGGGACCCCCATGACATGCGTCATGCATTTGGATCCCCCATTACATGCTGCATGCAAGTGGGGCCCCCATGACATGCGGCATGCATGTGGGCCCCCCATGACATGCGGCATGCATTTGGGGCCCCCATGACATGCGGCATGCATGTGGGGCACCATGACATGCGCCATGCATGTGGGCCCCCTATGACATGCGGCATGCAATTGGGGCCCCAGTGACATGCGGCATGCATGTGGGGCACCCATGACATGCTCCATGTACGTGGGGCCCCTATGACATGCGGCATGCACATGGGGCCCTCATGACATGCAGCATGCATTTGGGGCCACTATGACATGCAGCATGCATTTGGGGCCCCCATGACATGCGGCATGCATGGGGGACCCCCATGATATGCGGCATGCATGTGGGACCCCCATGATATGCGGCATGCATTTGGGTCACCATGACATGTGGAATGCATGCGGGGCCCCCATGACATGCGGCATGCACGTGGGGCCCCCATGACATGTGGCATGCATTTGGGGCCCCCATGACATGCGGAATGCCTGCGGGGCCCCCATAACATGCTGCATGCATTTGGGGTACCTGAGACATGTGGCATGCATGTGGGGCCCCCATGACATGTGGCATGCATTTGGGGCCCCCATGACATGCGGCATGCATGGGGGACCCCCATGATATGCGGCATGCATGTGGGACCCCCATGATATGCGGCATGCATTTGGGTCACCATGACATGTGGAATGCATGCGGGGCCCCCATGACATGCGGCATGCACGTGGGGCCCCCATGACATGTGGCATGCATTTGGGGCCCCCATGACATGCGGAATGCCTGCGGGGCCCCCATAACATGCTGCATGCATTTGGGGTACCTGAGACATGCGGCATGCACGTGGGTCCCCCAGGACATGTGGCATGCACGTGGGGGCCCCCATGACCTGAGTCATGCATTTGGGCCCGCCATGACATGCGGCATGCATTTGGGCCCCCGTGACATGCGGCATGCATGTGGGGCACACATGACATGCGGAATGTATTTGGGGGGCCCATGTCATGCGCCATGGGGTCCCCATGACATGCGGCATGCTCGTGGGGCCCCCAGGACATGCGGCATGCATTTGGGGCCCCCATGACATGTGGCATGCATTTGGGGCCCCCATGACATGTGGCATGCATTTGGGGCCCCCATGACATGCGGCATACGCTTGGGTTCCCCATGACATGCCGCATGCACGTGGGGCCCCCATGACATGCAGCGTGCATTTGGGACCCCCATGTCATGCAGAATGCATGTGAGGCCCCCTTGACATTCGACATGTAATTGGGGCCCCCAAGACATGCGGCATGCATTTGGGGCCCACATGACATTCGCCATGCACGTGGGGTCCCCATGACATGCGGGATGCATTTGGGGCCCCATGATATCTGACATGCACTTTGGGCTTCCATGACATGCGGCATGCATTTGGGGCCCCTATGACATGCGGCATGCATGTGGCGCCCCCATGACATGCGGCATGCATTTGGGGCCCCCAAGACATGAGGCATGCATTTGGGGCCCCCATGACATGCGGCATGCATTTGGGGCCCCCAAGACATGAGGCATGCATTTGGGGCCCCCATGACATGCGGCCTGCACGTGGGCCCCAATGACATACGGCATGCACTTCGGGCTCCCATGACATGCGGCATGCATTTGGGGCCCCCATGACATGCGGCACATAATTGGGGCCCCCATGACATGCGGCATGCATTTGGGGCCCTCATGACATGCGGCATGCATTTGGGGTCCCATGACATGCGGCATGCATTTGGGACCTCAATGATATGCGGCATGCAGGTGGGGCCCCCATGACATGCGGCATGCACGTGGGGCCCCCATGAAATGCGGCATGCATTTGGGGCCCCCATGACATGCGGCATGCACGTGGGACCCAATGACATGCGGCATACACTTCGGGCTCCCATGACATGCGGCATGCATTTGGGGCCCCCATGACATGCGGCACATAATTGGGGCCCCCATGACATGCGGCATGCATTTGGGGCCACCACGACATGCGGCATGCACGTGGGCCCTCATGACATGCGGCATGCATTTGGGGTCCCCATGACATGCGGAATTCATTTGGGACCCCAATGATATGCGGCATGCAGGTGGGGCACCCATGACATGCGGCATGCATTTGGGACCCCAATGACATGCGGCATGCACGAGGGCCCCCCATGACATGTGGCATGCATTTATGGCCCCCATGACATGCGGCACAAAATTGGGGCCCCCAAGACATGTGACATGCACTTTTGGGCCCCCATGACATGCGGAATGCATGTGGGGCCCCCATGACAGGCGGCATGTAATTGGGGCCCCCATGACGTGCGTCATGCATTTGGGGCCGCCACGTCATGCGGCATGCATTTGGGCCCCAATGACATGCGGCATGCACGTAGGGCCCCCATGACATGCGGCATGCACGTGTTCCCCCCATGACATGCGGCACGCACGTGGGGCCCCCATGATATGCGGCATGCATTTGGGGCCCCCATGACATGCGGCATGCACTTCGGGCTCCCATGACATGCGGCATGCATTTGGGGCCTCAATGACATGCAGCATGCATGTGGGGGCCCCATGACAGGCGGCATGCATTTGGGGCCCCCATGACATGCCGCATGCACTTCGGGCTCCCATGACATGCGGCATGCATTTGGGACCCCCATGACATGCGGCATGCATTTGGGGCCCCCATGACATGCGGCATGCACTTCGGGCTCCCATGACATGCGGCATGCATTTGGGGCCCCCATGACATGCGCCATGCATTGGGGGCCCCATGAAATGCGGCATGCATTTGGTGTCCCCATGATATGCGGCATGCACGTGGGGCCCCCATTACATGCGGCATGCACGTGGGGCCCCTATGACATGCGGCATGCATTTGGGGCCTGCATATCATGCTGCATGCATTTGGGGTACCTGAGACATGTGGCATGCATGTGGGGCCCCCATAACATGCTGCATGCATTTGGCGTGCCCGAGACATGCGGCATGCACGTGGGGCCCCTATGACATGCCGCATGCATTTGGGGTCCCCATAACATGTGGCATGCACATGGGGCCCCCATGACATGAGGCATACGCTTGGGGCCCCAATGACATGCGGCATGAGTTTGGATCCCCCATGACATGCGGCATGCACGTGGGGCCCCCATGACATGCGGCATGCATGTGGGGCCCCCAGGACATGCGGCATGCATGTGGGACCCCCATGACATGCGTCATGCATTTGGATCCCCCATTACATGCTGCATGCAAGTGGGGCCCCCATGACATGCGGCATGCATGTGGGCCCCCCATGACATGCGGCATGCACGTGGGACCCTCATGACATGCGGCATACATTTGTGGCCCCCGTGACATGAGGCATGCACGTGGGGCCCCTATGACATGACGCATGCATTTGGGGGCCCCATGACATGCGGCATGCATGTGGGACCCCCATGACATGCGTCATGCATTTGGATCCCCCATTACATGCTGCATGCAAGTGGGGCACCCATGACATGCGGCATGCATGTGGGCCCCCCATGACATGCGGCATGCATGTGGGGCACCATGACATGCGCCATGCATGTGGGGCCCCTATGACATGCGGCATGCAATTGGGGCCCCAGTGACATGCGGCATGCATGTGGGGCACCCATGACATGCGCCATGTACGTGGGGCCCCTATGACATGCGGCATGCACATGGGGCCCTCATGACATGCAGCATGCATTTGGGGCCACTATGATATGCAGCATGCATTTGGGGCCCCCATGACATGCGGCATGCATGGGGGACCCCCATGATATGCGGCATGCATGCGGGGCCCCCATGACATGCGGCATGCACGTGGGGCCCCCATGACATGTGGCATGCATTTGGGGCCCCCATGACATGCGGAATGCCTGCGGGGCCCCCATAACATGCTGCATGCATTTGGGGTACCTGAGACATGTGGCATGCATGTGGGGCCCCTATGACATGCTCCATGCATGTGGGGCCCCATTACATGCGGCATACATTTGGGCCCGCCATGACATGCGGCATGCATTTGGGCCCCCATGACATGCGGCATGCATGTGGGGCACACATGACATGCGGAATGTATTTGGGGGGCCCATGACATGCGGCATTGCGTCCCCATGACATGCGGCATGCTCGTGGGGCCCCCAGGACATGCGGCATGCATTTGGGGCCCCCATGACATGTGGCATGCATTTGGGGCCCCCATGACATGTGGCATGCATTTGGGGCCCCCATGACATGCGGCATACGCTTGGGTTCCCCGTGACATGCGGCATGCACGTGGGGCCCCCATGACATGCGGAATGCACGTGGGGCCCCCAGGACATGCGACATGCATTTGGGGGCCCCATGACATGCGGCATGCACGTAGGGCCCCCAGGACATGCGGCATGCATTTGGGGCCCCCATGACATGTGACATGCATTTGGGGCCCCCATGACATGCGGCATTCATTTGGGACCCCCATGACATGCGGCATGCATTTGGATCCCCCATTACATGCTGCATGCACGTGGGGCCCCCATGACATGTGGCATGCATGTGGGGCCCCCATGACATGCGCCATGCATGTGGGGCCCCTATGACATGCAGCATGAATTTGGGGGCCCCATTACATGCGCATGCACGTGGAGCCCCCATGACAGGCGGCGTGCATGTGGGACTCCCATGACATGCGTGATGCATTTGGGCCCCTGTGACATGCGGCATGCACGTGGGGCCCCCATGACATGCAGCGTGCATTTGTGGCCCCCATGTCATGCAGAATGCATGTGAGGCCCCCTTGACATTCGACATGTAATTGGGGCCCCCAAGACATGCGGCATGCATTTGGGGCCCACATGACATGCGGGATGCATTTGGGGCCCCATGATATCTGACATGCACTTTGGGCTTCCATGACATGCGGCATGCATTTGGGGCCCCATGACATGCGGCATGGATTTTGTGCCCCCATGACATGCGTCATGCACTTGGGGCCACCATGACATGCGGCATGCACGTGGGCCCTCATGACATGCGGCATGCATTTGGGCCCCCATGACATGCGGCATGCATTTGGGACCATAATGATATGTGGCATGCAGGTGGGGCCCCCATGACATGCGGCATGCATTTATGCCCCCCATAACATGCGTCACAAAATTGGGGCCCCCAAGACATGTGACATGCACTTTTGGTCCCCCATGACATGCGGCATGCATGTGGGGCCCCCATGACAGGCGTCACATAATTGGGGCCCCATGACATGCATCATGCATTTGGGGCCGCCACAACATGCGGCATGCACGTGGGCCCTCATGACATGCGGCATGCATTTGGGGTCCCGATGACATGCGGCATGCATTTGGGACCCCAATGATATGCGGCATGCACATGGGGCCCCCATGACATGCGGCATGCACGTGGGGCCCCCATGACATGCGGCATGCATTTGGGGCCCCCATGACATGCGGCATGCATTTGGGGCCCCCATGACATGCGGCATGCACTTCAGGCTCCCATGACATGTGGCATGCATTTGGGGCCCCTATGACATGTGGCATGCATGTGGGGCCCCATGACAGGCGGCACATAATTGGGGCCCCCATGACATGCGGCATGCATTTGGGGCCCCCAAGACATGCGTCATGCATTTGGGGCCGCCACGACATGCGACATGCACGTGGGCCCCCCATGACATGCGTCATGCACGTGGGGCCCCATGACATGTGGCATGCATTTGGGCCCCCATGACATGCGACATGTATTTGGGACCCCATTGACATGCGGCACGCTCGTGGGGCCCCCATGACATGCGGCATGGATTTGGGACTCCATGACATGCGGCATGCATTTGGGGCCGCCACGACATGCGGCATGCACATGCGCCCTCATGACATGCGGCATGCATTTGGGGCCCCCATGACAAGCTTCATGCATTTGGGGCTCCCATGACATGCGGCATGCATTTGGGGCTCCCAAGACATGCGTCATGCTTTTGGGGCCCCCATGACATGCGGCATGCACGTGGGGCCCCCACGACATGTGGCATGCTTTTGGGGCCCCCATGACATTCTTCATGCATTTGGGACCCCAATGACATGCGTCATGCACGTGGGGCCCCTATGATATGCGGCATGCACGTGGGGCCCCCCAAGACATGCGGCATGCATTTGGGGCCCCCATGACATGCGGCATGCATGTGGGGCCACCATGACAGGCGGCACGTAATTGGGGCCCCCATGACATGCGGCATGCATTTGGGGCCCCCATGACATGCGACATGCATTTGGTACCCCAATGACATGCGGCATGCACGTGGGGCCCCCATGAATTGCGGCATACATTTGGGGCACCCATGACATGCGGCATGCATTTGGGGCCCCCATGACATTCGGCATGCACGTGGGCACCCATGACATGCGGCATGCACATGGGGCCCCCATGACATGCGGCATGCATTTGGGGCTCCCATGACATACGGCATGCATTTGGGACCCCAATGACATGCGGCATGCACGTGGGGCCCCAATGACATGCGGCATGCTTATGGGGCCCCCATGACATGTGGCATGCTTTTGGGGCCCCCATGAAATTCTTCATGCATTTGGGGCCCCCATGACATGCGGCATGCATTTGGGGCCCCCATGATATGCGGCATGCATTTGGGGCCCCCATGACATGCGGCATGCACGTTGGGCCCCTATGACATGCGGCATGCATGTGGGGCCCCCATGACATGCGTCATGCACGTGGGGCCCCCATGACATGCGTCATGCACGTGGGCCCCCATGACATGCGGCATACATTTGGGGCCCCCATGACATGCGGCATGCATTTGGGGCCCCAATGACATGCGGCATGCATTTGGGGCCCCCATGACATTCGGCATGCACGTGGGCACCCATGACATGCGGCATGCACATGGGGCCCCCATGACATGCGGCATGCACGAGGGCCCCCCATGACATGCGGCATGCATTTATGGCCCCCATGACAAGCGGCACAAAATTGGGGCCCCCAAGACATGTGACATGCACTTTTGGGCCCCCATGACATGCGAATGCATGTGGGGCCCCCATGACAGGCGGCATGTAATTGGGGCCCCCATGACATGCGTCATGCATTTGGGGCAGCCATGTCATGCGGCATGCACGTGGGCCCCCATGACATGCGGCATGCATTTGGGGCCCCCATGACATGCGGCATGCACTTCGGGCTCCCATGACATGCGGCATGCATTTGGGGCCCCCATGACATGCGGCATGCACTTCGGGCTCCCATGACATGCGGCATGCATTTGGGGCCTCTATGACATGCAGCATGCATGTGGGGGCCTCATGACAGGCGGCATGCATTTGGGGCCCCCATGACATGCCGCATGCATGTGGGGCCCCAAGAAATGCGGCGTTCACGTGGGGCCCCCATGACATGCAGCATGCAATTGGGGTCCCCATGACATGCGGCATGCATGTGGGGCCCCCATGACATGCGCCATGCATTGGGGGCCCCATGAAATGCGGCATGCATGTGGGGCCCCCATGACATGTGGCATGCATATGGGGCCCCATGACATGCGGCATGCATTTGGTGTCCCCATGATATGCGGCATGCACGTGGGGCCCCCATTACATGCGTCAAGCACGTGGGGCCCCTATGACATGCGGCATGCATTTGGGGCCTGCATATCATGCTGCATGCATTTGGGGTACCTGAGACATGTGGCATGCATGTGGGGCCCCCATAACATGCTGCATGCATTTGGGGTGCCCGAGACATGCGGCATGCACGTGGGGCCCCTATGACATGCCGCATGCATTTGGGGTCCCCATAACATGTGGCATGCACATGGGGCCCCCATGACATGAGGCATACGCTTGGGGCCCCAATGACATGCGGCATGCAGTTGGGTCCCCCATGAAATGCGGCATGCATGTGGGGCCCCCAGGACATGCGGCATGCATGTGGGCCCCCCATGACATGCGTCATGCATTTGGATCCCCCATTACATGCTGCATGCAAGTGGGGCCCCCATGACATGCGGCATGCATGTGGGCCCCCCATGACATGCGGCATGCATGTGGGGCACCCATGACATGCGCCATGTAAGTGGGGCCCCTATGACATGCGGCATGCACATGGGGCCCTCATGACATGCAGCATGCATTTGGGGCCCCCATGACATGCGGCATGCATGGGGGACCCCCATGATATGCGGCATGCATGTGGGACCCCCATGATATGCCGCATGCATTTGGGTCACCATGACATGTGGAATGCATGCGGGGCCCCCATGACATGCGGCATGCACGTGGGGCCCCCATGACATGTGGCATGCATTTGGGGCCCCCATGACATGCGGAATGCCTGCGGGGCCCCCATAACATGCTGCATGCATTTGGGGTACCTGAGACATGTGGCATGCATGTGGGGCCCCTATGACATGCTCCATGCATGTGGGGCCCCATTACATGCGGCATACATTTGGGGCCCCTGTGACATGCGGCATGCATTTGGGGCCCCCATGTCATGCGGAATGCACGTGGGGCCGCCAGGACATGCGGCATGCATTTGGGGCCCGCCATGACATGCGGCATGCATTTGGGCCCCCATGACATGCGGCATGCACTTCGGGGTCCCATGACATGCGGCATGCATTTGGGGCACCTATGACATGCGTCATGCATTTGGGGCCGCCACGGCATGCGGCATGCACGTGGGCCCCCATGACATGCGGCAAGCATTTGGGGCCCCCATGACATTCGGCATGCATTTGGTTCCCCCATGACATGCGGCATACGCTTGTGTTCCCCATGACATGCGGCATGCACGTGGGGCCCCCATGACATGCGGAATGCACGTGGGGCCCCCAGGACATGCGGCATGCATTTGGGGCCCCCATGACATGCGGCATGCACGTGGGGCCCCCACGACATGTGGCATGCTTTTGGGGCCCCCATGAAATTCTTCATGCATTTGCGCCCCCATGACATGCGGAATGCATGTGAGGCCCCCATGAAATGTGGCATGCATTTGGGGCCCCCATGACATGCGGCATGCCTGCGGGGCCCCCATGACATGCGGCATACATGTGGGGCACCATGACATGCGCCATGCATGTGGGGCCCCTATTACATGCGGCATGCAATTGGGGCCCCAATGACATGCGGCATGCATTTGGGGCCCCCAAGACATGCGTCATGCATTTGGGGCCGTCACAACATGCGGCATGCACGTGGGCCCCCATGACATGCGGCATACATTTGGGGCCCCCATGACATGCGGCATGCATTTGGGGCTCCCATGACAAGCGGGATGCATTTGGGGCCCCAATGACATGCGGCATGCACGTGGGGCCCCCATGACATGCGGCATGTATTTGGGGCCCCAATGACATGCGGCATGAATTTGGGGCCCCAATGACATGCGGCATGCACGTGGGGCCCCCATGACATGCGGCATGCATTTGGGGCCCCATGACATGCGGCATGCACGTGGGCCCCCCATGACATGCGGCATGCACGTGGGGCCCCCATGACATGCGGCATGCATTTGGGGCCCCCATGACATGCGGCATGCACTTCGGGGTCCCATGACATGCGGCATGCATTTGGGGCACCTATAACATGCGGCATGCATGTGGGGCCCCCATGACAGGCGGCACATAATTGGGGCCCCCATGACATGCGGCATGCATTTGGGGCCCCCAAGACATGCGTCATGCATTTGGGGCCGCCACGACATGCGGCATGCACGTGGGCCCCCATGACATGCGGCATACATTTGGGGCCCCCATGACATGCGGCATGCATTTGGGGCCCCAATGACATGCGGCATGCATTTGGGGCCCCCATGACATTCGGCATGCACGTGGGCACCCATGACATGCGGCATGCACATGGGGACCCCATGACATGCGACATGCATTTGGGGCTCCCATGACAAGCGGGATGCATTTGGGGCCCCAATGACATGCGGCATGCATTTGGGGCCCCCATGACATGCGGCATGCACGTTGGGCCCCTATGACATGCGGCATGCATTTGGGGCCCCCAAGACATGCGGGATGCATTTGGGGCCCCCATGACATGCGACATGCACGTGGGCCCCCCATGACATGCGTCATGCACGTGGGGCCCCCATGACATGTGGCATGCGTTTGGGCCCCCATGACATGCGACATGTATTTGGGACCCCATAGACATGCGGCACGCTCGTGGGGCCCCCATGACATGCGGCATGCATGTGGGGCCCCATGACAGGCGGCATGCATTTGGGGCCAAAATGATATGCGGCATGCAGGTGGGGCCCCCATGACATGCGGCATGCATTTGGGACCCCAATGACATGTGGCATGCACGTGGGGCCCCCATGACATGCGGGATGCATTTGGGGCCCCCATGACATGCTTCATGCATTTGGGGCTCCCATGACATGCGGCATGCATGTGGGGCCCCCATGACAGGCGGCATGCATTTGGGGCCCCCATGAAATGCGACATGCATTTGGTACCCCAATGACATGCGGCATGCACGTGGGGCCCCCATGAATTGCGGCATGCACGTGGGGCCCCCATGACATGCGGCATGCACATGGGGCCCGCATGACATGCGGCATACATTTGGGGCACCCATGACATGCGGCATGCATTTGGGGCCCCCATGACATTCGGCATGCACGTGGGCACCCATGACATGCGGCATGCACATGGGGCCCCATGACATGCGGCATGCATTTGGGGCTCCCATGACATGCGGCATGCATTTGGGGCCGCCACGACATGCGTCATGCACGTGGGCCCCCATGACATGCGGCATACATTTGGGGCCCCCATGACATGCGGCATGCATTTGGGGCCCCAATGACATGCGGCATACATTTGGGGCCCCCATGACATGCAGCATGCATTTGGGGCCCCAATGACATGCGGCATGCATTTGGGGCCCCCATGACATTCGGCATGCACGTGGGCACCCATGACATGCGGCATGCACATGGGGCCCCATGACATGCGGCATGCATTTGGGGCCCCCAAGACATGCGTCATGCATTTAGGGCCGCCACGACATGCGTCATGCACGTGGGCCCCCATGACATGCGGCATACATTTGGGGCCCCCATGACATGCGGCATGCATTTGGGGCCCCAATGACATGCGGCATACATTTGGGGCCCCCATGACATGCAGCATGCATTTGGGGCCCCAATGACATGCGGCATGCATTTGGGGCCCCCATGACATTCGGCATGCACGTGGGCACCCATGACATGCGGCATGCACATGGGGCCCCCATGACATGCGGCATGCATTTGGGGCCCCCATGACATGCGGCACGCATTTGGGGCTCCCATGACATGCGGCATGCATTTGGGACCCCAATGACATGCTGCATGCACGTGGGTCCCCCATGACATGCGGTATGCATTTGGGGCCCCCATGACACGCGGCATGCACTTCGGGCTCCCATGACATGCGGCATGCATTTGGGGCCCCCATGACATGCGGCATGCATGTGGGGCACCCATGACATGCGGAATGTATTTGGGGGGCCCGAGACATGCTGCATGTACGTGGGGCCCCTATGACATGCCGCATGCATTTGGGCCCCCATGACATGCGGCATGCATGTGGGGCACCCATGACATGCGGAATGTATTTGGGGGGCCCATGACATGCGGCATGCATTTGGGCCCCCATGACATGCGGCATGCATGTGGGGCACCCAAGACATGCGGCATGCACGTGGGCCCCCCATGACATGCGGCATGCACGTGGGGCCCCCATGACATGCGGCATGCATTTGGGGCCCCCATGACATGCGGCATGCACTTCGGGGTCCCATGACATGCGGCATGCATTTGGGGCACCTATAACATGCGGCATGCATGTGGGGCCCCCATGACAGGCGGCACATAATTGGGGCCCCCATGACATGCGGCATGCATTTGGGGCCCCCAAGACATGCGTCATGCATTTGGGGCCGCCACGACATGCGGCATGCACGTGGGCCCCCATGACATGCGGCATACATTTGGGGCCCCCATGACATGCGGCATGCATTTGGGGCCCCAATGACATGCGGCATGCATTTGGGGCCCCCATGACATTCGGCATGCACGTGGGCACCCATGACATGCGGCATGCACATGGGGACCCCATGACATGCGACATGCATTTGGGGCTCCCATGACAAGCGGGATGCATTTGGGGCCCCAATGACATGCGGCATGCATTTGGGGCCCCCATGACATGCGGCATGCACGTTGGGCCCCTATGACATGCGGCATGCATTTGGGGCCCCCAAGACATGCGGGATGCATTTGGGGCCCCCATGACATGCGACATGCACGTGGGCCCCCCATGACATGCGTCATGCACGTGGGGCCCCCATGACATGTGGCATGCGTTTGGGCCCCCATGACATGCGACATGTATTTGGGACCCCATAGACATGCGGCACGCTCGTGGGGCCCCCATGACATGCGGCATGCATGTGGGGCCCCATGACAGGCGGCATGCATTTGGTACCCCAATGACATGCGGCATGCACGTGGGGCCCCCATGAATTGCGGCATGCACGTGGGGCCCCCATGACATGCGGCATGCACATGGGGCCCGCATGACATGCGGCATACATTTGGGGCACCCATGACATGCGGCATGCATTTGGGGCCCCCATGACATTCGGCATGCACGTGGGCACCCATGACATGCGGCATGCACATGGGGCCCCATGACATGCGGCATGCATTTGGGGCTCCCATGACATGCGGCATGCATTTGGGGCCCCAATGACATGCGGCATGCATTTGGGGCCCCAATGACATGCGGCATGCACGTGGGGTCCCCATGACATGCGGCATGCACGTGGGGCCCCCATGACATGCGGCATGCATTTGGGGCCCCCATGACATGCGGCATGCACTTCGGGCTCCCATGACATGCGGCATGCATTTGGGGCACCTATGACATGCGGCATGCATGTGGGGCCCCCATGACAGGCGGCACATAATTGGGGCCCCCATGACATGCGGCATGCATTTGGGGCCCCCAAGACATGCGTCATGCATTTAGGGCCGCCACGACATGCGTCATGCACGTGGGCCCCCATGACATGCGGCATACATTTGGGGCCCCCATGACATGCGGCATGCATTTGGGGCCCCAATGACATGCGGCATACATTTGGGGCCCCCATGACATGCAGCATGCATTTGGGGCCCCAATGACATGCGGCATGCATTTGGGGCCCCCATGACATTCGGCATGCACGTGGGCACCCATGACATGCGGCATGCACATGGGGCCCCCATGACATGCGGCATGCATTTGGGGCCCCCATGACATGCGGCACGCATTTGGGGCTCCCATGACATGCGGCATGCATTTGGGACCCCAATGACATGCTGCATGCACGTGGGTCCCCCATGACATGCGGAATGCATTTGGGGCCCCCATGACACGCGGCATGCACTTCGGGCTCCCATGACATGCGGCATGCATTTGGGGCCCCCATGACATGCGGCATGTATGTGGGGCACCCATGACATGCGGAATGTATTTGGGGGGCCCGAGACATGCTGCATGTACGTGGGGCCCCTATGACATGCCGCATGCATTTGGGCCCCCATGACATGCGGCATGCATGTGGGGCACCCATGACATGCGGAATGTATTTGGGGGGCCCATGACATGCGGCATGCATTTGGGCCCCCATGACATGCGGCATGCATGTGGGGCACCCAAGACACGCGGCATGCATTTGGGACCCCAATGACATGCGGCATGGACATGGGGCCCCCATGACATGCGGCATGCTCGTGGGGCCCCCAGGACATGCAGCATGCATTTGGGGCCCCCAAGACATGTGGCATGCATGTGGGGCCCCCATGACAGGCGGCACATAATTGGGGCCCCCATGACATGCGGCATGCATTTGGGGCCCCCAAGACATGCGTCATGCATTTGGGGCCGCCACGACATGCGGCATGCACGTGGGCCCCCATGACATGCGGCATGCTTTTGGGGCCCCCATGACATGCGGCATGCATTTGGGGCCCCAATGACATGCGGCATGCACGTGGGGCCCCAGTGACATGCGTCATGCATTTGGGGCCCCAATGACATGCGGCATGCACGTGGGGCCCCCATGACATGCGGCATGCATTTGGGGCCCCCATGACATGCGGCATGCACGTGGGGCCCCCATGACATGCGGCATGCACGTTGGGCCCCTATGACATGCGGCATGCATGTGGGGCCCTCATGACATGCGTCATGCACGTGGGGCCCCCATGACATGCGGCATGCAGTTGGGGCCCCAATGACATGCGGCATGCATTTGGGGCCCCAATGACATGCGGCATGCACGTGGGGCCCCCATGACATGCGGCATGCACGTGGGGCCCCCATGACATGCGGCATGCATTTGGGGCCCCCATGACATGCGGCATGCACTTCGGGCTCCCATGACATGCGGCATGCATTTGGGGCCCCCCATGACATGCGGCATGCATTTGGGGGCCCCATGACATGCGGCATGCACGTGGGTCCCCCAGGACATGTGGCATGCATTTGGGGCCCCCATGACATGTGGCATGCATTTGGGGCCTGCATAACATGTTGCATGCATTTGGGGTACCTGAGACATGCGGCATGCACTTGGGGCCCCATGACATGCTGCATGTATTTGGGGTGCCCGAGACATGCTGCATGCACGTGGGGCCCCTATGACATGCCGCATGCATTTGGGCCCCCATGACATGCGGCATGCATGTGGGGCACCCATGACATGCGGAATGTATTTGGGGGGCCCATGCGATGCGGCATGGACATGGGGCCTCCATGACATTCGGCATGCTCGTGGGGCCCCCAGGACATGCGGCACAAAATTGGGGCCCCCAAGACATGTGACATGCACTTTTGGGCCCCCATGACATGCGGAATGCATGTGGGGCCCCCATGACAGGCGGCATGTAATTGGGGCCCCCATGACATGCGTCATTCATTTGGGGACGCCACGTCATGCGGCATGCACGTGGGCCCCCATGACATGCGGCATGCATTTGGGGCCCCCATGACATGCGGCATGCACGTGGGGCCCCCATGACATGCGGCATGCATTTGGGGACCCCATGACATGCGGCATGCATTTGGGGCCCCCATGACATGCGGCATGCACTTCGGGCTCCCATGACATGCGGCATGCATTTGGGGCCCCCATGACATGCGGCATGCACATCGGGCTCCCATGACATGCGGCATGCATTTGGGGCCTCTATGACATGCAACATGCATGTGGGGGCCCCATGACAGGCGGCATGCATTTGGGGCCCCCATGACATGCCGCATGCACTTCGGGCTCCCATGACATGCGGCATGCATTTGGGGCCCCCATGACATGCGGCATGCATTTGGGACCCCCATGACATGCGGCATGCATTTGGGACCCCCATGACATGCGGCATGCATTTGGGGCCCCCATGACATGCGGCATGCACGTGGGTCCCCCAGGACATGTGGCATGCATTTGGGGCCCCCATGACATGTGGCATGCATTTGGGGCCTGCATAACATGTTGCATGCATTTGGGGTACCTGAGACATGCGGCATGCACGTGGGGCCCCATGACATGCTGCATGTATTTGGGGTGCCCGAGACATGCTGCATGCACGTGGGGCCCATATGACATGCCGCATTCATTTGGGCCCCCATGACATGCGGCATGCATGTGGGGCACCCATGACATGCGGAATGTATTTGGGGGACCCATGACATGCGGCATGGACATGGGGCCTCCATGACACTCGGCATGCTCGTGGGGCCCCCAGGACATGCGGCATGCATTTGGGGCCCCCATGACATGTGGCATGCATTTGGGGCCCTCATGACATGTGGCATGCTTTTGGGGCCCCCATGAAATTCTTCATGCATTTGGGGCCCCCATGACATGCGGCATGCATGTGGGACCCCCATGACAGGCGGCACATAATTGGGGCCCCCATGACATGTGGCATGCATTTGGGGCCCCCAAGACATGCGTCATGCATTTGGGGCCGCCACGACATGCGGCATGCACGTGGGCCCTCATGACATGCGGCATGCTTTTGGGGCACCCATGACATGCGGCATGCATTTGGGACCCCAATGATATGCGGCATGCACGTGGGTCCCCCATGACATGCGGTATGCATTTGGGGCCCCCATGACACGCGGCATGCATTTGGGACCCCAATGATATGCGGCATGCAGGTGGGGCACCCATGACATGCGGCATGCATTTGGGACCCCAATGACATGCGGCATGCACGAGGCCCCCCCATGACATGCGGCATGCATTTATGGCCCCCATGACATGCGGCACAAAATTGGGGCCCCCAAGAAATGTGACATGCACTTTTGGGCCCACATGACATGCGGCATGCATTTGGGACCCCCATGACATGCGGCATGCATTTGGGACCCCCATGACATGCGGCATGCATTTGGGGCCTCCATGACATGCTGCATGTATTTGGGGTACCTGAGACATGCGGCATGCACGTGGGGCCCCATGACATGCTGCATGTATTTGGGGTGCCCGAGACATGCTGCATGCACGTGGGGCCCCTATGACATGCCGCATGCATTTGGGTCCCCCATGACATGCGGCATGCACGTGGGGGCCCCCATGACCTGAGTCATGCATTTGGGCCCGCCATGACATGCGGCATGCATTTGGGCCCCCATGACATGCGGCATGCATGTGGGGCACCCATGACATGCGGAATGTATTTGGGGGGCCCATGACATGCGGCATGGACATGGGGCCCCCATGACATGCGGCATGCTCGTGGGGCCCCCAGGACATGCGGCATGCATTTGGGGCCCCCATGACATGTGGCATGCATGTGGGCCCCCATGACAGGCGGCACATAATTGGGGCCCCCATGACATGCGGCATGCATTTGGGGCCCCCAAGACATGCGTCATGCATTTGGGGCCGCCACGACATGCGGCATGCACGTGGGCCCCCATGACATGCGGCATGCTTTTGGGGCCCCCATGACATGCCGCATGCATTTGGGGCCCCCATGACATGTGGCATGCATGTGGGGCCCCCATGACAGGCGGCACATAATTGGGGCCCCCATGACATGCGGCATGCATGTGGGGCCCCCATGACATGCGGCATGCATTTGGGGCCCCAATGACATGCGGCATGCATTTGGGGCCAAAATGACATGCGGCATGTACGTGGGGCCCCCATGACATGCGGCATGCACGTGGGGCCCCCAAGACATGCGGCATGCATTTGGGGCCCCCAAGACATGCGTCATGCATTTGGGGCCGCCACGACATGCGGCATGCACGTGGGCCCCAATGACATGCGGCATGCATTTGGGGCCCCCATGACATGCGGCATGCACTTTGGGCTCCCATGCCATGCGGCATGCATTTGGGGCCTCTATGACATGCAGCATGCATGTGGGGGCCCCATGACAGGCGGCATGCATTTGGGGCCCCCATGACATGCCGCATTCACTTCGGGCTCCCATGACATGCGGCATGCATTTGGGGCCCCCATGACATGCGGCATGCATTTGGGACCCCCATGACATGCGGCATGCATTTGGGACCCCCATGACATGCGGCATGCATTTGGGACCCCCATGACATGCGGCATGCATTTGGGGCCCCCATGACATGCGGCATGCACTTCGGGCTCCCATGACATGCGGCATGCATTTGGGGCCTCTATGACATGCAGCATGCATGTGGGGGCCCCATGACAGGCGGCACATAATTGGGGCCCCCATGACATGCGGCATGCATTTGGGGCCCCCAAGACATGCGTCATGCATTTGGGGCCGCCACGACATGCGGCATGCACGTGGGCCCCCATGACATGCGGCATGCTTTTGGGGCCCCCATGACATGCCGCATGCATTTGGGGCCCCCATGACATGTGGCATGCATGTGGGGCCCCCATGACAGGCGGCACATAATTGGGGCCCCCATGACATGCGGCATGCAATTGGAGCCCCCAAGACATGCGTCATGCATTTGGGGCCGCCACGACATGCGGCATGCACGTGGGCCCCCATGACATGCGGCATGCATGTGGGGCCCCCATGACATGCGGCATGCATTTGGGGCCCCAATGACATGCGGCATGCATTTGGGGCCCCAATGACATGCGGCATGTACGTGGGGCCCCCATGACATGTGGCATGCACGTGGGGCCCCCAAGACATGCGGCATGCATTTGGGGCCCCCAAGACATGCGTCATGCATTTGGGGCCGCCACGACATGCGGCATGCACGTGGGCCCCAATGACATGCGGCATGCATTTGGGGCCCCCATGACATTCGGCATGCATTTGGGACCCCAATGATATGCGGCATGCAGGTGGGGCCCCCATGACATGCGGCATGCATTTGGGGCCCCCATGACATGCGGCATGCACTTCGGGCTCCCATGCCATGCGGCATGCATTTGGGGCCTCTATGACATGCAGCATGCATGTGGGGGCCCCATGACAGGCGGCATGCATTTGGGGCCCCCATGACATGCCGCATGCACTTCGGGCTCCCATGACATGCGGCATGCATTTGGGGCCCCCATGACATGCGGCATGCATTTGGGACCCCCATGACATGCGGCATGCATTTGGGACCCCATGACATGCGGCATGCATTTGGGGCCCCCATGACATGCGGCATGCACGTGGGTCCCCCAGGACATGTGGCATGCATTTGGGGCCCCCATGACATGTGGCATGCATTTGGGGCCTGCATAACATGTTGCATGCATTTGGGGTACCTGAGACATGCGGCATGCACTTGGGGCCCCATGACATGCTGCATGTATTTGGGGTGCCCGAGACATGCTGCATGCACGTGGGGCCCCTATGACATGCCGCATGCATTTGGGCCCCCATGACATGCGGCATGCATGTGGGGCACCCATGACATGCGGAATGTATTTGGGGGGCCCATGACATGCGGCATGGACATGGGGCCTCCATGACATTCGGCATGCTCGTGGGGCCCCCAGGACATGCGGCACAAAATTGGGGCCCCCAAGACATGTGACATGCACTTTTGGGCCCCCATGACATGCGGAATGCATGTGGGGCCCCCATGACAGGCGGCATGTAATTGGGGCCCCCATGACATGCGTCATTCATTTGGGGACGCCACGTCATGCGGCATGTACGTGGGCCCCCATGACATGCGGCATGCATTTGGGGCCCCCATGACATGCGGCATGCATGTGGGGCCCCCATGACATGCGGCATGCATTTGGGGACCCCATGACATGCGGCATGCATTTGGGGCCCCCATGACATGCGGCATGCACTTCGGGCTCCCATGACATGCGGCATGCATTTGGGGCCCCCATGACATGCGGCATGCACATCGGGCTCCCATGACATGCGGCATGCATTTGGGGCCTCTATGACATGCAGCATGCATGTGGGGGCCCCATGACAGGCGGCATGCATTTGCGGCCCCCATGACATGCCGCATGCACTTCGGGCTCCCATGACATGCGGCATGCATTTGGGGCCCCCATGACATGCGGCATGCATTTGGGACCCCCATGACATGCGGCATGCATTTGGGACCCCCATGACATGCGGCATGCATTTGGGGCCCCCATGACATGCGGCATGCACGTGGGTCCCCCAGGACATGTGGCATGCATTTGGGGCCCCCATGACATGTGGCATGCATTTGGGGCCTGCATAACATGTTGCATGCATTTGGGGTACCTGAGACATGCGGCATGCACGTGGGGCCCCATGACATGCTGCATGTATTTGGGGTGCCCGAGACATGCTGCATGCACGTGGGGCCCATATGACATGCCGCATTCATTTGGGCCCCCATGACATGCGGCATGCATGTGGGGCACCCATGACATGCGGAATGTATTTGGGGGACCCATGACATGCGGCATGGACATGGGGCCTCCATGACACTCGGCATGCTCGTGGGGCCCCCAGGACATGCGGCATGCATTTGGGGCCCCCATGACATGTGGCATGCATTTGGGGCCCTCATGACATGTGGCATGCTTTTGGGGCCCCCATGAAATTCTTCATGCATTTGGGGCCCCCATGACATGCGGCATGCATGTGGGACCCCCATGACAGGCGGCACATAATTGGGGCCCCCATGACATGTGGCATGCATTTGGGGCCCCCAAGACATGCGTCATGCATTTGGGGCCGCCACGACATGCGGCATGCACGTGGGCCCCCATGACATGCGGCATGCTTTTGGGGCACCCATGACATGCGGCATGCATTTGGGACCCCAATGACATGCTGCATGCACGTGGGTCCCCCATGACATGCGGTATGCATTTGGGGCCCCCATGACACGCGGCATGCATTTGGGACCCCAATGATATGCGGCATGCAGGTGGGGCACCCATGACATGCGGCATGCATTTGGGACCCCAATGACATGCGGCATGCACGAGGCCCCCCCATGACATGCGGCATGCATTTATGGCCCCCATGACATGCGGCACAAAATTGGGGCCCCCAAGAAATGTGACATGCACTTTTGGGCCCACATGACATGCGGCATGCATTTGGGACCCCCATGACATGCGGCATGCATTTGGGACCCCCATGACATGCGGCATGCATTTGGGGCCTCCATGACATGCGGCATGCACGTGGGTCCCCCAGGACATGTGGCATGCATTTTGGCCCCCCATGACATGTGGCATGCATTTGGGGCCTGCATAACATGTTGCATGCATTTGGGGTACCTGAGACATGCGGCATGCACGTGGGGCCCCATGACATGCTGCATGTATTTGGGGTGCCCGAGACATGCTGCATGCACGTGGGGCCCCTATGACATGCCGCATGCATTTGGGTCCCCCATGACATGCGGCATGCACGTGGGGGCCCCCATGACCTGAGTCATGCATTTGGGCCCGCCATGACATGCGGCATGCATTTGGGCCCCCATGACATGCGGCATGCATGTGGGGCACCCATGACATGCGGAATGTATTTGGGGGGCCCATGACATGCGGCATGGACATGGGGCCCCCATGACATGCGGCATGCTCGTGGGGCCCCCAGGACATGCGGCATGCATTTGGGGCCCCCATGACATGTGGCATGCATGTGGGCCCCCATGACATGCGGCATGCATTTGGGGCCCCCAAGACATGCGTCATGCATTTGGGGCCGCCACGACATGCGGCATGCACGTGGGCCCCCATGACATGCGGCATGCTTTTGGGGCCCCCATGACATGCCGCATGCATTTGGGGCCCCCATGACATGTGGCATGCATGTGGGGCCCCCATGACAGGCGGCACATAATTGGGGCCCCCATGACATGCGGCATGCATTTGGAGCCCCCAAGACATGCGTCATGCATTTGGGGCCGCCACGACATGCGGCATGCACGTGGGCCCCCATGACATGCGGCATGCATGTGGGGCCCCCATGACATGCGGCATGCATTTGGGGCCCCAATGACATGCGGCATGCATTTGGGGCCCCAATGACATGCGGCATGTACGTGGGGCCCCCATGACATGCGGCATGCACGTGGGGCCCTCAAGACATGCGGCATGCACTTCGGGCTCCCATGACATGCGGCATGCATTTGGGGACCCCATGACATGCGTCATGCACGTGGGCCCCCATGACATGCGGCATGCATTTGGGACCCCCATGACATGCGGCATGCATTTGGGGCCCCCATGACATGCGGCATGCACGTGGGTCCCCCAGGACATGTGGCATGCATTTGGGGCCCCCATGACATGTGGCATGCATTTGGGGCCTGCATAACATGTTGCATGCATTTGGGGTACCTGAGACATGCGGCATGCACGTGGGGCCCCATGACATGCTGCATGTATTTGGGGTGCCCGAGACATGCTGCATGCACGTGGGGCCCCTATGACATGCCGCATGCATTTGGGCCCCCATGACATGCGGCATGCATGTGGGGCACCCATGATATGCGGAATGTATTTGGGGGGCCCATGACATGCGGCATGGACATGGGGCCCCCATGACATTCGGCATGCTCGTGGGGCCCCCAGGACATGCGGCATGCATTTGGGGCCCCCATGACATGTGGCATGCATTTGGGGCCCCCATGACATGTGGCATGCTTTTGGGGCCCCCATGAAATTCTTCATGCATTTGGGGCCCCCATGACATGCGGCATGCATGTGGGGCCCCCATGACAGGCGGCACATAATTGGGGCCCCCATGACATGCGGCATGCATTTGGGGCCCCCAAGACATGCGTCATGCATTTGGGGCCCCCATGACATGCGGCATGCACGTGGGGCCCCCATGACATGCGGCATGCATTTGGGGACCCCATGACATGCGGCATGCATTTGGGGCCCCCATGACATGCGGCATGCACTTCGGGCTCCCATGACATGCGGCATGCATTTGGGGCCCCCATGACATGCGGCATGCACATCGGGCTCCCATGACATGCGGCATGCATTTGGGGCCTCTATGACATGCAACATGCATGTGGGGGCCCCATGACAGGCGGCATGCATTTGGGGCCCCCATGACATGCCGCATGCACTTCGGGCTCCCATGACATGCGGCATGCATTTGGGGCCCCCATGACATGCGGCATGCATTTGGGACCCCCATGACATGCGGCATGCATTTGGGACCCCCATGACATGCGGCATGCATTTGGGGCCCCCATGACATGCGGCATGCACGTGGGTCCCCCAGGACATGTGGCATGCATTTGGGGCCCCCATGACATGTGGCATGCATTTGGGGCCTGCATAACATGTTGCATGCATTTGGGGTACCTGAGACATGCGGCATGCACGTGGGGCCCCATGACATGCTGCATGTATTTGGGGTGCCCGAGACATGCTGCATGCACGTGGGGCCCATATGACATGCCGCATTCATTTGGGCCCCCATGACATGCGGCATGCATGTGGGGCACCCATGACATGCGGAATGTATTTGGGGGACCCATGACATGCGGCATGGACATGGGGCCTCCATGACACTCGGCATGCTCGTGGGGCCCCCAGGACATGCGGCATGCATTTGGGGCCCCCATGACATGTGGCATGCATTTGGGGCCCTCATGACATGTGGCATGCTTTTGGGGCCCCCATGAAATTCTTCATGCATTTGGGGCCCCCATGACATGCGGCATGCATGTGGGACCCCCATGACAGGCGGCACATAATTGGGGCCCCCATGACATGTGGCATGCATTTGGGGCCCCCAAGACATGCGTCATGCATTTGGGGCCGCCACGACATGCGGCATGCACGTGGGCCCTCATGACATGCGGCATGCTTTTGGGGCACCCATGACATGCGGCATGCATTTGGGACCCCAATGATATGCGGCATGCACGTGGGTCCCCCATGACATGCGGTATGCATTTGGGGCCCCCATGACACGCGGCATGCATTTGGGACCCCAATGATATGCGGCATGCAGGTGGGGCACCCATGACATGCGGCATGCATTTGGGACCCCAATGACATGCGGCATGCACGAGGCCCCCCCATGACATGCGGCATGCATTTATGGCCCCCATGACATGCGGCACAAAATTGGGGCCCCCAAGAAATGTGACATGCACTTTTGGGCCCACATGACATGCGGCATGCATTTGGGACCCCCATGACATGCGGCATGCATTTGGGACCCCCATGACATGCGGCATGCATTTGGGGCCTCCATGACATGCTGCATGTATTTGGGGTACCTGAGACATGCGGCATGCACGTGGGGCCCCATGACATGCTGCATGTATTTGGGGTGCCCGAGACATGCTGCATGCACGTGGGGCCCCTATGACATGCCGCATGCATTTGGGTCCCCCATGACATGCGGCATGCACGTGGGGGCCCCCATGACCTGAGTCATGCATTTGGGCCCGCCATGACATGCGGCATGCATTTGGGCCCCCATGACATGCGGCATGCATGTGGGGCACCCATGACATGCGGAATGTATTTGGGGGGCCCATGACATGCGGCATGGACATGGGGCCCCCATGACATGCGGCATGCTCGTGGGGCCCCCAGGACATGCGGCATGCATTTGGGGCCCCCATGACATGTGGCATGCATGTGGGCCCCCATGACAGGCGGCACATAATTGGGGCCCCCATGACATGCGGCATGCATTTGGGGCCCCCAAGACATGCGTCATGCATTTGGGGCCGCCACGACATGCGGCATGCACGTGGGCCCCAATGACATGCGGCATGCATTTGGGGCCAAAATGACATGCGGCATGTACGTGGGGCCCCCATGACATGCGGCATGCACGTGGGGCCCCCAAGACATGCGGCATGCATTTGGGGCCCCCAAGACATGCGTCATGCATTTGGGGCCGCCACGACATGCGGCATGCACGTGGGCCCCAATGACATGCGGCATGCATTTGGGGCCCCCATGACATGCGGCATGCACTTTGGGCTCCCATGCCATGCGGCATGCATTTGGGGCCTCTATGACATGCAGCATGCATGTGGGGGCCCCATGACAGGCGGCATGCATTTGGGGCCCCCATGACATGCCGCATTCACTTCGGGCTCCCATGACATGCGGCATGCATTTGGGGCCCCCATGACATGCGGCATGCATTTGGGACCCCCATGACATGCGGCATGCATTTGGGACCCCCATGACATGCGGCATGCATTTGGGGCCCCCATGACATGCGGCATGCACTTCGGGCTCCCATGACATGCGGCATGCATTTGGGGCCTCTATGACATGCAGCATGCATGTGGGGGCCCCATGACAGGCGGCACATAATTGGGGCCCCCATGACATGCGGCATGCATTTGGGGCCCCCAAGACATGCGTCATGCATTTGGGGCCGCCACGACATGCGGCATGCACGTGGGCCCCCATGACATGCGGCATGCTTTTGGGGCCCCCATGACATGCCGCATGCATTTGGGGCCCCCATGACATGTGGCATGCATGTGGGGCCCCCATGACAGGCGGCACATAATTGGGGCCCCCATGACATGCGGCATGCAATTGGAGCCCCCAAGACATGCGTCATGCATTTGGGGCCGCCACGACATGCGGCATGCACGTGGGCCCCCATGACATGCGGCATGCATGTGGGGCCCCCATGACATGCGGCATGCATTTGGGGCCCCAATGACATGCGGCATGCATTTGGGGCCCCAATGACATGCGGCATGTACGTGGGGCCCCCATGACATGTGGCATGCACGTGGGGCCCCCAAGACATGCGGCATGCATTTGGGGCCCCCAAGACATGCGTCATGCATTTGGGGCCGCCACGACATGCGGCATGCACGTGGGCCCCAATGACATGCGGCATGCATTTGGGGCCCCCATGACATTCGGCATGCATTTGGGACCCCAATGATATGCGGCATGCAGGTGGGGCCCCCATGACATGCGGCATGCATTTGGGGCCCCCATGACATGCGGCATGCACTTCGGGCTCCCATGCCATGCGGCATGCATTTGGGGCCTCTATGACATGCAGCATGCATGTGGTGGCCCCATGACAGGCGGCATGCATTTGGGGCCCCCATGACATGCCGCATGCACTTCGGGCTCCCATGACATGCGGCATGCATTTGGGGCCCCCATGACATGCGGCATGCATTTGGGACCCCCATGACATGCGGCATGCATTTGGGACCCCCATGACATGCGGCATGCATTTGGGGCCCCCATGACATGCGGCATGCACGTGGGTCCCCCAGGACATGTGGCATGCATTTGGGGCCCCCATGACATGTGGCATGCATTTGGGGCCTGCATAACATGTTGCATGCATTTGGGGTACCTGAGACATGCGGCATGCACTTGGGGCCCCATGACATGCTGCATGTATTTGGGGTGCCCGAGACATGCTGCATGCACGTGGGGCCCCTATGACATGCCGCATGCATTTGGGCCCCCATGACATGCGGCATGCATGTGGGGCACCCATGACATGCGGAATGTATTTGGGGGGCCCATGACATGCGGCATGGACATGGGGCCTCCATGACATTCGGCATGCTCGTGGGGCCCCCAGGACATGCGGCACAAAATTGGGGCCCCCAAGACATGTGACATGCACTTTTGGGCCCCCATGACATGCGGAATGCATGTGGGGCCCCCATGACAGGCGGCATGTAATTGGGGCCCCCATGACATGCGTCATTCATTTGGGGACGCCACGTCATGCGGCATGTACGTGGGCCCCCATGACATGCGGCATGCATTTGGGGCCCCCATGACATGCGGCATGCATGTGGGGCCCCCATGACATGCGGCATGCATTTGGGGACCCCATGACATGCGGCATGCATTTGGGGCCCCCATGACATGCGGCATGCACTTCGGGCTCCCATGACATGCGGCATGCATTTGGGGCCCCCATGACATGCGGCATGCACATCGGGCTCCCATGACATGCGGCATGCATTTGGGGCCTCTATGACATGCAGCATGCATGTGGGGGCCCCATGACAGGCGGCATGCATTTGCGGCCCCCATGACATGCCGCATGCACTTCGGGCTCCCATGACATGCGGCATGCATTTGGGGCCCCCATGACATGCGGCATGCATTTGGGACCCCCATGACATGCGGCATGCATTTGGGACCCCCATGACATGCGGCATGCATTTGGGGCCCCCATGACATGCGGCATGCACGTGGGTCCCCCAGGACATGTGGCATGCATTTGGGGCCCCCATGACATGTGGCATGCATTTGGGGCCTGCATAACATGTTGCATGCATTTGGGGTACCTGAGACATGCGGCATGCACGTGGGGCCCCATGACATGCTGCATGTATTTGGGGTGCCCGAGACATGCTGCATGCACGTGGGGCCCATATGACATGCCGCATTCATTTGGGCCCCCATGACATGCGGCATGCATGTGGGGCACCCATGACATGCGGAATGTATTTGGGGGACCCATGACATGCGGCATGGACATGGGGCCTCCATGACACTCGGCATGCTCGTGGGGCCCCCAGGACATGCGGCATGCATTTGGGGCCCCCATGACATGTGGCATGCATTTGGGGCCCTCATGACATGTGGCATGCTTTTGGGGCCCCCATGAAATTCTTCATGCATTTGGGGCCCCCATGACATGCGGCATGCATGTGGGACCCCCATGACAGGCGGCACATAATTGGGGCCCCCATGACATGTGGCATGCATTTGGGGCCCCCAAGACATGCGTCATGCATTTGGGGCCGCCACGACATGCGGCATGCACGTGGGCCCCCATGACATGCGGCATGCTTTTGGGGCCCCCATGACATGCGGCATGCATTTGGGACCCCAATGACATGCGGCATGCACGTGGGTCCCCCATGACATGCGGTATGCATTTGGGGCCCCCATGACACGCGGCATGCATTTGGGACCCCAATGATATGCGGCATGCAGGTGGGGCACCCATGACATGCGGCATGCATTTGGGACCCCAATGACATGCGGCATGCATTTATGGCCCCCATGACATGCGGCATGCATTTATGGCCCCCATGACATGCGGCACAAAATTGGGGCCCCCAAGACATGTGACATGCACTTTTGGGCCCCCATGACATGCGGAATGCATGTGGGGCCCCCATGACAGGCGGCATGTAATTGGGGCCCCCATGACATGCGGCATGCACGTGGGGCACCCATATGACATGCGGCATGCATTTGGGGACCCCATGACATGCGGCATGCATTTGGGGCCCCCATGACATGCGGCATGCACTTCGGGCTCCCATGACATGCGGCATGCATTTGGGGCCTCTATGACATGCAGCATGCATGTGGGGGCCCCATGACAGGCGGCATGCATTTGGGGCCCCCATGACATGCCGCATGCACTTCAGGCTCCCATGACATGCGGCATGCATTTGGGGCCCCCATGACATGCGGCATGCATTTGGGACCCCCATGACATGCGGCATGCATTTGGGACCCCCATGACATGCGGCATGCATTTGGGGCCCCCATGACATGCGGCATGCACGTGGGTCCCCCAGGACATGTGGCATGCATTTGGGGCCCCCATGACATGTGTCATGCATTTGGGGCCTGCATAACATGTTGCATGCATTTGGGGTACCTGAGACATGCGGCATGCACGTGGGGCCCCATGACATGCTGCATGTATTTGGGGTGCCCGAGACATGCTGCATGCACGTGGGGCCCCTATGACATTCCGCATGCATTTGGGTCCCCCATGACATGCGGCATGCACGTGGGGACCCCCATGACCTGAGTCATGCATTTGGGCCCGCCATGACATGCGGCATGCATTTGGGCCCCCATGACATGCGGCATGCATGTGGGGCACCCATGACATTCGGAATGTATTTGGGGGGCCCATGACATGCGGCATGCATTTGGGGCCCCAATGACATGCGGCATGCACGTGGGGCCCCCATGACATGCGGCATGCACGTGGGGCCCCCAAGACATGCGGCATGCATTTGGGGCCCCCATGACATGCGGCATGCATTTGGGGCCCCCATGACATGCGGCATGCACTTCGGGCTCCCATGACATGCGGCATGCATTTGGGGACCCCATGACATGCGTCATGCACGTGGGCCCCCATGACATGCGGCATACATTTGGGGCCCCCATGACATGCGGCATGCATTTGGGGCCCCAATGACATGCGGCATGCATTTGGGGCCCCCATGACATTCGGCATGCACGTGGGCACCCATGACATGCGGCATGCACATGGGGCCCCCATGACACGCGGCATGCATTTGTGACCCCAATGATATGCGGCATGCAGGTGGGGCACCCATGACATGCGGCATGCATTTGGGACCCCAATGACATGCGGCATGCACGAGGGCCCCCCATGACATGCGGCATGCACTTCAGGCTCCCATGACATGCGGCATGCATTTGGGATCCCAATGACATGCGGCATGCATTTGGGGCCCCAATGACATGCGGCATGCATTTGGGGCCCCAATGACATGCGGCATGCATTTGGGGCCCCAATGACATGCGGCATGCATTTGGTGCCCCATGACATGCGTCATGCAAGTGGGGCCCCCATGACAAGCGGGATGCATTTGGGGCCCCCATAACACGCGGCATGCATTTGGGGCCCCAATGACATGCGGCATGCACGTGGGGCCCCCCATGACATGCGGCATGCATGTGGGGCCCCCATGACAGGCGGCACATAATTGGGGCCCCCATGACATGCGGCATGCATTTGGGGCCCCCAAGACATGCGTCATACACGTGGGCCCTCATGACATGCGGCATGCATTTGGGGTCCCCATGACATGCGGCATGCATTTGGGACCTCAATGATATGCGGCATGCAGGTGGGGCCCCCAAGACATGCGGCATGCACGTGGGCCCTCATGACATGCGGCATGCATTTGGGGTCCCCATGACATGCGCCATGCATTTGGGACCCCAATGATATGCGGCATGCAGGTGGGGCACCCATGACATGCGGCATGCATTTGGGACCCCAATGACATGCGGCATGCACGAGGGCCCCCCATGACATGCGGCACAAAATTGGGGCCCCCAAGACATGTGACATGCACTTTTGGGCCCCCATGACATGCGGAATGCATGTGGGGCCCCCATGACAGGCGGCATGTAATTGGGGCCCCCATGACGTGCGTCATGCATTTGGGGCCGCCACGTCATGCGGCATGCATTTGGGGCCCCAATGACATGCGGCATGCACGTAGGGCCCCCATGACATGCGGCATGCTTTTGGGGCCCCCATGACATGCAGCATGCACGGGGGGCCCCCACGACATGTGGCATGCTTTTGGGGCCCCCATGACATTCTTCATGCATTTGGGACCCCAATGACATGCGTCATGCACGTGGGGCCCCTATGATATGCGGCATGCACGTGGGGCCCCCAAGACATGCGGCATGAATTTGGGGCCCCATGACATGCGGCATGCATGTGGGGCCCCCATGACAGGCGGCACGTAATTGGGGCCCCCATGACATGCGGCATGCATTTGGGGCCCCCATGACATGCGACATGCATTTGGGACCCCAATGACATGCGGAATGCACGTGGGGCCCCCATGACTTGCGGCATGCACGTGGGGCCGCCACGACATGTGGCATGCACGTGGGGCCCCCATGACATGCGGCATGCATTTGGGGCCCCCATGACATGCGGCATGCACTTCGGGCTCCCATGACATGCGGCATGCATTTGGGGCCTCTATGACATGCAGCATGCATGTGGAGGACCCATGACAGGCGGCATGCATTTGGGGCCCCCATGACATGCCGCATGCACTTCGGGCTCCCATGACATGCGGCATGCATTTGGGACCCCCATGACAGGCGGCATGTAATTGGGGCCCCCATGACATGCGGCATGCACGTGGGGCCCCCATGACATGCGGCATGCATTTGGGGACCCCATGACATGCGGCATGCATTTGGGGCCCCCATGACATGCGGCATGCACTTCGGGCTCCCATGACATGCGGCATGCATTTGGGGACCCCATGACATGCGGCATGCATTTGGGGCCCCCATGACATGCGGCATGCACTTCGGGCTCCCATGACAGGCGGCATGCATTTGGGGCCCCCATGACATGCCGCATGCACTTCAGGCTCCCATGACATGCGGCATGCATTTGGGGCCCCCATGACATGCGGCATGCATTTGGGACCCCCATGACATGCGGCATGCATTTGGGACCCCCATGACATGCGGCATGCATTTGGGGCCCCCATGACATGCGGCATGCACGTGGGTCCCCCAGGACATGTGGCATGCATTTGGGGCCCCCATGACATGTGTCATGCATTTGGGGCCTGCATAACATGTTGCATGCATTTGGGGTACCTGAGACATGCGGCATGCACGTGGGGCCCCATGACATGCTGCATGTATTTGGGGTGCCCCAGACATGCTGCATGCACGTGGGGCCCCTATGACATGCCGCATGCATTTGGGTCCCCCATGACATGCGGCATGCACGTGGGGGCCCCCATGACCTGAGTCATGCATTTGGGCCCGCCATGACATGCGGCATGCATTTGGGCCCCCATGACATGCGGCATGCATGTGGGGCACCCATGACATTCGGAATGTATTTGGGGGGCCCATGACATGCGGCATGCATTTGGGGCCCAAATGACATGCGGCATGCACGTGGGGCCCCCATGACATGCGGCATGCACGTGGGGCCCCCAAGACATGCGGCATGCATTTGGGGCCCCCATGACATGCGGCATGCATTTGGGGCCCCCATGACATGCGGCATGCACTTCGGGCTCCCATGACATGCGGCATGCATTTGGGGACCCCATGACATGCGTCATGCACGTGGGCCCCCATGACATGCGGCATACATTTGGGGCCCCCATGACATGCGGCATGCATTTGGGGCCCCAATGACATGCGGCATGCATTTGGGGCCCCCATGACATTCGGCATGCATGTGGGCACCCATGACATTCGGCATGCATGTGGGCACCCATGACATGCGGCATGCACATGGGGCCCCCATGACATGCGGCATGCATTTGGGGCCCCCATGACATGCGGCATGCATTTGGGGCTCCCATGACATGCGGCATGCATTTGGGACCCCAATGACATGCGGCATGCACGTGGGTCCCCTATGACATGCGGTATGCATTTGGGGCCCCCATGACACGCGGCATGCATTTGGGACCCCAATGATATGCGGCATGCAGGTGGGGCACCCATGACATGCGGCATGCATTTGGGACCCCAATGACATGCGGCATGCACGAGGGCCCCCCATGACATGCGGCATGCACTTCAGGCTCCCATGACATGCGGCATGCATTTGGGACCCCAATGACATGCGGCATGCATTTGGGACCCCAATGACATGCGGCATGCATTTGGGGCCCCAATGACATGCGGCATGCATTTGGGGCCCCAATGACATGCGGCATGCATTTGGTGCCCCATGACATGCGTCATGCAAGTGGGGCCCCCATGACAAGCGGGATGCATTTGGGGCCCCCATAACACGCGGCATGCATTTGGGGCCCCAATGACATGCGGCATGCACGTGGGGCCCCCCATGACATGCGGCATGCATGTGGGGCCCCCATGACAGGCGGCACATAATTGGGGCCCCCATGACATGCGGCATGCATTTGGGGCCCCCAAGACATGCGTCATACACGTGGGCCCTCATGACATGCGGCATGCATTTGGGGTCCCCATGACATGCGGCATGCATTTGGGACCTCAATGATATGCGGCATGCAGGTGGGGCCCCCAAGACATGCGTCATGCATTTGGTGCCGCCACGACAAGCGTCATGCATTTGGGGCCACCACGACATGCGGCATGCACGTGGGCCCTCATGACATGCGGCATGCATTTGGGGTCCCCATGACATGCGGCATGCATTTGGGACCCCAATGATATGCGGCATGCAGGTGGGGCACCCATGACATGCGGCATGCATTTGGGACCCCAATGACATGCGGCATGCACGAGGGCCCCCCATGACATGCGGCACAAAATTGGGGCCCCCAAGACATGTGACATGCACTTTTGGGCCCCCATGACATGCGGAATGCATGTGGGGCCCCCATGACAGGCGGCATGTAATTGGGGCCCCCATGACGTGCGTCATGCATTTGGGGCCGCCACGTCTTGCGGCATGCATTTGGGGCCCCAATGACATGCGGCATGCACGTAGGGCCCCCATGACATGCGGCATGCTTTTGGGGCCCCCATGACATGCAGCATGCACGGGGGGCCCCCACGACATGTGGCATGCTTTTGGGGCCCCCATGACATTCTTCATGCATTTGGGACCCCAATGACATGCGTCATGCACGTGGGGCCCCTATGATATGCGGCATGCACGTGGGGCCCCCAAGACATGCGGCATGAATTTGGGGCCCCATGACATGCGGCATGCATGTGGGGCCCCCATGACAGGCGGCACGTAATTGGGGCCCCCATGACATGCGGCATGCATTTGGGGCCCCCATGACATGCGACATGCATTTGGGACCCCAATGACATGCGGAATGCACGTGGGGCCCCCATGACTTGCGGCATGCACGTGGGGCCGCCACGACATGTGGCATGCACGTGGGCCCCCATGACATGCGGCATGCATTTGGGCCCCCATGACATGCGGCATGCACGTGGGGCCCCCATGACATGCGGCATGCATTTGGGGCCCCCATGACATGCCTCATGCACTTCGGGCTCCCATGACATGCGGCATGCATTTGGGGCCTCTATGACATGCAGCATGCATGTGGAGGACCCATGACAGGCGGCATGCATTTGGGGCCCCCATGACATGCCGCATGCACTTCGGGCTCTCATGACATGCGGCATGCATTTGGGACCCCCATGACATGCGGCATGCATTTGGGGCCCCCATGACATGCGGCATGCACTTCGGGCTCCCATGACATGCGGCATGCATTTGGGGCCCCTATGACATATGGCATGCATGTGGGGCCCCAAGAAATGCGGCGTTCACGTGGGGGCCCCCATGACATGCAGCATGCAATTGGGGTCCCCATGACATGCGGCATGCATGTGGGGCCCCCATGACATGTGGCATGCATATGGGGCCCCATGACATGCGGCATGCATTTGGTGTCCCCATGATATGCGGCATGCACGTGGGGCCCCCATTACATGCGGCATGCACGTGGGGCCCCTATGACATGCGGCATGCATTTGGGGCCTGCATATCATGCTGCATGCATTTGGGGTACCTGAGACATGTGGCATGCATGTGGGGCCCCCATAACATGCTGCATGCATTTGGGGTGCCCGAGACATGCGGCATGCACGTGGGGCCCCTATGACATGCCGCATGCATTTGGGGTCCCCATAACATGTGGCATGCACATGGGGCCCCCATGACATGAGGCATACGCTTGGGGCCCCAATGACATGCGGCATTAGTCTGGATCCCCCATGACATGCGGCATGCTCGTGGGGCCCCCAGGACATGCGGCATGCATTTGGGGCCCCCATGACATGTGGCATGCATGTGGGCCCCCATGACAGGCGGCACATAATTGGGGCCCCCATGACATGCGGCATGCATTTGGGGCCCCCAAGACATGCGTCATGCATTTGGGGCCGCCACGACATGCGGCATGCACGTGGGCCCCCATGACAAGCGGCATGCTTTTGGGGCCCCCATGACATGCCGCATGCATTTGGGGCCCCCATGACATGTGGCATGCATGTGGGGCCCCCATGACAGGCGGCACATAATTGGGGCCCCCATGACATGCGGCATGCATTTGGAGCCCCCAAGACATGCGTCATGCATTTGGGGCCGCCACGACATGCGGCATGCACGTGGGCCCCCATGACATGCGGCATGCATGTGGGGCCCCCATGACATGCGGCATGCATTTGGGGCCCCAATGACATGCGGCATGCATTTGGGGCCCCAATGACATGCGGCATGCACGTGGGGCCCCCATGACATGCGGCATGCACGTGGGGCCCCCAAGACATGCGGCATGCATTTGGGGCCCCCATGACATGCGGCATGCATTTGGGGCCCCCATGACATGCGGCATGCACTTCGGGCTCCCATGACATGCGGCATGCATTTGGGGACCCCATGACATGCGTCATGCACGTGGGCCCCCATGACATGCGGCATACATTTGGGGCCCCCATGACATGCGGCATGCATTTGGGGCCCCAATGACATGGGCATGCATTTGGGGCCCCCATGACATTCTGCATGCACGTGGGCACCCATGACATGCGGCATGCACATGGGGCTCCCATGACATGCGGCATGCATTTGGGGCCCCAATGACATGCGGCATGCATTTGGGGCCCCAATGACATGCGGCATGCATTTGGTGCCCCATGACATGCGTCATGCAAGTGGGGCCCCCATGACAAGCGGGATGCATTTGGGGCCCCCATAACACGCGGCATGCATTTGGGGCCCCAATGACATGCGGCATGCACGTGGGGCCCCCCATGACATGCGGCATGCATGTGGGGCCCCCATGACAGGCGGCACATAATTGGGGCCCCCATGACATGCGGCATGCATTTGGGGCCCCCAAGACATGCGTCATACACGTGGGCCCTCATGACATGCGGCATGCATTTGGGGTCCCCATGACATGCGGCATGCATTTGGGACCTCAATGATATGCGGCATGCAGGTGGGGCCCCCAAGACATGCGTCATGCATTTGGTGCCGCCACGACAAGCGTCATGCATTTGGGGCCACCACGACATGCGGCATGCACGTGGGCCCTCATGACATGCGGCATGCATTTGGGGTCCCCATGACATGCGTCATGCATTTGGGACCCCAATGATATGCGGCATGCAGGTGGGGCACCCATGACATGCGGCATGCATTTGGGACCCCAATGACATGCGGCATGCACGAGGGCCCCCCATGACATGCGGCACAAAATTGGGGCCCCTAAGACATGTGACATGCACTTTTGGGCCCCCATGACATGCGGAATGCATGTGGGGCCCCCATGACAGGCGGCATGTAATTGGGGCCCCCATGACGTGCGTCATGCATTTGGGGCCGCCACGTCATGCGGCATGCATTTGGGGCCCCAATGACATGCGGCATGCACGTAGGGCCCCCATGACATGCGGCATGCTTTTGGGGCCCCCATGACATGCAGCATGCACGGGGGGCCCCCACGACATGTGGCATGCTTTTGGGGCCCCCATGACATTCTTCATGCATTTGGGACCCCAATGACATGCGTCATGCATGTGGGGCCCCTATGATATGCGGCATGCACGTGGGGCCCCCAAGACATGCGGCATGAATTTGGGGCCCCATGACATGCGGCATGTATGTGGGGCCCCCATGACAGGCGGCACGTAATTGGGGCCCCCATGACATGCGGCATGCATTTGGGGCCCCCATGACATGCGACATGCATTTGGGACCCCAATGACATGCGGAATGCACGTGGGGCCCCATGACTTGCGGCATGCACGTGGGGCCGCCACGACATGTGGCATGCACGTGGGCCCCCATGACATGCGGCATGCACGTGGGGCCCCCATGACATGCGGCATGCACGTGGGGCCCCCATGACATGCGGCATGCACTTCGGGCTCCCATGACATGCGGCATGCATTTGGGGCCTCTATGACATGCAGCATGCATGTGGGGGCCCCATGACAGGCGGCATGCATTTGGGGCCCCCATGACATGCCACATGCACTTCGGGCTCCGATGACATGCGGCATGCATTTGGGACCCCCATGACATGCGGCATGCATTTGGGGCCCCCATGACATGCGGCATGCACTTCGGGCTCCCATGACATGCGGCATGCATTTGGGGCCCCTATGACATGTGGCATGCATGTGGGGCCCCAAGAAATGCGGCATGAGTTTGGATCCACCATGACATGCGGCATGCACGTGGGGCCCCCATGACATGCGGCATGCAGTTGGGTCCCCCATGAAATGCGGCATGCATGTGGGGCCCCCAGGACATGCGGCATGCATGTGGGACCCCCATGACATGCGTCATGCATTTGGATCCTCCATTACATGCTGCATGCAAGTGGGGCCCCCATGACATGCTGCATGCATGTGGGCCCCCCATGACATGCGGCATGCACGTGGGACCCTCATGACATGCGGCATACATTTGTGGCCCCCGTGACATGAGGCATGCACGTGGGGCCCCTATGACATGACGCATGCATTTGGGGGCCCCATGACATGCGGCATGCATGTGGGACCCCCATGACATGCGTCATGCATTTGGATCCCCCATTACATGCTGCATGCAAGTGGGGCCCCCATGACATGCGGCATGCATGTGGGCCCCCCATGACATGCGGCATGCATTTGGGGCCCCCATGACATGCGGCATGCATGTGGGGCACCATGACATGCGCCATGCATGTGGGGCCCCTATGACATGCGGCATGCAATTGGGGCCCCAGTGACATGCGGCATGCATGTGGGGCACCCATGACATGCGCCATGTACGTGGGGCCCCTATGACATGCGGCATGCACATGGGGCCCTCATGACATGCAGCATGCATTTGGGGCCACTATGACATGCAGCATGCATTTGGGGCCCCCATGACATGCGGCATGCATGGGGGACCCCCATGATATGCGGCATGCATGTGGGACCCCCATGATATGCGGCATGCATTTGGGTCACCATGACATGTGGAATGCATGCGGGGCCCCCATGACATGCGGCATGCACATGGGGCCCCCATGACATGTGGCATGCATTTGGGGCCCCCATGACATGCGGAATGCCTGCGGGGCCCCCATAACATGCTGCATGCATTTGGGGTACCTGAGACATGTGGCATGCATGTTAGGCCCCTATGACATGCTCCATGCATGTGGGGCCCCATTACATGCGGCATACATTTGGGGCCCCTGTGACATGCGGCATGCATTTGGGGCCCCCATGTCATGCGGAATGCACGTGGGGCCGCCAGGACATGCGGCATGCATTTGGGGCCCCCATGACATGCGGCATGCACGTGGGTCCCCCAGGACATGTGGCATGCACGTGGGGGCCCCCATGACCTGAGTCATGCATTTGGGCCCGCCATGACATGCGGCATGCATTTGGGCCCCAATGACATGCTGCATGCATGTGGGCCCCCCATGACATGCGGCATGCACGTGGGACCCTCATGACATGCGGCATACATTTGTGGCCCCCGTGACATGAGGCATGCACGTGGGGCCCCTATGACATGACGCATGCATTTGGGGGCCCCATGACATGCGGCATGCATGTGGGACCCCCATGACATGCGTCATGCATTTGGATCCCCCATTACATGCTGCATGCAAGTGGGGCCCCCATGACATGCGGCATGCATGTGGGCCCCCCATGACATGCGGCATGCATTTGGGGCCCCCATGACATGCGGCATGCATGTGGGGCACCATGACATGCGCCATGCATGTGGGGCCCCTATGACATGCGGCATGCAATTGGGGCCCCAGTGACATGCGGCATGCATGTGGGGCACCCATGACATGCGCCATGTACGTGGGGCCCCTATGACATGCGGCATGCACATGGGGCCCTCATGACATGCAGCATGCATTTGGGGCCACTATGACATGCAGCATGCATTTGGGGCCCCCATGACATGCGGCATGCATGGGGGACCCCCATGATATGCGGCATGCATGTGGGACCCCCATGATATGCGGCATGCATTTGGGTCACCATGACATGTGGAATGCATGCGGGGCCCCCATGACATGCGGCATGCACATGGGGCCCCCATGACATGTGGCATGCATTTGGGGCCCCCATGACATGCGGAATGCCTGCGGGGCCCCCATAACATGCTGCATGCATTTGGGGTACCTGAGACATGTGGCATGCATGTTAGGCCCCTATGACATGCTCCATGCATGTGGGGCCCCATTACATGCGGCATACATTTGGGGCCCCTGTGACATGCGGCATGCATTTGGGGCCCCCATGTCATGCGGAATGCACGTGGGGCCGCCAGGACATGCGGCATGCATTTGGGGCCCCCATGACATGCGGCATGCACGTGGGTCCCCCAGGACATGTGGCATGCACGTGGGGGCCCCCATGACCTGAGTCATGCATTTGGGCCCGCCATGACATGCGGCATGCATTTGGGCCCCCATGACATGCGGCATGCAGTTCGGGGTCCCATGACATGCGGCATGCATTTGGGCCCCCAAGACATGCGTCATGCATTTGGGGCCGCCACGACATGCGGCATGCACGTGGGCCCCCATGACATGCGTCATGCATTTGGGCCCCCATGACATGCGGCATGCATTTGGGGCCCAAATGCTTGCCGCATGTCATAGGGGCCTCCATGACATGTGGCATGCATGTGGGTCTCCCATGATATGCGGCATGCATTTATGGCCCTCATGACAAGCGGCAAGCATTTGGGCCCCCATGACATGCGGCATGCATGTCTGGCCCCCATGACATGTGGTATGCACGTGGGGCCCCTATGACATGCCGCATGCATTTGGGGCCCCCATGACATGCTCCATGCATGTGGGGCCCCTATGACATGCGGCATGCATTCGTGGCCCCCGAAACATGAGGCATGCACGTGGGGCCCCCATGACATGCGGCAAGCACGTGGGCCCTCATGACATGCGGCATGCACGTGGGGACACAATGACATGCAGCATGCACGTGGGGCCCACATGACATGCGGAATGCACGTGAGTCCCCCATGACATGCGGAACGCCTGCGGGGCCCCAATGACATGTGGCATGCATGTGGGACCCCCATGACATGCGGCATGCATTTGAATCCCCCATTACATGCGGCATGCACGTGGGGCCCCCATGACATGCGGCATGCATTTGGGGCCCCCATGTCATGCGGAATGCACGTGGGGCCCCTATGACATGCGACATGAATTTGGGAGCCCCATTACATGCGGCATGCACGTGGAGCCCCCATGACATGCGTCATGCATTTGGGCCTCTATGACATGCGGCATGCATTTGGGGCCTGCATAACATGCTGCATGCATTTGGGGTACCTGAGACATGCGGCATGCAGTTGGGGCCCCCAATACATGCGGCATGCATGTGAGGCCCCCATGACATGCGGCATGCACGTGAGACCCCCAAGACATGCGGAATGCCTGCGGGGCCCCCATGATATGCGGCATGCATTTGGGGCCCCCATGACATGCGGCATGCAGGTTTTTCCCCCATGACATGCGGCATGCAGGTGGTTCCCCCATGATATGCGGCATGCATTTGGGGCCCCCAATACATGCGGTATGCACGTTTTGCCCCCATGACATGCTGCATGCATTTGGGGCCCCTATGACATGCTGCATGTATTTGGGGCCCCCATGACTTGAGGCATGCATTTGGGGCCCCCATGACATGCGGCATGCATGTAGGGCCCCCAAGAAATGTGCCATGCATGTGGTGCCCCTATGACATGCGGCATGCATTTGTGGGCCCCAAGACATGTGGCATGCACGTGGGGCCCCCATGACATGCTGCATGCATTTGTGGCCCCCATGATATGCGGCACGCATTTTGGGCCCCCATGACATGCGGCATGCATGTGGGGCCCCCATGAAATAAGCCATGCATGTGGGGCCCCTATGACATGCGGCATGCATTTGTGGGCCCCAAGACATGCTGCATGCATTTGGGGGGCCCCATGACATGCGGCATGCACGTGGGGCCCCCATGATATGCGACATGCATTTGGGGCCCCCATGATTGAGGCATGCATTTTGGGCCCCCTTGACATGCGGCATGCACATGGGCCCCCCAAGACATGCTGCATGCACGTGGGCCCCCATTAAATGCGGCATGCATTTAGGGCCCCCATGAAATGCGGCATGCATTTGTGGCCCCCATGACATGCTGCATGCATGTGGGGCACCATGACATGCGCCATGCATATGGGGCCCCTATGACATGCGGCATGCAATTGGGGCCCCGATGACATGCGGCATGCATGTGGGGCACCCATGACATGCGCCATGTACGTGGTGCCCCTATGACATGCGGCATGCACGTGGGCCCCCAATGACATGAAGCATGCATGTGGGGCCCCCATGACATGCGGCATGCATGTAGGGCCCCCATGAAATGTGCCATGCATGTTTGGCACCTATGACATGCGGCATGCATTTGTAGGCCCCAAGACATGTGGCATGCACGTGGGGCCCCTATGACATGCGGCATGCATTTGATGGCCCCAAGACATGCTGCATGCATGTGGGGCCTCTATAACATGCGGCATGCTTGTGGGGCCCCCATGACATGCAGCATACATTTGGGGCCCCCGTGACATGCGGCATGCATGTGGGGCCCCCATGACAAGCAGCATGCATTTGAATCCCCCATTACATGACGGATGCACGTGGGGCCCCCATGACATGCGGCATGCATTTGGGGCCCCCATGACATGCGGAATGCCTGCGGGGCCCCCATGACATGCGGCATG
Source organism: Phyllobates terribilis (assembly GCF_046119375.1). Classification (NCBI taxonomy): domain Eukaryota; kingdom Metazoa; phylum Chordata; class Amphibia; order Anura; family Dendrobatidae; genus Phyllobates; species Phyllobates terribilis. The sequence continues at coordinate 333,996,003 of NW_027362764.1, read as the reverse complement.
CATGCGGTGCCCTCATGACATGCGGCATGAATTTGAGGCCCCCATGACATGTGGCATGCATTTGGGTCCCCATGACATGTGGCATGCATTGGGGGCCCCCATGACATGCGGCATGAATGTGGGTCCCATGACATGCGGCATGCATTTGGGCCCCCATGACATGCGGCATGCATTTGGGGCCTGCATAACATGCTGCATGCATTTGGGGTACCTGAGAGATGCGGCATGCATGTGGGGCCCCTATGACATGCCGCATGCATTTGGGGCCCCCATTACATGCGGCATGCACATGGGGCACCCGTGACACGCGGCATACGCTTGGGGCCCCAATGACATGCGGCATGCATTTGGGCCCCCATGACATGTGGCATGCATTTGGGGCCTGCATAACATGCTGCATGCATTTGGGGTACCTGAGACATGCGGCATGCATTTGGGGCCCTAATGACATGCGGCATGCCTGTTGGGCCCCCATGACATGCAGCATGCATTTGGGGCCACTATGACATGCGGCATGCATTTGGGGCCCCAATACATGCGGCATGCACGTTGGGCCCCCATGACATGTGGCATGCATTTGGGTCCCCATGACATGCGGCATGCATGTGGGGCCCCCATGACATGTGGCATGCATTTGCGGGCCCCATGACATGTGTTATGCACGTGGGGCCCCTATGACATGCGTTATGCATTTGGATCCCCCATTACATGCTGCATGCAAGTGGGGCCCCCATGACATGCCGCATACATTTGTGGCACCGTGACATGAGGCATGCACGTGGGGCCCCCATGACATGCAACAAGCACGTGGGGCCCCAATGACATGCAGCATGTACGTTGGGCACCCATGACATGTGGCATGCATCAATGGCCCCCATGACATGCGGCATGCATTTGGGGCCCCCATGACTTGAGGCAAGCATGTGGGGCCCCCATGACATGCACCATGCATGTGGGGCCCCTATGACATGCTGCATGCATTTGGGGCACCCAAGACTTGAGGCATGCATTTGGGGCCCCCATGACATGCGGCATGCATGTAGGGCCCCCATGAAATGTTCCATGCATGTGGGACCCCTATGACATGTGGCATGCATTTGTGAGCCCCAAGACATGTGGCATGCACGTGGGGCCCCCATGACATGCTGCATGCATTTGTGGCCCCCATGATATGCGGCACGCATTTGGGGCCCCCATGACATGAGGCATGCATGTGGGGCCCCCATGAAATGAGCCATGCATGTGGGGCCCCTATGACATGCGGCATGCATTTGTGGGCCCCAAGACATGCTGCATGCATTTGGGGGGCCCCATGACATGCAGCATGCACGTGGGGCCCCCATGAAATGCGGCATGCATTTCGGGCCCCCATGACATGCGGCATGCATTTAGGGCCCCCATGATATGCGGTATGCATGCGGCGCCCTCATGACATGCGGCATGCATTTGGGGCCCCCAATACATGCGGCATGCACGTGGGGCCCCCATGATATGCGGCATGCTTTTGGGGCCCCATGACTTGAGGCATGCATTTTGGGCCCCCATGACATGCGGCATGCACATGGGGCCCCCATTACATGCGGCATGCACATGGGGCCCCCATGACATGCGGCATACTCTTGGGGCCCCAATGACATGCGGCATGAGTTTGGATTCTCCATGACATGCGGCATGCACGTGGGGCCCCCATGACATGAGTCATGCATTTGGGGCCCCTGTGACACGCGGCATGCACGTGGGGCCCCCATGACATGCAACATGCATTTGGGGCCCCCATGTCATGCGGAATGCACGTGAGGCCCCCTTGACATGTGGAATGCATGTGGGGCCCTCATGACATGCGGCATGCATTTGGGCCCCCCATGACATGTGGAATGCCTGCGGGGCCCCTATGACATGCGGCATGCATTTGTGGGCCCCAAGACATGCGGCATGCATGTGGGGCACCCATGACATGCGGCTTGCAATTGGGGCCCCGATGACATGCGGCATGCACGTGGGGCCCCCATGACATGCTGCATGCATTTGGTGTGCCCGAAACATGCGGCATGCACGTGGGGCCGCTATGACATGACGCATGCATTTGGGGCCCCCATTTCATGCGGCATGCACATGGGGCCCCCATGACATGCGGCATACGCTTGTGGCCCCAATGACATGCGGCATGAGTTTGGATCCCCCATGACATGTGGCATGCACGTGGGGCCTCCATGACATGAGTCATGCATTTGGGGCCGCCATGACATGCTGCATGCATTTGGGGCCCCCATAACATGCGGCATGCATTTGGGCCCCCCATGAAATGCGGCATGCATGTGGGGCCCCCATGACATGTGGCATGCATGTGGGGCCCCATGATATGCGGCATGCAGTTGGGGCCCCCAATACATGCGGCATGCACGTTGGGCACCCATGACATGCGGCATGCATTTATGGCCCCCATGACATGCGGCATGCATGTGGGCACCAATGACATGCGGCATGCACGTGGGGCCCCAATGAGATGAAGCATGCATGTAGGGCCCCCATGAAATGTGCCATGCATCTTTGGCACCTATGACATGCGGCATGCATTTGTAGGCCCCAAGACATGTGGCATGCACGTGGGGCCCCTATGACATGCGGCATGCATTTGTGGGCCCCAAGACATGCTGCATGCATGTGGGGCCTCTATAACATGCGGCATGCTTGTGGGGCCCTCATGACATGCAGCATACATTTGGGGCCCCCGTGACATGCGGCATGCACGTGGGGCCCCCATGACATGCAGCATGCATTTGAATCCCCCATTACATGACGGATGCACGTGGGCCCCCATGACATGCGGCATGCATTTGGGGCCCCCATGACATGCGGAATGCCCGCGGGGCCCCCATGACATGCGGCATGCATGCGGGGCCCTCATGACATGCGGCATGAATTTGAGGCCCCCATGACATGCGGCATGCATGTCGGGCACCCATGACATGCGCCATGTACGTGGTGCCCCTATGACATGCGGCATGCACGTGGGCCCCCAATGACATGAAGCATGCATGTGGGGCCCCCATGACATGCGGCATGCATGTAGGGCCCCCATGAAATGTGCCATGCATGTTTGGCACCTATGACATGCGGCATGCATTTGTAGGCCCCAAGACATGTGGCATGCACGTGGGGCCCCTATGACATGCGGCATGCATTTGATGGCCCCAAGACATGCTGCATGCATGTGGGGCCTCTATAACATGCGGCATGCTTGTGGGGCCCCCATGACATGCAGCATACATTTGGGGCCCCCGTGACATGCGGCATGCATGTGGGGCCCCCATGACAAGCAGCATGCATTTGAATCCCCCATTACATGACGGATGCACGTGGGGCCCCCATGACATGCGGCATGCATTTGGGGCCCCCATGACATGCGGAATGCCTGCGGGGCCCCCATGACATGCGGCATGCATGCGGTGCCCTCATGACATGCGGCATGAATTTGAGGCCCCCATGACATGTGGCATGCATTTGGGTCCCCATGACATGTGGCATGCATTGGGGGCCCCCATGACATGCGGCATGAATGTGGGTCCCATGACATGCGGCATGCATTTGGGCCCCCATGACATGCGGCATGCATTTGGGGCCTGCATAACATGCTGCATGCATTTGGGGTACCTGAGAGATGCGGCATGCATGTGGGGCCCCTATGACATGCCGCATGCATTTGGGGCCCCCATTACATGCGGCATGCACATGGGGCACCCGTGACACGCGGCATACGCTTGGGGCCCCAATGACATGCGGCATGCATTTGGGCCCCCATGACATGTGGCATGCATTTGGGGCCTGCATAACATGCTGCATGCATTTGGGGTACCTGAGACATGCGGCATGCATGTGGGGCCTCTATAACATGCGGCATGCTTGTGGGGCCCTCATGACATGCAGCATACATTTGGGGCCCCCGTGACATGCGGCATGCACGTGGGGCCCCCATGACATGCAGCATGCATTTGAATCCCCCATTACATGACGGATGCACGTGGGCCCCCATGACATGCGGCATGCATTTGGGGCCCCCATGACATGCGGAATGCCCGCGGGGCCCCCATGACATGCGGCATGCATGCGGGGCCCTCATGACATGCGGCATGAATTTGAGGCCCCCATGACATGTGGCATGCATTTGGGTCCCCATGACATGTGGCATGCATTGGGGGCCCCCATGACATGCGGCATGAATGTGGGTCCCATGACATGCGGCATGCATTTGGGCCCCCATGACATGCGGCATGCATTTGGGGCCTGCATAACATGCTGCATGCATTTGGGGTACCTAAGAGAAGCGGCATGCATGTGAGGCCCCTATGACATTCCGCATGCATTTGGGGCCCCCATTACATGCGGCATGCACATGGGGCACCCGTGACAAGCGGCATACGCTTGGGGCCCCAATGACATGCGGCATGCGTTTGGTTCCCCCATGACATGCGGCATGCAGGTGGCGCCCCCATGACATGAGTCATGCATTTGGGGCCCCCGTGACATGCGGCATGCACGTGGGGCCCCGATGACATGCGGCATGCATTTGGGGCACCCATGACTTGCACCATGCACGCGGGGCCCCTTTGACATGCCGCATGAATTTGGGAGCCCCATTACATGCGGCTTGCACGTGGAGCCCCCATGACATGTGGCATGCATGTGGGGCCCCTATGACATGCTGCATGAATTTGGGGCCCCTATGACATGCTGCATGTATTTGGGGCCCCCATGACTTGAGGCATGCATTTGGGGCCCCCATGACATGCGGCATGCATGTAGGGCCCCCAAGAAATGTGCCATGCATGTGGTGCCCCTATGACATGCGGCATGCATTTGTGGGCCCCAAGACATGTGGCATGCACGTGGGGCCCCTATGACATGCGGCATGCATTTGATGGCCCCAAGACATGCTGCATGCATGTGGGGCCTCTATAACATGCGGCATGCTTGTGGGGCCCCCATGACATGCGGCATGCATTTGAATCCCCCATTACATGCGGCATGCACGTGGGGCCCCCATGACATGCGGCATGCATTTGGGGGCCCCATGTCATGCGGAATGCACGTGGGGCCCCTATGACATGCGACATGAATTTGGGAGCCCCATTACATGCGGCATGCACGTGGAGCCCCCATGACATGCGTCATGCATTTGGGCCTCTATGACATGCGGCATGCATTTGGGGCCTGCATAACATGCTGCATGCATTTGGGGTACCTGAGACATGCGGCATGCAGTTGGGGCCCCCAATACATGCGGCATGCATGTGAGGCCCCCATGACATGCGGCATGCACGTGAGACCCCCAAGACATGCGGAATGCCTGCGGGGCCCCCATGATATGCGGCATGCATTTGGGGCCCCCATGACATGCGGCATGCAGGTTTTTCCCCCATGACATGCGGCATGCAGGTGGTTCCCCCATGATATGCGGCATGCATTTGGGGCCCCCAATACATGCGGTATGCACGTTTTGCCCCCATGACATGCTGCATGCATTTGGGGCCCCTATGACATGCTGCATGTATTTGGGGCCCCCATGACTTGAGGCATGCATTTGGGGCCCCCATGACATGCGGCATGCATGTAGGGCCCCCAAGAAATGTGCCATGCATGTGGTGCCCCTATGACATGCGGCATGCATTTGTGGGCCCCAAGACATGTGGCATGCACGTGGGGCCCCCATGACATGCTGCATGCATTTGTGGCCCCCATGATATGCGGCACGCATTTGGGGCCCCCATGACATGCGGCATGCATGTGGGGCCCCCATGAAATAAGCCATGCATGTGGGGCCCCTATGACATGCGGCATGCATTTGTGGGCCCCAAGACATGCTGCATGCATTTGGGGGGCCCCATGACATGCGGCATGCACGTGGGGCCCCCATGATATGCGACATGCATTTGGGGCCCCCATGATTGAGGCATGCATTTTGGGCCCCCTTGACATGCGGCATGCACATGGGCCCCCCAAGACATGCTGCATGCACGTGGGCCCCCATTAAATGCGGCATGCATTTAGGGCCCCCATGAAATGCGGCATGCATTTGTGGCCCCCATGACATGCTGCATGCATGTGGGGCACCATGACATGCGCCATGCATATGGGGCCCCTATGACATGCGGCATGCAATTGGGGCCCCGATGACATGCGGCATGCATGTGGGGCACCCATGACATGCGCCATGTACGTGGTGCCCCTATGACATGCGGCATGCACGTGGGCCCCCAATGACATGAAGCATGCATGTGGGGCCCCCATGACATGCGGCATGCATGTAGGGCCCCCATGAAATGTGCCATGCATGTTTGGCACCTATGACATGCGGCATGCATTTGTAGGCCCCAAGACATGTGGCATGCACGTGGGGCCCCTATGACATGCGGCATGCATTTGATGGCCCCAAGACATGCTGCATGCATGTGGGGCCTCTATAACATGCGGCATGCTTGTGGGGCCCCCATGACATGCAGCATACATTTGGGGCCCCCGTGACATGCGGCATGCATGTGGGGCCCCCATGACAAGCAGCATGCATTTGAATCCCCCATTACATGACGGATGCACGTGGGGCCCCCATGACATGCGGCATGCATTTGGGGCCCCCATGACATGCGGAATGCCTGCGGGGCCCCCATGACATGCGGCATGCATGCGGTGCCCTCATGACATGCGGCATGAATTTGAGGCCCCCATGACATGTGGCATGCATTTGGGTCCCCATGACATGTGGCATGCATTGGGGGCCCCCATGACATGCGGCATGAATGTGGGTCCCATGACATGCGGCATGCATTTGGGCCCCCATGACATGCGGCATGCATTTGGGGCCTGCATAACATGCTGCATGCATTTGGGGTACCTGAGAGATGCGGCATGCATGTGGGGCCCCTATGACATGCCGCATGCATTTGGGGCCCCCATTACATGCGGCATGCACATGGGGCACCCGTGACACGCGGCATACGCTTGGGGCCCCAATGACATGCGGCATGCATTTGGGCCCCCATGACATGTGGCATGCATTTGGGGCCTGCATAACATGCTGCATGCATTTGGGGTACCTGAGACATGCGGCATGCATTTGGGGCCCTAATGACATGCGGCATGCCTGTTGGGCCCCCATGACATGCAGCATGCATTTGGGGCCACTATGACATGCGGCATGCATTTGGGGCCCCAATACATGCGGCATGCACGTTGGGCCCCCATGACATGTGGCATGCATTTGGGTCCCCATGACATGCGGCATGCATGTGGGGCCCCCATGACATGTGGCATGCATTTGCGGGCCCCATGACATGTGTTATGCACGTGGGGCCCCTATGACATGCGTTATGCATTTGGATCCCCCATTACATGCTGCATGCAAGTGGGGCCCCCATGACATGCCGCATACATTTGTGGCACCGTGACATGAGGCATGCACGTGGGGCCCCCATGACATGCAACAAGCACGTGGGGCCCCAATGACATGCAGCATGTACGTTGGGCACCCATGACATGTGGCATGCATCAATGGCCCCCATGACATGCGGCATGCATTTGGGGCCCCCATGACTTGAGGCAAGCATGTGGGGCCCCCATGACATGCACCATGCATGTGGGGCCCCTATGACATGCTGCATGCATTTGGGGCACCCAAGACTTGAGGCATGCATTTGGGGCCCCCATGACATGCGGCATGCATGTAGGGCCCCCATGAAATGTTCCATGCATGTGGGACCCCTATGACATGTGGCATGCATTTGTGAGCCCCAAGACATGTGGCATGCACGTGGGGCCCCCATGACATGCTGCATGCATTTGTGGCCCCCATGATATGCGGCACGCATTTGGGGCCCCCATGACATGAGGCATGCATGTGGGGCCCCCATGAAATGAGCCATGCATGTGGGGCCCCTATGACATGCGGCATGCATTTGTGGGCCCCAAGACATGCTGCATGCATTTGGGGGGCCCCATGACATGCAGCATGCACGTGGGGCACCCATGAAATGCGGCATGCATTTCGGGCCCCCATGACATGCGGCATGCATTTAGGGCCCCCATGATATGCGGTATGCATGCGGCGCCCTCATGACATGCGGCATGCATTTGGGGCCCCCAATACATGCGGCATGCACGTGGGGCCCCCATGATATGCGGCATGCTTTTGGGGCCCCATGACTTGAGGCATGCATTTTGGGCCCCCATGACATGTGGCATGCACATGGGGCCCCCATTACATGCGGCATGCACATGGGGCCCCCATGACATGCGGCATACTCTTGGGGCCCCAATGACATGCGGCATGAGTTTGGATTCTCCATGACATGCGGCATGCACGTGGGGCCCCCATGACATGAGTCATGCATTTGGGGCCCCTGTGACACGCGGCATGCACGTGGGGCCCCCATGACATGCAACATGCATTTGGGGCCCCCATGTCATGCGGAATGCACGTGAGGCCCCCTTGACATGTGGAATGCATGTGGGGCCCTCATGACATGCGGCATGCATTTGGGCCCCCCATGACATGTGGAATGCCTGCGGGGCCCCTATGACATGCGGCATGCATTTGTGGGCCCCAAGACATGCGGCATGCATGTGGGGCACCCATGACATGCACCAGGCACGCGGGGCCCCTATGACATGCGGCATGAATTTTGGGCCCCCAATAAATGCGGCATGCACGTGAGGCCCCCATGATATGCGGCATGCATTTGGGGCCCCCATGACATGCGGCTTGCAATTGGGGCCCCGATGACATGCGGCATGCACGTGGGGCCCCCATGACATGCTGCATGCATTTGGTGTGCCCGAAACATGCGGCATGCACGTGGGGCCGCTATGACATGACGCATGCATTTGGGGCCCCCATTACATGCGGCATGCACATGGGGCCCCCATGACATGCGGCATACGCTTGTGGCCCCAATGACATGCGGCATGAGTTTGGATCCCCCATGACATGTGGCATGCACGTGGGGCCTCCATGACATGAGTCATGCATTTGGGGCCGCCATGACATGCTGCATGCATTTGGGGCCCCCATAACATGCGGCATGCATTTGGGCCCCCCATGAAATGCGGCATGCATGTGGGGCCCCCATGACATGTGGCATGCATGTGGGGCCCCATGATATGCGGCATGCAGTTGGGGCCCCCAATACATGCGGCATGCACGTTGGGCACCCATGACATGCGGCATGCATTTATGGCCCCCATGACATGCGGCATGCATGTGGGCACCAATGACATGCGGCATGCACGTGGGGCCCCAATGAGATGAAGCATGCATGTAGGGCCCCCATGAAATGTGCCATGCATCTTTGGCACCTATGACATGCGGCATGCATTTGTAGGCCCCAAGACATGTGGCATGCACGTGGGGCCCCTATGACATGCGGCATGCATTTGTGGGCCCCAAGACATGCTGCATGCATGTGGGGCCTCTATAACATGCGGCATGCTTGTGGGGCCCTCATGACATGCAGCATACATTTGGGGCCCCCGTGACATGCGGCATGCACGTGGGGCCCCCATGACATGCAGCATGCATTTGAATCCCCCATTACATGACGGATGCACGTGGGCCCCCATGACATGCGGCATGCATTTGGGGCCCCCATGACATGCGGAATGCCCGCGGGGCCCCCATGACATGCGGCATGCATGCGGGGCCCTCATGACATGCGGCATGAATTTGAGGCCCCCATGACATGCGGCATGCATGTGGGGCACCCATGACATGCGCCATGTACGTGGTGCCCCTATGACATGCGGCATGCACGTGGGCCCCCAATGACATGAAGCATGCATGTGGGGCCCCCATGACATGCGGCATGCATGTAGGGCCCCCATGAAATGTGCCATGCATGTTTGGCACCTATGACATGCGGCATGCATTTGTAGGCCCCAAGACATGTGGCATGCACGTGGGGCCCCTATGACATGCGGCATGCATTTGATGGCCCCAAGACATGCTGCATGCATGTGGGGCCTCTATAACATGCGGCATGCTTGTGGGGCCCCCATGACATGCAGCATACATTTGGGGCCCCCGTGACATGCGGCATGCATGTGGGGCCCCCATGACAAGCAGCATGCATTTGAATCCCCCATTACATGACGGATGCACGTGGGGCCCCCATGACATGCGGCATGCATTTGGGGCCCCCATGACATGCGGAATGCCTGCGGGGCCCCCATGACATGCGGCATGCATGCGGTGCCCTCATGACATGCGGCATGAATTTGAGGCCCCCATGACATGTGGCATGCATTTGGGTCCCCATGACATGTGGCATGCATTGGGGGCCCCCATGACATGCGGCATGAATGTGGGTCCCATGACATGCGGCATGCATTTGGGCCCCCATGACATGCGGCATGCATTTGGGGCCTGCATAACATGCTGCATGCATTTGGGGTACCTGAGAGATGCGGCATGCATGTGGGGCCCCTATGACATGCCGCATGCATTTGGGGCCCCCATTACATGCGGCATGCACATGGGGCACCCGTGACACGCGGCATACGCTTGGGGCCCCAATGACATGCGGCATGCATTTGGGCCCCCATGACATGTGGCATGCATTTGGGGCCTGCATAACATGCTGCATGCATTTGGGGTACCTGAGACATGCGGCATGCATTTGGGGCCCTAATGACATGCGGCATGCCTGTTGGGCCCCCATGACATGCAGCATGCATTTGGGGCCACTATGACATGCGGCATGCATTTGGGGCCCCAATACATGCGGCATGCACGTTGGGCCCCCATGACATGTGGCATGCATTTGGGTCCCCATGACATGCGGCATGCATGTGGGGCCCCCATGACATGTGGCATGCATTTGCGGGCCCCATGACATGTGTTATGCACGTGGGGCCCCTATGACATGCGTTATGCATTTGGATCCCCCATTACATGCTGCATGCAAGTGGGGCCCCCATGACATGCCGCATACATTTGTGGCACCGTGACATGAGGCATGCACGTGGGGCCCCCATGACATGCAACAAGCACGTGGGGCCCCAATGACATGCAGCATGTACGTTGGGCACCCATGACATGTGGCATGCATCAATGGCCCCCATGACATGCGGCATGCATTTGGGGCCCCCATGACTTGAGGCAAGCATGTGGGGCCCCCATGACATGCACCATGCATGTGGGGCCCCTATGACATGCTGCATGCATTTGGGGCACCCAAGACTTGAGGCATGCATTTGGGGCCCCCATGACATGCGGCATGCATGTAGGGCCCCCATGAAATGTTCCATGCATGTGGGACCCCTATGACATGTGGCATGCATTTGTGAGCCCCAAGACATGTGGCATGCACGTGGGGCCCCCATGACATGCTGCATGCATTTGTGGCCCCCATGATATGCGGCACGCATTTGGGGCCCCCATGACATGAGGCATGCATGTGGGGCCCCCATGAAATGAGCCATGCATGTGGGGCCCCTATGACATGCGGCATGCATTTGTGGGCCCCAAGACATGCTGCATGCATTTGGGGGGCCCCATGACATGCAGCATGCACGTGGGGCCCCCATGAAATGCGGCATGCATTTCGGGCCCCCATGACATGCGGCATGCATTTAGGGCCCCCATGATATGCGGTATGCATGCGGCACCCTCATGACATGCGGCATGCATTTGGGGCCCCCAATACATGCGGCATGCACGTGGGGCCCCCATGATATGCGGCATGCTTTTGGGGCCCCATGACTTGAGGCATGCATTTTGGGCCCCCATGACATGCGGCATGCACATGGGGCCCCCATTACATGCGGCATGCACATGGGGCCCCCATGACATGCGGCATACTCTTGGGGCCCCAATGACATGCGGCATGAGTTTGGATTCTCCATGACATGCGGCATGCACGTGGGGCCCCCATGACATGAGTCATGCATTTGGGGCCCCTGTGACACGCGGCATGCACGTGGGGCCCCCATGACATGCAACATGCATTTGGGGCCCCCATGTCATGCGGAATGCACGTGAGGCCCCCTTGACATGTGGAATGCATGTGGGGCCCTCATGACATGCGGCATGCATTTGGGCCCCCCATGACATGTGGAATGCCTGCGGGGCCCCTATGACATGCGGCATGCATTTGTGGGCCCCAAGACATGCGGCATGCATGTGGGGCACCCATGACATGCACCAGGCATGCGGGGCCCCTATGACATGCGGCATGAATTTTGGGCCCCCAATAAATGCGGCATGCACGTGAGGCCCCCATGATATGCGGCATGCATTTGGGGCCCCCATGACATGCGGCTTGCAATTGGGGCCCCGATGACATGCGGCATGCACGTGGGGCCCCCATGACATGCTGCATGCATTTGGTGTGCCCGAAACATGCGGCATGCACGTGGGGCCGCTATGACATGACGCATGCATTTGGGGCCCCCATTACATGCGGCATGCACATGGGGCCCCCATGACATGCGGCATACGCTTGTGGCCCCAATGACATGCGGCATGAGTTTGGATCCCCCATGACATGTGGCATGCACGTGGGGCCTCCATGACATGAGTCATGCATTTGGGGCCGCCATGACATGCTGCATGCATTTGGGGCCCCCATAACATGCGGCATGCATTTGGGCCCCCCATGAAATGCGGCATGCATGTGGGGCCCCCATGACATGTGGCATGCATGTGGGGCCCCATGATATGCGGCATGCAGTTGGGGCCCCCAATACATGCGGCATGCACGTTGGGCACCCATGACATGCGGCATGCATTTATGGCCCCCATGACATGCGGCATGCATGTGGGCACCAATGACATGCGGCATGCACGTGGGGCCCCAATGAGATGAAGCATGCATGTAGGGCCCCCATGAAATGTGCCATGCATCTTTGGCACCTATGACATGCGGCATGCATTTGTAGGCCCCAAGACATGTGGCATGCACGTGGGGCCCCTATGACATGCGGCATGCATTTGTGGGCCCCAAGACATGCTGCATGCATGTGGGGCCTCTATAACATGCGGCATGCTTGTGGGGCCCTCATGACATGCAGCATACATTTGGGGCCCCCGTGACATGCGGCATGCACGTGGGGCCCCCATGACATGCAGCATGCATTTGAATCCCCCATTACATGACGGATGCACGTGGGCCCCCATGACATGCGGCATGCATTTGGGGCCCCCATGACATGCGGAATGCCCGCGGGGCCCCCATGACATGCGGCATGCATGCGGGGCCCTCATGACATGCGGCATGAATTTGAGGCCCCCATGACATGCGGCATGCATGTGGGGCACCCATGACATGCGCCATGTACGTGGTGCCCCTATGACATGCGGCATGCACGTGGGCCCCCAATGACATGAAGCATGCATGTGGGGCCCCCATGACATGCGGCATGCATGTAGGGCCCCCATGAAATGTGCCATGCATGTTTGGCACCTATGACATGCGGCATGCATTTGTAGGCCCCAAGACATGTGGCATGCACGTGGGGCCCCTATGACATGCGGCATGCATTTGATGGCCCCAAGACATGCTGCATGCATGTGGGGCCTCTATAACATGCGGCATGCTTGTGGGGCCCCCATGACATGCAGCATACATTTGGGGCCCCCGTGACATGCGGCATGCATGTGGGGCCCCCATGACAAGCAGCATGCATTTGAATCCCCCATTACATGACGGATGCACGTGGGGCCCCCATGACATGCGGCATGCATTTGGGGCCCCCATGACATGCGGAATGCCTGCGGGGCCCCCATGACATGCGGCATGCATGCGGTGCCCTCATGACATGCGGCATGAATTTGAGGCCCCCATGACATGTGGCATGCATTTGGGTCCCCATGACATGTGGCATGCATTGGGGGCCCCCATGACATGCGGCATGAATGTGGGTCCCATGACATGCGGCATGCATTTGGGCCCCCATGACATGCGGCATGCATTTGGGGCCTGCATAACATGCTGCATGCATTTGGGGTACCTGAGAGATGCGGCATGCATGTGGGGCCCCTATGACATGCCGCATGCATTTGGGGCCCCCATTACATGCGGCATGCACATGGGGCACCCGTGACACGCGGCATACGCTTGGGGCCCCAATGACATGCGGCATGCATTTGGGCCCCCATGACATGTGGCATGCATTTGGGGCCTGCATAACATGCTGCATGCATTTGGGGTACCTGAGACATGCGGCATGCATTTGGGGCCCTAATGACATGCGGCATGCCTGTTGGGCCCCCATGACATGCAGCATGCATTTGGGGCCACTATGACATGCGGCATGCATTTGGGGCCCCAATACATGCGGCATGCACGTTGGGCCCCCATGACATGTGGCATGCATTTGGGTCCCCATGACATGCGGCATGCATGTGGGGCCCCCATGACATGTGGCATGCATTTGCGGGCCCCATGACATGTGTTATGCACGTGGGGCCCCTATGACATGCGTTATGCATTTGGATCCCCCATTACATGCTGCATGCAAGTGGGGCCCCCATGACATGCCGCATACATTTGTGGCACCGTGACATGAGGCATGCACGTGGGGCCCCCATGACATGCAACAAGCACGTGGGGCCCCAATGACATGCAGCATGTACGTTGGGCACCCATGACATGTGGCATGCATCAATGGCCCCCATGACATGCGGCATGCATTTGGGGCCCCCATGACTTGAGGCAAGCATGTGGGGCCCCCATGACATGCACCATGCATGTGGGGCCCCTATGACATGCTGCATGCATTTGGAGCACCCAAGACTTGAGGCATGCATTTGGGGCCCCCATGACATGCGGCATGCATGTAGGGCCCCCATGAAATGTTCCATGCATGTGGGACCCCTATGACATGTGGCATGCATTTGTGAGCCCCAAGACATGTGGCATGCACGTGGGGCCCCCATGACATGCTGCATGCATTTGTGGCCCCCATGATATGCGGCACGCATTTGGGGCCCCCATGACATGAGGCATGCATGTGGGGCCCCCATGAAATGAGCCATGCATGTGGGGCCCCTATGACATGCGGCATGCATTTGTGGGCCCCAAGACATGCTGCATGCATTTGGGGGGCCCCATGACATGCAGCATGCACGTGGGGCCCCCATGAAATGCGGCATGCATTTCGGGCCCCCATGACATGCGGCATGCATTTAGGGCCCCCATGATATGCGGTATGCATGCGGCGCCCTCATGACATGCGGCATGCATTTGGGGCCCCCAATACATGCGGCATGCACGTGGGGCCCCCATGATATGCGGCATGCTTTTGGGGCCCCATGACTTGAGGCATGCATTTTGGGCCCCCATGACATGCGGCATGCACATGGGGCCCCCATTACATGCGGCATGCACATGGGGCCCCCATGACATGCGGCATACTCTTGGGGCCCCAATGACATGCGGCATGAGTTTGGATTCTCCATGACATGCGGCATGCACGTGGGGCCCCCATGACATGAGTCATGCATTTGGGGCCCCTGTGACACGCGGCATGCACGTGGGGCCCCCATGACATGCAACATGCATTTGGGGCCCCCATGTCATGCGGAATGCACGTGAGGCCCCCTTGACATGTGGAATGCATGTGGGGCCCTCATGACATGCGGCATGCATTTGGGGCCCCCATGACATGTGGAATGCCTGCGGGGCCCCTATGACATGCGGCATGCATTTGTGGGCCCCAAGACATGCGGCATGCATGTGGGGCACCCATGACATGCACCAGGCACGCGGGGCCCCTATGACATGCGGCATGAATTTTGGGCCCCCAATAAATGCGGCATGCACGTGAGGCCCCCATGATATGCGGCATGCATTTGGGGCCCCCATGACATGCGGCTTGCAATTGGGGCCCCGATGACATGCGGCATGCACGTGGGGCCCCCATGACATGCTGCATGCATTTGGTGTGCCCGAAACATGCGGCATGCACGTGGGGCCGCTATGACATGACGCATGCATTTGGGGCCCCCATTACATGCGGCATGCACATGGGGCCCCCATGACATGCGGCATACGCTTGTGGCCCCAATGACATGCGGCATGAGTTTGGATCCCCCATGACATGTGGCATGCACGTGGGGCCTCCATGACATGAGTCATGCATTTGGGGCCGCCATGACATGCTGCATGCATTTGGGGCCCCCATAACATGCGGCATGCATTTGGGCCCCCCATGAAATGCGGCATGCATGTGGGGCCCCCATGACATGTGGCATGCATGTGGGGCCCCATGATATGCGGCATGCAGTTGGGGCCCCCAATACATGCGGCATGCACGTTGGGCACCCATGACATGCGGCATGCATTTATGGCCCCCATGACATGCGGCATGCATGTGGGCACCAATGACATGCGGCATGCACGTGGGGCCCCAATGAGATGAAGCATGCATGTAGGGCCCCCATGAAATGTGCCATGCATCTTTGGCACCTATGACATGCGGCATGCATTTGTAGGCCCCAAGACATGTGGCATGCACGTGGGGCCCCTATGACATGCGGCATGCATTTGTGGGCCCCAAGACATGCTGCATGCATGTGGGGCCTCTATAACATGCGGCATGCTTGTGGGGCCCTCATGACATGCAGCATACATTTGGGGCCCCCGTGACATGCGGCATGCACGTGGGGCCCCCATGACATGCAGCATGCATTTGAATCCCCCATTACATGACGGATGCACGTGGGCCCCCATGACATGCGGCATGCATTTGGGGCCCCCATGACATGCGGAATGCCCGCGGGGCCCCCATGACATGCGGCATGCATGCGGGGCCCTCATGACATGCGGCATGAATTTGAGGCCCCCATGACATGTGGCATGCATTTGGGTCCCCATGACATGTGGCATGCATTGGGGGCCCCCATGACATGCGGCATGAATGTGGGTCCCATGACATGCGGCATGCATTTGGGCCCCCATGACATGCGGCATGCATTTGGGGCCTGCATAACATGCTGCATGCATTTGGGGTACCTAAGAGAAGCGGCATGCATGTGAGGCCCCTATGACATTCCGCATGCATTTGGGGCCCCCATTACATGCGGCATGCACATGGGGCACCCGTGACAAGCGGCATACGCTTGGGGCCCCAATGACATGCGGCATGCGTTTGGTTCCCCCATGACATGCGGCATGCAGGTGGCGCCCCCATGACATGAGTCATGCATTTGGGGCCCCCGTGACATGCGGCATGCACGTGGGGCCCCGATGACATGCGGCATGCATTTGGGGCACCCATGACTTGCACCATGCACGCGGGGCCCCTTTGACATGCCGCATGAATTTGGGAGCCCCATTACATGCGGCTTGCACGTGGAGCCCCCATGACATGTGGCATGCATGTGGGGCCCCTATGACATGCTGCATGAATTTGGGGCCCCTATGACATGCTGCATGTATTTGGGGCCCCCATGACTTGAGGCATGCATTTGGGGCCCCCATGACATGCGGCATGCATGTAGGGCCCCCAAGAAATGTGCCATGCATGTGGTGCCCCTATGACATGCGGCATGCATTTGTGGGCCCCAAGACATGTGGCATGCACGTGGGGCCCCCATGACATGCTGCATGCATTTGTGGCCCCCATGATATGCGGCACGCATTTGGGGCCCCCATGACATGCGGCATGCATGTGGGGCCCCCATGAAATAAGCCATGCATGTGGGGCCCCTATGACATGCGGCATGCATTTGTGGGCCCCAAGACATGCTGCATGCATTTGGGGGGCCCCATGACATGCGGCATGCACGTGGGGCCCCCATGATATGCGACATGCATTTGGGGCCCCCATGATTGAGGCATGCATTTTGGGCCCCCTTGACATGCGGCATGCACATGGGGCCCCCAAGACATGCGGCATGCACGTGGGCCCCCATTAAATGCGGCATGCATTTAGGGCCCCCATGAAATGCGGCATGCATTTGTGGCCCCCATGACATGCTGCATGCATGTGGGGCACCATGACATGCGCCATGCATATGGGGCCCCTATGACATGCGGCATGCAATTGGGGCCCCGATGACATGCGGCATGCATGTGGGGCACCCATGACATGCGCCATGTACGTGGTGCCCCTATGACATGCGGCATGCACGTGGGCCCCCAATGACATGAAGCATGCATGTGGGGCCCCCATGACATGCGGCATGCATGTAGGGCCCCCATGAAATGTGCCATGCATGTTTGGCACCTATGACATGCGGCATGCATTTGTAGGCCCCAAGACATGTGGCATGCACGTGGGGCCCCTATGACATGCGGCATGCATTTGATGGCCCCAAGACATGCTGCATGCATGTGGGGCCTCTATAACATGCGTCATGCACGTGGGGCCCCCATGATATGCGTCATGCATTTGGGGCCCCCATGACATGCTGCAAGCATTCAGGCCCCCATGACATGCGGCATGCATGTGGGGCCCCAAGACATGCAGCATGCATGTTGGGCCCCATGACATGCGGCATGCATTTGGGCCCCCATGACATGCGACATGCATTTGGGGCCTGCATAACATGCTGCATGCATTTGAGGTACCTGAGACATGCGGCATGCACGTGGGGCCCCTATGACATGCCGCATGCATTTGGCGCCCCCATTACACGTGGCATGCACATGGGGCCCCCATAACATGCGGCATACGCTTGGGGCCCCATTGACATGCGGCATGAGTTTGGATCCCACATGACATGCGGCATGCACGTGGGGCCCCCATGACATGAGTCATGCATTTGGGGCCGCCATGACATGCGGCATGCATTTGGGGCCCCCATGACATGCGGCATGCATTTGGGTCCCCCATGAAATGCGACATGCATGTGGGGCCCCCATGACATGTGGCATGCATTTGGGGGACCAGAGACATGTGGCATGCACGTGGGGCACCTATGACAAGCCGCATGCATTTGGGGCCCCCATAACATGTGGCATGCACATGGGGCCCCCATAACATGCGGCATACGCTTGGGGCCCCATTGACATGCGGCATGCATGTGGGGCCCCCATGACATGTGGCATGCATGTGGGGCCCCATGATATGCGGCATGCAGTTTAGGCCCCCAATACATGCGGCATGCATTTGGATCACCCATTACATGCGTCATGCAAGTGGGGCCCCCATGACAAGCGGGATGCATTTGGGGCCCCCATAACACGCGGCATGCATTTGGGGCCCCAATGACATGCGGCATGCACGTGGGGCCCCCCATGACATGCGGCATGCATGTGGGGCCCCCATGACAGGCGGCACATAATTGGGGCCCCCATGACATGCGGCATGCATTTGGGGCCCCCAAGACATGCGTCATACACGTGGGCCCTCATGACATGCGGCATGCATTTGGGGTCCCCATGACATGCGGCATGCATTTGGGACCTCAATGATATGCGGCATGCAGGTGGGGCCCCCAAGACATGCGTCATGCATTTGGTGCTGCCACGACAAGTGTCATGCATTTGGGGCCACCACGACATGCGGCATGCACGTGGGCCCTCATGACATGCGGCATGCATTTGGGGTCCCCATGACATGCGTCATGCATTTGGGACCCCAATGATATGCGGCATGCAGGTGGGGCACCCATGACATGCGGCATGCATTTGGGACCCCAATGACATGCGGCATGCACGAGGGCCCCCCATGACATGCGGCACAAAATTGGGGCCCCTAAGACATGTGACATGCACTTTTGGGCCCCCATGACATGCGGAATGCATGTGGGGCCCCCATGACAGGCGGCATGTAATTGGGGCCCCCATGACGTGCGTCATGCATTTGGGGCCGCCACGTCATGCGGCATGCATTTGGGGCCCCAATGACATGCGGCATGCACGTAGGGCCCCCATGACATGCGGCATGCTTTTGGGGCCCCCATGACATGCAGCATGCACGGGGGGCCCCCACGACATGTGGCATGCTTTTGGGGCCCCCATGACATTCTTCATGCATTTGGGACCCCAATGACATGCGTCATGCATGTGGGGCCCCTATGATATGCGGCATGCACGTGGGGACCCCAAGACATGCGGCATGAATTTGGGGCCCCATGACATGCGGCATGTATGTGGGGCCCCCATGACAGGCGGCACGTAATTGGGGCCCCCATGACATGCGGCATGCATTTGGGGCCCCCATGACATGCGACATGCATTTGGGACCCCAATGACATGCGGAATGCACGTGGGGCCCCATGACTTGCGGCATGCACGTGGGGCCGCCACGACATGTGGCATGCACGTGGGCCCCCATGACATGCGGCATGCACGTGGGGCCCCCATGACATGCGGCATGCACGTGGGGCCCCCATGACATGCGGCATGCACTTCGGGCTCCCATGACATGCGGCATGCATTTGGGGCCTCTATGACATGCAGCATGCATGTGGGGGCCCCATGACAGGCGGCATGCATTTGGGGCCCCCATGACATGCCACATGCACTTCGGGCTCCGATGACATGCGGCATGCATTTGGGACCCCCATGACATGCGGCATGCATTTGGGGCCCCCATGACATGCGGCATGCACTTCGGGCTCCCATGACATGCGGCATGCATTTGGGGCCCCTATGACATGTGGCATGCATGTGGGGCCCCAAGAAATGCGGCATGAGTTTGGATCCACCATGACATGCGGCATGCACGTGGGGCCCCCATGACATGCGGCATGCAGTTGGGTCCCCCATGAAATGCGGCATGCATGTGGGGCCCCCAGGACATGCGGCATGCATGTGGGACCCCCATGACATGCGTCATGCATTTGGATCCTCCATTACATGCTGCATGCAAGTGGGGCCCCCATGACATGCTGCATGCATGTGGGCCCCCCATGACATGCGGCATGCACGTGGGACCCTCATGACATGCGGCATACATTTGTGGCCCCCGTGACATGAGGCATGCACGTGGGGCCCCTATGACATGACGCATGCATTTGGGGGCCCCATGACATGCGGCATGCATGTGGGACCCCCATGAGATGCGTCATGCATTTGGATCCCCCATTACATGCTGCATGCAAGTGGGGCCCCCATGACATGCGGCATGCATGTGGGCCCCCCATGACATGCGGCATGCATTTGGGGCCCCCATGACATGCGGCATGCATGTGGGGCACCATGACATGCGCCATGCATGTGGGGCCCCTATGACATGCGGCATGCAATTGGGGCCCCAGTGACATGCGGCATGCATGTGGGGCACCCATGACATGCGCCATGTACGTGGGGCCCCTATGACATGCGGCATGCACATGGGGCCCTCATGACATGCAGCATGCATTTGGGGCCACTATGACATGCAGCATGCATTTGGGGCCCCCATGACATGCGGCATGCATGGGGGACCCCCATGATATGCGGCATGCATGTGGGACCCCCATGATATGCGGCATGCATTTGGGTCACCATGACATGTGGAATGCATGCGGGGCCCCCATGACATGCGGCATGCACATGGGGCCCCCATGACATGTGGCATGCATTTGGGGCCCCCATGACATGCGGAATGCCTGCGGGGCCCCCATAACATGCTGCATGCATTTGGGGTACCTGAGACATGTGGCATGCATGTTAGGCCCCTATGACATGCTCCATGCATGTGGGGCCCCATTACATGCGGCATACATTTGGGGCCCCTGTGACATGCGGCATGCATTTGGGGCCCCCATGTCATGCGGAATGCACGTGGGGCCGCCAGGACATGCGGCATGCATTTGGGGCCCCCATGACATGCGGCATGCACGTGGGTCCCCCAGGACATGTGGCATGCACGTGGGGGCCCCCATGACCTGAGTCATGCATTTGGGCCCGCCATGACATGCGGCATGCATTTGGGCCCCAATGACATGCTGCATGCATGTGGGCCCCCCATGACATGCGGCATGCACGTGGGACCCTCATGACATGCGGCATACATTTGTGGCCCCCGTGACATGAGGCATGCACGTGGGGCCCCTATGACATGACGCATGCATTTGGGGGCCCCATGACATGCGGCATGCATGTGGGACCCCCATGACATGCGTCATGCATTTGGATCCCCCATTACATGCTGCATGCAAGTGGGGCCCCCATGACATGCGGCATGCATGTGGGCCCCCCATGACATGCGGCATGCATTTGGGGCCCCCATGACATGCGGCATGCATGTGGGGCACCATGACATGCGCCATGCATGTGGGGCCCCTATGACATGCGGCATGCAATTGGGGCCCCAGTGACATGCGGCATGCATGTGGGGCACCCATGACATGCGCCATGTACGTGGGGCCCCTATGACATGCGGCATGCACATGGGGCCCTCATGACATGCAGCATGCATTTGGGGCCACTATGACATGCAGCATGCATTTGGGGCCCCCATGACATGCGGCATGCATGGGGGACCCCCATGATATGCGGCATGCATGTGGGACCCCCATGATATGCGGCATGCATTTGGGTCACCATGACATGTGGAATGCATGCGGGGCCCCCATGACATGCGGCATGCACATGGGGCCCCCATGACATGTGGCATGCATTTGGGGCCCCCATGACATGCGGAATGCCTGCGGGGCCCCCATAACATGCTGCATGCATTTGGGGTACCTGAGACATGTGGCATGCATGTTAGGCCCCTATGACATGCTCCATGCATGTGGGGCCCCATTACATGCGGCATACATTTGGGGCCCCTGTGACATGCGGCATGCATTTGGGGCCCCCATGTCATGCGGAATGCACGTGGGGCCGCCAGGACATGCGGCATGCATTTGGGGCCCCCATGACATGCGGCATGCACGTGGGTCCCCCAGGACATGTGGCATGCACGTGGGGGCCCCCATGACCTGAGTCATGCATTTGGGCCCGCCATGACATGCGGCATGCATTTGGGCCCCCATGACATGCGGCATGCAGTTCGGGGTCCCATGACATGCGGCATGCATTTGGGCCCCCAAGACATGCGTCATGCATTTGGGGCCGCCACGACATGCGGCATGCACGTGGGCCCCCATGACATGCGTCATGCATTTGGGCCCCCATGACATGCGGCATGCATTTGGGGCCCAAATGCTTGCCGCATGTCATAGGGGCCTCCATGACATGTGGCATGCATGTGGGTCTCCCATGATATGCGGCATGCATTTATGGCCCTCATGACAAGCGGCAAGCATTTGGGCCCCCATGACATGCGGCATGCATGTCTGGCCCCCATGACATGTGGTATGCACGTGGGGCCCCTATGACATGCCGCATGCATTTGGGGCCCCCATGACATGCTCCATGCATGTGGGGCCCCTATGACATGCGGCATGCATTCGTGGCCCCCGAAACATGAGGCATGCACGTGGGGCCCCCATGACATGCGGCAAGCACGTGGGCCCTCATGACATGCGGCATGCACGTGGGGACACAATGACATGCAGCATGCACGTGGGGCCCACATGACATGCGGAATGCACGTGAGTCCCTCATGACATGCGGAACGCCTGCGGGGCCCCAATGACATGTGGCATGCATGTGGGACCCCCATGACATGCGGCATGCATTTGAATCCCCCATTACATGCGGCATGCACGTGGGGCCCCCATGACATGCGGCATGCATTTGGGGCCCCCATGTCATGCGGAATGCACGTGGGGCCCCTATGACATGCGACATGAATTTGGGTGCCCCATTACATGCGGCATGCACGTGGAGCCCCCATGACATGCGTCATGCATTTGGGCCTCTATGACATGCGGCATGCATTTGGGGCCTGCATAACATGCTGCATGCATTTGGGGTACCTGAGACATGCGGCATGCAGTTGGGGCCCCCAATACATGCGGCATGCATGTGAGGCCCCCATGACATGCGGCATGCACGTGAGACCCCCAAGACATGCGGAATGCCTGCGGGGCCCCCATGATATGCGGCATGCATTTGGGGCCCCCATGACATGCGGCATGCAGGTTTTTCCCCCATGAAATGCGGCATGCAGGTGGTTCCCCCATGATATGCGGCATGCATTTGGGGCCCCCAATACATGCGGTATGCACGTTTTGCCCCCATGACATGCTGCATGCATTTGGGGCCCCCATGTTATGGGGCACGCACTTGGGGCCCCCATGCCATGCGGCATGCATGTGGGACCCCTATGACATGCGGCATGCATTTGAGGGCACCAAGACATGCTGCATGCATTTGGGTGGCCCCATGACATGCGGCATGCACGTGTTGCCCCCATGAAATGCGGCATGCATTTGGGGCCCCCATGACATGCGGCATGCACGTGGGGCCCCCATGACATGAGGCATGCACGTGGGGCCCCCATGACATGCGGCATGCATTTGGGGCCCCCATGACATGCAGCATGCATTTGGGGCCCCCATGACATGCAGTATGCACGTGGGGCCCCCATGACATGCGGCATGCATGTGGGGCCCCAATGACATGCTTCATGCATGTGGGGCCCCTATGACATGCGGCATGCATTTGGGGGGCCCAATTACATGTGGCATGCACGTGGGGCCCCCATGACATGCTGCATGCATTTGGGGCCCCCATGATATGCGGCACGCATTTGGGGCCCCCATGACATGCGGCATGCATTTGGGTCCCCCATGAAATGCGGCATGCACGTGGGGCCCCCTGTACATGCGGCATGCATTTGGGGCCCCCATGACATGCGGCATGCAAGTGGGGCCCCCTTGACATGCGACATTCATTTGGGGCCCCCATGACATGTGGCATGCATGGGGGCTCCCATTACATGCGGCATGCATTTGGGGCCTCCATGACATGCGGTATGAATGTGGGGCCCCCATGACATGCGGCATGAATTTGGGGCCCCATGAAATGCGCCATGCATGTGGGACCCCCATGAAATGCGCCATGCATGTGGGACCCCTATGACATGCGACATGCATTTGTGGGCCCCAATACATGCTGCATGCATTTGGGGGGCCCCATGACATGCGGCATGCATTTGGGGCCCCCATGACATGCGGCATGCATTTGGGGCCCCCATGACATGCGGCATGCACGTGGGGCTCCCTTGACATGCGACATTCATTTGGGGCCCTCATGACATGCGGCAAGCATATGGGCCCCCATGACATGCGGCAAGCATTTGGGTCCCCATGACATGCGGCAAGCATTTGGGCCCCCATGACATGCGGCATGCATGTGGGCCCCCAAATGCATGCCGCATGTCATGGGGGCCTCCATGACATGTGGCATGCATGTGGGTCCCCATGACATGTGGTATGCACGTGGGGCCCCTATGACATGCGGCATGCATTCGTGGCCCCCGTAACACGAGGCATGCACGTGGGGCCCCCATGACAAGCGGCAAGCACGTGGGGCCCCAATGACATGAAGCATGCACGTGGGACCCCCATGACATGCGGAATGCACGTGAGGACCCCATGACATGCGGAATGCCTACGGGGCCCCAATGACATGTGGCATGCATGCGGGGCCCTCATGACATGCGGCATGCATTTGAGGCCCCCAATATATGCGGCATGCATGTGGGGCCCCCATGATATGTGGCATGCATTTGGGGCCCCCATGACTTGAGGCATGCATGTGGGGCCCCCATGACATGCACCATGCATGTGGGTCCCCTATGACATGCTGCATGCATTTGGGGCCCCATGACTTGAGGCATGCATTTGAGGCCCCATGACATGCGGCATACATGTAGGGCCCCCAAGAAATGCGCCATGCATGTGGGGCCCCTATGACATGCGGCATGCATTTGTGGGCCCCAAGACATGTGGCATGCACATGGGGCCCCCATGAAATGCGGCACTTATTTGCGGCCCCCATGACATGTGGAATGCCTGCGGGGCCCCCGTGACATGCGGCATGCACGTGGGGCCCCCATGAAATGCGGCATTTATTTGGGGCCCCCATGACATGTGGAATGCCTGCGGGGCCCCCGTGACATGAGGCATGCACGTTGGGCACCCATGACATGCGACATGCATTTATGGCCTCATGACATGCGGCATGCATTTGGGCCCTCATGAAATGTGCCATGCACGTGGGGCCCCCATGACATGTGGCATGCATTTGGGGGCCCCATGACATGCGGCAAGCATTTGGGCCCCCATGACATGCGGCATGCATGTGGGGCCCAAATGCTTGCCGCATGTCATGGGGGCCTCCATGACATGCGGCATGCATGTGGGTCCCCATGACATGCGTCATGCACGTGGGGCCCCCTTGACATGCGACATTCATTTGGGGCCCCCATGACATGTGGCATGCATGTGGGGCTCCCATGACATGCGGCATGCATTTGGGGCCCCCATGACATGTGGTATGCACGTGGGGCCCCTATGACATGCCGCATGCATTTGGGGCCCCCATGACATGCTCCATGCATGTGGGGCCCCTATGACATGCGGCATGCATTCGTGGCCCCCATAACATGAGGCATGCACGTGGGGCCCCCATGACATGCGGCAAGCACGTGCGGCCCCAATGACATGCAGCATGCACATGGGACCCCCATGAAATGCGGAATGCACGTGAGGCCCCCATGACATGCGGAATGCCTGCGGGGCCCCAATGACATGCGGCATGCACGTGAGGCCCCCATGACATGCGGAATGCCTGCGGGGCCCCAATGACATGCGGCATGCATGCGGGGCCCTCATGACATGCGGCATGCATTTGAGGCCCCCAATATATGCGGCATGCATGTGGGGCCCCCATGATATGTGGCATGCATTTGGGGCCCCCATGACTTGAGGCATGCATGTGGGGCCCCCATGACATGCACCATGCATGTGGGGCCCCTATGACATGCTGCATGCATTTGGGGCCACCATGACTTGAGGCATGCATTTGGGGCCACCATGACATGCGGAATGCCTGCGGGGCCCCAATGACATGTGGCATGCATTTGGGACCCCCATGACATGCGGCATGCATTTGAATCCCCCATTACATGCGGCATGCACGTGGGGCCCCCATGACATGTGGCATGCATTTGGGGCCCCCATGACATGCGGAATGCACGTGGGGCCCCTATGACATGCAACATGAATTTGGGAGCCACATTACATGCGGCATGCACGTGGAGCCCCCATGACATGCGGCATGCATTTGGGCCCCCATGACATGCGGCATGCATTTGGGGCCCAAATGCTTGCCGCATGTCATGGGGGCCTCCATGACATGTGGCATGCATGTGGGGCTCCCATGACATGCGGCATGCATTTGGGGCCCCCATGACATGTGCTATGCACGTGGGGCCCCTATGACATGCCGCATGCATTTGGGGCCCCCATGACATGCTCCATGCATGTGGGGCCCCTATGACATGTGGCATGCATTCGTGGCCCCCGTAACATGAGGCATGCACGTGGGGCCCCCATGACATGCGGCAAGCACGTGGGGCCCCAATGACATGCAGCATGCACGTGGGACCCCCATGACATGCGGAATGCACGTGAGGCCCCCATGACATGTGTAATGCTTGCGGGGCCCCAATGACATGCGGCATGCATGCGGGGCCCTCATGACATGCGGCATGCATTTGAGGCCCCCAATATATGCGGCATGCATGTGGGGCCCCCATGATATGTGGCATGCATTTGGGGCCCCCATGACTTGAGGCATGCATGTGGGGCCACCATGACATGCACCATGCATGTGGGGCCCCTATGACATGCTGCATGCATTTGGGGCCCCCATGACTTGAGGCATGCATTTGGGGCCCCCATGACATGCGGCATGCATGTAGGGCCCCCATGAAATGCGCCATGCATGTGGGGCCCCTATGACATGCGGCATGCATTTGTGGGCCCCAAGACATGTGGCATGCACATGGGGTCCCCATGAAATGCGGCATTTATTTTGGGCCCCCATGACATGTGGAATGCCTGCGGGGACCCCGTGACATGCGGCATGCATGTGGGGCCCCCATGAAATGCGGCATTTATTTGGGGCCCCCATGACATGTGGAATGCCTGCGGGGCCCCCGTGACATGCGGCATGCACGTGGGGCCACAATGACATGCAGCATGCACGTGGGGCCCACATGACATGCGGAATGCACGTGAGTCCCCCATGACATGCGTCATGCATTTGGGCCCCCATGACATGCGGCATGCATTTGGGGCCTGCATAACATGCTGCATGCATTTGGGGTACCTGAGACATGCGGCATGCAGTTGGGGCCCCCAATACATGCGGCATGCACGTGAGGCCCCCATGACATGCGGCATGCACGTGAGGCCCCCATGACATGCGGAATGCCTGCGGGGCCCCCATGATATGCGGCATGCATTTGAATCCCCCATTACATGCGGCATGCAGGTGGTTCCCCCATGACATGCGGCATGCAGGTGGTTCCCCCATGACATGCGGCATGCATTTGGGGCCCCCAATACATGCGTCATGCACATTGGGCCCCCATGACATGCTGCATGCATTTGGGGCCCCCATGATATGGGGCACGCACTTGGGGCCCCCATGACATGCGCATGCATGTGGGACCCCCATGAAATGCGACATGCATGTGGGACCCCTATGACATGCGGCATGCATTTGTGGGCCCCAAGACATGCGGCATGCATTTGGGGCCCCCATGACATGCGGCATGCAGTTGGGGCCCCATGACATGCAGCATGCACGTGGCCCCCCCAGTACATGCGGCATGCATTTGGGGCCCCCATGACATGTGGTATGCACGTGGGGCCCCTATGACATGCTGCATGCATTTATGGCCCCCATGACATGCGGCATGCATTTGGGTCCCCCATGGAATGCGGCATGCACGTGGGGCCCCCTGAACATGCGGCATGCATTTGGGGCCCCCATGACATGCGGCATGCACGTGGGGCCCCCTTGACATGCGACATTCATTTGGGGCCCCCATGACATGTGGCATGCATGGGGGCTCCCATTACATGCGACATGCATTTGTGGCCTCCATGACATGCGGTATGAATGTGGGGCCCCCATGACATGCGCCATGCATGTGGGGCCCCTATGACATGCGGCATGCATTTGGGGCCCCCATGATATGCGGCATGCATTTGGGGCCCCCATGACATGCGCATGGATGTGGGACCCCCATGAAATGCGCCATGCATGTGGGACCCCTATGACATGCGGCATGCATTTGTGGGCCCCAAGACATGCTGCATGCATTTGGGGGGCCCCATGACATACGGCATGCATTTGGGTCCCCCATGACATGCGGCATGCATTTGGGGCCCCATGACATGCAGCATGCACGTGGGGCCCCCAGTACATGTGACATGCATTTTGGGCCCCCATGACATGCGGCATGCACGTGGGGCCCCCATTACATGCGGCATGCATTTTGGGCCCCAATGACATGCGGCATGCATGTGGGGCACCCATGACATGTGGCATGCATTTGTGGGCCCCAAGATATGCGGCATGCATGTGGGGCCCCTATGACATTCGGCATCCATTTAGGGGACCCCATGACATGCAGCATGCTTGTTGGGCTCACATGACATGCGGCATGCATTTATCGCCCCCATGACATGCGGCAAGCATTTGAGCCCCCATGACATGCGGCATGCATGTGGGGACCCCATGACATGTGGCATGCATTTGGGGCCCCCATGACTTGAGGCATGCATTTGGGGCCCCCATGACATGTGGCATGCATGTGGGACCCCCATGACATGTGGCATGCATTTGAATCCCCCATTACATGCGGCATGCATTTGTGGGCCCCAAGACATGTGGCATGCACATGGGGTCCCCATGAAATGCGGCATTTATTTGGGGCCCCCATGACATGTGGAATGCCTGCGGGGACCCCGTGACATGCGGCATGCATGTGGGGCCCCCATGAAATGCGGCATTTATTTGGGGCTCCCATGACATGTGGAATGCCTGCGGAGCCCCCGTGACATGCGGCATGCACGTGGGGACACAATGACATGCAGCATGCACGTGGGGCCCACATGACATGCGGAATGCACGTGAGTCCCCCATGACATGCGGAATGCCTGCGGGGCCCCAATGACATGTGGCATGCATGTGGGACCCCCATGACATGCGGCATGCATTTGAATCCCCCATTACATGCGGCATGCACGTGGGGCCCCCATGACATGCGGCATGCATTTGGGGCCCCCATGTCATGCGGAATGCACGTGGGGCCCCTATGACATGCGACATGAATTTTTGAGCCCCATTACATGCGGCATGCACGTGGAGCCCCCATGACATGCGACATGCATTTGGACCCCCATGACATGCGGCATGCATTTTGGGGCCTGCATAACATGCTGCATGCATTTGGGGTACCTGAGACATGCGGCATGCAGTTGGGGCCCCCAATACATGCGGCATGCATCTGAGGCCCCCATGACATGCGGCATGGATGTAGAGCCCCCATGACATGCGGAATGCATGTGGGGACCCCATGACATGCGGCATGCATTTGGGCCCCCCATGACATGCAGCATACATTTGAGGCCCCCATGACATGCGGCATGCATGTGGGGCCCCATGACATGCGGCATGCATGTGGGGCCCCTATGACATGCACCATGCATGTGGGGCCCCCATGACATGTGGCACGTATTTGAGGCCCCCATGACATGCGGCATGCGTGTCGGCTACAATGATATGTGCCATGCATTTGGGTCCCCCATCACGTGCAGCATGCATTTGAGGCCCCCAAGACATGGGGCATGCATCTGGGTCCCCATGACATGCAGCATGCATTTGGGCCCCCAATGAAATGTCGCATGCACGTGTGGCCCCCATGACATGTGGCATTCATTTTTGGCCCCCATGACATGCGGCATGCATTTGGGGCACCCATAACATGCGTCATGCACGTGGGGCCCCATGACATGCGGTATGCACGTGGAGCCCCATGACATGCGGTATGCATGTGGTGCCCCATGACATGTGGCATGCATGTGGGCCCTCATGACATGCGGCATGCACAAGGGGCCCCATGACATGCGTCATGCACTTGGGGCCACATGACATGCGGCATGCATTTGGGGCCCCCATGACATGTAGCATGCATGTGGGCCCTCATGACATGCGGCATGCACAAGGGGCCCCATGACATGCGTCATGCACTTGGGGCCACTTGACATGCGGCATGCATTTGGGGCCCCCATGACATGTGGCATACATTTGGGTCCCCCATCACGTGCAGCATGCATTTGAGGCCCCCAAGACATGGGGCATGCATGTGGGGCCCCATGACATGCAGCATGCATTTGTGGCCTCTGACATGCAGCGTGCATTTGGGCCCCCAATGAAATGTGGCATGCACGTGGGGCCTCGTTGACATGTGGCATGCATGTGGAGCCCACATGACATGTGTCATGCACGTGTGGCCCCCATGACATGTGGCATGCATTTTTGGCCCCCATGACATGCGGCATGCATTTGGGGCACCCATAACATGCGTCATGCCCGTGGGGCCCCATGACATGCGGTATGCACGTGGAGCCCGATGACATGCGGTATGCATGTGGTGCCCCCATGACATGTGGCATGCATGTGGGCCCCCATGACATGCGGCATGCACATGGGGCCCCATAACATACGTCATGCACTTGGGGCCACATAACATGCGGCATGCATTTGGGGCCCCCATGACATGCAGCATGCACGTGGGGCCCCCAGTACATGCGACATGCATTTTGGGCCCCCATGACATGCGGCATGCACGTGGGGCCCCCATTACATGCGGCATGCATTTTGGGCCCCAATGACATGCGGCATGCATGTGGGGCACCCATGACATGTGGCATGCATTTGTGGGCCCCAAGATATGCGGCATGCATGTGGGGCCCCTATGACATTCGGCATCCATTTAGGGGACCCCATGACATGCAGCATGCTTGTTGGGCTCACATGACATGCGGCATGCATTTATCGCCCCCATGACATGCGGCAAGCATTTGAGCCCCCATGACATGCGGCATGCATGTGGGGACCCCATGACATGTGGCATGCATTTGGGGCCCCCATGACTTGAGGCATGCATTTGGGGCCCCCATGACATGTGGCATGCATGTGGGACCCCCATGACATGTGGCATGCATTTGAATCCCCCATTACATGCGGCATGCATTTGTGGGCCCCAAGACATGTGGCATGCACATGGGGTCCCCATGAAATGCGGCATTTATTTGGAGCCCCCATGACATGTGGAATGCCTGCGGGGACCCCGTGACATGCGGCATGCATGTGGGGCCCCCATGAAATGCGGCATTTATTTGGGGCTCCCATGACATGTGGAATGCCTGCGGAGCCCCCGTGACATGCGGCATGCACGTGGGGACACAATGACATGCAGCATGCACGTGGGGCCCACATGACATGCGGAATGCACGTGAGTCCCCCATGACATGCGGAATGCCTGCGGGGCCCCAATGACATGTGGCATGCATGTGGGACCCCCATGACATGCGGCATGCATTTGAATCCCCCATTACATGCGGCATGCACGTGGGGCCCCCATGACATGCGGCATGCATTTGGGGCCCCCATGTCATGCGGAATGCACGTGGGGCCCCTATGACATGCGACATGAATTTTTGAGCCCCATTACATGCGGCATGCACGTGGAGCCCCCATGACATGCGACATGCATTTGGGCCCCCATGACATGCGGCATGCATTTTGGGGCCTGCATAACATGCTGCATGCATTTGGGGTACCTGAGACATGCGGCATGCAGTTGGGGCCCCCAATACATGCGGCATGCATCTGAGGCCCCCATGACATGCGGCATGGATGTAGAGCCCCCATGACATGCGGAATGCATGTGGGGACCCCATGACATGCGGCATGCATTTGGGCCCCCCATGACATGCAGCATACATTTGAGGCCCCCATGACATGCGGCATGCATGTGGGGCCCCATGACATGCGGCATGCATGTGGGGCCCCTATGACATGCACCATGCATGTGGGGCCCCCATGACATGTGGCACGTATTTGAGGCCCCCATGACATGCGGCATGCGTGTCGGCTACCATGATATGTGCCATGCATTTGGGTCCCCCATCACGTGCAGCATGCATTTGAGGCCCCCAAGACATGGGGCATGCATCTGGGTCCCCATGACATGCAGCATGCATTTGGGCCCCCAATGAAATGTCGCATGCACGTGTGGCCCCAATGACATGTGGCATTCATTTTTGGCCCCCATGACATGCGGCATGCATTTGGGGCACCCATAACATGCGTCATGCACGTGGGGCCCCATGACATGCGGTATGCACGTGGAGCCCCATGACATGCGGTATGCATGTGGTGCCCCATGACATGTGGCATGCATGTGGGCCCTCATGACATGCGGCATGCACAAGGGGCCCCATGACATGCGTCATGCACTTGGGGCCACATGACATGCGGCATGCATTTGGGGCCCCCATGACATGTAGCATGCATGTGGGCCCTCATGACATGCGGCATGCACAAGGGGCCCCATGACATGCGTCATGCACTTGGGGCCACTTGACATGCGGCATGCATTTGGGGCCCCCATGACATGTGGCATACATTTGGGTCCCCCATCACGTGCAGCATGCATTTGAGGCCCCCAAGACATGGGGCATGCATGTGGGGCCCCATGACATGCAGCATGCATTTGTGGCCTCTGACATGCAGCGTGCATTTGGGCCCCCAATGAAATGTGGCATGCACGTGGGGCCTCGTTGACATGTGGCATGCATGTGGAGCCCACATGACATGTGTCATGCACGTGTGGCCCCCATGACATGTGGCATGCATTTTTGGCCCCCATGACATGCGGCATGCATTTGGGGCACCCATAACATGCGTCATGCCCGTGGGGCCCCATGACATGCGGTATGCACGTGGAGCCCGATGACATGCGGTATGCATGTGGTGCCCCCATGACATGTGGCATGCATGTGGGCCCCCATGACATGCGGCATGCACATGGGGCCCCATAACATACGTCATGCACTTGGGGCCACATAACATGCGGCATGCATTTGGGGCCCCCATGACATGCAGCATGCACATGGGGCCCCATGACATGCGGCATGCATGTGGAGGTCCCATGACAGGCAGTATGCATTTGGGGCCCCAATGACATGCGGCATGCATTTGGGGCCTCCATGACATGTGGCATGCATTTGGGGCCCCCATGACATGTGGCATGCACATGGGGCCCCATGACATGCGGCATGCATTTGGGGCACCTATGACATGCGGTATGCATGTGGGGCCCATGATATGCGGTATGCACATGTTCCCCCAATGACATGCGGTATGGATGTGGACCCCATGGCATGTGGCATGCACATGGGGCCCCATGACATGCGGCATGCATTTTGGGACCAATGCCATGCGGTATGCACTTGGGGCCCCATGATATGCGGTATGCACGTGTTGCCCCCATTACATGCGGTATGCATGAGTGTCCCCCATGACATGCGGCATGAAATTGGTACCCCCATGACATTCGGCATCCACATGGGGCCCCATGACATGCGGCATGCATTTGGGGCCACAAGACATGCGGCATGCATGTGGAGCTCCCAATGCATGCAGTATGCATTTGGGGCCCCCATGACATGAGGCATGCATAGGAGGTCCCTATGACATGCGGTATGCACGTGGGTCCCCCATGACATGGGGTATGCATTTGGGGTACACATGATATGCGGCATGCATTTGGGGTACCCATGACAAGCGGCATGCATTTGGGGCACCCATGACATACGGCATGCATTTGGGGCCCCCCTGACATGTGGCTTGCATTTGGGGCCCCCATGACATGTGGCATGCATGTGGGGCCCCATGACATGCGGCATGCACGTGGGGCTTTCATGACATGCGGCATGCACGTGGGTCCCCCATGACATGTGGCATGCATGTGGGGCTACCATGACATGTTGCATGCATTTGGGGCCCCCATCACATGCAGCATGCATTTGGGGCCCCAGACATGCAGCATGCATTTGGGGCCCCCAATGAAATGTGGAATGCACGTGGGGCCCCCATGACATGCGACATGAATGTGTGACCCCCATGACATTCGGAATGCATTTGGGGCCCCTATGACACGCGGCATGCTTTTTTGGCCCCCATGACATGTGGCTTGCATTTGGGGCCCCCATGACATGTGGCATGCACATGGGGCCTCCATGATATGTAGAATGCATTTGGTGCCACCATGACATGCTTCATGCATGTGGGGCCCAAATGACATGCGACATGCATTTGGGGTACCCAAGACATGCGGCATGCATGTTGGGCCCCCATGACATGCCTCAAGCACTTGGGGCCCCCATGTCATGCGGTATGCTCTTGGGGCCCCCATGACATGTGGCATACATTTGGGGCCCCCATGACATGCGGCATGCATTTGGGGCCCCCATGACATGAGGCATGCACGTGGGGACCACATGACATGCGGCTTGCATTTGGGGCCCCCATGACATGCAGCATACATTTGGGGCCCCCATGACATGCGGCATGCATGTGAGGCCCCATGACATGCGGCATGCATGTGGGGCCTCCATGACATGCATCATGAATGTGAGGCCCCATGACATGCGGCATGCACGTGGGCCCCCATGACATGCGGCAAGCATTTGGGGCCCCCATGACATTCGGCATGCATTTGGGGCCCCCATGACATGCGGCATACGCTTGGGTTCCCCATGACATGCGGCATGCACGTGGGGCCCCCATGACATGCGGAATGCACGTGGGGCCCCCAGAACATGCGGCATGCATTTGGGGCCCCCATGACATGCGGCATGCACGTGGGGCCCCCACGACATGTGGCATGCTTTTGGGGCCCCCATGAAATTCTTCATGCATTTGCGCCCCCATGACATGCGGCATGCATATGGGGCCCCCATGACATGCGGCATGCACTTCGGGCTCCCATGACATGCGGCATGCATTTGGGGCCCCTATGACATGCGGCATGCATGTGGGGCCCCCATGACATGCGGCATGCATTTGGGGCCCCCAAGACATGCGGCATGCATTTCTGGCCCCCACGACATGTGGCATGCTTTTGGGGCCCCCAAGACATGCGGCATGCACGTGGGGCCCCCACGACATGTGGCATGCTTTTTGGGCCCCCATGACATTCTTCATGCATTTGGGGCCCCAATGACATGCGGCATGCATTTGTGGCCCCAATAACATGTGTCATGCACGTGGGGCCCCCATGACAAGCGGGATGCATTTGGGGCCCCTATGACATGCGGCATGCATGTGGGGCCCCCATGACATGCGGCATGCATTTGGGGCCCCCAAGACATGCGTCATGCATTTGGGGCCCCCATGACATGCGGCATGCACTTCGGGGTCCCATGACATGCGGCATTCATTTGGTCCACCTATAACATGCGGCATGCATGTGGGGCCCCCATGACAGGCGGCACATAATTGGGGCCCCCATAACATGCGGCATGCATTTGGGGCCCCCAAGACATGCGTCATGCATTTGGGGCCGCCACGACATGCGGCATGCACGTGGGCCCCCATGACATGCGGCATACATTTGGGGCCCCCATGACATGCGGCATGCATTTGGGGCCCCAATGACATGCGGCATGCATTTGGGGCCCCCATGACATTCGACATGCACGTGGGCACCCATGACATGCGGCATGCACATGGGGCCCCCATGACATGCGGCATGCATTTGGGGCTCCCATGACAAGCGGGATGCATTTGGGGCCCCAATGACATGCGGCATACATTTGGGGCCCCCATGACATGCGGCATGCATTTGGGGACCCCATGACATGTGGCATGCACTTCGGGCACCCATGACATGCGGCATGCATTTGGAGCCCCCAAGACATGCGTCATGCATTTGGGGCTGCCGCGACATGCGGCATGCATGTGGGGCCCCCATGACATGCTTCATGCATTTGGGCCTCCCATGACATGCGGCATGCATTTGGGGCTCCCAAGACATGCGGCATGCTTTTGGGGCCCCCATGACATGCGGCATGCACGTGGGGCCCCCTCGACATGTGGCATGCTTTTGGGGCCCCCATGACATTCTTCATGCATTTGGGACCCCAATGACATGCGTCATGCACGTGGGGCCCCTATGATATGCGGCATGCACGTGGGGCCCCAAGACATGCGGCATGCATTTGGGGCCCCCATGACATGCGGCATGCATGTGGGGCCCCCATGACAGGCGGCACGTAATTGGGGCCCCCATGACAGGCGGCATGCATTCTGGCCCCCATGACATGTGACATGCATTTGGGACCCCAATGACATGCGGCATGCACGTGGGGCCCCCATGACTTGCGGCATGCTTTTGGGGCCCCCATGACATGCGGCATACACGTGGGGCCCCCACGACATGTGGCATGCTTTTGGGGCCCCCATGACATTCTTCATGCATTTGGGACCCCAATGACATGCGTCATGCATTTGGGGCCCCCATGACATGCTTCATGCATTTGGGGCTCCCATGATATGCGGCATGCATTTGGGGCCCCTATGACATGCGGCATGCATGTGGGGCCCCCATGTCAGGCGGCACATAATTGGGGCCCCCATGACATGCGGCATGCATTTGGGGCCCCCAAGACATGCATCATGCATTTGGGGCCGCCACGACATGCGGCATGCACGTGGGCCCCCATGACATGCGGCATACATTTGGGGCCACCATGACATGCGGCATGCATTTGGGGCCCCAATGACATGCGGCAAGCATTTGGGGCCCCCATGACATTCGGCATGCACGTGGGCACCCATGACATGCGGCATGCATTTGGGGCCCCCATGACATTCGGCATGCACGTGGGCACCCATGACATGCGGCATGCACATGGGGCCCCCATGACATGCGGCATGCACGTGGGGCCCCCACGACATGTATCATGCTTTTGGGTCCCCCATGAAATTCTTCATGCATTTGGGGCCCCCATGACATGCGGCATGCACTTCGGGCTCCCATGACATGCGGCATGCATTTGGGGCCCCTATGACATGCGGCATGTATGTGGGGCCCCCATGACATGCGGCATGCTTTTGGAGCCCCCATGTAATTCTTCATGCATTTGGGACCCCAATGACATGCGTCATGCACGGGGGGCCCCTATGATATGCGGCATGCACGTGGGGCCCCCAAGACATGCGGCATGCATTTGGGGCCCCATGACATGCGACATGCCTTTGGGGCCCCAATGACATGCGGAATGCACGTGGGGCCTCCATGACATGCGGCATGCATTTGGGGCCCCCATGACATGCGGCATGAACGTGGGGCTCCCATGACATGCGGCATGCATTTGGGGCCTCTATGACATGCAGCATGCATGTGGGGGCCCCATGACAGGCGGCATGCATTTGGGGCCCCCATGACATGCCGCATGCACTTCGGGCTCCCATGACATGCGGCATGCATTTGGGGCCCCCATGACATGCGGCATGCATTTGGGACCCCCATGACATGCGGCATGCATTTGGGACCCCCATGACATGCGGCATGCATTTGGGGCCCCCATGACATGCGGCATGCATTTGGGGCCTGCATAACATGTTGCATGCATTTGGGGTACCTGAGACATGCGGCATGCACGTGGGGCCCCATGACATGCTGCATGTATTTGGGGTGCCCGAGACATGCCGCATATCATGGGGGCCCCAAATGCATGCCGCATGTCATGGGGGTCCCAAATGCATGCCGCATGTCATGGGGGTCCCCATGACCTGAGTAATGCATTTGGGCCCGCCATGACATGCGGCATGCATTTGGGCCCCCATGACATGCGGCATGCATGTGGGGCACCCATGACATGCGGAATGTATTTGGGGGGCCCATGACATGCGGCATGGACATGGGGCCCCCATGACATGCGGCATGCTCGTGGGGCCCCCAGGACATGCGGCATGCATTTGGGGCCCCCATGACATGTGGCATGCATGTGGGGCCCCCATGACAGGCGGCACATAATTGGGGCCCCCATGACATGCGGCATGCATTTGGGGCCCCCAAGACATGCGTCATGCATTTGGGGCCGCCACGACATGCGGCATGCATGTGGGCCCCCATGACATGCGACATGCTTTTGGGGCCCCCATGACATGCCGCATGCATTTGGGGCCCCCATGACATGTGGCATGCATGTGGGGCCCCCATGACAGGCGGCACATAATTGGGGCCCCCATGACATGCGGCATGCATTTGGGGCCCCCAAGACATGCATCATGCATTTGGGGCCGCCACGACATGCGGCATGCACGTGGGCCCCCATGACATGCGGCATGCATGTGGGGCCCCCATGACATGCGGCATGCATGTGGGGCCCCCATGACATGCGGCATGCATTTGGGGCCCCAATGACATGCGGCATGCATTTGGGGCCCCAATGACATGCGGCATGCACTTGGGGCCCCCATGACATGCGGCATGCACGTGGGGCCCCCAAGACATGCGGCATGCATTTGGGGCCCCCATGACATGCGGCATGCATTTGGGGTCCCCATGACATGCGGCATGCACTTCGGGCTCCCATGACATGCGGCATGCATTTGGGGACCCCATGACATGTGGCATGCACTTCGGGCTCCCATGACATGCGTCATGCATTTGGGGCTGCCGCGACATGCGGCATGCATTTGGGGCCCCCATGACATTCTTCATGCATTTGGGACTCCAATGACATGCGTCATGCACGTGGGGCCCCTATGATATGCGGCATGCACGTGGGGCCCCAAGACATGCGGCATGCATTTGGGGCCCCTATGACATGCGGCATGCATGTGGGGCCCCCATGACAGGCGGCACGTAATTGGGGCCCCCATGACAGGCGGCATGCATTTGGGGCCCCCATGACATTTGACATGCATTTGGGACCCCAATGACATGCGGCATGCACGTGGGGCCCCCATGACTTGCGGCATGCACGTGGGGCCCCCATGACATTCGGCATGCACGTGGGCACCCATGACATGCGGCATGCATTTGGGGCCCCCATGACATTCGGCATGCACGTGGGCACCCATGACATGCGGCATGCACATGGGGCCCCCATGACATGCGGCATGGACGTGGGGCCCCCACGACATGTGGCATGCTTTTGGGGCCCCCATGAAATTCTTCATGCATTTGGGGCCCCCATGACATGCGGCATGCATTTGGGGCCCCCATGACATGCGGCATGCACTTCGGGCTCCCATGACATGCGGCATGCATTTGGGGCCCCTATGACATGCGGCATGTATGTGGGGCCCCCATGACATGCGGCATGCTTTTGGGGCCCCCATGACATTCTTCATGCATTTGGGACCCCAATGACATGCGTCATGCACGTGGGGCCCCTATGATATGCGGCATGCACGTGGGGCCCCCAAGACATGCGGCATGCATTTTTGGCCCCCATGACATGCGTCATGCACGTGGGGCCCCCATGACAAGCGGGATGCATTTGGGGCCCCAATGACATGCGGCATGCATTTGGGACCCCAATGACAAGCGTCATGCACGTGGGGCCCCCATGACAAGCGGGATGCATTTGGGGCCCCCATGACATGCGTCATGCATTTGGGGCCCCCAAGACATGCGTCATGCATTTGGGGCCGCCACGACATGCGGCATGCACGTGGGGCCCCCATGACATGTGGCATGCATTTGAGGCCCCCATGACATGCGGCATACGCTTGGGTTCCCCATGACATGCGGCATGCATGTGGGGCCCCCATGACATGCGGAATGCACGTGGGGCCCCCAGGACATGCGGCATGCATTTGGGGCCCCCATGACATGCAGCATGCACGTGGGTCCCCCAGGACATGTGGCATGCATTTGGGGCCCCCATGACATGTGGCATGCATTTGGGGCCTGCATAACATGTTGCATGCATTTGGGGTACCTGAGACATGCGGCATGCACGTGGGGCCCCATGACATGCTGCATGTATTTGGGGTGCCCGAGACATGCTGCATGCATGTGGGGCCCCTATGACAAGCCACATGCATTTGGGTCCCCATGACATGCGGCATGCACGTGGGGGCCCCCATGACCTGAGTCATGCATTTGGGCCCGCCATGACATGCGGCGTGCATTTGGGCCCCCATGACATGCGGCATGCATGTGGGGCACCCATGACATGCGGAATGTATTTGGGGGGCCCATGACATGCGGCATGGACATGGGGCCCCCATGACATGCGGCATGCTCGTGGGGCCCCCATGACATGTGGCATGCATGTGGGGCCCCCATGACATGCGCCATGCATGTGGGGCCCCTATGACATGCAGCATGAATTTGGGGGCCCCATTACATGCGCATGCACGTGGAGCCCCCATGACAGGCGGCGTGCATGTGGGACTCCCATGACATGCGTCATGCATTTGGGCCCCTGTGACATGCGGCATGCACGTGGGGCCGCCATGACATGTGGCATGCACGTGGGGGCCCCCATGACCTGAGTCATGCATTTGGGCCCGCCATGACATGCGGCATGCATTTGGGCCCCCATGACATGCGGCATGCATTTGGGACCTCAATGATATGCGGCATGCAGGTGGGGCACCCATGACATGCGGCATGCATTTGGGGCCCCCATGACATGCAGCATGCATTTGGGGCCCCCATGACATGCGGCATGCACGTGGGCCCCAATGACATGCGGCATGCATTTGGGGCCCCCATGACATGCGGAATGCCTGTGGGGCCCCCATGACATGCGGCATGCATTTGGGGCTCCCATGACATGCGGCATGCATTTGGGACCCTAATGACATGCGGCATGCACGTGGGTCCCCCATGACATGCGGTATGCATTTGGGGCCCCCATGACACGCGGCATGCATTTGGGACCCCAATGATATGCGGCATGCAGGTGGGGCACCCATGACATGCGGCATGCATTTGGGACCCCAATGACATGCGGCATGCACGAGGGCCCCCCATGACATGCGGCATGCATTTATGGCCCCCATGACATGAGGCACAAAATTGGGGCCCCCAAGACATGTGACATGCACTTTTGGGCCCCCATGACATGCGGAATGCATGTGGGGCCCCCATGACAGGCGGCATGTAATTGGGGCCCCGATGACATGCGTCATGCATTTGGGGCCGCCACGTCATGCGGCATGCACGTGGGCCCCCATGACATGCGGCATGCATTTGGGGCCCCCATGACATGCGGCATGCACGTGGGGCCCCCATGACATGCGGCATGCACGTGGGACCCCCATGACATGCGGCATGCATTTGGGGACCCCATGACATGCGGCATGCATTTGGGGGCCCCATGACATGCGGCATGCACTTCGGGCTCCCATGACATGCGGCATGCATTTGGGGCCCCCATGACATGCGGCATGCACTTCGGGCTCCCATGACATGCGGCATGCATTTGGGGCCTCTATGACATGCAGCATGCATGTGGGGGCCCCATGACAGGCGGCATGCATTTGGGGCCCCCATGACATACCGCATGCACTTCGGGCTCCCATGACATGCGGCATGCATTTGGGGCCCCCATGACATGCGGCATGCATTTGGGGCCCCTATGACATGCCGCATGCATTTGGGCCCCCATGACATGCGGCATGCATGTGGGGCACCCATGACATTCGGAATGTATTTGGGGGGCCCATGACATGCGGCATGGACATGGGGCCCCCATGACATTCGGCATGCTCGTGGGGCCCCCAGGACATGTGGCATGCATTTGGGGTCCCCATGATATGCGGCATGCACTTCGGGCTCCCATGACATGCGGCATGCATTTGGGGACCCCATGACATGTGGCATGCACTTCGGGCTCCCATGACATGCGGCATGCATTTGGAGCCCCCAAGACATGCGTCATGCATTTGGGGCCCCCATGGCATTCTTCATGCATTTGGGACCCCAATGACATGCGTCATGCACGTGGGGCCCCTATGATATGCGGCATGCACGTGGGGCTCCCAAGACATGCGGCATGCATTTGGGGCCCCTATGACATGCGGCATGCATGTGGGGCCCCCATGACAGGCGGCACGTAATTGGGGCCCCCATGACAGGCGGCATGCATTTGGGGCCCCCATGACATTTGACATGCATTTGGGACCCCAATGACATGCGGCATGCACGTGGGGCCCCCATGACTTGCGGCATGCACGTGGGGCCCCCATGACATGCGGCATTCACATGGGCCCCCCATGACATGCGGCATGCATTTGGGGCCCCCATGACATGCGGCATACATTTGGGGCCCCCATGACATGCGGCATGCATTTGGGGCCCCAATGACATGCGGCAAGCATTTGGGGCCCCCATGACATTCGGCATGCACGTGGGCACCCATGACATGCGGCATGCATTTGGGGCCCCCATGACATTCGGCATGCACGTGGGCACCCATGACATGCGGCATGCACATGGGGCCCCCATGACATGCGGCATGCTCGTGGGGCCCCCATGACATGTGGCATGCATGTGGGGCCCCCATGACATGCGCCATGCATGTGGGGCCCCTATGACATGCAGCATGAATTTGGGGGCCCCATTACATGCGCATGCACGTGGAGCCCCCATGACAGGCGGCGTGCATGTGGGACTCCCATGACATGCGTCATGCATTTGGGCCCCTGTGACATGCGGCATGCACGTGGGGCCGCCATGACATGTGGCATGCACGTGGGGGCCCCCATGACCTGAGTCATGCATTTGGGCCCGCCATGACCTGCGGCATGCATTTGGGCCCCCATGACATGCGGCATGCATTTGGGACCTCAATGATATGCGGCATGCAGGTGGGGCACCCATGACATGCGGCATGCATTTGGGGCCCCCATGACATGCGGCATGCATTTGGGGCCCCCATGACATGCGGCATGCACGTGGGCCCCAATGACATGCGGCATGCATTTGGGGCACCCATGACATGCGGAATGCCTGTGGGGCCCCCATGACATGCGGCATGCATTTGGGACCTCAATGATATGCGGCATGCAGGTGGGGCACCCATGACATGCGGCATGCACATGGGGCCCCCATGACATGCAGCATGCATTTGGGGCCCCCATGACATGCGGCATGCATTTGGGGCTCCCATGACATGCGGCATGCATTTGGGACCCTAATGACATGCGGCATGCACGTGGGTCCCCCATGACATGCGGTATGCATTTGGGGCCCCCATGACACGCGGCATGCATTTGGGACCCCAATGATATGCGGCATGCAGGTGAGGCACCCATGACATGCGGCATGCATTTGGGACCCCAATGACATGCGGCATGCACGAGGGCCCCCCATGACATGCGGCATGCATTTGGGGCCCCTATGACATGCGGCATGTATGTGGGGCCCCCATGACATGCGGCATGCTTTTGGGGCCCACATGAC
The DNA here is from genome assembly GCF_046119375.1 of Phyllobates terribilis. Lineage (NCBI taxonomy): Eukaryota > Metazoa > Chordata > Amphibia > Anura > Dendrobatidae > Phyllobates > Phyllobates terribilis. The sequence goes on along the minus strand of NW_027362764.1, from coordinate 333,951,654 downwards.
ATTCTTCATGCATTTGGGACCCCAATGACATGCGTCATGCACGTGGGGCCCCTATGATATGCGGCATGCACGTGGGGCCCCCAAGACATGCGGCATGCATTTTTGGCCCCCATGACATGCGTCATGCACGTGGGGCCCCCATGACAAGCGGGATGCATTTGGGGCCCCAATGACATGCGGCATGCATTTGGGGCCCCAATGACAAGCGTCATGCACGTGGGGCCCCCATGACAAGCGGGATGCATTTAGGGCCCCTATGACATGCGGCATGCATGTGGGGCCCCCATGACATGCGGCATGCATTTGGGGCCCCCAAGACATGCGTCATGCATTTGGGGCCGCCACGACATGCGGCATGCACGTGGGGCCGCCATGACATGTGGCATGCATTTGAGGCCCCCATGACATGCGGCATACGCTTGGGTTCCCCATGACATGCGACATGCACGTGGGGCCCCCATGACATGCGGAATGCACGTGGGGCCCCCAGGACATGCGGCATGCATTTGGGGCCCCCATGACATGCAGCATGCATGTGGGTCCCCCAGGACATGTGGCATGCATTTGGGGCCCCCATGACATGTGGCATGCATTTGGGGCCTGCATAACATGTTGCATGCATTTGGGGTACCTGAGACATGCGGCATGCACGTGGGGCCCCATGACATGCTGCATGTATTTGGGGTGCCCGAGACATGCTGCATGCATGTGGGGCCCCTATGACATGCCACATGCATTTGGGTAACCCATGACATGCGGCATGCACGTGGGGGCCACCATGACCTGAGTCATGCATTTGGGCCCGCCATGACATGCGGCATGCATTTGGGCCCCCATGACATGCGGCATGCATGTGGGGCACCCATGACATGCGGAATGTATTTGGGGGGCCCATGACATGCGGCATGGACATGGGGCCCCCATGACATGCGGCATGCTCGTGGGGCCCCCATGACATGTGGCATGCATGTGGGGCCCCCATGACATGCGCCATGCATGTGGGGCCCCTATGACATGCAGCATGAATTTGGGGGCCCCATTACATGCGCATGCACGTGGAGCCCCCATGACAGGCGGCGTGCATGTGGGACTCCCATGACATGCGTCATGCATTTGGGCCCCTGTGACATGCGGCATGCACGTGGGGCCGCCATGACATGTGGCATGCACGTGGGGGCCCCCATGACCTGAGTCATGCATTTGGCCCGCCATGACATGCGGCATGCATTTGGGCCCCCATGACATGCGGCATGCATTTGGGACCTCAATGATATGCGGCATGCAGGTGGGGCACCCATGACATGCGGCATGCATTTGGGGCCCCCATGACATGCGGCATGCATTTAGGGCCCCCATGACATGCGGCATGCAATTCGGGCTCCCATGACATGCGGCATACATTTGGGGCCCCTGTGACATGCGGCATGCATTTGGGGCCCCCATATCATGCTGCATGCATGTGGGGCCCCTATGACATGCCACATGCATTTGGGTCCCCCATGACATGCGGCATGCACGTGGGGGCCCCCATGACCTGAGTCATGCATTTGGGCCCGCCATGACATGCGGCATGCATTTGGGCCCCCATGACATGCGGCATGCATTTGGGACCTCAATGATATGCGGCATGCAGGTGGGGCACCCATGACATGCGGCATGCATTTGGGACCCCAATGACATGCGGCATGCACGAGGGCCCCCCATGACATGCGGCATGCACGAGGGCCCCCCATGACATGCGGCACAAAATTGGGGCCCCCAAGACATGTGACATGCACTTTTGGGCCCCCATGACATGCGGAATGCATGTGGGGCCCCCATGACAGGCGGCATGTAATTGGGGCCCCCATGACATGCGTCATGCATTTGGGGCCGCCACGTCATGCGGCATGCACGTGGGCCCCCATGACATGCGGCATGCATTTGGGGCCCCCATGACATGCGGCATGCACGTGGGGCCCCCATGACATGCGGCATGCATTTGGGGACCCCAAGACATGCGTCATGCATTTGGGGCCGCCACGACATGCGGCATGCACGTGGGGCCCCCATGACATGTGGCATGCATTTGAGGCCCCCATGACATGCGGCATACGCTTGGGTTCCCCATGACATGCGGCATGCACGTGGGGCCCCCATGACATGCGGAATGCACGTGGGTCCCCAGGACATGCGGCATGCATTTGGGGCCCCCATGACATGCAGCATGCACTTGGGGGCCCCCATGACCTGAGTCATGCATTTGGGCCCCCATGACATGCGGCATGCATGTGGGGCACCCATGACATGCGGAATGTATTTGGGGGGCCCATGACATGCGGCATGGACATGGGGCCCCCATGACATGCGGCATGCTCGTGGGGCCCTCATGACATGTGGCATGCATGTGGGGCCCCCATGACATGCGCCATGCATGTGGGGTCCCTATGACATGCAGCATGAATTTGGGGGCCCCATTACATGCACATGCACGTGGAGCCCCCATGACAGGCGGCGTGCATGTGGGACTCCCATGACATGCGTCATGCATTTGGGCCCCTGTGACATGCGGCATGCACGTGGGGCCGCCATGACATGTGGCATGCACGTGGGGGCCCCCATGACCTGAGTCATGCATTTGGGCCCGCCATGACATGCGGCATGCATTTGGGCCCCCATGACATGCGGCATGCATTTGGGACCTCAATGATATGCGGCATGCAGGTGGGGCACCCATGACATGCGGCATGTATTTGGGGCCCCCATGACATTCGGCATGCATTTGGGGCCCCCATGACATGCGGCATGCAATTCGGGCTCCCATGACATGCGGCATACATTTGGGGCCCCTGTGACATGCGGCATGCATTTGGGGCCCCCATATCATGCTGCATGCATGTGGGGCCCCTATGACATGCCACATGCATTTGGATCCCCCATGACATGCGGCATGCACGTGGGGGCCCCCATGACCTGAGTCATGCATTTGGGCCCGCCATGACATGCGGCATGCATTTGGGCTCCCATGACATGCGGCATGCATTTGGGACCTCAATGATATGCGGCATGCAGGTGGGGCACCCATGACATGCGGCATGCATTTGGGGCCCCCATGACATGCGGCATGCATTTTTTGGCCCCCATGACATGCGGCATGCAATTCGGGCTCCCATGACATGCGGCATACATTTGGGGCCCCTGTGACATGCGGCATGCATTTGGGGCCCCCATATCATGCGGAATGCACGTGAGGCCGCCAGGACATGCGGCATGCATTTGGGGCCCCCATGACATGCGGCATGCATGTGGGTTCCCCAGGACATGTGGCATGCATTTGGGGCCCCCATGACATGTGGCATGCATTTGGGGCCTGCATAACATGTTGCATGCATTTGGGATACCTGAGACATGCGGCATGCACGTGGGGCCCCATGACATGCATGTATTTGGGGTGCCCGAGACATGCTGCATGCACGTGGGGCCCCTATGACATGCCGCATGCATTTGGGTCCCCCATGACATGCGGCATGCACGTGGGGGCCCCCATGACCTGAGTCATGCATTTGGGCCCGCCATGACATGCGGCATGCATTTGGGCCCCCATGACATGCGGAATGTATTTGGGGGGCCCATGACATGCGGCATGGACATGGGGCCCCCATGACATGCGGCATGCTCGTGGGGCCCCCAGGACATGCGGCATGCATTTGGGGCCCCCATGACATGTGGCATGCATTTGAGGCCCCCATGACATGCGGCATACGCTTGGGCTCCCCATGACATGCGGCATGCACATGGGGCCCCCATGACATGCGGAATGCACGTGGGGCCCCCAGGACATGCGGCATGCACTTGGGGCCCCCATGACATGCGGCATGCACGTTGGGCCCCCCAGGACATGCGGCATGCATTTGGGACCCCCATGACATGCGGCATGCATTTGGATCCCCCATTACATGCTGCATACATTTGGGGCCCCCATGACATGCGGCATGCATTTGGGGACCCCATGACATGTGGCATGCACTTCGGGCACCCATGACATGCGGCATGCATTTGGAGCCCCCAAGACATGCGTCATGCATTTGGGGCTGCCGCGACATGCGGCATGCATGTGGGGCCCCCATGACATGCTTCATGCATTTGGGGCTCCCATGACATGCGGCATGCATTTGGGGCTCCCAAGACAAGCAGGATGCATTTGGGGCCCCAATGACATGCGGCATACATTTGGGGCCCCCATGACATGCGGCATGCACATGGGGCCCCCATGACATGCGGCATGCATTTGGGGCTCCCATGACAAGCGGGATGCATTTGGGGCCCCAATGACATGCGGCATACATTTGGGGCCCCCATGACATGCGGCATGCATTTGGGGACCCCATGACATGTGGCATGCACTTCGGGCACCCATGACATGCGGCATGCATTTGGAGCCCCCAAGACATGCGTCATGCATTTGGGGCTGCCGCGACATGCGGCATGCATGTGGGGCCCCCATGACATGCTTCATGCATTTGGGGCTCCCATGACATGCGGCATGCATTTGGGGCTCCCAAGACATGCGGCATGCATTTGGGGCCCCCATGACATGCGGCATGCATGTGGGGCCCCCATGACAGGCGGCACGTAATTGGGGCCCCCATGACAGGCGGCATGCATTCTGGCCCCCATGACATGTGACATGCATTTGGGACCCCAATGACATGCGGCATGCACGTGGGGCCCCCATGACTTGCGGCATGCTTTTGGGGCCCCCATGACATGCGGCATACACGTGGGGCCCCCACGACATGTGGCATGCTTTTGGGGCCCCCATGACATTCTTCATGCATTTGGGACCCCAATGACATGCGTCATGCATTTGGGGCCCCCATGACATGCTTCATGCATTTGGGGCTCCCATGATATGCGGCATGCATTTGGGGCCCCTATGACATGCGGCATGCATGTGGGGCCCCCATGTCAGGCGGCACATAATTGGGGCCCCCATGACATGCGGCATGCATTTGGGGCCCCCAAGACATGCATCATGCATTTGGGGCCGCCACGACATGCGGCATGCACGTGGGCCCCCATGACATGCGGCATACATTTGGGGCCACCATGACATGCGGCATGCATTTGGGGCCCCAATGACATGCGGCAAGCATTTGGGGCCCCCATGACATTCGGCATGCACGTGGGCACCCATGACATGCGGCATGCATTTGGGGCCCCCATGACATTCGGCATGCACGTGGGCACCCATGACATGCGGCATGCACATGGGGCCCCCATGACATGCGGCATGCACGTGGGGCCCCCACGACATGTATCATGCTTTTGGGTCCCCCATGAAATTCTTCATGCATTTGGGGCCCCCATGACATGCGGCATGCATTTGGGGCCCCCATGACATGCGGCATGCACTTCGGGCTCCCATGACATGCGGCATGCATTTGGGGCCCCTATGACATGCGGCATGTATGTGGGGCCCCCATGACATGCGGCATGCTTTTGGAGCCCCCATGTAATTCTTCATGCATTTGGGACCCCAATGATATGCGTCATGCACGGGGGGCCCCTATGATATGCGGCATGCACGTGGGGCCCCCAAGACATGCGGCATGCATTTGGGGCCCCATGACATGCGACATGCCTTTGGGGCCCCAATGACATGCGGAATGCACGTGGGGCCTCCATGACATGCGGCATGCATTTGGGGCCCCCATGACATGCGGCATGAACGTGGGGCTCCCATGACATGCGGCATGCATTTGGGGCCTCTATGACATGCAGCATGCATGTGGGGGCCCCATGACAGGCGGCATGCATTTGGGGCCCCCATGACATGCCGCATGCACTTCGGGCTCCCATGACATGCGGCATGCATTTGGGGCCCCCATGACATGCGGCATGCATTTGGGACCCCCATGACATGCGGCATGCATTTGGGACCCCCATGACATGCGGCATGCATTTGGGGCCCCCATGACATGCGGCATGCATTTGGGGCCTGCATAACATGTTGCATGCATTTGGGGTACCTGAGACATGCGGCATGCACGTGGGGCCCCATGACATGCTGCATGTATTTGGGGTGCCCGAGACATGCTGCATGCACGTGGGGCCCCTATGACATGCCGCATGCATTTGGGTCCCCCATGACATGCGGCATGCACGTGGGGGCCCCCATGACCTGAGTAATGCATTTGGGCCCGCCATGACATGCGGCATGCATTTGGGCCCCCATGACATGCGGCATGCATTTGGGCCCCCAAGACATGCGTCATGCATTTGGGGCTGCCGCGACATGCGGCATGCATTTGGGGCCCCCATGACATTCTTCATGCATTTGGGACTCCAATGACATGCGTCATGCACGTGGGGCCCCTATGATATGCGGCATGCACGTGGGGCCCCAAGACATGCGGCATGCATTTGGGGCCCCTATGACATGCGGCATGCATGTGGGGCCCCCATGACAGGCGGCACGTAATTGGGGCCCCCATGACAGGCGGCATGCATTTGGGGCCCCCATGACATTTGACATGCATTTGGGACCCCAATGACATGCGGCATGCACGTGGGGCCCCCATGACTTGCGGCATGCACGTGGGGCCCCCATGACATTCGGCATGCACGTGGGCACCCATGACATGCGGCATGCATTTTGGGCCCCCATGACATTCGGCATGCACGTGGGCACCCATGACATGCGGCATGCACATGGGGCCCCCATGACATGCGGCATGCACGTGGGGCCCCCACGACATGTGGCATGCTTTTGGGGCCCCCATGAAATTCTTCATGCATTTGGGGCCCCCATGACATGCGGCATGCATTTGGGGCCCCCATGACATGCGGCATGCACTTCGGGCTCCCATGACATGCGGCATGCATTTGGGGCCCCTATGACATGCGGCATGTATGTGGGGCCCCCATGACATGCGGCATGCTTTTGGGGCCCCCATGACATTCTTCATGCATTTGGGACCCCAATGACATGCGTCATGCACGTGGGGCCCCTATGATATGCGGCATGCACGTGGGGCCCCCAAGACATGCGGCATGCATTTTTGGCCCCCATGACATGCGTCATGCACGTGGGGCCCCCATGACAAGCGGGATGCATTTGGGGCCCCAATGACATGCGGCATGCATTTGGGACCCCAATGACAAGCGTCATGCACGTGGGGCCCCCATGACAAGCGGGATGCATTTGGGGCCCCTATGACATGCGGCATGCATGTGGGGCCCCCATGACATGCGGCATGCATTTGGGGCCCCCAAGACATGCGTCATGCATTTGGGGCCGCCACGACATGCGGCATGCACGTGGGGCCCCCATGACATGTGGCATGCATTTGAGGCCCCCATGACATGCGGCATACGCTTGGGTTCCCCATGACATGCGGCATGCATGTGGGGCCCCCATGACATGCGGAATGCACGTGGGGCCCCCAGGACATGCGGCATGCATTTGGGGCCCCCATGACATGCAGCATGCACGTGGGTCCCCCAGGACATGTGGCATGCATTTGGGGCCCCCATGACATGTGGCATGCATTTGGGGCCTGCATAACATGTTGCATGCATTTGGGGTACCTGAGACATGCGGCATGCACGTGGGGCCCCATGACATGCTGCATGTATTTGGGGTGCCCGAGACATGCTGCATGCATGTGGGGCCCCTATGACAAGCCACATGCATTTGGGTCCCCATGACATGCGGCATGCACGTGGGGGCCCCCATGACCTGAGTCATGCATTTGGGCCCGCCATGACATGCGGCATGCATTTGGGCCCCCATGACATGCGGCATGCATGTGGGGCACCCATGACATGCGGAATGTATTTGGGGGGCCCATGACATGCGGCATGGACATGGGGCCCCCATGACATGCGGCATGCTCGTGGGGCCCCCATGACATGTGGCATGCATGTGGGGCCCCCATGACATGCGCCATGCATGTGGGGCCCCTATGACATGCAGCATGAATTTGGGGGCCCCATTACATGCGCATGCACGTGGAGCCCCCATGACAGGCGGCGTGCATGTGGGACTCCCATGACATGCGTCATGCATTTGGGCCCCTGTGACATGCGGCATGCACGTGGGGCCGCCATGACATGTGGCATGCACGTGGGGGCCCCCATGACCTGAGTCATGCATTTGGGCCCGCCATGACATGCGGCATGCATTTGGGCCCCCATGACATGCGGCATGCATTTGGGACCTCAATGATATGCGGCATGCAGGTGGGGCACCCATGATATGCGGCATGCATTTGGGGCCCCCATGACATGCAGCATGCATTTGGAGCCCCCATGACATGCGGCATGCACGTGGGCCACAATGACATGCGGCATGCATTTGGGGCCCCCATGACATGCGGAATGCCTGTGGGGCCCCCATGACATGCGGCATGCATTTGGGGCTCCCATGACATGCGGCATGCATTTGGGACCCTAATGACATGCGGCATGCACGTGGGTCCCCCATGACATGCGGTATGCATTTGGGGCCCCCATGACACGCGGCATGCATTTGGGACCCCAATGATATGCGGCATGCAGGTGGGGCACCCATGACATGCGGCATGCATTTGGGACCCCAATGACATGCGGCATGCACGAGGGCCCCCCATGACATGCGGCATGCATTTATGGCCCCCATGACATGAGGCACAAAATTGGGGCCCCCAAGACATGTGACATGCACTTTTGGGCCCCCATGACATGCGGAATGCATGTGGGGCCCCCATGACAGGCGGCATGTAATTGGGGCCCCGATGACATGCGTCATGCATTTGGGGCCGTCACGTCATGCGGCATGCACGTGGGCCCCCATGACATGCGGCATGCATTTGGGGCCCCCATGACATGCGGCATGCACGTGGGGCCCCCATGACATGCGGCATGCACGTGGGACCCCCATGACATGCGGCATGCATTTGGGGACCCCATGACATGCGGCATGCATTTGGGGGCCCCATGACATGCGGCATGCACTTCGGGCTCCCATGACATGCGGCATGCATTTGGGGCCCCCATGACATGCGGCATGCACTTCGGGCTCCCATGACATGCGGCATGCATTTGGGGCCTCTATGACATGCAGCATGCATGTGGGGGCCCCATGACAGGCGGCATGCATTTGGGGCCCCCATGACATACCGCATGCACTTCGGGCTCCCATGACATGCGGCATGCATTTGGGGCCCCCATGACATGCAGCATGCATTTGGGGCCCCTATGACATGCCGCATGCATTTGGGCCCCCATGACATGCGGCATGCATGTGGGGCACCCATGACATTCGGAATGTATTTGGGGGGCCCATGACATGCGGCATGGACATGGGGCCCCCATGACATTCGGCATGCTCGTGGGGCCCCCAGGACATGTGGCATGCATTTGGGGTCCCCATGATATGCGGCATGCACTTCGGGCTCCCATGACATGCGGCATGCATTTGGGGACCCCATGACATGTGGCATGCACTTCGGGCTCCCATGACATGTGGCATGCATTTGGAGCCCCCAAGACATGCGTCATGCATTTGGGGCTGCCGCGACATGCGGCATGCATTTGGGGCCCCCATGGCATTCTTCATGCATTTGGGACCCCAATGACATGCGTCATGCACGTGGGGCCCCTATGATATGCGGCATGCACGTGGGGCTCCCAAGACATGCGGCATGCATTTGGGGCCCCTATGACATGCGGCATGCATGTGGGGCCCCCATGACAGGCGGCACGTAATTGGGGCCCCCATGACAGGCGGCATGCATTTGGGGCCCCCATGACATTTGACATGCATTTGGGACCCCAATGACATGCGGCATGCACGTGGGGCCCCCATGACTTGCGGCATGCACGTGGGGCCCCCATGACATGCGGCATTCACATGGGCCCCCCATGACATGCGGCATGCATTTGGGGCCCCCATGACATGCGGCATACATTTGGGGCCCCCATGACATGCGGCATGCATTTGGGGCCCCAATGACATGCGGCAAGCATTTGGGGCCCCCATGACATTCGGCATGCACGTGGGCACCCATGACATGCGGCATGCATTTGGGGCCCCCATGACATTCGGCATGCACGTGGGGCCCCTATGATATGCGGCATGCATTTGGGGCCCCTATGACATGCGGCATGTATGTGGGGCCCCCATGACATGCGGCATGCTTTTGGGGCCCCCATGACATTCTTCATGCATTTGGGACCCCAATGACATGCGTCATGCACGTGGGGCCCCTATGATATGCGGCATGCACGTGGGGCCCCCAAGACATGCGGCATGCATTTTTGGCCCCCATGACATGCGTCATGCACGTGGGGCCCCCATGACATGCGGAATGCACGTGGGGCCCCCAGGACATGCGGCATGCATTTGGGGCCCCCATGACATGCAGCATGCACGTGGGTCCCCCAGGACATGTGGCATGCATTTGGGGCCCCCATGACATGTGGCATGCATTTGGGGCCTGCATAACATGTTGCATGCTTTTGGGGTACCTGAGACATGCGGCATGCACGTGGGGCCCCATGACATGCTGCATGTATTTGGGGTGCCCGAGACATGCTGCATGCATGTGGGGCCCCTATGACAAGCCACATGCATTTGGGTCCCCCATGACATGCGGCATGCACGTGGGGGCCCCCATGACCTGAGTCATGCATTTGGGCCCGCCATGACATGCGGCATGCATTTGGGCCCCCATGACATGCGGCATGCATGTGGGGCACCCATGACATGCGGAATGTATTTGGGGGGCCCTTGACATGCGGCATGGACATGGGGCCCCCATGACATGCGGCATGCTCGTGGGGCCCCCATGACATGTGGCATGCATGTGGGGCCCCCATGACATGCGCCATGCATGTGGGGCCCCTATGACATGCAGCATGAATTTGGGGGCCCCATTACATGCGCATGCACGTGGAGCCCCCATGACAGGCGGCGTGCATGTGGGACTCCCATGACATGCGTCATGCATTTGGGCCCCTGTGACATGCGGCATGCACGTGGGGCCGCCATGACATGTGGCATGCACGTGGGGGCCCCCATTACCTGAGTCATGCATTTGGGCCCGCCATGACCTGCGGCATGCATTTGGGCCCCCATGACATGCGGCATGCATTTGGGACCTCAATGATATGCGGCATGCAGGTGGGGCACCCATGACATGCGGCATGCATTTGGGGCCCCCATGACATGCGGCATGCATTTGGGGCCCCCATGACATGCGGCATGCACGTGGGCCCCAATGACATGCGGCATGCATTTGGGGCACCCATGACATGCGGAATGCCTGTGGGGCCCCCATGACATGCGGCATGCATTTGGGACCTCAATGATATGCGGCATGCAGGTGGGGCACCCATGACATGCGGCATGCACATGGGGCCCCCATGACATGCAGCATGCATTTGGGGCCCCCATGACATGCGGCATGCACGAGGGCCCCCCATGACATGCGGCATGCATTTATGGCCCCCATGACATGCGGCACAAAATTGGGGCCCCCAAGACATGTGACATGCACTTTTGGGCCCCCATGACATGCGGAATGCATGTGGGGCCCCCATGACAGGCGGCATGTAATTGGGGCCCACATGACATGCGTCATGCATTTGGGGCCGCCACATCATGCGGCATGCACGTGGGCCCCCATGACATGCGGCATGCACATGGGGCCCCCATGACATGCGGCATGCATTTGGGACCCCAATGACATGCGGCATGCACGAGGGCCCCCCATGACATGCGGCATGCATTTATGGCCCCCATGACATGCGACACAAAATTGGGGCCCCCAAGACATGTGACATGCACTTTTGGGCCCCCATGACATGCGGAATGCATGTGGGGCCCCCATGACAGGCGGCATGTAATTGGGGCCCACATGACATGCGTCATGCATTTGGGGCCGCCACATCATGCGGCATGCACGTGGGCCCCCATGACATGCGGCATGCATTTGGGGCCCCCATGACATGCGGCATGCACGTGGGGCCTCCATGACATGCGGCATGCATTTGTGGCCCCCATGACATGCGGCATGCATGTGGGGCCCCCATGATAGGCGGCACATAATTGGGGCCCCCATGACATGTGGCATGCTTTTGGGGCCCCCATGAAATTCTTCATGCATTTGGGGCCCCCATGACATGCGGCATGCATGTGGGGCCCCCATGACAGGCGGCACATAATTGGGGCCCCCATGACATGCGGCATGCATTTGGGGCCCCCAAGACATGCGTCATGCATTTGGGGCCGCCACGACATGCGTCATGCACGTGGGCCCCCATGACATACGGCATGCTTTTGGGGCCCCCATGACATGCGGCATGCATTTGGGACCCCAATGACATGCGGCATGCACGTGGGTCCCCCATGACATGCGGTATGCATTTGGGGCCCCCATGACACGCGTCATGCATTTGGGACCCCAATGACATGCAGCATGCATGTGGGGGCCCCATGACAGGCGGCATGCATTTGGAGCCCCCATGACATGCCGCATGCACTTCGGGCTCCCATGACATGCGGCATGCATTTGGGGCCCCCATGACATGCGGCATGCATTTGGGACCCCCATGACATGCGGCATGCATTTGGGGCCCCCATGACATGCGGCATGCACGTGGGTCCCCCAGGACATGTGGCATGCATTTGGGGCCCCCATGACATGTGGCATGCATTTGGGGCCTGCATAACATGTTGCATGCATTTGGGGTACCTGAGACATGCGGCATGCACGTGGGGCCCCATGACATGCTGCATGTATTTGGGGTGCCCGAGACATGCTGCATGCACGTGGGGCCCCTATGACATGCCGCATGCATTTGGGTCCCCCATGACATGCGGCATGCACGTGGGGGCCCCCATGACCTGAGTCATGCATTTGGGCCCGCCATGACATGCGGCATGCATTTGGGCCCCCATGACATGCGGCATGCATGTGGGGCACCCATGAAATGCGGAATGTATTTGGGGGGCCCATGACATGCGGCATGGACATGGTGCCCCCATGACATGCGGCATGCTCGTGGGGCCCCCAGGACATGCGGCATGCATTTGGGGCCCCCATGACATGTGGCATGCATGTGGGACCCCCATGACAGGCGGCACATAATTGGGGCCCCCATGACATGCGGCATGCATTTGGGGCCCCCAAGACATGCGTCATGCATTTGGGGCCGCCACGACATGCGGCATGCATGTGGGCCCCCATGACATGCGGCATGCTTTTGGGGCCCCCATGACATGCCGCATGCATTTGGGACCCCATGACATGTGGCATGCATGTGGGGCCCCCATGACAGGCGGCACATAATTGGGGCCCCCATGACATGCGGCATGCATTTGGGGCCCCCAAGACATGCGTCATGCATTTGGGGCCGCCACGACATGCGGCATGCACGTGGGCCCCCATGACATGCGGCATGCATGTGGGGCCCCCATGACATGCGGCATGCATTTGGGGCCCCAATGACATGCGGCATGCATTTGGGGCCCCAATGACATGCGGCATGCATTTGGGGCCCCAATGACATGCGGCATGCACGTGGGGCCCTCATGACATGCGGCATGCACGTGGGGCCACCAAGACATGCGGCATGCATTTGGGGCCCCCATGACATGCGGCATGCATTTGGGGCCCCCATGACATGCTGCATGCACTTCGGGCTCCCATGACATGTGGCATGCATTTGGGGACCCCATGACATGTGGCATGCACTTCGGGCTCCCATGACATGAGGCATGCATTTGGAGCCCCCAAGACATGCGTCATGCATTTGGGGCTGCCGCGACATGTGGCATGCATTTGGGGCTCCCAAGACATGCGGCATGCTTTTGGGGCCCCCATGACATGCGGCATGCACGTGGGGCCCCCACGACATGTGGCATGCTTTTGGGGCCCCCATGACATTCTTCATGCATTTGGGACCCCAATGACATGCGTCATGCACGTGGGGCCCCTATGATATGCGGCATGCACGTGGGGCCCCAAGACATGCGGCATGCATTTGGGGCCCCTATGACATGCGGCATGCATGTGGGGCCCCCATGACAGGCGGCACGTAATTGGGGCCCCCATGACAGGCGGCATGCATTTGGGGCCCCCATGACATTTGACATGCATTTGGGACCCCAATGACATGCGGCATGCACTTGGGGCCCCCATGACTTGCGGCATGCACGTGGGGCCCCCATGACATGCGGCATGCACATGGGCCCCCCATGACATGCGGCATGCATTTGGGGCCCCCATGACATGCGGCATACATTTGGGGCCCCCATGACATGCGGCATGCATTTGGGGCCCCAATGACATGCGGCAAGCATTTGGGGCCCCCATGACATTCGGCATGCACGTGGGCACCCATGACATGCGGCATGCATTTGGGGCCCCCATGACATTCGGCATGCACGTGGGCACCCATGACATGCGGCATGCACATGGGGCCCCCATGACATGCGGCATGCACGTGGGGCCCCCACGACATGTGGCATGCTTTTGGGGCCCCCATGAAATTCTTCATGCATTTGGGGCCCCCATGACATGCGGCATGCATTTGGGGCCCCCATGACATGCGGCATGCACTTCGGGCTCCCATGACATGCGGCATGCATTTGGGGCCCCTATGACATGCGGCATGTATGTGGGGCCCCCATGACATGCGGCATGCTTTTGGGGCCCACATGACATTCTTCATGCATTTGGGACCCCAATGACATGCGTCATGCACGTGGGGCCCCTATGATATGCGGCATGCACGTGGGGCCCCCAAGACATGCGGCATGCATTTTTGGCCCCCATGACATGCGTCATGCACGTGGGGCCCCCATGACAAGCGGGATGCATTTGGGGCCCCAATGACATGCGGCATGCATTTGGGGCCCCAATGACAAGCGTCATGCACGTGGGGCCCCCATGACAAGCGGGATGCATTTAGGGCCCCTATGACATGCGGCATGCATGTGGGGCCCCCATGACATGCGGCATGCATTTGGGGCCCCCAAGACATGCGTCATGCATTTGGGGCCGCCACGACATGCGGCATGCACGTGGGGCCGCCATGACATGTGGCATGCATTTGAGGCCCCCATGACATGCGGCATACGCTTGGGTTCCCCATGACATGCGACATGCACGTGGGGCCCCCATGACATGCGGAATGCACGTGGGGCCCCCAGGACATGCGGCATGCATTTGGGGCCCCCATGACATGCAGCATGCATGTGGGTCCCCCAGGACATGTGGCATGCATTTGGGGCCCCCATGACATGTGGCATGCATTTGGGGCCTGCATAACATGTTGCATGCATTTGGGGTACCTGAGACATGCGGCATGCACGTGGGGCCCCATGACATGCTGCATGTATTTGGGGTGCCCGAGACATGCTGCATGCATGTGGGGCCCCTATGACATGCCACATGCATTTGGGTAACCCATGACATGCGGCATGCACGTGGGGGCCACCATGACCTGAGTCATGCATTTGGGCCCGCCATGACATGCGGCATGCATTTGGGCCCCCATGACATGCGGCATGCATGTGGGGCACCCATGACATGCGGAATGTATTTGGGGGGCCCATGACATGCGGCATGGACATGGGGCCCCCATGACATGCGGCATGCTCGTGGGGCCCCCATGACATGTGGCATGCATGTGGGGCCCCCATGACATGCGCCATGCATGTGGGGCCCCTATGACATGCAGCATGAATTTGGGGGCCCCATTACATGCGCATGCACGTGGAGCCCCCATGACAGGCGGCGTGCATGTGGGACTCCCATGACATGCGTCATGCATTTGGGACCTCAATGATATGCGGCATGCAGGTGGGGCACCCATGACATGCGGCATGCATTTGGGGCCCCCATGACATGCGGCATGCATTTGGGGCCCCCATGACATGCGGCATGCAATTCGCGCTCCCATGACATGCGGCATACATTTGGGGCCCCTGTGACATGCGGCATGCATTTGGGGCCCCCATATCATGCTGCATGCATGTGGGGCCCCTATGACATGCCACATGCATTTGGGTCCCCCATGACATGCGGCATGCACGTGGGGGCCCCCATGACCTGAGTCATGCATTTGGGCCCGCCATGACATGCGACATGCATTTGGGCCCCCATGACATGCGGCATGCATTTGGGACCTCAATGATATGCGGCATGCAGGTGGGGCACCCATGACATGCGGCATGCATTTGGGACCCCAATGACATGCGGCATGCACGAGGGCCCCCCATGACATGCGGCATGCACGAGGGCCCCCCATGACATGCGGCACAAAATTGGGGCCCCCAAGACATGTGACATGCACTTTTGGGCCCCCATGACATGCGGAATGCATGTGGGGCCCCCATGACAGGCGGCATGTAATTGGGGCCCCCATGACATGCGTCATGCATTTGGGGCCGCCACGTCATGCGGCATGCACGTGGGCCCCCATGACATGCGGCATGCATTTGGGGCCCCCATGACATGCGGCATGCACGTGGGGCCCCCATGACATGCGGCATGCATTTGGGGACCCCAAGACATGCGTCATGCATTTGGGGCCGCCACGACATGCGGCATGCACGTGGGGCCCCCATGACATGTGGCATGCATTTGAGGCCCCCATGACATGCGGCATACGCTTGGGTTCCCCATGACATGCGGCATGCACGTGGGGCCCCCATGACATGCGGAATGCACGTGGGTCCCCAGGACATGCGGCATGCATTTGGGGCCCCCATGACATGCAGCATGCACTTGGGGGCCCCCATGACCTGAGTCATGCATTTGGGCCCGCCATGACATGCGGCATGCATTTGGGCCCCCATGACATGCGGCATGCATGTGGGGCACCCATGACATGCGGAATGTATTTGGGGGGCCCATGACATGCGGCATGGACATGGGGCCCCCATGACATGCGGCATGCTCGTGGGGCCCCCATGACATGCGGCATGCATTTGGGCTCCCATGACATGCGGCATGCATTTGGGACCTCAATGATATGCGGCATGCAGGTGGGGCACCCATGACATGCGGCATGCATTTGGGGCCCCCATGACATGCGGCATGCATTTTTTGGCCCCCATGACATGCGGCATGCAATTCGGGCTCCCATGACATGCGGCATACATTTGGGGCCCCTGTGACATGCGGCATGCATTTGGGGCCCCCATATCATGCGGAATGCACGTGAGGCCGCCAGGACATGCGGCATGCATTTGGGGCCCCCATGACATGCGGCATGCATGTGGGTTCCCCAGGACATGTGGCATGCATTTGGGGCCCCCATGACATGTGGCATGCATTTGGGGCCTGCATAACATGTTGCATGCATTTGGGATACCTGAGACATGCGGCATGCACGTGGGGCCCCATGACATGCATGTATTTGGGGTGCCCGAGACATGCTGCATGCACGTGGGGCCCCTATGACATGCCGCATGCATTTGGGTCCCCCATGACATGCGGCATGCACGTGGGGGCCCCCATGACCTGAGTCATGCATTTGGGCCCGCCATGACATGCGGCATGCATTTGGGCCCCCATGACATGCGGAATGTATTTGGGGGGCCCATGACATGCGGCATGGACATGGGGCCCCCATGACATGCGGCATGCTCGTGGGGCCCCCAGGACATGCGGCATGCATTTGGGGCCCCCATGACATGTGGCATGCATTTGAGGCCCCCATGACATGCGGCATACGCTTGGGCTCCCCATGACATGCGGCATGCACATGGGGCCCCCATGACATGCGGAATGCACGTGGGGCCCCCAGGACATGCGGCATGCACTTGGGGCCCCCATGACATGCGGCATGCACGTTGGGCCCCCAGGACATGCGGCATGCATTTGGGACCCCTATGACATGCGGCATGCATTTGGATCCCCCATTACATGCTGCATGCACGTGGGGCCCCCATGACATGTGGCATGCATGTGGGGCCCCCATGACATGCACCATGCATGTGGGGCCCCTATGACATGCAGCATGAATTTGGGGGCCCCATTACATGCGCATGCACGTGGAGCCCCCATGACAGGCGGCGTGCATGTGGGACTCTCATGACATGCGTCATGCATTTGGGCCCCTGTGACATGCGGCATGCACGTGGGGCCCCCATGACATACAGCGTGCATTTGGGGCCCCCATGTCATGCAGAATGCATGTGAGGCCCCCTTGACATGCGGAATGCATGTGGTGCCTCCATGACATGCGACATGCATGTGGGCCCCCCATGACATGCGCCATGCATGTGGGGCCCCTATGACATGCGGCATACATTAGGGGCTCCCATTACATGCGGCATGCACGTGGGGCCCCCATGACATGCGGCATACATTTGGGGCCCCCATGACATGCGAAATGCCAGCGGGGCCCCCATGACATGCGGCATGCATTTGGGGCCTGCATAACATGCTGCATGCATTTGGGGTACCTGAGAAATGCGGCATGCACGTGGGGCCCCCATGACATGCTGCATGTATTCGGGGTGCCAGAGACATGCGGCATGCACGTGGGACCCCTATGACATGCCGCATGCATTTGGGTCCCCCATGACATGCGGCATGCACGTGGAGCCCCAATGACCTGAGTCATGCATTTGGGGCCGCCAAGACATGCGGCATGCATTTGGGGCCCCCATGACATGCGGCATGCATTTGGGCCCCCATGACATGCGGCATGCATGTGGGGCACCCATGACATGCGGAATGCACTTGGGGGGCCCATGACATGCTGCATGCATTTGGGGCCCCTATGACATGCCGCATGCATTTGGGCCCCCATGACATGCGGCATGCATGTGGGGCACCCATGACATTCGGAATGTATTTGGGGGGCCCATGACATGCGGCATGGACATGGGGCCCCCATGACATTCGGCATGCTCGTGGGGCCCCCAGGACATGCGGCATGCATTTGGGGCCCCCATGACATGCGGCATGCATTTGGGCCCCCATGACATGCGGCATGCATGTGGGGCACCCATGACATGCGGAATGCATTTGGGGGGCCCATGACATGCTGCATGCATTTGGGGCCCCTATGACATGCCGCATGCATTTGGGCCCCCATGACATGCGGCATGCATGTGGGGCACCCATGACATTCGGAATGTATTTGGGGGGCCCATGACATGCGGCATGGACATGGGGCCCCCATGACATTCGGCATGCTCGTGGGGCCCCCAGGACATGCGGCATGCATTTGGGCCCCCATGACATGTGGCATGCATTTGGGGCCCCCATGACATGTGGCATGCTTTTGGGGCCCCATGAAATTCTTCATGCATTTGAGGCCCCCATGACATGCGGCATGCATGTGGGGCCCCCATGACATGCGGCATGCATGTGGGGCCCCCATGACAGGCGGCACATAATTGGGGCCCCCATGACATGCAGCATGCATTTGGGGCCCCCAAGACATGCGTCATGCATTTGGGGCTGCCACGACATGCGGCATGCACGTGGGCCCCCATGACATGCGGCATGCTTTTGGGGCCCCCATGACATGCGGCATGCATTTGGGACCCCAATGACATGCGGCATGCACGTGGGACACCCATGACATGCGGCATGCATTTATGGCCCCCATGACATGCGGCACAAAATTGGGGCCCCCAAGACATGTGACATGCACTTTTGGGCCCCCATGACATGCGGAATGCATGTGGGGCCCCCATGACAGGCGGCATGTAATTGGGGCCCCCATGACATGCGTCATGCATTTGGGGCCGCCACGTCATGCGGCATGCACATGGGCCCCCATGACATGCGGCATGCATTTGGGGCCCCCATGACATGCGGCATGCACTTCGGGCTCCCATGACATGCGGCATGCATTTGGGGCCTCTATGACATGCAGCATGCATGTAAGGGCCCCATGACAGGCGGCATGCATTTGGGGCCCCCATGACATGCCGCATGCACTTCGGGCTCCCATGACATGCGGCATGCATTTGGGGCCCCCATGACATGCGGCATGCATTTGGGACCCCCATGACATGCGGCATGCATTTGGGACCCCCATGACATGCGGCATGCATTTGGGGCCCCCATGACATGCGGCATGCACGTGGTTCCTCCGTGACATGTGGCATGCATTTGGGGCCCCCATGACATGTGGCATGCATTTGGGGCCTGCATAACATGTTGCATGCATTTGGGGTACCTGAGACATGCGGCATGCACGTGGGGCCCCATGACATGCTGCATGTATTTGGGGTGCCCGAGACATGCTGCATGCACGTGGGGCCCCTATGACATGCCGCATGCATTTGGGTCCCCCATGACATGCGGCATGCACGTGGGGGCCCCCATGACCTGAGTCATGCATTTGGGCCCGCCATGACATGCGGCATGCATTTGGGCCCGCCATGACATGCGGCATGCATTTGGGCCCCCATGACATGCGGCATGCATGTGGGGCACCCATGACATGCGGAATGTATTTGGGGGGCCCATGACATGCGGCATGGACATGGGGCCCCCATGACATGCGGCATGCTCGTGGGGCCCCCATGACATGTGGCATGCATGTGGGGCCCCTATGACAGGCGGCATGCATTTGGGCCCCCATAACATGTGGCATGCATTTGGGGCCTGCATAACATGTTGCATGCATTTGGGGTACCTGAGACATGCGGCATGCACGTGGGGCCCCATGACATGCTGCATGTATTTGGGGTGCCCGAGACATGCTGCATGCACGTGGGGCCCCTATGACATGCCGCATGCATTTGGGTCCCCCATGACATGCGGCATGCACGTGGGGGCCCCCATGACCTGAGTCATGCATTTGGGCCCGCCATGACATGCAGCATGCATTTGGGCCCCCATGACATGCGGCATGCATGTGGGGCACCCATGACATGCGGAATGTATTTGGGGGGCCCATGACATGCGGCATGGACATGGGGCCCCCATGACATGCGGCATGCTCGTGGGGCCCCCATGACATGTGGCATGCATGTGGGGCCCCCATGACAGGCGGCACATAATTGGGGCCCCCATGACATGCGGCATGCATTTGGGGCCCCCAAGACATGCGTCATGCATTTGGGGCCGCCACGACATGCGGCATGCATGTGGGCCCCCATGACATGCGGCATGCTTTTGGGGCCCCCATGACATGCCGCATGCATTTGGGGCCCCCATGACATGTGGCATGCATGTGGGGCCCCCATGATAGGCGGCACATAATTGGGGCCCCCATGACATGCGGCATGCATTTGGGGCCCCCAAGACATGCGTCATGCATTTGGGGCCGCCACGACATGCGGCATGCACGTGGGCCCCCAAGACATGCGGCATGCATGTGGGGCCCCCATGACATGCGGCATGCATGTGGGGCCCCCATGACATGCGGCATGCATTTGGGGCCCCAATGACATGCGGCATGCATTTGGGGCTCCCAAGACATGCGGCATGCTTTTGGGGCCCCCATGACATGCGGCATGCACGTGGGGCCCCCACGACATGTGGCATGCTTTTGGGGCCCCCATGACATTCTTCATGCATTTGGGACCCCAATGACATGCGTCATGCACGTGGGGCCCCTATGATATGCGGCATGCACGTGGGGCCCCAAGACATGCGGCATGCATTTGGGGCCCCTATGACATGCGGCATGCATGTGGGGCCCCCATGACAGGCGGCACGTAATTGGGGCCCCCATGACAGGCGGCATGCATTTGGGGCCCCCATGACATTTGACATGCATTTGGGACCCCAATGACATGCGGCATGCACGTGGGGCCCCCATGACTTGCGGCATGCACGTGGGGCCCCCATGACATGCGGCATGCACATGGGCCCCCCATGACATGCGGCATGCATTTGGGGCCCCCATGACATGCTTCATGCATTTGGGGCTCCCATGACATGCGGCATGCATTTGGGGCCCCCATGACATGCTTCATGCATTTGGGGCTCCCATGACATGCGGCATGCATTTGGGGCCCCTATGACATGCGGCATGCATGTGGGGCACCCATGACATTCGGAATATATTTGGGGGGCCCATGACATGCGGCATGGACATGGGGCCCCCATGACATTCGGCATGCTCGTGGGGCCCCCAGGACATGCGGCATGCATTTGGGGCCCCCATGACATGTGGCATGCATTTGGGGCCCCCATGACATGTGGCATGCATTTGGGACCCCAATGACATGCGGCATGCACGTGGGGCCGCCATTATATGCGGCATGCATTTGGAGCCCCCATGAGTTGAGGCATGCATTTTGGGCCCCCATGACATGCGCAATGCATGTGGGGCCCCTATGACATGCGGCATGCAATTGGGGACCCGATGACAAGCGGCATGCATGTGGGGGGCCCCATGACATGCGGCATGCACGTGGGGCCCCCATGACATGACACATACATTTGTGGCCCCCGTGACATGAGGCATGCACGTGGGGCCCCCATGACATGCGGCAAGCACGTGGGGCCCCATTGACATGCAGCATGTACGTTGGGCACCCATGACATGCGGCATGCATTTATGGCCCCCATGACATGCGGCATGCATTTGGGCCCCCATGACATGCGGCAAGCACGTGGGGCCCCAATGACATGAAGCATGCACGTGGGGCCCCCATGACATGCGGCAAGCACGTGGGGCCCCAATGACATGAAGCATGCACGTGAGGCCCCCATGACATGCGGCATGCATTTGGGGCCCCCAATATATGCGGCATGCACGTGGGGCCCCCATGATATGTGGCATGCATTTGGGGCCCCCATGACTTGAGGCATGCATTTGGGGCCCCCATGACATGCGGCATGCATGTAGGGCCCCCATGAAATGCGCCATGCATGTGGGGCCCCTATGCCATGCGGCATGCATTTGTGGGCCCCAAGACATGCGGCATACATTTGGGGCACCATGACATGCGCCATGCATGTGGGGCCCCTATTACATGCGGCATGCAATTGGGCCCCCATGACATGCGGCATGCACGTGGGGCCCCCATGAAATGCGGCATGCACGTGGGGCCCCCATGAAATGCGGAATGCCTGCGGGGCCCCCATGACATGCGGCATGCATGCGGTGCCCTCATGACATGCGGCATGCATTTGGGGCTCCAATACATGCGGCATGCACGTGGGCCCCCATGATATGCGGCATGCATTTGGGCCCCCCATGACTTAAGGCATGCATTTGGGGCCCCCATGAAATGCGCCATGCATGTGGGACCCCTATGAAATGCCGCATGCATTTGTGGGCCCCAAGACATGCGGCATGCATGTGGGGCCCTCATGACATGCGGCATGAATTTGGGGCCCCAATACATGCGGCATGCACGTGGGGCCCCGATGACATGCGGCATGCATGTGGGGCACCCATGACATGCGCCATGCACGTGGGGCCCCTATGACATGTGGCATGCATTTGGGGGCCCCATTACATGCGGCATGCATTTGGATCCCTCATTCCATGCTGCATGCAAGAGGGGCCCCCATGACATGCGGCATGCATGTGGACCCCCATGACATGCGCCATGCATGTGGTGCCCCCATAAAATGCTGCATGCATTTGGAATGCCCGAGACATGCGGCATGCACGTGGGGCCCCTATGACATGCCGCATGCATTTGGGGCCCCATGACATGCGGCATGCATTTGGATTCCTCATTCCATGCTGCATGCAAGAGGGGCCCCCATGACATGCGGCATGCATGTGGACCCCCATGTCATGCGCCATGCCTGCGGGGCCCCCATGACATGCGGCATGACATGCTGCATGCAAGTGGGGCCCCCATGACATGCGGCATGCATGTGGACCCCCATGACATGCGCCATGCATGTGGTGCCCCTATGACATGCGGCATGCACGTGGGACCCCCATGACATTCGGCATGTATGTGGGGCCCCTATGACATGCGGCATGCACGTGGGGCCCCTATGACATGCCGCATGCATTTGGGGCCCCCATGACATGCGGCATGCATGTGGGACCCCCATGACATGCGTTATGCATTTGGATCCCCCATTACATGCTGCATGCAAGTGGGGCCCCCATGACATGCCGCATACATTTGTGGCACCGTGACATGAGGCATGCACGTGGGGCCCCCATGACATGCGACAAGCACGTGGGGCCCCAATGACATGCAGCATGTACGTTGGGCACCCATGACATGCGGCATGCATTTATGGCCCCCATGACATGCGGCATGCATTTGGGGCCCCCATGACTTGAGGCAAGCATGTGGGGCCCCCATGACATGCACCAAGCATGTGGGGCCCCTATGACATGCTGCATGCATTTGGGGCCCCCAAGATTTGAGGCATGCATTTGGGGCCCCCATGACATGCGGCATGCATGTAGGGCCCCCATGAAATGCGCCATGCATGTGGGACCCCTATGACATGCGGCATGCATTTGTGGGCCCCAAGACATGTGGCATGCACGTGGGGCCCCATGACATGCTGCATGCATTTGTGGCCCCCATAATATGCGGCACGCATTTGGGGCCCCCATGACATGAGGCATGCATGTGGGGCCCCCATGAAATGAGCCATGCATGTGGGGCCCCTATGACATGCGGCATGCATTTGTGGGCCCCAATACATGCTGCATGCATTTGGGGGGCCCCATGACATGCAGCATGCACGTGGGGCCCCCATGAAATGCGGCATGCATTTGGGGCCCACATGACATGCGGCATGCATTTAGGGCCCCCATGACATGAGGCATGCATTTTGGGCCCCCATGACATGCGGCATGCACATGGGGCCCCCATGACATGCGGCATGCACGTGGGGCCCCCATTACATGCGGCATGCATTTAGGGCCCCCATGACATTCGACATGCATTTGGGGCCCCATGACATGCAGCATGCACGTGGGGCCCCCATGAAATGCGGCATGCATTTGTGGCCCCCAATACATGCGGCATGCACGTGGGGCCCCCATGATATGCGGCATGCATTTGGGGCCCCATGACTTGAGGCATGCATTTTGGGCCCCCATGACATGCGGCATGCACATGGGGCCCCCATGACATGCGGCATGCACGTGGGGCCCCCATTACATGCGGCATGCATTTAGAGCCCCCATGACATTCAACATGCATTTGGGGCCCCCATGACATGCGGTATGCATGTGGGACACCATGACATGCGCCATGCATGTGGGGCCCCTATGACATGCGGCTTGCAATTGGGGCCCCGATGACATGCGGCATGCACGTGGGGCCCCCATGACATGCTGCATGCATTTGGTGTACCCGAGACATGCGGCATGCACGTGGGGCCCCTATGACATGCCGCATGCATTTGGGGCCCCCATTACATGCGACATGCACATGGGGCCCCCATGACATGCGGCATACGCTTGGGGCCCCAATGACATGCGGCATGAGTTTGGATCCCCCTTGACATGTGGCATGCACGTGGGGCCTCCATGACATGAGTCATGCATTTGGGACACCATTACATGCTGCATGCATTTGGGGCCCCCATAACATGCGGCATGCATTTGGGCCCCCCATGAAATGCGGCAAGCATGTGGGGCCCCCATGACATGTGGCATGCACGTGGGGCCTCCATGACATGAGTCATGCATTTGGGGCCCCCATGACTTGAGGCATGCATGTGGGGCCCCCATGACATGCACCATGCATGTGGGGCCCCTATGACATGCTGCATGCATTTGGGGCCCCTATGACATGTTGCATGCATTTGGGGCCCCCATGACTTGAGGCATGCATTTGGGGCCCCCATGACATGCGGAATGCATGTAGGGCCCCCAAGAAATGTGCCATGCATGTGGTGCCCCTATGACATGCGGCATGCATTTGTGGGCCCCAAGACATGTGGCATGCACGTGGTGCCCCATGACATGCTGCATGCATTTGTGGCACCCATGATATGCGGCACGCATTTGGGGCCCCCATGACATGCGGCATGCATGTGGGGCCCCCATGAAATAAGCCATGCATGTGGGGCCCCTATGACATGCGGCATGCATTTGTGGGCCCCAAGACATGCTGCATGCATTTGGGGGGCCCAATCACATGCGGCATGCACGTGGGGCCCCCATGATATGCGACATGCATTTGGGGCCCCCATGATTGAGGCATGCATTTTGGGCCCCCATGAAATGCGGCATGCACATGGGGCCCCCAAGACATGCGGCATGCACGTGGGGCCCCCATGACATGCGACATGCATTTGGGGCCCCCATGACATGCTGCATGCATGTGGGGCACCATGACATGCGCCATGCATGTGGGGCCCCTATGACATGCGGCATGCAATTGGGGCCCCGATGACATGCGGCATGCATGTGGGGCACCCATGACATGCGCCATATACGTGGTGCCCCTATGACATGCGGCATGCACGTGGGGCCCCCATGACATGCGGCATGCATTTGGGGCCCCCATGACATGCTGCATGCATGTGGGGCACCATGACTTGAGGCAAGCATGTGGGGCCCCATGACATGCACCATGCATGTGGGGCCCCTATGACATGCTGCATGCATTTGGGGCCCCCAATACATGCGGCATGCACGTCGGGCCCCCATGATATGCGGCATGCATTTGGGGCCCCATGACTTGAGGCATGCATTTTGGGCCCCCATGACATGCGGCATGCACATGGGGCCCCCATGACATGAGTCATGCATTTGGGGCCGCCATGACATCAGGCATGCATTTGGGGCCCCCATGAAATGCGGCATGCATGTGGGGCCCCCATGACATGTGGCATGCATGTGGGGCCCCATGATATGCGGCATGCAGTTGGGGCCCCCAATACATGCGGCATGCACGTTGGGCACCCATGACATGCGGCATGCATTTATGGCCCCCATGACATGCGGCATGCATTTGGGCCCCCATGACATGCGGCATGCATGTGGGGCCCCCATGACATGTGGCATGCATTTGCGGGCCCCATGATATGTGTTATGCACGTGGGGCCCCTATGACATGCCGCATGCATTTGGGGCCCCCATGACATGCGGCATGCATGTGGGACCCCCATGACATGCGTTATGCATTTGGATCCCCCATTACATGCTGCATGCAAGTGGGGCCCCCATGACATGCCGCATACATTTGTGGCACCGTGACATGAGGCATGCACGTGTGGCCCCCATGACATGCGACAAGCACGTGGGGCCCCAATGACATGCAGCATGTACGTTGGGCACCCATGACATTCGGCATGCATTTATGGCCCCCATGACTTGCGGCATGCATTTGGGGCCCCCATGACTTGAGGCAAGCATGTGGGGCCCCCATGACATGCACCATGCATGTGGGGCCCCCATGACATGCGGCATGCATGTAGGGCCCCCATGAAAAGCGCCATGCATGTGGGACCCCTATGACATGCGGCATGCATTTGTGGGCCCCAAGACATGTGGCATGCATGTGCCCCATGACATGCTGCATGCATTTGTGGCCCCCATGATATGCGGCACGCATTTGGGGCCCCCATGACATGAGGCATGCATGTGGGGCCCCCATGAAATGAGCCATGCATGTGGGGCCCCAATGACATGCGGCATGCATTTGTGGGCCCCAAGACATGCTGCATGCATTTGGGGGGCCCCATGACATGCAGCATGCACGTGGGGGCCCCCATGAAATGCGGCATGCATTTGGGGCCCCCATGACATGTGGCATGCATGCGGCGCACTCATGACATGCGGCATGCATTTGGGGCCCCCAATACATGCGGCATGCATGTGTGGCCCGCATGATATGCGGCATGCATTTGGGGCCCCATGACTTGAGGCATGCATTTTGGGCCCCCATGACATGCGGCATGCACATGGGGCCCCCATGACATGCGGCATGCACGTGGGGCCCCAATTACATGCGGCATGCATTTAGGGCCCCCATGACATTCGACATGCATTTCGGGCCCCCATGACATGCGGCATGCATGTGGGACACCAAGACATGCGCCATGCATGTGGGGCCCCTATGACATGCGGTTTGCAATTGGGCCCCGATGACACGCGGCATGCACGTGGGGCCCCCATGACATGCTGCATGCATTTGGTGTGCCCGAGACATGCGGCATGCACGTGGGGCCCCTATGACATGCCACATGCATTTGGGGCCCCCATTACATGCGGCATGCACATGGGGCCCCCATGACATGCGGCATACGCTTGGGGCCCCAATGACATGCGGCATGAGTTTGGATCCCCCATGACATGTGGCATGCACGTGGGGCCTCCATGAGATGAGTCATGCATTTGGGCCCGCCATGACATTCTGCATGCATTTGGGGCCCCCATAACATGCGGCATGCATTTGGGCCCCCCATGAAATGCGGCATGCATGTGGGGCCCCCATGACATGTGGCATGCATGTGGGGCCCCATGATATGCGGCATGCAGTTGGGGCCCCCAATACATGTGGCATGCACGTTGGGCAACCATGACATGCGGCATGCATTTATGGCCCCCATGACATGCGGCACGCATTTGGGCCATCATGACATGCGGCATACATGTGAGACCCCCATGACATGCGTCATGCAATTGGATCCCCCATTACATGCTGCATGCAAGTGGGGCCCCCATGACATGCGGCACGCATGTGGGCCCCCCATGTCATGCGCCATGCATGTGGGGCCCCTATGACATGCGGCATGCATGTGGGACCCCCTTGACATGCGGCATGCACGTGGGGCCCCCATGACATGCGGCATGCATGTGGGGCCCCCATGACATGCCGCATACATTTGTGGCCCCCGTGACATGAGGCATGCACGTGGGGCCCCCATGACATGCGACAAGCACGTGGGGCCCCAATGACATGCAGCATGTACGTTGGGCACCCATGACATGCGGCATGCATTTATGGCCCCCATGTCATGCGGCATGTATTTGGGGCCCCCATGACTTGAGGCATGCATGTGGGGCCCCCATGACATGCACCATGCATGTGGGGCCCCTATGACATGCTGCATGCATTTGGGGCCCCTATGACATGCTGCATACATTTGGGGCCCCCATGACTTGAGGCATGCATTTGGGGCCCCCATGACATGCGGCATGCATGTAGGGCCCCCAAGAAATGTGCCATGCATGTGGTGCCCCTATGACATGCGGCATGCATTTGTGGGCCCCAAGACATGCGGCATGCACGTGGGGCCCCCATGATATGCGACATGCATTTGGGGCCCCCATGATTGAGGCATGCATTTTGGGCCCCCATGACATGCGGCATGCACATGGGGCCCCCAAGACATGCGGCATGCACGTGGGGCCCCCATTAAATGCGGCATGCATTTAGGGCCCCATGACATGCGGCATGCATTTGGGGCCCCCGTGACATGCGGCATGCAATTGGGGCCCCGATGACATGCGGCATGCATGTGGGGCACCCATGACATGTGCCATGTACGTGGTGCCCCTATGACATGCGGCATGCACGTGGGCCCCCAATGACATGAAGCATGCACGTGGGGCCCCCATGACATGCGGCATGCATGTAGGGCCCCCATGAAATGTGCCATGCATGTTTGGCACCTATGACATGCGGCATGTATTTGTAGGCCCCAAGACATGTGGCATGCACGTGGGGCCCCTATGACATGCGACATGCATTTGATGGCCCCAAGACATGCTGCATGCATGTGGGGCCTCTATAACATGCGGCATGCTTGTGGGGCCCCCATGACATGCAGCATACATTTGGGGCCCCCGTGACATGCGGCATGCATGTGGGGCCCCCATGACATGCAGCATGCATTTGAATCCCCCATTACATGACGGATGCACGTGGGGCCCCCATGACATGCGGCATGCATTTGGGGCCCCCATGACATGCGGAATGCCTGCGGGGCCCCCATGACATGCGGCATGCATGCGGGGCCCTCATGACATGCGGCATGAATTTGAGGCCCCCATGACATGTGGCATGCATTTGGGTCCCCATGACATGTGGCATGCATTGGGGGCCCCCATGACATGCGGCATGAATGTGGGTCCCATGACATGCGGCATGCATTTGGGCCCCCATGACATGCGGCATGCATTTGGGGCCTGCATAACATGCTGCATGCATTTGGGGTACCTGAGACATGCGGCATGCCTTTTGGGCCCCCATGACATGCGGCATGCATTTGGGGGCCCCATGACATGCGGCATGCACGTGGGGACCTCATGACATGCAGCATGCATTTGGGGCCACTATGACATGCGGCATGCATTTGGGGCCCCCATTACATGCGGCATGCACGTGGGGCCCCCATGACATGCGGCATGCATTTGGGGCCCCCATGACATGCGGAATGCCTGTGGGGCCCCCATGACATGCGGCATGAATTTGGGGCCCCAATACATGCGGCATGCACGTTGGGCCCCCATGACATGTGGCATGCATTTGGGTCCCCATGACATGCGGCATGCATGTGGGGCCCCCATGACATGTGGCATGCATTTGCGGGCCCCATGACATGTGTTATGCACGTGGGGCCCCTATGACATGCGTTATGCATTTGGATCCCCCATTACATGCTGCATGCAAGTGGGGCCCCCATGACATGCCACATACATTTGTGGCACCGTGACATGAGGCATGCACGCGGGGCCCCCATGACATGCAACAAGCACGTGGGGCCCCAATGACATGCAGCATGTACGTTGGGCACCCATGACATGCGGCATGCATTTATGGCCCCCATGACATGCGGCATGCATTTGGGGCCCCCATGACTTGAGGCAAGCATGTGGGGCCCCCATGACATGCACCATGCATGTGGGGCCCCTATGACATGCTGCATGCATTTGGGGCCCCCAAAACTTGAGGCATGCATTTGGGGCCCCCATGACATGAGGCATGCATGTGGGGCCCCCATGAAATGAGCCATGCATGTGGGGCCCCTATGACATGTGGCATGCATTTGTGGGCCATAAGACATGCTGCATGCATTTGGGGGGCCCCATGACATGCAGCATGCACGTGGGGCCCCCATGAAATGTGGCATGCATTTGGGGCCCCCATGACATGCGGCATGCATTTAGGGCCCCCATGACATGCGGCATGCATGCGGCGCCCTCATGAAATGCGGCATGCACTTGGGGCCCCCAATACATGAGGCATGCACGTGGGGCCCCCATGATATGCGGCATTCTTTTGGGGCCCCATGAGTTGAGGCATGCATTTTGGGCCCCCATGACATGCGGCATGCACATGGGGCCCCCATGACATGCGGCATGCACGTGGGGCCCCCATTACATGTGGCATGCATTTAGGGCCCCCATGACATGCGACATGCATTTGGGGCCCCCATGACATGCGGCATGCTTGTGGGCCCCCATGACATGCGCCATGCATTTGGGGCCCCTATGACATGCGGCTTGCAATTGGGGCCCCGATGACATGCGGCATGCACGTTTGGCTTTGGCCCCCATGACATGCTGCATGCATTTGGTGTGCCCGAGACATGCGGAATGCACGTGGGGCCCCTATGACATGCCGCATGCATTTGGGGCCCCCATTACATGCGGCATGCACATGGGGCCCCCATGACATGCGGCATACGCTTGTGGCCCCAATGACATGCGGCATGAGTTTGGATCCCCCATGACATGTGGCATGCACGTGGGGCCTCCATGACATGAGTCATGCATTTGGGGCCGCCATGACATGCTGCATGCATTTGGGGCCCCCATAACATGCGGAATGCATTTGGGCCCCCCATGAAATGCGGCATGCATGAGGGGCCCCCATGACATGTGGCATGCATGTGGGGCCCCATGATATGCGGCATGCAGTTGGGGCCCCCAATACATGCGGCATGCACGTTGGGCACCCATGACATGTGGCATGCATTTATGGCCCCCATGACATGTGGCATGCATGTGGGCACCCATGACATGCGGCATGCACGTGGGGCCGCAATGACATGAAACATGCATGTAGGGCCCCCATGAAATGTGCCACGCATTTGCGGGCCCCATGACATGTGTTATGCAAGTGGGTCCCCCATGACATGCCGCATACATTTGTGGCACCGTGACATGAGGCATGCACGTGGGGCCCCCATGACATGCGACAAGCACGTGGGGCCCCAATGACATGCAGCATGTACGTTGGGCACCCATGACATGCGGCATGCATTTATGGCCCCCATGACATGCGGCATGCATTTCTGGCCCCCATGACTTGAGGCAAGCATGTGGGGCCCCCATGACATGTACCATGCATGTGGGGCCCCTATGACATGCTGCATGCATTTGGGGCCCCCATGATATGCGGCACGCATTTGGGGCCCCCATGACATGAGGCATGCATGTGGGGCCCCCATGAAATGAGCCGTGCATGTGGGGCCCCTATGACATGCGGCATGCATTTGTGGGCCCCAAGATATGCTGCATGCATTTGGGGGGCCCCATGACATGCAGCATGCACGTGGGGCCCCCATGAAATGCGGCATGCATTTGGGGCCCCCATGACATGCGGCATGCATTTATGGCCCCCATGACATGCGGCATGCATGTGGCGCCCTCATGACATGCGGCATGCATTTGGGGCCCCCAATACATGCGGCATGCACGTGGGGCCCCCATGATATGCGGCATGCATTTGGGGCCCCATGACTTGAGGCATGCATTTTGTGCCCCCATGACATGCGGCATGCACATGGGGCCCCCATGACATGCGGCATGCACGTGGGGCCCCCATTACATGCGGCATGCATGTGTGGCCCCCATGACATGTGGCATGCATTTGCGGGCCCCATGACATGTGTTATGCACGTGGGGCCCCTATGACATGCCGCATGCATTTGGGACCCCCATGACATGCTCCATGCATGTTGGGCCCCTATGACATGCGGCATGCATTTGGGGGGACCCATGACATGCGCAATGCATGTGGGGCCCCTATGACATGCGGCATGCAATTGGGGCCCCGATGACAAGCGGCATGCATGTGGGGCACCCATGACATGCGCCATGTACGTGGGGCCCCTATGACATGCGGCATGCGTGCGGGGCCCCCATGACATTCTCCATGCATGTTGGGCCCCTATGACATGCGGCATGCATTTGGGGGGCCCCATGACATGCGGCATGCACGTGGGGCCCCCATGACATGACACATACATTTGTGGCCCCCGTGACATGAGGCATGCACGTGGGGCCCCCATGACATGCAGCATGTACGTTGGGCACCCATGACATGCGGCATGCATTTATGGCCCCCATGACATGCGGAAAGCACGTGGGGCCCCCATTACATGCGGCATGCATTTGGGGCCCCCATGACATGCGGCATGCATTTGGGGCCCCCATGACATGTGGCATACATGTGGGGCACCATGACATGCGCCATGCATGTGGGGCCCCTATTACATGCGGCATGCAATTGGGGCCCCATGACATGCGGCATGCACGTGGGGCCCCCATGAAATGCGGCATGCATTTGGGGCCCCCATGACATGCGGCATGCATTTAGGGCCCCCATGACATGCGGCATGCATGCGACGCCCTCATGACATGCGACATGCATTTGGGGGGCAAATACATGCGGCATGCACGTCGGGCCCCCATGATATGCGGCATGCATTTGGGGCCCCATGACTTGAGGCATGCATTTTGGGCCCCTATGACATGCCGCATGCATTTGGGACCCCCATGACATGCTCCATGCATGTTGGGCCCCTATGATATGCGGCATGCATTTGGGGGGACCCATGACATGCGCAATGCATGTGGGGCCCCTATGACATGCGGCATGCAATTGGGGCCCCGATGACAAGCGGCATGCATGTGGGGCACCCATGACATGCGCCATGTACGTGGGGCCCCTATGACATGCGGCATGCGTGCGGGGCCCCCATGACATGCTCCATGCATGTTGGGCCCCTATGACATGCGGCATGCATTTGGGGGGCCCCATGACATGCGGCATGCACGTGGGGCCCCCATGACATGACACATACATTTGTGGCCCCCGTGACATGAGGCATGCACGTGGGGCCCCCATGACATGCAGCATGTACGTTGGGCACCCATGACATGCGGCATGCATTTGGGCCCCCATGACATGCGGGAAGCACGTGGGGCCCCCATTACATGCGGCATGCATTTGGGGCCCCCATGACATGCCGCATGCATTTGGGGCCCCCATGACATGCGGCATACATGTGGGGCACCATGACATGCGCCATGCATGTGGGGCCCCTATTACATGCGGCATGCAATTGGGGCCCCATGACATGCGGCATGCACGTGGGGCTCCCATGAAATGCGGCATGCATTTGGGGCCCCCATGACATGCGGCATGCATTTAGGGCCCCCATGACATGCGGCATGCATGCGGCGCCATCATGACATGCGGCATGCATTTGGGGGGCCAAATACATGCGGCATGCACGTCGGGCCCCCATGATATGCGGCATGCATTTGGGGCCCCATGACTTGAGACATGCATTTGGGGCCCCCATGACATGCGGCATATGCTTGTGGCCCCAATGACATGCGGCATGAGTTTGGATCCCCCATGACATGTGGCATGCACGTGGGGCCCCATGACATGAGTCATGCATTTGGGGCCGCCATGACATCAGGCATGCATTTGGGCCCCCCATGAAATGCGGCATGCATGTGGGGCCCCCATGACATGTGGCATGCATGAGGGGCCCCATGATATGCGGCATGCAGTTGGGGCCCCCAATACATGCGGCATGCACGTTGGGCACCCATGACAGGTGGCATGCATTTATGGCCCCCATGACATGCGGCATGCATTTGGGCCCCCATGACATGCGGCATGCATGTGGGGCCCCCATGACATGTGGCATGCATTTGCGGGCCCCATGACATGTGTTATGCATTTGGATCCCCCATTACATGCTGCATGCAAGTGGGGACCCCATGAAATGCGGCATACATTTGTGGCACCGTGACATGAGGCATGCACGTGGGGCCCCCATGACACATGACATGCGACAAGCACGTGGGGCCCCAATGACATGCAGCATGTACGTTGGGCCCCCATGCGCCATGCATGTGGGACCCGTATGACATGCGGCATGCATTTGTGGGCCCCAAGACATGTGGCATGCATGTGCCCCATGACATGCTGCATGCATTTGTGGCCCCCATGATATGCGGCACGCATTTGGGGCCCCCATGACATGAGGCATGCATGTGGGGCCCCCATGAAATGAGCCATGCATGTGGGGCCCCAATGACATGCGGCATGCATTTGTGGGCCCTAAGACATGCTGCATGCATTTGGGGGGCCCCATGACATGCAGCATGCACGTGGGGCCCCCATGAAATGCGGCATGCATTTGGGGCCAACATGACATGCGGCATGCATGCGGCGCCCTCATGACATGCGGCATGCATTTGGGGCCCCCAATACATGCGGCATGCATGTGGGGCCCCATGATATGACCCCCCATGACTTTAGGCATGCATTTTGGGGCCCCATGACATGCGGCATGCACATGGGGCCCCCATGACATGCGGCATGCACGTGGGGCCCCAATTACATGCGGCATGCATTTAGGGCCCCCATGACATTCGACATGCATTTGGGGCCCCCATGACATGCGGCATGCATGTGGGACACCATGACATGCGCCATGCATGTGGGGCCCCTATGACATGCGGTTTGCAATTGGGGCCCCGATGACATGCGGCATGCACGTGGGGCCCCCATGACATGCTGCATGCATTTGGTGTGCCCGAGACATGCGGCATGCACATGGGGCCCCCATGACATGCGGCATACGCTTGGGGCCCCAATGACATGCGGCATGAGTTTGGATCCCCCATGACATGTGGCATGCACGTGGGGCCTCCATGACATGAGTCATGCATTTGGGGCCGCCATGACATGCTGCATGCATTTGGGGCCCCCATAACATGCAGCATGCATTTGGGCCCCCCATGAAATGCGGCATGCATGTGGGGCCCCCATGACATGTGGCATGCATGTGGGGCCCCATGATATGCGGCATGCAGTTGGGGCCCCCAATACATGCGGCATGCACGTTGGGCACCCATGACATGCGGCATGCATTTATGGCCCCCATGACATGCGGCATGCATTTGGGCCCCCATGACATGCGGCATGCATTTGGGGCCCCCATGACATGCGACACGCATGTGGGCCCCCCATGACATGCGCCATGCATGTGGGGCCCCTATGACATGTGGCATGCATGTGGGACCCCCTTGACATGCAGTATGCACGTGGGACCCCTATGACATGTGGCATGCATTTGTGGGCCCCAAGACATGCTGCATGCATTTGGCGGCCCCATGACATGCGGCATGCATTTGCGTCCCCCATGAAATGCGGCATGCACGTGGGGCCCCCTGTACATGCGGCATGCATTTGGGGCCCCCATGACATGCGGCATGCACGTGGGGCCCCCTTGACATGCGACATTCATTTGGGGCCCCCATGACATGTGGCATGCATGGGGGCTCCCATTACATGCGGCATGCAGTTGGGGCCTCCATGACATGCGGTATGAATGTGGGGCCCCCATGACATGCGCCATGCATGTGGGGCCCCTATGACATGCGGCATACATTTGGGGCCCCCATGAAATGCGCCATGCATGTGGGACCCCCATGAAATGTGCCATGCATGTGGGACCCCTATGACATGCGGCATGCATTTGTGGGCCCCAAGACATGCTGCATGCATTTGGGGGGCCCCATGACATGCGGCATGCATTTGCGGCCCCCATGACATGCGGCATGCATTTGGGGACCCATGACATGCGGCATGCACCTGGGGCCCCATTGACATGCGACATTCATTTGGGGCCCCCATGACATGTGGCATGCATGTGGGGCTCCCATGACATGCGGCATGCATTTATGGCCCTCATGACATGCGGCAAGCATTTGCCCCCCCATGACATGCGGCATGCATGTGGGGCCCCCAAATGCATGCCGCATGTCATGGGGGCCTCCATGTCATGCGGCATGCATATGGGTCCCCATGACATGCGTCATGCACGTGGGGCCTCCTTGACATGCGACATTCATTTGGGGCCCCCATGACATGTGGCATGCATGTGGGGCCCCCATGACATGCGGCATGCATTTGGGGCCCCCATGACATGTGGTATGCACGTGGGGCCCCTATGACATGCGGCATGCATTCGTGGCCCCCGTAACATGAGGCATGCACGTGGGGCCCCCATGACAAGCGGCAAGCACGTGGGGCCCCAATGACATGAAGCATGCACGTGGGACCCCCATGACATGCGGAATGCACGTGAGGCCCCCATGACATGCGGAATGCCTACGGGGCCCCAATGACATGCGGCATGCATGCGGGGCCCTCATGACATGCGGCATGCAATTGGGGCCCCCAATATATGCGGCATGCATGTGGGGCCCCCATGATATGTGGCATGCATTTGGGGCCCCCGTGACTTGAGGCATGCATGTGGGGCCCCCATGACATGCACCATGCATGTGGGGCCCCTATGACATGCTGCATGCATTTGGGGCCCCATGACTTGAGGCATGCATTTGGGGCCCCCATGACATGCGGCATGCATGTAGGGCCCCCATGAAATGCGCCATGCATGTGGGGCCCCTATGACATGCGGCATGCATTTGTGGGCCCCAAGACATGTGGCATGCACATGGGGCCCCAATGACATGCGGCATGCATGCGGGGCCCTCATGACATGCGGCATGCAATTGAGGCCCCCAATATATGCGGCATGCATGTGGGGCCCCCATGATATGTGGCATGCATTTGGGGCCCCCATGACTTGAGGCATGCATGTGGGGCCCCCATGACATGCACCATGCATGTGGGGCCCCTATGACATGCTGCATGCATTTGGGGCCCCCATGACTTGAGGCATGCATTTGGGGCCCCCATGACATGCGGCATGCATGTAGGGCCCCCATGAAATGCGCCATGCATGTGGGGCTCCTACGACATGCGGCATGCATTTGTGGGCCCCAAGACATGTGGCATGCACATGGGGCACCCATGAAATGCGGCATTTATTTGGGGCCCCCATGACATGTGGAATGCCTGCGGGGCCCCCGTGACATGCGGCATGCACGTTGGGCACCCATGACATGTGACATGCATTTATGGCTTCATGACATGCGGCATGCATTTGGGCCCTCATGAAATGTGCCATGCAGGTGGGGCCCCATGGCATGCGCCATGCATGTTTGGCCCAAATGCTTGCCGCATGTCATGGAGGCCTCCATGACATGCGGCTTGCATGTGGGTCCCCCTTGACATGCGACATTCATTTGGGGCCCCCATGACATGTGGCATGCATGTGGAGCTACCATGACATGCGGCATGCATTTGGGGCCCCCATGACATGTGGTATGCACGTGGGGCCCCTATGACATGCCGCATGCATTTGGGGCCCCCATGACATGCTCCATGCATGTGGGGCACCTATGACATGCGGCATGCATTCGTGGCCCCCGTAACATGAGGCATGCACGTGGGGCCCCCATGACATGCGGCAAGCACGTTGGGCCCCAATGACATGCAGCATGCACGTGGGACCCCCATGACATGCGGAATGCACGTGAGGCCCCCATGACATGCGGAATGCCTGCGGGGCCCCAATGACATGCAGCATGCATGCGGGGCCCTCATGACATGCGGCATGCATTTGAGGCTCCCAATATATGCGGCATGCACGTGGGGCCCCCATGATATGTGGCATGCATTTGGGGCCCCCATGACTTGAGGCATGCATGTGGGGCCCCCATGACATGCACCATGCATGTTGGGCCCCTATGACATGCTGCATGCATTTGGGGCCCCCATGACTTGAGGCATGCATTTGGGGCCCCCATGACATGCGGCATGCATGTAGGGCCCCCATGAAATGCGCCATGCATGTGGGACCCCCATGACATGCGGCATGCATTTGAATCCCCCATTACATGCGGCATGCACGTGGGGCCCCCATGACATGCGGAATGCATTTGGGGCCCCCATGTCATGCGGAATGC
Organism: Phyllobates terribilis; assembly: GCF_046119375.1. Taxonomy (NCBI): domain Eukaryota; kingdom Metazoa; phylum Chordata; class Amphibia; order Anura; family Dendrobatidae; genus Phyllobates; species Phyllobates terribilis. The sequence continues at coordinate 333,912,669 of NW_027362764.1, read as the reverse complement.
ACGTGGGGCCCCTATGACATGCGACATGAATTTGGGAGCCCCATTACATGCGGCATGCACGTGGAGCCCCCATGACATGCGTCATGCATTTGGGCCCCCGTGACATGCGGCATGCATTTGGGGCCTGCATAACATGCTGCATGCATTTGGGGTACCTGAGACATGCGGCATGCAAGTTGGGGCCCCCAATACATGCGGCATGCACGTGAGGCCCCCATGACATGCGGCATGCACGTGAGGCACCCATGACATGCGGAATGCCTGCTGGGCCCCCATGATATGCGGCATGCATTTGGTGCCCCCATGACATGCAGCATGCATGTGTGACCCCCATGACATGCGGCATGCATTTGAATCCCCCATTACATGCGGCATGCAGGTGGTTCCCCCATGACATGCGGCATGCAGGTGGTTCCCCCATGACATGCGGCATGCATTTGGGGCCCCCAATACATGCGGCATACACGTTGGGCCCCCATGACATGCTGCATGCATGTGGGACCCCTATGACCTGCGGCATGCATTTGAGGGCGCCAAGACATGCTGCATGCATTTGGGGGGCCCCATGACATGCGGCATGCACGTGGGGCCCCCATGACATGCGCATGCATGTGGGACCCCATGAAATGCGCCATGCATGTGGGACCCCTATGACATGCTGCATGCATTTGTGGGCCCCAAGACATGCGCCATGCATTTGGGGGCCCATGACATGCGGCATGCATTTGGGGCCCCCATGACATGCGGCATGCATTTGGGGCCCCATGACATGCAGCATGCACGTGGCCCCCCCAGTACATGCGGCATGCATTTGGGGCCCCCATGACATGTGGTATGCACGTGGGGCCCCATGACATGCCGCATGCATTTATGGCCCCCATGACATGCGGCATGCATTTGGGGGGCCCCATGACATGCGGCATGCATTTGGGGCCCCATGACATGCAGCATGCACGTGGGGCCCCCAGTACATGCGGCATGCATTTGGGGCCCCCATGACATGTGGTATGCACGTGGGGCCCCTAAGACATGCCGCATGCATTTATGGCCCCCATGACATGCGGCATGCACGTGGGGCCCCCTTGACATGCGACATTCATTTGGCGCCCCCATGACATGTGGCATGCATTTATGGCCCCCATGACATGCGGCATGCATGTGGGGCCTCCATGACATGCGGTATGAATGTGGTGCCCCCATTACATGTGGCATGCATTTGGGGCCCCAATGACATGCGGCATGCATGTGGGGCACCCATGACATGCGGCATGCATTTGTGGGCCCCAAGATATGCGGCATGCATGTGGGGCCCCTATGACATTCGGCATCCATTTGGGGGGCCCCATGACATGCAGCATGCACGTGGGGCCCCCATGAAATGCTGCATTTATTTGGGGCCCCCATGGCATGTGGAATGCCTGCGGGGGCCCCCATGACATGTGGCATGCATGTGGGGCCCCCATGACGTGCAGCATGCATTTGGATCCCCCATTACATGCTGCATGCAAGTGGGGCCCCCATGAAATGCACCATGCATGTGGGGCCCCTATGACATGCTGCATGAATTTGGGGCCCCCAATACATGCGGCATGCTTGTTGGGCTCACATGACATGCGGCATGCATTTCTCGCCCCATGACATGCGGCAAGCATTTGAGCCCCCATGACATGCGGCATGCATGTGGGGACCCCATGACATGCGGCATGCATGTGGGACCCCCATGAAATGCGGCATGCATTTGAATCCCCCCATTACATGCGGCATGCATGTGGGGCCCCCATGACATGCGGCATGCATTTGGGCCCCCCATGACATGCGGAATGCCTGCGGGGCACCCATGACATGCGGCATGCATGCAGGGCCCTCATGATATGCGGCATGAATTTGGGGCCCCCAATACATGCGGCATGCACGTTGGGCCCCCTTGACATGCGACATTGATGTGGGGCTCCCATGACATGCGGCATGCATTTGGGCCCTCATGAAATGCACCATGCATGTGGGGCCCCTATGACATGCGGCATGCATTTGTGGGCCCCAAGATATGCGGCATGCATGCGGCACCCTCATGACATGCGGCATGCATTTTGGGCCCCCATGACATGCGACATGCACGTGGGGCCCCCATGACATGCGGCATGCAAGTGGGGTCCCCATGACATGCAGCATGCACGTGGGGCCCTCATGACATGCGGCATGCATTTGGGGACCCCATGACATGCTGCATGCATTTGGGTCCCCCATGAAATGTGTCATGCATGTGGGGCCCCCAGGACATGCGGCATGCATTTGGTTCCCCCATGACATGTGGTATGCATGTGGGACCCCCATGACATGCGTCATGCATTTGGATCCCCCATTACATGCTGCATGCAAGTGGTGCCCCCATGACATGCGGCATGCATGTGGGGCCCCCATGACATGCGGCATGCATTTGGGGCCCCATGACATGCAGCATGCACATGGCCCCCCCAGTACATGCGGCATGCATTTGGGGCCCCCATGACATGTGGTATGCACGTGGGGCCCCATGACATGCCGCATGCATTTATGGCCCCCATGACATGCGGCATGCATTTGGGTCCCCCATGAAATGCGGCATGCACGTGGGCCCCCTGAACATGCGTCATGCATTTGGGGCCCCCATGACATGCGGCATGCACGTGGGGCTCCCTTGACATGCGACATTCATTTGGGGCCCCCATGACAGGTGGCATGCATGGGGGCTCCCATTACATGCGACATGCATTTGGGGCCTCCATGACATGCGGTATGAATGTGGGGCCCCCATGACATGCGCCATGCATGTGGGGCCCCTATGACATGCGGCATGCATTTGGGGCCCCCATGATATGCGGCATGCATTTGGGGGCCCCATGACATGCGAATGCATGTGGGACCCCCATGAAATGTGCCATGCATGTGGGACCCCTATGACATGTGGCATGCATTTGTGGGCCCCAAGACATGCTGCATGCATTTGGGGGGCCCCATGACATGCGGCATGCATTTGGGGCCCCATGACATGCAGCATGCACGTGGGGCCCCCAGTACATGCGGCATGCATGCAGGGCCCTCATGATATGCGGCATGAATTTGGGGCCCCCAATACATGCGGCATGCACGTTGGGCCCCCTTGACATGCGACATTCATGTGGGGCTCCCATGACATGCGGCATGCATTTGGGCCCTCATGAAATGCACCATGCATGTGGGGCCCCTATGACATGCGGCATGCATTTGTGGGCCCCAAGACATGCGGCATGCATGCGGCACCCTCATGACATGCGGCATGCATTTTGGGCCCCCATGACATGCGACATGCACGTGGGGCCCCCATGACATGCGGCATGCAAGTGGGGTCCCCATGACATGCAGCATGCACGTGGGGCCCTCATGACATGCGGCATGCATTTTGGGACCCCATGACATGCGGCATGCATTTGGGTCCCCCATGAAATGTGTCATGCATGTGGGGCCCCCAGGACATGCGGCATGCATTTGGTTCCCCCATGACATGCTGCATGCATTTGGGGCCCCCATGATATGCGGCACGCATTTGGGGCCCCCATGAAATGCGCCATGCATGTGGGGCCCCTATGACATGCGGCATGCATTTGTGGGCCCCAAGATATGTGGCATGCACATGGGGTCCCCATGAAATGCGGCATTTATTTGGGGCCCCCATGACATGTTGAATGCCTGCGGGGACCCCGTGACATGCGGCATGCATGTGGGGCCCCCATGAAATGCGGCATTTATTTGGGGCCCCCATGACATGTGGAATGCCTGCGGGGCCCCCGTGACATGCGGCATGCACATGGTGCCACAATGACATGCAGCATGCACGTGGGGCCCACATGACATGCGGAATGCACGTGAGTCCCCCATGACATGCGGAATGCCTGCGGGGCCCCAATGACATGTGGCATGCATGTGGGACCCCCATGACATGCGGCATGCATTTGAATCCCCCATTACATGCGGCATGCACGTGGGGCCACCATGACATGCGGCATGCATTTGGGGCCCCCATGTCATGCGGAATGCACGTGGGGCCCCTATGACATGCGACATGAATTTGGGAGCCCCATTACATGCGGCATGCACGTGGAGCCCCCATGACATGCGACATGCATTTGGGCCCCCATGACATGCGGCATGCATTTGGGGCCTGCATAACATGCTGCATGCATTTGGGGTACCTGAGACATGCGGCATGCAAGTTGGGGCCCCCAATACATGCGGCATGCACGTGAGGCCCCCATGACATGCGGCATGCACGTGAGGCACCCATGACATGCGGAATGCCTGCTGGGCCCCCATGATATGCGGCATGCATTTGGTGCCCCCATGACATGCAGCATGCATGTGTGACCCCCATGACATGCGGCATGCATTTGAATCCCCCATTACATGCGGCATGCAGGTGGTTCCCCCATGACATGCGGCATGCAGGTGGTTCCCCCATGACATGCGGCATGCATTTGGGGCCCCCAATACATGCGGCATGCACGTTGGGCCCCCATGACATGCTGCATGCATGTGGGACCCCTATGACATGCGGCATGCATTTGAGGGCGCCAAGACATGCTGCATGCATTTGGGGGGCCCCATGACATGCGGCATGCACGTGGGGCCCCCATGACATGCGCATGCATGTGGGACCCCATGAAATGCGCCATGCATGTGGGACCCCTATGACATGCGGCATGCATTTGTGGGCCCCAAGACATGCTGCATGCATTTGGGGGCCCATGACATGCGGCATGCAGTTGGGCCCCCCATGACATGCGGCATGCATTTGGGGCCCCATGACATGCAGCATGCACGTGGCCCCCCCAGTACATGCGGCATGCATTTGGGGCCCCCATGACATGTGGTATGCACGTGGGGCCCCATGACATGCCGCATGCATTTATGGCCCCCATGACATGCGGCATGCATTTGGGTCCCCCATGAAATGCGGCATGCACGTGGGGCCCCCTGAACATGCGGCATGCATTTGGGGCCCCCATGACATGCGGCATGCACGTGGGGCCCCCTTGACATGCGACATTCATTTGGGGCCCCCATGACATGTGGCATGCATGGGGGCTCCCATTACATGCGACATGCATTTGGGGCCTCCATGACATGCGGTATGAATGTGGGGCCCTCATGACATGCGCCATGCATGTGGGGCCCCTATGACATGCGGCATGCATTTGGGGCCCCCATGATATGCGGCATGCATTTGGGGGCCCCATGACATGCGAATGCATGTGGGACACCCATGAAATGCGCCATGCATGTGGGACCCCTATGACATGTGGCATGCATTTGTGGGCCCCAAGACATGCTGCATGCATTTGGGGGGCCCCATGACATGCGGCATGCATTTGGGGCCCCATGACATGCAGCATGCACGTGGGGCCCCCAGTACATGCGGCATGCATGCAGGGCCCTCATGATATGCGGCATGAATTTGGGGCCCCCAATACATGCGGCATGCACGTTGGGCCCCCTTGACATGCGACATTCATGTGGGGCTCCCATGACATGCGGCATGCATTTGGGCCCTCATGAAATGCACCATGCATGTGGGGCCCCTATGACATGCGGCATGCATTTGTGGGCCCCATGACATGCGGCATGCACGTGGGGCCCCCTTGACATGCGACATTCATTTGGCGCACCCATGACATGTGGCATGCATGGGGGCTCCCATTACATGCGGCATGCATGTGGGGCCTCCATGACATGCGGTATGAATGTGGGGCCCCCATGACATGTGGCATGCACGTGGGGCCCCCATTACATGCGACATGCATTTGGGGCCCCAATGACATGCGGCATGCATGTGGGGCACCCATAACATGCGGCATGCATTTGTGGGCCCCACGATATGCGGCATGCATGTGGGGCCCCTATGACATTCGGCATCCATTTGGGGGGCCCAATGACATGCAGCATGCACGTGGGGCCCCCATGAAATGCTGCATTTATTTGGGGCCCCCATGGCATGTGGAATGCCTGCGGGGGCCCCCATGACATGCGGCATGCATGTGGGGCCCCCATGACGTGCAGCATGCATTTGGATCCCCCATTACATGCTGCATGCAAGTGGGGCCCCCATGAAATGCACCATGCATGTGGGGCCCCTATGACATGCTGCATGAATTTGGGGCCCCCAATACATGCGGCATGCTTGTTGGGCTCACATGACATGCGGCATGCATTTATCGCCCCATGACATGCGGCAAGCATTTGAGCCCCCATGACATGCGGCAAGCATTTGAGCCCCATGACATGCGGCATGCATGTGGGGACCCCATGACATGCGGCATGCATTTGAGGCCCCCATGACTTGAGGCATGCATTTGGGGCCCCCATGACATGCGGCATGCATGTAGGACCCCCATGAAATGCGGCATGCATTTGAATCCCCCCATTACATGCGGCATGCATGTGGGGCCCCCATGACATGCGGCATGCATGCAGGGCCCTCATGATATGCGGCATGAATTTGGTGCACCCATGACATGCGGCATGCATGCAGGGCCCTCATGATATGCGGCATGAATTTGGGGCCCCCAATACATGCGGCATGCACGTTGGGCCCCCTTGACATGCGACATTCATGTGGGGCTCCCATGACATGCGGCATGCATTTGGGCCCTCATGAAATGCACCATGCATGTGGGGCCCCTATGACATGTGGCATGCATTTGTGGGCCCCAAGACATGCGGCATGCATGCGGCACCCTCATGACATGCGGCATGCATTTTGGGCCCCCATGACATGCGACATGCACGTGGGGCCCCCATGACATGCGGCATGCAAGTGGGGTCCCCATGACATGCAGCATGCACGTGGGGCCCTCATGACATGCGGCATGCATTTGGGGACCCCATGACATGCGGCATGCATTTGGGTCCCCCATGAAATGTGTCATGCATGTGGGGCCCCCAGGACATGCGGCATGCATTTGGTTCCCCCATGACATGTGGTATGCATGTGGGACCCCCATGACATGCGTCATGCATTTGGATCCCCCATTACATGCTGCATGCAAGTGGTGCCCCCATGACATGCGGCATGCATGTGGGGCCCCCATGACATGCGGCATGCACGTGGGACCCCCATGACTTGCGGCATGCAAGTGGGGTCCCCATGACATGCAGCATGCACGTGGGGCCCTCATGACATGCGGCATGCATTTGGGGACCCCATGACATGCGGCATGCATTTGGGTCCCCCATGAAATGTGTCATGCATGTGGGGCCCCCAGGACATGTGGCATGCATTTGGTTCCCCCATGACATGTGGTATGCATGTGGGACCACCATGACATGCGTCATGCATTTGGATCCCCCATTACATGCTGCATGCAAGTGGTGCCCCCATGACATGCGGCATGCATGTGGGGCCCCCATGACATGCGGCATGCACGTTGGACCCCCATGACATGCGTCATGCATTTGGATCCCCATTACATGCTGCATGCAAGTGGGGCCCCCATGACATGCGGCATGCATGTGGGCCCCCAATGACATGTGGCATGCACGTGGGGCCCCCATGACATGCTGCATGCATTTGGGGCCCCCATGATATGCGGCGCACATTTGGGGCCCCCATGAAATGCGCCATGCATGTGGGGCCCCTATGACATGCGGCATGCATTTGTGGGCCCCAAGACATGTGGCATGCACATGGGGTCCCCATGAAATGCGGCATTTATTTGGGGCCCCCATGACATGTTGAATGCCTGCGGGGACCCCGTGACATGCGGCATGCATGTGGGACCCCCATGAAATGCGGCATGCATTTGAATCCCCCCATTACATGCGGCATGCATGTGGGGCCCCCATGACATGCGGCATGCATTTGGGCCCCCCATGACATGCGGAATGCCTGCGGGGCACCCATGACATGCGGCATGCATGCAGGGCCCTCATGATATGCGGCATGAATTTGGGGGCCCCAATACATGCGGCATGCACGTTGGGCCCCCTTGACATGCGACATTCATGTGGGGCTCCCATGACATGCGGCATGCATTTGGGCCCTCATGAAATGCACCATGCATGTGGGGCCCCTATGACATGCGGCATGCATTTGTGGGCCCCAAGACATGCGGCATGCATGCGGCACCCTCATGACATGCGGCATGCATTTTGGGCCCCCATGACATGCGACATGCACGTGGGGCCCCCATGACATGCGGCATGCAAGTGGGGTCCCCATGACATGCAGCATGCACGTGGGGCCCTCATGACATGCGGCATGCATTTGGGTCCCCCATGAAATGTGTCATGCATGTGGGGCCCCCAGGACATGCGGCATGCATTTGGTTCCCCCATGACATGTGGTATGCATGTGGGACCCCCATGACATGCGTCATGCATTTGGATCCCCCATTACATGCTGCATGCAAGTGGTGCCCCCATGACATGCGGCATGCATGTGGGGCCCCCATGACATGCGGCATGCACGTGGGACCCCCATGACATGCATCATGCATTTGGATCCCCATTACATGCTGCATGCAAGTGGGGCCCCCATGACATGCGGCATGCATGTGGGCCCCCAATGACATGTGGCATGCACGTGGGGCCCCCATGACATGCTGCATGCATTTGGGGCCCCCATGATATGCGGCACGCATTTGGGGCCCCCATGAAATGCGCCATGCATGTGGGGCCCCTATGACATGCGGCATGCATTTGTGGGCCCCAAGACATGTGGCATGCACATGGGGTCCCCATGAAATGCGGCATTTATTTGGGGCCCCCATGACATGTTGAATGCCTGCGGGGACCCCGTGACATCCGGCATGCATGTGGGACCCCCATGAAATGCGGCATGCATTTGAATCCCCCCATTACATGCGGCATGCATGTGGGGCCCCCATGACATGCGGCATGCATTTGGGCCGCCCATGACATGCGGAATGCCTGCGGGGCACCCATGACATGCGGCATGCATGCAGGGCCCTCATGATATGCGGCATGAATTTGGGGCCCCCAATACATGCGGCATGCACGTTGGGCCCCCTTGACATGCGACATTCATGTGGGGCTCCCATGACATGCGGCATGCATTTGGGCCCTCATGAAATGCACCATGCATGTGGGGCCCCTATGACATGCGGCATGCATTTGTGGGCCCCAAGACATGCGGCATGCATGCGGCACCCTCATGACATGCGGCATGCATTTTGGGCCCCCATGACATGCGACATGCACGTGGGGCCCCCATGACATGCGGCATGCAAGTGGGGTCCCCATGACATGCAGCATGCACGTGGGGCCCTCATGACATGCGGCATGTATTTGGGGACCCCATGACATGCGGCATGCATTTGGGTCCCCCATGAAATGTGTCATGCATGTGGGGCCCCCAGGACATGCGGCATGCATTTGGTTCCCCCATGACATGTGGTATGCATGTGGGACCCCCATGACATGCGTCATGCATTTGGATCCCCCATTACATGCTGCATGCAAGTGGTGCCCCCATGACATGCGGCATGCATGTGGGGCCCCCATGACATGCGGCATGCATTTGGGGCCCCATGACATGCAGCATGCACGTGGCCCCCCCCAGTACATGCGGCATGCATTTGGGGCCCCCATGACATGTGGTATGCACGTGGGGCCCCATGACATGCCGCATGCATTTATGGCCCCCATGACATGCGGCATGCATTTGGGTCCCCCATGAAATGCGGCATGCACGTGGGGCCCCCTGAACATGCGGCATGCATTTGGGGCCCCCATGACATGCGGCATGCACGTGGGGCCCCCTTGACATGCGACATTCATTTGGGGCCCCCATGACATGTGGCATGCATGGGGGCTCCCATTACATGCGACATGCATTTGGGGCCTCCATGACATGCGGTATGAATGTGGGGCCCCCATGACATGCGCCATGCATGTGGGGCCCCTATGACATGCGGCATGCATTTGGGGCCCCCATGATATGCGGCATGCATTTGGGGGCCCCATGACATGCGAATGCATGTGGGACCCCCATGAAATGTGCCATGCATGTGGGACCCCTATGACATGTGGCATGCATTTGTGGGCCCCAAGACATGCTGCATGCATTTGGGGGGCCCCATGACATGCGGCATGCATTTGGGGCCCCATGACATGCAGCATGCACGTGGGGCCCCCAGTACATGCGGCATGCATTTGGGGCCCCCATGACATGTGGTATGCACGTGGGGCCCCTATGACATGCCGCATGCATTTATGGCCCCCATGACATGCGGCATACACGTGGGGCCCCCTTGACATGCGACATTCATTTGGCGCCCCATGACATGTGGCATGCATGGGGGCTCCCATTACATGCGGCATGCATGTGGGGCCTCCATGACATGCGGTATGAATGTGGGGCCCCCATTACATGCGGCATGCATTTGGGGCCCCAATGACATGCGACATGCATGTGGGGCACCCATGACATGCGGCATGCATTTGGGGCCCCAATGACATGCGGCATGCATGTGGGGCACCCATGACATGCGGCATGCATTTGTGGGCCCCAAGATATGCGGCATGCATGTGGGGCCCCTATGACATTCGGCATCCATTTGGGGGGCCCCATGACATGCAGCATGCACGTGGGGCCCCCATGAAATGCTGCATTTATTTGGGGACCCCATGGCATGTGGAATGCCTGCGGGGGCCCCCATGACGTGCAGCATGCATTTGGATCCCCCATTACATGCTGCATGCAAGTGGGGCCCCCATGAAATGCACCATGCATGTGGGGCCCCTATGACATGCTGCATGAATTTGGGGCCCCCAATACATGCGGCATGCTTGTTGGGCTCACATGACATGCGGCATGCATTTATCGCCCCATGACATGCGGCAAGCATTTGAGCCCCCATGACATGCGGCATGCATGTGGGGACCCCATGACATGCGGCATGCATTTGGGGCCCCCATGACTTGAGGCATGCATTTGGGGCCCCCATGACATGCGGCATGCATGTGGGACCCCCATGAAATGCGGCATGCATTTGAATCCCCCCATTACATGCGGCATGCATGTGGGGCCCCCATGACATGCGGCATGCATTTGGGCCCCCCATGACATGCGGAATGCCTGCGGGGCACCCATGACATGCGGCATGCATGCAGGGCCCTCATGATATGCGGCATGAATTTGGGGCCCCCAATACATGCGGCATGCACGTTGGGCCCCCTTGACATGCGACATTCATGTGGGGCTCCCATGACATGCGGCATGCATTTGGGCCCTCATGAAATGCACCATGCATGTGGGGCCCCTATGACATGCGGCATGCATTTGTGGGCCCCAAGACATGCGACATGCACGTGGGGCCCCCATGACATGCGGCATGCAAGTGGGGTCCCCATGACATGCAGCATGCACGTGGGGCCCTCATGACATGCGGCATGCATTTGGGGACCCCATGACATGCGGCATGCATTTGGGTCCCCCATGAAATGTGTCATGCATGTGGGGCCCCCAGGACATGCGGCATGCATTTGGTTCCCCCATGACATGTGGTATGCATGTGGGACCCCCATGACATGCGTCATGCATTTGGATCCCCCATTACATGCTGCATGCAAGTGGTGCCCCCATGACATGCGGCATGCACATGGGGTCCCCATGAAATGCGGCATTTTTGGGGGCCCCCATGACATGTTGAATGCCTGCGGGGACCCCGTGACATGCGGCATGCATGTGGGGCCCCCATGAAATGCGGCATTTATTTGGGGCCCCCATGACATGTGGAATGCCTGCGGGGCCCCCGTGACATGCGGCATGCACATGGTGCCACAATGACATGCAGCATGCACGTGGGGCCCACATGACATGCGGAATGCACGTGAGTCCCCCATGACATGCGGAATGCCTGCGGGGCCCCAATGACATGTGGCATGCATGTGGGACCCCCATGACATGCGGCATGCATTTGAATCCCCCATTACATGCGGCATGCACGTGGGGCCCCCATGACATGCGGCATGCATTTGCGGCCCCCATGTCATGCGGAATGCACGTGGGGCCCCTATGACATGCGACATGAATTTGGGAGCCCCATTACATGCGGCATGCACGTGGAGCCCCCATGACATGCGTCATGCATTTGGGCCCCCATGACATGCGGCATGCATTTGGGGCCTGCATAACATGCTGCATGCATTTGGGGTACCTGAGACATGCGTCATGCAGTTGGGGCCCCCAATACATGCGGCATGCATGTGAGGCCCCCATGACATGCGGCATGCACGTGAGGCCCCATGACATGCGGAATGCCTGCGGGGCCCCCATGATATGCGGCATGCATTTGGGGCCCCCATGACATGAGGCATGCATGTGGGACCCCCATGACATGCGGCATGCATTTGAATCCCCCATTACATGCGGCATGCAGGTGGTTCCCCCATGACATGCGGCATGCAGGTGGGACCCCTGTGACATGCGGCATGCATTTGAGGGCACCAAGACATGCTGCATGCATTTGGGGGGCCCCATGACATGCGGCATGCACGTGGGGCCCCCATGAAATGCGGCATGCATTTGAATCCCCCATTACATGCGGCATGCATGTGGGGCCCCCATGACATGCGGCATGCATTTGGGCCCCCCATGACATGCGGAATGCCTGCGGGGCACCCATGACATGCGGCATGCATGCAGGGCCCTCATGATATGCGGCATGAATTTGGGGCCCCCAATACATGCGGCATGCACGTTGGGCCCCCTTGACATGCGACATTCATGTGGGGCTCCCATGACATGCGGCATGCATTTGGGCCCTCATGAAATGCACCATGCATGTGGGGCCCCTATGACATGCGGCATGCATTTGTGGGCCCCAAGACATGCGGCATGCATGCGGCACCATCATGACATGCGGCATGCATTTTGGGCCCCCATGACATGCGACATGCACGTGGGGCCCCCATGACATGCGGCATGCAAGTGGGGTCCCCATGACATGCAGCATGCACGTGGGGCCCTCATGACATGCGGCATGCATTTGGGGACCCCATGACATGCGGCATGCATTTGGGTCCCCCATGAAATGTGTCATGCATGTGGGGCCCCCAGGACATGCGGCATGCATTTGGTTCCCCCATGACATGTGGTATGCATGTGGGACCCCCATGACATGCGTCATGCATTTGGATCCCCCATTACATGCTGCATGCAAGTGGTGCCCCCATGACATGCGGCATGCATGTGGGGCCCCCATGACATGCGGCATGCACGTGGGACCCCCATGACATGCGTCATGCATTTGGATCCCCATTACATGCTGCATGCAAGTGGGGCCCCCATGACATGCGGCATGCATGTGGGCCCCCAATGACATGTGGCATGCACGTGGGGCCCCCATGACATGCTGCATGCATTTGGGGCCCCTATGACATGCGGCATGCATTTGTGGGCCCCAAGACATGTTGAATGCCTGCGGGGACCCCGTGACATGCGGCATGCATGTGGGGCCCCCATGAAATGCGGCATTTATTTGGGGCCCCCATGACATGTGGAATGCCTGCGGGGCCCCCGTGACATGCGGCATGCACATGGTGCCACAATGACATGCAGCATGCACGTGGGGCCCACATGACATGCGGAATGCACGTGAGTCCCCCATGACATGCGGAATGCCTGCGGGGCCCCAATGACATGTGGCATGCATGTGGGACCCCCATGACATGCGGCATGCATTTGAATCCCCCATTACATGCGGCATGCACGTGGGGCCCCCATGACATGCGGCATGCACGTGGGGCCCCCATGACATGCGGCATGCATTTGCGGCCCCCATGTCATGCGGAATGCACGTGGGGCCCCTATGACATGCGACATGAATTTGGGAGCCCCATTACATGCGGCATGCACGTGGAGCCCCCATGACATGCGTCATGCATTTGGGCCCCCATGACATGCGGCATGCATTTGGGGCCTGCATAACATGCTGCATGCATTTGGGGTACCTGAGACATGCGTCATGCAGTTGGGGCCCCCAATACATGCGGCATGCATGTGAGGCCCCCATGACATGCGGCATGCACGTGAGGCCCCATGACATGCGGAATGCCTGCGGGGCCCCCATGATATGTGGCATGCATTTGGGGCCCCCATGACATGAGGCATGCATGTGGGACCCCCATGACATGCGGCATGCATTTGAATCCCCCATTACATGCGGCATGCAGGTGGTTCCCCCATGACATGCGGCATGCAGGTGGGACCCCTGTGACATGCGGCATGCATTTGAGGGCACCAAGACATGCTGCATGCATTTGGGGGGCCCCATGACATGCGGCATGCACGTGGGGCCCCCATGAAATGCGGCATGCATTTGGGGCCCCCATGACATGCGGAATGCCTGCGGGGCCCCCATGACATGCGGCATCCACGTGGGGCCCCCATGACATGCGGCATGCATTTGGGGCCCCCATGACATGCAGCATGCATTTGGGGCCCCCATGACATGCGGCATGCATTTGTGGGCCCCAAGACATGCTGCATGCATTTGGCGGCCCCATGACATGCGGCATGCATTTGCGTCCCCCATGAAATGCGGCATGCACGTGGGGCCCCCTGTACATGCGGCATGCATTTGGGGCCCCCATGACATGCGGCATGCACGTGGGGCCCCCTTGACATGCGACATTCATTTGGGGCCCCCATGACATGTGGCATGCATGGGGGCTCCCATTACATGCGGCATGCATTTGGGGCCTCCATGACATGCGGTAAGAATGTGGGGCCCCCATGACAAGAGCCATGCATGTGGGGCCCCTTTGACATGCGGCATGCATTTGGGGCCCCCATGAAATGCGCCATGCATGTGGGACCCCCATGAAATGCGCCATGCATGTGGGACCCCTATGACATGCGGCATGCATTTGTGGGCCCCAAGACATGCTGCATGCATTTGGGGGGCCCCATGACATGCCGCATGCATTTGGGGCCCCCATGACATGCGGCATGCATTTGGGGCCCCCATGACATGCGGCATGCACGTGGGGCCCCCTTGACATGCGACATTCATTTGGGGCCCCCATGACATTTGGCATGCATGTGGGGCTCCCATGACATGCGGCATGCATTTATGGCCCTCATGACATGCGGCAAGCATTTGGCCCCCCATGACATGCGGCATGCATGTGGGGCCCCCAAATGCATGCCGCATGTCATGGGGGCCTCCATGACATGCGGCATGCATGTGGGTCCCCATGACATGCGTCATGCACGTGGGGCCCCCTTGACATGCGACATTCATTTGGGGCAACCATGACATGCGGCATGCATTTGGGGCCCCCATGACATGTGGTATGCACGTGGGGCCCCTATGACATGCGGCATGAATTCGTGGCCCCCGTAACATGAGGCATGCACGTGGGGCCCCCATGACAAGCGGCAAGCACGTGGGGCCCCAATGACATGAAGCATGTACGTGGGACCCCCATGACATGCGGAATGCACGTGAGGCCCCCATGACATGCGGAATGCCTACGGGGCCCCAATGACATGCGGCATGCATGCGGGGCCCTCATGACATGCGGCATGCAATTGAGGCCCCTAATATATGCGGCATGCATGTGGGGGCCCCATGATATGTGGCATGCATTTGGTGCCCCCATGACTTGAGGCATGTATGTGGGGCCCCCATGACATGCACCATGCATGTGGGGCCCCTATGACATGCTGCGTGCATTTGGGGCCCCCATGACTTGAGGCATGCATTTGGGGCCCCCATGACATGCGGCATGCATGTAGGGCGCCCATGAAATGCGCCATGCATGTGGGGCCCCTATGACATGCGGCATGCATGTGGGGCCCCATGACATGCGGCATGCATGTGGGGCCCAAATGCTTGCCGCATGTCATGGGGGCCTCCAAGACATGTGGCATGCATGTGGGGCTCCCATGACATGCGGCATGCATTTATGGCCCTCATGACATGCGGCAAGCATTTGGGCCCCCATGACATGTGGCATGCATGTGGAGCCCAAATGCTTGCCGCATGTCATGGGGGCCTCCATGACATGCGGCATGCATGTGGGTCCCCATGACATGCGTCATGCACGTGGGGCCCCCTTGACATGCGACATTCATTTGGGGCCCCCATGACATGTGGCATGCATGTGGGGCTCCCATGACATGTGGCATGCATTTGGGGCCCCCATGACATTTGGAATGCACGTGGGGACCCTATGACATGCCGCATGCATTTGGGGCCCCCATGACATGCTCCATGGATGTGGGGCCCCTATGACATGCGGCATGCATTCGTGTCCCCCGTAACATGAGGCATGCACGTGGGGCCCCCATGACATGCGGCAAGCACGTGGGGCCCCAATGACATGCAGCATGCACGTGGGACCCCCATGACATGCGGAATGCACGTGAGGCCCCCATGACATGCGGAATGCCTGCGGGGCCCCAATGACATGCGGCATGCACGTGAGGCCCCCATGACATGCGGAATGCCTGCGGGGCCCCAATGACATGCGGCATGCATGCGGGGCCCTCATGACATGCGGCATGCATGTGGGGCTCCCATGACATGCGGCATGCATTTATGGCCCTCATGACATGCGGCAAGCATTTGGCCCCCCATGACATGCGACATGCATGTGGGGCACCCAAATGCATGCCGCATGTCATGGGGGCCTCCATGACATGCGGCATGCATGTGGGTCCCCATGACATGCGTCATGCACGTGGGGCCCCCTTGACATGCGACATTCATTTGGGGCCCCCATGACATGTGGCATGCATGTGGGGCCCCCATGAAATGCGGCATTTATTTGGGGCCCCATGACATGTGGAATGCCTGCGGGGCCCCCGTGACATGAGGCATGCACTTTGGGCATCCATGACATGCGACATGCATTTATGGCCTCTTGACATGCGGCATGCATTTGGGCCCTCATGAAATGCGCCATGCACGTGTGGCCCCCATGACATGCGGCATGCATTTGGGGGCCCCATGACATTTGGCATGCATGTGGGGCTCCCATGACATGCGGCATGCATTTATGGCCCTCATGACATGCGGCAAGCATTTGGGCCCCCATGACGTGCGGCATGCATGTGGGGCCCCCAAATGCATGCCGCATGTCATGGGGGCCTCCATGACATGCGGCATGCATGTGGGTCCCCATGACATGCGTCATGCACGTGGGGCCCCCTTGACATGCGACATTCATTTGGGGCAACCATGACATGCGGCATGCATTTGGGGCCCCCATGACATGTGGTATGCACGTGGGGCCCCTATGACATGCGGCATGCATTCGTGGCCCCCGTAACATGAGGCATGCACGTGGGGCCCCCATGACAAGCGGCAAGCACGTGGGGCCCCCATGACATACACCATGCATGTGGGGCCCCTATGACATGCTGCATGCATTTGGGGCCCCCATGACTTGAGGCATGCATTTGGGGCCCCCATGACATGCGGCATGCATGTAGGGCGCCCATGAAATGCGCCATGCATGTGGGGCCCCTATGACATGCGGCATGCATTTGGGGGCCCCATGACATGCGGCATGCATGTGGGGCCCAAATGCTTGCCGCATGTCATGGGGGCCTCCAAGACATGTGGCATGCATGTGGGGCTCCCATGACATGCGGCATGCATTTATGGCCCTCATGACATGCGGCAAGCATTTGGGCCCCCATGACATGCGGCATGCATGTGGAGCCCAAATGCTTGCCGCATGTCATGGGGGCCTCCATGACATGCGGCATGCATGTGGGTCCCCATGACATGCGTCATGCACGTGGGGCCCCCTTGACATGCGACATTCATTTGGGGCCCCCATGACATGTGGCATGCATGTGGGGCTCCCATGACATGTGGCATGCATTTGGGGCCCCCATGACATTTGGAATGCACGTGGGGACCCTATGACATGCCGCATGCATTTGGGGCCCCCATGACATGCTCCATGGATGTGGGGCCCCTATGACATGCGGCATGCATTCGTGTCCCCCGTAACATGAGGCATGCACGTGGGGCCCCCATGACATGCGGCAAGCACGTGGGGCCCCAATGACATGCAGCATGCACGTGGGACCCCCATGACATGCGGAATGCACGTGAGGCCCCATGACATGCGGAATGCCTGCAGGGCCCCAATGACATGCGGCATGCACGTGAGGCCCCCATGACATGCGGAATGCCTGCGGGGCCCCAATGACATGCGGCATGCATGCGGGGCCCTCATGACTTGCGGCATGCATTTGAGGCCCCCAATATATGCGGCATGCATGTGGGGCCCCCATGGTATGTGGCATGCATTTGGGGCCCCCATGACTTGAGGCATGCATGTGGGGCCCCGATGACATGCACCATGCATGTGGGGCCCCTATGACATGCTGCATGCATTTGGGGCCCCCATGACTTGAGGCATGCATTTGGGGCCCCCATGACATGCGGAATGCCTGCGGGGCCCCAATGACATGTGGCATGCATGTGGGACCCCCATGACATGCGGCATGCATTTGAATCCCCCATTACATGCGGCATGCACGTTGGACCCCATGACATGCGGCATGCATTTGGGGCCCCCATGACATGCGGAATGCACGTGGGGCCCCTATGACATGCGACATGAATTTGGGAGCCACATTACATGCGGCATGCACGTGGAGCCCCCATGCCATGCGTCATGCATTTGGGCCCCCATGACATGCGGCATGCATTTGGGGCCCAAATGCTTGCCGCATGTCATCGGGGCCTCCAAGACATGTGGCATGCATGTGGGGCTTCCATGACATGCGGCATGCATTTATGGCCCTCATGACAAGCGGCAAGCATTTGGGCCCCCATGACATGCGGCATGCATGTGGGGCCCCCATGACATGCGGCATGCATTTGGGGGCCCCATGGCATGCGGCATGCATGTGGGGCCCAAATGCTTGCTGCATGTCATGGGGGCCTCCATGACATTTGGCATGCATGTGGGTCCCCATGACATGCGTCATGCACGTGGGTCCCCCTTGACATGCGACATTCATTTGGGGCCCCCATGACATGTGGCATGCATGTGGGGCTCCCATGACATGCGGCATGCATTTGGGGCCCCCATGACATGTGGTATGCACGTGGGGCCCCTATGACATGCCGCATGCATTTGGGGCCCCCATGACATGCTCCATGCATGTGGGGCCCCTATGACATGCGGCATGCATTCGTGGCCCCCGTAACATGAGGCATGCACGTGGGGCCCCCATGACATGCGGCAAGCACGTGGGGCCCCAATGACATGCAGCATGCACGTGGGACCCCCATGACATGCGGAATGCACGTGAGGCCCCCATGACATGCGGAATGCCTGCGGGGCCCCAATGACATGTGGCATGCATGCGGGGCCCACATGACATGCGGCATGCATTTGAGGCCCCCAATGACATGTGGCATGCACGTGGGGCCCCCATGACATGCTGCATGCATTTGGGGCCCCCATGATATGCGGCACGCATTTGGGGCCCCCATGAAATGCGCCATGCATGTGGGGCCCCTATGACATGCGGCATGCATTTGTGGGCCCCAAGACATGTGGCATGCACATGGGGTCCCCATGAAATGCGGCATTTATTTGGGGCCCCCATGACATGTTGAATGCCTGCGGGGACCCCGTGACATGCGGCATGCATGTGGGACCCCCATGAAATGCGGCATGCATTTGAATCCCCCCATTACATGCGGCATGCATGTGGGGCCCCCATGACATGCGGCATGCATTTGGGCCGCCCATGACATGCGGAATGCCTGCGGGGCACCCATGACATGCGGCATGCATGCAGGGCCCTCATGATATGCGGCATGAATTTGGGGCCCCCAATACATGCGGCATGCACGTTGGGCCCACTTGACATGCGACATTCATGTGGGGCTCCCATGACATGCGGCATGCATTTGGGCCCTCATGAAATGCACCATGCATGTGGGGCCCCTATGACATGCGGCATGCATTTGTGGGCCCCAAGACATGCGGCATGCATGCGGCACCCTCATGACATGCGGCATGCATTTTGGGCCCCCATGACATGCGACATGCACGTGGGGCCCCCATGACATGCGGCATGCAAGTGGGGTCCCCATGACATGCAGCATGCACGTGGGGCCCTCATGACATGCGGCATGCATTTGGGGACCCCATGACATGCGGCATGCATTTGGGTCCCCCATGAAATGTGTCATGCATGTGGGGCCACCAGGACATGCGGCATGCATTTGGTTCCCCCATGACATGTGGTATGCATGTGGGACCCCCATGACATGCGTCATGCATTTGGATCCCCCATTACATGCTGCATGCAAGTGGTGCCCCCATGACATGCGGCATGCATGTGGGGCCCCCATGACATGCGGCATGCATTTGGGGCCCCATGACATGCAGCATGCACGTGGCCCCCCCAGTACATGCGGCATGCATTTGGGGCCCCCATGACATGTGGTATGCAGGTGGGGCCCCATGACATGCCGCATGCATTTATGGCCCCCATGACATGCGGCATGCATTTGGGTCCCCCATGAAATGCGGCATGCACGTGGGGCCCCCTGAACATGCGGCATGCATTTGGGGCCCCCATGACATGCGGCATGCACGTGGGGCCCCCTTGACATGCGACATTCATTTGGGGCCCCCATGACATGTGGCATGCATGGGGGCTCCCATTACATGCGACATGCATTTGGGGCCTCCATGACATGCGGTATGAATGTGGGGCCCCCATGACATGCGCCATGCATGTGGGGCCCCTATGACATGCGGCATGCATTTGGGGCCCCCATGATATGCGGCATGCATTTGGGGGCCCCATGACATGCGAATGCATGTGGGACCCCCATGAAATGTGCCATGCATGTGGGACCCCTATGACATGTGGCATGCATTTGTGGGCCCCAAGACATGCTGCATGCATTTGGGGGGCCCCATGACATGCGGCATGCATTTGGGGCCCCATGACATGCAGCATGCACGTGGGGCCCCCAGTACATGCAGCATGCATTTGGGGCCCCCATGACATGTGGTATGCACGTGGGGCCCCTATGACATGCCGCATGCATTTATGGCCCCCATGACATGCGGCATGCACGTGGGGCCCCCTTGACATGCGACATTCATTTGGCGCCCCCATGACATGTGGCATGCATGGGGGCTCCCATTACATGCGGCATGCATGTGGGGCCTCCATGACATGCGGTATGAATGTGGGGCCCCCATGACATGCGGAATGCCTGCGGGGCCCCCATGACATGCGGCATCCACGTGGGGCACCCATGACATGCGGCATGCATTTGGGGCCCCCATGACATGCAGCATGCATTTGGGGCCCCCATGACATGCGGCATGCATTTGTGGGCCCCAAGACATGCTGCATGCATTTGGCGGCCCCATGACATGCGGCATGCATTTGCGTCCCCCATGAAATGCGGCATGCACGTGGGGCCCCCTGTACATGCGGCATGCATTTGGGGCCCCCATGACATGCGGCATGCACGTGGGGCCCCCTTGACATGCGACATTCATTTGGGGCCCCCATGACATGTGGCATGCATGGGGGCTCCCATTACATGCGGCATGCATTTGGGGCCTCCATGACATGCGGTAAGAATGTGGGGCCCCCATGACAAGAGCCATGCATGTGGGGCCCCTTTGACATGCGGCATGCATTTGGGGCCCCCATGAAATGCGCCATGCATGTGGGACCCCCATGAAATGCGCCATGCATGTGGGACCCCTATGACATGCGGCATGCATTTGTGGGCCCCAAGACATGCTGCATGCATTTGGGGGGCCCCATGACATGCCGCATGCATTTGGGGCCCCCATGACATGCGGCATGCATTTGGGGCCCCCATGACATGCGGCATGCACGTGGGGCCCCCTTGACATGCGACATTCATTTGGGGCCCCCATGACATGTGGCATGCATGTGGGGCTCCCATGACATGCGGCATGCATTTATGGCCCTCATGACATGCGGCAAGCATTTGGCCCCCCATGACATGCGGCATGCATGTGGGGCCCCCAAATGCATGCCGCATGTCATGGGGGCC
Organism: Phyllobates terribilis; assembly: GCF_046119375.1. Classification (NCBI taxonomy): domain Eukaryota; kingdom Metazoa; phylum Chordata; class Amphibia; order Anura; family Dendrobatidae; genus Phyllobates; species Phyllobates terribilis. The sequence goes on along the minus strand of NW_027362764.1, from coordinate 333,890,590 downwards.
TCCATGACATGCGGCATGCATGTGGGTCCCCATGACATGCGTCATGCACGTGGGGCCCCCTTGACATGCGACATTCATTTGGGGCCCCCATGACATGTGGCATGCATGTGGGGCCCCCATGAAATGCGGCATTTATTTGGGGCCCCATGACATGTGGAATGCCTGCGGGGCCCCCGTGACATGAGGCATGCACTTTGGGCATCCATGACATGCGACATGCATTTATGGCCTCTTGACATGCGGCATGCATTTGGGCCCTCATGAAATGTGCCATGCACGTGTGGCCCCCATGACATGCGGCATGCATTTGGGGGCCCCATGACATTTGGCATGCATGTGGGGCTCCCATGACATGCGGCATGCATTTATGGCCCTCATGACATGCGGCAAGCATTTGGGCCCCCATGACGTGCGGCATGCATGTGGGGCCCCCAAATGCATGCCACATGTCATGGGGGCCTCCATGACATGCGGCATGCATGTGGGTCCCCATGACATGCGTCATGCACGTGGGGCCCCCTTGACATGCGACATTCATTTGGGGCAACCATGACATGCGGCATGCATTTGGGGCCCCCATGACATGTGGTATGCACGTGGGGCCCCTATGACATGCGGCATGAATTCGTGGCCCCCGTAACATGAGGCATGCACGTGGGGCCCCCATGACAAGCGGCAAGCACGTGGGGCCCCAATGACATGAAGCATGTACGTGGGACCCCCATGACATGCGGAATGCACGTGAGGCCCCCATGACATGCGGAATGCCTACGGGGCCCCAATGACATGCGGCATGCATGCGGGGCCCTCATGACATGCGGCATGCAATTGAGGCCCCCAATATATGCGGCATGCATGTGGGGGCCCCATGATATGTGGCATGCATTTGGTGCTCCCATGACTTGAGGCATGCATGTGGGGCCCCCATGACATGCACCATGCATGTGGGGCCCCTATGACATGCTGCGTGCATTTGGGGCCCCCATGACTTGAGGCATGCATTTGGGGCCCCCATGACATGCGGCATGCATGTAGGGCGCCCATGAAATGCGCCATGCATGTGGGGCCCCTATGACATGCGGCATGCATGTGGGGGCCCCATGACATGCGGCATGCATGTGGGGCACCCAAATGCATGCCGCATGTCATGGGGGCCTCCATGACATGCGGCATGCATGTGGGTCCCCATGACATGCGTCATGCACGTGGGGCCCCCTTGACATGCGACATTCATTTGGGGCCCCCATGACATGTGGCATGCATGTGGGGCCCCCATGGAATGCGGCATTTATTTGGGGCCCCATGACATGTGGAATGCCTGCGGGGCCCCCGTGACATGAGGCATGCACTTTGGGCATCCATGACATGCGACATGCATTTATGGCCTCTTGACATGCGACATGCATTTGGGCCCTCATGAAATGCGCCATGCACGTGTGGCCCCCATGACATGCGGCATGCATTTGGGGGCCCCATGACATTTGGCATGCATGTGGGGCTCCCATGACATGCGGCATGCATTTATGGCCCTCATGACATGCGGCAAGCATTTGGGCCCCCATGACGTGCGGCATGCATGTGGGGCCCCCAAATGCATGCCGCATGTCATGGGGGCCTCCATGACATGCGGCATGCATGTGGGTCCCCATGACATGCGTCATGCACGTGGGGCCCCCTTGACATGCGACATTCATTTGGGGCAACCATGACATGCGGCATGCATTTGGGGCCCCCATGACATGTGGTATGCACGTGGGGCCCCTATGACATGCGGCATGCATTCGTGGCCCCCGTAACATGAGGCATGCACGTGGGGCCCCCATGACAAGCGGCAAGCACGTGGGGCCCCAATGACATGAAGCATGTACGTGGGACCCCCATGACATGTGGAATGCACGTGAGGCCCCCATGACATGCGGAATGCCTACGGGGCCCCAATGACATGCGGCATGCATGCGGGGCCCTCATGACATGCGGCATGCAATTGAGGCCCCCAATATATGCGGCATGCATGTGGGGGCCCCATGATATGTGGCATGCATTTGGTGCCCCCATGACTTGAGGCATGCATGTGGGGCCCCCATGACATACACCATGCATGTGGGGCCCCTATGACATGCTGCGTGCATTTGGGGCCCCCATGACTTGAGGCATGCATTTGGGGCCCCCATGACATGCGGCATGCATGTAGGGCGCCCATGAAATGCGCCATGCATGTGGGGCCCCTATGACATGCGGCATGCATTTGGGGGCCCCATGACATGCGGCATGCATGTGGGGCCCAAATGCTTGCCGCATGTCATGGGGGCCTCCAAGACATGTGGCATGCATGTGGGGCTCCCATGACATGCGGCATGCATTTATGGCCCTCATGACATGCGGCAAGCATTTGGGCCCCCATGACATGCGGCATGCATGTGGAGCCCAAATGCTTGCCGCATGTCATGGGGGCCTCCATGACATGCGGCATGCATGTGGGTCCCCATGACATGCGTCATGCACGTGGGGCCCCCTTGACATGCGACATTCATTTGGGGCCCCCATGACATGTGGCATGCATGTGGGGCTCCCATGACATGTGGCATGCATTTGGGGCCCCCATGACATTTGGAATGCACGTGGGGACCCTATGACATGCCGCATGCATTTGGGGCCCCCATGACATGCTCCATGGATGTGGGGCCCCTATGACATGCGGCATGCATTCGTGTCCCCCGTAACATGAGGCATGCACGTGGGGCCCCCATGACATGCGGCAAGCACGTGGGGCCCCAATGACATGCAGCATGCACGTGGAACCCCCATGACATGCGGAATGCACGTGAGGCCCCATGACATGCGGAATGCCTGCGGGGCCCAAATGACATGCGGCATGCACGTGAGGCCCCCATGACATGCGGAATGCCTGCGGGGCCCCAATGACATGCGGCATGCATGCGGGGCCCTCATGACATGCGGCATGCATGTGGGGCCCCCATGACTTGAGGCATGCATGTGGGGCCCCGATGACATGCACCATGCATGTGGGGCCCCTATGACATGCTGCATGCATTTGGGGCCCCCATGACTTGAGGCATGCATTTGGGGCCCCCATGACATGCGGAATGCCTGCGGGGCCCCAATGACATGTGGCATGCATGTGGGACCCCCATGACATGCGGCATGCATTTGAATCCCCCATTACATGCGGCATGCACGTTGGACCCCATGACATGCGGCATGCATTTGGGGCCCCCATGACATGCGGAATGCACGTGGGGCCCCTATGACATGCGACATGAATTTGGGAGCCACATTACATGCGGCATGCACGTGGAGCCCCCATGACATGCGTCATGCATTTGGGCCCCCATGACATGCGGCATGCATTTGGGGCCCAAATGCTTGCCGCATGTCATCGGGGCCTCCAAGACATGTGGCATGCATGTGGGGCTTCCATGACATGCGGCATGCATTTATGGCCCTCATGACAAGCGGCAAGCATTTGGGCCCCCATGACATGCGGCATGCATGTGGGGCCCCCATGACATGCGGCATGCATTTGGGGGCCCCATGGCATGCGGCATGCATGTGGGGCCCAAATGCTTGCTGCATGTCATGGGGGCCTCCATGACATTTGGCATGCATGTGGGTCCCCATGACATGCGTCATGCACGTGGGTCCCCCTTGACATGCGACATTCATTTGGGGCCCCCATGACATGTGGCATGCATGTGGGGCTCCCATGACATGCGGCATGCATTTGGGGCCCCCATGACATGTGGTATGCACGTGGGGCCCCTATGACATGCGGCATGCATTTGGGGCCCCCATGACATGCTCCATGCATGTGGGGCCCCTATGACATGCGGCATGCATTCGTGGCCCCCGTAACATGAGGCATGCACGTGGGGCCCCCATGACATGCGGCAAGCACGTGGGGCCCCAATGACATGCAGCATGCACGTGGGACCCCCATGACATGCGGAATGCACGTGAGGCCCCCATGACATGCGGAATGCCTGCGGGGCCCCAATGACATGTGGCATGCATGCGGGGCCCACATGACATGCGGCATGCATTTGAGGCCCCCAATGACATGTGGCATGCACGTGGGGCCCCCATGACATGCTGCATGCATTTGGGGCCCCCATGATATGCGGCACGCATTTGGGGCCCCCATGATATGCGGCACACATTTGGGGCCCCCATGAAATGCGCCATGCATGTGGGGCCCCTATGACATGCGGCATGCATTTGTGGGCCCCAAGACATGTGGCATGCACATGGGGTCCCCATGAAATGCGGCATTTATTTGGGGCCCCCATGACATGTTGAATGCCTGCGGGGACCCCGTGACATGCGGCATGCATGTGGGACCCCCATGAAATGCGGCATGCATTTGAATCCCCCCATTACATGCGGCATGCATGTGGGGCCCCCATGACATGCGGCATGCATTTGGGCCGCCCATGACATGCGGAATGCCTGCGGGGCACCCATGACATGCGGCATGCATGCAGGGCCCTCATGATATGCGGCATGAATTTGGGGCCCCCAATACATGCGGCATGCACGTTGGGCCCCTTTGACATGCGACATTCATGTGGGGCTCCCATGACATGCGGCATGCATTTGGGCCCTCATGAAATGCACCATGCATGTGGGGCCCCTATGACATGCGGCATGCATTTGTGGGCCCCAAGACATGCGGCATGCATGCGGCACCCTCATGACATGCGGCATGCATTTTGGGCCCCCATGACATGCGACATGCACGTGGGGCCCCCATGACATGCGGCATGCAAGTGGGGTCCCCATGACATGCAGCATGCACGTGGGGCCCTCATGACATGCGGCATGCATTTGGGGACCCCATGACATGCGGCATGCATTTGGGTCCCCCATGAAATGTGTCATGCATGTGGGGCCCCCAGGACATGCGGCATGCATTTGGTTCCCCCATGACATGTGGTATGCATGTGGGACCCCCATGACATGCGTCATGCATTTGGATCCCCCATTACATGCTGCATGCAAGTGGTGCCCCCATGACATGCGGCATGCATGTGGGGCCCCCATGACATGCGGCATGCATTTGGGGCCCCATGACATGCAGCATGCACGTGGCCCCCCCAGTACATGCGGCATGCATTTGGGGCCCCCATGACATGTGGTATGCACGTGGGGCCCCATGACATGCCGCATGCATTTATGGCCCCCATGACATGCGGCATGCATTTGGGTCCCCCATGAAATGCGGCATGCACGTGGGGCCCCCTGAACATGCGGCATGCATTTGGGGCCCCCATGACATGCGGCATGCACGTGGGGCCCCCTTGACATGCGACACTCATTTGGGGCCCCCATGACATGTGGCATGCATGGGGGCTCCCATTACATGCGACATGCATTTGGGGCCTCCATGACATGCGGTATGAATGTGGGGCCCCCATGACATGCGCCATGCATGTGGGGCCCCTATGACATGCGGCATGCATTTGGGGCCCCCATGATATGCGGCATGCATTTGGGGGCCCCATGACATGCGAATGCATGTGGGACCCCCATGAAATGTGCCATGCATGTGGGACCCCTATGACATGTGGCATGCATTTGTGGGCCCCAAGACATGCTGCATGCATTTGGGGGGCCCCATGACATGCGGCATGCATTTGGGGCCCCATGACATGCAGCATGCACGTGGGGCCCCCAGTACATGCGGCATGCATTTGGGGCCCCCATGACATGTGGTATGCACGTGGGGCCCCTATGACATGCCGCATGCATTTATGGCCCCCATGACATGCGGCATGCACGTGGGGCCCCCTTGACATGCGACATTCATTTGGCGCCCCCATGACATGTGGCATGCATGGGGGCTCCCATTACATGCGGCATGCATGTGGGGCCTCCATGACATGCGGTATGAATGTGGGGCCCCCATTACATGCGGCATGCATTTGGGGCCCCAATGACATGCGGCATGCATGTGGGGCACCCATGACATGCGGCATGCATTTGGGGGCCCCATGATATGTGGCATGCATTTGGTGCCCCCATGACTTGAGGCATGCATGTGGGGCCCCCATGACATACACCATGCATGTGGGGCCCCTATGACATGCTGCGTGCATTTGGGGCCCTAATGACTTGAGGCATGCATTTGGGGCCCCCATGACATGCGGCATGCATGTAGGGCGCCCATGAAATGCGCCATGCATGTGGGGCCCCTATGACATGCGGCATGCATTTGGGGGCCCCATGACATGCGGCATGCATGTGGGGCCCAAATGCTTGCCGCATGTCATGGGGGCCTCCAAGACATGTGGCATGCATGTGGGGCTCCCATGACATGCGGCATGCATTTATGGCCCTCATGACATGCGGCAAGCATTTGGGCCCCCATGACATGCGGCATGCATGTGGAGCCCAAATGCTTGCCGCATGTCATGGGGGCCTCCATGACATGCGGCATGCATGTGGGTCCCCATGACATGCGTCATGCACGTGGGGCCCCCTTGACATGCGACATTCATTTGGGGCCCCCATGACATGTGGCATGCATGTGGGGCTCCCATGACATGTGGCATGCATTTGGGGCCCCCATGACATTTGGAATGCACGTGGGGACCCTATGACATGCCGCATGCATTTGGGGCCCCCATGACATGCTCCATGGATGTGGGGCCCCTATGACATGCGGCATGCATTCGTGTCCCCCGTAACATGAGGCATGCACGTGGGGCCCCCATGACATGCGGCAAGCACGTGGGGCCCCAATGACATGCAGCATGCACGTGGAACCCCCATGACATGCGGAATGCACGTGAGGCCCCATGACATGCGGAATGCCTGCGGGGCCCCAATGACATGCGGCATGCACGTGAGGCCCCCATGACATGCGGAATGCCTGCGGGGCCCCAATGACATGCGGCATGCATGCGGGGCCCTCATGACATGCGGCATGCATTTGAGGCCCCCAATATATGCGGCATGCATGTGGGGCCCCCATGGTATGTGGCATGCATTTGGGGCCCCCATGACTTGAGGCATGCATGTGGGGCCCCGATGACATGCACCATGCATGTGGGGCCCCTATGACATGCTGCATGCATTTGGGGCCCCCATGACTTGAGGCATGCATTTGGGGCCCCCATGACATGCGGAATGCCTGCGGGGCCCCAATGACATGTGGCATGCATGTGGGACCCCCATGACATGCGGCATGCATTTGAATCCCCCATTACATGCGGCATGCACGTTGGACCCCATGACATGCGGCATGCATTTGGGGCCCCCATGACATGCGGAATGCACGTGGGGCCCCTATGACATGCGACATGAATTTGGGAGCCACATTACATGCGGCATGCACGTGGAGCCCCCATGACATGCGTCATGCATTTGGGCCCCCATGACATGCGGCATGCATTTGGGGCCCAAATGCTTGCCGCATGTCATCGGGGCCTCCAAGACATGTGGCATGCATGTGGGGCTTCCATGACATGCGGCATGCATTTATGGCCCTCATGACAAGCGGCAAGCATTTGGGCCCCCATGACATGCGGCATGCATGTGGGGCCCCCATGACATGCGGCATGCATTTGGGGGCCCCATGGCATGCGGCATGCATGTGGGGCCCAAATGCTTGCTGCATGTCATGGGGGCCTCCATGACATTTGGCATGCATGTGGGTCCCCATGACATGCGTCATGCACGTGGGTCCCCCTTGACATGCGACATTCATTTGGGGCCCCCATGACATGTGGCATGCATGTGGGGCTCCCATGACATGCGGCATGCATTTGGGGCCCCCATGACATGTGGTATGCACGTGGGGCCCCTATGACATGCCGCATGCATTTGGGGCCCCCATGACATGCGGCATGCATTTGGGGGCCCCATGGCATGCGGCATGCATGTGGGGCCCAAATGCTTGCCGCATGTCATGGGGGCCTCCATGACATGTGGCATGCATGTGGGGCTCCCATGACATGCGGCATGCATTTATGGCCCTCATGACAAGCGGCATGCATGTGGGGCCCCCATGACATGCGGCATGCATTTGGGGGCCCCATGGCATGCGGCATGCATGTGGGGCCCAAATGCTTGCTGCATGTCATGGGGGCCTCCATGACATTTGGCATGCATGTGGGTCCCCATGACATGCGTCATGCACGTGGGTCCCCCTTGACATGCGACATTCATTTGGGGCCCCCATGACATGTGGCATGCATGTGGGGCTCCCATGACATGCGGCATGCATTTGGGGCCCCCATGACATGTGGTATGCACGTGGGGCCCCTATGACATGCGGCATGCATTTGGGGCCCCCATGACATGCTCCATGCATGTGGGGCCCCTATGACATGCGGCATGCATTCGTGGCCCCCGTAACATGAGGCATGCACGTGGGGCCCCCATGACATGCGGCAAGCACGTGGGGCCCCAATGACATGCAGCATGCACGTGGGACCCCCATGACATGCGGAATGCACGTGAGGCCCCCATGACATGCGGAATGCCTGCGGGGCCCCAATGACATGTGGCATGCATGCGGGGCCCACATGACATGCGGCATGCATTTGAGGCCCCCAATGACATGTGGCATGCACGTGGGGCCCCCATGACATGCTGCATGCATTTGGGGCCCCCATGATATGCGGCACGCATTTGGGGCCCCCATGATATGCGGCACGCATTTGGGGCCCCCATGAAATGCGCCATGCATGTGGGGCCCCTATGACATGCGGCATGCATTTGTGGGCCCCAAGACATGTGGCATGCACATGGGGTCCCCATGAAATGCGGCATTTATTTGGGGCCCCCATGACATGTTGAATGCCTGCGGGGACCCCGTGACATGCGGCATGCACGTGGAGCCCCCATGACATGCGTCATGCATTTGGGCCCCCATGACATGCGGCATGCATTTGGGGCCTGCATAACATGCTGCATGCATTTGGGGTACCTGAGACATGCGTCATGCAGTTGGGGCCCCCATGACATGCGGCATGCACGTGAGGCCCCCATGACATGCGGAATGCACGTGAGGCACCCATGACATGCGGAATGCCTGCGGGGCCCCCATGATATGCGGCATGCATTTGGTGCCCCCATGACATGCAGCATGCATGTGTGACCCCCATGACATGCGGCATGCATTTGAATCCCCCATTACATGCGGCATGCAGGTGGTTCCCCCATGACATGCGGCATGCAGGTGGTTCCCCCATGACATGCGGCATGCATTTGGGGCCCCCAATACATGCGGCATGCACGTTGGGCCCCCATGACATGCTGCATGCATGTGGGACCCCTATGACATGCGGCATGCATTTGAGGGCGCCAAGACATGCTGCATGCATTTGGGGGGCCCCATGACATGCGGCATGCACGTGGGGCCCCCATGACATGCGCATGCATGTGGGACCCCATGAAATGCGCCATGCATGTGGGACCCCTATGACATGCGGCATGCATTTGTGGGCCCCAAGACATGCTGCATGCATTTGGGGGCCCATGACATGCGGCATGCATTTGGGGCCCCCATGACATGCGGCATGCATTTGGAGCCCCATGACATGCAGCATGCACGTGGGCCCCCCAGTACATGCGGCATGCATTTGGGGCCCCCATGAAATGCGTCATGCACGTGGGGCCCCCTGAACATGCGGCATGCATTTGGGGCCCCCATGACATGCGGCATGCACGTGGGGCCCCCTTGACATGCGACATTCATTTGGGGCCCCCATGAAATGTGGCATGCATGGGGGCTCCCATTACATGCGACATGCATTTGGGACCTCCATGACATGCGGTGTGAATGTGGGGCCCCCATGACATGCGCCATGCATGTGGGGCCCCTATGACATGCGGCATGCATTTGGGGCCCCCATGATATGCGGCATGCATTTGGGGCCCCCATGACATGCGCATGCATGTGGGACCCCCAGTACATGCGCCATGCATGTGGGACCCCATGACATGCAGCATGCACGTGGGGCCCCCAGTACATGCGGCATGCATTTGGGGCCCCCATGACATGTGGTATGCACGTGGGGCCACTATGACATGCCGCATGCATTTATGGCCCCCATGACATGCGGCATGCACGTGGGGCCCCCTTGACATGCGACATTCATTTGGCGCCCCCATGACATGTGGCATGCATGGGGGCTCCCATTACATGCGGCATGCATGTGGGGCCTCCATGACATGCGGTATGAATGTGGGGCACCCATGACATGCGCCATGCACGTGGGGCCCCTATGACATGCGGCATGAATTTGAGGGCCCCAATGACATGCTGCATGCATTTGGGGCCCCCATGACATGCGGCATGCACATGGGGCCCCCATTACATGCGGCATGCATTTGGGGCCCCAATGACATGCGGCATGCATGTGGGGCACCCATGACATGCGGCATGCATTTGTGGGCCCCAAGTTATGCGGCATGCATGTGGGGCCCCTATGACATTCGGCATCCATTTGGGGGGCCCCATGACATGCAGCATGCACGTGGGGCCCCCATGAAATGCTGCATTTATTTGGGGCCCCCATGGCATGTGGAATGCCTGCAGAGGCCCCCATGACATGCGGCATGCATGTGGGGCCCCCATGACGTGCAGCATGCATTTGGATCCTCCATTACATGCTGCATGCAAGTGGGGCCCCTATGACATGCTGCATGAATTTGGGGCCCAAAATACATGCGGCATGCTTGTTGGGCTCACATGACATGCGGCATGCATTTATCGCCCCCATGACATGCGGCAAGCATTTGAGCCCCCATGACATGCGTCATGCATGTGGGGACCCCATGACATGCGGCATGCATTTGGGGCCCCCATGACTTGAGGCGTGCATTTGGGGCCCCCATGACATGCGGCATGCATGTGGGACCCCCATGACATGCGGCATGCATTCGAATCCCCCCATTACATGCGGCATGCATGTGGGGCCCCCATGACATGCGGCATGCATTTGGGCCCCCCATGATATGCGGCATGAATTTGGGGCCCCCAATACATGCGGCATGCACGTTGGGCCCCCTTGACATGCGACATTCATGTGGGGCTCCCATGACATGCGGCATGCATTTGGGCCCTCATGAAATGCACCATGCATGTGGGGCCCCTATGACATGCGGCATGCATTTGTGGGTCCCAAGACATGCGGCATGCATGCGGCACCCTCATGACATGCGGCATGCATTTTGGGCCCCCATGACATGCGACATGCACGTGGGGCCCCCATGACATGCTGCATGCAAGTGGTGCCCCCATGACATGCGGCATGCATGTGGGGCCCCCATGACATGCGGTATGAATGTGGGGCCCCCATGACATGCGCCATGCACGTGGGGCCCCTATGACATGCGGCATGAATTTAAGGGCCCCAATGACATGCTGCATGCATTTGGGGCCCCCATGACTTGCGGCATGCACATGGGGCCCCCATTACATGCGGCATGCATTTGGGGCCCCAATGACATGCGGCATGCATGTGGGGCACCCATGACATGCGGCATGCATTTGTGGGCCCCAAGTTATGCGGCATGCATGTGGGGCCCCTATGACATTCGGCATCCATTTGGGGGGCCCCATGACATGCAGAATGCACGTGGGGCCCCCATGAAATGCTGCATTTATTTGGGGCCCCCATGGCATGTGGAATGCCTGCGGAGGCATGCATGTGGGGCCCCTATGACATGCGTCATGCATTTGGATCCCCCATTACATGCTGCATGCAAGTGGTGCCCCCATGACATGCGGCATGCATGTGGGGCCCCCATGACATGCGGCATGCACGTGGGACCCCCATGACATGCGTCATGCATTTGGATCCCCATTACATGCTGCATGCAAGTGGGGCCCCCATGACATGCGGCATGCATGTGGGCCCCCAATGACATGTGGCATGCACGTGGGGCCCCCATGACATGCTGCATGCATTTGGGGCCCCCATGATATGCGGCACGCATTTGGGGCCCCCATGAAATGCGCCATGCATGTGGGGCCCCTATGACATGCGGCATGCATTTGTGGGCCCCAAGACATGTGGCATGCACATGGGGTCCCCATGAAATGCGGCATTTATTTGGGGCCCCCATGACATGTTGAATGCCTGCGGGGACCCCGTGACATGCGGCATGCATGTGGGGCCCCCATGAAATGCGGCATTTATTTGGGGCCCCCATGACATGTGGAATGCCTGCGGGGCCCCCGTGACATGCGGCATGCACGTGGTGCCACAATGACATGCAGCATGCACGTGGGGCCCACATGACATGCGGAATGCACGTGAGTCCCCCATGACATGCAGAATGCCTGCGGGGCCCCAATGACATGTGGCATGCATGTGGGACCCCCATGACATGCGGCATGCATTTGAATCCCCCATTACATGCGGCATGCACGTGGGGCCCCCATGACATGCGACATGCATTTGCGGCCCCCATGTCATGCGGAATGCACGTGGGGCCCCTATGACATGCGACATGAATTTAGGAGCCCCATTACATGCGGCATGCACGTGGAGCCCCCATGACATGCGTCATGTATTTGGGCCCCCATGACATGCGGCATGCATTTGGGGCCTGCATAACATGCTGCATGCATTTGGGGTACCTGAGACATGCGTCATGCAGTTGGGGCCCCCAATACATGCGGCATGCATGTGAGGCCCCCATGACATGCGGCATGCACGTGAGGCCCCCATGACATGCGGAATGCCTGCGGGGCCCCCATGATATGCGTCATGCATTTGGGGCCCCCATGACATGAGGCATGCATGTGGGACCCCCATGACATGCGGCATGCATTTGAATCCCCCATTACATGCGGCATGCAGGTGGTTCCCCCATGACATGCGGCATGCAGGTGGGACCCCTGTGACATGCGGCATGCATTTGAGGGCACCAAGACATGCTGCATGCATTTGGGGGGCCCATGACATGCGGCATGCACGTGGGGCCCCCATGAAATGCGGTATGCATTTGGGGCCCCCATGACATGCGGAATGCCTGCGGGGACCCCGTGACATGCGGCATGCATGTGGGGCCCCCATGAAATGCGGCATTTATTTGGGGCCCCCATGACATGTGGAATGCCTGCGGGGCCCCCGTGAGATGCGGTATGCACGTGGTGCCACAATGACATGCAGCATGCACGTGGGGCCCACATGACATGCGGAATGCACGTGAGTCCCCCATGACATGCGGAATGCCTGCGGGGCCCCAATGACATGTGGCATGCATGTGGGACCCCCATGACATGCGGCATGCATTTGAATCCCCCATTACATGCGGCATGCACGTGGGGCCCCCATGACATGCGGCATGCATTTGCGGCCCCCATGTCATGCGGAATGCACGTGGGGCCCCTATGACATGCGACATGAATTTGGGAGCCCCATTACATGCGGCATGCACGTGGAGCCCCCATGACATGCGTCATGCATTTGGGCCCCCATGACATGCGGCATGCATTTGGGGCCTGAATAACATGCTGCATGCATTTGGGGTACCTGAGACATGCATCATGCAGTTGGGGCCCCCAATACATGCGGCATGCATGTGAGGCCCCATGACATGCGGCATGCACGTGAGGCCCCCATGACATGCGGAATGCCTGCGGGGCCCCCATGATATGCGGCATGCATTTGGGGCCCCCATGACATGAGGCATGCATGTGGGACCCCCATGACATGCGGCATGCATATGAATCCCCCATTACATGTGGCATGCAGGTGGTTCCCCCATGACATGCGGCATGCACGTGGGACCCCTGTGACATGCGGCATGCATTTGAGGGCACCAAGACATGCTGCATGCATTTGGGGGGCCCCATGACATGCGGCATGCACGTGGGGCCCCCATGAAATGCGGCATGAATTTGGGGCCCCCATGACATGCGGAATGCCTGCGGGGCCCCCATGACATGCGGCATGCACGTGGGGCCCCCATGACATGCGGCATGCATTTGGGGCCCCCATGACATGCAGCATGCATTTGGGGCCCCCATGACATGCAGTATGCACGTGGGGCCCCCATGACATGCGGCATGCATTTGTGGGCCCCAAGACATGCTGCATGCATTTGGCGGCCCCATGACATGCGGCATGCATTTGCGTCCCCCATGAAATGCGGCATGCACGTGGGGCCCCCTGTACATGCGGCATGCATTTGGGGCCCCTATGACATGCGGCATGCATTTGGGGCCCCCATGCAATGCGCCATGCATGTGGGACCCCCATGAAATGCGCCATGCATGTGGGACCCCTATGACATGCGGCATGCATTTGTGGGCCCCAAGACATGCTGCATGCATTTGGGGGGGCCCCATGACATGCGGCATGCATTTGGGGCCCCCATGACATGCGGCATGCATTTGGGGCCCCCATGACATGCGGCATGCACGTGGGGCCCCCTTGACATGCGACATTCATTTGGGCCCCCATGACATGTGGCATGCATGTGGGGCTCCCATGACATGCGGCATGCATTTATGGCCCTCATGACATGCGGCAAGCATTTGGCCCCTCATGACATGCGGCATGCATGTGGGGCCCCCAAATGCATTCCGCATGTCATGGGGGCCTCCATGACATGCGGCATGCATGTGGGTCCCCATGACATGCGTCATGCACGTGGGGCCCCCTTGACATGCGACATTCATTTGGGGCCCCCATGACATGTGGCATGCATGTGGGGCCCCCATGAAATGCGGCATTTATTTGGGGCCCCATGACATGTGGAATGCCTGGGGGCCCCCGTGACATGAGGCATGCACTTTGGGCATCCATGACATGCGACATGCATTTATGGCCTCTTGACATGCGGCATGCATTTGGGCCCTCATGAAATTCGCCATGCACGTGTGGCCCCCATGACATGCGGCATGCATTTGGGGGCCCCATGACATTTGGCATGCATGTGGGGCTCCCATGACATGCGGCATGCATTTATGGCCCTCATGACATGCGGCAAGCATTTGGGCCCCCATGACATGCGGCATGCATGTGGGTCCCCCAAATGCATGCCGCATGTCATGGGGGCCTCCATGACATGCGGCATGCATGTGGGTCCCCATGACATGCGTCATGCACGTGGGGCCCCCTTGACATGCGACATTCATTTGGGGCCCCCATGACATGTGGCATGCATGTGGGGCCCCCATGACATGCGGCATGCATTTGGGGCCCCCATGACATGTGGTATGCACGTGGGGCCCCTATGACATGCGGCATGCATGTAGGGCCCCCATGACATGCACCATGCATGTGGGGCCCCTATGACATGCTGCGTGCATTTGGGGCCCCCATGACTTGAGGCATGCATTTGGGGCCCCCATGACATGCGGCATGCATGTAGGGCCCCCATGAAATGCGCCATGCACATGGGGCCCCCATGAAATGCGGCATTTATTTGGGGCCCCCATGACATGTGTAATGCCTGCGGGGCCCCCGTGACATGCGGCATGCACGTGGGGCCCCCATGAAATGCGGCATTTATTTGGGGCCCCCATGACATGTGGAATGCCTGCGGGGCCCCCGTGACATGAGGCATGCACTTTGGGCACCCATGACATGCGAAATGCATTTATGGCCTCATGACATGCGGCATGCATTTGGGCCCTCATGAAATGCGCCATGCACGTGGGCCCCCATGACATGCGGCATGCATTTGGGGGCCCCATGACATGCGGCATGCATGTGGGGCCCAAATGCTTGCCGCATGTCATGGGGGCCTCCATGACATGTGGCATGCATGTGGGGCTCCCATGACATGCGGCATGCATTTATGGCCCTCATGACATGCGGCAAGCATTTGGGCCCCCATGACATGCGGCATGCATGTGGAGCCCAAATGCTTGCCGCATGTCATGGGGGCCTCCATGACATGCGGCATGCATGTGGGTCCCCATGACATGCGTCATGCACGTGGGGCCCCCTTGACATGCGACATTCATTTGGGGCCCCCATGACATGTGGCATGCATGTGGGGCTCCCATGACATGTGGCATGCATTTGGGGCCCCCATGACATGTGGTATGCACGTGGGGCCCCTATGACATGCCGCATGCATTTGGGGCCCCCATGACATGCTCCATGGATGTGGGGCCCCTATGACATGCGGCATGCATTCATGTCTCCCGTAACATGAGGCATGCACGCGGGGCCCCCATGACATGCTGCAAGCACGTGGGGCCCCAATGACATGCAGAATGCACGTGGGACCCCCATAACATGCGGAATGCACGTGAGGCCCCCATGACATGCGGAATGCCTGCGGGGCCCCAATGACATGCGGCATGCATGCGGGGCCCTCATGACATGCGGCATGCATTTGAGGCCCCCAATATATGCGGCATGCATGTGGGGCCCCCATGGTATGTGGCATGCATTTGGGGCCCCCATGACTTGAGGCATGCATGTGGGGCCCCCATGACATGCACCATGCATGTTGGGCCCCTATGACATGCTGCATGCATTTGGGGCCCCCATGACTTGAGGCATGCATTTGGGGCCCCCATGACATGCGGAATGCCTGCGGGGCCCCAATGACATGTGGCATGCATGTGGGACCCCCATGACATGCGGCATGCATTTGAATCCCCCATTACATGTGGCATGCACGTTGGGCCCCATGACATGCGGCATGCATTTTTGGCCCCCATGACATGCGGAATGCACGTGGGGCCCCTATGACATGCGACATGAATTTGGGAGCCACATTACATGCGGCATGCACGTGGAGCCCCCATGACATGCGTCATGCATTTGGGCCCCCATGACATGCGGCATGCATGTGGGGCTTCCATGACATGCGGCATGCATTTATGGCCCTCATGACAAGCGGCAAGCATTTGGGCCCCCATGACATGCGGCATGCATGTGGGGCCCCCATGACATGCGGCATGCATTTGGGGGCCCCATGGCATGCGGCATGCATGTGGGGCCCAAATGCTTGCCGCATGTCATGGGGGCCTCCATGACATTTGGCATTCATGTGGGTCCCCATGACATGCGTCATGCACGTGGGTCCCCCTTGACATGCGACATTCATTTGGGGCCCCCATGACATGTGGCATGCATGTGGGGCTCCCATGACATGCGGCATGCATTTGGGGCCCCCATGACATGTGGTATGCACGTGGGGCCCCTGTGACATGCCGCATGCATTTGGGGCCCCCATGACATGCTCCATGCATGTGGGGCCCCTATGACATGTGGCATGCATTCGTGGCCCCCGTAACATGAGGCATGCACGTGGGGCCCCCATGACATGCGGCAAGCACGTGGGGCCCCAATGACATGCAGCATGCACGTGGGACCCCCATGACATGCGGAATGCACGTGAGGCCCCCATGACATGCGGAATGCCTGCGGGGCCCCAATGACATGTGGCATGCATGCGGGGCCCTCATGACATGCGGCATGCATTTGAGGCCCCCAATATATGCGGCATGCATGTGGGGCCCCCATGATATGTGGCATGCATTTGGGGCCCCCATGTCTTGAGGCATGCATGTGGGGCCCCCATGACATGCACCATGCATGTGGGGCCCCTATGACATGCTGCATGCATTTGGGGCCCCCATGACTTGAGGCATGCATTGGGGGCCCCCATGACATGCGGCATGCATGTAGGGCCCCCATGAAATGCGCCATGCATTTGGGGCCCCCATGACTTGAGGCATGCATTGGGGGCCCCCATGACATGTGGAATGCCTGCGGGGCCCCCGTGACATGCGGCATGCACGTGGGGCCACAATGACATGCAGCATGCACGTGGGGCCTGCATAACATGCTGCATGCATTTGGGGTACCTGAGACATGCGGCATGCAGTTGGGGCCCCCATGATATGGGGCACGCACTTGGGGCCCCCATGCCATGCGGCATGCATGTGGGACCCCTATGACATGCGGCATGCATTTGAGGGCTCCAAGACATGCTGCATGCATTTGGGGGGCCCCATGACATGCGGCATGCACGTGGGGCTTCCATGACATGCGGCATGCATTTGGGGCCCCATGACATGCAGCATGCACGTGGGCCCACCCAGTACATGCGGCATGCATTTGGGGCCCCCATGACATGTGGTATGCACGTGGGGCCCCTATGACATTCCGCATGCATTTATGGCCCCCATGACATGTGGCATGCATTTGGTTCCCCCATGAAATGCGGCATGCACGTGGGGCCCCCTGTACATGCGGCATGCATTTGGGGCCCCCTTGACATGCGACATTCATTTGGGGCCCCCATGACATGTGGCATGCATGGGGGCTCCCATTACATGCGGCATGCATTTGGGGCCTCCATGACATGCGGTATGAATGTGGGGCCCCCATGACATGCGCCATGCATGTGGGGCCACTATGACATGCGGCATGCATTTGGGGCCCCAATGATATGCGGCACGCATTTATGGCCCCCATGACATGCGCATGCATGTGGTACCCCCATGAAATGCGCCATGCATGTGGTACCCCTATGACATGTGGCATGCATTTGAGGCCCCCAATATATGCGGCATGCATGTGGGGCCCCCATGATATGTGGCATGCATTTGGGGCCCCCATGACTTGAGGCATGCATGTGGGGCCCCCATGACATGCACCATGCATGTGGGGCCCCTATGACATGCTGCATGCATTTGGGGCCCCCATGACTTGAGGCATGCATTGGGGGCCCCCATGACATGCGGCATGCATGTAGGGCCCCCATGAAATGCGCCATGCATGTGGGGCCCCTATGACATGCGGCATGCATTTGTGGGCCCCAAGACATGTGGCATGCACATGGGGTCCCCATGAAATGCGCCATTTATTTGGGGCCCCCATGACATGTGGAATGCCTGCGGGGACCCCGTGACATGCGGCATGCATGTGGGGCCCCCATGAAATGCGGCATTTATTTGGGGCCCCCATGACATGTGGAATGCCTGCGGGGCCCCCGTGACATGCGGCATGCACGTGGGGCCACAATGACATGCAGCATGCACGTGGGGCCCACATGACATGCGGAATGCACGTGAGTCCCCCATGACATGCGGAATGCTTGCGGGGCCCCAATGACATGTGGCATGCATGTGGGACCCCCATGACATGCGGCATGCATTTGAATCCCCCATTACATGCGGCATGCACGTGGGGCCCCCATGACATGCGGAATGCATTTGGGGCCCCCATGTCATGCGGAATGCACGTGGGGCCCCTATGACATGCGACATGAATTTGGGAGCCCCATTATATGCGGCATGCACGTGGAGCCCCCATGACATGCGTCATGCATTTGGGCCCCCATGACATGCAGCATGCATTTGGGGCCTGCATAACATGCGGCATGCAGTTTGGGCCCCCAATACATGCAGCATGCACGTGAGGCCCCCATGACATGCGGCATGCATTTGGGGCCCCCATGACATGCAGCATGCATGTGGGACCCCCATGACATGCGGCATGCATTTGAATCCCCCATTACATGCGGCATGCAGGTGGTTTCCCCATGACATGCGGCATGCAGGTGGTTCCCCCATGACATGCGTCATGCATTTGGGGCCCCCAATACATGCGGCATGCACGTTGGGCCCCCATGACATGCTGCATGCATTTGGGGCCCCCATGATATGGGGCATGCACTTGGGGCCCCCATGCCATGCAGCATGCACGTGGGCCCACCCAGTACATGCGGCATGCATTTGGGGCCCCCATGACATGTGGTATGCACGTGGGGCCCCTATGACATGCCGCATGCATTTATGGCCCCCATGACATGTGGCATGCATATGGGACCCCTATGACATGCGGCATGCATTTGAGGGCGACAAGACATGCTGCATGCATTTGGGGGGCCCCATGACATGCGGCATGCACGTGGGGCTTCCATGACATGCGGCATGCATTTGGGGCCCCATGACATGCAGCATGCACGTGGGCCCACCCAGTACATGCGGCATGCATTTGGGGCCCCCATGACATGTGGTATGCACGTGGGGCCCCTATGACATGCCGCATGCATTTATGGCCCCCATGACATGTGTCATGCATTTGGGTCCCCCATGAAATGCGGCATGCACGTGGGGCCCCCTGTACATGCGGCATGCATTTGGGGCCCCCTTGACATGCGACATTCATTTGGGGCCCCCATGACATGTGGCATGCATGGGGGCTCCCATTACATGCAGCATGCATTTGGGGCCTCCATGACATGCGGTATGAATGTGGGGCCCCCATGACATGCGCCATGCATGTGGGGCCACTATGACATGCGGCATGCATTTGGGGCCCCCATGATATGCGGCACGCATTTGGGGCCCCCATGACATGCGCATGCATGTGGGACCCCCATGAAATGCGCCATGCATGTGGTACCCCTATGACATGCGGCATGCATTTGTGGGCCCCAAGACATGCTGCATGCATTTGGGGAGCCCCATGACATGCGGCATGCACGTGGGGCCCCTATGACATGCCGCATGCATTTATGCCCCCATGACATGCGGCATGCACGTGGGGCCCCCTTGACATGCGACATTCATTTGGGGCCCCCATGACATGTGGCATGCATGGGGGCTCCCATTACATGCGGCATGCATTTGGGGCCTCCATGACATGCGGTATGAATGTGGGGCCCCCATGACATGCGCCATGCACGTGGGGCCCCTATGACATGCTGCATGCATTTGGATCCCCCATTACATGCTGCATGCAAGTGGTTCCCCCATGACATGCGGCATGCATGTGGGGCCCCCATGACATGCGGCATGCAAGTGAGACCCCCATGACATGCGTCATGCATTTGGATCCCCATTACATGCTGCATGCAAGTGGGCCCCCCATGACATGCGGCATGCATGTGGGCCCCCATGACATGTGGCATGCACGTGGGGCCCCCATGACATGCTGCATGAATTTGGGGCCCCCATGATATGCGGCACGCATTTGGGGCCCCCATGACATCGCATGCATGTGGGGCCCCCATGAAATGCGCCATGCATGTGGGGCCCCTATGACATGCGGCATGCATTTGTGGGCCCCAACACATGCTGCATGCATTTGGAGGCCCCATAACATGCGGCATGCACGTGGGGCCCCCATGACATGCAACATGCATTTGGGGCCCCCATGACATGCGGCATGCATTTGGGTCCCCCATGAAATGCGGCATGCACGTGGGGCCCCCAGTACATGCGGCATGCATTTGGGGCCCCCATGACATGTGGTATGCACATGGGGCCCCTATGACATGCTGCATGCATTTGGGGTGCCCAAGACATGCGGCATGCACGTGGGGCCCCTATGACATGCCACATGCTTTTGGGGCCCCCATTACATGTGGCATGCACATGGGGCCCCCATGACATGCGGCATGCATTTGGGGGCCCCATTACATGCGGCATGCACGTGGAGCCCCAATGACATGCTGCATGCATTTGGGGCCCCCATGACATGCTGCATGCACGTGGGGCCCCCATTACATGCGGCATGCATTTGGGGCCCCCATGACATGCAGCATGCACGTGGGGCCCCCATTACATGCGGCATGCATTTGGGGCCCCAATGACATGCGGCATGCATGTGGGGCACCGATGACATGTGCCATGTACGTGGGGCCCCTATGACATGCGGTATGCACGTGGGGCCCTCATGACATGCATCATGCATTTGGGGCCCATGTGACATGCGGCATGCATTCGGGGCCCCCATGACATGCGGCATGCATGTGGGACCCCCATGATATGCGGCATGCATGTGGGACCCCCATGATATGCGGCATGCATTTGGGGCCCCCATGACTTGAGGCATGCATTTGAATCCCCCATTACATGTGGCATGCACGTGGGGCCCCCATGACATGCGGCATGCATTTGGGCCCCCATGACATGCGGAATGCCTGCGGGGCCCCCATGACATGCGGCATGCATGCAGGGCCCTCATGACATGCTGCATGAATTTGGGGCCCCCAATACATGCGGCATGCACATTGGGCCCCCTTGACATGCGACATTCATGTGGGGCTCCCATGACATGCGGCATGCATGCAGGGCCCTCATGACATGCTGCATGAATTTGGGGCCCCCAATACATGCGGCATGCATGTGGTGCCCCCATGACATGCGCATGCATGTGGGGCCCCCATGAAATGCGCCATGCATGTGGGGCCCCTATGACATGCGGCATGCATTTGTGGGCCCCAAGACATGCTGCATGCACTTGGGGGCCCCATAACATGCGGCATGCACGTGGGACCCCCATGACATGCAACATGCATTTGGGGCCCCCATGACATGCGGCATGCATTTGGGTCCCCCATGAAATGCGGCATGCACGTGGGGCCCCCAGTACATGCGGCATGCATTTGGGGCCCCCATGACATGTGGTATGCACGTGGGGCCCCTATGACATGCCACATGCTTTTGGGGCCCCCATTACATGTGGCATGCACATGGGGCCCCCATGACATGCGGCATGCATTTGGGGGCCCCATTACATGCGGCATGCACGTGGAGCCCCAATGACATGATGCATGCATTTGGGGCCCCCATGACATGCTGCATGCACGTGGGGCCCCCATTACATGCGGCATGCATTTGGGGCCCCCATGACATGCAGCATGCACGTGGGGCCCCCATTAAATGCGGCATGCATTTGGGGCCCCAATGACATGCGGCATGCATTTGGGGCACCGATGACATGTGCCATGTACGTGGGGCCCCTATGACATGCGGTATGCACATGGGGCCCTCATGACATGCATCATGCATTTGGGGCCAATGTGACATGCGGCATGCATTCGGGGCCCCCATGACATGCGGCATGCATGTGGGACCCCCATGATATGCGGCATGCATGTGGGACCCCCATGATATGCGGCATGCATTTGGGGCCCCCATGACTTGAGGCATGCATTTGGGGCCCCCAATACATGCGGCATGCACGTTGGGCCCCCTTGACATGCGGCATGCATTTATGGCCCCCATGACATGCGGCAAGCTTTTGGGCCCCATGACATGCGGCATGCATGTGGTGCCCCCATGACATGCGCATGCATGTGGGGCCCCCATGAAATGCGCCATGCATGTGGGGCCCCCATGACATGCGGCATGCATTTGGGTCCCCCATGAAATGCGGCATGCACGTGGGGCCCCCAGTACATGCGGCATGCATTTGGGGCCCCCATGACATGTGGTATGCACGTGGGGCCCCTATGACATGCTGCATGCATTTGGGGTGCCCAAGACATGCGGCATGCACGTGGGGCCCCTATGACATGCCACATGCTTTTGGGGCCCCCATTACATGTGGCATGCACATGGGGCCCCCATGACATGCGGCATGCATTTGGGGCCCCCATGACTTGAGGCATGCATTTGAATCCCCCATTACATGCGGCATGCACGTGGGGCCCCTATGACATGCGGCATGCATTTGGGCCCCCATGACATGCGGAATGCCTGCGGGGCCCCCATGACATGCGGCATGCATGCAGGGCCCTCATGACATGCGGCATGAATTTGGGGCCCCCAATACATGCGGCATGCACGTTGGGCCCCCTTGACATTCGACATTCATGTGGGGCTCCCATGACATGCGGCATGCATGTGGCCCCCAATGATATGCGGCATGCACGTGGGGCCCCATGACATGCTGCATGCATTTGGGGCCCCCATGATATGCGGCATGCATTTGGGCCCCCATGACATGCGCATGCATGTGGGGCCCCCATGAAATGTGCCATGCATGTGGGGCCCCTATGACATGCGGCATGCATTTGTGGGCCCCAAGACATGCTGCATGCATTTGGGGGGCCCCATGACATGCGGCATGCATTTGGGGGGCCCAATGACATGTGACATGCACATGGGGCCCCCATGACATGCTGCATGCATTTGTGGCCCCCTTGATATGCGGCATGCATTTGGGGGCCCCCATGACTTGAGCCATGCATTTGGGGTCCCCATGACATGCGGCATGCATGTGGGACCCCCATGACATGCGTCATGCATTTGGATCCCCATTACATGCTGCATGCATTTGGGGCCCCCATAATATGCGGCACGCATTTGGGGCCCCCATGACATGCGCATGCATGTGGGGCCTCCATGAAATGCACCATGCATGTGGGGCTCCTATGACATGCGGCATGCATTTGTGGGCCCCAAGACATGCTGCATGCATTTGGGGGGCCCCATGATATGCGGCATGCATTTGGGCCCCCCATGACATGAGGCATGCATTTGGGGCCCCCATGACATGCAGCATGCACGAGGGGCCCCCATGACATGTGACATGCATTTGGGGCCCCCATGACATGCGGCATGCATTTGGGTCCCCCATGAAATGCGGCATGCACGTGGGGCCCCCATGACATGCGGCATGCATTTGGGGCACCCATGACATGCGGCATGCACATGGGGCCCCCATGACATGCGGCATACGTTTGGGGCCACAATGACATGCGGCATGAGTTTGGATCCCCCATGACATGCGGCATGCACGTGGGGCCTCCATGACATGAGTCATGCATTTGGGGCCGTCATGACAAGCGGCATGCATTTGGGGCCCCCATGACATGCGGCATGCATGTGGGACCCCCATGACATGCGTCATGCATTTGGGGCCCCCATGACATGCTCCATGCATGCGGGGCCCTCATGACATGCGGCATGCAATTGAGGCCCCGAATATATGCGGCATGCATGTGGGGCCCCCATGATATGTGGCATGCATTTGGGGCCCCCGTGACTTGAGGCATGCATGTGGGGCCCCCATGACATGCACCATGCATGTGGGGCCCTATGACATGCTGCATGCATTTGGGGCCCCATGACTTGAGGCATGCATTTAGGGCCCCCATGACATGCGGCATGCATGTAGGGCCCCCATGAAATGCGCCATGCATGTGGGGCCCCTATGACATGCGGCATGCATTTGTGGGCCCCAACACATGTGGCATGCACATGGGGCCCCCATGAAATGCGGCATTTATTTGGGGCCCCCATGACATGTGGAATGCCTGCGGGGCCCCCGTGACATGCGGCATGCACGTGGGGCCCCCATGAAATGCGGCATTTATTTGGGGCCCCCATGACATGTGGAATGCCTGCGGGCCCCCGTGACATGAGGCATGCACTTTGGGCACCCATGACATGCGACATGCATTTATGGCCTCTTGACATGCGGCATGCATTTGGGCCCTCATGAAATGCGCCATGCACGTGGGGCCCCCATGACATGCGGCATGCATTTGGGGGCCCCATGACATTTGGCATGCATGTGGGGCTCCCATGACATGCGGCATGCATTTATGGCCCTCATGACATGCGGCAAGCATTTGGGCCCCCATGACATGCGGCATGCATGTGGGGCCCCCAAATGCATGCCGCATGTCATGGGGGCCTCCATGACATGCGGCATGCATGTGGGTCCCCATGACATGCGTCATGCACGTGGGGCCCCCTTGACATGCGACACTCATTTGGGGCCCCCATGACATGTGGCATGCATGTGGGGCCCCCATGACATGCGGCATGCATTTGGGGCCCCCATGACATGTGGTATGCACGTGGGGCCCCTATGACATGCGGCATGCATTCGTGGCCCCCGTAACATGAGGCATGCACGTGGGGCCCCCATGACAAGCGGCAAGCACGTGGGGCCCCAATGACATGAAGCATGTACGTGGGACCCCCATGACATGCGGAATGCACGTGAGGCCCCCATGACATGCGGAATGCCTACGGGGCCGCAATGACATGCGGCATGCATGCGGGGCCCTCATGACATGCGGCATGCAATTGAGGCCCCCAATATATGCGGCATGCATGTGGGGCCCCCATGATATGTGGCATGCATTTGGGGACCCCATTACTTGAGGCATGCATTTGGGGCCCCCATGACATGCGGCATGCATGTAGGGCCCCCATGAAATGCGCCATGCATGTGGGGCCCCTATGACATGCGGCATGCATTTGTGGGCCCCAAGACATGTGGCATGCACATGGGGCCCCCATGAAATGCGGCATTTATTTGGGGCCCCCCTGACATGTGTAATGCCTGCGGGGCCCCCGTGACATGCGGCATGCACGTGGGGCCCCCATGAAATGCGGCATTTATTTGGGGCCCCATGACATGTGGAATGCCTGCGGGGCCCCCGTGACATGAGGCATGCACTTTGGGCACCCATGACATGCGACATGCATTTATGGCCTCATGACATGCGGCATGCATTTGGGCCCTCATGAAATGCGCCATGCACGTGGGGCCCCCATGACATGTGGCATGCATGTGGGGCTCCCATGACATGCGGCATGCATTTATGGCCCTCGTGACATGCGGCAAGCATTTGGGCCCCCATGACATGCGGCATGCATGTGGGGCCCCCATGACATGCGGCATGCATTTGGGGGCCCCATGGCATGGAGCATGCATGTGGGGCCCAAAAGCTTGCCGCATGTCATGGGGGCCTCCATGACATGCGGCATGCATGTGGGTCCCCAAGACATGCGTCATGCACGTGGGGCCCCCTTGACATGCGACATTCATTTGGGGCCCCCATGACATGTGGCATGCATGTGGGGCTCCCATGACATGCGGCATGCATTTGGGGCCCCCATGACATGCTCCATGACTGCGGGGCCCCAATGACATGCGGCATGCATGCGGGGCCCTCATGACATGCGGCATGCAATTGAGGCCCCCAATATATGCGGCATGCATGTGGGGCCCCCATGATATGTGGCATGCATTTGGGGCCCCCATGACTTGAGGCATGCATGTGGGGCCCCCATGACATGCACCATGCATGTGGGGCCCCTATGACATGCTGCATGCATTTGGGGCCCCATGACTTGAGGCATGCATTTGGGGCCCCCATGACATGCGGCATGCATGTAGGGCCCCCATGAAATGCGCCATGCATGTGGGGCTCCTATGACATGCGGCATGCATTTGTGGGCCCCAAGACATGTGGCATGCACATGGGGCACCCATGAAATGCGGCATTTATTTGGGGCCCCCATGACATGTGGAATGCCTGCGGGGCCCCCGTGACATGCGGCATGCACGTGGGGCCCCCATGAAATGCGGCATTTATTTGGTGCCCCCATGACATGTCGAATGCCTGCGGGGCCCCCGTGACATGAGGCATGCACGTTGGGCACCCATGACATGTGACATGCATTTATGGCCTCATGACATGCGGCATGCATTTGGGCCCTCATGAAATGTGCCATGCAGGTGGGGCCCCCATGACATGCGGCATGCATGTGGGGCCCCCATGACATGCAGCATGCATTTGGAGCTCCCATGACATGCGGCATGCATTTGGGGCCCCATGACATGTGGTATGCACGTGGGGCCCCTATGACATGCCGCATGCATTTGGGGCCCCCATGACATGCTCCATGCATGTGGGGCACCTATGACATGCGGCATGCATTCGTGGCCCCCGTAACATGAGGCATGCACGTGGGGCCCCCATGACATGCGGCAAGCACGTTGGGCCCCAATGACATCCAGCATGCACGTGGGACCCCCATGACATGCGGAATGCACGTGAGGCCCCCATGACATGCGGAATGCCTGCGGGGCCCCAATGACATGCAGCATGCATGCGGGGCCCTCATGACATGCGGCATGCATTTGAGGCTCCCAATATATGCGGCATGCACGTGGGGCCCCCATGATATGTGGCATGCATTTGGGGCCCCCATGACTTGAGGCATGCATGTGGGGCCCCCATGACATGCACCATGCATGTTGGGCCCCTATGACATGCTGCATGCATTTGGGGCCCCCATGACTTGAGGCATGCATTTGGGGCCCCCATGACATGCGGCATGCATGTAGGGCCCCCATGAAATGCGCCATGCATGTGGGACCCCCATGACATGCGGCATGCATTTGAATCCCCCATTACATGCGGCATGCACGTGGGGCCCCCATGACATGCGGCATGCATTTGGGGCCCCCATGTCATGCGGAATGCACGTGGGGCCCCTATGACATGCAACATGAATTTGGGAGCCCCATTACATGCGGCATGCACGTGGAGCCCCCATGACATGCGTCATGCATTTGGGCCCCCATGACATGCGGCATGCATTTGGGGCCTGCATAACATGCTGCATGCATTTGGGGTACCTGAGACATGCGTCATGCAGTTGGGGCCCCCATGACATGCGGAATGCACGTGAGGCACCCATGACATGCGGAATGCCTGCGGGGCCCCCATGATATGCGGCATGCATTTGGTGCCCCCATGACATGCGGCATGCATTTTGGGCCCCCATGACATGCGACATGCACGTGGGGCCCCCATGACATGCTGCATGCAAGTGGTGCCCCCATGACATGCGGCATGCATGTGGGGCCCCCATGACATGCGGTATGAATGTGGGGCACCCATGACATGCGCCATGCACGTGGGGCCCCTATGACATGCGGCATGAATTTGAGGGCCCCAATGACATGCTGCATGCATTTGGGGCCCCCATGACATGCGGCATGCACATGGGGCCCCCATTACATGCGGCATGCATTTGGGGCCCCAATGACATGCGGCATGCATGTGGGGCACCCATGACATGCGGCATGCATTTGTGGGCCCCAAGTTATGCGGCATGCATGTGGGGCCCCTATGACATTCGGCATCCATTTGGGGGGCCCCATGACATGCAGAATGCACGTGGGGCCCCCATGAAATGCTGCATTTATTTGGGGCCCCCATGGCATGTGGAATGCCTGCGGAGGCATGCATGTGGGGCCCCTATGACATGCGTCATGCATTTGGATCCCCCATTACATGCTGCATGCAAGTGGGGCCCCCTTGACATGCGGCATGCATGTGGGCCCCCAATGACATGTGGCATGCACGTGGGGCCCCCATGACATGCTGCATGCATTTGGGGTCCCCATGATATGCGGCACGCATTTGGGGCCCCCATTAAATGCGCCATGCATGTGGGGCCCCTATGACATGCGGCATGCATTTGTGGGCCCCAAGACATGTGGCATGCACATGGGGTCCCCATGAAATGCGGCATTTATTTGGGGCCCCCATGACATGTTGAATGCCTGCGGGGACCCCGTGACATGCGGCATGCATGTGGGGCCCCCATGAAATGCGGCATTTATTTGGGGCCCCTATGACATGTGGAATGCCTGCGGGGCCCCCGTGACATGCGGCATGCACGTGGTGCCACAATGACATGCAGCATGCACGTGGGGCCCACATGACATGCGGAATGCACGTGAGTCCCCCATGACATGCAGAATGCCTGCGGGGCCCCAATGACATGTGGCATGCATGTGGGACCCCCATGACATGCGGCATGCATTTGAATCCCCCATTACATGCGGCATGCACGTGGGGCCCCCATGACATGCGACATGCATTTGCGGTCCCCATGTCATGCGGAATGCACGTGGGGCCCCTATGACATGCGACATGAATTTAGGAGCCCCATTACATGCGGCATGCACGTGGAGCCCCCATGACATGCGTCATGTATTTGGGCCCCCATGACATGCGGCATGCATTTGGGGCCTGCATAACATGCTGCATGCATTTGGGGTACCTGAGACATGCGTCATGCAGTTGGGGTCCCCAATACATGCGGCATGCATGTGAGGCCCCCATGACATGCGGCATGCACGTGAGGCCCCCATGACATGCGGAATGCCTGCGGGGCCCCCATGATATGCGTCATGCATTTGGGGCCCCCATGACATGAGGCATGCATGTGGGACCCCCATGACATGCGGCATGCATTTGAATCCCCCATTACATGCGGCATGCAGGTGGTTCCCCCATGACATGCGGCATGCAGGTGGGACCCCTGTGACATGCGGCATGCATTTGAGGGCACCAAGACATGCTGCATGCATTTGAGGGGCCCATGACATGCGGCATGCACGTGGGGCCCCCATGAAATGCGGTATGCATTTGGGGCCCCCATGACATGCGGAATGCCTGCGGGGACCCCGTGACATGCGGCATGCATGTGGGGCCCCCATGAAATGCGGCATTTATTTGGGGCCCCCATGACATGTGGAATGCCTGCGGGGCCCCCGTGAGATGCGGTATGCACGTGGTGCCACAATGACATGCAGCATGCACGTGGGGCCCACATGACATGCGGAATGCACGTGAGTCCCCCATGACATGCGGAATGCCTGCGGGGCCCCAATGACATGTGGCATGCATGTGGGACCCCCATGACATGCGGCATGCATTTGAATCCCCCATTACATGCGGCATGCACGTGGGGCCCCCATGACATGCAGCATGCATTTGGGGCCCCCATGACATGCAGTATGCACGTGGGGCCCCCATGACATGCGGCATGCATTTGGGGCCCCCATGACATGCAGTATGCACGTGGGGCCCCCTTGACATGCGACATTCATTTGGGCCCCCATGACATGTGGCATGCATGTGGGGCTCCCATGACATGCGGCATGCATTTATGGCCCTCATGACATGCGGCAAGCATTTGGCCCCTCATGACATGCGGCATGCATGTGGGGCCCCCAAATGCATTCCGCATGTCATGGGGGCCTCCATGACATGCGGCATGCATGTGGGTCCCCATGACATGCGTCATGCAAGTGGGGCCCCCTTGACATGCGACATTCATTTGGGGCCCCCATGACATGTGGCATGCATGTGGGGCCCCCATGAAATGCGGCATTTATTTGGGGCCCCATGACATGTGGAATGCCTGGGGGCCCCCGTGACATGAGGCATGCACTTTGGGCATCCATGACATGCGACATGCATTTATGGCCTCTTGACATGCGGCATGCATTTGGGCCCTCATGAAATTCGCCATGCACGTGCGGCCCCCTTGACATGCGGCATGCATTTGGGGGCCCCATGACATTTGGCATGCATGTGGGGCTCCCATGACATGCGGCATGCATTTATGGCCCTCATGACATGCGGCAAGCATTTGGGCCCCCATGACATGCGGCATGCATGTGGGGCCCCCAAATGCATGCCGCATGTCATGGGGGCCTCCATGACATGCGGCATGCATGTGGGTCCCCATGACATGCGTCATGCACGTGGGGCCCCCTTGACATGCGACATTCATTTGGGGCCCCCATGACATGTGGCATGCATGTGGGGCCCCCATGACATGCGGCATGCATTTGGGGCCCCCATGACATGTGGTATGCACGTGGGGCCCCTATGACATGCGGCATGCATGTAGGGCCCCCATGACATGCACCATGCATGTGGGTCCCCTATGACATGCTGCGTGCATTTGGGGCCCCCATGACTTGAGGCATGCATTTGGGGCCCCCATGACATGCGGCATGCATGTAGGGCCCCCATGAAATGCGCCATGCATGTGGGGCCCCTATGACATGCGGCATGCATTTGTGGGCCCCAAGACATGTGGCATGCACATGGGGCCCCCATGAAATGCGGCATTTATTTGGGGCCCCCATGACATGTGTAATGCCTGCGGGGCCCCCGTGACATGCGGCATGCACGTGGGGCCCCCATGAAATGCGGCATTTATTTGGGGCCCCCATGACATGTGGAATGCCTGCGGGGCCCCCGTGACATGAGGCATGCACTTTGGGCACCCATGACATGCGACATGCATTTATGGCCTCATGACATGCGGCATGCATTTGGGCCCTCATGAAATGCGCCATGCACGTGGGCCCACATGACATGCGGCATGCATTTGGGGGCCCCATGACATGCGGCATGCATGTGGGGCCCAAATGCTTGCCGCATGTCATGGGGGCCTCCATGACATGTGGCATGCATGTGGGGCTCCCATGACATGCGGCATGCATTTATGGCCCTCATGACATGCGGCAAGCATTTGGGCCCCCATGACATGCGGCATGCATGTGGAGCCCAAATGCTTGCCGCATGTCATGGGGGCCTCCATGACATGCGGCATGCATGTGGGTCCCCATGACATGCGTCATGCACGTGGGGCCCCATTGACATGCGACATTCATTTGGGGCCCCCATGACATGTGGCATGCATGTGGGGCTCCCATGACATGTGGCATGCATTTGGGGCCCCCATGACATGTGGTATGCACGTGGGGCCCCTATGACATGCCGCATGCATTTGGGGCCCCCATGACATGCTCCATGGATGTGGGGCCCCTATGACATGCGGCATGCATTCATGTCTCCCGTAACATGAGGCATGCACGCGGGGCCCCCATGACATGCGGCAAGCACGTGGGGCCCCAATGACATGCAGCATGCACGTGGGACCCCCATGACATGCGGAATGCACGTGAGGCCCCCATGACATGCGGAATGCCTGCGGGGCCCCAATGATATGCGGCATGCATGCGGGGCCCTCATGACATGCGGCATGCATTTGAGGCCCCCAATATATGCGGCATGCATGTGGGGCCCCCATGGTATGTGGCATGCATTTGGGGCCCCCATGACTTGAGGCATGCATGTGGGGCCCCCATGACATGCACCATGCATGTTGGGCCCCTATGACATGCTGCATGCATTTGGGGCCCCCATGACTTGAGGCATGCATTTGGGGCCCCCATGACATGCGGAATGCCTGCGGGGCCCCAATGACATGTGGCATGCATGTGGGACCCCCATGACATGCGGCATGCATTTGAATCCCCCATTACATGTGGCATGCACGTTGGGCCCCATGACATGCGGCATGCATTTTTGGCCCCCATGACATGCGGAATGCACGTGGGGCCCCTATGACATGCGACATGAATTTGGGAGCCACATTACATGCGGCATGCACGTGGAGCCCCCATGACATGCGTCATGCATTTGGGCCCCCATGACATGCGGCATGCATGTGGGGCTTCCATGACATGCGGCATGCATTTATGGCCCTCATGACAAGCGGCAAGCATTTGGGCCCCCATGACATGCGGCATGCATGTGGGGCCCCCATGACATGCGGCATGCATTTGGGGGCCCCATGGCATGCGGCATGCATGTGGGGCCCAAATGCTTGCCGCATGTCATGGGGGCCTCCATGACATTTGGCATTCATGTGGGTCCCCATGACATGCGTCATGCACGTGGGTCCCCCTTGACATGCGACATTCATTTGGGGCCCCCATGACATGTGGCATGCATGTGGGGCTCCCATGACATGCGGCATGCATTTGGGGCCCCCATGACATGTGGTATGCACGTGGGGCCCCTGTGACATGCCGCATGCATTTGGGGCCCCCATGACATGCTCCATGCATGTGGGGCCCCTATGACATGTGGCATGCATTCGTGGCCCCCGTAACATGAGGCATGCACGTGGGGCCCCCATGACATGCGGCAAGCACGTGGGGCCCCAATGACATGCAGCATGCACGTGGGACCCCCATGACATGCGGAATGCACGTGAGGCCCCCATGACATGCGGAATGCCTGCGGGG
Source organism: Phyllobates terribilis (assembly GCF_046119375.1). Lineage (NCBI taxonomy): Eukaryota > Metazoa > Chordata > Amphibia > Anura > Dendrobatidae > Phyllobates > Phyllobates terribilis. The sequence continues at coordinate 333,857,180 of NW_027362764.1, read as the reverse complement.
CCCCAATGACATGTGGCATGCATGCGGGGCCCTCATGACATGCGGCATGCATTTGAGGCCCCCAATATATGCGGCATGCATGTGGGGCCCCCATGATATGTGGCATGCATTTGGGGCCCCCATGTCTTGAGGCATGCATGTGGGGCCCCCATGACATGCACCATGCATGTGGGGCCCCTATGACATGCTGCATGCATTTGGGGCCCCCATGACTTGAGGCATGCATTGGGGGCCCCCATGACATGCGGCATGCATGTAGGGCCCCCATGAAATGCGCCATGCATTTGGGGCCCCCATGACTTGAGGCATGCATTGGGGGCCCCCATGACATGTGGAATGCCTGCGGGGCCCCCGTGACATGCGGCATGCACGTGGGGCCACAATGACATGCAGCATGCACGTGGGGCCTGCATAACATGCTGCATGCATTTTGGGTACCTGAGACATGCGGCATGCAGTTGGGGCCCCCATGATATGGGGCACGCACTTGGGGCCCCCATGCCATGCGGCATGCATGTGGGACCCCTATGACATTCCGCATGCATTTATGGCCCCCATGACATGTGGCATGCATTTGGTTCCCCCATGAAATGCGGCATGCACGTGGGGCCCCCTGTACATGCGGCATGCATTTGGGGCCCCCTTGACATGCGACATTCATTTGGGGCCCCCATGACATGTGGCATGCATGGGGGCTCCCATTACATGCGGCATGCATTTGGGGCCTCCATGACATGCGGTATGAATGTGGGGCCCCCATGACATGCGCCATGCACGTGGGCCCACCCAGTACATGCGGCATGCATTTGGGGCCCCCATGACATGTGGTATGCACGTGGGGCCCCTATGACATGCCGCATGCATTTATGGCCCCCATGACATGTGGCATGCATTTGGGTCCCCCATGAAATGCGGCATGCACGTGGGGCCCCCTGTACATGCGGCATGCATTTGGGGCCCCCTTGACATGCGACATTCATTTGGGGCCCCCATGACATGTGGCATGCATGGGGGCTCCCATTACATGCAGCATGCATTTGGGGCCTCCATGACATGCGGTATGAATGTGGGGCCCCCATGACATGCGCCATGCATGTGGGGCCACTATGACATGCGGCATGCATTTGGGGCCCCCATGATATGTGGCACGCATTTGGGGCCCCCATGACATGCGCATGCATGTGGGACCCCCATGAAATGCGCCATGCATGTGGTACCCCTATGACATGCGGCATGCATTTGTGGGCCCCAAGACATGCTGCATGCATTTGGGGGGCCCCATGACATGCGGCATGCACGTGGGGCCCCTATGACATGCCGCATGAATTTATGCCCCCATGACATGCGGCATGCACGTGGGGCCCCCTTGACATGCGACATTCATTTGGGGCCCCCATGACATGTGGCATGCATGGGGGCTCCCATTACATGCGGCATGCATTTGGGGCCTCCATGACATGCGGTATGAATGTGGAGCCCCCATGACATGCGCCATGCACGTGGGGCCCCTATGACATGCTGCATGCATTTGGGGGCCCCAATGACATGCTGCATGCATTTGGGGCCCCCATGACATGCGGCATGCACGTGGGGCCCCCATTACATGCGGCATGCATTTGGGGCCCCCGTGACATGCGGCATGTACGCGGGGCCCCCATTACATGCGGCATGCATTTGGGGCCCCAATGACATGCGGCATGCATGTGGGGCACCCATGACATGCGGCATGCATTTGTGGGCCCCAAGACATGCGGCATGCATGTGGCGCCCTCATGACATGCGGCATGCATTTGGATCCCCCATTACATGCTGCATGCAAGTGGTTCCCCCATGACATGCGGCATGCATGTGGGGCCCCCATGACATGCGGCATGCAAGTGAGACCCCCATGACATGCGTCATGCATTTGGATCCCCATTACATGCTGCATGCAAGTGGGCCCCCCATGACATGCGGCATGCATGTGGGCCCCCATGACATGTGGCATGCACGTGGGGCCCCCATGACATGCTGCATGAATTTGGGGCCCCCATGATATGCGGCACGCATTTGGGGCCCCCATGACATCGCATGCATGTGGGGCCCCCATGAAATGCGCCATGCATGTGGGGCCCCTATGACATGCGGCATGCATTTGTGGGCCCCAACACATGCTGCATGCATTTGGAGGCCCCATAACATGCGGCATGCACGTGGGGCCCCCATGACATGCGACATGCATTTGGGGCCCCCATGACATGCGGCATGCATTTGGGTCCCCCATGAAATGCGGCATGCACGTGGGGCCCCCAGTACATGCGGCATGCATTTGGGGCCCCCATGACATGTGGTATGCACATGGGGCCCCTATGACATGCTGCATGCATTTGGGGTGACCAAGACATGCGGCATGCACGTGGGGCCCCTATGACATGCCACATGCTTTTGGGGCCCCCATTACATGTGGCATGCACATGGGGCCCCCATGACATGCGGCATGCATTTGGGGGCCCCATTACATGCGGCATGCACGTGGAGCCCCAATGACATGCTGCATGCATTTGGGGCCCCCATGACATGCTGCATGCACGTGGGGCCCCCATTACATGCGGCATGCATTTGGGGCCCCCATGACATGCAGCATGCACGTGGGGCCCCCATTACATGCGGCATGCATTTGGGGCCCCAATGACATGCGGCATGCATGTGGGGCACCGATGACATGTGCCATGTACGTGGGGCCCCTATGACATGCGGTATGCACGTGGGGCCCTCATGACATGCATCATGCATTTGGGGCCCATGTGACATGCGGCATGCATTCGGGGCCCCCATGACATGCGGCATGCATGTGGGACCCCCATGATATGCGGCATGCATGTGGGACCCCCATGATATGCGGCATGCATTTGGGGCCCCCATGACTTGAGGCATGCATTTGAATCCCCCATTACATGTGGCATGCACGTGGGGCCCCCATGACATGCGGCATGCATTTGGGCCCCCATGACATGCGGAATGCCTGCGGGGCCCCCATGACATGCGGCATGCATGCAGGGCCCTCATGACATGCTGCATGAATTTGGGGCCCCCAATACATGCGGCATGCACATTGGGCCCCCTTGACATGCGACATTCATGTGGGGCTCCCATGACATGCGGCATGCATTTATGGCCCCCATGACATGCGGCAAGCTTTTGGGCCCCATGACATGCGGCATGCATGTGGTGCCCCCATGACATGCGCATGCATGTGGGGCCCCCATGAAATGCGCCATGCATGTGGGGCCCCTATGACATGCGGCATGCATTCGTGGGCCCCAAGACATGCTGCATGCACTTGGGGGCCCCATAACATGCGGCATGCACGTGGGACCCCCATGACATGCAACATGCATTTGGGGCCCCATGACATGCGGCATGCATTTGGGTCCCCCATGAAATGCGGCATGCACGTGGGGCCCCCAGTACATGCGGCATGCATTTGGGGCCCCCATGACATGTGGTATGCACGTGGGGCCCCTATGACATGCCACATGCTTTTGGGGCCCCCATTACATGTGGCATGCACATGGGGCCCCCATGACATGCGGCATGCATTTGGGGGCCCCATTACATGCGGCATGCACGTGGAGCCCCAATGACATGATGCATGCATTTGGGGCCCCCATGACATGCTGCATGCACGTGGGGCCCCCATTACATGCGGCATGCATTTGGGGCCCCCATGACATGCAGCATGCACGTGGGGCCCCCATTAAATGCGGCATGCATTTGGGGCCCCAATGACATGCGGCATGCATTTGGGGCACCGATGACATGTGCCATGTACGTGGGGCCCCTATGACATGCGGTATGCACATGGGGCCCTCATGACATGCATCATGCATTTGGGGCCAATGTGACATGCGGCATGCATTCGGGGCCCCCATGACATGCGGCATGCATGTGGGACCCCCATGATATGCGGTATGCATGTGGGACCCCCATGATATGCGGCATGCATTTGGGGCCCCCATGACTTGAGGCATGCATTTGGGGCCCCCAATACATGCGGCATGCACGTTGGGCCCCCTTGACATGCGGCATGCATTTATGGCCCCCATGACATGCGGCAAGCTTTTGGGCCCCATGACATGCGGCATGCATGTGGTGCCCCCATGACATGCGCATGCATGTGTGGCCCCCATGAAATGCGCCATGCATGTGGGGCCCCCATGACATGCGGCATGCATTTGGGTCCCCCATGAAATGCGGCATGCACGTGGGGCCCCCAGTACATGCGGCATGCATTTGGGGCCCCCATGACATGTGGTATGCACGTGGGGCCCCTATGACATGCTGCATGCATTTGGGGTGCCCAAGACATGCGGCATGCACGTGGGGCCCCTATGACATGCCACATGCTTTTGGGGCCCCCATTACATGTGGCATGCACATGGGGCCCCCATGACATGCGGCATGCATTTGGGGCCCCCATGACTTGAGGCATGCATTTGAATCCCCCATTACATGCGGCATGCACGTGGGGCCCCTATGACATGCGGCATGCATTTGGGCCCCCATGACATGCGGAATGCCTGCGGGGCCCCCATGACATGCGGCATGCATGCAGGGCCCTCATGACATGCGGCATGAATTTGGGGCCCCCAATACATGCGGCATGCACGTTGGGCCCCCTTGACATTCGACATTCATGTGGGGCTCCCATGACATGCGGCATGCATGTGGCCCCCAATGATATGCGGCATGCACGTGGGGCCCCATGACATGCTGCATGCATTTGGGGCCCCCATGATATGCGGCATGCATTTGGGCCCCCATGACATGCGCATGCATGTGGGGCCCCCATGAAATGTGCCATGCATGTGGGGCCCCTATGACATGCGGCATGCATTTGTGGGCCCCAAGACATGCTGCATGCATTTGGGGGGCCCCATGACATGCGGCATGCATTTGGGGGGCCCAATGACATGTGACATGCACATGGGGCCCCCATGACATGCTGCATGCATTTGTGGCCCCCTTGATATGCGGCATGCATTTGGGGGCCCCCATGACTTGAGCCATGCATTTGGGGTCCCCATGACATGCGGCATGCATGTGGGACCCCCATGACATGCGTCATGCATTTGGATCCCCATTACATGCTGCATGCATTTGGGGCCCCCATAATATGCGGCACGCATTTGGGGCCCCCATGACATGTGCATGCATGTGGGGCCTCCATGAAATGCACCATGCATGTGGGGCTCCTATGACATGCGGCATGCATTTGTGGGCCCCAAGACATGCTGCATGCATTTGGGGGGCCCCATGATATGCGGCATGCATTTGGGCCCCCCATGACATGAGGCATGCATTTGGGGCCCCCATGACATGCAGCATGCACGAGGGGCCCCCATGACATGTGACATGCATTTGGGGCCCCCATGACATGCGGCATGCATTTGGGTCCCCCATGAAATGCGGCATGCACGTGGAGCCCCCATGACATGCGGCATGCATTTGGGGCACCCATGACATGCGGCATGCACATGGGGCCCCCATGACATGCGGCATACGTTTGGGGCCACAATGACATGCGGCATGAGTTTGGATCCCCCATGACATGCGGCATGCACGTGGGGCCTCCATGACATGAGTCATGGATTTGGGGCCGTCATGACAAGCGGCATGCATTTGGGGCCCCCATGACATGCGGCATGCATGTGGGACCCCCATGACATGCGTCATGCATTTGGGGCCCCCATGACATGCTCCATGCATGTGGGGCCCCTATGATATGCGGCATGAATTTGGGGGGCCCCATGACATGCGGCATGCATGTGAGGACCCCATGACATATGGCATGCATTTGGGGTCCCCATGACATGCGGCATTCATGTGGGGCCCCATGACATGCGGCATTCATGTGGGGCCCCCATGACATGCATCATGCATGCGGGGCCCCCATGACATGCGGCATACATTTGTGGCCCTCGTGACATGAGGCATGCACGTGGGGCCCCCATGACATGCGGCAAGCACGTGGGGCCCCAATGACATACAGCATGCACGTGGGACCCCCATGACATGCGGCATGCATGTGGGGGCCCCATGACATGTGGTATGCACGTGGGGCCCCTATGATATGCCGCATGCATTTGGAGCCCCCATGACATGCTGCATGCATGTGGGACCCCCATTACATGATGCATGCAAGTGGGGCCCCCATGACATGCGGCATGCATGTGGGCCCCCCATGACATGCGGCATGCATGTGGTGCCCCCATGACATGCGCATGCATGTGGGGCCCCAATGACATGCTGCATGCATTTGGGGCCCCCATGACTTGCGGCATGCACATGGGGCCCCCATTACATGCGGCATGCATTTGGGGCCCCAATGACATGCGGCATGCATGTGGGGCACCCATGACATGCGGCATGCATTTGTGGGCCCCAAGTTATGCGGCATGCATGTGGGGCCCCTATGACATTCGGCATCCATTTGGGGGGCCCCATGACATGCAGAATGCACGTGGGGCCCCCATGAAATGCTGCATTTATTTGGGGCCCCCATGGCATGTGGAATGCCTGCGGAGGCATGCATGTGGGGCCCCTATGACATGCGTCATGCATTTGGATCCCCCATTACATGCTGCATGCAAGTGGTGCCCCCATGACATGCGGCATGCATGTGGGGCCCCCATGACATGCGGCATGCACGTGGGACCCCCATGACATGCGTCATGCATTTGGATCCCCATTACATGCTGCATGCAAGTGGGGCCCCCATGACATGCGGCATGCATGTGGGCCCCCAATGACATGTGGCATGCACGTGGGGCCCCCATGACATGCTGCATGCATTTGGGGCCCCCATGATATGCGGCACGCATTTGGGGCCCCCATGAAATGCGCCATGCATGTGGGGCCCCTATGACATGCGGCATGCATTTGTGGGCCCCAAGACATGTGGCATGCACATGGGGTCCCCATGAAATGCGGCATTTATTTGGGGCCCCCATGACATGTTGAATGCCTGCGGGGACCCCGTGACATGCGGCATGCATGTGGGGCCCCCATGAAATGCGGCATTTATTTGGGGCCCCCATGACATGTGGAATGCCTGCGGGGCCCCCGTGACATGCGGCATGCACGTGGTGCCACAATGACATGCAGCATGCACGTGGGGCCCACATGACATGCGGAATGCACGTGAGTCCCCCATGACATGCAGAATGCCTGCGGGGCCCCAATGACATGTGGCATGCATGTGGGACCCCCATGACATGCGGCATGCATTTGAATCCCCCATTACATGCGGCATGCACGTGGGGCCCCCATGACATGCGACATGCATTTGCGGCCCCCATGTCATGCGGAATGCACGTGGGGCCCCTATGACATGCGACATGAATTTAGGAGCCCCATTACATGCGGCATGCACGTGGAGCCCCCATGACATGCGTCATGTATTTGGGCCCCCATGACATGCGGCATGCATTTGGGGCCTGCATAACATGCTGCATGTATTTGGGGTACCTGAGACATGCGTCATGCAGTTGGGGCCCCCAATACATGCGGCATGCATGTGAGGCCCCCATGACATGCGGCATGCACGTGAGGCCCCCATGACATGCGGAATGCCTGCGGGGCCCCCATGATATGCGTCATGCATTTGGGGCCCCCATGACATGAGGCATGCATGTGGGACCCCCATGACATGCGGCATGCATTTGAATCCCCCATTACATGCGGCATGCAGGTGGTTCCCCCATGACATGCGGCATGCAGGTGGGACCCCTGTGACATGCGGCATGCATTTGAGGGCACCAAGACATGCTGCATGCATTTGGGGGGCCCATGACATGCGGCATGCACGTGGGGCCCCCATGAAATGCGGTATGCATTTGGGGCCCCCATGACATGCGGAATCCCTGCGGGGACCCCGTGACATGCGGCATGCATGTGGGGCCCCCATGAAATGCGGCATTTATTTGGGGCCCCCATGACATGTGGAATGCCTGCGGGGCCCCCGTGAGATGCGGTATGCACGTGGTGCCACAATGACATGCAGCATGCACGTGGGGCCCACATGACATGCGGAATGCACGTGAGTCCCCCATGACATGCGGAATGCCTGCGGGGCCCCAATGACATGTGTCATGCATGTGGGACCCCCATGACATGCGGCATGCATTTGAATCCCCCATTACATGCGGCATGCACGTGGGGCCCCCATGACATGCGGCATGCATTTGCGGCCCCCATGTCATGCGGAATGCACGTGGGGCCCCTATGACATGCGACATGAATTTGGGAGCCCCATTACATGCGGCATGCACGTGGAGCCCCCATGACATGCGTCATGCATTTGGGCCCCCATGACATGCGGCATGCATTTGGGGCCTGAATAACATGCTGCATGCATTTGGGGTACCTGAGACATGCATCATGCAGTTGGGGGCCCCAATACATGCGGCATGCATGTGAGGCCCCATGACATGCGGCATGCACGTGAGGCCCCCATGACATGCGGAATGCCTGCGGGGCCCCCATGATATGCGGCATGCATTTGGGGCCCCCATGACATGAGGCATGCATGTGGGACCCCCATGACATGCGGCATGCATATGAATCCCCCATTACATGTGGCATGCAGGTGGTTCCCCCATGACATGCGGCATGCAGGTGGGACCCCTGTGACATGCGGCATGCATTTGAGGGCACCAAGACATGCTGCATGCATTTGGGGGGCCCCATGACATGCGGCATGCACGTGGGGCCCCCATGAAATGCGGCATGAATTTGGGGCCCCCATGACATGCGGAATGCCTGCGGGGCCCCCATGACATGCGGCATGCACGTGGGGCCCCCATGACATGCGGCATGCATTTGGGGCCCCCATGACATGCAGCATGCATTTGGGGCCCCCATGACATGCAGTATGCACGTGGGGCCCCCATGACATGCGGCATGCATTTGTGGGCCCCAAGACATGCTGCATGCATTTGGCGGCCCCATGACATGCGGCATGCATTTGCGTCCCCCATGAAATGCGGCATGCACGTGGGGCCCCCTGTACATGCGGCATGCATTTGGGGCCCCCATGACATGCGGCATGCACGTGGGGCCCCCTTGACATGCGACATTCATTTGGGGCCCCCATGACATGTGGCATGCATGGGGGCTCCCATTACATGCGGCATGCATTTGGGGCCTCCATGACATGCGGTATGAATGTGGGGCCCCCATGACATGCGCCATGCATGTGGGGCCCCTATGACATGCGGCATGCATTTGGGGCCCCCATGCAATGCGCCATGCATGTGGGACCCCCATGAAATACGCCATGCATGTGGGACCCCTATGACATGCGGCATGCATTTGTGGGCCCCAAGACATGCTGCATGCATTTGGGGGGGCCCCATGACATGCGGCATGCATTTGGGGCCCCCATGACATACGGCATGCATTTGGGGCCCCCATGACATGCGGCATGCACGTGGGGCCCCCTTGACATGCGACATTCATTTGGGCCCCCATGACATGTGGCATGCATGTGGGGCTCCCATGACATGCGGCATGCATTTATGGCCCTCATGACATGCGGCAAGCATTTGCCCCCTCATGACATGCGGCATGCATGTGGGGCCCCCAAATGCATTCCGCATGTCATGGGGGCCTCCATGACATGCGGCATGCATGTGGGTCCCCATGACATGCGTCATGCACGTGGGGCCCCCTTGACATGCGACATTCATTTGGGGCCCCCATGACATGTGGCATGCATGTGGGGCCCCCATGAAATGCGGCATTTATTTGGGGCCCCATGACATGTGGAATGCCTGGGGGCCCCCGTGACATGAGGCATGCACTTTGGGCATCCATGACATGCGACATGCATTTATGGCCTCTTGACATGCGGCATGCATTTGGGCCCTCATGAAATTCGCCATGCACGTGTGGCCCCCATGACATGCGGCATGCATTTGGGGGCCCCATGACATTTGGCATGCATGTGGGGCTCCCATGACATGCGGCATGCATTTATGGCCCTCATGACATGCGGCAAGCATTTGGGCCCCCATGACATGCGGCATGCATGTGGGTCCCCCAAATGCATGCCGCATGTCATGGGGGCCTCCATGACATGCGGCATGCATGTGGGTCCCCATGACATGCGTCATGCACGTGGGGCCCCCTTGACATGCGACATTCATTTGGGGCCCCCATGACATGTGGCATGCATGTGGGGCCCCCATGACATGCGGCATGCATTTGGGGCCCCCATGACATGTGGTATGCACGTGGGGCCCCTATGACATGCGGCATGCATGTAGGGCCCCCATGACATGCACCATGCATGTGGGGCCCCTATGACATGCTGCGTGCATTTGGGGCCCCCATGACTTGAGGCATGCATTTGGGGCCCCCATGACATGCGGCATGCATGTAGGGCCCCCATGAAATGCGCCATGCACATGGGGCCCCCATGAAATGCGGCATTTATTTGGGGCCCCCATGACATGTGTAATGCCTGCGGGGCCCCCGTGACATGCGGCATGCACGTGGGGCCCCCATGAAATGCGGCATTTATTTGGGGCCCCCATGACATGTGGAATGCCTGCGGGGCCCCCGTGACATGAGGCATGCACTTTGGGCACCCATGACATGCGACATGCATTTATGGCCTCATGACATGCGGCATGCATTTGGGCCCTCATGAAATGCGCCATGCACGTGGGCCCCCATGACATGCGGCATGCATTTGGGGGCCCCATGACATGCGGCATGCATGTGGGGCCCAAATGCTTGCCGCATGTCATGGGGGCCTCCATGACATGTGGCATGCATGTGGGGCTCCCATGACATGCGGCATGCATTTATGGCCCTCATGACATGCGGCAAGCATTTGGGCCCCCATGACATGCGGCATGCATGTGGAGCCCAAATGCTTGCCGCATGTCATGGGGGCCTCCATGACATGCGGCATGCATGTGGGTCCCCATGACATGCGTCATGCACGTGGGGCCCCCTTGACATGCGACATTCATTTGGGGCCCCCATGACATGTGGCATGCATGTGGGGCTCCCATGACATGTGGCATGCATTTGGGGCCCCCATGACATGTGGTATGCACGTGGGGCCCCTATGACATGCCGCATGCATTTGGGGCCCCCATGACATGCTCCATGGATGTGGGGCCCCTATGACATGCGGCATGCATTCATGTCTCCCGTAACATGAGGCATGCACGCGGGGCCCCCATGACATGCGGCAAGCACGTGGGGCCCCAATGACATGCAGAATGCACGTGGGACCCCCATAACATGCGGAATGCACGTGAGGCCCCCATGACATGCGGAATGCCTGCGGGGCCCCAATGACATGCGGCATGCATGCGGGGCCCTCATGACATGCGGCATGCATTTGAGGCCCCCAATATATGCGGCATGCATGTGGGGCCCCCATGGTATGTGGCATGCATTTGGGGCCCCCATGACTTGAGGCATGCATGTGGGGCCCCCATGACATGCACCATGCATGTTGGGCCCCTATGACATGCTGCATGCATTTGGGGCCCCCATGACTTTAGGCATGCATTTGGGGCCCCCATGACATGCGGAATGCCTGCGGGGCCCCAATGACATGTGGCATGCATGTGGGACCCCCATGACATGCGGCATGCATTTGAATCCCCCATTACATGTGGCATGCACGTTGGGCCCCATGACATGCGGCATGCATTTTTGGCCCCCATGACATGCGGAATGCACGTGGGGCCCCTATGACATGCGACATGAATTTGGGAGCCACATTACATGCGGCATGCACGTGGAGCCCCCATGACATGCGTCATGCATTTGGGCCCCCATGACATGCGGCATGCATGTGGGGCTTCCATGACATGCGGCATGCATTTATGGCCCTCATGACAAGCGGCAAGCATTTGGGCCCCCATGACATGCGGCATGCATGTGGGGCCCCCATGACATGCGGCATGCATTTGGGGGCCCCATGGCATGCGGCATGCATGTGGGGCCCAAATGCTTGCCGCATGTCATGGGGGCCTCCATGACATTTGGCATTCATGTGGGTCCCCATGACATGCGTCATGCACGTGGGTCCCCCTTGACATGCGACATTCATTTGGGGCCCCCATGACATGTGGCATGCATGTGGGGCTCCCATGACATGCGGCATGCATTTGGGGCCCCCATGACATGTGGTATGCACGTGGGGCCCCTGTGACATGCCGCATGCATTTGGGGCCCCCATGACATGCTCCATGCATGTGGGGCCCCTATGACATGTGGCATGCATTCGTGGCCCCCGTAACATGAGGCATGCACGTGGGGCCCCCATGACATGCGGCAAGCACGTGGGGCCCCAATGACATGCAGCATGCACGTGGGACCCCCATGACATGCGGAATGCACGTGAGGCCCCCATGACATGCGGAATGCCTGGGGGGCCCCAATGACATGTGGCATGCATGCGGGGCCCTCATGACATGCGGCATGCATTTGAGGCCCCCAATATATGCGGCATGCATGTGGGGCCCCCATGATATGTGGCATGCATTTGGGGCCCCCATGTCTTGAGGCATGCATGTGGGGCCCCCATGACATGCACCATGCATGTGGGGCCCCTATGACATGCTGCATGCATTTGGGGCCCCCATGACTTGAGGCATGCATTGGGGGCCCCCATGACATGCGGCATGCATGTAGGGCCCCCATGAAATGCGCCATGCATTTGGGGCCCCCATGACTTGAGGCATGCATTGGGGGCCCCCATGACATGTGGAATGCCTGCGGGGCCCCCGTGACATGCGGCATGCACGTGGGGCCACAATGACATGCAGCATGCACGTGGGGCCTGCATAACATGCTGCATGCATTTGGGGTACCTGAGACATGCGGCATGCAGTTGGGGCCCCCATGATATGGGGGCACTTGGGGCCCCCATGCCATGCGGCATGCATGTGGGACCCCTATGACATGCGGCATGCATTTGAGGGCTCCAAGACATGCTGCATGCATTTGGGGGGCCCCATGACATGCGGCATGCACGTGGGGCTTCCATGACATGCGGCATGCATTTGGGGCCCCATGACATGCAGCATGCACGTGGGCCCACCCAGTACATGCGGCATGCATTTGGGGCCCCCATGACATGTGGTATGCACGTGGGGCCCCTATGACATTCCGCATGCATTTATGGCCCCCATGACATGTGGCATGCATTTGGTTCCCCCATGAAATGCGGCATGCACGTGGGGCCCCCTGTACATGCGGCATGCATTTGGGGCCCCCTTGACATGCGACATTCATTTGGGGCCCCCATGACATGTGGCATGCATGGGGGCTCCCATTACATGCGGCATGCATTTGGGGCCTCCATGACATGCGGTATGAATGTGGGGCCCCCATGACATGCGCCATGCATGTGGGGCCACTATGACATGCGGCATGCATTTGGGGCCCCAATGATATGCGGCACGCATTTATGGCCCCCATGACATGCGCATGCATGTGGTACCCCCATGAAATGCGCCATGCATGTGGTACCCCTATGACATGTGGCATGCATTTGAGGCCCCCAATATATGCGGCATGCATGTGGGGCCCCCATGATATGTGGCATGCATTTGGGGCCCCCATGACTTGAGGCATGCATGTGGGGCCCCCATGACATGCACCATGCATGTGGGGCCCCTATGACATGCTGCATGCATTTGGGGCCCCCATGACTTGAGGCATGCATTGGGGGCCCCCATGACATGCGGCATGCATGTAGGGCCCCCATGAAATGCGCCATGCATGTGGGGCCCCTATGACATGCGGCATGCATTTGTGGGCCCCAAGACATGTGGCATGCACATGGGGTCCCCATGAAATGCGCCATTTATTTGGGGCCCCCATGACATGTGGAATGCCTGCGGGGACCCCGTGACATGCGGCATGCATGTGGGGCCCCCATGAAATGCGGCATTTATTTGGGGCCCCCATGACATGTGGAATGCCTGCGGGGCCCCCGTGACATGCGGCATGCACGTGGGGCCACAATGACATGCAGCATGCACGTGGGGCCCACATGACATGCGGAATGCACGTGAGTCCCCCATGACATGCGGAATGCTTGCGGGGCCCCAATGACATGTGGCATGCATGTGGGACCCCCATGACATGCGGCATGCATTTGAATCCCCCATTACATGCGGCATGCACGTGGGGCCCCCATGACATGCGGAATGCATTTGGGGCCCCCATGTCATGCGGAATGCACGTGGGGCCCCTATGACATGCGACATGAATTTGGGAGCCCCATTATATGCGGCATGCACGTGGAGCCCCCATGACATGCGTCATGCATTTGGGCCCCCATGACATGCAGCATGCATTTGGGGCCTGCATAACATGCTGCATGCATTTGGGGTACCTGAGACATGCGGCATGCAGTTTGGGCCCCCAATACATGCAGCATGCACGTGAGGCCCCCATGACATGCGGCATGCCTGCGGGGCCCCCATGATATGCGGCATGCATTTGGGGCCCCCATGACATGCAGCATGCATGTGGGACCCCCATGACATGCGGCATGCATTTGAATCCCCCATTACATGCGGCATGCAGGTGGTTTCCCCATGACATGCGGCATGCAGGTGGTTCCCCCATGACATGCGTCATGCATTTGGGGCCCCCAATACATGCGGCATGCACGTTGGGCCCCCATGACATGCTGCATGCATTTGGGGCCCCCATGATATGGGGCATGCACTTGGGGCCCCCATGCCATGCAGCATGCACGTGGGCCCACCCAGTACATGCGGCATGCATTTGGGGCCCCCATGACATGTGGTATGCACGTGGGGCCCCTATGACATGCCGCATGCATTTATGGCCCCCATGACATGTGGCATGCATATGGGACCCCTATGACATGCGGCATGCATTTGAGGGCGACAAGACATGCTGCATGCATTTGGGGGGCCCCATGACATGCGGCATGCACGTGGGGCTTCCATGACATGCGGCATGCATTTGGGGCCCCATGACATGCAGCATGCACGTGGGCCCACCCAGTACATGCGGCATGCATTTGGGGCCCCCATGACATGTGGTATGCACGTGGGGCCCCTATGACATGCCGCATGCATTTATGGCCCCCATGACATGTGGCATGCATTTGGGTCCCCCATGAAATGCGGCATGCACGTGGGGCCCCCTGTACATGCGGCATGCATTTGGGGCCCCCTTGACATGCGACATTCATTTGGGGCCCCCATGACATGTGGCATGCATGGGGGCTCCCATTACATGCAGCATGCATTTGGGGCCTCCATGACATGCGGTATGAATGTGGGGCCCCCATGACATGCGCCATGCATGTGGGGCCACTATGACATGCGGCATGCATTTGGGGCCCCCATGATATGCGGCACGCATTTGGGGCCCCCATGACATGCGCATGCATGTGGGACCCCCATGAAATGCGCCATGCATGTGGTACCCCTATGACATGTGGCATGCATTTGTGGGCCCCAAGACATGCTGCATGCATTTGGGGGGCCCCATGACATGCGGCATGCACGTGGGGCCCCTATGACATGCCGCATGCATTTATGCCCCCATGACATGCGGCATGCACGTGGGGCCCCCTTGACATGTGACTTTCATTTCGGGCCCCCATGACATGTGGCATGCATGGGGGCTCCCATTACATGCGGCATGCATTTGGGGCCTCCATGACATGCGGTATGAATGTGGGGCCCCCATGACATGCGCCATGCACGTGGGGCCCCTATGACATGCTGCATGCATTTGGATCCCCCATTACATGCTGCATGCAAGTGGTTCCCCCATGACATGCGGCATGCATGTGGGGCCCCCATGACATGCGGCATGCAAGTGAGACCCCCATGACATGCGTCATGCATTTGGATCCCCATTACATGCTGCATGCAAGTGGGCCCCCCATGACATGCGGCATGCATGTGGGCCCCCATGACATGTGGCATGCACGTGGGGCCCCCATGACATGCTGCATGAATTTGGGGCCCCCATGATATGCGGCACGCATTTGGGGCCCCCATGACATCGCATGCATGTGGGGCCCCCATGAAATGCGCCATGCATGTGGGGCCCCTATGACATGCGGCATGCATTTGTGGGCCCCAACACATGCTGCATGCATTTGGAGGCCCCATAACATGCGGCATGCACGTGGGGCCCCCATGACATGCGACATGCATTTGGGGCCCCCATGACATGCGGCATGCATTTGGGTCCCCCATGAAATGCGGCATGCACGTGGGGCCCCCAGTACATGCGGCATGCATTTGGGGCCCCCATGACATGTGGTATGCACATGGGGCCCCTATGACATGCTGCATGCATTTGGGGTGCCCAAGACATGCGGCATGCACGTGGGGCCCCTATGACATGCCACATGCTTTTGGGGCCCCCATTACATGTGGCATGCACATGGGGCCCCCATGACATGCGGCATGCATTTGGGGGCCCCATTACATGCGGCATGCACGTGGAGCCCCAATGACATGCTGCATGCATTTGGGGCCCCCATGACATGCTGCATGCACGTGGGGCCCCCATTACATGCGGCATGCATTTGGGGCCCCCATGACATGCAGCATGCACGTGGGGCCCCCATTACATGCGGCATGCATTTGGGGCCCCAATGACATGCGGCATGCATGTGGGGCACCGATGACATGTGCCATGTACGTGGGGCCCCTATGACATGCGGTATGCACGTGGGGCCCTCATGACATGCATCATGCATTTGGGGCCCATGTGACATGCGGCATGCATTCGGGGCCCCCATGACATGCGGCATGCATGTGGGACCCCCATGATATGCGGCATGCATGTGGGACCCCCATGATATGCGGCATGCATTTGGGGCCCCCATGACTTGAGGCATGCATTTGAATCCCCCATTACATGTGGCATGCACGTGGGGCCCCCATGACATGCGGCATGCATTTGGGCCCCCATGACATGCGGAATGCCTGCGGGGCCCCCATGACATGCGGCATGCATGCAGGGCCCTCATGACATGCTGCATGAATTTGGGGCCCCCAATACATGCGGCATGCACATTGGGCCCCCTTGACATGCGACATTCATGTGGGGCTCCCATGACATGCGGCATGCATGCAGGGCCCTCATGACATGCTGCATGAATTTGGGGCCCCCAATACATGCGGCATGCATGTGGTGCCCCCATGACATGCGCATGCATGTGGGGCCCCCATGAAATGCGCCATGCATGTGGGGCCCCTATGACATGCGGCATGCATTTGTGGGCCCCAAGACATGCTGCATGCACTTGGGGGCCCCATAACATGCGGCATGCACGTGGGACCCCCATGACATGCAACATGCATTTGGGGCCCCCATGACATGCGGCATGCATTTGGGTCCCCCATGAAATGCGGCATGCACGTGGGGCCCCCAGTACATGCGGCATGCATTTGGGGCCCCCATGACATGTGGTATGCACGTGGGGCCCCTATGACATGCCACATGCTTTTGGGGCCCCCATTACATGTGGCATGCACATGGGGCCCCCATGACATGCGGCATGCATTTGGGGGCCCCATTACATGCGGCATGCACGTGGAGCCCCAATGACATGATGCATGCATTTGGGGCCCCCATGACATGCTGCATGCACGTGGGGCCCCCATTACATGCGGCATGCATTTGGGGCCCCCATGACATGCAGCATGCACGTGGGGCCCCCATTAAATGCGGCATGCATTTGGGGCCCCAATGACATGCGGCATGCATTTGGGGCACCGATGACATGTGCCATGTAGGTGGGGCCCCTATGACATGCGGTATGCACATGGGGCCCTCATGACATGCATCATGCATTTGGGGCCAATGTGACATGCGGCATGCATTCGGGGCCCCCATGACATGCGGCATGCATGTGGGACCCCCATGATATGCGGCATGCATGTGGGACCCCCATGATATGCGGCATGCATTTGGGGCCCCCATGACTTGAGGCATGCATTTGGGGCCCCCAATACATGCGGCATGCACGTTGGGCCCCCTTGACATGCGGCATGCATTTATGGCCCCCATGACATGCGGCAAGCTTTTGGGCCCCATGACATGCGGCATGCATGTGGTGCCCCCATGACATGCGCATGCATGTGGGGCCCCCATGAAATGCGCCATGCATGTGGGGCCCCCATGACATGCGGCATGCATTTGGGTCCCCCATGACATGTGGTATGCACGTGGGGCCCCCAGTACATGCGGCATGCATTTGGGGCCCCCATGACATGTGGTATGCACGTGGGGCCCCTATGACATGCTGCATGCATTTGGGGTGCCCAAGACATGCGGCATGCACGTGGGGCCCCTATGACATGCCACATGCTTTTGGGGCCCCCATTACATGTGGCATGCACATGGGGCCCCCATGACATGCGGCATGCATTTGGGGCCCCCATGACTTGAGGCATGCATTTGAATCCCCCATTACATGCGGCATGCACGTGGGGCCCCTATGACATGCGGCATGCATTTGGGCCCCCATGACATGCGGAATGCCTGCGGGGCCCCCATGACATGTGGCATGCATGCAGGGCCCTCATGACATGCGGCATGAATTTGGGGCCCCCAATACATGCGGCATGCACGTTGGGCCCCCTTGACATTCGACATTCATGTGGGGCTCCCATGACATGCGGCATGCATGTGGCCCCCAATGATATGCGGCATGCACGTGGGGCCCCATGACATGCTGCATGCATTTGGGGCCCCCATGATATGCGGCATGCATTTGGGCCCCCATGACATGCGCATGCATGTGGGGCCCCCATGAAATGTGCCATGCATGTGGGGCCCCTATGACATGCGGCATGCATTTGTGGGCCCCAAGACATGCTGCATGCATTTGGGGGGCCCCATGACATGCGGCATGCATTTGGGGGGCCCAATGACATGTGACATGCACATGGGGCCCCCATGACATGCTGCATGCATTTGTGGCCCCCTTGATATGCGGCATGCATTTGGGGGCCCCCATGACTTGAGCCATGCATTTGGGGTCCCCATGACATGCGGCATGCATGTGGGACCCCCATGACATGCGTCATGCATTTGGATCCCCATTACATGCTGCATGCATTTGGGGCCCCCATAATATGCGGCACGCATTTGGGGCCCCCATGACATGCGCATGCATGTGGGGCCTCCATGAAATGCACCATGCATGTGGGGCTCCTATGACATGCGGCATGCATTTGTGGGCCCCAAGACATGCTGCATGCATTTGGGGGGCCCCATGATATGCGGCATGCATTTGGGCCCCCCATGACATGAGGCATGCATTGGGGCCCCCATGACATGCAGCATGCACGAGGGGCCCCCATGACATGTGACATGCATTTGGGGCCCCCATGACATGCGGCATGCAATTGGGTCCCCCATGAAATGCGGCATGCACGTGGAGCCCCCATGACATGCGGCATGCATTTGGGGCACCCATGACATGCGGCATGCACATGGGGCCCCCATGACATGCGGCATACGTTTGGGGCCACAATGACATGCGGCATGAGTTTGGATCCCCCATGACATGCGGCATGCACGTGGGGCCTCCATGACATGAGTCATGCATTTGGGGCCGTCATGACAAGCGGCATGCATTTGGGGCCCCCATGACATGCGGCATGCATGTGGGACCCCCATGACATGCGTCATGCATTTGGGGCCCCCATGACATGCTCCATGCATGCGGGGCCCTCATGACATGCGGCATGCAATTGAGGCCCCGAATATATGCGGCATGCATGTGGGGCCCCCATGATATGTGGCATGCATTTGGGGCCCCCGTGACTTGAGGCATGCATGTGGGGCCCCCATGACATGCACCATGCATGTGGGGCCCTATGACATGCGGCATGCACGTGGGGCCCCCATGAAATGCGGCATTTATTTGGGGCCCCCATGACATGTGGAATGCCTGCGGGCCCCCGTGACATGAGGCATGCACTTTGGGCACCCATGACATGCGACATGCATTTATGGCCTCTTGACATGTGGCATGCATTTGGGCCCTCATGAAATGCGCCATGCACGTGGGGCCCCCATGACATGCGGCATGCATTTGGGGGCCCCATGACATTTGGCATGCATGTGGGGCTCCCATGACATGCGGCATGCATTTATGGCCCTCATGACATGCGGCAAGCATTTGGGCCCCCATGACATGCGGCATGCATGTGGGGCCCCCAAATGCATGCCGCATGTCATGGGGGCCTCCATGACATGCGGCATGCATGTGGGTCCCCATGACATGCGTCATGCACGTGGGGCCCCCTTGACATGCGACATTCATTTGGGGCCCCCATGACATGTGGCATGCATGTGGGGCCCCCATGACATGCGGCATGCATTTGGGGCCCCCATGACATGTGGTATGCACATGGGGCCCCTATGACATGCGGCATGCATTCGTGGCCCCCGTAACATGAGGCATGCACGTGGGGCCCCCATGACAAGCGGCAAGCACGTGGGGCCCCAATGACATGAAGCATGTACGTGGGACCCCCATGACATGCGGAATGCACGTGAGGCCCCCATGACATGCGGAATGCCTACGGGGCCGCAATGACATGCGGCATGCATGCGGGGCCCTCATGACATGCGGCATGCAATTGAGGCCCCCAATATATGCGGCATGCATGTGGGGCCCCCATGATATGTGGCATGCATTTGGGGACCCCATTACTTGAGGCATGCATTTGGGGCCCCCATGACATGCGGCATGCATGTAGGGCCCCCATGAAATGCGCCATGCATGTGGGGCCCCTATGACATGCGGCATGCATTTGTGGGCCCCAAGACATGTGGCATGCACATGGGGCCCCCATGAAATGCGGCATTTATTTGGGGCCCCCCTGACATGTGTAATGCCTGCGGGGCCCCCGTGACATGCGGCATGCACGTGGGGCCCCCATGAAATGCGGCATTTATTTGGGGCCCCATGACATGTGGAATGCCTGCGGGGCCCCCGTGACATGAGGCATGCACTTTGGGCACCCATGACATGCGACATGCATTTATGGCCTCATGACATGCGGCATGCATTTGGGCCCTCATGACATGCGGCATGCATGTGGGGCCCCCATGACATGCGGCATGCATTTGGGGGCCCCATGGCATGGAGCATGCATGTGGGGCCCAAAAGCTTGCCGCATGTCATGGGGGCCTCCATGACATGCGGCATGCATGTGGGTCCCCAAGACATGCGTCATGCACGTGGGGCCCCCTTGACATGCGACATTCATTTGGGGCCCCCATGACATGTGGCATGCATGTGGGGCTCCCATGACATGCGGCATGCATTTGGGGCCCCCATGACATGCTCCATGACTGCGGGGCCCCAATGACATGCGGCATGCATGCGGGGCCCTCATGACATGCGGCATGCAATTGAGGCCCCCAATATATGCGGCATGCATGTGGGGCCCCCATGATATGTGGCATGCATTTGGGGCCCCCATGACTTGAGGCATGCATGTGGGGCCCCCATGACATGCACCATGCATGTGGGGCCCCTATGACATGCTGCATGCATTTGGGGCCCCATGACTTGAGGCATGCATTTGGGGCCCCCATGACATGCGGCATGCATGTAGGGCCCCCATGAAATGCGCCATGCATGTGGGGCTCCTATGACATGCGGCATGCATTTGTGGGCCCCAAGACATGTGGCATGCACATGGGGCACCCATGAAATGCGGCATTTATTTGGGGCCCCCATGACATGTGGAATGCCTGCGGGGCCCCCGTGACATGCGGCATGCACGTGGGGCCCCCATGAAATGCGGCATTTATTTGGTGCCCCCATGACATGTCGAATTCCTGCGGGGCCCCCGTGACATGAGGCATGCACGTTGGGCACCCATGACATGTGACATGCATTTATGGCCTCATGACATGCGGCATGCATTTGGGCCCTCATGAAATGTGCCATGCAGGTGGGGCCCCCATGACATGCGGCATGCATGTGGGGCCCCCATGACATGCAGCATGCATTTGGAGCTCCCATGACATGCGGCATGCATTTGGGGCCCCATGACATGTGGTATGCACGTGGGGCCCCTATGACATGCCGCATGCATTTGGGGCCCCCATGACATGCTCCATGCATGTGGGGCACCTATGACATGCGGCATGCATTCGTGGCCCCCGTAACATGAGGCATGCACGTGGGGCCCCCATGACATGCGGCAAGCACGTTGGGCCCCAATGACATGCAGCATGCACGTGGGACCCCCATGACATGCGGAATGCACGTGAGGCCCCCATGACATGCGGAATGCCTGCGGGGCCCCAATGACATGCAGCATGCATGCGGGGCCCTCATGACATGCGGCATGCATTTGAGGCTCCCAATATATGCGGCATGCACGTGGGGCCCCCATGATATGTGGCATGCATTTGGGGCCCCCATGACTTGAGGCATGCATGTGGGGCCCCCATGACATGCACCATGCATGTTGGGCCCCTATGACATGCTGCATGCATTTGGGGCCCCCATGACTTGAGGCATGCATTTGGGGCCCCCATGACATGCGGCATGCATGTAGGGCCCCCATGAAATGCGCCATGCATGTGGGACCCCCATGACATGCGGCATGCATTTGAATCCCCCATTACATGCGGCATGCACGTGGGGCCCCCATGACATGCGGCATGCATTTGGGGCCCCCATGTCATGCGGAATGCACGTGGGGCCCCTATGACATGCAACATGAATTTGGGAGCCCCATTACATGCGGCATGCACGTGGAGCCCCCATGACATGCGTCATGCATTTGGGCCCCCATGACATGCGGCATGCATTTGGGGCCTGCATAACATGCTGCATGCATTTGGGGTACCTGAGACATGCGTCATGCAGTTGGGGCCCCCATGACATGCGGCATGCACGTGAGGCCCCCATGACATGCGGAATGCACGTGAGGCACCCATGACATGCGGAATGCCTGCGGGGCCCCCATGATATGCGGCATGCATTTGGTGCCCCCATGACATGCGGCATGCATTTTGGGCCCCCATGACATGCGACATGCACGTGGGGCCCCCATGACATGCTGCATGCAAGTGGTGCCCCCATGACATGCGGCATGCATGTGGGGCCCCCATGACATGCGGTATGAATGTGGGGCACCCATGACATGCGCCATGCACGTGGGGCCCCTATGACATGCGGCATGAATTTGAGGGCCCCAATGACATGCTGCATGCATTTGGGGCCCCCATGACATGCGGCATGCACATGGGGCCCCCATTACATGCGGCATGCATTTGGGGCCCCAATGACATGCGGCATGCATGTGGGGCACCCATGACATGCGGCATGCATTTGTGGGCCCCAAGTTATGCGGCATGCATGTGGGGCCCCTATGACATTCGGCATCCATTTGGGGGGCCCCATGACATGCAGAATGCACGTGGGGCCCCCATGAAATGCTGCATTTATTTGGGGCCCCCATGGCATGTGGAATGCCTGCGGAGGCATGCATGTGGGGCCCCTATGACATGCGTCATGCATTTGGATCCCCCATTACATGCTGCATGCAAGTGGGGCCCCCATGACATGCGGCATGCATGTGGGCCCCCAATGACATGTGGCATGCACGTGGGGCCCCCATGACATGCTGCATGCATTTGGGGTCCCCATGATATGCGGCACGCATTTGGGGCCCCCATGAAATGCGCCATGCATGTGGGGCCCCTATGACATGCGGCATGCATTTGTGGGCCCCAAGACATGTGGCATGCACATGGGGTCCCCATGAAATGCGGCATTTATTTGGGGCCCCCATGACATGTTGAATGCCTGCGGGGACCCCGTGACATGCGGCATGCATGTGGGGCCCCCATGAAATGCGGCATTTATTTGGGGCCCCCATGACATGTGGAATGCCTGCGGGGCCCCCGTGACATGCGGCATGCACGTGGTGCCACAATGACATGCAGCATGCACGTGGGGCCCACATAACATGCGGAATGCACGTGAGTCCCCCATGACATGCAGAATGCCTGCGGGGCCCCAATGACATGTGGCATGCATGTGGGACCCCCATGACATGCGGCATGCATTTGAATCCCCCATTACATGCGGCATGCACGTGGGGCCCCCATGACATGCGACATGCATTTGCGGTCCCCATGTCATGCGGAATGCACGTGGGGCCCCTATGACATGCGACATGAATTTAGGAGCCCCATTACATGCGGCATGCACGTGGAGCCCCCATGACATGCGTCATGTATTTGGGCCCCCATGACATGCGGCATGCATTTGGGGCCTGCATAACATGCTGCATGCATTTGGGGTACCTGAGACATGCGTCATGCAGTTGGGGCCCCCAATACATGCGGCATGCATGTGAGGCCCCCATGACATGCGGCATGCACGTGAGGCCCCCATGACATGCGGAATGCCTGCGGGGCCCCCATGATATGCGTCATGCATTTGGGGCCCCCATGACATGAGGCATGCATGTGGGACCCCCATGACATGCGGCATGCATTTGAATCCCCCATTACATGCGGCATGCAGGTGGTTCCCCCATGACATGCGGCATGCAGGTGGGACCCCTGTGACATGCGGCATGCATTTGAGGGCACCAAGACATGCTGCATGCATTTGGGGGGCCCATGACATGCGGCATGCACGTGGGGCCCCCATGAAATGCGGTATGCATTTGGGGCCCCCATGACATGCGGAATGCCTGCGGGGACCCCGTGACATGCGGCATGCATGTGGGGCCCCCATGAAATGCGGCATTTATTTGGGGCCCCCATGACATGTGGAATGCCTGCGGGGCCCCCGTGAGATGCGGTATGCACGTGGTGCCACAATGACATGCAGCATGCACGTGGGGCCCACATGACATGCGGAATGCACGTGAGTCCCCCATGACATGCGGAATGCCTGCGGGGCCCCAATGACATGTGGCATGCATGTGGGACCCCCATGACATGCGGCATGCATTTGAATCCCCCATTACATGCGGCATGCACGTGGGGCCCCCATGACATGCGGCATGCATTTGCGGCCCCCATGTCATGCGGAATGCACGTGGGGCCCCTATGACATGCGACATGAATTTGGGAGCCCCATTACATGCGGCATGCACGTGGAGCCCCCATGACATGCGTCATGCATTTGGGCCCCCATGACATGCGGCATGCATTTGGGGCCTGAATAACATGCTGCATGCATTTGGGGTACCTGAGACATGCATCATGCAGTTGGGGCCCCCAATACATGCGGCATGCATGTGAGGCCCCATGACATGCGGCATGCACGTGAGGCCCCCATGACATGCGGAATGCCTGCGGGGCCCCCATGATATGCGGCATGCATTTGGGGCCCCCATGACATGAGGCATGCATGTGGGACCCCCATGACATGCGGCATGCATATGAATCCCCCATTACATGCGGCATGCAGGTGGTTCCCCCATGACATGCGGCATGCAGGTGGGACCCCTGTGACATGCGGCATGCATTTGAGGGCACCAAGACATGCTGCATGCATTTGGGGGGCCCCATGACATGCGGCATGCACGTGGGGCCCCCATGAAATGCGGCATGAATTTGGGGCCCCCATGACATGCGGAATGCCTGCGGGGTCCCCATGACATGCGGCATGCACGTGGGGCCCCCATGACATGCGGCATGCATTTGGGGCCCCCATGACATGCAGCATGCATTTGGGGCCCCCATGACATGCAGTATGCACGTGGGGCCCCCATGACATGCGGCATGCATTTGTGGGCCCCAAGACATGCTGCATGCATTTGGCGGCCCCATGACATGCGGCATGCATTTGCGTCCCCCATGAAATGCGGCATGCACGTGGGGCCCCCTGTACATGCGGCATGCATTTGGGGCCCCTTGACATGCGACATTCATTTGGGGCCCCCATGACATGTGGCATGCATGGGGGCTCCCATTACATGCGGCATGCATTTGGGGCCTCCATGACATGCGGTATGAATGTGGGGCCCCCATGACATGCGCCATGCATGTGGGGCCCCTATGACATGCGGCATGCATTTGGGGCCCCCATGCAATGCGCCATGCATGTGGGACCCCCATGAAATGCGCCATGCATGTGGGACCCCTATGACATGCGGCATGCATTTGTGGGCCCCAAGACATGCTGCATGCATTTGGGGGGGCCCCATGACATGCGGCATGCATTTGGGGCCCCCATGACATGCGGCATGCATTTGGGGCCCCCATGACATGCGGCATGCACGTGGGGCCCCCTTGACATGCGACATTCATTTGGGCCCCCATGACATGTGGCATGCATGTGGGGCTCCCATGACATGCGGCATGCATTTATGGCCCTCATGACATGCGGCAAGCATTTGGCCCCTCATGACATGCGGCATGCATGTGGGGCCCCCAAATGCATTCCGCATGTCATGGGGGCCTCCATGACATGCGGCATGCATGTGGGTCCCCATGACATGCGTCATGCACGTGGGGCCCCCTTGACATGCGACATTCATTTGGGGCCCCCATGACATGTGGCATGCATGTGGGGCCCCCATGAAATGCGGCATTTATTTGGGGCCCCATGACATGTGGAATGCCTGGGGGCCCCCGTGACATGAGGCATGCACTTTGGGCATCCATGACATGCGACATGCATTTATGGCCTCTTGACATGCGGCATGCATTTGGGCCCTCATGAAATTCGCCATGCACGTGCGGCCCCCATGACATGCGGCATGCATTTGGGGGCCCCATGACATTTGGCATGCATGTGGGGCTCCCATGACATGCGACATGCATTTATGGCCCTCATGACATGCGGCAAGCATTTGGGCCCCCATGACATGCGGCATGCATGTGGGACCCCCAAATGCATGCCGCATGTCATGGGGGCCTCCATGACATGCGGCATGCATGTGGGTCCCCATGACATGCGTCATGCACGTGGGGCCCCCTTGACATGCGACATTCATTTGGGGCCCCCATGACATGTGGCATGCATGTGGGGCCCCCATGACATGCGGCATGCATTTGGGGCCCCCATGACATGTGGTATGCACGTGGGGCCCCTATGAAATGCGGCATGCATGTAGGGCCCCCATGACATGCACCATGCATGTGGGGCCCCTATGACATGCTGTGTGCATTTGGGGCCCCCATGACTTGAGGCATGCATTTGGGGCCCCCATGACATGCGGCATGCATGTAGGGCCCCCATGAAATGCGCCATGCATGTGGGGCCCCTATGACATGCGGCATGCATTTGTGGGCCCCAAGACATGTGGCATGCACATGGGGCCCCCATGAAATGCGGCATTTATTTGGGGCCCCCATGACATGTGTAATGCCTGCGGGGCCCCCGTGACATGCGGCATGCACGTGGGGCCCCCATGAAATGCGGCATTTATTTGGGGCCCCCATGACATGTGGAATGCCTGCGGGGCCCCCGTGACATGAGGCATGCACTTTGGGCACCCATGACATGCGACATGCATTTATGGCCTCATGACATGCGGCATGCATTTGGGCCCTCATGAAATGCGCCATGCACGTGGGCCCCCATGACATGCGGCATGCATTTGGGGGCCCCATGACATGCGGCATGCATGTGGGGCCCAAATGCTTGCCGCATGTCATGGGGGCCTCCATGACATGTGGCATGCATGTGGGGCTCCCATGACATGCGGCATGCATTTATGGCCCTCATGACATGCGGCAAGCATTTGGGCCCCCATGACATGCGGCATGCATGTGGAGCCCAAATGCTTGCCGCATGTCATGGGGGCCTCCATGACATGCGGCATGCATGTGGGTCCCCATGACATGCGTCATGCACGTGGGGCCCCATTGACATGCGACATTCATTTGGGGCCCCCATGACATGTGGCATGCATGTGGGGCTCCCATGACATGTGGCATGCATTTGGGGCCCCCATGACATGTGGTATGCACGTGGGGCCCCTATGACATGCCGCATGCATTTGGGGCCCCCATGACATGCTCCATGGATGTGGGGCCCCTATGACATGCGGCATGCATTCATGTCTCCCGTAACATGAGGCATGCACGCGGGGCCCCCATGACATGCGGCAAGCACGTGGGGCCCCAATGACATGCAGCATGCACGTGGGACCCCCATGACATGCGGAATGCACGTGAGGCCCCCATGACATGCGGAATGCCTGCGGGGCCCCAATGATATGCGGCATGCATGCGGGGCCCTCATGACATGCGGCATGCATTTGAGGCCCCCAATATATGCGGCATGCATGTGGGGCCCCCATGGTATGTGGCATGCATTTGGGGCCCCCATGACTTGAGGCATGCATGTGGGGCCCCCATGACATGCACCATGCATGTTGGGCCCCTATGACATGCTGCATGCATTTGGGGCCCCCATGACTTGAGGCATGCATTTGGGGCCCCCATGACATGCGGAATGCCTGCGGGGCCCCAATGACATGTGGCATGCATGTGGGACCCCCATGACATGCGGCATGCATTTGAATCCCTCATTACATGTGGCATGCACGTTGGGCCCCATGACATGCGGCATGCATTTTTGGCCCCCATGACATGCGGAATGCACGTGGGGCCCCTATGACATGCGACATGAATTTGGGAGCCACATTACATGCGGCATGCACGTGGAGCCCCCATGACATGCGTCATGCATTTGGGCCCCCATGACATGCGGCATGCATGTGGGGCTTCCATGACATGCGGCATGCATTTATGGCCCTCATGACAAGCGGCAAGCATTTGGGCCCCCATGACATGCGGCATGCATGTGGGGCCCCCATGACATGCGGCATGCATTTGGGGGCCCCATGGCATGCGGCATGCATGTGGGGCCCAAATGCTTGCCGCATGTCATGGGGGCCTCCATGACATTTGGCATTCATGTGGGTCCCCATGACATGCGTCATGCACGTGGGTCCCCCTTGACATGCGACATTCATTTGGGGCCCCCATGACATGTGGCATGCATGTGGGGCTCCCATGACATGCGGCATGCATTTGGGGCCCCCATGACATGTGGTATGCACGTGGGGCCCCTGTGACATGCCGCATGCATTTGGGGCCCCCATGACATGCTCCATGCATGTGGGGCCCCTATGACATGTGGCATGCATTCGTGGCCCCCGTAACATGAGGCATGCACGTGGGGCCCCCATGACATGCGGCAAGCACGTGGGGCCCCAATGACATGCAGCATGCACGTGGGACCCCCATGACATGCGGAATGCACGTGAGGCCCCCATGACATGCGTAATACCTGCGGGGCCCCAATGACATGTGGCATGCATGCGGGGCCCTCATGACATGCGGCATGCATTTGAGGCCCCCAATATATGCGGCATGCATGTGGGGCCCCCATGATATGTGGCATGCATTTGGGGCCCCCATGTCTTGAGGCATGCATGTGGGGCCCCCATGACATGCACCATGCATGTGGGGCCCCTATGACATGCTGCATGCATTTGGGGCCCCCATGACTTGAGGCATGCATTGGGGGCCCCCATGACATGCGGCATGCATGTAGGGCCCCCATGAAATGCGCCATGCATTTGGGGCCCCCATGACTTGAGGCATGCATTGGGGGCCCCCATGACATGTGGAATGCCTGCGGGGCCCCGTGACATGCGGCATGCACGTGGGGCCACAATGACATGCAGCATGCACGTGGGGCCTGCATAACATGCTGCATGCATTTGGGGTACCTGAGACATGCGGCATGCAGTTGGGGCCCCCATGATATGGGGCACGCACTTGGGGCCCCCATGCCATGCGGCATGCATGTGGGACCCCTATGACATGCGGCATGCATTTGAGGGCTCCAAGACATGCTGCATGCATTTGGGGGCCCCCATGACATGTGGTATGCACGTGGGGCCCCTATGACATTCCGCATGCATTTATGGCCCCCATGACATGTGGCATGCATTTGGTTCCCCCATGAAATGCGGCATGCACGTGGGGCCCCCTGTACATGCGGCATGCATTTGGGGCCCCCTTGACATGCGACATTCATTTGGGGCCCCCATGACATGTGGCATGCATGGGGGCTCCCATTACATGCGGCATGCATTTGGGGCCTCCATGACATGCGGTATGAATGTGGGGCCCCCATGACATGCGCCATGCACGTGGGCCCACCCAGTACATGCGGCATGCATTTGGGGCCCCCATGACATGTGGTATGCACGTGGGGCCCCTATGACATTCCGCATGCATTTATGGCCCCCATGACATGTGGCATGCATTTGGTTCCCCCATGAAATGCGGCATGCACGTGGGGCCCCCTGTACATGCGGCATGCATTTGGGGCCCCCTTGACATGCGACATTCATTTGGGGCCCCCATGACATGTGGCATGCATGGGGGCTCCCATTACATGCGGCATGCATTTGGGGCCTCCATGACATGCGGTATGAATGTGGGGCCCCCATGACATGCGCCATGCATGTGGGGCCACTATGACATGCGGCATGCATTTGGGGCCCCAATGATATGCGGCACACATTTATGGCCCCCATGACATGCGCATGCATGTGGTACCCCCATGAAATGCGCCATGCATGTGGTACCCCTATGACATGTGGCATGCATTTGAGGCCCCCAATATATGCGGCATGCACGTGGGGCCCCCATGACATGCGGAATGCATTTGGGGCCCCCATCTCATGCGGAATGCACGTGGGGCCCCTATGACATGCGACATGAATTTGGGAGCCCCATTATATGCGGCATGCACGTGGAGCCCCCATGACATGCGTCATGCATTTGGGCCCCCATGACATGCAGCATGCATTTGGGGCCTGCATAACATGCTGCATGCATTTGGGGTACCTGAGACATGCGGCATGCAGTTTGGGCCCCCAATACATGCAGCATGCACGTGAGGCCCCCATGACATGCGGCATGCCTGCGGGGCCGCCATGATATGCGGCATGCATTTGGGGCCCCCATGACATGCAGCATGCATGTGGGACCCCCATGACATGCGGCATGCATTTGAATCCCCCATTACATGCGGCATGCAGGTGGTTTCCCCATGACATGCGGCATGCAGGTGGTTCCCCCATGACATGCGTCATGCATTTGGGGCCCCCAATACATGCGGCATGCACGTTGGGCCCCCATGACATGCTGCATGCATTTGGGGCCCCCATGATATGGGGCATGCACTTGGGGCCCCCATGCCATGCAGCATGCACGTGGGCCCACCCAGTACATGCGGCATGCATTTGGGGCCCCCATGACATGTGGTATGCACGTGGGGCCCCTATGACATGCCGCATGCATTTATGGCCCCCATGACATGTGGCATGCATTTGGGTCCCCCATGAAATGCGGCATGCACGTGGGGCCCCCTGTACATGCGGCATGCATTTGGGGCCCCCTTGACATGCGACATTCATTTGGGGCCCCCATGACATGTGGCATGCATGGGGGCTTCCATTACATGCAGCATGCATTTGGGGCCTCCATGACATGCGGTATGAATGTGGGGCCCCCATGACATGCGCCATGCATGTGGGGCCACTATGACATGCGGCATGCATTTGGGGCCCCCATGATATGCGGCACGCATTTGGGGCCCCCATGACATGCGCATGCATGTGGGACCCCCATGAAATGCGCCATGCATGTGGTACCCCTATGACATGCGGCATGCATTTGTGGGCCCCAAGACATGCTGCATGCATTTGGGGGGCCCCATGACATGCGGCATGCACGTGGGGCCCCTATGACATGACGCATGCATTTATGCCCCCATGACATGCGGCATGCACGTGGGGCCCCCTTGACATGCGACATTCATTTGGGGCCCCCATGACATGTGGCATGCATGGGGGCTCCCATTACATGCGGCATGCATTTGGGGCCTCCATGACATGCGGTATGAATGTGGGGCCCCCATGACATGCGCCATGCACGTGGGGCCCCTATGACATGCTGCATGCATTTGGGGGCCCCAATGACATGCTGCATGCATTTGGGGCCCCCATGACATGCGGCATGCACGTGGGGCCCCCATTACATGCGGCATGCATTTGGGGCCCCCGTGACATGCGGCATGTACGCGGGGCCCCCATTACATGCGGCATGCATTTGGGGCCCCAATGACATGCGGCATGCATGTGGGGCACCCATGACATGCGGCATGCATTTGTGGGCCCCAAGACATGCGGCATGCATGTGGCGCCCTCATGACATGCGGCATGCATTTGGATCCCCCATTACATGCTGCATGCAAGTGGTTCCCCCATGACATGCGGCATGCATGTGGGGCCCCCATGACATGCGGCATGCAAGTGAGACCCCCATGACATGCGTCATGCATTTGGATCCCCATTACATGCTGCATGCAAGTGGGCCCCCCATGACATGCGGCATGCATGTGGGCCCCCATGACATGTGGCATGCACGTGGGGCCCCCATGACATGCTGCATGAATTTGGGGCCCCCATGATATGCGGCACGCATTTGGGGCCCCCATGACATCGCATGCATGTGGGGCCCCCATGAAATGCGCCATGCATGTGGGGCCCCTATGACATGCGGCATGCATTTGTGGGCCCCAACACATGCTGCATGCATTTGGAGGCCCCATAACATGCGGCATGCACGTGGGGCCCCCATGACATGCGACATGCATTTGGGGCCCCCATGACATGCGGCATGCATTTGGGTCCCCCATGAAATGCGGCATGCACGTGGGGCCCCCAGTACATGCGGCATGCATTTGGGGCCCCCATGACATGTGGTATGCACATGGGGCCCCTATGACATGCTGCATGCATTTGGGGTGACCAAGACATGCGGCATGCACGTGGGGCCCCTATGACATGCCACATGCTTTTGGGGCCCCCATTACATGTGGCATGCACATGGGGCCCCCATGACATGCGGCATGCATTTGGGGGCCCCATTACATGCGGCATGCACGTGGAGCCCCAATGACATGCTGCATGCATTTGGGGCCCCCATGACATGCTGCATGCACGTGGGGCCCCCATTACATGCGGCATGCATTTGGGGCCCCCATGACATGCAGCATGCACGTGGGGCCCCCATTACATGCGGCATGCATTTGGGGCCCCAATGACATGCGGCATGCATGTGGGGCACCGATGACATGTGCATGTACGTGGGGCCCCTATGACATGCGGTATGCACGTGGGGCCCTCATGACATGCATCATGCATTTGGGGCCCATGTGACATGCGGCATGCATTCGGGGCCCCCATGACATGCGGCATGCATGTGGGACCCCCATGATATGCGGCATGCATGTGGGACCCCCATGATATGCGGCATGCATTTGGGGCCCCCATGACTTGAGGCATGCATTTGAATCCCCCATTACATGTGGCATGCACGTGGGGCCCCCATGACATGCGGCATGCATTTGGGCCCCCATGACATGCGGAATGCCTGCGGGGCCCCCATGACATGCGGCATGCATGCAGGGCCCTCATGACATGCTGCATGAATTTGGGGCCCCCAATACATGCGGCATGCACATTGGACCCCCTTGACATGCGACATTCATGTGGGGCTCCCATGACATGCGGCATGCATTTATGGCCCCCATGACATGCGGCAAGCTTTTGGGCCCCATGACATGCGGCATGCATGTGGTGCCCCCATGACATGCGCATGCATGTGGGGCCCCCATGAAATGCGCCATGCATGTGGGGCCCCTATGACATGCGGCATGCATTTGTGGGCCCCAAGACATGCTGCATGCACTTGGGGGCCCCATAACATGCGGCATGCACGTGGGACCCCCATGACATGCAACATGCATTTGGGGCCCCATGACATGCGGCATGCATTTGGGTCCCCCATGAAATGCGGCATGCACGTGGGGCCCCCAGTACATGCGGCATGCATTTGGGGCCCCCATGACATGTGGTATGCACGTGGGGCCCCTATGACATGCCACATGCTTTTGGGGCCCCCATTACATGTGGCATGCACATGGGGCCCCCATGACATGCGGCATGCATTTGGGGGCCCCATTACATGCGGCATGCACGTGGAGCCCCAATGACATGATGCATGCATTTGGGGCCCCCATGACATGCTGCATGCACGTGGGGCCCCCATTACATGCGGCATGCATTTGGGGCCCCCATGACATGCAGCATGCACGTGGGGCCCCCATTAAATGCGGCATGCATTTGGGGCCCCAATGACATGCGGCATGCATTTGGGGCACCGATGACATGTGCCATGTACGTGGGGCCCCTATGACATGCGGTATGCACATGGGGCCCTCATGACATGCATCATGCATTTGGGGCCAATGTGACATGCGGCATGCATTCGGGGCCCCCATGACATGCGGCATGCATGTGGGACCCCCATGATATGCGGCATGCATGTGGGACCCCCATGATATGCGGCATGCATTTGGGGCCCCCATGACTTGAGGCATGCATTTGGGGCCCCCAATACATGCGGCATGCACGTTGGGCCCCCTTGACATGCGGCATGCATTTATGGCCCCCATGACATGCGGCAAGCTTTTGGGCCCCATGACATGCGGCATGCATGTGGTGCCCCCATGACATGCGCATGCATGTGGGGCCCCCATGAAATGCGCCATGCATGTGGGGCCCCCATGACATGCGGCATGCATTTGGGTCCCCCATGAAATGCGGCATGCACGTGGGGCCCCCAGTACATGCGGCATGCATTTGGGGCCCCCATGACATGTGGTATGCACGTGGGGCCCCTATGACATGCTGCATGCATTTGGGGTGCCCAAGACATGCGGCATGCACGTGGGGCCCCTATGACATGCCACATGCTTTTGGGGCCCCCATTACATGTGGCATGCACATGGGGCCCCCATGACATGCGGCATGCATTTGGGGCCCCCATGACTTGAGGCATGCATTTGAATCCCCCATTACATGCGGCATGCACGTGGGGCCCCTATGACATGCGGCATGAATTTGGGCCCCCATGACATGCGGAATGCCTGCGGGGCCCCCATGACATGCGGCATGCATGCAGGGCCCTCATGACATGCGGCATGAATTTGGGGCCCCCAATACATGCGGCATGCACGTTGGGCCCCCTTGACATTCGACATTCATGTGGGGCTCCCATGACATGCGGCATGCATGTGGCCCCCAATGATATGCGGCATGCACGTGGGGCCCCATGACATGCTGCATGCATTTGGGGCCCCCATGATATGCGGCATGCATTTGGGCCCCCATGACATGCGCATGCATGTGGGGCCCCCATGAAATGTGCCATGCATGTGGGGCCCCTATGACATGCGGCATGCATTTGTGGGCCCCAAGACATGCTGCATGCATTTGGGGGGCCCCATGACATGCGGCATGCATTTGGGGGGCCCAATGACATGTGACATGCACATGGGGCCCCCATGACATGCTGCATGCATTTGTGGCCCCCTTGATATGCGGCATGCATTTGGGGGCCCCCATGACTTGAGCCATGCATTTGGGGTCCCCATGACATGCGGCATGCATGTGGGACCCCCATGACATGCGTCATGCATTTGGATCCCCATTACATGCTGCATGCATTTGGGGCCCCCATAATATGCGGCACGCATTTGGGGCCCCCATGACATGTGCATGCATGTGGGGCCTCCATGAAATGCACCATGCATGTGGGGCTCCTATGACATGCGGCATGCATTTGTGGGCCCCAAGACATGCTGCATGCATTTGGGGGGCCCCATGATATGCGGCATGCATTTGGGCCCCCCATGACATGAGGCATGCATTTGGGGCCCCCATGACATGCAGCATGCACGAGGGGCCCCCATGACATGTGACATGCATTTGGGGCCCCCATGACATGCGGCATGCATTTGGGTCCCCCATGAAATGCGGCATGCACGTGGAGCCCCCATGACATGCGGCATGCATTTGGGGCACCCATGACATGCGGCATGCACATGGGGCCCCCATGACATGCGGCATACGTTTGGGGCCACAATGACATGCGGCATGAGTTTGGATCCCCCATGACATGCGGCATGCACGTGGGGCCTCCATGACATGAGTCATGGATTTGGGGCCGTCATGACAAGCGGCATGCATTTGGGGCCCCCATGACATGCGGCATGCATGTGGGACCCCCATGACATGCGTCATGCATTTGGGGCCCCCATGACATGCTCCATGCATGTGGGGCCCCTATGATATGCGGCATGAATTTGGGGGGCCCCATGACATGCGGCATGCATGTGAGGACCCCATGACATATGGCATGCATTTGGGGTCCCCATGACATGCGGCATTCATGTGGGGCCCCATGACATGCGGCATTCATGTGGGGCCCCCATGACATGCATCATGCATGCGGGGCCCCCATGACATGCGGCATACATTTGTGGCCCTCGTGACATGAGGCATGCACGTGGGGCCCCCATGACATGCGGCAAGCACGTGGGGCCCCAATGACATACAGCATGCACGTGGGACCCCCATGACATGCGGCATGCATGTGGGGGCCCCATGACATGTGGTATGCACGTGGGGCCCCTATGATATGCCGCATGCATTTGGAGCCCCCATGACATGCTGCATGCATGTGGGACCCCCATTACATGATGCATGCAAGTGGGGCCCCCATGACATGCGGCATGCATGTGGGCCCCCCAAGACATGTGGCATGCACGTGGGGCCCCCATGACATGCTGCATGCATTTGGGGCCCCCATGACATGCGGCATGCACGTGGGGACCCCATTACATGCGGCATGCATTTGGGGCCCCCATGACATGCGGCAAGCTTTTGGGCCCCATGACATGCGGCATGCATGTGGTGCCCCCATGACATGCGCATGCATGTGGGGCCCCCATGAAATGCGCCATGCATGTGGGGCCCCTATGACATGCGGCATGCATTTGTGGGCCCCAAGACATGCTGCATGCACTTGGGGGCCCCATAACATGCGGCATGCACGTGGGACCCCCATGACATGCAACATGCATTTGGGGCCCCCATGACATGCGGCATGCATTTGGGTCCCCCATGAAATGCGGCATGCACGTGGGGCCCCCAGTACATGCGGCATGCATTTGGGGCCCCCATGACATGTGGTATGCACGTGGGGCCCCTATGACATGCCACATGCTTTTGGGGCCCCCATTACATGTGGCATGCACATGGGGCCCCCATGACATGCGGCATGCATTTGGGGGCCCCATTACATGCGGCATGCACGTGGAGCCCCAATGACATGATGCATGCATTTGGGGCCCCCATGACATGCTGCATGCACGTGGGGCCCCCATTACATGCGGCATGCATTTGGGGCCCCCATGACATGCAGCATGCACGTGGGGCCCCCATTAAATGCGGCATGCACATGGGGCCCTCATGACATGCATCATGCATTTGGGGCCAATGTGACATGCGGCATGCATTCGGGGCCCCCATGACATGCGGCATGCATGTGGGACCCCCATGATATGCGGCATGCATGTGGGACCCCCATGATATGCGGCATGCATTTGGGCCCCCATGACTTGAGGCATGCATTTGGGGCACCCAATACATGCGGCATGCACGTTGGGCCCCCTTGACATGCGGCATGCATTTATGGCCCCCATGACATGCGGCAAGCTTTTGGGCCCCGTGACATGCGGCATGCATGTGGTGCCCCCATGACATGCGCATGCATGTGGGGCCCCCATGAAATGTGCCATGCATGTGGGGCCCCCATGACATGCGGCATGCATTTTGGTCCCCCATGAAATGCGGCATGCACGTGGGGCCCCCAGTACATGCGGCATGCATTTGGGGCCCCCATGACATGTGGTATGCACGTGGGGCCCCTATGACATGCTGCATGCATTTGGGGTGCCCAAGACATGCAGCATGCACGTGGGGCCCCTATGACATGCCACATGCTTTTGGGGCCCCCATTACATGTGGCATGCACATGGGGCCCCCATGACATGCGGCATGCATTTGGGGCCCCCATGACTTGAGGCATGCATTTGAATCCCCCATTACATGCGGCATGCACGTGGGGCCCCTATGACATGCGGCATGCATTTGGGCCCCCATGACATGCGGAATGCCTGCGGGGCCCCCATGACATGCGGCATGCATGCAGGGCCCTCATGACATGCGGCATGAATTTGGGGCCCCCAATACATGCGGCATGCACGTTGGGCCCCCTTGACATTCGACATTCATGTGGGGCTCCCATGACATGCGGCATGCATGTGGCCCCCAATGATATGCGGCATGCACGTGGGGCCCCATGACATGCTGCATGCATTTGGGGCCCCCATGATATGCGGCATGCATTTGGGCCCCCATGACATGTGCATGCATGTGGGGCCCCCATGAAATGTGCCATGCATGTGGGGCCCCTATGACATGCGGCATGCATTTGTGGGCCCCAAGACATGCTGCATGCATTTGGGGGGCCCCATGACATGCGGCATGCATTTGGGGGGCCCAATGACATGTGACATGCACATGGGGCCCCCATGACATGCTGCATGCATTTGTGGCCCCCTTGATATGCGGCATGCATTTGGGGGCCCCCATGACTTGAGCCATGCATTTGGGGTCCCCATGACATGCGGCATGCATGTGGGACCCCCATGACATGCGCATGCATGTGGGGCCTCCATGAAATGCACCATGCATGTGGGGCTCCTATGACATGCTGCATGCATTTGTGGCCCCCTTGATATGCGGCATGCATTTGGATCCCCATTACATGCTGCATGCATTTGGGGCCCCCATAATATGCGGCACACATTTGGGGCCCCCATGACATGCGCATGCATGTGGGGCCTCCATGAAATGCACCATGCATGTGGGGCTCCTATGACATGCGGCATGCATTTGTGGGCCCCAAGACATGCTGCATGCATTTGGGGGGCCCCATGATATGCGGCATGCATTTGGGCCCCCCATGACATGAGGCATGCATTTGGGGCCCCCATGACATGCAGCATGCACGAGGGGCCCCCATGACATGTGACATGCATTTGGGGCCCCCATGACATGCGGCATGCATTTGGGTCCCCCATGAAATGCGGCATGCACGTGGAGCCCCCATGACATGCGGCATGCATTTGGGGCACCCATGACATGCGGCATGCACATGGGGCCCCCATGACATGCGGCATACGTTTGGGGCCACAATGACATGCGGCATGAGTTTGGATCCCCCATGACATGCGGCATGCACGTGGGGCCTCCATGACATGAGTCATGCATTTGGGGCCGTCATGACAAGCGGCATGCATTTGGGGCCCCCATGACATGCGGCATGCATGTGGGACCCCCATGACATGCGTCATGCATTTGGGGCCCCCATGACATGCTCCATGCATGTGGGGCCCCTATGATATGCGGCATGAATTTGGGGGGCCCCATGACATGCGGCATGCATGTGAGGACCCCATGACATATGGCATGCATTTGGGGTCCCCATGACATGCGGCATTCATGTGGGGCCCCATGACATGCGGCATTCATGTGGGGCCCCCATGACATGCATCATGCATGCGGGGCCCCCATGACATGCGGCATACATTTGTGGCCCTCGTGACATGAGGCATGCACGTGAGGCCCCCATGACATGCGGCAAGCACGTGGGGCCCCAATGACATACAGCATGCACGTGGGACCCCCATGACATGCGGCATGCATGTGGGGGCCCCATGACATGTGGTATGCACGTGGGGCCCCTATGACATGCCGCATGCATTTGGAGCCCCCATGACATGCTGCATGCATGTGGGACCCCCATTACATGATGCATGCAAGTGGGGCCCCCATGACATGCGGCATGCATGTGGGCCCCCCAAGACATGTGGCATGCACGTGGGGCCCCCATGACATGCTGCATGCATTTGGGGCCCCCATGACATGCGGCATGCACGTGGGGCCCCCATTACATGCGGCATGCATTTGGGGCCCCCATGACATGCGGCATGTACGTGGGGCCCCTATGACATGCGGTATGCAAGTGGGGCCCTCATGACATGCAGCATGCATTTGGGGCCACTGTGACATGCGGCATGCATTTGGGGCCCCATGACATGCGGCATGCATGTGCGACCCCCTTGATATGCGGCATGCATGTGGGACCCCCATGATATGCGGCATGCATTTGGGGCCCCCATGACTTGAGGCATGCATTTGGGGCCCCCATGAAATGTGCCATGCATGTGGGGCCCCTATGACATGCGGCATGCATTTGTGGGCCCCAAGAGATGCGGCATGCATTTGGGGCCCCTATGACATGCGGCATCCATTTGGGGGGCCCCATGACATGCGGCATGCACATGGGGCCCCCATGAAAT
Organism: Phyllobates terribilis; assembly: GCF_046119375.1. Classification (NCBI taxonomy): domain Eukaryota; kingdom Metazoa; phylum Chordata; class Amphibia; order Anura; family Dendrobatidae; genus Phyllobates; species Phyllobates terribilis. The sequence continues at coordinate 333,816,778 of NW_027362764.1, read as the reverse complement.
GCGGCATTTATTTGGGGCCCCCATGACATGTGGAATGCCTGCGGGGCCCCATGACATGCGGCATGCATTTGCGTCCCCCATGAAATGTGGCATGCACGTGGGGCCCCCTGTACATGCGGCATGCATTTGGGGCCCCCATGACATGCGGCATGCACGTGGGGCCCCCTTGACATGCGACATTCATTTGGGGCCCCCATGACATGTGGCATGCATGGGGGCTCCCATTACATGCGGCATGCATTTGGGGCCTCCATGACATGCGGTATGAATGTGGGGCCCCTATGACATGCGCCATGCATGTGGGGCCCCTATGACATGCGGCATGCATTTGGGGCCCCCATGAAATGCGCCATGCATGTGGGACCCCCATGAAATGTGCCATGCATGTGGGACCCCTATGACATGCGGCATGCATTTGTGGGCCCCAAGACATGCTGCATGCATTTGGGGGGGCCCATGACATGTGGCATGCATTTGGGGCCCCCATGACATGCCACATGCTTTTGGGGCCCCCATTACATGTGGCATGCACATGGGGCCCCCATGACATGCGGCATGCATTTGGGGCCCCCATGACTTGAGGCATGCATTTGAATCCCCCATTACATGCGGCATGCACGTGGGGCCCCTATGACATGTGGCATGCATTTGGGCCCCCATGACATGCGGAATGCCTGCGGGGCCCCCATGACATGCGGCATGCATGCAGGGCCCTCATGACATGCGGCATGAATTTGGGGCCCCCAATACATGCGGCATGCACGTTGGGCCCCCTTGACATTCGACATTCATGTGGGGCTCCCATTACATGCGGCATGCATGTGGCCCCCAATGATATGCGGCATGCACGTGGGGCCCCATGACATGCTGCATGCATTTGGGGCCCCCATGATATGCGGCATGCATTTGGGCCCCCATGACATGCGCATGCATGTGGGGCCCCCATGAAATGTGCCATGCATGTGGGGCCCCTATGACATGCGGCATGCATTTGTGGGCCCCAAGACATGCTGCATGCATTTGGGGGGCCCCATGACATGCGGCATGCATTTGGGGGGCCCAATGACATGTGACATGCACATGGGGCCCCCATGACATGCTGCATGCATTTGTGGCCCCCTTGATATGCGGCATGCATTTGGGGGCCCCCATGACTTGAGCCATGCATTTGGGGTCCCCATGACATGCGGCATGCATGTGGGACCCCCATGACATGCGTCATGCATTTGGATCCCCATTACATGCTGCATGCATTTGGGGCCCCCATAATATGCGGCACGCATTTGGGGCCCCCATGACATGCGCATGCATGTGGGGCCTCCATGAAATGCACCATGCATGTGGGGCTCCTATGACATGCGGCATGCATTTGTGGGCCCCAAGACATGCTGCATGCATTTGGGGGGCCCCATGATATGCGGCATGCATTTGGGCCCCCCATGACATGAGGCATGCATTTGGGGCCCCCATGACATGCAGCATGCACGAGGGGCCCCCATGACATGTGACATGCATTTGGGGCCCCCATGACATGCGGCATGCATTTGGGTCCCCCATGAAATGCGGCATGCACGTGGAGCCCCCATGACATGCGGCATGCATTTGGGGCACCCATGACATGCGGCATGCACATGGGGCCCCCATGACATGCGGCATACGTTTGGGGCCACAATGACATGCGGCATGAGTTTGGATCCCCCATGACATGCGGCATGCACGTGGGGCCTCCATGACATGAGTCATGGATTTGGGGCCGTCATGACAAGCGGCATGCATTTGGGGCCCCCATGACATGCGGCATGCATGTGGGACCCCCATGACATGCGTCATGCATTTGGGGCCCCCATGACATGCTCCATGCATGTGGGGCCCCTATGATATGCGGCATGAATTTGGGGGGCCCCATGACATGCGGCATGCATGTGAGGACCCCATGACATATGGCATGCATTTGGGGTCCCCATGACATGCGGCATTCATGTGGGGCCCCATGACATGCGGCATTCATGTGGGGCCCCCATGACATGCATCATGCATGCGGGGCCCCCATGACATGCGGCATACATTTGTGGCCCTCGTGACATGAGGCATGCACGTGGGGCCCCCATGACATGCGGCAAGCACGTGGGGCCCCAATGACATACAGCATGCACGTGGGACCCCCATGACATGCGGCATGCATGTGGGGGCCCCATGACATGTGGTATGCACGTGGGGCCCCTATGACATGCCGCATGCATTTGGAGCCCCCATGACATGCTGCATGCATGTGGGACCCCCATTACATGATGCATGCAAGTGGGGCCCCCATGACATGCGGCATGCATGTGGGCCCCCCAAGACATGTGGCATGCACGTGGGGCCCCCATGACATGCTGCATGCATTTGGGGCCCCCATGACATGCGGCATGCACGTGGGGACCCCATTACATGCGGCATGCATTTGGGGCCCCCATGACATGCGGCATGTACGTGGGGCCCCTATGACATGCGGTATGCAAGTGGGGCCCTCATGACATGCAGCATGCATTTGGGGCCACTGTGACATGCGGCATGCATTTGGGGCCCCATGACATGCGGCATGCATGTGCGACCCCCTTGATATGCGGCATGAATGTGGGACCCCCATGATATGCGGCATGCATTTGGGGCCCCCATGACTTGAGGCATGCATTTGGGGCCCCCATGAAATGTGCCATGCATGTGGGGCCCCTATGACATGCGGCATGCATTTGTGGGCCCCAAGAGATGCGGCATGCATTTGGGGCCCCTATGACATGCGGCATCCATTTGGGGGGCCCCATGACATGCGGCATGCACGTGGGGCCCCCATGAAATGCGGCATTTATTTGGGGCCCCCATGACATGTGGAATGCCTGCGGGGCCCCATGACATGCGGCATGCATTTGCGTCCCCCATGAAATGTGGCATGCACGTGGGGCCCCCTGTACATGCGGCATGCATTTGGGGCCCCCATGACATGCGGCATGCACGTGGGGCCCCCTTGACATGCGACATTCATTTGGGGCCCCCATGACATGTGGCATGCATGGGGGCTCCCATTACATGCGGCATGCATTTGGGGCCTCCATGACATGCGGTATGAATGTGGGGCCCCTATGACATGCGCCATGCATGTGGGGCCCCTATGACATGCGGCATGCATTTGGGGCCCCCATGAAATGCGCCATGCATGTGGGACCCCCATGAAATGTGCCATGCATGTGGGACCCCTATGACATGCGGCATGCATTTGTGGGCCCCAAGACATGCTGCATGCATTTGGGGGGGCCCATGACATGTGGCATGCATTTGGGGCCCCCATGACATGCGGCATGCATTTGGGGCCCCCATGACATGTGGCATGCACGTGGGGCCCCCTTGACATGCGACATTCATTTGGGGCCCCCATGACATGTGGCATGCATGTGGGGCTCCCATGACATGCGGCATGCATTTATGGCCCTCATGACATGCGGCAAGCATTTGGCCCCCCATGACATTCTGCATGCATGTGGGGCCCCCAAATGCATGCCGCATGTCATGGGGGCCACCATGACATGCGGCATGCATGTGGGTCCCCATGACATGCGTCATGCACGTGGGGCCCCCTTGACATGCGCCATTCATTTGGGGCCCCCATGACATGTGGCATGCATGTGGGGCCCCCATGACATGCGGCATGCATTTGGGGCCCCCATGACATGTGGCATGCACGTGGGGCCCCCATGACAAGCTGCAAGCACGTGGGGCCCCAATGACATGAAGCATGCACGTGGGACCCCCATGACATGCGGAATGCACGTGAGGCCCCCATGACATGCGGAATGCCTACGGGCCCCAATGACATGCGGCATGCATGCGGGGCCCTCATGACATGCGGCATGCAATTGAGGCCCCCAATATATGCGGCATGCATGTGGGGCCCCCATGATATGTGGCATGCATTTGGGGCCCCCGTGACTTGAGGCATGCATGTGGGGCCCCCATGACATGCACCATGCATGTGGGGCCCCTATGACATGCTGCATGCATTTGGGGCCCCATGACTTGAGGCATGCATTTGGGGCCCCCATGACATGCGGCATGCATGTAGGGCCCCCATGAAATGCGCCATGCATGTGGGGCCCCTATGACATGCGGCATGCATTTGTGGGCCCCAAGACATGTGGCATGCACATGGGGCCCCAATGACATGCGGCATGCATGCGGGGCCCTCATGACATGCGGCATGCAATTGAGGCCCCCAATATATGCGTCATGCATGTGGGGCCCCCATGATATGTGGCATGCATTTGGGGCCCCCGTGACTTGAGGCATGCATGTGGGGCCCCCATGACATGCACCATGCATGTGGGGCCCCTATGACATGCTGCATGCATTTTGGGCCCCCATGACTTGAGGCATGCATTTGGGGGCCCCATTACATGCGGCATGCATGTAGGGCCCCCATGAAATGCGCCATGCATGTGGGGCTCCTATGACATACGGCATGCATTTGTGGGCCCCAAGACATGTGGCATGCACATGGGGCACCCATGAAATTCGGCATTTATTTGGGGCCCCCATGACCTGTGGAATGCCTGCGGGGCCTCCGTGACATGCGGCATGCACGTGGGGCCCCCATGAAATGCGGCATTTATTTGGTGCCCCCATGACATGTGGAATGCCTGCGGGGCCAAGGTGACATGAGGCATGCACGTTGGGCACCCATGACATGTGACATGCATTTATGGCCTCATGACATGCGGCATGCATTTGGGCCCTCATGACATATGGCATGCATGTGGAGCTCCCATGACATGCGGCATGCATTTGGGGCCCCCATGACATGTGGTATGCACGTGGGGCCCCTATGACATCCCGCATGCATTTGGGGCCCCCATGACATGCTCCATGCATGTGGGGCACCTATGACATGCGGCATGCATTCGTGGCCCCCGTAACATGAGGCATGCACGTGGGGCCCCCATGACATGCGGCAAGCATGTTGGGCCCCAATGACATGCAGCATGCACGTGGAACCCCCATGACATGCGGAATGCACGTGAGGCCCCCATGACATGCGGAATGCCTGCGGGGCCCCAATGACATGCAGCATGCATGCGGGGCCCTCATGACATGCGGCATGCATTTGAGGCTCCCAATATATGTGGCATGCACGTGGGGCCCCCATGATATGTGGCATGCATTTGGGGCCCCCATGACTTGAGGCATGCATGTGGGGCCCCCATGACATGCACCATGCATGTGGGGCCCATATGACATGCTGCATGCATTTGGGGCCCCCATGACTTGAGGCATGCATTTGGGGCCCCCATGACATGCGGCATGCATGTAGGGCCCCCATGAAATGCGCCATGCATGTGGGACCCCCATGACATGCGGCATGCATTTGAATCCTCCATTACATGCGGCATGCACGTGGGGCCCCCATGACATGCGGCATGCATTTGGGGCCCCCATGTCATGCGGAATGCACTTGGGGCCCCTATGACATGCGACATGAATTTGGGAGCCCCATTTCATGCGGCATGCACATGGAGCCCCCATGACATGCGTCATGCACTTGGGCCCCCATGACATGCGGCATGCAATTGGGGCCTGCATAACATGCTGCATGCATTTGGGGTACCTGAGACATGCGGCATGCAAGTTGGGGCCCCCAATACATGTGGCATGCACGTGAGGCCCCCATGACATGCGGCATGCACGTGAGGCCCCCATGACATGCGGAATGCCTGCGGGGCCCCATGATATGCGGCATGCATTTGGGGCCCCCATGACATGCAGCATGCATGTGTGACCCCCATGACATGCGGCATGCATTTGAATCCCCCATTACATGCGGCATGCAGGTGGTTCCCCCATGACATGCGGCATGCAGGTGGTTCCCCCATGACATGCGGCATGCATTTGGGGCCCCCAATACATGCGGCATGCACGTTGGGCGCCCATGACATGCTGCATGCATTTGGGGCCCCCATGATATGGGGCACGCACTTGGGGCCCCCATGCCATGCGGCATGCATGTGGGACCCCTATGACATGCGGCATGCATTTGAGGGCGCCAAGACATGCTGCATGCATTTGGGGGGCCCCATGACATGCGGCATGCACGTGGGGCCCCCTGAACATGCGGCATGCATTTGGGGCCCCCATGACATGCGGCATGCACGTGGGGCCCCCTTGACATGCGACATTCATTTGGGGCCCCCATGACATGTGGCATGCATGGGGGCTCCCATTACATGCGACATGCATTTGGGGACTCCATGACATGCGGTATGAATGTGGGGCCCCCATGACATGCGCCATGCATGTGGGGCCCCTATGACATGCGGCATGCATTTGGGGCCCCCATGATATGCGACATGCATTTGGGGCCCCATGACATGCGCATGCATGTGGGACCCCCATGAAATGCGCCATGCATGTGGGACCCCTATGACATGCGGCATGCATTTGTGGGCCCCAAGACATGCTGCATGCATTTGGGGGGCCCCATGACATGCGGCATGCATTTGGGGCCCCCATGACATCCGGCATGCATTTGGGGCCCCATGACATGCAGCATGCACGTGGGGCCCCCAGTACATGCGGCATGCATTTGGGGCCCCCATGACATGTGGTATGCACGTGGGGCCCCTATGACATGCCGCATGCATTTATGGCCCCCATGACATGCGGCATGCACGTGGGGCCCCCTTGAGATGCGACATTCATTTGGCGCCCCCATGACATGTGGCATGCATGGGGGCTCCCATTACATGCGGCATGCATGTGGGGTCTCCATGACATGCGGTATGAATGTGGGGCACCCATGATATGCGGCATGCATGCAGGGCCCTCATGATATGCGGCATGAATTTGGGGCCCCCAATACATGCGGCATGCACGTTGGGCCCCCTTGACATGCGACATTCATGTGGGGCTCCCATGACATGCGGCATGCATTTATGGCCCCCATGACATGCGGCAAGCTTTTGGGCCCCATGACATGCGGCATGCATGTGGGGCCCCCATGACATGCGACATGCATTTATGGCCTCATGACATGCGGCATGCATTTGGGCCCTCATGAAATGTGCCATGCACGTGGGGCCCCTATGACATGCGGCATGCATTTGTGGGCCCCAAGACATGCGGCATGCATGCGGCGCCCTCATGACATGCGGCATGCATTTTGGGCCCCCATGACATGCGACATGCTCGTGGGGCCCCCATGACATGCGGCATTTAAATGGGGCCCCCATGACATGCGGCATGCACTTGGGGCCCCCATGACATGCAGCATGCACGTGGGGCCCTCATGACATGCGGCATGCATTTGGGGATCCCATGACATGCGGCATGCATTTGGGTCCCCCATGAAATGTGACATGCATGTGGGGCCCCCAGGACATGCGGCATGCATTTGGTTCCCCCATGACATGTGGTATGCATGTGGGACCCCCATGACATGCGTCATGCATTTGGATCCCCCATTACATGCTGCATGCAAGTGGTGCCCCCATGACATGCGGCATGCATGTGGGGCCCCCATGACATGCGGCATGCACGTGGGACCCCCATGACATGCGTCATGCATTTGGATCCCCATTACATGCTGCATGCAAGTGGGGCCCCCATGACATGCGGCACGCATTTGGGGCCCCCATGAAATGCGCCATGCATGTGGGGCCCCCATGACATGCGGCATGCACGTGAGGCCCCCATGACATGCGGAATGCCTGCGGGGCCCCCAATACATGCGGCATGCACGTTGGGCCCCCTTGACATGCGACATTCATGTGGGGATCCCATGACATGCGGCATGCATTTGCGTCCCCCATGAAATGTGGCATGCACGTGGGGCCCCCTGTACATGCGGCATGCATTTGGGGCCCCCATGACATGCGGCATGCACGTGGGGCCCCCTTGACATGCGACATTCATTTGGGGCCCCCATGACATGTGGCATGCATGGGGGCTCCCATTACATGCGGCATGCATTTGGGGCCTCCATGACATGCGGTATGAATGTGGGGGCCCCATGACATGCGCCATGCATGTGGGGCCCCTATGACATGCGGCATGCATTTGGGGCCCCCATGAAATGCGCCATGCATGTGGGACCCCCATGAAATGCGCCATGCATGTGGGACTCCTATGACATGCGGCATGCATTTGTGGGCCCCATGACATGCGGCAAGCATTTGGCCGCCCATGACATGCGGCATGCATGTGGGGACCCCAAATGCATGCCGCATGTCATGGGGGCCTCCATGACATGCGGCATGCATGTGGGTCCCCATGACATGCGTCATGCACGTGGGGCCCCCTTGACATGCGACATTCATTTGGGGCCCCCATGACATATGGCATGCATGTGGGGCCCCCATGACATGCGGCATGCATTTGGGGCCCTCATGACATGTGGTATGCACGTGGGGCCCCTATGACATGCGGCATGCATTTGTGGCCCCCCGTAACATGAGGCATGCACCTGGGGCCCCCATGACAAGCGGCAAGCACTTGGGGCCCCAATGACATGAAGCATGCACGTGGGACCCCCATGACATGCGGAATGCACGTGAGGCCCCCATGACATGCGGAATGTCTACGAGGCCCCAATGACATGCAGCATGCACGTGGGGCCCCCATTACATGCGGCATGCATTTGGGGCCCCCATGACATGTGGTATGCACGTGGGGCCCCCATGACATGCGGCATGCATTTGCGTCCCCCATGAAATGTGGCATGCACGTGGGGCCCCCTGTACATGCGGCATGCATTTGGGGCCCCCATGACATGCGGCATGCACGTGGGGCCCCCTTGACATGCGACATTCATTTGGGGCCCCCATGACATGTGGCATGCATGGGGGCTCCCATTACATGCGGCATGCATTTGGGGCCTCCATGACATGCGGTATGAATGTGGGGGCCCCATGACATGCGCCATGCATGTGGGGCCCCTATGACATGCGGCATGCATTTGGGGCCCCCATGAAATGCGCCATGCATGTGGGACCCCCATGAAATGCGCCATGCATGTGGGACTCCTATGACATGCGGCATGCATTTGTGGGCCCCATGACATGCGGCATGCATGTGGGGACCCCAAATGCATGCCGCATGTCATGGGGGTCTCCATGACATGCGGCATGCATGTGGGTCCCCATGACATGCGTCATGCACGTGGGGCCCCCTTGACATGCGACATTCATTTGGGGCCCCCATGACATGTGGCATGCATGTGGGGCCCCCATGACATGCGGCATGCATTTGGGGCCCTCATGACATGTGGTATGCACGTGGGGCCCCTATGACATGCGGCATGCATTTTTGGCCCCCCGTAACATGAGGCATGCACCTGGGGCCCCCATGACAAGCGGCAAGCACTTGGGGCCCCAATGACATGAAGCATGCACGTGGGACCCCCATGACATGCGGAATGCACGTGAGGCCCCCATGACATGCGGAATGTCTACGGGGCCCCAATGACATGCAGCATGCACGTGGGGCCCCCATTACATGCGGCATGCATTTGGGGCCCCAATGACATGCGGCATGCATGTGGGGCACCGATGACATGTGCCATGTACGTGGGGCCCCTATGACATGCGGTATGCACATGGGGCCCTCATGACATGCATCATGCATTTGGGGCCAATGTGACATGCGGCATGCATTCGGGGCCCCCATGACATGCGGCATGCATGTGGGACCCCCATGATATGCGGCATGCATGTGGGACCCCCATGATATGCGGCATGCATTTGGGGCCCCCATGACTTGAGGCATGCATTTGGGGCCCCCAATACATGCGGCATGCACGTTGGGCCCCCTTGACATGCGGCATGCATTTATGGCCCCCATGACATGCGCCAAGCTTTTGGGCCCCATGACATGTGGCATGCATGTGGTGCCCCCATGACATGCGCATGCATGTGGTGCCCCCATGACATGCGCATGCATGTGGGGCCCCCATGAAATGCGCCATGCATGTGGGGCCCCCATGAAATGCGGCATGCATTTGGGTCCCCCATGAAATGCGGCATGCACGTGGGGCCCCCAGTACATGCGGCATGCATTTGGGGCCCCATGACATGTGGTATGCACGTGGGGCCCCTATGACATGCTGCATGCATTTGGGGTGCCCAAGACATGCGGCATGCACGTGGGGCCCCTATGACATGCCCCATGCTTTTGGGGCCCCCATTACATGTGGCATGCACATGGGGCCCCCATGACATGCGGCATGCATTTGGGGCCCCCATGACTTGAGGCATGCATTTGAATCCCCCATTACATGCGGCATGCACGTGGGGCCCCTATGACATGCGGCATGCATTTGGGCCCCCATGACATGCGGAATGCCTGCGGGGCCCCCATGACATGCGGCATGCATGCAGGGCCCTCATGACATGCGGCATGAATTTGGGGCCCCCAATACATGCGGCATGCACGTTGGGCCCCCTTGACATTCGACATTCATGTGGGGCTCCCATGACATGCGGCATGCATGTGGCCCCCAATGATATGCGGCATGCACGTGGGGCCCCATGACATGCTGCATGCATTTGGGGCCCCCATGATATGCGGCATGCATTTGGGCCCCCATGACATGCGCATGCATGTGGGGCCCCCATGAAATGTGCCATGCATGTGGGGCCCCTATGACATGCGGCATGCATTTGTGGGCCCCAAGACATGCTGCATGCATTTGGGGGGCCCATGACATGCGGCATGCATTTGGGGGGCCCAATGACATGTGACATGCACGTGGGGCCCCCATGACATGCTGCATGCATTTGTGGCCCCCTTGATATGCGGCATGCATTTGGGGGCCCCCATGACTTGAGCCATGCATTTGGGGTCCCCATGACATGCGGCATGCATGTGGGACCCCCATGACATGCGTCATGCATTTGGATCCCCATTACATGCTGCATGCAAGTGGGGCCCCCATGACATGCGGCATGCACGTGGGGCCCCCATGACATGCTGCATGCATTTGGGGCCCCCATGATATGCGGCACGCATTTGGGGCCCCCATGACATGCGCATGCATGTGGGGCCTCCATGAAATGCGCCATGCATGTGGGGCTCCTATGACATGCGGCATGCATTTGTGGGCCCCAAGACATCCTGCATGCATTTGGGGGGCCCCATGATATGCGGCATGCATTTGGGCCCCCCATGACATGAGGCATGCATTTGGGGCCCCCATGACATGCAGCATGCACGTGGGGCCCCCATGACATGTGACATGCATTTGGGGCCCCCATGACATGCGGCATGCATTTGGGTCCCCCATGAAATGCGGCATGCACGTGGAGCCCCCATGACATGCGGTATGCATTTGGGGCACCCATGACATGCGGCATACGTTTGGGGCCCCAATGACATGCGGCATGAGTTTGGATCCCCCATGACATACGGCATGCACGTGGGGCCTCCATGACATGAGTCATGCATTTGGGGCCGTCATGACAAGCGGCATGCATTTGGGGCCCCCATGACATGCGGCATGCATGTGGGACCCCCATGACATGCGTCATGCATTTGGGGCCCCCATGACATGCTCCATGCATGTGGGGCCCCTATGATATGCGGCATGAATTTGGGGGGCCCCATGACATGCGGCATGCATGTGAGGACCCCATGACATATGGCATGCATTTGGGGTCCCCATGACATGCGGCATTCATGTGGGGCCCCATGACATGCGGCATTCATGTGGGGCCCCATGACATGCATCATGCATGCGGGGCCCCCATGACATGCGGCATACATTTGTGGCCCTCGTGACATGAGGCATGCACGTGGGGCCCCCATGACATGCGGCAAGCACGTGGGACCCCAATGACATGCAGCATGCACGTGGGACCCCCATGACATGCGGCATGCATGTGGGGGCCCCATGACATGTTGTATGCACGTGGGGCCCCTATGACATGCCGCATGCATTTGGAGCCCCCATGACATGCTGCATGCATGTGGGACCCCCATTACATGATGCATGCAAGTGGGGCCCCCATGACATGCGGCATGCATGTGGGCCCCCCAAGACATGTGGCATGCACGTGGGGCCCCCATGACATGCTGCATGCATTTGGGGCCCCCATGACATGCGGCATGCACGTGGGGCCCCCATTACATGCGGCATGCATTTGGGGCCCCCATGACATGCGGCATGTACGTGGGGCCCCTATGACATGCGGTATGCAAGTGGGGCCCTCATGACATGCAGCATGCATTTGGGGCCACTGTGACATGCGGCATGCATTTGGGGCCCCCATGACATGCGGCATGCATGTGCGACCCCCTTGATATGCGGCATGCATGTGGGACCCCCATGATATGCGGCATGCATTTGGGGCCCCCATGACTTGAGGCATGCATTTGGGGCCCCCATGAAATGTGCCATGCATGTGGGGCCCCTATGACATGCGGCATGCATTTGTGGACCCCAAGAGATGCGGCATGCATTTGGGGCCCCTATGACATGCGGCATCCATTTGGGGGGCCCCATGACATGCGGCATGCACGTGGGGCCCCCATGAAATGCGGCATTTATTCGGGGCCCCCATGACATGTGGAATGCCTGCGGGGCCCCCATGACATGCGGCATGCACGTGGGGCCCCCATGACGTGCAGCATGCATTTGGATCCCCCATTACATGCTGAATGCAATTGGGGCCCCCATGAAATGTGCCATGCATGTGGGGCCCCTATGACATGCTGCATGAATTTGGGGCCCCCAATACATGCGGCATGCACGTTGGGCCCCTTGACATGCGACATTCATGTGGGGCTCCCATGACATGCGGCATGATTTATGGCTCCCATGACATGCGGCAATCTTTTGGGCCCCATGACATGCAGCATGCATGTGGGGCCCCCATGACATGCGGCATGCATTTGGGGTCCCCATGGCATGCGGCATGCACGTGGGGCCCCCTGTACATGCGGCATGCATTTGGGGCCCCCATGACATGCGGCATGCACGTGGGGCCCCCTTGACATGCAACGTTCATTTGGGGCCCCCATGACATGTGGCATGCATGGGGGCTCCCATTACATGCGGCATGCATTTGGAGCCTCCATGACATGCGGTATGAATGTGGGGCCCCATGACATGTGCCATGCATGTGGGGCCCCTATGACATGCGGCATGCATTTGGGGCCCCCATGATATGCGGCACGCATTTGGGTCCCCCATGGCATGCGCATGCATGTGGGACCCCCATGAAAAGCGCCATGCATGTGGGACCCCTATGACATGCGACATGCATTTGTGGGCCCCAAGACATGCTGCATGCATTTGGGGGGCCCAATGACATGCGGCAATCATTTGGGCCCCCATGACATGCGGCATGCATGTGGGGCCCCCAAATGCATGCCGCATGTCATGGGGGCCTCCATGACATGCGGCATGCATGTGGGTCCCCATGACATGCGTCATGCACGTGGGACCCCCTTGACATGCGACATTCATTTGGGGCCCCCATGACATGTGGCATGCATGTGGGGCCCCCATGACATGCGGCATGCATTTGGGGCCCCCATGACATGTGGTATGCACGTGGGGCCCCTATGACATGCGGCATGCATTCGTGGCCCCCGTAACATGAGGCATGCACGTGGGGCCCCCATGACAAGCGGCAAGCACGTGGGGCCCCCATGACATGAAGCATGCACGTGGGACCCCCATGACATGCGGAATGCATGTGAGGCCCCCATGATATGCGGAATGCCTACGGGGCCCCAATGACATGCGGCATGCATGCGGGGCCCTCATGACATGCGGCATGCAATTGAGGCCCCCAATATATGCGGCATGCATGTGGGGCCCCCATGATATGTGGCATGCATTTGGGGCCCCCATGACTTGAGGCATGCATGTGGGGCCCCCATGACATGCACCATGCATGTGGGGCCCCTATGACATGCTGCGTGCATTTGGGGCCCCCATGACTTGAGGCATGCATTTGGGGCCCCCATGACATGCGGCATGCATGTAGGGCCCCCATGAAATGCGCCATGCATGTGGGGCCCCTATGACATGCGGCATGCATTTGTGGGCCCCAAGACATGTGGCATGCACATGGGGCCCCCATGAAATGCGGCATTTATTTGGGGCCCCCATGACATGTGTAATGCCTGCGGTGCCCCCGTGACATGCGGCATGCACGTGGGGCCCCCATGAAATGCGGCATTTATTTGGGGCCCCCATGACATGTGGAATGCCTGCGGGGCCCCCGTGACATGAGGCATGCACTTTGGGCACCCATGACATGCGACATGCATTTATGGCCTCATGACATGCGGCATGCATTTGGGCCCTCATGAAATGCGCCATGCACGTGGGGCCCCCATGACATGCGGAATGCATTTGGGGTCCCCATGACATGCGGCATGCATGTGGGGCCCAAATGCTTGCCGCATGTCATGGGGGCCTCCATGACATGCGGCATGCATTTATGGCCCTCATGACATGCGGCAAGCATGTGGGTCCCCATGAAATGCGTCATGCACGTGGGGCCCCCTTGACATGCGACATTCATTTGGGGCCCCCATGACATGTGGCATGCATGTGGGGCTCCCATGACATGCGGCATGCATTTGGGGCCCCCATGAAATGTGGTATGCATGTGGGGCCCCTATGACATGCCGCATGCATTTGGGGCCCCCATGACATGCTCCATGCATGTGGGGCCCCTATGACATGCGGCATGCATTTGTGGCCCCCGTAACATGAGGCATGCACGTGGGGCCCCCATGACATGCGGCAAGCACGTGGGGCCCCAATGACATGCAGCATGCACGTGGGACCCCCATGACATGCGGAATGCACGTGAGGCCCCCATGACATGCGGAATGCCTGCGGGGCCCCAATGACATGCGGCATGCACGTGAGGCCCCCATGACATGTGGAATGCCTGCGGGGCCCCAATGACATGCGGCATGCATGCGGGCCCTCATGACATGCGGCATGCATTTGAGGCCCCCAATATATGCGGCATGCATGTGGGGCCCCCATGGTATGTGGCATGCATTTGGGGCCCCCATGACTTGAGGCATGCATGTGGGGCCCCCATGACATGCACCATGCATGTGGGGCCCCTATGACATGCTGCATGCATTTGGGACCCCATGACTTGAGGCATGCATTTGGGGCCCCCATGACATGCGGAATGCCTGCGGGGCCCCAATGACATGTGGCATGCATGTGGGACCCCATGACTTGAGGCATGCATTTGGGGCCCCCATGACATGCGGAATGCCTGCGGGGCCCCAATGACATGTGGCATGCATTTGGGCCCCCCATGACATGCGGAATGCACGTGGGGCCCCTATGACATGCGACATGAATTTGGGAGCCACATTACATGCGGCATGCACGTGGAGCCCCCATGACATGCGTCATGCATTTGGGCCCCCATGACATGCGGCATGCATTTGGGGCCCAAATGCTTGCCGCATGTCATGGGGGCCTCCATGACATGTGGCTTGCATGTGGGGCTCCCATGACATGCGGCATGCATTTATGGCCCTCATGACAAGAGGCAAGCATTTGGGCCCCCATGACATGCGGCATGCATGTGGGGCCCCCATGACATGCGTCATGCACGTGGGTCCCCCTTGACATGCGACATTCATTTGGGACCCCCATGACATGTGGCATGCATGTGGGGCTCCCATGACATGCGGCATGCATTTGGGGCCCCCATGACATGCTCCATGCATGTGGGGCCCCTATGACATGCGGCATGCATTCGTGGCCCCCGTAACATGAGGCATGCACGTGGGGCCCCCATGACATGCGGCAAGCACGTGGGGCCCCAATGACATGCAGCATGCACGTGGGACCCCCATGACATGCGGAATGCACGTGAGGCCCCCATGACATGCGGAATGCCTGCGGGGCCCCCAATGACATGCGGCATGCATGCGGGGCCCTCATGACATGCGGCATGCATTTGAGGCCCCCAATATATGCGGCATGCATGTGGGGCCCCCATGACATGCACCATGCATGTGGGGCCCCTTTGACATGCTGCATGCATTTGGGGCCCCCATGACTTGAGGTATGCATTTGGGGGCCCCATGACATGCGGCATGCATGTAGGGCCCCCATGAAATGCGCCATGCATGTGGGGCACCTATGACATGCGGCATGCATTTGTGGGCCCCAAGACATGTGGCATGCACATGGGGTCCCCATGAAATGCGTCATTTATTTGGGGCCCCCATGATATGTGGAATGCCTGCGGGGACCCCGTGACATGCGGCATGCATGTGGGGCCCCCATGAAATGCGGCATTTATTTGGGGCCCCCATGACATGTGGAATGCCTGCGGGGCCCCCGTGACATGCGGCATGCACGTGGGGCCACAATGACATGCAGCATGCACGTGGGGCCCACATGACATGCGGAATGCACGTGAGTCCCCCATGACATGCGGAATGCCTGCGGGGCCCCAATGACATGTGGCATGCATGTGGGACCCCCATGACATGCGGCATGCATTTGAATCCCCCATTACAAGCGGCATGCACGTGGGTCCCCCATGACATGCGGCATGCATTTGGGGCCCCCATGTCATGCGGAATGCACGTGGGGCCCCTATGACATGCGACATGAATTTGGGAGCCCCATTACATGCGGCATGCACGTGGAGCCCCCATGACATGCGTCATGCATTTGGGCCCCCATGACATGCGGCATGCATTTGGGGCCTGCATAACATGCTGCATGCATTTGGGGAACCTGAGACATGCGGCATGCAGTTGGGGCCCCCAATACATGCGGCATGCACGTGAGGCCCCCATGACATGCGGCATGCACGTGAGGCCCGCATGACATGCGGAATGCCTGCGGGGCCCCCATGATATGCGGCATGCATTTGGGGCCCCCATGACATGCAGCATGCATGTGGGACCCCCATGACATGCGGCATGCATTTGAATCCCCCATTACATGCGGCATGCAGGTGGTCCCCCCATGACATGCGGCATGCAGGTGGTTCCCCCATGACATGCGGCATGCATTTGGGGCCCCCAATACATGCGGCATGCACGTTGGGCCCCCATGACATGCTGCATGCATTTGGGGCCCCCATGATATGGGGCACGCACTTGGGGCCCCCATGCCATGCGGCATGCATGTGGGACCCCTATGACATGCGGCATGCATTTGAGGGCGCCAAGACATGCTGCATGCATTTGGGGGGCCCCATGACATGCGACATGCACGTGGGGCCCCCATGACATGCGCATGCATGTGGGACCCCGATGAAATGTGCCATGCATGTGGGACCCCTATGACATGCGGCATGCATTTGTGGGCCCCAAGACATACTGCATGCATTTGGGGGCCCCATGACATGCGGCATGCATTTGGGGCCCCCATGACATGCGGCATGCATTTGGGGCCCCATGACATGCAGCATGCACGTTGCCCCCCCCAGTACATGCGGCATGCATTTGGGGCCCCCATGACATGTGGTATGCACGTGGGGCCCCTATGACATGCCGCATGCATTTATGGCCCCCATGACATGCGGCATGCATTTGGGCACCCCATGAAATGTGGCATGCACGTGGGGCCCCCTGTACATGCGGCATGCATTTGGGGCCCCCATGACATGCGGCATGCACGTGGGGCCCCCTTGACATGCGATATTCATTTGGGGCCCCCATGACATGTGGCATGCATGAGGGCTCCCATTACATGCGACATTCATTTGGGGCCCCCATGACATGTGGCATGCATGGGGGCTCCCATTACATGCGGCATGCATTTGGGGCCTCCATGACATGCGGTATAAATGTGGGGCCCCCATGACATGCGCCATGCATGTGGGGCCCCTATGACATGCGGCATGCATTTGGGGCCCCCATGATATGCGGCACGCATTTGGGGCCCCCATGACATGCGTGTCGGCTACCATGACATGTGCCATGCATTTGGGTCCCCCATCACGTGCAGCATGCATTTGAGGCCCCCAAGACATGGGGCATGCATGTGGGGCCCCATGACATGCAGCATGCATTTGTGGCCTCTGACATGCAGCATGCATTTGGGCCCCCAATGAAATGTGGCATGCACGTGGAGCCCCCATGACATGTGTCATGCACGTGTGGCCCCCATGACATGTGGCATTCATTTTTGGCCCCCATGACATGCGGCATGCATTTGGGGCACCCATAACATGCGTCATGCACGTGGGGCCCCATGACATGCGGTATGCACGTGGAGCCCCATGAGGTGCACCTTTGGTCAAAATCAGAGGCTTCGTGTCCCATTTGCAACAGGCTTGACCTGAAATGTTGCCGAAAGGCAACAAAAGTTGACCTTTTGTTGCAAACGGGACACAAGATGGCCGACTTTTGTTGCCGGAATGCAACATTTGTTGCATTTGTGCAACAGGCTTGACCTTGATACATTGGAACTGGATTAAAGAGTCAATATGGTAGTATGACCTTCTGTACTATAGTAATATATAGGGACTGATGGGGGAAATTTGTTTTTTGGCATTTGGGACGCTTACGCACGCGGTGGGATGCGCTAAATTTTTTTCAGGGTTAAGGCAAAATTTCTGCTCGAAACTGCACGCTCTGCGGCCTGAAATATCGCTCCTAAGGGGGTCTACGCAATAAAAATGCAAAAAAAATGTAACATTAGAGCTGGCTAAATCACTTACCTGATTGACCAATAGCCAGCCCTCATTGACTTTTTTCTTGACATTGTGTGTTCTGAGGAAACTCCACCGGGTGGCAATGTTGTCCAACTTTTTAATTTTTTATTGTAGGATTGTAAAAACACCAGATGGCGATGTTTCTCTTTCTAATGTGCAAGCAAGCATGAGAGCTTGCTTCTGGTTGTCCTGGATTACCTGCAGCCAGCCCTCATATTGGGCATATAATGTCTATAGCCAACTCTCAAATTTTTTTTGCTTTAATAACACTAAGGCTATGTAACCACGATGCAGAAATGAAGCATTGTGTTCACGGCTGCCTCTAGCCAGCCCCCCAATTTTTTTTTTTCTTTAATAACACAAACAGCATGAGGTCTGGCTATCGTGTGTCCACGGCTGCCTCTAGCCAGCCCCCCAATTTTTTTTTCTTTAATAACACAAACACCATGAGGGCTGGCTATCGTGTGTCCACGGCTGCCTCTAGCCAGCCCTCAAATTTTTTTTTTCTTTAATAACACAAACACCATGAGGGCTGGCTATCATGTGTCCACGGCTGCCTCTAGCCAGCCCCCCAATTTTTTTTTCTTTAATAACACAAACAGCATGAGGGCTGGCTATCGTGTGTCCACGGCTGCCTCTAGCAAGCCCCCCAATTTTTTTTTTTCTTTAATAACACAAACAGCATGAGGGCTGGCTATCGTGTGTCCATGGCTGCCTCTAGCCAGCCCCCCAATTTTTTTTTTTCTTTAATAACACAAACACCATGAGGGCTGGCTATCGTGTGTCCACGGCTGCCTCTAGCCAGCCCCCCAATTTTTTTTTCTTTAAAAACACAAACACCATGAGGGCTGGCTATCGTGTGTTCACGGCTGCCTCTAGCCAGCCCCCCAATTTTTTTTTTCTTTAATAACACAAACACCATGAGGGCTGGCTATCGTGTGTCCACGGCTGCCTCTAGCCAGCCCCCCAATTTTTTTTTTTCTTTAATAACACAAACACCATGAGGGCTGGCTATCGTGTGTTCACGGCTGCCTCTAGCCAGACCCCCAATTTTTTTTTTCTTTAATAACACAAACACCATGAGGGCTGGCTATCGTGTGTCCACGGCTGCCACTAGCCAGCCCCCCAATTTTTTTTTTCTTTAATAACACAAACACCATGAGGGCTGGCTATCGTGTGTTCACGGCTGCCTCTAGCCAGCCCCCCAATTTATTTTTTTTCTTTAATAACACAAACACCATGAGGGCTGGCTATCGTGTGTCCACGGCTGCCTCTAGCCAGCCCTTAAATTTTTTTTTTCTTTAATAACACAAACACCATGAGGGCTTGCTATGGTGTGTCCACGGCTGCCTCTAGCCAGCCCTCAAATTATTATTTTTTCTTTTATAACACAAACACCATGAGGGCTGGCTATCGTGTGTCCACGGCTGCCTCTAGCCAGCCCTTAAATTTTTTTTTTCTTTAATAACACAAACACCATGAGGGCTGGCTATCGTGTGTCCACGGCTGCCTCTAGCCAGCCCTCAATTTTTTTTTTTCTTTAATAACACAAACACCATGAGGGCTGGCTATGAGGAAGGGAGGTATGGCCCTGTAAAGTTAGCTTGTTGTCCTGTGGAGAAGAGTTTGAGGGGATTGTGTCCCTGTGGAAATGCTTGTGGCTCGGCAGAATGAGCCAGTGGTACTGTGGAGAGAGCTGAAGGGGTTGAGGCCCTGTGGAAAGGCCTGTGACCCTGTATAGGGGTCTGTGGCCCCGCAGAGGGGCATGTAGCGATGTAAAGAGAGCAGGAGGGAGTTGTGGCCTGCGGAAAAGGCCATGTAGAGCGGGCTGGTGGGGCCTGTGGAACGGTCTGAAGTAAGATTTGGGCCTATGAAGTCTTTTTGCGGCAAACAACATGCAACATGATTGCCTGTGGAGAGAGCTGGAGGGACTTGTAGCACTGTGGAAAGGAGTGTGGCCGGGTAGGAGCCTGTGGTCCAGTGGAGAGAGCTGAAGGTGTTGTGGCCCTGTGGAAAGGCCTGTGACCCTGTATAGGGGTCCGTTGCCCTGTGGAGAGAGCTGGAGGTGCTCGTGCCCTATGGAAATGACTATGGCCATGTAGAAAGGCCTTTTGGCCTTGAAGAGGGGGCTTGTGCCCTGCATACGGGCCTTGTGTCTCTGTGGAGAGAGCTAAAGGGGGCTGTGGCCGTGCAGAAAGTGCATTTGGCCCTGTGGAGGGGAGCTATGGCCCTGTAAAGAGAGCTTGTTGTCCTGTGGAGAAGAGTTGGAGGGGATTGTGGCTCTGTGGAAAGGCTTGTGGCCCGGCAGAAGTAGGCAATGGTGCTGTGGAGAGAGCTGAAGGGGTTGAGGCCCTGTGGAAAGGCCTGTGACCCTGTATAGGGGTCTGTGGCCCCGCAGCGGCGCATGTGGCGATGTAAAGAGAGCTGGAGGGAGTTGTGGCCTGAGGAAAAGGCCATGTGGAGCGGGCTGGAGAGGCCTGTGGAAGGCTCTGGAGTAAGATTTGGGCCTATGAAGTCCTTTGCAGTAAACAACATGCAACATGATTGTCTGAGGAGAGAGCTGGAGGGGCTTGTGGCACTGTGGAAAGGCCTGTGGCCCTATGGATATGCCCTTTAGCCTTGTGGAAAGGGCTGTGGGCCTGTGGTGAGAGCTGGAAGGAGTTGTGGGCTGTGGAAAAGCCTGTGGTCCCGTGGAGACAGCTGAAGGGGTTGAGGCCCTGTGGAAAGGCCTGTGACCCTGTATAGGGGTCCGTTGCCCTATGGAGAGAGCTGGAGGGGCTCGTGCCCTATGGAAATGACTATGGCCATGTAGAAAGGCCTTTTGGCCTTGAAGAGGGGGCTTGTGCCCTGCAGACGTGCCCTGTGACTCTGTAGAGAGAGCTGTTGGGAGTTGTGGCCGTGTGGAAAGTGCATTTGGCCTTGTGGAGGTGAGCTATGGCAATGTAAAGAGAGCTTCTTGTCCTGTGGAGAGAGCTGGAGGGTTTTGTGGCCCTGTGGAAAGGTCTGTGGCCCATATGGATAGGCCCTTTAGCCTTGTGGAAGGGGCTGTGGCCCTGTGGTGAGAGCTGGAAGGAGTTGTGGGCTGTGGAGAAGCCTGTGGTCCTGTGAAGACAGCTGAATGGGTTGAGGCCTTGTGGAAAGGCCTGTGACCCTGTATAGGGGTCTGTGGCCCCGCAGAGGGGCATGTGGCGATGTAAAGAGAGCTGGAGGGAGTTGTGGCCTGAGGAAAAGGCCATGTGGAGCGGGCTGGAGAGGCCTGTGGAAGGCTCTGGAGTAAGATTTGGGCCTATGAAGTCCTTTTCAGTAAACAACATGCAACATGATTGCCTGTGGAGAGAGCTGGAGGGGCTTGTGGCACTGTGGAAAGGCCAGTGGCCCAGTAGGAGCCTGTGGTCCTGTGGAGAGAGCTGAAGGTGTTGTGGCCCTGTGGAAAGGCCTCTGACCCTGTATAGTGGTCCATTGCCCTGTGGAGAGAGCTGGAGGGGCTCGTGCCCTATGGAAATGACTATGGCCATGTAGAAAGGCCTTTTGGCCTTGAAGAGGGGGCTTGTGCCCTGCAGACGGGCCCTGTGACTCTGTGCAGAGAGCTGTTGGGAGTTGTGGCCGTGTGGAAAGTGCATTTGGCCCTGTGGAGGTGAGCTATGGCCCTGTAAAGAGAGCTTCTTCTCCTGTGGAGAGAGCTGGAGGGTGTTGTAGCCCTGTGGAAAGGTCTGTGACCCTATGGATAGGCCCTTTAGCCTTGTGGAAAGGGCTGTGGCCCTGTGGTGAGAGCTGGAAGGAGTTGTGGGCTGTGGAAAAGCCTGTGGTCCTGTGGAGACAGCTGAAGGGGTTGAGGCCCTGTGGAAAGGCCTGTGACCCTGTATAGGGGTCTGTGGCCCCGCAGAGGGGCATGTGGCGATGTAAAGAGAGCTGGAGGGAGTTGTGGCCTGAGGAAAAGGCCATGTGGAGCCGGCTGGAGGCCTGTGGAAGGCTCTGGAGTAAGATTTGAGCCTATGATGTCCTTTGCAGTAAACAACATGCAACATGATTGCCTGTGGAGAGAGCTGGAGGGGCTTGTGGCACTGTGGAAAGGCCTGTGGCCCAGTAGGAGCCTGTGGTTCTGTGGAGAGAGCTGAAGGTGTTGTGGCCCTGTGGAAAGGCCTGTGACCCTGTATAGGGGTCCGTTTCCCTGTGGAGAGAGCTGGAGGGGCTCGTGCCCTATGGAAATGACTATAGCCATGTAGAAAGGCCTTTTGACCTTGAAGAGGGCGCTTGTGCCCTGCAGACGGGCCCTGTGACTCTGTGGAGAGAGCTGTTGGGAGTTGTGGCCGTGTGGAAAGTGCATTTGGCCCTGTGGAGGTGAGCTATGGCCCTGTAAAGAGAGCTTCTTGTCCTGTGGAGAGAGCTGGAGGGTGTTGTGGCCCTGTGGAAAGGTCTGTGGCCCTATGGATAGGCACTTTAGCCTTGTGGAAGGGGCTGTGGCCCTGTGGTGAGAGCTGGAAAGAGTTGTGGGCTGTGGAAAAGCCTGTAGTTCTGTGGAGACAGCTGAAGGGGTTGAGGCCCTGTGGAAAGGCCTGTGACCCTGTATAGGGGTCTGTGGCCCCGCAGAGGGGCATGTGGCGATGTAAAGAGAGCTGGAGGGAGTTGTGGCCTGAGGAAAAGGCCATGTGGAGCGGGCTGGAGAGGCCTGTGGAAGGCTCTGGAGTAAGATTTGGGCCTATGAAGTCCTTTGCAGTAAACAACATGCAACATGATTGCCTGTGGAGAGAGCTGGAGGGGCTTGTGGCCCTGTGGAAAGGCCTGTGACCCTGTATAGGGGTCCGTTGCCCTGTGGAGAGAGCTGGAGGGGCTCGTGCCCTATGGAAATGACTATGGCCATGTAGAAAAGCCTTTTGGCCTTGAAGAGGGGGCTTGTGCCCTGCAGACGGGCCTTGTGTCTCTGTGGAGAGAGCTAAAGGGGGCTGTGGCCGTGCAGAAAGTGCATTTGGCCCTGTGGAGGGGAGCTATGGCCCGGTAAAGAGAGCTTGTTGTCCTGTGGAGAAGAGTTGGAGGGGATTGTGGCCCTGTGGCCTGTGACCCTGTATAGGGGTCTGTGGCCCCGCAGAGGGGCATGTGGCGATGTAAAGAGAGCTGGAGGGAGTTGTGGCCTGCGGAAAAGGCCATGTGGAGCGGGCTGGAGGGGCCTGTGGAAGGGTCTAAAGTAAGATTTGGGCCTATGAAGTCCTTTTGCGGTAAACAACATGCAACATGATTGCCTGTGGAGAGAGCTGGAGGGACTTGTAGCACTGTGGAAAGGCCTGTGGCCGGGTAGGAGCCTGTGGTCCTGTGGAGAGAGTTGAAGGTGTTGTGGTCACGCAAATGAGCCCTTTTAACTGATTAAAGGGGGGTGGAGGAGGCTGTGGCCCTGATGAAAGAGCTGAAAGGGGTTGTAGCCTTGTAGATGTAGAAGGAGCCTGTGGTCCTCTGGAGAGAGCTGGAGGGGGTTATTGCCTTGGGGAAATGCCTATGGCCCTGCGGAGGGGACCTATGACCCCTTGAAAAAGGCCTTTGGCCTTTTGGAGGGGGCTGTTGCCTTGTAAAGGGAGCCTCTGTCCTTTTTAAGAGAGACAGAGGGGGTTGTGGCCTTATGGAAAGGCCTATGACACAGTGAAAGGGCCCTGTGGAGAGAGGTGAAGGCGGTTGTGGCCCTGTGTAAATGCCTGTAAACCTGTAGAAGGAGCCTGTGGTTCTGTGGAGAGAGCTTGAGGGGGGTTATGTCCCTATGGAAATGACTATGGCCCTGTGGAATGGACCTATAGCCCTTTGCAAAGGGCCTTTGGCCTTGTGGAGGGGGCTGTTGCCCTGCAGAAGGAGCCTGTGGCCCTGTTGAGAGAGCCAGAGGGGGTTGTGGCCCTATTTAAAGGCCAGTGGCCCTGTAGACTGGCCCCTTGGCCTTGATGAAGGGGCTTGTGCCCAGCAGACGGGCCCAGTGACTCTGTGGAGAGAGCTGGAGGGGATTGTGGCCATGTGGAAAGTGCATTTGGCCCTGTGGAGGGGAGCTATGGCTCTGTAAAGAGCACGAGGGCTGGCTATCGTGTGCCCACGGCTGTCTCCAGCCGGCCCTCAAGGTTTATATTTTTTATCATCATCTTATTTTTATTTTTATATAGCGCTTACATATTCCACAGCGCTTTACATACATTATTGTCGCTGTCCCCATTGGGGCTCACAATCTAGATTCCCTATCAGTGTGTCTTTGGAGTGTGGGAGGAAACCGGAGAACTTTTAGGAAACCCATGCAAACACGGGGAGAACATACAAACTCGTTTCAGATGTTGTCATTGGTGGGATATAAATATAACACCCCCATGAAGGCTGGCTATCCGCGTGCACACGGCTCTCGCCAGCCAGCCCTAAAGGTTTATATTTTTATTTATAAGAAATGCAACCATGAAGGCTGGCTATCGTGTGCCCATGGCCGTCACCAGCCAGCCCTCAAATTTTTTTATTTTTTTTAATAACATTAAAACCACGAGGGCTGGCTCTCATGTGCCAATGGCTGTCTCCAGCCAGCCCTGAGGAAGCATTTGAAAAAAGAAAAAAAAAAGCTAAGGTTTGTATGTTATTTCATTTGAGATAAGGCTGCAGAAGGACTTGTGTATTTGGCCAATTGTCAGCAAAACATCTTGTAGTACGTCTGCAGACGTCTGAAAAGTTGAGAGTGAACTCAATTGTAGAAGTGTGAAAAATCTGTCCATGTCACAAACTCAAAGTTATGGAGGGCACCATCTAATCACTATGGGATCAACATGCAGCATACCAAATATATATAAACATCGGCAAGAAGAAAAGGGGTATGCTCTTGTGCAGTGATCACCCAATCCAGACAATACTTCAATAAATTACAATGAATTATATTTTTTATAAATACATACAAACAATGTCACAATCCAATTCATGAAAACACAAGTAAAAGTTAATATAGTGGAATTACCCACTAATGGAAAGCCCACCTACTCCAAAATCCATCCCAGAAAAACACATGATTGTAATATATCAAGTAAAGATCAAATATACACTTAGGCTGTCCCTGGTGATCAATTTTGCACATTAATATACTGACTGGCAAATCCGCCACCAGTATTAGAGGTAATGCACTATAGCACAAAATATATACTATAGCAGACAATATAATAAAATGTAAGAATCCAAGGCAAAAACCACACAAATACAGGGCATTAAACTGGTCAGTGCCATATATTCACACACCAGAAGAAACAATATCCAAAACACAAATAAATAAACACCCCATTCATGCTGTTAGTGCCCCTGCTATTCCTTTTAGTACTGGAATCAATAATCACCACACATGGGCAGGGCCAGCTCCAGGTTTTTGTGGGCCATAGGCGAAAGTCTCAGTGGGCCCCTTTAACACATATCACGATTCATAATGCACAGATACTGCAGAAATACATATATATATATATATAATATATATATATATATATATATATATATATATATATATATATATATATAGTGTGTCCACGGCTGCCTCTAGCCAGCCATCAAATTTATATTTTTTCTTTAATAACACAAACACCATGTGGGCTGGCTATCGTGTGTCCACGGCTGCCTCTAGCCAGCCCTCAAATTTATTTTTTTTCTTTAATAACACAAACACCATGAGGGCTGGTTATCGTTTGTCCATGGCTGCCTCTAGCCAGCCCTCAAATTTATTTATTTTCTTTAATAACACAAACACCATGTGGGCTGGCTATCGTGTGTCCACGGTTGCCTCTAGCCAGCCCTCAAATTTATTTATTTTCTTTAATAACACAAACACCATGAGGGCTGGCTATCGTGTGTCCACGGCTGCCTCTAGCCAGCCCTTAAATTTATTTTTTTTCTTTAATAACACAAACACCATGTGGGCTGGCTATCGTGTGTCCACGGTTGCCTCTAGCCAGCCCTCAAATTTATTTTTTTTCTTTAATAACACAAACACCATGAGAGCTGGCTATCGTGTGTCCACGGCTGCCTCTAGCCAGCCCTCAAATTTATTTATTTTCTTTAATAACACAAACACCATGAGGGCTGGCTATCGTGTGTCCACGGCTGCCTCTAGCCAGCCCTCAAATTTATTTTTTTTCTTTAATAACACAAACACCATGAGGGCTGGCTATCGTGTGTCCACTGCTGCCTCTAGCCAGCCCTCAAATTTATTTTTTTTCTTTAATAACACAAACACCATGAGGGCTTGCTATGTTGTGTCCACGGCTGCCTCTAGCCAGCCCTAAAATTATTATTTTTTTTTTAATAACACAAACACCATGAGGGCTGGCAATCGTGTGTCCACGGCTGCCTCTAGCCAGCCCTCAAATTTTTTTTTTCTTTAATAACACAAACACCATGAGGGCTGGCTTTGAGGAAGGGAGCTACGGCCCTGTAAAGTTAGCTTGCTGTCCTGTGGAGAAGAGTTTGAGCGGATTGTGGCCCTGTGGAAATGCTTGTGGCTCGGCAGAAGGAGCCAGTGGTCCTGTGGAGAGAGCTGAAGGGGTTGAGGCGCTGTGGAAAGGCCTGTGACCCTGTATAGGGGTCTGTGGCCCCGCAGAGGGGCATGTGGCGATGTAAAGAGAGCTGGAGGGAGTTGTGGCCTGCGGAAAAGGCCATGTAGAGCGGGCTGGAGGGGCCTGTGGAAGGGTCTGAAGTAAGATTTGGGCCTATGAAGTCTTTTTGCGGCAAACAACATGCAACATGATTGCCTGTGGAGAGAGCTGGAGGGACTTGTAGCACTGTGGAAAGGCGTGTGGCCGGGTAGGAGCCTGTGGTCCTGTGGAGAGAGCTGAAGCTGTTGTGGCCCTGTGGAAAGGCCTGTGACCCTGTATAGGGGTCCGTTGCCCTGTGGAGAGAGCTGGAGGTGCTCGTGCCCTATGGAAATGACTATGGCCATGTAGAAAGGCCTTTTGGCCTTGAAGAGGGGGCTTGTGCCCTGCATACGGGCCTTGTGTCTCTGTGGAGAGAGCTAAAGGGTGCTGTGGCCGTGTAGAAAGTGCATTTGGCCCTTTGGAGGGGAGCTATGGCCCAGTAAAGAGAGCTTGTTGTCCTGTGGAGAAGAGTTGGAGGGGATTGTGGCTCTGTGGAAAGGCTTGTGGCCCGGCAGAAGTAGGCAGTGGTGCTGTGGAGAGAGCTGAAGGGGTTGAGGCCCTGTGGAAAGGCCTGTGACCCTGTATAGGGGTCTGTGGCCCTGCAGAGGGGCATGTGGCGATGTAAAGAGAGCTGGAGGGAGTTGTGGCCTGCGGAAAAGGCCATGTGGAGCGGGCTGGAGGGGCCTGTGGAAGGGTCTGAAGTAAGATTTGGGCCTATGAAGTCCTTTTTTCGGTAAACAACATGCAACATGATTGCCTGTGGAGAGAGCTAGAGGGACTTGTAGCACTGTGGAAAAGCCTGTGGCCGGGTAGGAGCCTGTGGTCCTGTGGAGAGAGCTGAAGGTGTTGTGGCCCTGTGGAAAGGCCTGTGACCCTGTATAGGGGTCCGTTGCCCTGTGGAGAGAGCTGGAGGGGCTTGTGCCCTATGGAAATGACTATGGCCAAGTAGAAAGGCCCTTTGGCCTTGAAGAGGGAGCTTGTGTCCTGCAGACGGGCCCTGTGTCTCTGTGGAGAGAGCTAAAGGGGGCTGTAGCCGTGCAGAAAGTGCATTTGGCCCTGTGGAGGGGAGCTATGGCTCTGTAAAGAGAGCTTGTTGTCCTGTGGAGAAGAGTTGGAGGGGATTGTGGCCCTGTGGAAATGCTTGTGGCCCGGCAGAAGGAGCCAGTGGTCCGGTGGAGAGAGCTGAAGGGGTTGAGGCCCTGTGGAAAGGCCTGTGACCCTGTATAGGGGTCTGTGGCCCCGCAGAGGGGCATGTGGCGATGTAAAGAGAGCTGGAGGGAGTTGTGGCCTGCGGAAAAGGCCATGTGGTGTGGGCTGGAGGGGCCTGTGGAAGGGTCTGAAGTAAGATTTGGGCCTATGAAGTCCTTTTTTCGGTAAACAACATGCAACATGAATGCCTGTGGAGAGAGCTAGAGGGACTTGTAGCACTGTGGAAAAGCCTGTTGCCGGGTAGGAGCCTGTGGTCCTGTGGAGAGAGCTGAAGGTGTTGTCGCCCTGTGGAAAGGCCTGTGACCCTGTATAGCGGTCCGTTGCCCTGTGGAGAGAGCTTGAGGGGCTCGTGCCCTATGGAAATGACTATGGCCATGCAGAAAGGCCTTTTGGCTTTGAAGAGGGGGCTTGTGCCCTGCAGACGGGCCCTGTGACTCTGTGGAGAGGGCTGTTGGGAGTTGTGGCCGTGTGGAAAGTGCATTTGGCACTGTGGAGGTGAGCTATGGCCCTGTAAAGAGAGCTTCTTGTCCTGTGGAAAGAGCTGGAGGGTGTTGTGGCCATGTGGAAAGGTTTGTGGCCCTATGGATAGGCCCTTTGGCCTTGTGGAAGGGGCTGTGGCCCTGTGGTGAGAGGTGGAAGGAGTTGTGGGCTATGGAAAAGCCTGTGGTCCTGTGTAGACCGCTAAAGGGGTTGAGGCCCTGTGGAAAGGCCTGTGACTCTGTATAGGGGTCTGTGGCCCCGCAGAGGGGCATGTGGCGATGTAAAGAGAGTTGGAGGGAGTTGTGGCCTGAGGAAAAGGCCATGTGGAGTGGGCTGGAAAGGCCTGTGGAAGGCTCTGGAGTAAGATTTGGGCCTATTAAGTCCTTTGCAGTAAACAACATGCAATATGATTGCCTGTGGAGAGAGCTGGAGGGGCTTGTGGCACTGTGGAAAGGCCTGTGGCCCAGTAGGAGCCTGTGGTCCTGAAGAGAGAGCTGAAAGTGTTGTGGCCCTGTGGAAAGGCCTGTGACCCTGTATAGGGGTCCGTTGCCCTGTGGAGAGAGCTGGAGGGGCTTGTGCCCTATGGAAATGACTATGGCCATGTAGAAAGGCCTTTTGGCCTTGAAGAGGGGGCTTGTGCCCTGCAGACGGGCCTTGTGTCTATGTGGAGAGAGCTAAAGGGGGCTGTGGCCATGCAGAAAGTGCATTTGGCCCTGTGGAGGGGTGCTATGGCCCGGTAAAGAGAGCTTGTTGTCGTGTGGAGAAGAGTTGGAGGGGATTGTGGCCCTGGGGAAAGGCCTGTGACCCTGTATAGGGGTCGGTTGCCCTGTGGAGAGAGCTGGAGGGGCTCGTGCCCTATGGAAATGACTATGGCCATGTAGAAAGGCCTTTTGGCCTTGAAGAGGGGGCTTGTGCCCTGCAGACGGGCCTTGTGACTCTGTGGAGAGAGCTGTTGGGAGTTGTGGCCGTGTGGAAAGTGCATTTGGCCCTGTGGAGGTGAGCTATGGCCCTGTAAAGAGAGCTTCTTGTCCTGTGGAGAGAGCTGGAGGGTGTTGTGGCCCTGTGGAAATGTCTGTGGCCCTATGGATAGGCCCTTTAGCCTTGTGGAAGGGGCTGTGGCCCTGTGGTGAGAGCTGGAAGGAGTTGTGGGCTGTGGAAAAGCCTGTGGTCCTGTGGAGAGAGCTGAAGGGGTTGAGGCCCTGTGGAAAGGCCTGTGACCCTGTATAGGGGTCTGTGGCCCCGCAGAGGGGCATGTGGCGATGTAAAGAGAGCTGGAGGGAGTTGTGGCCTGCGGAAAAGGCCATGTGGAGCGGGCTGGAGGGGCCTGTGGAAGGGTCTGAAGTAAGATTTGGGCCTATGAAGTCCTTTTGCGGTAAACAACATGAAACATGATTGCCTGTGGAGAGAGCTGGAGGGACTTGTAGCACTGAGGAAAGGCCTGTGGCCGGGCTGGAGCCTGTGGTCCTGTGGAAGAGCTGAAGGTGTTGTGGCCCTGTGGAAAGGCCTGTGACCCTGTATAGCGGTCTGTTGCCCTGTGGAGAGAGCTTGAGGGGCTTGTGCCCTATGGAAGTGACTATGGCCATGTAGAAAGGCCTTTTGGCCTTGAAGAGGGGGCTTGTGCCCTGCAGACGGGCCTTGTGTCTCTGAGGAGAGAGCTAAAGGGGGCTGTGGCCATGCAGAAAGTGCATTTGGCCCTGTGGAGGGGAGCTATGGCCCTGTAAAGAGAGCTTGTTGTCCTGTGGAGAAGAGTTGGAAGGGATTGTGGCCCTGTGGAAAGGCTTGTAGCCCGGCAGAAGGAGGCAGTGGTCCTGTGGAGAGAGCTGAAGGGGTTGAGGCCCTGTGGAAAGGCATGTGACCCTGTATAGGGGTCTGAGGCCCCACAGAGGGGCATGTGGCGATGTAAAGAGAGCTGGAGGGAGTTGTGGCCTGAGGAAAAGGCCATGTGGAGCGGGCTGGAGGGGCCTGTGGAAGGCTCTGGAGTAAGGTTTGGGCCTATGAAGTCCTCTGCAGTAAACAACATGCAACATGATTGCCTGTGGAGAGAGAGCTGAAGCTGTTGTGGCCCTGTGGAAAGGACTGTGACCCTGTACAGGGGTCCGTTGCCCTGTGGAGAGAGCTGGAGGTGCTCGTGCCCTATGGGAATGACTATGGCCATGTAGAAAGGCCTTTTGGCCTTGAAGAGGGGCTTGTGCCCTGCAGATGGGCCCTGTGACTCTGTGGAGAGGGCTGTTGGGAGTTGTGGCCGTGTGGAAAGTGCATTTGGCCCTGTGGAGGTGAGCTATGGCCCTGTAAAGAGAGCTTCTTGTCCTGTGGAGAGAGCTGGAGCGTGTTGTGGCCCTGTGGAAAGGTCTGTGGCCCTATGGATAGGCCCTTTAGCCTTGTGGAAGGGGCTGTGGCCCTGTGGTGAGAGCTGGAAGGAGTTGTGGGCTGTGGAAAAGCCTGTGGTCCTGTGGAGAGAGCTGAAGGGGTTGAGGCCCTGTGGAAAGGCCTGTGACCCTGTATAGGGGTCTGTGGCCCCGCAGAGGGGCATGTGGCGATGTAAAGAGAGCTGGAGGGAGTTGTGGCCTGAGGAAAAGGCCATGTGGAGCCGGCTGGAGGGGACTGTGGAAGGCTCTGGAGTAAGATTTGGGCCTATGAAGTCCTTTGCACTAAAAAACATGCAACATGATTGCCTGTGGAGAGAGCTAGAGGGGCTTGTGGCACTGTGGAAAGTCCTGTGGCTCAGTAGGAGCCTGTGGTCCTGTGGAGAGAGCTGAAGGTGTTGTGGTCACTCAATTGAGCCCTTTTAACTGATTAAAGGGGGGCGGAGGAGGCTGTGGCCCTGATGAAAGAGCTCAAAGGGGTTGTAGTCTTGTAGAAGGAGCCTGTGGTCCTCTGGAGAGAGCTGTAGGGGGTTATTGCCTTGGGGAAATGCCTATGGCCCTGCGAAAGGGACCTGTGGCCCTTTGAAAAAGGCCTTTGGCCTTGTGGAGGGGGCTGTTGCCTTGCAAAGGGAGCCTCTGTCCTTTTTGAGAGAGACAGAGGGGGTTGTGGCCTTATGGAAAGGCCTATGACACAGTGAAAGGGCCCTGTCGCCTTGTGGAGAGAGGTGAAGGCGGATGTGGCCCTGTGTATATGCCTGTAAACCTGTAGAAGGAGCCTGCGGTTCTGTGGAGAGAGCTTGAGGGGGGTTATGGCCCTATGGAAATGACTATGACCCTGTGGAATGGACCTATGGCCCTTTGCAAAGGGCCTTTGGCCTTGTGGAGGGGCCCCTTGCCCTGTAGAAGGAGCCTGTGGCCCTCTTGAGAGAGCCAGAGGAGGTTGTGGCACTATTTTAAGGACAGTGGCCCTGTAGAAAGGCCCCTTGGCCTTGATGAAGGGGCTTGTGCCCTGCAGACGGGCCCCATGACTCTGTGTAGAGAGCTGGAGGGGGTTGTGGCCATGTGGAAAGTGCATTTGGCCCTGTGGAGGGGAGCTATGGCCCTGTAAAGAGAGCCTGTTGTCCTGTGGAATTGGAGGGGATTGTGGCCCTGTGGAAAGGCTTGTGGCCCGGCAGAAGGAGCCAGTGGTCCTGTGGAGAGAGCTGAAGGGGTTGAGGCCCTGTGGAGAGGCCTGTGACCCTGTATAGGGGTCTGTGGCCCCGCAGAGGGGCATGTGGCGATGTAAAGAGAGCTGGAGGGAGTTGTGGCCTGACAAAAAAGGCCATGTGGAGCGGGCTGGAGGGGCCTGTGGAAGGCTCTGGAGTAAGATTTGAGCCTATGAAGTCCTTTGCAGTAAACAACATGCAACATGATTGCCTGTGGAGAGAGCTGGAGGGGCTTGTGGCACTGTGGAAAGGCCTGTGGCCCAGTAGGAGCCTGTGGTCCTGTGGAGAGAGCTGAAAGTGTTGTGGCCCTGTGGAAAGGCCTGTGACCCTGTATAGGTGTCCGTTGCCCTGTGGAGAGAGCTGGAGGGGCTCGTGCCCTATGGAAATGACTATGGCCATGTAGAAAGGCCTTTTGGCCTTGAAGAGGGGGCTCGTGCCCTGCAGACGGGCCCTGTGACTCTGTGGAGAGAGCTGTTGGGAGTTGTGGCCGTGTGGAAAGTGCATTTGGCCCTGTGGAGGTGAGCTATGGCCCTGTAAAGAGAGCTTCTTTTCCTGTGGAGAGAGCTGGAGGGTGTTGTGGCTCTGTGGAAAGGTCTGTGGCCCTATGGATAGGCCCTTTAGCCTTGTGGAAGGGGCTGTGGCCGTGTGGTGAGAGCTGGAAGGAGTTGTGGGCTGTGGAAAAGCCTGTGGTCCTGTGGAGACAGCTGAAGGGGTTGAGGCCCTGTGGAAAGGCCTGTGACCATGTATAGGGGTCTGTGGCCCCGCAGAGGGGCATGTGGCGATGTAAAGAGAGCTGGAGGGAGTTGTGGCCTGAGGAAAAGGCCATGTGGAGCAGGCTGGAGAGGCTTGTGTAAGGCTCTGGAGTAAGATTTGGGCCTATGAAGTCCTTTGCAGTAAACGACATGCAACATGATAGCCTGTGGAGAGAGATGGAGGGGCTTGTGACACTGTGGAAAGGCCTGTGGCCCAGTAGGAGCCTGTGGTCCTGTGGAGAGAGCTGAAGGCGTTGTGGCCCTGTGGAAAGGATTTTTAAGCGCAGCAGAAACGCTGCGGAAAAATCCGCAGCATGGGCATTAACATTGCGGAATGCCACTAAGTACCATGGGGTGCGGATTAACAAGTGTTTCACAAGCGTTTCTGCTGCGTAAATTACGCAACATATACGCTTGTAAATCGCTACGTGGGCACGCAGCCTGAGGCTGTGTTCACACACCACGCTTTTTTCCGGCCCGGAGGAGAAGTGATGTCACAGAGGAGGATGAAGAATCCTGTTCCTCCTCCCCTTTGTGACATGTCTGCCAGCCCCCCTTTCATTTTGTAATATATTACTATACAGTACGAAATCAAAATTAAATAAATCAAGATGTATTAAAAATAATAAAGAATTAATACTTACCCTTTCAGACGCTTTTCGGTCTATCCGGTGCAGAGCCAAGGCCACGTCCTGAGCGACAGGACCTTCCATGATGTTACAGGAAGGTCCTGTCGGTTGGTATTTGGCCTTGGTTCTGCACCGGATAGCCCTAAAAGGCATCGGAAAGGGTAAGTATTAATTCTATTGTGATGTCATAATACCCCACAACTATTAGTAGAGGCAAAAAAGTGACACATTTATTCCATTTTATTTATTGAAAGAAATTAGGCTTAAACCAAAAATGACATGATGGGGCGGATTGCCTGTAAAGATGCCTTCTTTTTAATGTATTGATCTTCATGGAATAAAGTAAAATTCATCATATGGAAACCAGTGCCAGCATTCCTTTTTTCATGTTTGGCTTTCAGGCGGTGGCCTACCGCCACTGAGCACCTGACCGGATCCACTGATTGGAAGGAGGGGGGAGCTTTCCATTTCCCAATTTTCTCATTTAGCTCCAAAAATAACATGTCAATCAAGAAAACTGGTATAAAGGAGCATGGCATAGGTGACATTTCTTTGCAAGCATTCAACCTGTGTAAAGAAAAAAAGAATATTAAACAGTGCAGTATACTATATCAGGTTCCTTTACTCGAGCTGACCAATGGTCAATAGGTCACTCAAATGAGTCCTTTTAACTGACTAAAGGGGGGTGGAGGAGGCTGTGGCCCTGATGAAAGAGCTGAAAAGGGTTGTAGCCTTGTAGAAGGAGCCTGTGGAGAGAGCTGGAGGGGGTTATTGCCTTGGGGAAATGCCTATGGCTCTGTGGAAGGGACCTGTGGCCCTTTGAAAAAGGCCTTTGGACTTGTGGAGGGGGCTGTGGCCTTGTAAAGGGAGCCTCTGTCCTTTTTGAGAGAGACAGAGGGGGTTGTGGCCTTATGGAAAAGCCTATGACACAGTGAAAGGGCCCTGTGGAGAGAGGTGAAGGCGGTTGTGGCCCTGTATAAATGCCTGTAAACCTGTAGAAGGAGCCTGTTGTTCTGTGGAGAGAGCTTGAGGGGGTTATGGCCCTATGGAAATGACTATGGCCCTGTGGAATGGACCTATGGCTCTTTGCAAAGGGCCTTTGGCCTTGTGGAGGGGGCCCTTGCCCTGTAGAAGGAGCCTGTGGCCCTCTTGAGAGAGCCAGAGGAGGTTGTGGCACTATTTAAAGGCCAGTGGCCCTGTAGAAAGGCCCCTTGGCCTTGATGAAGGGGCTTGTGCCCTGCAGACGGGCCCCATGACTCTGTGTAGAGAGCTGGAGGGGGTTGTGGCCATGTGGAAAGTGCATTTGGCCCTGTGGAGGGGAGCTATGGCCCTGTAAAGAGAGCCTGTTGTCCTGTGGAATTGGAGGGGATTGTGGCCCTGTGGAAAGGCTTGTGGCCGGCAGAAGGAGCCAGTGGTCCTGTGGAGAGAGCTGAAGGGGTTGAGGCCCTGTGGAGAGGCCTGTGACCCTGTATAGGGGTCTGTTGCCCTGCAGAGGGGCATGTGGCGATGTAAAGACAGCTGGATGGAGTTGTGGCCTGTGGAAAAGGCCATGTGGAGCGTGCTGGAGGGGCCTGTGGAAGGCTCTGGAGTAAGATGGGGGCCTATGAAGTCCTTTGCAGTAAACATCTAAATTTTCAAGCTTCGTGTCCGATTTGCAACAGGGTTGACTCCAATGTTGCCGAACTGCAACAAAAATTGACTCTTGTTGCAAAAGTGCAACATGATTGCCTGTGGAGAGAGCTGGATGGTGCTTGTGGCACTGTGGAAAGACCTGTGGCCCGGTAGTAGCCTGTGGTCCTGTGGAGAGAGCTGAAGGTGTTGTGGCCCTGTGGAAAGGCCTGTGACCCTGTATAGGGGTCCGTTGCCCTGTGGAGAGAGCTGGAGGGGCTTGTGCCCTATGGAAATGACTATGGCCATGTGGAAAGGCCCTTTGGCCTTGAAGAGGGGGCTTGTGTCCTGCAGACGGGCCCTATGTCTCTGTAAAGAGAGCTAAAGGGGGCTGTGGCCGTGCAGAAAGTGCATTTGGCCCTGTGGAGGGGAGCTATGGCTCTGTAAAGAGAGCTTGTTGTCCTGTGGAGAAGAGTTGGAGGGGATTATGGCCCTGTGGAAATGCTTGTGGCCCGGCAGAAGGAGCCAGTGGTCCTGTGGAGAGAGCTGAAGGGGTTGAGGCCCTGTGGAAAGGCCTGTGACCCTGTATAGGGGTCTGTGGCCCTGCAGAGGGGCATGTGGCGATGTAAAGAGAGCTGGAGGGAGTTGTGGTCTGAGGAAAAGGCCATGTGGAGTGGGCTGGAGAGGCCTGTGGAAGGCTCTGGAGTAAGATTTGGGCCTATGAAGTCCTTTGCAGTAAGCAACATGCAACATGATTGCCTGTGGAGAGAGCTGGAGGGGCTTGTGGCACTGTGGAAAGGCCTGTGGCCCAGTAGGAGCCTGTGGTCCTGTGGAGAGAGCTGAAAGTGTTGTGGCCCTGTGGAAAGGCCTGTGACCCTGTATAGGGGTCCGTTGCCCTGTGGAGAGAGCTGGAGGGGCTTGTGCCCTATGGAAATGACTATGGCCATGTAGAAAGGCCTTTTGGCCTTGAAGAGGGGGCTTGTGCCCTGCAGACGGGCCTTGTGTCTCTGTGGAGAGAGCTAAAGGGGGCTGTGGCCATGCAGAAAGTGC
The DNA here is from genome assembly GCF_046119375.1 of Phyllobates terribilis. Lineage (NCBI taxonomy): Eukaryota > Metazoa > Chordata > Amphibia > Anura > Dendrobatidae > Phyllobates > Phyllobates terribilis. Next base: position 333,780,181 of record NW_027362764.1, on the reverse strand, counting down.
ATTTGGCCCTGTGGAGGGGAGCTATGGCCCGGTAAAGAGAGCTTGTTGTCGTGTGGAGAAGAGTTGGAGGGGATTGTGGCCCTGGGGAAAGGCCTGTGACACTGTATAGGGGTCCGTTGCCCTGTGGAGAGAGCTGGAGGGGCTCGTGCCCCATGGAAATGACTATGGCCATGTAGAAAGGCCTTTTGGCCTTGAAGAGGGGGCTTGTGCCCTGCAGACGGGCCTTGTGACTCTGTGGAGAGAGCTGTTGGGAGTTGTGGCCGTGTGGAAAGTGCATTTGGCCCTGTGGAGGCGAGCTATGGCCCTGTAAAGAGAGCTTCTTGTCCTGTGGAGAGAGCTGGAGGGTGTTGTGGCCCTGTGGAAATGTCTGTGGCCCTATGAATAGGCCCTTTAGCCTTGTGGAAGGGGCTGTGGCCCTGTGGTGAGAGCTGGAAGGAGTTGTGGGCTGTGGAAAAGCCTGTGGTCCTGTGGAGAGAGCTGAAGGGGTTGAGGCCCTGAGGAAAGGCCTGTGACCCTGTATAGGGGTCTGTGGCCCCGCAGAGGGGCATGTGGCGATGTAAAGAGAGCTGGAGGGAGTTGTGGCCTGCGGAAAAGGCCATGTGGAGCGGGCTGGAGGGGCCTGTGGAAGGGTCTGAAGTAAGATTTGGGCCTATGAAGTCCTTTTGCGGTAAACAACATGAAACATGATTGCCTGTGGAGAGAGCTGGAGGGACTTGTAGCACTGTGGAAAGGCCTGTGGCCGGGCTGGAGCCTGTGGTCCTGTGGAAGAGCTGAATGTGTTGTGGCCCTGTGGAAAGGCCTGTGACCCTGTATAGCGGTCCGTTGCCCTGTGGAGAGAGCTGGAGGGGCTCGTGCCCTATGGAAATGACTATGGCCATGTAGAAAGGCCTTTTGGCCTTGAAGAGGGGGCTTGTGCCCTGCAGACGGGCCTTGTGTCTCTGTGGAGAGAGCTAAAGGGGGCTGTGGCCGTGCAGAAAGTGCATTTGGCCCTGTGGAGGGGAGCTATGGCCCTGTAAAGAGAGCTTGTTGTCCTGTGGAGAAGAGTTGGAGGGGATTGTGGCCCTGTGGAAAGGCTTGTAGCCCGGCAGAAGGAGGCAGTGGTCCTGTGGAGAGAGCTGAAGGGGTTGAGGCCCTGTGGAAAGGCATGTGACCCTGTATAGGGGTCTGTGGCCCCGCAGAGGGGCATGTGGCGATGTAAAGAGAGCTGGAGGGAGTTGTGGCCTGAGGAAAAGGCCATGTGGAGCGGGCTGGAGGGGCCTGTGGAAGGCTCTGGAGTAAGGTTTGGGCCTATGAAGTCCTCTGCAGTAAACAACATGCAACATGATTGCCTGTGGAGAGAGCTGAAGCTGTTGTGGCCCTGTGGAAAGGACTGTGACCCTGTACAGGGGTCCGTTGCCCTGTGGAGAGAGCTGGAGGTGCTCGTGCCCTATGGGAATGACTATGGCCATGTAGAAAGGCCTTTTGGCCTTGAAGAGGGGCTTGTGCCCTGCAGACGGGCCCTGTGACTCTGTGGAGAGGGCTGTTGGGAGTTGTGGCCGTGTGGAAAGTGCATTTGGCCCTGTGGAGGTGAGCTATGGCCCTGTAAAGAGAGCTTCTTGTCCTGTGGAGAGAGCTGGAGCGTGTTGTGGCCCTGTGGAAAGGTCTGTGGCCCTATGGATAGGCCCTTTAGCCTTGTGGAAGGGGCAGTGGCCCTGTGGTGAGAGCTGCAAGGAGTTGTGGGCTGTGGAAAAGCCTGTGGTCCTGTGGAGAGAGCTGAAGGGGTTGAGGCCCTGTGGAAAGGCCTGTGACCCTGTATAGGGGTCTGTGGCCCCGCAGAGGGGCATGTTGGCGATGTAAAGAGAGCTGGAGGGAGTTGTGGCCTGAGGAAAAGGCCATGTGGAGCCGGCTGGAGGGGCCTGTGGAAGGCTCTGGAGTAAGATTTGGGCCTATGAAGTCCTTTGCACTAAAAAACATGCAACTTGATTGCCTGTGGAGAGAGCTAGAGGGGCTTGTGGCACTGTGGAAAGTCCTGTGGCTCAGTAGGAGCCTGTGGTCCTGTGGAGAGAGCTGAAGGTGTTGTGGTCACTCATTTGAGCCCTTTTAACTGATTAAAGGTGGGCGGAGGAGGCTGTGGCCCTGATGAAAGAGCTCAAAGGGGTTGTAGTCTTGTAGAAGGAGCCTGTGGTCCTGTGGAGAGAGCTGGAGGGGGTTATTGCCTTGGGGAAATGCCTATGGCCCTGCGAAAGGGACCTGTGGACCTTTGAAAAAGGCCTTTGGCCTTGTGGAGGGGGCTGTTGCCTTGTAAAGGGAGCCTCTGTCCTTTTTGAGAGAGACAGAGGGGGTTGTGGCCTTATGGAAAGGCCTATGACACAGTGAAAGGGCCCTGTCGCCTTGTGGAGAGAGGTGAAGGCGGATGTGGCCCTGTGTAAATGCCTGTAAACCTGTAGAAGGAGCCTGCGGTTCTGTGGAGAGAGCTTGAGGGGGTTCTGTCCCTATTTAAAGGCCAGTGGCCCTGTAGAAAGGCCCCTTGGCCTTGATGAAGGGGCTTGTGCCCTGCAGACGAACCCCGTGACTCTGTGGAGAGAGCTGGAGGGGATTTTTGCCGTGTGGAAAGTGCATTTGGCCCTGTGGAGGGGAGCTATGGCCCTGTAAAGAGAGCCTCTTGTCCTGTGCAGAGAGTTGGAGGGGATTGTGGCCCTGTGGAAAGGCTTGTGGACCGGCAGAAGGAGCCAGTGGTCCTTTGGAGAGAGCTGAAGGGGTTGCGGCCCTGTGGAAAGGCCTGTGACCCTGCATAGGGGTCTGTTGCCCCGCAGATGGGCATGTGGCGATGTAAAGCGAGCTGGAGGGAGTTGTGGCCTGTGGAGCGGGCTGGAGGGGCCTGTGGAAGGCTCTGGAGTAAGATGGGGGCCTATGAAGTCCTCTGCAGTAAACATCTAAATTTTCAAGCTTTGTGTCCGATCTGCAACAGGGTTGACTCTAATGTTGCCGAACTGCAACAAAGATTGACTCTTTTGTTGCAAAAGTGCAACATGATTGCCTGTGAAGAGAGCTGCAACTGCAACAAAGATTGACTCTTTTGTTGCAAAAGTGCAACATGATTGCCTGTGAAGAGAGCTGGATGGGGCTTGTGGCACTGTGGAAAAGCCTGTGGCCCGGTAGTAGCCTGTGGTCCTGTGGAGAGAGTTGGAGGGGGTTATGGCCCTGTGGAAATGCCTATGGCCCTGCGGAAAGGGACCTCTGGCCCTTTGCAAAGGGTCATTGGCCTTGTGGAGTCGGCTATTGCCCTGTTGACGGGCATGTGGCCCTGTGTGATTGTTGATAGCCTGACAAATCATCCCATAAAAACTTGCATATTTTTCAAGGATCCTGTAGCTTAAAGATGTTTCCTGACCATTCACTTTAATGTTCAGGAAGCATCCTACACCAACAAGATTCTTAAAAAATACACAAGTGTTAAACACTGTGTAGCTTTGTGGTTACTTACCAATTCATCTTCTCTGCTGCAACTTGAGTAGTGCTTCTTACCTTTGACCTACAGAAAGAGGTGTGCTCGTGAGAGAGTCATTAAGAGGCACATAGAGGCAAAGAAGGGAGCAAAGGGACAAAGGTAGGCACATAGAGGGATGCAAAAGGTAAATAGAAGCACAGGGAGGGACAGAGAGGCACAGAGACCGATAGAGAGCCACAGATGGGCAAAGACAGAGATTGAGAAGCTCGTGAAGGCACAGAGACAAAAAAAGGCACTTTGGACGGAAAGAGAGCACCAGAGAGAGAGCATGCGAGAGAGTGGTGCAATGGGGAGAGATCAAAAGCGAGCGCCAGTGATGCACTGGAGACTGAGAGAGCACAAAAGAGAGCAGTGCACTATAAAGACAGAGGAGTGCCAGAGAGCGGTGCAGTAGGGAGAAAGAGAACACGTCAGAGAGTGGTGCACTGGAGAGAGAGTGAAGGAGCACCAGAGAGCATTGCACTGCGGAGAGAGAAAGAGAGAGAGAGACAGAAAGCAGTGTGCCAGTGTAAAAGGGCACCAGAGAGTGATGCACTGACTGGACAAATGGTCATTTTTATAGGCAGTTCTACATGTCGGGTTGCTGGACAGCTGGGGGTCATGCTTACCGTTGTTAGGGATGGTAATATATTCTGCTTCCCTAGGCCCGATTTCCAGGGACTGCACTGCTCTGACTGGCAGGAGCACTTTTATGGCCACCTGACCTTTAAATTATTATGGATTCTAGTAATACTGACAAAGCATTAGACTAAACGGCTCAGAAACCTGACGGTAGTAAATGATTGTGCCATTTGAACAGTTGTCAGAATTGTTTCATCATAGCCATAGGACTATTTATATTTAGCTTTAAAATAGTTATTAAAGGGACTGTGTCACCAGGTTTTTGACATCCCATCTGACAGCAGCATAATGTAGAGATAGAAATCCTGATCCAGCAATGTTTCACTTACTGAGCTCCTTGCTGTCATTTTGATAAAATTACTGTTTTCTCTGTTGCAGATTTGGCAGCTCCCAAGTATGACTGGACTACTGGAGTAGTGCTCTAATGATAATCTCCAGATGATTTAACAGTGTTTTAATGCAAACTACACTGAGCAGCCTAGTAAGTGATACATCACTGGAATAAAGATCTCTGTGTCCACATTATGGTGCGCTCAGATGAGATGGCTAAAACCTGGTGACAGAATCCCTTTAACACTAATACAAACAGTACAAATGTTTATAATAAAGAAAATCTTCTCCCATTGCTTCGAGGGCCCCGTTCACCTGGAATTGTAGAACAACCTAGAAACAAATAAAACATGAATTCAAAAACTTTAACAAGACCGGAACTTTAGTCTCCGAAACGCCTCATTCTTTCTTGGGAGCTGATCACTGCCGTCTTCTTAATCTCTTTAAAGGAAAGAAGGGGAATACATATGTTAAAACAGAAATGTTTATTGTTCAAGGACAATGTGAATGAGTATATTGACCAATTACCCTGGGTGTTTCCTTTTCCTCAACTGCATCCCTGTCTTCATGGACCTTGTTGTGACCCTAGGTTCGATTGGTGCTCTCCGCCTGATATAAATAATAACATTACATTTTCTGGGCACTTAGAGTGGTATAAGTTGGCAGGTCTGATATGACCGAGGTCTGCTGTGATATCATTTAAGTGTGAATGGGAGTAGATGTGTATAGCATGTCTGCATGTAGAACTGGATATTTATTTATCCAGTATTATTTGTTTGATTTGAGATCCTGACCTCAAATCTCACGATCGTCGTGTAATTAACCATCGTGCAGGCTGCAGCATTGAAGCATGGAACCATACGATTCACCTATACTTTGCATTGAATTTGCAGAATCGCAGCATGGTACAGAATAGCGCTGCATCGCAACATTGTACATGCGTTATCTACGATATAGCATGTAACAGCGCACGTACGATCAATTAAGGATAGTGTGTGCGATGTGAAACACCTGACGCTTGTGCAATATCGCACACGATATTGAAGAGTGTAATGGTACCTTAAATGTCACGTTGTCAGCCATGGGATATCTGAACCTTCTCCATAGTCATTAGGTTTCACTCCATAATCGAACAAAAGCGCTGTCCCTGGTTTGATATCGCAATTAGCCAGAAATAGTATTGATGGCGTGTTACCATCAATTATAAATTTAAGGATTGGTTTGACGTTGTAATTTTTATAAGAATGATTCATTTTTCGCCCAAATGTGGAAGGCATGTCTGAGTGACAACTGCACGGAACCTCCCTGGCATCAATACACCACTGCTTTTCACCAATGAAGAAAAAAAACATATAACATTCATCCTCGTTCAGAGTTGCCTGTATTTTGCAAGCCTCAGCTCCTTCTCTAAGCACTCCATGATAGTCACAAATGACTTCTCCTTTACTAAAAGCACGAGTTGTGCACAGTCCTTCACCTTTGCCTCGTTCATTTACAATCATTAGGCCTGTCCACGTTTGCAATTTTAGCTTTTCTTGAAGTCTGGCAATGTTCTCTGTATCCCCTCTTTTTGGTTTGGGCTTCCATCCACGTTGGACATCTACTAGGACAGGTAGGTTGGACGTCCAATGCTGTTGATTCAGATAGTGCTTTAAATCATCTTCTTTGGGGAAAAGCCTGAAATAATCTAAAAAAGAGAAAATACTGTAAAATATTCAGCAAAAAAAATATTCAGGCAGCACATCCCAAAGAATACAATAACATCAAGTAGACAGATTTAAATTTAAAGAAAGAGAAAAAAAACTTACCGACAGCACTTGAAACGCGTAGATTGTATTGGTCTCGCCTCCACTTGTCCCGACAGTAGTGTGCGAAACGCTCTGTGTACTGACTGCAGGTGGACAGGGATGGTAATTGGGTGTTTACTCCTACAGGGTACTTTTCAATTAATCTGTTGAAATAGAGCTCTTTTTGAGCATTGTCAGTCTGCTGGACTGCCTCTTCCTCATGGATTTCTGCCGCTTCAGAATGTCTCCGATTGCCGCCGCCTTCTCCTGTGATGTCAATGGAACTTCTGTAAAGTTTAATGGATAGATGGTAAATTAGAATATACTAAAAATGGTGTTGTTCCTCACCGGACTACTTAACCAAGAATTTGGAATTCATCATATACTAAAAGGCAGAATTACTTTACGGAAAGTGCCGCTATTTATTTGTATAATAGATTATTGGTTAGAGAATGATTTTTTGCTTAATACAAAATTAAATATATTAACCATTAACTATGGGGCCCCATTATGATATGGAGGACAGGACTGTAGGGCCACATTATCCTATATGCAAGATGACAGATGCTACATTATGCTATATGAAGGAATATAGAAGCTGTATGCTATACAGAGGATTATAGAGGCTGCATTATGCAATATGGATAATTAAAGAAGCTACATTATACTATATGGAGGATTATAGAGCCTACATTATACAATATGATGAACTATAGAGGCTGCTTTATATATTGAGTAGTATGGAGATTACATAATATTGCATAAAGGCTGCAATATGTTATATGGAGGTTACAATAAGTTATATGGAGGACTATGGGTGATGCATTGTAATATACAGAAAACTATGGGAAAGTATTATTCTATATAGAAGGCAATGGGAGGTGCATTATACCATATGGAGAACTACTATGTAGGGCCCATTTCCCATCCATAAGGTATGCGGGGCCATTATAATATTTGAATGAATTTATGGAGGGCATTATAATATGTGGATGGCTATGAAGGAGCCTTTATATCTTATGGATGACTATTTGAGGGCCACTATATTGTATGCCAGCAAATATACAGTGTGAAGGTCTGCGTGGGGTCCATCACACTGTGCGGAAGGCTGTGTGGGGGTATTAATACGACGTACAGTGATAGTAGGGGCCATGATACTGCACGTAGGCCCCATGTACTGCATGGAGGGCTGTATGTGAATCACATTTGAGGATTATACTGTGCTGGGATCACCATTCATCACCAGGGTAGTGGAGGGAGGCACAGTTGGGTCATCATACTGTGTGTGGATGGTACTGTGGAGAAATTAATTGTGGTGGCATCATAGGGTGTCTGTTCAGTCTCCTACCCAGCGCCTTCTGTCTCTTCCTCATCTGCTTGTCCCTCACAGTCCTCTTCTCCCCTGATCCTCCTTCTCTTGGGCAATGTACATCTGTGAAGTTAAAAAAAAAAGTTAAGTTAGGAAAAACTGATAAAGGCATTGTTACCTACTAGACGACTTAACCAAGAATTTGGTTGAAATCATATATACAATAAGGCATAATTACTTAAGTCTCATGCAATAAAAAGATGGATTTTGGGAATGCCTGTGGGGATAAAGTTAGGTCTCTTACACAGAGGTTCCTGCTTGCTCATCTCCCTTCAGTGTAGCCACAATTAACATCCCTGCAGCAAATGGAGATTTATCCACCATGTCGGGTCTGGACACAAAGTGCACGTACGCATTGGCCTGGTCTCTTTCCACCTGTGAAAGACATTCTTCAGCCCACTTTTTGTATGCGTCTATTGCCATCACCCATATTTTTACGGGCAGCTGATACCTGTGGATAAAACATTTGTTAGTCTTGTTAAATGCTTGGTAGTGCAGAGAAGGAGGGCCTCATTTTTTACGAACTTATTATGGAAGCGCTCCATGTCTTTGCCGGGATTCTTGATGTGTTGTCCATTGCAGGACACAAAGAATGTAGGCACCGTATCTGCATCCTTGGGTTAATTAGTTGTCCTAATCTTTTCGAAATATGTATTGAAATTCTGTCAAAGTGAAACTCTGTGTTAAAGATGCGATTGCAAATGGCAAAACCTTGAAGAACCTACAGCACAGCTTTATAGGAGTTATGTTTTTAACATTTTACCTTCTCATCCTCCTCCTGCAGTATCAAAAGATTTTTTTTTGTCTTTACCACTGTTAAGGTCTGTCCATCAACATCTAACTTCTCCCTTTCAAGCCAGTCTTTTAACTAAGAGAAAAACATTGAAAATACATAAGATATGGTGAAGCAGCATCTGTCAGCAATATGCTAAGTTGGTTAATTAAATTAAACCTACCATTAGATTTTTTGCCTCAGATGGCTTACGTAGATGCTTATAGATAATAACAGCCTGAAGATAATAACATGCTAGGGTCTTCTCCTTATCACTCAACATCTTACTAATTTCTGCCTGTGTAAAAATATCAGTCACGTGAGGCTTTGCCACTTTCAAAATTTTGCAGCAATCAGCCATAGTCACAGGCGTGGATTCCAATCTGTGGATGATAAAATGAGTTATGTTACAGGTTCATTCTTTTTATTTATTTTTTTTGCATGTTAGCCCATTAGATACATTTAGCATTCTTTGTTTACATCATTCGACAAATCTTTTATCTAGGGGTTCCATTTTACCGATCCCATAATGGAGCCAGAAGATGTAACCTCTGCGCATTTGTGATTATGAACTCATTTTAGCAAGTTAAAATATTTTGAATTCAATTGAAATGGAAATATGGGATTTGCCTGAGCTTCTAAGAGCTAAATATTACTTTGTTCCAACCTTGCATGGCAGAACAAGTAATAAATAAATCTAGACTTTCTAATAATCAACCTTTCCCATGATGTTTTTATGGCATTTTACATCCCCATGACAGTAAAAATTTAAATTGCAGGTGTAGTATAAACTTGAGCTACTTACCCCCTCTTCCTGCCTTTTGCAAGCTTCTTGTTTAATCTCTTTACTACAACACTCAAAGTCTCCTTAAAGGGCTCAACTGCATTTTTTGCTTCTTCGTCAAGGAGATAGGGGTAGTCCTTTGAGCATACAAAAGTTACAAATCTCCGCAGGTGACTAATATGCTTTTTTATTGTTTCTTCATTGGTCTTTAAGCTTTCCAAGGAAATAAAATATTCTCTAGTGGCCTTCAAGTTCTTTAAAAAGTCAGCAGAGATGTCTTCCGGGTTTACATCATAAAGAAAGCGAGAAACGATTCGTATCTAAAATTTAAAAAAATGATCATGCATCAGGGTTCACATCTGTAAGGATTCCTCAAACACACGCAAAATGATAAAATTACACTTACCATCGGTGTTATGGTCGATTCGGTACATTTTCCCTTTAAATAGTTTTTAAAAGCCAGTAAAATTGAGGAACTTAAGCTGTGCATCTTATGAAACCCAACCACAGCAAGTTTTTTCCGCATGGGCATCGTGGCATTCGAACTGAAAGAGGCAAGAATATATTAGGGTGATTATTGACATCATAAGCTTCCTTTACTAATAATAGTAAAGCTGTTACAAATGTTTTTAGAAATCTGGTGCATAGTTCTTACCTAGCTTCTTCAACCTCAGGAGGAAGTGTCATAGGCTCCTCTTCTTCAGTGGATGGCCTAAAAAAGAAACCCAAAATCTGCATTAATTCCTCTATAATTGAGAGTATCAACATATAGAACTTTGCAGGCGACTTGGATGGTTGGTCAAGGCCCTTTACCACTATTGTGGTGCCTGTAGGGCCATTCTAGTGACAACAATCTTAGTTTTGACCCAATAGCAAAGGAGAGCTTTGAGACATCTGAGTTAGGAGTAGAAGTGAGAGCCAGCTACAGGGACATCTAGGACCATCAGTAGCCAGCTGTCACATAAACGATATTCTTATTATATTGTAATTATATCATACTATAATTCTATTATTACTACATTATATTATATTTACAATATTAGATTATATACATTTTAATTATATCATATTATATTAGTAATATATTATTTAATATAGCATTATATTATATTTAATATAATATAATATATTATATTATTATATTATATGTATATTATCTTGTATTAGATACAATTTTATATTTTTATAGTGTATTAATTATATTATTAATATATTATTATAGTATGCCATATTATATTTACATTATTATAAGGTAATTACATTATGTTATTATATTTTATTATATTGAAGAAAAAAAAAAATTATATATATATATATATGCACACACATGCGCCAATAAAATTCAATACTGGGTGATCAAAACACTGTCTACCTAAAAATGATATCTTTGAATACATCACTCCTAGCCACAAAAAAATGTCATCACATGGATCACAAAAAATAATGCTATAGGTTGGAAAAAATGACCACAAAGTGCAAAACTTTTTTTTTAAAAAAATTCAGAATTTTCTCCAGCACTTAGATAAAAGCAAAAGTATACATTTTTGGTATCCGCAAAGTTATATTGAGCTGAGCTGAGGCATCACTCCATGTAGTGAACGCAGTGTTAAAAAGTGCAATTGCACAGTTTTGCAATTTAAGCGCACATAGAATTTTTTCCCAATTTTACAGTACAATATATGGTAAAAGTAACACTAGCTCACTGAAAAAAAACAAGCCTTTTTTCTATCTAGATTAACAGAAAAATAAAAGTATAAAGTATGAAGCTTACTTAGATGGGTAGGGGTAGACTTTTTGGCACTATGTTGGCATGTCTTTCAGCCATTTTGATAGCACTCAACTAAGATATATTGCATAAGATGTATATAGGTAAAAAACAAAATTATGTGCAAAATTAGGATAGGTAATGAATAGGTAAATGCTAGAAAACCCTGAAATATTATGAAGAAACATATACATACCTTTCAGATGGTTTTCCGGTCACGATGCAACCTCGACTTTCCAAAAATTCTGTGAAGAAGTCCTGAGCACTTGTAAATTGGCTGTTTTTGAAATCGAGGCTGTCATAAGGCACAACAGAAAGGGATTCAGCCACCTTGTGCATGTTCCTTTTTGTATTCTTGATTTCATTGTCGATCTCCGCCTGACGGGTTTTCATGCATACGGTCTTTAGATGCCTGCGCAGGTTTTTATAGAGCTTCAGGCATATCTTGCAGAGAAACAGGTCTGGATTTCCAGGAGAGTCCATTTTCTAGCAATAGTAAGAATTAGCAAGTTGCTCCTTCAAAAGCCAGAATATAGACTCAGATACACCAACTACTGTAGGCTCTCATATACCCTGAGGAAGCATTTGAAAAAAGAAAAAAAAAAAAGCTTTGGTTTGTATGTTAATTCAATTGAGATAAGGCTGCAGAAGGACTTGAGATGTTACAACAAGACATTTCTTCATGAGGTGTAAGTTGTGATGTCTTCTACTGATATGTTAGGGAGAGCAAATTAGTTTTTTTGTATGAATGAAAGGCCTTGGGAATGTTTAATTATCTGAAGGTCTGAATTGGACACTGAAGGGGACACTGTATGAAAAATCTAAAAGTTTTGATACTAAAAGGTCACTTCAAGGGCAACAGAGAAAGAAACATTTGGGAATTCAAATTGATAAGGATGTTCAATTCACTGACAACAGGACTAACGATAAAACATAGCTTTATGACTCACTACATGGACACAATTCACACCTCCAGATAATTAAACATTCCCAAGGCCTTTTGCAACTTACACCTCATGAACAAATGTCTTCTTGTAACATCTCTCCAATGCTGTGCCTTTTATCTTATGAAATCATTTGTAATGTTGCCTGAAGAAGAAGCCTCTAATGCTCTGAAAGCTTGCATATATATATATATATTTTCTGGTTAGTCGATAAAGGTATCACCCCAAGAATACTTTTGTCACAAACTCAAAGTTATGGAGGGCACCATCTAATCACTATGGGATCAACATGCAGCATACGAAATATATATAAACATCGGCAAGAAGAAAAGGGGTATGCTCTTGTGCAGTGATCAACTAATCTAGACAATACTTCAATAAATTACAATGAATTATATTTTTTATAAATACATACAATCAATGTCACAATCCAATTCATGAAAACACAAGTAAAAGTTAATATAGTGGAATTACCCACCAATGGAAAGCCCACCTACTCCAAAATCCATCCCAGAAAAACACATGATTGTAATAGATCAAGTAAAGATCAAATATACACTTAGGCTGTCCCTGGTGATCAATTTTGCACATTAATATACTGACTGGCAAATCCGCCACCAGTATTAGAGGTAATGCACTATAGCACAAAATATATACTATAGCAGACAATATAATAAAATGTAAGAATCCAGGGCAAAAACCACACAAATACAGGGCATTAAACTGGTCAGTGCCATATATTCACACACCAGAAGAAACAATATCCAAAATACAAATAAATAAACACCCCATTCATGCTGTTAGTGCCCCTGCTATTCCTATTAGTACTGGAATCAATAATCACCACACATGGGCAGGGCCGGCTCCAGGTTTATGTGGGCCCTAGGCGAAAGTCTCAGTGGGCCCCTTTAACACATATCACGATTCATAATGCACAGATACTGCAGAAATATATATATATATATATATATATATATATATATATATATATATATATAGTGTGTCCACGGCTGCCTCTAGCCAGCCATCAAATTTATTATTTTTCTTTAATAACACAAACACCATGAGGGCTGGCTATCGTGTGTCCACGGCTGCCTCTAGCCAGCCCTCACCCTTGGAATAGCTCAATGAGGATGAGAGCTGGCTACAGGTGCCTCCAGGGCGACCCCTAGCAAGCCCTCACCCTTGGAGCAGCTCAATGAGGATGAGAGCTGGCTACAGGTGCCTCCAGGGCGACCCCTAGCCAGCCCTCACCCTTGGAGCAGCTCAATGAGGATGAGAGCTGGCTACAGGTGCCTCCAGGGCGACCCCTAGCCAGCCCTCACCCTTGGAGCAGCTCAATGAGGATGAGAGCTGGCTACAGGTGCCTCCAGGGCGACCCCTAGCCAGCCCTCACCCTTGGAGCAGCTCAATGAGGATGAGAGCTGGCTACAGGTGCCTCCAGGGCGACCCCTAGCCAGCCCTCACCCTTGGAGCAGCTCAATGAGGATGAGAGCTGGCTACAGGTGCCTCCAGGGCGACCCCTAGCCAGCCCTCACCCTTGGAGCAGCTCAATGAGGATGAGAGCTGGCTACAGGTGCCTCCAGGGCGACCCCTAGCCAGCCCTCACCCTTGGAGCAGCTCAATGAGGATGAGAGCTGGCTACAGGTGCCTCCAGGGCGACCCCTAGCCAGCCCTCACCCTTGGAGCAGCTCAATGAGGATGAGAGCTGGCTACAGGTGCCTCCAGGGCGACCCCTAGCCAGCCCTCACCCTTGGAGCAGCTCAATGAGGATGAGAGCTGGCTACAGGTGCCTCCAGGGCGACCCCTAGCCAGCCCTCACCCTTGGAGCAGCTCAATGAGGATGAGAGCTGGCTACAGGTGCCTCCAGGGCGACCCCTAGCCAGCCCTCACCCTTGGACCAGCTCAATGAGGATGAGAGCTGGCTACAGGTGCCTCCAGGGCGACCCGTAGCCAGCCCTCACCCTTGGAGCAGCTCAATGAGGATGAGAGCTGGCTACAGGTGCCTCCAGGGCGACCCTTAGCCAGCCCTCACCCTTGGAACAGCTCAATGAGGATAAGAGCTGGCTACAGGTTTGATGATACCAAAAGCACTTAAAATTCAATCTGCAACAAAAAAAAGTCGCTCTGACGCCGCCGTTAAGGGCTGCGTCCGTTATCACGCTCATCTGATAAATTACAGAAAAAAAACGTAAACTTTATCGTTTTTTTGGCGCACTTATTTCACCGCCCGTTCCTACGTGCCGCCGTTCAGCACAGCATCCGTTATCACGCTCATCTGATGAATTACGGAAAAAAAACGTAAACTTTATAGTTTTTTTGGCGCGCTTATTTCACCGCCCGTTCCTACGCGCCGCCATTCAGCGCAACGTCCGTTATCACGCTCATCTGATGAATTACGGAAAAAAAACGTAAACTTTATAGTTTTTTGGCGCGCTTATTTCACCGCCCGTTCCTACGCGCCGCCGTTCAACGCAGCTTCCGTTATCACGCTCATCTAATGAATTATGGAAAAAAACCATACACTTTATAGATTTTTTGGCGCGCTTATTTCACCGCCGCTTAGTACGCGCCGCCGTTCAGCGCAGCTTCCGTTATCACGCTCATCTAATGAATTATGGAAAAAAAACATACACTTTATAGATTTTTTGGCGCGCTTATTTCACCGCCCGTTCCTACGCGCCGCCGTTCAGCGCAGCGTCCGTTATCACCCTCATCTGATGAATTACGGAAATAAAACGTAAACTTTATAGTTTTTTTGGCGCGCTTATTTCACCGCCCGTTCCTATGCGCCGCCGTTCAGCGCAGCGTCCGTTATCACGCTCAATGAGGATGAGAGCTGGCTACAGGTGCCTCCAGGGCGACACGTAGCGAGCCCTCACCCTTGGAATAGCTCAATGAGGATGAGAGCTGGCTACAGGTGCCTCCAGGGCGACCCCTAGCCAGCCCTCACCCTTGGAGCAGCTCAATGAGGATGAGAGCTGGCTACAGGTGCCTCCAGGGCGACCCCTAGCCAGCCCTCACCCTTGGAGCAGCTCAATGAGGATGAGAGCTGGCTACAGGTGCCTCCAGGGAGACCCCTAGCCAGCCCTCACCCTTGGAGCAGCTCAATGAGGATGAGAGCTGGCTACAGGTGCCTCCAGGGCGACCCCTAGCCAGCCCTCACCCTTGGAGCAGCTCAATGAGGATGAGAGCTGGCTACAGGTGCCTCCAGGGCGACCCCTAGCCAGCCCTCACCCTTGGAGCAGCTCAATGAGGATGAGAGCTGGCTACAGGTGCCTCCAGGGCGACCCCTAGCCAGCCCTCACCCTTGGAGCAGCTCAATGAGGATGAGAGCTGGCTACAGGTGCCTCCAGGGCGACCCCTAGCCAGCCCTCACCCTTGGAGCAGCTCAATGAGGATGAGAGCTGGCTACAGGTGCCTCCAGGGAGACCCCTAGCCAGCCTTCACCCTTGGAGCAGCTCAATGAGGATGAGAGCTGGCTACAGGTGCCTCCAGGGCGACCCCTAGCCAGCCCTCACCCTTGGAGCAGCTCAATGAGGATGAGAGCTGGCTACAGGTGCCTCCAGGGCGACCCCTAGCCAGCCCTCACCCTTGGAGCAGCTCAATGAGGATGAGAGCTGGCTACAGGTGCCTCCAGGGCGACCCCTAGCCAGCCCTCACCCTTGGAGCAGCTCAATGAGGATGAGAGCTGGCTACAGGTGCCTCCAGGGCGACCCCTAGCCAGCCCTCACCCTTGGAGCAGCTCAATGAGGATGAGAGCTGGCTACAGGTGCCTCCAGGGTGACCCCTAGCCAGCCCTCACCCTTGGAGCAGCTCAATGAGGATGAGAGCTGGCTACAGGTGCCTCCAGGGCGACCCCTAGCCAGCCCTCACCCTTGGAGCAGCTCAATGAGGATGAGAGCTGGCTACAGGTGCCTCCAGGGCGACCCCTAGCCAGCCCTCACCCTTGCAGCAGCTCAATGAGGATGAGAGCTGGCTACAGGTGCCTCCAGGGCGACCCCTAGCCAGCCCTCACCCTTGGAGCAGCTCAATGAGGATGAGAGCTGGCTACAGGTGCCTCCAGGGCGACCCCTAGCCAGCCCTCACCCTTGGAGCAGCTCAATGAGGATGAGAGCTGGCTACAGGTGCCTCCAGGGCGACCCCTAGCCAGCCCGCACCCTTGGACCAGCTCAATGAGGATGAGAGCTGGCTACAGGTGCCTCCAGGGCGACCCCTAGCCAGCCCTCACCCCTGGAGCAGCTCAATGAGGATGAGAGCTGGCTACAGGTGCCTCCAGGGCGACCCCTAGCCAGCCCTCACCCCTGGAGCAGCTCAATGAGGATGAGAGCTGGCTACAGGTGCCTCCAGGGCGACCCCTAGCCAGCCCTCACCCTTGGAGCAGCTCAATGAGGATGAGAGCTGGCTACAGGTGCCTCCAGGGCGACCCCTAGCCAGCCCTCACCCTTGGAACAGCTCAATGAGGATGAGAGCTGGCTACAGGTGCCTCCAGGGCGACCCCTAGCCAGCCCTCACCCTTGGAGCAGCTCAATGAGGATGAGAGCTGGCTACAGGTGCCTCCAGGGTGACCCCTAGCCAGCCCTCACCCTTGGAGCAGCTCAATGAGGATGAGAGCTGGCTACAGGTGCCTCCAGGGCGACCCGTAGCCAGCCCTCACCCTTGGAGCAGCTCAATGAGGATGAGAGCTGGCTACAGGTGCCTCCAGGGCGACCCGTAGCCAGCCCTCACCCTTGGAGCAGCTCAATGAGGATGAGAGCTGGCTACAGGTGCCTCCAGGGCGACCCTTAGCCAGCCCTCACCCTTGGAATAGCTCAATGAGGATGAGAGCTGGCTACAGGTTTGATGATACCAAAAGCACTTAAAATTCAATCTGCAACAAAAAAAAGTCGCTCTGACGCCGCCGTTAAGGGCTGCGTCCGTTATCACGCTCATCTGATAAATTACAGAAAAAATACGTAAACTTTAGCGTTTTTTTGGCGCACTTATTTCACCGCCCGTTCCTACGTGCCGCCGTTCAGCACAGCATCCTTTATCACGCTCATCTGATGAATTACGGAAAAAAAACGTAAACTTTATAGTTTTTTGGCGCGCTTATTTCACCGCCCGTTCCTACACGCCGCTATTCAGTGCAGCGTCCGTTATCACGCTCATTTGATGAATTACGGAAAAAAAACGTAAACTTTATAGTTTTTTTGGCGCGCTTATTTCACCGCCCGTTCCTACGCGCCGCCGTTCAACACAGCTTCCGTTATCACGCTCATCTAATGAATTATGGAAAAAAAACGTACACTTTATAGCTTTTTTGGCGGTCTTATTTCACCGCCTGTTCCTAGGCGCCGCCGTTCAGCGCAGCTTCCGTTATCACGCTCATCTGAAGAATTACGGAAAAAAAACGTAAATTTTATAGTTTTTTTGGCGCGCTTATTTCACCGCCCGTTCCTACGCGCCGCCGTTCAGCGCAGCGTCCGTTATCACCCTCATCTGATGAATTACGGAAAAAAAACGTAAACTTTATAGTTTTTTTGGCGCGCTTATTTCACCGCCCGTTCCTATGCGCCGCCGTTCAGCGCAGCGTCCGTTATCACGCTCAATGAGGATGAGAGCTGGCTACAGGTGCCTCCAGGGCGACACGTAGCCAGCCCTCACCCTTGGAATAGCTCAATGAGGACGAGAGCTGGCTACAGGTGCCTCCAGGGCGACCCCTAGCCAGCCCTCACCCTTGGAATAGCTCAATGAGGATGAGAGCTGGCTACAGGTGCCTCCAGGGCGACCCGTAGCCAGCCCTCACCCTTGGAATAGCTCAATGAGGATGAGAGCTGGCTACAGGTGCCTCCAGGGCGACCCGTAACCAGCCCACACCTTTGGAATAGCTCAATGAGGATGAGAGCTGGCTACAGGTGCCTCCAGGGCGACCCGTAGCCAGCCCTCACCCTTGGAATAGCTCAATGAGGATGAGAGCTGGCTACAGGTGCCTCCATTGCGACCCCTAGCCAGCCCTCACCCTTGGAATAGCTCAATGAGGATGAGAGCTGGCTACAGGTGCCTCCAGGGCGACCCCTAGCCAGCCCTCACCATTGGAATAGCTCAATGAGGATGAGAGCTGACTACAGGTGCCTCCAGGGCGACCCCTAGCCAGCCCTCACCCTTGGAATAGCTCAATGAGGATGAGAGCTGGCTACAGGTGCCTCCAGGGCGACCCGTATCCAGCCCTCACCCTTGGAATAGCTCAATGAGGATGAGAGCTGGCTACAGGTTTGATGATACCAAAAGCACTTAAAATTCAATCTGCAACAAAAAAAAGTCGCTCTGACGCCGCCGTTAAGGGCTGCGTTCGTTATCACGCTCATCAGATAAATTACGGAAAAAAAACGTAAACTTTATAGTTTTTTTGGCGCGCTTATTTCACTGCCTTTTCCTACGCGCCGCCGTTCAGCACAGCTTCCGTTATCATGCTCATCTAATGAATTATGGAAAAAAACGTAAACTTTATAGTTTCTTTGGCGCGCTTATTTCACCGCCCGTTCCTACGCGCCGCGGATCAGCCCACCTTCCGTTATCACGCTCATCTGATGAATTACGGAAAAAAAACGTAAACCTTATAGTTTTTTTGGCGCGCTTATTTCACCGCCCGTTCCTACGCGCCGCCGTTCAGCGCAGCTTCCGTTATCACGCTCATCTAATGAATTATGGAAAAAAGTAAACTTTATAGTTTTTTGGCACGCTTATTTCACCGCCTGTAACTACGCGCCACCGTTCAGCGCAGCTTCCGTTATCACGCTCATCTGATGAATTACGGAAAAAAAACGTAAACTTTATAGTTTTTTTGGCGCGCTTATTTCACCGCCCGTTCCTACGCTTCGCCGTTCAGCGCAGCGTCCGTTATCACGCTCATCTGATGAATTACAGAAAAAAAACGTAAACTTTATCGTTTTTTTGGTGCACTTATTTCACCGCCCGTTCCTACGTGCCGCTGTTCAGCACAGCATCCGTTATCATGCTCATCTGATGAATTACGGAAAAAAAACGTAAACTTTATAGTTTTTTTGGCGCGCTTATTTCACCGTCCGTTCCTACGCGCCGCCGTTCAGCGCAGCGTCCGTTATCACGCTCATCTGATGAATTACAGAAATAAAACGTAAACTTTATAGTTTTTTTGGCGCACTTATTTCACCGCCCGTTCCTACGTGCCGCCGTTCAGCACAGCAACCGTTATCACGCTCATCTGATGGATTACGGAAAAAAAACGTAAACTTTATAGTTGTTTAGGCGCGCTTATTTCACCGCCCGTTCCTACGCGCCGCCATTCAGTGCAGCGTCCGTTATCACGCTCATCTGATGAATTACGGAAAAAAACCTTAAACTTTATAGTTTTTTTGGCGCGCTTATTTCACCGCCCGTTCCTACGCCACGGTTTTTACACAACTTTAAGTGTTTTACAACATGGTCACATGCTCTATTTACTTTTACCTATTTTTGATATGAAATATGGGCTCCATCTATGGATGTGATTATTGGCCTCAATACCAGTGATTATTGCTGCCATTTTTGTGTCTTTTTAATTAATGATGTAATAAAATTGCAACTTTTTAAATGCCTTTAATTAAACTCCTTATTCTCATTTGATTATATGGTCACAATCTGTGTTAAAAGAGTTAGTGTTTTACAAGGTCAGGCAGCAGCACATTGAAAGTCCTAATCTCAGTGAAACAACAGAGACAAAAATGCTACCTCATCATCCCCTCCCCCCATCACAGCCTTTCCACCGAAGGATAAGTGAAAAATCTCCTTATTGTGTGTTTCCTGTGAGGGTCTATCATGAACGAGTGAATGGCTTTTAAAGCACAGCTGCCATCCAGTGTTCAATTTCCAGAAATGCAGCTGAATTCTGGCTGACAAGTAATGAATGATATTTAAAGCACAGATGCCATCTGGTGGTCATTTCCAAGTGATGAAATGTTGTGAGGGCTGGCTAAATGGCTTGTTTTTCGGACCTGGAACAGACGAGGTTTTTGCAAGCCTTTTTTCGGAGCCTTAATGGCGTCGGATCGACCCGGGGCGGCGTGCAGAGCATCTCCCGGGCTGGATCTGTAAAATGGCGAGCGTTGCGTCGTCCAGCGGCAAAGTTTTTTCGTGAGGGCTGGCTATTGTAGGTGAGAGCTGGCTATTAAAGAAGATGGCAGAGAGGATTTCTTTGGAAAAATCTTTTCATCTCGAAACGTTACGAAAAAAGTACAGCGCGTCCGGCATGTGATAAGAGTGCAGCACGCCGAATATCGACGTCCAGCTCCAAACCGCGTGCGTTCCAGAGCCAGAAAACTGTAGCGCGGACGCCGAGGCTTAATCGCAAATTCCGGAGATGCTCGTCCCCTCGGGACGAGTGTGGGAGCGCCTGACGCGAATCTGGTCAAAAAACGCAAACATTTCCAAAATCCAAAGGTCCAGCTGTTGACATGCGGAATGCATTTGGGGCCCCTATGACATGCGGCATGCTTTTTTGGCCCCCATGACATGCGGCATGCACGTGGGGCCTCCATGATATGTAAAATGCATTTGGGGCCCCCATGACATGCTTCATGCATGTGGGGCCCAAATGACATGCGACATGCATTTGGGGTACCCAAGACATGCGGCATGCATGTTGGGCCCCCATGACATGCCTCAAGCACTTGGGGCCCCCATGTCATGCACTTTTGCACTTGTGATGTTCCAGTGGCTTACTTGGTTATTGCGCCTGTCTTATAAACAAGAGTTCATGAGTTCTGATTCTCAGAGAGTTTTTTCATTTACTTACTAATAAGCTTCCTATAGAGCCAATGTAAATTTGCATTGATTTTGGGCTTGAGATAGTGCAATTGTGAGATATAGAATCTGTATTACGTGTTCATCAAGAACAATACGTCATGATGCGCTGCAAAGATTGCCATTAAGAATAACATAGTGAAACCAATGGATTTCTTTTTGAACTTACCTAATAGTGATTCATTGGTCATTGCCCTTCTTGACAACCTTTTGCACTTGTGATGTTCCAGTGGCTTACTTGGTTATTGCGCCTGTCCTATAAACATGAGTTCTAATTCTCAGAGAGTTTTTTCATTTACTTACTAATAAGCTTCCTATAGAGCCAATGTAAATTTGCATTGATTTTGGGCTTGAGATAGTGCAATTGTGAGATATAGAATCTGTATTACGTGTTCATCAAGAACAATATGTCATTACAAGCTGTTTAGATTGGCATTAAGAATAGCATAGTAAAACCAATGGATTTCTTTTTGAACTTACCTAATAGTGATTCATTGGTCACTGCCCTTCTTGACATAAATTTGCACCTGTGATGATGCTGTGGCTTACTGGGTTAATGCACCTGTCTTGTAAAAAGGATTTCATGAGTTCTAATCCTTGGAGAGTATTTTTCATTTACTTACTAATAAGCTTCCTATGGAGCAATGGAAATTTGCATTGATTTTGAGATATAGAATCTGTATTACGTGTTCATCAAGAACAATACGTCATGAGCGCTGCAAAGATTGGCATTAAGAATAACATAGTGAAACCAATGGATTTCTTTTTGAACTTACCTAATAGTGATTCATTGGTCATTGCCCTTCTTGACAACCTTTTGCACTTGTGATGTTCCAGTGGCTTATTTGGTTATTGCGCCTGTCTTATAAACAGGAGTTCATGAGTTTTAATTCTCAGAGAGTTTTTTCATTTACTTACTAATAAGCTTCCTATAGAGACAATGGAAATTTGCATTGATTTTGTTCTTGAGATAGTGAAATTGTGAGATATAGAATCTGTATTAAGTGTTCATCAAGAACAATACGTCATGATGCGCTGCAAAGATTGGCATTAAGAATAACATAGTGAAACCAATGGATTTCTTTTTGAACTTACCCAATAGTGATTCAATGTTCACTGCCCTTCTTGACATCACTTTGCACTTGTGATGTTCCAATGGCTTAGTGGGTTAATGCCCCTGTCTTTTAAACAGGAGTTCATGAGTTCTAGTCCTCAGAGAGCTGTTTTTCATTTACTTACCAATAAGTTTCCTATAGAGCCAATGCAAATTTCCATTGATTTTGGGATTGAGATAGTGCAATTGTGAGATAGAATCTGTACTAAGTGTTCATAAAGAAAAATATGTCATTACAAGCTGTTTAGATTGGCATTAAGAATAGCATAGTAAAACCAATGGATTTCTTTTTGAACTTACCTAATAGTGATTCATTCGTCACTGCCCTTCTTGACATAAATTTGCACCTGTGATGTTGCTGTGGCTTACTGGGTTAATGCACCTGTCTTGTAAAAAGTATTTCATGAGTTCTAATCCTTGGAGAGACTTTTTCATTTACTTACTAATAAGCTTCCTATGGAGCCAATGTAAATTTGCATTGATTTTGGGATTGAGATAGTGCAATTGTGAGATATAGAATCTGTATTACGTGTTCATCAAGAACAATACGTCATGATGCGCTGCAAAGATTGGCATTAAGAATAACATGGTGAAACCAATGGATTTCTTTTTGAACTTACCAATAGTGATTCAATGTTCACTGCCCTTCTTGACATCACTTTTCACTTGTGATGTTCCAATGGCTTAGTGGGTTAATCCCCCTGTCTTTTAAACAGGAGTTCATGAGTTCTAGTCCTCAGAGAGCTCTTTTTCATTTACTTACCAATAAGTTTCCTATAGAGCCAATGCAAATTTCCATTGATTTTGGGATTGAGATAGTGCAATTGTGAGATAGAATCTGTACTAAGTGTTCATAAAGAAAAATATGTCATTACAAGCTGTTTAGATTGGCATTAAGAATAGCATAGTAAAACCAATGGATTTCTTTTTGAACTTACCTAATAGTGATTCATTCGTCACTGCCCTTCTTGACATAAATTTGCACCTGTGATGTTGCTGTGGCTTACTGGGTTAATGCACCTGTCTTGTAAAAAGTATTTCATGAGTTCTAATCCTTGGAGAGACTTTTTCATTTACTTACTAATAAGCTTCCTATGGAGCCAATGTAAATTTGCATTGATTTTGGGATTGAGATAGTGCAATTGTGAGATATAGAATCTGTATTACGTGTTCATCAAGAACAATACGTCATGATGCGCTGCAAAGATTGGCATTAAGAATAACATGGTGAAACCAATGGATTTCTTTTTGAACTTACCAATAGTGATTCAATGTTCACTGCCCTTCTTGACATCACTTTTCACTTGTGATGTTCCAATGGCTTAGTGGGTTAATCCCCCTGTCTTTTAAACAGGAGTTCATGAGTTCTAGTCCTCAGAGAGCTCTTTTTCATTTACTTACCAATAAGTTTCCTATAGAGCCAATGGAAATTTCCATTGATTTTGGGATTGAGATAGTGCAATTGTGAGATAGAATCTGTACTAAGTGTTCATAAAGAACAATATGTCATTACAAGCTGTTTAGATTGGCATTAAGAATAGCATAGTAAAACCAATGGATTTCTTTTTGAACTTACCTAATAGTGATTCATTGGTCACTGCCCTTCTTGACATAAATTTGCACCTGTGATGTTGCTGTGGCTTACTCGGTTAATGCACCTGTCTTGTAAAAAGGATTTCATGAGTTCTAATCCTTGGAGAGTCTTTTTCATTTACTTAGTGATAAGCTTCCTATGGAGCCAATGTAAATTTGTATTGATTTTGGGATTGAGATAGTGCAATTGTGAAATATAGAATCTGTATTACGTGTTCATCAAGAACAATACGTCATGATGCGCTGCAAAGATTGGCATTAAGAATAACATAGTGAAACCAATGGATTTCTTTTTGAACTTATCTAATAGTGATTCAATGTTCGCTGCCCTTCTTGACATCGCTTCGCACTTGTGTTGTTCCAATGGCTGAGTGGGTTAATGCCCCTGTCTTTTAAACAGGAGTTCATGAATTCTAGTCCTCAGAGAGCTTTTTTTTATTTACTTACCAACAAGTTTCCTATAGAGCCAATGGAAATTTGCATTGATTTTTGGATTGAGATATTGCAATTGTGAGATAGAATCTGTACTAAGTGTTCATAAAGAACAATATGTCATTACAAGCTGTTTAGATTGGCATTAAGAATAACATAGTAAAACCAATGGATTTCTATTTGAACTTACCTAATAGTGATTCATTGGTCACTGCCCTTCTTGACATAAATTTGCACCTGTGATGTTGCTGTGGCTTACTGGGTTAATGCTCTTGTTTTGTAAAAAGGATTTCATGAGTTCTAATCCTTGGAGAGTCTTTTTCATTTACTTACTAATAAGCTTCCTATGGAGCAATGGAAATTTGCATTGATTTTGAGATATTGAATCTGTATTACGTGTTCATCAAGAACAATACGTCATGATGCGCTGCAAAGATTGGCATTAAGAATAACATAGTGAAACCAAAGGATTTCTTTGTGAACTTACCTAATAGTGATTCATTGGTCATTGCCCTTCTTGACAACCTTTTGCACTTGTGATGTTCCAGTGGCTTACTTGGTTATTGTGCCTGTCTTATAAACAGGAGTTCATGAGTTCTAATTCTCAGAGAGTTTTTTCATTTACTTACTAATAAGCTTCCTATAGAGACAATGGAAATTTGCATTGATTTTGGGCTTGAGATAGTGCAATTGTGAGATATAGATCTGTATTACGTGTTCATCAAGAACAATACGTCATGATGCGCTGCAAAGATTGGCATTAAGAATAACATAGTGAAACCAATGGATTTTTTTTGAACTTACCAATAGTGATTCAATGTTCACTGCCCTTCTTGACATCACTTTGCACTTGTGATGTTCCAATGGCTTAGTGGGTTAATGCCCCTATCTTTTAAACAGGAGTTCATGAGTTCTAGTCCTCAGAGAGCTCTTTTTCATTTACTTACCAATAAGTTTCCTATAGAGCCAATGGAAATTTCCATTGATTTTGGGATTGAGATAGTGCAATTGTGAGATAGAATCTGTACTAAGTGTTCATAAAGAACAATATGTCATTACAAGCTGTTTAGATTGGCATTAAGAATAGCATAGTAAAACCAATGGATTTCTTTTTGAACTTACCTAATAGTGATTCATTGGTCACTGCCCTTCTTCACATAAATTTGCACCTGTGATGTTGCTGTGGCCTACTGGGTTAATGCACCTGTCTTGTAAAAAGGATTTCATGAGTTCTAATCTTTGGAGAGTCTTTTTCATTTACTTACTGATAAGCTTCCTATGGAGCCAATGTAAATTTGCATTGATTTTGGGATTGAGATAGTGCAATTGTGAGATATAGAATCTGTATTACGTGTTCATCAAGAATAATACGTCATGATGCGCTGCAAAGATTGGCATTAAGAATAACATAGTGAAACCAATGGATTTCTTTTTGAACTTATCTAATAGTGATTCAATGTTCGCTGACTTCTTGACATCACTTTGCACTTGTGATGTTCCAATGGCTTAGTGGGTTAATGCCCCTGTCTTTTAAACAGAAGTTCATGAATTCTAGTCCTCAGAGAGCTCTTTTTCATTTACTTACCAATAAGTTTCCTATAGAGCCAATGGAAATTTGCATTGGTTTTTGGATTGAGATATTGCAATTGTGAGATAGAATCTGTACTAAGTGTTCATAAAGAACAATATGTCATTACAAGCTGTTTAGATTGGCATTAAGAATAACATAGTAAAACCAATGGATTTCTATTTGAACTTACCTAATAGTGATTCATTGGTCACTGCCCTTCTTGACATAAATTTGCACCTGTGACGTTGCTGTGGCTTACTGGGTTAATGCACCTGTCTTGTAAAAAGGATTTCATGAGTTCTAATCCTTGGAGAGTCTTTTTCATTTACTTAGTGATAAGCTTCCTATGGAGCCAATGTAAATTTGTATTGATTTTGGGATTGAGATAGTGCAATTGTGAGATATAGAATCTGTATTACGTGTTCATCAAGAACAATACGTCATGATGCGCTGCAAAGATTGGCATTAAGAATAACATAGTGGAACCAATGGATTTCTTTTTGAACTTATCTAATAGTGATTCAATGTTCGCTGCCCTTCTTGACATCGCTTCGCACTTGTGTTGTTCCAATGACTTAGTGGGTTAATGCCCCTGTCTTTTAAACAGGAGTTCATGAATTCTAGTCCTCAGAGAGCTTTTTTTTATTTACTTACCAATAAGTTTCCTATAGAGCCAATGGAAATTTGCATTGATTTTTGGATTGAGATATTGCAATTGTGAGATAGAATCTGTACTAAGTGTTCATAAAGAACAATATGTCATTACAAGCTGTTTAGATTGGCATTAAGAATAACATAGTAAAACCAATGGATTTCTATTTGAACTTACCTAATAGTGATTCATTGGTCACTGCCCTTCTTGACATAAATTTGCACCTGTGATGTTGCTGTGGCTTACTGGGTTAATGCTCTTGTTTTGTAAAAAGGATTTCATGAGTTCTAATCCTTGGAGAGTCTTTTTCATTTACTTACTGATAAGCTTCCTATGGAGCCAATGTAAATTTGCATTGATTTTGGGATTGAGATAGTGCAATTGTGAGATATAGAATCTGTATTACGTGTTCATCAAGAACAACACGTCATGATGCGCTGCAAAGATTGGCATTAAGAATAACATAGTGAAACCAATGGATTTCTTTTTGAACTTACCAATAGTGATTCAATGTTCACTGCCCTTCTTGACATCAGTTGGCACTTGTGATGTTCCAATGGCTTAGTGTGTTAATACCCCTATCTTTTAAACAGGAGTTCATGAGTTCTAGTCCTCAGAGAGCTCTTTTTCATTTACTTACCAATAAGTTTCCTATAGAGCCAATGGAAATTTCCATTGATTTTGGGATTGAGATAGTGCAATTGTGAGATAGAATCTGTACTAAGTGTTCATAAAGAACAATATGTCATTACAAGCTGTTTAGATTGGCATTAAGAATAGCATAGTAAAACCAATGGATTTCTTTTTGAACTTACCTAATAGTGATTCATTGGTCAATGCCCTTCTTGACATAAATTTGCACCTGTGATGTTGCTGTGGCTTACTGGGTTAATGCACCTGTGTTGTAAAAAGTATTTCATGAGTTCTAATCCTTGGAGAAACTTTTTCATTTACTTACTAATAAGCTTCCTATGGAGCCAATGTAAATTTGCATTGATTTTGGGATTGAAATATTGCAATTGTGAGATAGAATCTGTACTAAGTGTTCATAAAGAACAATATGTCATTACAAGCTGTTTAGATTGGCATTAAGAATAACATAGTAAAACCAATGGATTTCTATTTGAACTTACCTAATAGTGATTCATTGGTCACTGCCCTTCTTGACATAAATTTGCATCTGTGATGTTGCTGTGGCTTACTGGGTTAATGCTCCTGTCTTGTAAAAAGGATCTCATGAGTTCTAATCCTTGGAGAGTCTTTTGCATTTACTTACTAATAAGCTTCCTATGGAGCAATGGAAATTTGCATTGATTTTGAGATATAGAATCTGTATTACGTGTTCATCAAGAACAATACGTCATGATGCGCTGCAAAGATTGGCATTAAGAATAACATAGTGAAACTAATGGATTTCTTTTTGAACTTACCTAATAGTGATTCATTGGTCATTGCCCTTCTTGACAACCTTTCGCACTTGTGATGTTCCAGTGGTTTACTTGGTTATTGCACCTGTTTTATAAACAGGAGTTCATGAGTTCTAATTCTCAGAGAGTTTTTTCATTTACTTACTAATAAGCTTCCTATAGAGTCAATGGAAATTTGCATTGATTTTGGGCTTGAGATAGTGCAATTGTGAGATATAGAATCTGTATTACGTGTTCATCAAGAACAATACGTCATGATGCGCTGCAAAGATTGTCATTAAGAATAACATAGTGAAACCAATGGATTTATTTTTGAACTTGCCAATAGTGATTCAATGTTCACTGCCCTTCTTGACATCACTTTGCACTTGTGATGTTTCAATTGCTTAGTGGGTTAATGCCCCTGTCTTTTAAACAGGAGTTCATGAGTTCTAGTCCTCAGAGAGCTCTTTTTCATTTACTTACCAATAAGTTTCCTATAGAGCCAATGGAAATTTCCATTGATTTTGGGATTGAGATAGTGCAATTGTGAGATAGAATCTGTACTAAGTGTTCATAAAGAACAATATGTCATTACAAGCTGTTTAGATTGGCATTAAGAATAGCATAGTAAAACCAATGGATTTCTTTTTGAACTTACCTAATAGTGATTCATTGGTCACTGCCCCTCTTGAAATAAATTTGCACTTGTGATGTTTCTGTGGCTTACTGGGTTAATGCGCCTGTCTTGTAAAAAGGATTTCATGAGTTCTAATCCTTGGAGAGTCTTTTTCATTTACTTACTGATAAGCTTCCTATGGAGCCAATGTAAATTTGCATTGATTTTGGGATTGAGATAGTGCAATTGTGAGATATAGAATCTGTATTACGTGTTCATCAAGAACAACACGTCATGATGCGCTGCAAAGATTGGCATTAAGAATAACATAGTGAAACCAATGGATTTCTTTTTGAACTTACCAATAGTGATTCAATGTTCACTGCCCTTCTTGACATCACTTTGCACTTGTGATGTTCCAATGGCTTAGTGGGTTAATGCCCCTGTCTTTTAAACAGGAGTTCATGAATTCTAGTCCTCAGAGAGTTCTTTTTCATTTACTTACCAATAAGTTTACTATAGAGCCAATGGAAATTTGCATTGATTTTTGGATTGAGATATTGCAATTGTGAGATAGAATCTGTACTAAGTGTTCATAAAGAACAATATGTCATTACAAGCTGTTTAGATTGGCATTAAGAATAACATAGTAAAACCAATGGATTTCTATTTGAACTTACCTAATAGTGATTCATTGGTCACTGCATTTCTTGACATAAATTTGCACCTGTGATGTTGCTGTGGCTTACTGGGTTAATGCTCATGTCTTGTAAAAAGGATTTCATGAGTTCTAATCCTTGGAGAGTTTTTTTCATTTACTTACTAATAAGCTTAATATGGAGCAATGGAAATTTGCATTGATTTTGAGATATAGAATCTGCATTACGTGTTCATCAAGAACAATACGTCATGATGCGCTGCAAAGATTGGCATTAAGAATAACATAGTGAAACCAATGGATTTCTTTTTGAACTTACCTAATAGTGATTCATTGGTCATTGCCCTTCTTGACAACCTTTTGCACTTGTGATGTTCCAGTGGCTTACTTGGTTATTGCGCCTGTCTTATAAACAGGAGTTCATGAGTTCTAATTCTCAGAGAGTTTTTTCATTTACTTACTAATAAGCTTCCTATAGAGCCAATGAAAATTTGCATTGATTTTGGGCTTGAGATAGTGCAATTGTGAGATATAGAATCTGTATTACGTGTTCATCAAGAACAATACGTCATGATGCGGTGCAAAGATTTGCATTAAGAATAACATAGTGAAACCAATGGATTTCTTTTTGAACTTACCAATAGTGATTCAATGTTCACTGCCCTTCTTGACATCACTTTGCACTTGTGATGTTCCAATGGCTTAGTGGGTTAATGCCCCTGTCTATTAAACAGGAGTTCATGAGTTCTAGTCCTCAGAGAGCTCTTTTTCATTTACTTACCAATAAGTTTCCTATAGAGCCAATGGAAATTTCCATTGATTTTGGGATTGAGATAGTGCAATTGTGAGATATAGAATCTGTATTACGTGTTCATCAAGAACAATACGTCATGATGCACTGCAAAGATTGGCATTAAGAATAACATAGTGAAACCAATGGATTTGTTTTTGAACTTACCAATAGTGATTCAATGTTCACTGCCCTTCTTGACATCACTTTGCACTTGTGATGTTCCAATGGCTTAGTGGGTTAATGCCCCTGTCTTTTAAACAGGAGTTCATGAACTCTAGTCCTCAGAGAGCTCTTTTTCATTTACTTACCAATAAGTTTCCTATAGAGCCAATGGAAATTTGCATTGATTTTTGGATTGAGATATTGCAATTGTGAGATAGAATCTGTACTAAGTGTTCATAAAGAACAATATGTCATTACAAGCTGTTTAGATTGGCATTAAGAATAGCATAGTAAAACCAATGGATTTCTTTTTGAACTTACCTAATAGTGATTCATTGGTCACTGCCCTTCTTGACATAAATTTGCACCTGTGATGTTGCTGTGGCTTACTGGGTTAATGCTCCTGTCTTGTAAAAAGGATCTCATGAGTTCTAATCCTTGGAGAGTTCTTTTCATTTACTTACTGATAAGCTTCCTATGGAGCGAATGTAAATTTGCATTGCTTTTGGGATTGAGATAGTGCAATTGTGAGATATAGAATCTGTATTACGTGTTCATCAAGAACAATACGTCATGATGCGCTGCAAAGATTGGCATTAAGAATAACATAGTGAAACCAATGGATTTCTTTTTGAACTTATCTAATAGTGATTCAATGTTCGCTGCCTTCTTGACATCACTTTGCACTTGTGATGTTCCAATGGCTTAGTGGGTTAATCCCCCTGTCTTTTAAACAGGTGTTCATGAATTCTAGTCCTCAGAGAGCTGTTTTTCATTTACTTACCAATAAGTTTCTTATAGAGCCAATGGAAATTTGCATTGATTTTTGGATTGAGATATTGCAATTGTGAGATAGAATCTGTACTAATTGTTCATAAAGAACAATATGTCATTACAAGCTGTTTAGATTGGCATTAAGAATAACATAGTAAAACCAATGGATTTCTATTTGAACTTACCTAATAGTGATTCATTGGTCACTGCCCTTCTTGACATAAATTTGCACCTGTGATGTTGCTGTGGCTTACTGGGTTAATGCTCCTGTCTTGTAAAAAGGATCTCATGAGTTCTAATCCTTGGAGAGTCTTTTTCATTTACTTACTAATAAGCTTCCTATGGAGCAATGGAAATTTGCATTGATTTTGAGATATAGAATCTGTATTACGTGTTCTTCAAGAACAATACGTCATGATGCGCTGCAAAGATTGGCATTAAGAATAACATAGTGAAACCAATGGATTTCTATTTGAACTTACCTAATAGTGATTCATTGGTCACTGCCCTTCTTGACATAAATTTGCACCTGTGATGTTGCTGTGGCTTACTGGGTTAATGCTCCTGTCTTGTAAAAAGGATCTCATGAGTTCTAATCCTTGGAGAGTTTTTTTCATTTACTTACTGATAAGCTTCCTATGGAGCGAATGTAAATTTGCATTGCTTTTGGGATTGAGATAGTGCAATTGTGAGATATAGAATCTGTATTACGTGTTCATCAAGAACAATACGTCATGATGCGCTGCAAAGATTGGCATTAAGAATAACATAGTGAAACCAATGGATTTCTTTTTGAACTTATCTAATAGTGATTCAATGTTCGCTGCCTTCTTGACATCACTTTGCACTTGTGATGTTCCAATGGCTTAGTGGGTTAATCCCCCTGTCTTTTAAACAGGTGTTCATGAATTCTAGTCCTCAGAGAGCTGTTTTTCATTTACTTACCAATAAGTTTCTTATAGAGCGAATGGAAATTTGCATTGATTTTTGGATTGAGATATTGCAATTGTGAGATAGAATCTGTACTAATTGTTCATAAAGAACAATATGTCATTACAAGCTGTTTAGATTGGCATTAAGAATAACATAGTAAAACCAATGGATTTCTATTTGAACTTACCTAATAGTGATTCATTGGTCACTGCCCTTCTTGACATAAATTTGCACCTGTGATGTTGCTGTGGCTTACTGGGTTAATGCTCCTGTCTTGTAAAAAGGATCTCATGAGTTCTAATCCTTGGAGAGTCTTTTTCATTTACTTACTAATAAGCTTCCTATGGAGCAATGGAAATTTGCATTGATTTTGAGATATAGAATCTGTATTACGTGTTCTTCAAGAACAATACGTCATGATGCGCTGCAAAGATTGGCATTAAGAATAACATAGTGAAACCAATGGATTTCTTTTTGAACTTACCTAATAGTGATTCATTGGTCATTGACCTTCTTGACAACCTTTTGCACTTGTGATGTTCCAGTGGCTTACTTGGTTATTGCGCCTGTCTTATAAACAGGAGTTCATGAGTTCTAATTCTCAGAGAGTTTTTTCATTTACTTACTAATAAGCTTCCTATAGAGCCAATGGAAATTTGCATTGATTTTGGGTTGAGATAGTGCAATTGTGAGATATAGAATCTGTATTACGTGTTCATCAAGAACAATACGTCATGATGCGGTGCAAAGATTTGCATTAAGAATAACATAGTGAAACCAATGGATTTCTTTTTGAACTTACCAATAGTGATTCAATGTTCACAGCCCTTCTTGACATCAATTTGCATTTGTGATGTTCCAATGGTTTAGTGGGTTAATGCCCCTATCTATTAAACAGGAGTTCATGAGTTCTAGTCCTCAGAGAGCTCTTTTTCATTTACTTACCAATAAGTTTCCTATAGAGCCAATGGAAATTTCCATTGATTTTGGGATTGAGATAGTGCAATTGTGAGATAGAATCTGTACTAAGTGTTCATAAAGAACAATATGTCATTACAAGCTGTTTAGATTGGCATTAAGAATAGCATAGTAAAACCAATGGATTTCTTTTTGAACTTACCTAATAGTGATTCATTGGTCACTGCCCTTCTTGACATAAATTTGCACCTGTGATGTTGCTGTGGCTTACTGGGTTAATGCACCTGTCTTGTAAAAAGGATTTCATGAGTTCTAATCCTTGGAGAGTTTTTTTCATTTACTTACTAATAAGCTTCCTATGGAGCAATGGAAATTTGCATTGATTTTGAGATATAGAATCTGTATTACGTGTTCATCAAGAACAATACGTCATGATGCGCTGCAAAGATTGGCATTAAGAATAACATAGTGAAACCAATGGATTTCTTTTTGAACTTACCTAATAGTGATTCATTGGTCATTGCCCTTCTTGACAACCTTTTGCACTTTTGATGTTCCAGTGGCTTACTTGGTTATTGCGCCTGTCTTATAAACAGGAGTTTATGAGTTCTAATTCTCAGAGAGTTTTTTCATTTACTTACTAATAAGCTTCTTATAGAGCCAATGGAAATTTGCATTGATTTTGGGCTTGAGATAGTGCAATTGTGAGATATAGAATCTGTATTACGTGTTCATCAAGAACAATACGTCATTATGCGGTGCAAAGATTTGCATTAAGAATAACATAGTGAAACCAATGGATTTCTTTTTGAACTTACCAATAGTGATTCAATGTTCACTGCCCTTCTTGACATCACTTTGCACTTGTGATGTTCCAATGGTTTAGTGGGTTAATGCCCCTGTCTATTAAACAGAAGTTCATGGGTTCTAGTCCTCAGAGAGCTCTTTTTCATTTACTTACCAATAAGTTTAAAATAGAGCCAATGGAAATTTCCATTGATTTTGGGATTGAGATAGTGCAATTGTGAGATATAGAATCTGTATTACGTGTTCATCAAGAACAATACGTCATGATGCGCTGCAAAGATTGGCATTAAGAATAACATAGTGAAACCAATGGATTTCTTTTTGAACTTACCAATAGTGATTCAATGTTCACTGCCCTTCTTGACATCACTTTGCACTTGTGTTGTTCCAATGGCTTAGTGGGTTAATGCCCCTGTCTATTAAACAGGAGTTCATGAGTTCTAGTCCTCAGAGAGCTCTTTTTTATTTACTTACCAATAAGTTTCCTATAGAGCCAATGGAAATTTCCATTGATTTTGGGATTGAGATAGTGCAATTGTGAGATAGAATCTGTACTAAGTGTTCATAAAGAACAATATGTCATTACAAGCTGTTTAGATTGGCATTAAGAATAGCATAGTAAAACCAATGGATTTCTTTTTGAACTTACCTAATAGTGATTCATTGGTCACTGCCCTTCTTGACATAAATTTGCACCTGTGATGTTGCTGTGGCTTACTGGGTTAATGCACCTGTCTTGTAAAAAGGATTTCATGAGTTCTAATCCTTGGAGAGTCTTTTTCATTTACTTACTGATAAGCTACCTATGGAGCCAATGTAAATTTGCATTGCTTTTGGGATTGAGATAGTGCAATTGTGAGATATAGAATCTGTATTACGTGTTCATCAAGAACAATACGTCATGATGCGCTGCAAAGATTGGCATTAATAATAACATAGTGAAACCAATGGATTTCTTTTTGAACTTATCTAATAGTGATTCAATGTTCGCTGCCTTCTTGACATCACTTTGCACTTGTGATGTTCCAATGGCTTAGTGGGTTAATCCCCCTGTCTTTTAAACAGGAGTTCATGAATTCTAGTCCTCAGAGAGCTCTTTTTCATTTACTTACCAATAAGTTTCCTATAGAGCCAATGGAAATTTGCATTGATTTTTGGATTGAGATATTGCAATTGTGAGATAGAATCTGTACTAAGTGTTCATAAAGAACAATATGTCATTACAAGCTGTTTAGATTGGCATTAAGAATAACATAGTAAAATCAATGGATTTCTATTTGAACTTACCTAATAGTGATTCATTGGTCACTGCCCTTCTTGACATAAATTTGCACCTGTGATGTTGCTGTGGCTTACTGGGTTAATGCTCCTGTCTTGTAAAAAGGATCTCATGAGTTCTAATCCTTGGAGAGTCTTTTTCATTTACTTACTAATAAGCTTCCTATGGAGCAATGGAAATTTGCATTGATTTTGAGATATAAAATCTGTATTACGTGTTCATCAAGAACAATACGTCATGATGCGCTGCAAAGATTGGCATTAAGAATAACATAGTGAAACCAATGGATTTCTTTTTGAACTTACCTAATAGTGATTCATTGGTCATTGCCCTTCTTGACAACCTTTTGCACTTGTGATGTTCCAGTGGCTTACTTGGTTATTGCGCCTGTCTTATAAACAGGAGTTCATGAGTTCTAGTTCTCAGAGAGTTTTTTCATTTACTTACTAATAAGCTTCCTATAGAGCCAATGAAAATTTGCATTGATTTTGGGCTTGAGATAGTGCAATTGTGAGATATAGAATCTGTATTACGTGTTCATCAAGAACAATACGTCATGATGCGGTGCAAAGATTTGCATTAAGAATAACATAGTGAAACCAATGGATTTCTTTTTGAACTTACCAATAGTGATTCAATGTTCACAGCCCTTCTTGACATCACTTTGCATTTGTGATGTTCCAATGGTTTAGTGGGTTAATGCCCCTGTCTATTAAACAGGAGTTCATGAGTTCTAGTCCTCAGAGAGTTCTTTTTCATTTACTTACCAATAAGTTTCCTATAGAGCCAATGGAAATTTCCATTGATTTTGGGATTGAGATAGTGCAATTGTGAGATATAGAATCTGTATTACGTGTTCATCAAGAACAATACGTCATGATGCGCTGCAAAGATTGGCATTAAGAATAACATAGTGAAACCAATGGATTTCTTTTTGAACTTACCAATAGTGATTCAATGTTCACTGCCCTTCTTGACATCACTTTGCACTTGTGTTGTTCCAATGGCTTAGTGGGTTAATGCCCCTGTCTATTAAACAGGAGTTCATGAGTTCTAGTCCTCAGAGAGCTCTTTTTCATTTACTTACCAATAAGTTTCCTATAGAGCCAATGGAAATTTCCATTGATTTTGGGATTGAGATAGTGCAATTGTGAGATAGAATCTGTACTAAGTGTTCATAAAGAACAATATGTCATTACAAGCTGATTAGATTGGCATTAAGAATAGTATAGTAAAACCAATGGATTTCTTTTTGAACTTACCTAATAGTGATTCATTGGTCACTGCCCTTCTTGACATAAATTTGCACCTGTGATGTTGCTGTGGCTTACTGGGTTAATGCACCTGTCTTGTAAAAAGGATTTCATGAGTTCTAATCCTTGGAGAGTTTTTTTCATTTACTTACTGATAAGCTTCCTATGGAGCCAATGTAAATTTGCATTGCTTTTGGGATTGAGATAGTGCAATTGTGAGATATAGAATCTGTATTACGTGTTCATCAAGAACAATACGTCATGATGAGCTGCAAAGATTGGCATTAAGAATAACATAGTGAAACCAATGGATTTCTTTTTGAACTTATCTAATAGTGATTCAATGTTCGCTGCCTTCTTGACATCACTTTGCACTTGTGATGTTCCAATGGCTTAGTGGGTTAATCCCTCTGTCTTTTAAACAGGTGTTCATGAATTCTAGTCCTCAGAGAGCTGTTTTTCATTTACTTACCAATAAGTTTCTTATAGAGCCAATGGAAATTTGCATTGATTTTTGGATTGAGATATTGCAATTGTGAGATAGAATCTGTACTAAGTGTTCATAAAGAACAATATGTCATTACAAGCTGTTTAGATTGGCATTAAGAATAACATAGTAAAACCAATGGATTTCTATTTGAACTTACCTAATAGTGATTCATTGGTCACTGCCCTTCTTGACATAAATTTGCACCTGTGATGTTCCTGTGGCTTACTGGGTTAATGCTCCTGTCTTGTAAAAAGGATCTCATGAGTTCTAATCCTTGGAGAGTCTTTTTCATTTACTTACTAATAAGCTTCCTATGGAGCAATGGAAATTTGCATTGATTTTGAGATATAGAATCTGTATTACGTGTTCATCAAGAACAATACGTCATGATGCGCTGCAAAGATTGGCATTAAGAATAACATAGTGAAACCAATGGATTTCTTTTTGAACTTACCTAATAGTGATTCATTGGTCATTGCCCTTCTTGACAACCTTTTGCACTTGTGATGTTCCAGTGGCTTACTTGGTTATTGCGCCTGTCTTATAAACAGGAGTTCATGAGTTCTAATTCTCAGAGAGTTTTTTCATTTACTTACTAATAAGCTTCCTATAGAGCCAATGGAAATTTGCATTGATTTTGGGTTGAGATAGTGCAATTGTGAGATATAGAATCTGTATTACGTGTTCATCAAGAACAATACGTCATGATGCGGTGCAAAGATTTGCATTAAGAATAACATAGTGAAACCAATGGATTTCTTTTTGAACTTACCAATAGTGATTCAATGTTCACAGCCCTTCTTGACAACACTTTGCATTTGTGATTTTCCAATGGTTTAGTGGGTTAATGCCCCTGTCTATTAAACAGGAGTTCATGAGTTCTAGTCCTCAGAGAGCTCTTTTTCATTTACTTACCAATAAGTTTCCTATAGAGCCAATGGAAATTTCCATTGATTTTGGGATTGAGATATTGCAATTGTGAGATAGAATCTGTACTAAGTGTTCATAAAGAACAATATGTCATTACAAGCTGTTTAGATTGGCATTAAGAATAGCATAGTAAAACCAATGGATTTCTTTTTGAACTTACCTAATAGTGATTCATTGGTCACTGCCCTTCTTGACATAAATTTGCACCTGTGATGTTGCTGTGGCTTACTGGGTTAATGCACCTGTCTTCTAAAAAGGATTTCATGAGTTCTAATCCTTGGTGAGTCTTTTTCATTTACTTACTGATAAGCTTCCTATGGAGCCAATGTAAATTTGCATTGCTTTTGGGATTGAGATAGTGCAATTGTGAGATATAGAATCTGTATTACGTGTTCATCAAGAACAATACGTCATGATGCGCTGCAAAGATTGGCATTAAGAATAACATAGTGAAACCAATGGATTTCTTTTTGAACTTACCAATAGTGATTCAATGTTCACTGCCCTTCTTGACATCACTTTGCACTTGTGTTGTTCCAATGGCTTAGTGGGTTAATGCCCCTGTCTATTAAACAGGAGTTCATGAGTTCTAGTCCTCAGAGAGCTCTTTTTTATTTACTTACCAATAAGTTTCCTATAGAGCCAATGGAAATTTCCATTGATTTTGGGATTGAGATAGTGCAATTGTGAGATAGAATCTGTACTAAGTGTTCATAAAGAACAATATGTCATTACAAGCTGTTTAGATTGGCATTAAGAATAGCATAGTAAAACCAATGGATTTCTTTTTGAACTTACCTAATAGTGATTCATTGGTCACTGCCCTTCTTGACATAAATTTGCACCTGTGATGTTGCTGTGGCTTACTGGGTTAATGCACCTGTCTTGTAAAAAGGATTTCATGAGTTCTAATCCTTGGAGAGTCTTTTTCATTTACTTACTGATAAGCTACCTATGGAGCCAATGTAAATTTGCATTGCTTTTGGGATTGAGATAGTGCAATTGTGAGATATAGAATCTGTATTACGTGTTCATCAAGAACAATACGTCATGATGCGCTGCAAAGATTGGCATTAATAATAACATAGTGAAACCAATGGATTTCTTTTTGAACTTATCTAATAGTGATTCAATGTTCGCTGCCTTCTTGACATCACTTTGCACTTGTGATGTTCCAATGGCTTAGTGGGTTAATCCCCCTGTCTTTTAAACAGGAGTTCATGAATTCTAGTCCTCAGAGAGCTCTTTTTCATTTACTTACCAATAAGTTTCCTATAGAGCCAATGGAAATTTGCATTGATTTTTGGATTGAGATATTGCAATTGTGAGATAGAATCTGTACTAAGTGTTCATAAAGAACAATATGTCATTACAAGCTGTTTAGATTGGCATTAGGAATAACATAGTAAAACCAATGGATTTCTATTTGAACTTACCTAATAGTGATTCATTGGTCACTGCCCTTCTTGACATAAATTTGCACCTGTGATGTTGCTGTGGCTTACTGGGTTAATGCTCCTGTCTTGTAAAAAGGATCTCATGAGTTCTAATCCTTGGAGAGTCTTTTTCATTTACTTACTAATAAGCTTCCTATGGAGCAATGGAAATTTGCATTGATTTTGAGATATAGAATCTGTATTACGTGTTCATCAAGAACAATACGTCATGATGCGCTGCAAAGATTGGCATTAAGAATAACATAGTGAAACCAATGGATTTCTTTTTGAACTTACCTAATAGTGATTCATTGGTCATTGCCCTTCTTGACAACCTTTTGCACTTGTGATGTTCCAGTGGCTTACTTGGTTATTGCGCCTGTCTTATAAACAGGAGTTCATGAGTTCTAGTTCTCAGAGAGTTTTTTTCATTTACTTACTAATAAGCTTCCTATAGAGCCAATGGAAATTTGCATTGATTTTGGGCTTGAGATAGTGCAATTGTGAGATATAGAATCTGTATTACGTGTTCATCAAGAACAATACGTCATGATGCGGTGCAAAGATTTGCATTAAGAATAACATAGTGAAACCAATGGATTTATTTTTGAACTTACCAATAGTGATTCAATGTTCACAGCCCTTCTTGACATCACTTTGCATTTGTGATGTTCCAATGGTTTAGTGGGTTAATGCCCCTGTCTATTAAACAGGAGTTCATGAGTTCTAGTCCTCAGAGAGTTCTTTTTCATTTACTTACCAATAAGTTTCCTATAGAGCCAATGGAAATTTCCATTGATTTTGGGATTGAGATAGTGCAATTGTGAGATATAGAATCTGTATTACGTGTTCATCAAGAACAATACGTCATGATGCGCTGCAAAGATTGGCATTAAGAATAACATAGTGAAACCAATGGATTTCTTTTTGAACTTACCAATAGTGATTCAATGTTCACTGCCCTTCTTGACATCACTTTGCACTTGTGTTGTTCCAATGGCTTAGTGGGTTAATGCCCCTGTCTATTAAACAGGAGTTCATGAGTTCTAGTCCTCAGAGAGCTCTTTTTCATTTACTTACCAATAAGTTTCCTATAGAGCCAATGGAAATTTCCATTGATTTTGGGATTGAGATAGTGCAATTGTGAGATAGAATCTGTACTAAGTGTTCATAAAAACAATATGTCATTACAAGCTGTTTAGATTGGCATTAAGAATAGCATAGTAAAACCAATGGATTTCTTTTTGAACTTACCTAATAGTGATTCATTGGTCACTGCCCTTCTTGACATAAATTTGCACCTGTGATGTTGCTGTGGCTTACTGGGTTAATGCACCTGTCTTGTAAAAAGGATTTCATGAGTTCTAATCCTTGGAGAGTTTTTTTCATTTACTTACTGATAAGCTTCCTATGGAGCCAATGTAAATTTGCATTGCTTTTGGGATTGATATAGTGCAATTGTGAGATATAGAATCTGTATTACGTGTTCATCAAGAACAATACGTCATGATGCGCTGCAAAGATTGACATTAAGAATAACATAGTGAAACCAATGGATTTCTTTTTGAACTTACCAATAGTGATTCAATGTTCACAGCCCTTCTTGACAACACTTTGCATTTGTGATTTTCCAATGGTTTAGTGGGTTAATGCCCCTGTCTATTAAACAGGAGTTCATGAGTTCTAGTCCTCAGAGAGCTCTTTTTCATTTACTTACCAATAAGTTTCCTATAGAGCCAATGGAAATTTCCATTGATTTTGGGATTGAGATATTGCAATTGTGAGATAGAATCTGTACTAAGTGTTCATAAAGAACAATATGTCATTACAAGCTGTTTAGATTGGCATTAAGAATAGCATAGTAAAACCAATGGATTTCTTTTTGAACTTACCTAATAGTGATTCATTGGTCACTGCCCTTCTTGACATAAATTTGCACCTGTGATGTTGCTGTGGCTTACTGGGTTAATGCACCTGTCTTCTAAAAAGGATTTCATGAGTTCTAATCCTTGGTGAGTCTTTTTCATTTACTTACTGATAAGCTTCCTATGGAGCCAATGTAAATTTGCATTGCTTTTGGGATTGAGATAGTGCAATTGTGAGATATAGAATCTGTATTACGTGTTCATCAAGAACAATACGTCATGATGCGCTGCAAAGATTGGCATTAAGAATAACATAGTGAAACCAATGGATTTCTTTTTGAACTTACCAATAGTGATTCAATGTTCACTGCCCTTCTTGACATCACTTTGCACTTGTGTTGTTCCAATGGCTTAGTGGGTTAATGCCCCTGTCTATTAAACAGGAGTTCATGAGTTCTAGTCCTCAGAGAGCTCTTTTTTATTTACTTACCAATAAGTTTCCTATAGAGCCAATGGAAATTTCCATTGATTTTGGGATTGAGATAGTGCAATTGTGAGATAGAATCTGTACTAAGTGTTCATAAAGAACAATATGTCATTACAAGCTGTTTAGATTGGCATTAAGAATAGCATAGTAAAACCAATGGATTTCTTTTTGAACTTACCTAATAGTGATTCATTGGTCACTGCCCTTCTTGACATAAATTTGCACCTGTGATGTTGCTGTGGCTTACTGGGTTAATGCACCTGTCTTGTAAAAAGGATTTCATGAGTTCTAATCCTTGGAGAGTCTTTTTCATTTACTTACTGATAAGCTACCTATGGAGCCAATGTAAATTTGCATTGCTTTTGGGATTGAGATAGTGCAATTGTGAGATATAGAATCTGTATTACGTGTTCATCAAGAACAATACGTCATGATGCGCTGCAAAGATTGGCATTAATAATAACATAGTGAAACCAATGGATTTCTTTTTGAACTTATCTAATAGTGATTCAATGTTCGCTGCCTTCTTGACATCACTTTGCACTTGTGATGTTCCAATGGCTTAGTGGGTTAATCCCCCTGTCTTTTAAACAGGAGTTCATGAATTCTAGTCCTCAGAGAGCTCTTTTTCATTTACTTACCAATAAGTTTCCTATAGAGCCAATGGAAATTTGCATTGATTTTTGGATTGAGATATTGCAATTGTGAGATAGAATCTGTACTAAGTGTTCATAAAGAACAATATGTCATTACAAGCTGTTTAGATTGGCATTAGGAATAACATAGTAAAACCAATGGATTTCTATTTGAACTTACCTAATAGTGATTCATTGGTCACTGCCCTTCTTGACATAAATTTGCACCTGTGATGTTGCTGTGGCTTACTGGGTTAATGCTCCTGTCTTGTAAAAAGGATCTCATGAGTTCTAATCCTTGGAGAGTCTTTTTCATTTACTTACTAATAAGCTTCCTATGGAGCAATGGAAATTTGCATTGATTTTGAGATATAGAATCTGTATTACGTGTTCATCAAGAACAATACGTCATGATGCGCTGCAAAGATTGGCATTAAGAATAACATAGTGAAACCAATGGATTTCTTTTTGAACTTACCTAATAGTGATTCATTGGTCATTGCCCTTCTTGACAACCTTTTGCACTTGTGATGTTCCAGTGGCTTACTTGGTTATTGCGCCTGTCTTATAAACAGGAGTTCATGAGTTCTAGTTCTCAGAGAGTTTTTTTCATTTACTTACTAATAAGCTTCCTATAGAGCCAATGGAAATTTGCATTGATTTTGGGCTTGAGATAGTGCAATTGTGAGATATAGAATCTGTATTACGTGTTCATCAAGAACAATACGTCATGATGCGGTGCAAAGATTTGCATTAAGAATAACATAGTGAAACCAATGGATTTATTTTTGAACTTACCAATAGTGATTCAATGTTCACAGCCCTTCTTGACATCACTTTGCATTTGTGATGTTCCAATGGTTTAGTGGGTTAATGCCCCTGTCTATTAAACAGGAGTTCATGAGTTCTAGTCCTCAGAGAGTTCTTTTTCATTTACTTACCAATAAGTTTCCTATAGAGCCAATGGAAATTTCCATTGATTTTGGGATTGAGATAGTGCAATTGTGAGATATAGAATCTGTATTACGTGTTCATCAAGAACAATACGTCATGATGCGCTGCAAAGATTGGCATTAAGAATAACATAGTGAAACCAATGGATTTCTTTTTGAACTTACCAATAGTGATTCAATGTTCACTGCCCTTCTTGACATCACTTTGCACTTGTGTTGTTCCAATGGCTTAGTGGGTTAATGCCCCTGTCTATTAAACAGGAGTTCATGAGTTCTAGTCCTCAGAGAGCTCTTTTTCATTTACTTACCAATAAGTTTCCTATAGAGCCAATGGAAATTTCCATTGATTTTGGGATTGAGATAGTGCAATTGTGAGATAGAATCTGTACTAAGTGTTCATAAAAACAATATGTCATTACAAGCTGTTTAGATTGGCATTAAGAATAGCATAGTAAAACCAATGGATTTCTTTTTGAACTTACCTAATAGTGATTCATTGGTCACTGCCCTTCTTGACATAAATTTGCACCTGTGATGTTGCTGTGGCTTACTGGGTTAATGCACCTGTCTTGTAAAAAGGATTTCATGAGTTCTAATCCTTGGAGAGTTTTTTTCATTTACTTACTGATAAGCTTCCTATGGAGCCAATGTAAATTTGCATTGCTTTTGGGATTGATATAGTGCAATTGTGAGATATAGAATCTGTATTACGTGTTCATCAAGAACAATACGTCATGATGCGCTGCAAAGATTGACATTAAGAATAACATAGTGAAACCAATGGATTTCTTTTTGAACTTATCTAATAGTGATTCAATGTTCGCTGCCTTCTTGACATCACTTTGCACTTGTGATGTTCCAATGGCTTAGTGGGTTAATCCCCCTG
This sequence comes from Phyllobates terribilis, assembly GCF_046119375.1. NCBI lineage: Eukaryota > Metazoa > Chordata > Amphibia > Anura > Dendrobatidae > Phyllobates > Phyllobates terribilis. The sequence continues at coordinate 333,736,878 of NW_027362764.1, read as the reverse complement.
TCTTTTAAACAGGAGTTCATGAATTCTAGTCCTCAGAGAGCTCTTTTTCATTTACTTACCAATAAGTTTCCTATAGAGCCAATGGAAATTTCCATTGATTTTGGGATTGAGATAGTGCAATTGTGAGATAGAATCTGTACTAAGTGTTCATAAAGAACAATATGTCATTACAAGCTGATTAGATTGGCATTAAGAATAGTATAGTAAAACCAATGGATTTCTTTTTGAACTTACCTAATAGTGATTCATTGGTCACTGCCCTTCTTGACATAAATTTGCACCTGTGATGTTGCTGTGGCTTACTGGGTTAATGCACCTGTCTTGTAAAAAGGATTTCATGAGTTCTAATCCTTGGAGAGTTTTTTTCATTTACTTACTGATAAGCTTCCTATGGAGCCAATGTAAATTTGCATTGCTTTTGGGATTGAGATAGTGCAATTGTGAGATATAGAATCTGTATTACGTGTTCATCAAGAACAATACGTCATGATGCGCTGCAAAGATTGGCATTAAGAATAACATAGTGAAACCAATGGATTTCTTTTTGAACTTATCTAATAGTGATTCAATGTTCGCTGCCTTCTTGACATCACTTTGCACTTGTGATGTTCCAATGGCTTAGTGGGTTAATCCCTCTGTCTTTTAAACAGGTGTTCATGAATTCTAGTCCTCAGAGAGCTGTTTTTCATTTACTTACCAATAAGTTTCTTATAGAGCCAATGGAAATTTGCATTGATTTTTGGATTGAGATATTGCAATTGTGAGATAGAATCTGTACTAAGTGTTCATAAAGAACAATATGTCATTACAAGCTGTTTAGATTGGCATTAAGAATAACATAGTAAAACCAATGGATTTCTATTTGAACTTACCTAATAGTGATTCATTGGTCACTGCCCTTCTTGACATAAATTTGCACCTGTGATGTTCCTGTGGCTTACTGGGTTAATGCTCCTGTCTTGTAAAAAGGATCTCATGAGTTCTAATCCTTGGAGAGTCTTTTTCATTTACTTACTAATAAGCTTCCTATGGAGCAATGGAAATTTGCATTGATTTTGAGATATAGAATCTGTATTACGTGTTCATCAAGAACAATACGTCATGATGCGCTGCAAAGATTGGCATTAAGAATAACATAGTGAAACCAATGGATTTCTTTTTGAACTTACCTAATAGTGATTCATTGGTCATTGCCCTTCTTGACAACCTTTTGCACTTGTGATGTTCCAGTGGCTTACTTGGTTATTGCGCCTGTCTTATAAACAGGAGTTCATGAGTTCTAATTCTCAGAGAGTTTTTTCATTTACTTACTAATAAGCTTCCTATAGAGCCAATGGAAATTTGCATTGATTTTGGGTTGAGATAGTGCAATTGTGAGATATAGAATCTGTATTACGTGTTCATCAAGAACAATACGTCATGATGCGGTGCAAAGATTTGCATTAAGAATAACATAGTGAAACCAATGGATTTCTTTTTGAACTTACCAATAGTGATTCAATGTTCACAGCCCTTCTTGACATCACTTTGCATTTGTGATTTTCCAATGGTTTAGTGGGTTAATGCCCCTGTCTATTAAACAGGAGTTCATGAGTTCTAGTCCTCAGAGAGCTCTTTTTCATTTACTTACCAATAAGTTTCCTATAGAGCCAATGGAAATTTCCATTGATTTTGGGATTGAGATATTGCAATTGTGAGATAGAATCTGTACTAAGTGTTCATAAAGAACAATATGTCATTACAAGCTGTTTAGATTGGCATTAAGAATAGCATAGTAAAACCAATGGATTTCTTTTTGAACTTACCTAATAGTGATTCATTGGTCACTGCCCTTCTTGACATAAATTTGCACCTGTGATGTTGCTGTGGCTTACTGGGTTAATGCACCTGTCTTCTAAAAAGGATTTCATGAGTTCTAATCCTTGGTGAGTCTTTTTCATTTACTTACTGATAAGCTTCCTATGGAGCCAATGTAAATTTGCATTGCTTTTGGGATTGAGATAGTGCAATTGTGAGATATAGAATCTGTATTACGTGTTCATCAAGAACAATACGTCATGATGCGCTGCAAAGATTGGCATTAAGAATAACATAGTGAAACCAATGGATTTCTTTTTGAACTTACCAATAGTGATTCAATGTTCACTGCCCTTCTTGACATCACTTTGCACTTGTGTTGTTCCAATGGCTTAGTGGGTTAATGCCCCTGTCTATTAAACAGGAGTTCATGAGTTCTAGTCCTCAGAGAGCTCTTTTTTATTTACTTACCAATAAGTTTCCTATAGAGCCAATGGAAATTTCCATTGATTTTGGGATTGAGATAGTGCAATTGTGAGATAGAATCTGTACTAAGTGTTCATAAAGAACAATATGTCATTACAAGCTGTTTAGATTGGCATTAAGAATAGCATAGTAAAACCAATGGATTTCTTTTTGAACTTACCTAATAGTGATTCATTGGTCACTGCCCTTCTTGACATAAATTTGCACCTGTGATGTTGCTGTGGCTTACTGGGTTAATGCACCTGTCTTGTAAAAAGGATTTCATGAGTTCTAATCCTTGGAGAGTCTTTTTCATTTACTTACTGATAAGCTACCTATGGAGCCAATGTAAATTTGCATTGCTTTTGGGATTGAGATAGTGCAATTGTGAGATATAGAATCTGTATTACGTGTTCATCAAGAACAATACGTCATGATGCGCTGCAAAGATTGGCATTAATAATAACATAGTGAAACCAATGGATTTCTTTTTGAACTTATCTAATAGTGATTCAATGTTCGCTGCCTTCTTGACATCACTTTGCACTTGTGATGTTCCAATGGCTTAGTGGGTTAATCCCCCTGTCTTTTAAACAGGAGTTCATGAATTCTAGTCCTCAGAGAGCTCTTTTTCATTTACTTACCAATAAGTTTCCTATAGAGCCAATGGAAATTTGCATTGATTTTTGGATTGAGATATTGCAATTGTGAGATAGAATCTGTACTAAGTGTTCATAAAGAACAATATGTCATTACAAGCTGTTTAGATTGGCATTAGGAATAACATAGTAAAACCAATGGATTTCTATTTGAACTTACCTAATAGTGATTCATTGGTCACTGCCCTTCTTGACATAAATTTGCACCTGTGATGTTGCTGTGGCTTACTGGGTTAATGCTCCTGTCTTGTAAAAAGGATCTCATGAGTTCTAATCCTTGGAGAGTCTTTTTCATTTACTTACTAATAAGCTTCCTATGGAGCAATGGAAATTTGCATTGATTTTGAGATATAGAATCTGTATTACGTGTTCATCAAGAACAATACGTCATGATGCGCTGCAAAGATTGGCATTAAGAATAACATAGTGAAACCAATGGATTTCTTTTTGAACTTACCTAATAGTGATTCATTGGTCATTGCCCTTCTTGACAACCTTTTGCACTTGTGATGTTCCAGTGGCTTACTTGGTTATTGCGCCTGTCTTATAAACAGGAGTTCATGAGTTCTAGTTCTCAGAGAGTTTTTTTCATTTACTTACTAATAAGCTTCCTATAGAGCCAATGGAAATTTGCATTGATTTTGGGCTTGAGATAGTGCAATTGTGAGATATAGAATCTGTATTACGTGTTCATCAAGAACAATACGTCATGATGCGGTGCAAAGATTTGCATTAAGAATAACATAGTGAAACCAATGGATTTATTTTTGAACTTACCAATAGTGATTCAATGTTCACAGCCCTTCTTGACATCACTTTGCATTTGTGATGTTCCAATGGTTTAGTGGGTTAATGCCCCTGTCTATTAAACAGGAGTTCATGAGTTCTAGTCCTCAGAGAGTTCTTTTTCATTTACTTACCAATAAGTTTCCTATAGAGCCAATGGAAATTTCCATTGATTTTGGGATTGAGATAGTGCAATTGTGAGATATAGAATCTGTATTACGTGTTCATCAAGAACAATACGTCATGATGCGCTGCAAAGATTGGCATTAAGAATAACATAGTGAAACCAATGGATTTCTTTTTGAACTTACCAATAGTGATTCAATGTTCACTGCCCTTCTTGACATCACTTTGCACTTGTGTTGTTCCAATGGCTTAGTGGGTTAATGCCCCTGTCTATTAAACAGGAGTTCATGAGTTCTAGTCCTCAGAGAGCTCTTTTTCATTTACTTACCAATAAGTTTCCTATAGAGCCAATGGAAATTTCCATTGATTTTGGGATTGAGATAGTGCAATTGTGAGATAGAATCTGTACTAAGTGTTCATAAAAACAATATGTCATTACAAGCTGTTTAGATTGGCATTAAGAATAGCATAGTAAAACCAATGGATTTCTTTTTGAACTTACCTAATAGTGATTCATTGGTCACTGCCCTTCTTGACATAAATTTGCACCTGTGATGTTGCTGTGGCTTACTGGGTTAATGCACCTGTCTTGTAAAAAGGATTTCATGAGTTCTAATCCTTGGAGAGTTTTTTTCATTTACTTACTGATAAGCTTCCTATGGAGCCAATGTAAATTTGCATTGCTTTTGGGATTGATATAGTGCAATTGTGAGATATAGAATCTGTATTACGTGTTCATCAAGAACAATACGTCATGATGCGCTGCAAAGATTGACATTAAGAATAACATAGTGAAACCAATGGATTTCTTTTTGAACTTATCTAATAGTGATTCAATGTTCGCTGCCTTCTTGACATCACTTTGCACTTGTGATGTTCCAATGGCTTAGTGGGTTAATCCCCCTGTCTTTTAAACAGGAGTTCATGAATTCTAGTCCTCAGAGAGCTCTTTTTCATTTACTTACCAATAAGTTTCCTATAGAGCCAATGGAAATTTCCATTGATTTTGGGATTGAGATAGTGCAATTGTGAGATAGAATCTGTACTAAGTGTTCATAAAGAACAATATGTCATTACAAGCTGATTAGATTGGCATTAAGAATAGTATAGTAAAACCAATGGATTTCTTTTTGAACTTACCTAATAGTGATTCATTGGTCACTGCCCTTCTTGACATAAATTTGCACATGTGATGTTGCTGTGGCTTACTGGGTTAATGCACCTGTCTTGTAAAAAGGATTTCATGAGTTCTAATCCTTGGAGAGTTTTTTTCATTTACTTACTGATAAGCTTCCTATGGAGCCAATGTAAATTTGCATTGCTTTTGGGATTGAGATAGTGCAATTGTGAGATATAGAATCTGTATTACGTGTTCATCAAGAACAATACGTCATGATGCGCTGCAAAGATTGGCATTAAGAATAACATAGTGAAACCAATGGATTTCTTTTTGAACTTATCTAATAGTGATTCAATGTTCGCTGCCTTCTTGACATCACTTTGCACTTGTGATGTTCCAATGGCTTAGTGGGTTAATCCCTCTGTCTTTTAAACAGGTGTTCATGAATTCTAGTCCTCAGAGAGCTGTTTTTCATTTACTTACCAATAAGTTTCTTATAGAGCCAATGGAAATTTGCATTGATTTTTGGATTGAGATATTGCAATTGTGAGATAGAATCTGTACTAAGTGTTCATAAAGAACAATATGTCATTACAAGCTGTTTAGATTGGCATTAAGAATAACATAGTAAAACCAATGGATTTCTATTTGAACTTACCTAATAGTGATTCATTGGTCACTGCCCTTCTTGACATAAATTTGCACCTGTGATGTTCCTGTGGCTTACTGGGTTAATGCTCCTGTCTTGTAAAAAGGATCTCATGAGTTCTAATCCTTGGAGAGTCTTTTTCATTTACTTACTAATAAGCTTCCTATGGAGCAATGGAAATTTGCATTGATTTTGAGATATAGAATCTGTATTACGTGTTCATCAAGAACAATACGTCATGATGCGCTGCAAAGATTGGCATTAAGAATAACATAGTGAAACCAATGGATTTCTTTTTGAACTTACCTAATAGTGATTCATTGGTCATTGCCCTTCTTGACAACCTTTTGCACTTGTGATGTTCCAGTGGCTTACTTGGTTATTGCGCCTGTCTTATAAACAGGAGTTCATGAGTTCTAATTCTCAGAGAGTTTTTTCATTTACTTACTAATAAGCTTCCTATAGAGCCAATGGAAATTTGCATTGATTTTGGGTTGAGATAGTGCAATTGTGAGATATAGAATCTGTATTACGTGTTCATCAAGAACAATACGTCATGATGCGGTGCAAAGATTTGCATTAAGAATAACATAGTGAAACCAATGGATTTCTTTTTGAACTTACCAATAGTGATTCAATGCTCACAGCCCTTCTTGACATCACTTTGCATTTGTGATTTTCCAATGGTTTAGTGGGTTAATGCCCCTGTCTATTAAACAGGAGTTCATGAGTTCTAGTCCTCAGAGAGCTCTTTTTCATTTACTTACCAATAAGTTTCCTATAGAGCCAATGGAAATTTCCATTGATTTTGGGATTGAGATATTGCAATTGTGAGATAGAATCTGTACTAAGTGTTCATAAAGAACAATATGTCATTACAAGCTGTTTAGATTGGCATTAAGAATAGCATAGTAAAACCAATGGATTTCTTTTTGAACTTACCTAATAGTGATTCATTGGTCACTGCCCTTCTTGACATAAATTTGCACCTGTGATGTTGCTGTGGCTTACTGGGTTAATGCACCTGTCTTCTAAAAAGGATTTCATGAGTTCTAATCCTTGGTGAGTCTTTTTCATTTACTTACTGATAAGCTTCCTATGGAGCCAATGTAAATTTGCATTGCTTTTGGGATTGAGATAGTGCAATTGTGAGATATAGAATCTGTATTACGTGTTCATCAAGAACAATACGTCATGATGCGCTGCAAAGATTGGCATTAATAATAACATAGTGAAACCAATGGATTTCTTTTTGAACTTATCTAATAGTGATTCAATGTTCGCTGCCTTCTTGACATCACTTTGCACTTGTGATGTTCCAATGGCTTAGTGGGTTAATCCCCCTGTCTTTTAAACATGAGTTCATGAATTCTAGTCCTCAGAGAGCTCTTTTTCATTTACTTACCAATAAGTTTCCTATAGAGCCAATGGAAATTTGCATTGATTTTTGGATTGAGATATTGCAATTGTGAGATAGAATCTGTACTAAGTGTTCATAAAGAACAATATGTCATTACAAGCTGTTTAGATTGGCATTAAGAATAACATAGTAAAACCAATGGATTTCTATTTGAACTTACCTAATAGTGATTCATTGGTCACTGCCCTTCTTGACATAAATTTGCACCTGTGATGTTGCTGTGGCTTACTGGGTTAATGCTCCTGTCTTGTAAAAAGGATCTCATGAGTTCTAATCCTTGGAGAGTCTTTTTCATTTACTTACTAATAAGCTTCCTATGGAGCAATGGAAATTTGCATTGATTTTGAGATATAGAATCTGTATTACGTGTTCATCAAGAACAATACGTCATGATGCGCTGCAAAGATTGGCATTAAGAATAACATAGTGAAACCAATGGATTTCTTTTTGAACTTACCTAATAGTGATTCATTGGTCATTGCCCTTCTTGACAACTTTTTGCACTTGTGATGTTCCAGTGGCTTACTTGGTTATTGCGCCTGTCTTATAAACAGGAGTTCATGAGTTCTAATTCTCAGAGAGTTTTTTCATTTACTTACTAATAAGCTTCCTATAGAGCCAATGGAAATTTGCATTGATTTTGTGCTTGAGATAGTGCAATTGTGAGATATAGAATCTGTATTACGTGTTCATCAAGAACAATACGTCATTATGCGGTGCAAAGATTTGCATTAAGAATAACATAGTGAAACCAATGGATTTCTTTTTGAACTTACCAATAGTGATTCAATGTTCACTGCCCTTCTTGACATCACTTTGCACTTGTGATGTTCCAATGGTTTAGTGGGTTAATGCCCCTGTCTATTAAACAGAAGTTCATGAGTTCTAGTTCTCAGAGAGCTCTTTTTCATTTACTTACCAATAAGTTTAAAATAGAGCCAATGGAAATTTCCATTGATTTTGGGATTGAGATAGTGCAATTGTGAGATATAGAATCTGTATTACGTGTTCATCAAGAACAATACGTCATGATGCGCTGCAAAGATTGGCATTAAGAATAACATAGTGAAACCAATGGATTTCTTTTTGAACTTACCAATAGTGATTCAATGTTCACTGCCCTTCTTGACATCACTTTGCACTTGTGTTGTTCCAATGGCTTAGTGGGTTAATGCCCCTGTCTATTAAACAGGAGTTCATGAGTTCTAGTCCTCAGAGAGCTCTTTTTTATTTACTTACCAATAAGTTTCCTATAGAGCCAATGGAAATTTCCATTGATTTTGGGATTGAGATAGTGCAATTGTGAGATAGAATCTGTACTAAGTGTTCATAAAGAACAATATGTCATTACAAGCTGTTTAGATTGGCATTAAGAATAGCATAGTAAAACCAATGGATTTCTTTTTGAACTTACCTAATAGTGATTCATTGGTCACTGCCCTTCTTGACATAAATTTGCACCTGTGATGTTGCTGTGGCTTACTGGGTTAATGCACCTGTCTTGTAAAAAGGATTTCATGAGTTCTAATCCTTGGAGAGTCTTTTTCATTTACTTACTGATAAGCTACCTATGGAGCCAATGTAAATTTGCATTGCTTTTGGGATTGAGATAGTGCAATTGTGAGATATAGAATCTGTATTACGTGTTCATCAAGAACAATACGTCATGATGCGCTGCAAAGATTGGCATTAATAATAACATAGTGAAACCAATGGATTTCTTTTTGAACTTATCTAATAGTGATTCAATGTTCGCTGCCTTCTTGACATCACTTTGCACTTGTGATGTTCCAATGGCTTAGTGGGTTAATCCCCCTGTCTTTTAAACAGGAGTTCATGAATTCTAGTCCTCAGAGAGCTCTTTTTCATTTACTTACCAATAAGTTTCCTATAGAGCCAATGGAAATTTGCATTGATTTTTGGATTGAGATATTGCAATTGTGAGATAGAATCTGTACTAAGTGTTCATAAAGAACAATATGTCATTACAAGCTGTTTAGATTGGCATTAGGAATAACATAGTAAAACCAATGGATTTCTATTTGAACTTACCTAATAGTGATTCATTGGTCACTGCCCTTCTTGACATAAATTTGCACCTGTGATGTTGCTGTGGCTTACTGGGTTAATGCTCCTGTCTTGTAAAAAGGATCTCATGAGTTCTAATCCTTGGAGAGTCTTTTTCATTTACTTACTAATAAGCTTCCTATGGAGCAATGGAAATTTGCATTGATTTTGAGATATAGAATCTGTATTACGTGTTCATCAAGAACAATACGTCATGATGCGCTGCAAAGATTGGCATTAAGAATAACATAGTGAAACCAATGGATTTCTTTTTGAACTTACCTAATAGTGATTCATTGGTCATTGCCCTTCTTGACAACCTTTTGCACTTGTGATGTTCCAGTGGCTTACTTGGTTATTGCGCCTGTCTTATAAACAGGAGTTCATGAGTTCTAGTTCTCAGAGAGTTTTTTTCATTTACTTACTAATAAGCTTCCTATTGAGCCAATGGAAATTTGCATTGATTTTGGGCTTGAGATAGTGCAATTGTGAGATATAGAATCTGTATTACGTGTTCATCAAGAACAATACGTCATGATGCGGTGCAAAGATTTGCATTAAGAATAACATAGTGAAACCAATGGATTTATTTTTGAACTTACCAATAGTGATTCAATGTTCACAGCCCTTCTTGACATCACTTTGCATTTGTGATGTTCCAATGGTTTAGTGGGTTAATGCCCCTGTCTATTAAACAGGAGTTCATGAGTTCTAGTCCTCAGAGAGTTCTTTTTCATTTACTTACCAATAAGTTTCCTATAGAGCCAATGGAAATTTCCATTGATTTTGGGATTGAGATAGTGCAATTGTGAGATATAGAATCTGTATTACGTGTTCATCAAGAACAATACGTCATGATGCGCTGCAAAGATTGGCATTAAGAATAACATAGTGAAACCAATGGATTTCTTTTTGAACTTACCAATAGTGATTCAATGTTCACTGCCCTTCTTGACATCACTTTGCACTTGTGTTGTTCCAATGGCTTAGTGGGTTAATGCCCCTGTCTATTAAACAGGAGTTCATGAGTTCTAGTCCTCAGAGAGCTCTTTTTCATTTACTTACCAATAAGTTTCCTATAGAGCCAATGGAAATTTCCATTGATTTTGGGATTGAGATAGTGCAATTGTGAGATAGAATCTGTACTAAGTGTTCATAAAAACAATATGTCATTACAAGCTGTTTAGATTGGCATTAAGAATAGCATAGTAAAACCAATGGATTTCTTTTTGAACTTACCTAATAGTGATTCATTGGTCACTGCCCTTCTTGACATAAATTTGCACCTGTGATGTTGCTGTGGCTTACTGGGTTAATGCACCTGTCTTGTAAAAAGGATTTCATGAGTTCTAATCCTTGGAGAGTTTTTTTCATTTACTTACTGATAAGCTTCCTATGGAGCCAATGTAAATTTGCATTGCTTTTGGGATTGATATAGTGCAATTGTGAGATATAGAATCTGTATTACGTGTTCATCAAGAACAATACGTCATGATGCGCTGCAAAGATTGACATTAAGAATAACATAGTGAAACCAATGGATTTCTTTTTGAACTTATCTAATAGTGATTCAATGTTCGCTGCCTTCTTGACATCACTTTGCACTTGTGATGTTCCAATGGCTTAGTGGGTTAATCCCCCTGTCTTTTAAACAGGAGTTCATGAATTCTAGTCCTCAGAGAGCTCTTTTTCATTTACTTACCAATAAGTTTCCTATAGAGCCAATGGAAATTTGCATTGATTTTTGGATTGAGATATTGCAATTGTGAGATAGAATCTGTACTAAGTGTTCATTAAGAACAATATGTCATTACAAGCTGTTTAGATTGGCATTAAGAATAACATAGTAAAACCAATGGATTTCTATTTGAACTTACCTAATAGTGATTCATTGGTCACTGCCCTTCTTGACATAAATTTGCATCTGTGATATTGCTGTGGCTTACTGGGTTAATGCTCCTGTCTTGTAAAAAGGATCTCATGAGTTCTAATCCTTGGAGAGTCTTTTTCATTTACTTACTAATAAGCTTCCTATGGAGCAATGGAAATTTGCATTGATTTTGAGATATAGAATCTGTATTACGTGTTCATCAAGAACAATACGTCATGATGCGCTGCAAAGATTGGCATTAAGAATAACATAGTGAAACCAATGGATTTCTTTTTGAACTTACCTAATAGTGATTCATTGGTCATTGCCCTTCTTGACAACATTTTGCACTTGTGATGTTCCAGTGGCTTACTTGGTTATTGCGCCTGTCTTATAAACAGGAGTTCATGAGTTCTAATTCTCAGAGAGTTTTTTCATTTACTTACTAATAAGCTTCCTATAGAGCCAATGGAAATTTGCATTGATTTTGGGCTTGAGATAGTGCAATTGTGAGATATAGAATCTGTATTACGTGTTCATCAAGAACAATACGTCATTATGCGGTGCAAAGATTTGCATTAAGAATAACATAGTGAAACCAATGGATTTCTTTTTGAACTTACCAATAGTGATTCAATGTTCACTGCCCTTCTTGACATCACTTTGCACTTGTGATGTTCCAATGGTTTAGTGGGTTAATGCCCCTGTCTATTAAACAGAAGTTCATGAGTTCTTGTCCTCAGAGAGCTCTTTTTCATTTACTTACCAATAAGTTTAAAATAGAGCCAATGGAAATTTCCATTGATTTTGGGATTGAGATAGTGCAATTGTGAGATATAGAATCTGTATTACGTGTTCATCAAGAACAATACGTCATGATGCGCTGCAAAGATTGGCATTAAGAATAACATAGTGAAACCAATGGATTTCTTTTTGAACTTACCAATAGTGATTCAATGTTCACTGCCCTTCTTGACATCACTTTGCACTTGTGTTGTTCCAATGGCTTAGTGGGTTAATGCCCCTGTCTATTAAACAGGAGTTCATGAGTTCTAGTCCTCAGAGAGCTCTTTTTCATTTACTTACCAATAAGTTTCCTATAGAGCCAATGGAAATTTCCATTGATTTTGGGATTGAGATAGTGCAATTGTGAGATAGAATCTGTACTAAGTGTTCATAAAGAACAATATGTCATTACAAGCTGTTTAGATTGGCATTAAGAATAGCATAGTAAAACCAATGGATTTCTTTTTGAACTTACCTAATAGTGATTCATTGGTCACTGCCCTTCTTGACATAAATTTGCACCTGTGATGTTGCTGTGGCTTACTGGGTTAATGCACCTGTCTTGTAAAAAGGATTTCATGAGTTCTAATCCTTGGAGAGTCTTCTTCATTTACTTACTGATAAGCTTCCTATGGAGCCAATGTAAATTTGCATTGCTTTTGGGATTGAAATAGTGCAATTGTGAGATATAGAATCTGTATTACGTGTTCATCAAGAACAATACGTCATGATGCGCTGCAAAGATTGGCATTAATAATAACATAGTGAAACCAATGGATTTCTTTTTGAACTTATCTAATAGTGATTCAATGTTCGCTGCCTTCTTGACATCACTTTGCACTTGTGATGTTCCAATGGCTTAGTGGGTTAATCCCCCTGTCTTTTAAACAGGAGTTCATGAATTCTAGTCCTCAGAGAGCTCTTTTTCATTTACTTACCAATAAGTTTCCTATAGAGCCAATGGAAATTTGCATTGATTTTTGGATTGAGATATTGCAATTGTGAGATAGAATCTGTACTAAGTGTTCATAAAGAACAATATGTCATTACAAGTTGTTTAGATTGGCATTAAGAGTAACATAGTAAAACCAATGGATTTCTATTTGAACTTACCTAATAGTGATTCATTGGTCACTGCCCTTCTTGACATAAATTTGCACCTGTGATGTTGCTGTGGCTTACTGGGTTAATGCTCCTGTCTTGTAAAAAGGATCTCATGAGTTCTAATCCTTGGAGAGTCTTTTTCATTTACTTACTAATAAGCTTCCTATGGAGCAATGGAAATTTGCATTGATTTTGAGATATAGAATCTGTATTACGTGTTCATCAAGAACAATACGTCATGATGCGCTGCAAAGATTGGCATTAAGAATAACATAGTGAAACCAATGGATTTCTTTTTGAACTTACCTAATAGTGATTCATTGGTCATTGCCCTTCTTGACAACCTTTTGCACTTGTGATGTTCCAGTGGCTTACTTGGTTATTGCGCCTGTCTTATAAACAGGAGTTCATGAGTTCATGAGTTCTAGTTCTCTGAGAGTTTTTTCATTTACTTACTAATAAGCTTCCTATAGAGCCAATGGAAATTTGCATTGATTTTGGGCTTGAGATAGTGCAATTGTGAGATATAGAATCTGTATTACGTGTTCATCAAGAACAATACGTCATGATGCGGTGCAAAGATTTGCATTAAGAATAACATAGTGAAACCAATGGATTTCTTTTTGAACTTACCAATAGTGATTCAATGTTCACAGCCCTTCTTGACATCACTTTGCATTTGTGATGTTCCAATGGTTTAGTGGGTTAATGCCCCTGTCTATTAAACAGGAGTTCATGAGTTCTAGTCCTCAGAGAGCTGTTTTTCATTTACTTACCAATAAGTTTCCTATAGAGCCAATGGAAATTTCCATTGATTTTGGGATTGAGATAGTGCAATTGTGAGATATAGAATCTGTATTACGTGTTCATCAAGAACAATACGTCATGATGCGCTGCAAAGATTGGCATTAAGAATAAAATAGTGAAACCAATGGATTTCTTTTTGAACTTACCAATAGTTATTCAATGTTCACTGCCCTTCTTGACATCACTTTGCACTTGTGTTGTTCCAATGGCTTAGTGGGTTAATGCCCCTGTCTATTAAACAGGAGTTCATGAGTTCTAGTCCTCAGAGAGCTCTTTTTCATTTACTTACCAATAAGTTTCCTATAGAGCCAATGGAAATTTCCATTGATTTTGGGATTGAGATAGTGCAATTGTGAGATAGAATCTGTACTAAGTGTTCATAAAGAACAATATGTCATTACAAGCTGTTTAGATTGGCATTAAGAATAGCATAGTAAAACCAATGGATTTCTTTTTGAACTTACCTAATAGTGATTCATTGGTCACTGCCCTTCTTGACATAAATTTGCACCTGTGATGTTGCTGTGGCTTACTGGGTTAATGCACCTGTCTTGTAAAAAGGATTTCATGAGTTCTAATCCTTGGAGAGTTTTTTTCATTTACTTACTGATAAGCTTCCTATGGAGCCAATGTAAATTTGCATTGCTTTTGGGATTGATATAGTGCAATTGTGAGATATAGAATCTGTATTACGTGTTCATCAAGAACAATACGTCATGATGCGCTGCAAAGATTGACATTAAGAATAACATAGTGAAACCAATGGATTTCTTTTTGAACTTATCTAATAGTGATTCAATGTTCGCTGCCTTCTTGACATCACTTTGCACTTGTGATGTTCCAATGGCTTAGTGGGTTAATCCCCCTGTCTTTTAAACAGGAGTTCATGAATTCTAGTCCTCAGAGAGCTCTTTTTCATTTACTTACCAATAAGTTTCCTATAGAGCCAATGGAAATTTGCATTGATTTTTGGATTGAGATATTGCAATTGTGAGATAGAATCTGTACTAAGTGTTCATTAAGAACAATATGTCATTACAAGCTGTTTAGATTGGCATTAAGAATAACATAGTAAAACCAATGGATTTCTATTTGAACTTACCTAATAGTGATTCATTGGTCACTGCCCTTCTTGACATAAATTTGCATCTGTGATGTTGCTGTGGCTTACTGGGTTAATGCTCCTGTCTTGTAAAAAGGATCTCATGAGTTCTAATCCTTGGAGAGTCTTTTTCATTTACTTACTAATAAGCTTCCTATGGAGCAATGGAAATTTGCATTGATTTTGAGATATAGAATCTGTATTACGTGTTCATCAAGAACAATACGTCATGATGCGCTGCAAAGATTGGCATTAAGAATAACATAGTGAAACCAATGGATTTCTTTTTGAACTTACCTAATAGTGATTCATTGGTCATTGCCCTTCTTGACAACCTTTTGCACTTGTGATGTTCCAGTGGCTTACTTGGTTATTGCGCCTGTCTTATAAACAGGAGTTCATGAGTTCTAATTCTCAGAGAGTATTTTCATTTACTTACTAATAAGCTTCCTATAGAGCCAATGGAAATTTGCATTGATTTTGGGCTTGAGATATTGCAATTGTGAGATATAGAATCTGTATTACGTGTTCATCAAGAACAATACGTCATGATGCGGTGCAAAGATTTGCATTAAGAATAACATAGTGAAACCAATGGATTTCTTTTTGAACTTACCAATAGTGATTCAATGTTCACTGCCCTTCTTGACATCACTTTGCACTTGTGATGTTCTAATGGTTTAGTGGGTTAATGCCCCTGTCTATTAAACAGAAGTTCATGAGTTCTAGTCCTCAGAGTGCTCTTTTTCATTTACTTACCAATAAGTTTCCTATAGAGCCAATGGAAATTTCCATTGATTTTGGGATTGAGATAGTGCAATTGTGAGATATAGAATCTGTATTACGTGTTCATCAAGAACAATACGTCATGATGCGCTGCAAAGATTGGCATTAAGAATAACATAGTGAAACCAATGGATTTCTTTTTGAACTTACCAATAGTGATTCAATGTTCACTGCCCTTCTTGACATCACTTTGCACTTGTGTTGTTCCAATGGCTTAGTGGGTTAATGCCCCTGTCTATTAAACAGGAGTTCATGAGTTCTAGTCCTCAGAGAGCTCTTTTTCATTTACTTACCAATAAGTTTCCTATAGAGCCAATGGAAATTTCCATTGATTTTGGGATTGAGATAGTGCAATTGTGAGATAGAATCTGTACTAAGTGTTCATAAAGAACAATATGTCATTACAAGCTGTTTAGATTGGCATTAAGAATAGCATAGTAAAACCAATGGATTTCTTTTTGAACTTACCTAATAGTGATTCATTGGTCACTGCCCTTCTTGACATAAATTTGCACCTGTGATGTTGCTGTGGCTTACTGGGTTAATGCACCTGTCTTGTAAAAAGGATTTCATGAGTTCTAATCCTTGGAGAGTCTTTTTCATTTACTTACTGATAAGCTTCCTATGGAGCCAATGTAAATTTGCATTGCTTTTGGGATTGAGATAGTGCAATTGTGAGATATAGAATCTGTATTACGTGTTCATCAAGAACAATACGTCATGATGCGCTGCAAAGATTGGCATTAAGAATAACATAGTGAAACCAATGGATTTCTTTTTGAACTTACCTAATAGTGATTCATTGGTCATTGCCCTTCTTGACAACCTTTTGCACTTGTGATGTTCCAGTGGCTTACTTGGTTATTGCGCCTGTCTTATAAACAGGAGTTCATGAGTTCATGAGTTCTAGTTCTCTGAGAGTTTTTTCATTTACTTACTAATAAGCTTCCTATAGAGCCAATGGAAATTTGCATTGATTTTGGGCTTGAGATAGTGCAATTGTGAGATATAGAATCTGTATTACGTGTTCATCAAGAACAATACGTCATGATGCGGTGCAAAGATTTGCATTAAGAATAACATAGTGAAACCAATGGATTTCTTTTTGAACTTACCAATAGTGATTCAATGTTCACAGCCCTTCTTGACATCACTTCGCATTTGTGATGTTCCAATGGTTTAGTGGGTTAATGCCCCTGTCTATTAAACAGGAGTTCATGAGTTCTAGTCCTCAGAGAGCTGTTTTTCATTTACTTACCAATAAGTTTCCTATAGAGCCAATGGAAATTTCCATTGATTTTGGGATTGAGATAGTGCAATTGTGAGATATAGAATCTGTATTACGTGTTCATCAAGAACAATACGTCATGATGCGCTGCAAAGATTGGCATTAAGAATAACATAGTGAAACCAATGGATTTCTTTTTGAACTTACCAATAGTTATTCAATGTTCACTGCCCTTCTTGACATCACTTTGCACTTGTGTTGTTCCAATGGCTTAGTGGGTTAATGCCCCTGTCTATTAAACAGGAGTTCATGAGTTCTAGTCCTCAGAGAGCTCTTTTTCATTTACTTACCAATAAGTTTCCTATAGAGCCAATGGAAATTTCCATTGATTTTGGGATTGAGATAGTGCAATTGTGAGATAGAATCTGTACTAAGTGTTCATAAAGAACAATATGTCATTACAAGCTGTTTAGATTGGCATTAAGAATAGCATAGTAAAACCAATGGATTTCTTTTTGAACTTACCTAATAGTGATTCATTGGTCACTGCCCTTCTTGACATAAATTTGCACCTGTGATGTTGCTGTGGCTTACTGGGTTAATGCACCTGTCTTGTAAAAAGGATTTCATGAGTTCTAATCCTTGGAGAGTTTTTTTCATTTACTTACTGATAAGCTTCCTATGGAGCCAATGTAAATTTGCATTGCTTTTGGGATTGATATAGTGCAATTGTGAGATATAGAATCTGTATTACGTGTTCATCAAGAACAATACGTCATGATGCGCTGCAAAGATTGACATTAAGAATAACATAGTGAAACCAATGGATTTCTTTTTGAACTTATCTAATAGTGATTCAATGTTCGCTGCCTTCTTGACATCACTTTGCACTTGTGATGTTCCAATGGCTTAGTGGGTTAATCCCCCTCTCTTTTAAACAGGAGTTCATGAATTCTAGTCCTCAGAGAGCTCTTTTTCATTTACTTACCAATAAGTTTCCTATAGAGCCAATGGAAATTTCCATTGATTTTGGGATTGAGATAGTGCAATTGTGAGATAGAATCTGTACTAAGTGTTCATAAAGAACAATATGTCATTACAAGCTGTTTAGATTGGCATTAAGAATAGCATAGTAAAACCAATGGATTTCTTTTTGAACTTACCTAATAGTGATTCATTGGTCACTGCCCTTCTTGACATAAATTTGCACCTGTGATGTTGCTGTGGCTTACTGGGTTAATGCACCTGTCTTGTAAAAAGGATTTCATGAGTTCTAATCCTTGGAGAGTTTTTTTCATTTACTTACTGATAAGCTTCCTATGGAGCCAATGTAAATTTGCATTGCTTTTGGGATTGATATAGTGCAATTGTGAGATATAGAATCTGTATTACGTGTTCATCAAGAACAATACGTCATGATGCGCTGCAAAGATTGACATTAAGAATAACATAGTGAAACCAATGGATTTCTTTTTGAACTTATCTAATAGTGATTCAATGTTCGCTGCCTTCTTGACATCACTTTGCACTTGTGATGTTCCAATGGCTTAGTGGGTTAATCCCCCTGTCTTTTAAACAGGAGTTCATGAATTCTAGTCCTCAGAGAGCTCTTTTTCATTTACTTACCAATAAGTTTCCTATAGAGCCAATGGAAATTTGCATTGATTTTTGGATTGAGATATTGCAATTGTGAGATAGAATCTGTACTAAGTGTTCATTAAGAACAATATGTCATTACAAGTTGTTTAGATTGGCATTAAGAATAACATAGTAAAACCAATGGATTTCTATTTGAACTTACCTAATAGTGATTCATTGGTCACTGCCCTTCTTGACATAAATTTGCATCTGTGATGTTGCTGTGGCTTACTGGGTTAATGCTCCTGTCTTGTAAAAAGGATCTCATGAGTTCTAATCCTTGGAGAGTCTTTTTCATTTACTTACTAATAAGCTTCCTATGGAGCAATGGAAATTTGCATTGATTTTGAGATATAGAATCTGTATTACGTGTTCATCAAGAACAATACGTCATGATGCGCTGCAAAGATTGGCATTAAGAATAACATAGTGAAACCAATGGATTTCTTTTTGAACTTACCTAATAGTGATTCATTGGTCATTGCCCTTCTTGACAACCTTTTGCACTTGTGATGTTCCAGTGGCTTACTTGGTTATTGCGCCTGTCTTTTAAACAGGAGTTCATGAGTTCTAATTCTCAGAGAGTATTTTCATTTACTTACTAATAAGCTTCCTATAGAGCCAATGGAAATTTGCATTGATTTTGGGCTTGAGATATTGCAATTGTGAGATATAGAATCTGTATTACGTGTTCATCAAGAACAATACGTCATGATGCGGTGCAAAGATTTGCATTAAGAATAACATAGTGAAACCAATGGATTTCTTTTTGAACTTACCAATAGTGATTCAATGTTCACTGCCCTTCTTGACATCACTTTGCACTTGTGATGTTCTAATGGTTTAGTGGGTTAATGCCCCTGTCTATTAAACAGAAGTTCATGAGTTCTAGTCCTCAGAGTGCTCTTTTTCATTTACTTACCAATAAGTTTCCTATAGAGCCAATGGAAATTTCCATTGATTTTGGGATTGAGATAGTGCAATTGTGAGATATAGAATCTGTATTACGTGTTCATCAAGAACAATACGTCATGATGCGCTGCAAAGATTGGCATTAAGAATAACATAGTGAAACCAATGGATTTCTTTTTGAACTTACCAATAGTGATTCAATGTTCACTGCCCTTCTTGACATCACTTTGCACTTGTGTTGTTCCAATGGCTTAGTGGGTTAATGCCCCTGTCTATTAAACAGGAGTTAATGAGTTCTAGTCCTCAGAGAGCTCTTTTTCATTTACTTACCAATAAGTTTCCTATAGAGCCAATGGAAATTTCCATTGATTTTGGGATTGAGATAGTGCAATTGTGAGATAGAATCTGTACTAAGTGTTCATAAAGAACAATATGTCATTACAAGCTGTTTAGATTGGCATTAAGAATAGCATAGTAAAACCAATGGATTTCTTTTTGAACTTACCTAATAGTGATTCATTGGTCACTGCCCTTCTTGACATAAATTTGCACCTGTGATGTTGCTGTGGCTTACTGGGTTAATGCACCTGTCTTGTAAAAAGGATTTCATGAGTTCTAATCCTTGGAGAGTCTTTTTCATTTACTTACTGATAAGCTTCCTATGGAGCCAATGTAAATTTGCATTGCTTTTGGGATTGAGATAGTGCAATTGTGAGATATAGAATCTGTATTACGTGTTCATCAAGAACAATACGTCATGATGCGCTGCAAAGATTGGCATTAAGAATAACATAGTGAAACCAATGGATTTCTTTTTGAACTTACCTAATAGTGATTCATTGGTCATTGCCCTTCTTGACAACCTTTTGCACTTGTGATGTTCCAGTGGCTTACTTGGTTATTGCGCCTGTCTTATAAACAGGAGTTCATGAGTTCATGAGTTCATGAGTTCTAGTTCTCTGAGAGTTTTTTCATTTACTTACTAATAAGCTTCCTATAGAGCCAATGGAAATTTGCATTGATCTTGGGCTTGAGATAGTGCAATTGTGAGATATAGAATCTGTATTACGTGTTCATCAAGAACAATACGTCATGATGCGGTGCAAAGATTTGCATTAAGAATAACATAGTGAAACCAATGGATTTCTTTTTGAACTTACCAATAGTGATTCAATGTTCACAGCCCTTCTTGACATCACTTCGCATTTGTGATGTTCCAATGGTTTAGTGGGTTAATGCCCCTGTCTATTAAACAGGAGTTCATGAGTTCTAGTCCTCAGAGAGCTGTTTTTCATTTACTTACCAATAAGTTTCCTATAGAGCCAATGGAAATTTCCATTGATTTTGGGATTGAGATAGTGCAATTGTGAGATATAGAATCTGTATTACGTGTTCATCAAGAACAATACGTCATGATGCGCTGCAAAGATTGGCATTAAGAATAACATAGTGAAACCAATGGATTTCTTTTTGAACTTACCAATAGTTATTCAATGTTCACTGCCCTTCTTGACATCACTTTGCACTTGTGTTGTTCCAATGGCTTAGTGGGTTAATGCCCCTGTCTATTAAACAGGAGTTCATGAGTTCTAGTCCTCAGAGAGCTCTTTTTCATTTACTTACCAATAAGTTTCCTATAGAGCCAATGGAAATTTCCATTGATTTTGGGATTGAGATAGTGCAATTGTGAGATAGAATCTGTACTAAGTGTTCATAAAGAACAATATGTCATTACAAGCTGTTTAGATTGGCATTAAGAATAGCATAGTAAAACCAATGGATTTCTTTTTGAACTTACCTAATAGTGATTCATTGGTCACTGCCCTTCTTGACATAAATTTGCACCTGTGATGTTGCTGTGGCTTACTGGGTTAATGCACCTGTCTTGTAAAAAGGATTTCATGAGTTCTAATCCTTGGAGAGTTTTTTTCATTTACTTACTGATAAGCTTCCTATGGAGCCAATGTAAATTTGCATTGCTTTTGGGATTGATATAGTGCAATTGTGAGATATAGAATCTGTATTACGTGTTCATCAAGAACAATACGTCATGATGCGCTGCAAAGATTGACATTAAGAATAACATAGTGAAACCAATGGATTTCTTTTTGAACTTATCTAATAGTGATTCAATGTTCGCTGCCTTCTTGACATCACTTTGCACTTGTGATGTTCCAATGGCTTAGTGGGTTAATCCCCCTGTCTTTTAAACAGGAGTTCATGAATTCTAGTCCTCAGAGAGCTCTTTTTCATTTACTTACCAATAAGTTTCCTATAGAGCCAATGGAAATTTGCATTGATTTTTGGATTGTGATATTGCAATTGTGAGATAGAATCTGTACTAAGTGTTCATTAAGAACAATATGTCATTACAAGCTGTTTAGATTGGCATTAAGAATAACATAGTAAAACCAATGGATTTCTATTTGAACTTACCTAATAGTGATTCATTGGTCACTGCCCTTCTTGACATAAATTTGCATCTGTGATATTTCTGTGGCTTACTGGGTTAATGCTCCTGTCTTGTAAAAAGGATCTCATGAGTTCTAATCCTTGGAGAGTCTTTTTCATTTACTTACTAATAAGCTTCCTATGGAGCAATGGAAATTTGCATTGATTTTGAGATATAGAATCTGTATTACGTGTTCATCAAGAACAATACGTCATGATGCGCTGCAAAGATTGGCATTAAGAATAACATAGTGAAACCAATGGATTTCTTTTTGAACTTACCTAATAGTGATTCATTGGTCATTGCCCTTCTTGACAACATTTTGCACTTGTGATGTTCCAGTGGCTTACTTGGTTATTGCGCCTGTCTTATAAATAGGAGTTCATGAGTTCTAATTCTCCGAGAGTTTTTTCATTTACTTACTAATAAGCTTCCTATAGAGCCAATGGAAATTTGCATTGATTTTGGGCTTGAGATAGTGCAATTGTGAGATATAGAATCTGTATTACGTGTTCATCAAGAACAATACGTCATGATGCGGTGCAAAGATTTGCATTAAGAATAACATAGTGAAACCAATGGATTTCTTTTTGAACTTACCAATAGTGATTCAATGTTCACTGCCCTTCTTGACATCATTTTGAACTTGTGATGTTCCAATGGTTTAGTGGGTTAATGTCCCTGTCTATTAAACAGAAGTTCATGAGTTCTAGTCCTCAGAGAGCTCTTTTTCATTTACTTACCAATAAGTTTCCTATAGAGCCAATGGAAATTTCCATTGATTTTGGGATTGAGATAGTGCAATTGTGAGATATAGAATCTGTATTATGTGTTCATCAAGAACAATACGTCATGATGCGCTGCAAAGATTGGCATTAAGAATAACATAGTGAAACCAATGGATTTCTTTTTGAACTTACCAATAGTGATTCAATGTTCACTGCCCTTCTTCACATCACTTTGCACTTGTGTTGTTCCAATGGCTTAGTGGGTTAATGCCCCTGTCTATTAAACAGGAGTTCATGAGTTCTAGTCCTCAGAGAGCTCTTTTTCATTTACTTACCAATAAGTTTCCTATAGAGCCAATGGAAATTTCCATTGATTTTGGGATTGAGATAGTGCAATTGTGAGATAGAATCTGTACTAAGTGTTCATAAAGAACAATATGTCATTACAAGCTGTTTAGATTGGCATTAAGAATAGCATAGTAAAACCAATGGATTTCTTTTTGAACTTACCTAATAGTGATTCATTGGTCACTGCCCTTGTTGACATAAATTTGCACCTGTGATGTTGCTGTGGCTTACTGGGTTAATGCACCTGTCTTGTAAAAAGGATTTCATGAGTTCTAATCCTTGGAGAGTCTTTTTCATTTACTTACTGATAAGCTTCCTATGGAGCCAATGTAAATTTGCATTGCTTTTGGGATTGAGATAGTGCAATTGTGAGATATAGAATCTGTATTACGTGTTCATCAAGAACAATACGTCATGATGCGCTGCAAAGATTGGCATTAATAATAACATAGTGAAACCAATGGATTTCTTTTTGAACTTATCTAATAGTGATTCAATGTTCGCTGCCTTCTTGACATCACTTTGCACTTGTGATGTTCCAATGGCTTAGTGGGTTAATCCCCCTGTCTTTTAAACAGGAGTTCATGAATTCTAGTCCTCAGAGAGCTCTTTTTCATTTACTTACCAATAAGTTTCCTATAGAGCCAATGGAAATTTGCATTGATTTTTGGATTGAGATATTGCAATTGTGAGATAGAATCTGTACTAAGTGTTCATAAAGAACAATATGTCATTACAAGCTGTTTAGATTGGCATTAAGAATAACATAGTAAAACCAATGGATTTCTATTTGAACTTACCTAATAGTGATTCATTGGTCACTGCCCTTCTTGACATAAATTTGCACCTGTGATGTTGCTGTGGCTTACTGGGTTAATGCTCCTGTCTTGTAAAAAGGATCTCATGAGTTCTAATCCTTGGAGAGTCTTTTTCATTTACTTACTAATAAGCTTCCTATGGAGCAATGGAAATTTGCATTGATTTTGAGATATAGAATCTGTATTACGTGTTCATCAAGAACAATACGTCATGATGCGCTGCAAAGATTGGCATTAAGAATAACATAGTGAAACCAATGGATTTCTTTTTGAACTTACCTAATAGTGATTCATTGGTTATTGCCCTTCTTGACAACCTTTTGCACTTGTGATGTTCCAGTGGCTTACTTGGTTATTGCGCCTGTCTTATAAACAGGAGTTCATGAGTTCTAGTTCTCTGAGAGTTTTTTCATTTACTTACTAATAAGCTTCCTATAGAGCCAATGGAAATTTGCATTGATTTTGGGCTTGAGATAGTGCAATTGTGAGATATAGAATCTGTATTACGTGTTCATCAAGAACAATACGTCATGATGCGGTGCAAAGATTTGCATTAAGAATAACATAGTGAAACCAATGGATTTCTTTTTGAACTTACCAATAGTGATTCAATGTTCACAGCCCTTCTTGACATCACTTTGCATTTGTGATGTTCCAATGGTTTAGTGGGTTAATGCCCCTGTCTATTAAACAGGAGTTCATGAGTTCTAGTCCTCAGAGAGCTGTTTTTCATTTACTTACCAATAAGTTTCCTATAGAGCCAATGGAAATTTCCATTGATTTTGGGATTGAGATAGTGCAATTGTGAGATATAGAATCTGTATTACGTGTTCATCAAGAACAATACGTCATGATGCGCTGCAAAGATTGGCATTAAGAATAACATAGTGAAACCAATGGATTTCTTTTTGAACTTACCAATAGTTATTCAATGTTCACTGCCCTTCTTGACATCACTTTGCACTTGTGTTGTTCCAATGGCTTAGTGGGTTAATGCCCCTGTCTATTAAACAGGAGTTCATGAGTTCTAGTCCTCAGAGAGCTCTTTTTCATTTACTTACCAATAAGTTTCCTATAGAGCCAATGGAAATTTCCATTGATTTTGGGATTGAGATAGTGCAATTGTGAGATAGAATCTGTACTAAGTGTTCATAAAGAACAATATGTCATTACAAGCTGTTTAGATTGGCATTAAGAATAGCATAGTAAAACCAATGGATTTCTTTTTGAACTTACCTAATAGTGATTCATTGGTCACTGCCCTTCTTGACATAAGTTTGCACCTGTGATGTTGCTGTGGCTTACTTGGTTAATGCACCTGTCTTGTAAAAAGGATTTCATGAGTTCTAATCCTTGGAGAGTTTTTTTCATTTACTTACTGATAAGCTTCCTATGGAGCCAATGTAAATTTGCATTGCTTTTGGGATTGATATAGTGCAATTGTGAGATATAGAATCTGTATTACGTGTTCATCAAGAACAATACGTCATGATGCGCTGAAAAGATTGACATTAAGAATAACATAGTGAAACCAATGGATTTCTTTTTGAACTTATCTAATAGTGATTCAATGTTCGCTGCCTTCTTGACATCACTTTGCACTTGTGATGTTCCAATGGCTTAGTGGGTTAATCCCCCTGTCTTTTAAACAGGAGTTCATGAATTCTAGTCCTCAGAGAGCTCTTTTTCATTTACTTACCAATAAGTTTCCTATAGAGCCAATGGAAATTTGCATTGATTTTTGGATTGAGATATTGCAATTGTGAGATAGAATCTGTACTAAGTGTTCATTAAGAACAATATGTCATTACAAGCTGTTTAGATTGGCATTAAGAATAACATAGTAAAACCAATGGATTTCTATTTGAACTTACCTAATAGTGATTCATTGGTCACTGCCCTTCTTGACATAAATTTGCATCTGTGATATTGCTGTGTCTTACTGGGTTAATGCTCCTGTCTTGTAAAAAGGATCTCATGAGTTCTAATCCTTGGAGAGTCTTTTTCATTTACTTACTAATAAGCTTCCTATGGAGCAATGGAAATTTGCATTGATTTTGAGATATAGAATCTGTATTACGTGTTCATCAAGAACAATACGTCATGATGCGCTGCAAAGATTGGCATTAAGAATAACATAGTGAAACCAATGGATTTCTTTTTGAACTTACCTAATAGTGATTCATTGGTCATTGCCCTTCTTGACAACATTTTGCACTTGTGATGTTCCAGTGGCTTACTTGGTTATTGCGCCTGTCTTATAAACAGGAGTTCATGAGTTCTAATTCTCAGAGAGTTTATTCATTTACTTACTAATAAGCTTCCTATAGAGCCAATGGAAATTTCCATTGATTTTGGGCTTGAGATAGTGCAATTGTGAGATATAGAATCTGTATTACGTGTTCATCAAGAACAATACGTCATGATGCGCTGCAAAGATTGGCATTAATAATAACATAGTGAAACCAATGGATTTCTTTTTGAACTTATCTAATAGTGATTCAATGTTCGCTGCCTTCTTGACATCACTTTGCACTTGTGATGTTCCAATGGCTTAGTGGGTTAATCCCCCTGTCTTTTAAACAGGAGTTCATGAATTCTAGTCCTCAGAGAGCTCTTTTTCATTTACTTACCAATAAGTTTCCTATAGAGCCAATGGAAATTTGCATTGATTTTTGGATTGAGATATTGCAATTGTGAGATAGAATCTGTACTAAGTGTTCATAAATAACAATATGTCATTACAAGCTGTTTAGATTGGCATTAAGAATAGCATAGTAAAACCAATGGATTTCTATTTGAACTTACCTAATAGTGATTCATTGGTCACTGCCCTTCTTGACATAAATTTGCACCTGTGATGTTGCTGTGGCTTACTGGGTTAATGCTCCTGTCTTGTAAAAAGGATCTCATGAGTTCTAATCCTTGGAGAGTTTTTTTCATTTACTTACTAATAAGCTTCCTATGGAGCAATGGAAATTTGCATTGATTTTGAGATATAGAATCTGTATTACGTGTTCATCAAGAACAATACGTCATGATGCGGTGCAAAGATTTGCATTAAGAATAACATAGTGAAACCAATGGATTTCTTTTTGAACTTACCAATAGTGATTCAATGTTCACAGCCCTTCTTGACATCACTTTGCATTTGTGATGTTCCAATGGTTTAGTGGGTTAATGCCCCTGTCTATTAAACAGGAGTTCATGAGTTCTAGTCCTCAGAGAGCTGTTTTTCATTTACTTACCAATAAGTTTCCTATAGAGCCAATGGAAATTTCCATTGATTTTGGGATTGAGATAGTGCAATTGTGAGATATAGAATCTGTATTACGTGTTCATCAAGAACAATACGTCATGATGCGCTGCAAAGATTGGCATTAAGAATAACATAGTGAAACCAATGGATTTCTTTTTGAACTTACCAATAGTTATTCAATGTTCACTGCCCTTCTTGACATCACTTTGCACTTGTGTTGTTCCAATGGCTTAGTGGGTTAATGCCCCTGTCTATTAAACAGGAGTTCATGAGTTCTAGTCCTCAGAGAGCTCTTTTTCATTTACTTACCAATAAGTTTCCTATAGAGCCAATGGAAATTTCCATTGATTTTGGGATTGAGATAGTGCAATTGTGAGATAGAATCTGTACTAAGTGTTCATAAAGAACAATATGTCATTACAAGCTGTTTAGATTGGCATTAAGAATAGCATAGTAAAACCAATGGATTTCTTTTTGAACTTACCTAATAGTGATTCATTGGTCACTGCCCTTCTTGACATAAGTTTGCACCTGTGATGTTGCTGTGGCTTACTGGGTTAATGCACCTGTCTTGTAAAAAGGATTTCATGAGTTCTAATCCTTGGAGAGTTTTTTTCATTTACTTACTGATAAGCTTCCTATGGAGCCAATGTAAATTTGCATTGCTTTTGGGATTGATATAGTGCAATTGTGAGATATAGAATCTGTATTACGTGTTCATCAAGAACAATACATCATGATGCGCTGCAAAGATTGACATTAAGAATAACATAGTGAAACCAATGGATTTCTTTTTGAACTTATCTAATAGTGATTCAATGTTCGCTGCCTTCTTGACATCACTTTGCACTTGTGATGTTCCAATGGCTTAGTGGGTTAATCCCCCTGTCTTTTAAACAGGAGTTCATGAATTCTAGTCCTCAGAGAGCTCTTTTTCATTTACTTACCAATAAGTTTCCTATAGAGCCAATGGAAATTTGCATTGATTTTTGGATTGAGATATTGCAATTGTGAGATAGAATCTGTACTAAGTGTTCATTAAGAACAATATGTCATTACAAGCTGTTTAGATTGGCATTAAGAATAACATAGTAAAACCAATGGATTTCTATTTGAACTTACCTAATAGTGATTCATTGGTCACTGCCCTTCTTGACATAAATTTGCATCTGTGATATTGCTGTGTCTTACTGGGTTAATGCTCCTGTCTTGTAAAAAGGATCTCATGAGTTCTAATCCTTGGAGAGTCTTTTTCATTTACTTACTAATAAGCTTCCTATGGAGCAATGGAAATTTGCATTGATTTTGAGATATAGAATCTGTATTACGTGTTCATCAAGAACAATACGTCATGATGCACTGCAAAGATTGGCATTAAGAATAACATAGTGAAACCAATGGATTTCTTTTTGAACTTACCTAATAGTGATTCATTGGTCATTGCCCTTCTTGACAACATTTTGCACTTGTGATGTTCCAGTGGCTTACTTGGTTATTGCGCCTGTCTTATAAACAGGAGTTCATGAGTTCTAATTCTCAGAGAGTTTTTTCATTTACTTACTAATAAGCTTCCTATAGAGCCAATGGAAATTTGCATTGATTTTGGGCTTGAGATAGTGCAATTGTGAGATATAGAATCTGTATTACGTGTTCATCAAGAACAATACGTCATGATGCGGTGCAAAGATTTGCATTAAGAATAACATAGTGAAACCAATGGATTTCTTTTTGAACTTACCAATAGTGATTCAATGTTCACTGCCCTTCTTGACATCATTTTGCACTTGTGATGTTCCAATGGTTTAGTGGGTTAATGCCCCTGTCTATTAAACAGAAGTTCATGAGTTCTAGTCCTCAGAGAGCTCTTTTTCATTTACTTACCAATAAGTTTCCTATAGAGCCAATGGAAATTTCCATTGATTTTGGGATTGAGATAGTGCAATTGTGAGATATAGAATCTGTATTACGTGTTCATCAAGAACAATACGTCATGATGCGCTGCAAAGATTGGCATTAATAATAACATAGTGAAACCAATGGATTTCTTTTTGAACTTATCTAATAGTGATTCAATGTTCGCTGCCTTCTTGACATCACTTTGCACTTGTGATGTTCCAATGGCTTAGTGGGTTAATCCCCCTGTCTTTTAAACAGGAGTTCATGAATTCTAGTCCTCAGAGAGCTCTTTTTCATTTACTTACCAATAAGTTTCCTATAGAGCCAATGGAAATTTCCATTGATTTTGGGATTGAGATAGTGCAATTGTGAGATAGAATCTGTACTAAGTGTTCATAAAGAACAATATGTCATTACAAGCTTTTTAGATTGGCATTAAGAATAGCATAGTAAAACCAATGGATTTCTTTTTGAACTTACCTAATAGTGATTCATTGGTCACTGCCCTTCTTGACATAAATTTGCACCTGTGATGTTGCTGTGGCTTACTGGGTTAATGCACCTGTCTTGTAAAAAGGATTTCATGAGTTCTAATCCTTGGAGAGTCTTTTTCATTTACTTACTGATAAGCTTCCTATGGAGCCAATGTAAATTTGCATTGCTTTTGGGATTGAGATAGTGCAATTGTGAGATATAGAATCTGTATTACGTGTTCATCAAGAACAATACGTCATGATGCGCTGCAAAGATTGACATTAAGAATAACATAGTGAAACCAATGGATTTCTTTTTGAACTTATCTAATAGTGATTCAATGTTCGCTGCCTTCTTGACATCACTTTGCACTTGTGATGTTCCAATGGCTTAGTGGGTTAATCCCCCTGTCTTTTAAACAGGAATACATGAATTCTAGTCCTCAGAGAGCTCTTTTTCATTTACTTACCAATAAGTTTCCTATAGAGCCAATGGAAATTTGCATTGATTTTTGGTTTGAGATATTGCAATTGTGAGATAGAATCTGTACTAAGTGTTCATAAAGAACAATATGTCATTACAAGCTGTTTAGATTGGCATTAAGAATAACATAGTAAAACCAATGGATTTCTATTTGAACTTACCTAATAGTGATTCATTGGTCACTGCCCTTCTTGACATAAATTTGCACCTGTGATGTTGCTGTGGCTTACTGGGTTAATGCTCCTGTCTTGTAAAAAGGATCTCATGAGTTCTAATCCTTGGAGAGTCTTTTTCATTTACTTACTAATAAGCTTCCTATGGAGCAATGGAAATTTGAATTGATTTTGAGATATAGAATCTGTATTACGTGTTCATCAAGAACAATACGTCATGATGCGCTGCAAAGATTGGCATTAAGAATAACATAGTGAAACCAATGGATTTCTTTTTGAACTTACCTAATAGTGATTCATTGGTCATTGCCCTTCTTGACAACCTTTTGCACTTGTGATGTTCCAGTGGCTTACTTGGTTATTGCGCCTGTCTTATAAACAAGAGTTCATGAGTTCTAATTCTCAGAGAGTTTTTTCATTTACTTACTAATAAGCTTCCTATAGAGCCAATGGAAATTTGCATTGATTTTGGGCTTGAGATAGTGCAATTGTGAGATATAGAATCTGTATTACGTGTTCATCAAGAACAATACGTCATGATGCGCTGCAAAGATTGGCATTAAGAATAACATAGTGAAAGCAATGGATTTCTTTTTGAACTTATCTAATAGTGATTCAATGTTTGCTGCCTTCTTGACATCACTTTGCACTTGTGATGTTCCAATGGCTTAGTGGGTTAATCCCCCTGTCTTTTAAACAGGAGTTCATGAATTCTAGTCCTCAGAGAGCTGTTTTTCATTTACTTACCAATAAGTTTCCTATAGAGCCAATGGAAATTTGCATTGATTTTTGGATTGAGATATTGCAATTGTGAGATAGAATCTGTACTAAGTGTTCATAAAGAACAATATGTCATTACAAGCTGTTTAGATTGGCATTAAGAATAACATAGTAAAACCAATGGATTTCTATTTGAACTTACCTAATAGTGATTCATTGGTCACTGCCCTTCTTGACATAAATTTGCACCTGTGATGTTGCTGTGGCTTACTGGGTTAATGCTCCTGTCTTGTGAAAAGGATCTCATGAGTTCTAATTCTTGGAGAGTCTTTTTCATTTACTTACTAATAAGCTTCCTATGGAGCAATGGAAATTTGAATTGATTTTGAGATATAGAATCTGTATTACGTGTTCATCAAGAACAATACGTCATGATGCGCTGCAAAGATTGGCATTAAGAATAACATAGTGAAACCAATGGATTTCTTTTTGAACTTACCTAATAGTGATTCATTGGTCATTGCCCTTCTTGACAACCTTTTGCACTTGTGATGTTCCAGTGGCTTACTTGGTTATTGCGCCTGTCTTATAAACAGGAGTTCATGAGTTCTAATTCTCAGAGAGTTTTTTCATTTACTTACTAATAAGCTTCCTATAGAGCCAATGTAAATTTGCATTGCTTTTGGGATTGAGATAGTGCAATTGTGAGATATAGAATCTGTATTACGTGTTCATCAAGAACAATACGTCATGATGCGGTGCAAAGATTTGCATTAAGAATAACATAGTGAAACCAATGGATTTCTTTTTGAACTTACCAATAGTGATTCAATGTTCACTGCCCTTCTTGACATCACTTTGCACTTGTGATGTTCCAATGGTTTAGTGGGTTAATGCCCCTGTCTATTAAACAGGAGTTCATGAGTTCTAGTCCTCAGAGAGCTCTTTTTCATTTACTTACCAATAAGTTTCCTATAGAGCCAATGGAAATTTCCATTGATTTTGGGATTGAGATAGTGCAATTGTGAGATATAGAATCTGTATTACGTGTTCATCAAGAACAATACGTCATGATGCGCTGCAAAGATTGGCATTAAGAATAACATAGTGAAACCAATGGATTTCTTTTTGAACTTACCAATAGTGATTCAATGTTCACTGCCCTTCTTGACATCACTTTGCACTTGTGATGTTCCAATGGTTTAGTGGGTTAATGCCCCTGTCTATTAAACAGGAGTTCATGAGTTCTAGTCCTCAGAGAGCTCTTTTTCATTTACTTACCAATAAGTTTCCTATAGAGCCAATGGAAATTTCCATTGATTTTGGGATTGAGATAGTGCAATTGTGAGATATAGAATCTGTATTACGTGTTCATCAAGAACAATACGTCATGATGCGCTGCAAAGATTGGCATTAAGAATAACATAGTGAAACCAATGGATTTCTTTTTGAACTTACCAATAGTGATTCAATGTTCACTGCCCTTCTTGACATCACTTTGCACTTGTGTTGTTCCAATGGCTTAGTGGGTTAATGCCCCTGTCTATTAAACAGGAATTCATGAGTTCTAGTCCTCAGAGAGCTCTTTTTCATTTACTTACCAATAAGTTACCTATAGAGCCAATGGAAATTTCCATTGATTTTGGGATTGAGATAGTGCAATTGTGAAATAGAATCTGTACTAAGTGTTCATAAAGAACAATATGTCATTACAAGCTGTTTAGATTGGCATTAAGAATAGCATAGTAAAACCAATGGATTTCTTTTTGAACTTACCTAATAGTGATTCATTGGTCACTGCCCTTCTTGACATAAATTTGCACCTGTGATGTTGATGTGGCTTACTGGGTTAATGCACCTGTCTTGTAAAAAGGATTTCATGAGTTCTAATCCTTGGAGAGTCTTTTTCATTTACTTACTAATAAGCTTCCTATGGAGATAATGTAAATTTGCATTGATTTTGGGATTGAGATAGTGCAATTGTGAGATATAGAATCTGTATTACGTATTCATCAAGAACAATACGTCATGATGCGCTGCAAAGATTGGCATTAAGAATAACATAGTGAAACCAATGGATTTCTTTTTGAACTTACCAATAGTGATTCAATGTTCACTGCCCTTCTTGACATCACTTTGCACTTGTGATGTTCCAATGGCTTACTGGGTTAATGCCCCTGTCTTTTAAACAGGAGTTCATGAATTCTAGTCCTCAGAGAGCTCTTTTTCATTTACTTACCAATAAGTTTCCTATAGAGCCAATGGAAATTTGCATTGATTTTTGGATTGAGATATTGCAATTGTGAGATAGAATCTGTACTAAGTGTTCATAAAGAACAATATGTCATTACAAGCTGTTTAGATTGGCATTAAGAATAACATAGTAAAATCAATGGATTTCTATTTGAACTTACCTAATAGTGATTCATTGGTCACTGCCCTTCTTGACATAAATTTGCACCTGTGATGTTGCTGTGGCTTACTGGGTTAATTTTCCTGTCTTGTAAAAAGGATTTCATGAGTTCTAATCCTTGGAGAGTCTTTTTCATTTACTTACTAATAAGCTTCCTATGGAGCAATGGAAATTTGCATTGATTTTGAGATATAGAATCTGTATTTCGTGTTCATCAAGAACAATACGTCATGATGCGCTGCAAAGATTGGCATTAAGAATAACATAGTGAAACCAATGGATTTCTTTTTGAACTTACCTAATAGTGATTCATTGGTCATTGCCCTTCTTGACAACCTTTTGCACTTGTGATGTTCCAGTGGCTTACTTGGTTATTGCGCCTGTCTTATAAACAGGAGTTCATGAGTTCTAATTCTCAAAGAGTTTTTTCATTTACTTACTAATAAGCTTCCTATAGAGCCAATGGAAATTTGCATTGATTTTGGGCTTGGGATAGTGCAATTGTGAGATATAGAATCTGTATTACGTGTTCATCAAGAACAATACGTCATGATGCGGTGCAAAGATTTGCATTAAGAATAACATAGTGAAACCAATGGATTTCTTTTTGAACTTACCAATAGTGATTCAATGTTCACTGTCCTTCTTGACATCACTTTGCACTTGTGATGTTCCAATGGCTTAGTGTGTTGTTGCCCCTATCTTTTAAACAGGAGTTCATGAGCTCTAGTCCTCAGAGAACTCTTTTTCATTTACTTACCAATAAGTTTCCTATAGAGCCAATGGAAATTTCCATTGATTTTGGGATTGAGATAGTGCAATTGTGAGATAGAATCTGTACTAAGTGTTCATAAAGAACAATATGTCATTACAAGCTGTTTAGATTGGCATTAAGAATAGCATAGTAAAACCAATGGATTTCTTTTTGAACTTACTAATAGTGATTCATTGGTCACTGTCCTTCTTGACATAAATTTGCACCTGTGATGTTGCTGTGGCTTACTGGGTTAATGCACCTGTCTTGTAAAAAGGATTTCATGAGTTCTAATCCTTGGAGACTCTTTTTCATTTACTTACTAATAAGCTTCCTAAGGAGCCAATGTAAATTTGCATTGATTTTGGGATTGAGATAGTGCAATTGTGAGATATAGAATCTGTATTACGTGTTCATCAAGAACAATACGTCATGATGCGCTGCAAAGATTGGCATTAAGAATAACATAGTGAAACCAATGGATTTCTTTTTGAACTTGCAAATAGTGATTCAATGTTCACTGCCCTTCTTGACATCACTTTGCACTTGTGATGTTCCAATGGCTTACTGGGTTAATGCCCCTGTCTTTTAAACAGGAATTCATGAATTCTAGTCCTCAGAGAGCTCTTTTTCATTTACTTACCAATAAGTTTCCTATAGAGCCAATGGAAATTTGCATTGATTTTTGGATTGAGATTTTGCAATTGTGAGATAGAATCTGTACTAAGTGTTCATAAAGAACAATATGTCATTACAAGCTGTTTAGATTGGCATTAAGAATAACATAGTAAAACCAATGGATTTCTATTTGAACTTACCTAATAGTGATTCATTGGTCACTGCCCTTCTTGACATAAATTTGCACCTGTGATGTTGCTGTGGCTTACTGGGTTAATTCTCCTGTCTTGTAAAAAGGATTTCATGAGTTCTAATCCTTGGAGAGTCTTTTTCATTTACTTACTAATAAGCTTCCTATGGAGCAATGGAAATTTGCATTGATTTTGAGATATAGAATCTGTATTTCGTGTTCATCAAGAACAATACGTCATGATGCGCTGCAAAGATTGGCATTAAGAATAACATAGTGAAACCAATGGATTTCTTTTTGAACTTACCTAATAGTGATTCATTGGTCATTGCCCTTCTTGACAACCTTTTGCACTTGTGATGTTCCAGTGGCTTACTTGGTTATTGCGCCTGTCTTATAAACAGGAGTTCATGAGTTCTAATTCTCAGAGAGTTTTTTCATTTACTTACTAATAAGCTTCCTATAGAGCCAATGGAAATTTGCATTGATTTTGGGCTTGGGATAGTGCAATTGTGAGATATAGAATCTGTATTACGTGTTCATCAAGAACAATACGTCATGATGCGGTGCAAAGATTTGCATTAAGAATAACATAGTGAAACCAATGGATTTCTTTTTGAACTTACCAATAGTGATTCAATGTTCACTGTCCTTCTTGACATCACTTTGCACTTGTGATGTTCCAATGGCTTAGTGTGTTATTGCCCCTATCTTTTAAACAGGAGTTCATGAGTTCTAGTCCTCAGAGAACTCTTTTTCATTTACTTACCAATAAGTTTCCTATAGAGCCAATGGTAATTTCCATTGATTTTGGGATTGAGATAGTGCAATTGTGAGATAGAATCTGTACTAAGTGTTCATAAAGAACAATATGTCATTACAAGCTGTTTAGATTGGCATTAAGAATAACATAGTAAAACCAATGGATTTCTTTTTGAACTTACCTAATAGTGATTCATTGGTCACTGCCCTTCTTGACATAAATTCGCACCTGTGATGTTGCTGTGGCTTACTGGGTTAATGCTCTTGTCTTGTAAAAAGGATTTCATGAGTTCTAATCCTTGGAGAGTCTTTTTCATTTACTTGCTAATAAGCTTCCTATGGAGCAATGGAAATTTGCATTGATTTTGAGATATAGAATCTGTATTACGTGTTCATCAAGAAAAATACGTCATGATGCGGTGCAAAGATTTTCATTAAGAATAACATAGTGAAACCAATGGATTTCTTTTTGAACTTACCAATAGTGATTCATTGGTCACTGCCCTTCTTGACATAAACTAACACCTGTGATGTTGCTGTGGCTTACTGGGTTAATGCACCTGTCTTGTAAAAAGGATTTCATGAGTTCTAATCCTTGGAGAGTCTTTTTCATTTACTTACTGATAAGCTTCCTATGGAGCCAATGTAAATTTGCATTGATTTTGGGATTGAGATAATGCAGTTGTGAGATATAGAATCTGTATTACGTGTTCATCAAGAACAATACGTCATGATGCGCTGCAAAGATTGGCATTAAGAATAACATAGTGAAACCAATGGATTTCTTTTTGAACTTACCAATATTGATTCAATGTTCACTGCCCTTCTTGACATCACTTTGCACTTGTGATGTTCCAATGGCTTAGTGGGTTAATGCCCCTGTCTTTTAAAAATGAGTTCTAGTCCTCAGAGAGCTCTTTTTCATTTACTTACCAATACGTTTCCTATAGAGCCAATGGAAATTTGCATTGATTTTTGGATTGAGATAGTGCAATTGTGAGATAGAATCTGTACTAAGTATTCATAAAGAACAATATGTCATTACAAGCTGTTTAGATTGGCATTAAGAATAACATAGTAAAACCAATGGATTTCTATTTGAACTTACCTAATAGTGATTCATTGGTCACTGCCCTTCTTGACATAAATTTGCACGTGTGATGTTGCTGTGGCTTACTGGGTTAATGTACCTGTCTTGTAAAAAGGCTTTCATGAGTTCTAATCCTTGGAGAGTCTTTTTCATTTACTTACTAATAAGCTTCCTATGGAGCAATGGAAATTTGCATTGATTTTGAGATATAGAATCTGTATTACGTGTTCATCAAGAACAATACGTCATGATGCGCTGCAAAGATTGGCATTAAGAATAACATAGTGAAACCAATGGATTTTTTTTTGAACTTACCTAATAGTGATTCATTGGTCATTGCCCTTCTTGACAACCTTTTGCACTTGTGATGTTCCAGTGGCTTACTTGGTTATTGCGCCTGTCTTATAAACAGGAGTTCATGAGTTCTAATTCTCAGAGAGTTTTTTCATTTACTTACTAATAAGCTTCCTATAGAGCCAATGGAAATTTGCATTGATTTTGGGCTTGGGATAGTGCAATTGTGAGATATAGAATCTGTATTACGTGTTCATCAAGAACAATACGTCATGATGCGGTGCAAAGATTTGCATTAAGAATAACATAGTGAAACCAATGGATTTCTTTTTGAACTTACCAATAGTGATTCAATGTTCACTGTCCTTCTTGACATCACTTTGCACTTGTGATGTTCCAATGGCTTAGTGTGTTATTGCCCCTATCTTTTAAACAGGAGTTCATGAGTTCTAGTCCTCAGAGAACTCTTTTTCATTTACTTACCAATAAGTTTCCTATAGAGCCAATGGAAATTTCCATTGATTTTGGGATTGAAATAGTGCAATTGTGAGATAGAATCTGTACTAAGTGTTCATAAAGAACAATATGTCATTACAAGCTGTTTAGATTGGCATTAAGAATAACATAGTAAAACCAATGGATTTCTTTTTGAACTTACCTAATAGTGATTCATTGGTCACTGCCCTTCTTGACATAAATTTGCACCTGTGATGTTGCTGTGGCTTACTGGGTTAATGCTCTTGTCTTGTAAAAAGGATTTCATGAGTTCTAATCCTTGGAGAGTCTTTTTCATTTACTTGCTAATAAGCTTCCTATGGAGCAATGGAAATTTGCATTGATTTTGAGATATAGAATCTGTATTACGTGTTCATCAAGAAAAATACGTCATGATGCGGTGCAAAGATTTTCATTAAGAATAACATAGTGAAACCAATGGATTTCTTTTTGAACTTACCAATAGTGATTCATTGGTCACTGCCCTTCTTGACATAAACTAACACCTGTGATGTTGCTGTGGCTTACTGGGTTAATGCACCTGTCTTGTAAAAAGGATTTCATGAGTTCTAATCCTTGGAGAGTCTTTTTCATTTACTTACTGATAAGCTTCCTATGGAGCCAATGTAAATTTGCATTGATTTTGGGATTGAGATAATGCAGTTGTGAGATATAGAATCTGTATTACGTGTTCATCAAGAACAATACGTCATGATGCGCTGCAAAGATTGGCATTAAGAATAACATAGTGAAACCAATGGATTTCTTTTTGAACTTACCAATATTGATTCAATGTTCACTGCCCTTCTTGACATCACTTTGCACTTGTGATGTTCCAATGGCTTAGTGGGTTAATGCCCCTGTCTTTTAAACAGGAGTTCATGAGTTCTAGTCCTCAGAAAGCTCTTTTTCATTTACTTACCAATAAGTTTCCTATAGAGCCAATGGAAATTTGCATTGATTTTTGGATTGAGATAGTGCAATTGTGAGATAGAATTTGTACTAAGTATTCATAAAGAACAATATGTCATTACAAGCTGTTTAGATTGGCATTAAGAATAACATAGTAAAACCAATGTATTTCTATTTGAACTTACCTAATAGTGATTCATTGGTCACTGCCCTTCTTGACATAAATTTGCACCTGTGATGTTGCTGTGACTTACTGGGTTAATGCACCTGTCTTGTAAAAAGGATTTCATGAGTTCTAATACTTGGAGAGTCTTTTTCTTTTACTTACTAATAAGCTTCCTATGGAGCCAATGTAAATTTGCAATGATTTTGGGATTGAGATAATGCAGTTTTGAGATATAGAATCTGTATTACGTGTTCATCAAGAACAATACGTCATGATGCGCTGCAAAGATTGGCATTAAGAATAACATAGTGAAACCAATGGATTTCTTTTTGAACTTACCAATATTGATTCAATGTTCACTGCCCTTCTTGACATAAATTTGCACCTGTGATGTTGCTGTGGCTTACTGGGTTAATTCTCCTGTCTTGTAAAAATTATTTCGTGAGTTCTAATCCTTGGAGAGTCTTTTTCATTTACTTACTAATAAGCTTCCTATGGAGCAATGGAAATTTGCATTGATTTTGAGATATAGAATCTGTATTACGTGTTCATCAAGAACAATACGTCATGATGCGCTGCAAAGATTGGCATTAAGAATAACATAGTGAAACCAATGGATTTCTTTTTGAACTTACCAATAGTGATTCAATGTTCACTGCCCTTCTTGACATCACTTTGCACTTGTGATGTTCCAATGGCTTAGTGGGTTAATGCCCCTGTCTTTTAAACAGGAGTTCATGAGTTCTAGTCCTCAGAGAGCTCTTTTTCATTTACTTACCAATAAGTTTCCTATAGAGCCAATGGAAATTTCCATTGATTTTGGGATTGAGATAGTGCAATTGTGAGATAGAATCTGTACTAAGTGTTCATAAAGAACAATATGTCATTACAAGCTGTTTAGATTGGCATTAAGAATAGCATAGTAAAACCAATGGATTTCTTTTTGAACTTACCTAATAGTGATTCATTGGTCACTGCCCTTCTTGACATAAATTTGCACCTGTGATGTTGCTGTGGCTCACTGGGTTAATGCACCTGTCTTGTAAAAAGGATTTCATGAGTTCTAATCCTTGGAGAGTCTTTTTCATTTACTTACTGA
This sequence comes from Phyllobates terribilis, assembly GCF_046119375.1. Taxonomy (NCBI): domain Eukaryota; kingdom Metazoa; phylum Chordata; class Amphibia; order Anura; family Dendrobatidae; genus Phyllobates; species Phyllobates terribilis. The sequence goes on along the minus strand of NW_027362764.1, from coordinate 333,697,412 downwards.
TAAGCTTCCTATGGAGCCAATGTAAATTTGCATTGATTTTGGGATTGAGATAGTGCAATTGTGAGATATAGAATCTGTATTACGTGTTCATCAAGAGCAATACGTCATGATGCGCTGCAAAGATTGGCATTAAGAATAACATAGTGAAACCAATGGATTTCTTTTTGAACTTATCTAATAGTGATTCAATGTTCGCTGCCCTTCTTGACATTACTTCGCACTTGTGATGTTCCAATGGCTTAGTGGGTTAATGCCCCTGTCTTTTAAACATGAGTTCATGAATTCTAGTCCTCAGAGAGCTCTTTTTCATTTACTTAGCAATAAGTTTCCTATAGAGCCAATGGAAATTTCCATTGATTTTGGGATTGAGATAGTGCAATTGTGAGATAGTATCTGTACTAAGTGTTCATAAAGAACAATATGTCATTACAAGCTGTTTAGATTGGCATTAAGAATAACATAGTAAAACCAATGGATTTCTATTTGAACTTACCTAATAGTGATTCATTGGTCACTGGCCTTCTTGACATAAATTTGCACCTGTGATGTTGCTGTGGCTTACTGTGTTAATGCTCCTGTCTTGTAAAAAGGATTTCACGAGTTCTAATCCTTGGAGAGTTTTTTTCATTTACTTACTAATAAGCTTCCTATGGAGCAATGGAAATTTGCATTGATTTTGAGATATAGAATCTGTATTACGCGTTCATCAAGAACAATACGTCATGATGCGCTGCAAAGATTGGCATTAAGAATAACATAGTGAAACCAATGGATTTCTTTTTGAACTTACCTAATAGTGACTCATTGGTCATTGCCCTTCTTGACAACCTTTTGCACTTGTGATGTTCCAGTGGCTTACTTGGTTATTGCGCCTGTCTTATAAACAGGAGTTCATGAGTTCTAATTCTCAGAGAGTTTTTTCATTTACTTACTAATAAGCTTCCTATAGAGACAATGGAAATTTGCATTGATTTTGGGCTTGAGATAGTGCAATTGTGAGATATAGAATCTGTATTACGTGTTCATCAAGAACAATACGTCATGATGCGCTGCAAAGATTGGCATTAAGAATAACATAGTGAAACCAAAGGCTTTCTTTTTGAACTTACCAATATTGATTCAATGTTCACTGCCCTTCTTGACATCACTTTGCACTTGTGATGTTCCAATGGCTTAGTGGGTTAATGCCCCTGTCTTTTAAACAGGAGTTCATGAGTTCTAGTCCTCAGAGAGCTCTTTTTCATTTACTTACCAATAAGTTTCCTATAGAGCCAATGGAAATTTGCATTGATTTTTGGATTGAGATAGTGCAATTGTGAGATAGAATCTGTACTAAGTATTCATAAAGAACAATATGTCATTACAAGCTGTTTAGATTGGCATTAAGAATAACATAGTAAAACCAATGGATTTCTATTTGAACTTACCTAATAGTGATTCATTGGTCACTGCCCTTCTTGACATAAATTTGCACCTGTGATGTTGCTGTGACTTACTGGGTTAATGCACCTGTCTTGTAAAAAGGATTTCATGAGTTCTAATACTTGGAGAGTCTTTTTCTTTTACTTACTAATAAGCTTCCTATGGAGCCAATGTAAATTTGCATTGATTTTGGGATTGAGATAATGCAGTTTTGAGATATAGAATCTGTATTACGTGTTCATCAAGAACAATACGTCATGATGCACTGCAAAGATTGGCATTAAGAATAACTTAGTGAAACCAATGGATTTCTTTTTGAACTTACCAATATTGATTCAATGTTCACTGCCCTTCTTGACATCTCTTTGCACTTGTGATGTTCCAATGGCTTAGTGGGTTAATGCCCCTGTCTTTTAAAAATGAGTTCTAGTCCTCAGAGAGCTCTTTTTCATTTACTTACCAATACGTTTCCTATAGAGCCAATGGAAATTTCCATTGATTTTGGGATTGAGATAGTGCAATTGTGAGATAGAATCTGTACTAAGTGTTCATAAAGAACAATATGTCATTACAAGCTGTTTAGATTGGCATTAAGAATAACATAGTAAAACCAATGGATTTCTATTTGAACTTACCTAATAGTGATTCATTGGTCACTGCCCTTCTTGACATAAATTTGCACCTGTGATGTTGCTGTGGCTTACTGGGTTAATGCTCCTGTCTTGTAAAAAGGATTTCACGAGTTCTAATCCTTGGAGAGTTTTTTTCATTTACTTACTAATAAGCTTCCTATGGAGCAATGGAAATTTGCATTGATTTTGAGATATAGAATCTGTATTACGTGTTCATTAAGAACAATACGTCATGATGCGCTGCAAAGATTGGCATTAAGAATAACATAGTGAAACCAATGGATTTCTTTTTGAACTTACCTAATAGTGATTCATTGGTCATTGCCCTTCTTGACAACCTTTTGCACTTGTGATGTTCCAGTGGCTTACTTGGTTATTGCGCCTGTTTTATAAACAGGAGTTCATGAGTTCTAATTCTCAAAGAGTTTTTTCATTTACTTACTAATAAGCTTCCTATAGAGCCAATGGAAATTTGCATTGATTTTGGGCTTGAGATAATGCAGTTGTGAGATATAGAATCTGTATTACGTGTTCATCAAGAACAATACGTCATGATGCGCTGCAAAGATTGGCATTAAGAATAACATAGTGAAACCAATGGATTTCTTTTTGAACTTCCCAATAGTGATTCAATGTTCACTGCCCTTCTTGACATCACTTTGCACTTGTGATGTTCCAATGGCTTAGTGGGTTAATGCCCCTGTCTTTTAAACAGGAGTTCATGAGTTCTAGTCCTCAGAGAGCTCTTTTTCATTTACTTACCAATAAGTTTCCTATAGAGCCAATGGAAATTTCCATTGATTTTGGGATTGAGATAGTGCAATTGTGAGATAGAATCTGTACTGTGTTCATAAAGAACAATATGTCATTACAAGCTGTTTAGATTGGCATTAAGAATAGCATAGTAAAACCAATGGATTTCTTTTTGAACTTACCTAATAGTGATTCATTGGTCACTGCCCTTCTTGACATAAATTTGCACCTGTGATGTTGCTGTGGCTTACTGGGTTAATGCACCTGTCTTGTAAAAAGGATTTCATGAGTTCTAATCCTTGGAGAGTCTTTTTCATTTACTTACTGATAAGCTTCCTATGGAGCCAATGTAAATTTGTATTGATTTTGGGATTGAGATAGTGCAATTGTGAGATATAGAATCTGTATTACGTGTTCATCAAGAGCAATACGTCATGATGCGCTGCAAAGATTGGCATTAAGAATATCATAGTGAAACCAATGGATTTCTTTTTGAACTTATCTAATAGTGATTCAATGTTCGCTGCCCTTCTTGACATTACTTTGTACTTGTGATGTTCCAATGGCTTAGTGGGTTAATGCCCCTGTCTTTTAAATGGGAGTTCATGAATTCTAGTCCTCAGAGAGCTCTTTTTCATTTACTTACCAATAAGTTTCCTATAGAGCCAACGGAAATTTGCATTGATTTTTGGATTGAGATATTGCAATTGTGAGATAGAATCTGTACTAAGTGTTCATAAAGAACAATATGTCATTACAAGCTGTTTAGATTGGCATTAAGAATAACATAGTAAAACCAATGGATTTCTATTTGAACTTACCTAATAGTGATTCATTGGTCACTGCCCTTCTTGACATAAATTTGCACCTGTGATGTTGCTGTGGCTTACTGGGTTAATGCTCCTGTCTTGTAACAAGGATTTCATGAGTTCTAATCCTTGGAGAGTCTTTTTCATTTACTTACTAATAAGCTTCCTATGGAGCAATGGAAATTTGCATTGATTTTGAGATATAGAATCTGTATTACGTGTTCATCAAGAACAATACGTCATGATGCGCTGCAAAGATTGGAATTAAGAATAACATAGTGAAACCAATGGATTTCTTTTTGAACTTACCTAATAGTGATTCATTGGTCATTGCCCTTCTTGACAACCTTTTGCACTTGTGATGTTCCAGTGGCTTACTTGGTTATTGCGCCTGTCTTATAAACAGGAGTTCATGAGTTCTAATTCTCAGAGAGTTTTTTCATTTACTTACTAATAAGCTTCCTATAGAGCCAATGGAAATTTGCATTGATTTTGGGCTTGAGATAGTGCAATTGTGAGATATAGAATCTGTATTACGTGTTCATCAAGAACAATACGTCATGATGCGCTGCAAAGATTGGCATTAAGAATAACATAGTGAAACCAATGGATTTCATTTTGAACTTATCTAATAGTGATTCAATGTTCGCTGCCCTTCTTGACATCACTTTGCACTTGTGATGTTCCAATGGCTTAGTGGGTTAATGCCCCTGTCTTTTAAACAGGAGTTCATGAATTCTAGTCCTCAGAGAGCTCTTTTTCATTTACTTACCAATAAGTTTCCTATAGAGCCAATGGAAATTTGCATTGATTTTTGGATTGAGATATTGCAATTGTGAGATAGAATCTGTACTAAGTGTTCATAAAGAACAATATGTCATTACAAGCTGTTTAGATTGGCATTAAGAATAACATAGTAAAACCAATGGATTTCTATTTGAACTTACCTAATAGTGATTCATTGGTCACTGCCCTTCTTGACATAAATTTGCACCTGTGATGTTGCTGTGGCTTACTGGGTTAATGCTCCTGTTTTGTAAAAAGGATTTCATGAGTTCTAATCCTTGGAGAGTCTTTTTCATTTACTTACTAATCAGCTTCCTATGGAGCAATGGAAATTTGCATTGATTTTGAGATATAGAATCTGTATTACGTGTTCATCAAGAACAATACGTCATGATGCGCTGCAAAGATTGGCATTAAGAATAACATAGTAAAACCAATGGATTTCTATTTGAACTTACCTAATAGTGATTCATTGGTCACTGCCCTTCTTGACATAAATTTGCACCTGTGATGTTGCTGTGACTTACTGGGTTAATGCACCTGTCTTGTAAAAAGGATTTCATGAGTTCTAATCCTTGGAGAGTCTTTTTCATTTACTTACTAATAAGCTTCCTATGGAGCCAATGTAAATTTGCATTGATTTTGGGATTGAGAAAGTGCAATTGTGAGATATAGAATCTGTATTACGTGGTCATCAAGAACAATACGTCATGATGCGCTGCAAAGATTGGCATTAAGAATAACATAGTGAAACCAATGGATTTCTTTTTGAACTTACCTAATAGTGATTCATTGGTCATTGCCCTTCTTGACAACCTTTTGCATTTGTGATGTTCCAGTGGCTTACTTGGTTATTGCGCCTGTCTTATAAACATGAGTTCTGATTCTCAGAGAGTTTTTTCATTTACTTACTAATAAGCTTCCTATAGAGCCAATGGAAATTTGCATTGATTTTGGGCTTGAGATAGTGCAATTGTGAGATATAGAATCTGTATTACGTGTTCATCAAGAGCAATACGTCATGATGCGCTGCAAAGATTGGCATTAAGAATAACATAGTGAAACCAATGGATTTCTTTTTGAACTTATCTAATAGTGATTCAATGTTCGCTGCCCTTCTTGACATTACTTTGCACTTGTGATGTTCCAATGGCTTAGTGGGTTAATGCCCCTGTCTTTTAAACGGGAGTTCATGAATTCTAGTCCTCAGAGAGCTCTTTTTCATTTACTTACCAATAAGTTTCCTATAGAGCCAATGGAAATTTGCATTGATTTTTGGATTGAGATATTGCAATTGTGAGACAGAATCTGTACTAAGTGTTCATAAAGAACAATATGTCATTACAAGCTGTTTAGATTGGCATTAAGAATAACATAGTAAAACCAATGGATTTCTATTTGAACTTACCTAATAGTGATTCATTGGTCACTGCCCTTCTTGACATAAATTTGCACCTGTGATGTTGCTGTGGCTTACTGGGTTAATGCTCCTGTCTTGTAAAAAGGATTTCATGAGTTCTAATCCTTGGAGAGTCTTTTTCATTTACTTACTAATAAGCTTGGTATGGAGCAATGGAAATTTGCATTGATTTTGAGATATAGAATCTGTATTACGTGTTCATCAAGAACAATACGTCATGATGCGCTGCAAAGATTGGCATTAAGAATAACATAGTGAAACCAATGGATTTCTTTTTGAACTTACCAATAGTGATTCAATGTTCACTGCCCTTCTTGACATCACTTTGCACTTGTGATGTTCCAATGGCTTAGTGGTTTAATGCCCCTGTCTTTTAAACAGGAGTTCATGAGTTCTAGTCCTCAGAGAGCTCTTTTTCATTTACTTACCAATAAGTTTCCTATAGAGCCAATGGAAATTTGCATTGATTTTTGGATTGAGATATTGCAATTGTGAGATAGAATCTGTACTAAGTGTTCATAAAGAACAACATGTCATTACAAGCTGTTTAGATTGGCATTAAGAATAACATAGTAAAACCAATGGATTTCTATTTGAACTTACCTAATAGTGATTCATTGGTCACTGCCCTTCTTGACATAAATTTGCACCTGTGATGTTGCTGTGGCTTACTGGGTTAATGCTCCTGTTTTGTAAAAAGGATTTCATGAGTTCTAATCCTTGGAGAGTCTCTTTCATTTACTTACTAATCAGCTTCCTATGGAGCAATGGAAATTTGCATTGATTTTGAGATATAGAATCTGTATTACGTGTTCATCAAGAACAATACGTCATGATGCGCTGCAAAGATTGGCATTAAGAATAACATAGTAAAACCAATGGATTTCTATTTGAACTTACCTAATAGTGATTCATTGGTCACTGCCCTTCTTGACATAAATCTGCACCTGTGATGTTGCTGTGACTTACTGGGTTAATGCACCTGTCTTGTAAAAAGGATTTCATGAGTTCTAATCCTTGGAGAGTTTTTTTCATTTACTTACTAATAAGCTTCCTATGGAGCCAATGTAAATTTGCATTGATTTTGGGATTGAGAAAGTGCAATTGTGAGATATAGAATCTGTATTACGTGGTCATCAAGAACAATACGTCATGATGCCCTGCAAAGATTGGCATTAAGAATAACATAGTGAAACCAATGGATTTCTTTTTGAACTTATCTAATAGTGATTCAATGTTCGCTGCCCTTCTTGACATTACTGTGCACTTGTGATGTTCCAATGGCTTAGTGGGTTAATACCCCTGTCTTTTAAACGGGAGTTCATGAATTCTAGTCCTCAGAGAGCTCTTTTTCATTTACTTACCAATAAGTTTCCTATAGAGCCAATGGAAATTTGCATTGATTTTTGGATTGAGATATTGCAATTGTGAGATAGAATCTGTACTAAGTGTTCATAAAGAACAATATGTCATTACAAGCTGTTTAGATTGGCATTAAGAATAACATAGTAAAACCAATGGATTTCTATTTGAACTTACCTAATAGTGATTCATTGGTCACTGCCCATCTTGACATAAATTTGCACCTGTGATGTTGCTGTGGCTTACTGGGTTAATGCTCCTGTCTTGTGAAAAGGATTTCATGAGTTCTAATCCTTGGAGAGTCTTTTTCATTTACTTACTAATAAGCTTGGTATGGAGCAATGGAAATTTGCACTGATTTTGAGATATAGAATCTGTATTACGTGTTCATCAAGAACAATACGTCATGATGCGCTGCAAAGATTGGCATTAAGAATAACATAGTGAAACCAATGGATTTCTTTTTGAACTTACCTAATAGTGATTCATTGGTCATTGCCCTTCTTGACAACCTTTTGCACTTGTGATGTTCCAGTGGCTTACTTGGTTATTGCGCCTGTCTTATAAACAAGAGTTCATGAGTTCTAATTCTCAGAGAGTTTTTTCATTTACTTACTAATAAGCTTCCTATAGAGCCAATGGAAATTTGCATTGATTTTGGGCTTGAGATAGTGCAATTGTGAGATATAGAATCTGTATTACGTGTTCATCAAGAACAATACGTCATGATGCGCTGCAAAGATTGGCATTAAGAATAACATAGTGAAACCAATGGATTTCTTTTTGAACTTACCAATAGTGATTCAATGTTCACTGCCCTTCTTGACATCACTTTGCACTTGTGATGTTCCAATGGCTTAGTGGGTTAATGCCCCTGTCTTTTAAACAGGAGTTTATGAGTTCTAGTCCTCTGAGAGCTCTTTTTCATTTACTTACCAATAAGTTTCCTATAGAGCCAATGGAAATTTCCATTGATTTTGGGATTGAGATAGTGCAATTGTGAGATAGAATCTGTACTAAGTGTTCATAAAGAACAATATGTCATTACAAGCTGTTTAGATTGGCATTAAGAATAACATAGTAAAACCAATGGATTTCTATTTGAACTTACCTAATAGTGATTCATTGGTCACTGCCCTTCTTGACATAAATTTGCACCTGTGATGTTGCTGTGACTTACTGGGTTAATGCACCTGTCTTGTAAAAAGGATTTCATGAGTTCTAATACTTGGAGAGTCTTTTTCATTTACTTACTAAGAAGCTTCCTATGGAGCCAATGTAAATTTGCATTGATTTTGGGATTGAGATAGTGCAATTGTGAGATATAGAATCTGTATTACGTGTTCATCAAGAACAATACGTCATGATGCGCTGCAAAGATTGGCATTAAGAATAACATAGTGAAACCAATGGATTTCTTTTTGAACTTATCTAATAGTGATTCAATGTTCGCTGCCCATCTTGACATCACTTTGCACTTGTGATGTTCCAATGGCTTAGTGGTTTAATGCCCCTCTCTTTTAAACAGGAGTTCATGAGTTCTAGTCCTCAGAGAGCTCTTTTTCATTTACTTACCAATAAGTTTCCTATAGAGCCAATGGAAATTTGCATTGATTTTTGGATTGAGATATTGCAATTGTGAGATAGAATCTGTACTAAGTGTTCATAAAGAACAATATGTCATTACAAGCTGTTTAGATTGGCATTAAGAATAACATAGTAAAACCAATGGATTTCTATTTGAACTTACCTAATAGTGATTCATTGGTCACTGCCCTTCTTGACATAAATCTGCACCTGTGATGTTGCTGTGACTTACTGGGTTAATGCACCTGTCTTGTAAAAAGGATTTCATGAGTTCTAATCCTTGGAGAGTCTTTTTCATTTACTTACTAATAAGCTTCCTATGGAGCCAATGTAAATTTGCATTGATTTTGGGATTGAGAAAGTGCAATTGTGAGATATAGAATCTGTATTACGTGGTCATCAAGAACAATACGTCATGATGCGCTGCAAAGATTGGCATTAAGAATAACATAGTGAAACCAATGGATTTCTTTTTGAACTTACCTAATAGTGATTCATTGGTCATTGCCCTTCTTGACAACCTTTTGCACTTGTGATGATCCAGTGGCTTACTTGGTTATTGCGCCTGTCTTATAAACAGGAGTTCATGAGTTCTGATTCTCAGAGAGTTTTTTCATTTACTTACTAATAAGCTTCCTATCGAGCCAATGGAAATTTGCATTGATTTTGGGCTTGAGATAGTGCAATTGTGAGATATAGAATCTGTATTACGTGTTCATCAAGAACAATACGTCATGATGCGCTGCAAAGATTGGCATTAAGAATAACATAGTGAAACAAATGGATTTCTTTTTGAACTTATCTAATAGTGATTCAATGTTCGCTGCCCTTCTTGACATCACTTTGCACTTGTGATGTTCCAATGGCTTAGTGGGTTAATGCCCCTGTCTTTTACACAGGAGTTCCTGAATTCTAGTCCTCAGAGAGCTCTTTTTCATTTACTTACCAATAAGTTTCCTATAGAGCCAATGGAAATTTGCATTGATTTTTGGATTGAGATATTGCAATTGTGAGATAGAATCTTTACTAAGTGTTCATAAAGAACAATATGTCATTACAAGCTGTTTAGATTGGCATTAAGAATAACATAGTAAAACCAATGGATTTCTTTTTGAACTTACCTAATAGTGATTCATTGGTCACTGCCCTTCTTGACATAAATTTGCACCTGTGATGTTGCTGTGGCTTACTGGGTTAATGCTCCTGTTTTGTAAAAAGGATTTCATGAGTTCTAATCCTTGGAGAGTCTTTTTCATTTACTTACTAATAAGCTTGGTATGGAGCAATGGAAATTTGCATTGATTTTGAGATATAGAATCTGTATTACGTGTTCATCAAGAACAATACGTCATGATGCGCTGCAAAGATTGGCATTAAGAATAACATAGTGAAACCAATGGATTTCTTTTTGAACTTACCTAATAGTGATTCATTGGTCATTGCCCTTCTTGACAACCTTTTGCACTTGTGATGTTCCAGTGGCTTACTTGGTTATTGCGCCTGTCTTATAAACAGGAGTTCATGAGTTCTAATTCTCAGAGAGTTTTTTCACTTACTTACTAATAAGCTTCCTATAGAGCCAATGGAAATTTGCATTGATTTTGGGCTTGAGATAGTGCAATTGTGAGATATAGAATCTGTATTACGTGTTCATCAAGAACAATACGTCATGATGCGCTGCAAAGATTGGCATTAAGAATAACATAGTGAAACCAATGGATTTCTTTTTGAACTTACCAATAGTGATTCAATGTTCACTGCCCTTCTTGACATCACTTTGCACTTGTGATGTTCCAATGGCTTAGTGGGTTAGTGCCCCTGTCTTTTAAACAGGAGTTCATGAGTTCTAGTCCTCAGAGAGCTCTTTTTCATTTACTTACCAATAAGTTTCCTATAGAGCCAATGGAAATTTCCATTGATTTTGGCATTGAGATAGTGCAATTGTGAGATATAGAATCTGTATTACGTGTTCATCAAGAACAATACGTCATGATGCGCTGCAAAGATTGGCATTAAGAATAACATAATGAAACCAATGGATTTCTTTTTGAACTTATCTAATAGTGATTCAATGTTCGCTGCCCTTCATGACATCACAAAGCACTTGTGATGTTCCAATGGCTTAGTGGGTTAATGCCCCTGTCTTTTAAACAGGAGTTCATGAATTCTAGTCCTCAGAGAGCTCTTTTTCATTTACTTACCAATAAGTTTCCTATAGAGCCAATGGAAATTTGCATTGATTTTTGGATTGAGATATTGCAATTGTGAGATAGAATCTGTACCAAGTGTTCATAAAGAACAATATGTCATTACAAGCTGTTTAGATTGGCATTAAGAATAACATAGTAAAACCAATGGATTTCTATTTGAACTTACCTAATAGTGATTCATTGGTCACTGCCCTTCTTGACATAAATTTGCACCTGTGATGTTGCTGTGACTTACTGGGTTAATGCACCTGTCTTGTAAAAAGGATTTCATGAGTTCTAATACTTGGAGAGTTTTTTTCATTTACTTACTAATAAGCTTCCTATGGAGCCAATGTAAATTTGCATTGATTTTGGGATTGAGATAGTGCAATTGTGAGATATAGAATCTGTATTACGTGTTCATCAAGAACAATACGTCATGATGCGCTGCAAAGATTGGCATTAAGAATAACATAGTGAAACCAATGGATTTCTTTTTGAACTTACCAATAGTGATTCAATGTTCACTGCCCTTCTTGACATCACTTTGCACTTGTGATGTTCCAATGGCTTAGTGGGTTAATGCCCCTGTCTTTTAAACAGGAGTTTATGAGTTCTAGTCCTCTGAGAGCTCTTTTTCATTTACTTACCAATAAGTTTCCTATAGAGCCAATGGAAATTTCCATTGATTTTGGGATTGAGATAGTGCAATTGTGAGATAGAATCTGTACTAAGTGTTCATAAAGAACAATATGTCATTACAAGCTGTTTAGATTGGCATTAAGAATAACATAGTAAAACCAATGGATTTCTATTTGAACTTACCTAATAGTGATTCATTGGTCACTGCCCTTCTTGACATAAATTTGCACCTGTGATGTTGCTGTGACTTACTGGGTTAATGCACCTGTCTTGTAAAAAGGATTTCATGAGTTCTAATACTTGGAGAGTCTTTTTCATTTACTTACTAAGAAGCTTCCTATGGAGCCAATGTAAATTTGCATTGATTTTGGGATTGAGATAGTGCAATTGTGAGATATAGAATCTGTATTACGTGTTCATCAAGAACAATACGTCATGATGCGCTGCAAAGATTGGCATTAAGAATAACATAGTGAAACCAATGGATTTCTTTTTGAACTTACCAATAGTGATTCAATGTTCACTGCCCTTCTTGACATCACTTTGCACTTGTGATGTTCCAATGGCTTAGTGGGTTAGTGCCCCTGTCTTTTAAACAGGAGTTCATGAGTTCTAGTCCTCAGAGAGCTCTTTTTCATTTACTTACCAATAAGTTTCCTATAGAGCCAATGGAAATTTCCATTGATTTTGGCATTGAGATAGTGCAATTGTGAGATATAGAATCTGTATTACGTGTTCATCAAGAACAATACGTCATGATGCGCTGCAAAGATTGGCATTAAGAATAACATAATGAAACCAATGGATTTCTTTTTGAACTTATCTAATAGTGATTCAATGTTCGCTGCCCTTCATGACATCACAAAGCACTTGTGATGTTCCAATGGCTTAGTGGGTTAATGCCCCTGTCTTTTAAACAGGAGTTCATGAATTCTAGTCCTCAGAGAGCTCTTTTTCATTTACTTACCAATAAGTTTCCTATAGAGCCAATGGAAATTTGCATTGATTTTTGGATTGAGATATTGCAATTGTGAGATAGAATCTGTACCAAGTGTTCATAAAGAACAATATGTCATTACAAGCTGTTTAGATTGGCATTAAGAATAACATAGTAAAACCAATGGATTTCTATTTGAACTTACCTAATAGTGATTCATTGGTCACTGCCCTTCTTGACATAAATTTGCACCTGTGATGTTGCTGTGACTTACTGGGTTAATGCACCTGTCTTGTAAAAAGGATTTCATGAGTTCTAATACTTGGAGAGTTTTTTTCATTTACTTACTAATAAGCTTCCTATGGAGCCAATGTAAATTTGCATTGATTTTGGGATTGAGATAGTGCAATTGTGAGATATAGAATCTGTATTACGTGTTCATCAAGAACAATACGTCATGATGCGCTGCAAAGATTGGCATTAAGAATAACATAGTGAAACCAATGGATTTCTTTTTGAACTTACCAATAGTGATTCAATGTTCACTGCCCTTCTTGACATCACTTTGCACTTGTGATGTTCCAATGGCTTAGTGGGTTAATGCCCCTGTCTTTTAAACAGGAGTTTATGAGTTCTAGTCCTCTGAGAGCTCTTTTTCATTTACTTACCAATAAGTTTCCTATAGAGCCAATGGAAATTTCCATTGATTTTGGGATTGAGATAGTGCAATTGTGAGATAGAATCTGTACTAAGTGTTCATAAAGAACAATATGTCATTACAAGCTGTTTAGATTGGCATTAAGAATAACATAGTAAAACCAATGGATTTCTATTTGAACTTACCTAATAGTGATTCATTGGTCACTGCCCTTCTTGACATAAATTTGCACCTGTGATGTTGCTGTGACTTACTGGGTTAATGCACCTGTCTTGTAAAAAGGATTTCATGAGTTCTAATACTTGGAGAGTCTTTTTCATTTACTTACTAAGAAGCTTCCTATGGAGCCAATGTAAATTTGCATTGATTTTGGGATTGAGATAGTGCAATTGTGAGATATAGAATCTGTATTACGTGTTCATCAAGAACAATACGTCATGATGCGCTGCAAAGATTGGCATTAAGAATAACATAGTGAAACCAATGGATTTCTTTTTGAACTTATCTAATAGTGATTCAATGTTCGCTGCCCATCTTGACATCACTTTGCACTTGTGATGTTCCAATGGCTTAGTGGTTTAATGCCCCTGTCTTTTAAACAGGAGTTCATGAGTTCTAGTCCTCAGAGAGCTCTTTTTCATTTACTTACCAATAAGTTTCCTATAGAGCCAATGGAAATTTGCATTGATTTTTGGATTGAGATATTGCAATTGTGAGATAGAATCTGTACTAAGTGTTCATAAAGAACAATATGTCATTACAAGCTGTTTAGATTGGCATTAAGAATAACATAGTAAAACCAATGGATTTCTATTTGAACTTACCTAATAGTGATTCATTGGTCACTGCCCTTCTTGACATAAATCTGCACCTGTGATGTTGCTGTGACTTACTGGGTTAATGCACCTGTCTTGTAAAAAGGATTTCATGAGTTCTAATCCTTGGAGAGTCTTTTTCATTTACTTACTAATAAGCTTCCTATGGAGCCAATGTAAATTTGCATTGATTTTGGGATTGAGAAAGTGCAATTGTGAGATATAGAATCTGTATTACGTGGTCATCAAGAACAATACGTCATGATGCGCTGCAAAGATTGGCATTAAGAATAACATAGTGAAACCAATGGATTTCTTTTTGAACTTACCTAATAGTGATTCATTGGTCATTGCCCTTCTTGACAACCTTTTGCACTTGTGATGATCCAGTGGCTTACTTGGTTATTGCGCCTGTCTTATAAACAGGAGTTCATGAGTTCTGATTCTCAGAGAGTTTTTTCATTTACTTACTAATAAGCTTCCTATCGAGCCAATGGAAATTTGCATTGATTTTGGGCTTGAGATAGTGCAATTGTGAGATATAGAATCTGTATTACGTGTTCATCAAGAACAATACGTCATGATGCGCTGCAAAGATTGGCATTAAGAATAACATAGTGAAACAAATGGATTTCTTTTTGAACTTATCTAATAGTGATTCAATGTTCGCTGCCCTTCTTGACATCACTTTGCACTTGTGATGTTCCAATGGCTTAGTGGGTTAATGCCCCTGTCTTTTACACAGGAGTTCCTGAATTCTAGTCCTCAGAGAGCTCTTTTTCATTTACTTACCAATAAGTTTCCTATAGAGCCAATGGAAATTTGCATTGATTTTTGGATTGAGATATTGCAATTGTGAGATAGAATCTTTACTAAGTGTTCATAAAGAACAATATGTCATTACAAGCTGTTTAGATTGGCATTAAGAATAACATAGTAAAACCAATGGATTTCTTTTTGAACTTACCTAATAGTGATTCATTGGTCACTGCCCTTCTTGACATAAATTTGCACCTGTGATGTTGCTGTGGCTTACTGGGTTAATGCTCCTGTTTTGTAAAAAGGATTTCATGAGTTCTAATCCTTGGAGAGTCTTTTTCATTTACTTACTAATAAGCTTGGTATGGAGCAATGGAAATTTGCATTGATTTTGAGATATAGAATCTGTATTACGTGTTCATCAAGAACAATACGTCATGATGCGCTGCAAAGATTGGCATTAAGAATAACATAGTGAAACCAATGGATTTCTTTTTGAACTTACCTAATAGTGATTCATTGGTCATTGCCCTTCTTGACAACCTTTTGCACTTGTGATGTTCCAGTGGCTTACTTGGTTATTGCGCCTGTCTTATAAACAGGAGTTCATGAGTTCTAATTCTCAGAGAGTTTTTTCACTTACTTACTAATAAGCTTCCTATAGAGCCAATGGAAATTTGCATTGATTTTGGGCTTGAGATAGTGCAATTGTGAGATATAGAATCTGTATTACGTGTTCATCAAGAACAATACGTCATGATGCGCTGCAAAGATTGGCATTAAGAATAACATAGTGAAACCAATGGATTTCTTTTTGAACTTACCAATAGTGATTCAATGTTCACTGCCCTTCTTGACATCACTTTGCACTTGTGATGTTCCAATGGCTTAGTGGGTTAGTGCCCCTGTCTTTTAAACAGGAGTTCATGAGTTCTAGTCCTCAGAGAGCTCTTTTTCATTTACTTACCAATAAGTTTCCTATAGAGCCAATGGAAATTTCCATTGATTTTGGCATTGAGATAGTGCAATTGTGAGATAGAATCTGTACCAAGTGTTCATAAAGAACAATATGTCATTACAAGCTGTTTAGATTGGCATTAAGAATAACATAGTAAAACCAATGGATTTCTATTTGAACTTACCTAATAGTGATTCATTGGTCACTGCCCTTCTTGACATAAATTTGCACCTGTGATGTTGCTGTGACTTACTGGGTTAATGCACCTGTCTTGTAAAAAGGATTTCATGAGTTCTAATACTTGGAGAGTCTTTTTCATTTACTTACTAATAAGCTTCCTATGGAGCCAATGTAAATTTGCATTGATTTTGGCATTGAGATAGTGCAATTGTGAGATATAGAATCTGTATTACGTGTTCATCAAGAACAATACGTCATGATGCGCTGCAAAGATTGGCATTAAGAATAACATAATGAAACCAATGGATTTCTTTTTGAACTTATCTAATAGTGATTCAATGTTCGCTGCCCTTCATGACATCACAAAGCACTTGTGATGTTCCAATGGCTTAGTGGGTTAATGCCCCTGTCTTTTAAACAGGAGTTCATGAATTCTAGTCCTCAGAGAGCTCTTTTTCATTTACTTACCAATAAGTTTCCTATAGAGCCAATGGAAATTTGCATTGATTTTTGGATTGAGATATTGCAATTGTGAGATAGAATCTGTACCAAGTGTTCATAAAGAACAATATGTCATTACAAGCTGTTTAGATTGGCATTAAGAATAACATAGTAAAACCAATGGATTTCTATTTGAACTTACCTAATAGTGATTCATTGGTCACTGCCCTTCTTGACATAAATTTGCACCTGTGATGTTGCTGTGACTTACTGGGTTAATGCACCTGTCTTGTAAAAAGGATTTCATGAGTTCTAATACTTGGAGAGTTTTTTTCATTTACTTACTAATAAGCTTCCTATGGAGCCAATGTAAATTTGCATTGATTTTGGGATTGAGATAGTGCAATTGTGAGATATAGAATCTGTATTACGTGTTCATCAAGAACAATACGTCATGATGCGCTGCAAAGATTGGCATTAAGAATAACATAGTGAAACCAATGGATTTCTTTTTGAACTTATCTAATAGTGATTCAATGTTCGCTGCCTTTCTTGACATCACTTAGCACTTCTGATGTTCCAATGGCTTAGTGGTTTAATGCCCCTGTCTTTTAAACAGGAGTTCATGAGTTCTAGTCCTCAGAGAGCTCTTTTTCATTTACTTACCAATAAGTTTCCTATAGAGCCAATGGAAATTTGCATTGATTTTTGGATTGAGATAGTGCAATTGTGAGATAGAATCTGTACTAAGTATTCATAAAGAACAATATGTCATTACAAGCTGTTTAAATTGGCATTAAGAATAACATAGTAAAACCAATGGATTTCTATTTGAACTTACCTAATAGTGATTCATTGGTCACTGCCCTTCTTGACATAAATTTGCACCTGTGATGTTGCTGTGACTTACTGGGTTAATGCACCTGTCTTGTTAAAAGGATTTCATGAGTTCTAATACTTGGAGAGTTTTTTTCATTTACTTACTAATAAGCTTCCTATGGAGCCAATGTAAATTTGCATTGATTTTGGCATTGAGATAGTGCAATTGTGAGATATAGAATCTGTATTACGTGTTCATCAAGAACAATACGTCATGATGCGCTGCAAAGATTGGCATTAAGAATAACATAGTGAAACCAATGGATTTCTTTTTGAACTTACCAATAGTGATTCAATGTTCACTGCCCTTCTTGACATCACTTTGCACTTGTGATGTTCCAATGGTTTAGTGGGTTAATGCCCCTGTCTTTTAAACAGGAGTTCATGAATTCTAGTCCTCAGATAGCTCTTTTTCATTTACTTACCAATAAGTTTCCTATAGAGCCAATGGAAATTTGCATTGATTTTTGGATTGAGATATTGCAATTGTGAGATAGAATCTGTACTAAGTGTTCATAAAGAACAATATGTCATTACAAGCTGTTTAGATTGGCATTAAGAATAACATAGTAAAACCAATGGATTTCTATTTGAACTTACCTAATAGTGATTCATTGGTCACTGCCCTTCTTGACATAAATTTGCACCTGTGATGTTGCTGTGGCTTACTGGGTTAATGCTCCTGTTTTGTAAAAAGGATTTCATGAGTTCTAATCCTTGGAGAGTCTTTTTCATTTACTTACTAATCAGCTTCCTATGGAGCAATGGAAATTTGCATTGATTTTGAGATATAGAATCTGTATTACGTGTTCATCAAGAACAATACGTCATGATGCGCTGCAAAGATTGGCATTAAGAATAACATAGTAAAACCAATGGATTTCTATTTGAACTTACCTAATAGTGATTCATTGGTCACTGCCCTTCTTGACATAAATCTGCACCTGTGATGTTGCTGTGACTTACTGGGTTAATGCACCTGTCTTGTAAAAAGGATTTCATGAGTTCTAATCCTTGGAGAGTCTTTTTCATTTACTTACTAATAAGCTTCCTATTCAGCCAATGTAAATTTGCATTGATTTTGGGATTGAGAAAGTGCAATTGTGAGATATAGAATCTGTATTACGTGGTCATCAAGAACAATACGTCATGATGCGCTGCAAAGATTGGCATTAAGAATAACATAGTGAAACCAATGGATTTCTTTTTGAACTTACCTAATAGTGATTCATTGGTCATTGCCCTTCTTGACAACCTTTTGCACTTGTGATGTTCCAGTGGCTTACTTGGTTATTGCGCCTGTCTTATAAGCAGGAGTTCATGAGTTCTGATTCTCAGAGAGCTTTTTCATTTACTTACTAATAAGCTTCCTATAGAGCCAATGGAAATTTGCATTGATTTTGGGCTTGAGATATTGCAATTGTGAGATAGAATCTGTACTAAGTGTTCATAAAGAACAATATGTCATTACAAGCTGTTTAGATTGGCATTAAGAATAACATAGTAAAACCAATGGATTTCTTTTTGAACTTACCTAATAGTGATTCATTGGTCACTGCCCTTCTTGACATAAATTTGCACCTGTGTTGTTGCTGTGGCTTACTGGGTTAATGCTCCTGTTTTGTAAAAAGGATTTCATGAGTTCTAATCCTTGGAGAGTCTTTTTCATTTACTTACTAATAAGCTTCCTATGGAGCAATGGAAATTTGCATTGATTTTGAGATATAGAATCTGTATTACGTGTTCATCAAGAACAATACGTCATGATGCACTGCAAAGATTGGCATTAAGAATAACATAGTGAAACCAATGGATTTCTTTTTGAACTTACCTAATAGTGATTCATTGGTCATTGCCCTTCTTGACAACCTTTTGCACTTGCGATGTTCCAGTGGCTTACTTGGTTATTGCGCCTGTCTTATAGACAGGAGTTCATGAGTTCTGATTCTCAGAGAGTTTTTTCATTTACTTACTAATAAGCTTCCTATAGAGCCCATGGAAATTTGCATTGATTTTGGGCTTGAGATAGTGCAATTGTGAGATATAGAATCTGTATTACGTGTTCATCAAGAACAATACGTCATGATGCGCTGCAAAGATTGGCATTAAGAATAACATAGTGAAACCAATGGATTTCTTTTTGAACTTACCAATAGTGATTCAATGTTCACTGCCCTTCTTGACATCACTTTGCACTTGTGATGTTCCAATGGTTTAGTGGGTTAATGCCCCTGTCTTTTAAACAGGAGTTCATGAATTCTAGTCCTCAGATAGCTCTTTTTCATTTACTTACCAATAAGTTTCCTATAGAGCCAATGGAAATTTGCATTGATTTTTGGATTGAGATATTGCAATTGTGAGATAGAATCTGTACTAAGTGTTCATAAAGAACAATATGTCATTACAAGCTGTTTAGATTGGCATTAAGAATAACATAGTAAAACCAATGGATTTCTATTTGAACTTACCTAATAGTGATTCATTGGTCACTGCCCTTCTTGACATAAATTTGCACCTGTGATGTTGCTGTGGCTTACTGGGTTAATGCTCCTGTTTTGTAAAAAGGATTTCATGAGTTCTAATCCTTGGAGAGTCTTTTTCATTTACTTACTAATCAGCTTCCTATGGAGCAATGGAAATTTGCATTGATTTTGAGATATAGAATCTGTATTACGTGTTCATCAAGAACAATACGTCATGATGCGCTGCAAAGATTGGCATTAAGAATAACATAGTAAAACCAATGGATTTCTATTTGAACTTACCTAATAGTGATTCATTGGTCACTGCCCTTCTTGACATAAATCTGCACCTGTGATGTTGCTGTGACTTACTGGGTTAATGCACCTGTCTTGTAAAAAGGATTTCATGAGTTCTAATCCTTGGAGAGTCTTTTTCATTTACTTACTAATAAGCTTCCTATTCAGCCAATGTAAATTTGCATTGATTTTGGGATTGAGAAAGTGCAATTGTGAGATATAGAATCTGTATTACGTGGTCATCAAGAACAATACGTCATGATGCGCTGCAAAGATTGGCATTAAGAATAACATAGTGAAACCAATGGATTTCTTTTTGAACTTACCTAATAGTGATTCATTGGTCATTGCCCTTCTTGACAACCTTTTGCACTTGTGATGTTCCAGTGGCTTACTTGGTTATTGCGCCTGTCTTATAAGCAGGAGTTCATGAGTTCTGATTCTCAGAGAGCTTTTTCATTTACTTACTAATAAGCTTCCTATAGAGCCAATGGAAATTTGCATTGATTTTGGGCTTGAGATATTGCAATTGTGAGATAGAATCTGTACTAAGTGTTCATAAAGAACAATATGTCATTACAAGCTGTTTAGATTGGCATTAAGAATAACATAGTAAAACCAATGGATTTCTTTTTGAACTTACCTAATAGTGATTCATTGGTCACTGCCCTTCTTGACATAAATTTGCACCTGTGTTGTTGCTGTGGCTTACTGGGTTAATGCTCCTGTTTTGTAAAAAGGATTTCATGAGTTCTAATCCTTGGAGAGTCTTTTTCATTTACTTACTAATAAGCTTCCTATGGAGCAATGGAAATTTGCATTGATTTTGAGATATAGAATCTGTATTACGTGTTCATCAAGAACAATACGTCATGATGCACTGCAAAGATTGGCATTAAGAATAACATAGTGAAACCAATGGATTTCTTTTTGAACTTACCTAATAGTGATTCATTGGTCATTGCCCTTCTTGACAACCTTTTGCACTTGCGATGTTCCAGTGGCTTACTTGGTTATTGCGCCTGTCTTATAGACAGGAGTTCATGAGTTCTGATTCTCAGAGAGTTTTTTCATTTACTTACTAATAAGCTTCCTATAGAGCCCATGGAAATTTGCATTGATTTTGGGCTTGAGATAGTGCAATTGTGAGATATAGAATCTGTATTACGTGTTCATCAAGAACAATACGTCATGATGCGCTGCAAAGATTGGCATTAAGAATAACATAGTGAAACCAATGGATTTCTTTTTGAACTTACCAATAGTGATTCAATGTTCACTGCCCTTCTTGACATCACTTTGCACTTGTGATGTTCCAATGGCTTAGTGGGTTAATACCCCTGTCTTTTAAACAGGAGTTCATGAATTCTAGTCCTCAGAGAGCTCTTTTTCATTTACTTACCAATAAGTTTCCTATAGAGCCAATGGAAATTTGCATTGATTTTTGGATTGAGATATTGCAATTGTGAGATAGAATCTGTACTAAGTGTTCATAAAGAACAATATGTCATTACAAGCTGTTTAGATTGGCATTAAGAATAACATAGTAAAACCAATGGATTTCTATTTGAACTTACCTAATAGTGATTCATTGGTCACTGCCCTTCTTGACATAAATTTGCACCTGTGATGTTGCTGTGGCTTACTGGGTTAATGCTCCTGTTTTGTAAAAAGGAT
Organism: Phyllobates terribilis; assembly: GCF_046119375.1. Lineage (NCBI taxonomy): Eukaryota > Metazoa > Chordata > Amphibia > Anura > Dendrobatidae > Phyllobates > Phyllobates terribilis. Next base: position 333,675,747 of record NW_027362764.1, on the reverse strand, counting down.
TTCATGAGTTCTAATCCTTGGAGAGTCTTTTTCATTTACTTACTAATCAGCTTCCTATGGAGCAATGGAAATTTGCATTGATTTTGAGATATAGAATCTGTATTACGTGTTCATCAAGAACAATACGTCATGATGCGCTGCAAAGATTGGCATTAAGAATAACATAGTAAAACTAATGGATTTCTTTTTGAACTTATCTAATAGTGATTCAATGTTCGCTGCCCTTCTTGACATCACAAAGCACTTGTGATGTTCCAATGGCTTAGTGGGTTAATGCCCCTGTTTTTTAAACAGGAGTTCATGAATTCTAGTCCTCAGAGAGCTCTTTTTCATTTACTTACCAATAAGTTTCCTATAGAGCCAATGGAAATTTGCATTGATTTTTGGATTGAGATATTGCAATTGTGAGATAGAATCTGTACTAAGTGTTCATAAAGAACAATATGTCATTACAAGCTGTTTAGATTGGCATTAAGAATAACATAGTAAAACCAATGGATTTCTATTTGAAATTACCTAATAGTGATTCATTGGTCACTGCCCTTCTTGACATAAATCTGCACAGGTGATGTTGCTGTGACTTACTGGGTTAATGCACCTGTCTTGTAAAAAGGATTTCATGAGTTCTAATCCTTGGAGAGTCTTTTTCATTTACTTACTAATAAGCTTCCTATGGAGCCAATGTAAATTTGCATTGATTTTGGGATTGAGAAAGTGCAATTGTGAGATATAGAATCTGTATTACGTGGTCATCAAGAACAATACGTCATGGTGCGCTGCAAAGATTGGCATTAAGAATAACATAGTGAAACCAATGGATTTCTTTTTGAACTTACCTAATAGTGATTCATTGGTCATTGCCCTTCTTGACAACCTTTTGCACTTGTGATGTTCCAGTGGCTTACTTGGTTATTGCGCCTGTCTTATAAACAGGAGTTCATGAGTTCTGATTCTCAGAGAGTTTTTTCATTTACTTACTAATAAGCTTCCTATAGAGCCAATGGAAATTTGCATTGATTTTGGGCTTGAGATAGTGCAATTGTGAGATATAGAATCTGTATTACGTGTTCATCAAGAACAATACGTCATGATGCGCTGCAAAGATTGGCATTAAGAATAACATAGTGAAACCAATGGATTTCTTTTTGAACTTATCTAATAGTGATTCAATGTTCGCTGCCTTTCTTGACATCACTTAGCACTTCTGATGTTCCAATGGCTTAGTGGTTTAATGCCCCTGTCTTTTAAACAGGAGTTCATGAGTTCTAGTCCTCAGAGAGCTCTTTTTCCTTTACTTACCAATAAGTTTCCTATAGAGCCAATGGAAATTTGCATTGATTTTTGGATTGAGATAGTGCAATTGTGAGATAGAATCTGTACTAAGTATTCATAAAGAACAATATGTCATTACAAGCTGTTTAAATTGGCATTAAGAATAACATAGTAAAACCAATGGATTTCTATTTGAACTTACCTAATAGTGATTCATTGGTCACTGCCCTTCTTGACATAAATTTGCACCTGTGATGTTGCTGTGACTTACTGGGTTAATGCACCTGTCTTGTAAAAAGGATTTCATGAGTTCTAATACTTGGAGAGTTTTTTTCATTTACTTACTAATAAGCTTCCTATGGAGCCAATGTAAATTTGCATTGATTTTGGCATTGAGATAGTGCAATTGTGAGATATAGAATCTGTATTACGTGTTCATCAAGAACAATACGTCATGATGCGCTGCAAAGATTGGCATTAAGAATAACATAATGAAACCAATGGATTTCTTTTTGAACTTATCTAATAGTGATTCAATGTTCGCTGCCCTTCATGACATCACAAAGCACTTGTGATGTTCCAATGGCTTAGTGGGTTAATGCCCCTGTCTTTTAAACAGGAGTTCATGAATTCTAGTCCTCAGAGAGCTCTTTTTCATTTACTTACCAATAAGTTTCCTATAGAGCCAATGGAAATTTGCATTGATTTTTGGATTGAGATATTGCAATTGTGAGATAGAATCTGTACTAAGTGTTCATAAAGAACAATATGTCATTACAAGCTGTTTAGATTGGCATTAAGAATAACATAGTAAAACCAATGGATTTCTATTTGAACTTACCTAATAGTGATTCATTGGTCACTGCCCTTCTTGACATAAATTTGCACCTGTGATGTTGCTGTGGCTTACTGGGTTAATGCTCCTGTCTTGTAAAAAGGATTTCATGAGTTCTAATCCTTGGAGAGTCTTTTTCATTTACTTACTAATAAGCTTCCTATGGAGCAATGGAAATTTGCATTGATTTTGAGATATAGAATCTGTATTACGTGGTCATCAAGAACAATACGTCATGATGCGCTGCAAAGATTGGCATTAAGAATAACATAGTGAAACCAATGGATTTCTTTTTGAACTTACCTAATAGTGATTCATTGGTCATTGCCCTTCTTGACAACCTTTTGCACTTGTGATGTTCCAGTGGCTTACTTGGTTATTGCACCTGTCTTATAAACAGAAGTTCATGAGTTCTGATTCTCAGAGAGTTTTTTCATTTACTTACTAATAAGCTTCCTATAGAGCCAATGGAAATTTGCATTGATTTTGGGCTTGAGATAGTGCAATTGTGAGATATAGAATCTGTATTACGTGTTCATCAAGAACAATACGTCATGATGCGCTGCAAAGATTGGCATTAAGAATAACATAGTGAAACCAATGGATTTCTTTTTGAACTTACCAATAGTGATTCAATGTTCACTGCCCTTCTTGACATCACTTTGCACTTGTGATGTTCCAATGGTTTAGTGGGTTAATGCCCCTGTCTTTTAAACAGGAGTTCATGAATTCTAGTCCTCAGATAGCTCTTTTTCATTTACTTACCAATAAGTTTCCTATAGAGCCAATGGAAATTTGCATTGATTTTTGGATTGAGATATTGCAATTGTGAGATAGAATCTGTACTAAGTGTTCATAAAGAACAATATGTCATTACAAGCTGTTTAGATTGGCATTAAGAATAACATAGTAAAACCAATGGATTTCTATTTGAACTTACCTAATAGTGATTCATTGGTCACTGCCCTTCTTGACATAAATTTGCACCTGTGATGTTGCTGTGGCTTACTGTGTTAATGCTCCTGTTTTGTAAAAAGGATTTCATGAGTTCTAATCCTTGGAGAGTCTTTTTCATTTACTTACTAATCAGCTTCCTATGGAGCAATGGAAATTTGCATTGATTTTGAGATATAGAATCTGTATTACGTGTTCATCAAGAACAATACGTCATGATGGGCTGCAAAGATTGGCATTAAGAATAACATAGTAAAACCAATGGATTTCTATTTGAACTTACCTAATAGTGATTCATTGGTCACTGCCCTTCTTGACATAAATCTGCACCTGTGATGTTGCTGTGACTTACTGGGTTAATGCACCTGTCTTGTAAAAAGGATTTCATGAGTTCTAATCCTTGGAGAGTCTTTTTCATTTACTTACTAATAAGCTTCCTATTCAGCCAATGTAAATTTGCATTGATTTTGGGATTGAGAAAGTGCAATTGTGAGATATAGAATCTGTATTACGTGGTCATCAAGAACAATACGTCATGATGCGCTGCAAAGATTGGCATTAAGAATAACATAGTGAAACCAATGGATTTCTTTTTGAACTTACCTAATAGTGATTCATTGGTCATTGCCCTTCTTGACAACCTTTTGCACTTGTGATGTTCCAGTGGCTTACTTGGTTATTGCGCCTGTCTTATAAACAGGAGTTCATGAGTTCTGATTCTCAGAGAGCTTTTTCATTTACTTACTAATAAGCTTCCTATAGAGCCAATGGAAATTTGCATTGATTTTGGGCTTGAGATATTGCAATTGTGAGATAGAATCTGTACTAAGTGTTCATAAAGAACAATATGTCATTACAAGCTGTTTAGATTGGCATTAAGAATAACATAGTAAAACCAATGGATTTCTTTTTGAACTTACCTAATAGTGATTCATTGGTCACTGCCCTTCTTGACATAAATTTGCACCTGTGATGTTGCTGTGGCTTACTGGGTTAATGCTCCTGTTTTGTAAAAAGGATTTCATGAGTTCTAATCCTTGGAGAGTCTTTTTCATTTACTTACTAATAAGCTTCCTATGGAGCATTGGAAATTTGCATTGATTTTGAGATATAGAATCTGTATTACGTGTTCATCAAGAACAATACGTCATGATGCACTGCAAAGATTGGCATTAAGAATAACATAGTGAAACCAATGGATTTCTTTTTGAACTTACCTAATAGTGATTCATTGGTCATTGCCCTTCTTGACAACCTTTTGCACTTGCGATGTTCCAGTGGCTTACTTGGTTATTGCGCCTGTCTTATAGACAGGAGTTCATGAGTTCTGATTCTCAGAGAGTTTTTTCATTTACTTACTAATAAGCTTCCTATAGAGCCCATGGAAATTTGCATTGATTTTGGGCTTGAGATAGTGCAATTGTGAGATATAGAATCTGTATTACGTGTTCATCAAGAACAATACGTCATGATGCGCTGCAAAGATTGGCATTAAGAATAACATAGTGAAACCAATGGATTTCTTTTTGAACTTACCAATAGTGATTCAATGTTCACTGCCCTTCTTGACATCACTTTGCACTTGTGATGTTCCAATGGCTTAGTGGGTTAATACCCCTGTCTTTTAAACAGGAGTTCATGAATTCTAGTCCTCAGAGAGCTCTTTTTCATTTACTTACCAATAAGTTTCCTATAGAGCCAATGGAAATTTGCATTGATTTTTGGATTGAGATATTGCAATTGTGAGATAGAATCTGTACTAAGTGTTCATAAAGAACAATATGTCATTACAAGCTGTTTAGATTGGCATTAAGAATAACATAGTAAAACCAATGGATTTCTATTTGAACTTACCTAATAGTGATTCATTGGTCACTGCCCTTCTTGACATAAATTTGCACCTGTGATGTTGCTGTGGCTTACTGGGTTAATGCTCCTGTTTTGTAAAAAGGATTTCATGAGTTCTAATCCTTGGAGAGTCTTTTTCATTTACTTACTAATCAGCTTCCTATGGAGCAATGGAAATTTGCATTGATTTTGAGATATAGAATCTGTATTACGTGTTCATCAAGAACAAAACGTCATGATGCGCTGCAAAGATTGGCATTAAGAATAACATAGTAAAACTAATGGATTTCTTTTTGAACTTATCTAATAGTGATTCAATGTTCGCTGCCCTTCTTGACATCACAAAGCACTTGTGATGTTCCAATGGCTTAGTGGGTTAATGCCCCTGTTTTTTAAACAGGAGTTCATGAATTCTAGTCCTCAGAGAGCTCTTTTTCATTTACTTACCAATAAGTTTCCTATAGAGCCAATGGAAATTTGCATTGATTTTTGGATTGAGATATTGCAATTGTGAGATAGAATCTGTACTAAGTGTTCATAAAGAACAATATGTCATTACAAGCTGTTTAGATTGGCATTAAGAATAACATAGTAAAACCAATGGATTTCTATTTGAACTTACCTAATAGTGATTCATTGGTCACTGCCCTTCTTGACATAAATCTGCACAGGTGATGTTGCTGTGACTTACTGGGTTAATGCACCTGTCTTGTAAAAAGGATTTCATGAGTTCTAATCCTTGGAGAGTCTTTTTCATTTACTTACTAATAAGCTTCCTATGGAGCCAATGTAAATTTGCATTGATTTTGGGATTGAGAAAGTGCAATTGTGAGATATAGAATCTGTATTACGTGGTCATCAAGAACAATACGTCATGGTGCGCTGCAAAGATTGGCATTAAGAATAACATAGTGAAACCAATGGATTTCTTTTTGAACTTACCTAATAGTGATTCATTGGTCATTGCCCTTCTTGACAACCTTTTGCACTTGTGATGTTCCAGTGGCTTACTTGGTTATTGCGCCTGTCTTATAAACAGGAGTTCATGAGTTCTGATTCTCAGAGAGTTTTTTCATTTACTTACTAATAAGCTTCCTATAGAGCCAATGGAAATTTGCATTGATTTTGGGCTTGAGATAGTGCAATTGTGAGATATAGAATCTGTATTACGTGTTCATCAAGAACAATACGTCATGATGCGCTGCAAAGATTGGCATTAAGAATAACATAGTGAAACCAATGGATTTCTTTTTGAACTTATCTAATAGTGATTCAATGTTCGCTGCCCTTCTTGACATCACTTTGCACTTGTGATGTTCCAATGGCTTAGTGGGTTAATGCCCCTGTCTTTTACACAGGAGTTCATGAATTCTAGTAATCAGAGAGCTCTTTTTCATTTACTTACCAATAAGTTTCCTATAGAGCCAATGGAAATTTGCATTGATTTTTGGATTGAGATATTGCAATTGTGAGATAGAATCTGTACTAAGTGTTCATAAAGAACAATATGTCATTACAAGCTGCTTAGATTGGCATTAAGAATAACATAGTAAAACCAATGGATTTCTTTTTGAACTTACCTAATAGTGATTCATTGGTCACTGCCCTTCTTGACATAAATTTGCAACTGTGATGTTGCTGTGGCTTACTGGGTTAATGCTCCTGTTTTGTAAAAAGGATTTCATGAGTTCTAATCCTTGGAGAGTCTTTTTCATTTACTTACTAATAAGCTTCCTATGGAGCAATGGAAATTTGCATTGATTTTGAGATATAGAATCTGTATTAAGTGTTCATCAAGAACAATACGTCATGATGCACTGCAAAGATTGGCATTAAGAATAACATAGTGAAACCAATGGATTTCTTTTTGAACTTACCTAATAGTGATTCATTGGTCATTGCCCTTCTTGACAACCTTTTGCACTTGTGATGTTCCAGTGGCTTACTTGGTTATTGCGCCTGTCTTATAAACAGGAGTTCATGAGTTCTGATTCTCAGAGAGTTTTTTCATTTACTTACTAATAAGTTTCCTATAGAGCCCATGGAAATTTCCGTTGATTTTGGGATTGAGATAGTGCAATTGTGAGATAGAATCTGTACTAAGTGTTCATAAAGAACAATATGTCATTACAAGCTGTTTAGATTGGCATTAAGAATAGCATAGTAAAACCAATGGATTTCTTTTTGAACTTACCTAATAGTGATTCATTGGTCACTGACCTTCTTGACATAAATTTGCACCTGTGATTTTGCTGTGGCTTACTGGGTTAATGCACCTGTTTTGTAAAAAGGATTTCATGAGTTCTAATCCTTGGAGAGTCTTTTTCATTTACTTCCTGATAAGCTTCCTATGGAGCCAATGTAAATTTGCATTGATTTTGGGATTGAGATAGTGCAATTGTGAGATATAGAATCTGTATTACGTGTTCATCAAGAGCAATACGTCATGATGCGCTGCAAAGATTGGCATTAAGAATAACATAGTGAAACCAATGGATTTCTTTTTGAACTTACCAATAGTGATTCAATGTTCACTGCCCTTCTTGACATCACTTTGCACTTGTGATGTTCCAATGGCTTAGTGGGTTAATACCCCTGTCTTTTAAACAGGAGTTCATGAATTCTAGTCCTCAGAGAGCTCTTTTTCATTTACTTACCAATAAGTTTCCTATAGAGCCAATGGAAATTTGCATTGATTTTTGGATTGAGATATTGCAATTGTGAGATAGAATCTGTACTAAGTGTTCATAAAGAACAATATGTCATTACAAGCTGTTTAGATTGGCATTAAGAATAACATAGTAAAACCAATGGATTTCTATTTGAACTTACCTAATAGTGATTCATTGGTCACTGCCCTTCTTGACATAAATTTGCACCTGTGATGTTGCTGTGGCTTACTGGGTTAATGCTCCTGTTTTGTAAAAAGGATTTCATGAGTTCTAATCCTTGGAGAGTCTTTTTCATTTACTTACTAATCAGCTTCCTATGGAGCAATGGAAATTTGCATTGATTTTGGGATATAGAATCTGTATTACGAGCTCATCAAGAACAATACGTCATGATGCGCTGCAAAGATTGGCATTAAGAATAACATAGTAAAACCAATGGATTTCTTTTTGAACTTATCTAATAGTGATTCAATGTTCGCTGCCCTTCTTGACATCACAAAGCACTTGTGATGTTCCAATGGCTTAGTGGGTTAATGCCCCTGTCTTTTAAACAGGAGTTCATGAATTCTAGTCCTCAGAGAGCTCTTTTTCATTTACTTACCAATAAGTTTCCTATAGAGCCAATGGAAATTTGCATTGATTTTTGGATTGAGATATTGCAATTGTGAGATAGAATCTGTACTAAGTGTTCATAAAGAACAATATGTCATTACAAGCTGTTTAGATTGGCATTAAGAATAACATAGTAAAACCAATGGATTTCTATTTGAACTTACCTAATAGTGATTCATTGGTCACTGCCCTTCTTGACATAAATCTGCACAGGTGATGTTGCTGTGACTTACTGGGTTAATGCACCTGTCTTGTAAAAAGGATTTCATGAGTTCTAATCCTTGGAGAGTCTTTTTCATTTACTTACTAATAAGCTTCCTATGGAGCCAATGTAAATTTGCATTGATTTTGGGATTGAGAAAGTGCAATTGTGAGATATAGAATCTGTATTACGTGGTCATCAAGAACAATACGTCATGGTGCGCTGCAAAGATTGGCATTAAGAATAACATAGTGAAACCAATGGATTTCTTTTTGAACTTACCTAATAGTGATTCATTGGTCATTGCCCTTCTTGACAACCTTTTGCACTTGTGATGTTCCAGTGGCTTACTTGGTTATTGCGCCTGTGTTATAAACAGGAGTTCATGAGTTCTGATTCTCAGAGAGTTTTTTCATTTACTTACTAATAAGCTTCCTATAGAGCCAATGGAAATTTGCATTGATTTTGGGCTTGAGATAGTGCAATTGTGAGATATAGAATCTGTATTACGTGTTCATCAAGAACAATACGTCATGATGCGCTGCAAAGATTGGCATTAAGAATAACATAGTGAAACCAATGGATTTCTTTTTGAACTTATCTAATAGTGATTCAATGTTCGCTGCCCTTCTTGACATCACTTTGCACTTGTGATGTTCCAATGGCTTAGTGGGTTAATGCCGCTGTCTTTTACACAGGAGTTCATGAATTCTAGTAATCAGAGATCTCTTTTTCATTTACTTACCAATAAGTTTCCTATAGAGCCAATGGAAATTTGCATTGATTTTTGGATTGAGATATTGCAATTGTGAGATAGAATCTGTACTAAGTGTTCATAAAGAACAATATGTCATTACAAGCTGTTTAGATTGGCATTAAGAATAACATAGTAAAACCAATGGATTTCTTTTTGAACTTACCTAATAGTGATTCATTGGTCACTGCCCTTCTTGACATAAATTTGCACCTGTGATGTTGCTGTGGCTTACTCGGTTAATGCTCCTGTTTTGTAAAGAGGATTTCATGAGTTCTAATCCTTGGAGAGTCTTTTTCATTTACTTACTAATAAGCTTCCTATGGAGCAATGGAAATTTGCATTGATTTTGAGATATAGAATCTGTATTAAGTGTTCATCAAGAACAATACGTCATGATGCGCTGCAAAGATTGGCATTAAGAATAACATAGTGAAACCAATGGATTTCTTTTTGAACTTACCTAATAGTGATTCATTGGTCATTGCCCTTCTTGACAACCTTTTGCACTTGTGATGTTCCAGTGGCTTACTTGGTTATTGCGCCTGTCTTATAAACAGGAGTTCATGAGTTCTAATTCTCAGAGAGTTTTTTCATTTACTTACTAATAAGTTTCCTATAGAGCCAATGGAAATTTGCATTGATTTTTGGATTGAGATAGTGCAATTGTGAGATATAGAATCTGTATTATTACGTGTTCATCAAGAACAATACGTCATGATGCGCTGCAAAGATTGGCATTAAGAATAACATAGTGAAACCAATGGATTTCTTTTTGAACTTATCTAATAGTGATTCAATGTTCGCTGCCCTTCTTGACATCACAAAGCACTTGTGATGTTCCAATGGCTTAGTGGGTTAATGCCCCTGTCTTTTAAACAGGAGTTCATGAATTCTAGTCCTCAGAGAGCTCTTTTTCATTTACTTACCAATAAGTTTCCTATAGAGCCAATGGAAATTTGCATTGATTTTTGGATTGAGATATTGCAATTGTGAGATAGAATCTGTACTAAGTGTTCATAAAGAACAATATGTCATTACAAGCTGTTTAGATTGGCATTAAGAATAACATAGTAAAACCAATGGATTTCTATTTGAACTTACCTAATAGTGATTCATTGGTCACTGCCCTTCTTGACATAAATTTGCACCTGTGATGTTGCTGTGGCTTACTGGGTTAATGCTCCTGTCTTGTAAAAAGGATTTCATGAGTTCTAATCCTTGGAGAGTCTTTTTCATTTACTTACTGATAAGCTTCCTATGGAGCCAATGTAAATTTGTATTGATTTTGGGATTGAGATAGTGCAATTGTGAGATATAGAATCTGTATTACGTGTTCATCAAGAGCAATACGTCATGATGCGCTGCAAAGATTGGCATTAAGAATAACATAGTGAAACCAATGGATTTCTTTTTGAACTTATCTAATAGTGATTCAATGTTCGCTGCCCTTCTTGACATTTCTTCGCACTTGCGATGTTCCAATGGCTTAGTGGGTTAATGCCCCTGTCTTTTAAACAGGAGTTCATGAATTCTAGTCCTCAGAGAGCTCTTTTTCATTTACTTACCAATAAGTTTCCTATAGAGCCAATGGAAATTTCCAATGATTTTGGGATTGAGATAGTGCAATTGTGAGATAGAATCTGTACTAAGTGTTCATAAAGAACAATATGTCATTACAAGCTGTTTAGATTGGCATTAAGAATAACATAGTAAAACCAATGGATTTCTATTTGAACTTACCTAATAGTGATTCATTGGTCACTGCCCATCTTGACATAAATTTGCACCTGTGATGTTGCTGTGGCTTACTGGGTTAATGCTCCTGTCTTGTAAAAAGGATTTCACGAGTTCTAATCCTTGGAGAGTTTTTTTCATTTACTTACTAATAAGCTTCCTATGGAGCAATGGAAATTTGCATTGATTTTGAGATATAGAATCTGTATTACGTGTTCATCAAGAACAATACGTCATGATGCGCTGCAAAGATTGGCATTAAGAATAACATAGTGAAACCAATGGATTTCTTTTTGAACTTACCTAATAGTGATTCATTGGTCACTGCCCTTCTTGACAACCTTTTGCACTTGTGATGTTCCAGTGGCTTACTTGGTTATTGCGCCTGTCTTATAAACAGGAGTTCATGAGTTCTAATTCTCAGAGAGTTTTTTCATTTACTTACTAATAAGCTTCCTATAGAGCCAATGGAAATTTGCATTGATTTTGGGCTTGAGATAATGCAGTTGTGAGATATAGAATCTGTATTACGTGTTCATCAAGAACAATACGTCATGATGCGCTGCAAAGATTGGCATTAAGAATAACATAGTGAAACCAATGGATTTCTTTTTGAACTTACCAATAGTGATTCAATGTTCACTGCCCTTCTTGACATCACTTTGCACTTGTGATGTTCCAATGGCTTAGTGGTTTAATACCCCTGTCTTTTAAACAGGAGTTCATGAGTACTAGTCCTCAGAGAGCTCTTTTTCATTTACTTACCAATAAGTTTCCTATAGAGCCAATGGAAATTTGCATTGATTTTTGGATTGAGATATTGCAATTGTGAGATAGAATCTGTACTAAGTGTTCATAAAGAACAATATGTCATTACAAGCTGTTTAGATTGGCATTAAGAATAACATAGTAAAACCAATGGATTTCTATTTGAACTTACCTAATAGTGATTCATTGGTCACTGCCCTTCTTGACATAAATTTGCACCTGTGATGTTGCTGTGGCTTACTGGGTTAATGCTCCTGTTTTGTAAAAAGGATTTCATGAGTTCTAATCCTTGGAGAGTCTCTTTCATTTACTTACTAATCAGCTTCCTATGGAGCAATGGAAATTTGCATTGATTTTGAGATATAGAATCTGTATTACGTGTTCATCAAGAACAATACGTCATGATGCGCTGCAAAGATTGGCATTAAGAATAACATAGTAAAACCAATGGATTTCTATTTGAACTTACCTAATAGTGATTCATTGGTCACTGCCCTTCTTGACATAAATCTGCACCTGTGATGTTGCTGTGACTTACTGGGTTAATGCACCTGTCTTGTAAAAAGGATTTCATGAGTTCTAATCCTTGGAGAGTCTTTTTCATTTACTTACTAATAAGCTTCCTATGGAGCCAATGTAAATTTGCATTGATTTTGGGATTGAGAAAGTTCAATTGTGAGATATAGAATCTGTATTACGTGGTCATCAAGAACAATACGTCATGATGCGCTGCAAAGATTGGCATTAAGAATAACATAGTGAAACCAATGGATTTCTTTTTGAACTTATCTAATAGTGATTCAATGTTCGCTGCCCTTCTTGACATTACTGTGCACTTGTGATGTTCCAATGGCTTAGTGGGTTAATACCCCTGTCTTTTAAACGGGAGTTCATGAATTCTAGTCCTCAGAGAGCTCTTTTTCATTTACTTACCAATAAGTTTCCTATAGAGCCAATGGAAATTTGCATTGATTTTTGGATTGAGATATTGCAATTGTGAGATAGAATCTGTACTAAGTGTTCATAAAGAACAATATGTCATTACAAGCTGTTTAGATTGGCATTAAGAATAACATAGTAAAACCAATGGATTTCTATTTGAACTTACCTAATAGTGATTCATTGGTCACTGCCCATCTTGACATAAATTTGCACCTGTGATGTTGCTGTGGCTTACTGGGTTAATGCTCCTGTCTTGTAAAAAGGATTTCATGAGTTCTAATCCTTGGAGAGTCTTTTTCATTTACTTACTAATAAGCTTGGTATGGAGCAATGGAAATTTGCATTGATTTTGAGATATAGAATCTGTATTACGTGTTCATCAAGAACAATACGTCATGATGCGCTGCAAAGATTGGCATTAAGAATAACATAGTGAAACCAATGGATTTCTTTTTGAACTTACCTAATAGTGATTCATTGGTCATTGCCCTTCTTGACAACCTTTTGCACTTGTGATGTTCCAGTGGCTTACTTAGTTATTGCGCCTGTCTTATAAACAAGAGCTCATGAGTTCTAATTCTCAGAGAGTTTTTTCATTTACTTACTAATAAGCTTCCTATAGAGCCAATGGAAATTTGCATTGATTTTGGGCTTGAGATAGTGCAATTGTGAGATATAGAATCTGTATTACGTGTTCATCAAGAACAATACGTCATGATGCGCTGCAAAGATTGGCATTAAGAATAACATAGTGAAACCAATGGATTTCTTTTTGAACTTACCAATAGTGATTCAATGTTCACTGCCCTTCTTGACATCACTTTGCACTTTTGATGTTCCAATGGCTTAGTGGGTTAATGCCCCTGTCTTTTAAACAGGAGTTTATGAGTTCTAGTCCTCAGAGAGCTCTTTTTCATTTACTTACCAATAAGTTTCCTATAGAGCCAATGGAAATTTCCATTGATTTTGGCATTGAGATAGTGCAATTGTGAGATAGAATCTGTACCAAGTGTTCATAAAGAACAATATGTCATTACAAGCTGTTTAGATTGGCATTAAGAATAACATAGTAAAACCAATGGATTTCTATTTGAACTTACCTAATAGTGATTCATTGGTCACTGCCCTTCTTGACATAAATTTGCACCTGTGATGTTGCTGTGGCTTACTGGGTTAATGCTATTGTTTTGTAAAAAGGATTTCATGAGTTCTAATCCTTGGAGAGTCTTTTTCATTTACTTACTAATAAGCTTGGTATGGAGCAATGGAAATTTGCATTGATTTTGAGATATAGAATCTGTATTACGTGTTCATCAAGAACAATACGTCATGATGCGCTGCAAAGATTGGCATTAAGAATAACATAGTGAAACCAATGGATTTCTTTTTGAACTTACCTAATAGTGATTCATTGGTCATTGCCCTTCTTGACAACCTTTTGCACTTGTGATGTTCCAGTGGCTTACTTGGTTATTGCGCCTGTCTTATAAACAGGAGTTCATGAGTTCTAATTCTCAGAGAGTTTTTTCACTTACTTACTAATAAGCTTCCTATAGAGCCAATGGAAATTTGCATTGATTTTGGGCTTGAGATAGTGCAATTGTGAGATAGAATCTGTACCAAGTGTTCATGAAGAACAATATGTCATTACAAGCTGTTTAGATTGGCATTAAGAATAACATAGTAAAACCAATGGATTTCTATTTGAACTTACCTAATAGTGATTCATTGGTCACTGCCCTTCTTGACATAAATTTGCACCTGTGATGTTGCTGTGACTTACTGGGTTAATGCACCTGTCTTGTAAAAAGGATTTCATGAGTTCTAATACTTGGAGAGTCTTTTTCATTTACTTACTAATAAGCTTCCTATGGAGCCAATGTAAATTTGCATTGATTTTGGGATTGAGATAGTGCAATTGTGAGATATAGAATCTGTATTACGTGTTCATGAAGAACAATACGTCATGATGCGCTGCAAAGATTGGCATTAAGAATAACATAGTGAAACCAATGGATTTCTTTTTGAACTTATCTAATAGTGATTCAATGTTCGCTGCCTTTCTTGACATCACTTAGCACTTGTGATGTTCCAATGGCTTAGTGGTTTAATGCCCCTGTCTTTTAAACAGGAGTTCATGAGTTCTAGTCCTCAGAGAGCTTTTTTTCATTTACTTACCAATAAGTTTCCTATAGAGCCAATGGAAATTTGCATTGATTTTTGGATTGAGATAGTGCAATTGTGAGATAGAATCTGTACTAAGTATTCATAAAGAACAATATGTCATTACAAGCTGTTTAGATTGGCATTAAGAATAACATAGTAAAACCAATGGATTTCTATTTGAACTTACCTAATAGTGATTCATTGGTCACTGCCCTTCTTGACATAAATTTGCACCTGTGATGTTGCTGTGACTTACTGGGTTAATGCACCTGTCTTGTAAAAAGGATTTCATGAGTTCTAATACTTGGAGAGTCTTTTTGATTTACTTACTAATAAGCTTCCTATGGAGCCAATGTAAATTTGCATTGATTTTGGCATTGAGATAGTGCAATTGTGAGATATAGAATCTGTATTACGTGTTCATCAAGAACAATACGTCATGATGCGCTGCAAAGATTGGCATTAAGAATAACATAATGAAACCAATGGATTTCTTTTTGAACTTATCTAATAGTGATTCAATGTTCGCTGCCCTTCATGACATCACAAAGCACTTGTGATGTTCCAATGGCTTAGTGGGTTAATGCCCCTGTCTTTTAAACAGGAGTTCATGAATTCTAGTCCTCAGAGAGCTCTTTTTCATTTACTTACCAATAAGTTTCCTATAGAGCCAATGGAAATTTGCATTGATTTTTGGATTGAGATATTGCAATTGTGAGATAGAATTTGTACCAAGTGTTCATAAAGAACAATATGTCATTACAAGCTGTTTAGATTGGCATTAAGAATAACATAGTAAAACCAATGGATTTCTATTTGAACTTACCTAATAGTGATTCATTGGTCACTGCCCTTCTTGACATAAATTTGCACCTGTGATGTTGCTGTGACTTACTGGGTTAATGCACCTGTCTTGTAAAAAGGATTTCATGAGTTCTAATACTTGGAGAGTCTTTTTCATTTACTTACTAATAAGCTTCCTATGGAGCCAATGTAAATTTGCATTGATTTTGGGATTGAGATAGTGCAATTGTGAGATATAGAATCTGTATTACGTGTTCATCAAGAACAATACGTCATGATGCGCTGCAAAGATTGGCATTAAGAATAACATAGTGAAACCAATGGATTTCTTTTTGAACTTATCTAATAATGATTCAATGTTCGCTGCCTTTCTTGACATCACTTAGCACTTGTGATGTTCCAATGGCTTAGTGGTTTAATGCCCCTGTCTTTTAAACAGGAGTTCATGAGTTCTAGTCCTCAGAGAGCTCTTTTTCATTTACTTACCAATAAGTTTCCTATAGAGCCAATGGAAATTTGCATTGATTTTTGGATTGAGATAGTGCAATTGTGAGATAGAATCTGTACTAAGTATTCATAAAGAACTATATGTCATTACAAGCTGTTTAGATTGGCATTAAGAATAACATAGTAAAACCAATGGATTTCTATTTGAACTTACCTAATAGTGATTCATTGGTCACTGCCCTTCTTGACATAAATTTGCACCTGTGATGTTGCTGTGACTTACTGGGTTAATGCACCTGTCTTGTAAAAAGGATTTCATGAGTTCTAATACTTGGAGAGTCTTTTTCATTTACTTACTAATAAGCTTCCTATGGAGCCAATGTAAATTTGCATTGATTTTGGCATTGAGATAGTGCAATTGTGAGATATAGAATCTGTATTACGTGTTCATCAAGAACAATACGTCATGATGCGCTGCAAAGATTGGCATTAAGAATAACATAATGAAACCAATGGATTTATTTTTGAACTTATCTAATAGTGATTCAATGTTCGCTGCCCTTCATGACATCACAAAGCACTTGTGATGTTCCAATGGCTTAGTGGGTTAATGCCCCTGTCTTTTAAACAGGAGTTCATGAATTCTAGTCCTCAGAGAGCTCTTTTTCATTTACTTACCAATAAGTTTCCTATAGAGCCAATGGAAATTTGCATTGATTTTTGGATTGAGATATTGCAATTGTGAGATAGAATCTGTACTAAGTGTTCATAAAGAACTATATGTCATTACAAGCTGTTTAGATTGGCATTAAGAATAACATAGTAAAACCAATGGATTTCTATTTGAACTTACCTAATAGTGATTCATTGGTCACTGCCCTTCTTGACATAAATTTGCACCTGTGATGTTGCTGTGACTTACTGGGTTAATGCACCTGTCTTGTAAAAAGGATTTCATGAGTTCTAATACTTGGAGAGTCTTTTTCATTTACTTACTAATAAGCTTCCTATGGAGCCAATGTAAATTTGCATTGATTTTGGCATTGAGATAGTGCAATTGTGAGATATAGAATCTGTATTACGTGTTCATCAAGAACAATACGTCATGATGCGCTGCAAAGATTGGCATTAAGAATAACATAATGAAACCAATGGATTTATTTTTGAACTTATCTAATAGTGATTCAATGTTCGCTGCCCTTCATGACATCACAAAGCACTTGTGATGTTCCAATGGCTTAGTGGGTTAATGCCCCTGTCTTTTAAACAGGAGTTCATGAATTCTAGTCCTCAGAGAGCTCTTTTTCATTTACTTACCAATAAGTTTCCTATAGAGCCAATGGAAATTTGCATTGATTTTTGGATTGAGATATTGCAATTGTGAGATAGAATCTGTACTAAGTGTTCATAAAGAACAATATGTCATTACAAGCTGTTTAGATTGGCATTAAGAATAACATAGTAAAACCAATGGATTTCTATTTGAACTTACCTAATAGTGATTCATTGGTCACTGCCCTTCTTGACATAAATTTGCACCTGTGATGTTGCTGTGGCTTACTGGGTTAATGCTCCTGTCTTGTAAAAAGGATTTCATGAGTTCTAATCCTTGGAGAGTCTTTTTCATTTACTTACTAATAAGCTTCCTATGGAGCAATGGAAATTTGCATTGATTTTGAGATATAGAATCTGTATTACGTGGTCATCAAGAACAATACGTCATGATGCGCTGCAAAGATTGGCATTAAGAATAACATAGTGAAACCAATGGATTTATTTTTGAACTTACCTAATAGTGATTCATTGGTCATTGCCCTTCTTGACAACCTTTTGCACTTGTGATGTTCCAGTGGCTTACTTGGTTATTGCGCCTGTCTTATAAACAGGAGTTCATGAGTTCTGATTCTCAGAGAGTTTTTTCATTTACTTACTAATAAGCTTCCTATAGAGCCAATGGAAATTTGCATTGATTTTGGGCTTGAGATAGTGCAATTGTGAGATATAGAATCTGTATTACGTGTTCATCAAGAACAATACGTCATGATGCGCTGCAAAGATTGGCATTAAGAATAACATAGTGAAACCAATGGATTTCTTTTTGAACTTATCTAATAGTGATTCAATGTTCGCTGCCCTTCTTGACATCACTTTGCACTTGTGATGTTCCAATTGCTTAGTGGGTTAATGCCCCTGTCTTTTACACAGGAGTTCATGAATTCTAGTCCTCAGAGAGCTCTTTTTCATTTACTTACCAATAAGTTTCCTATAGAGCCAATGGAAATTTCCATTGATTTTGGCATTGAGATAGTGCAATTGTGAGATAGAATCTGTACTAAGTGTTCATAAAGAACAATATGTCATTACAAGCTGTTTAGATTGGCATTAAGAATAACATAGTAAAACCAATGGATTTCTTTTTGAACTTACCTAATAGTGATTCATTGGTCACTGCCCTTCTTGACATAAATTTGCATCTGTGATGTTGCTGTGGCTTACTGGGTTAATGCTCCTGTTTTGTAAAAAGGATTTCATGAGTTCTAATCCTTGGAGAGTCTTTTTCATTTACTTACTAATAAGCTTCCTATGGAGCAATGGAAATTTGCATTGATTTTGAGATATAGAATCTGTATTACGTGTTCATCAAGAACAATACGTCATGATGCACTGCAAAGATTGGCATTAAGAATAACATAGTGAAACCAATGGATTTCTTTTTGAACTTACCTAATAGTGATTCATTGGTCATTGCCCTTCTTGACAACCTTTTGCACTTGTGATGTTCCAGTGGCTTACTTGGTTATTGCGCCTGTCTTATAAACAGGAGTTCATGAGTTCTGATTCTCAGAGAGTTTTTTCATTTACTTACTAATAAGCTTCCTATAGAGCCAATGGAAATTTGCATTGATTTTGGACTTGAGATAGTGCAATTGTGATATATTGAATCTGTATTACGTGTTCATCAAGAACAATACGTCATGATGCGCTGCAAAGATTGGCATTAAGAATAACATAGTGAAACCAATGGATTTCTTTTTGAACTTACCAATAGTGATTCAATGTTCACTGCCCTTCTTGACATCACTTTGCACTTGTGATGTTCCAATGGTTTAGTGGGTTAATGCCCCTGTCTTTTAAACAGGAGTTCATGAATTCTAGTCCTCAGAGAGCTCTTTTTCATTTACTTACCAATAAGTTTCCTATAGAGCCAATGGAAATTTGCATTGATTTTTGGATTGAGATATTGCAATTGTGAGATAGAATCTGTACTAAGTGTTCATAAAGAACAATATGTCATTACAAGCTGTTTAGATTGGCATTAAGAATAACATAGTAAAACCAATGGATTTCTATTTGAACTTACCTAATAGTGATTCATTGGTCACTGCCCTTCTTGACATAAATTTGCACCTGTGATGTTGCTGTGGCTTACTGGGTTAATGCCCCTGTTTTGTAAAAAGGATTTCATGAGTTCTGATCCTTGGAGAGTCTTTTTCATTTACTTACTAATCAGCTTCCTATGGAGCAATGGAAATTTGCATTGATTTTGAGATATAGAATCTGTATTACGTGTTCATCAAGAACAATACGTCATGATGCGCTGCAAAGATTGGCATTAAGAATAACATAGTAAAACTAATGGATTTCTTTTTGAACTTATCTAATAGTGATTCAATGTTCGCTGCCCTTCTTGACATCACAAAGCACTTGTGGTGTTCCAATGGCTTAGTGGGTTAATGCCCCTGTCTTTTAAACAGGAGTTCATGAATTCTAGTCCTCAGAGAGCTCTTTTTCATTTACTTACCAATAAGTTTCCTATAGAGCCAATGGAAATTTGCATTGATTTTTGGATTGAGATATTGCAATTGTGAGATAGAATCTGTACTAAGTGTTCATAAAGAACAATAAGTCATTACAAGCTGTTTAGATTGGTATTAAGAATAACATAGTAAAACCAATGGATTTCTATTTGAACTTACCTAATAGTGATTCATTGGTCACTGCCCTTCTTGACATAAATTTGCACCTGTGATGTTGCTGTGACTTACTGGGTTAATGCACCTGTCTTGTAAAAAGGATTTCATGAGTTCTAATCCTTGGAGAGTCTTTTTCATTTACTTACTAATAAGCTTCCTATGGAGCCAATGTAAATTTGCATTGATTTTGGGATTGAGAAAGTGCAATTGTGAGATATAGAATCTGTATTACGTGGTCATCAAGAACAATACGTCATGATGCGCTGCAAAGATTGGCATTAAGAATAACATAGTGAAACCAATGGATTTCTTTTTGAACTTACCTAATAGTGATTCATTGGTCATTGCCCTTCTTGACAACCTTTTGCACTTGTGATGTTCCAGTGGCTTACTTGGTTATTGCGCCTGTCTTATAAACAGGAGTTCATGAGTTCTGATTCTCAGAGAGTTTTTTCATTTACTTACTAATAAGCTTCCTATAGAGCCAATGGAAATTTGCATTGATTTTGGGCTTGAGATAGTGCAATTGTGAGATATAGAATCTGTATTACGTGTTCATCAAGAACAATACGTCATGATGCGTTGCAAAGATTGGCATTAAGAATAACATAGTGAAACCAATGGATTTCTTTTTGAACTTATCTAATAGTGATTCAATGTTCGCTGCCCTTCTTGACATCACTTTGCACTTGTGATGTTCCAATGGCTTAGTGGGTTAATGCCCCTGTCTTTTACACAGGAGTTCATGAATACTAGTCCTCAGAGAGCTCTTTTTCATTTACTTACCAATAAGTTTCCTATAGAGCCAATGGAAATTTGCATTGATTTTTGGATTGAGATATTGCAATTGTGAGATAGAATCTGTACTAAGTGTTCATAAAGAACAATATGTCATTACAAGCTGTTTAGATTGGCATTAAGAATAACATAGTAAAACCAATGGATTTCTTTTTGAACTTACCTAATAGTGATTCATTGGTCACTGCCCTTCTTGACATAAATTTGCACCTGTGATGTTGCTGTGGCTTACTGGGTTAATGCTCCTGTTTTGTAAAAAGGATTTCATGAGTTCTAATCCTTGGAGAGTCTTTTTCATTTACTTACTAATAAGCTTCCTATGGAGCAATGGAAATTTGCATTGATTTTGAGATATAGAATCTGTATTACGTGTTCATCAAGAACAATACGTCATGATGCGCTGCAAAGATTGGCATTAAGAATAACATAGTGAAACCAATGGATTTCTTTTTGAACTTACCTAATAGTGATTCATTGGTCATTGCCCTTCTTGACAACCTTTTGCACTTGTGATGTTCCAGTGGCTTACTTGGTTATTGCGCCTGTCTTATAAACAGGAGTTCATGAGTTCTGATTCTCAGAGAGTTTTTTCATTTACTTACTAATAAGCTTCCTATAGAGCCAATGGAAATTTGCATTGATTTTGGGCTTGAGATAGTGCAATTGTGAGATATATAATCTGTATTACGTGTTCATCAAGAACAATACGTCATGATGCGCTGCAAAGATTGGCATTAAGAATAACATAGTGAAACCAATGGATTTCTTTTTGAACTTACCAATAGTGATTCAATGTTCACTGCCCTTCTTGACATCACTTTGCACTTGTGATGTTCCAATGGCTTAGTGGGTTAATACCCCTGTCTTTTAAACAGGAGTTCATGAATTCTAGTCCTCAGAGAGCTCTTTTTCATTTACTTACCAATAAGTTTCCTATAGAGCCAATGGAAATTTGCATTGATTTTTGGATTGAGATATTGCAATTGTGAGATAGAATCTGTACTAAGTGTTCATAAAGAACAATATGTCATTACAAGCTGTTTAGATTGGCATTAAGAATAACATAGTAAAACCAATGGATTTCTATTTGAACTTACCTAATAGTGATTCATTGGTCACTGCCCTTCTTGACATAAATTTGCACCTGTGATGTTGCTGTGGCTTACTGGGTTAATGCTCCTGTTTTGTAAAAAGGATTTCATGAGTTCTAATCCTTGGAGAGTCTTTTTCATTTACTTACTAATCAGCTTCCTATGGAGCAATGGAAATTTGCATTGATTTTGGGATATAGAATCTGTATTACGAGTTCATCAAGAACAATACGTCATGATGCGCTGCAAAGATTGGCATTAAGAATAACATAGTAAAACCAATGGATTTCTTTTTGAACTTATCTAATAGTGATTCAATGTTCGCTGCCCTTCTTGACATCACAAAGCACTTGTGATGTTCCAATGGCTTAGTGGGTTAATGCCCCTGTCTTTTAAACAGGAGTTCATGAATTCTAGTCCTCAGAGAGCTCTTTTTCATTTACTTACCAATAAGTTTCCTATAGAGCCAATGGAAATTTGCATTGATTTTTGGATTGAGATATTGCAATTGTGAGATAGAATCTGTACTAAGTGTTCATAAAGAACAATATGTCATTACAAGCTGTTTAGATTGGCATTAAGAATAACAGTAAAACCAATGGATTTCTATTTGAACTTACCTAATAGTGATTCATTGGTCACTGCCCTTCTTGACATAAATCTGCACCTGTGATGTTGCTGTGACTTACTGGGTTAATGCTCCTGTCTTGTAAAAAGGATTTCATGAGTTCTAATCCTTGGAGAGTCTTTTTCATTTACTTACTAATAAGCTTCCTATGGAGCCAATGTAAATTTGCATTGATTTTGGGATTGAGAAAGTGCAATTGTGAGATATAGAATCTGTATTACGTGGTCATCAAGAACAATACGTCATGATGCGCTGCAAAGATTGGCATTAAGAATAACATAGTGAAACCAATGGATTTCTTTTTGAACTTACCTAATAGTGATTCATTGGTCATTGCCCTTCTTGACAACCTTTTGCACTTGTGATGTTCCAGTGGCTTAATTGGTTATTGCGCCTGTCTTATAAACAGGAGTTCATGAGTTCTGATTCTCAGAGAGTTTTTTCATTTACTTACTAATAAGCTTCCTATAGAGCCAATGGAAATTTGCATTGATTTTGGGCTTGAGATAGTGCAATTGTGAGATATAGAATCTGTATTACGTGTTCATCAAGAACAATACGTCATGATGCGCTGCAAAGATTGGCATTAAGAATAACATAGTGAAACCAATGGATTTCTTTTTGAACTTATCTAATAGTGATTCAATGTTCGCTGCCCTTCTTGACATCACTTTGCACTTGTGATGTTCCAATGGCTTAGTGGGTTAATGCCCCTGTCTTTTACACAGGAGTTCATGAATTCTAGTCCTCAGAGAGCTCTTTTTCATTTACTTACCAATAAGTTTCCTATAGAGCCAATGGAAATTTGCATTGATTTTTGGATTGAGATATTGCAATTGTGAGATAGAATCTGTACTAAGTGTTCATAAAGAACAATATGTCATTACAAGCTGTTTAGATTGGCATTAAGAATAACATAGTAAAACCAATGGATTTCTTTTTGGACTTACCAAATAGTGATTCATTGGTCACTGCCCTTCTTGACATAAATTTGCACCTGTGATGTTGCTGTGGCTTACTGGGTTAATGCTCCTGTTTTGTAAAAAGGATTTCATGAGTTCTAATCCTTGGAGAGTCTTTTTCATTTACTTACTAATAAGCTTCCTATGGAGCAATGGAAATTTGCATTGATTTTGAGATATAGAATCTGTATTACGTGTTCATCAAGAACAATACGTCATGATGCACTGCAAAGATTGGCATTAAGAATAACATAGTGAAACCAATGGATTTCTTTTTGAACTTACAATAGTGATTCAATGTTCACTGCCCTTCTTGACATCACTTTGCACTTGTGATGTTCCAATGGCTTAGTGGGTTAACACCCCTGTCTTTTAAACAGGAGTTCATGAGTTCTAGTCCTCAGAGAGCTCTTTTTCATTTACTTACCAATAAGTTTCCTATAGAGCCAATGGAAATTTCCATTGATTTTGGGATTGAGATAGTGCAATTGTGAGATAGAATCTGTACTAAGTGTTCATAAAGAACAATATGTCATTACAAGCTGTTTAGATTGGCATTAAGAGTAACATAGTAAAACCAATGGATTTCTATTTGAACTTACCTAATAGTGATTCATTGGTCACTGCCCTTCTTGACATAAATTTGCACCTGTGATGTTGCTGTGGCTTACTGGGTTAATGCTCCTGTTTTGTAAAAAGGATTTCATGAGTTCTAATCCTTGGAGAGTCTTTTTCATTTACTTACTAATCAGCTTCCTATGGAGCAATGGAAATTTGCATTGATTTTGAGATATAGAATCTGTATTACGTGTTCATCAAGAACAATACGTCATGATGCGCTGCAATGATTGGCATTAAGAATAGCATAGTAAAACCAATGGATTTCTATTTGAACTTACCTAATAGTGATTCATTGGTCACTGCCCTTCTTGACATAAATCTGCACCTGTGATGTTGCTGTGACTTACTGGGTTAATGCACCTGTCTTGTAAAAAGGATTTCATGAGTTTTAATCCTTGGAGAGTCTTTTTCATTTACTTACTAATAAGCTTCCTATGGAGCCAATGTAAATTTGCATTGATTTTGGGATTGAGATAGTGCAATTGTGAGATATAGAATCTGTATTACGTGGTCATCAAGAACAATACGTCATGATGCGCTGCAAAGATTGGCATTAAGAATAACATAGTGAAACCAATGGATTTCTTTTTGAACTTACCTAATAGTGATTCATTGGTCATTGCCCTTCTTGACAACCTTTTGCACTTGTGATGTTCCAGTGGCTTACTTGGTTGTTGCGCCTGTCTTATAAACAGGAGTTCATGAGTTCTGATTCTCAGAGAGTTTTTTCATTTACTTACTAATAAGCTTCCTATGGAGCCAATGGAAATTTGCATTGATTTTGGGATTGAGATAGTGCAATTGTGAGATATAGAATCTGTATTACGTGTTCATCAAGAACAATACGTCATGATGCGCTGCAAAGATTGGCATTAAGAATAACATAGTGAAACCAATGGATTTCTTTTTGAACTTATCTAATAGTGATTCAATGTTCGCTGCCCTTCTTGACATCACTTTGCACTTGTGATGTTCCAATGGCTTAGTGGGTTAATGCCCCTGTCTTTTACACAGGAGTTCATGAATTCTAGTCCTCAGAGAGCTCTTTTTCATTTACTTACCAATAAGTTTCCTATAGAGCCAATGGAAATTTGCATTGATTTTTGGATTGAGATATTGCAATTGTGAGATAGAATCTGTACTAAGTGTTCATAAAGAACAATATGTCATTACAAGCTGTTTAGATTGGCATTAAGAATAACATAGTAAAATCAATGGATTTCTTTTTGAACTTACCAAATAGTGATTCATTGGTCACTGCCCTTCTTGACATAAATTTGCACCTGTGATGTTGCTGTGGCTTACTGGGTTAATGCTCCTGTTTTGTAAAAAGGATTTCATGAGTTCTAATCCTTGGAGAGTCTTTTTCATTTACTTACTAATAAGCTTCCTATGGAGCAATGGAAATTTGCATTGATTTTGAGATATAGAATCTGTATTACGTGTTCATCAAGAACAATACGTCATGATGCACTGCAAAGATTGGCATTAAGAATAACATAGTGAAACCAATGGATTTCTTTTTGAACTTACCTAATAGTGATTCATTGGTCATTGCCCTTCTTGACAACCTTTTGCACTTGTGATGTTCCAGTGGCTTACTTGGTTATTGCGCCTGTCTTATAAACAGGAGTTCATGAGTTCTGATTCTCAGAGAGTTTTTTCATTTACTTACTAATAAGCTTCCTATAGAGCCAATGGAAATTTGCATTGATTTTTGGCTTGAGATAGTGCAATTGTGAGATATAGAGTCTGTATTACGTGTTCATCAAGAACAATACGTCATGATGCGCTGCAAAGATTGGCATTAAGAATAACATAGTGAAACCAATGGATTTCTTTTTGAACTTACCAATAGTGATTCAATGTTCACTGCCCTTCTTGACATCACTTTGCACTTGTGATGTTCCAATGGCTTAGTGGGTTAATGCCCCTGTCTTTTACACAGGAGTTCATGAATTCTAGTCCTCAGAGAGCTCTTTTTCATTTACTTACCAATAAGTTTCCTATAGAGCCAATGGAAATTTGCATTGATTTTTGGATTGAGATATTGCAATTGTGAGATAGAATCTGTACTAAGTGTTCATAAAGAACAATATGTCATTACAAGCTGTTTAGATTGGCATTAAGAATAACATAGTAAAACCAATGGATTTCTTTTTGAACTTACCAAATAGTGATTCATTGGTCACTGCCCTTCTTGACATAAATTTGCACCTGTGATGTTGCTGTGGCTTACTGGGTTAATGCTCCTGTTTTGTAAAAAGGATTTCATGAGTTCTAATCCTTGGAGAGTCTTTTTCATTTACTTACTAATAAGCTTCCTATGGAGGAATGGAAATTTGCATTGATTTTGAGATATAGAATCTGTATTACGTGTTCATCAAGAACAATACGTCATGATGCACTGCAAAGATTGGCATTAAGAATAACATAGTGAAACCAATGGATTTCTTTTTGAACTTACCTAATAGTGATTCATTGGTCATTGCCCTTCTTGACAACCTTTTGCACTTGTGATGTTCCAGTGGCTTACTTGGTTATTGCGCCTGTCTTATAAACAGGAGTTCATGAGTTCTGATTCTCAGAGAGTTTTTTCATTTACTTACTAATAAGCTTCCTATAGAGCCAATGGAAATTTGCATTGATTTTGGGCTTGAGATAGTGCAATTGTGAGATATAGAATCTGTATTACGTGTTCATCAAGAACAATACGTCATGATGCGCTGCAAAGATTGGCATTAAGAATAACATAGTGAAACCAATGGATTTCTTTTTGAACTTATCTAATAGTGATTCAATGTTCACTGCCCTTCTTGACATCACTTTGCACTTGTGATGTTCCAATGGCTTAGTGGGTTAATACCCCTGTCTTTTAAACAGGAGTTCATGAGTTCTAGTCCTCAGAGAGCTCTTTTTCATTTACTTACCAATAAGTTTCCTATAGAGCCAATGGAAATTTCCATTGATTTTGGGATTGAGATAGTGCAATTGTGAGATAGAATCTGTACTAAGTGTTCATAAAGAACAATATGTCATTACAAGCTGTTTAGATTGGCATTAAGAATAGCATAGTAAAACCAATGGATTTCTTTTTGAACTTACCTAATAGTGATTCATTGGTCACTGCCCTTCTTGACATAAATTTGCACCTGTGATTTTGCTGTGGCTTACTGGGTTAATGCACCTGTTTTGTAAAAAGGATTTCATCAGTTCTAATCCTTGGAGAGTCTTTTTAATTTACTTACTGATAAGCTTCCTATGGAGCCAATGTAAATTTGCATTGATTTTGGGATTGAGATAGTGCAATTGTGAGATATAGAATCTGTATTACGTGTTCATCAAGATCAATACGTCATGATGCGCTGCAAAGATTGGCATTAAGAATAACATAGTGAAACGAATGGATTTCTTTTTGAACTTATCTAATAGTGATTCAATGTTCGCTGCCCTTCTTGACATCACTTAGCACTTGTGATGTTCCAATGGCTTAGTGGTTTAATGCCCCTGTCTTTTAAACAGGAGTTCATGAATTCTAGTCCTCAGAGAGCTCTTTTTCATTTACTTACCAATAAGTTTCCTATAGAGCCAATGGAAATTTGCATTGATTTTTGGATTGAGATATTGCAATTGTGAGATAGAATCTGTACTAAGTGTTCATAAAGAACAATATGTCATTACAAGCTGTTTAGATTGGCATTAAGAATAACATAGTAAAACCAATGGATTTCTATTTGAACTTACCTAATAGTGATTCATTGGTCACTGCCCTTCTTGACATAAATCTGCACCTGTGATGTTGCTGTGACTTACTGGGTTAATGCACCTGTCTTGTAAAAAGGATTTCATGAGTTCTAATCCTTGGAGAGTCTTTTTCATTTACTTACTAATAAGCTTCCTATGGAGCCAATGTAAATTTGCATTGATTTTGGGATTGAGAAAGTGCAATTGTGAGATATAGAATCTGTATTACGTGGTCATCAAGAACAATACGTCATGATGCGCTGCAAAGATTGGCATTAAGAATAACATAGTGAAACCAATGGATTTCTTTTTGAACTTACCTAATAGTGATTCATTGGTCATTGCCCTTCTTGACAACCTTCTGCACTTGTGATGTTCCAGTGGCTTACTTGGTTATTGTGCCTGTCTTATAAACAGGAGTTCATGAGTTCTGATTCTCAGAGAGTTTTTTCATTTACTTACTAATAAGCTTCCTATAGAGCCAATGGAAATTTGCATTGATTTTGGGCTTGAGATAGTGCAATTGTGAGATATAGAATCTGTATTACGTGTTCATCAAGAACAATACGTCATGATGTGCTGCAAAGATTGGCATTAAGAATAACATAGTGAAACCAATGGATTTCTTTTTGAACTTATCTAATAGTGATTCAATGTTCGCTGCCCTTCTTGACATCACTTTGCACTTGTGATGTTCCAATGGCTTAGTGGGTTAATGCCCCTGTCTTTTACACAGGAGTTCATGAATTCTAGTCCTCAGAGAGCTCTTTTTCATTTACTTACCAATAAGTTTCCTATAGAGCCAATGGAAATTTGCATTGATTTTTGGATTGAGATATTGCAATTGTGAGATAGAATCTGTACTAAGTGTTCATAAAGAACAATATGTCATTACAAGCTGTTTAGATTGGCATTAAGAATAACATAGTAAAACCAATGGATTTCTTTTTGAACTTACCAAATAGTGATTCATTGGTCACTGCCCTTCTTGACATGAATTTGCACCTGTGATGTTGCTGTGGCTTACTGGGTTAATGCTCCCGTTTTGTAAAAAGGATTTCATGAGTTCTAATCCTTGGAGAGTCTTTTTCATTTACTTACTAATAAGCTTCCTATGGAGCAATGGAAATTTGCATTGATTTTGAGATATAGAATCTGTATTACGTGTTCATCAAGAACAATACGTCATGATGCACTGCAAAGATTGGCATTAAGAATAACATAGTGAAACCAATGGATTTCTTTTTGAACTTACCTAATAGTGATTCATTGGTCATTGCCCTTCTTGACAACCTTTTGCACTTGTGATGTTCCAGTGGCTTACTTGGTTATTGCGCCTGTCTTATAAACAGGAGTTCATGAGTTCTGATTCTCAGAGAGTTTTTTCATTTACTTACTAATAAGCTTCCTATAGAGCCAATGGAAATTTGCATTGATTTTGGGATTGAGATAGTGCAATTGTGAGATAGAATCTGTACTAAGTATTCATAAAGAACAATATGTCATTACAAGCTGTTTAGATTGGCATTAAGAATAACATAGTAAAACCAATGGATTTCTATTTGAACTTACCTAATAGTGATTCATTGGTCACTGCCCTTCTTGACATAAATTTGCACCTGTGATGTTGCTGTGACTTACTGGGTTAATGCACCTTTCTTGTAAAAAGGATTTCATGAGTTCTAATACTTGGAGAGTCTTTTTCATTTACTTACTAATAAGCTTCCTATGGAGCCAATGTAAATTTGCATTGATTTTGGGATTGAGATAGTGCAATTGTGAGATATAGAATCTGTATTACGTGTTCATCAAGAACAATACGTCATGATGCGCTGCAAAGATTGGCATTAAGAATAACATAGTGAAACCAATGGATTTCTTTTTGAACTTATCTAATAGTGATTCAATGTTCGCTGCTCTTCTTGACATCAGAAAGCACTTGTGATATTCCAATGGCTTAGTGGGTTTATGCCCCTGTCTTTTAAACAGGAGTTCATGAATTCTAGTCCTCAGAGAGCTCTTTTTCATTTACTTACCAATAAGTTTCCTATAGAGCCAATGGAAATTTGCATTGATTTTTGGATTGAGATATTGCAATTGTGAGATAGAATCTGTACTAAGTGTTCATAAAGAACAATATGTCATTACAAGCTGTTTAGATTGGCATTAAGAATAACATAGTAAAACCAATGGATTTCTATTTGAACTTACCTAATAGTGATTCATTGGTCACTGCCCTTCTTGACATAAATTTGCACCTGTGATGTTGCTGTGGCTTACTGGGTTAATGCTCCTGTCTTGTAAAAAGGATTTCATGAGTTCTAATCCTTGGAGAGTCTTTTTCATTTACTTACTAATAAGCTTCCTATGGAGCAATGGAAATTTGCATTGATTTTGAGATATAGAATCTGTATTACGTGTTCATCAAGAACAATACGTCATGATGCGCTGCAAAGATTGGCATTAAGAATAACATAGTGAAACCAATGGATTTCTTTTTGAACTTACCTAATAGTGATTCCTTGGTCATTGCCCTTCTTGACAACCTTTTGCACTTGTGATGTTCCAGTGGCTTACTTGGTTATTGTGCCTGTCTTATAAACAGGAGTTCATGAGTTCTAATTCTCAGAGAGTTTTTTCATTTACTTACTAATAAGCTTCCTATAGAGCCAATGGAAATTTGCACTGATTTTGGGCTTGAGATAGTGCAATTGTGAGATATAGAATCTGTATTACGTGTTCATCAAGAACAATACGTCATGATGCGCTGCAAAGATTGGCATTAAGAATAACATTGTGAAACCAATGGATTTCTTTTTGAACTTACCAATAGTGATTCAATGTTCACTGCCCTTCTTGACATCACTTTGCACTTGTGATGTTCCAATGGCTTAGTGGGTTAATGCCCCTGTCTTTTAAACAGGAGTTCATGAGTTCTAGTCCTCAGAGAGCTCTTTTTCATTTACTTACCAATAAGTTTCCTATAGAGCCAATGGAAATTTCCATTGATTTTGGGATTGAGATAGTGCAATTGTGAGATAGAATCTGTACTAAGTGTTCATAAAGAACAATATGTCATTACAAGCTGTTTAGATTGGCATTAAGAATAGCATAGTAAAACCAATGGATTTCTTTTTGAACTTACCTAATAGTGATTCATTGGTCACTGCCCTTCTTGACATAAATTTGCACCTGTGATGTTGCTGTGGCTTACTGGGTTAATGCACCTGTCTTGTAAAAAGGATTTATGAGTTCTAATCCTTGGAGAGTCTTTTTCATTTACTTACTGATAAGCTTCCTATGGAGCCAATGTAAATTTGCATTGATTTTGGGATTGAGATAATGCAGTTGTGAGATATAGAATCTGTATTACGTGTTCATCAAGAACAATACGTCATGATGCGCTGCAAAGATTGGCATTAAGAATAACATAGTGAAACCAATGGATTTTTTTTTGAACTTATCTAATAGTGATTCAATGTTCGCTGCTCTTCTTGACATCAGAAAGCACTTGTGATATTCCAATGGCTTAGTGGGTTAATGCCCCTGTCTTTTAAACAGGAGTTCATGAATTCTAGGCCTCAGAGAGCTCTTTTTCATTTACTTACCAATAAGTTTCCTATAGAGCCAATGGAAATTTGCATTGATTTTTGGATTGAGATATTGCAATTGTGAGATAGAATCTGTACTAAGTGTTCATAAAGAACAATATGTCATTACAAGCTGTTTAGATTGGCATTAAGAATAACATAGTAAAACCAATGGATTTCTATTTGAACTTACCTAATAGTGATTCATTGGTCACTGCCCTTCTTGACATAAATTTGCACCTGTGATGTTGCTGTGGCTTACTGGGTTAATGCTCCTGTCTTGTAAAAAGGATTTCATGAGTTCTAATCCTTGGAGAGTCTTTTTCATTTACTTACTAATAAGCTTCCTATGGAGCAATGGAAATTTGCATTGATTTTGAGATATAGAATCTGTATTACGTGTTCATCAAGAACAATACGTCATGATGCGCTGCAAAGATTGGCATTAAGAATAACATAGTGAAACCAATGGATTTCTTTTTGAACTTACCTAATAGTGATTCATTGGTCATTGCCCTTCTTGACAACCTTTTGCACTTGTGATGTTCCAGTGGCTTACTTGGTTATTGCGCCTGTCTTATAAACAGGAGTTCATGAGTTCTAATTCTCAGAGAGTTTTTTCATTTACTTACTAATAAGTTTCCTATAGAGCCAATGGAAATTTGCACTGATTTTGGGCTTGAGATAGTGCAATTGTGAGATATAGAATCTGTATTACGTGTTCATCAAGAACAATACGTCATGATGCGCTGCAAAGATTGGCATTAAGAATAACATCGTGAAACCAATGGATTTCTTTTTGAACTTACCAATAGTGATTCAATGTTCACTGCCCTTCTTGACATCACTGTGCACTTGTGATGTTCCAATGGCTTAGTGGGTTAATGCCCCTGTCTTTTAAACAGGAGTTCATGAGTTCTAGTCCTCAGAGAGCTCTTTTTCATTTACTTACCAATAAGTTTCCTATAGAGCCAATGAAAATTTCCATTGATTTTGGGATTGAGATAGTGCAATTGTGAGATAGAATCTGTACTAAGTGTTCATAAAGAACAATATGTCATTACAAGCTGTTTAGATTGGCATTAAGAATAGCATAGTAAAACCAATGGATTTCTTTTTGAACTTACCTAATAGTGATTCATTGGTCACTGCCCTTCTTGACATAAATTTGCACCTGTGATGTTGCTGTGGCTTACTGGGTTAATGCACCTGTCTTGTAAAAAGGATTTATGAGTTCTAATCCTTGGAGAGTCTTTTTCATTTACTTACTGATAAGCTTCCTATGGAGCCAATGTAAATTTGCATTGATTTTGGGATTGAGATAATGCAGTTGTGAGATATAGAATCTGTATTACGTGTTCATCAAGAACAATACATCATGATGCGCTGCAAAGATTGGCATTAAGAATAACATAGTGAAACCAATGGATTTCTTTTTGAACTTACCAATATTGATTCAATGTTCACTGCCCTTCTTGACATCACTTTGCACTTGTGATGTTCCAATGGCTTAGTGGGTTAATGCCCCTGTCTTTTAAACAGGAGTTCATGAGTTCTAGTCCTCAGAGAGCTCTTTTTCATTTACTTACCAATAAGTTTCCTATAGAGCCAATGGAAATTTGCATTGATTTTTGGATTGAGATATTGCAATTGTGAGATAGAATCTGTACTAAGTGTTCATAAAGAACAATATGTCATTACAAGCTGTTTAGATTGGCATTAAGAATAACATAGTAAAACCAATGGATTTCTATTTGAACTTACCTACTAGTGATTCATTGGTCACTGCCCTTCTTGACATAAATTTGCACCTGTGATGTTGCTGTGGCTTACTGGGTTAATGCTCCTGTCTTGTAAAAAGGATTTCATGAGTTCTAATCCTTGGAGAGTCTTTTTCATTTACTTACTAATAAGCTTCTTATGGAGCAATGGAAATTTGCATTGATTTTGAGATATAGAATCAGTATTACGTGTTCATCAAGAACAATACGTCATGATGCGCTGCAAAGATTGGCATTAAGAATAACATAGTGAAACCAATGGATTTCTTTTTGAACTTACCTAATAGTGATTCATTGGTCATTGCCCTTCTTGACAACCTTTTGCACTTGTGATGTTCCAGTGGCTTACTTGGTTATTGCGCCTGTCTTATAAACAGGAGTTCATGAGTTCTAATTCTCAGAGAGTTTTTTCATTTACTTGCTAATAAGCTTCCTATAGAGCCAATGGAAATTTGCACTGATTTTGGGCTTGAGATAGTGCAATTGTGAGATATAGAATCTTTATTACGTGTTCATCAAGAACAATACGTCATGATGCGCTGCAAAGATTGGCATTAAGAATAACATCGTGAAACCAATGGATTTCTTTTTGAACTTACCAATAGTGATTCAATGTTCACTGCCCTTCTTGACATCACTTTGCACTTGTGATGTTCCAATGGCTTAGTGGGTTAATGCCCCTGTCTTTTAAACAGGAGTTCATGAGTTCTAGTCCTCAGAGAGCTCTTTTTCATTTACTTACCAATAAGTTTCCTATAGAGCCAATGGAAATTTCCATTGATTTTGGGATTGAGATAGTGCAATTGTGAGATAGAATCTGTACTAAGTGTTCATAAAGAACAATATGTCATTACAAGCTGTTTAGATTGGCATTAAGAATAGCATAGTAAAACCAATGGATTTCTTTTTGAACTTACCTAATAGTGATTCATTGGTCACTGCCCTTCTTGACATAAATTTGCACCTGTGATGTTGCTGTGGCTTACTGGGTTAATGCACCTGTCTTGTAAAAAGGATTTATGAGTTCTAATCCTTGGAGAGTCTTTTTCATTTACTTACTGATAAGCTTCCTATGGAGCCAATGTAAATTTGCATTGATTTTGGGATTGAGATAATGCAGTTGTGAGATATAGAATCTGTATTACGTGTTCATCAAGAACAATACGTCATGATGCGCTGCAAAGATTGGCATTAAGAATAACATAGTGAAACCAATGGATTTCTTTTTGAACTTATCTAATAGTGATTCAATGTTCGCTGCTCTTCTTGACATCAGAAAGCACTTGTGATATTCCAATGGCTTAGTGGGTTTATGCCCCTGTCTTTTAAACAGGAGTTCATGAATTCTAGTCCTCAGAGAGCTCTTTTTCATTTACTTACCAATAAGTTTCCTATAGAGCCAATGGAAATTTGCATTGATTTTTGGATTGAGATATTGCAATTGTGAGATAGAATCTGTACTAAGTGTTCATAAAGAACAATATGTCATTACAAGCTGTTTAGATTGGCATTAAGAATAACATAGTAAAACCAATGGATTTCTATTTGAACTTACCTAATAGTGATTCATTGGTCACTGCCCTTCTTGACATAAATTTGCACCTGTGATGTTGCTGTGGCTTACTGGGTTAATGCTCCTGTCTTGTAAAAAGGATTTCATGTGTTCTAATCCTTGGAGAGTCTTTTTCATTTACTTACTAATAAGCTTCCTATGGAGCAATGGAAATTTGCATTGATTTTGAGATATAGAATCTGTATTACGTGTTCATCAAGAACAATACGTCATGATGCGCTGCAGAGATTGGCATTAAGAATAACATAGTGAAACCAATGGATTTCTTTTTGAACTTACCTAATAGTGATTCCTTGGTCATTGCCCTTCTTGACAACCTTTTGCACTTGTGATGTTCCAGTGGCTTACTTGGTTATTGCGCTTGTCTTATAAACAGGAGTTCATGAGTTCTAATTCTCAGAGAGTTTTTTCATTTACTTACTAATAAGCTTCCTATAGAGCCAATGGAAATTTGCACTGATTTTGGGCTTGAGATAGTGCAATTGTGAGATATAGAATCTGTATTACGTGTTCATCAAGAACAATACGTCATGATGCGCTGCAAAGATTGGCATTAAGAATAACATCGTGAAACCAATGGATTTCTTTTTGAACTTACCAATAGTGATTCAATGTTCACTGCCCTTCTTGACATCACTTTGCACTTGTGATGTTCCAATGGCTTAGTGGGTTAATGCCCCTGTCTTTTAAACAGGAGTTCATGAGTTCTAGTCCTCAGAGAGCTCTTTTTCATTTACTTACCAATAAGTTTCCTATAGAGCCAATGGAAATTTCCATTGATTTTGGGATTGAGATAGTGCAATTGTGAGATAGAATCTGTACTAAGTGTTCATAAAGAACAATATGTCATTACAAGCTGTTTAGATTGGCATTAAGAATAGCATAGTAAAACCAATGGATTTCTTTTTGAACTTACCTAATAGTGATTCATTGGTCACTGCCCTTCTTGACATAAATTTGCACCTGTGATGTTGCTGTGGCTTACTGGGTTAATGCACCTGTCTTGTAAAAAGGATTTATGAGTTCTAATCCTTGGAGAGTCTTTTTCATTTACTTACTGATAAGCTTCCTATGGAGCCAATGTAAATTTGCATTGATTTTGGGATTGAGATAATGCAGTTGTGAGATATAGAATCTGTATTACGTGTTCATCAAGAACAATACGTCATGATGCGCTGCAAAGATTGGCATTAAGAATAACATAGTGAAACGAATGGATTTCTTTTTGAACTTATCTAATAGTGATTCAATGTTCGCTGCCCTTCTTGACATCACTTAGCACTTGTGATGTTCCAATGGCTTAGTGGTTTAATGCCCCTGTCTTTTAAACAGGAGTTCATGAATTCTAGTCCTCAGAGAGCTCTTTTTCATTGACTTACCAATAAGTTTCCTATAGAGCCAATGGAAATTTGCATTGATTTTTGGATTGAGATATTGCAATTGTGAGATAGAATCTGTACTAAGTGTTCATAAAGAACAATATGTCATTACAAGCTGTTTAGATTGGCATTAAGAATAACATAGTAAAACCAATGGATTTCTATTTGAACTTACCTAATAGTGATTCATTGGTCACTGCCCTTCTTGACATAAATTTGCACCTGTGATGTTGCTGTGGCTTACTGGGTTAATGCTCCTGTTTTGTAAAAAGGATTTCATGAGTTCTAATCCTTGGAGAGTCTTTTTCATTTACTTACTAATCAGCTTCCTATGGAGCAATGGAAATTTGCATTGATTTTGAGATATAGAATCTGCATTACGTGTTCATCAAGAACAATACGTCATGATGCGCTGCAAAGATTGGCATTAAGAATAACATAATAAAACCAATGGATTTCTATTTGAACTTACCTAATAGTGATTCATTGGTCACTGCCCTTCTTGACATAAATCTGCACCTGTGATGTTGCTGTGACTTACTGGGTTAATTCACCTGTCTTGTAAAAAGGATTTCATGAGTTCTAATCCTTGGAGAGTCTTTTTCATTTACTTACTAATAAGCTTCCTATGGAGCCAATGTAAATTTGCATTCATTTTGGGATTGAGAAAGTGCAATTGTGAGATATAGAATCTGTATTACGTGGTCATCAAGAACAATACGTCATGATGCGCTGCAAAGATTGGCATTAAGAATAACATAGTGAAACCAATGGATTTCTTTTTGAACTTACCTAATAGTGATTCATTGGTCATTGCCCTTCTTGACAACCTTCTGCACTTGTGATGTTCCAGTGGCTTACTTGGTTATTGCGCCTGTCTTATAAACAGGAGTTCATGAGTTCTGATTCTCAGAGAGTTTTTTCATTTACTTACTAATAAGCTTCCTATAGAGCCAATGGAAATTTGCATTGATTTTGGGCTTGAGATAGTGCAATTGTGAGATATAGAATCTGTATTACGTGTTCATCAAGAACAATACGTCATGATGTGCTGCAAAGATTGGCATTAAGAATTACATCGTGAAACCAATGGATTTCTTTTTGAACTTACCAATAGTGATTCAATGTTCACTGCCCTTCTTGACATCACTTTGCACTTGTGATGTTCCAATGGCTTAGTGGGTTAATGCCCCTGTCTTTTAAACAGGAGTTCATGAGTTCTAGTCCTCAGAGAGCTCTTTTTCATTTACTTACCAATAAGTTTCCTATAGAGCCAATGAAAATTTCCATTGATTTTGGGATTGAGATAGTGCAATTGTGAGATAGAATCTGTACTAAGTGTTCATAAAGAACAATATGTCATTACAAGCTGTTTAGATTGGCATTAAGAATAGCATAGTAAAACCAATGGATTTCTTTTTGAACTTACCTAATAGTGATTCATTGGTCACTGCCCTTCTTGACATAAATTTGCACCTGTGATGTTGCTGTGGCTTACTGGGTTAATGCACCTGTCTTGTAAAAAGGATTTATGAGTTCTAATCCTTGGAGAGTCTTTTTCATTTACTTACTGATAAGCTTCCTATGGAGCCAATGTAAATTTGCATTGATTTTGGGATTGAGATAATGCAGTTGTGAGATATAGAATCTGTATTACGTGTTCATCAAGAACAATACGTCATGATGCGCTGCAAAGATTGGCATTAAGAATAACATAGTGAAACCAATGGATTTCTTTTTGAACTTACCAATATTGATTCAATGTTCACTGCCCTTCTTGACATCACTTTGCACTTGTGATGTTCCAATGGCTTAGTGGGTTAATGCCCCTGTCTTTTAAACAGGAGTTCATGAGTTCTAGTCCTCAGAGAGCTCATTTTCATTTACTTACCAATAAGTTTCCTATAGAGCCAATGGAAATTTGCATTGATTTTTGGATTGAGATATTGCAATTGTGAGATAGAATCTGTACTAAGTGTTCATAAAGAACAATATGTCATTACAAGCTGTTTAGATTGGCATTAAGAATAACATAGTAAAACCAATGGATTTCTATTTGAACTTACCTACTAGTGATTCATTGGTCACTGCCCTTCTTGACATAAATTTGCACCTGTGATGTTGCTGTGGCTTACTGGGTTAATGCTCCTGTCTTGTAAAAAGGATTTCATGAGTTCTAATCCTTGGAGAGTCTTTTTCATTTACTTACTAATAAGCTTCCTATGGAGCAATGGAAATTTGCATTGATTTTGAGATATAGAATCTGTATTACGTGTTCATCAAGAACAATACGTCATGATGCGCTGCAAAGATTGGCATTAAGAATAACATAGTGAAACCAATGGATTTCTTTTTGAACTTACCTAATAGTGATTCATTGGTCATTGCCCTTCTTGACAACCTTTTGCACTTGTGATGTTCCAGTGGCTTACTTGGTTATTGCGCCTGTCTTATAAACAGGAGTTCATGAGTTCTAATTCTCAGAGAGTTTTTTCATTTACTTACTAATAAGCTTCCTATAGAGCCAATGGAAATTTGCACTGATTTTGGGCTTGAGATAGTGCAATTGTGAGATATAGAATCTGTATTACGTGTTCATCAAGAACAATACGTCATGATGCGCTGCAAAGATTGGCATTAAGAATAACATCGTGAAACCAATGGATTTCTTTTTGAACTTACCAATAGTGATTCAATGTTCACTGCCCTTCTTGACATCACTTTGCACTTGTGATGTTCCAATGGCTTAGTGGGTTAATGCCCCTGTCTTTTAAACAGGAGTTCATGAGTTCTAGTCCTCAGAGAGCTCTTTTTCATTTACTTACCAATAAGTTTCCTATAGAGCCAATGGAAATTTCCATTGATTTTGGGATTGAGATAGTGCAATTGTGAGATAGAATCTGTACTAAGTGTTCATAAAGAACAATATGTCATTACAAGCTGTTTAGATTGGCATTAAGAATAGCATAGTAAAACCAATGGATTTCTTTTTGAACTTACCTAATAGTGATTCATTGGTCACTGCCCTTCTTGACATAAATTTGCACCTGTGATGTTGCTGTGGCTTACTGGGTTAATGCACCTGTCTTGTAAAAAGGATTTATGAGTTCTAATCCTTGGAGAGTCTTTTTCATTTACTTACTGATAAGCTTCCTATGGAGCCAATGTAAATTTGCATTGATTTTGGGATTGAGATAATGCAGTTGTGAGATATAGAATCTGTATTACGTGTTCATCAAGAACAATACGTCATGATGCGCTGCAAAGATTGGCATTAAGAATAACATAGTGAAACGAATGGATTTCTTTTTGAACTTATCTAATAGTGATTCAATGTTCGCTGCCCTTCTTGACATCACTTAGCACTTGTGATGTTCCAATGGCTTAGTGGTTTAATGCCCCTGTCTTTTAAACAGGAGTTCATGAATTCTAGTCCTCAGAGAGCTCTTTTTCATTGACTTACCAATAAGTTTCCTATAGAGCCAATGGAAATTTGCATTGATTTTTGGATTGAGATATTGCAATTGTGAGATAGAATCTGTACTAAGTGTTCATAAAGAACAATATGTCATTACAAGCTGTTTAGATTGGCATTAAGAATAACATAGTAAAACCAATGGATTTCTATTTGAACTTACCTAATAGTGATTCATTGGTCACTGCCCTTCTTGACATAAATTTGCACCTGTGATGTTGCTGTGGCTTACTGGGTTAATGCTCCTGTTTTGTAAAAAGGATTTCATGAGTTCTAATCCTTGGAGAGTCTTTTTCATTTACTTACTAATCAGCTTCCTATGGAGCAATGGAAATTTGCATTGATTTTGAGATATAGAATCTGCATTACGTGTTCATCAAGAACAATACGTCATGATGCGCTGCAAAGATTGGCATTAAGAATAACATAATAAAACCAATGGATTTCTATTTGAACTTACCTAATAGTGATTCATTGGTCACTGCCCTTCTTGACATAAATCTGCACCTGTGATGTTGCTGTGACTTACTGGGTTAATTCACCTGTCTTGTAAAAAGGATTTCATGAGTTCTAATCCTTGGAGAGTCTTTTTCATTTACTTACTAATAAGCTTCCTATGGAGCCAATGTAAATTTGCATTCATTTTGGGATTGAGAAAGTGCAATTGTGAGATATAGAATCTGTATTACGTGGTCATCAAGAACAATACGTCATGATGCGCTGCAAAGATTGGCATTAAGAATAACATAGTGAAACCAATGGATTTCTTTTTGAACTTACCTAATAGTGATTCATTGGTCATTGCCCTTCTTGACAACCTTCTGCACTTGTGATGTTCCAGTGGCTTACTTGGTTATTGCGCCTGTCTTATAAACAGGAGTTCATGAGTTCTGATTCTCAGAGAGTTTTTTCATTTACTTACTAATAAGCTTCCTATAGAGCCAATGGAAATTTGCATTGATTTTGGGCTTGAGATAGTGCAATTGTGAGATATAGAATCTGTATTACGTGTTCATCAAGAACAATACGTCATGATGTGCTGCAAAGATTGGCATTAAGAATAACATAGTGAAACCAATGGATTTCTTTTTGAACTTATCTAATAGTGATTCAATGTTCGCTGCCCTTCTTGACATCACTTCGCACTTGTGATGTTCCAATGGCTTAGTGGGTTAATGCCCCTGTCTTTTAAACAGGAGTTCATGAATTCTAGTCCTCAGAGAGCTCTTTTTCATTTACTTACCAATAAGTTTCCTATAGAGCCAATGGAAATTTGCATTGATTTTTGGATTGAGATATTGCAATTGTGAGATAGAATCTGTACTAAGTGTTCATAAAGAACAATATGTCATTACAAGCTGTTTAGATTGGCATTAAGAATAACATAGTAAAACCAATGGATTTCTATTTGAACTTACCTAATAGTGATTCATTGGTCACTGCCCTTCTTGACATAAATTTGCACCTGTGATGTTGCTGTGGCTTACTGGGTTAATGCTCCTGTCTTGTAAAAAGGATTTCATGAGTTCTAATCCTTGGAGAGTCTTTTTCATTTACTTACTAATAAGCTTCCTATGGAGCAATGGAAATTTGCATTGATTTTGAGATATAGAATCTGTATTACGTGTTCATCAAGAACAATACGTCATGATGCGCTGCAAAGATTGGCATTAAGAATAACATAGTGAAACCAATGGATTTCTTTTTGAACTTACCTAATAGTGATTCATTGGTCATTGCCCTTCTTGACAACCTTTTGCACTTGTGATGTTCCAGTGGCTTACTTGGTTATTGCGCCTGTCTTATAAACAGGAGTTCATGAGTTCTAATTCTCAGAGAGTTTTTTCATTTACTTACTAATAAGTTTCCTATAGAGCCAATGGAAATTTGCACTGATTTTGGGCTTGAGATAGTGCAATTGTGAGATATAGAATCTGTATTACGTGTTCATCAAGAACAATACGTCATGATGCGCTGCAAAGATTGGCATTAAGAATTACATCGTGAAACCAATGGATTTCTTTTTGAACTTACCAATAGTGATTCAATGTTCACTGCCCTTCTTGACATCACTTTGCACTTGTGATGTTCCAATGGCTTAGTGGGTTAATGCCCCTGTCTTTTAAACAGGAGTTCATGAGTTCTAGTCCTCAGAGAGCTCTTTTTCATTTACTTACCAATAAGTTTCCTATAGAGCCAATGAAAATTTCCATTGATTTTGGGATTGAGATAGTGCAATTGTGAGATAGAATCTGTACTAAGTGTTCATAAAGAACAATATGTCATTACAAGCTGTTTAG
Source organism: Phyllobates terribilis (assembly GCF_046119375.1). NCBI lineage: Eukaryota > Metazoa > Chordata > Amphibia > Anura > Dendrobatidae > Phyllobates > Phyllobates terribilis. The sequence continues at coordinate 333,633,818 of NW_027362764.1, read as the reverse complement.
ATTGGCATTAAGAATAGCATAGTAAAACCAATGGATTTCTTTTTGAACTTACCTAATAGTGATTCATTGGTCACTGCCCTTCTTGACATAAATTTGCACCTGTGATGTTGCTGTGGCTTACTGGGTTAATGCACCTGTCTTGTAAAAAGGATTTATGAGTTCTAATCCTTGGAGAGTCTTTTTCATTTACTTACTGATAAGCTTCCTATGGAGCCAATGTAAATTTGCATTGATTTTGGGATTGAGATAATGCAGTTGTGAGATATAGAATCTGTATTACGTGTTCATCAAGAACAATACGTCATGATGCGCTGCAAAGATTGGCATTAAGAATAACATAGTGAAACCAATGGATTTCTTTTTGAACTTACCAATATTGATTCAATGTTCACTGCCCTTCTTGACATCACTTTGCACTTGTGATGTTCCAATGGCTTAGTGGGTTAATGCCCCTGTCTTTTAAACAGGAGTTCATGAGTTCTAGTCCTCAGAGAGCTCATTTTCATTTACTTACCAATAAGTTTCCTATAGAGCCAATGGAAATTTGCATTGATTTTTGGATTGAGATATTGCAATTGTGAGATAGAATCTGTACTAAGTGTTCATAAAGAACAATATGTCATTACAAGCTGTTTAGATTGGCATTAAGAATAACATAGTAAAACCAATGGATTTCTATTTGAACTTACCTACTAGTGATTCATTGGTCACTGCCCTTCTTGACATAAATTTGCACCTGTGATGTTGCTGTGGCTTACTGGGTTAATGCTCCTGTCTTGTAAAAAGGATTTCATGAGTTCTAATCCTTGGAGAGTCTTTTTCATTTACTTACTAATAAGCTTCCTATGGAGCAATGGAAATTTGCATTGATTTTGAGATATAGAATCTGTATTACGTGTTCATCAAGAACAATACGTCATGATGCGCTGCAAAGATTGGCATTAAGAATAACATAGTGAAACCAATGGATTTCTTTTTGAACTTACCTAATAGTGATTCATTGGTCATTGCCCTTCTTGACAACCTTTTGCACTTGTGATGTTCCAGTGGCTTACTTGGTTATTGCGCCTGTCTTATAAACAGGAGTTCATGAGTTCTAATTCTCAGAGAGTTTTTTCATTTACTTACTAATAAGCTTCCTATAGAGCCAATGGAAATTTGCACTGATTTTGGGCTTGAGATAGTGCAATTGTGAGATATAGAATCTGTATTACGTGTTCATCAAGAACAATACGTCATGATGCGCTGCAAAGATTGGCATTAAGAATAACATCGTGAAACCAATGGATTTCTTTTTGAACTTACCAATAGTGATTCAATGTTCACTGCCCTTCTTGACATCACTTTGCACTTGTGATGTTCCAATGGCTTAGTGGGTTAATGCCCCTGTCTTTTAAACAGGAGTTCATGAGTTCTAGTCCTCAGAGAGCTCTTTTTCATTTACTTACCAATAAGTTTCCTATAGAGCCAATGGAAATTTCCATTGATTTTGGGATTGAGATAGTGCAATTGTGAGATAGAATCTGTACTAAGTGTTCATAAAGAACAATATGTCATTACAAGCTGTTTAGATTGGCATTAAGAATAGCATAGTAAAACCAATGGATTTCTTTTTGAACTTACCTAATAGTGATTCATTGGTCACTGCCCTTCTTGACATAAATTTGCACCTGTGATGTTGCTGTGGCTTACTGGGTTAATGCACCTGTCTTGTAAAAAGGATTTATGAGTTCTAATCCTTGGAGAGTCTTTTTCATTTACTTACTGATAAGCTTCCTATGGAGCCAATGTAAATTTGCATTGATTTTGGGATTGAGATAATGCAGTTTTGAGATATAGAATCTGTATTACGTGTTCATCAAGAACAATACGTCATGATGCGCTGCAAAGATTGGCATTAAGAATAACATAGTGAAACCAATGGATTTCTTTTTGAACTTACCAATATTGATTCAATGTTCACTGCCCTTCTTGACATCACTTTGCACTTGTGATGTTCCAATGGCTTAGTGGGTTAATGCCCTTGTCTTTTAAACAGGAGTTCATGAGTTCTAGTCCTCAGAGAGCTCTTTTTCATTTACTTACCAATAAGTTTCCTATAGAGCCAATGGAAATTTGCATTGATTTTTGGATTGAGATATTGCAATTGTGAGATAGAATCTGTACTAAGTGTTCATAAAGAACAATATGTCATTACAAGCTGTTTAGATTGGCATTAAGAATAACATAGTAAAACCAATGGATTTCTATTTGTACTTACCTAATAGTGATTCATTGGTCACTGCCCTTCTTGACATATATTTGCACCTGTGATGTTGCTGTGGCTTACTGGGTTAATGCTCCTGTCTTGTAAAAAGGATTTCATGAGTTCTAATCCTTGGAGAGTCTTTTTCATTTACTTACTAATAAGCTTCCTATGGAGCAATGGAAATTTGCATTGATTTTGAGATATAGAATCTGTATTACGTGTTCATCAAGAACAATACGTCATGATGCGCTGCAAAGATTGGCATTAAGAATAACATCGTGAAACCAATGGATTTCTTTTTGAACTTACCAATAGTGATTCAATGTTCACTGCCCTTCTTGACATCACTTTGCACTTGTGATGTTCCAATGGCTTACTGGGTTAATGCCCCTGTCTTTTAAACAGGAGTTCATGAGTTCTAGTCCTCAGAGAGCTCTTTTTCATTTACTTACCAATAAGTTTCCTATAGAGCCAATGGAAATTTCCATTGATTTTGGGATTGAGATAGTGCAATTGTGAGATAGAATCTGTACTAAGTGTTCATAAAGAACAATATGTCATTACAAGCTGTTTAGATTGGCATTAAGAATAGCATAGTAAAACCAATGGATTTCTTTTTGAACTTACCTAATAGTGATTCATTGGTCACTGCCCTTCTTGACATAAATTTGCACCTGTGATGTTGCTGTGGCTTACTGGGTTAATGCACCTGTCTTGTAAAAAGGATTTATGAGTTCTAATCCTTGTAGAGTATTTTTCATTTACTTACTGATAAGCTTCCTATGGAGCCAATGTAAATTTGCATTGATTTTGGGATTGAGATAATGCAGTTGTGAGATATAGAATCTGTATTACATGTTCATCAAGAACAATACGTCATGATGCGCTGCAAAGATTGGCATTAAGAATAACATAGTGAAACCAATGGATTTCTTTTTGAACTTACCAATATTGATTCAATGTTCACTGCCCTTCTTGACATCACTTTGCACTTGTGATGTTCCAATGGCTTAGTGGGTTAATGCCCCTGTCTTTTAAACAGGAGTTCATGAGTTCTAGTCCTCAGAGAGCTCTTTTTCATTTACTTACCAATAAGTTTCCTATAGAGCCAATGGAAATTTGCATTGATTTTTGGATTGAGATATTGCAATTGTGAGATAGAATCTGTACTAAGTGTTCATAAAGAACAATATGTCATTACAAGCTGTTTAGATTGGCATTAAGAATAACATAGTAAAACCAATGGATTTCTATTTGAACTTACCTAATAGTGATTCATTGGTCACTGCCCTTCTTGACATAAATTTGCACCTGTGATGTTGCTGTGGCTTACTGTGTTAATGCTCCTGTCTTGTAAAAAGGATTTCATGAGTTCTAATCCTTGGAGAGTCTTTTTCATTTACTTACTAATAAGCTTCCTATGGAGCAATGGAAATTTGCATTGATTTTGAGATATAGAATCTGTATTACGTGTTCATCAAGAACAATACGTCATGATGCGCTGCAAAGATTGGCATTAAGAATAACATAGTGAAACCAATGGATTTCTTTTTGAACTTACCTAATAGTGATTCATTGGTCATTGCCCTTCTTGACAACCTTTTGCACTTGTGATGTTCCAGTGGCTTACTTGGTTATTGCGCCTGTCTTATAAACAGGAGTTCATGAGTTCTAATTCTCAGAGAGTTTTTTCATTTACTTACTAATAAGCTTCCTATAGAGCCAATGGAAATTTGCACTGATTTTGGGCTTGAGATAGTGCAATTGTGAGATAGAATCTGTACTAAGTGTTCATAAAGAACAATATGTCATTACAAGCTGTTTAGATTGGCATTAAGAATAGCATAGTAAAACCAATGGATTTCTTTTTGAACTTACCTAATAGTGATTCATTGGTCACTGCCCTTCTTGACATAAATTTGCACCTGTGATGTTGCTGTGGCTTACTGGGTTAATGCACCTGTCTTGTAAAAAGGATTTCATGAGTTCTAATCCTTGGAGAGTCTTTTTCATTTACTTACTGATAAGCTTCCTATGGAGCCAATGTAAATTTGCATTGATTTTGGGATTGAGATAATGCAGTTGTGAGATATAGAATCTGTATTACGTGTTCATCAAGAACAATACGTCATGATGCGCTGCAAAGATTGGCATTAAGAATAACATAGTGAAACCAATGGATTTCTTTTTGAACTTACCAATATTGATTCAATGTTCACTGCCCTTCTTGACATCACTTTGCACTTGTGATGTTCCAATGGCTTAGTGGGTTAATGCCCCTGTCTTTTAAACAGGAGTTCATGAGTTCTAGTCCTCAGAGAGCTCTTTTTCATTTACTTACCAATAAGTTTCCTATAAAGCCAATGGAAATTTGCATTGATTTTTGGATTGAGATAGTCCAATTGTGAGATAGAATCTGTACTAAGTATTCATAAAGAACAATATGTCATTACAAGCTGTTTAGATTGGCATTAAGAATAACATAGTAAAACCAATGGATTTCTATTTGAACTTACCTAATAGTGATTCATTGGTCACTGCCCTTCTTGACATAAATTTCCACCTGTGATGTTGCTGTGACTTACTGGGTTAATGCACCTTTCTTGTAAAAAGGATTTCATGAGTTCTAATCCTTGGAGAGTCTTTTTCATTTACTTACTGATAAGCTTCCTATGGAGCCAATGTAAATTTGCATTGATTTTGGGATTGAGATAATGCAGTTGTGAGATATAGAATCTGTATTACGTGTTCATCAAGAACAATACGTCATGATGCGCTGCAAAGATTGGCATTAAGAATAACATAGTGAAACCAATGGATTTCTTTTTGAACTTACCAATATTGATTCAATGTTCACTGAACTTCTTGACATCATTTTGCACTTGTGATGTTCCAATGGCTTAGTGGGTTAATGCCACTGTCTTTTAAACAGGAGTTCATGAGTTCTAGTTCTCAGAGAGCTCTTTTTCATTTACTTACCAATAAGTTTCCTACAGAGCCAATGGAAATTTGCATTGATTTTTGGATTGAGATAGTGCAATTGTGAGATAGAATCTGTACTAAGTATTCATAAAGAACAATATGTCATTACAAGCTGTTTAGATTGGCATTAAGAATAACATAGTAAAACCAATGGATTTCTATTTGAACTTACCTAATAGTGATTCATTGGTCACTGCCCTTCTTGACATAAATTTGCACTTGTGATGTTGCTGTGACTTACTGGGTTAATGCACCTGTCTTGTAAAAAGGATTTCATGAGTTCTAATTGTTGGAGAGTCTTTTTCATTTACTTACTGATAAGCTTCCTATGGAGCCAATGTAAATTTGCATTGATTTTGGGATTGAGATAGTGCAATTGTGAGATATAGAATTTGTATTACGTGTTCATCAAGAGCAATACGTCATGATGCGCTGCAAAGATTGGCATTAAGAATAACATAGTGAAACCAATGGATTTATTTTTGAACTTATCTAATAGTGATTCAATGTTCGCTGCCCTTCTTGACATTACTTTGCACTTGCGATGTTCCAATGGCTTAGTGGGTTAATGCCCCTGTCTTTTAAACAGGAGTTCATGAGTTCTAGTCCTCAGAGAGCTCTTTTTCATTTACTTACCAATAAGTTTCCTATAGAGCCAATGAAAATTTCCATTGATTTTGGGATTGAGATAGTGCAATTGTGAGATAGAATCTGTACTAAGTGTTCATAAAGAACAATATGTCATTACAAGCTGTTTAGATTGGCATTAAGAATAGCATAGTAAAACCAATGGATTTCTTTTTGAACTTACCTAATAGTGATTCATTGGTCACTGCCCTTCTTGACATAAATTTGCACCTGTGATGTTGCTGTGGCTTACTGGGTTAATGCACCTGTCTTGTAAAAAGGATTTATGAGTTCTAATCCTTGGAGAGTCTTTTTCATTTACTTACTGATAAGCTTCCTATGGAGCCAATGTAAATTTGCATTGATTTTGGGATTGAGATAATGCAGTTGTGAGATATAGAATCTGTATTACGTGTTCATCAAGAACAATACGTCATGATGCGCTGCAAAGATTGGCATTAAGAATAACATAGTGAAACCAATGGATTTCTTTTTGAACTTACCAATATTGATTCAATGTTCACTGCCCTTCTTGACATCACTTTGCACTTGTTATGTTCCAATGGCTTAGTGGGTTAATGCCCCTGTCTTTTAAACAGGAGTTCATGAGTTCTAGTCCTCAGAGAGCTCTTTTTCATTTACTTACCAATAAGTTTCCTATAGAGCCAATGGAAATTTGCATTGATTTTTGGATTGAGATATTGCAATTGTGAGATAGAATCTGTACTAAGTGTTCATAAAGAACAATATGTCATTACAAGCTGTTTAGATTGGCATTAAGAATAACATAGTAAAACCAATGGATTTCTATTTGAACTTACCTACTAGTGATTCATTGGTCACTGCCCTTCTTGACATAAATTTGCACCTGTGATGTTGCTGTGGCTTACTGGGTTAATTCTCCTGTCTTGTAAAAAGGATTTCATGAGTTCTAATCCTTGGAGAGTCTTTTTCATTTACTTACTAATAAGCTTCCTATGGAGCAATGGAAATTTGCATTGATTTTGAGATATAGAATCTGTATTACGTGTTCATCAAGAACAATACGTCATGATGCGCTGCAAAGATTGGCATTAAGAATAACATAGTGAAACCAATGGATTTCTTTTTGAACTTACCTAATAGTGATTCATTGGTCATTGCCCTTCTTGACAACCTTTTGCACTTGTGATGTTCCAGTGGCTTACTTGGTTATTGCGCCTGTCTTATAAACAGGAGTTCATGAGTTCTAATTCTCAGAGAGTTTTTTCATTTACTTACTAATAAGCTTCCTATAGAGCCAATGGAAATTTGCACTGATTTTGGGCTTGAGATAGTGCAATTGTGAGATATAGAATCTGTATTACGTGTTCATCAAGAACAATACGTCATGATGCGCTGCAAAGATTGGCATTAAGAATAACATCGTGAAACCAATGGATTTATTTTTGAACTTATCTAATAGTGATTCAATGTTCGCTGCCCTTCTTGACATTACTTTGCACTTGCGATGTTCCAATGGCTTAGTGGGTTAATGCCCCTGTCTTTTAAACAGGAGTTCATGAGTTCTAGTCCTCAGAGAGCTCTTTTTCATTTACTTACCAATAAGTTTCCTATAGAGCCAATGAAAATTTCCATTGATTTTGGGATTGAGATAGTGCAATTGTGAGATAGAATCTGTACTAAGTGTTCATAAAGAACAATATGTCATTACAAGCTGTTTAGATTGGCATTAAGAATAGCATAGTAAAACCAATGGATTTCTTTTTGAACTTACCTAATAGTGATTCATTGGTCACTGCCCTTCTTGACATAAATTTGCACCTGTGATGTTGCTGTGGCTTACTGGGTTAATGCACCTGTCTTGTAAAAAGGATTTATGAGTTCTAATCCTTGGAGAGTCTTTTTCATTTACTTACTGATAAGCTTCCTATGGAGCCAATGTAAATTTGCATTGATTTTGGGATTGAGATAATGCAGTTGTGAGATATAGAATCTGTATTACGTGTTCATCAAGAACAATACGTCATGATGCGCTGCAAAGATTGGCATTAAGAATAACATAGTGAAACCAATGGATTTCTTTTTGAACTTACCAATATTGATTCAATGTTCACTGCCCTTCTTGACATCACTTTGCACTTGTTATGTTCCAATGGCTTAGTGGGTTAATGCCCCTGTCTTTTAAACAGGAGTTCATGAGTTCTAGTCCTCAGAGAGCTCTTTTTCATTTACTTACCAATAAGTTTCCTATAGAGCCAATGGAAATTTGCATTGATTTTTGGATTGAGATATTGCAATTGTGAGATAGAATCTGTACTAAGTGTTCATAAAGAACAATATGTCATTACAAGCTGTTTAGATTGGCATTAAGAATAACATAGTAAAACCAATGGATTTCTATTTGAACTTACCTACTAGTGATTCATTGGTCACTGCCCTTCTTGACATAAATTTGCACCTGTGATGTTGCTGTGGCTTACTGGGTTAATTCTCCTGTCTTGTAAAAAGGATTTCATGAGTTCTAATCCTTGGAGAGTCTTTTTCATTTACTTACTAATAAGCTTCCTATGGAGCAATGGAAATTTGCATTGATTTTGAGATATAGAATCTGTATTACGTGTTCATCAAGAACAATACGTCATGATGCGCTGCAAAGATTGGCATTAAGAATAACATAGTGAAACCAATGGATTTCTTTTTGAACTTACCTAATAGTGATTCATTGGTCATTGCCCTTCTTGACAACCTTTTGCACTTGTGATGTTCCAGTGGCTTACTTGGTTATTGCGCCTGTCTTATAAACAGGAGTTCATGAGTTCTAATTCTCAGAGAGTTTTTTCATTTACTTACTAATAAGCTTCCTATAGAGCCAATGGAAATTTGCACTGATTTTGGGCTTGAGATAGTGCAATTGTGAGATATAGAATCTGTATTACGTGTTCATCAAGAACAATACGTCATGATGCGCTGCAAAGATTGGCATTAAGAATAACATCGTGAAACCAATGGATTTCTTTTTGAACTTACCAATAGTGATTCAATGTTCACTGCCCTTCTTGACATCACTTTGCACTTGTGATGTTCCAATGGCTTAGTGGGTTAATGCCCCTGTCTTTTAAACAGGAGTTCATGAGTTCTAGTCCTCAGAGAGCTCTTTTTCATTTACTTACCAATAAGTTTCCTATAGAGCCAATGGAAATTTCCATTGATTTTGGGATTGAGATAGTGCAATTGTGAGATAGAATCTGTACTAAGTGTTCATAAAGAACAATATGTCATTACAAGCTGTTTAGATTGGCATTAAGAATAGCATAGTAAAACCAATGGATTTCTTTTTGAACTTACCTAATAGTGATTCATTGGTCACTGCCCTTCTTGACATAAATTTGCACCTGTGATGTTGCTGTGGCTTACTGGGTTAATGCACCTGTCTTGTAAAAAGGATTTATGAGTTCTAATCCTTGGAGAGTCTTTTTCATTTACTTACTGATAAGCTTCCTATGGAGCCAATGTAAATTTGCATTGATTTTGGGATTGAGATAATGCAGTTTTGAGATATAGAATCTGTATTACGTGTTCATCAAGAACAATACGTCATGATGCGCTGCAAAGATTGGCATTAAGAATAACATAGTGAAACCAATGGATTTCTTTTTGAACTTACCAATATTGATTCAATGTTCACTACCCTTCTTGACATCACTTTGCACTTGTGATGTTCCAATGGCTTAGTGGGTTAATGCCCTTGTCTTTTAAACAGGAGTTCATGAGTTCTAGTCCTCAGAGAGCTCTTTTTCATTTACTTACCAATAAGTTTCCTATAGAGCCAATGGAAATTTGCATTGATTTTTGGATTGAGATATTGCAATTGTGAGATAGAATCTGTACTAAGTGTTCATAAAGAACAATATGTCATTACAAGCTGTTTAGATTGGCATTAAGAATAACATAGTAAAACCAATGGATTTCTATTTGAACTTACCTACTAGTGATTCATTGGTCACTGCCCTTCTTGACATAAATTTGCACCTGTGATGTTGCTGTGGCTTACTGGGTTAATTCTCCTGTCTTGTAAAAAGGATTTCATGAGTTCTAATCCTTGGAGAGTCTTTTTCATTTACTTACTAATAAGCTTCCTATGGAGCAATGGAAATTTGCATTGATTTTGAGATATAGAATCTGTATTACGTGTTCATCAAGAACAATACGTCATGATGCGCTGCAAAGATTGGCATTAAGAATAACATAGTGAAACCAATGGATTTCTTTTTGAACTTACCTAATAGTAATTCATTGGTCATTGCCCTTCTTGACAACCTTTTGCACTTGTGATGTTCCAGTGGCTTACTTGGTTATTGCGCCTGTCTTATAAACAGGAGTTCATGAGTTCTAATTCTCAGAGAGTTTTTTCATTTACTTACTAATAAGCTTCCTATAGAGCCAATGGAAATTTGCACTGATTTTGGGCTTGAGATAGTGCAATTGTGAGATATAGAATCTGTATTACGTGTTCATCAAGAACAATACGTCATGATGCGCTGCAAAGATTGGCATTAAGAATAACATCGTGAAACCAATGGATTTCTTTTTGAACTTACCAATAGTGATTCAATGTTCACTGCCCTTCTTGACATCACTTTGCACTTGTGATGTTCCAATGGCTTAGTGGGTTAATGCCCCTGTCTTTTAAACAGGAGTTCATGAGTTCTAGTCCTCAGAGAGCTCTTTTTCATTTACTTACCAATAAGTTTCCTATAGAGCCAATGGAAATTTCCATTGATTTTGGGATTGAGATAGTGCAATTGTGAGATAGAATCTGTACTAAGTGTTCATAAAGAACAATATGTCATTACAAGCTGTTTAGATTGGCATTAAGAATAGCATAGTAAAACCAATGGATTTCTTTTTGAACTTACCTAATAGTGATTCATTGGTCACTGCCCTTCTTGACATAAATTTGCACCTGTGATGTTGCTGTGGCTTACTGGGTTAATGCACCTGTCTTGTAAAAAGGATTTATGAGTTCTAATCCTTGGAGAGTCTTTTTCATTTACTTACTGATAAGCTTCCTATGGAGCCAATGTAAATTTGCATTGATTTTGGGATTGAGATAATGCAGTTTTGAGATATAGAATCTGTATTACGTGTTCATCAAGAACAATACGTCATGATGCGCTGCAAAGATTGGCATTAAGAATAACATAGTGAAACCAATGGATTTCTTTTTGAACTTACCAATATTGATTCAATGTTCACTGCCCTTCTTGACATCACTTTGCACTTGTGATGTTCCAATGGCTTAGTGGGTTAATGCCCTTGTCTTTTAAACAGGAGTTCATGAGTTCTAGTCCTCAGAGAGCTCTTTTTCATTTACTTACCAATAAGTTTCCTATAGAGCCAATGGAAATTTGCATTGATTTTTGGATTGAGATATTGCAATTGTGAGATAGAATCTGTACTAAGTGTTCATAAAGAACAATATGTCATTACAAGCTGTTTAGATTGGCATTAAGAATAACATAGTAAAACCAATGGATTTCTATTTGTACTTACCTAATAGTGATTCATTGGTCACTGCCCTTCTTGACATATATTTGCACCTGTGATGTTGCTGTGGCTTACTGGGTTAATGCTCCTGTCTTGTAAAAAGGATTTCATGAGTTCTAATCCTTGGAGAGTCTTTTTCATTTACTTACTAATAAGCTTCCTATGGAGCAATGGAAATTTGCATTGATTTTGAGATATAGAATCTGTATTACGTGTTCATCAAGAACAATACGTCATGATGCGCTGCAAAGATTGGCATTAAGAATAACATCGTGAAACCAATGGATTTCTTTTTGAACTTACCAATAGTGATTCAATGTTCACTGCCCTTCTTGACATCACTTTGCACTTGTGATGTTCCAATGGCTTAGTGGGTTAATGCCCCTGTCTTTTAAACAGGAGTTCATGAGTTCTAGTCCTCAGAGAGCTCTTTTTCATTTACTTACCAATAAGTTTCCTATAGAGCCAATGGAAATTTCCATTGATTTTGGGATTGAGATAGTGCAATTGTGAGATAGAATCTGTACTAAGTGTTCATAAAGAACAATATGTCATTACAAGCTGTTTAGATTGGCATTAAGAATAGCATAGTAAAACCAATGGATTTCTTTTTGAACTTACCTAATAGTGATTCATTGGTCACTGCCCTTCTTGACATAAATTTGCACCTGTGATGTTGCTGTGGCTTACTGGGTTAATGCACCTGTCTTGTAAAAAGGATTTATGAGTTCTAATCCTTGGAGAGTCTTTTTCATTTACTTACTGATAAGCTTCCTATGGAGCCAATGTAAATTTGCATTGATTTTGGGATTGAGATAATGCAGTTTTGAGATATAGAATCTGTATTACGTGTTCATCAAGAACAATACGTCATGATGCGCTGCAAAGATTGGCATTAAGAATAACATAGTGAAACCAATGGATTTCTTTTTGAACTTACCAATATTGATTCAATGTTCACTGCCCTTCTTGACATCACTTTGCACTTGTGATGTTCCAATGGCTTAGTGGGTTAATGCCCTTGTCTTTTAAACAGGAGTTCATGAGTTCTAGTCCTCAGAGAGCTCTTTTTCATTTACTTACCAATAAGTTTCCTATAGAGCCAATGGAAATTTGCATTGATTTTTGGATTGAGATATTGCAATTGTGAGATAGAATCTGTACTAAGTGTTCATAAAGAACAATATGTCATTACAAGCTGTTTAGATTGGCATTAAGAATAACATAGTAAAACCAATGGATTTCTATTTGTACTTACCTAATAGTGATTCATTGGTCACTGCCCTTCTTGACATATATTTGCACCTGTGATGTTGCTGTGGCTTACTGGGTTAATGCTCCTGTCTTGTAAAAAGGATTTCATGAGTTCTAATCCTTGGAGAGTCTTTTTCATTTACTTACTAATAAGCTTCCTATGGAGCAATGGAAATTTGCATTGATTTTGAGATATAGAATCTGTATTACGTGTTCATCAAGAACAATACGTCATGATGCGCTGCAAAGATTGGCATTAAGAATAACATCGTGAAACCAATGGATTTCTTTTTGAACTTACCAATAGTGATTCAATGTTCACTGCCCTTCTTGACATCACTTTGCACTTGTGATGTTCCAATGGCTTAGTGGGTTAATGCCCCTGTCTTTTAAACAGGAGTTCATGAGTTCTAGTCCTCAGAGAGCTCTTTTTCATTTACTTACCAATAAGTTTCCTATAGAGCCAATGGAAATTTCCATTGATTTTGGGATTGAGATAGTGCAATTGTGAGATAGAATCTGTACTAAGTGTTCATAAAGAACAATATGTCATTACAAGCTGTTTAGATTGGCATTAAGAATAGCATAGTAAAACCAATGGATTTCTTTTTGAACTTACCTAATAGTGATTCATTGGTCACTGCCCTTCTTGACATAAATTTGCACCTGTGATGTTGCTGTGGCTTACTGGGTTAATGCACCTGTCTTGTAAAAAGGATTTATGAGTTCTAATCCTTGGAGAGTCTTTTTCATTTACTTACTGATAAGCTTCCTATGGAGCCAATGTAAATTTGCATTGATTTTGGGATTGAGATAATGCAGTTTTGAGATATAGAATCTGTATTACGTGTTCATCAAGAACAATACGTCATGATGCGCTGCAAAGATTGGCATTAAGAATAACATAGTGAAACCAATGGATTTCTTTTTGAACTTACCAATATTGATTCAATGTTCACTGCCCTTCTTGACATCACTTTGCACTTGTGATGTTCCAATGGCTTAGTGGGTTAATGCCCTTGTCTTTTAAACAGGAGTTCATGAGTTCTAGTCCTCAGAGAGCTCTTTTTCATTTACTTACCAATAAGTTTCCTATAGAGCCAATGGAAATTTGCATTGATTTTTGGATTGAGATATTGCAATTGTGAGATAGAATCTGTACTAAGTGTTCATAAAGAACAATATGTCATTACAAGCTGTTTAGATTGGCATTAAGAATAACATAGTAAAACCAATGGATTTCTATTTGTACTTACCTAATAGTGATTCATTGGTCACTGCCCTTCTTGACATATATTTGCACCTGTGATGTTGCTGTGGCTTACTGGGTTAATGCTCCTGTCTTGTAAAAAGGATTTCATGAATTCTAATCCTTGGAGAGTCTTTTTCATTTACTTACTAATAAGCTTCCTATGGAGCAATGGAAATTTGCATTGATTTTGAGATATAGAATCTGTATTACGTGTTCATCAAGAACAATACGTCATGATGCGCTGCAAAGATTGGCATTAAGAATAACATCGTGAAACCAATGGATTTCTTTTTGAACTTACCAATAGTGATTCAATGTTCACTGCCCTTCTTGACATCACTTTGCACTTGTGATGTTCCAATGGCTTAGTGGGTTAATGCTCCTGTCTTTTAAACAGGAGTTCATGAGTTCTAGTCCTCAGAGAGCTCTTTTTCATTTACTTACCAATAAGTTTCCTATAGAGCCAATGGAAATTTCCATTGATTTTGGGATTGAGATAGTGCAATTGTGAGATAGAATCTGTACTAAGTGTTCATAAAGAACAATATGTCATTACAAGCTGTTTAGATTGGCATTAAGAATAGCATAGTAAAACCAATGGATTTCTTTTTGAACTTACCTAATAGTGATTCATTGGTCACTGCCCTTCTTGACATAAATTTGCACCTGTGATGTTGCTGTGGCTTACTGGGTTAATGCACCTGTCTTGTAAAAAGGATTTATGAGTTCTAATCCTTGGAGAGTCTTTTTCATTTACTTACTGATAAGCTTCCTATGGAGCCAATGTAAATTTGCATTGATTTTGGGATTGAGATAATGCAGTTTTGAGATATAGAATCTGTATTACGTGTTCATCAAGAACAATACGTCATGATGCGCTGCAAAGATTGGCATTAAGAATAACATAGTGAAACCAATGGATTTCTTTTTGAACTTACCAATATTGATTCAATGTTCACTGCCCTTCTTGACATCACTTTGCACTTGTGATGTTCCAATGGCTTAGTGGGTTAATGCCCTTGTCTTTTAAACAGGAGTTCATGAGTTCTAGTCCTCAGAGAGCTCTTTTTCATTTACTTACCAATAAGTTTCCTATAGAGCCAATGGAAATTTGCATTGATTTTTGGATTGAGATATTGCAATTGTGAGATAGAATCTGTACTAAGTGTTCATAAAGAACAATATGTCATTACAAGCTGTTTAGATTGGCATTAAGAATAACATAGTAAAACCAATGGATTTCTATTTGTACTTACCTAATAGTGATTCATTGGTCACTGCCCTTCTTGACATATATTTGCACCTGTGATGTTGCTGTGGCTTACTGGGTTAATGCTCCTGTCTTGTAAAAAGGATTTCATGAGTTCTAATCCTTGGAGAGTCTTTTTCATTTACTTACTAATAAGCTTCCTATGGAGCAATGGAAATTTGCATTGATTTTGAGATATAGAATCTGTATTACGTGTTCATCAAGAACAATACGTCATGATGCGCTGCAAAGATTGGCATTAAGAATAACATCGTGAAACCAATGGATTTCTTTTTGAACTTACCAATAGTGATTCAATGTTCACTGCCCTTCTTGACATCACTTTGCACTTGTGATGTTCCAATGGCTTAGTGGGTTAATGCCCCTGTCTTTTAAACAGGAGTTCATGAGTTCTAGTCCTCAGAGAGCTCTTTTTCATTTACTTACCAATAAGTTTCCTATAGAGCCAATGGAAATTTCCATTGATTTTGGGATTGAGATAGTGCAATTGTGAGATAGAATCTGTACTAAGTGTTCATAAAGAACAATATGTCATTACAAGCTGTTTAGATTGGCATTAAGAATAGCATAGTAAAACCAATGGATTTCTTTTTGAACTTACCTAATAGTGATTCATTGGTCACTGCCCTTCTTGACATAAATTTGCACCTGTGATGTTGCTGTGGCTTACTGGGTTAATGCACCTGTCTTGTAAAAAGGATTTATGAGTTCTAATCCTTGTAGAGTATTTTTCATTTACTTACTGATAAGCTTCCTATGGAGCCAATGTAAATTTGCATTGATTTTGGGATTGAGATAATGCAGTTGTGAGATATAGAATCTGTATTACGTGTTCATCAAGAACAATACGTCATGATGCGCTGCAAAGATTGGCATTAAGAATAACATAGTGAAACCAATGGATTTCTTTTTGAACTTACCAATATTGATTCAATGTTCACTGCCCTTCTTGACATCACTTTGCACTTGTGATGTTCCAATGGCTTAGTGGGTTAATGCCCCTGTCTTTTAAACAGGAGTTCATGAGTTCTAGTCCTCAGAGAGCTCTTTTTCATTTACTTACCAATAAGTTTCCTATAAAGCCAATGGAAATTTGCATTGATTTTTGGATTGAGATATTGCAATTGTGAGATAGAATCTGTACTAAGTGTTCATAAAGAACAATATGTCATTACAAGCTGTTTAGATTGGCATTAAGAATAACATAGTAAAACCAATGGATTTCTATTTGAACTTACCTAATAGTGATTCATTGGTCACTGCCCTTCTTGACATAAATTTGCACCTGTGATGTTGCTGTGGCTTACTGTGTTAATGCTCCTGTCTTGTAAAAAGGATTTCATGAGTTCTAATCCTTGGAGAGTCTTTTTCATTTACTTACTAATAAGCTTCCTATGGAGCAATGGAAATTTGCATTGATTTTGAGATATAGAATCTGTATTACGTGTTCATCAAGAACAATACGTCATGATGCGCTGCAAAGATTGGCATTAAGAATAACATAGTGAAACCAATGGATTTCTTTTTGAACTTACCTAATAGTGATTCATTGGTCATTGCCCTTCTTGACAACCTTTTGCACTTGTGATGTTCCAGTGGCTTACTTGGTTATTGCGCCTGTCTTATAAACAGGAGTTCATGAGTTCTAATTCTCAGAGAGTTTTTTCATTTACTTACTAATAAGCTTCCTATAGAGCCAATGGAAATTTGCACTGATTTTGGGCTTGAGATAGTGCAATTGTGAGATATAGAATCTGTATTACGTGTTCATCAAGAACAATACGTCATGATGCGCTGCAAAGATTGGCATTAAGAATAACATCGTGAAACCAATGGATTTCTTTTTGAACTTACCAATAGTGATTCAATGTTCACTGCCCTTCTTGACATCACTTTGCACTTGTGATGTTCCAATGGCTTAGTGGGTTAATGCCCCTGTCTTTTAAACAGGAGTTCATGAGTTCTAGTCCTCAGAGAGCTGTTTTTCATTTACTTACCAATAAGTTTCCTATTGAGCCAATGGAAATTTCCATTGATTTTGGGATTGAGATAGTGCAATTGTGAGATAGAATCTGTACTAAGTGTTCATAAAGAACAATATGTCATTACAAGCTGTTTAGATTGGCATTAAGAATAGCATAGTAAAACCAATGGATTTCTTTTTGAACTTACCTAATAGTGATTCATTGGTCACTGCCCTTCTTGACATAAATTTGCACCTGTGATGTTGCTGTGGCTTACTGGGTTAATGCACCTGTCTTGTAAAAAGGATTTCATGAGTTCTAATCCTTGGAGAGTCTTTTTCATTTACTTACTGATAAGCTTCCTATGGAGCCAATGTAAATTTGCATTGATTTTGGGATTGAGATAATGCAGTTGTGAGATATAGAATCTGTATTACGTGTTCATCAAGAACAATACGTCATGATGCGCTGCAAAGATTGGCATTAAGAATAACATAGTGAAACCAATGGATTTCTTTTTGAACTTACCAATATTGATTCAATGTTCACTGAACTTCTTGACATCATTTTGCACTTGTGATGTTCCAATGGCTTAGTGGGTTAATGCCACTGTCTTTTAAACAGGAGTTCATGAGTTCTAGTTCTCAGAGAGCTCTTTTTCATTTACTTACCAATAAGTTTCCTACAGAGCCAATGGAAATTTGCATTGATTTTTGGATTGAGATAGTGCAATTGTGAGATAGAATCTGTACTAAGTATTCATAAAGAACAATATGTCATTACAAGCTGTTTAGATTGGCATTAAGAATAACATAGTAAAACCAATGGATTTCTATTTGAACTTACCTAATAGTGATTCATTGGTCACTGCCCTTCTTGACATAAATTTGCACCTGTGATGTTGCTGTGACTTACTGGGTTAATGCACCTGTCTTGTAAAAAGGATTTCATGAGTTCTAATCGTTGGAGAGTCTTTTTCATTTACTTACTGATAAGCTTCCTATGGAGCCAATGTAAATTTGCATTGATTTTGGGATTGAGATAGTGCAATTGTGAGATATAGAATTTGTATTACGTGTTCATCAAGAGCAATACGTCATGATGCGCTGCAAAGATTGGCATTAATAATAACATAGTGAAACCAATGGATTTCTTTTTGAACTTATCTAATAGTGATTCAATGTTCGCTGCCCTTCTTGACATTACTTTGCACTTGCGATGTTCCAATGGCTTAGTGGGTTAATGCCCCTGTCTTTTAAACGGGAGTTCATGAATTCTAGTTCTCAGAGAGCTCTTTTTCATTTACTTACCAATAAGTTTCCTATAGAGCCAATGGAAATTTGCATTGATTTTTGGATTGAGATATTGCAATTGTGAGATAGAATCTGTACTAAGTGTTCATAAAGAACAATATGTCATTACAAGCTGTTTAGATTGGCATTAAGAATAACATAGTAAAACCAATGGATTTCTATTTGAACTTACCTAATAGTGATTCATTGGTCACTGCCCTTCTTGACATAAATTTGCACCTGTGATGTTGCTGTGGCTTACTGTGTTAATGCTCCTGTCTTGTAAAAAGGATTTCATGAGTTCTAATCCTTGGAGAGTCTTTTTCATTTACTTACTAATAAGCTTCCTATGGAGCAATGGAAATTTGCATTGATTTTGAGATATAGAATCTGTATTACGTGTTCATCAAGAACAATACGTCATGATGCGCTGCAAAGATTGGCATTAAGAATAACATAGTGAAACCAATGGATTTCTTTTTGAACTTACCTAATAGTGATTCATTGGTCATTGCCCTTCTTGACAACCTTTTGCACTTGTGATGTTCCAGTGGCTTACTTGGTTATTGCGCCTGTCTTATAAACAGGAGTTCATGAGTTCTAATTCTCAGAGAGTTTTTTCATTTACTTACTAATAAGCTTCCTATAGAGCCAATGGAAATTTGCACTGATTTTGGGCTTGAGATAGTGCAATTGTGAGATATAGAATCTGTATTACGTGTTCATCAAGAACAATACGTCATGATGCGCTGCAAAGATTGGCATTAAGAATAACATCGTGAAACCAATGGATTTCTTTTTGAACTTACCAATAGTGATTCAATGTTCACTGCCCTTCTTGACATCACTTTGCACTTGTGATGTTCCAATGGCTTAGTGGGTTAATGCCCCTGTCTTTTAAACAGGAGTTCATGAGTTCTAGTCCTCAGAGAGCTGTTTTTCATTTACTTACCAATAAGTTTCCTATTGAGCCAATGGAAATTTCCATTGATTTTGGGATTGAGATAGTGCAATTGTGAGATAGAATCTGTACTAAGTGTTCATAAAGAACAATATGTCATTACAAGCTGTTTAGATTGGCATTAAGAATAGCATAGTAAAACCAATGGATTTCTTTTTGAACTTACCTAATAGTGATTCATTGGTCACTGCCCTTCTTGACATAAATTTGCACCTGTGATGTTGCTGTGGCTTACTGGGTTAATGCACCTGTCTTGTAAAAAGGATTTCATGAGTTCTAATCCTTGGAGAGTCTTTTTCATTTACTTACTGATAAGCTTCCTATGGAGACAATGTAAATTTGCATTGATTTTGGGATTGAGATAATGCAGTTGTGAGATATAGAATCTGTATTACGTGTTCATCAAGAACAATACGTCATGATGCGCTGCAAAGATTGGCATTAAGAATAACATAGTGAAACCAATGGATTTCTTTTTGAACTTACCAATATTGATTCAATGTTCACTGCCCTTCTTGACATCACTTTGCACTTGTGATGTTCCAATGGCTTAGTGGGTTAATGCCCCTGTCTTTTAAACAGGAGTTCATGAGTTCTAGTCCTCAGAGAGCTCTTTTTCATTTACTTACCAATAAGTTTCCTATAAAGCCAATGGAAATTTGCATTGATTTTTGGATTGAGATAGTCCAATTGTGAGATAGAATCTGTACTAAGTATTCATAAAGAACAATATGTCATTACAAGCTGTTTAGATTGGCATTAAGAATAACATAGTAAAACCAATGGATTTCTATTTGAACTTACCTAATAGTGATTCATTGGTCACTGCCCTTCTTGACATAAATTTCCACCTGTGATGTTGCTGTGACTTACTGGGTTAATGCACCTTTCTTGTAAAAAGGATTTCATGAGTTCTAATCCTTGGAGAGTCTTTTTCATTTACTTACTGATAAGCTTCCTATGGAGCCAATGTAAATTTGCATTGATTTTGGGATTGAGATAATGCAGTTGTGAGATATAGAATCTGTATTACGTGTTCATCAAGAACAATACGTCATGATGCGCTGCAAAGATTGGCATTAAGAATAACATAGTGAAACCAATGGATTTCTTTTTGAACTTACCAATATTGATTCAATGTTCACTGAACTTCTTGACATCATTTTGCACTTGTGATGTTCCAATGGCTTAGTGGGTTAATGCCACTGTCTTTTAAACAGGAGTTCATGAGTTCTAGTTCTCAGAGAGCTCTTTTTCATTTACTTACCAATAAGTTTCCTACAGAGCCAATGGAAATTTGCATTGATTTTTGGATTGAGATAGTGCAATTGTGAGATAGAATCTGTACTAAGTATTCATAAAGAACAATATGTCATTACAAGCTGTTTAGATTGGCATTAAGAATAACATAGTAAAACCAATGGATTTCTATTTGAACTTACCTAATAGTGATTCATTGGTCACTGCCCTTCTTGACATAAATTTGCACCTGTGATGTTGCTGTGACTTACTGGGTTAATGCACCTGTCTTGTAAAAAGGATTTCATGAGTTCTAATCGTTGGAGAGTCTTTTTCATTTACTTACTGATAAGCTTCCTATGGAGCCAATGTAAATTTGCATTGATTTTGGGATTGAGATAGTGCAATTGTGAGATATAGAATTTGTATTACGTGTTCATCAAGAGCAATACGTCATGATGCGCTGCAAAGATTGGCATTAATAATAACATAGTGAAACCAATGGATTTCTTTTTGAACTTATCTAATAGTGATTCAATGTTCGCTGCCCTTCTTGACATTACTTTGCACTTGCGATGTTCCAATGGCTTAGTGGGTTAATGCCCCTGTCTTTTAAACGGGAGTTCATGAATTCTAGTTCTCAGAGAGCTCTTTTTCATTTACTTACCAATAAGTTTCCTATAGAGCCAATGGAAATTTGCATTGATTTTTGGATTGAGATATTGCAATTGTGAGATAGAATCTGTACTAAGTGTTCATAAAGAACAATATGTCATTACAAGCTGTTTAGATTGGCATTAAGAATAACATAGTAAAACCAATGGATTTCTATTTGAACTTACCTAATAGTGATTCATTGGTCACTGCCCTTCTTGACATAAATTTGCACCTGTGATGTTGCTGTGGCTTACTGTGTTAATGCTCCTGTCTTGTAAAAAGGATTTCATGAGTTCTAATCCTTGGAGAGTCTTTTTCATTTACTTACTAATAAGCTTCCTATGGAGCAATGGAAATTTGCATTGATTTTGAGATATAGAATCTGTATTACGTGTTCATCAAGAACAATACGTCATGATGCGCTGCAAAGATTGGCATTAAGAATAACATAGTGAAACCAATGGATTTCTTTTTGAACTTACCTAATAGTGATTCATTGGTCATTGCCCTTCTTGACAACCTTTTGCACTTGTGATGTTCCAGTGGCTTACTTGGTTATTGCGCCTGTCTTATAAACAGGAGTTCATGAGTTCTAATTCTCAGAGAGTTTTTTCATTTACTTACTAATAAGCTTCCTATAGAGCCAATGGAAATTTGCACTGATTTTGGGCTTGAGATAGTGCAATTGTGAGATAGAATCTGTACTAAGTGTTCATAAAGAACAATATGTCATTACAAGCTGTTTAGATTGGCATTAAGAATAGCATAGTAAAACCAATGGATTTCTTTTTGAACTTACCTAATAGTGATTCATTGGTCACTGCCCTTCTTGACATAAATTTGCACCTGTGATGTTGCTGTGGCTTACTGGGTTAATGCACCTGTCTTGTAAAAAGGATTTCATGAGTTCTAATCCTTGGAGAGTCTTTTTCATTTACTTACTGATAAGCTTCCTATGGAGCCAATGTAAATTTGCATTGATTTTGGGATTGAGATAATGCAGTTGTGAGATATAGAATCTGTATTACGTGTTCATCAAGAACAATACGTCATGATGCGCTGCAAAGATTGGCATTAAGAATAACATAGTGAAACCAATGGATTTCTTTTTGAACTTACCAATATTGATTCAATGTTCACTGCCCTTCTTGACATCACTTGGCACTTGTGATGTTCCAATGGCTTAGTGGGTTAATGCCCCTGTCTTTTAAACAGGAGTTCATGAGTTCTAGTCCTCAGAGAGCTCTTTTTCATTTACTTACCAATAAGTTTCCTATAAAGCCAATGGAAATTTGCATTGATTTTTGGATTGAGATAGTCCAATTGTGAGATAGAATCTGTACTAAGTATTCATAAAGAACAATATGTCATTACAAGCTGTTTAGATTGGCATTAAGAATAACATAGTAAAACCAATGGATTTCTATTTGAACTTACCTAATAGTGATTCATTGGTCACTGCCCTTCTTGACATAAATTTCCACCTGTGATGTTGCTGTGACTTACTGGGTTAATGCACCTTTCTTGTAAAAAGGATTTCATGAGTTCTAATCCTTGGAGAGTCTTTTTCATTTACTTACTGATAAGCTTCCTATGGAGCCAATGTAAATTTGCATTGATTTTGGGATTGAGATAATGCAGTTGTGAGATATAGAATCTGTATTACGTGTTCATCAAGAACAATACGTCATGATGCGCTGCAAAGATTGGCATTAAGAATAACATAGTGAAACCAATGGATTTCTTTTTGAACTTACCAATATTGATTCAATGTTCACTGAACTTCTTGACATCATTTTGCACTTGTGATGTTCTAATGGCTTAGTGGGTTAATGCCACTGTCTTTTAAACAGGAGTTCATGAGTTCTAGTTCTCAGAGAGCTCTTTTTCATTTACTTACCAATAAGTTTCCTACAGAGCCAATGGAAATTTGCATTGATTTTTGGATTGAGATAGTGCAATTGTGAGATAGAATCTGTACTAAGTATTCATAAAGAACAATATGTCATTACAAGCTGTTTAGATTGGCATTAAGAATAACATAGTAAAACCAATGGATTTCTATTTGAACTTACCTAATAGTGATTCATTGGTCACTGCCCTTCTTGACATAAATTTGCACCTGTGATGTTGCTGTGACTTACTGGGTTAATGCACCTGTCTTGTAAAAAGGATTTCATGAGTTCTAATCGTTGGAGAGTCTTTTTCATTTACTTACTGATAAGCTTCCTATGGAGCCAATGTAAATTTGCATTGATTTTGGGATTGAGATAGTGCAATTGTGAGATATAGAATTTGTATTACGTGTTCATCAAGAGCAATACGTCATGATGCGCTGCAAAGATTGGCATTAAGAATAACATAGTGAAACCAATGGATTTCTTTTTGAACTTATCTAATAGTGATTCAATGTTCGCTGCCCTTCTTGACATTACTTTGCACTTGCGATGTTCCAATGGCTTAGTGGGTTAATGCCCCTGTCTTTTAAACGTGAGTTCATGAATTCTAGTTCTCAGAGAGCTCTTTTTCATTTACTTACCAATAAGTTTCCTATAGAGCCAATGGAAATTTGCATTGATTTTTGGATTGAGATATTGCAATTGTGAGATAGAATCTGTACTAAGTGTTCATAAAGAACAATATGTCACTACAAGCTGTTTAGATTGGCATTAAGAATAACATAGTAAAACCAATGGATTTCTATTTGAACTTACCTAATAGTGATTCATTGGTCACTGCCCTTCTTGACATAAATTTGCACCTGTGATGTTGCTGTGGCTTACTGTGTTAATGCTCCTGTCTTGTAAAAAGGATTTCATGAGTTCTAATCCTTGGAGAGTCTTTTTCATTTACTTACTAATAAGCTTCCTATGGAGCAATGGAAATTTGCATTGATTTTGAGATATAGAATCTGTATTACGTGTTCATCAAGAACAATACGTCATGATGCGCTGCAAAGATTGGCATTAAGAATAACATAGTGAAACCAATGGATTTCTTTTTGAACTTACCTAATAGTGATTCATTGGTCATTGCCCTTCTTGACAACCTTTTGCACTTGTGATGTTCCAGTGGCTTACTTGGTTATTGCGCCTGTCTTATAAACAGGAGTTCATGAGTTCTAATTCTCAGAGAGTTTTTTCATTTACTTACTAATAAGCTTCCTATAGAGCCAATGGAAATTTGCACTGATTTTGGGCTTGAGATAGTGCAATTGTGAGATATAGAATCTGTATTACGTGTTCATCAAGAACAATACGTCATGATGCGCTGCAAAGATTGGCATTAAGAATAACATCGTGAAACCAATGGATTTCTTTTTGAACTTACCAATAGTGATTCAATGTTCACTGCCCTTCTTGACATCACTTTGCACTTGTGATGTTCCAATGGCTTAGTGGGTTAATGCCCCTGTCTTTTAAACAGGAGTTCATGAGTTCTAGTCCTCAGAGAGCTCTTTTTCATTTACTTACCAATAAGTTTCCTATAGAGCCAATGGAAATTTGCATTGATTTTTGGATTGAGATATTGCAATTGTGAGATAGAATCTGTACTAAGTGTTCATAAAGAACAATATGTCATTACAAGCTGTTTAGATTGTCATTAAGAATAGCATAGTAAAACCAATGGATTTCTTTTTGAACTTACCTAATAGTGATTCATTGGTCACTGCCCTTCTTGACATAAATTTGCAACTGTGATGTTGCTGTGGCTTACTGGGTTAATGCACCTGTCTTGTAAAAAGGATTTATGAGTTCTAATCCTTGGAGAGTCTTTTTCATTTACTTACTGATAAGCTTCCTATGGAGCCAATGTAAATTTGCATTGATTTTGGGATTGAGATAATGCAGTTGTGAGATATAGAATCTGTATTACGTGTTCATCAAGAACAATACGTCATGATGCGCTGCAAAGATTGGCAATAAGAATAACATAGTGAAACCAATGGATTTCTTTTTGAACTTACCAATATTGATTCAATGTTCACTGCCCTTCTTGACATCACTTTGCACTTGTGATGTTCCAATGGCTTAGTGGGTTAATGCCCCTGTCTTTTAAACAGGAGTTCATGAGTTCTAGTCCTCAGAGAGCTCTTTTTCATTTACTTACCAATAAGTTTCCTATAGAGCCAATGGAAATTTGCATTGATTTTTGGATTGAGATATTGCAATTGTGAGATAGAATCTGTACTAAGTGTTCATAAAGAACAATATGTCATTACAAGCTGTTTAGATTGGCATTAAGAATAACATAGTAAAACCAATGGATTTCTATTTGAACTTACCTAATAGTGATTCATTGGTCACTGCCCTTCTTGACATAAATTTGCACCTGTGATGTTGCTGTGGCTTACTGGGTTAATGCTCCTGTCTTGTAAAAAGGATTTCATGAGTTCTAATCCTTGGAGAGTCTTTTTCATTTAAATACTAATAAGCTTCCTATGGAGCAATGGAAATTTGCATTGATTTTGAGATATAGAATCTGTATTACGTGTTCATCAAGAACAATACGTCATGATGCGCTGCAAAGATTGGCATTAAGAATAACATAGTGAAACCAATGGATTTCTTTTTGAACTTACCTAATAGTGATTCATTGGTCATTGCCCTTCTTGACATCACTTTGCACTTGTGATGTTCCAATGGCTTAGTGGGTTAATGCCCCTGTCTGTTAAACAGGAGTTCATGAGTTCTAGTCCTCAGAGAGCTGTTTTTCATTTACTTACCAATAAGTTTCCTATAGAGCCAATGGAAATTTCCATTGATTTTGGGATTGAGATAGTGCAATTGTGAGATAGAATCTGTACTAAGTGTTCATAAAGAACAATATGTCATTACAAGCTGTTTAGATTGGCATTAAGAATAGCATAGTAAAACCAATGGATTTCTTTTTGAACTTACCTAATAGTGATTCATTGGTCACTGCCCTTCTTGACATAAATTTGCACCTGTGATGTTGCTGTGGCTTACTGGGTTAATGCACCTGTCTTGTAAAAAGGATTTCATGAGTTCTAATCCTTGAAGAGTCTTTTTCATTTACTTACTGATAAGCTTCCTATGGAGCCAATGTAAATTTGCATTGATTTTGGGATTGAGATAATGCAGTTGTGAGATATAGAATCTGTATTACGTGTTCATCAAGAACAATACGTCATGATGCGCTGCAAAGATTGTCATTAAGAATAACATAGTGAAACCAATGGATTTCTTTTTGAACTTACCAATATTGATTCAATGTTCACTGCCCTTCTTGACATCACTTTGCACTTGTGATGTTCAAATGGCTTAGTGGGTTAATGCCCCTGTCTTTTAAACA
The DNA here is from genome assembly GCF_046119375.1 of Phyllobates terribilis. NCBI lineage: Eukaryota > Metazoa > Chordata > Amphibia > Anura > Dendrobatidae > Phyllobates > Phyllobates terribilis. The sequence goes on along the minus strand of NW_027362764.1, from coordinate 333,607,227 downwards.
GGAGTTCATGAGTTCTAGTCCTCAGAGAGCTCTTTTTCATTTACTTACCAATAAGTTTCCTATAGAGCCAATGGAAATTTGCATTGATTTTTGGATTGAGATATTGCAATTGTGAGATAGAATCTGTACTAAGTGTTCATAAAGAACAATATGTCATTACAAGCTGTTTAGATTGGCATTAAGAATAACATAGTAAAACCAATGGATTTCTATTTGAACTTACCTAATAGTGATTCATTGGTCACTGCCCTTCTTGACATAAATTTGCACCTGTGATGTTGCTGTGGCTTACTGGGTTAATGCTCCTGTCTTGTAAAAAGGATTTCATGAGTTCTAATCCTTGGAGAGTCTTTTTCATTTAAATACTAATAAGCTTCCTATGGAGCAATGGAAATTTGCATTGATTTTGAGATATAGAATCTGTATTACGTGTTCATCAAGAACAATACGTCATGATGCGCTGCAAAGATTGGCATTAAGAATAACATAGTGAAACCAATGGATTTCTTTTTGAACTTACCTAATAGTGATTCATTGGTCATTGCCCTTCTTGACAACATTTTGCACTTGTGATGTTCCAGTGGCTTACTTGGTTATTGCGCCTGTCTTATAAACAGGAGTTCATGAGTTCTAATTCTCAGAGAGTTTTTTCATTTACTTACTAATAAGCTTCCTATAGAGCCAATGGAAATTTGCACTGATTTTGGGCTTGAGATAGTGCAATTGTGAGATATAGAATCTGTATTACATGTTCATCAAGAACAATACGTCATGATGCGCTGCAAAGATTGGCATTAAGAATAACATCATGAAACCAATGGATTTCTTTTTGAACTTACCAATAGTGATTCAATGTTCACTGCCCTTCTTGACATCACTTTGCACTTGTGATGTTCCAATGGCTTAGTGGGTTAATCCCCCTGTCTGTTAAACAGGAGTTCATGAGTTCTAGTCCTCAGAGAGCTGTTTTTCATTTACTTACCAATAAGTTTCCTATAGAGCCAATGGAAATTTCCATTGATTTTGGGATTGAGATAGTGCAATTGTGAGATAGAATCTGTACTAAGTGTTCATAAAGAACAATATGTCATTACAAGCTGTTTAGATTGGCATTAAGAATAGCATAGTAAAACCAAGGGATTTCTTTTTGAACTTACCTAATAGTGATTCATTGGTCACTGCCCTTCTTGACATAAATTTGCACCTGTGATGTTGCTGTGGCTTACTGGGTTAATGCACCTGTCTTGTAAAAAGGATTTCATGAGTTCTAATCCTTGAAGAGTCTTTTTCATTTACTTACTGATAAGTTTCCTATGGAGCCAATGTAAATTTGCATTGATTTTGGGATTGAGATAATGCAGTTGTGAGATATAGAATCTGTATTACGTGTTCATCAAGAACAATACGTCATGATGCGCTGCAAAGATTGTCATTAAGAATAACATAGTGAAACCAATGGATTTCTTTTTGAACTTACCAATATTGATTCAATGTTCACTGCCCTTCTTGACATCACTTTGCACTTGTGATGTTCCAATGGCTTAGTGGGTTAATGCCCCTGTCTTTTAAACAGGAGTTCATGAGTTCTAGTCCTCAGAGAGCTCTTTTTCATTTACTTACCAATAAGTTTCCTATAGAGCCAATGGAAATTTGCATTGATTTTTGGATTGAGATAGTCCAATTGTGAGATAGAATCTGTACTAAGTATTCATAAAGAACAATATGTCATTACAAGCTGTTTAGATTGGCATTAAGAATAACATAGTAAAACCAATGGATTTCTATTTGAACTTACCTAATAGTGATTCATTGGTCACTGCCCTTCTTGACATAAATTTCCACCTGTGATGTTGCTGTGACTTACTGGGTTAATGCACCTTTCTTGTAAAAAGGATTTTATGAGTTCTAATCCTTGGAGAGTCTTTTTCATTTACTTACTGATAAGCTTCCTATGGAGCCAATGTAAATTTGCATTGATTTTGGGATTGAGATAATGCAGTTGTGAGATATAGAATCTGTATTACGTGTTCATCAAGAACAATACGTCATGATGCGCTGCAAAGATTGGCATTAAGAATAACATAGTGAAACCAATGGATTTCTTTTTGAACTTACCAATATTGATTCAATGTTCACTGCCCTTCTTGACATCATTTTGCACTTGTGATGTTCCAATGGCTTAGTGGGTTAATGCCCCTGTCTTTTAAACAGGAGTTCATGAGTTCTAGTTCTCAGAGAGCTCTTTTTCATTTACTTACCAATAAGTTTCCTATAGAGCCAATGGAAATTTGCATTGATTTTTGGATTGAGATAGTGCAATTGTGAGATAGAATCTGTACTAAGTATTCATAAAGAACAATATGTCATTACAAGCTGTTTAGATTGGCATTAAGAATAACATAGTAAAACCAATGGATTTCTATTTGAACTTACCTAATAGTGATTCATTGGTCACTGCCCTTCTTGACATAAATTTGCACCTGTGATGTTGCTGTGACTTACTGGGTTAATGCACCTTTCTTGTAAAAAGGATTTTATGAGTTCTAATCCTTGGAGAGTCTTTTTCATTTACTTACTGATAAGCTTCCTATGGAGCCAATGTAAATTTGCATTGATTTTGGGATTGAGATAATGCAGTTGTGAGATATAGAATCTGTATTACGTGTTCATCAAGAACAATACGTCATGATGCGCTGCAAAGATTGGCATTAAGAATAACATAGTGAAACCAATGGATTTCTTTTTGAACTTACCAATATTGATTCAATGTTCACTGCCCTTCTTGACATCATTTTGCACTTGTGATGTTCCAATGGCTTAGTGGGTTAATGCCCCTGTCTTTTAAACAGGAGTTCATGAGTTCTAGTTCTCAGAGAGCTCTTTTTCATTTACTTACCAATAAGTTTCCTATAGAGCCAATGGAAATTTGCATTGATTTTTGGATTGAGATAGTGCAATTGTGAGATAGAATCTGTACTAAGTATTCATAAAGAACAATATGTCATTACAAGCTGTTTAGATTGGCATTAAGAATAACATAGTAAAACCAATGGATTTCTATTTGAACTTACCTAATAGTGATTCATTGGTCACTGCCCTTCTTGACATAAATTTGCACCTGTGATGTTGCTGTGACTTACTGGGTTAATGCACCTGTCTTGTAAAAAGGATTTCATGAGTTCTAATCGTTGGAGAGTCTTTTTCATTTACTTACTGATAAGCTTCCTATGGAGCCAATGTAAATTTGCATTGATTTTGGGATTGAGATAATGCAGTTGTGAGATATAGAATCTGTATTACGTGTTCATCAAGAACAATACGTCATGATGCGCTGCAAAGATTGGCATTAAGAATAACATAGTGAAACCAATGGATTTCTTTTTGAACTTACCAATATTGATTCAATGTTCACTGCCCTTCTTGACATCACTTTGCACTTGTGATGTCCAATGGCTTAGTGGGTTAATGCCCCTGTCTTTTAAACAGGAGTTCATGAGTTCTAGTCCTCAGAGAGCTCTTTTTCATTTACTTACCAATAAGTTTCCTATAGAGCCAATGGAAATTTGCATTGATTTTTGGATTGAGATAGTCCAATTGTGAGATAGAATCTGTACTAAGTATTCATAAAGAACAATATGTCATTACAGGCTGTTTACATTGGCATTAAGAATAACATAGTAAAACCAATGGATTTCTATTTGAACTTACCTAATAGTGATTCATTGGTCACTGCCCTTCTTGACATAAATTTGCACCTGTGATGTTGCTGTGACTTACTGGGTTAATGCACCTGTCTTGTAAAAAGGATTTCATGAGTTCTAATCGTTGGAGAGTCTTTTTCATTTACTTACTGATAAGCTTCCTATGGAGCCAATGTAAATTTGCATTGATTTTGGGATTGAGATAGTGCAATTGTGAGATATAGAATTTGTATTACGTGTTCATCAAGAGCAATACGTCATGATGCGCTGCAAAGATTGGCATTAAGAATAACATAGTGAAACCAATGGATTTCTTTTTGAACTTATCTAATAGTGATTCAATGTTCGCTGCCCTTCTTGACATTACTTTGCACTTGCGATGTTCCAATGGCTTAGTGGGTTAATGCCCCTGTCTTTTAAACGGGAGTTCATGAATTCTAGTCCTCAGAGAGCTCTTTTTCATTTACTTACCAATAAGTTTCCTATAGAGCCAATGGAAATTTGCATTGATTTTTGGATTGAGATATTGCAATTGTGAGATAGAATCTGTACTAAGTGTTCATAAAGAACAATATGTTATTACAAGCTGTTTAGATTGGCATTAAGAATAACATAGTAAAAGCAATGGATTTCTATTTGAACTTACCTAATAGTGATTCATTGGTCACTGCCCTTCTTGACATAAATTTGCACCTGTGATGTTGCTGTGACTTACTGGGTTAATGCACCTTTCTTGTAAAAAGGATTTCATGAGTTCTAATCCTTGGAGAGTCTTTTTCATTTACTTACTGATAAGCTTCCTATGGAGCCAATGTAAATTTGCATTGATTTTGGGATTGAGATAATGCAGTTGTGAGATATAGAATCTGTATTACGTGTTCATCAAGAACAATACGTCATGATGCGCTGCAAAGATTGGCATTAAGAATAACATAGTGAAACCAATGGATTTCTTTTTGAACTTACCAATAGTGTTTCAATGTTCACTGCCCTTCTTGACATCACTTTGCACTTGTGATGTTCCAATGGCTTAGTGGGTTAATAACCCTGTCTTTTAAACAGGAGTTCATGAGTTCTAGTCCTCAGAGAGCTCTTTTTCATTTACTTACCAATAAGTTTCCTATAGAGCCAATGGAAATTTGCATTGATTTTTGGATTGAGATATTGCAATTGTGAGATAGAATCTGTACTAAGTGTTCATAAAGAACAATATGTCATTACAAGCTGTTTAGATTGGCATTAAGAATAACATAGTAAAACCAATGGATTTCTATTTGAACTTACCTAATAGTGATTCATTGGTCACTGCCCTTCTTGACATAAATTTGCACCTGTGATGTTGCTGTGGCTTACTGGGTTAATGCACCTGTCTTGTAAAAAGGATTTCATGAGTTCTAATCCTTGGAGAGTCTTTTTCATTTACTTACTGATAAGCTTCCTATGGAGCCAATGTAAATTTGCATTGATTTTGGGATTGAGATAATGCAGTTGTGAGATATAGAATCTGTATTACGTGTTCATCAAGAACAATACGTCATGATGCGCTGCAAAGATTGGCATTAAGAATAACATAGTGAAACCAATGGATTTCTTTTTGAACTTACCAATATTGATTCAATGTTCACTGCCCTTCTTGACATCACTTTGCACTTGTGATGTTCCAATGGCTTAGTGAGTTAATGCTCCTGTCTTTTAAACAGGAGTTCATGAGTTCTAGTCCTCAGAGAGCTCTTTTTCATTTACTTACCAATAAGTTTCCTATAGAGCCAATGGAAATTTGCATTGATTTTTGGATTGAGATAGTGCAATTGTGAGATAGAATCTGTACTAAGTATTCATAAAGAACAATATGTCATTACAAGCTGTTTAGATTGGCATTAAGAATAACATAGTAAAACCAATGGATTTATATTTGAACTTACCTAATAGTGATTCATTGGTCACTGCCCTTCTTGACATAAATTTGCACCTGTGATGTTGCTGTGACTTACTGGGTTAATGCACCTTTCTTGTAAAAAGGATTTCATGAGTTCTAATCCTTGGAGAGTCTTTTTCATTTACTTACTGATAAGCTTCCTATGGAGCCAATGTAAATTTGCATTGATTTTGGGATTGAGATAATGCAGTTGTGAGATATAGAATCTGTATTACGTGTTCATCAAGAACAATTCGTCATGATGCGCTGCAAAGATTGGCATTAAGAATAACATAGTGAAACCAATGGATTTCTTTTTGAACTTATCTAATAGTGATTCAATGTTCGCTGCTCTTCTTGACATCAGAAAGCACTTGTGATATTCCAATGGCTTAGTGGGTTAATGCCCCTGTCTTTTAAACAGGAGTTCATGAATTCTAGTCCTCAGAGAGCTCTTTTTCATTTACTTACCAATAAGTTTCCTATAGAGCCAATGGAAATTTGCATTGATTTTGGGATTGAGATATTGCAATTGTGAGATAGAATCTGTACTAAGTGTTCATAAAGAACAATATGTCATTACAAGCTGTTTAGATTGGCATTAAGAATAACATAGTAAAACCAATGGATTTCTATTTGAACTTACCTAATAGTGATTCATTGGTCACTGCCCTTCTTGACATAAATTTGCACCTGTGATGTTGCTGTGGCTTACTGGGTTAATCCTCCTGTCTTGTAAAAAGGATTTCATGAGTTCTAGTCCTTGGAGAGTCTTTTTCATTTACTTACTAATAAGCTTCCTATGGAGCAATGGAAATTTGCATTGATTTTGAGATATAGAATCTGTATTACGTGTTCATCAAGAACAATACGTCATGATGCGCTGCAAAGATTGGCATTAAGAATAACATAGTGAAACCAATGGATTTCTTTTTGAACTTACCTAATAGTGATTCATTGGTCATTGCCCTTCTTGACAACCTTTTGCACTTGTGATGTTCCAGTGGCTTACTTGGTTATTGCGCCTGTCTTATAAACAGGAGTTCATGAGTTCTAATTCTCAGACAGTTTTTTCATTTACTTACTAATAAGCTTCCTATAGAGCCAATGGAAATTTGCACTGATTTTGGGCTTGAGATAGTGCAATTGTGAGATATAGAATCTGTATTACGTGTTCATCAAGAACAATACGTCATGATGCGCTGCAAAGATTGGCATTAAGAATAACATAGTGAAACCAATGGATTTCTTTTTGAACTTACCAATAGTGATTCAATGTTCACTGCCCTTCTTGACATCACTTTGCACTTGTGATCTTCCAATGGCTTAGTGGGTTAATGCCCCTGTCTTTTAAACAGGAGTTCATGAGTTCTAGTCCTCAGAGAGCTCTTTTTCATTTACTTACCAATAAGTTTCCTATAGAGCCAATGGAAATTTCCATTGATTTTGGGATTGAGATAGTGCAATTGTGAGATAGAATCTGTACTAAGTGTTCATAAAGAACAATATGTCATTACAAGCTGTTTAGATTGGCATTAAGAATAGCATAGTAAAACCAATGGATTTCTTTTTGAACTTACCTAATAGTGATTCATTGGTCACTGCCCTTCTTGACATAAATTTGCACCTGTGATGTTGCTGTGGCTTACTGGGTTAATGCACCTGTCTTGTAAAAAGGATTTATGAGTTCTAATCCTTGGAGAGTCTTTTTCATTTACTTACTGATAAGCTTCCTATGGAGCCAATGTAAATTTGCATTGATTTTGGGATTGAGATAATGCAGTTGTGAGATATAGAATCTGTATTACGTGTTCATCAAGAACAATACGTCATGATGCGCTGCAAAGATTGGCATTAAGAATAACATAGTGAAACCAATGGATTTCTTTTTGAACTTACCAATATTGATTCAATGTTCACTGCCCTTCTTGACATCACTTTGCACTTGTGATGTTCCAATGGCTTAGTGGGTTAATGCCCCTGTCTTTTAAACAGGAGTTCATGAGTTCTAGTCCTCAGAGAGCTCTTTTTCATTTACTTACCAATAAGTTTCCTATAGAGCCAATGGAAATTTGCATTGATTTTTGGATTGAGATATTGCAATTGTTAGATAGAATCTGTACTAAGTGTTCATAAAGAACAATATGTCATTACAAGCTGTTTAGATTGGCATTAAGAATAACATAGTAAAACCAATGGATTTCTATTTGAACTTACCTAATAGTGATTCATTGGTCACTGCCCTTCTTGACATAAATTTGCACCTGTGATGTTGCTGTGGCTTACTGGGTTAATGCTCCTGTCTTGTAAAAAGGATTTCATGAGTTCTAATCCTTGGAGAGTCTTTTTCATTTACTTACTAATAAGCTTCCTATGGAGCAATGGAAATTTGCATTGATTTTGAGATATAGAATCTGTATTACGTGTTCATCAAGAACAATACGTCATGATGCGCTGCAAAGATTGGCATTAAGAATAACATAGTAAAACCAATGGATTTCTTTTTGAACTTACCTAATAGTGATTCATTGGTCACTGCCCTTCTTGACATAAATTTGCACCTGTGATGTTGCTGTGACTTACTGGGTTAATGCACCTGTCTTGTAAAAAGGATTTCATGAGTTCTAATCGTTGGAGAGTCTTTTTCATTTACTTACTGATAAGCTTCCTATGGAGCCAATGTAAATTTGCATTGATTTTGGGATTGAGATAGTGCAATTGTGAGATATAGAATCTGTATTACGTGTTCATCAAGAGCAATACGTCATGATGCGCTGCAAAGATTGGCATTAAGAATAACATAGTGAAACCAATGGATTTCTTTTTGAACTTACCAATAGTGATTCAATGTTCACTGCCCTTCTTGACATCACTTTGCACTTGTGATGTTCCAATGGCTTAGTGGGTTAATACCCCTGTCTTTTAAACAGGAGTTCATGAGTTCTAGTCCTCAGAGAGCTCTTTTTCATTTACTTACCAATAAGTTTCCTATAGAGCCAATGGAAATTTGCATTGATTTTTGGATTGAGATAGTGCAATTGTGAGATAGAATCTGTACTAAGTATTCATAAAGAACAATATGTCATTACAAGCTGTTTAGATTGGCATTAAGAATAACATAGTAAAACCAATGGATTTCTTTTTGAACTTACCTAATAGTGATTCATTGGTCACTGTCCTTCTTGACATAAATTTGCACCTATGATGTTGCTGTGACTTACTGGGTTAATGCACCTTTCTTGTAAAAAGGATTTCATGAGTTCTAATCCTTGGAGAGTCTTTTTCATTTACTTACTGATAAGCTTCCTATAGAGCCAATGTAAATTTGCATTGATTTTGGGATTGAGATAATGCAGTTGTGAGATATAGAATCTGTATTACGTGTTCATCAAGAACAATACGTCATGATGCGCTGCAAAGATTGGCATTAAGAATAACATAGTGAAACCAATGGATTTCTTTTTGAACTTACCAATATTGATTCAATGTTCACTGCCCTTCTTGACATCACTTTGCACTTGTGATGTTCCAATGGCTTAGTGAGTTAATGCCCCTGTCTTTTAAACAGGAGTTCATGAGTTTTAGTTCTCAGAGAGCTCTTTTTCATTTACTTACCAATAAGTTTCCTATAGAGCCAATGGAAATTTGCATTGATTTTTGGATTGAGATAGTGCAATTGTGAGATAGAATCTGTACTAAGTATTCATAAAGAACAATATGTCATTACAAGCTGTTTAGATTGGCATTAAGAATAACATAGTAAAACCAATGGATTTCTATTTGAACTTACCTAATAGTGATTCATTGGTCACTGCCCTTCTTGACATAAATTTGCACCTGTGATGTTGCTGTGACTTACTGGGTTAATGCACCTGTCTTGTAAAAAGGATTTCATGAGTTCTAATCGTTGGAGAGTCTTTTTCATTTACTTACTGATAAGCTTCCTATGGAGCCAATGGAAATTTGCATTGATTTTGAGATATAGAATCTGTATTACGTGTTCATCAAGAACAATACGTCATGATGCGCTGCAAAGATTGGCATTAAGAATAACATAGTGAAACCAATGGATTTCTTTTTGAACTTACCTAATAGTGATTCATTGGTCATTGCCCTTCTTGACAACCTTTTGCACTTGTGATGTTCCAGTGGCTTACTTGGTTATTGCGCCTGTCTTATAAACAAGAGTTCATGATTTCTAATTCTCAGAGAGTTTTTACATTTACTTACTAATAAGCTTCCTATGGAGCCAATGGAAATTTGCATTGATTTTGGGATTGAGATAATGCAGTTGTGAGATATAGAATCTGTATTACGTGTTCATCAAGAACAATACGTCATGATGCGTTGCAAAGATTGGCATTAAGAATAACATAGTGAAACCAATGGATTTCTTTTTGAACTTACCAATATTGATTCAATGTTCACTGCCCTTCTTGACATCACTTTGCACTTGTGATGTTCCAATGGCTTAGTGGGTTAATGCCCCTGTCTTTTAAACAGGAGTTCATGAGTTCTAGTCCTCAGGGAGCTCTTTTTCATTTACTTACCAATAAGTTTCCTATAGAGCCAATGGAAATTTGCATTGATTTTTGGATTGAGATATTGCAATTGTGAGATAGAATCTGTACTAAGTGTTCATAAAGAACAATATGTCATTACAAGCTGTTTAGATTGGCATTAAGAATAACATAGTAAAACCAATGGATTTCTATTTGAACTTACCTAATAGTGATTCATTGGTCACTGCCCTTCTTGACATAAATTTGCACCTGTGATGTTGCTGTGGCTTACTGGGTTAATGCTCCTGTTTTGTAAAAAGGATTTCATGAGTTCTAATCCTTGGAGAGTCTTTTTCATTTACTTACTGATAAGCTTCCTATGGAGCCAATGTAAATTTGCATTGATTTTGGGATTGAGATAATGCAGTTGTGAGATATAGAATCTGTATTACGTGTTCATCAAGAACAGTACGTCATGATGCGCTGCAAAGATTGGCATTAAGAATAACATAGTGAAACCAATGGATTTCTTTTTGAACTTACCAATATTGATTCAATGTTCACTGCCCTTCTTGACATCACTTTGCACTTGTGATGTTCCAATGTCTTAGTGGGTTAATGCCCCTGTCTTTTATACAGGAGTTCATGAGTTCTAGTCCTCAGAGAGCTCTTTTTCATTTACTTACCAATAAGTTTCCTATAGAGCCAATGGAAATTTGCATTGATTTTTGGATTGAGATAGTGCAATTGTGAGATAGAATCTGTACTATGTATTCATAAAGAACAATATGTCATTACAAGCTGTTTAGATTGGCATTAAGAATAACATAGTAAAACCAATGGATTTCTATTTGAACTTACCTAATAGTGATTCATTGGTCACTGCCCTTCTTGACATAAATTTGCACCTGTGATGTTGCTGTGACTTACTGGGTTAATGCACCTGTCTTGTAAAAAGGATTTCATGAGTTCTAATCGTTGGAGAGTCTTTTTCATTTACTTACTGATAAGCTTCCTATGGAGCCAATGTAAATTTGCATTGATTTTGGGATTGAGATAGTGCAATTGTGAGATATAGAATCTGTATTACGTGTTCATCAAGAGCAATACGTCATGATGCGCTGCAAAGATTGGCATTAAGAATAACATAGTGAAACCAATGGATTTCTTTTTGAACTTATCTAATAGTGATTCAATGTTCGCTGCCCTTCTTGACATTACTTTGCACTTGTGATGTTCCAATGGTTTAGTGGGTTAATGCCTCTGTCTTTTAAACGGGTGTTCATGAATTCTAGTCCTCAGAGAGCTCTTTTTCATTTACTTACCAATAAGTTTCCTATAGAGCCAATGGAAATTTGCATTGATTTTTGGATTGAGATATTGCAATTGTGAGATAGAATCTGTACTAAGTGTTCATAAAGAACAATATGTCATTACAAGCTGTTTAGATTGGCATTAAGAATAACATAGTAAAACCAATGGATTTCTATTTGAACTTACCTAATAGTGATTCATTGGTCACTGCCCTTCTTGACATAAATTTGCACCTGTGATGTTGCTGTGGCTTACTGGGTTAATACTCCTGTCTTGTAAAAAGGATTTCATGAGTTCTAATCCTTGGAGAGTCTTTTTCATTTACTTACTAATAAGCTTCCTATGGAGCAATGGAAATTTGCATTGATTTTGAGATATAGAATCTGTATTACGTGTTCATCAAGAACAATACGTCATGATGCGCTGCAAAGATTGGCATTAAGAATAACATAGTGAAACCAATGGATTTCTTTTTGAACTTACCTAATAGTGATTCATTGGTCATTGCCCTTCTTGACAACCTTTTGCACTTGTGATGTTCCAGTGGCTTACTTGGTTATTGCGCCTGTCTTATAAACAGGAGTTCATGAGTTCTAATTCTCAGAGAGTTTTTTCATTTACTTACTAATAAGCTTCCTATAGAGCCAATGGAAATTTGCATTGATTTTGGGCTTGAGATAGTGCAATTGTGAGATATAGAATCTGTATTACGTGTTCATCAAGAACAATACGTCATGATGCGCTGCAAAGATTGGCATTAAGAATAACATAGTGAAACCAATGGATTTCTTTTTGAACTTATCTAATAGTGATTCAATGTTCGCTGCCCTTCTTGACATCACTTAGCACTTGTGATGTTCCAATGGCTTAGTGGTTTAATGCCCCTGTGTTTTAAACAGGAGTTCATGAGTTCTAGTCCTCAGAGAGCTCTTTTTCATTTACTTATCAATAAGTTTCCTATAGAGCCAATGGAAATTTGCATTGATTTTTGGATTGAGATAGTGCAATTGTGAGATAGAATCTGTACTAAGTATTCATAAAGAACAATATGTCATTACAAGCTGTTTAGATTGGCATTAAGAATAACATAGTAAAACCAATGGATTTCTATTTGAACTTACCTAATAGTGATTCATTGGTCACTGCCCTTCTTGACATAAATTTGCACCTGTGATGTTGCTGTGACTTACTGGGTTAATGCACCTGTCTTGTAAAAAGGATTTCATGAGTTCTAATACTTGGAGAGTCTTTTTCATTTACTTACTAATAAGCTTCCTATGGAGCCAATGTAAATTTGCATTGATTTTGGCATTGAGATAGTGCAATTGTGAGATATAGAATCTGTATTACGTGTTCATCAAGAACAATACGTCATGATGCGCTGCAAAGATTGGCATTAAGAATAACATAATGAAACCAATGGATTTCTTTTTGAACTTATCTAATAGTGATTCAATGTTCGCTGCCCTTCATGACATCACAAAGCACTTGTGATGTTCCAATGGCTTAGTGGGTTAATGCCCCTGTCTTTTAAACAGGAGTTCATGAATTCTAGTCCTCAGAGAGCTCTTTTTCATTTACTTACCAATAAGTTTCCTATAGAGCCAATGGAAATTTGCATTGATTTTTGGATTGAGATATTGCAATTGTGAGATAGAATCTGTACTAAGTGTTCATAAAGAACAATATGTCATTACAAGCTGTTTAGATTGGCATTAAGAATAACATAGTAAAACCAATGGATTTCTATTTGAACTTACCTAATAGTGATTCATTGGTCACTGCCCTTCTTGACATAAATTTGCACCTGTGATGTTGCTGTGGCTTACTGGGTTAATGCTCCTGTTTTGTAAAAAGGATTTCATGAGTTCTAATCCTTGGAGAGTCTTTTTCATTTACTTACTAATCAGCTTCCTATGGAGCAATGGAAATTTGCATTGATTTTGAGATATAGAATCTGTATTACGTGTTCATCAAGAACAATACGTCATGATGCGCTGCAAAGATTGGCATTAAGAATAACATAGTAAAACCAATGGATTTTTATTTGAACTTACCTAATAGTGATTCATTGGTCACTGCCCTTCTTGACATAAATCTGCACTTGCGATGTTGCTGTGACTTACTGGGTTAATGCGCCTGTCTTGTAAAAAGGATTTCATGAGTTCTAATCCTTGTAGAGTATTTTTCATTTACTTACTAATAAGCTTCCTATGGAGCCAATGTAAATTTGCATTGATTTTGGGATTGAGAAAGTGCAATTGTGAGATATAGAATCTGTATTACGTGGTCATCAAGAACAATACGTCATGATGCGCTGCAAAGATTGGCATTAAGAATAACATAGTGAAACCAATGGATTTCTTTTTGAACTTACCAATAGTGATTCAATGTTCACTGCCCTTCTTGACATCACTTTGCACTTGTGATGTTCCAATGGCTTAGTGGGTTAATGCCCCTGTCTTTTAAACATGAGTTCATGAATTCTAGTCCTCAGAGAGCTCTTTTTCATTTACTTACAAATAAGTTTCCTATAGAGCCAATGGAAATTTGCATTGATTTTGGGATTGAGATAGTGCAATTGTGAGATAGAATCTGTACTAAGTGTTCATAAAGAACAAAATGTCATTACAAGCTGTTTAGATTGGCATTAAGAATAGCATAGTAAAACTAATGGATTTCTTTTTGAACTTACCTAATAGTGATTCATTGGTCACTGCCCTTCTTGACATAAATTTGGACTTGTGATGTTGCTTTGGCTTACTGGGTTAATGCACCTGTCTTGTAAAAAGTATTTCATGAGTTCTAATTCTTGGAGAGTCTTTTTCATTTACTTACTGATAAGCTTCCTATGGAGCCAATGTCAATTTGCATTGATTTTGGGATTGAGATAGTGCAATTGTGAGATATAGAATCTGTATTACATGTTCATCAAGAACAATACGTCATGATGCGCTGCAAAGATTGGCATTAAGAATAACATAGTGAAACCAATGGATTTCTTTTTGAACTTACCTAATAGTGATTCAATGTTCGCTGCCCTTCTTGACATCACTTAGCACTTGTGATGTTCCAATGGCTTAGTGGGTTAATGCCCCTGTCTTTTAAACAGGAGTTCATGAATTTTAGTCCTCAGAGAGCTCTTCTTCATTTACTTACCAATAAGTTTCATATAGAGCCAATGGAAATTTGCATTGATTTTTGGATTGAGATATTGCAATTGTGAGATAGAATCTGTACTAAGTGTTCATAAAGAACAATATGTTATTACAAGCTGTTTAGATTGCCATTAAGAATAGCATAGTAAAACCAATGGATTTCTTTTTGAACTTACCTAATAGTGATTCATTGGTCACTGCCCTTCTTGACATAAATTTGCACCTGTGATGTTGCTGTGGATTACTGGGTTAATGCACCTGTCTTGTAAAAAGGATTTCATGAGTTCTAATCCTTGGAGAGTCTTTTTCATTTACTTACTAATAAGCTTCCTATGGAGCCAATGTAAATTTGCATTGATTTTGGGATTGAGATAGTGCAATTGTGAGATATAGAATCTGTATTACGTGTTCATCAAGAACAATACGTCATGATGCGCTGCAAAGATTGGCATTAAGAATAACATAGTGAAACCAATGGATTTCTTTTTGAACTTACCAATAGTGATTCAATGTTCGCTGCCCTTCTTGACATCACTTAGCACTTGTGATGTTCCAATGGCTTAGTGGGTTTTTGCCCCTGTCTTTTAAACAGGAGTTCATGAATTCTAGTCCTCAGAGAGCTCTTTTTCATTTACTTACCAATAAGTTTCCTATAGAGCCAATGGAAATTTGCATTGATTTTGGGATTGAGATAGTGCAATTGTGAGATAGAATCTGTACTAAGAGTTCATAAAGAACAATATGTTATTACAAGCTGTTTAGATTGGCATTAAGAATAGCATAGTAAAACCAATGGATTTCTTTTTGAACTTATCTAATAGTGATTCATTGGTCACTGCCCTTCTTGACATAAATTTGCACCTGTGATGTTGCTGTGGCTTACTGGGTTAATGCACCTGTCTTGTAAAAAGGATTTCATGAGTTCTAATCCTTGGAGAGTCTTTTTCATTTACTTACTAATAAGCTTCCTATGGAGCAATGGAAATTTGCATTGATTTTGAGATATAGAATCTGTATTACTTGTTCATCAAGAACAATACGTCATGATGCACTGCAAAGATTGGCATTAAGAATAACATAGTGAAACCAATGGATTTCTTTTTGAACTTACCTAATAGTGATTCATTGGTCATTGCCCTTCTTGACAACATTTTGCACTTGTGATGTTCCAGTGGCTTACTTGGTTATTGCGCCTGTCTCATAAACAGGAGTTCATGAGTTCAAATTCTCAGAGAGTTTTTTCATTTACTTACTAATAAGCTTCCTATAGAGCCAATGGAAATTTGCATTGATTTTGGGCTTGAGATAGTGCAATTGTGAGATATAGAATCTGTATTACGTGTTCATCAAGAACAATACGTCATGATGCGCTGCAAAGATTGGCATTAAGAATAACATAGTGAAACCAATGGATTTCTTTTTGAACTTACCAAAAGTGATTCAATGTTCACTGCCCTTCTTGACATCACTTTGCACTTGTGATGTTCCAATGGCTTAGTGGGTTAATGCCCCTGTTTTTTAAACAGGAGTTCATGAATTCTAGTCCTCAGAGAGCTCTTTTTCATTTACTTACCAATAAGTTTCCTATAGAGCCAATGGAAATTTGCATTGATTTTGGGATTGAGATACTGCAATTGTGAGATAGAATCTGTACTAAGTGTTTATAAAGAACAATATGTCATTACAAGCTGTTTAGATTGGCATTAAGAATAGCATAGTAAAACCAATGGATTTCTTTTTGAACTTACCTAATAGTGATTCATTGGTCACTGCCCTTCTTGACATAAATTTTCAACTGTGATGTTGCTGTGGCTTACTGGGTTAATGCACCTGTCTTGTAAAAGGATTTCATGAGTTCTAACCCTTGGAGAGTCTTTTTCATTTACTTACTGATAAGCTTCCTATGGAACCAATGTAAATTTGCATTGATTTTGGGATTGAGATAGTGCAATTGTGAGATATAGAATCTGTATTACGTGTTCATCAAGAACAATACGTCATGATGCGCTGCAAAGATTGGCATTAAGAATAACATAGTGAATCCAATGGATTTCTTTTTGAACTTACCTAATAGTGATTCAATGTTCGCTGCCCTTCTTGACATCACTTAGCACTTGTGATGTTCCAATGGCTTAGTGGGTTAATGCCCCTGTCTTTTAAACAGGAGTTCATGAATTCTAGTCCTCAGAGAGCTCTTTTTCATTTACTTACCAATAGCGTTGAGCCACCCCCGTAATGTTCGAGTTCGGTTCGGTTCGTCGAACACCCGTGTGTTCGCCGAACTGTTCGTCGAACACCGTTAAAACCAATGGCAGTCAAACAAAAACACATAGAAACACATAGAAAACACCTTCAAAGGTGTCCAAAAGCTGACAAACTGCTCAGAAGACACAACTAACACATGGAAAAGTGACAAGTACATATAGTCATGCGAAAAGAAAAGAGGTGGAGGAGTAAAAGGAGGGGGAGACACAGATATAGGCATGTCATGCCCTTCTAAAATCCAAAAAGTGAGAAGCCGAGACGGCCAGTCCGCTCCTGCCCGTGCCACCTCCGTGTCGCCGGGTTTGTGCCAGAGCCGCGGTGAACCCTGACGGCCAGCCCCCCTCTCCCAATACTGGTGCCTGTCCGCTGGTGGGTCGAGAGAGCCCCCCTGTGGTGGAGGCAGCTCTAAGCTTTTTAATTTAAATTGTCCCTCTAATTTGAATGAATACACTTTAAATCCATTTACAAGGATCTATTGGAGGGCAAGTCTCATGCCAGCAGCCGCGTAATTCCAGCTCCAGTAGCGTCCACTAAAGCTGCTGCAGTTAAAAAGCTTTTATAAGGATCGAGCTCGGCTGTCCACCGCAAGGCATCCTAGTGCCAGTCCCAGCCCCTATGCCTTGGGGTGCCTCCTGATGCTCTTCACTAAGTATCCCGTGGTCCCGAAGCATTTCCTTTGAAAAAATTAAGTGTCCAAACTACAGGTGGTGTAGCTTGCTTAACAGCCGGGATAATCCGCTGACTAGCAGACACTGCTACTAGGCACAAAGTATTTCCTGGGCTAGATGCAGTTAAAAATTTGTAAGTAGATACTCTCGTTGGATGCTGAGAAAGCATTCCATAGAGTCTCCTGGCACGCCATATATGATTCTCTTAAAAAGCTTGGGGTAGGGGTCAAGGGGACCCTTTTATAGCCAAAATCACGGCCCTGTATCACAATACGTCACCTAGGCTGAAGATAAATGGAACTGTAGCACCGAGGGCTCGGTTGCTACAGACGTATTGCACCTCACCCAGAGGTGTGATATCTCACTCTCAGATAAGGATGGAGTGTGGATCAGGACCCGACACCTGCATGCATTACACCACATTGCCGTGGGGCAGGGCGACCAATATGCCCCTGAGATGGGCACGACAGTCCCTGTCCCTGGCTGGAGTGGGGGGAGGGAACACTGAGGAAGGGGAACCCTGCAGTGCAGGAGCAGGGAGGAAGCAGTTCCTGGGTGCATTGAGAAGGGAGTATAAAAGGTGGGCACCATCTTAGTTCAGTGCAGAGAAGTCTGAGCAGAGGTGGCAGGGAGCAGGGGCTCTGCATGAGCTCTGCTCCGGAGGCGGGCCTAGTAACAGAGGCCCAGGCCTGCAAGGGGGAGAAGGAAGGAAGA
Organism: Phyllobates terribilis; assembly: GCF_046119375.1. Lineage (NCBI taxonomy): Eukaryota > Metazoa > Chordata > Amphibia > Anura > Dendrobatidae > Phyllobates > Phyllobates terribilis. The sequence continues at coordinate 333,588,990 of NW_027362764.1, read as the reverse complement.
GGAGCGGAGAGGGCTCCAGGAACGAGGAATGAAGGGATCCCAGGGGTGCGGACGGGCGAGTCGCCACCGCACGCCCGAATCCACCTGCGTGGAGGGGTCAGGCCAAAGGGGGAGACCGGTCCCCAAACTAGTGGAGGCAGGAAACGACCCTCAGCTAGAAACCGGAGGCTCTGACATTTTATGTGGCGCAGCCCCTTGCTCCACCCGCTAGGAAGGCACCACATAGGGTGAGGGAAACTGGCGCCAAGTTTACCAAGAGGAGGCCCGAGGCAGCCGGACAGAAGTGTTGGTAAGAAAGGCCAGACAAAGGACACACAAAGGGGGTCCTGTGAAGCGCTCCAAAGTTATCTGGGAGTTGTCTGAGCCCCTCACCTGGTGAGCACAGTACGATGTGGGCAGCCGTTATCTGCAGACATGGTCTGGATAATAAGAACTGTGAGTAAAGGCCCTGAACTGCATCACTGACTCCGTGTCGTTACTGCTGCTGCCCTGCACCATCACCCCCATCCTCCGCATACACTGCCCTGAGGCTATACTCCTCCCGTGGGGAGTTATGCTACGCTCTGCTGCACCCACAACACCAGCCTTAGCGGTCTGCCCTGTAGCGGCGGTTCACTCTGACCGCAATCCACGGGTGGCGTAGTCGGACATTTAAACATCAAAACCACATAAATAGTTCCGCCACTGGTTTGACCGCCCTGAGCCACGGAACCGGATCGCCGCCACGAAGACTACAACCACCAGCATCCACCAAAAAGGGTCTGGCTCCGGGTGTCCCAAGGCCCAGGGGGTGCGTCAGAACATTTTCATCACCTTTCACAATCACCAATGGGACAAGGCAGGGATGTCCTCTGTCCCCTCTCTTATACATCCTAGTGACGGAGCACCTGCTCTCATCAATTCGCCATAACCCCAATATTAGGTGGATTGAGGTGGGAGGCACCGAGTACAAGTGCTCTCTATTTGCTGATGATGTCCTAGTATATATCACTCAATCACATATATCCATCCCTGCTGTTATGGCTGAAATAGATCACTTTGTTACATGGTAAAATTTTAAAATCAATGCAGCGAAGTCTGAGGCCCTCGATGTCTCCCTCCCTAAATCCATATAGGATTCCATCCAGTCCAACTTTCCCTTTGCCTGGCCCTCACAGGGTATCAAATACTTAGGAATTCCTATTCATAGAGACCTCTCACATCTATGTTATCTTAATTTTGGGCCCTTTATTGAACAATTCCATACAGACCACGGTTGGCAAGTTAGAACTGTAAGATTCACTACGTGAACCACTGGTGTTTTGTGGAAAAGCACATGTACACCGCGTTCCAAATTATTATGCAAAAAGTGTTTAGGAGTGATAAGGGAAGAATTTGTTTGTTTGTCAGTTAAACTCATTGATGGTGATGTGTGTCAGGGCTCTTTATATCACTGTAAGCAATTGCAGACACCTGTGCTAATTAGTTTGGCAGGTGTGTCCAATGAAAGGCAAGACTACTTAAGAAGGCTCTCTCACATTATTAAGCAGCCTACATTTTCTGCCAAAATGGGAAAGAAAAAGGATGTGTCGGCAGCTGAGAAGCAACAAATTGTGGAGTGTTTAGGTCAAGGCATGACTACAATCAACATTGTGCGATGATCAGGATGAAGTGTCTTGGCAATCAAGAAGTATGTAGCTGATTCACAGTACACACGTGTGCGTGCTGATAAGGGCAAATTGAGGACTCTTTCCTACAGGCAATTACGTCAGGTTGAAAGAGCAGCGGCAAAAAAGCCTTGTCATAGCAGCAGACAAGTTTTTGAAGCTGCTTGTGCCTCCAACGTCCCCCGAACAACAAGATGCAGGGTCCTTCAGAGGTTTGCAGCTGTGCATACGCCATCCTGTCGACCTCCTCTATCCACTTCACACAAGCAGAAACGGCTCCAGTGGGCCAAACATTACATGAAGGCTGATTTCAAAACTGTTTTGTTCACGGATGAGTGCCGTGCAGCGCTCGATGGTCCAGATGAATGGAGTGGAGGATGGCTGGTTGATGGACACCGCACGCAAACACGGCTACAGCGCCAACAAGGAGGAGGTGGAGTAATGTTTTGGGCTGGAATCATGGGGAGAGAGATTGTCGGCCCCTTTAGGATCCCTGAAGGCGCTAAAGATGAACTCCATAATGTATGTGGATTTTCTCAAACAGCACTTCCTGCCATGGTTCAAGAAGAAGAACCGTGTATTTCACAGCAAGATCATTTTTCTGCATGATAATGCACCATCTCATGCTGCACATAAAACATCTGCACCTCTGGCTGATATGGGCATAAAAGGGGACAAACTTATGGTGTGACCCCCATGCTCCCCTGACCTCTACCCCATTCAGAACCTTTGGAGCATCATTAAAAGGAGTGTCTATGATGGCGGGAGGCAGTTCACATCTAAGCAACAGCTCTGGGAGGGTATTCTGTCCTCATGCAAAACAATTGAAGCAGAAACCATCCAAAACCTGACAAATTCAATGGACGAGAGAGTTCAGAAGCTCCTTTCGAACAAGGGGTCCTATGTGAAAATGTAACATCACCTAGAATAAAGTTTTGAGTTGAAAACTGTTTGATTTCAGTTTCTAACAACCTGCTAATGCTTATAATTTCAAAAATGACCATTTTTTTGGTCTTTATTAAAATGAAAAGGTTGATCGAAAAGTTTGGGGGACCTAAGAGTGTGGCAACCCAGTAGTCATGATTACTTCGAATTCTGACAATATGAGGGTCATGCTGCAGGTAGTGCAGCAAGAAGGCACTTATGTGTCTTGCGCATCTCGGAGCCCCAAAATTATTTTCCGGGCTAGATGCAGCTAAAAATTATTTTTAATTTTAAATCTGGTGAAGCTTATTATAGATGGCCTAATAGGATCAGTGCTGCACACTGCTACAAAGCCCAAATTATTTTCCAGTCAAGATACAGATAAACATGATTAGTAATTTGAAAGCTTAAAACGGTTGGTAGGGTGATTTTAACCAATCATCAAGCTTTTACTCTCCCCAGGATGACACAGGGGTAGAAAAGTCGTTTCGGATCCATGATTTGTTCATCTTTATGAACGTGAGTCTGTCTACATTATCAGTGGAGAGCCGCGTGCGCTTATCTGTCAGCACACCACCAGCAGCGCTGAACACACGTTCAGACAGAACGCTGGCAGCGGGGCATGACAAGATCTCCAAGGCGTAAGTGGCTAGCTCCGGCCATTTATCCAGATTGGAAGCCCAAAAAGAGCAAGGGTCCAGTGACACAGTCGTGGCTTCAATGTTTACTTGGAGATACTCCTGTACCATCGTCTCTAGGCGTTGACTATGTGTCGGACTTCTTGTCTCCTGTGGCCTTGCAAAGGATGGGCTAAAAAAGTGGTGAAATGATTCCGCAAAAATGATGTTACCAGCAGATACTGTGGTTCTGTTACGGTTTGAGTGCTGAACACTTGACGGTCCCACGGTTGGCAAGTTGGAACTGTGAGATTCACTACATGCACCACTGGTATTTTGTGGAAAAGCACATGTAAGATTCTGCAACAGTCTCTGCTGATACTCCTGCATGCGTGCATCCCTTTCTATGGCAGTAATAATTTCTGCAAATTTACTTTTGTACCGGGGATCTAACAGTGTGGCAACCCAGTAGTCAGGATTATTTCTAATTCTCACAATTCGAGGGTCATGTTGCAGGTAGTGCAGCAAGAAGGCACTCATGTGTGTTGCGCATCCAGGAGCACCAAGTCCCTGTTGTGTTGGTGGCGAGGTAACAATCATGCTTCCTTCCTCTGTCCTCTCCCCCCAACCTCGCACAACAGAAATGTGATCAAGGTCTCCCTCATCTGATGAGTCTTCCATCAGTTCGTCCTCCACTTCTTCCTGGGCTCCTGCACCTTCCTCACTAGTTTGGCTGCTACCATGCGCCCTGGTAAAATCATCTCCCCCACCCTCACATGCCTGCCGCCCTGGTGCTGCCGACCGTCTGGACCTTGCAGATGTTAGCCCTTCCGCATACAACTCCTCCTCCTCTACTTCCTCCACCTCCTCTTGTGCCACCACCTGACTCCGAATTCTGTTTAACATGTGCTCCAGCATGTAAATCACCGGAATAGTCATGCTGATAATGGCATCGTCAGCACTAAACATCTTCGTCGCCATTTCAAAACTGTGCAGAAGGGTGCATAGGTCCCTGATCTGAGACCACTCCTCCAGCGTGATTTGCCCCACCTCTGAATCTCGTTGGCCCAGGCTATACGTCAGAACGTATTGCACCAGGGCTTGTCGGTGCTGCCACAGTCGCTGCAACATGTGCAGAGTTGAATTCCACCGGGTAGGCACATCGCATTTTAGCCGGTGAAGTGGCAGGCCCAACGACTTCTGTAGAGATGTAAGTCGCTGAGCTGCGGGATGCGAACGGCGGAAGTGAGCACACAGCGACCGTGCCCTCTGCAGAAGGCCATCTAGTCTGGGATAGTGGGCTAAAAATTGCTGGACAACCAGGTTCAACACGTGAGCCATACAAGGCACGTGTGTGACATTGCCCCGGCGAAGGGCCGCACCCAGGTTTGCAGCATTGTCGCACACGGCCTTCCCTGGTTTCAGGTCCAGTGGAGACAACCATTCATGAAATTGGTTCTCCAGAGCTGACCACAACTCCTCAGCTGTGTGACTCACATTTCCCAGACATTTCAATGTAAAAACCGCCTGATGACGTTGAGCCCTACTGCCAGCATAGTAAGGAGGTGTGCAGGATCCCTTCTGCGCAGTTAGAAAGCTTGTGGCATGACCAGACAGGCTTTGGGTGCAGGTGGAAGACCGAGAGGAGGTTGAGGAGGCAGAAGCAGTGGAGGAAAAATGACATAAAGAGGATTGACGCACAACTCGTGGGGACGGCAAGACTTGGACAGCAGCCCCTTGTCCTGCTGTCACCATAGTTACCCAGTGCCCAGTCAGCGACATGTAACGCCCCTGTCCATGCCTACTCGTCCAAGTGTCTGTGGTGAAATGCACCCTGTCACACACAGAGTTTCTCAAAGAAGCGGTGATGTTGTGTGCGACATGCTGGTGGAGCGCAGGCACACCTTTCTTTGAGAAGTAGTGCCGACTGGGCATCTGGTACTGGGGCACTGCGACGGACATAAGGTCTCGAAAATCCTCTGTGTCCACCAGGCGGAAAGGCAGCATTTCTGTAGCCAAGAGCTTGCAGATGGTGAAATTCAACCTCTTAGCTTTCTCATGGCTAGGAGGAAATGGTCTTTTACTTGTCCACATCTGAGGGACCAAGGGCTGGCTATTGTGCTTAGACGGGGTTGATAAGGGTGTCCCCGGCAAACTGCCGGTCTGTGAGGAAGATGCAGGCGGACATGTTAGGTTGCCTTGATCCAAAGGTGGTGCTATCGATGTCGGACAGCGCTCAAGACCAGCTGGTGTTACCACCTCCAAAGAAAATGATGACCTGCCAATCACGCTGGCTGTTGCGGGTAAAGAGGTGGCAGGTCTGCGGCCCAAAACAGGTGTGACTGCTGTCCCCCCAGTCACAGAGGATGAAGAGGCCGCGGATGCACAAGATATGGCAGACGGTGATTGGCCCGGCCGGCTAGACCGCATTGTAGCACACTGAGCTTCCCACTGCAACTTATGCTTCATGTCCGTGTGCCGGTTCATGCATGAAGTACTCAAACTATGTATTTTTTGGCCTCTACTTAGCTTTTGCTGACAAATGTTACAGATAACACGAGTTGGGTCATCTTTATCGATCTGAAAAAATGCCCAGGCTATGCAAGGCTTAGCACCCATGCGACCTGAAGAGCCACCACGACTTGTGGTGAGAGGCAGAGTTGTGTTTGAGGATGCAGTTGTTGACGTGCTTCCAGTACTACGTCTCTGTCCAGGAAGGCGCAACCTGACCTCGTCGTCACTAGCATCTTCCTCCACCTCCTCTGCTGACCTCATCTCTTGGCTGACTGTGGGTTGACAGTAAGTGGGATCTCCGACCTCATCATCATCACCCTGTGCGTTATCACACCCGTCGTCCTCAGAGCCAACCTGTTCCTGCCCTGACAAAAAACTAAAGTTGTCGCTCCAATCAGGTATTTGAGTCTTATCATCGTCTTCCTCATTGTCTCCACCAACAGGAGTTACAGTTTGGGAATGAGGGTCTACATTATGGTCAGAACCTTCTGCGTCTGGTCCTGGATCCGACTCATAAAGATTCTGGGCATCAGTGCAGATCATTTCCTCGTCTGGATTCACAGAAGCGCTGGAGTCGACCTCTGATTCCCAGGCTATAGTATGAGTAAACAGCTCTGCAGACTCAACCATCTGTTCTACCTCATACTCAGACGGGCAGCTGGAGATTTGGGAGCTGTGAGGAAGCAAGTGCGATTTGGGTGACACCTTTGAGGACTGGAGTATTTGTGATGTTGAAGTTGATGTGGAGGAGAGCCCACTTAAAGGAGCACTTGATATCCGTTGAAGCACCTGCTGTTTTTGTGCCTCATCTGGAATTTGTAGCGATTGGCGTGGCCGTAAGAAAGGGATCTTATCACATTGTCCGCAAAAAGAAGTAGACATTTTAGTTTGGCTGGAAGATGGTCTTTCTTCTGCACCTACCCCATGGACACAACCTTTTTTCCCCTTCCCAACACGCCTATTCCTCTTTCCACCAGCAGCAGGCCTTTTTCCACTCATTTTGGTGGTTAACTAATTCACAACTCTGGAGTTGTTTGCACAAAAAAACAATGGATGGTAACCGAGCAGAGCTGAGTGGCCAAACTGTGGTATTAGGCCAAAACTATTGGCTGGGTTAGATGCAGAAAAAAATTATTTTTAATTTGCAACCTGATGGAGGTCAGTATAGATGGACTAATAGACCAAGTCCCACACACCGCTAGAAGCCCAAATATTTTTTCAGAGCTAGATGCAGAAATTTTTTTTATTCAATTTGCAACCTGATGGAGGTCAGTATAGATGGACTAATAGACCAAGTCCCACACACTGCTAGAAGCCCAAATATTTTTTCAGAGCTAGATGCAGAAAAAAATTATTTTTAATTTGCAACCTGATGGAGGTCAGTATAGATGGACTAATAGACCAAGTCCCACACACCGCTAGAAGCCCAAATATTTTTTCAGAGCTAGATGCAGAAAAAAATTATTTTTAATTTGCAACCTGATGGAGGTCAGTATAGATGGACTAATAGACCAAGTCCCACACACCGCTAAAAGCCCAAATATTTTTTCAGAGCTAGATGCAGAAAAAAATTATATTCAATTTGCAACCTGCTGGAGGTCAGTATAGAAGGACTAATAGAACAAGTCCCACACACAGCTAGAAGCCCAAATATTTTTTCAGAGCTAGATGCAGAAAAAAATTATATTCAGTTTGCAACCTGATGGAGGTCAGTATAGATGGACTAATAGAATGATGCTATGCCCAAAAGATTTTACTTCACTAGGTGCAGTAAAAAAATTGGTATTCTATACACAGGTGGTATATCTTGCAACACAGATAGGCTACTCCACTGACTAACACACTCTGCAATAGGCCAAAAAGGATTAGCTTTGCTAGATTCAGCCAAATGCTGTGAAAAAAACTTGCACAGCACTGGCACAGACCTGCCTGGCAAAAACTGATAGGAACTGATGTAACCTAGTCCTGAAAAGGACTCCAATTACAATTAGTCTTTACTCCCACAATCTATCTATTTAAGAGCACAGACCTGCCTGATAAAAGTCGTAGGAAATGCTGTAACCTAGTCCTTAAAAGGACTGCAATCACAACTATTCCCTACTCCCAAGCTATCTGTATATTTGTGCGAAAATTGGCTTGAAATTAACAAGGTATAGCGCACACAGCAACAGCAGTGCCGTCTAACACGCAGCTGCAGCAGTGAGAAAATGGTGGCGACGGGGAAAATGGCTTGGTCTTATAGGGCAAGGACATGTGACATACACTGCCAATCACACATGCCCTTGCTTGTGTGAAAAAAAGCACTTCGTTCCGTGTGTGCGCTGCTGATAGGCTGACAGATTGCACCTCCCCACTGCAAATGCGAGAAAGAGAAAAAAAAATGGAGATCTTCATTGTTCCTGCAGAGATCCATCCCCTGCCCCTCCCCCCGCCCCGCTGTACACTCAAATTGCGTATTAACATTAATTTTCATCATTACTGAGAAAAAATCCAGTTATGATTTTGGTGCACGAACAGTTATCGAACATAACCTCGAACAGCCGAATTTTTCTCAAATTGTTCGTGTTCGCCGACCGGCTCGAACACCGCCCAAAACAGCTCGAATTTGAGATTGGCGAACAGTTCGAGTAGAACAACGCTCATCTCTACTTACCAATAAGTTTCCTATAGAGCCAATGGAAATTTGCATTGATTTTGGGATTGAGATAGTGCAATTGTGAGATAGAATCTGTACTAAGTGTTCATAAAGAACAATATGTCATTACAAGCTGTTTAGATTGGCATTAAGAATAACATAGTAAAACCAATGGATTTCTATTTGAACTTATCTAATAGTGATTCATTGGTCACTGCCCTTCTTGACATGAATTTGCACCTGTGATGTTGCTGTGGCTTACTGGGTTAATGCACCTGTCTTCTAAAAATTATTTCATGAGTTCTAATCCTTGGAGAGTCTTTTTCATTTACTTACTAATAAGCTTCCTATGGAGCAATGGAAATTTGCATTGATTTTGAGATACAGAATCTGTATTACGTGTTCATCAAGAACAATACGTCATGATGCGCTGCAAAGATTGGCATTAAGAATAACATAATGAAACCAATGGATTTCTTTTTCAACTTACCTAATAGTGATTCATTGGTCATTGCCTTTCTTGACAACCTTTTGCACTTGTGATGTTCCAGTGGCTTACTTAGTTATTGTGCCTGTCTTATAAACAGGAGTTCATGAGTTCTAATTCTCATAGAGTTTTTTCATTTACTTACTAATAAGCTTCCTATAGAGCCAATGGAAATTTGAATTGATTTTGGGCTTGAGATAGTGCAATTGTGAGATATAGAATCTGTATTACGTGTTCATCAAGAACAATACGTCATGATGCGCTGCAAAGATTGGCATTAAGAATAACATAGTGAAACTAATGAATTTCTTTATGAACTTACCAATAGTGATTCAATGTTCACTGCCCTTCTTGACATCACTTTGCACTTGTGATGTTCCAATGGCTTAGTGGGTTAATGCCCCTGTCTTTTAAACAGGAGTTCATGAGTTCTAGTCCTCAGAGAGCTGTTTTTCATTTACTTACCAATAAGTTTCCTATAGAGCCAATAGAAATTTGCATTGATTTTGGGATTGAGATAGTGCAATTGTGAGATAGAATCTGTAGTAAGTGTTCATAAAGAACAATATGTCATCACAAGCTGTTTAGAATGGCATTAAGAATAGCATAGTAAAACCAATGGATTTCTTTTTGAACTTACCTAATAGTGATTCATTGGTCACTGCCCTTCTTGACATAAATTTGCACCTGTGATGTTTCTGTGGTTTACTTGGTTAATGCATTTGTCTTGTAAAAAGGATTTCATGAGTTCTAATCCTTGGAGAGTCTTTTTCATTTACTTACTGATAAGCTTCCTATGGAGCCAATGTAAATTTGCATTGATTTTGGGATTGAGATAGTGCACTTGTGAGATATAGAATCTGTATTACGTGTTCATCAAGAACAATACGTCATGATGCGCTGCAAAGATTGCCATTAAGAATAAAATAGTGAAACCAATGGATTTATTTTTGAACTTACCAATAGTGATGCAATGTTCACTGCCCTTCTTGACATCACTTTGCACATGTGATGTTCCAATGGCTTAGTGGGTTAATGCCCTTGTCTTTAAAACAGGAGTTCATGAATACTAGTCCTCAGAGAGCTCTTTTTCATTTACTTACCAATAAGTTTCCTATAGAGCCAATGGAAATTTGCATTGATTTTTGGATTGAGATAGTGCAATTGTGAGATAGAATCTGTACTAAGTATTCATAAAGAACAATATGTCATTACAAGCTGTTTAGATTGGCATTAAGAATAACATAGTAAAACCAATGGATTTCTATTTGAACTTACCTAATAGTGATTCATTGGTCACTGCCCTTTTTGACATAAATTTGCACCTGTGATGTTGCTGTGGCTTACTGGGTTAATGCACCTGTCTTGTAGAAAGGATTTCATGAGTTCTAATCTTTGGAGAGTCTTTTTCATTTACTTACTAATAAGCTTCCTATGGAGCAATAGAAATTTGCATTGATTTTGAGATATAAAATCTGTATTACGTGTTCATCAAGAACAATACGTCATGATGCGCTGCAAAGATTGGCATTAAGAATAACATAGTGAAACCAATGGATTTCTTTTTGAACTTACCTAATAGTGATTTATTGGTCATTGCCCTTCTTGACAACATTTTGCACTTGTGATGTTCACGTGGTTTACTTGGTTATTGCGCCTGTCTTATAAACAGGAGTTCATGAGTTCTAATTCTCAGAAAGTTTTTTCATTTACTTACTTATAAGCTTCCTATAGAGCCAATGGAAATTTGCATTGATTTTGGGCTTGAGATAGTGCAATTTTGAGATATAGAATCTGTATTACGTGTTCATCAAGAACAATACGTCATGATGTGCTGCAAAAATTGGCATTAAAAATAACATAGTGAAACCAATGGATTTCTTTTTGAACTTACCAATAGTGATTCAATGTTCACTGCCCTTCTTGACATCACTTTGCACTTGTGATGTTCCAATGGCTTAGTGGGTTAATGCCCCTGTCTTTTAAACAGGAGTTCATGAGTTCTAGTCCTCAGAGAGCTCTTTTTCATTTACTTACCAATAAGTTTCCTATAGAGCCAATGGAAATTTCCATTGATTTTGGGATTGAGATAGTGCAATTGTGAGATAGAATCTGTACTAAGTGTTCATAAAGAACAATATGTCATTACAAGCTGTTTAGATTGGCATTAAGAATAGCATAGTAAAACCAATGGATTTCTTTTTGAACTTACTTAATAGTGATTCATTGGTCACTGCCCTTCTTGACATAAATTTGCACCTGTGATGTTGCTGTGGCTTACTGGGTTAATGCACCTGTATTGTAAAAAGGTTTTCATGAGTTCTAATCCTTGGAGAGTCTTTTTCATTTACTTACTAATAAGCTTCCTATGGAGCCAATGTAAATTTGCATTGATTTTGGGATTGAGATTGTGCAATTGTGAGATATAGAATCTGTATTACGTGTTCATCAAGAACAATACGTCATGATGCGCTGCAAAGATTGGCTTTAAGAATAACATAGTGAAACCAATGGATTTCTTTTTGAACTTACCAATAGTGATTCAATGTTCACTGCCCTTCTTGACATCACTTTGCACTTGCGATGTTCTAATGGCTTAGTGGGTTAATGCCCCTGTCTTTTAACCAGGAGTTCATGAGTTCTAGTCCACAGAGAGCTCTTTTTCATTTACTTACCAATAAGTTTCCTATAGAGCCAATAGAAATTTGCATTGATTTTGGGATTGAGATAGTGCAATTGTGAGATAGAATCTGTAGTAAGTGTTCATAAAGAACAATATGTCATCACAATCTGTTTAGATTGGTTTTAAGAATAACATAGTAAAACCAATGGATTTCTTTTTGAACTTACCTAATAGTGATTCATTGTTCACTGCCCTTCTTGACATCACTTTGCACCTGTGATGTTCCTGTGGCTTACTGGGTTAATGCACCTGTCTTGTAAAAAGGATTTCATGAGTTCTAATCCTTGGATTGTCTTTTTCATTTACTTACTAATAAGCATCCTATGGAGCCAATGTAAATTTGCATTGATTTTGGGATTGAGATAGTGCAATTGTGAGATATAAAATCTGTATTACACGTTCATCAAGAACAATACGTCATGATGCGCTGCAAAGATTAGCATTAAGAATAACATAGTGAAACCAATGGATTTATTTTTGAACTTACCAATAGTGATTCAATGTTCACTGCCCTTCTTGACATCACTTTGCACTTGTGATGTTCCAATGGCTTAGTGGGTTAATGCCCCTGTCTTTTAAACAGGAGTTCATGAGTTCTAGTCCTCAGAGAGCTCTTTTTCATTTACTTACCAATAAGTTTCCTATAGAGCCAATGGAAATTTGCATTGATTTTGGGATTGAGATAGTGCAATTGTGAGATAGAATCTGTACTAAGTGTTCATAAAGAACAATATGTCATTACAAGCTGTTTAGATTGTCATTAAGAATAGCATAGTAAAACCAATGGATTTCTTTTTGAACTTACCTAATAGTGATTCATTGGTCACTGCCCTTCTTGACATAAATTTGCACCTGTGATGTTGCTGTATCTTACTGGGTTAATGCACCTGTCTTGTAAAAAGGATTTCATGAGTTCTAATCCTTGGAGAGTCTTTTTTATTTACTTACTAATAAGCTTCCTATGGAGCAATGGAAATTTGCATTGATTTTGAGATATAGAATCTGTATTACGTGTTCATCAAGAACAATACGTCATGATGCGCTGCAAAGATTGGCATTAAGAATAACATAGTGAAACCAATGGATTTCTTTTTGAACTTACCTAATAGTGATTCATTGGTCATTGCCCTTCTTGACAACCTTTTGCACTTGTGATGTTCCAGTGGCTTACTTGGTTATTGCGCCTGTCTTATAAACAGGAGTTCATGAGTTTTAATTCTCAGAGAGTTTTTTCATTTACTTACTAATAAGCTCCCTATGGAGCCAATGTAAATTTGCATTGATTTTGGGATTGAGATAGTGCAATTGTGAGATATAGAATCTGTATTACATGTTCATCAAGAACAATACGTCATGATGCCCTGCAAAGATTGGCATTAAGAATAACATAGTGAAACCAATGGATTTCTTTTTGAACTTACCTAATAGTGATTCAATGTTCACTGCCCTTCTTGACATCACTTTCCACTTGTGATGTTCCAATGGCTTAGTGGGTTAATGTCCCTGTCTTTTAAACAGGAGTTCATGAATTCTAGTCCTCAGAGAGCTGTTTTTCATTTACTTACCAATAAGTTTCCTATAGAGCCAATGGAAATTTGCATTGATTTTGGGATTGAGATAGTGCAATTGTGAGATAGAATCTGTACTAAGTGTTCATAAAGAACAATATGTCATTACAAGCTGTTTAGATTGGCATTAAGAATAGCATAGTAAAACCAATGGATTTCTTTTTGAACTTACCTAATAGTGATTCATTGGTCACTGCCCTTCTTGACATAAATTTGCACCTGTGATGTTGCTGTGGCTTACTGGGTTAATGCACCTGTCTTGTAAAAAGGATTTCATGAGTTCTAATCCTTGGAGAGTCTTTTTCATTTACTTACTAATAAGCTTCCTATGGAGCAATGGAAATTTGCATTGATTTTGAGATATAGAATCTGTGTTACGTGTTCATCAAGAACAATACGTCATGATGCGCTGCAAAGATTGGCATTAAGAATAACATAGTGAAACCAATGGATATCTTTTTGAACTTACCAATAGTGATTCAATGTTCACTGCCCTTCTTGACATCACTTTGCACTTGTGATGTTCCAATGGCTTAGTGGGTTAATGCCCCTGTCTTTTAAACAGGAGTTCATGAGTTCTAGTCCTCAGAGAGCTCTTTTTCATTTACTTACCAATAAGTTTCCTATAGAGCCAATAGAAATTTGCATTGATTTTGGGATTGAGATAGTGCAATTGTGAGATAGAATCTGTAGTAAGTGTTCATAAAGAACAATATGTCATCACAATCTGTTTAGATTGGCTTTAAGAATAACATAGTAAAACCAATGGATTTCTTTTTGAACTTACCTAATAGTGATTCATTGTTCACTGCCCTTCTTGACATCACTTTGCACCTGTGATGTTCCTGTGGCTTACTGGGTTAATGCACCTGTCTTGTAAAAAGGATTTCATGAGCTCTAATCCTTGGAGAGTCTTTTTCATTTACTTATCAATAAGCTTCCTATGGAGCCAATGTAAATTTGCATTGATTTTGGGATTGAGATAGTGCAATTGTGAGATATAGAATCTGTATTACATGTTCATCAAGAACAATACGTCATGATGCCCTGCAAAGATTGGCATTAAGAATAACATAGTGAAACCAATGGATTTCTTTTTGAACTTTACTAATAGTGATTCAATGTTTGCTGCCCTTCTTGACATCACTTTGCGCTGGTGATGTTCCAATGGCTTAGTGGGTTAATGCCCCTGTCTTTTAAACAGGAGTTCATGAATTCTAGTCCTCAGAGAGCTCTTTTTCATTTACTTACCATTAAGTTTCTTATAGAGCCAATGGAAATTTGCATTGATTTTTGGATTGAGATAGTGCAATTCTGAGATAGAATCTGTACTAAGTGTTCATAAAGAACAATATGTCATTACAGGCTGTTTAGATTGGCATTAAGAATAACATAGTAAAACCAATGGATTTCTATTTGAACTTACCTAATAGTGATTCATTGTTCACTGCCCTTCTTGACATAAATTTGCACCTGTGATGTTGCTGTGGCTTACTGGGTTAATGCACCTGTCTTGTAAAAAGGATTTCATGAGTTCTAATCCTTGTAGAGTCTATTTCATTTACTTACTAATAAGCTTCCTATGGAGCAATGGAAATTTGCATTGATTTTGTGATATAGAATCTGTATTACGTGTTCATCAAGAACAATACGTCATGATGCGCTGCAAAGATTGGCATTAAGAATAACATAGTGAAACCAATGGATTTCTTTTTGAACTTACCTAATAGTGATTTATTGGTCATTGCCCTTCTTGACAACCTTTTGCACTTGTGATGTTTCAGTGGCTTACTTGGTTATTGCGCCTGTTTTATAAACAGGAGTTCATGAGTTCTAATTCTCAGAGAGTTTTTTCATTTACTTACTAATAAGCTTCCTATAGAGCCAATGGAAATTTGCATTGATTTTGGGCTTGAGATAGTGCAATTCTGAGATATAGAATCTGTATTACGTGTTCATCAAGAACAATAAGTCATGATGCGCTGCAAAGATTGGCTTTAAGAATAACATAGTGAAACCAATGGATTTCTTTTTGAACTTACCAATAGTGGTTCAATGTTCACTGCCCTTCTTGACATCACTTTCCACTTGTGATGTTCCAATGGCTTAGTGGGTTAATGTCCCTGTCTTTTAAACAGGAGTTCATGAATTCTAGTCCTCAGAGAGCTGTTTTTCATTTACTTACCAATAAGTTTCCTATAGAGCCAATGGAAATTTGCATTGATTTTGGGATTGAGATAGTGCAATTGTGAGATAGAATCTGTACTAAGTGTTCATAAAGAACAATATGTCATTACAAGCTGTTTAGATTGGCATTAAGAATAGCATAGTAAAACCAATGGATTTCTTTTTGAACTTACCTAATAGTGATTCATTGGTCACTGCCCTTCTTGACATAAATTTGCACCTGTGATGTTGCTGTGGCTTACTGGGTTAATGCACCTGTCTTGTAAAAAGGATTTCATGAGTTCTAATCCTTGGAGAGTCTTTTTCATTTACTTACTAATAAGCTTCCTATGGAGCCAATGTAAATTTGCATTGATTTTGGGATTGAGATAGTGCAATTGTGAGATATAGAATCTGTATTACATGTTCATCAAGAACAATACGTCATGATGCCCTGCAAAGATTGGCATTAAGAATAACATAGTGAAACCAATGGATTTCTTTTTGAACTTAACTAATAGTGATTCAATGTTCGCTGCCCTTCTTGACATCACTTTGCACTTGTGATGTTCCAATGGCTTAGTGGGTTAATGCCCCTGTCTTTTAAACAGGAGTTCATGAATTCTAGTCCTCAGAGAGCTCTTTTTCATTTACTTACCATTAAGTTTCCTATAGAGCCAATGGAAATTTGCATTGATTTTTGGATTGAGATAGTGCAATTGTGAGATAGAATCTGTACTAAGTGTTCATAAAGAACAATATGTTATTACAGGCTGTTTAGATTGGCATTAAGAATAACATAGTAAAACCAATGGATTTCTATTTGAACTTACCTAATAGTGATTCATTGTTCACTGCCCTTCTTGACATAAATTTGCACCTGTGATGTTGCTGTGGCTTACTGGATTAATGCACTTGTCTTGTAAAAAGGATTTCATGAGTTCTAATCATTGTAGAGTCTATTTCATTTACTTACTAATAAGCTTCCTATGGAGCAATGGAAATTTGCATTGATTTTGAGATATAGAATCTGTATTACGTGTTCATCAAGAACAATACATCATGATGCGCTGCAAAGATTGGCATTAAGAATAACATAGTGAAACCAATGGATTTCTTTTTGAACTTACCTAATAGTGATTTATTGGTCATTGCCCTTCTTGACAACCTTTAGCACTTGTGATGTTCCAGTGGCTTACTTGGTTATTGTGCCTGTTTTATAAACAGGAGTTCATGAGTTCTAATTCTCAGAGAATTTTTTCATTTACTTACTAATAAGCTTCCTATAGAGCCAATGGAAATTTGCATTGATTTTGGGCTTGAGATAGTGCAATTCTGAGATATAGAATCTGTATTACGTGTTCATCAAGAACAATACGTCATGATGCGCTGCAAAGATTGGCTTTAAGAATAACATAGTGAAACCAATGGATTTCTTTTTGAACTTACCAATAGTGATTCAATGTTCACTGCCTTTCTTGACATCACTTTCCACTTGTGATGTTCCAATGGCTTAGTGGGTTAATGTCCCTGTCTTTTAAACAGGAGTTCATGAATTCTAGTCCTCAGAGAGCTGTTTTTCATTTACTTACCAATAAGTTTCCTATAGAGCCAATGGAAATTTGCATTGATTTTGGGATTGAGATAGTGCAATTGTGAGATAGAATCTGTACTAAGTGTTCATAAAGAACAATATGTCATTACAAGCTGTTTAGATTGGCATTAAGAATAGCATAGTAAAACCAATGGATTTCTTTTTGAACTTACTTAATAGTGATTCATTGGTCACTGCCCTTCTTGACATAATTTTGCACCTGTGATGTTGCTGTGGCTTACTGGGTTAATGCACCTGTATTGTAAAAAGGTTTTCATGAGTTCTAATCCTTGGAGAGTCTTTTTCATTTACTTACTAATAAGCTTCCTATGGAGCCAATGTAAATTTGCATTGATTTTGGGATTGAGATTGTGCAATTGTGAGATATAGAATCTGTATTACGTGTTCATCAAGAACAATACGTCATGATGCGCTGCAAAGATTGGCTTTAAGAATAACATAGTGAAACCAATGGATTTCTTTTTGAACTTACCAATAGTGATTCAATGTTCACTGCCCTTCTTGACATCACTTTGCACTTGCGATGTTCTAATGGCTTAGTGGGTTAATGCCCCTGTCTTTTAACCAGGAGTTCATGAGTTCTAGTCCACAGAGAGCTCTTTTTCATTTACTTACCAATAAGTTTCCTATAGAGCCAATAGAAATTTGCATTGATTTTGGGATTGAGATAGTGCAATTGTGAGATAGAATCTGTAGTAAGTGTTCATAAAGAACAATATGTCATCACAATCTGTTTAGATTGGTTTTAAGAATAACATAGTAAAACCAATGGATTTCTTTTTGAACTTACCTAATAGTGATTCATTGTTCACTGCCCTTCTTGACATCACTTTGCACCTGTGATGTTCCTGTGGCTTACTGGGTTAATGCACCTGTCTTGTAAAAAGGATTTCATGAGTTCTAATTCTTGGATTGTCTTTTTCATTTACTTACTAATAAGCATCCTATGGAGCCAATGTAAATTTGCATTGATTTTGGGATTGAGATAGTGCAATTGTGAGATATAAAATCTGTATTACACGTTCATCAAGAACAATACGTCATGATGCGCTGCAAAGATTGGCATTAAGAGTAACATAGTGAAACCAATGGATTTCTTTTTGAACTTACCTAATAGTGATTCATTGTTCACTGCCCTTCTTGACATAAGTTTGCACCTGTGATGTTGCTGTGTCTTACTGGGTTAATGCACCTGTCTTGTAAAAAGGATTTCATGAGTTCTAATCCTTGGAGAGTCTTTTTCATTTACTTACTAATAAGCTTCCTATAGAGCCAATGGAAATTTGCATTGATTTTGTGCTTGAGATAGTGCAATTATGAGATAGAATCTGTATTACGTGTTCATCAAGAAGAATACGTCATGATGCGCTGCAAAAATTTGCATTAAGAAAAACATAGTAAAACCAATGGATTTCTTTTTGAACTTACCTAATAGTGATTCATTGGACACTGCCCTTCTTGACATCACTTTACACCTGTGATGTTCCAGTGGCTTACTGGGTTAATGCACCTGTCTTGTACAAAGAATTTCATGAGTTCAAGTCCTCAGAGAGCTCTTTTTCATTTACTTACCAATAAGTTTCTTATAGAGCAAATGGAAATTTGCATTGATTTTGGGATTGAGATTGTGCAATTGTGAGATAGAATTTGTACTACAGTAAGTGTTCATAAAGTACAATATGTCATTACACGCTCAAAGATTGGCATTAAGAATAACATAGTGAAACCAATGGATTTCTTTTTGAACTTTCCTAATAGTGATTCATTACTCACTGCCCTTCTTGACATCACTTTGCACCTGTGATGTTCCTGTGGCTTACTGGAATAATGCACCTGTCTTGTAAAAAGGATTTCATGAGTTCTAATCCTTGGAGAGTCTTTTTCATTTACTTACTAATAAGCTTCCTATGGAGCCAATGTAAATTTGCATTGATTTTGGGATTGAGATAGTGCAATTGTGAGATATAGAATATGTATTACATGTTCATCAAGAACAATACGTCATGATGCCCTGCAAAGATTGGCATTAAGAATAACATAGTGAAACCAATGGATTTCTTTTTGAACTTAACTAATAGTGATTCAATGTTCGCTGCCCTTCTTGACATCACTTTGCACTTGTGATGTTCCAATGGCTTAGTGGGTTAATGCCCCTGTCTTTTAAACAGGAGTTCATGAATTCTAGTCCTCAGAGAGCTCTTTTTCATTTACTTACCAATAAGTTTCCTATAGAGCCAATGGAAATTTGCATTGATTTTTGGATTGAGATAGTGCAATTGTGAGATAGAATCTGTACTAAGTGTTCATAAAGAACAATATGTCATTACAGGCTGTTTAGATTGGCATTAAGAATAACATAGTAAAACCAATGGATTTCTATTTGAACTTACCTAATAGTGATTCATTGTTCACTGCCCTTCTTGACATAAATTTGCACCCGTGATGTTGCTGTGGCTTACTGGGTTAATGCACCTGTCTTGTAAAAAGGATTTTATGAGTTCTAATCCTTGTAGAGTCTTTTTCATTTACTTACTAATAATCTTCCTATAGAGCAATGGAAATTTGCATTGATTTTGAAATATAGAATCTGTATTACGTGTTCATCAAGAACAATACGTCATGATGCGCTGCAAAAATTGGCATTAAGAAAAACATAGTAAAACCAATGGATTTCTTTTTGAACTTACCTAATAGTGATTCATTGGACACTGCCCTTCTTGACATCACTTTACACCTGTGATGTTCCAGTGGCTTACTGGGTTAATGCACCTGTCTTGTAAAAATAATTTCATGAGTTCTAGTCCTCAGAGAGCTCTTTTTCATTTACTTACCAATAAGTTTCCTATAGAGCAAATGGAAATTTGCATTGATTTTGGGATTTAGATTGTGCAATTGTGAGATAGAATTTGTACTACAGTAAGTGTTCATAAAGTACAATATGTCATTATACGCTCAAAGATTGGCATTAAGAATAACATAGTGAAACCAATGGATTTGTTTTTGAACTTTCCTAATAGTGATTCATTACTCACTGCCCTTCTTGACATCACTTTACACCTGTTATGTTCCAGTGGCTTACTGGGTTAATGCACCTGTCTTGTAAAAAGAATTTCATGAGTTCTAATCCTTGGAGAGTCTTTTTGATTTACTTACTAATAAGCTTCCTATGGAGCCAATGTAAATTTGCATTGATTTTGGGATTGAGATAGTGCAATTGTGAGATATAGATTCTGTATTACGTGTTCATCAAGAACAATACGTCATGATGCGCTGCAAAGATTGGCTTTAAGAATAACATAGTGAAACCAATGGATTTCTTTTTGAACTTACCAATAGTGATTCAATGTTCACTGCCCTTCTTGACATCACTTTGCACTTGTGATGTTCCAATGGCTTAGTGGGTTAATGCCATTGTCTTTTAAACAGGAGTTCATGAGTTCTAGTCCTCAGAGAGCTCTTTTTCAATTACTTACCAATAAGTTTCCTATAGAGCCAATAGAAATTTGCATTGATTTTGGGATTGAGATAGTGCAATTGTGAGATAGAATATGTAGTAAGTGTTCATAAAGAACAATATGTCATTACAGGCTGTTTAGATTGGCATTAAGAATAACATAGTAAAACCAATGGATTTCTATTTGAACTTACCTAATAGTGATTCATTGGTCACTGCCCTTCTTGACATAAATTTGCACCTGTGATGTTGCTGTGGCTTACTGGGTTAATGCACCTGTCTTGTAAAAAGGATTTCATGAGTTCTAATCCTTGGAGAGTCTTTTTCATTTACTTACTAATAAGCTTCCTATGGAGCAATGGAAATTTGCATTGATTTTGAGATATAGAATCTGTGTTACGTGTTCATCAAGAACAATACGTCATGATGCGCTGCAAAGATTGGCATTAAGAATAACATAGTGAAACCAATGGATTTCTTTTTGAACTTACCAATAGTAATTCAATGTTCACTGCCCTTCTTGACATCACTTTGCACTTGTGATGTTCCAATGGCTTAGTGGGTTAATGCCCCTGTCTTTTAAACAGGAGTTCATGAGTTCTAGTCCTCAGAGAGCTCTTTTTCATTTACTTACCAATAAGTTTCCTATAGAGCCAATAGAAATTTGCATTGATTTTGGGATTGAGATAGTGCAATTGTGAGAGAGAATCTGTAGTAAGTGTTCATAAAGAACAATATGTCATCACAATCTGTTTAGATTGGCTTTAAGAATAACATAGTAAAACCAATGGATTTCTTTTTGAACTTACCTAATAGTGATTCATTGTTCACTGCCCTTCTTGACATCACTTTGCACCTGTGATGTTCCTGTGGCTTACTGGGTTAATGCACCTGTCTTGTAAAAAGGATTTCATGAGTTCTAATCCTTGTAGAGTCTATTTCATTTACTTACTAATAAGCTTCCTATGGAGCAATGGAAATTTGCATTGATTTTGAGATATAGAATTTGTATTACGTGTTCATCAAGAACAATACGTCATGATGCGCTGCAAAGATTGGCATTAAGAATAACATAGTGAAACCAATGGATTTCTTTTTGAACTTACCTAATAGTGATTTATTGGTCATTGCCCTTCTTGACAACCTTTTGCACTTGTGATGTTCCAGTGGCTTACTTGGTTATTGCGCCTGTTTTATAAACAGGAGTTCATGAGTTCTAATTCTCAGAGAGTTTTTTCATTTACTTACTAATAAGCTTCCTATAGAGCCAATGGAAATTTGCATTGATTTTGGGCTTGAGATAGTGCAATTCTGAGATATAGAATCTGTATTACGTGTTCATCAAGAACAATACGTCATGATGCGCTGCAAAGATTGGCTTTAAGAATAACATAGTGTAACCAATGGATTTCTTTTTGAACTTACCAATAGTGATTCAATGTTCACTACCCTTCTTGACATCACTTTGCACTTGTGATGTTTCAATGGTTTAGTGGGTTAATGCCCCTGTCTTTTAACCAGGAGTTCATGAGTTCTAGTCCTCAGAGAGCTATTTTTCATTTACTTACCAATAAGTTTCCTATAGAGTCAATAGAAATTTGCATTGATTTTGGGATTGAGATAGTGCAATTGTGAGATAGAATCTGTAGTAAGTGTTCATAAAGAACAATATGTCATCACAATCTGTTTAGATTGGCTTGAAGAATAACATAGTAAAACCAATGGATTTCTTTTTGAACTTACCTAATAGTGATTCATTGTTCAATGCCCTTCTTGACATCACTTTGCACCTGTGATGTTCCTGTGGCTTACTGGGTTAATGCACCTGTCTTGTAAAAAAGATTTCATGAGTTCTAATCCTTGGAGAGTCTTTTTCATTTACTTACTAATAAGCTTCCTATGGAGCCAATGTAAATTTGCACTGATTTTGGGATTGAGATAGTGCAATTATGAGATAGAATCTGTATTACGTGTTCATCAAGAAGAATACGTCATGATGCGCTGCAAAAATTTGCATTAAGAAAAACATAGTAAAACCAATGGATTTCTTTTTGAACTTACCTAATAGTGATTCATTGGACACTGCCCTTCTTGACATCACTTTACACTTGTGATGTTCCAGTGGCTTACTGGGTTAATGCACCTGTCTTGTAAAAAGAATTTCATGAGTTCTAGTCCTCACAGAGCTCTTTTTCATTTACTTACCAATAAGTTTCCTATAGAGCAAATGGAAATTTGCATTGATTTTGGGATTTAGATTGTGCAATTGTGAGATAGAATTTGTACTACAGTAAGTGTTCATAAAGTACAATATGTCATTATACGCTCAAAGATTGGCATTAAGAATAACATAGTGAAACCAATGGATTTCTTTTTGAACTTTCCTAATAGTGATTCATTACTCACTGCCCTTCTTGACATCACTTTACACCTGTGATGTTCCAGTGGCTTACTGGGTTAATGCACCTGTCTTGTAAAAAGAATTTCATGAGTTCTAATCCTTGGAGAGTCTTTTTGATTTACTTACTAATAAGCTTCCTATGGAGCCAATGTAAATTTGCATTGATTTTGGGATTGAGATAGTGCAATTGTGAGATATAGAATCTGTATTACGTGTTCATCAAGAACAATACGTCATGATGCGCTGCAAAGATTGGCATTAAGAATAACATAGTGAAACCAATGGATTTCTTTTTGAACTTACCTAATAGTGATTCATTGGTCATTGCCCTTCTTGACAACATTTTGCACTTGTGATGTTCCAGTGGCTTACTTGGTTATTGCGCCTGTCTTATAAACAGGAGTTCATGAGTTCTAATTCTCAGAGAGTTTTTCATTTACTTACTAATAAGCTTCCTATAGAGCCAATGGAAATTTGCATTGATTTTGGGCTTGAAATAGTGCAATTGTGAGATATAGAATCTGTATTACGTGTTCATCAAGAACAATACGTCATGATGCGCTGCAAAGATTGGCATTAAGAATAACATAGTGAAACCAATGGATTTCTTTTTGAACTTACCTAATAGTGATTCAATGTTCACTGCCCTTCTTGACATCACTTTCCACTTGTGATGTTCCAATGGCTTAGTGGGTTAATGCCCCTGTCTTTTAAACAGGAGTTCATGAATTCTAGTCCTCAGAGAGCTCTTTTTCATTTACTTAACAATAAGTTTCCTATAGAGCCAATGGAAATTTGCATTGATTTTGGGATTGAGATAGTGCAATTGTGAGATAGAATATGTAGTAAGTGTTCATAAAGAACAATATGTCATTACAGGCTGTTTAGATTGGCATTAAGAATAACATAGTAAAACCAATGGATTTCTATTTGAACTTACCTAATAGTGATTCATTGGTCACTGCCCTTCTTGACATAAATTTGCACCTGTGATGTTGCTGTGGCTTACTGGGTTAATGCACCTGTCTTGTAAAAAGGATTTCATGAGTTCTAATCCTTGGAGAGTCTTTTTCATTTACTTACTAATAAGCTTCCTATGGAGCCATTGTAAATTTGCATTGATTTTGGGATTGAGATAGTGCAATTGTGAGATATAGATTCTGTATTACGTGTTCATCAAGAACAATACGTCATGATGCGCTGCAAAGATTGGCTTTAAGAATAACATAGTGAAACCAATGGATTTCTTTTTGAACTTACCAATAGTGATTCAATGTTCACTGCCCTTCTTGACATCACTTTGCACTTGTGATGTTCCAATGGCTTAGTGGGTTAATGCCATTGTCTTTTAAACAGGAGTTCATGAGTTCTAGTCCTCAGAGAGCTCTTTTTCATTTACTTACCAATAAGTTTCCTATAGAGCCAATAGAAATTTGCATTGATTTTGGGATTGAGATAGTGCAATTGTGAGATAGAATATGTAGTAAGTGTTCATAAAGAACAATATGTCATTACAGGCTGTTTAGATTGGCATTAAGAATAACATAGTAAAACCAATGGATTTCTATTTGAACTTACCTAAAAGTGATTCATTGGTCACTGCCCTTCTTGACATAAATTTGCACCTGTGATGTTGCTGTGGCTTACTGGGTTAATGCGCCTGTCTTGTAAAAAGGATTTCATGAGTTCTAATCCTTGGAGAGTCTTTTTCATTTACTTACTAATAAGCTTCCTATGGAGCAATGGAAATTTGCATTGATTTTGAGATATAGAATCTGTGTTACGTGTTCATCAAGAACAATACGTCATGATGCGCTGCAAAGATTGGCATTAAGAATAACATAGTGAAACCAATGGATTTCTTTTTGAACTTACCAATAGTGATTCAATGTTCACTGCCCTTCTTGACATCACTTGGCAGCTGTGTTGTTCCAGTGGCTTACTGCCTTAATTAACCTGTTTTATAAACATGAGTTCAAATTCTCAGAGAGTTTTTTCATTTACTTACTAATAAGCTTCCTTTAGAGCCAATGGAAATTTGCATTGATATTGGGCTTGAGATTGTGCAATTGTGAGATAGAATTTGTACTACAGTAAGTGTTAATAAAGTACAATATGTCATTATAGGCTCAAAGATTGGCATTAAGAATAACATAGTGAAACCAATGGATTTCTTTTTGAACTTACCTAATAGTGATTCATTGTTCACTGCCCTTCTTGACAACCCTTTGCACTTGTGATGTACCAATGGCTTAGTGGGTTAATGCCCCTGTCTTTTACACAAGAGTTCATGAGTTCTAGTCCTCAGAGAGCTATTTTTCATTTACTTACCAATAAGTTTCTTATAGAGCCAATGGAAATTTGCATTGATTTTGGGATTGAGATAGTGCAATTGTGAGATAGAATCTGTACTAAGTGTTCATAAAGAACATTATGTCATTACAAGCTGTTTAGATTGGCATTAAGAAGAACATAGTAAAACCAATGGATTTCTTTTTGAACTTACCTAATAGTGATTCGTTGTTCACTGCCCTTCTTGACATCCCTTGGCAGCTGTGTTGTTCCAGTGGCTTACTGCCTTAATTAACCTGTTTTATAAACATGAGTTCAAATTCTCAGAGAGTTTATTCATTTACTTACTAATAAGCTTGCTTTAGAGCCAATGGAAATTTGCATTGATATTGGGCTTGAGATTGTGCAATTGTGAGATAGAATCTGTATTAAGTGTTCATAAAGAACAATATGTCATCTTACGATCAAAGATTGGCATTAAGAATAACATAGTGAAACCAATGGATGTCTTTTTGAACTTTCCTAATAGTGATTCATTACTCACTGCCCTTCTTGACATCAATTTGCACCTGTGATATTCCTGTGGCTTACTGGGTTGTTGCACCTGTTTTGTAAAAAGGATTTCATGAGTTCTTATCCTTGGAGAGTCTTTTTCATTTACTTACTAATATTCTTCCTATGGAGTCAGTGGAAATTGCATTGGTTTTGGGCTTGAGATTGTGCAATTGTGAGATAGAATTTGAACTACAGTAAGTGTTCATAAAGAACAATATGTCATTACAAGCTGTTTAGATTGGCATTAAGAATAACACAGTAAAACCAATGGATTTCTTTTTGAACTTACCTAATAGTGATTCATTGTTCACTGCCCTTCTTGACAAAGCTTTGCACCTGTGATGTTCCAGTGGCTTACTGGGTTTATGCACCTGTCTTGTAAACAGCAGTTCATGAGTTCTATCCCTTGGAGAGCCTTTTTCATTTACTTACTAATAAGTTTCCTATAGAGTAAAAGTAAATTTGCATTGATTTTGGGCTTGAGATAGTGCAATTGTGAGATAGAATCTGTAGTAAGTTTTCATAAAGAACAATATGTCATCACAAGCTGTTTAGATTGGCTTTAAGAATAACATAGTAAAACCAATGGATTTCTTTTTGAACTTACCTAATAGTGATTCATTGTTCACTGCCCTTCTTGACATGACTTGGCAGCTGTGTTGTTCCAGTGGCTTACTGCCTTAATTAACCTGTTTTATAAACATGAGTACTAATTCTCGGAGAGTTTTTTCATTTACTTTCTAATAAGCTTCCTTTAGAGCCAATGGAAATTTGCATTGATATTGGGCTTGAGATTGTGCAATTGTGAGATAGAAATTGTACTACAGTAAGTGTTCATAAAGAACAATATGTCATTACAAGCTGTTTAGATTGGCATTAAGAATAACATAGTAAAACCAATGGATTACTTTTTGAACTTACCTAATAGTGATTCATTGTTCACTGCCCTTCTTGACATAACTTTGCACCTGTGATGTTCCAGTGGCTTACTGGGTTTATGCACCTGTCTTGTAAACAGCAGTTCATGAGTTCTAATCCTTAGAGAGCATTTTTCATTTACTTACTAATAAGCTTCCTATAGAGTCTATGTAATTTGCATTGATTTTGGGATTGAGATAGTGCAATTATGAGATAGAATCTGTATTAAGTGTTCATAAAGAACAATATGTCATCTTACGATCAAAGATTGGCATTAAGAATAACATAGTGAAACCAATGGATGTCTTTTTGAACTTTCCTAATAGTGATTCATTACTCACTGCCCTTCTTGACATCACTTTGCACCTGTGATATTCCTGTGGCTTACTGGGTTAATGCACCTGTTTTGTAAAAAGGATTTCATGAGTTCTAATCCTTCAAGAGTCTTTTTCATTTACTTACTAATAAGCTTCCCATGGAGCCAATGGAAATTTGCATTGATTTTGGGCTTGAGATTGTGCAATTGTGAGATAGAATTTGTACTACAGTAAGTGTTCATAAAGTACAATATGTCATTATACGCTCAAAGATTGGCATTAAGAATAAGATAGTGAAACCAATGGATTTCTTTTTGAACTTACCTAATAGTGATTCATTGGTCACTGAACTTCTTGACAACCTTTTGCACTTGTGATGTTCCAGTGGCTAACTGGGTTAATGTGCCTGTCTTATAAAGAGTAGTTCATGAGTTCTAATTCTCAGAGAGTTTTTTCATTTACTTACTAATAAGCTTCCTATAGAGCCAATAGACATTTGCATTGATTTTGGGCTTGAGATAGTGCAATTGTGAGATATAGAATCTGTATTACGTGTTTATCAAGAACAATACGTCATGATGCGCTGCAAAGATTAGCATTAAGAAAAACATAGTAAAACTAATGGATTTCTTTTTGAACGTTCCTAATAGTGATTCATTACTCACTGCCCTTCTTGACATCATTTTGCACCTGTGATTTTCCTGTGGCTTACTGGGTTAATGCACCTGTTTTGTAAACAGGAGTTCATGAGTTTTAATCCTTGGAGAGTCTTTTTCATTTACTTACTAATAAGCTTCCTATAGAGCCAATGGAAATTTGCATTGATTTTGGGCTTGAGATTGTGCAATTGTGAGATATAGAATCTGTATTACGTGTTCATCAAGAACAATACGTCATGATGCGCTGCAAAGATTAGCGGCATGCATTTGGGGCCTCCATGACATGCGGCATGCATGTGGGTACCCATGACATGCGGCATGCACGTGGGGCCCCCTTGACATGCGACATTCATTTGGGGCCCCAATGACATGTGGCATGCATGTGGGGCTCCCATGATATGCGGCATGCATTTGGGGCCTCCATGACATGCGGCATGCATGTGGGGCCCCCATGGCATGAGCTATGCATGTGGGGCCCCTATGACATGCGGCATGCATTTGGGGCCCCGATGACATGCGGCATGCATGTGGGGCACCCATGACTTGCGCCATGCACGTGGGGCCGCTATGACATGCGGCATGAATTTGGGGGCCCCATTACATGCGGAATGCATGTGGAGCCCCCATGACATGCGGCATACATGTGGGGCCCCCATGACATGCGGCATGCATTTGGGAACCCATGACATGCGGCATGCATTTGGGGCCCCCATAACATGCTGCATGCATCTGGGGTGCCCGAGACATGCGGCATGCACGTGGGGCCCCTAGGACATGCCGCACGCATTTGGGGCCCCCATTACATGTGGAATGCACATGGGGCCCCCATGACATGCGGCATACGCTTGGGGCCTCAATGACATGCGACATGAGTTTGGATCTTCCATGACATGCGGCATGCACGTGGGGCCCCCATGACATGAGTCATGATTTGGGGTCACCATGACATGCGGCATGCATTTGGGGCCTCCATGACATGCGGCATGCATTTGGGTCCCCCATGAAATGCGGCATGCATGTGGGGCCCCCAGGACATGCGGCATGCATGTGGGGCCCCCATGACATGCGGCATGCATTTGGGGCCCCCATGACATGCTCCATGCATGTGGGGCCCCTATGACATGCGGCATGCATTTGGGGGCCCCATGACATGCGGCATGCACGTGGGGCCCCCATGACATGCGGCATACATTTGTGGCCCCCGTGACATGAGGCATGCACGTGGGGCCCCCATGACATGCGGCAAGCACGTGGTGCCCCAATGACATGCAGCATGCACGTGGGACCCCCATGACATGCGGCATGCATGTGGGGCCCCCAGGACATGCGGCATGCATTTGGGGCCACCATGACATGCGGCATGCATGTGGGCCCCCCATGAAATGCGCCATGCATGTGGGGCCCCATATGACATGCTGCATGCATTTGGGGCCCCCATGATATGCGGCACGCATTTGGGGACCCCATGACATGAGGCATGCATGTGGGGCCCCCATGAAATGAGCCATGCATGTGGGGCCCCTATGACATGCGGCATGCATTTGTGGGCCCCAAGATATGCTGCATGCATTTGGGGGGCCCCATGACATGCAGCATGCACGTGGGGCCCCCATGAAATGCGGCATGCATTTGGGGCCCCCATGACATGCGGCATGCATTTATGGCCCCCATGACATGCGGCATGCATGCGGCGCCCTCATGACATGCGGAATGCATTTGGGGCCCCCAATACATGCGGCATGCACGTGGGGCCCCCATGATATGCGGCATGCATTTGGGGCCCCATGACTTGAGGCATGCATTTTGGGCCCCCATGACATGCGGCATGCACATGGGGCCCCCATGACATGCGGCATGCACGTGGGGCCCCCATTACATGCGGCATGCATTTAGGGCCCCCTTGACATGCAACATGCATTTGGGGCCCCCATGACATGCGGTATGCATGTGGGACACCATGACATGCACCATGCATGTGGGGCCCCATGATATGCGGCATGCAGTTGGGGCCCCCAATACATGCGGCATGCACGTTGGGCACCCATGACATGCGGCATGCATTTATGGCCCCCATGACATGCGGCATGCATTTGGGCCCCCATGACATGCGGCATGCATGTGGGGCCCCCATGACATGCGGCATGCATTTGCGGGCCCCATGACATGTGTTATGCACGTGGGGCCCCTATGACATGCCGCATGCATTTGGGACCCCCATGACATGCGTCATGCATTTGGATCCCCCATGACATGCGGCATGCATGCGGGGCCCCCATGACATGCTCCATGCATGTTGGGCCCCCATGACATGCGGCATGCATTTGGGGGGCCCCATGACATGCGCAATGCATGTGGGGCCCCTATGACATGCGGCATGCAATTGGGGCCCCGATGACAAGCGGCATGCATGTGGGGCACCCATGACATGCGCCATGTACGTGGGGGCCCTATGACATGCGGCATGCATGCGGGGCCCCCATGACATGCTCCATGCATGTTGGGCCCCTATAACATGCGGCATGCATTTGGGGGGCCCCATGACATGCGGCATGCACGTGGGGCCCCCATGACATGACACATACATTTGTGGCCCTCGTGACATGAGGCATGCACGTGGGGCCCCCATGACATGCGGCAAGCACGTGGGGCCCCAATGACATGCAGCATGTACGTTGGGCACCCATGACATGCGGCATGCATTTATGGCCCCCATGACATGCGGCATGCATTTGGGCCCCCATGACATGCGGCAAGCACGTGGGGCCCCAATGACATGAAGCATGCACGTGGGGCCCCCATGACATGCGGAATGCCTGTGGGGCCCCAATGACATGCGGCATGCATGCGGGGCCCTCATGACATGCGGCATGCATTTGGGGGCCCCAATATATGCGGCATGCACGTGGGGCCCCCATGATATGTGGCATGCATTTGGGGCCCCCATGACTTGAGGCATGCATTTGTGGGCCCCAAGACATGTGGCATGCACGTGGGGCCCCCATGACATGCTGCATGCATTTGTGGCCGCCATGATATGTGGCACGCATTTGGGCCCCCATGACATGCGGCAAGCACGTGGGGCCCCAATGACATGCAGCATGCACGTGGGGCCCCCATGACATGCGGAATGCATGTGAGGCCCCCATGAAATGTGGCATGCATTTGGGGCCCCCATGACATGCGGAATGCCTGCGGGGCCCCCATGACATGCGGCATACATGTGGGGCACCATGACATGCGCCATGCATGTGGGGCCCCTATTACATGCGGCATGCAATTGGGGCCCCATGACATGCGGCATGCACGTGGGGCCCCCATGAAATGCGGCATGCATTTGGGTCCCCCATGACATGCGGAATGCCTGCGGGGCCCCTTGACATGCGCCATGCATGTGGGGCCCCTATTACATGCGGCATGCAATTGGGGCCCCATGACATGCAGCATGCATGCGGTGCCCTCATGACATGCGGCATGCATTTGGGGCCCCAATACATGCGGCATGCACGTGGGCCCCCATGATATGCGGCATGCATTTGGGGCCCCCATGACTTAAGGCATGAATTTGGGGCCCCCATGAAATGCGCCATGCATGTGGGGCCCCTATGAAATGCTGCATGCATTTGTGGGCCCCAAGACATGCGGCATGCATGTTGGGCCCTCATGACATGCGGCATGAATTTGGGGCCCCAATACATGCGGCATGCACGTGGGGCCCCGATGACATGTGGCATGCATGTGGGGCACCCATGACATGCGCCATGCACGTGGGGCCCCTATGACATGTGGCATGCATTTGGGGGCCCCATTACATGTGGCATGCACGTGGAGCCCCCAAGACATGCGGCATGCATTTGGGGCCTGCATAACATGCTGCATGCATTTGGGGTACCTGAGACATGCCGCATGCACGTGGGGCCCCCATAAAATGCTGCATGCATTTGGAATGCCCGAGACATGCGGCATGCATGTGGGGCCCCTATGACATGCCGCATGCATTTGGGGCCCCCATGACATGCGGCATGCATTTGGATCCCTCATTCCATGCTGCATGCAAGTTTGGCCCCCATGACATGCGGCATGCATGTGGACCCCCATGACATGCGCCATGCATCTGGTGCCCCTATGACATGCGGCGTGCACGTGGGACCCCCATGACATTCGGCATGTATGTGGGGCCCCTATGACATGCGGCATGCACGTGGGACCCCCATGACATTTGGCATGCATTTGGGGCCCCCATGACATGTGGAATGCCTGCGGGGCCCCCATGACATGCGGCATGCATGCGGTGGCCTCATGATATGCGGCATGAATTTGGGGCCCCCAATATAGGCAGCATGCACGTGGGGCCCCCATGATATGCGCCGTGCATGTGGGGCCCCTATGACATTCGGCATGCATTCGTGGGCCCCAAGACATGTGGCATGCATTTGGGGGCCCCATGACATACGTCATGCATGTGGGGCCCTCATGACATGCGGCATGCATTTGGGCCCCCATGACATGCGGCATGCATTTGGGGCCTGCATAACATGCTGCATGCATTTGGGGTACCTGAGACATGCGGCATGCACGTGGGGCCCCCATAAAATGTTGCATGCATTTGGGATGCCCGAGACATGCGGCATGCACCTGGGGCCCCCATTTGGGGCCCCCATGACATGCGGCATGCATGTGGGACCCCCATGAGATGCAGCTTGCATTTCGATCCCTCATTACATGCTGCATGCAAGTGGGGCCCCCATGATATGCGGCACGCCTTTGGGGCCACCATGACATGAGGCATGCATGTGGGGCCCCTATGAAATGAGCCATGCATGTGGGGCCCCTATGACATTCGGCATGCATTTGTGGGCCCCAAGTCATGCTGCATGCATTTGGGGCCCCCATGACATGTGGCATGCATTTAGGGCCCCCATAACATGCGGCATGCATGCGTTGCCCTCATGACATGCGGCATGCATTTGGGGCCCCCAATACATGCGGCATGCACGTGGGGCCGCCATGAAATGCGGCATGCATTTGGGGCCCCCATGACTTGAGGCATGCATTTTGGGCCCCCATGACATGCGCAATGCATGTGGGGCCCCTATGACATGCGGCATGCAATTGGGGCCCCAATGACAAGCGGCATGCATGTGGGGCACCCATGACATGCGCCATGTACGTGGGGCCCCTATGACATGCGGCATGCACGTGGGGCCCTCATGACATGCAGCATGCATTTGGGGCCACTATGACATGCGGCATGCATTTGGGCCCCCATGACATGCGGCATGCATTTGGGCCCCCATGACATGCGGAAAGCACGTGGGGCCCCAATGACATGAAGCATGCACGTGGGGCCCCAATGACATGAAGCATGCACGTGGGGCCCCCATGACATGCGGCATGCATGTGGAGCCCCCATGACATGCGGCCTGCATTTGGGGCCCCCATGACATGCAGCATGCATGCGGGGCCCTCATGACATGCGGCATGAATTTGAGGCCCCCATGACATGCGGAATGCATTTGGACCCCCATGACAGTCGGCATGCATTGGGGGCCCCCATGACATGCGGCATGCATTTGGGGCCTGCATAACATGCTGCATGCATTTGGGGTACCTGAGACATGCGGCATGCACGTGGGGCGCCAATAAAATGCTGCATGCATTTGGGATGCCCGAGACATGCGGCATGCACGTGGGCCCCTATGACATGCCGCATGCATTTGGGGCCCCCATGACATGCGGCATGCATGTGGGACCCCCATGAGATGCGGCATGCATTTGGATCCCTCATTACATGCTGCATGCAATTGGGTCCGCCCATGACATGCGCCATGCATGTGGGGCCTCTATAACATGCGGCATGCTTGTGGGGCCCCCATTATATGCAGCATACATTTGGGGACCCCGTGACATGCGGCATGCACGTGGGGCCCCCATGATATGCAACATGCATTTGAATCCCCCATTACATGCGGGATGCACGTGGGGCCCCCATGACATGCGGAATTCCTTCGGGGCCCCCATGACATGTGGCATGCATGCGGGGCCCTCATGACATGCGACATGAATTTGAGGCCCCTATGACATGCGGCATGCATTTGGCCCCCATGACATGCGACATGCATTTGGGGACTGCATAACATGCCGCATGCATTTGGGGCCCCCATTACATGCGGCATGCATGTGGGCCCCCATAAAATGCTGCATGCATTTGGGATGCCCGAGACATGCGGCATGCACGTGGGGCCCCTATGACATGAGGCATGCATTTGGGCCCCCATGACATGCAGCATGCACGTGGGGCCCCTATGACATGACGCATGCATTTGGGCCCCTATGAAATGCGGCATGCATGTGGGGCCCCCATGACATGCGCCATGCATGTGGGGCCTCTATAACATGCGGCATGCTTGTGGGGCCCCCATTATATGCAGCATACATTTGGGGACCCCGTGACATGCGGAATTCCTGCGGGGCCCCCATGACATGCGGCATACATGCGGGGCCCTCATGACATGCGACATGAATTTGAGTCCCCCATGACATGCGGCATGCATTTGGTCCCCCATGACATGCGGCATGCATTTGGGGACTGCATAACATGCCGCATGCATTTGGGGCCCCCATTACATGCGGCATGCACGTGGGGCCCCATGAAATGCGCCATGCATGTGGGGCCCCTATGACATGCGGCATGCATTTGTGGGCTCCAACACATGCGGCATTCATTTGGGGCACCCATTACATGCGGAATGCCTGCGGGGCCCCCATGACATGCGGCATTCATTTGAATCCCCCATTACATGCGGAATGCCTGCGGGGCCCCCATGACATGCGGCATGCATGCGGGGCCCTCATGACATGCGGCATGAATTTGGGGCCGCCAATACATGCGGCATGTACGTTGGGCATTTATGGAACCCATGACATGCGGCTAGCATTTGGGCCCCCATTACATGCGGCATGCATGTGGGCCCCCCATGACATGCGGCATGCATTTGGGGGCCCCATGACATGCGGCATGCATGTGGGGCCCCCATGACATGCGGCATGCATTTGGGGCCCCCATGACATGTGGAATGCCTGCGGGGACCCCATGACATGCAGCATGCATGCAGGGCCCTCATGACATGCGGCATGAATTTGGGGCCCCCAATAAATGCGGCATGCACGTGAGGCCCGCGTGATATGCGGCATGGATTTGGGGCCCCCATGACTTGAGGCGTGCTTTTGGGGCCTCCATGACATATGGCATGCATGTGGTGCCCTATGAAATGCGGCATGCATGCGGGGCCCTCATGACATGCGGCATGCATTTGGGGCCCCGATGACATGCGGCATGCATGTGGGGCCCCCTTGACATGCGACATTAATTTGGGGCCCCCATGACATGCGGCATGCATGTGGGGCTCCCATGACATGCGGCATGCATTTGGGGCCTCCATGACATGCGTCATGCATGTGGGGCCCCCATGACATGCGCCATGCATGTGGGGCCCCGATGACATGCGGCATGCATGTGGGGCACCCATGACTTGCGCCATGCACGTGGGGCCCCTTTGACATGCGCCATGAATTTGGGGGCCCCATTACATGCGGCATGGACGTGGAGCCCCCATGACATGCGGCATGCATTTGGGCCCCCATTACATGCGGCATGCATTTGGGGCCTGCATAACATGCTGCATGCATTTGGGGTACCTGAGACATGTGGCATGCATTTGGGGCCCCCATTACATGCGGCATGCACATGGGGCCCCCATGACATGAGTCATGCATTTGGGGCCGCCATGACATGCGGCATGAATTTGGGGCCCCCATGACATGCGGCATGAGTTTGGATCCCCCATGACATGCGGCATGAACGTGGGGCCCCCATGATATGTGGCATGCATTTGGGGCCCCATGACATGCGGCATGCATGTGGAGCCCCCATGACATGCGGCATGCATGTGGGGCCCCATGACATGCAGCATGCACGTGGGGCCCCCATGACATGTGGAATGCACGTGAGGCCCCCATGACATGCGGCATACGCTTGGGGCCCCAATGACATGCGGCATGCGTTTGGGTCCCCCATGACATGTGATATGCATGTGGAGCCCCCATGACATGCGGCCTGCATTTGGGGCCCCCATGACATGCGGCATGCACGTGGGGCCCCCATGACATGCAACATGCATTTGGGGCCCCCATGTCATGCGGAATGCACGTGAGGCCCCCTTGACATGTGAAATGCATGTGGGGCCCCCATGACATGTGGAATGCCTGCGGGGCCCCCATGACATGAGGAATGCCTGCGGGGCCCCCATGACATGCGGCATGCATGCG
This sequence comes from Phyllobates terribilis, assembly GCF_046119375.1. Classification (NCBI taxonomy): domain Eukaryota; kingdom Metazoa; phylum Chordata; class Amphibia; order Anura; family Dendrobatidae; genus Phyllobates; species Phyllobates terribilis. Next base: position 333,553,214 of record NW_027362764.1, on the reverse strand, counting down.
GGGCCCCCAAGAAATGCGGCATGCACGTGAGGCCCCCATGATATGCGGCATGCATTTGGGGCCCCTATGACTTGAGGCATGCATTTAGGGCCCCCCTGACATGCGGCATGTATGTGGGGACTCATGAAATGCGCCATGCATGTGGGCTCCTATGACATGCGGCATGCACGCGGGGCCCCTATGACATGTGGCATGCATTTGGGGGCCCCATTACATGCGGCATGCACGTGGAGTCCCCATGACAAGCGGCATGCATTTGGGGCCCCCATGACATGCGGCATGCATGTGGGGACCCCATGACATGTGGCATGCATGTGGGGACCCCATGACATGCGGCATGCATTTGGGTGCCCCATGACATGCGGCATGCATGTGGGGCCCCCATGTCATGCGGAATGCACGTGAGGCCACCTTGACATGCGGCATGCATTTGGGTGAACCATGACATGCGGCATGCGTGTGGGGCCCCCATGTCATGCGGAATGCACGTGAGGCCACCTTGACATGCGGAATGCATGTGGGGCCCCCATGACATGCGGCATGCATGTGGGACCCCCATGACATGCGGCATGCATTTGAATCCCCCATTACATGCGGCATGCACGTGGGGCCCCCATAACATGCGGCATGCATTTGGGGCACCCATGACATGCGGAATGCCTGCGGGGCCCCCATGACATGCAATATGCATGTGGGGCCCTCATGACATGCGGCATGAATTTTGGTCCCCCAATACATGTGGCATGCACGTGGGGCCCCCATGATATGAGGCATGCATTTGGGGCCCCATTACATGCGGCATGCACGTGGAGCCCCCAAGACATGCGGCATGCATTTGGGGCCCCATGACATGCGCCATGCATGTGGGGCCCCTATGACATTCAGCATGCATGTGGCCCCTATGACATTCTGCATGCATTTGGGGCCCCTTTGACATGCGGAATACCTGCGGGACCCCCATGACATCCATTTGGGGCCTGCATAACATGCTGCATGCATTTGGGGTACCTGAGACATGCGGCATGCACGTGGGGCCCCATGACATGCTGCATGCATTTGGTGTGCCAGAGACATGTGGCATGCACGTGGGGCCCCTATGACATGCCGCATGCATTTGGGGCCCCCATGACATGCACCATGCATGTGGGGCCCCTATGACATGCGGCATGCATGTGGGGCACCCATGACTTGCACCATGCACGTGGGGCCCCTTTGACATGCGGCATGAATTTGGGTGCCCCATTACATGCGGCATGCACGTGGAGCCACCATGACATGCGGCATGCATGTGGGACCCCCATGACATGCGGCATGCATTTGAATCCCCCATTACATGCGGCATGCACGTGGGGCCCCCATGACATGCGGCATGCATTTGGAGCCCCCATGACATGCGGCATGCATGCGGGGCCCTCATGACATGCGTCATGAATTTGGGTCCCCAATACATGTGGCATGCACGTGGGGCCCCCATGACATGCGCCATGCATTTATGGCCCCCATGACATGCGGCATGCATTTGGATCCCCCATTACATGCTGCATGCACGTGGGGCCCCCATGACATGTGGCATGCATTTGGGGCCCCCATGTCATGCGGAATGCACGTGAGGCCACCTTGACATGCGGAATGCATGTGGGGCCCCCATGACATGCGGCATGCAAGTGGGGACCCCATGACATGCGGCATGCATTTGGGTGCCCCATGACATGCGGCATGCATGTGGGGCCCCCATGACATGCGGCATGCATGTGTGACCCCCATGACATGCGGCATGCATTTGAATCCCCCATTACATGTGGCATGCACGTGGGGCCCCCATGACATGCGGCATGCATGTGGGACCCCCATGACATGCGGCATGCGTTTGGGTTTCCCATGAAATGCGGCATGCACGTGGGGCCCCCATGACATGCGGCATGCATTTGGGGCACCCATGACATGCGCAATGCCTGCGGGGCCCCCATGACATGCAACATGCATGTGGGGCCCTCATGACATGCGGCATGAATTTGGGGCCCCCAATACATGTGGCATGCACGTGGGGCCCCCATGATATGAGGCATGCATTTGGGGCCCCATTACATGCGGCATGCACGTGGAGCCCCCAAGACATGCGGCATGCATTTGGGGCCCCCATGACATGCGCCATGCATGTGGGGCCCCTATGACATGCTGCATGCATCTGGGACCCCCATGACATGCGGCATCCATTTGGGGCCTGTATAACATGCTGCATGCATTTGGGGTACCTGAGACATGCGGCATGCACGTGGGGCCCCTATGACATGCCGCATGCATTTGGGGCCCCCATGACATGCACCATGCATGTGGGGCCCCTATGACATGCGGCATGCATGTGGGGCACCCATGACTTGCGCCATGCACGTGGGGCCCCTTTGACATGCGGCATGAATTTGGGTGCCCCATTACATGCGGCATGCATGTGGAGCCCCCATGACATGCGGCATGCATGTGGGACCCCCATGACATGCGGCATGCATTTGAATCCCCCATGACATGCGGCATGCATTTGGGGCCCCCATGACATGCGGCATGCATGCGGGGCCCTCATGACATGCGTCATGAATTTGGGTCCCCCAATACATGTCGCATGCACGTGGGGCCCCCATGACATGCGCCATGCATTTATGGCCCCCATGACATGCGGCATGCATTTGGGCCCCCATGACATGCGGCATGCATGTGGGACCCCCATGACATGCGTCATGCAATTGGATCCCCCATTACATGCTGCATGCAAGTGGGGCCCCCATGACATGCGCCATGCATGTGGGGCCCCTATGACATGCGGCATGCATGTGGGACCCCCTTGACATGCGGCATGCACGTGGGGCCCTATGACATGCGGCATGCATGTGGGGCCCCCATGACATGCCGCATACATTTGTGGCCCCCGTGACATGAGGCATGCACGTGGGGCCCCCATGACATGCGGCAAGCACGTGGGGCCCCAATGACATGCAGCATGTACGTTGGGCACCCATGACATGCGGCATGCATTTATGGCCCCCATGTCATGCGGCATGTATTTGGGGCCCCCATGACTTGAGGCATGCATGTGGGGCCCCCATGACATGCACCATGCATGTGGGGCCCCTATGACATGCTGCATGCATTTGGGGCCCCTATGACATGCTGCATGCATTTGGGGCCCCCATGACTTGAGGCATGCATTTGGGGCCCCCATGACATGCGGCATGCATGTAGGGCCCCCAAGAAATGTGCCATGCATGTGGTGCCCCTATGACATGCGGCATGCATTTGTGGGCCCCAAGACATGTGGCATGCACGTGGGGACCCCATGACATGCTGCATGCATTTGTGGCCCCCATGATATGCGGCACGCATTTGGGGCCCCCATGACATGCGGCATGCATGTGGGGCCCCCATGAAATAAGCCATGCATGTGGGGCCCCTATGACATGCGGCATGCATTTGTGGGCCCCAAGACATGCTGCATGCATTTGGGGGGCCCCATGACATGCGGCATGCACGTGGGGCCCCCATGATATGCGACATGCTTTTGGGGCCCCCATGATTGAGGCATGCATTTTGGGCCCCCTTGACATGCGGCATGCACATGGGGCCCCCAAGACAAGCGGCATGCACGTGGGGCCCCCATTAAATGCGGCATGCATTTAGGGCCCCCATGACATGCGGCATGCATTTGTGGCCCCCATGACATGCTGCATGCATGTGGGCCACCATGACATGCGCCATGCATATGGGGCCCCTATGACATGCGGCATGCAATTGGGGCCCCGATGACATGCGGCATGCATGTGGGGCACCCATGACATGCGCCATGTACGTGGTGCCCCTATGACATGCGGCATGCACGTGGGCCCCCAATGACATGAAGCATGCATGTGGGGCCCCCATGACATGCAGCATGCATGTAGGGCCCCCATGAAATGTGCCATGCATGTTTGGCACCTATGACATGCGGCATGCATTTGTAGGCCCCAAGACATGTGGCATGCACGTGGGGCCCCTATGACATGCGGCATGCATTTGATGGCCCCAAGACATGCTGCATGCATGTGGGGCCTCTATAACATGCGGCATGCTTGTGGGGCCCCCATGACATGCAGCATACATTTGGGGCCCCCGTGACATGCGGCATGCATTTGAGGCCCCCATGACATGTGGCATGCATTTGGGTCCCCAGGACATGTGGCATGCATTGGGGGCCCCCATGACATGCGGCATGAATGTGGGTCCCATGACATGTGGCATGCATTTGGGCCCCCATGACATGCAGCATGCATTTGGGGCCTGCATAACATGCTGCATGCATTTGGGGTACCTGAGAGATGCGGCATGCATGTGGGGCCCCTATGACATGCCGCATGCATTTGGGGCCCCCATTACATGCGGCATGCACATGGGGCACCCGTGACACGCGGAATACGCTTGGGGCCCCAATGACATGCGGCATGCATTTGGGCCCCCATGACATGTGGCATGCATTTGGGGCCTGCATAACATGCTGCATGCATTTGGGGTACCTGAGACATGCGGCATGCATTTGGGGCCCCAATGACATGCGGCATGCCTGTTGGGCCCCCATGACATGCGGCATGCATTTGGGGGCCCCATGACATGCGGCATGCACGTGGGGCCCTCATGACATGCAGCATGCATTTGGGGCCACTATGACATGCGGCATGCATTTGGGGCCCCCGTGACATGCGGAATGCCTGTGGGGCCCCCATGACATGCGGCATGAATTTGGGGCCCCAATACATGCGGCATGCACGTTGGGCCCCCATGACATGTGGCATGCATTTGGGTCCCCATGACATGCGGCATGCATGTGGGGCCCCCATGACATGTGGCATGCATTTGCGGGCCCCATGACATGTGTTATGCATGTGGGGCCCCTATGACATGCGTTATGCATTTGGATCCCCCATTACATGCTGCATGCAAGTGGGGCCCCCATGACATGCCGCATACATTTGTGGCACCGTGACATGAGGCATGCACGTGGGGCCCCCATGACATGCAACAAGCACGTGGGGCCCCAATGACATGCAGCATGTACGTTGGGCACCCATGACATGCGGCATGCATTTATGGCCCCCATGACATGCGGCATGCATTTGGGGCCCCCATGACTTGAGGCAAGCATGTGGGGCCCCCATGACATGCACCATGCATGTGGGGCCCCTATGACATGCTGCATGCATTTGGGGCCCCCAAGACTTGAGGCATGCATTTGGGGCCCCCATGACATGCGGCATGCATGTAGGGCCCCCATGAAATGTTCCATGCATGTGGGACCCCTGTGACATGTGGCATGCATTTGTGAGCCCCAAGACATGTGGCATGCACGTGGGGCCCCCATGACATGCTGCATGCATTTGTGGCCCCCATGATATGCGGCACGCATTTGGGGCCCCCATGACATGCGGCATGCATGTGGGGCCCCCATGAAATGAGCCATGCATGTGGGGCCCCTATGACATGCGGCATGCATTTGTGGGCCCCAAGACATGCTGTATGCATTTGGGGGGCCCCATGACATGCAGCATGCACGTGGGGCCCCCATGAAATGCGGCATGCATTTCGGGCCCCCATGACGTGCGGCATGCATTTAGGGCCCCCATGATATGCGGTATGCATGCGGCGCCCTCATGACATGCGGCATGCATTTGGGGCCCCCAATACATGCGGCATGCACGTGGGGCCCCCATGATATGCGGCATGCTTTTGGGGCCCCATGACTTGAGGCATGCATTTTGGGCCCCCATGACATGCGGCATGCACATGGGGCCCCCATTACATGCGGCATGCACATGGGGCCCCCATGACATGCGGCATACTCTTGGGGCCCCAATGACATGCGGCATGAGTTTGGATTCTCCATGACATGCGGCATGCACGTGGGGCCCCCATGACATGAGTCATGCATTTGGGGCCCCTGTGACACGCGGCATGCACGTGGGGCCCCCATGACATGCAACATGCATTTGTGGCCCCCATGTCATGCGGAATGCACGTGAGGCCCCCTTGACATGTGGAATGCATGTGGGGCCCTCATGACATGCGGCATGCATTTGGGGCCCCCATAACTTGAGGCATGCATTTGGGGCCCCCATGACATGCGGCTTGCAATTGGGGCCCCGGTGACATGCGGCATGCACGTGGGGCCCCCATGACATGCTGCATGCATTTGGTGTGCCCGAAACATGCGGCATGCACGTGGGGCCGCTATGACATGCCGCATGCATTTGGGGCCCCCATTACATGCGGCATGCACATGGGGCCCCCATGACATGCGGCATGCATGCGGGGCCCTCATGACATGCGGCCTGCATTTGGGGCCCCCATGACATGCGGCATGCATGCGGGGCCCTCATGACATGCGGCATGAATTTGAGGCCCCCATGACATGCGGAATGCATTTGGGCCCCCATGACAGTCGGCATGCATTGGGGGCCCCCATGACATGCGGCATGCATTTGGGGCCTGCATAACATGCTGCATGCATTTGGGGTACCTGAGACATGCGGCATGCACGTGGGGCCCCAATAAAATGCTGCATGCATTTGGGATGCCCGAGACATGCGGCATGCACGTGGGGCCCCTATGACATGCCGCATGCATTTGGGGCCCCCATGACATGCGGCATGCATGTGGGACCCCCATGAGATGCGGAATGCATTTGGATCCCTCATTACATGCTGCATGCAAGTGGGGCCGCCCATGACATGTGCCATGCATGTGGGGCCTCTATAACATGCGGCATGCTTGTGGGGCCCCCATTATATGCAGCATACATTTGGGGACCCCGTGACATGCGGCATGCACGTGGGGCCCCCATGATATGCAACATGCATTTGAATCCCCCATTACATGCGGGATGCACGTGGGGCCCCCATGACATGCGGAATTCCTTCGGGGCCCCCATGACATGTGGCATGCATGCGGGGCCCTCATGAAATGCGACATGAATTTGAGGCCCCTATGACATGCGGCATGCATTTGGGCCCCCATGACATGCGACATGCATTTGGGGACTGCATAACATGCCGCATGCATTTGGGGCCCCCATTACATGCGGCATGCACGTGGGCCCTACATAAAATGCTGCATGCATTTGGGATGCCCGAGACATGCGGCATGCACGTGGGGCCCCTATGACATGATGCATGCATATGGGCCCCCATGACATGCAGCATGCACGTGGGGCCCCTATGACATGACGCATGTATTTGGGCCCCTTTGAAATGCGGCATGCATGTGGGGCCCCCATGACATGCGCCATGCATGTGGGGCCTCTATAACATGCGGCATGCTTGTGGGGCCCCCATTATATGCAGCATACATTTGGGGACCCCGTGACATGCGGAATTCCTGCGGGGCCCCCATGACATGCGGCATGCATGCGGGGCCCTCATGACATGCGACATGAATTTGAGTCCCCCATGACATGCGGCATGCATTTGGTCCCCCATGACATGCGGCATGCATTTGGGGACTGCATAACATGCCGCATGCATTTGGGGCCCCCATTACATGCGGCATGCACGTGGGGCCCCATGAAATGCGCCATGCATGTGGGGCCCCTATGACATGCGGCATGCATTTGTGGGCTCCAACACATGCGGCATTCATTTGGGGCACCCATTACATGCGGAATGCCTGCGGGGCCCCCATGACATGCGGCATTCATTTGAATCCCCCATTACATGCGGAATGCCTGCGGGGCCCCCATGACATGCGGCATGCATGCGGGGCCCTCATGACATGCGGCATGAATTTGGGGCCGCCAATACATGCGGCATGTACGTTGGGCATTTATGGAACCCATGACATGCGGCTAGCATTTGGGCCCCCATTACATGCGGCATGCATGTGGGCCCCCCATGACATGCGGCATGCATTTGGGGGCCCCATGACATGCGGCATGCATGTGGGGCCCCCATGACATGCGGCATGCATTTGGGGCCCCCATGACATGTGGAATGCCTGCGGGGACCCCATGACATGCAGCATGCATGCAGGGCCCTCATGACATGCGGCATGAATTTGGGGCCCCCAATAAATGCGGCATGCACGTGAGGCCCGCGTGATATGCGGCATGGATTTGGGGCCCCCTTGACTTGAGGCGTGCTTTTGGGGCCTCCATGACATATGGCATGCATGTGGTGCCCTATGAAATGCGGCATGCATGCGGGGCCCTCATGACATGCGGCATGCATTTGGGGCCCCGATGACATGCGGCATGCATGTGGGGCCCCCTTGACATGCGACATTAATTTGGGGCCCCCATGACATGCGGCATGCATTTGGGGCCTCCATGACATGCGTCATGCATGTGGGGCCCCCATGACATGCGCCATGCATGTGGGGCCCCGATGACATGCGGCATGCATGTGGGGCACCCATGACTTGCGCCATGCACGTGGGGCCCCTTTGACATGCGCCATGAATTTGGGGGCCCCATTACATGCGGCATGGACGTGGAGCCCCCATGACATGCGGCATGCATTTGGGCCCCCATTACATGCGGCATGCATTTGGGGCCTGCATAACATGCTGCATGCATTTGGGGTACCTGAGACATGTGGCATGCATTTGGGGCCCCCATTACATGCGGCATGCACATGGGGCCCCCATGACATGAGTCATGCATTTGGGGCCGCCATGACATGCGGCATGAATTTGGGGCCCCCATGACATGCGGCATGAGTTTGGATCCCCCATGACATGCGGCATGAACGTGGGGCCCCCATGATATGTGGCATGCATTTGGGGCCCCATGACATGCGGCATGCATGTGGAGCCCCCATGACATGCGGCATGCATGTGGGGCCCCATGACATGCAGCATGCACGTGGGGCCCCCATGACATGTGGAATGCACGTGAGGCCCCCATGACATGCGGCATACGCTTGGGGCCCCAATGACATGCGGCATGCGTTTGGGTCCCCCATGACATGTGATATGCATGTGGAGCCCCCATGACATGCGGCCTGCATTTGGGGCCCCCATGACATGCGGCATGCACGTGGGGCCCCCATGACATGCAACATGCATTTGGGGCCCCCATGTCATGCGGAATGCACGTGAGGCCCCCTTGACATGTGAAATGCATGTGGGGCCCCCATGACATGTGGAATGCCTGCGGGGCCCCCATGACATGAGGAATGCCTGCGGGGCCCCCATGACATGCGGCATGCATGCGGGGCCCCCAAGAAATGCGGCATGCACGTGAGGCCCCCATGATATGCGGCATGCATTTGGGGCCCCTATGACTTGAGGCATGCATTTAGGGCCCCCCTGACATGCGGCATGTATGTGGGGACTCATGAAATGCGCCATGCATGTGGGCTCCTATGACATGCGGCATGCACGCGGGGCCCCTATGACATGTGGCATGCATTTGGGGGCCCCATTACATGCGGCATGCACGTGGAGTCCCCATGACAAGCGGCATGCATTTGGGGCCCCCATGACATGCGGCATGCATGTGGGGACCCCATGACATGTGGCATGCATGTGGGGACCCCATGACATGCGGCATGCATTTGGGTGCCCCATGACATGCGGCATGCATGTGGGGCCCCCATGTCATGCGGAATGCACGTGAGGCCACCTTGACATGCGGCATGCATTTGGGTGAACCATGACATGCGGCATGCGTGTGGGGCCCCCATGTCATGCGGAATGCACGTGAGGCCACCTTGACATGCGGAATGCATGTGGGGCCCCCATGACATGCGGCATGCATGTGGGACCCCCATGACATGCGGCATGCATTTGAATCCCCCATTACATGCGGCATGCACGTGGGGCCCCCATAACATGCGGCATGCATTTGGGGCACCCATGACATGCGGAATGCCTGCGGGGCCCCCATGACATGCAATATGCATGTGGGGCCCTCATGACATGCGGCATGAATTTTGGTCCCCCAATACATGTGGCATGCACGTGGGGCCCCCATGATATGAGGCATGCATTTGGGGCCCCATTACATGCGGCATGCACGTGGAGCCCCCAAGACATGCGGCATGCATTTGGGGCCCCATGACATGCGCCATGCATGTGGGGCCCCTATGACATGCAGCATGCATGTGGCCCCTATGACATTCTGCATGCATTTGGGGCCCCTTTGACATGCGGAATACCTGCGGGACCCCCATGACATCCATTTGGGGCCTGCATAACATGCTGCATGCATTTGGGGTACCTGAGACATGCGGCATGCACGTGGGGCCCCATGACATGCTGCATGCATTTGGTGTGCCAGAGACATGTGGCATGCACGTGGGGCCCCTATGACATGCCGCATGCATTTGGGGCCCCCATGACATGCACCATGCATGTGGGGCCCCTATGACATGCGGCATGCATGTGGGGCACCCATGACTTGCACCATGCACGTGGGGCCCCTTTGACATGCGGCATGAATTTGGGTGCCCCATTACATGCGGCATGCACGTGGAGCCACCATGACATGCGGCATGCATGTGGGACCCCCATGACATGCGGCATGCATTTGAATCCCCCATTACATGCGGCATGCACGTGGGGCCCCCATGACATGCGGCATGCATTTGGAGCCCCCATGACATGCGGCATGCATGCGGGGCCCTCATGACATGCGTCATGAATTTGGGTCCCCAATACATGTGGCATGCACGTGGGGCCCCCATGACATGCGCCATGCATTTATGGCCCCCATGACATGCGGCATGCATTTGGATCCCCCATTACATGCTGCATGCACGTGGGGCCCCCATGACATGTGGCATGCATTTGGGGCCCCCATGTCATGCGGAATGCACGTGAGGCCACCTTGACATGCGGAATGCATGTGGGGCCCCCATGACATGCGGCATGCAAGTGGGGACCCCATGACATGCGGCATGCATTTGGGTGCCCCATGACATGCGGCATGCATGTGGGGCCCCCATGACATGCGGCATGCATGTGTGACCCCCATGACATGCGGCATGCATTTGAATCCCCCATTACATGTGGCATGCACGTGGGGCCCCCATGACATGCGGCATGCATGTGGGACCCCCATGACATGCGGCATGCGTTTGGGTTTCCCATGAAATGCGGCATGCACGTGGGGCCCCCATGACATGCGGCATGCATTTGGGGCACCCATGACATGCGCAATGCCTGCGGTGCCCCCATGACATGCAACATGCATGTGGGGCCCTCATGACATGCGGCATGAATTTGGGGCCCCCAATACATGTGGCATGCACGTGGGGCCCCCATGATATGAGGCATGCATTTGGGGCCCCATTACATGCGGCATGCACGTGGAGCCCCCAAGACATGCGGCATGCATTTGGGGCCCCCATGACATGCGCCATGCATGTGGGGCCCCTATGACATGCTGCATGCATCTGGGACCCCCATGACATGCGGCATCCATTTGGGGCCTGTATAACATGCTGCATGCATTTGGGGTACCTGAGACATGCGGCATGCACGTGGGGCCCCTATGACATGCCGCATGCATTTGGGGCCCCCATGACATGCACCATGCATGTGGGGCCCCTATGACATGCGGCATGCATGTGGGGCACCCATGACTTGCGCCATGCACGTGGGGCCCCTTTGACATGCGGCATGAATTTGGGTGCCCCATTACATGCGGCATGCATGTGGAGCCCCCATGACATGCGGCATGCATGTGGGACCCCCATGACATGCGGCATGCATTTGAATCCCCCATGACATGCGGCATGCATTTGGGGCCCCCATGACATGCGGCATGCATGCGGGGCCCTCATGACATGCGTCATGAATTTGGGTCCCCCAATACATGTCGCATGCACGTGGGGCCCCCATGACATGCGCCATGCATTTATGGCCCCCATGACATGCGGCATGCATTTGGGCCCCCATGACATGCGGCATGCATGTGGGACCCCCATGACATGCGTCATGCAATTGGATCCCCCATTACATGCTGCATGCAAGTGGGGCCCCCATGACATGCGCCATGCATGTGGGGCCCCTATGACATGCGGCATGCATGTGGGACCCCCTTGACATGCGGCATGCACGTGGGGCCCTATGACATGCGGCATGCATGTGGGGCCCCCATGACATGCCGCATACATTTGTGGCCCCCGTGACATGAGGCATGCACGTGGGGCCCCCATGACATGCGGCAAGCACGTGGGGCCCCAATGACATGCAGCATGTACGTTGGGCACCCATGACATGCGGCATGCATTTATGGCCCCCATGTCATGCGGCATGTATTTGGGGCCCCCATGACTTGAGGCATGCATGTGGGGCCCCCATGACATGCACCATGCATGTGGGGCCCCTATGACATGCTGCATGCATTTGGGGCCCCTATGACATGCTGCATGCATTTGGGGCCCCCATGACTTGAGGCATGCATTTGGGGCCCCCATGACATGCGGCATGCATGTAGGGCCCCCAAGAAATGTGCCATGCATGTGGTGCCCCTATGACATGCGGCATGCATTTGTGGGCCCCAAGACATGTGGCATGCACGTGGGGACCCCATGACATGCTGCATGCATTTGTGGCCCCCATGATATGCGGCACGCATTTGGGGCCCCCATGACATGCGGCATGCATGTGGGGCCCCCATGAAATAAGCCATGCATGTGGGGCCCCTATGACATGCGGCATGCATTTGTGGGCCCCAAGACATGCTGCATGCATTTGGGGGGCCCCATGACATGCGGCATGCACGTGGGGCCCCCATGATATGCGACATGCTTTTGGGGCCCCCATGATTGAGGCATGCATTTTGGGCCCCCTTGACATGCGGCATGCACATGGGGCCCCCAAGACAAGCGGCATGCACGTGGGGCCCCCATTAAATGCGGCATGCATTTAGGGCCCCCATGACATGCGGCATGCATTTGTGGCCCCCATGACATGCTGCATGCATGTGGGCCACCATGACATGCGCCATGCATATGGGGCCCCTATGACATGCGGCATGCAATTGGGGCCCCGATGACATGCGGCATGCATGTGGGGCACCCATGACATGCGCCATGTACGTGGTGCCCCTATGACATGCGGCATGCACGTGGGCCCCCAATGACATGAAGCATGCATGTGGGGCCCCCATGACATGCAGCATGCATGTAGGGCCCCCATGAAATGTGCCATGCATGTTTGGCACCTATGACATGCGGCATGCATTTGTAGGCCCCAAGACATGTGGCATGCACGTGGGGCCCCTATGACATGCGGCATGCATTTGATGGCCCCAAGACATGCTGCATGCATGTGGGGCCTCTATAACATGCGGCATGCTTGTGGGGCCCCCATGACATGCAGCATACATTTGGGGCCCCCGTGACATGCGGCATGCATTTGAGGCCCCCATGACATGTGGCATGCATTTGGGTCCCCATGACATGTGGCATGCATTGGGGGCCCCCATGACATGCGGCATGAATGTGGGTCCCATGACATGTGGCATGCATTTGGGCCCCCATGACATGCAGCATGCATTTGGGGCCTGCATAACATGCTGCATGCATTTGGGGTACCTGAGAGATGCGGCATGCATGTGGGGCCCCTATGACATGCCGCATGCATTTGGGGCCCCCATTACATGCGGCATGCACATGGGGCACCCGTGACACGCGGAATACGCTTGGGGCCCCAATGACATGCGGCATGCATTTGGGCCCCCATGACATGTGGCATGCATTTGGGGCCTGCATAACATGCTGCATGCATTTGGGGTACCTGAGACATGCGGCATGCATTTGGGGCCCCAATGACATGCGGCATGCCTGTTGGGCCCCCATGACATGCGGCATGCATTTGGGGGCCCCATGACATGCGGCATGCACGTGGGGCCCTCATGACATGCAGCATGCATTTGGGGCCACTATGACATGCGGCATGCATTTGGGGCCCCCGTGACATGCGGAATGCCTGTGGGGCCCCCATGACATGCGGCATGAATTTGGGGCCCCAATACATGCGGCATGCACGTTGGGCCCCCATGACATGTGGCATGCATTTGGGTCCCCATGACATGCGGCATGCATGTGGGGCCCCCATGACATGTGGCATGCATTTGCGGGCCCCATGACATGTGTTATGCATGTGGGGCCCCTATGACATGCGTTATGCATTTGGATCCCCCATTACATGCTGCATGCAAGTGGGGCCCCCATGACATGCCGCATACATTTGTGGCACCGTGACATGAGGCATGCACGTGGGGCCCCCATGACATGCAACAAGCACGTGGGGCCCCAATGACATGCAGCATGTACGTTGGGCACCCATGACATGCGGCATGCATTTATGGCCCCCATGACATGCGGCATGCATTTGGGGCCCCCATGACTTGAGGCAAGCATGTGGGGCCCCCATGACATGCACCATGCATGTGGGGCCCCTATGACATGCTGCATGCATTTGGGGCCCCCAAGACTTGAGGCATGCATTTGGGGCCCCCATGACATGCGGCATGCATGTAGGGCCCCCATGAAATGTTCCATGCATGTGGGACCCCTGTGACATGTGGCATGCATTTGTGAGCCCCAAGACATGTGGCATGCACGTGGGGCCCCCATGACATGCTGCATGCATTTGTGGCCCCCATGATATGCGGCACGCATTTGGGGCCCCCATGACATGCGGCATGCATGTGGGGCCCCCATGAAATGAGCCATGCATGTGGGGCCCCTATGACATGCGGCATGCATTTGTGGGCCCCAAGACATGCTGTATGCATTTGGGGGGCCCCATGACATGCAGCATGCACGTGGGGCCCCCATGAAATGCGGCATGCATTTCGGGCCCCCATGACGTGCGGCATGCATTTAGGGCCCCCATGATATGCGGTATGCATGCGGCGCCCTCATGACATGCGGCATGCATTTGGGGCCCCCAATACATGCGGCATGCACGTGGGGCCCCCATGATATGCGGCATGCTTTTGGGGCCCCATGACTTGAGGCATGCATTTTGGGCCCCCATGACATGCGGCATGCACATGGGGCCCCCATTACATGCGGCATGCACATGGGGCCCCCATGACATGCGGCATACTCTTGGGGCCCCAATGACATGCGGCATGAGTTTGGATTCTCCATGACATGCGGCATGCACGTGGGGCCCCCATGACATGAGTCATGCATTTGGGGCCCCTGTGACACGCGGCATGCACGTGGGGCCCCCATGACATGCAACATGCATTTGTGGCCCCCATGTCATGCGGAATGCACGTGAGGCCCCCTTGACATGTGGAATGCATGTGGGGCCCTCATGACATGCGGCATGCATTTGGGGCCCCCATGACTTGAGGCATGCATTTGGGGCCCCCATGACATGCGGCTTGCAATTGGGGCCCCGATGACATGCGGCATGCACGTGGGGCCCCCATGACATGCTGCATGCATTTGGTGTGCCCGAAACATGCGGCATGCACGTGGGGCCGCTATGACATGCCGCATGCATTTGGGGCCCCCATTACATGCGGCATGCACATGGGGCCCCCATGACATGCGGCATGCATGCGGGGCCCTCATGACATGCGGCCTGCATTTGGGGCCCCCATGACATGCGGCATGCATGCGGGGCCCTCATGACATGCGGCATGAATTTGAGGCCCCCATGACATGCGGAATGCATTTGGGCCCCCATGACAGTCGGCATGCATTGGGGGCCCCCATGACATGCGGCATGCATTTGGGGCCTGCATAACATGCTGCATGCATTTGGGGTACCTGAGACATGCGGCATGCACGTGGGGCCCCAATAAAATGCTGCATGCATTTGGGATGCCCGAGACATGCGGCATGCACGTGGGGCCCCTATGACATGCCGCATGCATTTGGGGCCCCCATGACATGCGGCATGCATGTGGGACCCCCATGAGATGCGGAATGCATTTGCATCCCTCATTACATTCTGCATGCAAGTGGGGCCGCCCATGACATGTGCCATGCATGTGGGGCCTCTATAACATGCGGCATGCTTGTGGGGCCCCCATTATATGCAGCATACATTTGGGGACCCCGTGACATGCGGCATGCACGTGGGGCCCCCATGATATGCAACATGCATTTGAATCCCCCATTACATGCGGGATGCACGTGGGGCCCCCATGACATGCGGAATTCCTTCGGGGCCCCCATGACATGTGGCATGCATGCGGGGCCCTCATGAAATGCGACATGAATTTGAGGCCCCTATGACATGCGGCATGCATTTGGGCCCCCATGACATGCGACATGCATTTGGGGACTGCATAACATGCCGCATGCATTTGGGGCCCCCATTACATGCGGCATGCACGTGGGCCCTACATAAAATGCTGCATGCATTTGGGATGCCCGAGACATGCGGCATGCACGTGGGGCCCCTATGACATGATGCATGCATATGGGCCCCCATGACATGCAGCATGCACGTGGGGCCCCTATGACATGACGCATGTATTTGGGCCCCTTTGAAATGCGGCATGCATGTGGGGCCCCCATGACATGCGCCATGCATGTGGGGCCTCTATAACATGCGGCATGCTTGTGGGGCCCCCATTATATGCAGCATACATTTGGGGACCCCGTGACATGCGGAATTCCTGCGGGGCCCCCATGACATGCGGCATGCATGCGGGGCCCTCATGACATGCGACATGAATTTGAGTCCCCCATGACATGCGGCATGCATTTGGGCCCCCATGACATGCGGCATGCACGTGGGGCCCCATGAAATGCGCCATGCATGTGGGGCCCCTATGACATGCGGCATGCATTTGTGGGCTCCAACACATGCGGCATTCATTTGGGGCACCCATGACATGCACCATGCACGTGGGGCCCCTATGACATGTGGCATGCATCTGGGGGCCTCATTACATGCGGCATGCACGTGGAGACCCCCATGACATGCGGCATTCATTTGAATCCCCCATTACATGCGGAATGCCTGCGGGGCCCCCATGACATGCGGCATGCATGCGGGGCCCTCATGACATGCGGCATGAATTTGGGGCCGCCAATACATGCGGCATGTACGTTGGGCATTTATGGAACCCATGACATGCGGCTAGCATTTGGGCCCCCATTACATGTGGCATGCATGTGGGCCCCCCATGACATGCGGCATGCATTTGGGGCCCCCATGACATGTGGAATGCCTGCGGGGACCCCATGACATGCAGCATGCATGCAGGGCCCTCATGACATGCGGCATGAATTTGGGGCCCCCAATAAATGCGGCATGCACGTGAGGCCCGCGTGATATGCGGCATGGATTTGGGGCCCCCATGACTTGAGGCGTGCTTTTGGGGCCTCCATGACATATGGCATGCATGTGGTGCCCTATGAAATGCGGCATGCATGCGGGGCCCTCATGACATGCGGCATGCATTTGGGGCCCCGATGACATGCGGCATGCATGTGGGGCCCCCTTGACATGCGACATTAATTTGGGGCCCCCATGACATGCGGCATGCATGTTGGGCTCCCATGACATGCGGCATGCATTTGGGGCCTCCATGACATGCGTCATGCATGTGGGGCCCCCATGATATGCGCCATGCATGTGGGGCCCCGATGACATGCGGCATGCATGTGGGGCACCCATGACTTGCACCATGCACGTGGGGCCCCTTTGACATGCGCCATGAATTTGGGGGCCCCATTACATGCGGCATGCACGTGGAGCCCCCATGACATGCGGCATGCATTTGGGGCCCCCATGACATGCGGCATGCGTGTGGGGCCCCCATGACATGCGGCATTCATTTGGGCCCCCATTACATGCGGCATGCATTTGGGGCCTGCATAACATGCTGCATGTATTTGGGGTACCTGAGACATGAGGCATGCATTTGGGGCCCCCATTACATGCGGCATGCACATGGGGCCCCCATGACATGAGTCATGCATTTGGGGCCGCCATGACATGCGGCATGCATTTGGGGCCCCCATGACATGCCGCATGAGTTTGGATCCCCCATAACATGCGGCATGCACATGGGGCCCCCATGACATGAGTCATGCATTTGGGGCCGCCATGACATGCGGCATGCATTTGGGGCCCCCATGACATGCGGCATGCATGTGGGACCCCCATAACATGCAGCATGCTTTTGGATCCCCCTTACATGCGGCATGCACGTGTGGTCCCCATGAAATGCGGCATGCATTTTGGGCCCCAATGACATGCGGAATGCCTGCGGGGCCCCCATGACATACGGCATGCATGCGGGGCCCTCATGACATGCGGCATACATTTGGGGCCCCCAATATATGCGGCATGAACGTGGGGCCCCCATGATATGTGGCATGCATTTGGGGCCCCCATGACATGCGGCATGCATGTGGAGCCCCCATGACATGCGGCATGCATGTGGGGCCCCATGACATGCAGCATGCACGTGGGGCCCCCATGACATGTGGAATGCACGTGAGGCCCCCATGACATGCGGCATACGCTTGGGGCCCCAATGACATGCGGCATGCGTTTGGGTCCCCCATGACATGCGATATGCATGTGGAGCCCCCAAGACATGCGGCCTGCATTTGGGGCCCCCATGACATGCAACATGCATTTGGGGCCCCCATGTCATGCGGAATGCACGTGAGGCCCCCTTGACATGCGGCATGTATGTGGGGACTCATGAAATGCGCCATGCATGTGGGCTCCTATGACATGCGGCATGCACGTGGGGCCCCTATGACATGTGGCATGCATTTGGGGGCCCCATTACATGCGGCATGCACGTGGAGTCCCCATGACAAGCGGCATGCATTTGGGGCCCCCATGACATGCGGCATGCATGTGGGGACCCCATGACATGTGGCATGCATGTGGGGACCCCATGACATGCGGCATGCATTTGGGTGCCCCATGACATGCGGCATGCATGTGGGGCCCCCATGTCATGCGGAATGCACGTGAGGCCACCTTGACATGCGGAATGCATGTGGGGCCCCCATGACATGCGGCATGCATGTGGGGACCCCATGACATGCGGCATGCATTTGGGTGAACCATGACATGCGGCATGCATGTGGGGCCCTCATGTCATGCGGAATGCACGTGAGGCCACCTTGACATGCGGAATGCATGTGGGGCCCCCATGACATGCGGCATGCATGTGGGACCCCCATGACATGCGGCATGCATTTGAATCCCCCATTACATGCGGCATGCACGTGGGGCCCCCATGACATGCGGCATGCATTTGGGGCACCCATGACATGCGGAATGCCTGCGGGGCCCCCATGACATGCAACATGCATGTGGTGCCCTCATGACATGCGGCATGAATTTCGGTCCCCCAATACATGTGGCATGCACGTGGGGCCCCCATGATATGAGGCATGCATTTGGGGCCCCATTACATGCGGCATGCACGTGGAGCCCCCAAGACATGCGGCATGCATTTGGGGCCCCATGACATGCGCCATGCATGTGGGGCCCCTATGACATGCAGCATGCATGTGGCCCCTATGACATTCTGCATGCATTTGGGGCCCCTTTGACATGCGGAATACCTGCGGGACCCCCATGACATGCGGCATCCATTTGGGGCCTGCATAACATGCTGCATGCATTTGGGGTACCTGAGACATGCGGCAAGCACGTGGGGCCCCATGACATGCTGCATGCATTTGGTGTGCCAGAGACATGTGGCATGCACGTGGGGCCCCTATGATATGCCGCATGCATTTGGGGCCCCTATTACATGCGGCATGCACATGGGGCCCCCATGACATGCGGCATACTCTTGGGGCCCCAATGACATGCGGCATGCGTTTGGGTTTCCCATGAAATGCGGCATGCACGTGGGGCCCCCATGACATGCGGCATGCATTTGGGGCACCCATGACATGCGGAATGCCTGCGGGGCCCCCATGACATGCAACATGCATGTGGGGCCCTCATGACATGCGGCATGAATTTGGGGCCCCCAATACATGTGGCATGCACGTGGGGCCCCCATGATAGTAGGCATGCATTTGGGGCCCCATTAAATGCGGCATGCACGTGGAGCCCCCAAGACATGCGGCATGCATTTGGGGCCCCTATGACATGCGGCATGCATGTGGGGCACCCATGACTTGCACCATGCACGTGGGGCCCCTTTGACATGCGGCATGAATTTGGGTGCCCCATTACATGCATGTGGGGCCCCTATGACATGCTGCATGCATGTGGGACCCCCATGACATTCTGCATGCATTTGGGGCCCCTGTGACATGCGGAATACCTGCGGGACCCCCATGACATGCGGCATCCATTTGGGGCCTGCATAACATGCTGCATGCATTTGGGGTACCTGGGACATGCGGCATGCACGTGGGGCCCCATGACATGCTGCATGCATTTGGTGTGCCAGAGACATGTGGCATGCACGTGGGGCCCCTATGACATGCCGCATGCATTTGGGACCCCATGACATGCACCATGCATGTGGGGCCCCTATGACATGCGGCATGCATGTGGGGCACCCATGACTTGCACCATGCATGTGGGGCCCCTTTGACATGCGGCATGAATTTGGGTGCCCCATTACATGCGGCATGCACGTGGAGCCACCATGACATGCGGCATGCATGTGGGACCCCCATGACATGCGGCATGCATTTGAATCCCCCATTACATGCGGCATGCACGTGGGGCCCCCATGACATGCGGCATGCATGCGGGGCCCTCATGACATGCGTCATGAATTTGGGTCCCCAATACATGTGGCATGCACGTGGGGCCCCCATGACATGCGCCATGCATTTATGGCCCCCATGACATGCGGCATGCATTTGGATCCCCCATTACATGCTGCATGCACGTGGGGCCACCATTACATGTGGCATGCATTTGGGGCCCCCATGTCATGCGGAATGCACGTGAGGCCACCTTGACATGCGGAATGCATGTGGGGCCCCCATGACATGCGGCATGCAAGTGGGGACCCCATGACATGCGGCATGCATTTGGGTGCCCCATGACATGCGGCATGCATGTGGGGCCCCCATGACATGCGGCATGCATGTGTGACCCCCATGACATGCGGCATGCATTTGAATCCCCCATTACATGTGGCATGCACGTGGGGCCCCCATGACATGCGGCATGCATGTGGGACCCCCATGACATGCGGCATGCGTTTGGGTTTCCCATGAAATGCGGCATGCACGTGGGGCCCCCATGACATGCGGCATGCATTTAAGGCACCCATGACATGCGCAATGCCTGCGGGGCCCCCATGACATGCAACATGCATGTGGGGCCCTCATGACATGCGGCATGAATTTGGGGCCCCCAATACATGTGGCATGGACGGGGGTCCCCATGATATGAGGCATGCATTTGGGGCCCCATTACATGCGGCATGCACGTGGAGCCCCCAAGACATGCGGCATGCATTTGGGGCCCCCATGACATGTGCCATGCATGTGGGGCCCCTATGACATGCTGCATGCATCTGGGACCCCCATGACATGCGGCATCCATTTTCTGGCCTGTATAACATGCTGCATGCATTTGGGGTACCTGAGACATGCGGCATGCACGTGGGGCCCCATGACATGCTGCATGCATTTGGTGTGCCAGAGACATGTGGCATGCACGTGGGGCCCCTATGACATGCCGCATGCATTTGGGGCCCCCATGACATGCACCATGCATGTGGGGCCCCTATGACATGCGGCATGCATGTGGGGCACCCATGACTTGCGCCATGCACGTGGGGCCCCTTTGACATGCGGCATGAATTTGGGTGCCCCATTACATGCAGCATGCACGTGGAGCCCCCATGACATGCGGCATGCATGTGGGACCCCCATGACATGCGGCGTGCATTTGAATCCATGACATGCGGCATGCATTTGGGGCCCCCATGACATGCGGCATGCATGCGGGGCCCTCATGACATGCGTCATGAATTTGGGTCCCCCAATACATGTCGCATGCACGTGGGGCCCCCATGACATGCGCCATGCATTTATGGCCCCCATGACATGCGGCATGCATTTGGGCCCCAATGACATGCGGCATGCATGTGGGACCCCCATGACATGCGTCATGCAATTGGATCCCCCATTACATGCTGCATGCAAGTGGGGCCCCCATGACATGCGCCATGCATGTGGGGCCCCTATGACATGCGGCATGCATGTGGGACCCCCTTGACATGCGGCATGCACGTGGGGCCCCATGACATGCGGCATGCATGTGGGGCCCCCATGACATGCCGCATACATTTGTGGCCCCCGTGACATGAGGCATGCACGTGGGGCCCCCATGACATGCGGCAAGCACGTGGGGCCCCAATGACATGCAGCATGTACGTTGGGCACCCATGACATGCGGCATGCATTTATGGCCCCCATGTCATGCGGCATGTATTTGGGGCCCCCATGACTTGAGGCATGCATGTGGGGCCCCCATGACATGCACCATGCATGTGGGGCCCCTATGACATGCTGCATGCATTTGGGGCCCCTATGACATGCTGCATGCATTTGGGGCCCCCATGACTTGAGGCATGCATTTGGGGCCCCCATGACATGCGGCATGCATGTAGGGCCCCCAAGAAATGTGCCATGCATGTGGTGCCCCTATGACATGCGGCATGCATTTGTGGGCCCCAAGACATGTGGCATGCACGTGGGGCCCCCATGGCATTCTGCATGCATTTGTGGCCCCCATGATATGCGGCACGCATTTGGGGCCCCCATGACATGCGGCATGCATGTGGGGCCCCCATGAAATAAGCCATGCATGTGGGGCCCCTATGACATGCGGCATGCATTTGTGGGCCCCAAGACATGCTGCATGCATTTGGGAGGCCCCATGACATGCGGCATGCACGTGGGGCCCCCATGATATGCGACATGCATTTGGGGCCCCCATGATTGAGGCATGCATTTTGGGCCCCCTTGACATGCGCCATGCATGTTTGGCACCTATGACATGCGGCATGCATTTGTAGGCCCCAAGACATGTGGCATGCACGTGGGGCCCCTATGACATGCGGCATGCAATTGGGGCCCCGATGACATGCGGCATGCATGTGGGGCACCCATGACATGCGCCATGTACGTGGTGCCCCTATGACATGCGGCATGCACGTGGGCCCCCAATGACATGAAGCATGCATGTGGGGCCCCCATGACATGCGGCATGCATGTAGGGCCCCCATGAAATGTGCCATGCATGTTTGGCACCTATGACATGCGGCATGCATTTGTAGGCCCCAAGACATGTGGCATGCACGTGGGGCCCCTATGACATGCGGCATGCATTTGATGGCCCCAAGACATGCTGCATGCATGTGGGGCCTCTATAACATGCGGCATGCTTGTGGGGCCCCCATGACATGCAGCATACATTTGGGGCCCCCGTGACATGCGGCATGCATGTGGGGCCTCCATGACAAGCAGCATGCATTTGAATCCCCCATTACATGACGGATGCACGTGGGGCCCCCATGACATGCGGCATGCATTTGGGGCCCCCATGACATGCGGAATGCCTGCGGGGCCCCCATGACATGCGGCATGCATGCGGGGCCCTCATGACATGCGGCATGAATTTGAGGCCCCCATGACATGTGGCATGCATTTGGGTCCCCATGACATGTGGCATGCATTGGGGGCCCCCATGACATGCGGCATGAATGTGGGTCCCATGACATGCGGCATGCATTTGGGCCCCCATGACATGCGGCATGCATTTGGGGCCTGCATAACATGCTGCATGCATTTGGGGTACCTGAGAGATGCGGCATGCATGTGGGGCCCCTATGACATGCCGCATGCATTTGGGGCCCCCATTACATGCGGCATGCACATGGGGCACCCGTGACACGCGGCATACGCTTGGGGCCCCAATGACATGCGGCATGCATTTGGGCCCCCATGACATGTGGCATGCATTTGGGGCCTGCATAACATGCTGCATGCATTTGGGGTACCTGAGACATGCGGCATGCATTTGGGGCCCCAATGACATGCGGCATGCCTGTTGGGCCCCCATGACATGCGGCATGCATTTGGGGGCCCCATGACATGCGGCATGCACGTGGGGCCCTCATGACATGCAGCATGCATTTGGGGCCACTATGACATGCGGCATGCATTTGGGGCCCCCATTACATGCGGCATGCACGTGGTGCCCCCATGACATGCGGCATGCATTTGGGGCCC
Organism: Phyllobates terribilis; assembly: GCF_046119375.1. NCBI lineage: Eukaryota > Metazoa > Chordata > Amphibia > Anura > Dendrobatidae > Phyllobates > Phyllobates terribilis. The sequence continues at coordinate 333,529,020 of NW_027362764.1, read as the reverse complement.
ACATGACATGCGGAATGCCTGTGGGGCCCCCATGACATGCGGCATGAATTTGGGGCCCCAATACATGCGGCATGCACGTTGGGCCCCCATGACATGTGGCATGCATTTGGGCCCCCATGACATGCGGCATGCATGTGGGGCCCCCATGACATGTGGCATGCATTTGCGGGCCCCCATGACATGCGGAATGCCTGCGGGGCACCCATGACATGCGGCATGCATGCGGGGCCCTCATGACATGCGGCATGAATTTGAGGCCCCCATGACATGTGGCATGCATTTGCGGGCCCCATGACATGTGTTATGCACGTGGGGCCCCTATGACATGCGTTATGCATTTGGATCCCCCATTACATGCTGCATGCAAGTGGGGCCCCCATGACATGCCGCATACATTTGTGGCACCGTGACATGAGGCATGCACGTGGGGCCCCCATGACATGCAACAAGCACGTGGGGCCCCAATGACATGCATCATGTATGTTGGGCACCCATGACATGCGGCATGCATTTATGGCCCCCATGACATGCGGCATGCATTTGGGGCCCCCATGACTTGAGGCAAGCATGTGGGGCCCCCATGACATGCACCATGCATGTGGGGCCCCTATGACATGCTGCATGCATTTGGGGCCCCCAAGACTTGAGGCATGCATTTGGGGCCCCCATGACATGCGGCATGCATGTAGGGCCCCCATGAAATGTTCCATGCATGTGGGACCCCTATGACATGTGGCATGCATTTGTGAGCCCCAAGACATGTGGCATGCACGTGGGGCCCCCATGACATGCTGCATGCATTTGTGGCCCCCATGATATGCGGCACGCATTTGGGGCCCCCATGACATGAGGCATGCATGTGGGGCCCCCATGAAATGAACCATGCATGTGGGGCCCCTATGACATGCGGTATGCATTTGTGGGCCCCAAGACATGCTGCATGCATTTGGGGGGCCCCATGACATGCAGCAGGCACGTGGGGCCCCCATGAAATGCGGCATGCATTTCGGGCCCCCATGACATGCGGCATGCATTTAGGGCCCCCATGATATGCGGTATGCATGCGGCGCCCTCATGACATGCGGCATGCATTTGGGGCCCCCAATACATGCGGCATGCACGTGGGACCCCCATGATATGCGGCATGCTTTTGGGGCCCCATGACTTGAGGCATGCATTTTGGGCCCCCATGACATGCGGCATGCACATGGGGCCCCCATTACATGCGGCATGCACATGGGGCCCCCATGACATGCGGCATACTCTTGGGGCCCCAATGACATGCGGAATGAGTTTGGATTCTCCATGACATGCGGCATGCACGTGGGGCCCCCATGACATGAGTCATGCATTTGGGGCCACTGTGACACGCGGCATGCACGTGGGGCCCCCATGACATGCAACATGCATTTGGGGCCCCCATGTCATGCGGAATGCACGTGAGGCCCCCTTGACATGTGGAATGCATGTGGGGCCCTCATGACATGCGGCATGCATTTGGGGCCCCCATGACATGTGGAATGCCTGCGGGGCCCCTATGACATGTGGCATGCATTTGTGGGCCCCAAGACATGCGGCATGCATGTGGGGCACCAATGACATGCACCAGGCACGCGGAGCCCCTATGACATGCGGCATGAATTTTGGGCCCCCAATAAATGCGGCATGCACGTGAGGCCCCCATGATATGCGGCATGCATTTGGGGCCCCCATGACTTGAGGCATGCATTTGGGGCCCCCATGACATGCGGCATGAACATGGAGCCCCATGACAAGCGGCCTGCACGTGGGGCCCCCATGATATGCAGCATGCATGTGAGGCCCCCATGACAGGCGGCATGCATTTGGGGCCCCCATGACATGTGGCATGCATGTGGGACCCCCATGACATGCGGCATGCATGCGGGGCCCCCATGACATGCGGCATGCACATGGAGCCCCATGACAAGCGGCATGCACGTGGGGCCCCCATGATATGCAGCATGCATGTGAGGCCCCAATGACATGCGGCTTGCATTTATGGAACCCATGACATGTGGCAAGCATTTGGGCCCCCATGAAATGCGGCATGCATGTTGGGCCCCCATGACTTGCGCCATGCACGTGGGGCCCCTTTGACATGCGGCATGAATTTGGGGGCCCCATTACATGCGGCATGCATGTGGGGCCCCCATGACATGCGTCATGCATTTGGGCCCCCATGACATGCGGCATGCATGTGAGGCCCCTATGACATGCGGCATGCATTTGGGGCCTCCATGACATGCGGCATGCATTTGGGGGGCCCCATGACATGCGGCATGCACGTGTTGCCCCTTTGACATGCGTCATGAATTTGGGGGCCCCATTACATGCGGCATGCATGTGGGGCCCCCATGACATGCGTCATGCATTTGGGCCCCCATGACATGCGGCATGCATTTGGGGCCTGCATAACATGCTGCATGCATTTGGGGTACCTGAGACATGCGGCATGCACGTGGGGCCCCCATTACATGCGGAATGCATTTGGGGCCCCCATGACATGCAGAATGCCTGTGGGGCCCCCATGACATGCGCCATGCATTTGGGGTGCCCGAGACATGCGGCATGCACGTGGGGCCCCAATAACATGCTGCATGCATTTGGGGTGCCCGAGACATGCAGCATGCACGTGGGGACCCTATGACATGCCGCATGCATTTGGGGCCCCCATTACATGTGGCATGCACATGGGGCCCTCATGACATGCGGCATATGCTTGGGGCCCCAATGACATGCGGCATGAGTTCGGATCCCCCATGACATGTGGCATGCACGTGGGACCCCCATGACATGAGTCATGCATTTGGGGCAGCCATAACATCAGGCATGCATTTGGGCCCCCCATGAAATGCGGCATGCATGTGGGGCCCCCATGACATGTGGCATGCGTGTGGGGCCCCATGATATGCGGCATGCAGCTGGGGCCCCCAATACATGCGACATGCACGTTGGGCACCCATGACATGCGGCATGCATTTATGGCCCTCATGACATGCGGCATACATGTGGGGCCCCCATGACATGCGGCATGCATGTGGGGCCCCCATGACATGCGGCATGCATATGCCGGCCCCATGACATGTGTTATGCACGTGGGGCCCCTATGACATGCCGCATGCATTTGGACCCTCATGACATGCGGCATGCATGTGGGACCCCCATGACATGCGTCATGCATTTGGATCCCCCATTACATGCTGCATTCAATTGGTTCCCACATGACATGCGGCACGCATGTGAGCCCCCCATGACATGCGCCATGCATGTGGGGCCCCCATGACATGCGGCATGCATGTGGGACCCCCATGACATGCGGCATGCACGTTGGGCCCCCATGACATGCGGCATGCATGTGGGGCCCCCATGACATGCCGCATACATTTGTGGCCACCATGACATGAGGCATGCACGTGGGGCACCCATCACATGCGGCAAGCACGTGGGGCCCCAATGACATGCAGTATGTACGTTGGGCACCCATGACATGCGGCATGTATTTATGGCCCCCATGACATGCGGCATGCATTTGGGGCCCCCATGACTTGAGGCATGCAAGTGGGGCCCCCATGACATGCACCATGCATGTGGGGCCCCTATGACATGCTGCATGCATTTGGGGCCCCCATGACTTGAGGCATGCATTTGGGGCCCCCATGACATGCGGCATGCATGTAGGGCCCCCAAGAAATGTGCCATGCATGTGGTGCCCCTATGACATGCGGCATGCATTTGTGGGCCCCAAGACATGTGGCATGCACGTGGGGCCCCCATGACATGCTGCATGCATTTGTGGCCCCCATGATATGCGGCACGCATTTGGGGCCCCCATGACATGCGGCATGCATGTGGGGCCCCCATGAAATAAGCCATGCATGTGGGGCCCCTATGACATGCGGCATGCATTTGTGGGCCCCAAGACATGCTGCATGCATTTGGGGGGCCCCATGACATGCGGCATGCATTTGGGCCCCCATGACATGCTGCATGCATGTGGGGCACCATGACATGCGCCATACATGTGGGGCCCCTATGACATGCGGCATGCAATTGGGGCCCCGATGACATGCGGCATGCATGTGGGGCACCCATGACATGCGCATTGTACGTGGTGCCCCTATGACATGCGGCATGCACGTGGGGCCCCAATGACATGAAGCATGCACGTGGGGCCACCATGACATGCGGCATGCATGTAGGGCCCCCATGAAATGTGCCATGCATGTTTGGCACCTATGACATGCGGCATGCATTTGTAGGCCCCAAGACATGTGGCATGCACGTGGGGCCCCTATGACATGCGGCATGCATTTGTGGGCCCCAAGACATGCGGCATGCATGTGGGGCACCCATGACATGCGCCATGTACGTGGTGCCCCTATGACATGCGGCATGCACGTGGGCCCCTAATGACATGCGGCATGCACGTGGGGCCCCCATGACATGCAGCATGCATTTGAATCCCCCATTACATGACGGATGCACGTGGGGCCCCCATGACATGCGGCATGCATTTGGGGCCCCCATGACATGCGGAATGCCTGCGGGGCCCCCATGACATGCGGCATGCATGCGGGGCCCTCATGACATGCGGCATGAATTTGAGGCCCCCTTGACATGTGGCATGCATTTGTGTCCCCTTGACATGTGGCATGCATTGGGGGCCCCCATGACATGCGGCATGAATGTGGGTCCCATGACATGCGGCATGCATTTGGGCCCCCATGACATGCGGCATGCATTTGGGGCCTGCATAACATGCTGCATGCATTTGGGGTACCTGAGAGATGCGGCATGCATGTGGGGCCCCTATGACATGCCGCATGCATTTGGGGCCCCCATTACATGCGGCATGCACATGGGGCACCCGTGACGCGCGGCTTACGCTTGGGGCCCCAATGACATGCGGCATGCGTTTGGGTCCCCCATGACATGCGGCATGCATTTGGGGCCCCCATGACTTGAGGCATGCAAGTGGGGCCCCCATGACATGCACCATGCATGTGGGGCCCCTATGACATGCTGCATGCATTTGGGGCCCCCATGACTTGAGGCATGCATTTGGGGCCCCCATGACATGCGGCATGCATGTAGGGCCCCCAAGAAATGTGCCATGCATGTGGTGCCCCTATGACATGCGGCATGCATTTGTGGGCCCCAAGACATGTGGCATGCACGTGGGGCCCCCATGACATGCTGCATGCATTTGTGGCCCCCATGATATGCGGCACGCATTTGGGGCCCCCATGACATGCGGCATGCATGTGGGGCCCCCATGAAATAAGCCATGCATGTGGGGCCCCTATGACATGCGGCATGCATTTGTGGGCCCCAAGACATGCTGCATGCATTTGGGGGGCCCCATGACATGCGGCATGCATTTGGGCCCCCATGACATGCTGCATGCATGTGGGGCACCATGACATGCGCCATGCATGTGGGGCCCCTATGACATGCGGCATGCAATTGGGGCCCCAATGACATGCGGCATGCATGTGGGGCACCCATGACATGCGCATTGTACGTGGTGCCCCTATGACATGCGGCATGCACGTGGGGCCCCAATGACATGAAGCATGCACGTGGGGCCACCATGACATGCGGCATGCATGTAGGGCCCCCATGAAATGTGCCATGCATGTTTGGCACCTATGACATGCGGCATGCATTTGTAGGCCCCAAGACATGTGGCATGCACGTGGGGCCCCTATGACATGCGGCATGCATTTGTGGGCCCCAAGACATGCGGCATGCATGTGGGGCACCCATGACATGCGCCATGTACGTGGTGCCCCTATGACATGCGGCATGCACGTGGGCCCCTAATGACATGCGGCATGCACGTGGGGCCCCCATGACATGCAGCATGCATTTGAATCCCCCATTACATGACGGATGCACGTGGGGCCCCCATGACATGCGGCATGCATTTGGGGCCCCCATGACATGCGGAATGCCTGCGGGGCCCCCATGACATGCGGCATGCATGCGGGGCCCTCATGACATGCGGCATGAATTTGAGGCCCCCTTGACATGTGGCATGCATTTGTGTCCCCTTGACATGTGGCATGCATTGGGGGCCCCCATGACATGCGGCATGAATGTGGGTCCCATGACATGCGGCATGCATTTGGGCCCCCATGACATGCGGCATGCATTTGGGGCCTGCATAACATGCTGCATGCATTTGGGGTACCTGAGAGATGCGGCATGCATGTGGGGCCCCTATGACATGCCGCATGCATTTGGGGCCCCCATTACATGCGGCATGCACATGGGGCACCCGTGACACGTGGCTTACGCTTGGGGCCCCAATGACATGCGGCATGCGTTTGGGTCCCCCATGACATGCGGCATGCAGGTGGGGCCCCCATGACATGAGTCATGCATTTGGGGCCCCCGTGACATGCGGCATGCACGTGGGGCCCCGTTGACATGCTGCATGCATTTGGGGCACCCATGACTTGCACCATGCACGCGGGACCCCTTTGACATGCCGCATGAATTTGGGGGCCCCATTACATGCGGCATGCACGTGGAGCCCCCATGACATGCGGCATGCATTTGGGGCCCCATGACATGTGGCATGCATTTCAGGCCTGCATAACATGCTGCATGCATTTGGGGTACCTGAGACATGCGGCATGCATTTGGGGCCCCAATGACATGCGGCATGCCTGTTGGGCCCCCATGACATGCGGCATGCATTTGGGGGCCCCATGACATGCGGCATGCACGTGGAGCCCCCATGACATGCGGCATGCATTTGGGGCCCCATGACATGTGGCATGCATTTCAGGCCTGCATAACATGCTGCATGCATTTGGGGTACCTGAGACATGCGGCATGCATTTGGGGCCCCAATGACATGCGGCATGCCTGTTGGGCCCCCATGACATGCGGCATGCATTTGGGGGCCCCATGACATGCGGCATGCACGTGGGGCCCTCATGACATGCAGCATGCATTTGGAGCCACTATGACATGCGGCATGCATTTGGGGCCCCCATTACATGCGGCATGCACGTGGGGCCCCCATGACATGCGGCATGCATTTGGGGCCCACATGACATGCGGAATGCCTGTGGGGCCCCCATGACATGCGGCATGAATTTGGGGCCCCAATACATGCGGCATGCACGTTGGGCCCCCATGACATGTGGCATGCATTTGGGCCCCCATGACATGCGGCATGCATGTGGGGCCCCCATGACATGTGGCATGCATTTGCGGGCCCCCATGACATGCGGAATGCCTGCGGGGCACCCATGACATGCGGCATGCATGCGGGGCCCTCATGACATGCGGCATGAATTTGAGGCCCCCATGACATGTGGCATGCATTTGGGTCCCCATGACATGTGGCATGCATTGGGGGCCCCCATGACATGCGGCATGAATGTGGGTCCCATGACATGCGGCATGCATTTGGGCCCCCATGACATGCGGCATGCATTTGGGGCCTGCATAACATGCTGCATGCATTTGGGGTACCTGAGAGATGCGGCATGCATGTGGGGCCCCTATGACATGCCGCATGCATTTGGGGCCCCCATTACATGCGGCATGCACATGGGGCACCCGTGACACGCGGCATACGCTTGGGGCCCCAATGACATGCGGCATGCATTTGGGCCCCCAATGACATGCGGCATGCCTGTTGGGCCCCCATGACATGCGGCATGCATTTGGGGGCCCCATGACATGCGGCATGCACGTGGGGCCCTCATGACATGCAGCATGCATTTGGGGCCACTATGACATGCGGCATGCATTTGGGGCCCCCATTACATGCGGCATGCACGTGGGGCCCCATGACATGCCTCATGCATTTGGGGCCCCCATGACATGCGGAATGCCTGTGGGGCCCCCATGACATGCGGCATGAATTTGGGGCCCCAATACATGCGGCATGCACGTTGGGCCCCCATGACATGTGGCATGCATTTGGGTCCCTATGACATGCGGCATGCATGTGGAGCCCCCATGACATGTGGCATGCATTTGCGGGCCCCATGACATGTGTTATGCACGTGGGGCCCCTATGACATGCGTTATGCATTTGGATCCCCAATTACATGCTGCATGCAAGTGGGGCCCCCATGACATGCCGCATACATTTGTGGCAACGTGACATGAGGCATGCACGTGGGGCCCCCATGACATGCAACAAGCACGTGGGGCCCCAATGACATGCAGCATGCATTTGGATGCCCCATTACATGCGGCATGCACGTGGGGCCCACATGACAAGCGGCATGCATTTGGGGCCCCCATGACATGTGACATGCATGTGGGGCCCCAATGACATGCGGCATGCATGTGGGACCCCCATGACATGTGGCATGCATTTGAATCCCCCATTACATGCGGCATGCACGTGGGGCCCCCATGACATGCGGCATGCATTTGGGGCACCCATGACATGCGGAATGCCTTCGGGGCCCCCATGACATGCGACATGCATTTGGGACCCCCATGACATGCGGCATGCATTTGGATCCCCCATTACATGCTGCATGCACGTGGGGCCCCCATGACATGTGGCATGCATTTGGGGCCCCCATGTCATGCGGAATGCACGTGAGGCCACCTTGACATGCGGAATGCATGTGGGGCCCCCATGACATGCGGCATGCTTGTGGGGCCCCCATGACATGCGGCATGCATTTGGGGCACCCATGACATGCGGAATGCCTGCGGGGCCCCCATGACATGCAACATGCATGTGGGGCCCTCATGACATGCGGCATGAATTTGGGTCCCCCAATACATGTGGCATGCACGTGGGGCCCCCATGATATGAGGCATGCATTTGGGGCCCCATTACATGCGGCATGCACGTGGAGCCCCCAAGACATGCGGTATGCATTTGGGGCCCCATGACATGCGCCATGCATGTGGGGCCCCTATGACATGCGGCATGCATGTGGCCCCTATGACATTCTGCATGCATTTGGGGCCCCTTTGACATGCGGAATACCTGCGGGACCCCCATGACATGCGGCATCCATTTGGTACCTGAGACATGCGGCATGCACGTGGGGCCCCATGACATGCTGCATGCATTTGGTGTGCCAGAGACATGTGGCATGCACGTGGGGCCCCTATGACATGCCGCATGCATTTGGGGCCCCCATTACATGCGGCATGCAAATGGGGCCCCCATGACATGCGGCATACGCTTGGGGCCCCAATGACATGCGGCATGCGTTTGGGTTTCCCATGAAATGCGGCATGCACGTGGGGCCCCCATGACATGCGGCATGCATTTGGGGAACCCATGACATGCGAAATGCCTGCGGGGCCCCCATGACATGCAACATGCATGTGGGGCCCTCATGACATGCGGCATGCATTTGGGGCCCCATTACATGCGGCATGCACGTGTAGCCCCCAAGACATGCGGCATGCATTTGGGGCCCCCATGACATGCGGCATGCATTTGGGCCCCCATGACATGTGGCATGCATTTGGGGCCTGCATAACATGCTGCATGCATTTGGGGTACCTGAGACATGAGGCATGCATTTGGGGCCCCAATGACATGCGGCATGCATGTTGGGCCCCCTTGACATGCGGCATGCATTTGGGGGCCCCATGACATGCGGCATGCACGTGGGGCCCCCATGACATGCGGCATGCATTTGGGGCCCCCATGACATGCGGAATGCCTGTGGGGCCCCCATGACATGCGGCATGAATTTGGGGCCCCAATACATGCGGCATGCACGTTGGGCCCCCATGACATGTGGCATGCATTTGCGGGCCCCATGACATGTGTTATGCACGTGGGGCCCCTATGACATGCCGCATGCATTTGGGGCCCCCATGACATGCGGCATGCATGTGGGACCCCCATGACATGCGTTATGCATTTGGATCCCCCATTACATGCTGCATGCAAGTGGGGCCCCCATGACATGCCGCATACATTTGTGGCACCGTGACATGAGGCATGCACGTGGGGCCCCCATGACATGCGACAAGCACGTGGGGCCCCAATGACATGCAGCATGTACGTTGGGCACCCATGACATGCGGCATGCATTTATGGCCCCCATGACATGCGGCATGCATTTGGGGCCCCCATGACTTGAGGCAAGCATGTGGGGCCCCCATGACATGTACCATGCATGTGGGGCCCCTATGACATGCTGCATGCATTTGGGGCCCCCATGATATGCGGCACGCATTTGGGGACCCCATGACATGAGGCATGCATGTGGGGCCCCCATGAAATGAGCCATGCATGTGGGGCCCCTATGACATGCGGCATGCATTTGTGGGCCCCAAGATATGCTGCATGCATTTGGGGGGCCCCATGACATGCAGCATGCACGTGGGGCCCCCATGAAATGCGGCATGAATTTGGGGCCCCCATGACATGCGGCATGCATGCGGCGCCCTCATGACATGCGGAATGCATTTGGGGCCCCCAATACATGCGGCATGCACGTGGGGCCCCCATGATATGCGGCATGCATTTGGGGCCCCATGACTTGAGGCATGCATTTTGGGCCCCCATGACATGCGGCATGCACGTGGGGCACCCATTACATGCGGCATGCTTTTAGGGCCCCCTTGACATGCAACATGCATTTGGGGCCCCCATGACATGCGGCATGCACGTGGGGCCCCCATTACATGCGGCATGCATTTAGGGCCCCCTTGACATGCAACATGCATTTGGGGCCCCCATGACATGCGGCATGCATGTGGGACACCATGACATGCACCATGCATGTGGGGCCACATGATATGCGGCATGCAGTTGGGGCCCCCAATACATGCGGCATGCACGTTGGGCACCCATGACATGCGGCATGCATTTATGGCCCCCATGACATGCGGCATGCATTTGGGCCCCCATGACATGCGGCATGCATGTGGGCCCCATGACATGTGTTATGCATTTGCGGGCCCCATGACATGTGTTATGCACGTGGGGCCCCTATGACATGCCGCATGCATTTGGGGCCCCCATGACATGCGGCATGCATGTGGGACCCCCATGACATGCGTTATGCATTTGGATCCCCCATTACATGCTGCATGCAAGTGGGGCCCCCATGACATGCCGCATACATTTGTGGCACCGTGACATGAGGCATGCACGTGGGGCCCCCATGACATGCGACAAGCACGTGGGGCCCCAATGACATGCAGCATGTACGTTGGGCACCCATGACATGCGGCATGCATTTATGGCCCCCATGACATGCGGCATGCATTTGGGGCCCCCATGACTTGAGGCAAGCATGTGGGGCCCCCATGACATGTACCATGCATGTGGGGCCCCTATGACATGCTGCATGCATTTGGGGCCCCCATGATATGCAGCACGCATTTGGGGACCCCATGACATGAGGCATGCATGTGGGGCCCCCATGAAATGAGCCATGCATGTGGGGCCCCTATGACATGCGGCATGCATTTGTGGGCCCCAAGATATGCTGCATGCATTTGGGGGGCCCCATGACATGCAGCATGCACGTGGGGCCCCCATGAAATGCGGCATGCATTTGGGGCCCCCATGACATGCGGCATGCATTTATGGCCCCCATGACATGCGGCATGCATGCGGCGCCCTCATGACATGCGGAATGCATTTGGGGCCCCCAATACATGCGGCATGCACGTGGGGCCCCCATGATATGCGGCATGCATTTGGGGCCCCATGACTTGAGGCATGCATTTTGGGCCCCCATGACATGCGGCATGCACGTGGGGCACCCATTACATGCGGCATGCTTTTAGGGCCCCCTTGACATGCAACATGCATTTGGGGCCCCCATGACATGCGGCATGCACGTGGGGCCCCCATTACATGCGGCATGCATTTAGGGCCCCCTTGACATGCAACATGCATTTGGGGCCCCCATGACATGCGGCATGCATGTGGGACACCATGACATGCACCATGCATGTGGGGCCCCATGATATGCGGCATGCAGTTGGGGCCCCCAATACATGCGGCATGCACGTTGGGCACCCATGACATGCGGCATGCATTTATGGCCCCCATGACATGCGGCATGCATTTGGGCCCCCATGACATGCGGCATGCATGTGGGGCCCCCATGACATGCGGCATGCATTTGCGGGCCCCATGACATGTGTTATGCACGTGGGGCCCCTATGACATGCCACATGCATTTGGGACCCCCATGACATGCGTCATGCATTTGGATTCCCATGACATGCGGCATGCATGCGGGGCCCCCATGACATGCTCCATGCATGTTGGGCCCCTATGACATGCGGCATGCATTTGGAGGGCCCCATGACATGCGCAATGCATGTGGGGCCCCTATGACATGCGGCATGCAATTGGGGCCCCGATGACAAGCGGCATGCATGTGGGGCACCCATGACATGCGCCATGTACGTGGGGGCCCTATGACATGCGGCATGCATGCGGGGCCCCCATGACATGCTCCATGCATGTTGGGCCCCTATGACATGCGGCATGCATTTGGGGGGCCCCATGACATGCGGCATGCACGTGGGGCCCCCATGACATGACACATACATTTGTGGCCCTCGTGACATGAGGCATGCACGTGGGGCCCCCATGACATGCGGCAAGCACGTGGGGCCCCAATGACATGCAGCATGTACGTTGGGCACCCATGACATGCGTCATGCATTTATGGCCCCCATGACATGCGGCATGCATTTGGGCCCCCATGACATGCGGCAAGCACGTGGGGCCCCAATGACATGAAGCATGCACGTGGGGCCCCCATGACATGCGGAATGCCTGTGGGGCCCCAATGACACGCGGCATGCATGCGGGGCCCTCATGACATGCGGCATGCATTTGGGGCCCCCAATATATGCGGCATGCACGTGGGGCCCCCATGATATGTGGCATGCATTTGGGGCCCCCATGACTTGAGGCATGCATTTGTGGGCCCCAAGACACGTGGCATGCACGTGGGGCCCCCATGACATGCTGCATGCATTTGTGGCCGCCATGATATGTGGCACGCATTTGGGCCCCCATGGCATGCGGCAAGCACGTGGGGCCCCAATGACATGCAGCATGCACGTGGGGCCCCCATGACATGCGGAATGCATGTGAGGCCCCCATGAAATGTGGCATGCATTTGGGGCCCCCATGACATGCGGAATGCCTGCGGGGCCCCCATGACATGCGGCATACATGTGGGGCACCATGACATGCGCCATGCATGTGGGGCCCCTATTACATGCGGCATGCAATTGGGGCCCCATGACATGCGGCATGCACGTGGGGCCCCCATGAAATGCGGCATGCATTTGGGTCCCCCATGACATGCGGAATGCCTGCGGGGCCCCTTGACATGCGCCATGCATGTGGGGCCCCTATTACATGCGGCATGCAATTGGGGACCCATGACATGCAGCATGCATGCGGTGCCCTCATGACATGCGGCATGCATTTGGGGCCCCAATACATGCGGCATGCACGTGGGCCCCCATGATATGCGGCATGCATTTGGGGCCCCCATGACTTAAGGCATGAATTTGGGGCCCCCATGAAATGCGCCATGCATGTGGGGCCCCTATGAAATGCTGCATGCATTTGTGGGCCCCAAGACATGCGGCATGCATGTTGGGCCCTCATGACATGCGGCATGAATTTGGGGCCCCAATACATGCGGCATGCACGTGGGCCCCGATGACATGTGGCATGCATGTGGGGCACCCATGACATGCGCCATGCACGTGGGGCCCCTATGACATGTGGCATGCATTTGGGGGCCCCATTACATGCGGCATGCACGTGGAGCCCCCAAGACATGCGGCATGCATTTGGGGCCTGCATAACATGCTGCATGCATTTGGGGTACCTGAGACATGCGGCATGCACGTGGGGCCCCCATAAAATGCTGCATGCATTTGGAATGCCCGAGACATGCGGCATGCACGTGGGGCCCCCATAAATTGCTGCATGCATTTGGAATGCCCGAGACATGCGGCATGCACGTGGGGCCCCTATGACATGCCGCATGCATTTGGGGCCCCCATGACATGCAGCATGCATTTGGATCCCTCATTCCATGCTGCATGCAAGTTTGGCCCCCATGACATGCGGCATGCATGTGGACCCCCATGACATGCGCCATGCATCTGGTGCCCCTATGACATGCGGCGTGCACGTGGGACCCCCATGACATTCGGCATGTATGTGGGGCCCCTATGACATGCGGCATGCACGTGGGACCCCCATGACATTTGGCATGCATTTGGGGCCCCCATGACATGTGGAATGCCTGCGGGGCCCCCATGACATGCGGCATGCATGCGGTGGCCTCATGATATGCGCCGTGCATGAATTTGGGGCCCCCAATATAGGCAGCATGCACGTGGGGCCCCCATGATATGCGCCGTGCATGTGGGGCCCCTATGACATTCGGCATGCATTCGTGGGCCCCAAGACATGTGGCATGCATTTGGGGGCCCCACGACATACGTCATGCATGTGGGGCCCTCATGACATGCGGCATGCATTTGGGCCCCCATGACATGGGGCATGCATTTGGGGCCTGCATAACATGCTGCATGCATTTGGGGTACCTGAGACATGCGGCATGCACGTGGGGCCCCCATAAAATGCTGCATGCATTTGGGATGCCCGAGACATGCGGCATGCACCTGGGGCCCCATTTGGGGCCCCCATGACATGCGGCATGCATGTGGGACCCCCATGAGATGCAGCTTGCATTTCGATCCCTCATTACATGCTGCATGCAAGTGGGGCCCCCCATGACATGCAGCATGCATGTGGGACCCCCATGACATGCTGCATGCATTTGTGGCCCCCATGATATGCGGCACGCCTTTGGGGCCACCATGACATGAGGCATGCATGTGGGGCCCCTATGAAATGAGCCATGCATGTGGGGCCCCTATGACATTCGGCATGCATTTGTGGGCCCCAAGTCATGCTGCATGCATTTGGGGCCCCCATGACATGTGGCATGCATTTAGGGTCCCCATAACATGCGGCATGCATGCGTTGCCCTCATGACATGCGGCATGCATTTGGGGTCCCCAATACATGCGGCATGCAAGTGGGGCCGCCATGAAATGCGGCATGCATTTGGGGCCCCCATGACTTGAGGCATGCATTTTGGGCCCCCATGACATGCGCAATGCATGTGGGGCCCCTATGACATGCGGCATGCAATTGGGGCCCCGATGACAAGCGGCATGCATGTGGGGCACCCATGACATGCGCCATGTACGTGGGGCCCCTATGACATGCGGCATGCACGTGGGGCCCTCATGACATGCAGCATGCATTTGGGGCCACTATGACATGTGGCATGCATTTGGGCCCCCATGACATGTGGCATGCATTTGGGCCCCCATGACATGCGGAAAGCACGTGGGGCCCCAATGACATGAAGCATGCACGTGGGGCCCCAATGACATGAAGCATGCACGTGGGGCCCCCATGACATGCGGCATGCATGTGGAGCCCCCATGACATGCGGCCTGCATTTGGGGCCCCCATGACATGCGGCATGCATGCGGGGCCCTCATGACATGCGGCATGAATTTGATGCCCCCATGACATGCGGAATGCATTTGGGCCCCCATGACAGTCGGCATGCATTGGGGGCCCCCATGACATGCGGCATGCATTTGGGGCCTGCATAACATGCTGCATGCATTTGGGGTACCTGAGACATGCGGCATGCACGTGGGGCCCCAATAAAATGCTGCATGCATTTGGGATGCCCGAGACATGTGGCATGCACGTGGGGCCCCTATGACATGCCGCATGCATTTGGGGCCCCCATGACATGCGGCATGCATGTGGGACCCCCATGAGATGCGGCATGCATTTGGATCCCTCATTACATGCTGCATGCAAGTGGGGCCGCCCATGACATGCGCCATGCATGTGGGGCCTCTATAACATGCGGCATGCTTGTGGGGCCCCCATTATATGCAGCATAAATTTGGGGACCCCGTGACATGCGGCATGCACGTGGGGCCCCCATGACATGCAACATGCATTTGAATCCCCCATTACATGCGGGATGCACGTGGGGCCCCCATGACATGCGGCATGCATTTGGGGCCCCCATGACATGCGGAATTCCTTCGGGGCCCCCATGACATGTGGCATGCATGCGGGGCCCTCATGACATGCGACATGAATTTGAGGCCCCTATGACATGCGGCATGCATTTGGGCCCCCATGACATGCGGCATGCATTTGGGGACTGCATAACGTGCCGCATGCATTTGGGGCCCCCATTACATGCGGCATGCACGTGGGCCCCCCATAAAATGCTGCATGCATTTGGGATGCCCGAGACATGCGGCATGCACGTGGGGCCCCTATGACATGATGCATGCATTTGGGCCCCATGACATGCAGCATGCACGTGGGGTCCCTATGACATGACGCATGCATTTGGGCCCCTATGAAATGCGGCATGCATGTGGGGCCCCCATGACATGCGCCATGCATGTGGGGCCTCTATAACATGCGTCATGCTTGTGGGGCCCCCATTATATGCAGCATACATTTGGGGACCCCGTGACATGCGGAATTCCTGCGGGGCCCCCATGACATGCGGCATGCATGCGGGGCCCTCATGACATGCGACATGAATTTGAGTCCCCCATGACATGCGGCATGCATTTGGGCCCCCATGACATGCGGCATGCATTTGGGGACTGCATAACATGCCGCATGCATTTGGGGCCCCCATTACATGCGGCATGCACGTGGGGCCCCATGAAATGCGCCATGCATGTGGGGCCCCTATGACATGCGGCATGCATTTGTGGGCTCCAACACATGCGGCATTCATTTGGGGCACCCATGACATGCACCATGCACGTGGGGCCCCTATGACATGTGGCATGCATTTGGGGGCCTCATTACATGCGGCATGCACGTGGAGACCCCCATGACATGCGGCATTCATTTGAATCCCCCATTACATGCGGAATGTCTGCGGGGCCCCCATGACATGCGGCATGAATTTGGGGCCGCCAATACATGCGGCATGTACGTTGGGCATTTATGGAACCCATGACATGCGGCTAGCATATGGGCCCCCATTACATGCGGCATGCATGTGGGCCCCCCATGACATGCGGCATGCATTTGGGGGCCCCATGACATGCGGCATGCATGTGGGGCCCCCATGACATGCGCCATGCATTTGGGGCCCCCATGACATGTGGAATGCCTGCGGGGACCCCATGACATGCAGCATGCATGCAGGGCCCTCATGAAATGCGGCATGAATTTGGGGCCCCCAATAAATGCAGCATGCACGTGAGGCCCGCGTGATATGTGGCATGGATTTGGGGCCCCCATGACTTGAGGCGTGCTTTTGGGGCCTCCATGACATATGGCATGCATGTGGTGCCCTATGAAATGCGGCATGCATGCGGGGCCCTCATGACATGCGGCATGCATTTCGGGCCCCGATGACATGCAGCATGCACGTGGGGCCCCCATGACATGCGGAATGCATGTGAGGCCCCCATGAAATGTGGCATGCATTTGGGGCCCCCATGACATGCGGAATGCCTGCGGGGCCCCCATGACATGCGGCATACATGTGGGGCACCATGACATGCGCCATGCATGTGGGGCCCCTATTACATGCGGCATGCAATTGGGGCCCCATGACATGCGGCATGCACGTGGGGCCCCCATGAAATGCGGCATGCATTTGGGTCCCCCATGACATGCGGAATGCCTGCGGGGCCCCTTGACATGCGCCATGCATGTGGGGCCCCTATTACATGCGGCATGCAATTGGGGACCCATGACATGCAGCATGCATGCGGTGCCCTCATGACATGCGGCATGCATTTGGGGCCCCAATACATGCGGCATGCACGTGGGCCCCCATGATATGCGGCATGCATTTGGGGCCCCCATGACTTAAGGCATGAATTTGGGGCCCCCATGAAATGCGCCATGCATGTGGGGCCCCTATGAAATGCTGCATGCATTTGTGGGCCCCAAGACATGCGGCATGCATGTTGGGCCCTCATGACATGCGGCATGAATTTGGGGCCCCAATACATGCGGCATGCACGTGGGCCCCGATGACATGTGGCATGCATGTGGGGCACCCATGACATGCGCCATGCACGTGGGGCCCCTATGACATGTGGCATGCATTTGGGGGCCCCATTACATGCGGCATGCACGTGGAGCCCCCAAGACATGCGGCATGCATTTGGGGCCTGCATAACATGCTGCATGCATTTGGGGTACCTGAGACATGCGGCATGCACGTGGGGCCCCCATAAAATGCTGCATGCATTTGGAATGCCCGAGACATGCGGCATGCACGTGGGGCCCCCATAAATTGCTGCATGCATTTGGAATGCCCGAGACATGCGGCATGCACGTGGGGCCCCTATGACATGCCGCATGCATTTGGGGCCCCCATGACATGCAGCATGCATTTGGATCCCTCATTCCATGCTGCATGCAAGTTTGGCCCCCATGACATGCGGCATGCATGTGGACCCCCATGACATGCGCCATGCATCTGGTGCCCCTATGACATGCGGCGTGCACGTGGGACCCCCATGACATTCGGCATGTATGTGGGGCCCCTATGACATGCGGCATGCACGTGGGACCCCCATGACATTTGGCATGCATTTGGGGCCCCCATGACATGTGGAATGCCTGCGGGGCCCCCATGACATGCGGCATGCATGCGGTGGCCTCATGATATGCGCCGTGCATGAATTTGGGGCCCCCAATATAGGCAGCATGCACGTGGGGCCCCCATGATATGCGCCGTGCATGTGGGGCCCCTATGACATTCGGCATGCATTCGTGGGCCCCAAGACATGTGGCATGCATTTGGGGGCCCCACGACATACGTCATGCATGTGGGGCCCTCATGACATGCGGCATGCATTTGGGCCCCCATGACATGGGGCATGCATTTGGGGCCTGCATAACATGCTGCATGCATTTGGGGTACCTGAGACATGCGGCATGCACGTGGGGCCCCCATAAAATGCTGCATGCATTTGGGATGCCCGAGACATGCGGCATGCACCTGGGGCCCCATTTGGGGCCCCCATGACATGCGACATGCATGTGGGACCCCCATGAGATGCAGCTTGCATTTCGATCCCTCATTACATGCTGCATGCAAGTGGGGCCCCCCATGACATGCAGCATGCATGTGGGACCCCCATGACATGCTGCATGCATTTGTGGCCCCCATGATATGCGGCACGCCTTTGGGGCCACCATGACATGAGGCATGCATGTGGGGCCCCTATGAAATGAGCCATGCATGTGGGGCCCCTATGACATTCGGCATGCATTTGTGGGCCCCAAGTCATGCTGCATGCATTTGGGGCCCCCATGACATGTGGCATGCATTTAGGGTCCCCATAACATGCGGCATGCATGCGTTGCCCTCATGACATGCGGCATGCATTTGGGGTCCCCAATACATGCGGCATGCAAGTGGGGCCGCCATGAAATGCGGCATGCATTTGGGGCCCCCATGACTTGAGGCATGCATTTTGGGCCCCCATGACATGCGCAATGCATGTGGGGCCCCTATGACATGCGGCATGCACGTGGGGCCCTCATGACATGCAGCATGCATTTGGGGCCACTATGACATGTGGCATGCATTTGGGCCCCCATGACATGCGGCATGCATTTGGGCCCCCATGACATGCGGAAAGCACGTGGGGCCCCAATGACATGAAGCATGCACGTGGGGCCCCAATGACATGAAGCATGCACGTGGGGCCCCCATGACATGCGGCATGCATGTGGAGCCCCCATGACATGCGGCCTGCATTTGGGGCCCCCATGACATGCGGCATGCATGCGGGGCCCTCATGACATGCGGCATGAATTTGATGCCCCCATGACATGCGGAATGCATTTGGGCCCCCATGACAGTCGGCATGCATTGGGGGCCCCCATGACATGCGGCATGCATTTGGGGCCTGCATAACATGCTGCATGCATTTGGGGTACCTGAGACATGCGGCATGCACGTGGGGCCCCAATAAAATGCTGCATGCATTTGGGATGCCCGAGACATGTGGCATGCACGTGGGGCCCCTATGACATGCCGCATGCATTTGGGGCCCCCATGACATGCGGCATGCATGTGGGACCCCCATGAGATGCGGCATGCATTTGGATCCCTCATTACATGCTGCATGCAAGTGGGGCCGCCCATGACATGCGCCATGCATGTGGGGCCTCTATAACATGCGGCATGCTTGTGGGGCCCCCATTATATGCAGCATAAATTTGGGGACCCCGTGACATGCGGCATGCACGTGGGGCCCCCATGACATGCAACATGCATTTGAATCCCCCATTACATGCGGGATGCACGTGGGGCCCCCATGACATGCGGCATGCATTTGGGGCCCCCATGACATGCGGAATTCCTTCGGGGCCCCCATGACATGTGGCATGCATGCGGGGCCCTCATGACATGCGACATGAATTTGAGGCCCCTATGACATGCGGCATGCATTTGGGCCCCCATGACATGCGGCATGCATTTGGGGACTGCATAACGTGCCGCATGCATTTGGGGCCCCCATTACATGCGGCATGCACGTGGGCCCCCCATAAAATGCTGCATGCATTTGGGATGCCCGAGACATGCGGCATGCACGTGGGGCCCCTATGACATGATGCATGCATTTGGGCCCCATGACATGCAGCATGCACGTGGGGTCCCTATGACATGACGCATGCATTTGGGCCCCTATGAAATGCGGCATGCATGTGGGGCCCCCATGACATGCGCCATGCATGTGGGGCCTCTATAACATGCGTCATGCTTGTGGGGCCCCCATTATATGCAGCATACATTTGGGGACCCCGTGACATGCGGAATTCCTGCGGGGCCCCCATGACATGCGGCATGCATGCGGGGCCCTCATGACATGCGACATGAATTTGAGTCCCCCATGACATGCGGCATGCATTTGGGCCCCCATGACATGCGGCATGCATTTGGGGACTGCATAACATGCCGCATGCATTTGGGGCCCCCATTACATGCGGCATGCACGTGGGGCCCCATGAAATGCGCCATGCATGTGGGGCCCCTATGACATGCGGCATGCATTTGTGGGCTCCAACACATGCGGCATTCATTTGGGGCACCCATGACATGCACCATGCACGTGGGGCCCCTATGACATGTGGCATGCATTTGGGGGCCTCATTACATGCGGCATGCACGTGGAGACCCCCATGACATGCGGCATTCATTTGAATCCCCCATTACATGCGGAATGTCTGCGGGGCCCCCATGACATGCGGCATGCATGCGGGGCCCTCATGACATGCGGCATGAATTTGGGGCCGCCAATACATGCGGCATGTACGTTGGGCATTTATGGAACCCATGACATGCGGCTAGCATATGGGCCCCCATTACATGCGGCATGCATGTGGGCCCCCCATGACATGCGGCATGCATTTGGGGGCCCCATGACATGCGGCATGCATGTGGGGCCCCCATGACATGCGCCATGCATTTGGGGCCCCCATGACATGTGGAATGCCTGCGGGGACCCCATGACATGCAGCATGCATGCAGGGCCCTCATGAAATGCGGCATGAATTTGGGGCCCCCAATAAATGCAGCATGCACGTGAGGCCCGCGTGATATGTGGCATGGATTTGGGGCCCCCATGACTTGAGGCGTGCTTTTGGGGCCTCCATGACATATGGCATGCATGTGGTGCCCTATGAAATGCGGCATGCATGCGGGGCCCTCATGACATGCGGCATGCATTTCGGGCCCCGATGACATGCGGCATGCATGTGGGGCCCCCTTGACATGCGACATTAATTTGGGGCCCCATGACATGCGGCATGCATGTGGGGCTCCCATGACATGCGGCATGCATTTGGGGCCTCCATGACATGCGTCATGCATGTGGGGCCCCCATGACATGCGCCATGCATGTGGGGCCCCGATGACATGCGGCATGCATGTGGGGCACCCATGACTTGCGCCATGCACGTGGGGCCCCTTTGACATGCGCCATGAATTTGGGGGCCCCATTACATGCGGCATGCACGTGGAGCCCCCATGACATGCGGCATGCATTTGGGGCCCCCATGACATGCGGCATGCGTGTGGGGCCCCCATGACATGCGGCATGCATTTGGGCCCCCATTACATGCGGCATGCATTTGGGGCCTGCATAACATGCTGCATGCATTTGGGGTACCTGAGACATGAGGCATGCACATGGGGCCCCCATGACATGAGTCATGCATTTGGGGCCGCCATGACATGCGGCATGCATTTGGGGCCCCCATGACATGCGGCATGAGTTTGGATCCCCCATGACATGCGGCATGCACGTGGGGCCCCCATGACATGAGTCATGCATTTGGGGCCGCCATGACATGCGGCATGCATTTGGGGCCCCCATGACATGCGGCATGCATGTGGGACCCCCATAACATGCAGCATGCGTTTGGATCCCCCCTTACATGCGGCATGCACGTGTGGCCCCCATGAAATGCGGCATGCATTTTGGGCCCCAATGACATGCGGAATGCCTGCGGGGCCCCCATGACATACGGCATGCATGCGGGGCCCTCATGACATGCGGCATACATTTGGGGCCCCCAATATATGCGGCATGAACGTGGGGCCCCCATGATATGTGGCATGCATTTGGGGCCCCCATGACATGCGGCATGCATGTGGAGCCCCCATGACATGCGGCATGCATGTGGAGCCCCCATGACATGCGGCCTGCATTTGGGGCCCCCATGACATGCGGCATGCACGTGGGGCCCCCATGACATGCAACATGCATTTGGGGCCCCCATGTCATGCGGAATGCACGTGAGGCCCCCTTGACATGTGAAATGCATGTGGGGCCCCCATGACATGCGGCATGCATGCGGGGCCCCCAAGAAATGCGGCATGCACGTGAGGCCCCCATGATATGCGGCATGCATTTGGGGCCCCTATGACTTGAGGCATGCATTTGGGGCCCCCATGACATGCGGCATGTATGTGGGGACTCATGAAATGCGCCATGCATGTGGGCTCCTATGACATGCGGCATGCACGTGGGGCCCCTATGACATTTGGCATGCATTTTGGGAGCCCCATTACATGCGGCATGCACGTGGAGTCCCCATGACAAGCGGCATGCATTTGGGGCCCCCATGACATGCGGCATGCATGTGGGGACCCCATGACATGTGGCATGCATGTGGGGACCCCATGACATGCGGCATGTATTTGGGTGCCCCATGACATGCGGCATGCATATGGGGCCCCCATGTCATGCGGAATGCACGTGAGGCCACCTTGACATGCGGAATGCATGTGGGGCCCCCATGACATGCGGCATGCATGTGGGGACCCCATGACATGCGGCATGCATTTGGGGCACCCATGACATGCGGAATGCCTGCGGGGCCCCCATGACATGCAACATGCATGTGGGGCCCTCATGACATGCGGCATGAATTTCGGTCCCCCAATACATGTGGCATGCACGTGGGGCCCCCATGATATGAGGCATGCATTTGGGGCCCCATTACATGCGGCATGCACGTGGAGCCCCCAAGACATGCGGCATGCATTTGGGGCCCCCATGACATGCGCCATGCATGTGGGGCCCCTATGACATGCTGCATGCATGTGGGACCCCCATGACATTCTGCATGCATTTGGGGCCCCTGTGACATGCGGAATACCTGCGGGACCCCCATGACATGCGGCATCCATTTGGGGCCTGCATAACATGCTGTATGCATTTGGGGTACCTGAGACATGCGGCATGCACGTGGGGCCCCATGACATGCTGCATGCATTTGGCGTGCCAGAGACATGTGGCATGCACGTGGGGCCCCTATGACATGCCGCATGCATTTGGGGCCCCCATGACATGCACCATGCATGTGGGGCCCCTATGACATGCGGCATGCATGTGGGGCACCCATGACTTGCACCATGCACGTGGGGCCCCTTTGACATGCGGCATGCATTTGAATCCCCCATTACATGCGGCATGCACGTGGGGCCCCCATGACATGCGGCATGCATGCGGGGCCCTCATGACATGCGTCATGAATTTGGGTCCCCAATACATGTGGCATGCACGTGGGGCCCCCATGACATGCGCCATGCATTTATGGCCCCCATGACATGCGGCATGCATTTGGATCCCCCATTACATGCTGCATGCACGTGGGGCCCCCATGACATGTGGCATGCATTTGGGGCCCCCATGTCATGCGGAATGCACGTGAGGCCACCTTGACATGCGGAATGCATGTGGGGCCCCCATGACATGCGCCATGCATTTATGGCCCCCATGACATGCGGCATGCATTTGGGCCCCCATGACATGCGGCATGCATGTGGGACCCCCATGACATGCGTCATGCAACTGGATCCCCCATTACATGCTGCATGCAAGTGGGGCCCCCATGACATGCGCCATGCATGTGGGGCCCCTATGACATGCGGCATGCATGTGGGACCCCCTTGACATGCGGCATGCACGTGGGGCCCCATGACATGCGGCATGCATGTGGGGCCCCCATGACATGCCGCATACATTTGTGGCCCCCGTGACATGTGGCATGCACGTGGGGCCCCCATGACATGCGGCAAACACGTGGGGCCCCAATGACATGCAGCATGTACGTTGGGCACCCATGACATGCGGCATGCATTTATGGCCCCCATGTCATGCGGCATGTATTTGGGGCCCCCATGACTTGAGGCATGCATGTGGGGCCCCCATGACATGCACCATGCATGTGGGGCCCCTATGACATGCTGCATGCATTTGGGGCCCCTATGACATGCTGCATGCATTTGGGGCCCCCATGACTTGAGGCATGCATTTGGGGGCCCCATGACATGCGGCATGCATGTAGGGCCCCCAAGAAATGTGCCATGCATGTGGTGCCCCTATGACATGCGGCATGCATTTGTGGGCCCCAAGACATGTGGCATGCACGTGGGGCCCCCATGACATGCTGCATGCATTTGTGGCCCCCATGATATGCGGCACGCATTTGGGGCCCCCATGACATGCGGCATGCATGTGGGGCCCCCATGAAATAAGCCATGCATGTGGGGCCCCTATGACATGCGGCATGCATTTGTGGGCCCCAAGACATGCTGCATGCATTTGGGGGGCCCCATGACATGCGGCATGCACGTGGGGCCCCCATGATATGCGACATGCATTTGGGGCCCCCATGATTGAGGCATGCATTTTGGGCCCCCTTGACATGCGGCATGCACATGGTGCCCCCAAGACTTGCGGCATGCACGTGGGGCCCCCATTAAATGCGGCATGCATTTAGGGCCCCCATGACATGCGGCATGCATTTGTGGCCCCCATGACATGCTGCATGCATGTGGGGCACCATGACATGCGCCATGCATATGGGGCCCCTATGACATGCGGCATGCAATTGGGGCCCCGATGACATGCGGCATGCATGTGGGGCACCCATGACATGCGCCATGTACGTGGTGCCCCTATGACATGCGGCATGCACGTGGGCCCCCAATGACATGAAGCATGCATGTGGGGCCCCCATGACATGCGGCATGCATGTAGGGCCCCCATGAAATGTGCCATGCATGTTTGGCACCTATGACATGCGGCATGCATTTGTAGGCCCCAAGACATGTGGCATGCACGTGGGGCCCCTATGACATGCGGCATGCATTTGATGGCCCCAAGACATGCTGCATGCATGTGGGGCCTCTATAACATGCGGCATGCTTGTGGGGCCCCCATGACATGCAGCAAACATTTGGGGCCCCCGTGACATGCGGCATGCATGTGGGGCCCCCATGACAAGCAGCATGCATTTGAATCCCCCATTACATGACGGATGCACGTGGGGCCCCCATGACATGCGGCATGCATTTGGGGCCCCCATGACATGCGGAATGCCTGCGGGGCCCCCATGACATGCGGCATGCATGCGGGGCCCTCATGACATGCGGCATGAATTTGAGGCCCCCATGACATGTGGCATGCATTTGGGTCCCCATGACATGTGGCATGCATTGGGGGCCCCCATGACATGCGGCATGAATGTGGGTCCCATGACATGCGGCATGCATTTGGGCCCCCATGACATGCGGCATGCATTTGGGGCCTGCATAACATGCTGCATGCATTTGGGGTACCTGAGAGATGCGGCATGCATGTGGGGCCCCTATGACATGCCACATGCATTTGGGGCCCCCATTACATGCGGCATGCACATGGGGCACCCGTGACACGCGGCATACGCTTGGGGCCCCAATGACATGCGGCATGCATTTGGGCCCCCATGACATGTGGCATGCATTTGGGGCCTGCATAACATGCTGCATGCATTTGGGGCCACTATGACATGCGGCATGCACGTGGGGCCCTCATGACATGCAGCATGCATTTGGGGCCACTATGACATGCGGCATGCATTTGGGGCCCCCATTTCATGCGGCATGCATTTGGGGCCCCCATGACATGCGGAATGCCTGTGGGGCCCCCATGACATGCGGCATGAATTTGGGGCCCCAATACATGCGGCATGCACGTTGGGCCCCCATGACATGTGGCATGCATTTGGGTCCCCATGACATGCGGCATGCATGTGGGGCCCCCATGACATGTGGCATGCATTTGCGGGCCCCATGACATGTGTTATGCACGTGGGGCCCCTATGACATGCGTTATGCATTTTTATCCCCCATTACATGCTGCATGCAAGTGGGGCCCCCATGACATGCCGCATACATTTGTGGCACCGTGACATGAGGCATGCACGTGGGGCCCCCATGACATGCAACAAGCATGTGGGGCCCCAATGACATGCAGCATGTACGTTGGGCACCCATGACATGCGGCATGCATTTATGGCCCCCATGACATGCGGCATGCATTTGGGGCCCCCATGACTTGAGGCAAGCATGTGGGCCCCCATGACATGCACCATGCATGTGGGGCCCCTATGACATGCTGCATGCATTTGGGGCCCCCAAGACTTGAGGCATGCATTTGGGGCCCCCATGACATGCGGCATGCATGTAGGGCCCCCATGAAATGTTCCATGCATGTGGGACCCCTATGACATGTGGCATGCATTTGTGGGCCCCAAGACATGTGGCATGCACGTGGGGCCCCCATGACATGCTGCATGCATTTGTGGCCCCCATGATATGCGGCACGCATTTGGGGCCCCCATGACATGAGGCATGCATGTGGGGCCCCCATGAAATGAGCCATGCATGTGGGGCCCCTATGACATGCGGCATGCATTTGTGGGCCCCAAGACATGCTGCATGCATTTGGGGGGCCCCATGACATGCAGCATGCACGTGGGGCCCCCATGATATGCGGCATGCTTTTGGGGCCCCATGACTTGAGGCATGCATTTTGGGCCCCCATGACATGCGGCATGCACATAGGGCCCCCATTACATGCGGCATGCACATGGGGCCCCCATGACATGCGGCATACTCTTGGGGCCCCAATGACATGCGGCATGAGTTTGGATTCTCCATGACATGCGGCATGCACGTGGGGCCCCCATGACATGAGTCATGCATTTGGGGCCCCTGTGACACGCGGCATGCACGTGGGGCCCCCATGACATGCAACATGCATTTGGGGCCCCCATGTCATGGGGAATGCATGTGGGGCCCTCATGACATGCGGCATGCATTTGGGGCCCCCATGACATGTGGAATGCCTGCGGGGCCCCTATGACATGCGGCATGCATTTGTGGGCCCCAAGACATGCGGCATGCATGTGGGGCACCCATGACATGCACCAGGCACGCGGGGCCCCTATGACATGCGGCATGAATTTTGGGCCCCCAATAAATGCGGCATGCACGTGGGGCCCCCCTGATATGCGGCATGCATTTGGGGCCCCCATGACTTGATGCATGCATTTGGGGCCCCCATGACATGCGGCATGCATGTGGGGCCCCTTGAAATGCACCATGCACGTGGGGCCCCTATGACATGTGGCATGAATTTGGGGCCCCCAATAAATGCGGCATGCACGTGAGGCCCCCATGATATGCGGCATGCATTTGGGGCCCCCATGACTTGAGGCATGCATTTGGGGCCCCCAAGACATGCGGCATGAACATGGAGCCCCATGACAAGCGGCATGCACGTGGGGCCCCCATGATATGAAGCATGCATGTGAGGCCCCCATGACAGGCGGCATGCATTTGGGGCCCCCATGACATGTGGCATGCATGTGGGACCCCCATGACAAGCGGCATGCACGTGGGGCCCCCATGATATGCAGCATGCATGTGAGGCCCCAATGACATGCGGCTTGCATTTATGGAACCCATGACATGTGGCAAGCATTTGGGCCCCCATGAAATGCGGCATGCATGTTGGGCCCCCATGACTTGCGCCATGCACGTGGGGCCCCTTTGACATGCGGCATGAATTTGGGGGCCCCATTACATGCGGCATGCATGTGGGGCCCCCATGACATGCGTCATGCATTTGGGCCCCCATGACATGCAGAATGCCTGTGGGGCCCCCATGACATGCGCCATGCATTTGGGGTGCCCGAGACATGCGGCATGCACGTGGGGCCCCCATAACATGCTGCATGCATTTGGGGTGCCCGAGACATGCGGCATGCACGTGGGGCCCCTATGACATGCCGCATGCATTTGGGGCCCCCATTACATGTGGCATGCACATGGGGCCCTCATGACATGCGGCATATGCTTGGGGCCCCAATGACATGCGACATGAGTTTGGATCCCCAATGACATGTGGCATGCACGTGGGACCCCCATGATATGAGTCATGCATTTGGGGCAGCCATGACATCAGGCATGCATTTGGGCCCTCCATGAAATGCGGCATGCATGTGGGGCCCTCATGACATGTGGCATGCATGTGGGGCCCCATGATATGCGGCATGCAGCTGGGGCCCCCAATACATGCGACATGCACGTTGGGCACCCATGACATGCGGCATGCATTTATGGCCCTCATGACATGCGGCATACATGTGGGGCCCCCATGACATGCGGCATGCATGTGGGGCCCCCATGACATGCGGCATGCATATGCGGGCCCCATGACATGTGTTATGCACGTGGGGCCCCTATGACATGCCGCATGCATTTGGACCCTCATGACATGCGGCATGCATGTGGGACCCCCATGACATGCGTCATGCATTTGGATCCCCCATTACATGCTGCATGCAAGTGGGGCCCACATGACATGCGGCACGCATGTGGGCCCCCCATGACATGCGCCATGCATGTGGGGCCCCCATGACATGCGGCATGCATGTGGGACCCCCATGACATGCGGCATGCACGTGGGGCCCCCATGACATGCGGCATGCATGTGGGGCCCCCATGACATGCCGCATACATTTGTGGCCCCCATGACATGAGGCATGCACGTGTGGCACCCATCACATGCGGCAAGCACGTGGGGCCCCAATGACATGCAGTATGTACGTTGGGCACCCATGACATGCGGCATGTATTTATGGCCCCCATGACATGCGGCATGCATTTGGGGCCCCCATGACTTGAGGCATGCAAGTGGGGCCCCCATGACATGCACCATGCATGTGGGGCCCCTATGACATGCTGCATGCATTTGGGGCCCCTATGACATGCTGCATGCATTTGGGGCCCCCATGACTTGAGGCATGCATTTGGGGCCCCCATGACATGCGGCATGCATGTAGGGCCCCCAAGAAATGTGCCATGCATGTGGTGCCCCTATGACATGCGGCATGCATTTGTGGGCCCCAAGACATGTGGCATGCACGTGGGGCCCCCATGACTTGAGGCATGCATTTGGGGCCCCCATGACATGCGGCATGCATGTAGGGCCCCCAAGAAATGTGCCATGCATGTGGTGCCCCTATGACATGCTGCATGCATTTGGGGGGCCCCATGACATGCAGCATGCACGTGGGGCCCCATGATATGCGACATGCATTTAGGGCCCCCTTGACATGCGGCATGCATTTGGGGCCCCCATGACATGCTGCATGCATGTGGGGCACCATGACATGCGCCATGCATGTGGGGCCCCTATGACATGCAGCATGCAATTGGGGCCCCGATGACATGCGGCATGCATGTGGGGCACCCATGACATGCGCATTGTACGTGGTGCCCCTATGACATGCGGCATGCACGTGGGGCCCCAATGACATGAAGCATGCACGTGGGGCCCCCATGACATGCGGCATGCATGTAGGGCCCCCATGAAATGTGCCATGCATGTTTGGCACCTATGACATGCGGCATGCATTTGTAGGCCCCAAGACATGTGGCATGCACGTGGGGCCCCTATGACATGCGGCATGCATTTGTGGGCCCCAAGACATGCGGCATGCATGTGGGGCACCCATGACATGCGCCATGTACGTGGTGCCCCTATGACATGCGGCATGCACGTGGGCCCCCAATGACATGCGGCATGCACGAGGGGCCCCCATGACATGCAGCATGCATTTGAATCCCCCATTACATGACGGATGCACGTGGGGCCCCCATGACATGCGGCATGCATTTGGGGCCCCCATGACATGCGGAATGCCTGCGGGGCCCCCATGACATGCGGCATGCATGCGGGGCCCTCATGACATGCGGCATGAATTTGAGGCCCCCATGACATGTGGCATGCATTTGGGTCCCCTTGACATGTGGCATGCATTGGGGGCCCCCATGACATGCGGCATGAATGTGGGTCCCATGACATGCGGCATGCATTTGGGCCCCCATGACATGCGGCATGCATTTGGGGCCTGCATAACATGCTGCATGCATTTGGGGTACCTGAGAGATGCGGCATGCATGTGGGGCCCCTATGACATGCCGCATGCATTTGGGGCCCCCAATACATGTGGCATGCACGTGGGGCCCCCATGATATGAGGCATGCATTTGGGGCCCCATTACATGCGGCATGCACGTGGAGCCCCCAAGACATGCGGCATGCATTTGGGGCCCCCATGACATGCGCCATGCATGTGGGGCCCCTATGACATGCTGCATGCATCTGGGACCCCCATGACATGCGGCATCCATTTGGGGCCTGTATAACATGCTGCATGCATTTGGGGTACCTGAGACATGCGGCATGCACGTGGGGCCCCTATGACATGCCGCATGCATTTGGGGCCCCCATGACATGCACCATGCATGTGGGGCCCCTATGACATGCGGCATGCATGTGGGGCACCCATGACTTGCGCCATGCACGTGGGGCCCCTTTGACATGCGGCATGAATTTGGGTGCCCCATTACATGCGGCATGCATGTGGAGCCCCCATGACATGCGGCATGCATGTGGGACCCCCATGACATGCGGCATGCATTTGAATCCCCCATGACATGCGGCATGCATTTGGGGCCCCCATGACATGCGGCATGCATGCGGGGCCCTCATGACATGCGTCATGAATTTGGGTCCCCCAATACATGTCGCATGCACGTGGGGCCCCCATGACATGCGCCATGCATTTATGGCCCCCATGACATGCGGCATGCATTTGGGCCCCCATGACATGCGGCATGCATGTGGGACCCCCATGACATGCGTCATGCAATTGGATCCCCCATTACATGCTGCATGCAAGTGGGGCCCCCATGACATGCGCCATGCATGTGGGGCCCCTATGACATGCGGCATGCATGTGGGACCCCCTTGACATGCGGCATGCACGTGGGGCCCTATGACATGCGGCATGCATGTGGGGCCCCCATGACATGCCGCATCCATTTGTGGCCCCCGTGACATGAGGCATGCACGTGGGGCCCCCATGACATGCGGCAAGCACGTGGGGCCCCAAAGACATGCAGCATGTACGTTGGGCACCCATGACATGCGGCATGCATTTATGGCCCCCATGTCATGCGGCATGTATTTGGGGCCCCCATGACTTGAGGCATGCATGTGGGGCCCCCATGACATGCACCATGCATGTGGGGCCCCTATGACATGCTGCATGCATTTGGGGCCCCTATGACATGCTGCATGCATTTGGGGCCCCCATGACTTGAGGCATGCATTTGGGGCCCCCATGACATGCGGCATGCATGTAGGGCCCCCAAGAAATGTGCCATGCATGTGGTGCCCCTATGACATGCGGCATGCATTTGTGGGCCCCAAGACATGTGGCATGCACGTGGGGACCCCATGACATGCTGCATGCATTTGTGGCCCCCATGATATGCGGCACGCATTTGGGGCCCCCATGACATGCGGCATGCATGTGGGGCCCCCATGAAATAAGCCATGCATGTGGGGCCCCTATGACATGCGGCATGCATTTGTGGGCCCCAAGACATGCTGCATGCATTTGGGGGGCCCCATGACATGCGGCATGCACGTGGGGCCCCCATGATATGCGACATGCTTTTGGGGCCCCCATGATTGAGGCATGCATTTTGGGCCCCCTTGACATGCGGCATGCACATGGGGCCCCCAAGACAAGCGGCATGCACGTGGGGCCCCCATTAAATGCGGCATGCATTTAGGGCCCCCATGACATGCGGCATGCATTTGTGGCCCCCATGACATGCTGCATGCATGTGGGCCACCATGACATGCGCCATGCATATGGGGCCCCTATGACATGCGGCATGCAATTGGGGCCCCGATGACATGCGGCATGCATGTGGGGCACCCATGACATGCGCCATGTACGTGGTGCCCCTATGACATGCGGCATGCACGTGGGCCCCCAATGACATGAAGCATGCATGTGGGGCCCCCATGACATGCAGCATGCATGTAGGGCCCCCATGAAATGTGCCATGCATGTTTGGCACCTATGACATGCGGCATGCATTTGTAGGCCCCAAGACATGTGGCATGCACGTGGGGCCCCTATGACATGCGGCATGCATTTGATGGCCCCAAGACATGCTGCATGCATGTGGGGCCTCTATAACATGCGGCATGCTTGTGGGGCCCCCATGACATGCAGCATACATTTGGGGCCCCCGTGACATGCGGCATGCATTTGAGGCCCCCATGACATGTGGCATGCATTTGGGTCCCCATGACATGTGGCATGCATTGGGGGCCCCCATGACATGCGGCATGAATGTGGGTCCCATGACATGTGGCATGCATTTGGGCCCCCATGACATGCAGCATGCATTTGGGGCCTGCATAACATGCTGCATGCATTTGGGGTACCTGAGAGATGCGGCATGCATGTGGGGCCCCTATGACATGCCGCATGCATTTGGGGCCCCCATTACATGCGGCATGCACATGGGGCACCCGTGACACGCGGCATACGCTTGGGGCCCCAATGACATGCGGCATGCATTTGGGCCCCCATGACATGTGGCATGCATTTGGGGCCTGCATAACATGCTGCATGCATTTGGGGTACCTGAGACATGCGGCATGCATTTGGGGCCCCAATGACATGCGGCATGCCTGTTGGGCCCCCATGACATGCGGCATGCATTTGGGGGCCCCATGACATGCGGCATGCACGTGGGGCCCTCATGACATGCAGCATGCATTTGGGGCCACTATGACATGCGGCATGCATTTGGGGCCCCCGTGACATGCGGAATGCCTGTGGGGCCCCCATGACATGCGGCATGAATTTGGGGCCCCAATACATGCGGCATGCACGTTGGGCCCCCATGACATGTGGCATGCATTTGGGTCCCCATGACATGCGGCATGCATGTGGGGCCCCCATGACATGTGGCATGCATTTGCGGGCCCCATGACATGTGTTATGCATGTGGGGCCCCTATGACATGCGTTATGCATTTGGATCCCCCATTACATGCTGCATGCAAGTGGGGCCCCCATGACATGCCGCATACATTTGTGGCACCGTGACATGAGGCATGCACGTGGGGCCCCCATGACATGCAACAAGCACGTGGGGCCCCAATGACATGCAGCATGTACGTTGGGCACCCATGACATGCGGCATGCATTTATGGCCCCCATGACATGCGGCATGCATTTGGGGCCCCCATGACTTGAGGCAAGCATGTGGGGCCCCCATGACATGCACCATGCATGTGGGGCCCCTATGACATGCTGCATGCATTTGGGGCCCCCAAGACTTGAGGCATGCATTTGGGGCCCCCATGACATGCGGCATGCATGTAGGGCCCCCATGAAATGTTCCATGCATGTGGGACCCCTGTGACATGTGGCATGCATTTGTGAGCCCCAAGACATGTGGCATGCACGTGGGGCCCCCATGACATGCTACATGCATTTGTGGCCCCCATGATATGCGGCACGCATTTGGGGCCCCCATGACATGCGGCATGCATGTGGGGCCCCCATGAAATGAGCCATGCATGTGGGGCCCCTATGACATGCGGCATGCATTTGTGGGCCCCAAGACATGCTGTATGCATTTGGGGGGCCCCATGACATGCAGCATGCACGTGGGGCCCCCATGAAATGCGGCATGCATTTCGGGCCCCCATGACGTGCGGCATGCATTTAGGGCCCCCATGATATGCGGTATGCATGCGGCGCCCTCATGACATGCGGCATGCATTTGGGGCCCCCAATACATGCGGCATGCACGTGGGGCCCCCATGATATGCGGCATGCTTTTGGGGCCCCATGACTTGAGGCATGCATTTTGGGCCCCCATGACATGCGGCATGCACATGGGGCCCCCATTACATGCGGCATGCACATGGGGCCCCCATGACATGCGGCATACTCTTGGGGCCCCAATGACATGCGGCATGAGTTTGGATTCTCCATGACATGCGGCATGCACGTGGGGCCCCCATGACATGAGTCATGCATTTGGGGCCCCTGTGACACGCGGCATGCACGTGGGGCCCCCATGACATGCAACATGCATTTGGGGCCCCCATGTCATGCGGAATGCACGTGAGGCCCCCTTGACATGTGGAATGCATGTGGGGCCCTCATGACATGCGGCATGCATTTGGGGCCCCCATGACTTGAGGCATGCATTTGGGGCCCCCATGACATGCGGCTTGCAATTGGGGCCCCGATGACATGCGGCATGCACGTGGGGCCCCCATGACATGCTGCATGCATTTGGTGTGCCCGAAACATGCGGCATGCACGTGGGGCCGCTATGACATGCCGCATGCATTTGGGGCCCCCATTACATGCGGCATGCACATGGGGCCCCCATGACATGCGGCATGCATGCGGGGCCCTCATGACATGCGGCCTGCATTTGGGGCCCCCATGACATGCGGCATGCATGCGGGGCCCTCATGACATGCGGCATGAATTTGAGGCCCCCATGACATGCGGAATGCATTTGGGCCCCCATGACAGTCGGCATGCATTGGGGGCCCCCATGACATGCGACATGCATTTGGGGCCTGCATAACATGCTGCATGCATTTGGGGTACCTGAGACATGCGGCATGCACGTGGGGCCCCAATAAAATGCTGCATGCATTTGGGATGCCCGAGACATGCGGCATGCACGTGGGGCCCCTATGACATGCCGCATGCATTTGGGGCCCCCATGACATGCGGCATGCATGTGGGACCCCCATGAGATGCGGAATGCATTTGGATCCCTCATTACATGCTGCATGCAAGTGGGGCCGCCCATGACATGTGCCATGCATGTGGGGCCTCTATAACATGCGGCATGCTTGTGGGGCCCCCATTATATGCAGCATACATTTGGGGACCCCGTGACATGCGGCATGCACGTGGGGCCCCCATGATATGCAACATGCATTTGAATCCCCCATTACATGCGGGATGCACGTGGGGCCCCCATGACATGCGGAATTCCTTCGGGGCCCCCATGACATGTGGCATGCATGCGGGGCCCTCATGAAATGCGACATGAATTTGAGGCCCCTATGACATGCGGCATGCATTTGGGCCCCCATGACATGCGACATGCATTTGGGGACTGCATAACATGCCGCATGCATTTGGGGCCCCCATTACATGCGGCATGCACGTGGGCCCTACATAAAATGCTGCATGCATTTGGGATGCCCGAGACATGCGGCATGCACGTGGGGCCCCTATGACATGATGCATGCATATGGGCCCCCATGACATGCAGCATGCACGTGGGGCCCCTATGACATGACGCATGTATTTGGGCCCCTTTGAAATGCGGCATGCATGTGGGGCCCCCATGACATGCGCCATGCATGTGGGGCCTCTATAACATGCGGCATGCTTGTGGGGCCCCCATTATATGCAGCATACATTTGGGGACCCCGTGACATGCGGAATTCCTGCGGGGCCCCCATGACATGCGGCATGCATGCGGGGCCCTCATGACATGCGACATGAATTTGAGTCCCCCATGACATGCGGCATGCATTTGGGCCCCCATGACATGCGGCATGCACGTGGGGCCCCATGAAATGCGCCATGCATGTGGGGCCCCTATGACATGCGGCATGCATTTGTGGGCTCCAACACATGCGGCATTCATTTGGGGCACCCATGACATGCACCATGCACGTGGGGCCCCTATGACATGTGGCATGCATCTGGGGGCCTCATTACATGCGGCATGCACGTGGAGACCCCCATGACATGCGGCATTCATTTGAATCCCCCATTACATGCGGAATGCCTGCGGGGCCCCCATGACATGCGGCATGCATGCGGGGCCCTCATGACATGCGGCATGAATTTGGGGCCGCCAATACATGCGGCATGTACGTTGGGCATTTATGGAACCCATGACATGCGGCTAGCATTTGGGCCCCCATTACATGTGGCATGCATGTGGGCCCCCCATGACATGCGGCATGCATTTGGGGCCCCCATGACATGTGGAATGCCTGCGGGGACCCCATGACATGCAGCATGCATGCAGGGCCCTCATGACATGCGGCATGAATTTGGGGCCCCCAATAAATGCGGCATGCACGTGAGGCCCGCGTGATATGCGGCATGGATTTGGGGCCCCCATGACTTGAGGCGTGCTTTTGGGGCCTCCATGACATATGGCATGCATGTGGTGCCCTATGAAATGCGGCATGCATGCGGGGCCCTCATGACATGCGGCATGCATTTGGGGCCCCGATGACATGCGGCATGCATGTGGGGCCCCCTTGACATGCAACATTAATTTGGGGCCCCCATGACATGCGGCATGCATGTTGGGCTCCCATGACATGCGGCATGCATTTGGGGCCTCCATGACATGCGTCATGCATGTGGGGCCCCCATGATATGCGCCATGCATGTGGGGCCCCGATGACATGCGGCATGCATGTGGGGCACCCATGACTTGCACCATGCACGTGGGGCCCCTTTGACATGCGCCATGAATTTGGGGGCCCCATTACATGCGGCATGCACGTGGAGCCCCCATGACATGCGGCATGCATTTGGGGCCCCCATGACATGCGGCATGCGTGTGGGGCCCCCATGACATGCGGCATTCATTTGGGCCCCCATTACATGCGGCATGCATTTGGGGCCTGCATAACATGCTGCATGTATTTGGGGTACCTGAGACATGAGGCATGCATTTGGGGCCCCCATTACATGCGGCATGCACATGGGGCCCCCATGACATGAGTC
Organism: Phyllobates terribilis; assembly: GCF_046119375.1. Lineage (NCBI taxonomy): Eukaryota > Metazoa > Chordata > Amphibia > Anura > Dendrobatidae > Phyllobates > Phyllobates terribilis. Next base: position 333,491,410 of record NW_027362764.1, on the reverse strand, counting down.
ATGCATTTGGGGCCGCCATGACATGCGGCATGCATTTGGGGCCCCCATGACATGCCGCATGAGTTTGGATCCCCCATGACATGCGGCATGCACATGGGGCCCCCATGACATGAGTCATGCATTTGGGGCCGCCATGACATGCGGCATGCATTTGGGGCCCCCATGACATGCGGCATGCATGTGGGACCCCCATAACATGCAGCATGCTTTTGGATCCCCCTTACATGCGGCATGCACGTGTGGTCCCCATGAAATGCGGCATGCATTTTGGGCCCCAATGACATGCGGAATGCCTGCGGGGCCCCCATGACATACGGCATGCATGCGGGGCCCTCATGACATGCGGCATACATTTGGGGCCCCCAATATATGCGGCATGAACGTGGGGCCCCCATGATATGTGGCATGCATTTGGGGCCCCCATGACATGCGGCATGCATGTGGAGCCCCCATGACATGCGGCATGCATGTGGGGCCCCATGACATGCAGCATGCACGTGGGGCCCCCATGACATGTGGAATGCACGTGAGGCCCCCATGACATGCGGCATACGCTTGGGGCCCCAATGACATGCGGCATGCGTTTGGGTCCCCCATGACATGCGATATGCATGTGGAGCCCCCAAGACATGCGGCCTGCATTTGGGGCCCCCATGACATGCAACATGCATTTGGGGCCCCCATGTCATGCGGAATGCACGTGAGGCCCCCTTGACATGCGGCATGTATGTGGGGACTCATGAAATGCGCCATGCATGTGGGCTCCTATGACATGCGGCATGCACGTGGGGCCCCTATGACATGTGGCATGCATTTGGGGGCCCCATTACATGCGGCATGCACGTGGAGTCCCCATGACAAGCGGCATGCATTTGGGGCCCCCATGACATGCGGCATGCATGTGGGGACCCCATGACATGTGGCATGCATGTGGGGACCCCATGACATGCGGCATGCATTTGGGTGCCCCATGACATGCGGCATGCATGTGGGGCCCCCATGTCATGCGGAATGCACGTGAGGCCACCTTGACATGCGGAATGCATGTGGGGCCCCCATGACATGCGGCATGCATGTGGGGACCCCATGACATGCGGCATGCATTTGGGTGAACCATGACATGCGGCATGCATGTGGGGCCCTCATGTCATGCGGAATGCACGTGAGGCCACCTTGACATGCGGAATGCATGTGGGGCCCCCATGACATGCGGCATGCATGTGGGACCCCCATGACATGCGGCATGCATTTGAATCCCCCATTACATGCGGCATGCACGTGGGGCCCCCATGACATGCGGCATGCATTTGGGGCACCCATGACATGCGGAATGCCTGCGGGGCCCCCATGACATGCAACATGCATGTGGGGCCCTCATGACATGCGGCATGAATTTCGGTCCCCCAATACATGTGGCATGCACGTGGGGCCCCCATGATATGAGGCATGCATTTGGGGCCCCATTACATGCGGCATGCACGTGGAGCCCCCAAGACATGCGGCATGCATTTGGGGCCCCATGACATGCGCCATGCATGTGGGGCCCCTATGACATGCAGCATGCATGTGGCCCCTATGACATTCTGCATGCATTTGGGGCCCCTTTGACATGCGGAATACCTGCGGGACCCCCATGACATGCGGCATCCATTTGGGGCCTGCATAACATGCTGCATGCATTTGGGGTACCTGAGACATGCGGCAAGCACGTGGGGCCCCATGACATGCTGCATGCATTTGGTGTGCCAGAGACATGTGGCATGCACGTGGGGCCCCTATGATATGCCGCATGCATTTGGGGCCCCTATTACATGCGGCATGCACATGGGGCCCCCATGACATGCGGCATACTCTTGGGGCCCCAATGACATGCGGCATGCGTTTGGGTTTCCCATGAAATGCGGCATGCACGTGGGGCCCCCATGACATGCGGCATGCATTTGGGGCACCCATGACATGCGGAATGCCTGCGGGGCCCCCATGACATGCAACATGCATGTGGGGCCCTCATGACATGCGGCATGAATTTGGGGCCCCCAATACATGTGGCATGCACGTGGGGCCCCCATGATAGTAGGCATGCATTTGGGGCCCCATTAAATGCGGCATGCACGTGGAGCCCCCAAGACATGCGGCATGCATTTGGGGCCCCTATGACATGCGGCATGCATGTGGGGCACCCATGACTTGCACCATGCACGTGGGGCCCCTTTGACATGCGGCATGAATTTGGGTGCCCCATTACATGCATGTGGGGCCCCTATGACATGCTGCATGCATGTGGGACCCCCATGACATTCTGCATGCATTTGGGGCCCCTGTGACATGCGGAATACCTGCGGGACCCCCATGACATGCGGCATCCATTTGGGGCCTGCATAACATGCTGCATGCATTTGGGGTACCTGGGACATGCGGCATGCACGTGGGGCCCCATGACATGCTGCATGCATTTGGTGTGCCAGAGACATGTGGCATGCACGTGGGGCCCCTATGACATGCCGCATGCATTTGGGACCCCATGACATGCACCATGCATGTGGGGCCCCTATGACATGCGGCATGCATGTGGGGCACCCATGACTTGCACCATGCATGTGGGGCCCCTTTGACATGCGGCATGAATTTGGGTGCCCCATTACATGCGGCATGCACGTGGAGCCACCATGACATGCGGCATGCATGTGGGACCCCCATGACATGCGGCATGCATTTGAATCCCCCATTACATGCGGCATGCACGTGGGGCCCCCATGACATGCGGCATGCATGCGGGGCCCTCATGACATGCGTCATGAATTTGGGTCCCCAATACATGTGGCATGCACGTGGGGCCCCCATGACATGCGCCATGCATTTATGGCCCCCATGACATGCGGCATGCATTTGGATCCCCCATTACATGCTGCATGCACGTGGGGCCACCATTACATGTGGCATGCATTTGGGGCCCCCATGTCATGCGGAATGCACGTGAGGCCACCTTGACATGCGGAATGCATGTGGGGCCCCCATGACATGCGGCATGCAAGTGGGGACCCCATGACATGCGGCATGCATTTGGGTGCCCCATGACATGCGGCATGCATGTGGGGCCCCCATGACATGCGGCATGCATGTGTGACCCCCATGACATGCGGCATGCATTTGAATCCCCCATTACATGTGGCATGCACGTGGGGCCCCCATGACATGCGGCATGCATGTGGGACCCCCATGACATGCGGCATGCGTTTGGGTTTCCCATGAAATGCGGCATGCACGTGGGGCCCCCATGACATGCGGCATGCATTTAAGGCACCCATGACATGCGCAATGCCTGCGGGGCCCCCATGACATGCAACATGCATGTGGGGCCCTCATGACATGCGGCATGAATTTGGGGCCCCCAATACATGTGGCATGGACGGGGGGTCCCCATGATATGAGGCATGCATTTGGGGCCCCATTACATGCGGCATGCACGTGGAGCCCCCAAGACATGCGGCATGCATTTGGGGCCCCCATGACATGTGCCATGCATGTGGGGCCCCTATGACATGCTGCATGCATCTGGGACCCCCATGACATGCGGCATCCATTTTCTGGCCTGTATAACATGCTGCATGCATTTGGGGTACCTGCGACATGCGGCATGCACGTGGGGCCCCATGACATGCTGCATGCATTTGGTGTGCCAGAGACATGTGGCATGCACGTGGGGCCCCTATGACATGCCGCATGCATTTGGGGCCCCCATGACATGCACCATGCATGTGGGGCCCCTATGACATGCGGCATGCATGTGGGGCACCCATGACTTGCGCCATGCACGTGGGGCCCCTTTGACATGCGGCATGAATTTGGGTGCCCCATTACATGCAGCATGCACGTGGAGCCCCCATGACATGCGGCATGCATGTGGGCCCCCCATGACATGCGGCATGCATTTGAATCCATGACATGCGGCATGCATTTGGGGCCCCCATGACATGCGGCATGCATGCGGGGCCCTCATGACATGCGTCATGAATTTGGGTCCCCCAATACATGTCGCATGCACGTGGGGCCCCCATGACATGCGCCATGCATTTATGGCCCCCATGACATGCGGCATGCATTTGGGCCCCAATGACATGCGGCATGCATGTGGGACCCCCATGACATGCGTCATGCAATTGGATCCCCCATTACATGCTGCATGCAAGTGGGGCCCCCATGACATGCGCCATGCATGTGGGGCCCCTATGACATGCGGCATGCATGTGGGACCCCCTTGACATGCGGCATGCACGTGGGGCCCCATGACATGCGGCATGCATGTGGGGCCCCCATGACATGCCGCATACATTTGTGGCCCCCGTGACATGAGGCATGCACGTGGGGCCCCCATGACATGCGGCAAGCACGTGGGGCCCCAATGACATGCAGCATGTACGTTGGGCACCCATGACATGCGGCATGCATTTATGGCCCCCATGTCATGCGGCATGTATTTGGGGCCCCCATGACTTGAGGCATGCATGTGGGGCCCCCATGACATGCACCATGCATGTGGGGCCCCTATGACATGCTGCATGCATTTGGGGCCCCTATGACATGCTGCATGCATTTGGGGCCCCCATGACTTGAGGCATGCATTTGGGGCCCCCATGACATGCGGCATGCATGTAGGGCCCCCAAGAAATGTGCCATGCATGTGGTGCCCCTATGACATGCGGCATGCATTTGTGGGCCCCAAGACATGTGGCATGCACGTGGGGCCCCCATGGCATTCTGCATGCATTTGTGGCCCCCATGATATGCGGCACGCATTTGGGGCCCCCATGACATGCGGCATGCATGTGGGGCCCCCATGAAATAAGCCATGCATGTGGGGCCCCTATGACATGCGGCATGCATTTGTGGGCCCCAAGACATGCTGCATGCATTTGGGAGGCCCCATGACATGCGGCATGCACGTGGGGCCCCCATGATATGCGACATGCATTTGGGGCCCCCATGATTGAGGCATGCATTTTGGGCCCCCTTGACATGCGGCATGCACATGGGGCCAGCAAGACATGCGGCATGCACGTGGGGCCCCCATTAAATGCGGCATGCATTTAGGGCCCCCATGACATGCGGCATGCATTTGTGGCCCCCATGACATGCTGCATGCATGTGGGGCCCCTATGACATGCGGCATGCAATTGGGGCCCCGATGACATGCGGCATGCATGTGGGGCACCCATGACATGCGCCATGTACGTGGTGCCCCTATGACATGCGGCATGCACGTGGTCCCCCAATGACATGAAGCATGCATGTGGGGCCCCCATGACATGCGGCATGCATGTAGGGCCCCCATGAAATGTGCCATGCATGTTTGGCACCTATGACATGCGGCATGCATTTGTAGGCCCCAAGACATGTGGCATGCACGTGGGGCCCCTATGACATGCGGCATGCATTTGATGGCCCCAAGACATGCTGCATGCATGTGGGGCCTCTATAACATGCGGCATGCTTGTGGGGCCCCCATGACATGCAGCATACATTTGGGGCCCCCGTGACATGCGGCATGCATGTGGGGCCTCCATGACAAGCAGCATGCATTTGAATCCCCCATTACATGACGGATGCACGTGGGGCCCCCATGACATGCGGCATGCATTTGGGGCCCCCATGACATGCGGAATGCCTGCGGGGCCCCCATGACATGCGGCATGCATGCGGGGCCCTCATGACATGCGGCATGAATTTGAGGCCCCCATGACATGTGGCATGCATTTGGGTCCCCATGACATGTGGCATGCATTGGGGGCCCCCATGACATGCGGCATGAATGTGGGTCCCATGACATGCGGCATGCATTTGGGCCCCCATGACATGCGGCATGCATTTGGGGCCTGCATAACATGCTGCATGCATTTGGGGTACCTGAGAGATGCGGCATGCATGTGGGGCCCCTATGACATGCCGCATGCATTTGGGGCCCCCATTACATGCGGCATGCACATGGGGCACCCGTGACACGCGGCATACGCTTGGGGCCCCAATGACATGCGGCATGCATTTGGGCCCCCATGACATGTGGCATGCATTTGGGGCCTGCATAACATGCTGCATGCATTTGGGGTACCTGAGACATGCGGCATGCATTTGGGGCCCCAATGACATGCGGCATGCCTGTTGGGCCCCCATGACATGCGGCATGCATTTGGGGGCCCCATGACATGCGGCATGCACGTGGGGCCCTCATGACATGCAGCATGCATTTGGGGCCACTATGACATGCGGCATGCATTTGGGGCCCCCATTACATGCGGCATGCACGTGGGGCCCCCATGACATGCGGCATGCATTTGGGGCCCACATGACATGCGGAATGCCTGTGGGGCCCCCATGACATGCGGCATGAATTTGGGGCCCCAATACATGCGGCATGCACGTTGGGCCCCCATGACATGTGGCATGCATTTGGGCCCCATGACATGCGGCATGCGTTTGGGTTTCCCATGAAATGCGGCATGCACGTGGGGCCCCCATGACATGCGGCATGCATTTAAGGCACCCATGACATGCGCAATGCCTGCGGGGCCCCCATGACATGCAACATGCATGTGGGGCCCTCATGACATGCGGCATGAATTTGGGGCCCCCAATACATGTGGCATGGACGGGGGGTCCCCATGATATGAGGCATGCATTTGGGGCCCCATTACATGCGGCATGCACGTGGAGCCCCCAAGACATGCGGCATGCATTTGGGGCCCCCATGACATGTGCCATGCATGTGGGGCCCCTATGACATGCTGCATGCATCTGGGACCCCCATGACATGCGGCATCCATTTTCTGGCCTGTATAACATGCTGCATGCATTTGGGGTACCTGAGACATGCGGCATGCACGTGGGGCCCCATGACCTGCTGCATGCATTTGGTGTGCCAGAGACATGTGGCATGCACGTGGGGCCCCTATGACATGCCGAATGCATTTGGGGCCCCCATGACATGCACCATGCATGTGGGGCCCCTATGACATGCGGCATGCATGTGGGGCACCCATGACTTGCGCCATGCACGTGGGGCCCCTTTGACATGCGGCATGAATTTGGGTGCCCCATTACATGCGGCATGCACGTGGAGCCCCCATGACATGCGGCATGCATGTGGGACCCCCATGACATGCGGCATGCATTTGAATCCATGACATGCGGCATGCATTTGGGGCCCCCATGACATGCGGCATGCATGCGGGGCCCTCATGACATGCGTCATGAATTTGGGTCCCCCAATACATGTCGCATGCACGTGGGGCCCCCATGACATGCGCCATGCATTTATGGCCCCCATGACATGCGGCATGCATTTGGGCCCCCATGACATGCGGCATGCATGTGGGACCCCCATGACATGCGTCATGCAATTGGATCCCCCATTACATGCTGCATGCAAGTGGGGCCCCCATGACATGCGCCATGCATGTGGGGCCCCTATGACATGCGGCATGCATGTGGGACCCCCTTGACATGCGGCATGCACGTGGGGCCCCATGACATGCGGCATGCATGTGGGGCCCCCATGACATGCCGCATACATTTGTGGCCCCCGTGACATGAGGCATGCACGTGGGGCCCCCATGACATGCGGCAAGCACGTGGGGCCCCAATGACATGCAGCATGTACGTTGGGCACCCATGACATGCGGCATGCATTTATGGCCCCCATGTCATGCGGCATGTATTTGGGGCCCCCATGACTTGAGGCATGCATGTGGGGCCCCCATGACATGCACCATGCATGTGGGGCCCCTATGACATGCTGCATGCATTTGGGGCCCCATATGACATGCTGCATGCATTTGGGGCCCCCATGACTTGAGGCATGCATTTGGGGCCCCCATGACATGCGGCATGCATGTAGGGCCCCCAAGAAATGTGCCATGCATGTGGTGCCCCTATGACATGCGGCATGCATTTGTGGGCCCCAAGACATGTGGCATGCACGTGGGGCCCCCATGGCATTCTGCATGCATTTGTGGCCCCCATGATATGCGGCACGCATTTGGGGCCCCCATGACATGCGGCATGCATGTGGGGCCCCCATGAAATAAGCCATGCATGTGGGGCCCCTATGACATGCGGCATGCATTTGTGGGCCCCAAGACATGCTGCATGCATTTGGGAGGCCCCATGACATGCGGCATGCACGTGGGGCCCCCATGATATGCGACATGCATTTGGGGCCCCCATGATTGAGGCATGCATTTTGGGCCCCCTTGACATGCGCCATGCATGTTTGGCACCTATGACATGCGGCATGCATTTGTAGGCCCCAAGACATGTGGCATGCACGTGGGGCCCCTATGACATGCGGCATGCAATTGGGGCCCCGATGACATGCGGCATGCATGTGGGGCACCCATGACATGCGCCATGTACGTGGTGCCCCTATGACATGCGGCATGCACGTGGGCCCCCAATGACATGAAGCATGCATGTGGGGCCCCCATGACATGCGGCATGCATGTAGGGCCCCCATGAAATGTGCCATGCATGTTTGGCACCTATGACATGCGGCATGCATTTGTAGGCCCCAAGACATGTGGCATGCACGTGGGGCCCCTATGACATGCGGCATGCATTTGATGGCCCCAAGACATGCTGCATGCATGTGGGGCCTCTATAACATGCGGCATGCTTGTGGGGCCCCCATGACATGCAGCATACATTTGGGGCCCCCGTGACATGCGGCATGCATGTGGGGCCTCCATGACAAGCAGCATGCATTTGAATCCCCCATTACATGACGGATGCACGTGGGGCCCCCATGACATGCGGCATGCATTTGGGGCCCCCATGACATGCGGAATGCCTGCGGGGCCCCCATGACATGCGGCATGCATGCGGGGCCCTCATGACATGCGGCATGAATTTGAGGCCCCCATGACATGTGGCATGCATTTGGGTCCCCATGACATGTGGCATGCATTGGGGGCCCCCATGACATGCGGCATGAATGTGGGTCCCATGACATGCGGCATGCATTTGGGCCCCCATGACATGCGGCATGCATTTGGGGCCTGCATAACATGCTGCATGCATTTGGGGTACCTGAGAGATGCGGCATGCATGTGGGGCCCCTATGACATGCCGCATGCATTTGGGGCCCCCATTACATGCGGCATGCACATGGGGCACCCGTGACACGCGGCATACGCTTGGGGCCCCAATGACATGCGGCATGCATTTGGGCCCCCATGACATGTGGCATGCATTTGGGGCCTGCATAACATGCTGCATGCATTTGGGGTACCTGAGACATGCGGCATGCATTTGGGGCCCCAATGACATGCGGCATGCCTGTTGGGCCCCCATGACATGCGGCATGCATTTGGGGGCCCCATGACATGCGGCATGCACGTGGGGCCCTCATGACATGCAGCATGCATTTGGGCCACTATGACATGCGGCATGCATTTGGGGCCCCCATTACATGCGGCATGCACGTGGTGCCCCCATGACATGCGGCATGCATTTGGGGCCCACATGACATGCGGAATGCCTGTGGGGCCCCCATGACATGCGGCATGAATTTGGGGCCCCAATACATGCGGCATGCACGTTGGGCCCCCATGACATGTGGCATGCATTTGGGCCCCCATGACATGCGGCATGCATGTGGGGCCCCCATGACATGTGGCATGCATTTGCGGGCCCCCATGACATGCGGAATGCCTGCGGGGCACCCATGACATGCGGCATGCATGCGGGGCCCTCATGACATGCGGCATGAATTTGAGGCCCCCATGACATGTGGCATGCATTTGCGGGCCCCATGACATGTGTTATGCACGTGGGGCCCCTATGACATGCGTTATGCATTTGGATCCCCCATTACATGCTGCATGCAAGTGGGGCCCCCATGACATGCCGCATACATTTGTGGCACCGTGACATGAGGCATGCACGTGGGGCCCCCATGACATGCAACAAGCACGTGGGGCCCCAATGACATGCATCATGTACGTTGGGCACCCATGACATGCGGCATGCATTTATGGCCCCCATGACATGCGGCATGCATTTGGGGCCCCCATGACTTGAGGCAAGCATGTGGGGCCCCCATGACATGCACCATGCATGTGGGGCCCCTATGACATGCTGCATGCATTTGGGGCCCCCAAGACTTGAGGCATGCATTTGGGGCCCCCATGACATGCGGCATGCATGTAGGGCCCCCATGAAATGTTCCATGCATGTGGGACCCCTATGACATGTGGCATGCATTTGTGAGCCCCAAGACATGTGGCATGCACGTGGGGCCCCCATGACATGCTGCATGCATTTGTGGCCCCCATGATATGCGGCACGCATTTGGGGCCCCCATGACATGAGGCATGCATGTGGGGCCCCCATGAAATGAACCATGCATGTGGGGCCCCTATGACATGCGGTATGCATTTGTGGGCCCCAAGACATGCTGCATGCATTTGGGGGGCCCCATGACATGCAGCAGGCACGTGGGGCCCCCATGAAATGCGGCATGCATTTCGGGCCCCCATGACATGCGGCATGCATTTAGGGCCCCCATGATATGCGGTATGCATGCGGCGCCCTCATGACATGCGGCATGCATTTGGGGCCCCCAATACATGCGGCATGCACGTGGGGCCCCCATGATATGCGGCATGCTTTTGGGGCCCCATGACTTGAGGCATGCATTTTGGGCCCCCATGACATGCGGCATGCACATGGGGCCCCCATTACATGCGGCATGCACATGGGGCCCCCATGACATGCGGCATACTCTTGGGGCCCCAATGACATGCGGCATGAGTTTGGATTCTCCATGACATGCGGCATGCACGTGGGGCCCCCATGACATGAGTCATGCATTTGGGGCCACTGTGACACGCGGCATGCACGTGGGGCCCCCATGACATGCAACATGCATTTGGGGCCCCCATGTCATGCGGAATGCACGTGAGGCCCCCTTGACATGTGGAATGCATGTGGGGCCCTCATGACATGCGGCATGCATTTGGGGCCCCCATGACATGTGGAATGCCTGCGGGGCCCCTATGACATGTGGCATGCATTTGTGGGCCCCAAGACATGCGGCATGCATGTGGGGCACCAATGACATGCACCAGGCACGCGGAGCCCCTATGACATGCGGCATGAATTTTGGGCCCCCAATAAATGCGGCATGCACGTGAGGCCCCCATGATATGCGGCATGCATTTGGGGCCCCCATGACTTGAGGCATGCATTTGGGGCCCCCATGACATGCGGCATGAACATGGAGCCCCATGACAAGCGGCCTGCACGTGGGGCCCCCATGATATGCAGCATGCATGTGAGGCCCCCATGACAGGCGGCATGCATTTGGGGCCCCCATGACATGTGGCATGCATGTGGGACCCCCATGACATGCGGCATGCATGCGGGGCCCCCATGACATGCGGCATGCACATGGAGCCCCATGACAAGCGGCATGCACGTGGGGCCCCCATGATATGCAGCATGCATGTGAGGCCCCAATGACATGCGGCTTGCATTTATGGAACCCATGACATGTGGCAAGCATTTGGGCCCCCATGAAATGCGGCATGCATGTTGGGCCCCCATGACTTGCGCCATGCACGTGGGGCCCCTTTGACATGCGGCATGAATTTGGGGGCCCCATTACATGCGGCATGCATGTGGGGCCCCCATGACATGCGTCATGCATTTGGGCCCCCATGACATGCGGCATGCATGTGAGGCCCCTATGACATGCGGCATGCATTTGGGGCCTCCATGACATGCGGCATGCATTTGGGGGTCCCCATGACATGCGGCATGCACGTGTTGCCCCTTTGACATGCGTCATGAATTTGGGGGCCCCATTACATGCGGCATGCATGTGGGGCCCCCATGACATGCGTCATGCATTTGGGCCCCCATGACATGCGGCATGCATTTGGGGCCTGCATAACATGCTGCATGCATTTGGGGTACCTGAGACATGCGGCATGCACGTGGGGCCCCCATTACATGCGGAATGCATTTGGGGCCCCCATGACATGCAGAATGCCTGTGGGGCCCCCATGACATGCGCCATGCATTTGGGGTGCCCGAGACATGCGGCATGCACGTGGGGCCCCAATAACATGCTGCATGCATTTGGGGTGCCCGAGACATGCAGCATGCACGTGGGGCCCCTATGACATGCCGCATGCATTTGGGGCCCCCATTACATGTGGCATGCACATGGGGCCCTCATGACATGCGGCATATGCTTGGGGCCCCAATGACATGCGGCATGAGTTCGGATCCCCCATGACATGTGGCATGCACGTGGGACCCCCATGACATGAGTCATGCATTTGGGGCAGCCATAACATCAGGCATGCATTTGGGCCCCCCATGAAATGCGGCATGCATGTGGGGCCCCCATGACATGTGGCATGCGTGTGGGGCCCCATGATATGCGGCATGCACGTGGGGCCCCAATGACATGCAGTATGTACGTTGGGCACCCATGACATGCGGCATGTATTTATGGCCCCCATGACATGCGGCATGCATTTGGGGCCCCCATGACTTGAGGCATGCAAGTGGGGCCCCCATGACATGCACCATGCATGTGGGGCCCCTATGACATGCTGCATGCATTTGGGGCCCCCATGACATGCGGCATGCATTTGGGGCCCCCATGACATGCGACATGCATTTGGGACCCCAATGACATGCGGCATGCACGTGGGGCCCCCAAGACATGCGGCATGAATTTGGGGCCCCCATGACATGCGGCATGCATGTGTGGCCCCCATGACAGGTGGCACGTAATTGGGGCCCCCATGACATGCGGCATGCATTTGGGGCCCCCATGACATGCGACATGCATTTGGGACCCCAATGACATGCGGCATGCACGTGGAGCCCCCATGACTTGCGGCATGCATATGCGGGCCCCATGACATGTGTTATGCACGTGGGGCCCCTATGACATGCCGCATGCATTTGGACCCTCATGACATGCGGCATGCATGTGGGACCCCCATGACATGCGTCATGCATTTGGATCCCCCATTACATGCTGCATTCAAGTGGTTCCCACATGACATGCGGCACGCATGTGAGCCCCCCATGACATGCGCCATGCATGTGGGGCCCCCATGACATGCGGCATGCATGTGGGACCCCCATGACATGCGGCATGCACGTTGGGCCCCCATGACATGCGGCATGCATGTGGGGCCCCCATGACATGCCGCATACATTTGTGGCCACCATGACATGAGGCATGCACGTGGGGCACCCATCACATGCGGCAAGCACGTGGGGCCCCAATGACATGCAGTATGTACGTTGGGCACCCATGACATGCGGCATGTATTTATGGCCCCCATGACATGCGGCATGCATTTGGGGCCCCCATGACTTGAGGCATGCAAGTGGGGCCCCCATGACATGCACCATGCATGTGGGGCCCCTATGACATGCTGCATGCATTTGGGGCCCCCATGACTTGAGGCATGCATTTGGGGCCCCCATGACATGCGGCATGCATGTAGGGCCCCCAAGAAATGTGCCATGCATGTGGTGCCCCTATGACATGCGGCATGCATTTGTGGGCCCCAAGACATGTGGCATGCACGTGGGGCCCCCATGACATGTTGCATGCATTTGTGGCCCCCATGATATGCGGCACGCATTTGGGGCCCCCATGACATGCGGCATGCATGTGGGGCCCCCATGAAATAAGCCATGCATGTGGGGCCCCCATGACATGCGGCATGCATTTGGGGTCCCCATGACATGCGGCATGCATTTGGGACCCCAATGACATGCGGCATGCAGGTGGAGCACCCATGACATGCGGCATGCATTTGGGACCCCAATGACATGCGGCATGCACGTGGAGCCCCCATGACTTGCGGCATGCATATGCGGGCCCCATGACATGTGTTATGCACGTGGGGCCCCTATGACATGCCGCATGCATTTGGACCCTCATGACATGCGGCATGCATGTGGGACCCCCATGACATGCGTCATGCATTTGGATCCCCCATTACATGCTGCATTCAAGTGGTTCCCACATGACATGCGGCACGCATGTGAGCCCCCCATGACATGCGCCATGCATGTGGGGCCCCCATGACATGCGGCATGCATGTGGGACCCCCATGACATGCGGCATGCACGTTGGGCCCCCATGACATGCGGCATGCATGTGGGGCCCCCATGACTTGCCGCATACATTTGTGGCCACCATGACATGAGGCATGCACGTGGGGCACCCATCACATGCGGCAAGCACGTGGGGCCCCAATGACATGCAGTATGTACGTTGGGCACCCATGACATGCGGCATGTATTTATGGCCCCCATGACATGCGGCATGCATTTGGGGCCCCCATGACTTGAGGCATGCAAGTGGGGCCCCCATGACATGCACCATGCATGTGGGGCCCCTATGACATGCTGCATGCATTTGGGGCCCCCATGACATGCGGCATGCATTTGGGGCCCCCATGACATGCGACATGCATTTGGGACCCCAATGACATGCGGCATGCACGTGGGGCCCCCAAGACATGCGGCATGAATTTGGGGCCCCCATGACATGCGGCATGCATGTGTGGCCCCCATGACAGGTGGCACGTAATTGGGGCCCCCATGACATGCGGCATGCATTTGGGGCCCCCATGACATGCGACATGCATTTGGGACCCCAATGACATGCGGCATGCACGTGGAGCCCCCATGACTTGCGGCATGCATATGCGGGCCCCATGACATGTGTTATGCACGTGGGGCCCCTATGACATGCCGCATGCATTTGGACCCTCATGACATGCGGCATGCATGTGGGACCCCCATGACATGCGTCATGCATTTGGATCCCCCATTACATGCTGCATTCAAGTGGTTCCCACATGACATGCGGCACGCATGTGAGCCCCCCATGACATGCGCCATGCATGTGGGGCCCCCATGACATGCGGCATGCATGTGGGACCCCCATGACATGCGGCATGCACGTTGGGCCCCCATGACATGCGGCATGCATGTGGGGCCCCCATGACATGCCGCATACATTTGTGGCCACCATGACATGAGGCATGCACGTGGGGCACCCATCACATGCGGCAAGCACGTGGGGCCCCAATGACATGCAGTATGTACGTTGGGCACCCATGACATGCGGCATGTATTTATGGCCCCCATGACATGCGGCATGCATTTGGGGCCCCCATGACTTGAGGCATGCAAGTGGGGCCCCCATGACATGCACCATGCATGTGGGGCCCCTATGACATGCTGCATGCATTTGGGGCCCCCATGACTTGAGGCATGCATTTGGGGCCCCCATGACATGCGGCATGCATGTAGGGCCCCCAAGAAATGTGCCATGCATGTGGTGCCCCTATGACATGCGGCATGCATTTGTGGGCCCCAAGACATGTGGCATGCACGTGGGGCCCCCATGACATGTTGCATGCATTTGTGGCCCCCATGATATGCGGCACGCATTTGGGGCCCCCATGACATGCGGCATGCATGTGGGGCCCCCATGAAATAAGCCATGCATGTGGGGCCCCCATGACATGCGGCATGCATTTGGGGTCCCCATGACATGCGGCATGCATTTGGGACCCCAATGACATGCGGCATGCAGGTGGGGCACCCATGACATGCGGCATGCACTTCGGGCTCCCATGACATGCGGCATGCATTTGGGGCCCCTATGACATGTGGCATGCATGTGGGGCCCCATGACAGGCGGCACATAATTGGGGCCCCCATGACATGCGTCATGCATTTGGGGCCGCCACGACATGCGGCATGCATTTGGGGCCCCAATGACATGCGGCATGCACTTAGGGCCCCCATGACATGCGGCATGCTTTTGGGGCCCCCATGACATGCAGCATGCACGGGGGGCCCCCACGACATGTGGCATGCTTTTGGGGCCCCCATGACATTCTTCATGCATTTGGGACCCCAATGACATGCGTCATGCACGTGGGGCCCCTATGATATGCGGTATGCACGTGGGGCCCCCAAGACATGCGGCATGAATTTGGGGCCCCCATGACATGCGGCATGCATGTGTGGCCCCCATGACAGCTGGCACGTAATTGGGGCCCCCATGACATGCGGCATGCATTTGGGGCCCCCATGACATGCGACATGCATTTGGGACCCCAATGACATGCGGCATGCACGTGGGGCCCCCAAGACATGCGGCATGAATTTGGGGCCCCCATGACATGCGGCATGCATGTGTGGCCCCCATGACAGGTGGCACGTAATTGGGGCCCCCATGACATGCGGCATGCATTTGGGGCCCCCATGACATGCGACATGCATTTGGGACCCCAATGACATGCGGCATGCACGTGGAGCCCCCATGACTTGCGGCATGCATATGCGGGCCCCATGACATGTGTTATGCACGTGGGGCCCCTATGACATGCCGCATGCATTTGGACCCTCATGACATGCGGCATGCATGTGGGACCCCCATGACATGCGTCATGCATTTGGATCCCCCATTACATGCTGCATTCAAGTGGTTCCCACATGACATGCGGCACGCATGTGAGCCCCCCATGACATGCGCCATGCATGTGGGGCCCCCATGACATGCGGCATGCATGTGGGACCCCCATGACATGCGGCATGCACGTTGGGCCCCCATGACATGCGGCATGCATGTGGGGCCCCCATGACATGCCGCATACATTTGTGGCCACCATGACATGAGGCATGCACGTGGGGCACCCATCACATGCGGCAAGCACGTGGGGCCCCAATGACATGCAGTATGTACGTTGGGCACCCATGACATGCGGCATGTATTTATGGCCCCCATGACATGCGGCATGCATTTGGGGCCCCCATGACTTGAGGCATGCAAGTGGGGCCCCCATGACATGCACCATGCATGTGGGGCCCCTATGACATGCTGCATGCATTTGGGGCCCCCATGACTTGAGGCATGCATTTGGGGCCCCCATGACATGCGGCATGCATGTAGGGCCCCCAAGAAATGTGCCATGCATGTGGTGCCCCTATGACATGCGGCATGCATTTGTGGGCCCCAAGACATGTGGCATGCACGTGGGGCCCCCATGACATGTTGCATGCATTTGTGGCCCCCATGATATGCGGCACGCATTTGGGGCCCCCATGACATGCGGCATGCATGTGGGGCCCCCATGAAATAAGCCATGCATGTGGGGCCCCTATGACATGCGGCATGCATTTGTGGGCCCCAAGACATGCTGCATGCATTTGGGGGGCCCCATGACATGCGGCATGCATTTGGGCCCCCATGACATGCTGCATGCATGTGGGGCACCATGACATGCGCCATACATGTGGGGCCCCTATGACATGCGGCATGCAATTGGGGCCCCGATGACATGCGGCATGCATGTGGGGCACCCATGACATGCGCATTGTGCGTGGTGCCCCTATGACATGCGGCATGCACGTGGGGCCCCAATGACATGAAGCATGCATTTGTGGGCCCCAAGACATGCGGCATGCATGTGGGGCACCCATGACATGCGCCATGTACGTGGTGCCCCTATGACATGCGGCATGCACGTGGGCCCCTAATGACATGCGGCATGCACGTTGTGCCCCCATGACATGCGGCATGCATTTGGGGCCCCCATGACATGCGGCATGCACGTGGGGCCCCCATGACATGCGGCATGCACGTGGGGCCCCCATGACATGCGGCATGCATTTGGGGCCCCCATGACATGCGGCATGCACTTCGGGGTCCCATGACATGCGGCATGCATTTGGGGCACCTATGACATGCGGCATGCATGTGGGGCCCCCATGACAGGCGGCACATAATTGGGGCCACCATGACATGCGGCATGCATTTGGGGCCCCCAAGACATGCGTCATGCATTTGGGGCCCCCATGACATGCGGCATGCAAGTATGACCCACACGACATGTGGCATGCTTTTGGGGCCCCATGACATTCTTCATGCATTTGGGGCCCCCATGACATGCGGCATGCATTTGGGGCCCCCATGACATGCGGCATGCACTTCGGGCTCCCATGACATGCGGCATGCATTTGGGGCCCCTATGATATGCGGCATGCATGTGGGGCCCCCATGACATGCGGCATGCATTTGGGGCCCCCAAGACATGCGGCATGCATTTGGGGCCGCCACGACATGCGGCATGCACGTGGGCCCCCATGACATTCGGCATGCATTTGGGGCCCCCACGACATGTGGCATGCTTTTGGGGCCCCAATGACATGCGGCATGCACGTGGGGCCCCCACGACATGTGGCATGCTTTTGGGGCCCCCATGACATGCGGCATGCACGTGGGGCCCCCAAGACATGCGGCATGCATTTGGGGCCCCCATGACATGCATCATGCACGTGGGGCCCCCATGACAAGCAGGATGCATTTGGGGCCCCAATGACATGCAGCATGCATTTGGGGCCCCCATGACATGCGGCATGCACGTTGGGCCCCTATGACATGCGGCATGCATTTGGGGCCCCCAAGACATGCGTCATGCACGAGGGCCCTCATGACATGCGGCATGCATTTGGGGTCCCCAAGACATGCGGCATGCATTTGGGGCCCTCATGACATGCGGCATGCAATTGGGGTCCCCATGACATACGGCATGCATTTGGGACCCCAATGATATGCGGCATGCACATGGGGCCCCCATGACATGCGGCATGCACGTGGGGCCCCCATGACATGCGGCATGCATTTGGGGCCCCCATGACATGCGGCATGCATTTGGGGCCCCCATGACATGCGGCATGCACTTCGGGCTCCCATGACATGTGGCATGCATTTGGGGCCCCTATGACATGCGGCATGCACGTGGGGCCCCCATGACATGCGGCATGCATTTGGGGCCCCCATGACATGCGGCATGCATTTGGGGCCCCCATGACATGCGGCATGCACTTCGGGCTCCCATGACATGCGGCATGCATTTGGGACCCCAATGACATGCGGCATGCAATTGGGGCCCCAATGACATGCGGCATGCACTTCGGGCTCCCATGACATGCGGCATGCATTTGGGGCCCCCATGACATGCGGCATGCATTTGGGGCCCCCATGACATGCGGCATGCACTTCGGGCTCCCATGACATGCGGCATGCATTTGGGACCCCAATGACATGCGGCATGCAATTGGGGCCCCAATGACATGCGGCATGCATTTGGGGCCCCAATGACATGCGGCATGCATTTGGTGCCCCATGACATGCGTCATGCAAGTGGGGCCCCCATGACAAGCGGGATGCATTTGGGGCCCCCATAACACGCGGCATGCATTTGGGGCCCCAATGACATGCGGCATGCATTTATGGCCCCCATGACATGCGGCACAAAATTGGGGCCCCCAAGACATGTGACATGCACTTTTGGGCCCCCATGACATGCGGAATGCATGTGGGGCCCCCATGACAGGCGGCATGTAATTGGGGCCCCCATGACGTGCGTCATGCATTTGGGGCCGCCACGTCATGCGGCATGCATTTGGGGCCCCAATGACATGCGGCATGCTTTTGGGGCCCCCATGACATGCAGCAAGCACGGGGGGCCCCCACGACATGTGGCATGCTTTTGGGGCCCCCATGACATTCTTCATGCATTTGGGACCCCAATGACATGCGTCATGCACGTGGGGCCCCTATGATATGCGGCATGCACGTGGGGCCCCCAAGACATGCGGCAAGAATTTGGGGCCCCATGACATGCGGCATGCATGTGGGGCCCCCATGACATGCGACATGCATTTGGGACCCCAATGACATGCGGAATGCACGTGGGGCCCCCATGACTTGCGGCATGCACGTGGGGCCGCCACAACATGTGGCATGCACGTGGGCCCCCATGACATGCGGCATGCACGTGGGGCCCCCATGACATGCGGCATGCACGTGGGGCCCCCATGACATGCAGCATGCATTTGGGGCCCCCATGACATGCGGCATGCACTTCGGGCTCCCATGACATGCGGCATGCATTTGGGGCCTCTATGACATGCAGCATGCATGTGGGGGCCCCATGACATGCGGCATACATTTGGGGCCCCCATGACATGCCGCATGCACTTCGGGCTCCCATGACATGCGGCATGCATTTGGGACCCCCATGACATGCGGCATGCATTTGGGGTCCCCATGACATGCGGCATGCACGTGGGGCCACCATGACATGCGCCATGCATTGGGGGCCCCATGAAATGCGGCATGCATGTGGGGCCCCCATGACATGTGGCATGCATATGGGGCCCCATGACATGCGGCATGCATTTGGTGTCCCCATGATATGCGGCATGCACGTGGGCCCCCATTACATGCGGCATGCACGTGGGGCCCCAATGACATGCGGCATGCACGTGGGGCCGCCATGACATGCGGCATGCACGTTGGGCCCCTATGATATGCGGCATGCATGTGGGGCCCCCATGACATGCGTCATGCACGTGGGGCCCCCATGACATGCGGCATGCATTTGGGGCCAAAATGACATGCGGCATGCATTTGGGGCCCCCATGACATGCGGCATGCACGTGGGGCCCCCATGACATGCGGCATGCATTTGGGGACCCCATGACATGCGGCATGTATTTGGGGCCCCCATGACATGCGGCATGCACTTGGGGCCTCTATGACATGCAGCATGCATGTGGGGGCCCCATGACAGACGGCATGCATTTGGGGCCCCCATGACATGCCGCATGCACTTCGGGCTCCCATGACATGCGGCATGCATTTGGGGCCCCCATGACATGCGGCATGCATTTGGGACCCCCACGACATGTGGCAAGCTTTGGGGGCCCCCATGAAATTCTTCATGCACTTCGGGCTCCCATGACATGCGGCATGCATTTGGGACCCCGATGACATGCGGCATGCATTTGGGGCCCCAATGACATGCGGCATGCATTTGGGGCCCCAATGACATGTGGCATGCATTTGGTGCCCCCATGACATGCGTCATGCAAGTGGGGCCCCCATGACAAGCGGGATGAATTTGGGGCCCCCATAACACGCGGCATGCATTTGGGGCCCCAATGACATGCGGCATGCACGTGGGGCCCCCCATGACATGCGGCATGCATGTGGGGCCCCCATGACAGGCGGCACATAATTGGGGCCCCCATGACATGCGGCATGCATTTGGGGCCCCCAAGACATGCGTCATGCACGTGGGCCCTCATGACATGCGGCATGCATTTGGGGCCCCCATGACATGCGGCATGCAATTCGGGCTCCCATGACATGCGGCATGCATTTTGGGCCCCCATGATATGCGGCATGCACATGGGGCCCCCATGACATGCGGCATGCATTTGGGGCCCCCATGATATGCGGCATGCATTTGGGGCCCCCATGACATGCGGCATGCACTTCGGGCTCCCATGACATGTGGCATGCATTTGGGGCCCCTATGACATGTGGCATGCATGTGGGGCCCCATGACAGGCGGCACATAATTGGGGACCCCATGACATGAGGCATGCATCTGGGGCACCCAAGACATGCGTCATGCATTTGGGGCCGCCACGACAAGCGGCATACATTTTTGGCCACTATGACATGCGTCATGCACGTGGGGCCCCCATGACATGCGGGATGTATTTGGGGCCCCCATGACATGCGGCATGCATGTGGGGCCCCCATGACATGTGGCATGGATTTGGGACTCCATGACATGCGGCATGCACGTGGGGCCCCCACGACATGCGTCATGCACGTGGGGCCCCCACGACATGTGGCATGCATTTGGGGCCCCCATGACATGCGGCATGCATTTGGGGCCCCCATGACATGCGGCACATAATTGAGGCCCCCATGACATGCGGCATGCATTTGGGGCCCCCAAGACATGCGTCATTCATTTGGGACCCCAATGACATGCGGCATGCAGGTGGGGCACCCATGACATGCGGCATGCACTTCGGGCTCCCATGACATGCGGCATGCATTTGGGGCCCCTATGACATGTGGCATGCATGTGGGGCCCCATGACAGGCGGCACATAATTGGGGCCCCCATGACATGCGTCATGCATTTGGGGCCGCCACGACATGCGGCATGCATTTGGGGCCCCAATGACATGCGGCATGCACTTAGGGCCCCCATGACATGCGGCATGCTTTTGGGGCCCCCATGACATGCAGCATGCACGGGGGGCCCCCACGACATGTGGCATGCTTTTGGGGCCCCCATGACATTCTTCATGCATTTGGGACCCCAATGACATGCGTCATGCACGTGGGGCCCCTATGATATGCGGTATGCACGTGGGGCCCCCAAGACATGCGGCATGAATTTGGGGCCCCCATGACATGCGGCATGCATGTGTGGCCCCCATGACAGCTGGCACGTAATTGGGGCCCCCATGACATGCGGCATGCATTTGGGGCCCCCATGACATGCGACATGCATTTGGGACCCCAATGACATGCGGCATGCACGTGGGGCCCCCAAGACATGCGGCATGAATTTGGGGCCCCCATGACATGCGGCATGCATGTGTGGCCCCCATGACAGGTGGCACGTAATTGGGGCCCCCATGACATGCGGCATGCATTTGGGGCCCCCATGACATGCGACATGCATTTGGGACCCCAATGACATGCGGCATGCACGTGGAGCCCCCATGACTTGCGGCATGCATATGCGGGCCCCATGACATGTGTTATGCACGTGGGGCCCCTATGACATGCCGCATGCATTTGGACCCTCATGACATGCGGCATGCATGTGGGACCCCCATGACATGCGTCATGCATTTGGATCCCCCATTACATGCTGCATTCAAGTGGTTCCCACATGACATGCGGCACGCATGTGAGCCCCCCATGACATGCGCCATGCATGTGGGGCCCCCATGACATGCGGCATGCATGTGGGACCCCCATGACATGCGGCATGCACGTTGGGCCCCCATGACATGCGGCATGCATGTGGGGCCCCCATGACATGCCGCATACATTTGTGGCCACCATGACATGAGGCATGCACGTGGGGCACCCATCACATGCGGCAAGCACGTGGGGCCCCAATGACATGCAGTATGTACGTTGGGCACCCATGACATGCGGCATGTATTTATGGCCCCCATGACATGCGGCATGCATTTGGGGCCCCCATGACTTGAGGCATGCAAGTGGGGCCCCCATGACATGCACCATGCATGTGGGGCCCCTATGACATGCTGCATGCATTTGGGGCCCCCATGACTTGAGGCATGCATTTGGGGCCCCCATGACATGCGGCATGCATGTAGGGCCCCCAAGAAATGTGCCATGCATGTGGTGCCCCTATGACATGCAGCATGCATTTGTGGGCCCCAAGACATGTGGCATGCACGTGGGGCCCCCATGACATGTTGCATGCATTTGTGGCCCCCATGATATGCGGCACGCATTTGGGGCCCCCATGACATGCGGCATGCATGTGGGGCCCCCATGAAATAAGCCATGCATGTGGGGCCCCTATGACATGCGGCATGCATTTGTGGGCCCCAAGACATGCTGCATGCATTTGGGGGGCCCCATGACATGCGGCATGCATTTGGGCCCCCATGACATGCTGCATGCATGTGGGGCACCATGACATGCGCCATACATGTGGGGCCCCTATGACATGCGGCATGCAATTGGGGCCCCGATGACATGCGGCATGCATGTGGGGCACCCATGACATGCGCATTGTGCATGGTGCCCCTATGACATGCGGCATGCACGTGGGGCCCCAATGACATGAAGCATGCACGTGGGGCCACCATGACATGCGGCATGCATGTAGGGCCCCCATGAAATGTGCCATGCATGTTTGGCACCTATGACATGCGGCATGCATTTGTAGGCCCCAAGACATGTGGCATGCACGTGGGGCCCCTATGACATGCGGCATGCATTTGTGGGCCCCAAGACATGTGGCATGCATGTGGGGCACCCATGACATGCGCCATGTACGTGGTGCCCCTATGACATGCGGCATGCACGTGGGCCCCTAATGACATGCGGCATGCACGTGGGGCCCCCATGACATGCAGCATGCATTTGAATCCCCCATTACATGACGGATGCACGTGGGGCCCCCATGACATGCGGCATGCATTTGGGGCCCCCATGACATGCGGAATGCCTGCGGGGCCCCCATGACATGCGGCATGCATGCGGGGCCCTCATGACATGCGGCATGAATTTGAGGCCCCCTTAACATGTGGCATGCATTTGTGTCCCCTTGACATGTGGCATGCATTGGGGGCCCCCATGACATGCGGCATGAATGTGGGTCCCATGACATGCGGCATGCATTTGGGCCCCCATGACATGCGGCATGCATTTGGGGCCTGCATAACATGCTGCATGCATTTGGGGTACCTGAGAGATGCGGCATGCATGTGGGGCCCCTATGACATGCCGCATGCATTTGGGGCCCCCATTACATGCGGCATGCACATGGGGCACCCGTGACGCGCGGCTTACGCTTGGGGCCCCAATGACATGCGGCATGCGTTTGGGTCCCCCATGACATGCGGCATGCATTTGGGGCCCCCATGACTTGAGGCATGCAAGTGGGGCCCCCATGACATGCACCATGCATGTGGGGCCCCTATGACATGCTGCATGCATTTGGGGCCCCCATGACTTGAGGCATGCATTTGGGGCCCCCATGACATGCGGCATGCATGTAGGGCCCCCAAGAAATGTGCCATGCATGTGGTGCCCCTATGACATGCGGCATGCATTTGTGGGCCCCAAGACATGTGGCATGCACGTGGGGCCCCCATGACATGCTGCATGCATTTGTGGCCCCCATGATATGCGGCACGCATTTGGGGCCCCCATGACATGCGGCATGCATGTGGGGCCCCCATGAAATAAGCCATGCATGTGGGGCCCCTATGACATGCGGCATGCATTTGTGGGCCCCAAGACATGCTGCATGCATTTGGGGGGCCCCATGACATGCGGCATGCATTTGGGCCCCCATGACATGCTGCATGCATGTGGGGCACCATGACATGCGCCATGCATGTGGGGCCCCTATGACATGCGGCATGCAATTGGGGCCCCAATGACATGCGGCATGCATGTGGGGCACCCATGACATGCGCATTGTACGTGGTGCCCCTATGACATGCGGCATGCACGTGGGGCCCCAATGACATGAAGCATGCACGTGGGGCCACCATGACATGCGGCATGCATGTAGGGCCCCCATGAAATGTGCCATGCATGTTTGGCACCTATGACATGCGGCATGCATTTGTAGGCCCCAAGACATGTGGCATGCACGTGGGGCCCCTATGACATGCGGCATGCATTTGTGGGCCCCAAGACATGCGGCATGCATGTGGGGCACCCATGACATGCGCCATGTACGTGGTGCCCCTATGACATGCGGCATGCACGTGGGCCCCTAATGACATGCGGCATGCACGTGGGGCCCCCATGACATGCAGCATGCATTTGAATCCCCCATTACATGACGGATGCACGTGGGGCCCCATGACATGCGGCATGCATTTGGGGCCCCCATGACATGCGGAATGCCTGCGGGGCCCCCATGACATGCGGCATGCATGCGGGGCCCTCATGACATGCGGCATGAATTTGAGGCCCCCTTGACATGTGGCATGCATTTGTGTCCCCTTGACATGTGGCATGCATTGGGGGCCCCCATGACATGCGGCATGAATGTGGGTCCCATGACATGCGGCATGCATTTGGGCCCCCATGACATGCGGCATGCATTTGGGGCCTGCATAACATGCTGCATGCATTTGGGGTACCTGAGAGATGCGGCATGCATGTGGGGCCCCTATGACATGCCGCATGCATTTGGGGCCCCCATTACATGCGGCATGCACATGGGGCACCCGTGACACGTGGCTTACGCTTGGGGCCCCAATGACATGCGGCATGCGTTTGGGTCCCCCATGACATGCGGCATGCAGGTGGGGCCCCCATGACATGAGTCATGCATTTGGGGCCCCCGTGACATGCGGCATGCACGTGGGGCCCCGTTGACATGCTGCATGCATTTGGGGCACCCATGACTTGCACCATGCACGCGGGACCCCTTTGACATGCCGCATGAATTTGGGGGCCCCATTACATGCGGCATGCACGTGGAGCCCCCATGACATGCGGCATGCATTTGGGGCCCCATGACATGTGGCATGCATTTCAGGCCTGCATAACATGCTGCATGCATTTGGGGTACCTGAGACATGCGGCATGCATTTGGGGCCCCAGTGACATGCGGCATGCCTGTTGGGCCCCCATGACATGCGGCATGCATTTGGGGGCCCCATGACATGCGGCATGCACGTGGAGCCCCCATGACATGCGGCATGCATTTGGGGCCCCATGACATGTGGCATGCATTTCAGGCCTGCATAACATGCTGCATGCATTTGGGGTACCTGAGACATGCGGCATGCATTTGGGGCCCCAATGACATGCGGCATGCCTGTTGGGCCCCCATGACATGCGGCATGCATTTGGGGGCCCCATGACATGCGGCATGCACGTGGGGCCCTCATGACATGCAGCATGCATTTGGGGCCACTATGACATGCGGCATGCATTTGGGGCCCCCATTACATGCGGCATGCACGTGGGGCCCCCATGACATGCGGCATGCATTTGGGGCCCACATGACATGCGGAATGCCTGTGGGGCCCCCATGACATGCGGCATGAATTTGGGGCCCCAATACATGCGGCATGCACGTTGGGCCCCCATGACATGTGGCATGCATTTGGGCCCCCATGACATGCGGCATGCATGTGGGGCCCCCATGACATGTGGCATGCATTTGCGGGCCCCCATGACATGCGGAATGCCTGCGGGGCACCCATGACATGCGGCATGCATGCGGGGCCCTCATGACATGCGGCATGAATTTGAGGCCCCCATGACATGTGGCATGCATTTGGGTCCCCATGACATGTGGCATGCATTGGGGGCCCCCATGACATGCGGCATGAATGTGGGTCCCATGACATGCGGCATGCATTTGGGCCCCCATGACATGCGGCATGCATTTGGGGCCTGCATAACATGCTGCATGCATTTGGGGTACCTGAGAGATGCGGCATGCATGTGGGGCCCCTATGACATGCCGCATGCATTTGGGGCCCCCATTACATGCGGCATGCACATGGGGCACCCGTGACACGCGGCATACGCTTGGGGCCCCAATGACATGCGGCATGCATTTGGGCCCCCAATGACATGCGGCATGCCTGTTGGGCCCCCATGACATGCGGCATGCATTTGGGGGCCCCATGACATGCGGCATGCACGTGGGGCCCTCATGACATGCAGCATGCATTTGGGGCCACTATGACATGCGGCATGCATTTGGGGCCCCCATTACATGCGGCATGCACGTGGGGCCCCATGACATGCGGCATGCATTTGGGGCCCCCATGACATGCGGAATGCCTGTGGGGCCCCCATGACATGCGGCATGAATTTGGGGCCCCAATACATGCGGCATGCACGTTGGGCCCCCATGACATGTGGCATGCATTTGGGTCCCTATGACATGCGGCATGCATGTGGAGCCCCCATGACATGTGGCATGCATTTGCGGGCCCCATGACATGTGTTATGCACGTGGGGCCCCTATGACATGCGTTATGCATTTGGATCCCCAATTACATGCTGCATGCAAGTGGGGCCCCCATGACATGCCGCATACATTTGTGGCACCGTGACATGAGGCATGCACGTGGGGCCCCCATGACATGCAACAAGCACGTGGGGCCCCAATGACATGCAGCATGCATTTGGATGCCCCATTACATGCGGCATGCACGTGGGGCCCACATGACAAGCGGCATGCATTTGGGGCCCCCATGACATGTGACATGCATGTGGGGCCCCAATGACATGCGGCATGCATGTGGGACCCCCATGACATGTGGCATGCACGTGGGCCCCCATGACATGCGGCATGCACTTCGGGCTCCCATGACATGCGGCATGCATTTGGGGCCCCCATGACATGCGGCATGCATGTGGGGCCCCCATGACAGGCAGCACATAATTGGGGCCCCAATGACATGCGGCATGCACTTGGGACCCCAATGACATGCGGCATGCACGTGGGGCCCCCATGACATGCGGCATGCATTTGGGGCCCCCATGACATGCAACATGCATTTGGGACCCCAATGACATGCGGCATGCACGTGGGGCCCCCATGACATGCGGCATGCACGTGGGGCCCCCATAACATGCGGCATGCATTTGGGGCCCCCATGACATGCGGCATGCACTTCGGGCTCCCATGACATGCGGCATGCACTTCGGGCTCCCATGACATGCGGCATGCATTTGGGGCCCCCATGACATGCGGCATGCACTT
Source organism: Phyllobates terribilis (assembly GCF_046119375.1). Classification (NCBI taxonomy): domain Eukaryota; kingdom Metazoa; phylum Chordata; class Amphibia; order Anura; family Dendrobatidae; genus Phyllobates; species Phyllobates terribilis. The sequence continues at coordinate 333,463,017 of NW_027362764.1, read as the reverse complement.
CGGGCTCCCATGACATGCGGCATGCATTTGGGGCCCCTAAGACATGTGGCATGCATGTGGGGAACCATGACAGGCGGCACATAATTGGGGCCCCCAATGATACGAGGCATGCACGTGGGGCCCCCAAGACATGCGGCATGCATTTGGGGCCCCCATGTCATGTGGCATGCTTTTGGGGCCCCCATGACATGTGGCATGCATGTGGGGCCCCCACGACATGTGGCATGCTTTTGGGACCCCATGACATTCTTCATGCATTTGGGACCCCAATGACATGCGTCATGCAAGTGGGGACCCCATGACACGCGGGATGCATTTGGGGCCCCCATAACACGTGGCATGCATTTGGGGCCCCCATGACATGCGGCATGCATTTAAGGCCCAAATGACATGCGGCATGCATTTGGGGCCCCCAAGACATGAGTCATGCATTTGGGGCCCCCATGACATGCGGCATGCATTTGGGGCCCCCATGACATGCGACATGCATTTGGGACCAAAATGACATGCGGCATGTCATGGGGGCCCCAAATGCATGACGCATGTCTTGGGGGCCCCAAGACATGCGTCATGCATTTGAGCCCGCCACGACATGCGGCATGCATGTGGGGCCCCCATGACAGGCGGCACATAATTGGGGCCCCCAAGACATGCGGCATGCATTTGGGACCCCAATGACATGCGACATGCATTTGGGGCTCCCATGACATGCGGCATGCAATTGGGACCCCAATGACATGCGGCATGCATTTGGGGCCCCAATGACATGCGGCATGCACGTGGGGCCCCCACGACATGTGGCATGCTTTTGGGGCCCCCATGACATGCGGCATGCACGTGGGGCCCCCACGACATGTGGCATGCTTTTGGGGCCCCCATGACATTCTTCATGCATTTGGGGCCCCAATGACATGTGACATGCACTTTTGGGCCCCCATGACATGCGGCATGCATGTGGGGCCCCCATGACAGGCGGCATGTAATTGGGGCCCCCTTGACAAGCGGGATGCATTTGGGGCCCCCATAACATGCAGCATGCATTTGGGGCCCCCATGACATGCGGCATGCATTTGGGGCCCCAATGACATGCGGCATGCACGTGGGGCCCCCATGACATGCGGCATGCACGTGGGGCCCCCATGACATGCGGCATGCACGTGGGGCTCCCATGACATGCGGCATGCAGTTGGACCCCCATGACATGCGGCATGCATTTGGGTCCCCCATGACATGCGGCATGCATTTGGGTCCCCCATGAAATGCGGCATGCACGTGGGCCCTCATGACATGCGGCATGCATTTGGGGTCCCCATGATATGCGGCACGCATTTGGGGCCCCCATGACATCGCATGCATGTGGGGCCCCCATGAAATGCGCCATGCATGTGGGGCCCCTATGACATGCGGCATGCATTTGTGGGCCCCAACACATGCTGCATGCATTTGGAGGCCCCATAACATGCGGCATGCACGTGGGGCCCCCATGACATGCGACATGCATTTGGGGCCCCCATGACATGCGGCATGCATTTGGGGCCCCCATGACATGCTGCATGCACGTGGGGCCCCCATTACATGCGGCATGCATTTGGGGCCCCCATGACATGCAGCATGCACGTGGGGCCCCCATTACATGTGGTATGCATTTGGGGCCCCAATGACATGCGGCATACATGTGGGGCACCGATGACATGTGCCATGTACGTGGGGCCCCTATGACATGCGGTATGCACGTGGGGCCCTCATGACATGCATCATGCATTTGGGGCCAATGTGACATGCGGCATGCATTCGGGGCCCCCATGACATGCGGCATGCATGTGGGACCCCCATGATATGCGGCATGCATGTGGGACCCCCATGATATGCGGCATGCATTTGGGGCCCCCATGACTTGAGGCATGCATTTGAATCCCCCATTACATGTGGCATGCACGTGGGGCCCCCATGACATGTGACATGCATGTGGGGCCCCAATGACATGCGGCATGCATGTGGGACCCCCATGACATGTGGCATGCACGTGGGCCCCCATGACATGCGGCATGCACTTCGGGCTCCCATGACATGCGGCATGCATTTGGGGCCCCCATGACATGCGGCATGCATGTGGGGCCCCCATGACAGGCAGCACATAATTGGGGCCCCAATGACATGCGGCATGCACTTGGGACCCCAATGACATGCGGCATGCACGTGGGGCCCCCATGACATGCGGCATGCATTTGGGGCCCCCATGACATGCAACATGCATTTGGGACCCCAATGACATGCGGCATGCACGTGGGGCCCCCATGACATGCGGCATGCACGTGGGGCCCCCATAACATGCGGCATGCATTTGGGGCCCCCATGACATGCGGCATGCACTTCGGGCTCCCATGACATGCGGCATGCACTTCGGGCTCCCATGACATGCGGCATGCATTTGGGGCCCCCATGACATGCGGCATGCACTTCGGGCTCCCATGACATGCGGCATGCATTTGGGGCCCCTAAGACATGTGGCATGCATGTGGGGAACCATGACAGGCGGCACATAATTGGGGCCCCCAATGATACGAGGCATGCACGTGGGGCCCCCAAGACATGCGGCATGCATTTGGGGCCCCCATGTCATGTGGCATGCTTTTGGGGCCCCCATGACATGTGGCATGCATGTGGGGCCCCCACGACATGTGGCATGCTTTTGGGACCCCATGACATTCTTCATGCATTTGGGACCCCAATGACATGCGTCATGCAAGTGGGGACCCCATGACACGCGGGATGCATTTGGGGCCCCCATAACACGTGGCATGCATTTGGGGCCCCCATGACATGCGGCATGCATTTAAGGCCCAAATGACATGCGGCATGCATTTGGGGCCCCCAAGACATGAGTCATGCATTTGGGGCCCCCATGACATGCGGCATGCATTTGGGGCCCCCATGACATGCGACATGCATTTGGGACCAAAATGACATGCGGCATGTCATGGGGGCCCCAAATGCATGACGCATGTCTTGGGGGCCCCAAGACATGCGTCATGCATTTGAGCCCGCCACGACATGCGGCATGCATGTGGGGCCCCCATGACAGGCGGCACATAATTGGGGCCCCCAAGACATGCGGCATGCATTTGGGACCCCAATGACATGCGGCATGCATTTGGGGCTCCCATGACATGCGGCATGCAATTGGGACCCCAATGACATGCGGCATGCATTTGGGGCCCCAATGACATGCGGCATGCACGTGGGGCCCCCACGACATGTGGCATGCTTTTGGGGCCCCCATGACATGCGGCATGCACGTGGGGCCCCCACGACATGTGGCATGCTTTTGGGGCCCCCATGACATTCTTCATGCATTTGGGGCCCCAATGACATGTGACATGCACTTTTGGGCCCCCATGACATGCGGCATGCATGTGGGGCCCCCATGACAGGCGGCATGTAATTGGGGCCCCCTTGACAAGCGGGATGCATTTGGGGCCCCCATAACATGCAGCATGCATTTGGGGCCCCCATGACATGCGGCATGCATTTGGGGCCCCAATGACATGCGGCATGCACGTGGGGCCCCCATGACATGCGGCATGCACGTGGGGCCCCCATGACATGCGGCATGCACGTGGGGCTCCCATGACATGCGGCATGCAGTTGGACCCCCATGACATGCGGCATGCATTTGGGTCCCCCATGACATGCGGCATGCATTTGGGTCCCCCATGAAATGCGGCATGCACGTGGGCCCTCATGACATGCGGCATGCATTTGGGGTCCCCATGATATGCGGCACGCATTTGGGGCCCCCATGACATCGCATGCATGTGGGGCCCCCATGAAATGCGCCATGCATGTGGGGCCCCTATGACATGCGGCATGCATTTGTGGGCCCCAACACATGCTGCATGCATTTGGAGGCCCCATAACATGCGGCATGCACGTGGGGCCCCCATGACATGCGACATGCATTTGGGGCCCCCATGACATGCGGCATGCATTTGGGGCCCCCATGACATGCTGCATGCACGTGGGGCCCCCATTACATGCGGCATGCATTTGGGGCCCCCATGACATGCAGCATGCACGTGGGGCCCCCATTACATGTGGTATGCATTTGGGGCCCCAATGACATGCGGCATACATGTGGGGCACCGATGACATGTGCCATGTACGTGGGGCCCCTATGACATGCGGTATGCACGTGGGGCCCTCATGACATGCATCATGCATTTGGGGCCAATGTGACATGCGGCATGCATTCGGGGCCCCCATGACATGCGGCATGCATGTGGGACCCCCATGATATGCGGCATGCATGTGGGACCCCCATGATATGCGGCATGCATTTGGGGCCCCCATGACTTGAGGCATGCATTTGAATCCCCCATTACATGTGGCATGCACGTGGGGCCCCCATGACATGCGGCATGCATTTGGGCCCCCATGACATGCGGAATGCCTGCGGGGCCCCCATGACATGCGGCATGCATGCAGGGCCCTCATGACATGCTGCATGAATTTTGGGCCCCCAATACATGCAGCATGCATATATGGCCCCCATGACATGCGGCAAGCTTTTGGGCCCCATGACATGCGGCATGCATGTGGTGCCCCCATGGCATGCGCATGCATGTGGGCCCCCCATGAAATGCGCCATGCATGTGGGGCCCCCATGACATGCGGCATGCATTTGGGTCCCCCATGAAATGCGGCATGCACGTGGGGCCCCCAGTACATGCGGCATGCATGTGGGGCTCCCATGACATGCGGCATGCATTTATGGCCCTCATGACAAGAGGCAAGCATTTGGGCCCCCATGACATGCGGCATGCATGTGGGGCCCCCATGACATGCGTCATGCACGTGGGTCCCCCTTGACATGCGACATTCATTTGGGGCCCCCATGACATGAAGCATGCACGTGGGACCCCCATGACATGCGGAATGCACGTGAGGCCCCCATGACATGCGGAATGCCTACGGGGCCCCAATGACATGCAGCATGCATGCGGGGCCCTCATGACATGCGGCATGCATTTGTGGGCCCCCAATGACATGTGGCATGCACGTGGGGCCCCCATGACATGCTGCATGCATTTGGGGCCCCCATGATATGCGGCACGCATTTGGGGCCCCCATGAAATGCGCCATGCATGTGGGGCCCCTATGACATGCGGCATGCATTTGTGGGCCCCAAGACATGTGGCATGCACATGGGGTCCCCATGAAATGCGGCATTTATTTGGGGCCCCCATGACATGTTGAATGCCTGCGGGGACCCCGTGACATGCGGCATGCATGTGGGGCCCCCATGAAATGCGGCATTTATTTGGGGCCCCCATGACATGTGGAATGCCTGCGGGGCCCCCGTGACATGCGGCATGCACGTGGTGCCACAATGACATGCAGCATGCACGTGGGGCCCACATGACATGCGGAATGCACGTGAGTCCCCCATGAAATGCGGAATGCCTGCGGGGCCCCAATGACATGTGGCATGCATGTGGGACCCCCATGACATGCGGCATGCATTTGAATCCCCCATTACATGCGGCATGCACGTGGGGCCCCCATGACATGCGGCATGCATTTGCGGCCCCCATGTCATGCGGACTGCACGTGGGGCCCCTATGACATGCGACATGAATTTGGGAGCCCCATTACATGCGGCATGCACGTGGAGCCCCCATGACATGCGTCATGCATTTGGGCCCCCATGACATGCGGCATGCATTTGGGGCCTGCATAACATGCTGCATGCATTTGGGGTACCTGAGACATGCGTCATGCAGTTGGGGCCCCCATGACATGCGGCATGCACGTGAGGCCCCCATGACATGCGGAATGCCTGCGGGGCCCCCATGATATGCGGCATGCTTTTGGGGCCCCCATGACATGAGGCATGCATGTGGGACCCCCATGACATGCGACATGCATTTGAATCCCCCATTACATGCGGCATGCAGGTGGTTCCCCCATGACATGCGGCATGCAGGTGGGACCCCTATGACATGCGGCATGCATTTGAGGGCACCAAGACATGCTGCATGCATTTGGGGGCCCCCATGAAATGCGGCATGCATTTGGGGCCCCCATGACATGCGGAATGCCTGCGGGGCCCCCATGACATGCGGCATGCACGTGGGGCCCCCATGACATGCGGCATGCATTTGGGGCCCCCATGACATGAGGCATGCATGTGGGACCCCCATGACATGCGACATGCATTTGAATCCCCCATTACATGCGGCATGCAGGTGGTTCCCCCATGACATGCGGCATGCAGGTGGGACCCCTATGACATGCGGCATGCATTTGAGGGCACCAAGACATGCTGCATGCATTTGGGGGCCCCCATGAAATGCGGCATGCATTTGGGGCCCCCATGACATGCGGAATGCCTGCGGGGGCCCCATGACATGCGGCATGCACGTGGGGCCCCCATGACATGCGGCATGCATTTGGGGCCCCCATGAAATGCGGCATGCATTTGGGGCCCCCATGACATGCGGAATGCCTGCGGGGCCCCCATGACATGCGGCATGCACGTGGGGCCCCCATGACATGCAGTATGCACGTGGGGCCCCCATGACATGAGCATGCATTTGGGACCCCCATGAAATGCGCCATGCATGTGGGACCCCTATGACATGCGGCATGCATTTGTGGGCCCCAAGACATGCTGCATGCATTTGGCGGCCCCATGACATGCGGCATGCATTTGCGTCCCCCATGAAATGTGGCATGCACGTGGGGCCCCCTGTACATGCGGCATGCATTTGGGGCCCCCATGACATGCGGCATGCATTTGGGGCCCCCATGACATGCGGCATGCACGTGGGGCCCCCTTGACATGCGACATTCATTTGGGGCCCCCATGACATGTGGCATGCATGTGGGGCTCCCATGACATGCGGCATGCATTTATGGCCCTCATGACATGCGGCAAGCATTTGGCCCCCCATGACATGCGGCATGCATGTGGGGCCCCCAAATGCATGCCGCATGTCATGGGGGCCTCCATGACATGCGGCATGCATGTGGGTCCCCATGACATGCGTCATGCACGTGGGGCCCCCTTGACATGCGACATTCATTTGGGGCCCCCATGACATGTGGCATGCATGTGGGGCCCCCATGACATGCGGCATGCATTTGGGGCCCCCATGACATGTGGCATGCACGTGGGGCCCCCATGACAAGCGGCAAGCACAAGGGGCCCCAATGACATGAAGCATGCACGTGGGACCCCCATGACATGCGGAATGCACGTGAGGCCCCCATGACATGCGGAATGCCTACGGGCCCCAATGACATGCGGCATGCATGCGGGGCCCTCATGACATGCGGCATGCAATTGAGGCCCCCAATATATGCGGCATGCATGTGGGGCCCCCATGATATGTGGCATGCATTTGGGACCTCCGTGACTTGAGGCATGCATGTGGGGCCCCCATGACATGCACCATGCATGTGGGGCCCCTATGACATGCTGCATGCATTTGGGGCCCCATGACTTGAGGCATGCATTTGAGGCCCCCATGACATGCGGCATGCATGTAGGGCCCCCATGAAATGCGCCATGCATGTGGGGCCCCTATGACATGCGGCATGCATTTGTGGGCCCCAAGACATGTGGCATGCACATGGGGCCCCAATGACATGCGGCATGCATGCGGGGCCCTCATGACATGCGGCATGCAATTGAGGCCCCCAATATATGCGGCATGCATGTGGGGCCCCCATGATATGTGGCATGCATTTGGGGCCCCCATGACTTGAGGCATGCATTTGGGGCCCCCATGACATGCACCATGCATGTGGGGCCCCTATGACATGCTGCATGCATTTGGGGCCCCCATGGCTTGAGGCATGCATTTGGGGGCCCCATGACATGCGGCATGCATGTAGGGCCCCCATGAAATGCGCCATGCATGTGGGGCTCCTATGACATGCGGCATGCATTTGTGGGCCCCAAGACATGTGGCATGCACATGGGGCACCCATGAAATTCGGCATTTATTTGGGGCCCCCATGACCTGTGGAATGCCTGCGGGGCCCCCGTGACATGCGGCATGCACGTGGGGCCCCCATGAAATGCGGCATTTATTTGGTGCCCCCATGACATGTGGAATGCCTGCGGGGCCCCCGTGACATGAGGCATGCACGTTGGGCAACCATGACATGTGACATGCATTTATGGCCTCATGACATGCGGTATGCATTCGGGCCCTCATGACATGTGGCATGCATGTGGAGCTCCCATGACATGCGGCATGCATTTGGGGCCCCCATGACATGTGGTATGCACGTGGGGCCCCTATGACATCCCGCATGCATTTGGGGCCCCCATGACATGCTCCATGCATGTGGGGCACCTATGACATGCGGCATGCATTCGTGGCCCCCGTAACATGAGGCATGCACGTGGGGCCCCCATGACATGCGGCAAGCACGTTGGGCCCCAATGACATGCAGCATGCACGTGGGACCCCCATGACATGCGGAATGCACGTGAGGCCCCCATGACATGCGGAATGCCTGCGGGGCCCCAATGACATGCAGCATGCATGCGGGGCCCTCATGACATGCGGCATGCATTTGAGGCTCCCAATATATGCGGCATGCACGTGGGGCCCCCATGATATGTGGCATGCATTTGGGGCCCCCATGACTTGAGGCATGCATGTGGGGCCCCCATGACATGCACCATGCATGTGGGGCCCCTATGACATGCTGCATGCATTTGGGGCCCCCATGACTTGAGGCATGCATTTGGGGCCCCCATGACATGCGGCATGCATGTAGGGCCCCCATGAAATGCGCCATGCATGTGGGACCCCCATGACATGCGGCATGCATTTGAATCCCCCATTACATGCGGCATGCACGTGGGGCCCCCATGACATGTGGCATGCATTTGGGGCCCCCATGTCATTCGGAATGCACTTGGGGCCCCTATGACATGCGACATGAATTTGGGAGCCCCATTACATGCGGCATGCACGTGGAGCCCCCATGACATGCGTCATGCATTTGGGCCCCCATGACATGCGGCATGCAATTGGGGCCTGCATAACATGCTGCATGCATTTGGGGTACCTGAGACATGCGGCATGCAAGTTGGGGCCCCCAATACATGCGGCATGCACGTGAGGCCCCCATGACATGCGGCATGCACGTGAGGCCCCCAATATATGCGGCATGCATGTGGGGCCCCCATGATATGTGGCATGCATTTGGGGCCTCCGTGACTTGAGGCATGCATGTGGGGCCCCCATGACATGCACCATGCATGTGGGGCCCCTATGACATGCTGCATGCATTTGGGGCCCCATGACTTGAGGCATGCATTTGGGGCCCCCATGACATGCGGCATGCATGTAGGGCCCCCATGAAATGCGCCATGCATGTGGGGCCCCTATGACATGCGGCATGCATTTGTGGGCCCCAAGACATGTGGCATGCACATGGGGCCCCAATGACATGCGGCATGCATGCGGGGCCCTCATGACATGCGGCATGCAATTGAGGCCCCCAATATATGCGGCATGCATGTGGGGCCCCCATGATATGTGGCATGCATTTGGGGCCCCCATGACTTGAGGCATGCATTTGGGGCCCCCATGACATGCACCATGCATGTGGGGCCCCTATGACATGCTGCATGCATTTGGGGCCCCCATGACTTGAGGCATGCATTTGGGGGCCCCATGACATGCGGCATGCATGTAGGGCCCCCATGAAATGCGCCATGCATGTGGGGCTCCTATGACATGCGGCATGCATTTGTGGGCCCCAAGACATGTGGCATGCACATGGGGCACCCATGAAATTCGGCATTTATTTGGGGCCCCCATGACCTGTGGAATGCCTGCGGGGCCCCCGTGACATGCGGCATGCACGTGGGGCCCCCATGAAACGCGGCATTTATTTGGTGCCTCCATGACATGTGGAATGCCTGCGGGGCCCCCGTGACATGAGGCATGCACGTTGGGCCCTCATGAAATGTGCCATGCAGGTGGGGCCCCATGGCATGCGCCATGCATGTGGGGCCCAAATGCTTGCCGCATTTCATGGAGGCCTCCATGACATGCGGCATGCATGTGGGTCCCCCTTGACATGCGACATTCATTTGGGGCCCCCATGACATGTGGCATGCATGTGGAGCTCCCATGACATGCGGCATGCATTTGGGGACCCCATGACATGCGGTATGCACGTGGGGCCCCTATGACATGCCGCATGCATTTGGGGCCCCCATGACATGCTCCATGCATGTGGGGCACCTATGACATGCGGCATGCATTCGTGGCCCCCGTAACATGAGGCATGCACGTGGGGCCCCCATGACATGCGGCAAGCACGTTGGGCCCCAATGACATGCAGCATGCACGTGGAACCCCCATGACATGCGGAATGCACGTGAGGCCCCCATGACATGAGGAATGCCTGCGGGGCCCCAATGACATGCAGCATGCATTTGAGGCTCCCAATATATGCGGCATGCACGTGGGGCCCCCATGATATGTGGCATGCATTTGGGGCCCCCATGACTTGAGGCATGCATGTGGGGCCCCCATGACATGCACCATGCATGTGGGGCCCCTATGACATGCTGCATGCATTTGGGGCCCCCATGACTTGAGGCATGCATTTGGGGCCCCCATGACATGCGGCATGCATGTAGGGCCCCCATGAAATGCGTCATGCATGTGGGACCCCCATGACATGCGGCATGCATTTGAATCCCCCATTACATGCGGCATGCACGTGGGGCCCCCATGACATGCGGCATGCATTTGGGGCCCCCATGTCATGCGGAATGCACTTGGGGCCCCTATGACATGCGACATGAATTTGGGAGCCCCATTACATGCGGCATGCACGTGGAGCCCCCATGACATGCGTCATGCATTTGGGCCCCCATGACATGCGGCATGCAATTGGGGCCTGCATAACATGCTGCATGCATTTGGGGTACCTGAGACATGCGGCATGCAAGTTTGGGCCCCAAATACATGCGGCATGCACGTGAGGCCCCCATGACATGCGGCATGCACGTGAGGTCCCCATGACATGCGACATTCATTTGGGGCCCCCATGACATATGGCATGCATGGGGGCTCCCATTACATGCGACATGCATTTGGGGCCTCCATGACATGCGGCATGCATTTGGGGCCCCCATGATATGCGGCATGCATTTGGGGCCCCCATGACATGCGCATGCATGTGGGACCCCCATGAAATGCGCCATGCATGTGGGAACCCTATGACATGCGGCATGCATTTGTGGGCCCCAAGACATGCTGCATGCATTTGGGGGGCCCCATGACATGCGGCATGCATTTGGGGCCCCCATGACATGCGGCATGCATTTGGGGCCCCATGACATGCAGCATGCACGTGGGGCCCCCAGTACATGCGGCATGCATTTGGTGCCCCCATGACATGTGGTATGCACGTGGGGACCCTATGACATGCCGCACGCATTTATGGCCCCCATGACATGCGGCATGCACGTGGGGCCCCCTTGACATGCGACATTCATTTGGCGCCCCCATGACATGTGGCATGCATGGGGGCTCCCATTACATGCGGCATGCATGTGGGGTCTCCTTGACATGCGGTATGAATGTGGGGCACCCATGACATGCGGCATGCATGCAGGGCCCTCATGATATGCGGCATGAATTTGGGGCCCCCAATACATGCGGCATGCACGTTGGGCCCCCTTGACATGCGACATTCATGTGGGGCTCCCATGACATGCGGCATGCATTTATGGCCCCCATGACATGCGGCAAGCTTTTGGGCCCCATGACATGCGGCATGCATGTGGGGCCCCCATGACATGCGACATGCATTTATGGCCTCATGACATGCGGCATGCATTTTTGCCCTCATGAAATGTGCCATGCATGTGGGCCCCTATGACATGCGGCATGCATTTGTGGGCCCCAAGACATGCGGCATGCATGCGGCGCCCTCATGACATGCGGCATGCATTTTGGGCCCCCATGACATGCGACATGCTCGTGGGGCCCCCATGACATGCGGCATGCATTTGGGGCCCCCATGACATGCGGCATGCATTTGGGGCCCCCATGACATGCAGCATGCATGTGGGCCCCTATGACATGCGGCATGCATTTGTGGGCCCCAAGACATGCGGCATGCATGCGGCGCCCTCATGACATGCGGCATGCATTTTGGGCCCCCATGACATGCGACATGCTCGTGGGGCCCCCATGACATGCGGCATGCATTTGGGGCCCCCATGACATGCGGCATGCATTTGGGGATCCCATGACATGCGGCATGCATTTGGGTCCCCCATGAAATGTGTCATGCATGTGGGGCCCCCAGGACATGCGGCATGCATTTGGTTCCCCCATGACATGTGGTATGCATGTGGGACCCCCATGACATGCGTCATGCATTTGGATCCCCCATTACATGCTGCATGCAAGTGGTGCCCCCATGACATGCGGCATGCATGTGGGGCCCCCATGACATGCGGCATGCACGTGGGACCCCCATGACATGCGTCATGCATTTGGATCCCCATTACATGCTGCATGCAAGTGGGGCCCCCATGACATGCGGCACGCATTTGGGGCCCCCATGAAATGCGCCATGCATGTGGGGCCCCCTTGACATGCGGCATGCACGTGAGGCCCCCATGAAATGCGCCATGCATGTGGGACCCCCATGAAATGCGCCATGCATGTGGCACTCCTATGACATGCGGCATGCATTTGTGGGCCCCAAGACATGCTGCATGCATTTGGGGGGCCCCATGACATGCTGCATGCATTTGGGGCCCCCATGACATGCGGCATGCATTTGGGGCCCCCATGACATGCGGCATGCACGTGGGGCCCCCTTGACATGCGACATTCATTTGGGGCCCCCATGACATGTGGCATGCATGTGGGGCTCCCATGACATGCGGCATGCATTTATGGCCCTCATGACATGCGGCAAGCATTTGGCCCCCCATGACATGCGGCATGCATGTGGGGACCCCAAATGCATGCCGCATGTCATGGGGGCCTCCATGACATGCGGCATGCATGTGGGTCCCCATGACATGCGTCATGCACGTGGGGCCCCCTTGACATGCGACATTCATTTGGGGCCCCCATGACATGTGGCATGCATGTTGGGCCCCCATGACATGCGGCATGCATTTGGGGCCCCCATGACATGTGGTATGCACGTGGGGCCCCTATGACATGCGGCATGCATTCGTGGCCCCCATAACATGAGGCATGCACGTGGGGCCCCCATGACAAGCGGCAAGCACGTGGGGCCCCAATGACATGAAGCATGTACGTGGGACCCCCATGACATGCGGAACGCACGTGAGGCCCCCATGACATGCGGAATGCCTACGGGGCCCCAATGACATGCGGCATGCATGCGGGGCCCTCATGACATGCGGCATGCAATTGAGGCCCCCAATATATGCGGCATGCATGTGGGGCCCCCATGATATGTGGCATGCATTTGGGGCCCCCATTACTTGAGGCATGCATTTGGGGCCCCCATGACATGCGGCATGCATGTAGGGCCCCCATGAAATGTGCCATGCATGTGGGGCCCCTATGACAAGCGGCATGCATTTGTGGGCCCCAAGACATGTGGCATGCACATGGGGCCCCCATGAAATGCGCCATTTATTTGGGGCTCCCATGACATGTGTAATGCCTGCGGGGCCCCCGTGACATGCGGCATGCACGTGGGGCCCCCATGAAATGCGGCATTTATTTGGGGCCCCATGACATGTGGAATGCCTGCGGGGCCCCCGTGACATGAGGCATGCACTTTGGGCACCCATGACATGCGACATGCATTTATGGCCTCATGACATGCGGCATGCATTTGGGCCCTCATGAAATGCGCCATGCACGTGGGGCCCCCATGACATGCGGCATGCATTTGGGGGCCCCATGACATGCGGCAAGCACGTGGGGCCCCAATGACATGAAGCATGCACGTGGGGCCCCCATGACATGCGGAATGCCTGTGGGGCCCCAATGACACGCGGCATGCATGCGGGGCCCTCATGACATGCGGCATGCATTTGGGGCCCCCAATATATGCGGCATGCACGTGGGGCCCCCATGATATGTGGCATGCATTTGGGGCCCCCATGACTTGAGGCATGCATTTGTGGGCCCCAAGACACGTGGCATGCACGTGGGGCCCCCATGACATGCTGCATGCATTTGTGGCCGCCATGATATGTGGCACGCATTTGGGCCCCCATGGCATGCGGCAAGCACGTGGGGCCCCAATGACATGCAGCATGCACGTGGGGCCCCCATGACATGCGGAATGCATGTGAGGCCCCCATGAAATGTGGCATGCATTTGGGGCCCCCATGACATGCGGAATGCCTGCGGGGCCCCCATGACATGCGGCATACATGTGGGGCACCATGACATGCGCCATGCATGTGGGGCCCCTATTACATGCGGCATGCAATTGGGGCCCCATGACATGCGGCATGCACGTGGGGCCCCCATGAAATGCGGCATGCATTTGGGTCCCCCATGACATGCGGAATGCCTGCGGGGCCCCTTGACATGCGCCATGCATGTGGGGCAACTATTACATGCGGCATGCAATTGGGGACCCATGACATGCAGCATGCATGCGGTGCCCTCATGACATGCGGCATGCATTTGGGGCCCCAATACATGCGGCATGCACGTGGGCCCCCATGATATGCGGCATGCATTTGGGGCCCCCATGACTTAAGGCATGAATTTGGGGCCCCCATGAAATGCGCCATGCATGTGGGGCCCCTATGAAATGCTGCATGCATTTGTGGGCCCCAAGACATGCGGCATGCATGTTGGGCCCTCATGACATGCGGCATGAATTTGGGGCCCCAATACATGCGGCATGCACGTGGGCCCCGATGACATGTGGCATGCATGTGGGGCACCCATGACATGCGCCATGCACGTGGGGCCCCTATGACATGTGGCATGCATTTGGGGGCCCCATTACATGCGGCATGCACGTGGAGCCCCCAAGACATGCGGCATGCATTTGGGGCCTGCATAACATGCTGCATGCATTTGGGGTACCTGAGACATGCGGCATGCACGTGGGGCCCCCATAAAATGCTGCATGCATTTGGAATGCCCGAGACATGCGGCATGCACGTGGGGCCCCCATAAATTGCTGCATGCATTTGGAATGCCCGAGACATGCGGCATGCACGTGGGGCCCCTATGACATGCCGCATGCATTTGGGGCCCCCATGACATGCAGCATGCATTTGGATCCCTCATTCCATGCTGCATGCAAGTTTGGCCCCCATGACATGCGGCATGCATGTGGACCCCCATGACATGCGCCATGCATCTGGTGCCCCTATGACATGCGGCGTGCACGTGGGACCCCCATGACATTCGGCATGTATGTGGGGCCCCTATGACATGCGGCATGCACGTGGGACCCCCATGACATTTGGCATGCATTTGGGGCCCCCATGACATGTGGAATGCCTGCGGGGCCCCCATGACATGCGGCATGCATGCGGTGGCCTCATGATATGCGCCGTGCATGAATTTGGGGCCCCCAATATAGGCAGCATGCACGTGGGGCCCCCATGATATGCGCCGTGCATGTGGGGCCCCTATGACATTCGGCATGCATTCGTGGGCCCCAAGACATGTGGCATGCATTTGGGGGCCCCACGACATACGTCATGCATGTGGGGCCCTCATGACATGCGGCATGCATTTGGGCCCCCATGACATGGGGCATGCATTTGGGGCCTGCATAACAAGCTGCATGCATTTGGGGTACCTGAGACATGCGGCATGCACGTGGGGCCCCCATAAAATGCTGCATGCATTTGGGATGCCCGAGACATGCGGCATGCACCTGGGGCCCCATTTGGGGCCCCCATGACATGCGGCATGCATGTGGGACCCCCATGAGATGCAGCTTGCATTTCGATCCCTCATTACATGCTGCATGCAAGTGGGGCCCCCCATGACATGCAGCATGCATGTGGGACCCCCATGACATGCTGCATGCATTTGTGGCCCCCATGATATGCGGCACGCCTTTGGGGCCACCATGACATGAGGCATGCATGTGGGGCCCCTATGAAATGAGCCATGCATGTGGGGCCCCTATGACATTCGGCATGCATTTGTGGGCCCCAAGTCATGCTGCATGCATTTGGGGCCCCCATGACATGTGGCATGCATTTAGGGCCCCCATAACATGCGGCATGCATGCGTTGCCCTCATGACATGCGGCATGCATTTGGGGTCCCCAATACATGCGGCATGCAAGTGGGGCCGCCATGAAATGCGGCATGCATTTGGGGCCCCCATGACTTGAGGCATGCATTTTGGGCCCCCATGACATGCGCAATGCATGTGGGGCCCCTATGACATGCGGCATGCAATTGGGGCCCCGATGACAAGCGGCATGCATGTGGGGCACCCATGACATGCGCCATGTACGTGGGGCCCCTATGACATGCGGCATGCACGTGGGGCCCTCATGACATGCAGCATGCATTTGGGGCCACTATGACATGTGGCATGCATTTGGGCCCCCATGACATGCGGCATGCATTTGGGCCCCCATGACATGCGGAAAGCACGTGGGGCCCCAATGACATGAAGCATGCACGTGGGGCCCCAATGACATGAAGCATGCACGTGGGGCCCCCATGACATGCGGCATGCATGTGGAGCCCCCATGACATGCGGCCTGCATTTGGGGCCCCCATGACATGCGGCATGCATGCGGGGCCCTCATGACATGCGGCATGAATTTGAGGCCCCCATGACATGCGGAATGCATTTGGGCCCCCATGACAGTCGGCATGCATTGGGTCCCCCATGACATGCGGCATGCATTTGGGGCCTGCATAACATGCTGCATGCATTTGGGGTACCTGAGACATGCGGCATGCACGTGGGGCCCCAATAAAATGCTGCATGCATTTGGGATGCCCGAGACATGTGGCATGCACGTGGGGCCCCTATGACATGCCGCATGCATTTGGGGCCCCCATGACATGCGGCATGCATGTGGGACCCCCATGAGATGCGGCATGCATTTGGATCCCTCATTACATGCTGCATGCAAGTGGGGCCGCCCATGACATGCGCCATGCATGTGGGGCCTCTATAACATGCGGCATGCTTGTGGGGCCCCCATTATATGCAGCATAAATTTGGGGACCCCGTGACATGCGGCATGCACGTGGGGCCCCCATGACATGCAACATGCATTTGAATCCCCCATTACATGCGGGATGCACGTGGGGCCCCCATGACATGCGGCATGCATTTGGGGCCCCCATGACATGCGGAATTCCTTCGGGGCCCCCATGACATGTGGCATGCATGCGGGGCCCTCATGACATGCGACATGAATTTGAGGCCCCTATGACATGCGGCATGCATTTGGGCCCCCATGACATGCGGCATGCATTTGGGGACTGCATAACGTGCCGCATGCATTTGGGGCCCCCATTACATGCGGCATGCACGTGGGCCCCCCATAAAATGCTGCATGCATTTGGGATGCCCGAGACATGCGGCATGCACGTGGGGCCCCTATGACATGATGCATGCATTTGGGCCCAATGACATGCAGCATGCACGTGGGGCCCCTATGACATGACGCATGCATTTGGGCCCCTATGAAATGCGGCATGCATGTGGGGCCCCCATGACATGCGCCATGCATGTGGGGCCTCTATAACATGCGTCATGCTTGTGGGGCCCCCATTATATGCAGCATACATTTGGGGACCCCGTGACATGCGGAATTCCTGCGGGGCCCCCATGACATGCGGCATGCATGCGGGGCCCTCATGACATGCGACATGAATTTGAGTCCCCCATGACATGCGGCATGCATTTGGGCCCCCATGACATGCGGCATGCATTTGGGGACTGCATAACATGACGCATGCATTTGGGGCCCCCATTACATGCGGCATGCACGTGGGGCCCCATGAAATGCGCCATGCATGTGGGGCCCCTATGACATGCGGCATGCATTTGTGGGCTCCAACACATGCGGCATTCATTTGGGGCACCCATGACATGCACCATGCACGTGGGGCCCCTATGACATGTGGCATGCATTTGGGGGCCTCATTACATGCGGCATGCACGTGGAGACCCCCATGACATGCGGCATTCATTTGAATCCCCCATTACATGCGGAATGTCTGCGGGGCCCCCATGACATGCGGCATGCATGCGGGGCCCTCATGACATGCGGCATGAATTTGGGGCCGCCAATACATGCGGCATGTACGTTGGGCATTTATGGAACCCATGACATGCGGCTAGCATATGGGCCCCCATTACATGCGGCATGCATGTGGGCCCCCCATGACATGCGGCATGCATTTGGGGGCCCCATGACATGCGGCATGCATGTGGGGCCCCCATGACATGCGCCATGCATTTGGGGCCCCCATGACATGTGGAATGCCTGCGGGGACCCCATGACATGCAGCATGCATGCAGGGCCCTCATGAAATGCGGCATGAATTTGGGGCCCCCAATAAATGCAGCATGCACGTGAGGCCCGCGTGATATGTGGCATGGATTTGGGGCCCCCATGACTTGAGGCGTGCTTTTGGGGCCTCCATGACATATGGCATGCATGTGGTGCCCTATGAAATGCGGCATGCATGCGGGGCCCTCATGACATGCGGCATGCATTTCGGGCCCCGATGACATGCGGCATGCATGTGGGGCCCCCTTGACATGCGACATTAATTTGGGGCCCCATGACATGCGGCATGCATGTGGGGCTCCCATGACATGCGGCATGCATTTGGGGCCTCCATGACATGCGTCATGCATGTGGGGCCCCCATGACATGCGCCATGCATGTGGGGCCCCGATGACATGCGGCATGCATGTGGGGCACCCATGACTTGCGCCATGCACGTGGGGCCCCTTTGACATGCGCCATGAATTTGGGGGCCCCATTACATGCGGCATGCACGTGGAGCCCCCATGACATGCGGCATGCATTTGGGGCCCCCATGACATGCGGCATGCGTGTGGGGCCCCCATGACATGCGGCATGCATTTGGGCCCCCATTACATGCGGCATGCATTTGGGGCCTGCATAACATGCTGCATGCATTTGGGGTACCTGAGACATGAGGCATGCACATGGGGCCCCCATGACATGAGTCATGCATTTGGGGCCGCCATGACATGCGGCATGCATTTGGGGCCCCCATGACATGCGGCATGAGTTTGGATCCCCCATGACATGCGGCATGCACGTGGGGCCCCCATGACATGAGTCATGCATTTGGGGCCGCCATGACATGCGGCATGCATTTGGGGCCCCCATGACATGCAGCATGCATGTGGGACCCCCATAACATGCAGCATGCGTTTGGATCCCCCCTTACATGCGGCATGCACGTGTGGCCCCCATGAAATGCGGCATGCATTTTGGGCCCCAATGACATGCGGAATGCCTGCGGGGCCCCCATGACATACGGCATGCATGCGGGGCCCTCATGACATGCGGCATACATTTGGGGCCCCCAATATATGCGGCATGAACGTGGGGCCCCCATGATATGTGGCATGCATTTGGGGCCCCCATGACATGCGGCATGCATGTGGAGCCCCCATGACATGCGGCATGCATGTGGGGCCCCATGACATGCAGCATGCACGTGGGGCCCCCATGACATGTGGAATGCACGTGAGGCCCCCATGACATGCGGCATACGCTTGGGGCCCCAATGACATGCGGCAAGCGTTTGGGTCCCCCATGACATGCGACATGCATGTGGAGCCCCCATGACATGCGGCCTGCATTTGGGGCCCCCATGACATGCGGCATGCACGTGGGGCCCCCATGACATGCAACATGCATTTGGGGCCCCCATGTCATGCGGAATGCACGTGAGGCCCCCTTGACATGTGAAATGCATGTGGGGCCCCCATGACATGCGGCATGCATGCGGGGCCCCCAAGAAATGCGGCATGCACGTGAGGCCCCCATGATATGCGGCATGCATTTGGGGCCCCTATGACTTGAGGCATGCATTTGGGGCCCCCATGACATGCGGCATGTATGTGGGGACTCATGAAATGCGCCATGCATGTGGGCTCCTATGACATGCGGCATGCACGTGGGGCCCTTATGACATTTGGCATGCATTTTGGGGGCCCCATTACATGCGGCATGCACGTGGAGTCCCCATGACAAGCGGCATGCATTTGGGGCCCCCATGACATGCGGCATGCATGTGGGGACCCCATGACATGTGGCATGCATGTGGGGACCCCATGACATGCGGCATGTATTTGGGTGCCCCATGACATGCGGCATGCATATGGGGCCCCCATGTCATGCGGAATGCACGTGAGGCCACCTTGACATGCGGAATGCATGTGGGGCCCCCATGACATGCGGCATGCATGTGGGGACCCCATGACATGCGGCATGCATTTGGGGCACCCATGACATGCGGAATGCCTGCGGGGCCCCCATGACATGCAACATGCATGTGGGGCCCTCATGACATGCGGCATGAATTTCGGTCCCCCAATACATGTGGCATGCACGTGGGGCCCCCATGATATGAGGCATGCATTTGGGGCCCCATTACATGCGGCATGCACGTGGAGCCCCCAAGACATGCGGCATGCATTTGGGGCCCCCATGACATGCGCCATGCATGTGGGGCCCCTATGACATGCTGCATGCATGTGGGACCCCCATGACATTCTGCATGCATTTGGGGCCCCTGTGACATGCGGAATACCTGCGGGACCCCCATGACATGCGGCATCCATTTGGGGCCTGCATAACATGCTGTATGCATTTGGGGTACCTGAGACATGCGGCATGCACGTGGGGCCCCATGACATGCTGCATGCATTTGGCGTGCCAGAGACATGTGGCATGCACGTGGGGCCCCTATGACATGCCGCATGCATTTGGGGCCCCCATGACATGCACCATGCATGTGGGGCCCCTATGACATGCGGCATGCATGTGGGGCACCCATGACTTGCACCATGCACGTGGGGCCCCTTTGACATGCGGCATGCATTTGAATCCCCCATTACATGCGGCATGCACGTGGGGCCCCCATGACATGCGGCATGCATGCGGGGCCCTCATGACATGCGTCATGAATTTGGGTCCCCAATACATGTGGCATGCACGTGGGGCCCCCATGACATGCGCCATGCATTTATGGCCCCCATGACATGCGGCATGCATTTGGATCCCCCATTACATGCTGCATGCACGTGGGGCCCCCATGACATGTGGCATGCATTTGGGGCCCCCATGTCATGCGGAATGCACGTGAGGCCACCTTGACATGCGGAATGCATGTGGGGCCCCCATGACATGCGCCATGCATTTATGGCCCCCATGACATGCGGCATGCATTTGGGCCCCCATGACATGCGGCATGCATGTGGGACCCCCATGACATGCGTCATGCAACTGGATCCCCCATTACATGCTGCATGCAAGTGGGGCCCCCATGACATGCGCCATGCATGTGGGGCCCCTATGACATGCGGCATGCATGTGGGACCCCCTTGACATGCGGCATGCACGTGGGGCCCCATGACATGCGGCATGCATGTGGGGCCCCCATGACATGCCGCATACATTTGTGGCCCCCGTGACATGTGGCATGCACGTGGGGCCCCCATGACATGCGGCAAACACGTGGGGCCCCAATGACATGCAGCATGTACGTTGGGCACCCATGACATGCGGCATGCATTTATGGCCCCCATGTCATGCGGCATGTATTTGGGGCCCCCATGACTTGAGGCATGCATGTGGGGCCCCCATGACATGCACCATGCATGTGGGGCCCCTATGACATGCTGCATGCATTTGGGGCCCCTATGACATGCTGCATGCATTTGGGGCCCCCATGACTTGAGGCATGCATTTGGGGGCCCCATGACATGCGGCATGCATGTAGGGCCCCCAAGAAATGTGCCATGCATGTGGTGCCCCTATGACATGCGGCATGCATTTGTGGGCCCCAAGACATGTGGCATGCACGTGGGGCCCCCATGACATGCTGCATGCATTTGTGGCCCCCATGATATGCGGCACGCATTTGGGGCCCCCATGACATGCGGCATGCATGTGGGGCCCCCATGAAATAAGCCATGCATGTGGGGCCCCTATGACATGCGGCATGCATTTGTGGGCCCCAAGACATGCTGCATGCATTTGGGGGGCCCCATGACATGCGGCATGCACGTGGGGCCCCCATGATATGCGACATGCATTTGGGGCCCCCATGATTGAGGCATGCATTTTGGGCCCCCTTGACATGCGGCATGCACATGGGGCCCCCAAGACATGCGGCATGCACGTGGGGCCCCCATTAAATGCGGCATGCATTTAGGGCCCCCATGACATGCGGCATGCATTTGTGGCCCCCATGACATGCTGCATGCATGTGGGGCACCATGACATGCGCCATGCATATGGGGCCCCTATGACATGCGGCATGCAATTGGGGCCCCGATGACATGCGGCATGCATGTGGGGCACCCATGACATGCGCCATGTACGTGGTGCCCCTATGACATGCGGCATGCACGTGGGCCCCCAATGACATGAAGCATGCATGTGGGGCCCCCATGACATGCGGCATGCATGTAGGGCCCCCATGAAATGTGCCATGCATGTTTGGCACCTATGACATGCGGCATGCATTTGTAGGCCCCAAGACATGTGGCATGCACGTGGGGCCCCTATGACATGCGGCATGCATTTGATGGCCCCAAGACATGCTGCATGCATGTGGGGCCTCTATAACATGCGGCATGCTTGTGGGGCCCCCATGACATGCAGCAAACATTTGGGGCCCCCGTGACATGCGGCATGCATGTGGGGCCCCCATGACAAGCAGCATGCATTTGAATCCCCCATTACATGACGGATGCACGTGGGGCCCCCATGACATGCGGCATGCATTTGGGGCCCCCATGACATGCGGAATGCCTGCGGGGCCCCCATGACATGCGGCATGCATGCGGGGCCCTCATGACATGCGGCATGAATTTGAGGCCCCCATGACATGTGGCATGCATTTGGGTCCCCATGACATGTGGCATGCATTGGGGGCCCCCATGACATGCGGCATGAATGTGGGTCCCATGACATGCGGCATGCATTTGGGCCCCCATGACATGCGGCATGCATTTGGGGCCTGCATAACATGCTGCATGCATTTGGGGTACCTGAGAGATGCGGCATGCATGTGGGGCCCCTATGACATGCCACATGCATTTGGGGCCCCCATTACATGCGGCATGCACATGGGGCACCCGTGACACGCGGCATACGCTTGGGGCCCCAATGACATGCGGCATGCATTTGGGCCCCCATGACATGTGGCATGCATTTGGGGCCTGCATAACATGCTGCATGCATTTGGGGCCACTATGACATGCGGCATGCACGTGGGGCCCTCATGACATGCAGCATGCATTTGGGGCCACTATGACATGCGGCATGCATTTGGGGCCCCCATTTCATGCGGCATGCATTTGGGGCCCCCATGACATGCGGAATGCCTGTGGGGCCCCCATGACATGTGGCATGCATTTGGGTCCCCATGACATGCGGCATGCATGTGGGGCCCCCATGACATGTGGCATGCATTTGCGGGCCCCATGACATGTGTTATGCACGTGGGGCCCCTATGACATGCGTTATGCATTTTTATCCCCCATTACATGCTGCATGCAAGTGGGGCCCCCATGACATGCCGCATACATTTGTGGCACCGTGACATGAGGCATGCACGTGGGGCCCCCATGACATGCAACAAGCATGTGGGGCCCCAATGACATGCAGCATGTACGTTGGGCACCCATGACATGCGGCATGCATTTATGGCCCCCATGACATGCGGCATGCATTTGGGGCCCCCATGACTTGAGGCAAGCATGTGGGCCCCCATGACATGCACCATGCATGTGGGGCCCCTATGACATGCTGCATGCATTTGGGGCCCCCAAGACTTGAGGCATGCATTTGGGGCCCCCATGACATGCGGCATGCATGTAGGGCCCCCATGAAATGTTCCATGCATGTGGGACCCCTATGACATGTGGCATGCATTTGTGGGCCCCAAGACATGTGGCATGCACGTGGGGCCCCCATGACATGCTGCATGCATTTGTGGCCCCCATGATATGCGGCACGCATTTGGGGCCCCCATGACATGAGGCATGCATGTGGGGCCCCCATGAAATGAGCCATGCATGTGGGGCCCCTATGACATGCGGCATGCATTTGTGGGCCCCAAGACATGCTGCATGCATTTGGGGGGCCCCATGACATGCAGCATGCACGTGGGGCCCCCATGATATGCGGCATGCTTTTGGGGCCCCATGACTTGAGGCATGCATTTTGGGCCCCCATGACATGCGGCATGCACATAGGGCCCCCATTACATGCGGCATGCACATGGGGCCCCCATGACATGCGGCATACTCTTGGGGCCCCAATGACATGCGGCATGAGTTTGGATTCTCCATGACATGCGGCATGCACGTGGGGCCCCCATGACATGAGTCATGCATTTGGGGCCCCTGTGACACGCGGCATGCACGTGGGGCCCCCATGACATGCAACATGCATTTGGGGCCCCCATGTCATGGGGAATGCATGTGGGGCCCTCATGACATGCGGCATGCATTTGGGGCCCCCATGACATGTGGAATGCCTGCGGGGCCCCTATGACATGCGGCATGCATTTGTGGGCCCCAAGACATGCGGCATGCATGTGGGGCACCCATGACATGCACCAGGCACGCGGGGCCCCTATGACATGCGGCATGAATTTTGGGCCCCCAATAAATGCGGCATGCACGTGGGGCCCCCCTGATATGCGGCATGCATTTGGGGCCCCCATGACTTGATGCATGCATTTGGGGCCCCCATGACATGCGGCATGCATGTGGGGCCCCTTGAAATGCACCATGCACGTGGGGCCCCTATGACATGTGGCATGAATTTGGGGCCCCCAATAAATGCGGCATGCACGTGAGGCCCCCATGATATGCGGCATGCATTTGGGGCCCCCATGACTTGAGGCATGCATTTGGGGCCCCCAAGACATGCGGCATGAACATGGAGCCCCATGACAAGCGGCATGCACGTGGGGCCCCCATGATATGAAGCATGCATGTGAGGCCCCCATGACAGGCGGCATGCATTTGGGGCCCCCATGACATGTGGCATGCATGTGGGACCCCCATGACAAGCGGCATGCACGTGGGGCCCCCATGATATGCAGCATGCATGTGAGGCCCCAATGACATGCGGCTTGCATTTATGGAACCCATGACATGTGGCAAGCATTTGGGCCCCCATGAAATGCGGCATGCATGTTGGGCCCCCATGACTTGCGCCATGCACGTGGGGCCCCTTTGACATGCGGCATGAATTTCGGGGCCCCATTACATGCGGCATGCATGTGGGGCCCCCATGACATGCGTCATGCATTTGGGCCCCCATGACATGCAGAATGCCTGTGGGGCCCCCATGACATGCGCCATGCATTTGGGGTGCCCGAGACATGCGGCATGCACGTGGGGCCCCCATAACATGCTGCATGCATTTGGGGTGCCCGAGACATGCGGCATGCACGTGGGGCCCCTATGACATGCCGCATGCATTTGGGGCCCCCATTACATGTGGCATGCACATGGGGCCCTCATGACATGCGGCATATGCTTGGGGCCCCAATGACATGCGACATGAGTTTGGATCCCCAATGACATGTGGCATGCACGTGGGACCCCCATGATATGAGTCATGCATTTGGGGCAGCCATGACATCAGGCATGCATTTGGGCCCTCCATGAAATGCGGCATGCATGTGGGGCCCTCATGACATGTGGCATGCATGTGGGGCCCCATGATATGCGGCATGCAGCTGGGGCCCCCAATACATGCGACATGCACGTTGGGCACCCATGACATGCGGCATGCATTTATGGCCCTCATGACATGCGGCATACATGTGGGGCCCCCATGACATGCGGCATGCATGTGGGGCCCCCATGACATGCGGCATGCATATGCGGGCCCCATGACATGTGTTATGCACGTGGGGCCCCTATGACATGCCGCATGCATTTGGACCCTCATGACATGCGGCATGCATGTGGGACCCCCATGACATGCGTCATGCATTTGGATCCCCCATTACATGCTGCATGCAAGTGGGGCCCACATGACATGCGGCACGCATGTGGGCCCCCCATGACATGCGCCATGCATGTGGGGCCCCCATGACATGCGGCATGCATGTGGGACCCCCATGACATGCGGCATGCACGTGGGGCCCCCATGACATGCGGCATGCATGTGGGGCCCCCATGACATGCCGCATACATTTGTGGCCCCCATGACATGAGGCATGCACGTGTGGCACCCATCACATGCGGCAAGCACGTGGGGCCCCAATGACATGCAGTATGTACGTTGGGCACCCATGACATGCGGCATGTATTTATGGCCCCCATGACATGCGGCATGCATTTGGGGCCCCCATGACTTGAGGCATGCAAGTGGGGCCCCCATGACATGCACCATGCATGTGGGGCCCCTATGACATGCTGCATGCATTTGGGGCCCCTATGACATGCTGCATGCATTTGGGGCCCCCATGACTTGAGGCATGCATTTGGGGCCCCCATGACATGCGGCATGCATGTAGGGCCCCCAAGAAATGTGCCATGCATGTGGTGCCCCTATGACATGCGGCATGCATTTGTGGGCCCCAAGACATGTGGCATGCACGTGGGGCCCCCATGACTTGAGGCATGCATTTGGGGCCCCCATGACATGCGGCATGCATGTAGGGCCCCCAAGAAATGTGCCATGCATGTGGTGCCCCTATGACATGCTGCATGCATTTGGGGGGCCCCATGACATGCGGCATGCACGTGGGGCCCCATGATATGCGACATGCATTTAGGGCCCCCTTGACATGCGGCATGCATTTGGGGCCCCCATGACATGCTGCATGCATGTGGGGCACCATGACATGCGCCATGCATGTGGGGCCCCTATGACATGCAGCATGCAATTGGGGCCCCGATGACATGCGGCATGCATGTGGGGCACCCATGACATGCGCATTGTACGTGGTGCCCCTATGACATGCGGCATGCACGTGGGGCCCCAATGACATGAAGCATGCACGTGGGGCCCCCATGACATGCGGCATGCATGTAGGGCCCCCATGAAATGTGCCATGCATGTTTGGCACCTATGACATGCGGCATGCATTTGTAGGCCCCAAGACATGTGGCATGCACGTGGGGCCCCTATGACATGCGGCATGCATTTGTGGGCCCCAAGACATGCGGCATGCATGTGGGGCACCCATGACATGCGCCATGTACGTGGTGCCCCTATGACATGCGGCATGCACGTGGGCCCCCAATGACATGCGGCATGCACGAGGGGCCCCCATGACATGCAGCATGCATTTGAATCCCCCATTACATGACGGATGCACGTGGGGCCCCATGACATGCGGCATGCATTTGGGGCCCCCATGACATGCGGAATGCCTGCGGGGCCCCCATGACATGCGGCATGCATGCGGGGCCCTCATGACATGCGGCATGAATTTGAGGCCCCCATGACATGTGGCATGCATTTGGGTCCCCTTGACATGTGGCATGCATTGGGGGCCCCCATGACATGCGGCATGAATGTGGGTCCCATGACATGCGGCATGCATTTGGGCCCCCATGACATGCGGCATGCATTTGGGGCCTGCATAACATGCTGCATGCATTTGGGGTACCTGAGAGATGCGGCATGCATGTGGGGCCCCTATGACATGCCGCATGCATTTGGGGCCCCCATTACATGCGGCATGCACATGGGGCACCCGTGACACGCGGCATACGCTTGGGGCCCCAATGACATGCGGCATGCATTTGGGTCCCCCATGACATGCGGCATGCACGTGGGGCCCCGTTGACATGCGGCATGCATTTTGGGGCACCCATGACTTGCACCATGCACGCGGTGCCCCTTTGACATGTCGCATGAATTTGGGGGCCCCATTAAATGCGGCATGCACGTGGAGCCCCCATGACATGCGGCATGCATTTGGGCCCCCATGACATGTGGCATGCATTTGGGGCCTGCATAACATGCTGCATGCATTTGGGGTACCTGAGACATGCGGCATGCATTTGGGGCCCCAATGACATGCGGCATGCCTGTTGGGCCCCCATGACATGCGGCATGCATTTGGGGGCCCCATGACATGCGGCATGCACGTGGGGCCCTCATGACATGCAGCATGCATTTGGGGCCACTATGACATGCGGCATGCATTTGGGGCCCCCATTACATGCGGCATGCACGTGGGGCCCCATGACATGCGGCATGCATTTGGGGCCCCCATGACATGCGGAATGCCTGTGGGGCCCCCATGACATGCGGCATGAATTTGGGGCCCCAATACATGCGGCATGCACGTTGGGCCCCCATGACATGTGGCATGCATTTGGGTCCCCATGACATGCGGCATGCATGTGGGGCCCCCATGACATGTGGCATGCATTTGCGGGCCCCATGACATGTGTTATGCACGTGGGGCCCCTATGACATGCGTTATGCATTTGGATCCCCCATTACATGCTGCATGCAAGTGGGGCCCCCATGACATGCCGCATACATTTGTGGCACCGTGACATGAGGCATGCACGTGGGGCCCCCATGACATGCAACAAGCACGTGGGGCCCCAATGACATGCAGCATGTACGTTGGGCACCCATGACATGCGGCATGCATTTATGGCCCCCATGACATGCGGCATGCATTTGGGGCCCCCATGACTTGAGGCAAGCATGTGGGGCCCCCATGACATGCACCATGCATGTGGGGCCCCTATGACATGCTGCATGCATTTGGGGCCCCCAAGACTTGAGGCATGCATTTGGGGCCCCATGACATGCGGCATGCATGTAGGGCCCCCATGAAATGTTCCATGCATGTGGGACCCCTATGACATGTGGCATGCATTTGTGGGCCCCAAGACATGTGGCATGCACGTGGGGCCCCCATGACATGCACCATGCATGTGGGGCCCCTATGACATGCTGCATGCATTTGGGGCCCCCAAGACTTGAGGCATGCATTTGGGGCCCCCATGACATGCGGCATGCATGTAGGGCCCCCATGAAATGTTCCATGCATGTGGGACCCCTATGACATGTGGCATGCATTTGTGGGCCCCAAGACATGTGGCATGCACGTGGAGCCCCCATGACATGCGGCATGCATGTGGGACCCCCATGACATGCGGCATGCATTTGAATCCCCCATTACATGCGGCATGCACGTGGGGCCCCCATGACATGCGGCATGCATTTGGGGCCCCCATGACATGCGGCATGCATGCGGGGCCCTCATGACATGCGTCATAAATTTGGGTCCCCAATACATGTGGCATGCACGTGGGGCCCCCATGACATGCGCCATGCATTTATGGCCCCCATGACATGCGGCATGCATTTGGGGCCCCCATGACATGCGGAATGCCTGCGGGGCCCCCATGACATGCGGCATGCATGCGGGGCCCTCATGACATGCGGCATGAATTTGAGGCCCCCATGACATGTGGCATGCATTTGGGTCCCCTTGACATGTGGCATGCATTGGGGGCCCCCATGACATGCGGCATGAATGTGGGTCCCATGACATGCGGCATGCATTTGGGCCCCCATGACATGCGGCATGCATTTGGGGCCTGCATAACATGCTGCATGCATTTGGGGTACCTGAGAGATGCGGCATGCATGTGGGGCCCCTATGACATGCCGCATGCATTTGGGGCCCCCATTACATGCGGCATGCACATGGGGCACCCGTGACACGCGGCATACGCTTGGGGCCCCAATGACATGCGGCATGCGTTTGGGTCCCCCATGACATGCGGCATGCAGGTGGGGCCCCCATGACATGAGTCATGCATTTGGGGCCCCCGTGACATGCGGCATGCACGTGG
Source organism: Phyllobates terribilis (assembly GCF_046119375.1). NCBI lineage: Eukaryota > Metazoa > Chordata > Amphibia > Anura > Dendrobatidae > Phyllobates > Phyllobates terribilis. The sequence continues at coordinate 333,432,925 of NW_027362764.1, read as the reverse complement.
GGCCCCGTTGACATGCGGCATGCATTTTGGGGCACCCATGACTTGCACCATGCACGCGGTGCCCCTTTGACATGCCGCATGAATTTGGGGGCCCCATTACATGCGGCATGCACGTGGAGCCCCCATGACATGCGGCATGCATTTGGGGCCCCATGACATGTGGCATGCATTTCAGGCCTGCATAACATGCTGCATGCATTTGGGGTACCTGAGACATGCGGCATGCATTTGGGGCCCCAATGACATGCGGCATGCCTGTTGGGCCCCCATGACATGCGGCATGCATTTGGGGGCCCCATGACATGCGGCATGCACGTGGGGCCCTCATGACATGCAGCATGCATTTGGGGCCACTATGACATGCGGCATGCATTTGGGGCCCCCATTACATGCGGCATGCGCGTGGGGCCCCCATGACATGCGGCATGCATTTGGGGCCCACATGACATGCGGAATGCCTGTGGGGCCCCCATGACATGCGGCATGAATTTGGGGCCCCAATACATGCGGCATGCACGTTGGGCCCCCATGACATGTGGCATGCATTTGGGCCCCCATGACATGCGGCATGCATGTGGGGCCCCCATGACATGTGGCATGCATTTGCGGGCCCCCATGACATGCGGAATGCCTGCGGGGCACCCATGACATGCGGCATGCATGCGGGGCCCTCATGACATGCGGCATGAATTTGAGGCCCCCATGACATGTGGCATGCATTTGGGTCCCCATGACATGTGGCATGCATTGGGGGCCCCCATGACATGCGGCATGAATGTGGGTCCCATGACATGCGGCATGCATTTGGGCCCCCATGACATGCGGCATGCATTTGGGGCCTGCATAACATGCTGCATGCATTTGGGGTACCTGAGAGATGCGGAATGCATGTGGGGCCCCTATGACATGCCGCATGCATTTGGGGCCCCCATTACATGCGGCATGCAAATGGGGCACCCGTGACACGCGGCATACGCTTGGGGCCCCCATGACATGCGGCATGCATTTGGGCCCCCATGACATGGGGCATGCATTTGGGGCCTGCATAACATGCTGCATGCATTTGGGGTACCTGAGACATGCGGCATGCATTTGGGGCCCCAATGACATGCGGCATGCCTGTTGGGCCCCCATGACATGCGGCATGCATTTGGGGGCCCCATGACATGCGGCATGCACGTGGGGCCCTCATGACATGCAGCATGGATTTGGGGCCACTATGACATGCGGAATGCATTTGGGGCCCCCATTACATGCGGCATGCACGTGGGGCCCCATGACATGCGGCATGCATTTGGGGCCCCCATGACATGCGGAATGCCTGTGGGGCCCCCATGACATGCGGCATGAATTTGGGGCCCCAATACATGCGGCATGCACGTTGGGCCCCCATGACATGTGGCATGCATTTGGGTCCCCATGACATGCGGCATGCATGTGGGGCCCCCATGACATGTGGCATGCATTTGCGGGCCCCATGACATGTGTTATGCACGTGGGGCCCCTATGACATGCGTTATGCATTTGGATCCCCCATTACATGCTGCATGCAAGTGGGGCCCCCATGACATGCCGCATACATTTGTGGCACCGTGACATGAGGCATGCACGTGGGGCCCCCATGACATGCAACAAGCACGTGGGGCCCCAATGACATGCAGCATGTACGTTGGGCACCCATGACATGCGGCATGCATTTATGGCCCCCATGACATGCGGCATGCATTTGGGGCCCCCATGACTTGAGGCAAGCATGTGGGTCCCCCATGACATGCACCATGCATGTGGGGCCCCTATGACATGCTGCATGCATTTGGGGCCCCCAAGACTTGAGGCATGCATTTGGGGCCCCATGACATGTGGCATGCATGTAGGGCCCCCATGAAATGTTCCATGCATGTGGGACCCCTATGACATGTGGCATGCATTTGTGGGCCCCAAGACATGTGGCATGCACGTGGGGCCCCCATGACATGCACCATGCATGTGGGGCCCCTATGACATGCTGCATGCATTTGGGGCCCCCAAGACTTGAGGCATGCATTTGGGGCCCCCATGACATGCGGCATGCATGTAGGGCCCCCATGAAATGTTCCATGCATGTGGGACCCCTTTGACATGTGGCATGCATTTGTGGGCCCCAAGACATGTGGCATGCACGTGGAGCCCCCATGACATGCGGCATGCATGTGGGACCCCCATGACATGCGGCATGCATTTGAATCCCCCATTACATGCGGCATGCACGTGGGGCCCCCATGACATGCGGCATGCATTTGGGGCCCCCATGACATGCGGCATGCATGCGGGGCCCTCATGACATGCGTCATGAATTTGGGTCCCCAATACATGTGGCATGCACGTGGGGCCCCCATGACATGCGCCATGCATTTATGGCCCCCATGACATGCGGCATGCATTTGGGGCCCCCATGACATGCGGAATGCCTGCGGGGCCCCCATGACATGCGGCATGCATGCGGGGCCCTCATGACATGCGGCATGAATTTGAGGCCCCCATGACATGTGGCATGCATTTGGGTCCCCTTGACATGTGGCATGCATTGGGGGCCCCCATGACATGCGGCATGAATGTGGGTCCCATGACATGCGGCATGCATTTGGGCCCCCATGACATGCGGCATGCATTTGGGGCCTACATAACATGCTGTATGCATTTGGGGTACCTGAGAGATGCGGCATGCATGTGGGGCCCCTATGACATGCCGCATGCATTTGGGGCCCCCATTACATGCGGCATGCACATGGGGCACCCGTGACACGCGGCATACGCTTGGGGCCCCAATGACATGCGGCATGCAGGTGGGGCCCCCATGACATGCGGCATGCAGGTGGGGCCCCCATGACATGAGTCATGCATTTGGGGCCCCCGTGACATGCGGCATGCACGTGGGGCCCCGTTGACATGCGGCATGCATTTTGGGGCACCCATGACTTGCACCATGCACGCGGTGCCCCTTTGACATGCCGCATGAATTTGGGGGCCCCATTACATGCGGCATGCACGTGGAGCCCCCATGACATGCGGCATGCATTTGGGGCCCCATGACATGTGGCATGCATTGGGGGCCCCCATGACATGCGGCATGAATGTGGGTCCCATGACATGCGGCATGCATTTGGGCCCCCATGACATGCGGCATGCATTTGGGGCCTGCATAACATGCTGCATGCATTTGGGGTACCTGAGAGATGCGGGATGCATGTGGGGCCCCTATGACATGCCGCATGCATTTGGGGCCCCCATTACATGCGGCATGCACATGGGGCACCCGTGACACGCGGCATACGCTTGGGGCCCCCATGACATGCGGCATGCATTTGGGCCCCCATGACATGTGGCATGCATTTGGGGCCTGCATAACATGCTGCATGCATTTGGGGTACCTGAGACATGCGGCATGCATTTGGGGCCCCAATGACATGCGGCATGCCTGTTGGGCCCCCATGACATGCGGCATGCATTTGGGGGCCCCATGACATGCGGCATGCACGTGGGGCCCTCATGACATGCAGCATGCATTTGGGGCCACTATGACATGCGGCATGCATTTGGGGCCCCCATTACATGCGGCATGCACGTGGGGCCCCATGACATGCGGCATGCATTTGGGGCCCCCATGACATGCGGAATGCCTGTGGGGCCCCCATGACATGCGGCATGAATTTGGGGCCCCAATACATGCGGCATGCACGTTGGGCCCCCATGACATGTGGCATGCATTTGGGTCCCCATGACATGCGGCATGCATGTGGGGCCCCCATGACATGTGTTATGCACGTGGGGCCCCTATGACATGCGTTATGCATTTGGATCCCCCATTACATGCTGCATGCAAGTGGGGCCCCCATGACATGCCGCATACATTTGTGGCACCGTGACATGAGGCATGCACGTGGGGCCCCCATGACATGCAACAAGCACGTGGGGCCCCAATGACATGCAGCATGTACGTTGGGCACCCATGACATGCGGCATGCATTTATGGCCCCCATGACATGCGGCATGCATTTGGGGCCCCCATGACTTGAGGCAAGCATGTGGGGCCCCCATGACATGCACCATGCATGTGGGGCCCCTATGACATGCTGCATGCATTTGGGGCCCCCAAGACTTGAGGCATGCATTTGGGGCCCCATGACATGCGGCATGCATGTAGGGCCCCCATGAAATGTTCCATGCATGTGGGACCCCTATGACATGTGGCATGCATTTGTGGGCCCCAAGACATGTGGCATGCACGTGGGGCCCCCATGACATGCACCATGCATGTGGGGCCCCTATGACATGCTGCATGCATTTGGGGCCCCCAAGACTTGAGGCATGCATTTGGGGCCCCCATGACATGCGGCATGCATGTAGGGCCCCCATGAAATGTTCCATGCATGTGGGACCCCTATGACATGTGGCATGCATTTGTGGGCCCCAAGACATGTGGCATGCACGTGGAGCCCCCATGACATGCGGCATGCATGTGGGACCCCCATGACATGCGGCATGCATTTGAATCCCCCATTACATGCGGCATGCACGTGGGGCCCCCATGACATGCGGCATGCATTTGGGGCCCCCATGACATGCGGCATGCATGCGGGGCCCTCATGACATGCGTCATAAATTTGGGTCCCCAATACATGTGGCATGCACGTGGGGCCCCCATGACATGCGCCATGCATTTATGGCCCCCATGACATGCGGCATGCATTTGGGGCCCCCATGACATGCGGAATGCCTGCGGGGCCCCCATGACATGCGGCATGCATGCGGGGCCCTCATGACATGCGGCATGAATTTGAGGCCCCCATGACATGTGGCATGCATTTGGGTCCCCTTGACATGTGGCATGCATTGGGGGCCCCCATGACATGCGGCATGAATGTGGGTCCCATGACATGCGGCATGCATTTGGGCCCCCATGACATGCGGCATGCATTTGGGGCCTGCATAACATGCTGCATGCATTTGGGGTACCTGAGAGATGCGGCATGCATGTGGGGCCCCTATGACATGCCGCATGCATTTGGGGCGCCCATTACATGCGGCATGCACATGGGGCACCCGTGACACGCGGCATACGCTTGGGGCCCCAATGACATGCGGCATGCGTTTGGGTCCCCCATGACATGCGGCATGCAGGTGGGGCCCCCATGACATGAGTCATGCATTTGGGGCCCCCGTGACATGCGGCATGCACGTGGGGCCCCGTTGACATGCGGCATGCATTTTGGGGCACCCATGACTTGCACCATGCACGCGGTGCCCCTTTGACATGCCGCATGAATTTGGGGGCCCCATTACATGCGGCATGCACGTGGAGCCCCCATGACATGCGGCATGCATTTGGGGCCCCATGACATGTGGCATGCATTTCAGGCCTGCATAACATGCTGCATGCATTTGGGGTACCTGAGACATGCGGCATGCATTTGGGGCCCCAATGACATGCGGCATGCCTGTTGGGCCCCCATGACATGCGGCATGCATTTGGGGGCCCCATGACATGCGGCATGCACGTGGGGCCCTCATGACATGCAGCATGCATTTGGGGCCACTATGACATGCGGCATGCATTTGGGGCCCCCATTACATGCGGCATGCGCGTGGGGCCCCCATGACATGCGGCATGCATTTGGGGCCCACATGACATGCGGAATGCCTGTGGGGCCCCCATGACATGCGGCATGAATTTGGGGCCCCAATACATGCGGCATGCACGTTGGGCCCCCATGACATGTGGCATGCATTTGGGCCCCCATGACATGCGGCATGCATGTGGGGCCCCCATGACATGTGGCATGCATTTGCGGGCCCCCATGACATGCGGAATGCCTGCGGGGCACCCATGACATGCGGCATGCATGCGGGGCCCTCATGACATGCGGCATGAATTTGAGGCCCCCATGACATGTGGCATGCATTTGGGTCCCCATGACATGTGGCATGCATTGGGGGCCCCCATGACATGCGGCATGAATGTGGGTCCCATGACATGCGGCATGCATTTGGGCCCCCATGACATGCGGCATGCATTTGGGGCCTGCATAACATGCTGCATGCATTTGGGGTACCTGAGAGATGCGGAATGCATGTGGGGCCCCTATGACATGCCGCATGCATTTGGGGCCCCCATTACATGCGGCATGCACATGGGGCACCCGTGACACGCGGCATACGCTTGGGGCCCCCATGACATGCGGCATGCATTTGGGCCCCCATGACATGGGGCATGCATTTGGGGCCTGCATAACATGCTGCATGCATTTGGGGTACCTGAGACATGCGGCATGCATTTGGGGCCCCAATGACATGCGGCATGCCTGTTGGGCCCCCATGACATGCGGCATGCATTTGGGGGCCCCATGACATGCGGCATGCACGTGGGGCCCTCATGACATGCAGCATGGATTTGGGGCCACTATGACATGCGGAATGCATTTGGGGCCCCCATTACATGCGGCATGCACGTGGGGCCCCATGACATGCGGCATGCATTTGGGGCCCCCATGACATGCGGAATGCCTGTGGGGCCCCCATGACATGCGGCATGAATTTGGGGCCCCAATACATGCGGCATGCACGTTGGGCCCCCATGACATGTGGCATGCATTTGGGTCCCCATGACATGCGGCATGCATGTGGGGCCCCCATGACATGTGGCATGCATTTGCGGGCCCCATGACATGTGTTATGCACGTGGGGCCCCTATGACATGCGTTATGCATTTGGATCCCCCATTACATGCTGCATGCAAGTGGGGCCCCCATGACATGCCGCATACATTTGTGGCACCGTGACATGAGGCATGCACGTGGGGCCCCCATGACATGCAACAAGCACGTGGGGCCCCAATGACATGCAGCATGTACGTTGGGCACCCATGACATGCGGCATGCATTTATGGCCCCCATGACATGCGGCATGCATTTGGGGCCCCCATGACTTGAGGCAAGCATGTGGGGCCCCCATGACATGCACCATGCATGTGGGGCCCCTATGACATGCTGCATGCATTTGGGGCCCCCAAGACTTGAGGCATGCATTTGGGGCCCCCATGACATGCGGCATGCATGTAGGGCCCCCATGAAATGTTCCATGCATGTGGGACCCCTATGACATGTGGCATGCATTTGTGGGCCCCAAGACATGTGGCATGCACGTGGGGCCCCCATGACATGCTGCATGCATTTGTGGCCCCCATGATATGCGGCACGCATTTGGGGCCCCCATGACATGAGGCATGCATGTGGGGCCCCCATGAAATGAGCCATGCATGTGGGGCCCCTATGACATGCGGCATGCATTTGTGGGCCCCAAGACATGCTGCATGCATTTGGGGGGCCCCATGACATGCAGCATGCACGTGGGGCCCCCATGATATGCGGCATGCTTTTGGGGCCCCATGACTTGAGGCATGCATTTTGGGCCCCCATGACATGCGGCATGCACATAGGGCCCCCATTACATGCGGCATGCACATGGGGCCCCCATGACATGCGGCATACTCTTGGGGCCCCAATGACATGCGGCATGAGTTTGGATTCTCCATGACATGCGGCATGCACGTGGGGCCCCCATGACATGAGTCATGCATTTGGGGCCCCTGTGACACGCGGCATGCACGTGGGGCCCCCATGACATGCAACATGCATTTGGGGCCCCCATGTCATGGGGAATGCATGTGGGGCCCTCATGACATGCGGCATGCATTTGGGGCCCCCATGACATGTGGAATGCCTGCGGGGCCCCTATGACATGCGGCATGCATTTGTGGGCCCCAAGACATGCGGCATGCATGTGGGGCACCCATGACATGCACCAGGCACGCGGGGCCCCTATGACATGCGGCATGAATTTTGGGCCCCCAATAAATGCGGCATGCACGTGGGGCCCCCCTGATATGCGGCATGCATTTGGGGCCCCCATGACTTGATGCATGCATTTGGGGCCCCCATGACATGCGGCATGCATGTGGGGCCCCTTGAAATGCACCATGCACGTGGGGCCCCTATGACATGTGGCATGAATTTGGGGCCCCCAATAAATGCGGCATGCACGTGAGGCCCCCATGATATGCGGCATGCATTTGGGGCCCCCATGACTTGAGGCATGCATTTGGGGCCCCCAAGACATGCGGCATGAACATGGAGCCCCATGACAAGCGGCATGCACGTGGGGCCCCCATGATATGAAGCATGCATGTGAGGCCCCCATGACAGGCGGCATGCATTTGGGGCCCCCATGACATGTGGCATGCATGTGGGACCCCCATGACAAGCGGCATGCACGTGGGGCCCCCATGATATGCAGCATGCATGTGAGGCCCCAATGACATGCGGCTTGCATTTATGGAACCCATGACATGTGGCAAGCATTTGGGCCCCCATGAAATGCGGCATGCATGTTGGGCCCCCATGACTTGCGCCATGCACGTGGGGCCCCTTTGACATGCGGCATGAATTTCGGGGCCCCATTACATGCGGCATGCATGTGGGGCCCCCATGACATGCGTCATGCATTTGGGCCCCCATGACATGCAGAATGCCTGTGGGGCCCCCATGACATGCGCCATGCATTTGGGGTGCCCGAGACATGCGGCATGCACGTGGGGCCCCCATAACATGCTGCATGCATTTGGGGTGCCCGAGACATGCGGCATGCACGTGGGGCCCCTATGACATGCCGCATGCATTTGGGGCCCCCATTACATGTGGCATGCACATGGGGCCCTCATGACATGCGGCATATGCTTGGGGCCCCAATGACATGCGACATGAGTTTGGATCCCCAATGACATGTGGCATGCACGTGGGACCCCCATGATATGAGTCATGCATTTGGGGCAGCCATGACATCAGGCATGCATTTGGGCCCTCCATGAAATGCGGCATGCATGTGGGGCCCTCATGACATGTGGCATGCATGTGGGGCCCCATGATATGCGGCATGCAGCTGGGGCCCCCAATACATGCGACATGCACGTTGGGCACCCATGACATGCGGCATGCATTTATGGCCCTCATGACATGCGGCATACATGTGGGGCCCCCATGACATGCGGCATGCATGTGGGGCCCCCATGACATGCGGCATGCATATGCGGGCCCCATGACATGTGTTATGCACGTGGGGCCCCTATGACATGCCGCATGCATTTGGACCCTCATGACATGCGGCATGCATGTGGGACCCCCATGACATGCGTCATGCATTTGGATCCCCCATTACATGCTGCATGCAAGTGGGGCCCACATGACATGCGGCACGCATGTGGGCCCCCCATGACATGCGCCATGCATGTGGGGCCCCCATGACATGCGGCATGCATGTGGGACCCCCATGACATGCGGCATGCACGTGGGGCCCCCATGACATGCGGCATGCATGTGGGGCCCCCATGACATGCCGCATACATTTGTGGCCCCCATGACATGAGGCATGCACGTGTGGCACCCATCACATGCGGCAAGCACGTGGGGCCCCAATGACATGCAGTATGTACGTTGGGCACCCATGACATGCGGCATGTATTTATGGCCCCCATGACATGCGGCATGCATTTGGGGCCCCCATGACTTGAGGCATGCAAGTGGGGCCCCCATGACATGCACCATGCATGTGGGGCCCCTATGACATGCTGCATGCATTTGGGGCCCCTATGACATGCTGCATGCATTTGGGGCCCCCATGACTTGAGGCATGCATTTGGGGCCCCCATGACATGCGGCATGCATGTAGGGCCCCCAAGAAATGTGCCATGCATGTGGTGCCCCTATGACATGCGGCATGCATTTGTGGGCCCCAAGACATGTGGCATGCACGTGGGGCCCCCATGACTTGAGGCATGCATTTGGGGCCCCCATGACATGCGGCATGCATGTAGGGCCCCCAAGAAATGTGCCATGCATGTGGTGCCCCTATGACATGCTGCATGCATTTGGGGGGCCCCATGACATGCGGCATGCACGTGGGGCCCCATGATATGCGACATGCATTTAGGGCCCCCTTGACATGCGGCATGCATTTGGGGCCCCCATGACATGCTGCATGCATGTGGGGCACCATGACATGCGCCATGCATGTGGGGCCCCTATGACATGCAGCATGCAATTGGGGCCCCGATGACATGCGGCATGCATGTGGGGCACCCATGACATGCGCATTGTACGTGGTGCCCCTATGACATGCGGCATGCACGTGGGGCCCCAATGACATGAAGCATGCACGTGGGGCCCCCATGACATGCGGCATGCATGTAGGGCCCCCATGAAATGTGCCATGCATGTTTGGCACCTATGACATGCGGCATGCATTTGCAGGCCCCAAGACATGTGGCATGCACGTGGGGCCCCTATGACATGCGGCATGCATTTGTGGGCCCCAAGACATGCGGCATGCATGTGGGGCACCCATGACATGCGCCATGTACGTGGTGCCCCTATGACATGCGGCATGCACGTGGGCCCCCAATGACATGCGGCATGCACGAGGGGCCCCCATGACATGCAGCATGCATTTGAATCCCCCATTACATGACGGATGCACGTGGGGCCCCATGACATGCGGCATGCATTTGGGGCCCCCATGACATGCGGAATGCCTGCGGGGCCCCCATGACATGCGGCATGCATGCGGGGCCCTCATGACATGCGGCATGAATTTGAGGCCCCCATGACATGTGGCATGCATTTGGGTCCCCTTGACATGTGGCATGCATTGGGGGCCCCCATGACATGCGGCATGAATGTGGGTCCCATGACATGCGGCATGCATTTGGGCCCCCATGACATGCGGCATGCATTTGGGGCCTGCATAACATGCTGCATGCATTTGGGGTACCTGAGAGATGCGGCATGCATGTGGGGCCCCTATGACATGCCGCATGCATTTGGGGCCCCCATTACATGCGGCATGCACATGGGGCACCCGTGACACGCGGCATACGCTTGGGGCCCCAATGACATGCGGCATGCATTTGGGTCCCCCATGACATGCGGCATGCACGTGGGGCCCCGTTGACATGCGGCATGCATTTTGGGGCACCCATGACTTGCACCATGCACGCGGTGCCCCTTTGACATGTCGCATGAATTTGGGGGCCCCATTAAATGCGGCATGCACGTGGAGCCCCCATGACATGCGGCATGCATTTGGGCCCCCATGACATGTGGCATGCATTTGGGGCCTGCATAACATGCTGCATGCATTTGGGGTACCTGAGACATGCGGCATGCATTTGGGGCCCCAATGACATGCGGCATGCCTGTTGGGCCCCCATGACATGCGGCATGCATTTGGGGGCCCCATGACATGCGGCATGCACGTGGGGCCCTCATGACATGCAGCATGCATTTGGGGCCACTATGACATGCGGCATGCATTTGGGGCCCCCATTACATGCGGCATGCACGTGGGGCCCCATGACATGCGGCATGCATTTGGGGCCCCCATGACATGCGGAATGCCTGTGGGGCCCCCATGACATGCGGCATGAATTTGGGGCCCCAATACATGCGGCATGCACGTTGGGCCCCCATGACATGTGGCATGCATTTGGGTCCCCATGACATGCGGCATGCATGTGGGGCCCCCATGACATGTGGCATGCATTTGCGGGCCCCATGACATGTGTTATGCACGTGGGGCCCCTATGACATGCGTTATGCATTTGGATCCCCCATTACATGCTGCATGCAAGTGGGGCCCCCATGACATGCCGCATACATTTGTGGCACCGTGACATGAGGCATGCACGTGGGGCCCCCATGACATGCAACAAGCACGTGGGGCCCCAATGACATGCAGCATGTACGTTGGGCACCCATGACATGCGGCATGCATTTATGGCCCCCATGACATGCGGCATGCATTTGGGGCCCCCATGACTTGAGGCAAGCATGTGGGGCCCCCATGACATGCACCATGCATGTGGGGCCCCTATGACATGCTGCATGCATTTGGGGCCCCCAAGACTTGAGGCATGCATTTGGGGCCCCATGACATGCGGCATGCATGTAGGGCCCCCATGAAATGTTCCATGCATGTGGGACCCCTATGACATGTGGCATGCATTTGTGGGCCCCAAGACATGTGGCATGCACGTGGGGCCCCCATGACATGCACCATGCATGTGGGGCCCCTATGACATGCTGCATGCATTTGGGGCCCCCAAGACTTGAGGCATGCATTTGGGGCCCCCATGACATGCGGCATGCATGTAGGGCCCCCATGAAATGTTCCATGCATGTGGGACCCCTATGACATGTGGCATGCATTTGTGGGCCCCAAGACATGTGGCATGCACGTGGAGCCCCCATGACATGCGGCATGCATGTGGGACCCCCATGACATGCGGCATGCATTTGAATCCCCCATTACATGCGGCATGCACGTGGGGCCCCCATGACATGCGGCATGCATTTGGGGCCCCCATGACATGCGGCATGCATGCGGGGCCCTCATGACATGCGTCATAAATTTGGGTCCCCAATACATGTGGCATGCACGTGGGGCCCCCATGACATGCGCCATGCATTTATGGCCCCCATGACATGCGGCATGCATTTGGGGCCCCCATGACATGCGGAATGCCTGCGGGGCCCCCATGACATGCGGCATGCATGCGGGGCCCTCATGACATGCGGCATGAATTTGAGGCCCCCATGACATGTGGCATGCATTTGGGTCCCCTTGACATGTGGCATGCATTGGGGGCCCCCATGACATGCGGCATGAATGTGGGTCCCATGACATGCGGCATGCATTTGGGCCCCCATGACATGCGGCATGCATTTGGGGCCTGCATAACATGCTGCATGCATTTGGGGTACCTGAGAGATGCGGCATGCATGTGGGGCCCCTATGACATGCCGCATGCATTTGGGGCCCCCATTACATGCGGCATGCACATGGGGCACCCGTGACACGCGGCATACGCTTGGGGCCCCAATGACATGCGGCATGCGTTTGGGTCCCCCATGACATGCGGCATGCAGGTGGGGCCCCCATGACATGAGTCATGCATTTGGGGCCCCCGTGACATGCGGCATGCACGTGGGGCCCCGTTGACATGCGGCATGCATTTTGGGGCACCCATGACTTGCACCATGCACGCGGTGCCCCTTTGACATGCCGCATGAATTTGGGGGCCCCATTACATGCGGCATGCACGTGGAGCCCCCATGACATGCGGCATGCATTTGGGGCCCCATGACATGTGGCATGCATTTCAGGCCTGCATAACATGCTGCATGCATTTGGGGTACCTGAGACATGCGGCATGCATTTGGGGCCCCAATGACATGCGGCATGCCTGTTGGGCCCCCATGACATGCGGCATGCATTTGGGGGCCCCATGACATGCGGCATGCACGTGGGGCCCTCATGACATGCAGCATGCATTTGGGGCCACTATGACATGCGGCATGCATTTGGGGCCCCCATTACATGCGGCATGCGCGTGGGGCCCCCATGACATGCGGCATGCATTTGGGGCCCACATGACATGCGGAATGCCTGTGGGGCCCCCATGACATGCGGCATGAATTTGGGGCCCCAATACATGCGGCATGCACGTTGGGCCCCCATGACATGTGGCATGCATTTGGGCCCCCATGACATGCGGCATGCATGTGGGGCCCCCATGACATGTGGCATGCATTTGCGGGCCCCCATGACATGCGGAATGCCTGCGGGGCACCCATGACATGCGGCATGCATGCGGGGCCCTCATGACATGCGGCATGAATTTGAGGCCCCCATGACATGTGGCATGCATTTGGGTCCCCATGACATGTGGCATGCATTGGGGGCCCCCATGACATGCGGCATGAATGTGGGTCCCATGACATGCGGCATGCATTTGGGCCCCCATGACATGCGGCATGCATTTGGGGCCTGCATAACATGCTGCATGCATTTGGGGTACCTGAGAGATGCGGAATGCATGTGGGGCCCCTATGACATGCCGCATGCATTTGGGGCCCCCATTACATGCGGCATGCAAATGGGGCACCCGTGACACGCGGCATACGCTTGGGGCCCCCATGACATGCGGCATGCATTTGGGCCCCCATGACATGGGGCATGCATTTGGGGCCTGCATAACATGCTGCATGCATTTGGGGTACCTGAGACATGCGGCATGCATTTGGGGCCCCAATGACATGCGGCATGCCTGTTGGGCCCCCATGACATGCGGCATGCATTTGGGGGCCCCATGACATGCGGCATGCACGTGGGGCCCTCATGACATGCAGCATGGATTTGGGGCCACTATGACATGCGGAATGCATTTGGGGCCCCCATTACATGCGGCATGCACGTGGGGCCCCATGACATGCGGCATGCATTTGGGGCCCCCATGACATGCGGAATGCCTGTGGGGCCCCCATGACATGCGGCATGAATTTGGGGCCCCAATACATGCGGCATGCACGTTGGGCCCCCATGACATGTGGCATGCATTTGGGTCCCCATGACATGCGGCATGCATGTGGGGCCCCCATGACATGTGGCATGCATTTGCGGGCCCCATGACATGTGTTATGCACGTGGGGCCCCTATGACATGCGTTATGCATTTGGATCCCCCATTACATGCTGCATGCAAGTGGGGCCCCCATGACATGCCGCATACATTTGTGGCACCGTGACATGAGGCATGCACGTGGGGCCCCCATGACATGCAACAAGCACGTGGGGCCCCAATGACATGCAGCATGTACGTTGGGCACCCATGACATGCGGCATGCATTTATGGCCCCCATGACATGCGGCATGCATTTGGGGCCCCCATGACTTGAGGCAAGCATGTGGGTCCCCCATGACATGCACCATGCATGTGGGGCCCCTATGACATGCTGCATGCATTTGGGGCCCCCAAGACTTGAGGCATGCATTTGGGGCCCCATGACATGTGGCATGCATGTAGGGCCCCCATGAAATGTTCCATGCATGTGGGACCCCTATGACATGTGGCATGCATTTGTGGGCCCCAAGACATGTGGCATGCACGTGGGGCCCCCATGACATGCACCATGCATGTGGGGCCCCTATGACATGCTGCATGCATTTGGGGCCCCCAAGACTTGAGGCATGCATTTGGGGCCCCCATGACATGCGGCATGCATGTAGGGCCCCCATGAAATGTTCCATGCATGTGGGACCCCTTTGACATGTGGCATGCATTTGTGGGCCCCAAGACATGTGGCATGCACGTGGAGCCCCCATGACATGCGGCATGCATGTGGGACCCCCATGACATGCGGCATGCATTTGAATCCCCCATTACATGCGGCATGCACGTGGGGCCCCCATGACATGCGGCATGCATTTGGGGCCCCCATGACATGCGGCATGCATGCGGGGCCCTCATGACATGCGTCATGAATTTGGGTCCCCAATACATGTGGCATGCACGTGGGGCCCCCATGACATGCGCCATGCATTTATGGCCCCCATGACATGCGGCATGCATTTGGGGCCCCCATGACATGCGGAATGCCTGCGGGGCCCCCATGACATGCGGCATGCATGCGGGGCCCTCATGACATGCGGCATGAATTTGAGGCCCCCATGACATGTGGCATGCATTTGGGTCCCCTTGACATGTGGCATGCATTGGGGGCCCCCATGACATGCGGCATGAATGTGGGTCCCATGACATGCGGCATGCATTTGGGCCCCCATGACATGCGGCATGCATTTGGGGCCTACATAACATGCTGTATGCATTTGGGGTACCTGAGAGATGCGGCATGCATGTGGGGCCCCTATGACATGCCGCATGCATTTGGGGCCCCCATTACATGCGGCATGCACATGGGGCACCCGTGACACGCGGCATACGCTTGGGGCCCCAATGACATGCGGCATGCAGGTGGGGCCCCCATGACATGCGGCATGCAGGTGGGGCCCCCATGACATGAGTCATGCATTTGGGGCCCCCGTGACATGCGGCATGCACGTGGGGCCCCGTTGACATGCGGCATGCATTTTGGGGCACCCATGACTTGCACCATGCACGCGGTGCCCCTTTGACATGCCGCATGAATTTGGGGGCCCCATTACATGCGGCATGCACGTGGAGCCCCCATGACATGCGGCATGCATTTGGGGCCCCATGACATGTGGCATGCATTGGGGGCCCCCATGACATGCGGCATGAATGTGGGTCCCATGACATGCGGCATGCATTTGGGCCCCCATGACATGCGGCATGCATTTGGGGCCTGCATAACATGCTGCATGCATTTGGGGTACCTGAGAGATGCGGGATGCATGTGGGGCCCCTATGACATGCCGCATGCATTTGGGGCCCCCATTACATGCGGCATGCACATGGGGCACCCGTGACACGCGGCATACGCTTGGGGCCCCCATGACATGCGGCATGCATTTGGGCCCCCATGACATGTGGCATGCATTTGGGGCCTGCATAACATGCTGCATGCATTTGGGGTACCTGAGACATGCGGCATGCATTTGGGGCCCCAATGACATGCGGCATGCCTGTTGGGCCCCCATGACATGCGGCATGCATTTGGGGGCCCCATGACATGCGGCATGCACGTGGGGCCCTCATGACATGCAGCATGCATTTGGGGCCACTATGACATGCGGCATGCATTTGGGGCCCCCATTACATGCGGCATGCACGTGGGGCCCCATGACATGCGGCATGCATTTGGGGCCCCCATGACATGCGGAATGCCTGTGGGGCCCCCATGACATGCGGCATGAATTTGGGGCCCCAATACATGCGGCATGCACGTTGGGCCCCCATGACATGTGGCATGCATTTGGGTCCCCATGACATGCGGCATGCATGTGGGGCCCCCATGACATGTGTTATGCACGTGGGGCCCCTATGACATGCGTTATGCATTTGGATCCCCCATTACATGCTGCATGCAAGTGGGGCCCCCATGACATGCCGCATACATTTGTGGCACCGTGACATGAGGCATGCACGTGGGGCCCCCATGACATGCAACAAGCACGTGGGGCCCCAATGACATGCAGCATGTACGTTGGGCACCCATGACATGCGGCATGCATTTATGGCCCCCATGACATGCGGCATGCATTTGGGGCCCCCATGACTTGAGGCAAGCATGTGGGGCCCCCATGACATGCACCATGCATGTGGGGCCCCTATGACATGCTGCATGCATTTGGGGCCCCCAAGACTTGAGGCATGCATTTGGGGCCCCATGACATGCGGCATGCATGTAGGGCCCCCATGAAATGTTCCATGCATGTGGGACCCCTATGACATGTGGCATGCATTTGTGGGCCCCAAGACATGTGGCATGCACGTGGGGCCCCCATGACATGCACCATGCATGTGGGGCCCCTATGACATGCTGCATGCATTTGGGGCCCCCAAGACTTGAGGCATGCATTTGGGGCCCCCATGACATGCGGCATGCATGTAGGGCCCCCATGAAATGTTCCATGCATGTGGGACCCCTATGACATGTGGCATGCATTTGTGGGCCCCAAGACATGTGGCATGCACGTGGAGCCCCCATGACATGCGGCATGCATGTGGGACCCCCATGACATGCGGCATGCATTTGAATCCCCCATTACATGCGGCATGCACGTGGGGCCCCCATGACATGCGGCATGCATTTGGGGCCCCCATGACATGCGGCATGCATGCGGGGCCCTCATGACATGCGTCATAAATTTGGGTCCCCAATACATGTGGCATGCACGTGGGGCCCCCATGACATGCGCCATGCATTTATGGCCCCCATGACATGCGGCATGCATTTGGGGCCCCCATGACATGCGGAATGCCTGCGGGGCCCCCATGACATGCGGCATGCATGCGGGGCCCTCATGACATGCGGCATGAATTTGAGGCCCCCATGACATGTGGCATGCATTTGGGTCCCCTTGACATGTGGCATGCATTGGGGGCCCCCATGACATGCGGCATGAATGTGGGTCCCATGACATGCGGCATGCATTTGGGCCCCCATGACATGCGGCATGCATTTGGGGCCTGCATAACATGCTGCATGCATTTGGGGTACCTGAGAGATGCGGCATGCATGTGGGGCCCCTATGACATGCCGCATGCATTTGGGGCGCCCATTACATGCGGCATGCACATGGGGCACCCGTGACACGCGGCATACGCTTGGGGCCCCAATGACATGCGGCATGCGTTTGGGTCCCCCATGACATGCGGCATGCAGGTGGGGCCCCCATGACATGAGTCATGCATTTGGGGCCCCCGTGACATGCGGCATGCACGTGGGGCCCCGTTGACATGCGGCATGCATTTTGGGGCACCCATGACTTGCACCATGCACGCGGTGCCCCTTTGACATGCCGCATGAATTTGGGGGCCCCATTACATGCGGCATGCACGTGGAGCCCCCATGACATGCGGCATGCATTTGGGGCCCCATGACATGTGGCATGCATTTCAGGCCTGCATAACATGCTGCATGCATTTGGGGTACCTGAGACATGCGGCATGCATTTGGGGCCCCAATGACATGCGGCATGCCTGTTGGGCCCCCATGACATGCGGCATGCATTTGGGGGCCCCATGACATGCGGCATGCACGTGGGGCCCTCATGACATGCAGCATGCATTTGGGGCCACTATGACATGCGGCATGCATTTGGGGCCCCCATTACATGCGGCATGCGCGTGGGGCCCCCATGACATGCGGCATGCATTTGGGGCCCACATGACATGCGGAATGCCTGTGGGGCCCCCATGACATGCGGCATGAATTTGGGGCCCCAATACATGCGGCATGCACGTTGGGCCCCCATGACATGTGGCATGCATTTGGGCCCCCATGACATGCGGCATGCATGTGGGGCCCCCATGACATGTGGCATGCATTTGCGGGCCCCCATGACATGCGGAATGCCTGCGGGGCACCCATGACATGCGGCATGCATGCGGGGCCCTCATGACATGCGGCATGAATTTGAGGCCCCCATGACATGTGGCATGCATTTGGGTCCCCATGACATGTGGCATGCATTGGGGGCCCCCATGACATGCGGCATGAATGTGGGTCCCATGACATGCGGCATGCATTTGGGCCCCCATGACATGCGGCATGCATTTGGGGCCTGCATAACATGCTGCATGCATTTGGGGTACCTGAGAGATGCGGAATGCATGTGGGGCCCCTATGACATGCCGCATGCATTTGGGGCCCCCATTACATGCGGCATGCACATGGGGCACCCGTGACACGCGGCATACGCTTGGGGCCCCCATGACATGCGGCATGCATTTGGGCCCCCATGACATGGGGCATGCATTTGGGGCCTGCATAACATGCTGCATGCATTTGGGGTACCTGAGACATGCGGCATGCATTTGGGGCCCCAATGACATGCGGCATGCCTGTTGGGCCCCCATGACATGCGGCATGCATTTGGGGGCCCCATGACATGCGGCATGCACGTGGGGCCCTCATGACATGCAGCATGGATTTGGGGCCACTATGACATGCGGAATGCATTTGGGGCCCCCATTACATGCGGCATGCACGTGGGGCCCCATGACATGCGGCATGCATTTGGGGCCCCCATGACATGCGGAATGCCTGTGGGGCCCCCATGACATGCGGCATGAATTTGGGGCCCCAATACATGCGGCATGCACGTTGGGCCCCCATGACATGTGGCATGCATTTGGGTCCCCATGACATGCGGCATGCATGTGGGGCCCCCATGACATGTGGCATGCATTTGCGGGCCCCATGACATGTGTTATGCACGTGGGGCCCCTATGACATGCGTTATGCATTTGGATCCCCCATTACATGCTGCATGCAAGTGGGGCCCCCATGACATGCCGCATACATTTGTGGCACCGTGACATGAGGCATGCACGTGGGGCCCCCATGACATGCAACAAGCACGTGGGGCCCCAATGACATGCAGCATGTACGTTGGGCACCCATGACATGCGGCATGCATTTATGGCCCCCATGACATGCGGCATGCATTTGGGGCCCCCATGACTTGAGGCAAGCATGTGGGGCCCCCATGACATGCACCATGCATGTGGGGCCCCTATGACATGCTGCATGCATTTGGGGCCCCCAAGACTTGAGGCATGCATTTGGGGCCCCATGACATGCGGCATGCATGTAGGGCCCCCATGAAATGTTCCATCCATGTGGGACCCCTATGACATGTGGCATGCATTTGTGGGCCCCAAGACATGTGGCATGCACGTGGGGCCCCCATGACATGCACCATGCATGTGGGGCCCCTATGACATGCTGCATGCATTTGGGGCCCCCAAGACTTGAGGCATGCATTTGGGGCCCCCATGACATGCGGCATGCATGTAGGGCCCCCATGAAATGTTCCATGCATGTGGGACCCCTATGACATGTGGCATGCATTTGTGGGCCCCAAGACATGTGGCATGCACGTGGAGCCCCCATGACATGCGGCATGCATGTGGGACCCCCATGACATGCGGCATGCATTTGAATCCCCCATTACATGCGGCATGCACGTGGGGCCCCCATGACATGCGGCATGCATTTGGGGCCCCCATGACATGCGGCATGCATGCGGGGCCCTCATGACATGCGTCATGAATTTGGGTCCCCAATACATGTGGCATGCACGTGGGGCCCCCATGACATGCGCCATGCATTTATGGCCCCCATGACATGCGGCATGCATTTGGGGCCCCCATGACATGCGGAATGCCTGCGGGGCCCCCATGACATGCGGCATGCATGCGGGGCCCTCATGACATGCGGCATGAATTTGAGGCCCCCATGACATGTGGCATGCATTTGGGTCCCCTTGACATGTGGCATGCATTGGGGGCCCCCATGACATGCGGCATGAATGTGGGTCCCATGACATGCGGCATGCATTTGGGCCCCCATGACATGCGGCATGCATTTGGGGCCTGCATAACATGCTGTATGCATTTGGGGTACCTGAGAGATGCGGCATGCATGTGGGGCCCCTATGACATGCCGCATGCATTTGGGGCCCCCATTACATGCGGCATGCACATGGGGCACCCGTGACACGCGGCATACGCTTGGGGCCCCAATGACATGCGGCATGCAGGTGGGGCCCCCATGACATGCGGCATGCAGGTGGGGCCCCCATGACATGAGTCATGCATTTGGGGCCCCCGTGACATGCGGCATGCACGTGGGGCCCCGTTGACATGCGGCATGCATTTTGGGGCACCCATGACTTGCACCATGCACGCGGTGCCCCTTTGACATGCCGCATGAATTTGGGGGCCCCATTACATGTGGCATGCACGTGGAGCCCCCATGACATGCGGCATGCATTTGGGGCCCCATGACATGTGGCATGCATTGGGGGCCCCCATGACATGCGGCATGAATGTGGGTCCCATGACATGCGGCATGCATTTGGGCCCCCATGACATGCGGCATGCATTTGGGGCCTGCATAACATGCTGCATGCATTTGGGGTACCTGAGAGATGCGGGATGCATGTGGGGCCCCTATGACATGCCGCATGCATTTGGGGCCCCCATTACATGCGGCATGCACATGGGGCACCCGTGACACGCGGCATACGCTTGGGGCCCCCATGACATGCGGCATGCATTTGGGCCCCCATGACATGTGGCATGCATTTGGGGCCTGCATAACATGCTGCATGCATTTGGGGTACCTGAGACATGCGGCATGCATTTGGGGCCCCAATGACATGCGGCATGCCTGTTGGGCCCCCATGACATGCGGCATGCATTTGGGGGCCCCATGACATGCGGCATGCACGTGGGGCCCTCATGACATGCAGCATGCATTTGGGGCCACTATGACATGCGGCATGCATTTGGGGCCCCCATTACATGCGGCATGCACGTGGGGCCCCATGACATGCGGCATGCATTTGGGGCCCCCATGACATGCGGAATGCCTGTGGGGCCCCCATGACATGCGGCATGAATTTGGGGCCCCAATACATGCGGCATGCACGTTGGGCCCCCATGACATGTGGCATGCATTTGGGTCCCCATGACATGCGGCATGCATGTGGGGCCCCCATGACATGTGGCATGCATTTGCGGGCCCCATGACATGTGTTATGCACGTGGGGCCCCTATGACATGCGTTATGCATTTGGATCCCCCATTACATGCTGCATGCAAGTGGGGCCCCCATGACATGCCGCATACATTTGTGGCACCGTGACATGAGGCATGCACGTGGGGCCCCCATGACATGCAACAAGCACGTGGGGCCCCAATGACATGCAGCATGTACGTTGGGCACCCATGACATGCGGCATGCATTTATGGCCCCCATGACATGCGGCATGCATTTGGGGCCCCCATGACTTGAGGCAAGCATGTGGGGCCCCCATGACATGCACCATGCATGTGGGGCCCCTATGACATGCTGCATGCATTTGGGGCCCCCAAGACTTGAGGCATGCATTTGGGGCCCCATGACATGCGGCATGCATGTAGGGCCCCCATGAAATGTTCCATGCATGTGGGACCCCTATGACATGTGGCATGCATTTGTGGGCCCCAAGACATGTGGCATGCACGTGGGGCCCCCATGACATGCACCATGCATGTGGGGCCCCTATGACATGCTGCATGCATTTGGGGCCCCCAAGACTTGAGGCATGCATTTGGGGCCCCCATGACATGCGGCATGCATGTAGGGCCCCCATGAAATGTTCCATGCATGTGGGACCCCTATGACATGTGGCATGCATTTGTTGGCCCCAAGACATGTGGCATGCACGTGGAGCCCCCATGACATGCGGCATGCATGTGGGACCCCCATGACATGCGGCATGCATTTGAATCCCCCATTACATGCGGCATGCACGTGGGGCCCCCATGACATGCGGCATGCATTTGGGGCCCCCATGACATGCGGCATGCATGCGGGGCCCTCATGACATGCGTCATAAATTTGGGTCCCCAATACATGTGGCATGCACGTGGGGCCCCCATGACATGCGCCATGCATTTATGGCCCCCATGACATGCGGCATGCATTTGGGGCCCCCATGACATGCGGAATGCCTGCGGGGCCCCCATGACATGCGGCATGCATGCGGGGCCCTCATGACATGCGGCATGAATTTGAGGCCCCCATGACATGTGGCATGCATTTGGGTCCCCTTGACATGTGGCATGCATTGGGGGCCCCCATGACATGCGGCATGAATGTGGGTCCCATGACATGCGGCATGCATTTGGGCCCCCATGACATGCGGCATGCATTTGGGGCCTGCATAACATGCTGCATGCATTTGGGGTACCTGAGAGATGCGGCATGCATGTGGGGCCCCTATGACATGCCGCATGCATTTGGGGCCCCCATTACATGCGGCATGCACATGGGGCACCCGTGACACGCGGCATACGCTTGGGGCCCCAATGACATGCGGCATGCGTTTGGGTCCCCCATGACATGCGGCATGCAGGTGGGGCCCCCATGACATGAGTCATGCATTTGGGGCCCCCGTGACATGCGGCATGCACGTGGGGCCCCGTTGACATGCGGCATGCATTTTGGGGCACCCATGACTTGCACCATGCACGCGGTGCCCCTTTGACATGCCGCATGAATTTGGGGGCCCCATTACATGCGGCATGCACGTGGAGCCCCCATGACATGCGGCATGCATTTGGGGCCCCATGACATGTGGCATGCATTTCAGGCCTGCATAACATGCTGCATGCATTTGGGGTACCTGAGACATGCGGCATGCATTTGGGGCCCCAATGACATGCGGCATGCCTGTTGGGCCCCCATGACATGCGGCATGCATTTGGGGGCCCCATGACATGCGGCATGCACGTGGGGCCCTCATGACATGCAGCATGCATTTGGGGCCACTATGACATGCGGCATGCATTTGGGGCCCCCATTACATGCGGCATGCGCGTGGGGCCCCCATGACATGCGGCATGCATTTGGGGCCCACATGACATGCGGAATGCCTGTGGGGCCCCCATGACATGCGGCATGAATTTGGGGCCCCAATACATGCGGCATGCACGTTGGGCCCCCATGACATGTGGCATGCATTTGGGCCCCCATGACATGCGGCATGCATGTGGGGCCCCCATGACATGTGGCATGCATTTGCGGGCCCCCATGACATGCGGAATGCCTGCGGGGCACCCATGACATGCGGCATGCATGCGGGGCCCTCATGACATGCGGCATGAATTTGAGGCCCCCATGACATGTGGCATGCATTTGGGTCCCCATGACATGTGGCATGCATTGGGGGCCCCCATGACATGCGGCATGAATGTGGGTCCCATGACATGCGGCATGCATTTGGGCCCCCATGACATGCGGCATGCATTTGGGGCCTGCATAACATGCTGCATGCATTTGGGGTACCTGAGAGATGCGGAATGCATGTGGGGCCCCTATGACATGCCGCATGCATTTGGGGCCCCCATTACATGCGGCATGCACATGGGGCACCCGTGACACGCGGCATACGCTTGGGGCCCCCATGACATGCGGCATGCATTTGGGCCCCCATGACATGGGGCATGCATTTGGGGCCTGCATAACATGCTGCATGCATTTGGGGTACCTGAGACATGCGGCATGCATTTGGGGCCCCAATGACATGCGGCATGCCTGTTGGGCCCCCATGACATGCGGCATGCATTTGGGGGCCCCATGACATGCGGCATGCACGTGGGGCCCTCATGACATGCAGCATGGATTTGGGGCCACTATGACATGCGGAATGCATTTGGGGCCCCCATTACATGCGGCATGCACGTGGGGCCCCATGACATGCGGAATGCATTTGGGGCCCCCATGACATGCGGAATGCCTGTGGGGCCCCCATGACATGCGGCATGAATTTGGGGCCCCAATACATGCGGCATGCACGTTGGGCCCCCATGACATGTGGCATGCATTTGGGTCCCCATGACATGCGGCATGCATGTGGGGCCCCCATGACATGTGGCATGCATTTGCGGGCCCCATGACATGTGTTATGCACGTGGGGCCCCTATGACATGCGTTATGCATTTGGATCTGCCATTACATGCTGCATGCAAGTGGGGCCCCCATGACATGCCGCATACATTTGTGGCACCGTGACATGAGGCATGCACGTGGGGCCCCCATGACATGCAACAAGCACGTGGGGCCCCAATGACATGCAGCATGTACGTTGGGCACCCATGACATGCGGCATGCATTTATGGCCCCCATGACATGCGGCATGCATTTGGGGCCCCCATGACTTGAGGCAAGCATGTGGGGCCCCCATGACATGCACCATGCATGTGGGGCCCCTATGACATGCTGCATGCATTTGGGGCCCCCAAGACTTGAGGCATGCATTTGGGGCCCCATGACATGCGGCATGCATGTAGGGCCCCCATGAAATGTTCCATGCATGTGGGACCCCTATGACATGTGGCATGCATTTGTGGGCCCCAAGACATGTGGCATGCACGTGGGGCCCCCATGACATGCACCATGCATGTGGGGCCCCTATGACATGCTGCATGCATTTGGGGCCCCCAAGACTTGAGGCATGCATTTGGGGCCCCCATGACATGCGGCATGCATGTAGGGCCCCCATGAAATGTTCCATGCATGTGGGACCCCTATGACATGTGGCATGCATTTGTGGGCCCCAAGACATGTGGCATGCACGTGGAGCCCCCATGACATGCGGCATGCATGTGGGACCCCCATGACATGCGGCATGCATTTGAATCCCCCATTACATGCGGCATGCACGTGGGGCCCCCATTACATGCGGCATGCATTTGGGGTCCCCATGACATGCGGCATGCATGCGGGGCCCTCATGACATGCGTCATGAATTTGGGTCCCCAATACATGTGGCATGCACGTGGGGCCCCCATGACATGCGCCATGCATTTATGGCCCCCATGACATGCGGCATGCATTTGGGGCCCCCATGACATGCGGAATGCCTGCGGGGCCCCCATGACATGCGGCATGCATGCGGGGCCCTCATGACATGCGGCATGAATTTGAGGCCCCCATGACATGTGGCATGCATTTGGGTCCCCTTGACATGTGGCATGCATTGGGGGCCCCCATGACATGCGGCATGAATGTGGGTCCCATGACATGCGGCATGCATTTGGGCCCCCATGACATGCGGCATGCATTTGGGGCCTGCATAACATGCTGTATGCATTTGGGGTACCTGAGAGATGCGGCATGCATGTGGGGCCCCTATGACATGCCGCATGCATTTGGGGCCCCCATTACATGCGGCATGCACATGGGGCACCCGTGACACGCGGCATACGCTTGGGGCCCCAATGACATGCGGCATGCAGGTGGGGCCCCCATGACATGCGGCATGCAGGTGGGGCCCCCATGACATGAGTCATGCATTTGGGGCCCCCGTGACATGCGGCATGCACGTGGGGCCCCGTTGACATGCGGCATGCATTTTGGGGCACCCATGACTTGCACCATGCACGCGGTGCCCCTTTGAAATGCCGCATGAATTTGGGGGCCCCATTACATGCGGCATGCACGTGGAGCCCCCATGACATGCGGCATGCATTTGGGGCCCCATGACATGTGGCATGCATTTCAGGCCTGCATAACATGCTGCATGCATTTGGGGTACCTGAGACATGCGGCATGCATTTGGGGCCCCAATGACATGCGGCATGCCTGTTGGGCCCCCATGACATGCGGCATGCATTTGGGGGCCCCATGACATGCGGCATGCACGTGGGGCCCTCATGACATGCAGCATGCATTTGGGGCCACTATGACATGCGGCATGCATTTGGGGCCCCCATTACATGCGGCATGCACGTGGGGCCCCCATGACATGCGGCATGCATTTGGGGCCCACATGACATGCGGAATGCCTGTGGGGCCCCCATGACATGCGGCATGAATTTGGGGCCCCAATACATGCGGCATGCACATTGGGCCCCCATGACATGTGGCATGCATTTGGGCCCCCATGACATGCGGCATGCATGTGGGGCCCCCATGACATGTGGCATGCATTTGCGGGCCCCCATGACATGCGGAATGCCTGCGGGGCACCCATGACATGCGGCATGCATGCGGGGCCCTCATGACATGCGGCATGAATTTGAGGCCCCCATGACATGTGGCATGCATTTGGGTCCCCATGACATGTGGCATGCATTGGGGGCCCCCATGACATGCGGCATGAATGTGGGTCCCATGACATGCGGCATGCATTTGGGCCCCCATGACATGCGGCATGCATTTGGGGTACCTGAGAGATGCGGGATGCATGTGGGGCCCCTATGACATGCCGCATGCATTTGGGGCCCCCATTACATGCGGCATGCACATGGGGCACCCGTGACACGCGGCATACGCTTGGGGCCCCCATGACATGCGGCATGCATTTGGGCCCCCATGACATGTGGCATGCATTTGGGCCCTGCATAACATGCTGCATGCATTTGGGGTACCTGAGACATGAGGCATGCATTTGGGGCCCCAATGACATGCGGCATGCCTGTTGGGCCCCCATGACATGCGGCATGCATTTGGGGGCCCCATGACATGCGGCATGCACGTGGGGCCCTCATGACATGCAGCATGCATTTGGGGCCACAATGACATGCGGCATGCATTTGGGGCCCCCTTTACATGCGGCATGCACGTGGGGCCCCATGACATGCGGCATGCATTTGGGGCCCCCATGACATGCGGAATGCCTGTGGGGCCCCCATGACATGCGGCATGAATTTGGGGCCCCAATACATGCGGCATGCACGTTGGGCCCCCATGACATGTGGCATGCATTTGGGTCCCCATGACATGCGGCATGCATGTGGGGCCCCCATGACATGTGGCATGCATTTGCGGGCCCCATGACATGTGTTATGCACGTGGGGCCCCTATGACATGCGTTATGCATTTGGATCCCCCATTACATGCTGCATGCAAGTGGGGCCCCCATGACATGCCGCATACATTTGTGGCACCGTGACATGACGCATGCACGTGGGGCCCCCATGACATGCAACAAGCACGTGGGGCCCCAATGACATGCAGCATGTACGTTGGGCACCCATGACATGCGGCATGCATTTATGGCCCCCATGACATGCGGCATGCATTTGGGGCCCCCATTACATGCGGCATGCACATGGGGCCCCCATGACATGCGGCATACTCTTGGGGCCCCAATGACATGCGGCATGAGTTTGGATTCTCCATGACATGCGGCATGCACGTGGGGCCCCCATGACATGAGTCATGCATTTGGGGCCCCTGTGACACGCGGCATGCACGTGGGGCCCCCATGACATGCAACATGCATTTGGGGCCCCCATGTCATGCGGAATGCACGTGAGGCCCCCTTGACATGTGGAATGCATGTGGGGCCCTCATGACATGCGGCATGCATTTGGGGCCCCCATGACATGTGGAATGCCTGCGGGGCCCCTATGACATGCGGCATGCATTTGTGGGCCCCAAGACATGCGGCATGCATATGGGGCACCCATGACATGCACCAGGCACGCGGGGCCCCTATGGCATGCGGCATGAATTTTGGGCCCCCAATAAATGCGGCATGCACGTGGGGCCCCCCTGATATGCGGCATGCATTTGGGGCCCCCATGACTTGATGTATGCATTTGGGGCCCCCATGACATGCGGCATGCATGTGGGGCCCCTTGAAATGCACCATGCACGTGGGGCCCCTATGACATGTGGCATGAATTTGGGGCCCCCAATAAATGCGGCATGCACGTGAGGCCCCCATGATATGCGGCATGCATTTGGGGCCCCCATGACTTGAGGCATGCATTTGGGGCCCCCATGACATGCGGCATGAACATGGAGCCCCATGACAAGCGGCATGCACGTGGGGCCCCCATGATATGCAGCATGCATGTGGTCCCCTCATGACATGCGGCATGCATTTGGGCCCCCATGACATGCGGCATGCATTTGGGGCCTGCATAACATGCTGCATGCATTTGGGGTACCTGAGACATGCGGCATGCACGTGGGGCCCCCATTTGGGGCCCCCATGACATGCGGCATGCATGTGGGACCCCCATGAGATGCAGCTTGCATTTCGATCCCTCATTACATGCTGCATGCAAGTGGGGCCCCCCATGACATGCAGCATGCATGTGGGACCCCCATGACATGCTGCATGCATTTGTGGCCCCCATGATATGCGGCACGCCTTTGGGGCCACCATGACATGAGGCATGCATGTGGGGCCCCTATGAAATGAGCCATGCATGTGGGGCCCCTATGACATGCAGAATGCCTGTGGGGCCCCCATGACATGCGGCATCCATTTGGGGCCTGCATAACATGCTGCATGCATTTGGGGTACCTGAGACATGCGGCAAGCACGTGGGGCCCTATGACATGCTGCATGCATTTGGTGTGCCAGAGACATGTGGCATGCACGTGGGGCCCCTATGACATGCCGCATGCATTTGGGGCCCCCATTACATGCGGCATGCACATGGGGCCCCCATGACATGCGGCATTCTCTTGGGGCCCCAATGACATGCGGCATGTGTTTGGGTTTCCCATGAAATGCGGCATGCACGTGGGACCCCCATGACATGCGGCATGCATTTGGGGCACCCATGACATGCGGAATGCCTGCGGGGCCCCCATGACATGCAACATGCATGTGGGGCCCTCATGACATGCGGCATGAATTTGGGGCCCCCAATACATGTGGCATGCACGTGGGGCCCCCATGATATGAGACATGCATTTGGGGCCCCATTACATGCGGCATGCACGTGGAGCCCCCAAGACATGCGGCATGCATTTGGGGCCCCCATGACATGCGCCATGCATGTGGGACCCCTATGACATGCTGCATGCATGTGGTACCCCCATGACATTCTGCATGCATTTGGGGCCCCTGTGACATGCGGAATACCTGCGGGACCCCCATGACATGCGGCATCCATTTGGGGCCTGCATAACATGCTGCATGCATTTGGGGTACCTGAGACATGCGGCATGCACGTGGGGCCCCATGACATGCTGCATGCATTTGGTGTGCCAGAGACATGTGGCATGCACGTGGGGCCCCTATGACATGCCGCATGCATTTGGGACCCCATGACATGTGGGGCCCCTATGACATGCGGCATGCATGTGGGGCACCCATGACTTGAACCATGCACGTGGGGCCCCTTTGACATGCGGCATGAATTTGGGTGCCCCATTACATGCGGCATGCACGTGGAGCCCCCATGACATGCGGCATGCATGTGGGACCCCCATGACATGCGGCATGCATTTGAATCCCCCATTACATGCGGCATGCACGTGGGGCCCCCATGACATGCGGCATGCATTTGGGGCCCCCATGACATGCGGCATGCATGCGGGGCCCTCATGACATGCGTCATGAATTTGGGTCCCCAATACATGTGGCATGCACGTGGGGCCCCCATGACATGCGCCATGCATTTATGGCCCCCATGACATGCGGCATGCATTTGGATCCCCATTACATGCTGCATGCACGTGGGGCCCCCATGACATGTGGCATGCATTTGGGGCCCCCATGTCATGCGGAATGCACGTGAGGCCACCTTGACATGCAGAATGCATGTGGGGCCCCCATGACATGCGACATGCAAGTGGGGACCCCATGACATGCGGCATGCATTTGGGTGCCCCATGACATGCGGCATGCATGTGGGGCACCCATGACATGCGGCATGCATGTGTGACCCCCATGACATGCGGCATGCATTTGAATCCCCCATTACATGCGGCATGCACGTGGGGCCCCCATGACATGCGGCATGCATTTGGTGCACCCATGACATGCGCAATGCCTGCGGGGCCCCCATGACATGCAACATGCATGTGGGGCCCTCATGACATGCGGCATGAATTTGGGGCCCCCAATACATGTGGCATGCACGTGGGGCCCCCATGATATGAGGCATGCATTTGGGGCCCCATTACATGCGGCATGCACGTGGAGCCCCCAAGACATGCGGCATGCATTTGGGGCCCCCATGACATGCGCCATGCATGTGGGGCCCCTATGACATGCGGCATCCATTTGGGGCCTGCATAACATGCTGCATGCATTTGGGGTACCTGAGACATGCGGCATGCACGTGGGGCCCCATGACATGCGGCATGCATGTGGGGCACCCATGACTTGCGCCATGCACGTGGGGCCCTTTTGACATGCGGCATGAATTTGGGTGCCCCATTACATGCGGCATGCACGTGGAGCCCCCATGACATGCGGCATGCATGTGGGACCCCCATGACATGCGGCATGCATTTGAATCCCCCATGACATGCGGCATGCATTTGGGGCCCCCATGACATGCGGCATGCATGCGGGGCCCTCATGACATGCGTCATGAATTTGGGTCCCCCAATACATGTCGCATGCACGTGGGGCCCCCATGACATGCGCCATGCATTTATGGCCCCCATGACATGCGGCATGCATTTGGGCCCCCATGACATGCGGCATGCATGTGGGACCCCCATGACATGCGTCATGCAATTTGATCCCCCATTACATGCTGCATGCAAGTGGGGCCCCCATGACATGCGCCATGCATGTGGGGCCCCTATGACATGCGGCATGCATGTGGGACACCCTTGACATGCGGCATGCACGTGTGGCCCCATGACATGCGGCATGCATGTGGGGCCCCCATGACATGCCGCATACATTTGTGGCCCCCGTGACATGAGGCATGCACGTGGGGCCCCCATGACATGCGGCAAGCACGTGGGGCCCCAATGACATGCAGCATGTACGTTGGGCACCCATGACATGCGGCATGCATTTATGGCCCCCATGTCATGCGGCATGTATTTGGGGCCCCCATGACTTGAGGCATGCATGTGGGGCCCCCATGACATGCACCATGCATGTGGGGCCCCTATGACATGCTGCATGCATTTGGGGCCCCTATGACATGCTGCATGCATTTGGGGCCCCCATGACTTGAGGCATGCATTTGGGGCCCCCATGACATGCGGCATGCATGTAGGGCCCCCAAGAAATGTGCCATGCATGTGGTGCCCCTATGACATGCGGCATGCATTTGTGGGCCCCAAGACATGTGGCATGCACGTGGGGCCCCCATGACATGCTGCATGCATTTGTGGCCCCCATGATATGCGGCACGCATTTGGGGCCCCCATGACATGCGGCATGCATGTGGGGCCCCCATGAAATAAGCCATGCATGTGGGGCCCCTATGACATGCGGCATGCATTTGTGGGCCCCAAGACATGCTGCATGCATTTCGGGGCCCCATGACATGCGGCATGCACGTGGGGCCCCCATGATATGCGACATGCATTTGGGGCCCCCATGATTGAGGCATGCATTTTGGGCCCCCTTGACATGCGGCATGCACATGGGGCCCCCAAGACATGCGGCATGCACGTGGGGCCCCCATTAAATGCGGCATGCATTTAGGGCCCCCATGACATGCGGCATGCATTTGTGGCCCCCATGACATGCTGCATGCATGTGGGGCACCATGACATGCGCCATGCATATGGGGCCCCAATGACATGCGGCATGCAATTGGGGCCCCGATGACATGCGGCATGCATGTGGGGCACCCATGACATGCGCCATGTACGTGGTGCCCCTATGACATGCGGCATGCACGTGGGCCCCCAATGACATGAAGCATGCATGTGGGGCCCCCATGACATGCGGCATGCATGTAGGGCCCCCATGAAATGTGCCATGCATGTTTGGCACCTATGACATGCGGCATGCATTTGTAGGCCCCAAGACATGTGGCATGCACGTGGGGCCCCTATGACATGCGGCATGCATTTGATGGCCCCAAGACATGCTGCATGCATGTGGGGCCTCTATAACATGCGGCATGCTTGTGGGGCCCCCATGACATGCAGCATACATTTGGGGCCCCCGTGACATGCGGCATGCATGTGGGGCCCCCATGACAAGCAGCATGCATTTGAATCCCCCATTACATGACGGATGCACGTGGGGCCCCCATGACATGCGGCATGCATTTGGGGCCCCCATGACATGCGGAATGCCTGCGGGGCCCCCATGACATGCGGCATGCATGCGGGGCCCTCATGACATGCGGCATGAATTTGAGGCCCCCATGACATGTGGCATGCATTTGGGTCCCCATGACATGTGGCATGCATTGGGGGCCCCCATGACATGCGGCATGAATGTGGGTCCCATGACATGCGGCATGCATTTGGGCCCCCATGACATGCGGCATGCATTTGGGGCCTGCATAACATGCTGCATGCATTTGGGGTACCTGAGAGATGCGGCATGCATGTGGGGCCCCTATGACATGCCGCATGCATTTGGGGCCCCCATTACATGCGGCATGCACATGGGGCACCCGTGACGCGCGGCATACGCTTGGGGCCCCAATGACATGCGGCATGCATTTGGGCCCCCATGACATGTGGCATGCATTTGGGGCATGCATAACATGCTGCATGCATTTGGGGTACCTGAGACATGCGGCATGCATTTGGGGCCCCAATGACATGCGGCATGCCTGTTGGGCCCCCATGACATGCGGCATGCATTTGGGGGCCCCATGACATGCGGCATGAACGTGGGGCCCTCATGACATGCAGCATGCATTTGGGGCCACTATGACATGCGGCATGCATTTGGGGCCCCCATTACATGCGGCATGCACGTGGGGCCCCATGACATGCGGCATGCATTTGGGGCCCCCATGACATGCGGAATGCCTGTGGGGCCCCCATGACATGCGGCATGAATTTGAGGCCCCAATACATGCGGCATGCACGTTGGGCCCCCATGACATGTGGCATGCATTTGGGTCCCCATGACATGCGGCATGCATGTGGGGCCCCCATGACATGTGGCATGCATTTGCGGGCCCCATGACATGTGTTATGCACGTGGGGCCCCTATGACATGCGTTATGCATTTGGATCCCCCATTACATGCTGCATGCAAGTGGGGCCCCCATGACATGCCGCATACATTTGTGGCACCGTGACATGAGGCATGCACGTGGGGCCCCCATGACATGCAACAAGCACGTGGGGCCCCAATGACATGCAGCATGTACGTTGGGCACCCATGACATGCGGCATGCATTTATGGCCCCCATGACATGCGGCATGCATTTGGGGCCCCCATGACTTGAGGCAAGCATGTGGGGCCCCCATGACATGCACCATGCATGTGGGGCCCCTATGACATGCTGCATGCATTTGGGGCCCCCAAGACTTGAGGCATGCATTTGGGGCCCCCATGACATGCGGCATGCATGTAGGGCCCCCATGAAATGTTCCATGCATGTGGGACCCCTATGACATGTGGCATGCATTTGTGGGCCCCAAGACATGTGGCATGCACGTGGGGCCCCCATGACATGCTGCATGCATTTGTGGCCCCCATGATATGCGGCACGCATTTGGGGCCCCCATGACATGAGGCATGCATGTGGGGCCCCCATGAAATGAGCCATGCATGTGGGGCCCCTATGACATGCGGCATGCATTTGGGGCCCCCAATACATGCGGCATGCACGTGGGGCCCCCATGATATGCGGCATGCTTTTGGGGCCCCATGACTTGAGGCATGCATTTTGGGCCCCCATGACATGCGGCATGCACATGGGGCCCCCATTACATGCGGCATGCACATGGGGCCCCCATGACATGCGGCATACTCTTGGGGCCCCAATGACATGCGGCATGAGTTTGGATTCTCCATGACATGCGGCATGCACGTGGGGCCCCCATGACATGAGTCATGCATTTGGGGCCCCTGTGACACGCGGCATGCACGTGGGGCCCCCATGACATGCAACATGCATTTGGGGCCCCCATTTCATGCGGAATGCACGTGAGGCCCCCTTGACATGTGGAATGCATGTGGGGCCCTCATGACATGCGGCATGCATTTGGGGCCCCCATGACATGTGGAATGCCTGCGGGGCCCCTATGACATGCGGCATGCATTTGTGGGCCCCAAGACATGCGGCATGCATGTGGGGCACCCATGACATGCACCAGGCACGCGGGGCCCCTATGACATGCGGCATGAATTTTGGGCCCCCAATAAATGCGGCATGCACGTGGGGCCCCCCTGATATGCGGCATGCATTTGGGGCCCCCATGACTTGATGCATGCATTTGGGGCCCCCATGACATGCGGCATGCATGTGGGGCCCCTTGAAATGCACCATGCACGTGGGGCCCCTATGACATGTGGCATGAATTTGGGGCCCCCAATAAATGCGGCATGCACGTGAGGCCCCCATGATATGCGGCATGCATTTGGGGCCCCCATGACTTGAGGCATGCATTTGGGGCCCCCATGACATGCGGCATGAACATGGAGCCCCATGACAAGCGGCATGCACGTGGGGCCCCCATGATATGCAGCATGCATGTGAGGCCCCCATGACTGGCGGCATGCATTTGGGGCCCCCATGACATGTGGCATGCATGTGGGACCCCCATGACATGCGGCATGCATGCGGGGCCCCCATGACATGCGGCATGCACATGGAGCCCCATGACAAGCGGCATGCACGTGGGGCCCCCATGATATGCAGCATGCATGTGAGGCCCCAATGACATGCGGCTTGCATTTATGGAACCCATGACATGTGGCAAGCATTTGGGCCCCCATGAAATGCGGCATGCATGTTGGGCCCCCATGACTTGCGCCATGCACGTGGGGCCCCTTTGACATGCGGCATGAATTTGGGGGCCCCATTACATGTGGCATGCATGTGGGGCCCCCATGACATGCGTCATGCATTTGGGCCCCCATGACATGCGGCATGCATGTGGGGCCCCTATGACATGCGGCATGCATTTGGGGCCTCCATGACATGCGGCATGCATTTGGGGGGCCACATGACATGCGGCATGCA
The DNA here is from genome assembly GCF_046119375.1 of Phyllobates terribilis. NCBI lineage: Eukaryota > Metazoa > Chordata > Amphibia > Anura > Dendrobatidae > Phyllobates > Phyllobates terribilis. Next base: position 333,396,970 of record NW_027362764.1, on the reverse strand, counting down.
CGTGTTGCCCCTTTGACATGCAGCATGAATTTGGGGGCCCCATTACATGCGGCACGCATGTGGGGCCCCCATGACATGCGTCATGCATTTGGGCCTCCATGACATGCGGCATGCATTTGGGGCCTGCATAACATGCTGCATGCATTTGGGGTACCTGAGACATGCGGCATGCACGTGGGGCCCCCATAACATGCTGCATGCATTTGGGGTGCCCGAGACATGCGGCATGCACGTGGGGCCCCTATGACATGCAGCATGCATTTGGGGCCCCCATTACATGTGGCATGCACATGGGGCCCTCATGACATGCGGCATATGCTTGGGGCCCCAATGACATGCGACATGAGTTTGGATCCCCCATGACATGTGGCATGCACGTGGGACCCCCATGACATGAGTCATGCATTTGGGGCAGCCATGACATCAGGCATGCATTTGGGCCCCCCATGAAATGCGGCATGCATGTGGGGCCCCCATGACATGTGGCATGCATGTGGGGCCCCATGATATGCGGCATGCAGCTGGGGCCCCCAATACATGCGACATGCACGTTGGGCACCCATGACATGCGGCATGCATTTATGGCCCTCATGACATGCGGCATGCATGTGGGGCCCCCATGACATGTGGCATGCATGTGGGGCCCCCATGACATGCGGCATGCATATGCGGGCCCCATGACATGTGTTATGCACGTGGGGCCCCTATGACATGCCGCATGCATTTGGACCCTCATGACATGCGGCATGCATGTGGGACCCCCATGACATGCGTCATGCATTTGGATCCCCCATTACATGCTGCATGCAAGTGGGGCCCACATGACATGCGGCAAGCACGTGGGGCCCCAATGACATGCAGTATGTACGTTGGGCACCCATGACATGCGGCATGCATGTAGGGCCCCCAAGGAATGTGCCATGCATGTGGTGCCCCTATGACATGCGGCATGCATTTGTGGGCCCCAAGACATGTGGCATGCACGTGGGGCCCCCATGACATGCTGCATGCATTTGTGGCCCCCATGATATGCGGCACGCATTTGGGGCCCCCATGACATGCGGCATGAATGTGGGGCCCCCATGAAATAAGCCATGCATGTGGGGCCCCTATGACATGCGGCATGCATTTGTGGGCCCCAAGACATGCTGCATGCATTTGGGGGGCCCCATGACATGCGGCATGCAATTGGGGCCCCGATGACATGCGGCATGCATGTGGGGCACCCATGACATGCGCATTGTACGTGGTGCCCCTATGACATGCGGCATGCACGTGGGGCCCCAATGACATGAAGCATGCACGTGGGGCCCCCATGACATGCGGCATGCATGTAGGGCCCCCATGAAATGTGCCATGCATGTTTGGCACCTATGACATGCGGCATGCATTTGTAGGCCCCAAGACATGTGGCATGCACGTGGGGCCCCTATGACATGCGGCATGCATTTGATGGCCCCAAGACATGCGGCATGCATGTGGGGCACCCATGACATGCGCCATGTACGTGGTGCCCCTATGACATGCGGCATGCACGTGGGGCCCCAATGACATGCGGCATTCACGTGGGGCCCCCATGACATGCAGCATGCATTTGAATCCCCCATTACATGACGGATGCACGTGGGGCCCCCATGACATGCGGCTTGCATTTGGGGCCCCCATGACATGCGGAATGCCTGCGGGGCCCCCATGACATGCGGCATGCATGCGGGGCCCTCATGACATGCGGCATGAATTTGAGGCCCCCATGACATGTGGCATGCATTTGGGTGCCCTTGACATGTTGCATGCATTGGGGGCCCCCATGACATGCGGCATGAATGTTGGTCCCATGACATGCGGCATGCATTTGGGCCCCCATGACATGCGGCATGCATTTGGGGCCTGCATAACATGCTGCATGCATTTGGGGTACCTGAGAGATGCGGCATGTATGTGGGGCCCCTATGACATGCCGCATGCATTTGGGGCCCCCATTACATGCGGCATGCACATGGGGCACCCGTGACACGCGGCATACGCTTGGGGCCCCAATGACATGCGGCATGCGTTTGGGTCCCCCATGACATGCGGCATGCAGGTGGGGCCCCCATGACATGAGTCATGCATTTGGGGCCCCCGTGACATGCGGCATGCACGTGGGGCCCCGTTGACATGCGGCATGCATTTGGGGCACCCATGACTTGCACCATGCACACGGGGCCCCTTTGACATGCCGCATGAATTTGGGGGCCCCATTACATGCGGCATGCACGTGGAGCCCCCATGACATGCGGCATGCATTTGGGGCCCCATGACATGTGCCATGCATTTGGGGCCTGCATAACATGCTGCATGCATTTGGGGTACCTGAGACATGCGGCATGCATTTGGGGCCCCAATGACATGCGGCATGTCTGTTGGGCCCCCATGACATGCGGCATGCATTTGGGGGCCCCATGACATGCGGCATGCACGTGGGGCCCTCATGACATGCAGCATGCATTTGGGGCCACTATGACATGCGGCATGCATTTGGGGCCCCCATTACATGCGGCATGCACGTGGGGCCCCCATGACATGCGGCATGCATTTGGGGCCCACATGACATGCGGAATGCCTGTGGGGCCCCCATGACATGCGGCATGAATTTGGGGCCCCAATACATGCGGCATGCACGTTGGGCCCCCATGACATGTGGCATGCATTTGGGCCCCCATGACATGCGGCATGCATGTGGGGCCCCCATGACATGTGGCATGCATTTGCGGGCCCCATGACATGTGTTATGCACGTGGGGCCCCTATGACATGCGGCATGCACGTTGGGCCCCCATGACATGTGGCATGCATTTGGGCCCCCATGACATGCATCATGCATTTGGGGCCACTATGACATGCGGCATGCATTTGGGGCCCCCATGACATGCGGCATGCATGTGGGACCCCCATGATATGCGGCATGCATGTGGGACCCCCATGATATGCGGCATGCATTTGGGGCCTCCATGACTTGAGGCATGCATTTGGGGCCCCCATGAAATGCGCCATGCATGTGGGCCCCTATGACATGCGGCATGCATTTGTGGGCCCCAAGACATGCGGCATGCACGTGGGGCCCCCATGACTTGCAGCATGCACGTGGGGCCCCCATGACATGTGACATGCATTTAGGGCCCCCATGACATGTGGCATGCACGTGGGGTCTCCATGACATGCGGGATGCACGTGGGCCCCCATTATATGCAGCATGCATGTGTGCCCCATGACATCCAGCATGCATTTGGGGTACCCTTGAAATGCGGCATGCAAGTGGGGCCTCCATGACATTTGGCATGCAGTTGGTGCTCCCCATGACATGCTTCATGCATTTGGGGCCCCCATGAATAGCTGCATGCATTTGGGGCCCCCATGACATGCTTTATGCATTTGGGGCACCCATGACATGCTGCATGCACATGGGACCACCATGACAAGCGGCATGCACGTGGGGCACCCATGACTTTCGGCATGCATTTGTGGCCCCCATGACTAGCTGCATGTATTTGAGGCCACCAAGACATGCGGCATGCATTTGGGGTCCCCATGACATGTGGCATGCACGTGGGCCCCCATGATATGCAGCATGCATGTGTGCCCCATGACATGCAGCATGCATTTGGGGGTACCCTTGACATGCGCCATGCACTTGGGGTCGCCTTGAAATGCGGCATGCACGTGGGGCCCTCATGACTTGCCGCATACACTTGGAGCCCCGATGACATGCGGCATGCTTTTGGGGCCTCAAAGACATGCAGCATGCATTTGTGGCCCCCATGACATGCGGCATGCACGCGGGGCCCCTATATCATGCGGCATTCATTTGGGGACCTCATGACATGCCGCATGCACTTGGGAATCCCATGACTTGGTACATTCATTTGGGACCCCTATGACATGCGGCATGCATGTGGGGCCCCCCATGACATGTGGCATGCACAATGGGCCCTCATGACATCCAGCATACATTTGGGGCCCCCGTGACATGCGGCATGCATTTGGGGCACCCATGACATTCGTCATGCATTTGGGGCCCACATGACATGCGGCATGCATTTGGAGCCCCCATGACATGCGTCTTGCACGTGGGGCCCCCATGACATGCGGCATGCATTTGGGGCCCACATGACATGCGACATGCAAGTGGACCCCCATGAAATGCGGTATGCATGTGGGGCCCCCATGTCTTGCGGCATGCAAGTGGGGCCCCCATGACATGCCGCATGCCGTTGGGACTCCCATGAAATGCGGTATGCATGTGGGGCCTCCTTGACATGTGGCTTGCACGTGGGGCCCCCATGACATGCCGCATGCATTTGGGGCCCTCATGACATGCGGCATGCTCATGGGGCCCCCATGACATGCGGAATTCATTTGGGGACCTCAAAACATGTGGCATGCACGTGGGATCCCCAAGACATGCGACATGCATTTGGGACCCCCAATGCATGTGGCGTGTATGGGGGGCCCCATCACATGTTTCAAGCAAGTTGGGCCCCCATGACATGCGGCATGCATTTGAAGCCTCCATGAAATGCGGCATGCGTTCGGGGCCCCATGACATGCAGCATGCACTTGGGGCCGCCATGACATGTGGCATGCACGTGTGGCCCCCAATGACATTTGTTATGCATTCAAGGCCCCCATGACATGCGGCATGCATGTGGGTCCCCCATGACATGTGGCACGTATTTGGGGCCCCCATGTCATGCGGCATGCATGTGGTTCCCAAATGACATGTGGCATGCATGTGGGGCCCCCATGACATGTGGCATGCATTTCGGGTAGCAATGACATGCGGCATGCACGTGGGGCAACCAACACATGAGGCATGCACAAATTCATTTGGGGACCTCAAGACATGCGGCATGCATTTAGGGCCCACATGACATGCGGCAGGCATTTGGGGACCTCATGACATGCCGCATGCATTTGGGACCCCATGACATGTGGCATGCATGTGGGGCCCCCCATGACATGTGGCATGCACGTTGGGCCCCCATGACATCCAGCATACATTTGGGGCCCCCGTGACATGCGGCATGCATTTGGGGCCCCCATGACATTCGTCATGCATTTGGGGCCCACATGACATACGGCATGCATTTGGAGCCCCCATGACATGCATCTTGCACGTGGGGCCCCCATGACATGCGGCATGCATTTGGGGCCCACATGACATGCGACATGCAAATGGGCCCCCCATGAAATGCGGCATGCATGTGGGCCCCCATGTCTTGCGGCATGCACGTGGGGCCCCCATGACATGCGGCATGCCATTGGGACTCCCATGAAATGCGGTATGCATGTGGGGCCCCATGACATTCGGCATGCATTTGGAGCCCCCATGACATTTGGAATGCATTTGGGGCCTCATGACATGCACCATGCATTTGGGGCACCCCATGACATGCGGCATACGTTTGGGCTCCCCATGACATGTGGCATGCACGTGGGGCCCCCATGACATGCGGCATGCATTTGTGGCCCCCACGACATGCGGCATGCACGTGGGGCCCCCATGACATGCGGCATGCACGTGGGGCTCCCATGACATGCGGCATGCACGTGGGCCCTCATGACATGCGGCACGTCTTTGGGGCCCCATGACATGCTGCATGCATTTCGGTTCCCCATGACATGCGGCATGCACGTGGGGCCCCCATGACATGCGGCATGTACGTGGGGAACCCATGACATGAGTCATGCATTTGGGGTACCCATGACATGAGGCATGCACGTGGTACCCCCATGACATGCGCAATGCATGTTGGGCCCCATGAAATTCGCCATGCATGTGGGGCCCCCATGACATGCGGCAAGCACGTGGGGCCCCTATGACATGCCGCATGCATTTGGGGCCCCCATTACATGTGGCATGCACGTGGGGCCCCCTTAACATGCTGCATGCATTTGGGGTGCCCGAGACATACGGCATGAGTTTGGATCCCCCATGACATGCGGCATGCACGTGGGGCCCCCATGACATGTGGCATGCATGTGGGGCCCCCAGGACATGCAGCATGCACGTGGGGCCCCCATGACATGTGGAATGCACGTGAGGCCCCCATGACATGCGGCATGCACGTGGGGCCTGCATAACATGCTGCATGCATATGGGGTACCTGAGACATTCGGCATGCACGTGGAGCCCCCATGACATGCGGCATGCATTTGGGGCCCCTATGACATGCGGCATGCATTTGTGGGCCCCAAGACATGCAGCATGCATTTGGGGCCCCCATGACTTGAGGATGCATTTGGGCCCCAATGACATGTGGCATGCATGTGGGGCCCCCATGAAATGCGCCATGCATGTGGGGCCCCTATGACATGCGGCAGGCATTTGTGGGCCCCAAGACATGCTGCATGCATTTGGGGGCCCCATTACATGCGGCATGCACGTGGAGCCCCATGACACGCGGCATGCATTTGGGGCACCCATGACATGTGGCATGCATGTGGGGCCCCCATGACATGCGGCATGCATTTGGGCCCCCATGACATGTGGCATGTATTTGGGGCCTGCATAACATGCTGCATGCATTTGGGGTACCTGAGACATGCGGCATGCACGTGGGCCCCCATAAAATGCTGCATGCATTTGGGATGCCCGAGACAAGCGGCATGCACGTGGGGCCCCTATGACATGCCGCATGCATTTGGGCCCCCTATGACATGCGGCATGCATGTGGGACCCCCATGAGATGCGGCATGCATTTGGATCCCTCATAACATGCTGCATGCAAGTGGGGCCCCACATGACATGCGCCATGCATGTGGGGCCTCTATAACATGCGGCATGCTTGTGGGGCCCCCATGACATGCAGCATACATTTGGGGCCCCCGTGACATGCGGCATGCAAGTGGGGCCCCCATGACATGCAGCATGCATGTGAATCCCCCATTACATGCCGGATGCACGTGGGGCCCCATGACATGCGGCATGCATTTGGGGCCCCCATGACATGCGGAATGCCTGCGGGGCCCCCATGACATGCGGCATGCATGTGGGTCCCATGATATGCGGCATGCATTTGGTCACCCATGACATGCGGCATGCATTTGGGGCCTGCATAACATGCTGCATGCATTTGGGGTACCTGAGACATGCGGCATGCATGTGGGGCCCCCATCACATGCTGCATGCATTTGGGGTGCCCGAGACATGCGGCATGCACGTGGGGCCCCTATGACATGCCGCATGCATTTGGGGCCCCCATTACATGCGGCATGCACATGGGGCCCCCATGACACGCGGCATACTCTTGGGGCCCCAATGACATGCGGCATGAGTTTGGATTCTCCATGACATGCGGCATGCACGTGGGGCCCCCATGACATGAGTCATGCATTTGGGGCCCCTGTGACACGCGGCATGCACGTGGGGCCCCCATGACATGCAACATGCATTTGGGGCCCCCATGTCATGCGGAATGCACATGAGGCCCCCTTGACATGTGGAATGCATGTGGGGCCCTCATGACATGCGGCATGCATTTGGGGCCCCCATGACATGTGGAATGCCTGCGGGGCCCCTATGACATGCGGCATGCATTTGTGGGCCCCAAGACATGCGGCATGCATGTGGGGAACCCATGACATGCACCAGGCACACGGGGCCCCTATGACATGCGGCATGAATTTTGGACCCCCAATAAATGCGGCATGCACGTGGGGCCCCCCTGATATGCGGCATGCATTTGGGGCCCCCATGACTTGATGCATGCATTTGGGGCCCCCATGACATGCGGCATGCATGTGGGGCCCCTTGAAATGCACCATGCACGTGGGGCCCCTATGACATGTGGCATGAATTTGGGGCCCCCAATAAATGCGGCATGCACGTGAGGCCCCCATGATATGCGGCATGCATTTGGGGCCCCCATGACTTGAGGCATGCATTTGGGGCCCCCATGACATGCGGCATGAACATGGAGCCCCATGAAAAGCGGCATGCACGTGGGGCCCCCATGATATGCAGCATGCATGTGAGGCCCCCATGACAGGCGGCATGCATTTGGGGCCCCCATGACATGTGGCATGCATGTGGGACCCCCATGACATGCGGCATGCATGCGGGGCCCCCATGATATGCAGCATGCATGTGAGGCCCCCATGACAGGCGGCATGCATTTGGGGCCTCCATGACATGTGGCATGCATGTGGGACCCCCATGACATGCGGCATGCATGCGGGGCCCCCATGACATGCGGCATGCACATGGAGCCCCATGACAAGCGGCATGCACGTGGGGCTCCCATGATATGCAGCATGCATGTGAGGACCCAATGACATGCGGCTTGCATTTATGGAACCCATGACATGTGGCAAGCATTTGGGCCCCCATGAAATGCGGCATGCATGTTGGGCCCCCATGACTTGCGCCATGCATGTGGGGCCCCTTTGACATGCGGCATGAATTTGGGGGCCCCATTACATGCGGCATGCATGTGGGGCCCCCATGACATGCGTCATGCATTTGGGCCCCCATGACATGCGGCATGCATTTGGGGCCTGCATAACATGCTTCATGCATTTGGAGTACCTGAGACATGCGGCATGCACGTGGGGCCCCGATGACATGCGGCATGCATTTGGGGGCCCCATGACATGCGGCATGCATGTGGGGCCCCTATGACATGCGGCATGCATTTGGGGCCTCCATGACATGCGGCATGCATTTGGGGGGCCCCATGACATGCGGCATGCACGTGTTGCCCCTTTGACATGCGGCATGAATTTGGGGGCCCCATTACATGCGGCATGCATGTGGAGCCCCCATGACATGCGTCATGCATTTGGGCCCCCATGACATGCGGCATGCATTTGGGGCCTGCATAACATGCTGCATGCATTTGGGGTACCTGAGACATGCGGCATGCACGTGGGGCCCCATTACATGCGTCATACGCTTTGGGCCCCAATGACATGCGGCATGAGTTTGGATCCCCCATGACATGCGGCATGCACATGGGGCCCCAATGACATGCAGCATGCACGTGGGCCCCCATGCCATGCGGAATGCAAGTGAGGCCCCCATGACATGCGGCATGCATTTGGGGCCCCCAATATATGCGGCATGCACGTGGGGCCACCATGATATGTGGCATGCATTTGGGGCCCCCATGACATGAGCCATGCATTTGAGGCCCCCATGACATGCGGCATGCACGTGGGGCCCTCATGACATGCAGCATGCATTTGGGGCCACTATGACATGCGGCATGCATTTGGGGCCCCCATTACATGCGGCATGCATTTGGGGCCCCCATGACATGCGGAATGCATGTGGGGCCCCCATGACATGCGCCATGCATTTGGGGTGCCCGAGACATGCGGCATGCACGTGGGCCCCCATAACATGCTGCATGCATTTGGGGTGCCCGAGACATGCGGCATGCACGTGGGGCCCCTATGACATGCCGCATGCATTTGGGGCCCCCATTACATGTGGCATGCACATAGGGCCCTCATGACATGCGGCATATGCTTGGGGCCCCAATGACATGCGACATGAGTTTGGATCCCCCATGACATGTGGCATGCACGTGGTACCCCCATGACATGAGTCATGCATTTGGGGCAGCCATGACATCAGGCATGCATTTGGGCCCCCCATGAAATGCGGCATGCATGTGGGGCCCCCATGACATATGGCATGCATGTGGGGCCCCATGATATGCGGCATACAGTTGGGGCCCCCAATACATGCGACATGCACGTTGGGCACCCATGAAATGCGGCATGCATTTATGGCCCTCATGACATGTGGCATGCATGTGGGGCCCCCATGACATGCGGCATGCATGTGGGGCCCCCATGACATGCGGCATGCATATGCGGGCCCCATGACATGTGTTATGCACGTGGGGCCCCTATGACATGCCGCATGCATTTGGACCCCCATGACATGCGGCATGCATGTGGGACCCCCATGACATGAGTCATGCATTTGGATCCCCCATTACATGCTGCATGCAAGTGGGGCCCCCATGACATGCGGCACGCATGTGGGCCCCCCATGGCATGCGCCATGCATGAGGGGCCCCCATGACATGCGGCATGCATGTGGGACCCCCATGGCATGCGGCATGCACGTGGGGCCCCATGACATGCGGCATGCATGTGGGGCCCCCATGACATGCCGCATACATTTGTGGCCCCCATGACATGAGGCATGCACGTGGGGCCCCCATGACATGCGGCAAGCACGTGGGGCCCCAATGACATGCAGCATGCATTTGGGGCCCCTATGACATGTTGCATGCATTTGGGGCCCCCATGACTTGAGGCATGCATTTGGGGCCCCCCAGACATGCGGCATGTATATATGGCCCCCATGACATGCGGCATGCATTTTGGGGCCCCCAAGACTTGAGGCATGCAAGTGGGGCCCCCATGACATGCACCATGCATGTGGGGCCCCTATGACATGCTGCATGCATTTGGGGCCCCTATGACATGCTGCATGCATTTGGGGCCCACATGACATGCGGCATGCATTTGGGGCCCCCATGACATGTGATATGCATATGGGGCCCCCATGACATGTGGCTTGCATGTGGCGCCCCCATGACATGCGGCATGCATTTGGGGCCCCCAAGTCATGCGGTATGCACGTGGGGCCTACATGACATTTGGCATGCATTTGGGGCCCCCATGACATGCTTCATGCATTTGGGACACCCATGACATGCTGCATGCACATGGGACCACCATGACAAGCGGCATGCACGTGGGGCACCCATGACTTTCGGCATGCATTTGTGGCCCCCATGAATAGCTGCATGTATTTGAGGCCACCAAGACATGCGGCATGCATTTGGGGTCCCCATGACATGTGGCATGCACGTAGGCCCCCATGATATGCAGCATGCATGTGTGCCCCCATGACATGCAGCATGCATTTGGGGGTACCCTTGACATGCGCCATGCACTTGGGGTCGCCTTGAAATGCGGCATGCACATGGGGCCCTCATGACTTGCCGCATACACTTGGAGCCCCGATGACATGCGGCATGCATTTGGGGCCTCAAAGACATGCAGCATGCATTTGTGGCCCCCATGACATGCGGCATGCACGCGGGGCCCCTATATCATGCGGCATTCATTTGGGGACCTCATGACATGCCGCATGCACTTGGGAATCCCATGACTTGCGACATTCATTTGGGACCCCTATGACATGCGGCATGCATGTGGGGCCCCCCATGACATGTGGCATGCACAATGGGCCCCCATGACATCCAGCATACATTTGGGGCCCCCGTGACATGCGGCATGCATTTGGGGCACCCATGACATGCGGCATGCATTTGGAGCCCCCATGACATGCGTCTTGCACGTGGGGCCCCCATGACATGCGGCATGCATTTGGGGCCCACATGACATGCGACATGCAAGTGGACCCCCATGAAATGCGGTATTCATATGGGGCCCCCATGTCTTGCGGCATGCAAGTGGGGCCCCCATGACATGCCGCATGCCGTTGGGACTCCCATGAAATGCGGTATGCATGTGGGGCCTCCTTGACATGTGGCTTGCACGTGGGGCCCCCATGACATGCCGCATGCATTTGGGGCCCTCATGACATGCGGCATGCTCATGGGGCCCCCATGACATGCGGAATTCATTTGGGGACCTCAAAACATGCGGCATGCACGTGGGGCCCCATGACATGCGGCATGCATGTGGGGCCCCCATGACATGCCGCATACATTTGTGGCCCCCATGACATGAGGCATGCACGTGGGGCCCCCATGACATGCGGCAAGCACGTGGGGCCCCAATGACATGCAGCATGCATTTGGGGCCCCTATGACATGTTGCATGCATTTGGGGCCCCCATGACTTGAGGCATGCATTTGGGGCCCCCCAGACATGCGGCATGTATATATGGCCCCCATGACATGCGGCATGCATTTTGGGGCCCCCAAGACTTGAGGCATGCAAGTGGGGCCCCCATGACATGCACCATGCATGTGGGGCCCCTATGACATGCTGCATGCATTTGGGGCCCCTATGACATGCTGCATGCATTTGGGGCCCACATGACATGCGGCATGCATTTGGGGCCCCCATGACATGTGATATGCATATGGGGCCCCCATGACATGTGGCTTGCATGTGGCGCCCCCATGACATGCGGCATGCATTTGGGGCCCCCAAGTCATGCGGTATGCACGTGGGGCCTACATGACATTTGGCATGCATTTGGGGCCCCCATGACATGCTTCATGCATTTGGGACACCCATGACATGCTGCATGCACATGGGACCACCATGACAAGCGGCATGCACGTGGGGCACCCATGACTTTCGGCATGCATTTGTGGCCCCCATGAATAGCTGCATGTATTTGAGGCCACCAAGACATGCGGCATGCATTTGGGGTCCCCATGACATGTGGCATGCACGTAGGCCCCCATGATATGCAGCATGCATGTGTGCCCCCATGACATGCAGCATGCATTTGGGGGTACCCTTGACATGCGCCATGCACTTGGGGTCGCCTTGAAATGCGGCATGCACATGGGGCCCTCATGACTTGCCGCATACACTTGGAGCCCCGATGACATGCGGCATGCATTTGGGGCCTCAAAGACATGCAGCATGCATTTGTGGCCCCCATGACATGCGGCATGCACGCGGGGCCCCTATATCATGCGGCATTCATTTGGGGACCTCATGACATGCCGCATGCACTTGGGAATCCCATGACTTGCGACATTCATTTGGGACCCCTATGACATGCGGCATGCATGTGGGGCCCCCCATGACATGTGGCATGCACAATGGGCCCCCATGACATCCAGCATACATTTGGGGCCCCCGTGACATGCGGCATGCATTTGGGGCACCCATGACATGCGGCATGCATTTGGAGCCCCCATGACATGCGTCTTGCACGTGGGGCCCCCATGACATGCGGCATGCATTTGGGGCCCACATGACATGCGACATGCAAGTGGACCCCCATGAAATGCGGTATTCATATGGGGCCCCCATGTCTTGCGGCATGCAAGTGGGGCCCCCATGACATGCCGCATGCCGTTGGGACTCCCATGAAATGCGGTATGCATGTGGGGCCTCCTTGACATGTGGCTTGCACGTGGGGCCCCCATGACATGCCGCATGCATTTGGGGCCCTCATGACATGCGGCATGCTCATGGGGCCCCCATGACATGCGGAATTCATTTGGGGACCTCAAAACATGTGGCATGCACGTGGGATCCCCAAGACATGCGACATGCATTTGGGACCCCCAATGCATGTGGCGTGTATGGGGGGCCCCCATCACATGTGGCAAGCATGTTGGGCCCCCATGACATGCGGCATGCATTTGGGGCCTCCATGAAATGCGGCATGCGTTCGGGGCCCCATGACATGCGGCATGCACTTGGGGCCGCCATGACATGTGGCATGCAGTTGGGGCCCCCATGACTTGCGGCATGCACGTGTGGCCCCCAATGACATTTGTTATGCATTCAAGGCCCCCATGAGATGCGGCATGCATGTGGGTCCCCCATGACATGTGGCACGTATTTGGGGCCCCCATGTCATGCGGAATGCATGTGGTTCCCAAATGACATGTGGCATGCATGTGGGGCCCCCATGACATGTGGCATGCATTTCGGGTAGCAATGACATGCGGCATGCACGTGGGGCAACCAACACATGAGGCATGCACAAATTCATTTGGGGACCTCAAGACATGCGGCATGCATTTAGGGCCCACATGACATGCGGCAGGCATTTGGGGACCTCATGACATGCCGCATGCATTTGGGACCCCCATGACATGTGGCATGCATGTGGGGCCCCCCATGACATGTGGCATGCACGTTGGGCCCCCATGACATCCAGCATACATTTGGGGCCCCCGTGACATGCGGCATGCATTTGGGGCCCCCATGACATTCGTCATGCATTTGGGGCCCACATGACATACGGCATGCATTTGGAGCCCCCATGACATGCATCTTGCACGTGGGGCCCCCATGACATGCGGCATGCATTTGGGGCCCACATGACATGCGACATGCAAATGGGCCCCCCATGAAATGCGGCATGCATGTGGGCCCCCATGTCTTGCGGCATGCATTTGGGGCCCCCATGACATTTGGAATGCATTTGGGGCCTCATGACATGCACCATGCATTTGGGGCACCCCATGACATGCGGCATACGTTTGGGCTCCCCATGACATGTGGCATGCACGTGGGGCCCCCATGACATGCGGCATGCATTTGTGGCCCCCACGACATGCGGCATGCACGTGGGGCCCCCATGACATGCGGCATGCACGTGGGGCTCCCATGACATGCGGCATGCACGTGGGGCACTCATGACATGCGGCACGTCTTTGGGGCCCCATGACATGCTGCATGCATTTCGGTTCCCCATGACATGCGGCATGCACGTGGGGCCCCCATGACATGCGGCATGTACGTGGGGAACCCATGACATGAGTCATGCATTTGGGGTACCCATGACATGAGGCATGCACGTGGTACCCCCATGACATGCGCAATGCATGTTGGGCCCCATGAAATGCGCCCTGCATGTGGGGCCCCCATGACATGCGGCAAGCACGTGGGGCCCCTATGACATGCCGCATGCATTTGGGGCCCCCATTACATGTGGCATGCACGTGGGGCCCCCTTAACATGCTGCATGCATTTGGGGTGCCCGAGACATGCGGCATGAGTTTGGATCCCCCATGACATGCGGCATGCACGTGGGCCCCCCATGACATGTGGCATGCATGTGGGGCCCCCAGGACATGCAGCATGCACGTGGGGCCCCCATGACATGCGGAATGCACGTGAGGCCCCCATGACATGCGGCATGCACGTGGGGCCTGCATAACATGCTGCATGCATATGGGGTACCTGAGACATTCGGCATGCACGTGGAGCCCCCATGACATGCGGCATGCATTTGGGGCCCCTATGACATGCGGCATGCATTTGTGGGCCCCAAGACATGCAGCATGCATTTGGGGCCCCCATGACTTGAGGATGCATTTGGGCCCCCATGACATGTGGCATGCATGTGGGGCCCCCATGAAATGCGCCATGCATGTGGGGCCCCTATGACATGCGGCAGGCATTTGTGGGCCCCAAGACATGCTGCATGCATTTGGGGGCCCCATTACATGCGGCATGCACGTGGAGCCCCATGACATGCGGCATGCATTTAGGGCACCCATGACATGCGGCATGCATGTGGGGCACCCATGACATGCGGCATGCATTTGGGCCCCCATGACATGCGGCATGTATTTGGGGCCTGCATAACATGCTGCATGCATTTGGGGTACCTGAGACATGCGGCATGCACGTGGGGCCCCCATAAAATGCTGCATGCATTTGGGATGCCCGAGACATGCGGCATGCACGTGGGGCCCCTATGACATGCCGCATGCATTTGGCCCCCCTATGACATGCGGCATGCATGTGGGACCCCCATGAGATGCGGCATGCATTTGGATCCCTCATAACATGCTGCATGCAAGTTGGGCCCCCCATGACATGCGGCATGCACGTGGGGCTCCCATGACATGCGGCATGCACGTGGGGCACTCATGACATGCGGCACGTCTTTGGGGCCCCATGACATGCTGCATGCATTTCGGTTCCCCATGACATGCGGCATGCACGTGGGGCCCCCATGACATGCGGCATGTACGTGGGGAACCCATGACATGAGTCATGCATTTGGGGTACCCATGACATGAGGCATGCACGTGGTACCCCCATGACATGCGCAATGCATGTTGGGCCCCATGAAATGCGCCCTGCATGTGGGGCCCCCATGACATGCGGCAAGCACGTGGGGCCCCTATGACATGCCGCATGCATTTGGGGCCCCCATTACATGTGGCATGCACGTGGGGCCCCCTTAACATGCTGCATGCATTTGGGGTGCCCGAGACATGCGGCATGAGTTTGGATCCCCCATGACATGCGGCATGCACGTGGGCCCCCCATGACATGTGGCATGCATGTGGGGCCCCCAGGACATGCAGCATGCACGTGGGGCCCCCATGACATGCGGAATGCACGTGAGGCCCCCATGACATGCGGCATGCACGTGGGGCCTGCATAACATGCTGCATGCATATGGGGTACCTGAGACATTCGGCATGCACGTGGAGCCCCCATGACATGCGGCATGCATTTGGGGCCCCTATGACATGCGGCATGCATTTGTGGGCCCCAAGACATGCAGCATGCATTTGGGGCCCCCATGACTTGAGGATGCATTTGGGCCCCCATGACATGTGGCATGCATGTGGGGCCCCCATGAAATGCGCCATGCATGTGGGGCCCCTATGACATGCGGCAGGCATTTGTGGGCCCCAAGACATGCTGCATGCATTTGGGGGCCCCATTACATGCGGCATGCACGTGGAGCCCCATGACATGCGGCATGCATTTAGGGCACCCATGACATGCGGCATGCATGTGGGGCACCCATGACATGCGGCATGCATTTGGGCCCCCATGACATGCGGCATGTATTTGGGGCCTGCATAACATGCTGCATGCATTTGGGGTACCTGAGACATGCGGCATGCACGTGGGGCCCCCATAAAATGCTGCATGCATTTGGGATGCCCGAGACATGCGGCATGCACGTGGGGCCCCTATGACATGCCGCATGCATTTGGGCCCCCTATGACATGCGGCATGCATGTGGGACCCCCATGAGATGCGGCATGCATTTGGATCCCTCATAACATGCTGCATGCAAGTTGGGCCCCCCATGACATGCGCCATGCATGTGGGGCCTCTATAACATGCGGCATGCTTGTGGGGCCCCCATGACATGCAGCATACATTTGGGGCCCCCGTGACATGCGGCATGCAAGTGGGGCCCCCATGACATGCAGCATGCATGTGAATCCCCCATTACATGCCGGATGCACGTGGGGCCCCATGACATGCGGCATGCATTTGGGGCCCCCATGACATGCGGAATGCCTGCGGGGCCCCCATGACATGCGGCATGCATGTGGGTCCCATGACATGCGGCATGCATTTGGTCCCCCATGACATGCGGCATGCATTTGGGGCCTGCATAACATGCTGCATGCATTTGGGGCCCAATGACATGCGGCATGAGTTTGGATTCTCCATGACACACGTGGGGCCCCCATGACATGAGTCATGCATTTGGGGCCCCCATGACATGCGGCATACATGTGGTGCCCCTATGACAAGCGGCTTGCACGTGGGACCCCCATGACATTCGGCATGTATGTGGGGCTCCTATGACATGCGGCATGCACGTGGGACCCCCATGACATTTGGCATGCATTTGGGGCCCCCATGACATGCGAAATGCCTGCAGGGCCCCCATGACATGCGGCATGACATGCTGCATGCAAGTGGGGCCCCCATGACATGCGGCATGCACGTGGGACCCCCATGACATTCGGCATGTATGTGGGGCCCCTATGACATGCGGCATGCACGTGGGGCCCCTATTACATGCCGCATGCATTTGGGGCCCCCATGACATGCGGCATGCATGTGGGACCCCCATGACATGCGTTATGCATTTGGATCCCCCATTACATGCTGCATGCAAGTGGGGCCCCCATGACATGCCGCATACATTTGTGGCACCGTGACATGAGGCATGCACGTGGGGCCCCCATAACATGCGACAAGCACGTGGGGCCCCAATGACATGCAGCATGTACGTTGGGCACCCATGACATGCGGCATGCATTTATGGCCCCCATGGCATGCGGCATGCATTTGGGGCCCCATGACTTGAGGCAAGCATGTGGGGCCCCCATGACATGCACCAAGCATGTGGGGCCCCTATGACATGCTGCATGCATTTGGGGCCCCCAAGACTTGAGGCATGCATTTGGGGCCCCCATGAAATGAGCCATGCATGTGGGGCCCCTATGACATGCGGCATGCATTTGTGGGCCCCAAGACATGCTGCATGCATTTGGGGGGCCCCATGACATGCAGCATGCATGTGGGGCCCCCATGAAATGCGGCATGCATTTGGGGCCCCCATGACATGCGGCATGCATTTAGGGGCCCCATGACATGCGGCATGCATGCGGCACCCTCATGACATGCGGCATGCATTTGTGGCCCCCAATACATGCGGCATGCACGTGGGGCCCCCATGATATGCGGCATGCATTTGGGGCCGCCATGACATGCTGCATGCATTTGGGGCCCCCATAACATGCGACATGCATTTGGGCCCCCCATGAAATGCGGCAAGCATGTGGGGCCCCCATGACATGTGGCATGCACGTGGGGCCTCCATGACATGAGTCATGCATTTGGGGCCGCCATGACATGCTGCATGCATTTGGGGCCCCCATAACATGCGGCATGCATTTGGGCCCCCCATGAAATGCGGTATGCATGTGGGGCCCCATGACATTCGGCATGCATTTGGGGCCCCCATGACATTTGGAATGCATTTGGGGCCTCATGACATGCACCATGCATTTGGGGCACCCCATGACATGCGGCATACGTTTGGGCTCCCATGACATGCGGCATGCACGTGGGGCACTCATGACATGCGGCACGTCTTTGGGGCCCCATGACATGCTGCATGCATTTCGGTTCCCCATGACATGCGGCATGCACGTGGGGCCCCCATGACATGCGGCATGTACGTGGGGAACCCATGACATGAGTCATGCATTTGGGGTACCCATGACATGAGGCATGCACGTGGTACCCCCATGACATGCGCAATGCATGTTGGGCCCCATGAAATGCGCCCTGCATGTGGGGCCCCCATGACATGCGGCAAGCACGTGGGGCCCCTATGACATGCCGCATGCATTTGGGGCCCCCATTACATGTGGCATGCACGTGGGGCCCCCTTAACATGCTGCATGCATTTGGGGTGCCCGAGACATGCGGCATGAGTTTGGATCCCCCATGACATGCGGCATGCACGTGGGGCCCCCATGACATGTGGCATGCATGTGGGGCCCCAAGGACATGCAGCATGCACGTGGGGCCCCCATGACATGCGGAATGCACGTGAGGCCCCCATGACATGCGGCATGCACGTGGGGCCTGCATAACATGCTGCATGCATATGGGGTACCTGAGACATTCGGCATGCACGTGGAGCCCCCATGACATGCGGCATGCATTTGGGGCCCCTATGACATGCGGCATGCATTTGTGGGCCCCAAGACATGCAGCATGCATTTGGGGCCCCCATGACTTGAGGATGCATTTGGGCCCCCATGACATGTGGCATGCATGTGGGGCCCCCATGAAATGCGCCATGCATGTGGGGCCCCTATGACATGCGGCAGGCATTTGTGGGCCCCAAGACATGCTGCATGCATTTGGGGGCCCCATTACATGCGGCATGCACATGGAGCCCCATGACATGCGGCATGCATTTAGGGCACCCATGACATGCGGCATGCATGTGGGGCACCCATGACATGCGGCATGCATTTGGGCCCCCATGACATGCGGCATGTATTTGGGGCCTGCATAACATGCTGCATGCATTTGGGGTACCTGAGACATGCGGCATGCACGTGGGGCCCCCATAAAATGCTGCATGCATTTGGGATGCCCGAGACATGCGGCATGCACGTGGGGCCCCTATGACATGCCGCATGCATTTGGATCCCTCATAACATGCTGCATGCAAGTTGGGCCCCCCATGACATGCGCCATGCATGTGGGGCCTCTATAACATGCGGCATGCTTGTGGGGCCCCCATGACATGCAGCATACATTTGGGGCCCCCGTGACATGCGGCATGCAAGTGGGGCCCCCATGACATGCAGCATGCATGTGAATCCCCCATTACATGCCGGATGCACGTGGGGCCCCATGACATGCGGCATGCATTTGGGGCCCCCATGACATGCGGAATGCCTGCGGGGCCCCCATGACATGCGGCATGCATGTGGGTCCCATGACATGCGGCATGCATTTGGTCCCCCATGACATGCGGCATGCATTTGGGGCCTGCATAACATGCTGCATGCATTTGGGGCCCAATGACATGCGGCATGAGTTTGGATTCTCCATGACACACGTGGGGCCCCCATGACATGAGTCATGCATTTGGGGCCCCTGTGACATGCAGCATGCACGTGGGGCCCCCATGACATGCAACATGCATTTGGGGCCCCCATGTCATGCGGAATGCACATGAGGCCCCCTTGACATGTGGAATGCATGTGGGGCCCTCATGACATGCGGCATGCATTTGGGGCCCCCATGACATGTGGAATGCCTGCGGGGCCCCTATGACATGCGGCATGCATTTGTGGGCCCCAAGACACGCGGCATGCATGTGGGGAACCCATGACATGCACCAGGCACGCGGGGCCCCTATGACATGAGGCATGAATTTTGGACCCCCAATAAATGCAGCATGCACGTGGGGTCCCCCTGATATGCGGCATGCATTTGGGGCCCCCATGACTTGATGCATGCATTTGGGGCCCCCATGACATGCGGCATGCATGTGGGGCCCCTTGAAATGCACCATGCACGTTGGGCCCCTATGACATGTGGCATGAATTTGGGGCCCCCAATAAATGCGGCATGCACGTGAGGCCCCCATGATATGCGGCATGCATTTGGGGCCCCCATGACTTGAGGCATGCATTTGGGGCCCCCATGACATGCGGCATGAACATGGAGCCCCATGAAAAGCGGCATGCACGTGGGGCCCCCATGATATGCAGCATGCATGTGAGGCCCCCATGACAGACGGCATGCATTTGGGGCCCCCATGACATGTTTCATGCATGTGGGACCCCCATGACATGCGGCATGCATGCGGGGCCCCCATGACATGCGGCATGCACATGGAGCCCCATGACAAGCGGCATGCACGTGGGGCTCCCATGATATGCAGCATGCATGTGAGGACCCAATGACATGCGGCTTGCATTTATGGAACCCATGACATGTGGCAAGCATTTGGGCCCCCATGAAATGCGGCATGCATGTTGGGCCCCCATGACTTGCGCCATGCACGTGGGGCCCCTTTGACATGCGGCATGAATTTGGGGGCCCCATTAAAGCGGCATGCATGTGGGGCCCCATGACATGCGGCATGCATGTGGGGCCCCTATGACATGCAGCATGCATTTGGGGCCTCCATGACATGCGGCATGCATTTGGGGGGCCCCATGACATGCGGCATGCACGTGTTGCCCCTTTGACATGCGGCATGAATTTGGGGGCCCCATTACATGCGGCATGCATGTGGGGCCCCATTACATGCGTCATACGCTTTGGGCCCCAATGACATGCGGCATGAGTTTGGATCCCCCATGACATGCGGCATGCACATGGGGCCCCAATGACATGCAGCATGCACGTGGGCCCACATGACATGCGGAATGCAAGTGAGGCCCCCATGACATGCGGCATGCATTTGGGGCCCTCATGACATGCAGCATGCACGTGGGGCCCCTCTGACATGCCGCATGCATTTGGGTCCCCCATTACATGTGGCATGCACATGGGGCCCTCATGACATGCGGCATATGCTTGGGGCCCCAATGACATGCGACGTGAGTTTGTATCCCCCATGACATGTGGCATGCACGTGGGACCCCCATGACATGAGTCATGCATTTGGGGCAGCCATGGCATCAGGCATGCATTTGGGCCCCCCATGAAATGCGGCATGCGTGTGGGGCCCCCATGACATATGGCATGCATGTGGGGCCCCATGATATGCGGCATACAGTTGGGGCCCACAATACATGCGACATGCACGTTGGGCACCCATGACATGCGGCATGCATGTGGGGCCCCCATGACATGCGGCATGCATATGCGGGCCCCATGACATGTGTTATGCACGTGGGGCCCCTATGACATGCCGCATGCATTTGGACCCCCATGACATGCGGCATGCATGTGGGACCCCCATGACATGCGTCATGCATTTGGATCCCCCATTACATGCTGCATGCAAGTGGGGCCCCCATGACATGCGGCACGCATGTGGGCCCCCCATGACATGCGCCATGCATGTGGGGCCCCCATGACATGCGGCATGCATGTGGGACCCCCATGGCATGCGGCATGCACGTGGGGCCCCCATGACATGCGGCATGCATGTGGGGCCCCCATGACATGCCGCATACATTTGTGGCCCCCATGACATGAGGCATGCACGTGGGGCCCCCATGACATGCGGCAAGCACGTGGGGCCCCAATGACATGCAGCATGCATTTGGGGCCCCTATGAAATGCTGCATGCATTTGGGGCCCCCATGACTTGAGGCATGCATTTGGGGCCCCCCAGACATGCGGCATGTATATATGGCCCCCATGACATGCGGCATGCATTTTGGGGCCCCCATGACTTGAGGCATGCAAGTGGGGCCCCCATGACATGCACCATGCATGTGGGGCCCCTATGACATGCTGCATGCATTTGGGGCCCCTATGACATGCTGCATGCATTTGGGGCCCCCATGACTTGAGGCATGCATTTGGGGCCCCCATGACATGCGGCATGCATGTAGGGCCCCCAAGAAATGTGCCATGCATGTGGTGCCCCTATGACATGTGGCATGCATTTGTGGGCCCCAAGACATGTGGCATGCACGTGGGGCCCCCATGACATGCTGCATGCATTTGTGGCCCCCATGATATGCGGCACGCATTTGGGGCCCCCATGACATGAGGCATGCATGTGGGGCCTCTATAACATGTGGCATGCTTGTGGGGCCCCCATGACATGCAGCATACATTTGGGGCCCCTGTGACATGCGGCATGCACGTGGGGCCCCCATGACATGCAGCATGCATTTGAATCCCCCATTACATGACGGATGCACGTGGGGCCCCCATGACATGCGGCATGAATGTGGGTCCCATGACATGCGGCATGCATTTGGGCCCCCATGACATGCGGCATGCATTTGGGGCCTGCATAACATGCTGCATGCATTTGGGGTACCTGAGAGATGCGGCATGCATGTGGGGCCCCTATGACATGCCGCATGCATTTGGGGCCCCCATTACATGCGGCATGCACGTGGGTCCCCGATGACATGCTTCATGCATTTTGGGCACCCATGACTTGCACCATGCACGCGGGGCCCCTTTGACATGCCGCATGAATTTGGGGGCCCCATTACATGCGGCATGCACGTGGAGCCCCCATGACATGCGGTATGCATTTGGGGCCCCATGACATGCGGCATGCATGTGGGGCCCCCATGACATGCGGCATGCATTTGGGCCCCCATGACATGTGGCATGCATTTGGGGCCTGCATAACATGCTGCATGCATTTGGGGTACCTGAGACATGCGGCATGCATTTGGGGCCCCAATGACATGCGGCATGCCTGTTGGGCCTCCATGACATGCGGCATGCATTTTGGGGCCCCATGACATGCGGCATGCACGTGGGGCCCTCATGACATGCAGCATGCATTTGGGGCCACTATGACATGCGGCATGCATTTGGGGCCCCATGACATGCGGAATGCCTGTGGGGCCCCCATGACATGCGGCATGAATTTGGGGGCCCCCATGACATGCGGCATGCATGTGGGGCCCCCATGACATGTGGCATGCATTTGCGGGCCCCATGACATGTGTTATGCACGTGGGGCCCCTATGACATGCCGCATGCATTTGGGGCCCCCATGACATGCGACATGCATGTGGGACCCCCATGACATGCCGCATACATTTGTGGCACCGTGACATGAGGCATGCACGTGGGGCCCCCATGACATGCGACAAGCACATGGGGCCCCAATGACATGCAGCATGTACGTTGGGCACCCATGACATGCGGCATGCATTTATGGCCCCCATGACATGCGGCATGCATTTGGGGCCCCCATGACTTGAGGCAAGCATGTGGGGCCCCCATGACATGCACCATGCATGTGGGGCCCCTATGACATGCTGCATGCATGTGGGGCCCCCAAGACTTGAGGCATGCATTTGGGGCCCCCATGACATGCGGCATGCATGTAGGGCCCCCATGAAATGTGCCATGCATGTGGGACCCCTATGACATGTGGCATGCATTTGTGGGCCCCAAGACATGTGGCATGCACGTGGGGCCCCCATGACATGCTGCATGCATTTGTGGCCCCCATGATATGCGGCACGCATTTGGGGCCCCCATGACATGAGGCATGCATGTGGGGCCCCGATGAAATGAGCCATGCATGTGGGGCCCCTATGACATGCGGCATGCATTTGTGGGCCCCAAGACATGCTGCATGCATTTGGGGGCCCCATGACATGCAGCATGCACGTGGGGCCCCCATGAAATGCGGCATGCATTTCGGGCCCCCATGACATGCGGCATGCATTTAGGACCCCATGACATGCGGCATGCATGCGGCGCCCTCATGACATGCGGCATGCATTTGGGGCCCCCAATACATGCGGCATGCACGTGAGGCCCCCATGATATGCGGAATGCCTGTGGGGCCCCCATGACTTGAGGCATGCATTTGGGGCCCCCATGACATGCGGCATGAACATGGAGCCCCATGACAAGCGGCATGCACGTGGGGCTCCCATGACATGTGGAATGCCTGTGGGGCCCCCATGACATGCGCCATGCATTTGGGGTGCCCGAGACATGCGGCATGCACGTGGGGCCCCCATAACATGCTGCATGCATTTGGGGTGCCCGAGACATGCGGCATGCACGTGGGGCCCCTATGACATGCCGCATGCATTTGGGGCCCCCATTACATGTGGCATGCACATGGGGCCCTCATGACATGCGGCATATGCTTGGGGCCCCAATGACATGCGACATGAGTTTGGATCCCCCATGACATGTGGCATGCACGTGGGACCCCCATGACATGAGTCATGCATTTGGGGCAGCCATGACATCAGGCATGCATTTGGGCCCCCCATGAAATGCGGCATGCATGTGGGGCCCCCATGACATGTGGCATGCATGTGGGGCCCCATGATATGCGGCATGCAGCTGGGGCCCCCAATACATGCGACATGCACGTTGGGCACCCATGACATGCGGCATGCATTTATGGCCCTCATGACATGCGGCATACATGTGGGGCCCCCATGACATGCGGCATTCATGTGGGGCCCCCATGACATGCGGCATGCATATGCGGGCCCCATGACATGTGTTATGCACGTGGGGCCCCTATGACATGCCGCATGCATTTGGACCCTCATGACATGCGGCATGCATGTGGGACCCCATGACATGCATCATGCATTTGGATCCCCCATTACATGCTGCATGCAAGTGGGGCCCACATGACATGCGGCACGCATGTGGGCCCCCCATGACATGCGCCATGCATGTGGGGCCCCCATGATATGCGGCATGCATGTGGGACCCCCATGACATGCGGCATGCACGTGGGGCCCCCATGACATGCGGCATGCATGTGGGGCCCCCATGACATGCCGCATACATTTGTGGCCCCCATGACATGAGGCATGCACGTGGGGCACCCATGACATGCGGCAAGCACGTGGGGCCCCAATGACATGCAGTATGTACGTTGGGCACCCATGACATGCGGCATGTATTTATGGCCCCCATGACATGCGGCATGCATTTGGGGCCCCCATGACTTGAGGCATGCAAGTGGGGCCCCATGACATGCACCATGCATGTGGGGCCCCTATGACATGCTGCATGCATTTGGGGCCCCTATGACAGGCTGCATGCATTTGGGGCCCCCATGACTTGAGGCATGCATTTGGGGCCCCCATGACATGCGGCATGCATGTAGGGCCCCCAAGAAATGTGCCATGCATGTGGTGCCCCTATGATATGCGGCATGCATTTGTGGGCCCCAAGACATGTTGCATGCACGTGGGGCCCCCATGACATGCGGCATGCATTTGGGGCCCCATGACATGTGGCATGCATTTGGGGCCTGCATAACATGCTGCATGCATTTGGGGTACCTGAGACATGCGGCATGCATTTGGGGCCCCAATGATATGCGGCATGCCTGTTGGGCCCCCATGACATGCGGCATGCATTTGGGGGCCCCATGACATGCGGCATGCATGTGGGGCCCTCATGACATGCAGCATGCATTTGGGGCCACTATGACATGCGGAATGCCTGTGGGGCCCCCATGACATGCGGCATGAATTTGGGGCCCCAATACATGCGGCATGCACGTTGGGCCCCCATGACATGCGGCATGCATGCGGGGCCCTCATGACATGCGGCATGAATTTGAGGCCCCCATGACATGTGGCATGCATTTGGGTCCCCATGACATGTGGCATGCATTGGGGGCCCCCATGACATGCGGCATGAATGTGGGTCCCATGACATGCGGCATGCATTTGGGCCCCCATGACATGCGGCATGCATTTGGGGCCTGCATAACATGCTGCATGCATTTGGGGTACCTGAGAGATGCGGCATGCATGTGGGGCCCCTATGACATGCCGCATGCATTTGGGGCCCCCATTACATGCGGCATACACATGGGGCACCCGTGACACGCGGCATACGCTTGAGGCCCCAATGACATGCGGCATGCATTTGGGCCCCCATGACATGTGGCATGCATTTGGGGCCTGCATAACATGCTGCATGCATTTGGGGTACCTGAGACATGCGTCATGCATTTGGGGCCCCAATGACATGCGGCATGCCTGTTGGGCCCCCATGACATGCGGCATGTATTTGGGGGCCCCATGACATGCGGCATGCACGTGGGGCCCTCATGACATGCAGCATGCATTTGGGGCCACTATGACAAGCGGCATGCATTTGGGGCCCCCATTACATGCGGCATGCACATGGGGCACCCGTGACACGCGGCATACGCTTGGGGCCCCAATGACATGCGGCATGCATTTGGGCCCCCATGACATGTGGCATGCATTTGGGGCCTGCATAACATGCTGCATGCATTTGGGGTACCTGAGACATGCGGCATGCATTTGGGGCCCCAATGACATGCGGCATGCCTGTTGGGCCCCCATGACATGCGGCATGCATTTGGGGGCCCCATGACATGCGGCATGCACGTGGGGCCCTCATGACATGCAGCATGCATTTGGGGCCACTATGACATGCGGCATGCATTTGGGGCCCCCATTACATGCGGCATGCACGTGGGGCCCTCATGACATGCAGCATGCATTTGGGGCCACTATGACATGCGGCATGCATTTGGGGCCCCCATTACATGCGGCATGCACGTGGGGCCCCATGACATGCGGCATGCATTTGGGGCCCCCATGACATGCGGAATGCCTGTGGGGCCCCCATGACATGCGGCATGAATTTGGGGCCCCCATGACATGTGGCATGCATTTGCGGGCCCCATGACATGTGTTATGCACGTGGGGCCCCTATGACATGCGTTATGCATTTGGATCCCCCATTACATGCTGCATGCAAGTGGGGCCCCCATGACATGCCGCATACATTTGTGGCACCGTGACATGAGGAATGCACGTGGGGCCCCCATGACATGCAACAAGCACGTGGGGCCCCAATGACATGCAGCATGTACGTTGGGCACCCATGACATGCGGCATGCATTTATGGCCCCCATGACATGCGGCATGCATTTGGGGCCCCCATGACTTGAGGCAAGTATGTGGGGCCCCCATGACATGCACCATGCATGTGGGGCCCCTATGACATGCTGCATGCATTTGGGGCCCCCAAGACTTGAGGCATGCATTTGGGGCCCCCATGACATGCGGCATGCATGTAGGGCCCCCATGAAATGTTCCATGCATGTGGGACCCCTATGACATGTGGCATGCATTTGTGGGCCCCTAGACATGTGGCATGCACGTGGGGCCCCCATGACATGCTGCATGCATTTGTGGCCCCCATGATATGCGGTACGCATTTGGGGCCCCCATGACATGAGGCATGCATGTGGGGCCCCCATGAAATGAGCCATGCATGTGGGGCCCCTATGACATGCGGCATGCATTTGGGGCCCCCAATACATGCGGCATGCACGTGG
This sequence comes from Phyllobates terribilis, assembly GCF_046119375.1. NCBI lineage: Eukaryota > Metazoa > Chordata > Amphibia > Anura > Dendrobatidae > Phyllobates > Phyllobates terribilis. Next base: position 333,368,953 of record NW_027362764.1, on the reverse strand, counting down.
GGCCCCCATGATATGCTGCATGCTTTTGGGGCCCCATGACTTGAGGCATGCATTTTGTGCCCCCATGACATGCGGCATGCACATGGGGCCCCCATTACATGCGGCATGCACATGGGGCCCCCATGACATGCGGCATACTCTTGGGGCCCCAATGACATGCGGCATGAGTTTGGATTCTCCATGACATGCGGCATGCACGTGGGGCCCCCATGACATGAGTCATGCATTTGGGGCCCCTGTGACACGCGGCATGCACGTGGGGCCCCCATGACATGCAACATGCATTTGGGGCCCCCATGTCATGCGGAATGCACGTGAGGCCCCCTTGACATGTGGAATGCATGTGGGGCCCCCATGACATGCAACATGCATTTGGGGCCCCCATGACATGTGGAATGCCTGCGGGGCCCCTATGACATGCGGCATGCATTTGTGGGCCCCAAGACATGCGGCATGCATGTGGGGCACCCATGACATGCACCAGGCACGTGGGGCCCCTATGACATGCGGCATGATTTTTGGGCCCCCAATAAATGCGGCATGCACGTGGGGCCCCCCTGATATGCAGCATGCATTTGGGGCCCCCATGACTTGATGCATGCATTTGGGGCCCCCATGACATGCGGCATGCATGTGGGGCCCCTTGAAATGCACCATGCACGTGGGGCCCCTATGACATGTGGCATGAATTTGGGGCCCCCAATAAATGCGGCATGCACGTGAGGCCCCCATGATATGCGGCATGCATTTGGGGCCCCCATGACTTGAGGCATGCATTTGGGGCCCCCATGACATGCGGCATGAACATGGAGCCCCATGACAAGCGGCATGCACGTGGGGCCCCCATGACATGCGGATTGCCTGTGGGGCCCCCATGACATGCGCCATGCATTTGGGGTGCCCGAGACATGCGGCATGCACGTGGGGCCCCCATAACATGCTGCATGCATTTGGGGTGCCCGAGACATGCGGCATGCATGTGGGGCCCCTATGACATGCCGCATGCATTTGGGGCCCCCATTACATGTGGCATGCACATGGGGCCCTCATGACATGCGGCATATGCTTGGGGCCCCAATGACATGCGACATGAGTTTGGATCCCCCATGACATGTGGCATGCACGTGGGACCCCCATGACATGAGTCATGCATTTGGGGCAGCCATGACATCAGGCATGCATTTGGGCCCCCCATGAAATGCGGCATGCATGTGGGGCCCCCATGACATGTGGCATGCATGTGGGGCCCCATGATATGCAGCATGCAGCTGGGGCCCCCAATACATGCGACATGCACGTTGGGCACCCATGACATGCGGCATGCATTTATGGCCCTCATGACATGCGGCATGCATGTGGGGCCCCCATGACATGCGGCATGCATGTGGGGCCCCCATGACATGCGGCATGCATATGCGGGCCCCATGACATGTGTTATGCACGTGGGGCCCCTATGACATGCCGCATGCATTTGGACCCTCATGACATGCGGCATGCATGTGGGACCCCCATGACATGCGTCATGCATTTGGATCCCCCATTACATGCTGCATGCAAGTGGGGCCCACATGACATGGAGCACGCATGTGGGCCCCCCATGACATGCGCCATGCATGTGGGGCCCCCATGACATGCGGCATGCATGTGGGACCCCCATGACATGCGGCATGCACGTGGGGCCCCCATGACATGCGGCATGCATGTGGGGCCCCCATGACATGCCGCATACATTTGTGGCCCCCATGACATGAGGCATGCACGTGGGGCCCCAATGACATGCAGTATGTACGTTGGGCACCCATGACATGCGGCATGTATTTATGGCCCCCATGACATGCGGCATGCATTTGGGGCCCCCATGACTTGAGGCATGCATGTGGGGCCCCCATGACATGCACCATGCATGTGGGGCCCCTATGACATGCTGCATGAATTTGGGGCCCCTATGACATGCTGCATGCATTTGGGGCCCCCATGACTTGAGGCATGCATTTGGGGCCCCCATGACATGCGGCATGCATGTACGGCCCCCAAGAAATGTGCCATGCATGTGGTGTCCCTATGACATGCGGCATGCATTTGTGGGCCCCAAGACATGTGGCATGCACGTGGGGCCCCATGACATGCTGCATGCATTTGTGGCCCCCATGATATGCGGCACGCATTTGGGGCCCCCATGACATGCGGCATGCATGTGGGGCCCCCATGAAATAAGCCATGCATGTGGGGCCCCTATGACATGCGGCATGCATTTGTGGGCCCCAAGACATGCTGCATGCATTTGGGGGGCCCCATGACATGTGGCATGCACGTGGGGCCCCCATGATATGCGACATGCATTTAGGGCCCCCATGACATGCGGCATGCATTTGGGGCCCCCATGACATGCTGCATGCATGTGGGGCACCATGACATGCGCCATGCATGTGGGGCCCCTTGAAATGCACCATGCACGTGGGGCCCCTATGACATGTGGCATGAATTTGGGGCCCCCAATAAATGCGGCATGCACGTGAGGCCCCCATGATATGCGGCATGCATTTGGGGCCCCCATGACTTGAGGCATGCATTTGGGGCCCCCATGACATGCGGCATGAACATGGAGCCCCATGACAAGCGGCATGCACGTGGGGCCCCCATGATATGCAGCATGCATGTGAGGCCCCCATGACAGGCGGCATGCATTTGGGGCCCCCATGACATGTGGCATGCATGTGGGACCCCCATGACATGCGGCATGCATGCGGGGCCCCCATGACATGCGGCATGCACATGGAGCCCCATGACAAGCGGCATGCACGTGGGGCCCCCATGATATGCAGCATGCATGTGAGGCCCCAATGACATGCGGCTTGCATTTATGGAACCCATGACATGTGGCAAGCATTTGGGCCCCCATGAAATGCGGCATGAATGTTGGGCCCCCATGACTTGCGCCATGCACGTGGGGCCCCTTTTTACATGCGGCATGAATTTGGGGGCCCCATTACATGCGGCATGCATGTGGGGCCCCCATGACATGCGTCATGCATTTGGACCCCCATGACATGCGGCATGCATGTGGGGCCCCTATGACATGCGGCATGCATTTGTGGCCTCCATGACATGCGGCATGCATTTGGGGGGCCCCATGACATGCGGCATGCACGTGTTGCCCCTTTGACATGCGGCATGAATTTGGGGGGCCCATTACATGCGGCATGCATGGGCCCCCATGACATGCGTCATGCATTTGGGCCCCCATGACATGCGGCATGCATTTGGGGCCTGCATAACATGCTGCATGCATTTGGGGTACCTGAGACATGCGGCATGCACGTGGGGCCCCCATTAAATGCGGCATGCATTTGGGGCCCCCATGACATGCGGAATGCCTGTGGGGCCCCCATGACATGCGCCATGCATTTGGGGTGCCCGAGACATGTGGCATGCACGTGGGGCCCCCATAACATGCTGCATGCATTTGGGGTGCCCGAGACATGCGGCATGCACGTGGGGCCCCTATGACATGCCGCATGCATTTGGGGCCCCCATTACATGTGGCATGCACATGGGGCCCTCATGACATGCGGCATATGCTTGGGGCCCCAATGACATGCGACATGAGCTGGATCCCCCATGACATGTGGCATGCACGTGGGACCCCCATGACATGAGTCATGCATTTGGGGCAGCCATGACATCAGGCATGCATTTGGGCCCCCCATGAAATGCGGCATGCATGTGGGGCCCCCATGACATGTGGCATGCATGTGGGGCCCCATGATATGCAGCATGCAGCTGGGGCCCCCAATACATGCGACATGCACGTTGGGCACCCATGACATGCGGCATGCATTTATGGCCCTCATGACATGCGGCATACATGTGGGGCCCCCATGACATGCGGCATGCATGTGTGGCCCCCATGACATGCGGCATGCACGTGGGACCCCCATGACATGAGTCATGCATTTGGGGCAGCCATGAAATCAGGCATGCATTTGGGCCCCCCATGAAATGCGGCATGCATGTGGGGCCCCCATGACATGTGGCATGCATGTGGGGCCCCATGATATGCAGCATGGAGCTGGAGCCCCCAATACATGCGACATGCACGTTGGGCACCCATGACATGCGGCATGCATTTATGGCCCTCATGACATGCGGCATACATGTGGGGCCCCCATGACATGCGGCATGCATGTGGGGCCCCCATGACATGCGGCATGCATATGCGGGCCCCATGACATGTGTTATGCACGTGGGGCCCCTATGACATGCCGCATGCATTTGGACCCTCATGACATGCGGCATGCATTTGGGACCCCCATGACATGCGTCATGCATTTGGATCCCCCATTACATGCTGCATGCAAGTGGGGCCCACATGACATGCGGCACGCATGTGGGCCCCCCATGACATGCGCCATGCATGTGGGGCCCCCATGACATGCGGCATGCATGTGGGACCCCCATGACATGCGGCATGCACGTGGGGCCCCCATGACATGCAGCATGCATGTGGGGCCCCCATGACATGCCGCATACAATTGTGGCCCCCATGACATGAGGCATGCACGTGGGGCACCCATGACATGCGGCAAGCACGTGGGGCCCCAATGACATGCAGTATGTACGTTGGGCACCTATGACATGCTGCATGCATTTGGGGCCCCCATGACTTGAGGCATGCATTTGGGGCCCCCATGACATGCGGCATGCATGTAGGGCCCCCAAGAAATGTGCCATGCATGTGGTGCCCCTATGACATGCGGTATGCATTTGTGGGCCCCAAGACATGTGGCATGCACGTGGGGCCCCATGACATGCTGCATGCATTTGTGGCCCCCATGATATGCGGCACGCATTTGGGGCCCCCATGACATGCGGCATGCATGTGGGGCCCCCATGAAATAAGCCATGTATGTGGGGCCCCTATGACATGCGGCATGCATTTGTGGGCCCCAAGACATGCTGCATGCATTTGGGGGGGCCCATGACATGCGGCATGCACGTGGGGCCCCCATGATATGCGACATGCATTCAGGGCCCCCATGACATGCGGCATGCATTTGGGGCCCCCATGACATGCTGCATGCATGTGGGGCACCATGACATGCGCCATGCATGTGGGGGCCCCTATGACAAGAAGCATGCACGTGGGGCCCCAATGACATGAAGCATGCACGTGGGGCCCCCATGACATGCGGCATGCATGTAGGGCCCCCATGAAATGTGCCATGCATGTTTGGCACCTATGACATGCGGCATGCATTTGTAGGCCCCAAGACATGTGGCATGCACGTGGGGCCCCTATGACATGCGGCATGCATTTGTGGGCCCCAAGACATGCGGCATGCATGTGGGGCACCCATGACATGCGCCATGTACGTGGTGCCCCTATGACATGCGGCATGCACGTGGGGCCCCAATGACATGCGGCATGCACGTGGGGCCCCCATGACATGCAGCATGCATTTGAATCCCCCATTACATGACGGATGCACGTGGGGCCCCCATGACATGCGGCATGCATTTGGGGCCCCCATGACATGCGGAATGCCTGCGGGGCCCCCATGACATGCGGCATGCATGCGGGGCCCTCATGACATGCGGCATGAATTTGAGGCCCCCATGACATGTGGCATGCATTTGGGTCCCCTTGACATGTGGCATGCATTGGGGGCCCCCATGACATGCGGCATGAATGTGGGTCCCATGACATGCGGCATGCATTTGGGCCCCCATGACATGCGGCATGCATTTGGGGCCTGCATAACATGCTGCATGCATTTGGGGTACCTGAGAGATGCGGCATGCATGTGGGGCCCCTATGACATGCCGCATGCATTTGGGCCCCCATTACATGCGGCATGCACATGGGGCACCCGTGACACGCGGCATACGCTTGGGTCCCCCATGACATGCGGCATGCAGGTGGGGCCCCCATGACATGAGTCATGCATTTGGGGCCCCCGTGACATGCGGCATGCACGTGGGGCCCCGTTGACATGCGGCATGCATTTGGGGCACCCATGACTTGCACCATGCATGCGGGGCCCCTTTGACATGCCGCATGAATTTGGGGGCCCCATTACATGCGGCATGCACGTGGAGCCCCCATGACATGCGGCATGCATTTGGGGCCCCATGACATGTGGCATGCATTTGGGGCCTGCATAACATGCTGCATGCATTTGGGGTACCTGAGACATGCGGCATGCATTTGGGGCCCCAATGACATGCGGCATGCCTGTTGGGCCCCCATGACATGCGGCATGCACGTGGGGCCCTCATGACATGCGGCATGCATTTGGGGCCACTATGACATGCGGCATGCATTTGGGGCCTCCATGACATGCGGCATGCATTTGGGGCCCACATGACATGCGGAATGCCTGTGGGGCCCCCATGACATGCGGCATGAATTTGGGGCCCCAATACATGCGGCATGCACGTTGGGCCCCCATGACATGTGGCATGCATTTGGGCCCCCATGACATGAGGCATGCATGTGGGGCCCCCATGACATGTGGCATGCATTTGCGGGCCCCATGACATGTGTTATGCACGTGGGGCCCCTATGACATGCCGCATGCATTTGGGGCCCCCATGACATGCGACATGCATGTGGGACCCCCATGACATGCGTTATGCATTTGGATCCCCCATTACATGCTGCATGCAAGTGGGGCCCCCATGACATGCCGCATACATTTGTGGCACCGTGACATGAGGCATGCACGTGGGGCCCCCATGACATGCGACAAGCACGTGGGGCCCCAATGACATGCAGCATGTACGTTGGGCACCCATGACATGCGGCATGCATTTATGGCCCCCATGACATGCGGCATGCATTTGGGGCCCCCATGACTTGAGGCAAGCATGTGGGGCCCCCATGACATGCACCATGCATGTGGGGCCCCTATGACATGCTGCATGCATTTGGGGCCCCCAAGACTTGAGGCATGCATTTGGGGCCCCCATGACATGAGGCATGCATGTAGGGCCCCCATGAAATGTGCCATGCATGTGGGACCCCTATGACATGTGGCATGCATTTGTGGGCCCCAAGACATGTGGCATGCACGTGGGGCCCCCATGACATGAGGCATGCATGTGGGCCCCCCATGAAATGAGCCATGCATGTGGGGCCCCTATGACATGCGGCATGCATTTGTGGGCCCCAAAACATGCTGCATGCATTTGGGGGGCCCCATGACATGCAGCATGCACGTGGGGCCCCCATGAAATGCGGCATGCATTTCGGGCCCCCATGACATGCGGCATGCATTTGGGGCCCCCATGACATGCGGCATGCATGTGTCGCCCTCATGACATGCGGCATGCATTTGTGGCCCCCAATACATGCGGCATGCACATGGGGCCCCATGACTTGAGGCATGCGTTTGGGGGCCCCATGACATGCGGCATGCATGTGGGACACCATGACATGCGCCATGTATGTGGGGCCCCTATGACATGCGGCTTGCAATTGGGGCCCCGATGACATGCGGCATGCACGTGGGGCCCCCATGACATGCTGCATGCATTTGGTGTGCCCGAGACATGCGGCATGCACGTGGGGCCCCTATGACATGCCGCATGCATTTGGGGCCCCCAATACATGCGGCATGCACATGGGGCCCCCATGACATGCGGCATACACTTGTGGCCCCAATGACATGCGGCATGAGTTTGGATCCCCCATGACATGTGGCATGCACGTGGGGCCTCCATGACATGAGTCATGCATTTGCGGCCGCCATGACATGCTGCATGCATTTGGGGCCCCCATAACATGCGGCATGCATTTGGGCACCCCATGAAATGCGGCATGCATGTGGGGCCCCCATGACATGTGGCATGCATGTGGGGCCCCATGATATGCGGCATGCAGTTGGGGCCCCCAATACATGCGGCATGCACGTTGGGCACCCATGACATGCGGCATGCATTTATGGCCCCCATGATATGCGGCATGCATTTGGGCCCCCATGACATGCGGCATGCACGTGGGGCCCCAATGACATGCGGCATGCATTTGGGCCCCCATGACATGCGGCATGCACGTGGGGCCCCAATGACATGAAGCATGCACGTGGGGCCCCCATGACATGCGGCATGCATGTAGGGCCCCCATGAAATGTGCCATGCATCTTTGGCACCTATGACATGCGGCATGCATTTGTAGGCCCCAAGACATGTGGCATGCACGTGGGGCCCCTATGACATGCGGAATGCATTTGTGGGCCCAAGACATGCTGCATGCATGTGGGGCATCTATAACATGCGGAATGCCTGCGGGGCCCCCATGACATGCGGCATGCATGCGGGGCCCTCATGACATGCGGCATGAATTTGAGGCCCCCTGACATGTGGCATGCATTTGGGTCCCCATGACATGCGGCATGCACGTGGGGCCGCCATGATATGCGGCATGCATTTGGAGCCCCCATGACTTGAGGCATGCATTTTGGGCCCCCATGACATGCGCAATGCATGTGGGGCCCCTATGACATGCGGCATTCAATTGGGGACCCGATGACATGCGGCATGCATGTGGGGCACCCATGACATGCGCCATGTACGTGGGGCCCCTATGACATGCGGCATGCATGCGGGGCCCCCATGACATGCTCCATGCATGTTGGGCCCCTATGACATGCGGCATGCATTTGGGGGGCCCCATGACATGCGGCATGCACGTGGGGCCCCCATGAAATGTGCCATGCATGTGGGGCCCCTATGCCATGTGGCATGCATTTGGGGCCCCCATGACTTGAGGCATGCATTTGGGGCCCCCATGACATGCGGCATGCATGTAGGGCCCCCATGAAATGTGCCATGCATGTGGGGCCCCTATGCCATGCGGCATGCATTTGTGGGCCCCAAGACATGTGGCATGCACGTGGGGCCCCCATGACATGCTAAATGCATTTGTGGCCGCCATGATATGTGGCACGCATTTGGGCCCCCATGACATGCGGCAAGCACGTGGGGCCCCAATGACATGCAGCATGCACGTGGGGCCCCCATGACATGCGGAATGCATGTGAGGCCCCCATGAAATGTGGCATGAATTTGGGGCCCCCATGACATGCGGAAGGCCTGCGGGGCCCCCATGACATGAGGCATGCACGTGGGGCCCCAATGACATGGGGCATGCACGTGGGGCCCCCATTACATGCGGCGTGCATTTGGGGCCCCCATGACATGCGGCATGCATTTGGGGCCCCCATGACATGCGACATGCACGTGGGGCCCCCATTACATGCGGCGTGCATTTGGGGCCCCCATGACATGCGGCATGCATTTGGGGCCCCCATGACATGCGGCATATATGTGGGGCACCATGACATGCGCCATGCATGTGGGGCCCCTATTACATGCGGCATGCAACTGGGGCCCCATGACATGCGGCATGCACGTGGGGCCCCCATGAAATGCGGCATGCATTTGGGTCCCCCATGACATGCGGAATGCCTGCGGGGCCCCCATGACATGCGGCATGCATTTTGGGCCCCCATGACATGCGGCATGCATGTGGGGCACCCATGACATGCGCCATGCACGTGGGGCCCCTATGACATGTGGCATGCATTTGGGGGCCCCATTACATGCGGCATGCATTTGGATCCCTCATTCCATGCTGCATGCAAGAGGGGCCCCCATGACATGCGGCATGCATGTGGACCCCCATGACATGCGCCATGCATGTGGTGCCCCCATAAAATGCTGCATGCATTTGGAATGCCCGAGACATGCGGCATGCACGTGGGGCCCCTATGACATGCCGCATGCATTTGGGGCCCCCATGACATGCGGCATGCATTTGGATCCCTCATTCCATGCTGCATGCAGGAGGGGCCCCCATGACATGCGGCATGCATGTGGACCCCCATGACATGCGCCATGCCTGCGGGGCCCCCATGACATGCGGCATGAAATGCTGCATGCAAGTGGGGCCCCCATGACATGCGCCATGCATGTGGTGCCCCTATGACATGCGGCATGCACGTGGGACCCCCATGACATTCGGCATGTATGTGGGGCCCCTATGACATGCGGCATGCACGTGGGGCCCCTATGACATGCCGCATGCATTTGGGGCCCCCATGACATGCGGCATGCATGTGGGACCCCCATGACATGCGTTATGCATTTGGATCCCCCATTACATGCTGCATGCAAGTGGGGCCCCCATGACATGCCGCATACATTTGTGGCATCGTGACATGAGGCATGCACGTGGGGCCCCCATGACATGCGACAAGCACGTGGGGCCCCAATGACATGCAGCATGTACGTTGGGCACCCATGACATGCGGCATGCATTTATGGCCCCCATGACATGCGGCATGCATTTGGGGCCCCCATGACTTGAGGCAAGCATGTGGGGCCCCCATGACATGCACCAAGCATGTGGGGCCCCTATGACATGCTGCATGCATTTGGGGCCCCCAAGACTTGAGGCATGCATTTGGGGCCCCCATGACATGCGGCATGCATGTAGGGCCCCCATGACATGAGGCATGCATGTGGGGCCCCCATGAAATGAGCCATGCATGTGGGGCCCCTATGACATGCGGCATGCATTTGTGGGCCCCAAGACATGCTGCATGCATTTGGGGGGCCCCATGACATGCAGCATGCAAGTGGGGCCCCCATGAAATGCGGCATGCTTTTGGGGCCCCCATGACATGCGGCATGCATTTAGGGCCCCCATGACATGCGGCATGCATGCGGCGCCCTTGTGACATGCGGCATGCATTTGTGGCCCCCAATACATGCGGCATGCACGTGGGGCCCCCATGATATGCGGCATGCATTTGGGGCCCCATGACTTGAGGCATGCATTTTGGGCCGCCATGACATGCTGCATGCATTTGGGGCCCCCATAACATGCGGCATGCATTTGGGCCCCCCATGAAATGCGGCATGCATTTGGGCCCCCATGACATGTGGCATGCAAGTGGGGCCCCAATGACATGAAGCATGCACGTGGGGCCCCCATGACATGCGGCATGCATGTAGGGCCCCCATGAAATGTGCTATGCATCTTTGGCACCTATGACATGCGGCATGCATTTGTAGGCCCCAAGACATGTGGCATGCACGTGGGGCCCCTATGACATGCGGAATGCATTTGTGGGCCCAAGACATGCTGCATGCATGTGGGGCATCTATAACATGCGGCATGCTTGTTGGGCCCCCATGACATGCAGCATACATTTGGGGCCCCCGTGACATGCGGCATGCACGTGGGGCCCCCATGACATGCAGCATGCATTTGAATCCCCCATTACATGAAGGATGCACGTGGGGCCCCCATGACATGCGGCATGCATTTGGGGCCCCCATGACATGCGGAATGCCTGCGGGGCCCCCATGACATGCGGCATGCATGCGGGGCCCTCATGACATGCGGCATGAATTTGAGGCCCCCTGACATGTGGCATACATTTGGGTCCCCATGACATGCGGCATGCATGTGGGGCCCCCATGACATGCGGCATGCATTTGGGCCCCCATGACATGTGGCATGCATTTGGGGCCTGCATAACATGCGGCATGCATTTGGGGCCCCCATGACATGCGGAATGACTGTGGGGCCCCCATGACATGCGGCATGCATGCGGGGCCCTCATGACATGCGGCATGAATTTGAGGCCCCCATGACATGTGGCATGCATTTGGGTCCCCATGACATGTGGCATGCATTGGGGGCCCCCATGACATGCGGCATGAATGTGGGTCCCATAACATGCTGCATGTATTTGGGGCCCCTATGACATGCCGCATGCATTTGGGGCCCCCATTACATGCGGCATGCACATGGGGCACCCGTGACACGCGGCATACGCTTGGGGCCCCAATGACATGCGGCATGCGTTTGGGGCCCCAATGACATGTGGCATGCATTTGGGCCCCCATGACATGTGGCATGCATTTGGGGCCTGCATAACATGCTGCATGCATTTGGGGTACCTGAGACATTCGGCATGCATTTGGGGCCCCAATGACATGCGGCATGCCTGTTGGGCCCCCATGACATGCGGCATGCATTTGGGGGCCCCATGACATGCGGCATGCATGTGGGGCCCTCATGACATGCAGCATGCATTTGGGGCCACTATGACATGCGGCATGCATTTGGGGCCCCCATTACATGCGGCATGCACGTGGGGCCCCCATGACATGCGGCATGCATTTGGGGGCCCCATGACTTGAGGCAAGCATGTGGGGCCCCCATGACATGCACCATGCATGTGGGGCCCCTATGACATGCTGCATGCATTTGGGGCCCCCAAGACTTGAGGCATGCATTTGGGGCCCCCATGACATGCGGCATGCATGTAGGGCCAACATGAAATGTGCCATGCATGTGGGACCCCTATGACATGTGGCATGCATTTGTGGGCCCCAAGACATGTGGCATGCACGTGGGGCCCCCATGACATCCTGCATGCATTTGTGGCACCCATGATATGCGGCACGCATTTGGGGCCCCCATGACATGAGGCATGCATGTGGGGCCCCCATGAAATGAGCCATGCATGTGGGGCCCCTATGACATGCGGCATGCATTTAGGGCCCCCATGACATGCGGCATGCATGCGGCGCCCTCATGACATGCGGCATGCATTTGGGGCCCACAATACATGCGGCATGCACGTGGGGCCCCCATGATATGCGGCATGCATTTGGGGCCCCATGACTTGAGGCATGCATTTTGGGCCCCCATGACATGCGGCATGCACATGGGGCCCCCATGACATGCGGCATGCACGTGGGGCCCCCATTACATGCGGCGTGCATTTAGGGGCCCCATGACATGCAACATGCATTTGGGGCCCCCATGACATGAGGCATGCATGTGGGACACCATGACATGCGGCATGCATGTGGGGCCCCTATGACATGCGGCTTGCAATTGTGTCCCCGATGACATGCGGCATGCACGTGGTGCCCCCATGACATGCTGCATGCATTTGGTGTGCCCGTGACATGCGGCATGCACGTGGGGCCCCCATGACATGCGGCAAGCACGTGGGGCCCCAATGACATGCAGCATGTACGTTGGGCACCCATGACATGCGGCATACATTTATGGCCCCCATGACATGCGGCATGCATTTGGGCCCCCATGACATGCGGCAAGCATGTGGGGCCCCAATGACATGAAGCATGCACGTGGGGCCCCCATGACATGCGGAATGCACGTGAGGCCCCCATGACATGCGGAATGCCTGTGGGGCCCCAATGACATGCGGCATGCATGCGGGGCCCTCATGACATGCGGCATGCATTTGGGGCCCCCAATATATGCGGCATGCACGTGGGGCCCCCATGATATGTGGCATGCATTTGGGGCCCCCATGACTTGAGGCATGCATTTGGGGCCCCCATGACATGCGGCATGCATGTAGGGCCCCCATGAAATGTGCCATGCATGTGGGGCCCCTATGCCATGCGGCATGCATTTGTGGGCCCCAAGACATGTGGCATGCACGTGGGGCCCCCATGACATGCTGCATGCATTTGTGGCCCCCATGATATGTGGCACGCATTTGGGCCCCCATGACATGCGGCAAGCACGTGAGGCCCCAATGACATGCAGCATGCACGTGGGGCCCCCATGACATGCGGAATGCATGTGTGGCCCCCATGAAATGTGGCATGCATTTGGGGCCCCATGACATGCGGAATGCCTACGGGGCCCCCATGACATGAGGCATGCATTTGGGGCCCCCATGACATGCGGCATGCATTTGGGGCCCCCATGACATGCGGCATGCATTTGGGGCCCCCATGACATGCGGCATACATGTGGGGCACCATGACATTCGCCATGCATGTGGGGCCCCTATTGCACGCGGCATGCAATTGGGGCCCCATGACATGCGGCATGCACGTGGGGCCCCCATGAAATGCGGCATGCATATGGGTCCCCCATGACATGCCGAATGCCTCTGGGGCCCCCATGACATGTGGCATGCATGTGGTGCCCTCATGACATGCGGCATGCATTTGGGGCCCCAATACATGCGGCATGCACGTGGGCACCCTTGATATGCGTCATGCATTTGGAGCCCCCATGACTTAAGGCATGCATTTGGGGCCCCCATGAAATGCGCCATGCATGTGGGGCCCCTATGAAATGCCGCATGCATTTGTGGGCCCCAAGACATGCGGCATGCATGTGGGGCCCTCATGACATGCGGCATGCATGTGGGGCACCCATGACATGCGCCATGCACGTGGGGCCCCTATGACATGTGGCATGCATTTGGGGGCCCCATTACATGCGGCATGCACGTGGAGCCCCCAAGACACGCGGCATGCATTTGGGGCCTGCATAACATGCTGCATGCATTTGGGGTACCTGAGTCATGCGGCATGCACGTGGGGCCCCATAAAATGCTGCATGCATTTGGAATGCCCGAGACATACGGCATGCACGTGGGGCCCCTATGACATGCCGCATGTATTTGGGGCCCCCATGACATGCGGCATGCATTTGGATCCCTCATTCCATGCTGCATGCAAGTGGGGCCCCCATGACATGCGGCATGCATGTGGACCCCATGACATGCGCCATGCATGTGGTGCCCCTATGACATGCGGCATGCACGTGGGACCCCCATGACATTCGGCATGTATGTGGGGCCCCTATGACATGCGGAATGCCTGCGGGGCCCCATGACATGCGGCATGCATGCGGTGCCCTCATGATATGCGGCATGAATTTGGGGCCCCCAATATATGCAGCATGCACGTGGGGCCCCCATGATATGCGCCGTGCATGTGGGGCCCCTATGACATTCGGCATGCATTCTTGGGCCCCAAGACATGTGGCATGCATTTGGGGGCCCCATTACATGCGGCATGCATGTGGAGCACCCATGACATGCGGCATGCATTTGGGGCACCCATGACATACGGCATGCATGTGGGCCCCCATGACATGCGACATGCATTTGGGCCCCCATGACATGCGGCATGCATTTGGGGCCTGCATAACATGCTGCATGCATTTGGGGTACCTGAGACATGCGGAATGCACGTGGGGCCCCCATAAAATGCTGCATGCATTTGGGATGCCCGAGACATGCGGCATGCACCTGGGGCCCCCATTTGGGGCCCCCATGACACGCGGCATGCATGTGGGACCCCCATGAGATGCAGCATGCATTTGGATCCCTCATTACATGCTGCATGCAAGTGGGGCCCCCCATGACATGCGGCATGCATGTGGGACCCCCATGACATGCTGCATGCATTTGTGGCCCCCATGATATGCGGCACGCCTTTGGGGCCCCCATGACATGAGGCATGCATGTGGGGCCCCTATGACATTCGGCATGCATTTGTGGGCCCCAAGTCATGCTGCATGCATTTGGGGCCCCCATGACATGTGGCATGCATTTTAGGCCCCCATAACATGCAGCATGCATGCGTTGCCCTCATGACATGCGGCATGCATTTGGGGCCCCCAATACATGCGGCATGCACGTGGGGCCGCCATTATATGCGGCATGCATTTGGAGCCCCCATGACTTGAGGCATGCATTTTGGGCCCCCATGACATGCGCAATGCATGTGGGACCCCTATGACATGCGGCATGCAATTGGGGACCCGATGACAAGCGGCATGCATGTGGGGCACCCATGACATGCGCCATGTACGTGGGGCCCCTATGACATGCGGCATGCATGCGGGGCCCCCATGACATGCTCCATGCATGTTGGGCCCCTATGACATGCGGCATGCATTTGGGGGGCCCCATGACATGCGGCATGCACGTGGGGCCCCCATGACATGACACATACATTTGTGGCCCCAGTGACATGAGGCATGCACGTGGGGCCCCCATGACATGCGGCAAGCACGTGGGGCCTTATTGACATGCAGCATGTACGTTGGGCACCCATGACGTGCGGCATGCATTTATGGCCCCCATGACATGCGGCATGCATTTGGGCCCCCATGACATGCGGCAAGCACGTGGGGCCCCAATGACATGAAGCATGCACGTGGGGCCCCCATGACATGCGGCAAGCACGTGGGGCCCCAATGACATGAAGCATGCACGTGAGGCCCCCATGACACGCGGAATGCCTGTGGGGCCCCAATGACATGCGGCATGCATGCGGGGCCCTCATGACATGCGGCATGCATTTGGGGCCCCCAATATATGCGGCATGCACGTGGGGCCCCCATGATATGTGGCATGCATTTGGGGCCCCCATGACTTGAGGCATGCATTTGGGGCCCCCATGACATGCGGCATGCATGTAGGGCCCCCATGAAATGCGCCATGCATGTGGGGCCCCTATGCCATGCGGCATGCATTTGTGGGCCCCAAGACATGTGGCATGCACGTGGGGCCGCCATGACATGCTAAATGCATTTGTGGCCGCCATGATATGTGGCACGCATTTGGGCCCCCATGACATGCGGCAAGCACGTGGGGCCCCAATGACATGAAGCATGCACGTGGGGCCCCCATGACATGCGGAATGCACGTGAGGCCCCCATGACATGCGGAATGCCTGTGGGGCCCCAATGACATGCGGCATGCATGCGGGGCCCTCATGACATGCGGCATGCATTTGGGGCCCCCAATATATGCAGCATGCACGTGGGGCCCCCATGATATGTGGCATGCATTTGGGGCCCCCATGACTTGAGGCATGCATTTGGGGCCCCCATGACATGCGGCATGCATGTAGGGCCCCCATGAAATGTGCCATGCATGTGGGGCCCCTATGCCATGCGGCATGCATTTGTGGGCCCCAAGACATGTGGCATGCACGTGGGGCCCCCATGACATGCTGCATGCATTTGTGGCCCCCTTGATATGCGTCATGCATTTGGAGCTCCCATGACATAAGGCATGCATTTGGGGCCCCCATGAAATGCGCCATGCATGTGGGGCCCCTATGAAATGCCGCATGCATTTGTGGGCCCCAAGACATGCGGCATGCATGTGGGGCCCTCATGACATGCGGCATGAATTTGGGGCCCCAATACATGCGGCATGCACGTGGGGCCCCGATGACATGCGGCATGCATGTGGGGTACCCATGACATGCGCCATGCACGTGGGGCCCCTATGACATGTGGCATGCATTTGGGGGCCCCATTACATGCGGCATGCACGTGGAGCCCCCAAGACATGTGGCATGCATTTGGGGCCTGCATAACATGCTGCATGCATTTGGGGTACCTGAGTCATGCGGCATGCACGTGGGGCCCCATAAAATGCTGCATGCATTTGAAATGCCCGAGACATACGGCATGCACGTGGGGCCCCTATGACATGCCGCATGCATTTGGGGCCCCCATGACATGCGGCATGCATTTGGATCCCTCATTCCATGCTGCATGCAAGTGGGGCCCCCATGACATGCGGCATGCATGTGGACCCCATGACATGCGCCATGCATGTGGTGCCCCTATGACATGCGGCATGCACGTGGGACCCCCATGACATTCGGCATGTATGTGGGGCCCCTATGACATGCGGCATGCACGTGGGACCCCCATGACATTTGGCATGCATTTGGGGCCCCCATGACATGCGGAATGCCTGCGGGGCCCCATGACATGCGGCATGCATGTGGTGCCCTCATGATATGCGGCATGAATTTGGGGCCCCCAATATATGCAGCATGCACGTGGGGCCCCCATGATATGCGCCGTGCATGTGGGGCCCCTATGACATTCGGCATGCATTCTTGGGCCCCAAGACATGTGGCATGCATTTGGGGGCCCCATTACATGCGGCATGCATGTGGAGCACCCATGACATGCGGCATGCATTTGGGGCACCCATGACATACGGCATGCATGTGGGGCCCCCATGACATGCGGCATGCATTTGGGCCCCCATGACATGCGGCATGCATTTGGGGCCTGCATAACATGCTGCATGCATTTGGGGTACCTGAGACATGCGGAATGCATGTGGGGCCCCCATAAAATGCTGCATGCATTTGGGATGCCCGAGACAT
Source organism: Phyllobates terribilis (assembly GCF_046119375.1). Classification (NCBI taxonomy): domain Eukaryota; kingdom Metazoa; phylum Chordata; class Amphibia; order Anura; family Dendrobatidae; genus Phyllobates; species Phyllobates terribilis. Next base: position 333,350,944 of record NW_027362764.1, on the reverse strand, counting down.
GCGGCATGCACCTGGGGCCCCCATTTGGGGCCCCCATGACATGCGGCATGCATGTGGGACCCCCATGAGATGCAGCATGCATTTGGATCCCTCATTACATGCTGCATGCAAGTGGGGCCCCCCATGACATGCGGCATGCATGTGGGACCCCCATGACATGCTGCATGCATTTGTGGCCCCCATGATATGCGGCACGCCTTTGGGCCCCCATGACATGAGGCATGCATGTGGGGCCCCCATGAAATGAGCCATGCATGTGGGTCCCCTATGACATTCGGCATGCATTTGTGGGCTCCAAGTCATGCTGCATGCATTTGGGGCCCCCATGACATGCGGCATGCATTTTAGGCCCCCATAACATGCGGCATGCATGCGTTGCCCTCATGACATGCGGTATGCATTTGGGGCCCCCAATACATGCGGCATGCACGTGGGGCCACCATTATATGCGGCATGCATTTGGAGCCCCCATGAGTTGAGGCATGCATTTTGGGCCCCCATGACATGCGCAATGCATGTGGGGCCCCTATGACATGCGGCATGCAATTGGGGACCCGATGACAAGCGGCATGCATGTGGGGGGCCCCATGACATGCGGCATGCACGTGGGGCCCCCATGACATGACACATACATTTGTGGCCCCCGTGACATGAGGCATGCACGTGGGGCCCCCATGACATGCGGCAAGCACGTGGGGCCCCATTGACATGCAGCATGTACGTTGGGCACCCATGACATGCGGCATGCATTTATGGCCCCCATGACATGCGGCATGCATTTGGGCCCCCATGACATGCGGCAAGCACGTGGGGCCCCAATGACATGAAGCATGCACGTGGGGCCCCCATGACATGCGGCAAGCACGTGGGGCCCCAATGACATGAAGCATGCACGTGAGGCCCCCATGACATGCGGAATGCCTGTGGGGCCCCAATGACATGCGGCATGCATTTGGGGCCCCCAATATATGCGGCATGCACGTGGGGCCCCCATGACATGCGGAATGCCTGTGGGGCCCCAATGACATGCGGCATGCATGTAGGTCCCCCATGAATTGCGCCATGCATGTGGGGCCCCTATGCCATGCGGCATGCATTTGTGGGCCCCAAGACATGTGGCATGCACGTGGGGCCCCCATGACATGCTAAATGCATTTGTGGCCGCCATGATATGTGGCACGCATTTGGGCCCCCATGACATGCGGCAAGCACGTGGGGCCCCAATGACATGCAGCATGCACGTGGGGCCCCCATGACATGAGGCATGCACGTGGGGCCCCCATGACATGTGGCATGCACGTGGGGCCCCCATTACATGCGGCGTGCATTTGGGGCCCCCATGACATGCGGCATGCATTTGGGGCCCCCATGACATGCGGCATACATTTGGGGCACCATGACATGCGCCATGCATGTGGGGCCCCTATTACATGCGGCATGCAATTGGGGCCCCATGATATGCGGCATGCACGTGGGGCCCCCATGAAATGCGGCATGCACGTGGGGCCCCCATGAAATGCGGAATGCCTGCGGGGCCCACATGACATGCGGCATGCATGCGGTGCCCTCATGACATGCGGCATGCATTTGGGGCCCCAATACATGCGGCATGCACGTGGGCCCCCATGATATGCCGCATGCATTTGGGCCCCCCATGACTTAAGGCATGCATTTGGGGCCCCCATGAAATGCGCCATGCATGTGGGACCCCTTTGAAATGCCGCATGCATTTGTGGGCCCCAAGACATGCGGCTTGCATGTGGGGCCCTCGTGACATGCGGCATGAATTTGGGGCCCCAATACATGCGGCATGCACGTGGGGCCCCGATGACATGCGGCATGCATGTGGGGCACCCATGACATGCGCCATGCACGTGGGGCCATTATGACATGTGGCATGCATTTGGGGGCCCATTACATGCGGCATGCATTTGGATCCCTCATTCCATGCTGCATGCAAGAGGGGCCCCCATGACATGCGGCATGCATGTGGACCCCCATGACATGCGCCATGCCTGCGGGGCCCCCATGACATGCGGCATGACATGCTGCATGCAAGTGGGGCCCCCATGACATGCGCCATGCATGTGGTGCCCCTATGACATGCGGCATGCACGTGGGACCCCCATGACATTCGGCATGTATGTGGGGCCCCTATGACATGCGGCATGCACGTGGGGCCCCTATGACATGCCGCATGCATTTGGGGCCCCCATGACATGCAGCATGCATTTGGATCCCTCATTCCATGCTGCATGCAAGAGGGGCCCCCATGACATGCGGCATGCATGTGGACCCCCATGTCATGCGCCATGCCTGCGGGGCCCCCATGACATGCGGCATGACATGCTGCATGCAAGTGGGGCCCCCATGACATGCGGCATGCATGTGGACCCCCATGACATGCGCCATGCATGTGGTGCCCCTATGACATGCGGCATGCACGTGGGACCCCCATGACATTCGGCATGTATGTGGGGCCCTTATGACATGCGGCATGCACGTGGGGCCCCTATGACATGCCGCATGCATTTGGGGCCCCTATGACATGCCGCATGCATGTGGGACCCCCATGACATGCGTTATGCATTTGGATCCCCCATTACATGCTGCATGCAAGTGGGGCCCCCATGACATGCCGCATACATTTGTGGCACCGTGACATGAGGCATGCACGTGGGGCCCCCATGACATGCGACAAGCACGTGGGGCCCCAATGACATGCAGCATGTACGTTGGGCACCCATGACATGCGGCATGCATTTATGGCCCCCATGACATGCGGCATGCATTTGGGGCCCCCATGACTTGAGGCAAGCATGTGGGGCCCCCATGACATGCACCAAGCATGTGGGGCCCCTATGACATGCTGCATGCATTTGGGGCCCCCAATACTTGAGGCATGCATTTGGGGCCCCCATGACATGCGGCATGCATGTAGGGCCCCCATGAAATGCGCCATGCATGTGGGACCCCTATGACATGCGGCATGCATTTGTGGCCCCCAATACATGCGGCATGCACGTGGGGCCCCCATGATATCCGGCATGCATTTGGGGCCCCATGACTTGAGGCATGCATTTTGGGCCCCCATGACATGCGGCATGCACATGGGGCCCCCATGACATGCGGCATGCACGTGGGGCCCCCATTACATGCGGCATGCATTTAGGGCCCCCATGACATTCGACATGCATTTGGGGCCCCCATGACATGCGGTATGCATGTGGGACACCATGACATGCGCCATGCATGTGGGGCCCCTATGACATGCGGTTTGCAATTGGGGCCCCGATGACATGCGGCATGCACGTGGGGCCCCCATGACATGCTGCATGCATTTGGTGTACCCGAGACATGCGGCATGCACGTGGGGCCCCTATGACATGCCGCATGCATTTGGGGCCCCCATTACATGCGACATGCACATGGGGCCCCCATGACATGCGGCATACGCTTGGGGCCCCAATGACATGCGGCATGACTTTGGATCCCCCTTGACATGTGGCATGCACGTGGGGCCTCCATGACATGAGTCATGCATTTGGGGCACCATTACATGCTGCATGCATTTGGGGCCCCCATAACATGCGGCATGCATTTGGGCCCCCATGAAATGCGGCAAGCATGTGGGGCCCCCATGACATGTGGCATGCACGTGGGGCCTCCATGACATGAGTCATGCATTTGGGGCCCCCATGACTTGAGGCATGCATGTGGGGCCCCCATGACATGCACCATGCATGTGGGGCCCCTATGACATGCTGCATGCATTTGGGGCCCCTATGACATGTTGCATGCATTTGGGGCCCCCATGACTTGAGGCATGCATTTGGGGCCCCGATGACATGCGGAATGCATGTAGGGACCCCAAGAAATGTGCCATGCATGTGGTGCCCCTATGACATGCGGCATGCATTTGTGGGCCCCAAGACATGTGGCATGCACGTGGTGCCCCCATGACATGCTGCATGCATTTGTGGCCCCCATGATATGCGGCATGCATTTGGGCCCCCCATGACATGCGGCATGCATGTGGGGCCCCCATGAAATAAGCCATGCATGTGGGGCCCCTATGACATGCGGCATGCATTTGTGGGCCCCAAGACATGCTGCATGCATTTGGGGGGCCCAATCACATGCGGCATGCACGTGGGGCCCCCATGATATGCGACATGCATTTGGGGCCCCCATGATTGAGGCATGCATTTTGGGCCCCCATGACATGCGGCATGCACATGGGGCCCCCAAGACATGCTGCATGCACGTGGGGCCCCCATGACATGCGGCATGCATTTGGGGCCCCCATGACATGCTGCATGCATGTGGGGCACCATGACATGCGCCATGCATGTGGGGCCCCTATGACATGCGGCATGCAATTGGGGCCCCGATGACATGCGGCATGCATGTGGGGCACCCATGACATGCGCCATGTACGTGGTGCCCCTATGACATGCGGCATGCACGTGGGGCCCCCATGACATGCGGCATGCATTTGGGGCCCCCATGACATGCTGCATGCATGTGGGGCACCATGACTTGAGGCAAGCATGTGGGGCCCCCATGACATGCACCATGCATGTGGGGCCCCTATGACATGCTGCATGCATTTGGGGCCCCCAATACATGCGGCATGCACGTCGGGCCCCCATGATATGCGGCATGCATTTGGGGCCCCATGACTTGAGGCATGCATTTTGGGCCCCGATGACATGCGGCATGCACATGGGGCCCCCATGACATGAGTCATGCATTTGGGGCCGCCATGACATCAGGCATGCATTTGGGCCCCCCATGAAATGCGGCATGCATGTGGGGCCCCCATGACATGTGGCATGCATGGGGGGCCCCATGATATGCGGCATGCAGTTGGGGCCCCCAATACATGCGGCATGCACGTTGGGCACCCATGACATGCGGCATGCATTTATGGCCCCCATGACATGCGGCATGCATTTGGGCCCCCATGACATGCGGCATGCATGTGGGGCCCCCATGACATGTGGCATGCATTTGCGGGCCCCATGACATGTGTTATGCACGTGGGGCCCCTATGACATGCCGCATGCATTTGGGGCCCCCATGACATGCGGCACGCATTTGGGGCCCCCATGACATGAGGCATGCATGTGGGGCCCCCATGAAATGAGCCATGCATGTGGGGCCCCTATGACATGTGGCATGCATTTGTGGGCCATAAGACATGCTGCATGCATTTGGGGGGCCCCATGACATGCAGCATGCACGTGGGGCCCCCATGAAATGTGGCATGCATTTGGGGCCCCCATGACATGCGGCATGCATTTAGGGCCCCCATGACATGCGGCATGCATGCGGCGCCCTCATGAAATGCGGCATGCATTTGGGGCCCCCAATACATGAGGCATGCATGTGGGGCCCCCATGATATGCGGCATGCTTTTGGGGCCCCATGAGTTGAGGCATGCATTTTGGGCCCCCATGACATGCGGCATGCACATGGGGCCCCCATGACATGCGGCATGCACGTGGGGCCCCCATTACATGTGGCATGCATTTAGGGCCCCCATGACATGCGACATGCATTTGGGGCCCCCATGACATGCGGCATGCATGTGGGACACCATGACATGCGCCATGCATGTGGGGCCCCTATGACATGCGGCTTGCAATTGGGGCCCCGATGACATGCGGCATGCACGTTTGGCCCCCATGACATGCTGCATGCATTTGGTGTGCCCGAGACATGTGGCATGCACGTGGGGCCCCTATGACATGCCGCATGCATTTGGGGCCCCCATTACATGCGGCATGCACATGGGGCCCCCATGACATGCGGCATACGCTTGTGGCCCCAATGACATGCGGCATGAGTTTGGATCCCCCATGACATGTGGCATGCACGTGGGGCCTCCATGACATGAGTCATGCATTTGGGGCCGCCATGACATGCTGCATGCATTTGGGGCCCCCATAACATGCGGCATGCATTTGGGCCACCCATGAAATGCGGCATGCATGAGGGGCCCCCATGACATGTGGCATGCATGTGGGGCCCCATGATATGCGGCATGCCCGTGGTTCCGCAATGACATGAATCATGCATGTAGGGCCCCCATGAAATGTGCCATGCATCTTTGGCACCTATGACATGCGGCATGCATTTGTAGGCCCCAACACATGTGGCATGCACGTGGGGCCCCTATGACATGTGGCATGCATTTGTGGGCCCCAAGACATGCTGCATGCATGTGGGGCCTCTATAACATGCGGCATGCTTGTGGGGCCCTCATGACATGCAGCATATATTTGGGGCCCCCGTGACATGCGGCATGCACGTGGGGCCCCCATGACATGCAGCATGCATTTGAATCCCCCATTACATGACGGATGCACGTGGGGCCCCCATGACATGCGGCATGCATTTGGGGCCCCCATGACATGCGGAATGCCTGCGGGGCCCCCATGACATGCGGCATGCACGTGGGGCCCCCATTACATGCGGCATGCATGTGGGGCCCCCATGACATGTGGCATGCATTTGCGGGCCCCATGACATGTGTTATGCACGTGGGGCCCCTATGACATGCCGCATGCATTTGGGACCCCCATGACATGCTCCATGCATGTTGGGCCCCTATGACATGCGGCATGCATTTGGGGGGACCCATGACATGCGCAATGCATGTGGGGCCCCTATGACATGCGGCATGCAATTGGGGCCCGATGACAAGCGGCATGCATGTGGGGCACCCATGACATGCGCCATGTACGTGGGGCCCCTATGACATGCGGCATGCATGCGGGGCCCCCATGACATGCTCCATGCATGTTGGGCCCCTATGACATGCGGCATGCATTTGGGGGGCCCCATGACATGCGGCATGCACGTGGGGCCCCCATGACATGACAAATACATTTGTGGCCCCCGTGACATGAGGCATGCACGTGGGGCCCCCATGACATGCAGCATGTACGTTGGGCACCCATGACATGCGGCATGCATTTATGGCCCCCATGACATGCGCATGCATTTGGGCCCCCATGACATGCGGGAAGCACGTGGGGCCCCCATTACATGCGGCATGCATTTGGGGCCCCCATGACATGCGGCATGCATTTGGGGCCCCCATGACATGCGGCATGCATTTAGGGCCCCCATGACATGCGGCATGCATGCGGCACCCTCATGACATGCGGCATGCATTTGGGGGCCCAAATACATGCGGCATGCACGTCGGGCCCCCATGATATGCGGCATGCATTTGGGGCCCCATGACTTGAGGCATGCATTTTGGGCCCCCATGACATGCGGCATGCACATGGGGCCCCCATGACATGCGGCATATGCTTGTGGCCCCAATGACATGCGGCATGAGTTTGGATCCCCCATGACATGTGGCATGCACGTGGGGCCCCATGACATGAGTCATGCATTTGGGGCCGCCATGACATCAGGCATGCATTTGGGCCCCCCATGAAATGCGGCATGCATGTGGGGCCCCCATGACATGTGGCATGCATGTGGGGCCCCATGATATGCGGCATGCAGTTGGGGCCCCCAATACACGCGGCATGCACGTTGGGCACCCATGACATGCGGCATGCATTTATGGCCCCCATGACATGCGGCATGCATTTGGGCCCCCATGACATGCGGCATGCATGTGGGGCCCCCATGACATGTGGCATGCATTTGCGGGCCCCATGACATGTGTTATGCATTTGGATCCCCCATTACATGCTGCATGCAAGTGGGGCCCCCATGAAATGCGGCATACATTTGTGGCACCGTGACATGAGGCATGCACGTGGGGCCCCCATGACACATGACATGCGACAAGCACGTGGGGCCCCAATGACATGCAGCATGTACGTTGGGCCCCCATGAAATGCGCCATGCATGTGGGACCCGTATGACATGCGGCATGCATTTGTGGGCCCCAAGACATGTGGCATGCATGTGCCCCATGACATGCTGCATGCATTTGTGGCCCCCATGATATGCGGCACGCATTTGGGGCCCCCATGACATGAGGCATGCATGTGGGGCCCCCATGAAATGAGCCATGCATGTGGGGCCCCAATGACATGCGGCATGCATTTGTGGGCCCTAAGACATGCTGCATGCATTTGGGGGGTCCCATGACATGCAGCATGCACGTGGGGCCCCCATGAAATGCGGCATGCATTTGGGGCCAACATGACATGCGGCATGCATGCGGCGCCCTCATGACATGCGGCATGCATTTGGGGCCCCCAATACATGCGGCATGCATGTGGGGCCCCATGATATGCGGCATGCATTTGGGGCCCCATGACTTGAGGCATGCATTTTGGGGCCCCATGACATGCGGCATGCACATGGGGCCCCCATGACATGCGGCATGCACGTGGGGCCCCAATTACATGCGGCATGCATTTAGGGCCCCCATGACATGCGGCATGCATGTGGGACACCATGACATGCGCCATGCATGTGGGGCCCCTATGACATGCGGTTTGCAATTGGGGCCCCGATGACATGCGGCATGCACGTGGGGCCCCCATGACATGCTTCATGCATTTGGTGTGCCCGAGACATGTGGCATGCACGTGGGGCCCCTATGACATGCCGCATGCATTTGGGGCCCCCATTACATGCGGCATGCACATGGGGCCCCCATGACATGCGGCATACGCTTGGGGCCCCAATGACATGCGGCATGAGTTTGGATCCCCCATGACATGTGGCATGCACGTGGGGCCTCCATGACATGAGTCATGCATTTGGGGCCGCCATGACATGCTGCATGCATTTAGGGGCCCCATAACATGCAGCATGCATTTGGGCCCCCCATGAAATGCGGCATGCATGTGGGGCCCCCATGACATGTGGCATGCATGTGGGGCCCCATGATATGCGGCATGCAGTTGGGGCCCCCAATACATGCGGCATGCACGTTGGGCACCCATGACATGCGGCATGCATTTATGGCCCCCATGACATGCGGCATGCATTTGGGCCCCCATGACATGCGGCATGCATGTGAGACCCCCATGACATGCGACATGCAATTGGATCCCCCATTACATGCTGCATGCAAGTGGGGCCCCCATGACATGCGGCACGCATGTGGGCCCCCCATGACATGCGCCATGCATGTGGGGCCCCTATGACATGCGGCATGCATGTGGGACCCCCTTGACATGCGGCATGCACGTGGGGCCCCCATGACATGGGGCATGCATGTGGGGCCCCCATGACATGCCACATACATTTGTGGCCCCTGTGACATGAGGCATGCACGTGGGGCCCCCATGACATGCGGCAAGCACGTGGGGCCCCAATGACATGCAGCATGTACGTTGGGCACCCATGACATGCGGCATGCATTTATGGCCCCCATGTCATGCGGCATGTATTTGGGGCCCCCATGACTTGAGGCATGCATGTGGGGCCCCCATGACATGCACCATGCATGTGGGGCCCCTATGACATGCTGCATGCATTTGGGGCCCCTATGACATGCTGCATGCATTTGGGGCCCCCATGACTTGAGGCATGCATTTGGGGCCCCCATGACATGCGGCATGCATGTAGGGCCCCCAAGAAATGTGCCATGCATGTGGTGCCCCTATGACATGCGGCATGCATTTGTGGGCCCCAAGACATGTGGCATGCACGTGGGGCCCCCATGACATGCTGCATGCATTTGTGGCCCCCATGATATGCGGCCCCCATTTGGGGCCCCCATGACATGCGGCATGCATGTGGGGCCCCCATGAAATAAGCCATGCATGTGGGGCCCCTATGACATGCGGCATGCATTTGTGGGCCCCAAGACATGCTGCATGCATTTGGGGGGCCCCATGACATGCGGCATGCACGTGGGGCCCCCATGATATGCGACATGCATTTGGGGCCCCCATGATTGAGGCATGCATTTTGGGCCCCCATGACATGCGGCATGCACATGGGGCCCCCAATACATGCGGCATGCACGTGGGGCCCCCATTAAATGCGGCATGCATTTAGGGCCCCCATGACATGCCGCATGCATTTGGGGCCTGCATAACATGCTGCATGCATTTGGGGTACCTGAGACATGCGTCATGCAGTTGGGGCCCCCATGACATGCGGCATGCACGTGAGGCCCCCATGACATGCGGAATGCCTGCGGGGCCCCCATCATATGCGGCATGCATTTGGGGCCCCATGACATGAGGCATGCATGTGGGACCCTCATGACATGTGGCATGCATTTGAATCCCCCATTACATGCGGCATGCAGGTGGTTCCCCCATGACATGCGGCATGCAGGTGGGAGCCCTATGACATGCGGCATGCATTTGAGGGCACCAAGACATGCTGCATGCATTTGGGGGGCCCCATGACATGCGGCATACACGTGGGGCCCCCATGAAATGCGGCATGCATTTGGGGCCCCCATGACATGCGGAATGCCTGCGGGGCCCCCATGACATGCAGTATGCACGTGGGACCCCTATGACATGTGGCATGCATTTGTGGGCCCCAAGACATGCTGCATGCATTTGGCGGCCCCATGACATGCGGCATGCATTTGCGTCCCCCATGAAATGCGGCATGCACGTGGGGCCCCCTGTACATGCGGCATGCATTTGGGGCCCCAATGACATGCGGAATGCACGTGGGGCCCCCTTGACATGCGACATTCATTTGGGGCCCCCATGACATGTGGCATGCATGGGGGCTCCCATTACATGCGGCATGCAGTTGGGGCCTCCATGACATGCGGTATGAATGTGGGGGCCCCATGACATGCGTCATGCATGTGGGGCCCCTATGACATGCGGCATGCATTCGTGGCCCCCGTAACATGAGGCATGCACGTGGGGCCCCCATGACAAGCGTCAAGCACGTGGGGCCCCAATGACATGAAGCATGCACGTGGGACCCCAATGACATGCGGAATGCACGTGAGGCCCCCATGACATGCGGAATGCCTACGGGGCCCCAATGACATGCGGCATGCATGCGGGGCCCTCATGACATGCGGCATGCAATTGGGGCCCCCAATATATGCGGCATGCATGTGGGGCCCCCATGATATGTGGCATGCATTTGGGGCCCCCGTGACTTGAGGCATGCATGTGGGGCCCCCATGACATGCACCATGCATGTGGGGCCCCTATGACATGCTGCATGCATTTGGGGCCCCATGACTTGAGGCATGCATTTGGGGCCCCCATGACATGCGGCATGCATGTAGGGCCCCCATGAAATGTGCCATGCATGTGGGGCCCCTATGACATGCGGCATGCATTTGTGGGCCCCAAGACATGTGGCATGCACATGGGGCCCCAATGACATGCGGCATGCATGCGGGGCCCTCATGACATGCGGCATGCAATTGAGGCCCCTATGACATGCTGCATGCATTTGGGGCCCCCATGACTTGAGGCATGCATTTGGGGCCCCCATGACATGCGGCATGCATGTAGGGCCCCCATGAAATGCGCCATGCATGTGGGGCTCCTACGGCATGCGGCATGCATTTGTGGGCCCCAAGACATGTGGCATGCACATGGGGCACCCATGAAATGCGGCATTTATTTGGGGCCCCCATGACATGTGGAATGCCTGCGGGGCCCCCGTGACATGCGGCATGCACGTTGGGCACCCATGACATGTGACATGCATTTATGGCCTCATGACATGCGGCATGCATTTGGGCCCTCATGAAATGTGCCATGCAGGTGGGGCCCCATGGCATGCGCCATGCATGTGGGGCCCAAATGCTTGCCGCATGTCATGGAGGCCTCCATGACATGCGGCTTGCATGTGGGTCCCCCTTGACATGCGACATTCATTTGGGGCCCCCATGACATGTGGCATGCATGTGGAGCTCCTATGACATGCCGCATGCATTTGGGGCCCCCATGACATGCTCCATGCATGTGGGGCACCTATGACATGCCGCATGCATTTGGGGCCCCCATGACATGCTCCATGCATGTGGGGCACCTATGACATGCGGCATGCATTCGTGGCCCCCGTAACATGAGGCATGCACGTGGGGCCCCCATGACATGCGGCAAGCACGTTGGGCCCCAATGACATGCAGCATGCACGTGGGACCCCCATGACATGCGGAATGCACGTGAGGCCCCCATGACATGCAGAATGCCTGCGGGGCCCCAATGACATGCAGCATGCATGCGGGGCCCTCATGACATGCGGCATGCATTTGAGGCTCCCAATATATGTGGCATGCACGTGGGGCCCCCATGATATGTGGCATGCATTTGGGGCCCCCATGACTTGAGGCATGCATGTGGGGCCCCCATGACATGCACCATGCATGTGGGGCCCCTATGACATGCTGCATGCATTTGGGGCCCCCATGACTTGAGGCATGCATTTGGGGCCCCCATGACATGCGGCATGCATGTAGGGCCCCCATGAAATGCACCATGCATGAGGGACCCCCATGACATGCGGCATGCATTTGAATCCCTCATTACATGCGGCATGCACGTGGGGCCCCCATGACATGCGGCATGCATTTGGGGCCCCCATGTCATGCGGAATGCACTTGGGGCCCCTATGACATGCGACATGAATTTGGGAGCCCCATTACATGCGGCATGCACGTGGAGCCCCCATGACATGCGTCATGCATTTGGGCCCCCATGACATGCGGCATGCAATTGGGGCCTGCATAACATGCTGCATGCATTTGGGGTACCTGAGACATGCGGCATGCAAGTTGGGGCCCCCAATACATGCGGCATGCACGTGAGGCCTCCATGACATGCGGCATGCACGTGAGGCCCCCATGACATGCGGAATGCCTGCGGGGCCCCATGATATGCGGCATGCATTTGGGGCCCCCATGACATGCAGCATGCATGTGTGACCCCCATGACATGCGGCATGCATTTGAATCCCCCATTACATGCGGCATGCAGGTGGTTCCCCCATGACATGCGGCATGCAGGTGGTTCCCCCATGACATGCTGCATGCATTTGGGGCCCCCAATACATGCGGCATGCACGTTGGGCCCCCATGACATGCTGCATGCATTTGGGGTCCCCATGATATGGGGCATGCATTTGGGGCCCCCATGACATGCGCATGCATGTGGGACCCCCATGAAATGCGCCATGCATGTGGGACCCCTATGACATGCGGCATGCATTTGTGGGCCCCAAGACATGCTGCATGCATTTGGGGGGCCCCATGAAATGCGGCATGCATTTGGGGCCCCCATGACATGCGGCATGCATTTGGGGCCCCATGACATGCAGCATGCACGTGGGCCCCCCAGTACATGCGGCATGCATTTGGGGCCCCCATGACATGTGGTATGCACGTGGGGCCCCTATGACATGCCGCATGCATTTATGCCCCATGCATTTATGGCCCCCATGACATGCGGCATGCACGTGGGGCCCCCTTGACATGCGACATTCATTTGGCGCCCCCATGACATGTGGCATGCATGGGGGCTCCCATTACATGCGGCATGCATGTGGGGTCTCCATGACATGCGGTATGAATGTGGGGCACCCATGACATGCGGCATGCATGCAGGGCCCTCATGATATGCGGCATGAATTTGGGGCCCCAATACATGCGGCATGCACTTTGGGCCCCCTTGACATGCGACATTCATGTGGGGCTCCCATGACATGCGGCATGCATTTATGGCCCCCATGACATGCGGCAAGCTTTTGGGCCCCATGACATGCGGCATGCATGTGGGGCCCCCATGACATGCGACATGCATTTATGGCCTCATGACATGCGGCATGCATTTGGGCCCTCATGAAATGCGCCATGCATGTGGGGCCACTATGACATGCGGCATGCATGCGGCGCCCTCATGACATGCGGCATGCATTTTGGGCCCCCACGACATGCTCGTGGGGCCCCCATGACATGCGGCATTTAAATGGGGCCCCCATGACATGCGGCATGCATTTGGGGCCCCCATGACATGCAGCATGCACGTGGGGCCCTCATGACATGCGGCATGCATTTGGGGATCCCATGACATGCGGCATGCATTTGGGTCCCCCATGAAATGTGTCATGCATGTGGGGCCCCCAGGACATGCGGCATGCATTTGGTTCCCCCATGACATGTGGTATGCATGTGGGACCCCCATGACATGCGTCATGCATTTGGATCCCCCATTACATGCTGCATGCAAGTGGTGCCCCCATGACATGCGGCATGCATGTGGGGCCCCCATGACATCCGGCATGCACGTGGGACCCCCATGACATGCGTCATGCATTTGGATCCCCATTACATGCTGCATGCAAGTGGGGCCCCCATGACATGCGGCATGCATTTGGGGCCCCCATGAAATGTGCCATGCATGTGGGGCCCCTATGACATGCGGCATGCATTTGTGGGCCCCATGTCATGCGGAATGCACGTGGGGCCCCTATGACATGCGACATGAATTTGGGAGCCCCATTACATGCGGCATGCACGTGGAGCCCCCATGACATGCATCATGCATTTGGGCCCCCATGACATGCGGCATGCATTTGGGGCCTGCATAACATGCTGCATGCATTTGGGGTACCTGAGACATGCGTCATGCAGTTGGGGCCCCCATTACATGCGGCATGCATGTGAGGCCCCCATGACATGCGGCATGCACGTGAGGCCCCCATGACATGCGGAATGCCTGCGGGGCCCCCAATACATGTGGCATGCACGTTGGGCCCCCATGACATGCGGCATGCATGTGGGACCCCTATGACATGCGACATGTATTTGAGGGCACCAAGACATGCTGCATGCACGTGGGGCCCCCCAGTACATGCGGCATGCATTTGGGGCCCCCATGACATGTGGTATGCACGTGGGGCCCCCTTGACATGCGACATTCATTTGGGGCCCCCATGACATGTGGCATGCATGGGGGCTCCCATTACATGCGGCATGCATTTTGGGGCCTCCATGACATGCGCCATGCATGTGGGGCCCCTATGACATGCGGCATGCATTTGGGGCCCCCATGAAATGCGCCATGCATGTGGGACCCCCATGAAATGCGCCATGCATGTGGGACCCCTATGACATGTGGCATGCATTTGTGGGCCCCAAGACATGCTGCATGCATTTGGGGGGCCCCATGACATGCGGCATGCATTTGGGGCCCCCGTGAAATGCGCCATGCATGTGGGACCCCCATGAAATGCGCCATGCATGTGGGACCCCTATGACATGTGGCATGCATTTGTGGGCCCCAAGACATGCTGAATGCATTTGGGGGGCCCCATGACATGCGGCATGCATTTGGGGCCCCCGTGACATGCGGCATGCATTTGGGGCCCCCATGACATGCGGCATGCACGTGGGGCCCCCTTGACCTGCGACATTCATTTGGGGCCCCCATGACATGTGGCATGCATGTGGGGCTCCCATGACATGCGGCATGCATTTATGGCCCTCATGACATGCGGCAAGCATTTGGCCCCCCATGACATGCGGCATGCATGTGGGGACCCCAAATGCATGCCGCATGTCATGGGGGCCTCCATGACATGCGGCATGCACGTGGGGCCCCCTTGACATGCGACATTCATTTGGGGCCCCCATGACATGTGGCATGCATGTGGGGCCCCCATGACATGCGGCATGCATTTGGGGCCCTCATGACATGTGGTATGCACGTGGGGCCCCTATGACATGCGGCATGCATTCGTGGCCCCCGTAACATGAGGCATGCACGTGGGGCCCCCATGACAAGCGGCAAGCACTTGAGGCCCCAATGACATGAAGCATGCACGTGGGACCCCCATGACATGCGGAATGCACGTGAGGCCCCCATGACATGCGGAATGTCTACGGAGCCCCAATGACATGCGGCATGCATGCGGGGTCCTCATGACATGCGGCATGCAATTGAGGCCCCGAATATATGCGGCATGCATGTGGGGCCCCCATGATATGTGGCATGCATTTGGGGCCCCCGTGACTTGAGGCATGCATGTGGGGCCCCCATGACATGCACCATGCATGTGGGGCCCCTATGACAGGCTGCATGCATTTGGGGCCCCATGACTTGAGGCATGCATTTGGGGCCCCCATGACATGCGGCATGCATGTAGGGCCCCCATGAAATGCGCCATGCATGTGGGGCCCCTATGATATGCGGCATGCATTTGTGGGCCCCAAGACATGTGGCATGCACATGGGGCCCCCATGAAATGCTGCATTTATTTGGGGCCCCATGACATGTGGAATGCCTGCGGGGCCCCCGTGACATGCGGCATGCACGTGGGGCCCCCACGAAATGCGGCATTTATTTGGGGCCCCCATGACATGTGGAATGCCTGCGGGCCCCCGTGACATGAGGCATGCACTTTGGGCACCCATGACATGCGACATGCATTTATGGCCTCTTGACATGCGGCATGCATTTGGGCCCTCATGAAATGCGCCATGCACGTGGGGCCCCCATGACATGCGGCATGCATTTGGGGGCCCCATGACATTTGGCATGCATGTGGGGCTCCCATGACATGCGGCATGCATTTATGGCCCTCATGACATGCGGCAAGCATTTGGGCCCCCATGACATGCGGCATGCATGTGGGGCCCCCAAATGCATGCCGCATGTCATGGGGGCCTCCATGACATGCGGCATGCATGTGGGTCCCCATGACATGCGTCATGCACGTGGGGCCCCCTTGACATGCGACATTCATTTGGGGCCCCCATGACATGTGGCATGCATGTGGGGACCCCATGACATGCGGCATGCATTTGGGGCCCCCATGACATGTGGTATGAACGTGGGGCCCCTATGACATGCCGCATGCATTTGGGGCCCCCATGACATGCGGCATGCATTTGGATCCCTCATTCCATGCTGCATGCAAGTGGGGCCCCCATGACATGCGGCATGCATGTGGACCCCATGACATGCGCCATGCATGTGGTGCCCCTATGACATGCGGCATGCACGTGGGACCACCATGACATTCGGCATGTATGTGGGGCCCCTATGACATGCGGCATGCACGTGGGACCCCCATGACATTTGGCATGCATTTGGGGCCCCCATGACATGCGGAATGCCTGCGGGGCCCCATGACATGCGGCATGCATGCGGTGCCCTCATGATATGCGGCATGAATTTGGGGCCCCCAATATATGCAGCATGCACGTGGGGCCCCCAAGATATGCGCCGTGCATGTGGGGCCCCTATGACATTCGGCATGCATTCTTGTGCCCCAAGACATGTGGCATGCATTTGGGGGCCCCATTACATGCGGCATGCATGTGGAGCACCCATGACATGCGGCATGCATTTGGGGCACCCATGACATACGGCATGCATGTGGGGCCCCCATGACATGCGGCATGCATTTGGGCCCCCATGACATGCGGCATGCATTTGGGGCCTGCATAACATGCTGCATGCATTTGGGGTACCTGAGACATGCGGAATGCACGTGGGGCCCCCATAAAATGCTGCATGCATTTGGGATGCCCGAGACATGCGGCATGCACCTGGGGCCCCCATTTGGGGCCCCCATGACATGCGGCATGCATGTGGGACCCCCATGAGATGCAGCATGCATTTGGATCCCTCATTACATGCTGCATGCAAGTGGGGCCCCCCATGACATGCGGCATGCATGTGGGACCCCCATGACATGCTGCATGCATTTGTGGCCCCCATGATATGCGGCACGCCTTTGGGGCCCCCATGACATGAGGCATGCATGTGGGGCCCCCATGAAATGAGCCATGCATGTGGGGCCCCTATGACATTCGGCATGCATTTGTGGGCCCCAAGTCATGCTGCATGCATTTGGGGCCCCCATGACATGCGGCATGCATTTTAGGCCCCCATAACATGCGGCATGCATGCGTTGCCCTCATGACATGCGGTATGCATTTGGGGCCCCCAATACATGCGGCATGCACGTGGGGCCGCCATTATATGCGGCATGCATTTGGAGCCCCCATGAGTTGAGGCATGCATTTTGGGCCCCCATGACATGCGCAATGCATGTGGGGCCCCTATGACATGCGGCATGCAATTGGGGACCCGATGACAAGCGGCATGCATGTGGGGGGCCCCATGACATGCGGCATGCACGTGGGGCCCCCATGACATGACACATACATTTGTGGCCCCCGTGACATGAGGCATGCACGTGGGGCCCCCATGACATGCGGCAAGCACGTGGGGCCCCATTGACATGCAGCATGTACGTTGGGCACCCATGACATGCGGCATGCATTTATGGCCCCCATGACATGCGGCATGCATTTGGGCCCCCATGACATGCGGCAAGCACGTGGGGCCCCAATGACATGAAGCATGCACGTGGGGCCCCCATGACATGCGGCAAGCACGTGGGGCCCCAATGACATGAAGCATGCACGTGAGGCCCCCATGACATGCGGAATGCCTGTGGGGCCCCAATGACATGCGGCATGCATGCGGGGCCCTCATGACATGCGGCATGCATTTGGGGCCCCCAATATATGCGGCATGCACGTGGGGCCCCCATGATATGTGGCATGCATTTGGGGCCCCCATGACTTGAGGCATGCATTTGGGGCCCCCATGACATGCGGCATGCTTGTAGGGCCCCCATGAAATGCGCCATGCATGTGGGGCCCCTATGCCATGCGGCATGCATTTGTGGGCCCCAAGACATGTGGCATGCACGTGGGGCCCCCATGACATGCTAAATGCATTTGTGGCCGCCATGATATGTGGCACGCATTTGGGCCCCCATGACATGCGGCGTGCATTTGGGGCCCCCATGACATGCGGCATGCATTTGGGGCCCCCATGACATGCGGCATACATTTGGGGCACCATGACATGCGCCATGCATGTGGGGCCCCTATTACATGCGGCATGCAATTGGGGCCCCATGACATGCGGCATGCACGTGGGGCCCCCATGAAATGCGGCATGCACGTGGGGCCCGGATGAAATGCGGAATGCCTGCGGGGCCCCCATGACATGCGGCATGCATGCGGTGCCCTCATGACATGCGGCATGCATTTGGGGCCCCAATACATGCGGCATGCACGTGGGCCCCCATGATATGCGGCATGCATTTGGGCCCCATATGACTTAAGGCATGCATTTGGGGCCCCCATGAAATGCGCCATGCATGTGGGACCCCTATGAAATGCCGCATGCATTTGTGGGCCCCAAGACATGCGGCATGCATGTGGGACCCTCATGACATGCGGCATGAATTTGGGGCCCCAATACATGCGGCATGCACGTGGGGCCCCGATGACATGCGGCATGCATGTGGGGCACCCATGACATGCGCCATGCACGTGGGGCCCCTATGACATGTGGCATGCATTTGGGGGCCCCATTACATGCGGCATGCATTTGGATCCCTCATTCCATGCTGCATGCAAGAGGGGCCCCCATGACATGCGGCATGCATGTGGACCCCCATGACATGCGCCATGCATGTGGTGCCCCCATAAAATGCTGCATGCATTTGGAATGCCCGAGACATGCGGCATGCACGTGGGGCCCCTATGACATGCCGCATGCATTTGGGGCCCCCATGACATGCGGCATGCATTTGGATCCCTCATTCCATGCTGCATGCAAGAGGGGCCCCCATGACATGCGGCATGCATGTGGACCCCCATGTCATGCGCCATGCCTGCGGGGCCCCCATGACATGCGGCATGACATGATGCATGCAAGTGGGGCCCCCATGACATGCGGCATGCATGTGGACCCCCATGACATGCGCCATGCATGTGGTGCCCCTATGACAAGCGGCATGCACGTGGGACCCCCATGACATTCGGCATGTATGTGGGGCCCCTATGACATGCGGCATGCAAGTGGGGCCCCTATGACATGCCGCATGCATTTGGGGCCCCCATGACATGCGGCATGCATGTGGGACCCCCATGACATGCGTTATGCATTTGGATCCCCCATTACATGCTGCATGCAAGTGGGGCCCCCATGACATGCCGCATACATTTGTGGCACCGTGACATGAGGCATGCACGTGGGGCCCCCATGACATGCGACAAGCACGTGGGGCCCCAATGACATGCAGCATGTACGTTGGGCACCCATGACATGCGGCATGCATTTATGGCCCCCATGACATGCGGCATGCATTTGGGGCCCCCATGACTTGAGGCAAGCATGTGGGGCCCCCATGACATGCACCAAGCATGTGGGGCCCCTATGACATGCAGCATGCATTTGTGGGCCCCAAGACATGCTGCATGCATTTGGGGGGCCCCATGACATGCGGCATGCACGTGGGGCCCCCATGATATGCGACATGCATTTGGGGCCCCCATGATTGAGGCATGCATTTTGGGCCCCCATGACATGCGGCATGCACATGGGGCCCCCAAGACATGCGGCATGCACGTGGGGCCCCCATTAAATGCGGCATGCATTTAGGGCCCCCATGACATGCCGCATGCATTTGGGGCCTGCATAACATGCTGCATGCATTTGGGGTACCTGAGACATGCGTCATGCAGTTGGGGCCCCCATGACATGCGGCATGCATGTGAGGCCCCCATGACATGCGGAATGCCTGCGGGGCCCCCATGATATGCGGCATGCATTTGGGGCCCCCATGACATGAGGCATGCATGTGGGACCCTCATGACATGTGGCATGCAGGTGGTTCCCCCATGACATGCGGCATGCAGGTGGGACCCCTATGACATGCGGCATGCATTTGAGGGCACCAAGACATGCTGCATGCATTTGGGGGGCCCCATGACATGCGGCATACACGTGGGGCCCCCATGAAATGCGGCATGCATTTGGGGGCCCCATGACATGTGGAATGCCTGCGGGGCCCCCATGACATGCAGTATGCACGTGGGACCCCTATGACATGTGGCATGCATTTGTGGGCCCCAAGACATGCTGCATGCATTTGGCGGCCCCATGACATGCGGCATGCATTTGCGTCCCCCATGAAATGCGGCATGCACGTGGGGCCCCCTGTACATGCGGCATGCATTTGGGGCCCCCATGACATGCGGCATGCACGTGGGGCCCCCTTGACATGCGACATTCATTTGGGGCCCCCATGACATGTGGCATGCATGGGGGCTCCGATTACATGCGGCATGCAGTTGGGGCCTCCATGACATGCGGTATGAATGTGGGGCCCCCATGACATGCGCCATGCATGTGGGGCCCCTATGACATGCGGCATGCATTTGGGGCCCCCATGAAATGCGCCATGCATGTGGGACCCCCATGAAATGTGAAAAGGAATGTGGGACCCCTATGACATGCGGCATGCATTTGTGGGCCCCAAGACATGCTGCATGCATTTGGGGGGCCCCATGACATGCGGCATGCATTTGGGGCCCCCATGACATGCGGCATGCATTTGGGGCCCCCATGACATGCGGCATGCATGTAGGGCCCCCATGAAATGCGCCATGCATGTGGGACCCCTATGACAAGCGGCATGCATTTGTGGCCCCCAATACATGCGGCATGCACGTGGGGCCCCCATGATATGCGGCATGCATTTGGGGCCCCATGACTTGAGGCATGCATTTTGGGCCCCCATGACATGCGGCATGCACATGGGGCCCCCATGACATGCGGCATGCACGTGGGGCCCCCATTACATGCGGCATGCATTTAGGGCCCCCATGACATTCGACATGCATTTGGGGCCCCCATGACATGCGGTATGCATGTGGGACACCATGACATGCGCCATGCATGTGGGGCCCCTATGACATGCGGTTTGCAATTGGGGCCCCGATGACATGCGGCATGCACGTGGGGCCCCCATGACATGCTGCATGCATTTGGTGTACCCGAGACATGCGGCATGCACGTGGGGCCCCTATGACATGCCGCATGCATTTGGGGCCCCCATTACATGCGACATGCACATGGGGCCCCCATGACATGCGGCATACGCTTGGGGCCCCAATGACATGCGGCATGACTTTGGATCCCCCTTGACATGTGGCATGCATTTGAGGGCACCAAGACATGCTGCATGCATTTGGAGGGCCCCATGACATGCGGCATACACGTGGGGCCCCCATGAAATGCGGCATGCATTTGGGGCCCCCATGACATGCGGAATGCCTGCGGGGCCCCCATGACATGCAGTATGCACGTGGGACCCCTATGACATGTGGCATGCATTTGTGGGCCCCAAGACATGCTGCATGCATTTGGCGGCCCCATGACATGCGGCATGCATTTGCGTCCCCCATGAAATGCGGCATGCACGTGGGGCCCCCTGTACATGCGGCATGCATTTGGGGCCCCAATGACATGCGGAATGCACGTGGGGCCCCCTTGACATGCGACATTCATTTGGGGCCCCCATGACATGTGGCATGCATGGGGGCTCCCATTACATGCGGCATGCACTTGGGGCCTCCATGACATGCGGTATGAATGTGGGGGCCCCATGACATGCGTCATGCATGTGGGGCCCCTATGACATGTGGCATGCATTCGTGGCCCCCGTAACATGAGGCATGCACGTGGGGCCCCCATGACAAGCGTCAAGCACGTGGGGCCCCAATGACATGAAGCATGCACGTGGGACCCCCATGACATGCGGAATGCACGTGAGGCCCCCATGACATGCGGAATGCCTACGGGGCCCCAATGACATGCGGCATGCATGCGGGGCCCTCATGACATGCGGCATGCAATTGGGGCCCCCAATATATGCGGCATGCATGTGGGGCCCCCATGATATGTGGCATGCATTTGGGGCCCCCGTGACTTGAGGCATGCATGTGGGGCCCCCATGACATGCACCATGCATGTGGGGCCCCTATGACATGCTGCATGCATTTGGGGCCCCATGACTTGAGGCATGCATTTGGGGCCCCCATGACATGCGGCATGCATGTAGGGCCCCCATGAAATGTGCCATGCATGTGGGGCCCCTATGACATGCGGCATGCATTTGTGGGCCCCAAGACATGTGGCATGCACATGGGGCCCCAATGACATGCGGCATGCATGCGGGGCCCTCATGACATGCGGCATGCAATTGAGGCCCCTATGACATGCTGCATGCATTTGGGGCCCCCATGACTTGAGGCATGCATTTGGGGCCCCCATGACATGCGGCATGCATGTAGGGCCCCCATGAAATGCGCCATGCATGTGGGGCTCCTACGGCATGCGGCATGCATTTGTGGGCCCCAAGACATGTGGCATGCACATGGGGCACCCATGAAATGCGGCATTTATTTGGGGCCCCCATGACATGTGGAATGCCTGCGGGGCCCCCGTGACATGCGGCATGCACGTTGGGCACCCATGACATGTGACATGCATTTATGGCCTCATGACATGCGGCATGCATTTGGGCCCTCATGAAATGTGCCATGCAGGTGGGGCCCCATGGCATGCGCCATGCATGTGGGGCCCAAATGCTTGCCGCATGTCATGGAGGCCTCCATGACATGCGGCTTGCATGTGGGTCCCCCTTGACATGCGACATTCATTTGGGGCCCCCATGACATGTGGCATGCATGTGGAGCTCCCATGACATGCGGCATGCATTTGGGGCCCCCATGACATGTGGTATGCACGTGGGGCCCCTATGACATGCCGCATGCATTTGGGGCCCCCATGACATGCTCCATGCATGTGGGGCACCTATGACATGCGGCATGCATTCGTGGCCCCCGTAACATGAGGCATGCACGTGGGGCCCCCATGACATGCGGCAAGCACGTTGGGCCCCAATGACATGCAGCATGCACGTGGGACCCCCATGACATGCGGAATGCACGTGAGGCCCCCATGACATGCAGAATGCCTGCGGGGCCCCAATGACATGCAGCATGCATGTGGGGCCCTCATGACATGCGGCATGCATTTGAGGCTCCCAATATATGTGGCATGCACCTGGGGCCCCCATGATATGTGGCATGCATTTGGGGCCCCCATGACTTGAGGCATGCATGTGGGGCCCCCATGACATGCACCATGCATGTGGGGCCCCTATGACATGCTGCATGCATTTGGGGCCCCCATGACTTGAGGCATGCATTTGGGGCCCCCATGACATGCGGCATGCATGTAGGGCCCCCATGAAATGCGCCATGCATGAGGGACCCCCATGACATGCGGCATGCATTTGAATCCCTCATTACATGCGGCATGCACGTGGGGCCCCCATGACATGCGGCATGCATTTGGGGCCCCCATGTCATGCGGAATGCACTTGGGGCCCCTATGACATGCGACATGAATTTGGGAGCCCCATTACATGCGGCATGCACGTGGAGCCCCCATGACATGCGTCATGCATTTGGGCCCCCATGACATGCGGCATGCAATTGGGGCCTGCATAACATGCTGCATGCATTTGGGGTACCTGAGACATGCGGCATGCAAGTTGGGGCCCCCAATACATGCGGCATGCACGTGAGGCCTCCATGACATGTGGCATGCACGTGAGGCCCCCATGACATGCGGAATGCCTGCGGGGCCCCATAATATGCGGCATGCATTTGGGGCCCCCATGACATGCAGCATGCATGTGTGACCCCCATGACATGCGGCATGCATTTGAATCCCCCATTACATGCGGCATGCAGGTGGTTCCCCCATGACATGCGGCATGCAGGTGGTTCCCCCATGACATGCTGCATGCATTTGGGGCCCCCAATACATGCGGCATGCACGTTGGGCCCCCATGACATGCTGCATGCATTTGGGGTCCCCATGATATGGGGCACGCACTTGGGGCCCCCATGCCATGCGGCATGCATGTGGGACCCCTATGACATGCTGCATGCATTTGGGGCCCCTATGACATGCGGCATGCATTTGGGGCCCCCATGATATGCGGCATGCATTTGGGGCCCCCATGACATGCGCATGCATGTGGGACCCCCATGAAATGCGCCATGCATGTGGGACCCCTATGACATGCGGCATGCATTTGTGGGCCCCAAGACATGCTGCATGCATTTGGGGGGCCCCATGAAATGCGGCATGCATTTGGGGCCCCCATGACATGCGGCATGCATTTGGGGCCCCATGACATGCAGCATGCACGTGGGCCCCCCAGTACATGCGGCATGCATTTGGGGCCCCCATGACATGTGGTATGCACGTGGGGCCCCTATGACATGCCGCATGCATTTATGCCCCATGCATTTATGGCCCCCATGACATGCGGCATGCACGTGGGGCCCCCTTGACATGCGACATTCATTTGGCGCCCCCATGACATGTGGCATGCATGGGGGCTCCCATTACATGCGGCATGCATGTGGGGTCTCCATGACATGCGGTATGAATGTGGGGCACCCATGACATGCGGCATGCATGCAGGGCCCTCATGATATGCGGCATGAATTTGGGGCCCCAATACATGCGGCATGCACTTTGGGCCCCCTTGACATGCGACATTCATGTGGGGCTCCCATGACATGCGGCATGCATTTATGGCCCCCATGACATGCGGCAAGCTTTTGGGCCCCATGACATGCGGCATGCATGTGGGGCCCCCATGACATGCGACATGCATTTATGGCCTCATGACATGCGGCATGCATTTGGGCCCTCATGAAATGCGCCATGCATGTGGGGCCCCTATGACATGCGGCATGCATGCGGCGCCCTCATGACATGCGGCATGCATTTTGGGCCCCCACGACATGCTCGTGGGGCCCCCATGACATGCGGCATTTAAATGGGGCCCCCATGACATGCGGCATGCATTTGGGGCCCCCATGACATGCAGCATGCACGTGGGGCCCTCATGACATGCGGCATGCATTTGGGGATCCCATGACATGCGGCATGCATTTGGGTCCCCCATGAAATGTGTCATGCATGTGGGGCCCCCAGGACATGCGGCATGCATTTGGTTCCCCCATGACATGTGGCATGCACGTGGAGCCCCCATGACATGCATCATGCATTTGGGCCCCCATGACATGCGGCATGCATTTGGGGCCTGCATAACATGCTGCATGCATTTGGGGTACCTGAGACATGCGTCATGCAGTTGGGGCCCCCATTACATGCGGCATGCATGTGAGGCCCCCATGACATGCGGCATGCACGTGAGGCCCCCATGACATGCGGAATGCCTGCGGGGCCCCCAATACATGTGGCATGCACGTTGGGCCCCCATGACATGCGGCATGCATGTGGGACCCCTATGACATGCGACATGTATTTGAGGGCACCAAGACATGCTGCATGCACGTGGGGCCCCCCAGTACATGCGGCATGCATTTGGGGCCCCCATGACATGTGGTATGCACGTGGGGCCCCCTTGACATGCGACATTCATTTGGGGCCCCCATGACATGTGGCATGCATGGGGGCTCCCATTACATGCGGCATGCATTTTGGGGCCTCCATGACATGCGCCATGCATGTGGGGCCCCTATGACATGCGGCATGCATTTGGGGCCCCCATGAAATGCGCCATGCATGTGGGACCCCCATGAAATGCGCCATGCATGTGGGACCCCTATGACATGTGGCATGCATTTGTGGGCCCCAAGACATGCTGCATGCATTTGGGGGGCCCCATGACATGCGGCATGCATTTGGGGCCCCCGTGACATGCGGCATGCATTTGGGGCCCCCATGACATGCGGCATGCACGTGGGGCCCCCTTGACCTGCGACATTCATTTGGGGCCCCCATGACATGTGGCATGCATGTGGGGCTCCCATGACATGCGGCATGGATTTATGGCCCTCATGACATGCGGCAAGCATTTGGCCCCCCATGACATGCGGCATGCATGTGGGGACCCCAAATGCATGCCGCATGTCATGGGGGCCTCCATGACATGCGGCATGCACGTGGGGCCCCCTTGACATGCGACATTCATTTGGGGCCCCCATGACATGTGGCATGCATGTGGGGCCCCCATGACATGCGGCATGCATTTGGGGCCCTCATGACATGTGGTATGCACGTGGGGCCCCTATGACATGCGGCATGCATTCTTGGCCCCCGTAACATGAGGCATGCACGTGGGGCCCCCATGACAAGCGGCAAGCACTTGAGGCCCCAATGACATGAAGCATGCACGTGGGACCCCCATGACATGCGGAATGCACGTGAGGCCCCCATGACATGCGGAATGTCTTCGGAGCCCCAATGACATGCGGCATGCATGCGGGGTCCTCATGACATGCGGCATGCAATTGAGGCCCCGAATATATGCGGCATGCATGTGGGGCCCCCATGATATGTGGCATGCATTTGGGGCCCCCGTGACTTGAGGCATGCATGTGGGGCCCCCATGACATGCACCATGCATGTGGGGCCCCTATGACAGGCTGCATGCATTTGGGGCCCCATGACTTGAGGCATGCATTTGGGGCCCCCATGACATGCGGCATGCATGTAGGGCCCCCATGAAATGCGCCATGCATGTGGGGCCCCTATGATATGCGGCATGCATTTGTGGGCCCCAAGACATGTGGCATGCACATGGGGCCCCCATGAAATGCTGCATTTATTTGGGGCCCCATGACATGTGGAATGCCTGCGGGGCCCCCGTGACATGCGGCATGCACGTGGGGCCCCCACGAAATGCGGCATTTATTTGGGGCCCCCATGACATGTGGAATGCCTGCGGGCCCCCGTGACATGAGGCATGCACTTTGGGCACCCATGACATGCGACATGCATTTATGGCCTCTTGACATGCGGCATGCATTTGGGCCCTCATGAAATGCGCCATGCACGTGGGGCCCCCATGACATGCGGCATGCATTTGGGGGCCCCATGACATTTGGCATGCATGTGGGGCTCCCATGACATGCGGCATGCATTTATGGCCCTCATGACATGCGGCAAGCATTTGGGCCCCCATGACATGCGGCATGCATGTGGGGCCCCCAAATGCATGCCGCATGTCATGGGGGCCTCCATGACATGCGGCATGCATGTGGGTCCCCATGACATGCGTCATGCACGTGGGGCCCCCTTGACATGCGACATTCATTTGGGGCCCCCATGACATGTGGCATGCATGTGGGGACCCCATGACATGCGGCATGCATTTGGGGCCCCCATGACATGTGGTATGAACGTGGGGCCCCTATGACATGCCGCATGCATTTGGGGCCCCCATGACATGCGGCATGCATTTGGATCCCTCATTCCATGCTGCATACAAGTGGGGCCCCCATGACATGCGGCATGCATGTGGACCCCATGACATGCGGCATGCATGTGGACCCCATGACATGCGCCATGCATGTGGTGCCCCTATGACATGCGGCATGCACGTGGGACCACCATGACATTCGGCATGTATGTGGGGCCCCTATGACATGCGGCATGCACGTGGGACCCCCATGACATTTGGCATGCATTTGGGGCCCCCATGACATGCGGAATGCCTGCGGGGCCCCATGACATGCGGCATGCATGCGGTGCCCTCATGATATGCGGCATGAATTTGGGGCCCCCAATATATGCAGCATGCACGTGGGGCCCCCAAGATATGCGCCGTGCATGTGGGGCCCCTATGACATTCGGCATGCATTCTTGTGCCCCAAGACATGTGGCATGCATTTGGGGGCCCCATTACATGCGGCATGCATGTGGAGCACCCATGACATGCGGCATGCATTTGGGGCACCCATGACATACGGCATGCATGTGGGGCCCCCATGACATGCGGCATGCATTTGGGCCCCCATGACATGCGGCATGCATTTGGGGCCTGCATAATATGCTGCATGCATTTGGGGTACCTGAGACATGCGGAATGCACGTGGGGCCCCCATAAAATGCTGCATGCATTTGGGATGCCCGAGACATGCGGCATGCACCTGGGGCCCCCATTTGGGGCCCCCATGACATGCGGCATGCATGTGGGACCCCCATGAGATGCAGCATGCATTTGGATCCCTCATTACATGCTGCATGCAAGTGGGACCCCCCATGACATGCGGCATGCATGTGGGACCCCCATGACATGCTGCATGCATTTGTGGCCCCCATGATATGCGGCACGCCTTTGGGGCCCCCATGACATGAGGCATGCATGTGGGGCCCCCATGAAATGAGCCATGCATGTGGGGCCCCTATGACATTCGGCATGCATTTGTGGGCCTCAAGTCATGCTGCATGCATTTGGGGCCCCCATGACATGCGGCATGCATTTTAGGCCCCCATAACATGCGGCATGCATGCGTTGCCCTCATGACATGCGGTATGCATTTGGGGCCCCCAATACATGCGGCATGCACGTGGGGCCGCCATTATATGCGGCATGCATTTGGAGCCCCCATGAGTTGAGGCATGCATTTTGGGCCCCCATGACATGCGGCAAGCACGTGGGGCCCCAATGACATGAAGCATGCACGTGGGGCCCCCATGACATGCGGCAAGCACGTGGGGCCCCAATGACATGAAGCATGCACGTGAGGCCCCCATGACATGCGGAATGCCTGTGGGGCCCCAATGACATGCGGCATGCATGCGGGGCCCTCATGACATGCGGCATGCATTTGGGGCCCCCAATATATGCGGCATGCACGTGGGGCCCCCATGATATGTGGCATGCATTTGGGGCCCCCATGACTTGAGGCATGCATTTGGGGCCCCCATGACATGCGGCATGCTTGTAGGGCCCCCATGAAATGCGCCATGCATGTGGGGCCCCTATGCCATGCGGCATGCATTTGTGGGCCCCAAGACATGTGGCATGCACGTGGGGCCCCCATGACATGCTAAATGCATTTGTGGCCGCCATGATATGTGGCACGCATTTGGGCCCCCATGACATGCGGCATGCACGTGGGGCCCCCATTACATGCGGCGTGCATTTGGGGCCCCCATGACATGCGGCATGCATTTGGGGCCCCCATGACATGCGGCATACATTTGGGGCACCATGACATGCGCCATGCATGTGGGGCCCCTATTACATGCGGCATGCAATTGGGGCCCCATGACATGCGGCATGCACGTGGGGCCCCCATGAAATGCGGCATGCACGTGGGGCCCGGATGAAATGCGGAATGCCTGCGGGGCCCCCATGACATGCGGCATGCATGCGGTGCCCTCATGACATGCGGCATGCATTTGGGGCCCCAATACATGCGGCATGCACGTGGGCCCCCATGATATGCGGCATGCATTTGGGCCCCCCATGACTTAAGGCATGCATTTGGGGCCCCCATGAAATGCGCCATGCATGTGGGACCCCTATGAAATGCCGCATGCATTTGTGGGCCCCAAGACATGCGGCATGCATGTGGGGCCCTCATGACATGCGGCATGAATTTGGGGCCCCAATACATGCGGCATGCACGTGGGGCCCCGATGACATGCGGCATGCATGTGGGGCACCCATGACATGCGCCATGCACGTGGGGCCCCTATGACATGTGGCATGCATTTGGGGGCCCCATTACATGCGGCATGCATTTGGATCCCTCATTCCATGCTGCATGCAAGAGGGGCCCCCATGACATGCGGCATGCATGTGGACCCCCATGACATGTGCCATGCATGTGGTGCCCCCATAAAATGCTGCATGCATTTGGAATGCCCGAGACATGCGGCATGCACGTGGGGCCCCTATGACATGCCGCATGCATTTGGGGCCCCCATGACATGCGGCATGCATTTGGATCCCTCATTCCATGCTGCATGCAAGAGGGGCCCCCATGACATGCGGCATGCATGTGGACCCCCATGTCATGCGCCATGCCTGCGGGGCCCCCATGACATGCGGCATGACATGATGCATGCAAGTGGGGCCCCCATGACATGCGGCATGCATGTGGACCCCCATGACATGCGCCATGCATGTGGTGCCCCTATGACAAGCGGCATGCACGTGGGACCCCCATGACATTCGGCATGTATGTGGGGCCCCTATGACATGCGGCATGCACGTGGGGCCCCTATGACATGCCGCATGCATTTGGGGCCCCCATGACATGCGGCATGCATGTGGGACCCCCATGACATGCGTTATGCATTTGGATCCCCCATTACATGCTGCATGCAAGTGGGGCCCCCATGACATGCCGCATACATTTGTGGCACCGTGACATGAGGCATGCACGTGGGGCCCCCATGACATGCGACAAGCACGTGGGGCCCCAATGACATGCAGCATGTACGTTGGGCACCCATGACATGCGGCATGCATTTATGGCCCCCATGACATGCGGCATGCATTTGGGGCCCCCATGACTTGAGGCAAGCATGTGGGGCCCCCATGACATGCAACAAGCATTTGGGGCCCCTATGACATGCGGCATGCATTTGTGGGCCCCAAGACATGCTGCATGCATTTGGGGGGCCCCATGACACGCGGCATGCACGTGGGGCCCCCATGATATGCGACATGCATTTGGGGCCCCCATGATTGAGGCATGCATTTTGGGCCCCCATGACATGCGGCATGCACATGGGGCCCCCAAGACATGCGGCATGCACGTGGGGCCCCCATTAAATGCGGCATGCATTTAGGGCCCCCATGACATGCCGCATGCATTTGGGGCCTGCATAACATGCTGCATGCATTTGGGGTACCTGAGACATGCGTCATGCAGTTGGGGCCCCCATGACATGCGGCATGCACGTGAGGCCCCCATGACATGCGGAATGCCTGCGGGGCCCCCATGATATGCGGCATGCATTTGGGGCCCCCATGACATGAGGCATGCATGTGGGACCCTCATGACATGTGGCATGCAGGTGGTTCCCCCATGACATGCGGCATGCAGGTGGGACCCCTATGACATGCGGCATGCATTTGAGGGCACCAAGACATGCTGCATGCATTTGGGGGGCCCCATGACATGCGGCATACACGTGGGGCCCCCATGAAATGCGGCATGCATTTGGGGGCCCCATGACATGTGGAATGCCTGCGGGGCCCCCATGACATGCAGTATGCACGTGGGACCCCTATGACATGTGGCATGCATTTGTGGGCCCCAAGACATGCTGCATGCATTTGGCGGCCCCATGACATGCGGCATGCATTTGCGTCCCCCATGAAATGCGGCATGCACGTGGGGCCCCCTGTACATGCGGCATGCATTTGGGGCCCCCATGACATGCGGCATGCACGTGGGGCCCCCTTGACATGCGACATTCATTTGGGGCCCCCATGACATGTGGCATGCATGGGGGCTCCGATTACATGCGGCATGCAGTTGGGGCCTCCATGACATGCGGTATGAATGTGGGGCCCCCATGACATGCGCCATGCATGTGGGGCCCCTATGACATGCGGCATGCATTTGGGGCCCCCATGAAATGCGCCATGCATGTGGGACCCCCATGAAATGTGAAAAGGAATGTGGGACCCCTATGACATGCGGCATGCATTTGTGGGCCCCAAGACATGCTGCATGCATTTGGGGGGCCCCATGACATGCGGCATGCATTTGGGGCCCCCATGACATGCGGCATGCATTTGGGACCCCCATGACATGCGGCATGCATGTAGGGCCCCCATGAAATGCGCCATGCATGTGGGACCCCTATGACATGCGGCATGCATTTGTGGCCCCCAATACATGCGGCATGCACGTGGGGCCCCCATGATATGCGGCATGCATTTGGGGCCCCATGACTTGAGGCATGCATTTTGGGCCCCCATGACATGCGGCATGCACATGGGGCCCCCATGACATGCGGCATGCACGTGGGGCCCCCATTACATGCGGCATGCATTTAGGGCCCCCATGACATTCGACATGCATTTGGGGCCCCCATGACATGCGGTATGCATGTGGGACACCATGACATGCGCCATGCATGTGGGGCCCCTATGACATGCGGTTTGCAATTGGGGCCCCGATGACATGCGGCATGCACGTGGGGCCCCCATGACATGCTGCATGCATTTGGTGTACCCGAGACATGCGGCATGCACGTGGGGCCCCTATGACATGCCGCATGCATTTGGGGCCCCCATTACATGCGACATGCACATGGGGCCCCCATGACATGCGGCATACGCTTGGGGCCCCAATGACATGCGGCATGACTTTGGATCCCCCTTGACATGTGGCATGCACGTGGGGCCTCCATGACATGAGTCATGCATTTGGGGCACCATTACTTGCTGCATGCATTTGGGGCCCCCCATAACATGCGGCATGCATTTGGGCCCCCATGAAATGCGGCAAGCATGTGGGGCCCCCATGACATGTGGCATGCACGTGGGGCCTCCATGACATGAGTCATGCATTTGGGGCCCCCATGACTTGAGGCATGCATGTGGGGCCCCCATGACATGCACCATGCATGTGGGGCCCCTATGACATGCTGCATGCATTTGGGGCCCCTATGACATGTTGCATGCATTTGGGGCCCCCATGACTTGAGGCATGCATTTGGGGCCCCCATGACATGCGGAATGCATGTAGGGACCCCAAGAAATGTGCCATGCATGTGGTGCCCCTATGACATGCGGCATGCATTTGTGGGCCCCAAGACATGTGGCATGCACGTGGTGCCCCCATGACATGCTGCATGCATTTGTGGCCCCCATGATATGCGGCATGCATTTGGGGCCCCCATGACATGCGGCATGCATGTGGGGCCCCCATGAAATAAGCCATGCATGTGGGGCCCCTATGACATGCGGCATGCATTTGTGGGCCCCAAGACATGCTGCATGCATTTGGGGGGCCCAATCACATGCGGCATGCACGTGGGCCCCCATGATATGCGACATGCATTTGGGGCCCCCATGATTGAGGCATGCATTTTGGGCCCCCATGACATGCGGCATGCACATGGGGCCCCCAAGACATGCGGCATGCACGTGGGGCCCCCATGACATGCGGCATGCATTTGGGGCCCCCATGACATGCTGCATGCATGTGGGGCACCATGACATGCGCCATGCATGTGGGGCCCCTATGACATGCGGCATGCAATTGGGGCCCCGATGACATGCGGCATGCATGTGGGGCACCCATGACATGCGCCATGTACGTGGTGCCCCTATGACATGCGGCATGCACGTGGGGCCCCCATGACATGCGGCATGCATTTGGGGCCCCCATGACATGCTGCATGCATGTGGGGCACCATAACTTGGGGCAAGCATGTGGGGCCCCCATGACATGCACCATGCATGTGGGGCCCCTATGACATGCTGCATGCATTTGGGGCCCCCAATACATGCGGCATGCACGTCGGGCCCCCATGATATGCGGCATGCATTTGGGGCCCCATGACTTGAGGCATGCATTTTGTGCCCCCATGACATGCGGCATGCACATGGGCCCCCCATGAAATGCAGCATGCATGTGGGGCCCCCATGACATGTGGCATGCATGTGGGGCCCCATGATATGCGGCATGCAGTTGGGGCCCCCAATACATGCGGCATGCACGTTGGGCACCCATGACATGCGGCATGCATTTATGGCCCCCATGACATGCGGCATGCATTTGGGCCCCCATGACATGCGGCATGCATGTGGGGCCCCCATGACATGTGGCATGCATTTGCGGGCCCCATGACATGTGTTATGCACGTGGGGCCCCTATGACATGCCGCATGCATTTGGGGCCCCCATGACATGCGGCATGCATGTGGGACTCCCATGACATGCGTTATGCATTTGGATCCCCCATTACATGCTGCATGCAAGTGGGGCCCCCATGACATGCCGCATACATTTGTGGCACCGTGACATGAGGCATGCACGTGTGGCCCCCATGACATGCGACAAGCACGTGGGGCCCCAATGACATGCAGCATGTACGTTGGGCACCCATGACATGCGGCATGCATTTATGGCCCCCATGACTTGCGGCATGCATTTGGGGCCCCCATGACTTGAGGCAAGCATGTGGGGCCCCCATGACATGCACCATGCATGTGGGGCCCCTATGACATGCTGCATGCATTTGGGGCCCCCATGACTTGAGGCATGCATTTGGGGCCCCCATGACTTGAGGCATGCATTTGGGGCCCCCATGACATGCGGCATGCATGTAGGGCCCCCAAGAAATGTGCCATGCATGTGGTGCCCCTATGACATGCGGCATGCATTTGTGGGCCCCAAGACATGCGGCATGCACGTGGGGCCCCCATGATATGCGACATGCATTTGGGGCCCCCATGATTGAGGCATGCATTTTGGGCCCCCATGACATGCGGCATGCACATGGGGCCCCCAAGACATGTGGCATGCACGTGGGGCCCCCATTAAATGCGGCATGCATTTAGGGCCCCCATTACATGCGGCATGCATTTGGGGCCCCCGTGACATGCTGCATGCATGTGGGGCACGATGACATGCACCATGCATGTGGGGCCCCTATGACATGCGGCATGCAATTGGGGCCCCGATGACATGCGGCATGCATGTGGGGCACCCATGACATGCGCCATGTACGTGGTGCCCCTATGACATGCGGCATGCACGTGGGCCCCCAATGACATGAAGCATGCACGTGGGGCCCCCATGACATGCGGCATGCATGTAGGGCCCCCATGAAATGTGCCATGCATGTTTGGCATCTATGACATGCGGCATGTATTTGTAGGCCCCAAGACATGTGGCATGCACGTGGGGCCCCCATGACATGCAGCATACATTTGGGGCCCCCGTGACATGCGGCATGCATGTGGGGCCCCCATGACATGCAGCATGCATTTGAATCCCCCATTACATGACGGATGCACGTGGGGCCCCCATTACATGCGGCATGCATTTGGGGCCCCCATGACATGCGGAATGCCTGCAGGGCCCCCATGACATGCGGCATGCATGCGGGACCCTCATGACATGCGGCATGAATTTGAGGCCCCCATGACATGTGGCATGCATTTGGGTCCCCATGACATGTGGCATGCATTGGGGGCCCCCATGACATGCGGCATGAATGTGGGTCCCATGACATGCGGCATGCATTTGGGCCCCATGACATGCGGCATGCATTTGGGGCCTGCATAACATGCTGCATGCATTTGGGGTACCTGAGACATGCGGCATGCCTTTTGGGCCCCCATGACATGCGGCATGCATTTGGGGGCCCCATGACATGCGGCATGCACGTGGGGACCTCATGACATGCAGCATGCATTTGGGGCCACTATGACATGCGGCATGCATTTGGGGCCCCCATTACATGCGGCATGCACGTGGGGCCCCCATGACATGCGGCATGCATTTGGGGGCCCCATGACATGCGGAATGCCTGTGGGGCCCCCATGACATGCGGCATGAATTTGGGACCCCAATACATGCGGCATGCACGTTGGGCCCCATGACATGTGGCATGCATTTGGGTCCCCATGACATGCGGCATGCATGTGGGGCCCCCATGACATGTGGCATGCATTTGCGGGCCCCATGACATGTGTTATGCACGTGGGGCCCCTATGACATGCGTTATGCATTTGGATCCCCCATTACATGCTGCATGCAAGTGGGGCCCCCATGACATGCCACATACATTTGTGGCACCGTGACATGAGGCATGCACGCGGGGCCCCCATGACATGCAACAAGCACGTGGGGCCCCAATGACATGCAGCATGTACGTTGGGCACCCATGACATGCGGCATGCATTTATGGCCCCCATGACATGCGGCATGCATTTGGGGCCCCCATGACTTGAGGCAAGCATGTGGGGCCCCCATGACATGCACCATGCATGTGGGGCCCCTATGACATGCTGCATGCATTTGGGGCCCCCAAGACTTGAGGCATGCATTTGGGGCCCCCATGACATGCGGCATGCATGTAGGGCCCCCATGAAATGTTCCATGCATGTGGGACCCCTATGACATGTGGCATGCATTTGTGGGCCATAAGACATGCTGCATGCATTTGGGGGGCCCCATGACATGCAGCATGCACGTGGGGCCCCCATGAAATGTGGCATGCATTTGGGGCCCCCATGTCATGCGGCATGCATTTAGGGCCCCCATGACATGCGGCATGCATGCGGCGCCCTCATGAAATGCGGCATGCATTTGGGGCCCCCAATACATGAGGCATGCACGTGGGGCCCCCATGATATGCGGCATGCTTTTGGGGCCCCATGAGTTGAGGCATGCATTTTGGGCCCCCATGACATGCGGCATGCACATGGGGCCCCCATGACATGCGGCATGCACGTGGGGCCCCCATTACATGTGGCATGCATTTAGGGCCCCCATGACATGCGACATGCATTTGGGGCCCCCATGACATGCGGCATGCATGTGGGACACCATGACATGCGCCATGCATGTGGGGCCCCTATGACATGCGGCTTGCAATTGGGGCCCCGATGACATGCGGCATGCACGTTTGGCCCCCATGACATGCTGCATGCATTTGGTGTGCCCGAGACATGTGGCATGCACGTGGGGCCCCTATGACATGCCGCATGCATTTGGGGCCCCCATTACATGCGGCATGCACATGGGGCCCCCATGACATGCGGCATACGCTTGTGGCCCCAATGACATGCGGCATGAGTTTGGATCCCCCATGACATGTGGCATGCACGTGGGGCCTCCATGACATGAGTCATGCATTTGGGGCCGCCATGACATGCTGCATGCATTTGGGGCCCCCATAACATGCGGCATGCATTTGGGCCCCCCATGAAATGAGGCATGCATGAGGGGCCCCCATGACATGTGGCATGCATGTGGGGCCCCATGATATGCGGCATGCAGTTGGGGCCCCCAATACATGCGGCATGCACGTTGGGCACCCATGACATGCGGCATGCATTTATGGCCCCCATGACATGTGGCATGCATGTGGGCACCCATGACATGCGGCATGCACGTGGGGCCGCAATGACATGAAGCATGCATGTAGGGCCCCCATGAAATGTGCCATGCATCTTTGGCACCTATGACATGCGGCATGCATTTGTAGGCCCCAACACATGTGGCATGCACGTGGGGCCCCTATGACATGCGGCATGCATTTGTGGGCCCCAAGACATGCTGCATGCATGTGGGGCCTCTATAACATGCGGCATGCTTGTGGGGCCCCTATGACATGCGGCATGCATTTGGGGGGACCCATGACATGCGCAATGCATGTGGGGCCCCTATGACATGCGGCATGCAATTGGGGCCCCGATGACAAGCGGCATGCATGTGGGGCACCCATGACATGCGCCATGTACGTTGGGCCCCTATGACATGCGGCATGCATGCGGGGCCCCCATGACATGCTCCATGCATGTTGGGCCCCTATGACATGCGGCATGCATTTGGGGGGCCCCATGACATGCGGCATGCACGTGGGGCCCCCATGACATGACAAATACATTTGTGGCCCCCGTGACATGAGGCATGCACGTGGGGCCCCCATGACATGCAGCATGTACGTTGGGCACCCATGACATGCGGCATGCATTTATGGCCCCCATGACATGCGGCATGCATTTGGGCCCCCATGACATGCGGGAAGCACGTGGGGCCCCCATTACATGCGGCATGCATTTGGGGCCCCCATGACATGCGGCATGCATTTGGGGCCCCCATGACATGCGGCATACATGTGGGGCACCATGACATGCGCCATGCATGTGGGGCCCCTATTACATGCGGCATGCAATTGGGGCCCCATGACATGCGGCATGCACGTGGGACCCCCATGAAATGCGGCATGCATTTGGGGCCCCCATGACATGCGGCATGCATTTAGGGCCCCCATGACATGCGGCATGCATGCGGCACCCTCATGACATGCGGCATGCATTTGGGGGCCCAAATACATGCGGCATGCACGTCGGGACCCCATGATATGCGGCATGCATTTGGGGCCCCATGACTTGAGGCATGCATTTTGGGCCCCCATGACATGCGGCATGCACATGGGGCCCCCATGACATGCGGCATATGCTTGTGGCCCCAATGACATGCGGCATGAGTTTGGATCCCCCATGACATGTGGCATGCACGTGGGGCCCCATGACATGAGTCATGCATTTGGGGCCGCCATGAAATGCGGCATGCATGTGGGGCCCCCATGACATGTGGCATGCATGTGGGGCCCCATGATATGCGGCATGCAGTTGGGGCCCCCAATACACGCGGCATGCACGTTGGGCACCCATGACATGCGGCATGCATTTATGGCCCCCATGACATGCGGTATGCATTTGGGCCCCCATGACATGCGGCATGCATGTGGGGCCCCATGACATGTGGCATGCATTTGCGGGCCCCATGACATGTGTTATGCATTTGGATCCCCCATTACATGCTGCATGCAAGTGGGGCCCCCATGAAATGCGGCATACATTTGTGGCACCGTGACATGAGGCATGCACGTGGGGCCCCCATGACACATGACATGCGACAAGCACGTGGGGCCCCAATGACATGCAGCATGTACGTTGGGCCCCCATGAAATGCGCCATGCATGTGGGACCCGTATGACATGCGGCATGCATTTGTGGGCCCCAAGACATGTGGCATGCATGTGCCCCATGACATGCTGCATGCATTTGTGGCCCCCATGATATGCGGCACGCATTTGGGGCCCCCATGACATGAGGCATGCATGTGGGGCCCCCATGAAATGAGCCATGCATGTGGGGCCCCAATGACATGCGGCATGCATTTGTGGGCCCTAAGACATGCTGCATGCATTTGGGGGGCCCCATGACATGCAGCATGCACGTGGGGCCCCCATGAAATGCGGCATGCATTTGGGGCCAACATGACATGCGGCATGCATTTGGGGCCCCCAATACATGCGGCATGCATGTGGGGCCCCATGATATGCGGCATGCATTTGGGGCCCCATGACTTGAGGCATGCATTTTGGGGCCCCATGACATGCGGCATGCACATGGGGCCCCCATGATATGCGGCATGCACGTGGGGCCCCAATTACATGCGGCATGCATTTAGGGCCCCCATGACATGCGGCATGCATGTGGGACACCATGACATGCGCCATGCATGTGGGGCCCCTATGACATGCGGTTTGCAATTGGGGCCCCGATGACATGCGGCATGCACGTGGGGCCCCCATGACATGCTGCATGCATTTGGTGTGCCCGAGACATGCGGCATGCACGTGGGGCCCCTATGACATGCCGCATGCATTTGGGGCCCCCATTACATGCGGCATGCACATGGGGCCCCCATGACATGCGGCATACGCTTGGGGCCCCAATGACATGCGGCATGAGTTTGGATCCCCCATGACATGTGGCATGCACGTGGGGCCTCCATGACATGAGTCATGCATTTGGGGCCGCCATGACATGCTGCATGCATTTGGGGGCCCCATAACATGCAGCATGCATTTGGGCCCCCCATGAAATGCGGCATGCATGTGGGGCCCCCATGACATGTGGCATGCATGTGGGGCCCCATGATATGTGGCATGCAGTTGGGGCCCCCAATACATGCGGCATGCACGTTGGGCACCCATGACATGCGGCATGCATTTATGGCCCCCATGACATGCGGCATGCATTTGGGCCCCCATGACATGCGGCATGCATGTGAGACCCCCATGACATGCGACATGCAATTGGATCCCCCATTACATGCTGCATGCAAGTGGGGCCCCCATGACATGCGGCACGC
Organism: Phyllobates terribilis; assembly: GCF_046119375.1. NCBI lineage: Eukaryota > Metazoa > Chordata > Amphibia > Anura > Dendrobatidae > Phyllobates > Phyllobates terribilis. Next base: position 333,310,414 of record NW_027362764.1, on the reverse strand, counting down.
ATGTGGGCCCCCATGACATGCGCCATGCATGTGGGGCCCCTATGACATGCGGCATGCATGTGGGACCCCCTTGACATGCGGCATGCACGTGGGGCCCCCATGTCATGCGGCATGTATTTGGGGCCCCCATGACTTGAGGCATGCATGTGGGGCCCCCATGACATGCACCATGCATGTGGGGCCCCTATGACATGCTGCATGCATTTGGGGCCCCTATGACATGCTGCATGCATTTGGGGCCCCCATGACTTGAGGCATGCATTTGGGGCCCCCATGACATGCGGCATGCATGTAGGGCCCCCAAGAAATGTGCCATGCATGTGGTGCCCCTATGACATGCGGCATGCATTTGTGGGCCCCAAGACATGTGGCATGCACGTGGGGCCCCCATGACATGCTGCATGCATTTGTGGCCCCCATGATATGCGGCCCCCATTTGGGGCCCCCATGACATGCGGCATGCATGTGGGGCCCCCATGAAATAAGCCATGCATGTGGGGCCCCTATGACATGCGGCATGCATTTGTGGGCCCCAAGACATGCTGCATGCATTTGGGGGGCCCCATGACATGCGGCATGCACGTGGGGCCCCCATGATATGCGACATGCATTTGGGGCCCCCATGATTGAGGCATGCATTTTGGGCCCCCATGACATGCGGCATGCACATGGGGCCCCCAATACATGCGGCATGCACGTGGGGCCCCCATTAAATGCGGCATGCATTTAGGGCCCCCATGACATGCCGCATGCATTTGGGGCCTGCATAACATGCTGCATGCATTTGGGGTACCTGAAACATGCGTCATGCAGTTGGGGCCCCCATGACATGCGGCATGCACGTGAGGCCCCCATGACATGCGGAATGCCTGCGGGGCCCCCATGATATGCGGCATGCATTTGGGGCCCCATGACATGAGGCATGCATGTGGGACCCTCATGACATGTGGCATGCATTTGAATCCCCCATTACATGCGGCATGCAGGTGGTTCCCCCATGACATGCGGCATGCAGGTGGGAGCCCTATGACATGCGGCATGCATTTGAGGGCACCAAGACATGCTGCATGCATTTGGGGGGCCCCATGACATGCGGCATACACGTGGGGCCCCCATGAAATGCTGCATGCATTTGGGGCCCCCATGACATGCGGAATGCCTGCGGGGCCCCCATGACATGCAGTATGCACGTGGGACCCCTATGACATGTGGCATGCATTTGTGGGCCCCAAGACATGCTGCATGCATTTGGCGGCCCCATGACATGCGGCATGCATTTGCGTCCCCCATGAAATGCGGCATGCACGTGGGGCCCCCTGTACATGCGGCATGCATTTGGGGCCCCAATGACATGCGGAATGCACGTGGGGCCCCCTTGACATGCGACATTCATTTGGGGCCCCCATGACATGTGGCATGCATGGGGGCTCCCATTACATGCGGCATGCAGTTGGGGCCTCCATGACATGCGGTATGAATGTGGGGGCCCCATGACATGCGTCATGCATGTGGGGCCCCTATGACATGCGGCATGCATTCGTGGCCCCAGTAACATGAGGCATGCACGTGGGGCCCCCATGACAAGCGTCAAGCACGTGGGGCCCCAATGACATGAAGCATGCACGTGGGACCCCCATGACATGCGGAATGCACGTGAGGCCCCCATGACATGCGGAATGCCTACGGGGCCCCAATGACATGCGGCATGCATGCGGGGCCCTCATGACATGCGGCATGCAATTGGGGCCCCCAATATATGCGGCATGCATGTGGGGCCCCCATGATATGTGGCATGCATTTGGGGCCCCCGTGACTTGAGGCATGCATGTGGGGCCCCCATGACATGCACCATGCATGTGGGGCCCCTATGACATGCTGCATGCATTTGGGGCCCCATGACTTGAGGCATGCATTTGGGGCCCCCATGACATGCGGCATGCATGTAGGGCCCCCATGAAATGTGCCATGCATGTGGGGCCCCTATGACATGCGGCATGCATTTGTGGGCCCCAAGACATGTGGCATGCACATGGGGCCCCAATGACATGCGGCATGCATGCGGGGCCCTCATGACATGCGGCATGCAATTGAGGCCCCTATGACATGCTGCATGCATTTGGGGCCCCCATGACTTGAGGCATGCATTTGGGGCCCCCATGACATGCGGCATGCATGTAGGGCCCCCATGAAATGCGCCATGCATGTGGGGCTCCTACGGCATGCGGCATGCATTTGTGGGCCCCAAGACATGTGGCATGCACATGGGGCACCCATGAAATGCGGCATTTATTTCGGGCCCCCATGACATGTGGAATGCCTGCGGGGCCCCCGTGACATGCGGCATGCACGTTGGGCACCCATGACATGTGACATGCATTTATGGCCTCATGACATGCGGCATGCATTTGGGCCCTCATGAAATGTGCCATGCAGGTGGGGCCCCATGGCATGCGCCAAGCATGTGGGGCCCAAATGCTTGCCGCATGTCATGGAGGCCTCCATGACATGCGGCTTGCATGTGGGTCCCCCTTGACATGCGACATTCATTTGGGGCCCCCATGACATGTGGCATGCATGTGGAGCTCCCATGACATGCGGCATGCATTTGGGGCCCCCATGACATGTGGTATGCACGTGGGGCCCCTATGACATGCCGCATGCATTTGGGGCCCCCATGACATGCTCCATGCATGTGGGGCACCTATGACATGCGGCATGCATTCGTGGCCCCCGTAACATGAGGCATGCACGTGGGGCCCCCATGACATGCGGCAAGCACGTTGGGCCCCAATGACATGCAGCATGCACGTGGGACCCCCATGACATGCGGAATGCACGTGAGGCCCCCATGACATGCAGAATGCCTGCGGGGCCCCAATGACATGCAGCATGCATGCGGGGCCCTCATGACATGCGGCATGCATTTGAGGCTCCCAATATATGTGGCATGCACGTGGGGCCCCCATGATATGTGGCATGCATTTGGGGCCCCCATGACTTGAGGCATGCATGTGGGGCCCCCATGACATGCACCATGCATGTGGGGCCCCTATGACATGCTGCATGCATTTGGGGCCCCCATGACTTGAGGCATGCATTTGGGGCCCCCATGACATGCGGCATGCATGTAGGGCCCCCATGAAATGCGCCATGCATGTGGGACCCCCATGACATGCGGCATGCATTTGAATCCCTCATTACATGCGGCATGCACGTGGGGCCCCCATGACATGCGGCATGCATTTGGGGCCCCCATGTCATGCGGAATGCACTTGGGGCCCCTATGACATGCGACATGAATTTGGGAGCCCCATTACATGCGGCATGCACGTGGAGCCCCCATGACATGCGTCATGCATTTGGGCCCCCATGACATGCGGCATGCAATTGGGGCCTGCATAACATGCTGCATGCATTTGGGGTACCTGAGACATGCGGCATGCAAGTTGGGGCCCCCAATACATGCGGCATGCACGTGAGGCCTCCATGACATGCGGCATGCACGTGAGGCCCCCATGACATGCGGAATGCCTGCGGGGCCCCATGATATGCGGCATGCATTTGGGGCCCCCATGACATGCAGCATGCATGTGTGACCCCCATGACATGCGGCATGCATTTGAATCCCCCATTACATGCGGCATGCAGGTGGTTCCCCCATGACATGCGGCATGCAGGTGGTTCCCCCATGACATGCTGCATGCATTTGGGGCCCCCAATACATGCGGCATGCACGTTGGGCCCCCATGACATGCTGCATGCATTTGGGGCCCCCATGATATGGGGCACGCACTTGGGGCCCCCATGCCATGCGGCATGCATGTGGGACCCCTATGACATGCTGCATGCATTTGGGGCCCCTATGACATGCGGCATGCATTTGGGGCCCCCATGATATGCGGCATGCATTTGGGGCCCCCATGACATGCGCATGCATGTGGGACCCCCATGAAATGCGCCATGCATGTGGGACCCCTATGACATGCGGCATGCATTTGTGGGCCCCAAGACATGCTGCATGCATTTGGGGGGCCCCATGACATGCGGCATGCATTTGGGGCCCCCATGACATGCGGCATGCATTTGGGGCCCCATGACATGCAGCATGCACGTGGGCCCCCCAGTACATGCGGCATGCATTTGGGGCCCCCATGACATGTGGTATGCACGTGGGGCCCCTATGACATGCCGCATGCATTTATGCCCCATGCATTTATGGCCCCCATGACATGCGGCATGCACGTGGGGCCCCCTTGACATGCGACATTCATTTGGCGCCCCCATGACATGTGGCATGCATGGGGGCTCCCATTACATGCGGCATGCATGTGGGGTCTCCATGACATGCGGTATGAATGTGGGGCACCCATGACATGCGGCATGCATGCAGGGCCCTCATGATATGCGGCATGAATTTGGGGCCCCAATACATGCGGCATGCACTTTGGGCCCCCTTGACATGCGACATTCATGTGGGGCTCCCATGACATGCGGCATGCATTTATGGCCCCCATGACATGCGGCAAGCTTTTGGGCCCCATGACATGCGGCATGCATGTGGGGCCCCCATGACATGCGACATGCATTTATGGCCTCATGACATGCGGCATGCATTTGGGCCCTCATGAAATGCGCCATGCATGTGGGGCCCCTATGACATGCGGCATGCATGCGGCGCCCTCATGACATGCGGCATGCATTTTGGGCCCCCACGACATGCTCGTGGGGCCCCCATGACATGCGGCATTTAAATGGGGCCCCCATGACATGCGGCATGCATTTGGGGCCCCCATGACATGCAGCATGCACGTGGGGCCCTCATGACATGCGGCATGCATTTGGGGATCCCATGACATGCGGCATGCATTTGGGTCCCCCATGAAATGTGTCATGCATGTGGGGCCCCCAGGACATGCGGCATGCATTTGGTTCCCCCATGACATGTGGCATGCACGTGGAGCCCCCATGACATGCATCATGCATTTGGGCCCCCATGACATGCGGCATGCATTTGGGGCCTGCATAACATGCTGCATGCATTTGGGGTACCTGAGACATGCGTCATGCAGTTGGGGCCCCCATTACATGCGGCATGCATGTGAGGCCCCCATGACATGCGGCATGCACGTGAGGCCCCCATGACATGCGGAATGCCTGCGGGGCCCCCAATACATGTGGCATGCACGTTGGGCCCCCATGACATGCGGCATGCATGTGGGACCCCTATGACATGCGACATGTATTTGAGGGCACCAAGACATGCTGCATGCACGTGGGGCCCCCCAGTACATGCGGCATGCATTTGGGGCCCCCATGACATGTGGTATGCACGTGGGGCCCCCTTGACATGCGACATTCATTTGGGGCCCCCATGACATGTGGCATGCATGGGGGCTCCCATTACATGCGGCATGCATTTTGGGGCCTCCATGACATGCGCCATGCATGTGGGGCCCCTATGACATGCGGCATGCATTTGGGGCCCCCATGAAATGCGCCATGCATGTGGGACCCCCATGAAATGCGCCATGCATGTGGGACCCCTATGACATGTGGCATGCATTTGTGGGCCCCAAGACATGCTGCATGCATTTGGGGGGCCCCATGACATGCGGCATGCATTTGGGGCCCCCGTGACATGCGGCATGCATTTGGGGCCCCCATGACATGCGGCATGCACGTGGGGCCCCCTTGACCTGCGACATTCATTTGGGGCCCCCATGACATGTGGCATGCATGTGGGGCTCCCATGACATGCGGCATGCATTTATGGCCCTCATGACATGCGGCAAGCATTTGGCCCCCCATGACATGCGGCATGCATGTGGGGACCCCAAATGCATGCCGCATGTCATGGGGGCCTCCATGACATGCGGCATGCACGTGGGGCCCCCTTGACATGCGACATTCATTTGGGGCCCCCATGACATGTGGCATGCATGTGGGGCCCCCATGACATGCGGCATGCATTTGGGGCCCTCATGACATGTGGTATGCACGTGGGGCCCCTATGACATGCGGCATGCATTCTTGGCCCCCGTAACATGAGGCATGCACGTGGGGCCCCCATGACAAGCGGCAAGCACTTGAGGCCCCAATGACATGAAGCATGCACGTGGGACCCCCATGACATGCGGAATGCACGTGAGGCCCCCATGACATGCGGAATGTCTTCGGAGCCCCAATGACATGCGGCATGCATGCGGGGTCCTCATGACATGCGGCATGCAATTGAGGCCCCGAATATATGCGGCATGCATGTGGGGCCCCCATGATATGTGGCATGCATTTGGGGCCCCCGTGACTTGAGGCATGCATGTGGGGCCCCCATGACATGCACCATGCATGTGGGGCCCCTATGACAGGCTGCATGCATTTGGGGCCCCATGACTTGAGGCATGCATTTGGGGCACCCATGACATGCGGCATGCATGTAGGGCCCCCATGAAATGCGCCATGCATGTGGGGCCCCTATGATATGCGGCATGCATTTGTGGGCCCCAAGACATGTGGCATGCACATGGGGCCCCCATGAAATGCTGCATTTATTTGGGGCCCCATGACATGTGGAATGCCTGCGGGGCCCCCGTGACATGCGGCATGCACGTGGGGCCCCCACGAAATGCGGCATTTATTTGGGGCCCCCATGACATGTGGAATGCCTGCGGGCCCCCGTGACATGAGGCATGCACTTTGGGCACCCATGACATGCGACATGCATTTATGGCCTCTTGACATGCGGCATGCATTTGGGCCCTCATGAAATGCGCCATGCACGTGGGGCCCCCATGACATGCGGCATGCATTTGGGGGCCCCATGACATTTGGCATGCATGTGGGGCTCCCATGACATGCGGCATGCATTTATGGCCCTCATGACATGCGGCAAGCATTTGGGCCCCCATGACATGCGGCATGCATGTGGGGCCCCCAAATGCATGCCGCATGTCATGGGGGCCTCCATGACATGCGGCATGCATGTGGGTCCCCATGACATGCGTCATGCACGTGGGGCCCCCTTGACATGCGACATTCATTTGGGGCCCCCATGACATGTGGCATGCATGTGGGGACCCCATGACATGCGGCATGCATTTGGGGCCCCCATGACATGTGGTATGAACGTGGGGCCCCTATGACATGCCGCATGCATTTGGGGCCCCCATGACATGCGGCATGCATTTGGATCCCTCATTCCATGCTGCATACAAGTGGGGCCCCCATGACATGCGGCATGCATGTGGACCCCATGACATGCGGCATGCATGTGGACCCCATGACATGCGCCATGCATGTGGTGCCCCTATGACATGCGGCATGCACGTGGGACCACCATGACATTCGGCATGTATGTGGGGCCCCTATGACATGCGGCATGCACGTGGGACCCCCATGACATTTGGCATGCATTTGGGGCCCCCATGACATGCGGAATGCCTGCGGGGCCCCATGACATGCGGCATGCATGCGGTGCCCTCATGATATGCGGCATGAATTTGGGGCCCCCAATATATGCAGCATGCACGTGGGGCCCCCAAGATATGCGCCGTGCATGTGGGGCCCCTATGACATTCGGCATGCATTCTTGGGCCCCAAGACATGTGGCATGCATTTGGGGGCCCCATTACATGCGGCATGCATGTGGAGCACCCATGACATGCGGCATGCATTTGGGGCACCCATGACATACGGCATGCATGTGGGGCCCCCATGACATGCGGCATGCATTTGGGCCCCCATGACATGCGGCATGCATTTGGGGCCTGCATAATATGCTGCATGCATTTGGGGTACCTGAGACATGCGGAATGCACGTGGGGCCCCCATAAAATGCTGCATGCATTTGGGATGCCCGAGACATGCGGCATGCACCTGGGGCCCCCATTTGGGGCCCCCATGACATGCGGCATGCATGTGGGACCCCCATGAGATGCAGCATGCATTTGGATCCCTCATTACATGCTGCATGCAAGTGGGACCCCCCATGACATGCGGCATGCATGTGGGACCCCCATGACATGCTGCATGCATTTGTGGCCCCCATGATATGCGGCACGCCTTTGGGGCCCCCATGACATGAGGCATGCATGTGGGGCCCCCATGAAATGAGCCATGCATGTGGGGCCCCTATGACATTCGGCATGCATTTGTGGGCCCCAAGTCATGCTGCATGCATTTGGGGCCCCCATGACATGCGGCATGCATTTTAGGCCCCCATAACATGCGGCATGCATGCGTTGCCCTCATGACATGCGGTATGCATTTGGGGCCCCCAATACATGCGGCATGCACGTGGGGCCGCCATTATATGCGGCATGCATTTGGAGCCCCCATGAGTTGAGGCATGCATTTTGGGCCCCCATGACATGCGGCAAGCACGTGGGGCCCCAATGACATGAAGCATGCACGTGGGGCCCCCATGACATGCGGCAAGCACGTGGGGCCCCAATGACATGAAGCATGCACATGAGGCCCCCATGACATGCGGAATGCCTGTGGGGCCCCAATGACATGCGGCATGCATGCGGGGCCCTCATGACATGCGGCATGCATTTGGGGCCCCCAATATATGCGGCATGCACGTGGGGCCCCCATGATATGTGGCATGCATTTGGGGCCCCCATGACTTGAGGCATGCATTTGGGGCCCCCATGACATGCGGCATGCTTGTAGGGCCCCCATGAAATGCGCCATGCATGTGGGGCCCCTATGCCATGCGGCATGCATTTGTGGGCCCCAAGACATGTGGCATGCACGTGGGGCCCCCATGACATGCTAAATGCATTTGTGGCCGCCATGATATGTGGCACGCATTTGGGCCCCCATGACATGCGGCATGCACGTGGGGCCCCCATTACATGCGGCGTGCATTTGGGGCCCCCATGACATGCGGCATGCATTTGGGGCCCCCATGACATGCGGCATACATTTGGGGCACCATGACATGCGCCATGCATGTGGGGCCCCTATTACATGCGGCATGCAATTGGGGCCCCATGACATGCGGCATGCACGTGGGGCCCCCATGAAATGCGGCATGCACGTGGGGCCCGGATGAAATGCGGAATGCCTGCGGGGCCCCCATGACATGCGGCATGCATGCGGTGCCCTCATGACATGCGGCATGCATTTGGGGCCCCAATACATGCGGCATGCACGTGGGCCCCCATGATATGCGGCATGCATTTGGGCCCCCCATGACTTAAGGCATGCATTTGGGGCCCCCATGAAATGCGCCATGCATGTGGGACCCCTATGAAATGCCGCATGCATTTGTGGGCCCCAAGACATGCGGCATGCATGTGGGGCCCTCATGACATGCGGCATGAATTTGGGGCCCCAATACATGCGGCATGCACGTGGGGCCCCGATGACATGCGGCATGCATGTGGGGCACCCATGACATGCGCCATGCACGTGGGGCCCCTATGACATGTGGCATGCATTTGGGGGCCCCATTACATGCGGCATGCATTTGGATCCCTCATTCCATGCTGCATGCAAGAGGGGCCCCCATGACATGCGGCATGCATGTGGACCCCCATGACATGTGCCATGCATGTGGTGCCCCCATAAAATGCTGCATGCATTTGGAATGCCCGAGACATGCGGCATGCACGTGGGGCCCCTATGACATGCCGCATGCATTTGGGGCCCCCATGACATGCGGCATGCATTTGGATCCCTCATTCCATGCTGCATGCAAGAGGGGCCCCCATGACATGCGGCATGCATGTGGACCCCCATGTCATGTGCCATGCCTGCGGGGCCCCCATGACATGCGGCATGACATGATGCATGCAAGTGGGGCCCCCATGACATGCGGCATGCATGTGGACCCCCATGACATGCGCCATGCATGTGGTGCCCCTATGACAAGCGGCATGCACGTGGGACCCCCATGACATTCGGCATGTATGTGGGGCCCCTATGACATGCGGCATGCACGTGGGGCCCCTATGACATGCCGCATGCATTTGGGGCCCCCATGACATGCGGCATGCATGTGGGACCCCCATGACATGCGTTATGCATTTGGATCCCCCATTACATGCTGCATGCAAGTGGGGCCCCCATGACATGCCGCATACATTTGTGGCACCGTGACATGAGGCATGCACGTGGGGCCCCCATGACATGCGACAAGCACGTGGGGCCCCAATGACATGCAGCATGTACGTTGGGCACCCATGACATGCGGCATGCATTTATGGCCCCCATGACATGCGGCATGCATTTGGGGCCCCCATGACTTGAGGCAAGCATGTGGGGCCCCCATGACATGCACCAAGCATGTGGGGCCCCTATGACATGCGGCATGCATTTGTGGGCCCCAAGACATGCTGCATGCATTTGGGGGGCCCCATGACACGCGGCATGCACGTGGGGCCCCCATGATATGCGACATGCATTTGGGGCCCCCATGATTGAGGCATGCATTTTGGGCCCCCATGACATGCGGCATGCACATGGGGCCCCCAAGACATGCGGCATGCACGTGGGGCCCCCATTAAATGCGGCATGCATTTAGGGCCCCCATGACATGCCGCATGCATTTGGGGCCTGCATAACATGCTGCATGCATTTGGGGTACCTGAGACATGCGTCATGCAGTTGGGGCCCCCATGACATGCGGCATGCACGTGAGGCCCCCATGACATGCGGAATGCCTGCGGGGCCCCCATGATATGCGGCATGCATTTGGGGCCCCCATGACATGAGGCATGCATGTGGGACCCTCATGACATGTGGCATGCAGGTGGTTCCCCCATGACATGCGGCATGCAGGTGGGACCCCTATGACATGCGGCATGCATTTGAGGGCACCAAGACATGCTGCATGCATTTGGGGGGCCCCATGACATGCGGCATACACGTGGGGCCCCCATGAAATGCGGCATGCATTTGGGGGCCCCATGACATGTGGAATGCCTGCGGGGCCCCCATGACATGCAGTATGCACGTGGGACCCCTATGACATGTGGCATGCATTTGTGGGCCCCAAGACATGCTGCATGCATTTGGCGGCCCCATGACATGCGGCATGCATTTGCGTCCCCCATGAAATGCGGCATGCACGTGGGGCCCCCTGTACATGCGGCATGCATTTGGGGCCCCCATGACATGCGGCATGCACGTGGGGCCCCCTTGACATGCGACATTCATTTGGGGCCCCCATGACATGTGGCATGCATGGGGGCTCCGATTACATGCGGCATGCAGTTGGGGCCTCCATGACATGCGGTATGAATGTGGGGCCCCCATGACATGCGCCATGCATGTGGGGCCCCTATGACATGCGGCATGCATTTGGGGCCCCCATGAAATGCGCCATGCATGTGGGACCCCCATGAAATGTGAAAAGGAATGTGGGACCCCTATGACATGCGGCATGCATTTGTGGGCCCCAAGACATGCTGCATGCATTTGGGGGGCCCCATGACATGCGGCATGCATTTGGGGCCCCCATGACATGCGGCATGCATTTGGGACCCCCATGACATGCGGCATGCATGTAGGGCCCCCATGAAATGCGCCATGCATGTGGGACCCCTATGACATGCGGCATGCATTTGTGGCCCCCAATACATGCGGCATGCACGTGGGGCCCCCATGATATGCGGCATGCATTTGGGGCCCCATGACTTGAGGCATGCATTTTGGGCCCCCATGACATGCGGCATGCACATGGGGCCCCCATGACATGCGGCATGCACGTGGGGCCCCCATTACATGCGGCATGCATTTAGGGCCCCCATGACATTCGACATGCATTTGGGGCCCCCATGACATGCGGTATGCATGTGGGACACCATGACATGCGCCATGCATGTGGGGCCCCTATGACATGCGGTTTGCAATTGGGGCCCCGATGACATGCGGCATGCACGTGGGGCCCCCATGACATGCTGCATGCATTTGGTGTACCCGAGACATGCGGCATGCACGTGGGGCCCCTATGACATGCCGCATGCATTTGGGGCCCCCATTACATGCGACATGCACATGGGGCCCCCATGACATGCGGCATACGCTTGGGGCCCCAATGACATGCGGCATGACTTTGGATCCCCCTTGACATGTGGCATGCACGTGGGGCCTCCATGACATGAGTCATGCATTTGGGGCACCATTACTTGCTGCATGCATTTGGGGCCCCCCATAACATGCGGCATGCATTTGGGCCCCCATGAAATGCGGCAAGCATGTGGGGCCCCCATGACATGTGGCATGCACGTGGGGCCTCCATGACATGAGTCATGCATTTGGGGCCCCCATGACTTGAGGCATGCATGTGGGGCCCCCATGACATGCACCATGCATGTGGGGCCCCTATGACATGCTGCATGCATTTGGGGCCCCTATGACATGTTGCATGCATTTGGGGCCCCCATGACTTGAGGCATGCATTTGGGGCCCCCATGACATGCGGAATGCATGTAGGGACCCCAAGAAATGTGCCATGCATGTGGTGCCCCTATGACATGCGGCATGCATTTGTGGGCCCCAAGACATGTGGCATGCACGTGGTGCCCCCATGACATGCTGCATGCATTTGTGGCCCCCATGATATGCGGCATGCATTTGGGGCCCCCATGACATGCGGCATGCATGTGGGGCCCCCATGAAATAAGCCATGCATGTGGGGCCCCTATGACATGCGGCATGCATTTGTGGGCCCCAAGACATGCTGCATGCATTTGGGGGGCCCAATCACATGCGGCATGCACGTGGGCCCCCATGATATGCGACATGCATTTGGGGCCCCCATGATTGAGGCATGCATTTTGGGCCCCCATGACATGCGGCATGCACATGGGGCCCCCAAGACATGCGGCATGCACGTGGGGCCCCCATGACATGCGGCATGCATTTGGGGCCCCCATGACATGCTGCATGCATGTGGGGCACCATGACATGCGCCATGCATGTGGGGCCCCTATGACATGCGGCATGCAATTGGGGCCCCGATGACATGCGGCATGCATGTGGGGCACCCATGACATGCGCCATGTACGTGGTGCCCCTATGACATGCGGCATGCACGTGGGGCCCCCATGACATGCGGCATGCATTTGGGGCCCCCATGACATGCTGCATGCATGTGGGGCACCATAACTTGGGGCAAGCATGTGGGGCCCCCATGACATGCACCATGCATGTGGGGCCCCTATGACATGCTGCATGCATTTGGGGCCCCCAATACATGCGGCATGCACGTCGGGCCCCCATGATATGCGGCATGCATTTGGGGCCCCATGACTTGAGGCATGCATTTTGTGCCCCCATGACATGCGGCATGCACATGGGCCCCCCATGAAATGCAGCATGCATGTGGGGCCCCCATGACATGTGGCATGCATGTGGGGCCCCATGATATGCGGCATGCAGTTGGGGCCCCCAATACATGCGGCATGCACGTTGGGCACCCATGACATGCGGCATGCATTTATGGCCCCCATGACATGCGGCATGCATTTGGGCCCCCATGACATGCGGCATGCATGTGGGGCCCCCGTGACATGTGGCATGCATTTGCGGGCCCCATGACATGTGTTATGCACGTGGGGCCCCTATGACATGCCGCATGCATTTGGGGCCCCCATGACATGCGGCATGCATGTGGGACTCCCATGACATGCGTTATGCATTTGGATCCCCCATTACATGCTGCATGCAAGTGGGGCCCCCATGACATGCCGCATACATTTGTGGCACCGTGACATGAGGCATGCACGTGTGGCCCCCATGACATGCGACAAGCACGTGGGGCCCCAATGACATGCAGCATGTACGTTGGGCACCCATGACATGCGGCATGCATTTATGGCCCCCATGACTTGCGGCATGCATTTGGGGCCCCCATGACTTGAGGCAAGCATGTGGGGCCCCCATGACATGCACCATGCATGTGGGGCCCCTATGACATGCTGCATGCATTTGGGGCCCCCATGACTTGAGGCATGCATTTGGGGCCCCCATGACTTGAGGCATGCATTTGGGGCCCCCATGACATGCGGCATGCATGTAGGGCCCCCAAGAAATGTGCCATGCATGTGGTGCCCCTATGACATGCGGCATGCATTTGTGGGCCCCAAGACATGCGGCATGCACGTGGGGCCCCCATGATATGCGACATGCATTTGGGGCCCCCATGATTGAGGCATGCATTTTGGGCCCCCATGACATGCGGCATGCACATGGGGCCCCCAAGACATGTGGCATGCACGTGGGGCCCCCATTAAATGCGGCATGCATTTAGGGCCCCCATTACATGCGGCATGCATTTGGGGCCCCCGTGACATGCTGCATGCATGTGGGGCACGATGACATGCACCATGCATGTGGGGCCCCTATGACATGCGGCATGCAATTGGGGCCCCGATGACATGCGGCATGCATGTGGGGCACCCATGACATGCGCCATGTACGTGGTGCCCCTATGACATGCGGCATGCACGTGGGCCCCCAATGACATGAAGCATGCACGTGGGGCCCCCATGACATGCGGCATGCATGTAGGGCCCCCATGAAATGTGCCATGCATGTTTGGCACCTATGACATGCGGCATGTATTTGTAGGCCCCAAGACATGTGGCATGCACGTGGGGCCCCCATGACATGCAGCATACATTTGGGGCCCCCGTGACATGCGGCATGCATGTGGGGCCCCCATGACATGCAGCATGCATTTGAATCCCCCATTACATGACGGATGCACGTGGGGCCCCCATTACATGCGGCATGCATTTGGGGCCCCCATGACATGCGGAATGCCTGCAGGGCCCCCATGACATGCGGCATGCATGCGGGGCCCTCATGACATGCGGCATGAATTTGAGGCCCCCATGACATGTGGCATGCATTTGGGTCCCCATGACATGTGGCATGCATTGTGGGCCCCCATGACATGCGGCATGAATGTGGGTCCCATGACATGCGGCATGCATTTGGGCCCCATGACATGCGGCATGCATTTGGGGCCTGCATAACATGCTGCATGCATTTGGGGTACCTGAGACATGCGGCATGCCTTTTGGGCCCCCATGACATGCGGCATGCATTTGGGGGCCCCATGACATGCGGCATGCACGTGGGGACCTCATGACATGCAGCATGCATTTGGGGCCACTATGACATGCGGCATGCATTTGGGGCCCCCATTACATGCGGCATGCACGTGGGGCCCCCATGACATGCGGCATGCATTTGGGGGCCCCATGACATGCGGAATGCCTGTGGGGCCCCCATGACATGCGGCATGAATTTGGGACCCCAATACATGCGGCATGCACGTTGGGCCCCATGACATGTGGCATGCATTTGGGTCCCCATGACATGCGGCATGCATGTGGGGCCCCCATGACATGTGGCATGCATTTGCGGGCCCCATGACATGTGTTATGCACGTGGGGCCCCTATGACATGCGTTATGCATTTGGATCCCCCATTACATGCTGCATGCAAGTGGGGCCCCCATGACATGCCACATACATTTGTGGCACCGTGACATGAGGCATGCACGCGGGGCCCCCATGACATGCAACAAGCACGTGGGGCCCCAATGACATGCAGCATGTACGTTGGGCACCCATGACATGCGGCATGCATTTATGGCCCCCATGACATGCGGCATGCATTTGGGGCCCCCATGACTTGAGGCAAGCATGTGGGGCCCCCATGACATGCACCATGCATGTGGGGCCCCTATGACATGCTGCATGCATTTGGGGCCCCCAAGACTTGAGGCATGCATTTGGGGCCCCCATGACATGCGGCATGCATGTAGGGCCCCCATGAAATGTTCCATGCATGTGGGACCCCTATGACATGTGGCATGCATTTGTGGGCCATAAGACATGCTGCATGCATTTGGGGGGCCCCATGACATGCAGCATGCACGTGGGGCCCCCATGAAATGTGGCATGCATTTGGGGCCCCCATGACATGCGGCATGCATTTAGGGCCCCCATGACATGCGGCATGCATGCGGCGCCCTCATGAAATGCGGCATGCATTTGGGGCCCCCAATACATGAGGCATGCACGTGGGGCCCCCATGATATGCGGCATGCTTTTGGGGCCCCATGAGTTGAGGCATGCATTTTGGGCCCCCATGACATGCGGCATGCACATGGGGCCCCCATGACATGCGGCATGCACGTGGGGCCCCCATTACATGTGGCATGCATTTAGGGCCCCCATGACATGCGACATGCATTTGGGGCCCCCATGACATGCGGCATGCATGTGGGACACCATGACATGCGCCATGCATGTGGGGCCCCTATGACATGCGGCTTGCAATTGGGGCCCCGATGACATGCGGCATGCACGTTTGGCCCCCATGACATGCTGCATGCATTTGGTGTGCCCGAGACATGTGGCATGCACGTGGGGCCCCTATGACATGCCGCATGCATTTGGGGCCCCCATTACATGCGGCATGCACATGGGGCCCCCATGACATGCGGCATACGCTTGTGGCCCCAATGACATGCGGCATGAGTTTGGATCCCCCATGACATGTGGCATGCACGTGGGGCCTCCATGACATGAGTCATGCATTTGGGGCCGCCATGACATGCTGCATGCATTTGGGGCCCCCATAACATGCGGCATGCATTTGGGCCCCCCATGAAATGAGGCATGCATGAGGGGCCCCCATGACATGTGGCATGCATGTGGGGCCCCATGATATGCGGCATGCAGTTGGGGCCCCCAATACATGCGGCATGCACGTTGGGCACCCATGACATGCGGCATGCATTTATGGCCCCCATGACATGTGGCATGCATGTGGGCACCCATGACATGCGGCATGCACGTGGGGCCGCAATGACATGAAGCATGCATGTAGGGCCCCCATGAAATGTGCCATGCATCTTTGGCACCTATGACATGCGGCATGCATTTGTAGGCCCCAACACATGTGGCATGCACGTGGGGCCCCTATGACATGCGGCATGCATTTGTGGGCCCCAAGACATGCTGCATGCATGTGGGGCCTCTATAACATGCGGCATGCTTGTGGGGCCCCTATGACATGCGGCATGCATTTGGGGGGACCCATGACATGCGCAATGCATGTGGGGCCCCTATGACATGCGGCATGCAATTGGGGCCCCGATGACAAGCGGCATGCATGTGGGGCACCCATGACATGCGCCATGTACGTTGGGCCCCTATGACATGCGGCATGCATGCGGGGCCCCCATGACATGCTCCATGCATGTTGGGCCCCTATGACATGCGGCATGCATTTGGGGGGCCCCATGACATGCGGCATGCACGTGGGGCCCCCATGACATGACAAATACATTTGTGGCCCCCGTGACATGAGGCATGCACGTGGGGCCCCCATGACATGCAGCATGTACGTTGGGCACCCATGACATGCGGCATGCATTTATGGCCCCCATGACATGCGGCATGCATTTGGGCCCCCATGACATGCGGGAAGCACGTGGGGCCCCCATTACATGCGGCATGCATTTGGGGCCCCCATGACATGCGGCATGCATTTGGGGCCCCCATGACATGCGGCATACATGTGGGGCACCATGACATGCGCCATGCATGTGGGGCCCCTATTACATGCGGCATGCAATTGGGGCCCCATGACATGCGGCATGCACGTGGGGCCCCCATGAAATGCGGCATGCATTTGGGGCCCCCATGACATGCGGCATGCATTTAGGGCCCCCATGACATGCGGCATGCATGCGGCACCCTCATGACATGCGGCATGCATTTGGGGGCCCAAATACATGCGGCATGCACGTCGGGACCCCATGATATGCGGCATGCATTTGGGGCCCCATGACTTGAGGCATGCATTTTGGGCCCCCATGACATGCGGCATGCACATGGGGCCCCCATGACATGCGGCATATGCTTGTGGCCCCAATGACATGCGGCATGAGTTTGGATCCCCCATGACATGTGGCATGCACGTGGGGCCCCATGACATGAGTCATGCATTTGGGGCCGCCATGAAATGCGGCATGCATGTGGGGCCCCCATGACATGTGGCATGCATGTGGGGCCCCATGATATGCGGCATGCAGTTGGGGCCCCCAATACACGCGGCATGCACGTTGGGCACCCATGACATGCGGCATGCATTTATGGCCCCCATGACATGCGGTATGCATTTGGGCCCCCATGACATGCGGCATGCATGTGGGGCCCCATGACATGTGGCATGCATTTGCGGGCCCCATGACATGTGTTATGCATTTGGATCCCCCATTACATGCTGCATGCAAGTGGGGCCCCCATGAAATGCGGCATACATTTGTGGCACCGTGACATGAGGCATGCACGTGGGGCCCCCATGACACATGACATGCGACAAGCACGTGGGGCCCCAATGACATGCAGCATGTACGTTGGGCCCCCATGAAATGCGCCATGCATGTGGGACCCGTATGACATGCGGCATGCATTTGTGGGCCCCAAGACATGTGGCATGCATGTGCCCCATGACATGCTGCATGCATTTGTGGCCCCCATGATATGCGGCACGCATTTGGGGCCCCCATGACATGAGGCATGCATGTGGGGCCCCCATGAAATGAGCCATGCATGTGGGGCCCCAATGACATGCGGCATGCATTTGTGGGCCCTAAGACATGCTGCATGCATTTGGGGGGCCCCATGACATGCAGCATGCACGTGGGGCCCCCATGAAATGCGGCATGCATTTGGGGCCAACATGACATGCGGCATGCATTTGGGGCCCCCAATACATGCGGCATGCATGTGGGGCCCCATGATATGCGGCATGCATTTGGGGCCCCATGACTTGAGGCATGCATTTTGGGGCCCCATGACATGCGGCATGCACATGGGGCCCCCATGATATGCGGCATGCACGTGGGGCCCCAATTACATGCGGCATGCATTTAGGGCCCCCATGACATGCGGCATGCATGTGGGACACCATGACATGCGCCATGCATGTGGGGCCCCTATGACATGCGGTTTGCAATTGGGGCCCCGATGACATGCGGCATGCACGTGGGGCCCCCATGACATGCTGCATGCATTTGGTGTGCCCGAGACATGCGGCATGCACGTGGGGCCCCTATGACATGCCGCATGCATTTGGGGCCCCCATTACATGCGGCATGCACATGGGGCCCCCATGACATGCGGCATACGCTTGGGGCCCCAATGACATGCGGCATGAGTTTGGATCCCCCATGACATGTGGCATGCACGTGGGGCCTCCATGACATGAGTCATGCATTTGGGGCCGCCATGACATGCTGCATGCATTTGGGGGCCCCATAACATGCAGCATGCATTTGGGCCCCCCATGAAATGCGGCATGCATGTGGGGCCCCCATGACATGTGGCATGCATGTGGGGCCCCATGATATGTGGCATGCAGTTGGGGCCCCCAATACATGCGGCATGCACGTTGGGCACCCATGACATGCGGCATGCATTTATGGCCCCCATGACATGCGGCATGCATTTGGGCCCCCATGACATGCGGCATGCATGTGAGACCCCCATGACATGCGACATGCAATTGGATCCCCCATTACATGCTGCATGCAAGTGGGGCCCCCATGACATGCGGCACGCATGTGGGCCCCCATGACATGCGCCATGCATGTGGGGCCCCTATGACATGCGGCATGCATGTGGGACCCCCTTGACATGCGGCATGCACGTGGGGCCCCCATGTCATGCGGCATGTATTTGGGGCCCCCATGACTTGAGGCATGCATGTGGGGCCCCCATGACATGCACCATGCATGTGGGGCCCCTATGACATGCTGCATGCATTTGGGGCCCCTATGACATGCTGCATGCATTTGGGGCCCCCATGACTTGAGGCATGCATTTGGGGCCCCCATGACATGCGGCATGCATGTAGGGCCCCCAAGAAATGTGCCATGCATGTGGTGCCCCTATGACATGCGGCATGCATTTGTGGGCCCCAAGACATGTGGCATGCACGTGGGGCCCCCATGACATGCTGCATGCATTTGTGGCCCCCATGATATGCGGCCCCCATTTGGGGCCCCCATGACATGCGGCATGCATGTGGGGCCCCCATGAAATAAGCCATGCATGTGGGGCCCCTATGACATGCGGCATGCATTTGTGGGCCCCAAGACATGCTGCATGCATTTGGGGGGCCCCATGACATGCGGCATGCACGTGGGGCCCCCATGATATGCGACATGCATTTGGGGCCCCCATGATTGAGGCATGCATTTTGGGCCCCCATGACATGCGGCATGCACATGGGGCCCCCAATACATGCGGCATGCACGTGGGGCCCCCATTAAATGCGGCATGCATTTAGGGCCCCCATGACATGCCGCATGCATTTGGGGCCTGCATAACATGCTGCATGCATTTGGGGTACCTGAAACATGCGTCATGCAGTTGGGGCCCCCATGACATGCGGCATGCACGTGAGGCCCCCATGACATGCGGAATGCCTGCGGGGCCCCCATGATATGCGGCATGCATTTGGGGCCCCATGACATGAGGCATGCATGTGGGACCCTCATGACATGTGGCATGCATTTGAATCCCCCATTACATGCGGCATGCAGGTGGTTCCCCCATGACATGCGGCATGCAGGTGGGAGCCCTATGACATGCGGCATGCATTTGAGGGCACCAAGACATGCTGCATGCATTTGGGGGGCCCCATGACATGCGGCATACACGTGGGGCCCCCATGAAATGCTGCATGCATTTTGGGCCCCCATGACATGCGGAATGCCTGCGGGGCCCCCATGACATGCAGTATGCACGTGGGACCCCTATGACATGTGGCATGCATTTGTGGGCCCCAAGACATGCTGCATGCATTTGGCGGCCCCATGACATGCGGCATGCATTTGCGTCCCCCATGAAATGCGGCATGCACGTGGGGCCCCCTGTACATGCGGCATGCATTTGGGGCCCCAATGACATGCGGAATGCACGTGGGGCCCCCTTGACATGCGACATTCATTTGGGGCCCCCATGACATGTGGCATGCATGGGGGCTCCCATTACATGCGGCATGCAGTTGGGGCCTCCATGACATGCGGTATGAATGTGGGGGCCCCATGACATGCGTCATGCATGTGGGGCCCCTATGACATGCGGCATGCATTCGTGGCCCCAGTAACATGAGGCATGCACGTGGGGCCCCCATGACAAGCGTCAAGCACGTGGGGCCCCAATGACATGAAGCATGCACGTGGGACCCCCATGACATGCGGAATGCACGTGAGGCCCCCATGACATGCGGAATGCCTACGGGGCCCCAATGACATGCGGCATGCATGTGGGGCCCTCATGACATGCGGCATGCAATTGGGGCCCCCAATATATGCGGCATGCATGTGGGGCCCCCATGATATGTGGCATGCATTTGGGGCCCCCGTGACTTGAGGCATGCATGTGGGGCCCCCATGACATGCACCATGCATGTGGGGCCCCTATGACATGCTGCATGCATTTGGGGCCCCATGACTTGAGGCATGCATTTGGGGCCCCCATGACATGCGGCATGCATGTAGGGCCCCCATGAAATGTGCCATGCATGTGGGGCCCCTATGACATGCGGCATGCATTTGTGGGCCCCAAGACATGTGGCATGCACATGGGGCCCCAATGACATGCGGCATGCATGCGGGGCCCTCATGACATGCGGCATGCAATTGAGGCCCCTATGACATGCTGCATGCATTTGGGGCCCCCATGACTTGAGGCATGCATTTGGGGCCCCCATGACATGCGGCATGCATGTAGGGCCCCCATGAAATGCGCCATGCATGTGGGGCTCCTACGGCATGCGGCATGCATTTGTGGGCCCCAAGACATGTGGCATGCACATGGGGCACCCATGAAATGCGGCATTTATTTCGGGCCCCCATGACATGTGGAATGCCTGCGGGGCCCCCGTGACATGCGGCATGCACGTTGGGCACCCATGACATGTGACATGCATTTATGGCCTCATGACATGCGGCATGCATTTGGGCCCTCATGAAATGTGCCATGCAGGTGGGGCCCCATGGCATGCGCCAAGCATGTGGGGCCCAAATGCTTGCCGCATGTCATGGAGGCCTCCATGACATGCGGCTTGCATGTGGGTCCCCCTTGACATGCGACATTCATTTGGGGCCCCCATGACATGTGGCATGCATGTGGAGCTCCCATGACATGCGGCATGCATTTGGGGCCCCCATGACATGTGGTATGCACGTGGGGCCCCTATGACATGCCGCATGCATTTGGGGCCCCCATGACATGCTCCATGCATGTGGGGCACCTATGACATGCGGCATGCATTCGTGGCCCCCGTAACATGAGGCATGCACGTGGGGCCCCCATGACATGCGGCAAGCACGTTGGGCCCCAATGACATGCAGCATGCACGTGGGACCCCCATGACATGCGGAATGCACGTGAGGCCCCCATGACATGCAGAATGCCTGCGGGGCCCCAATGACATGCAGCATGCATGCGGGGCCCTCATGACATGCGGCATGCATTTGAGGCTCCCAATATATGTGGCATGCACGTGGGGCCCCCATGATATGTGGCATGCATTTGGGGCCCCCATGACTTGAGGCATGCATGTGGGGCCCCCATGACATGCACCATGCATGTGGGGCCCCTATGACATGCTGCATGCATTTGGGGCCCCCATGACTTGAGGCATGCATTTGGGGCCCCCATGACATGCGGCATGCATGTAGGGCCCCCATGAAATGCGCCATGCATGTGGGACCCCCATGACATGCGGCATGCATTTGAATCCCTCATTACATGCGGCATGCACGTGGGGCCCCCATGACATGCGGCATGCATTTGGGGCCCCCATGTCATGCGGAATGCACTTGGGGCCCCTATGACATGCGACATGAATTTGGGAGCCCCATTACATGCGGCATGCACGTGGAGCCCCCATGACATGCGTCATGCATTTGGGCCCCCATGACATGCGGCATGCAATTGGGGCCTGCATAACATGCTGCATGCATTTGGGGTACCTGAGACATGCGACATGCAAGTTGGGGCCCCCAATACATGCGGCATGCACGTGAGGCCTCCATGACATGCGGCATGCACGTGAGGCCCCCATGACATGCGGAATGCCTGCGGGGCCCCATGATATGCGGCATGCATTTGGGGCCCCCATGACATGCAGCATGCATGTGTGACCCCCATGACATGCGGCATGCATTTGAATCCCCCATTACATGCGGCATGCAGGTGGTTCCCCCATGACATGCGGCATGCAGGTGGTTCCCCCATGACATGCTGCATGCATTTGGGGCCCCCAATACATGCGGCATGCACGTTGGGCCCCCATGACATGCTGCATGCATTTGGGGCCCCCATGATATGGGGCACGCACTTGGGGCCCCCATGCCATGCGGCATGCATGTGGGACCCCTATGACATGCTGCATGCATTTGGGGCCCCTATGACATGCGGCATGCATTTGGGGCCCCCATGATATGCGGCATGCATTTGGGGCCCCCATGACATGCGCATGCATGTGGGACCCCCATGAAATGCGCCATGCATGTGGGACCCCTATGACATGCGGCATGCATTTGTGGGCCCCAAGACATGCTGCATGCATTTGGGGGGCCCCATGACATGCGGCATGCATTTGGGGCCCCCATGACATGCGGCATGCATTTGGGGCCCCATGACATGCAGCATGCACGTGGGCCCCCCAGTACATGCGGCATGCATTTGGGGCCCCCATGACATGTGGTATGCACGTGGGGCCCCTATGACATGCCGCATGCATTTATGCCCCATGCATTTATGGCCCCCATGACATGCGGCATGCACGTGGGGCCCCCTTGACATGCGACATTCATTTGGCGCCCCCATGACATGTGGCATGCATGGGGGCTCCCATTACATGCGGCATGCATGTGGGGTCTCCATGACATGCGGTATGAATGTGGGGCACCCATGACATGCGGCATGCATGCAGGGCCCTCATGATATGCGGCATGAATTTGGGGCCCCAATACATGCGGCATGCACTTTGGGCACCCTTGACATGCGACATTCATGTGGGGCTCCCATGACATGCGGCATGCATTTATGGCCCCCATGACATGCGGCAAGCTTTTGGGCCCCATGACATGCGGCATGCATGCGGGGCCCCCATGACATGCGACATGCATTTATGGCCTCATGACATGCGGCATGCATTTGGGCCCTCATGAAATGCGCCATGCATGTGGGGCCCCTATGACATGCGGCATGCATGCGGCGCCCTCATGACATGCGGCATGCATTTTGGGCCCCCACGACATGCTCGTGGGGCCCCCATGACATGCGGCATTTAAATGGGGCCCCCATGACATGCGGCATGCATTTGGGGCCCCCATGACATGCAGCATGCACGTGGGGCCCTCATGACATGCGGCATGCATTTGGGGATCCCATGACATGCGGCATGCATTTGGGTCCCCCATGAAATGTGTCATGCATGTGGGGCCCCCAGGACATGCGGCATGCATTTGGTTCCCCCATGACATGTGGTATGCATGTGGGACCCCCATGACATGCGTCATGCATTTGGATCCCCCATTACATGCTGCATGCAAGTGGTGCCCCCATGACATGCGGCATGCATGTGGGGCCCCCATGACATGCGGTATGCACGTGGGACCCCCATGACATGCGTCATGCATTTGGATCCCCATTACATGCTGCATGCAAGTGGGGCCCCCATGGCATGCGGCATGCATTTGGGGCCCCCATGAAATGCGCCATGCATGTGGGGCCCCTATGACATGCGGCATGCATTTGTGGGCCCCATGTCATGCGGAATGCACGTGGGGCCCCTATGACATGCGACATGAATTTGGGAGCCCCATTACATGCGGCATGCACGTGGAGCCCCCATGACATGCATCATGCATTTGGGCCCCCATGACATGCGGCATGCATTTGGGGCCTGCATAACATGCTGCATGCATTTGGGGTACCTGAGACATGCGTCATGCAGTTGGGGCCCCCATTACATGCGGCATGCATGTGAGGCCCCCATGACATGCGGCATGCACGTGAGGCCCCCATGACATGCGGAATGCCTGCGGGGCCCCCAATACATGTGGCATGCACGTTGGGCCCCCATGACATGCGGCATGCATGTGGGACCACTATGACATGCGACATGTATTTGAGGGCACCAAGACATGCTGCATGCACGTGGGGCCCCCCATTACATGCGGCATGCATTTTGGGGCCTCCATGACATGCGCCATGCATGTGGGGCCCCTATGACATGCGGCATGCATTTGGGGCCCCCATGAAATGCGCCATGCATGTGGGACCCCCATGAAATGCGCCATGCATGTGGGACCCCTATGACATGTGGCATGCATTTGTGGGCCCCAAGACATGCTGCATGCATTTGGGGGGCCCCATGACATGCGGCATGCATTTGGGGCCCCCATGACATGCGGCATGCATTTGGGGCCCCCATGACATGCGGCATGCACGTGGGGCCCCCTTGACATGCGACATTCATTTGGGGCCCCCATGACATGTGGCATGCATGTGGGGCTCCCATGACATGCGGCATGCATTTATGGCCCTCATGACATGCGGCAAGCATTTGGCCCCCCATGACATGCGGCATGCATGTGGGGACCCCAAATGCATGCCGCATGTCATGGGGGCCTCCATGACATGCGGCATGCATGTGGGTCCCCATGACATGCGTCATGCACGTGGGGCCCCCTTGACATGCGACATTCATTTGGGGCCCCCATGACATGTGGCATGCATGTGGGGCCCCCATGACATGCGGCATGCATTTGGGGCCCTCATGACATGTGGTATGCACGTGGGGCCCCTATGACATGCGGCATGCATTCGTGGCCCCCGTAACATGAGGCATGCACGTGGGGCCCCCATGACAAGCGGCAAGCACTTGAGGCCCCAATGACATGAAGCATGCACGTGGGACCCCCATGACATGCGGAATGCACGTGAGGCCCCCATGACATGCGGAATGTCTACGGAGCCCCAATGACATGCGGCATGCATGCGGGGTCCTCATGACATGCGGCATGCAATTGAGGCCCCGAAAATATGCGGCATGCATGTGGGGCCCCCATGATATGTGGCATGCATTTGGGGCCCCCGTGACTTGAGGCATGCATGTGGGGCCCCCATGACATGCACCATGCATGTGGGGCCCCTATGACATGCTGCATGCATTTGGGGCCCCATGACTTGAGGCATGCATTTGGGGCCCCCATGACATGCGGCATGCATGTAGGGCCCCCATGAAATGCGCCATGCATGTGGGGCCCCTATGATATGCGGCATGCATTTGTGGGCCCCAAGACATGTGGCATGCACATGGGGCCCCCATGAA
Source organism: Phyllobates terribilis (assembly GCF_046119375.1). Classification (NCBI taxonomy): domain Eukaryota; kingdom Metazoa; phylum Chordata; class Amphibia; order Anura; family Dendrobatidae; genus Phyllobates; species Phyllobates terribilis. Next base: position 333,284,017 of record NW_027362764.1, on the reverse strand, counting down.
ATGCTGCATTTATTTGGGGCCCCATGACATGTGGAATGCCTGCGGGGCCCCCGTGACATGCGGCATGCACGTGGGGCCCCCACAAAATGCGGCATTTATTTGGGGCCCCCATGACATGTGGAATGCCTGCGGGCCCCCGTGACATGAGGCATGCACTTTGGGCACCCATGACATGCGACATGCATTTATGGCCTCTTGACATGCGGCATGCATTTGGGCCCTCATGAAATGCGCCATGCACGTGGGGCCCCCATGACATGCGGCATGCATTTGGGGGCCCCATGACATTTGGCATGCATGTGGGGCTCCCATGACATGCGGCATGCATTTATGGCCCTCATGACATGCGGCAAGCATTTGGGCCCCCATGACATGCGGCATGCATGTGGGGCCCCCAAATGCATGCCGCATGTCATGGGGGCCTCCATGACATGCGGCATGCATGTGGGTCCCCATGACATGCGTCATGCACGTGGGGCCCCCTTGACATGCGACATTCATTTGGGGCCCCCATGACATGTGGCATGCATGTGGGGACCCCATGACATGCGGCATGAATTTGGGGCCCCCATGACATGTGGTATGAACGTGGGGCCCCTATGACATGCCGCATGCATTTGGGGCCCCCATGACATGCGGCATGCATTTGGATCCCTCATTCCATGCTGCATGCAAGTGGGGCCCCCATGACATGCGGCATGCATGTGGACCCCATGACATGCGCCATGCATGTGGTGCCCCTATGACATGCGGCATGCACGTGGGACCCCCATGACATTCGGCATGTATGTGGGGCCCCTATGACATGCGGCATGCACGTGGGACCCCCATGACATTTGGCATGCATTTGGGGCCCCCGTGACATGCGGAATGCCTGCGGGGCCCCATGACATGCGGCATGCATGCGGTGCCCTCATGATATGCGGCATGAATTTGGGGCCCCCAATATATGCAGCATGCACCTGGGGCCCCCATTTGGGGCCCCCATGACATGCGGCATGCACGTGGGGCCGCCATTATATGCGGCATGCATTTGGAGCCCCCATGAGTTGAGGCATGCATTTTGGGCCCCCATGACATGCGCAATGCATGTGGGGCCCCTATGACATGCGGCATGCAATTGGGGACCCGATGACAAGCGGCATGCATGTGGGGGGCCCCATGACATGCGGCATGCACGTGGGGCCCCCATGACATGCGGCAAGCACGTGGGGCCCCATTGACATGCAGCATGTACGTTGGGCACCCATGACATGCGGCATGCATTTATGGCCCCCATGACATGCGGCATGCATTTGGGCCCCCATGACATGCGGCAAGCACGTGGGGCCCCAATGACATGAAGCATGCACGTGGGGCCCCCATGACATGCGGCAAGCACGTGGGGCCCCAATGACATGAAGCATGCACGTGAGGCCCCCATGACATGCGGAATGCCTGTGGGGCCCCAAAGACATGCGGCATGCATGCGGGGCCCTCATGACATGCGGCATGCATTTGGGGCCCCCAATATATGCGGCATGCACGTGGGGCCCCCATGATATGTGGCATGCATTTGGGGCCCCCATGACTTGAGGCATGCATTTGGGGCCCCCATGACATGCGGCATGCTTGTAGGGCCCCCATGAAATGCGCCATGCATGTGGGGCCCCTATGCCATGCGGCATGCATTTGTGGGCCCCAAGACATGTGGCATGCACGTGGGGCCCCCATGACATGCTAAATGCATTTGTGGCCGCCATGATATGTGGCACGCATTTGGGCCCCCATGACATGCGGCAAGCACGTGGGGCCCCAATGACATGCAGCATGCACGTGGGGCCCCCATGACATGCGGAATGCATGTGAGGCCCCCATGAAATGTGGCATGAATTTGGGGCCCCCATGACATGCGGAATGCCTGCGGGGCCCCCATGACATGCGGCATGCATTTGGGGCCCCCATGACATGCGGCATACATTTGGGGCACCATGACATGCGCCATGCATGTGGGGCCCCTATTACATGCGGCATGCAATTGGGGCCCCATGACATGCGGCATGCACGTGGGGCCCCCATGAAATGCGGCATGCACGTGGGGCCCGGATGAAATGCGGAATGCCTGCGGGGCCCCCATGACATGCGGCATGCATGCGGTGCCCTCATGACATGCGGCATGCATTTGGGGCCCCAATACATGCGGCATGCACGTGGGCCCCCATGATATGCGGCATGCATTTGGGCCCCCCATGACTTAAGGCATGCATTTGGGGCCCCCATGAAATGCGCCATGCATGTGGGACCCCTATGAAATGCCGCATGCATTTGTGGGCCCCAAGACATGCGGCATGCATGTGGGGCCCTCATGACATGCGGCATGAATTTGGGGCCCCAATACATGCGGCATGCACGTGGGGCCCCGATGACATGCGGCATGCATGTGGGGCACCCATGACATGCGCCATGCACGTGGGGCCCCTATGACATGTGGCATGCATTTGGGGGCCCCATTACATGCGGCATGCATTTGGATCCCTCATTCCATGCTGCATGCAAGAGGGGCCCCCATGACATGCGGCATGCATGTGGACCCCCATGACATGCGCCATGCATGTGGTGCCCCCATAAAATGCTGCATGCATTTGGAATGCCCGAGACATGCGGCATGCACGTGGGGCCCCTATGACATGCCGCATGCATTTGGGGCCCCCATGACATGCGGCATGCATTTGGATCCCTCATTCCATGCTGCATGCAAGAGGGGCCCCCATGACATGCGGCATGCATGTGGACCCCCATGTCATGCACCATGCCTGCGGGGCCCCCATGACATGCGGCATGACATGATGCATGCAAGTGGGGCCCCCATGACATGCGGCATGCATGTGGACCCCCATGACATGCGCCATGCATGTGGTGCCCCTATGACAAGCGGCATGCACGTGGGACCCCCATGACATTCGGCATGTATGTGGGGCAACTATGACATGCGGCATGCACGTGGGGCCCCTATGACATGCCGCATGCATTTGGGGCCCCCATGACATGCGGCATGCATGTGGGACCCCCATGACATGCGTTATGAATTTGGATCCCCCATTACATGCTGCATGCAAGTGGGGCCCCCATGACATGCCGCATACATTTGTGGCACCGTGACATGAGGCATGCACGTGGGGCCCCCATGACATGCGACAAGCACGTGGGGCCCCAATGACATGCAGCATGTACGTTGGGCACCCATGACATGCGGCATGCATTTATGGCCCCCATGACATGCGGCATGCATTTGGGGCCCCCATGACTTGAGGCAAGCATGTGGGGCCCCCATGACATGCACCAAGCATGTGGGGCCCCTATGACATGCGGCATGCATTTGTGGGCCCCAAGACATGCTGCATGCATTTGGGGGGCCCCATGACATGCGGCATGCACGTGGGGCCCCCATGATATGCGACATGCATTTGGGGCCCCCATGATTGAGGCATGCATTTTGGGCCCCCATGACATGCGGCATGCACATGGGGCCCCCAAGACATGCGGCATGCACGTGGGGCCCCCATTAAATGCGGCATGCATTTAGGGCCCCCATGACATGCCGCATGCATTTGGGGCCTGCATAACATGCTGCATGCATTTGGGGTACCTGAGACATGCGTCATGCAGTTGGGGCCCCCATGACATGCGGCATGCACGTGAGGCCCCCATGACATGCGGAATGCCTGCGGGGCCCCCATGATATGCGGCATGCATTTGGGGCCCCCATGACATGAGGCATGCATGTGGGACCCTCATGACATGTGGCATGCATTTGAATCCCCCATTACATGCGGCATGCAGGTGGTTCCCCCATGACATGCGGCATGCAGGTGGGACCCCTATGACATGCGGCATGCATTTGAGGGCACCAAGACATGCTGCATGCATTTGGGGGGCCCCATGACATGCGGCATACACGTGGGGCCCCCATGAAATGCGGCATGCATTTGGGGGCCCCATGACATGTGGAATGCCTGCGGGGCCCCCATGACATGCAGTATGCACGTGGGACCCCTATGACATGTGGCATGCATTTGTGGGCCCCAAGACATGCTGCATGCATTTGGCGGCCCCATGACATGCGGCATGCATTTGCGTCCCCCATGAAATGCGGCATGCACGTGGGGCCCCCTGTACATGCGGCATGCATTTGGGGCCCCCATGACATGCGGCATGCACGTGGGGCCCCCTTGACATGCGACATTCATTTGGGGCCCCCATGACATGTGGCATGCATGGGAGCTCCGATTACATGCGGCATGCAGTTGGGGCCTCCATGACATGCGGTATGAATGTGGGGCCCCCATGACATGCGCCATGCATGTGGGGCCCCTATGACATGCGGCATGCATTTGGGGCCCCCATGAAATGCGCCATGCATGTGGGACCCCCATGAAATGTGAAAAGGAATGTGGGACCCCTATGACATGCGGCATGCATTTGTGGGCCCCAAGACATGCTGCATGCATTTGGGGGGCCCCATGACATGTGGCATGCATTTGGGGCCCCCATGACATGCGGCATGCATTTGGGGCCCCCATGACATGCGGCATGCATGTAGGGCCCCCATGAAATGCGCCATGCATGTGGGACCCCTATGACATGCGGCATGCATTTGTGGCCCCCAATACATGCGGCATGCACGTGGGGCCCCCATGATATGCGGCATGCATTTGGGGCCCCATGACTTGAGGCATGCATTTTGGGCCCCCATGACATGCGGCATGCACATGGGGCCCCCATGACATGCGGCATGCACGTGGGGCCCCCATTACATGCGGCATGCATTTAGGGCCCCCATGACATTCGACATGCATTTGGGGCCCCCATGACATGCGGTATGCATGTGGGACACCATGACATGCGCCATGCATGTGGGGCCCCTATGACATGCGGTTTGCAATTGGGGCCCCGATGACATGCGGCATGCACGTGGGGCCCCCATGACATGCTGCATGCATTTGGTGTACCCGAGACATGCGGCATGTACGTGGGGCCCCTATGACATGCCGCATGCATTTGGGGCCCCCATTACATGCGACATGCACATGGGGCCCCCATGACATGCGGCATACGCTTGGGGCCCCAATGACATGCGGCATGACTTTGGATCCCCCTTGACATGTGGCATGCACGTGGGGCCTCCATGACATGAGTCATGCATTTGGGGCACCATTACATGCTGCATGCATTTGGGGCCCCCATAACATGCGGCATGCATTTGGGCCCCCATGAAATGCGGCAAGCATGTGGGGCCCCCATGACATGTGGCATGCACGTGGGGCCTCCATGACATGAGTCATGCATTTGGGGCCCCCATGACTTGAGGCATGCATGTGGGGCCCCCATGACATGCACCATGCATGTGGGGCCCCTATGACATGCTGCATGCATTTGGGGCCCCTATGACATGTTGCATGCATTTGGGGCCCCCATGACTTGAGGCATGCATTTGGGGCCCCCATGACATGCGGAATGCATGTAGGGACCCCAAGAAATGTGCCATGCATGTGGTGCCCCTATGATATGCGGCATGCATTTGTGGGCCCCAAGACATGTGGCATGCACGTGGTGCCCCATGACATGCTGCATGCATTTGTGGCCCCCATGATATGCGCATGCATTTGGGGCCCCCATGACATGCGGCATGCATGTGGGGCCCCCATGAAATAAGCCATGCATGTGGGGCCCCTATGACATGCGGCATGCATTTGTGGGCCCCAAGACATGCTGCATGCATTTGGGGGGCCCAATCACATGCGGCATGCACGTGGGGCCCCCATGATATGCGACATGCATTTGGGGCCCCCATGATTGAGGCATGCATTTTGGGCCCCCATGACATGCGGCATGCACATGGGGCCCCCAAGACATGCGGCATGCACGTGGGGCCCCCATGACATGCGGCATGCATTTGGGGCCCCCATGACATGCTGCATGCATGTGGGGCACCATGACATGCGCCATGCATGTGGGGCCCCTATGACATGCGGCATGCAATTGGGGCCCCGATGACATGCGGCATGCATGTGGGGCACCCATGACATGCGCCATGTACGTGGTGCCCCTATGACATGCGGCATGCACGTGGGGCCCCCATGACATGCGGCATGCATTTGGGGCCCCCATGACATGCTGCATGCATGTGGGGCACCATGACTTGGGGCAAGCATGTGGGGCCCCCATGACATGCACCATGCATGTGGGGCCCCTATGACATGCTGCATACATTTGGGGCCCCCAATACATGCGTCATGCACGTTGGGCCCCCATGATATGCGGCATGCATTTGGGGCCCCATGACTTGAGGCATGCATTTTGGGCCCCCATGACATGCGGCATGCACATGGGCCCCCCATGAAATGCGGCATGCATGTGGGGCCCCCATGACATGTGGCATGCATGTGGGGCCCCATGATATGCGGCATGCAGTTGGGGCCCCCAATACATGCGGCATGCACGTTGGGCACCCATGACATGCGGCATGCATTTATGGCCCCCATGACATGCGGCATGCATTTGGGCCCCCATGACATGCGGCATGCATGTGGGGCCCCCATGACATGTGGCATGCATTTGCGGGCCCCATGACATGTGTTATGCACGTGGGGCCCCTATGACATGCCGCATGCATTTGGGGCCCCCATGACATGCGGCATGCATGTGGGACTCCCATGACATGCGTTATGCATTTGGATCCCCCATTACATGCTGCATGCAAGTGGGGCCCCCATGACATGCCGCATACATTTGTGGCACCGTGACATGAGGCATGCACGTGTGGCCCCCATGACATGCGACAAGCACGTGGTGCCCCAATGACATGCAGCATGTACGTTGGGCACCCATGACATGCGGCATGCATTTATGGCCCCCATGACTTGCGGCATGCATTTGGGGCCCCCATGACTTGAGGCAAGCATGTGGGGCCCCCATGACATGCACCATGCATGTGGGGCCCCTATGACATGCTGCATGCATTTGGGGCCCCCATGACTTGAGGCATGCATTTGGGGCCCCCATGACTTGAGGCATGCATTTGGGGCCCCCATGACATGCGGCATGCATGTAGGGCCCCCAAGAAATGTGCCATGCATGTGGTGCCCCTATGACATGCGGCATGCATTTGTGGGCCCCAAGACATGCGGCATGCACGTGGGGCCCCCATGATATGCGACATGCATTTGGGGCCCCCATGATTGAGGCATGCATTTTGGGCCCCCATGACATGCGGCATGCACATGGGGCCCCCAAGACATGTGGCATGCACGTGGGGCCCCCATTAAATGCGGCATGCATTTAGGGCCCCCATGACATGCGGCATGCATTTGGGGCCCCCGTGACATGCTGCATGCATGTGGGGCACCATGACATGCACCATGCATGTGGGGCCCCTATGACATGCGGCATGCAATTGGGGCCCCGATGACATGCGGCATGCATGTGGGGCACCCATGACATGCGCCATGTACGTGGTGCCCCTATGACATGCGGCATGCACGTGGGCCCCCAATGACATGAAGCATGCACGTGGGGCCCCCATGACATGCGGCATGCATGTAGGGCCCCCATGAAATGTGCCATGCATGTTTGGCACCTATGACATGCGGCATGTATTTGTAGGCCCCAAGACATGTGGCATGCACGTGGGGCCCCCATGACATGCAGCATACATTTGGGGCCCCCGTGACATGCGGCATGCATGTGGGGCCCCCATGACATGCAGCATGCATTTGAATCCCCCATTACATGACGGATGCACGTGGGGCCCCCATTACATGCGGCATGCATTTGGGGCCCCCATGACATGCAGAATGCCTGCGGGGCCCCCATGACATGCGGCATGCATGCGGGGCCCTCATGACATGCGGCATGAATTTGAGGCCCCCATGACATGTGGCATGCATTTGGGTCCCCATGACATGTGGCATGCATTGGGGGCCCCCATGACATGCGGCATGAATGTGGGTCCCATGACATGCGGCATGCATTTGGGCCCCATGACATGCGGCATGCATTTGGGGCCTGCATAACATGCTGCATGCATTTGGGGTACCTGAGACATGCGGCATGCCTTTTGGGCCCCCATGACATGCGGCATGCATTTGGGGGCCCCATGACATGCGGCATGCACTTAGGGACCTCATGACATGCAGCATGCATTTGGGGCCACTATGACATGCGGCATGCATTTGGGGCCCCCATTACATGCGGCATGCACGTGGGGCCCCCATGACATGCGGCATGCATTTGGGGCCCCCATGACATGCGGAATGCCTGTGGGGCCCCCATGACATGCGGCATGAATTTGGGACCCCAATACATGCGGCATGCACGTTGGGCCCCCATGACATGTGGCATGCATTTGGGTCCCCATGACATGCGGCATGCATGTGGGGCCCCCATGACATGTGGCATGCATTTGCGGGCCCCATGACATGTGTTATGCACGTGGGGCCCCTATGACATGCGTTATGCATTTGGATCCCCCATTACATGCTGCATGCAAGTGGGGCCCCCATGACATGCCACATACATTTGTGGCACCGTGACATGAGGCATGCACGCGGGGCCCCCATGACATGCAACAAGCACGTGGGGCCCCAATGACATGCAGCATGTACGTTGGGCACCCATGACATGCGGCATGCATTTATGGCCCCCATGACATGCGGCATGCATTTGGGGCCCCCATGACTTGAGGCAAGCATGTGGGGCCCCCATGACATGCACCATGCATGTGGGGCCCCTATGACATGCTGCATGCATTTGGGGCCCCCAAGACTTGAGGCATGCATTTGGGGCCCCCATGACATGCGGCATGCATGTAGGGCCCCCATGAAATGTTCCATGCATGTGGGACCCCTATGACATGTGGCATGCATTTGTGGGCCATAAGACATGCTGCATGCATTTGGGGGGCCCCATGACATGCAGCATGCACGTGGGGCCCCCATGAAATGTGGCATGCATTTGGGGCCCCCATGACATGCGGCATGCATTTAGGGCCCCCATGACATGCGGCATGCATGCGGCGCCCTCATGAAATGCGGCATGCATTTGGGGCCCCCAATACATGAGGCATGCACGTGGGGCCCCCATGATATGCGGCATGCTTTTGGGGCCCCATGAGTTGAGGCATGCATTTTGGGCCCCCATGACATGCGGCATGCACATGGGGCCCCCATGACATGCGGCATGCACGTGGGGCCCCCATTACATGTGGCATGCATTTAGGGCCCCCATGACATGCGACATGCATTTGGGGCCCCCATGACATGCGGCATGCATGTGGGACACCATGACATGCGCCATGCATGTGGGGCCCCTATGACATGCGGCTTGCAATTGGGGCCCCGATGACATGCGGCATGCACGTTTGGCCCCCATGACATGCTGCATGCATTTGGTGTGCCCGAGACATGTGGCATGCACGTGGGGCCCCTATGACATGCCGCATGCATTTGGGGCCCCCATTACATGCGGCATGCACATGGGGCCCCCATGACATGCGGCATACGCTTGTGGCCCCAATGACATGCGGCATGAGTTTGGATCCCCCATGACATGTGGCATGCACGTGGGGCCTCCATGACATGAGTCATGCATTTGGGGCCGCCATGACATGCTGCATGCATTTGGGGCCCCCATAACATGCGGCATGCATTTGGGCCCCCCATGAAATGAGGCATGCATGAGGGGCCCCCATGACATGTGGCATGCATGTGGGGCCCCATGATATGCGGCATGCAGTTGGGGCCCCCAATACATGCGGCATGCACGTTGGGCACCCATGACATGCGGCATGCATTTGGGGGGACCCATGACATGCGCAATGCATGTGGGGCCCCTATGACATGCGGCATGCAATTGGGGCCCCGATGACAAGCGGCATGCATGTGGGGCACCCATGGCATGCGCCATGTACGTTGGGCCCCTATGACATGCGGCATGCATGCGGGGCCCCCATGACATGCTCCATGCATGTTGGGCCCCTATGACATGCGGCATGCATTTGGGGGGCCCCATGACATGCGGCATGCACGTGGGGCCCCCATGACATGACAAATACATTTGTGGCCCCCGTGACATGAGGCATGCACGTGGGGCCCCCATGACATGCAGCATGTACGTTGGGCACCCATGACATGCGGCATGCATTTATGGCCCCCATGACATGCGGCATGCATTTGGGCCCCCATGACATGCGGGAAGCACGTGGGGCCCCCATTACATGCGGCATGCATTTGGGGCCCCCATGACATGCGGCATGCATTTGGGGCCCCCATGACATGCGGCATACATGTGGGGCACCATGACATGCGCCATGCATGTGTGGCCCCTATTACATGCGGCATGCAATTGGGGCCCCATGACATGCGGCATGCACGTGGGGCCCCCATGAAATGCGGCATGCAATTGGGGCCCCATGACATGCGGCATGCACGTGGGGCCCCCATGAAATGCGGCATGCATTTGGGGCCCCCATGACATGCGGCATGCATTTAGGGCCCCCATGACATGCGGCATGCATGCGGCACCCTCATGACATGCGGCATGCATTTGGGGGCCCAAATACATGCGGCATGCACGTCGGGCCCCCATGATATGCGGCATGCATTTGGGGCCCCATGACTTGAGGCATGCATTTTGGGCCCCCATGACATGCGGCATGCACATGGGGCCCCCATGACATGCGGCATATGCTTGTGGCCCCAATGACATGCGGCATGAGTTTGGATCCCCCATGACATGTGGCATGCACGTGGGGCCCCATGACATGAGTCATGCATTTGGGGCCGCCATGAAATGCGGCATGCATGTGGGGCCCCCATGACATGTGGCATGCATGTGGGGCCCCATGATATGCGGCATGCAGTTGGGGCCCCCAATACACGCGGCATGCACGTTGGGCACCCATGACATGCGGCATGCATTTATGGCCCCCATGACATGCGGCATGCATTTGGGCCCCCATGACATGCGGCATGCATGTGGGGCCCCATGACATGTGGCATGCATTTGCGGGCCCCATGACATGTGTTATGCATTTGGATCCCCCATTACATGCTGCATGCAAGTGGGGCCCCCATGAAATGCGGCATACATTTGTGGCACCGTGACATGAGGCATGCACGTGGGGCCCCCATGACACATGACATGCGACAAGCACGTGGGGCCCCAATGACATGCAGCATGTACGTTGGGCCCCCATGAAATGCGCCATGCATGTGGGACCCGTATGACATGCGGCATGCATTTGTGGGCCCCAAGACATGTGGCATGCATGTGCCCCATGACATGCTGCATGCATTTGTGGCCCCCATGATATGCGGCACGCATTTGGGGCCCCCATGACATGAGGCATGCATGTGGGGCCCCCATGAAATGAGCCATGCATGTGGGGCCCCAATGACATGCGGCATGCATTTGTGGGCCCTAAGACATGCTGCATGCATTTGGGGGGCCCCATGACATGCAGCATGCACGTGGGGACCCCATGAAATGCGGCATGCATTTGGGGCCAACATGACATGCGGCATGCATTTGGGGCCCCCAATACATGCGGCATGCATGTGGGGCCCCATGATATGCGGCATGCATTTGGGGCCCCATGACTTGAGGCATGCATTTTGGGGCCCCATGACATGCGGCATGCACATGGGGCCCCCATGATATGCGGCATGCACGTGGGGCCCCAATTACATGCGGCATGCATTTAGGGCCCCCATGACATGCGGCATGCATGTGGGACACCATGACATGCGCCATGCATGTGGGGCCCCTATGACATGCGGTTTGCAATTGGGGCCCCGATGACATGCGGCATGCACGTGGGGCCCCCATGACATGCTGCATGCATTTGGTGTGCCCGAGACATGCGGCATGCACGTGGGGCCCCTATGACATGCCGCATGCATTTGGGGCCCCCATTACATGCGGCATGCACATGGGGCCCCCATGACATGCGGCATACGCTTGGGGCCCCAATGACATGCGGCATGAGTTTGGATCCCCCATGACATGTGGCATGCACGTGGGGCCTCCATGACATGAGTCATGCATTTGGGGCCGCCATGACATGCTGCATGCATTTGGGGGCCCCATAACATGCAGCATGCATTTGGGCCCCCCATGAAATGCGGCATGCATGTGGGGCCCCCATGACATGTGGCATGCATGTGGGGCCCCATGATATGTGGCATGCAGTTGGGGCCCCCAATACATGCGGCATGCACGTTGGGCACCCATGACATGCGGCATGCATTTATGGCCCCCATGACATGCGGCATGCATTTGGGCCCCCATGACATGCGGCATGCATGTGAGACCCCCATGACATGCGACATGCAATTGGATCCCCCATTACATGCTGCATGCAAGTGGGGCACCCATGACATGCGGCACGCATGTGGGCCCCCCATGACATGCGCCATGCATGTGGGGCCCCTATGACATGCGGCATGCATGTGGGACCCCCTTGACATGCGGCATGCACGTGGGGCCCCCATGACATGGGGCATGCATGTGGGGCCCCCATGACATGCCACATACATTTGTGGCCCCGTGACATGAGGCATGCACGTGGGGCCCCCATGACATGCGGCAAGCACGTGGGGCCCCAATGACATGCAGCATGTACGTTGGGCACCCATGACATGCGGCATGCATTTATGGCCCCCATGTCATGCGGCATTTATTTGGGGCCCCCATGACATGCGGCATGCATGTGGGGCCCCCATGAAATAAGCCATGCATGTGGGGCCCCTATGACATGCGGCATGCATTTGTGGGCCCCAAGACATGCTGCATGCATTTGGGGGGCCCCATGACATGCGGCATGCACGTGGGGCCCCCATGATATGCGACATGCATTTGGGGCCCCCATGATTGAGGCATGCATTTTGGGCCCCCATGACATGCGGCATGCACATGGGGCCCCCAAGACATGCGGCATGCACGTGGGGCCCCCATTAAATGCGGCATGCATTTAGGGCCCCCATGACATGCCGCATGCATTTGGGGCCTGCATAACATGCTGCATGCATTTGGGGTACCTGAGACATGCGTCATGCAGTTGGGGCCCCCATGACATGCGGCATGCACGTGAGGCCCCCATGACATGCGGAATGCCTGCGGGGCCCCCATGATATGCGGCATGCATTTGGGGCCCCCATGACATGAGGCATGCATGTGGGACCCTCATGACATGTGGCATGCATTTGAATCCCCCATTACATGCGGCATGCAGGTGGTTCCCCCATGACATGCGGCATGCAGGTGGGACCCCTATGACATGCGGCATGCATTTGAGGGCACCAAGACATGCTGCATGCATTTGGGGGGCCCCATGACATGCGGCATACACGTGGGGCCCCCATGAAATGCGGCATGCATTTGGGGGCCCCATGACATGTGGAATGCCTGCGGGGCCCCCATGACATGCAGTATGCACGTGGGACCCCTATGACATGTGGCATGCATTTGTGGGCCCCAAGACATGCTGCATGCATTTGGCGGCCCCATGACATGCGGCATGCATTTGCGTCCCCCATGAAATGCGGCATGCACGTGGGGCCCCCTGTACATGCGGCATGCATTTGGGGCCCCCATGACATGCGGCATGCACGTGGGGCCCCCTTGACATGCGACATTCATTTGGGGCCCCCATGACATGTGGCATGCATGGGGGCTCCGATTACATGCGGCATGCAGTTGGGGCCTCCATGACATGCGGTATGAATGTGGGGCCCCCATGACATGCGCCATGCATGTGGGGCCCCTATGACATGCGGCATGCATTTGGGGCCCCCATGAAATGCGCCATGCATGTGGGACCCCCATGAAATGTGAAAAGGAATGTGGGACCCCTATGACATGCGGCATGCATTTGTGGGCCCCAAGACATGCTGCATGCATTTGGGGGGCCCCATGACATGCGGCATGCATTTGGGGCCCCCATGACATGCGGCATGCATTTGGGGCCCCCATGACATGCGGCATGCACCTGGGGCCCCCTTGACATGCGACATTCATTTGGGGCCCCCATGACATGTGGCATGCATGTGGGGCTCCCATGACATGCGGCATGCATTTATGGCCCTCATGACATGCGGCAAGCATTTGGCCCCCATGACATGCGGCATGCATATGGGTCCCCATGACATGCGTCATGCACGTGGGGCCCCCTTGACATGCGACATTCATTTGGGGCCCCCATGACATGTGGCATGCATGTGGGGCCCCCATGACATGCGGCATGCATTTGGGGCCCCCATGACATGTGGTATGCACGTGGGGCCCCTATGACATGCGGCATGCATTCGTGGCCCCCGTAACATGAGGCATGCACGTGGGGCCCCCATGACAAGCGGCAAGCACGTGGGGCCCCAATGACATGAAGCATGCACGTGGGACCCCCATGACATGCGGAATGCACGTGAGGCCCCCATGACATGCGGAATGCCTACGGGGCCCCAATGACATGCGGCATGCATGCGGGGCCCTCATGACATGCGGCATGCAATTGGGGCCCCCAATATATGCGGCATGCATGTGGGGCCCCCATGATATGTGGCATGCATTTGGGGCCCCCGTGACTTGAGGCATGCATGTGGGGCCCCCATGACATGCACCATGCATGTGGGGCCCCTATGACATGCTGCATGCATTTGGGGCCCCCATGACTTGAGGCATGCATTTGGGGCCCCCATGACATGCGGCATGCATGTAGGGCCCCCATGAAATGCGCCATGCATGTGGGGCTCCTACGGCATGTGGCATGCATTTGTGGGCCCCAAGACATGTGGCATGCACATGGGGCACCCATGAAATGCGGCATTTATTTGGGGCCCCCGTGACATGTGGAATGCCTGCGGGGCCCCCGTGACATGCGGCATGCACGTTGGGCACCCATGACATGTGACATGCATTTATGGCCTCATGACATGCGGCATGCATTTGGGCCCTCATGAAATGTGCCATGCAGGTGGGGCCCCATGGCATGCGCCATGCATGTGGGGCCCAAATGCTTGCCGCATGTCATGGAGGCCTCCATGACATGCGGCTTGCATGTGGGTCCCCCTTGACATGCGACATTCATTTGGGGCCCCCATGACATGTGGCATGCATGTGGAGCTCCCATGACATGCGGCATGCATTTGGGGCCCCCATGACATGTGGTATGCACGTGGGGCCCCTATGACATGCCGCATGCATTTGGGGCCCCCATGACATGCTCCATGCATGTGGGGCACCTATGACATGCGGCATGCATTCGTGGCCCCCGTAACATGAGGCATGCACGTGGGGCCCCCATGACATGCGGCAAGCACCTTGGGCCCCAATGACATGCAGCATGCACGTGGGACCCCCATGACATGCGGAATGCACGTGAGGCCCCCATGACATGCAGAATGCCTGCGGGGCCCCAATGACATGCAGCATGCATGCGGGGCCCTCATGACATGCGGCATGCATTTGAGGCTCCCAATATATGTGGCATGCACGTGGGGCCCCCATGATATGTGGCATGCATTTGGGGCCCCCATGACTTGAGGCATGCATGTGGGGCCCCCATGACATGCACCATGCATGTGGGGCCCCTATGACATGCTGCATGCATTTGGGGCCCCCATGACTTGAGGCATGCATTTGGGGCCCCCATGACATGCGGCATGCATGTAGGGCCCCCATGAAATGCGCCATGCATGTGGGACCCCCATGACATGCGGCATGCATTTGAATCCCCCATTACATGCGGCATGCACGTGGGGCCCCCATGACATGCGGCATGCATTTGGGGCCCCCATGTCATGCGGAATGCACGTGGGGCCCCTATGACATGCGACATGAATTTGGGAGCCCCATTACATGCGGCATGCACGTGGAGCCCCCATGACATGCGTCATGCATTTGGGCCCCCATGACATGCGGCATGCAATTGGGGCCTGCATAACATGCTGCATGCATTTGGGGTACCTGAGACATGCGGCATGCAAGTTGGGGCCCCCAATACATGCGGCATGCACGTGAGGCCCCCATGACATGCGGCATGCACGTGAGGCCCCCATGACATGCGGAATGCCTGCGGGGCCCCATGATATGCGGCATGCATTTGGGGCCCCCATGACATGCAGCATGCATGTGTGACCCCCATGACATGCTGCATGCATTTGGGGCCCCTATGACATGCGGCATGCATTTGGGGCCCCCATGATATGCGGCATGCATTTGGGGCCCCCATGACATGCGCATGCATGTGGGACCCCCATGAAATGCGCCATGCATGTGGGACCCCTATGACATGCGGCATGCATTTGTGGGCCCCAAGACATGCTGCATGCATTTGGGGGGCCCCATGACATGCGGCATGCATTTGGGGCCCCATGACATGCGGCAAGCATTTGGGGCCCCATGACATGCAGCATGCACGTGGGGCCCCCAGTACATGCGGCATGCATTTGGGGCCCCCATGACATGTGGTATGCATGTGGGGCCCCTATGACATGCCGCATGCATTTATGCCCCATGCATTTATGGCCCCCATGACATGCGGCATGCACGTGGGGCCCCCTTGACATGCGACATTCATTTGGCGCCCCCATGACATGTGGCATGCATGGGGGCTCCCATTACATGCGGCATGCATGTGGGGTCTCCATGACATGCGGTATGAATGTGGGGCACCCATGACATGCGGCATGCATGCAGGGCCCTCATGATATGCGGCATGAATTTGGGGCCCCAATACATGCGGCATGCACGTTGGACCCCCTTGACATGCGACATTCATGTGGGGCTCCCATGACATGCGGCATGCATTTATGGCCCCCATGACATGCGGCAAGCTTTTGGGCCCCATGACATGCGGCATGCATGTGGGGCCCCCATGACATGCGACATGCATTTATGGCCTCATGACATGCGGCATGCATTTGGGCCCTCATGAAATGCGCCATGCATGTGGGGCCCCTATGACATGCGGCATGCATGCGGCGCCCTCATGACATGCGGCATGCATTTTGGGCCCCCACGACATGCTCGTGGGGCCCCCATGACATGCGGCATTTAAATGGGGCCCCCATGACATGCGGCATGCATTTGGGGCCCCCATGACATGCAGCATGCACGTGGGGCCCTCATGACATGCGGCATGCATTTGGGGATCCCATTACATGCTGCATGCATTTGGGTCCCCCATGAAATGTGTCATGCATGTGGGGCCCCCAGGACATGCGGCATGCATTTGGTTCCCCCATGACATGTGGTATGCATGTGGGACCCCCATGACATGCGTCATGCATTTGGATCCCCCATTACATGCTGCATGCAAGTGGTGCCCCCATGACATGCGGCATGCATGTGGGGCCCCCATGACATGCGGCATGCACGATTGACCCCCATGACATGCGTCATGCATTTGGATCCCCATTACATGCTGCATGCAAGTGGGGGCCCCATGACATGCGGCATGCATTTGGGGCCCCCATGAAATACGCCATGCATGTGGGGCCCCCATGACATGCGGCATGCATTTGTGGGCCCCATGTCATGCGGAATGCACGTGGGGCCCCTATGACATGCGACATGAATTTGGGAGCCCCATTACATGCGGCATGCACGTGGAGCCCCCATGACATGCATCATGCATTTGGGCCCCCATGACATGCGGCATGCATTTGGGGCCTGCATAACATGCTGCATGCATTCGGGGTACCTGAGACATGCGTCATGCAGTTGGGGCCCCCATTACATGCGGCATGCATGTGAGGCCCCCATGACATGGGGCATGCACGTGAGGCCCCCATGACATGCGGAATGCCTGCGGGGCCCCCAATACATGTAGCATGCACGTTGGGCCCCCATGACATGCGGCATGCATGTGGGACCCCTATGACATGCGACATGTATTTGAGGGCACCAAGACATGCTGCATGCACGTGGGGCCCCCCAGTACATGCGGCATGCATTTGGGGCCCCCATGACATGTGGTATGCACGTGGGGCCCCCTTGACATGCGACATTCATTTGGGGCCCCCATGACATGTGGCATGCATGGGGGCTCCCATTACATGCGGCATGCATTTTGGGGCCTCCATGACATGTGCCATGTATGTGGGGC
The DNA here is from genome assembly GCF_046119375.1 of Phyllobates terribilis. Classification (NCBI taxonomy): domain Eukaryota; kingdom Metazoa; phylum Chordata; class Amphibia; order Anura; family Dendrobatidae; genus Phyllobates; species Phyllobates terribilis. The sequence goes on along the minus strand of NW_027362764.1, from coordinate 333,265,875 downwards.
CCCTATGACATGCGGCATGCATTTGGGGCCCCCATGAAATGCGCCATGCATGTGGGACCCCCATGAAATGCGCCATGCATGTGGGACCCCTATGACATGTGGCATGCATTTGTGGGCCCCAAGACATGCTGCATGCATTTGGGGGGCCCCATGACATGCGGCATGCATTTGGGGCCCCCGTGACATGCGGCATGCATTTGGGGCCCCCATGGCATGCGGCATGCACGTGGGGCCCCCTTGACATGCAACATTCATTTGGGGCCCCCATGACATGTGGCATGCATGTGGGGCTCCCATGACATGCGGCATGCATTTATGGCCCTCATGACATGCGGCAAGCATTTGGCCCCCTATGACATGCGGCATGCATGTGGGGACCCCAAATACATGCCGCATGTCATGGGGGCCTCCATGACATGCGGCATGCATGTGGGTCCCCATGACATGCGTCATGCACGTGGGGCCCCCTTGACATGCGACATTCATTTGGGGCCCCCATGACATGCGTCATGCACATGGGGCCCCCTTGACATGCGACATTCATTTGGGGCCCCCATGACATGCGGCATGCATTTGGGGCCCCCATGACTTGAGGCAAGCATGTGGGGCCCCCATGACATGCACCATGCATGTGGGGCCCCTATGACATGCTGCATGCATTTGGGGCCCCTAAGACTTGAGGCATGCATTTGGGGCCCCCATGACATGCGGCATGCATGTAGGGCCCCCATGAAATGCGCCATGCATGTGGGACCCCTATGACATGCGGCATGCATTTGTGGCCCCCAATAGATGCGGCATGCACGTGGGGCCCCCATGATATCCGGCATGCATTTGGGGCCCCCATGACATGTGGAATGCCTGCGGGCCCCCGTGACATGAGGCATGCACTTTGGGCACCCATGACATGCGACATGCATTTATGGGCTCTTGACATGCGGCATGCATTTGGGCCCTCATGAAATGCGCCATGCACGTGGGGCCCCCATGACATGCGGCATGCATTTGGGGGCCCCATGACATTTGGCATGCATGTGGGGCTCCCATGACATGCGGCATGCATTTATGGCCCTCATGACATGCGGCAAGCATTTGGGCCCCCATGACATGCGGCATGCATGTGGGGCCCCCAAATGCATGCCGCATGTCATGGGGGCCTCCATGACATGCGGCATGCATGTGGGTCCCCATGACATGCGTCATGCACGTGGGGCCCCCTTGACATGCGACATTCATTTGGGGCCCCCATGACATGTGGCATGCATGTGGGGACCCCATGACATGCGGCATGCATTTGGGGCCCCCATGACATGTGGTATGCACGTGGGGCCCCTATGACATGCGGCATGCATTCGTGGCCCCGTAACATGAGGCATGCACGTGGGGCCCCCATGACAAGCGGCAAGCACGTGGGGCCCCAATGACATGAAGCATGTACGTGGGACCCCCATGACATGCGAAATGCACGTGAGGCCCCCATGACATGCGGAATGCCTACGGGGCCCCAATGACATGTGGCATGCATGCGGGGCCCTCATGACATGCGGCATGCAATTGAGGCCCCCAATATATGCGGCATGCATGTGGGGCCCCCATGATATGTGGCATGCATTTGGGGCCCCCATTACTTGAGGCATGCATTTGGGCCCCCATGACATGCGGCATGCATGTAGGGCCCCCATGAAATGCGCCATGCATGTGGGGCCCCTATGACATGCGGCATGCATTTGTGGGCCTCAAGACATGTGGCATGCACATGGGGCCCCCATGAAATGCGGCATTTATTTGGGGCCCCCATGACATGTGTAATGCCTGCGGGGCCCCCGTGACATGCGGCATGCACGTGGGGCCCCCATGAAATGCGGCATTTATTTGGGGCCCCATGACATTTGGAATGCCTGCGGGGCCCCCGTGACATGAGGCATGCACTTTGGGCACCCATGACATGCGACATGCATTTATGGTCTCATGACATGTGGCATGCATTTGGGCCCTCATGAAATGCACCATGCACGTGGGGCCCCCATGACATGCGGCATGCATTTGGGGGCCCCATGACATGCGGTATGCATGTGGGGCTCCCATGACATGCGGCATGCATTTATGGCCCTCATGACATGCGGCAAGCATTTGGGCCCCCATGACATGCGGCATGCATGTGGGGCCCCCATGACATGCTGCATGCATTTGGGGGCCCCATGGCATGGAGCATGCATGTGGGGCCCAAATGCTTGCCGCATGTCATGGGGGCCTCCATGACATGCGGCATGCATGTGGGTCCCCAAGACATGCGTCATGCACGTGGGGCCCCCTTGACATGCGACATTCATTTGGGGCCCCCATGACATGTGGCATGCATGTGGGGCTCCCATGACATGCGGCATGCATTTGGGGCCCCCATGACATGCTCCATGACTGCGGGGCCCCAATGACATGCGGCATGCATGCGGGGCCCTCATGACATGCGGCATGCAATTGAGGCCCCCAATATATGCGGCATGCATGTGGGGCCCCCATGATATGTGGCATGCATTTGGGGCCCCCATGACTTGAGGCATGCATGTGGGGCCCCCATGACATGCACCATGCATGTGGGGCCCCTATGACATGCTGCATGCATTTGGGGCCCCATGACTTGAGGCATGCATTTGGGGCCACCATGACATGCGTCATGTATGTAGGGCCCCCATGAAATGCGCCATGCATGTGGGGCTCCTATGACATGCGGCATGCATTTGTGGGCCCCAAGACATGTGGCATGCACATGGGGCACCCATGAAATGCGGCATTTATTTGGGGCCCCCATGACATGTGGAATGCCTGCGGGGCCCCCGTGACATGCGGCATGCACGTGGGGCCCCCATGAAATGCGGCATTTATTTGGTGCCCCCATGACATGTGGAATGCCTGCGGGGCCCCCGTGACATGAGGCATGCACGTTGGGCACCCATGACATGTGACATGCATTTATGGCCTCATGACATGCGGCATGCATTTGGGCCCTCATGAAATGTGCCATGCAGGTGGGGCCCCCATGACATGCGGCATGCATGTGGGGCCCCCATGACATGCAGCATGCATTTGGGGGCCCATGGCATGCGCCATGCATGTGGGGCCCAAATGCTTGCCGCATGTCATGGGGGCCTCCATGACATGCGGCATGCATGTGGGTCCCCCTTGACATGCGACATTCATTTGGGGCCCCCATGACATGTGGCATGCATGTGGGGCACCTATGATATGCGGCATGCATTCGTGGCCCCCGTAACATGAGGCATGCACGTGGGGCCCCCATGACATGCGGCAAGCACGTTGGGCCCCAATGACATGCAGCATGCACGTGGGACCCCCATGACATGCGGAATGCACGTGAGGCCCCCATGACATGCGGAATGCCTACGGGGCCCCAATGACATGCAGCATGCATGCGGGGCCCTCATGACATGCGGCATGCATTTGAGGCTCCCAATATAAGCGGCATGCACGTGGGGCCCCCATGATATGTGGCATGCATTTGGGGCCCCCATGACTTCAGGCATGCATGTGGGGCCCCCATGACATGCACCATGCATGTTGGGCCACTATGACATGCTGCATGCATTTGGGGCCCCCATGACTTGAGGCATGCATTTGGGGCCCCCATGACATGCGGCATGCATGTAGGGCCCCCATGAAATGCGCCATGCATGTGGGACCCCCATGACATGCGGCATGCATTTGAATCCCCCATTACATGCGGCATGCACGTGGGGCCCCCATGACATGCGGCATGCATTTGGGGCCCCCATGTCATGCGGAATGCACGTGGGGCCCCTATGACATGCGACATGAATTTGGGAGCCCCATTACATGCGGCATGCACGTGGAGCCCCCATGACATGCGTCATGCATTTGGGCCCCCATGACATGCGGCATGCATTTGGGGCCTGCATAACATGCTGCATGCATTTGGGGTACCTGAGACATGCGGCATGCAAGTTGGGGCCCCCAATACATGCGGCATGCACGTGAGGCCCCCATGACATGCGGCATGCACGTGAGGCACCCATGACATGCGGAATGCCTGCGGGGCCCCATGATATGCGGCATGCATTTGGTGCCCCCACTACATGCGGCATGCAGGTGGTTCCCCCATGACATGCGGCATGCACGTGGTTCCCCCATGACATGTGGCAGGCATTTGGGGCCCCGATGACAAGCGGCATGCATGTGGGGCACCCATGACATGCGCCATGTACGTGGGGCCCCTATGACATGCGGCATGCATGCGGGGCCCCCATGACATGCTCCATGCATGTTGGGCCCCTATGACATGCGGCATGCATTTGGGGGGCCCCATGACATGCGGCATGCACGTGGGGCCCCCATGACATGACACATACATTTGTGGCCCCCGTGACATGAGGCATGCACGTGGGGCCCCCATGACATGCAGCATGTACGTTGGGCACCCATGACATGCGGCATGCATTTATGGCCCCCATGACATGCGGCATGCATTTGGGCCCCCATGACATGCGGGAAGCACGTGGGGCCCCCATTACATGCGGCATGCATTTGGGGCCCCATGACATGCGGCATGCATTTGGGGCCCCCATGACATGCGGCATACATGTGGGGCACCATGACATGCGCCATGCATGTGGGGCCCCTATTACATGCGGCATGCAATTGGGGCCCCATGACATGCGGCATGCACGTGGGGCCCCCATGAAATGCGGCATGCATTTGGGGCCCCCATGACATGAGGCATGCATGTGGGGCCCCCATGAAATGAGCCATGCATGTGGGGCCCCAATGACATGCGGCATGCATTTGTGGGCCCTAAGACATGCTGCATGCATTTGGGGGGCCCCATGACATGCAGCATGCACGTGGGGCCCCCATGAAATGCGGCATGCATTTGGGGCCAACATGACATGCGGCATGCATGCGGCGCCCTCATGACATGCGGCATGCATTTGGGGCCCCCAATTCATGCGGCATGCATTTGGGGCCCCATGACTTGAGGCATGCATTTTGGGCAACCATGACATGCGGCATGCACATGGGGCCCCCATGACATGCGGCATGCACGTGGGGCCCCAATTACATGCGGCATGCATTTAGGGCCCCCATGACATTCGACATGCATTTGGGGGCCCCATGACATGCGGCATGCAGGTGGGACACCATGACATGCGCCATGCATGTGGGGCCCCTATGACATGCGGTTTGCAATTGGGGCCCCGATGACATGCGGCATGCACGTGGGGCCCCCATGACATGCTGCATGCATTTGGTGTGCCCGAGACATGCGGCATGCACGTGGGGCCCCTATGACATGCCGCATGCATTTGGGGCCCCCATTACATGCGGCATGCACATGGGGCCCCCATGACATGCGGCATACGCTTGGGGCCCCAATGACATGCGGCATGAGTTTGGATCCCCCATGACATGTGGCATGCACGTGGGGCCTCCATGACATGAGTCATGCATTTGGGGCCGCCATGACATGCTGCATGCATTTGGGGCCCCCATAACATGCAGCATGCATTTGGGCCCCCCATGAAATGCGGCATGCATGTGGGGCCCCCATGACATGTGGCATGCATGTGGGGCCCCATGATATGCGGCATGCAGTTGGGGTCCCAATACATGCAGCATGCACGTTGGGCACCCATGACATGCGGCATGCATTTATGGCCCCCATGACATGCGGCATGCATTTGGGGCCCCCATGACATGCGGCATGCATTTGGGGCCCCCATGACATGCGGCATACATGTGGGGCACCATGACATGCGCCATGCATGTGGGGCCCCTATTACATGCGGCATGCAATTGGGGCCCCATGATATGCGGCATGCACGTGGGGCCCCCATGAAATGCGGCATGCATTTGGGGCCCCCATGACATGCGGCATGCATTTAGGGCCCCCATGACATGCGACATGCATTTGGGGCCCCATGACTTGAGGCATGCATTTGGGCCCCCCATGAAATGCGGCATGCATGTGGGGCCCCCATGACATGTGGCATGCATGTGGGGCCCCATGATATGCGGCTTGCAGTTGGGGCCCCCAATACATGCGGCATGCACGTTGGGCACCCATGACATGCGGCATGCATTTATGGCCCCCATGACATGCGGCATGAATTTGGGCCCCCATGACATGCGGCATGCATGTGGGGCCCCCATGACATGTGGCATGCATTTGCGGGCCCCATGACATGTGTTATGCATTTGGATCCCCCATTACATGCTGCATGCAAGTGGGGCCCCCCTGAAATGTGGCATACATTTGTGGCACCTGACATGAGGCATGCACGTGGGGCCCCCATGACATGCGACAAGCACGTGGGGCCCCAATGACATGCAGCATGTACGTTGGGCCCCCATGAAATGCGCCATGCATGTGGGACCCGTATGACATGTGGCATGCATTTGTGGGCCCCAAGACATGTGGCATGCATGTGCCCCATGACATGCTGCATGCATTTGTGGCCCCCATGATATGCGGCATGCATTTGGGGCCCCCATGACATGAGGCATGCATGTGGGGCCCCCATGAAATGAGCCATGCATGTGGGGCCCCAATGACATGCGGCATGCATTTGTGGGCCCTAAGACATGCCGCATGCATTTGGGGGGCCCCATGACATGCAGCATGCACGTGGGGCCCCCATGAAATGCGGCATGTATTTGGGGCCAACATGACATGCGGCATGCATGCGGCGCCCTCATGACATGCGGCATGCATTTGGGGCCCCCAATTCATGTGGCATGCATGTGGGGCCCCATGATATGCGGCATGCATTTGGGGCCCCATGACTTGAGGCATGCATTTTGGGCCCCCATGACATGCGGCATGCACATGGGGCCCCCATGACATGCGGCATGCACGTGGGGCCCCAATTACATGCGGCATGCATTTAGGGCCCCCATGACATTCGACATGCATTTGGGGCCCCCATGACATGCGGCATGCATGTGGGACACCATGACATGCGCCATGCATGTGGGGCCCCTATGACATGCGGTTTGCAATTGGGGCCCCGATGACATGCGGCATGCACGTGGGGCCCCCTTGACATGCTGCATGCATTTGGTGTGCCCGAGACATGCGGCATGCACGTGGGGCCCCTATGACATGCCGCATGCATTTGGGGCCCCCATTACATGCGGCATGCACATGGGGCCCCCATGACATGCGGCATACGCTTGGGGCCCCAATGACATGCGGCATGAGTTTGGATAACCCATGACATGTGGCATGCACGTGGGGCCTCCATGACATGAGTCATGCATTTGGGGCCGCCATGACATGCTGCATGCATTTGGGGCCCCCATAACATGCAGCATGCATTTGGGCCCCCCATGAAATGCGGCATGCATGTGGGGCCCCCATGACATGTGGCATGCATGTGGGGCCCCATGACATGCGGCATGCAGTTGGGGTCCCCAATACATGCGGCATGCACGTTGGGCACCCATGACATGCGGCATGCATTTATGGCCCCCATGACATGCGGCATGCATTTGGGCCCCCATGACATGCGGCATGCATGTGAGACCCCCATGACATGCGTCATGCAATTGGATCCCCCATTACATGCTGCATGCAAGTGGGGTCCCCATGACATGCGGCACGCATGTGGGCCCCCCATGACATGCGCCATGCATGTGGGGCCCCTATGACATGCGGCATGCATGTGGGACCCCCTTGACATGCGGCATGCACGTGGGGCCCCCATGACATGGGGCATGCATGTGGGGCCCCCATGACATGCCACATACATTTGTGGCCCCCGTGACATGAGGCATGCACGTGGGGCCCCCATGACATGCGGCAAGCACGTGGGGCCCCAATGACATGCAGCATGTACGTTGGGCACCAATGACATGCGGCATGCATTTATGGCCCCCATGTCATGCGGCATGTATTTGGGGCCCCCATGACTTGAGGCATGCATGTGGGGCCCCCATGACATGCACCATGCATGTGGGGCCCCTATGACATGCTGCATGCATTTGGGGCCCCTATGACATGCTGCATGCATTTGGGGCCCCCATGACTTGAGGCATGCATTTGGGGCCCCCATGACATGCGGCATGCATGTAGGGCCCCCAAGAATTGTGCCATGCATGTGGTGCCCCTATGACATGCGGCATACATTTGTGGGCCCCAAGACATGTGGCATGCATGTGGGGCCCCCATGACATGCGGCATGCATTTGGGGGCCCCATGGCATGGAGCATGCATGTGGGGCCCAAATGCTTGCCGCATGTCATGGGGGCCTCCATGACATGCGGCATGCATGTGGGTCCCCAAGACATGCGTCATGCACGTGGGGCCCCCTTGACATGCGACATTCATTTGGGGCCCCCATGACATGTGGCATGCATGTGGGGCTCCCATGACATGCGGCATGCATTTGGGGCCCCCATGACATGCTCCATGACTGCGGGGCCCCAATGACATGCGGCATGCATGCGGGGCCCTCATGACATGCGGCATGCAATTGAGGCCCCCAATATATGCGGCATGCATGTGGGGCCCCCATGATATGTGGCATGCATTTGGGGCCCCCATGACTTGAGGCATGCATGTGGGGCCCCCATGACATGCACCATGCATGTGGGGCCCCTATGACATGCTGCATGCATTTGGGGCCCCATGACTTGAGGCATGCATTTGGGGCCACCATGACATGCGTCATGTATGTAGGGCCCCCATGAAATGCGCCATGCATGTGGGGCTCCTATGACATGCGGCATGCATTTGTGGGCCCCAAGACATGTGGCATGCACATGGGGCACCCATGAAATGCGGCATTAATTTGGGGCCCCCATGACATGTGGAATGCCTGCGGGGCCCCCGTGACATGCGGCATGCACGTGGGGCCCCCATGAAATGCGGCATTTATTTGGTGCCCCCATGACATGTGGAATGCCTGCGGGGCCCCCGTGACATGAGGCATGCACATTGGTCACCCATGACATGTGACATGCATTTATGGCCTCATGACATGCGGCATGCATTTGGGCCCTCATGAAATGTGCCATGCAGGTGGGGCCCCCATGACATGCGGCATGCATGTGGGGCCCCCATGACATGCAGCATGCATTTGGGGGCCCATGGCATGCGCCATGCATGTGGGGCCCAAATGCTTGCCGCATGTCATGGGGGCCTCCATGACATGCGGCATGCATGTGGGTCCCCCTTGACATGCGACATTCATTTGGGGCCCCCATGACATGTGGCATGCATGTGGGGCACCTATGATATGCGGCATGCATTCGTGGCCCCCGTAACATGAGGCATGCACGTGGGGCCCCCATGACATGCGGCATGCACGTGGGACCCCCATGACATGCGGAATGCACGTGAGGCCCCCATGACATGCGGAATGCCTGCGGGGCCCCAATGACATGCAGCATGCATGCGGGGCCCTCATGACATGCGGCATGCATTTGAGGCTCCCAATATTAGCGGCATGCACGTGGGGCCCCCATGATATGTGGCATGCATTTGGGGCCCCCATGACTTGAGGCATGCATGTGGGGCCCCCATGACATGCACCATGCATGTTGGGCCACTATGACATGCTGCATGCATTTGGGGCCCCCATGACTTGAGGCATGCATTTGGGGCCCCCATGACATGCGGCATGCATGTAGGGCCCCCATGAAATGCGCCATGCATGTGGGACCCCCATGACATGCGGCATGCATTTGAATCCCCCATTACATGCGGCATGCACGTGGGGCCCCCATGACATGCGGCATGCATTTGGGGCCCCCATGTCATGCGGAATGCACGTGGGGCCCCTATGACATGCGACATGAATTTGGGAGCCCCATTACATGCGGCATGCACGTGGAGCCCCCATGACATGCGGCATGCATTTGGGCCCCCATGACATGCGGCATGCATTTGGGGCCTGCATAACATGCTGCATGCATTTGGGGTACCTGAGACATGCGGCATGCAAGTTGGGGCCCCCAATACATGCGGCATGCACGTGAGGCCCCCATGACATGCGGCATGCACGTGAGGCACCCATGACATGCGGAATGCCTGCGGGGCCCCCATGATATGCGGCATGCATTTGGTGCCCCCACTACATGCGGCATGCAGGTGGTTCCCCCATGACATGCGGCATGCACGTGGTTCCCCCATGACATGTGGCAGGCATTTGGGGCCCCGATGACAAGCGGCATGCATGTGGGGCACCCATGACATGCGCCATGTACGTGGGGCCCCTATGACATGCGGCATGCATGCGGGGCCCCCATGACATGCTCCATGCATGTTGGGCCCCTATGACATGCGGCATGCATTTGGGGGGCCCCATGACATGCGGCATGCACGTGGGGCCCCCATGACATGACACATACATTTGTGGCCCCCGTGACATGAGGCATGCACGTGGGGCCCCCATGACATGCAGCATGTACGTTGGGCACCCATGACATGCGGCATGCATTTATGGCCCCCATGACATGCGGCATGCATTTGGGCCCCCATGACATGCGGGAAGCACGTGGGGCCCCCATTACATGCGGCATGCATTTGGGGCCCCCATGACATGCGGCATGCATTTGGGGCCCCCATGACATGCGGCATACATGTGGGGCACCATGACATGCGCCATGCATGTGGGGCCCCTATTACATGCGGCATGCAATTGGGGCCCCATGACATGCGGCATGCACGTGGGGCCCCCATGAAATGCGGCATGCATTTGGGGCCCCCATGACATGAGGCATGCATGTGGGGCCCCCATGAAATGAGCCATGCATGTGGGGCCCCAATGACATGCGGCATGCATTTGTGGGCCCTAAGACATGCTGCATGCATTTGGGGGGCCCCATGACATGCAGCATGCACGTGGGGCCCCCATGAAATGCGGCATGCATTTGGGGCCAACATGACATGCGGCATGCATGCGGCGCCCTCATGACATGCGGCATGCATTTGGGGCCCCCAATTCATGCGGCATGCATTTGGGGCCCCATGACTTGAGGCATGCATTTTGGGCCCCCATGACATGCGGCATGCACATGGGGCCCCCATGACATGCGGCATGCACGTGGGGCCCCAATTACATGCGGCATGCATTTAGGGCCCCCATGACATTCGACATGCATTTGGGGGCCCCATGACATGCGGCATGCAGGTGGGACACCATGACATGCGCCATGCATGTGGGGCCCCTATGACATGCGGTTTGTAATTGGGGCCCCGATGACATGCGGCATGCAAGTGGGGCCCCCATGACATGCTGCATGCATTTGGTGTGCCCGAGACATGCGGCATGCACGTGGGGCCCCTATGACATGCCGCATGCATTTGGGGCCCCCATTACATGCGGCATACGCTTGGGGCCCCAATGACATGCGGCATGAGTTTGGATCCCCCATGACATGTGGCATGCACGTGGGGCCTCCATGACATGAGTCATGCATTTGGGGCCGCCATGACATGCTGCATGCATTTGGGGCCCCCATAACATGCAGCATGCATTTGGGCCCCCCATGAAATGCGGCATGCATGTGGGGCCCCCATGACATGTGGCATGCATGTGGGGCCCCATGATATGCGGCATGCAGTTGGGGTCCCAATACATGCAGCATGCACGTTGGGCACCCATGACATGCGGCATGCATTTATGGCCCCCATGACATGAGGCATGCATTTGGGGCCCCCATGACATGCGGCATGCATTTGGGGCCCCCATGACATGCGGCATACATGTGGGGCACCATGACATGCGCCATGCATGTGGGGCCCCTATTACATGCGGCATGCAATTGGGGCCCCATGATATGCGGCATGCACGTGGGGCCCCCATGAAATGCGGCATGCATTTGGGGCCCCCATGACATGCGGCATGCATTTAGGGCCCCCATGACATGCGACATGCATGCGGCGCCCTCATGACATGCGGCATGCATTTGGGGGCCAAATACATGCGGCATGCACGTCGGGCCCCCATGATATGCGGCATGCATTTGGGGCCCCATGACTTGAGGCATGCATTTTGGGCCCCCATGACATGCGGCATGCACATGGGGCCCCCATGACATGCGGCATATGCTTGTGGCCCCAATGACATGCGGCATGAGTTTGGATCCCCCATGACATGTGGCATGCACGTGGGGCCCCATGACATGAGTCATGCATTTGGGGCCGCCATGACATCAGGCATGCATTTGGGCCCCTCATGAAATGCGGCATGCATGTGGGGCCCCCATGACATGTGGCATGCATGTGGGGCCCCATGATATGCGGCTTGCAGTTGGGGCCCCCAATACATGCGGCATGCACGTTGGGCACCCATGACATGCGGCATGCATTTATGGCCCCCATGACATGCGGCATGAATTTGGGCCCCCATGACATGCGGCATGCATGTGGGGCCCCCATGACATGTGGCATGCATTTGCGGGCCCCATGACATGTGTTATGCATTTGGATCCCCCATTACATGCTGCATGCAAGTGGGGCCCCCCTGAAATGTGGCATACATTTGTGGCACCGTGACATGAGGCATTCACGTGGGGCCCCCATGACATGCGACAAGCACGTGGGGCCCCAATGACATGCAGCATGTACGTTGGGCCCCCATGAAATGCGCCATGCATGTGGGACCCGTATGACATGTGGCATGCATTTGTGGGCCCCAAGACATGTGGCATGCATGTGCCCCATGACATGCTGCATGCATTTGTGGCCCCCATGATATGCGGCATGCATTTGGGGCCCCCATGACATGAGGCATGCATGTGGGGCCCCCATGAAATGAGCCATGCATGTGGGGCCCCAATGACATGCGGCATGCATTTGTGGGCCCTAAGACATGCCGCATGCATTTGGGGGGCCCCATGACATGCAGCATGCACGTGGGGCCCCCATGAAATGCGGCATGTATTTGGGGCCAACATGACATGCGGCATGCATGCGGCGCCCTCATGACATGCGGCATGCATTTGGGGCCCCCAATTCATGCGGCATGCATGTGGGGCCCCATGATATGCGGCATGCATTTGGGGCCCCATGACTTGAGGCATGCATTTTGGGCCCCCATGACATGCGGCATGCACATGGGGCCCCCATGACATGCGGCATGCACGTGGGGCCCCAATTACATGCGGCATGCATTTAGGGCCCCCATGACATTCGACATGCATTTGGGGCCCCCATGACATGCGGCATGCATGTGGGACACCATGACATGCGCCATGCATGTGGGGCCCCTATGACATGCGGCTTGCAATTGGGGCCCCGATGACATGCGGCATGCACGTTTGGCCCCCATGACATGCTGCATGCATTTGGTGTGCCCGAGACATGTGGCATGCACGTGGGGCCCCTATGACATGCCGCATGCATTTGGGGCCCCCATTACATGCGGCATGCACATGGGGCCCCCATGACATGCGGCATACGCTTGTGGCCCCAATGACATGCGGCATGAGTTTGGATCCCCCATGACATGTGGCATGCACGTGGGGCCTCCATGACATGAGTCATGCATTTGGGGCCGCCATGACATGCTGCATGCATTTGGGGCCCCCATAACATGCGGCATGCATTTGGGCCCCCCATGAAATGAGGCATGCATGAGGGGCCCCCATGACATGTGGCATGCATGTGGGGCCCCATGATATGCGGCATGCAGTTGGGGCCCCCAATACATGCGGCATGCACGTTGGGCACCCATGACATGCGGCATGCATTTGGGGGGACCCATGACATGCGCAATGCATGTGGGACCCCTATGACATGCGGCATGCAATTGGGGCCCCGATGACAAGCGGCATGCATGTGGGGCACCCATGGCATGCGCCATGTACGTTGGGCCCCTATGACATGCGGCATGCATGCGGGGCCCCCATGACATGCTCCATGCATGTTGGGCCCCTATGACATGCGGCATGCATTTGGGGGGCCCCATGACATGCGGCATGCACGTGGGGCCCCCATGACATGACAAATACATTTGTGGCCCCCGTGACATGAGGCATGCACGTGGGGCCCCCATGACATGCAGCATGTACGTTGGGCACCCATGACATGCGGCATGCATTTATGGCCCCCATGACATGCGGCATGCATTTGGGCCCCCATGACATGCGGGAAGCACGTGGGGCCCCCATTACATGCGGCATGCATTTGGGGCCCCCATGACATGCGGCATGCATTTGGGGCCCCCATGACATGCGGCATACATGTGGGGCACCATGACATGCGCCATGCATGTGGGGCCCCTATTACATGCGGCATGCAATTGGGGCCCCATGACATGCGGCATGCACGTGGGGCCCCCATGAAATGCGGCATGCATTTGGGGCCCCCATGACATGCGGCATGCATTTAGGGCCCCCATGACATGCGGCATGCATGCGGCACCCTCATGACATGCGGCATGCATTTGGGGGCCAAATACATGCGGCATGCACGTCGGGCCCCCATGATATGCGGCATGCATTTGGGGCCCCATGACTTGAGGCATGCATTTTGGGCCCCCATGACATGCGGCATGCACATGGGGCCCCCATGACATGCGGCATATGCTTGTGGCCCCAATGACATGCGGCATGAGTTTGGATCCCCCATGACATGTGGCATGCACGTGGGGCCCCATGACATGAGTCATGCATTTGGGGCCGCCATGAAATGCGGCATGCATGTGGGGCCCCCATGACATGTGGCATGCATGTGGGGCCCCATGATATGCGGCATGCAGTTGGGGCCCCCAATACACGCGGCATGCACGTTGGGCACCCATGACATGCGGCATGCATTTATGGCCCCCATGACATGCGGCATGCATTTGGGCCCCCATGACATGCGGCATGCATGTGGGGCCCCATGACATGTGGCATGCATTTGCGGGCCCCATGACATGTGTTATGCATTTGGATCCCCCATTACATGCTGCATGCAAGTGGGGCCCCCATGAAATGCGGCATACATTTGTGGCACCGTGACATGAGGCATGCACGTGGGGCCCCCATGACACATGACATGCGACAAGCACGTGGGGCCCCAATGACATGCAGCATGTACGTTGGGCCCCCATGAAATGCGCCATGCATGTGGGACCCGTATGACATGCGGCATGCATTTGTGGGCCCCAAGACATGTGGCATGCATGTGCCCCATGACATGCTGCATGCATTTGTGGCCCCCATGATATGCGGCACGCATTTGGGGCCCCCATGACATGAGGCATGCATGTGGGGCCCCCATGAAATGAGCCATGCATGTGGGGCCCCAATGACATGCGGCATGCATTTGTGGGCCCTAAGACATGCTGCATGCATTTGGGGGGCCCCATGACATGCAGCATGCACGTGGGGCCCCCATGAAATGCGGCATGCATTTGGGGCCAACATGACATGCGGCATGCATTCGGGGCCCCCAATACATGCGGCATGCATGTGGGGCCCCATGATATGCGGCATGCATTTGGGGCCCCATGACTTGAGGCATGCATTTTGGGGCCCCATGACATGCGGCATGCACATGGGGCCCCCATGATATGCGGCATGCACGTGGGGCCCCAATTACATGCGGCATGCATTTAGGGCCCCCATGACATGCGGCATGCATGTGGGACACCATGACATGCGCCATGCATGTGGGGCCCCTATGACATGCGGTTTGCAATTGGGGCCCCGATGACATGCGGCATGCACGTGGGGCCCCCATGACATGCTGCATGCATTTGGTGTGCCCGAGACATGCGGCATGCACGTGGGGCCCCTATGACATGCCGCATGCATTTGGGGCCCCCATTACATGCGGCATGCACATGGGGCCCCCATGACATGCGGCATACGCTTGGGGCCCCAATGACATGCGGCATGAGTTTGGATCCCCCATGACATGTGGCATGCACGTGGGGCCTCCATGACATGAGTCATGCATTTGGGGCCGCCATGACATGCTGCATGCATTTGGGGGCCCCATAACATGCAGCATGCATTTGGGCCCCCCATGAAATGCGGCATGCATGTGGGGCCCCCATGACATGTGGCATGCATGTGGGGCCCCATGATATGTGGCATGCAGTTGGGGCCCCCAATACATGCGGCATGCACGTTGGGCACCCATGACATGCGGCATGCATTTATGGCCCCCATGACATGCGGCATGCATTTGGGCCCCCATGACATGCGGCATGCATGTGAGACCCCCATGACATGCGACATGCAATTGGATCCCCCATTACATGCTGCATGCAAGTGGGGCACCCATGACATGCGGCACGCATGTGGGCCCCCCATGACATGCGCCATGCATGTGGGGCCCCTATGACATGCGGCATGCATGTGGGACCCCCTTGACATGCGGCATGCACGTGGGGCCCCCATGACATGGGGCATGCATGTGGGGCCCCCATGACATGCCACATACATTTGTGGCCCCGTGACATGAGGCATGCACGTGGGGCCCCCATGACATGCGGCAAGCACGTGGGGCCCCAATGACATGCAGCATGTACGTTGGGCACCCATGACATGCGGCATGCATTTATGGCCCCCATGTCATGCGGCATTTATTTGGGGCCCCCATGACATGCGGCATGCATGTGGGGCCCCCATGAAATAAGCCATGCATGTGGGGCCCCTATGACATGCGGCATGCATTTGTGGGCCCCAAGACATGCTGCATGCATTTGGGGGGCCCCATGACATGCGGCATGCACGTGGGGCCCCCATGATATGCGACATGCATTTGGGGCCCCCATGATTGAGGCATGCATTTTGGGCCCCCATGACATGCGGCATGCACATGGGGCCCCCAAGACATGCGGCATGCACGTGGGGCCCCCATTAAATGCGGCATGCATTTAGGGCCCCCATGACATGCCGCATGCATTTGGGGCCTGCATAACATGCTGCATGCATTTGGGGTACCTGAGACATGCGTCATGCAGTTGGGGCCCCCATGACATGCGGCATGCACGTGAGGCCCCCATGACATGCGGAATGCCTGCGGGGCCCCCATGATATGCGGCATGCATTTGGGGCCCCCATGACATGAGGCATGCATGTGGGACCCTCATGACATGTGGCATGCATTTGAATCCCCCATTACATGCGGCATGCAGGTGGTTCCCCCATGACATGCGGCATGCAGGTGGGACCCCTATGACATGCGGCATGCATTTGAGGGCACCAAGACATGCTGCATGCATTTGGGGGGCCCCATGACATGCGGCATACACGTGGGGCCCCCATGAAATGCGGCATGCATTTGGGGGCCCCATGACATGTGGAATGCCTGCGGGGCCCCCATGACATGCAGTATGCACGTGGGACCCCTATGACATGTGGCATGCATTTGTGGGCCCCAAGACATGCTGCATGCATTTGGCGGCCCCATGACATGCGGCATGCATTTGCGTCCCCCATGAAATGCGGCATGCACGTGGGGCCCCCTGTACATGCGGCATGCATTTGGGGCCCCCATGACATGCGGCATGCACGTGGGGCCCCCTTGACATGCGACATTCATTTGGGGCCCCCATGACATGTGGCATGCATGGGGGCTCCGATTACATGCGGCATGCAGTTGGGGCCTCCATGACATGCGGTATGAATGTGGGGCCCCCATGACATGCGCCATGCATGTGGGGCCCCTATGACATGCGGCATGCATTTGGGGCCCCCATGAAATGCGCCATGCATGTGGGACCCCCATGAAATGTGAAAAGGAATGTGGGACCCCTATGACATGCGGCATGCATTTGTGGGCCCCAAGACATGCTGCATGCATTTGGGGGGCCCCATGACATGCGGCATGCATTTGGGGCCCCCATGACATGCGGCATGCATTTGGGGCCCCCATGACATGCGGCATGCACCTGGGGCCCCCTTGACATGCGACATTCATTTGGGGCCCCCATGACATGTGGCATGCATGTGGGGCTCCCATGACATGCGGCATGCATTTATGGCCCTCATGACATGCGGCAAGCATTTGGCCCCCCATGACATGCGGCATGCATATGGGTCCCCATGACATGCGTCATGCACGTGGGGCCCCCTTGACATGCGACATTCATTTGGGGCCCCCATGACATGTGGCATGCATGTGGGGCCCCCATGACATGCGGCATGCATTTGGGGCCCCCATGACATGTGGTATGCACGTGGGGCCCCTATGACATGCGGCATGCATTCGTGGCCCCCGTAACATGAGGCATGCACGTGGGGCCCCCATGACAAGCGGCAAGCACGTGGGGCCCCAATGACATGAAGCATGCACGTGGGACCCCCATGACATGCGGAATGCACGTGAGGCCCCCATGACATGCGGAATGCCTACGGGGCCCCAATGACATGCGGCATGCATGCGGGGCCCTCATGACATGCGGCATGCAATTGGGGCCCCCAATATATGCGGCATGCATGTGGGGCCCCCATGATATGTGGCATGCATTTGGGGCCCCCGTGACTTGAGGCATGCATGTGGGGCCCCCATGACATGCACCATGCATGTGGGGCCCCTATGACATGCTGCATGCATTTGGGGCCCCCATGACTTGAGGCATGCATTTGGGGCCCCCATGACATGCGGCATGCATGTAGGGCCCCCATGAAATGCGCCATGCATGTGGGGCTCCTACGGCATGTGGCATGCATTTGTGGGCCCCAAGACATGTGGCATGCACATGGGGCACCCATGAAATGCGGCATTTATTTGGGGCCCCCATGACATGTGGAATGCCTGCGGGGCCCCCGTGACATGCGGCATGCACGTTGGGCACCCATGACATGTGACATGCATTTATGGCCTCATGACATGCGGCATGCATTTGGGCCCTCATGAAATGTGCCATGCAGGTGGGGCCCCATGGCATGCGCCATGCATGTGGGGCCCAAATGCTTGCCGCATGTCATGGAGGCCTCCATGACATGCGGCTTGCATGTGGGTCCCCCTTGACATGCGACATTCATTTGGGGCCCCCATGACATGTGGCATGCATGTGGAGCTCCCATGACATGCGGCATGCATTTGGGGCCCCCATGACATGTGGTATGCACGTGGGGCCCCTATGACATGCCGCATGCATTTGGGGCCCCCATGACATGCTCCATGCATGTGGGGCACCTATGACATGCGGCATGCATTCGTGGCCCCCGTAACATGAGGCATGCACGTGGGGCCCCCATGACATGCGGCAAGCACGTTGGGCCCCAATGACATGCAGCATGCACGTGGGACCCCCATGACATGCGGAATGCACGTGAGGCCCCCATGACATGCAGAATGCCTGCGGGGCCCCAATGACATGCAGCATGCATGCGGGGCCCTCATGACATGCGGCATGCATTTGAGGCTCCCAATATATGTGGCATGCACGTGGGGCCCCCATGATATGTGGCATGCATTTGGGGCCCCCATGACTTGAGGCATGCATGTGGGGCCCCCATGACATGCACCATGCATGTGGGGCCCCTATGACATGCTGCATGCATTTGGGGCCCCCATGACTTGAGGCATGCATTTGGGGCCCCCATGACATGCGGCATGCATGTAGGGCCCCCATGAAATGCGCCATGCATGTGGGACCCCCATGACATGCGGCATGCATTTGAATCCCCCATTACATGCGGCATGCACGTGGGGCCCCCATGACATGCGGCATGCATTTGGGGCCCCCATGTCATGCGGAATGCACGTGGGGCCCCTATGACATGCGACATGAATTTGGGAGCCCCATTACATGCGGCATGCACGTGGAGCCCCCATGACATGCGTCATGCATTTGGGCCCCCATGACATGCGGCATGCAATTGGGGCCTGCATAACATGCTGCATGCATTTGGGGTACCTGAGACATGCGGCATGCAAGTTGGGGCCCCCAATACATGCGGCATGCACGTGAGGCCCCCATGACATGCGGCATGCACGTGAGGCCCCCATGACATGCGGAATGCCTGCGGGGCCCCATGATATGCGGCATGCATTTGGGGCCCCCATGACATGCAGCATGCATGTGTGACCCCCATGACATGCGGCATGCATTTGAATCCCCCATTACATGCGGCATGCAGGTGGTTCCCCCATGACATGCGGCATGCAGGTGGTTCCCCCATGACATGCTGCATGCATTTGGGGCCCCCAATACATGCGGCATGCACGTTGGGCCCCCATGACATGCTGCATGCACGTTGGGCCCCCATGACATGCTGCATGCATTTGGGGCCCCCATGATATGGGGCACGCACTTGGGGCCCCCATGCCATGCGGCATGCATGTGGGACCCCTATGACATGCTGCATGCATTTGGGGCCCCTATGACATGCGGCATGCATTTGGGGCCCCCATGATATGCGGCATGCATTTGGGGCCCCCATGACATGCGCATGCATGTGGGACCCCCATGAAATGCGCCATGCATGTGGGACCCCTATGACATGCGGCATGCATTTGTGGGCCCCAAGACATGCTGCATGCATTTGGGGGGCCCCATGACATGCGGCATGCATTTGGGGCCCCATGACATGCGGCATGCATTTGGGGCCCCATGACATGCAGCATGCACGTGGGGCCCCCAGTACATGCGGCATGCATTTGGGGCCCCCATGACATGTGGTATGCATGTGGGGCCCCTATGACATGCCGCATGCATTTATGCCCCATGCATTTATGGCCCCCATGACATGCGGCATGCACGTGGGGCCCCCTTGACATGCGACATTCATTTGGCGCCCCCATGACATGTGGCATGCATGGGGGCTCCCATTACATGCGGCATGCATGTGGGGTCTCCATGACATGCGGTATGAATGTGGGGCACCCATGACATGCGGCATGCATGCAGGGCCCTCATGATATGCGGCATGAATTTGGGGCCCCAATACATGCGGCATGCACGTTGGACCCCCTTGACATGCGACATTCATGTGGGGCTCCCATGACATGCGGCATGCATTTATGGCCCCCATGACATGCGGCAAGCTTTTGGGCCCCATGACATGCGGCATGCATGTGGGGCCCCCATGACATGCGACATGCATTTATGGCCTCATGACATGCGGCATGCATTTGGGCCCTCATGAAATGCGCCATGCATGTGGGGCCCCTATGACATGCGGCATGCATGCGGCGCCCTCATGACATGCGGCATGCATTTTGGGCCCCCACGACATGCTCGTGGGGCCCCCATGACATGCGGCATTTAAATGGGGCCCCCATGACATGCGGCATGCATTTGGGGCCCCCATGACATGCAGCATGCACGTGGGGCCCTCATGACATGCGGCATGCATTTGGGGATCCCATTACATGCTGCATGCATTTGGGTCCCCCATGAAATGTGTCATGCATGTGGGGCCCCCAGGACATGCGGCATGCATTTGGTTCCCCCATGACATGTGGTATGCATGTGGGACCCCCATGACATGCGTCATGCATTTGGATCCCCCATTACATGCTGCATGCAAGTGGTGCCCCCATGACATGCGGCATGCATGTGGGGCCCCCATGACATGCGGCATGCACGATTGACCCCCATGACATGCGTCATGCATTTGGATCCCCATTACATGCTGCATGCAAGTGGGGGGCCCATGACATGCGGCATGCATTTGGGGCCCCCATGAAATACGCCATGCATGTGGGGCCCCTATGACATGCGGCATGCATTTGTGGGCCCCATGTCATGCGGAATGCACGTGGGGCCCCTATGACATGCGACATGAATTTGGGAGCCCCATTACATGCGGCATGCACGTGGAGCCCCCATGACATGCATCATGCATTTGGGCCCCCATGACATGCGGCATGCATTTGGGGCCTGCATAACATGCTGCATGCATTCGGGGTACCTGAGACATGCGTCATGCAGTTGGGGCCCCCATTACATGCGGCATGCATGTGAGGCCCCCATGACATGGGGCATGCACGTGAGGCCCCCATGACATGCGGAATGCCTGCGGGGCCCCCAATACATGTAGCATGCACGTTGGGCCCCCATGACATGCGGCATGCATGTGGGACCCCTATGACATGCGACATGTATTTGAGGGCACCAAGACATGCTGCATGCACGTGGGGCCCCCCAGTACATGCGACATTCATTTGGGGCCCCCATGACATGTGGCATGCATGGGGGCTCCCATTACATGCGGCATGCATTTTGGGGCCTCCATGACATGTGCCATGTATGTGGGGCCCCTATGACATGCGGCATGCATTTGGGGCCCCCATGAAATGCGCCATGCATGTGGGACCCCCATGAAATGCGCCATGCATGTGGGACCCCTATGACATGTGGCATGCATTTGTGGGCCCCAAGACATGCTGCATGCATTTGGGGGGCCCCATGACATGCGGCATGCATTTGGGGCCCCCGTGACATGCGGCATGCATTTGGGGCCCCCATGGCATGCGGCATGCACGTGGGGCCCCCTTGACATGCAACATTCATTTGGGGCCCCCATGACATGTGGCATGCATGTGGGGCTCCCATGACATGCGGCATGCATTTATGGCCCTCATGACATGCGGCAAGCATTTGGCCCCCTATGACATGCGGCATGCATGTGGGGACCCCAAATACATGCCGCATGTCATGGGGGCCTCCATGACATGCGGCATGCATGTGGGTCCCCATGACATGCGTCATGCACGTGGGGCCCCCTTGACATGCGACATTCATTTGGGGCCCCCATGACATGCGTCATGCACGTGGGGCCCCCTTGACATGCGACATTCATTTGGGGCCCCCATGACATGCGGCATGCATTTGGGGCCCCCATGACTTGAGGCAAGCATGTGGGGCCCCCATGACATGCACCATGCATGTGGGGCCCCTATGACATGCTGCATGCATTTGGGGCCCCTAAGACTTGAGGCATGCATTTGGGGCCCCCATGACATGCGGCATGCATGTAGGGCCCCCATGAAATGCGCCATGCATGTGGGACCCCTATGACATGCGGCATGCATTTGTGGCCCCCAATAGATGCGGCATGCACGTGGGGCCCCCATGATATCCGGCATGCATTTGGGGCCCCCATGACATGTGGAATGCCTGCGGGCCCCCATGACATGAGGCATGCACTTTGGGCACCCATGACATGCGACATGCATTTATGGCCTCTTGACATGCGGCATGCATTTGGGCCCTCATGAAATGCGCCATGCACGTGGGGCCCCCATGACATGCGGCATGCATTTGGGGGCCCCATGACATTTGGCATGCATGTGGGGCTCCCATGACATGCGGCATGCATTTATGGCCCTCATGACATGCGGCAAGCATTTGGGCCCCCATGACATGCGGCATGCATGTGGGGCCCCCAAATGCATGCCGCATGTCATGGGGGCCTCCATGACATGCGGCATGCATGTGGGTCCCCATGACATGCGTCATGCACGTGGGGCCCCCTTGACATGCGACATTCATTTGGGGCCCCCATGACATGTGGCATGCATGTGGGGACCCCATGACATGCGGCATGCATTTGGGGCCCCCATGACATGTGGTATGCACGTGGGGCCCCTATGACATGCGGCATGCATTCGTGGCCCCGTAACATGAGGCATGCACGTGGGGCCCCCATGACAAGCGGCAAGCACGTGGGGCCCCAATGACATGAAGCATGTACGTGGGACCCCCATGACATGCGAAATGCACGTGAGGCCCCCATGACATGCGGAATGCCTACGGGGCCCCAATGACATGTGGCATGCATGCGGGGCCCTCATGACATGCGGCATGCAATTGAGGCCCCCAATATATGCGGCATGCATGTGGGGCCCCCATGATATGTGGCATGCATTTGGGGCCCCCATTACTTGAGGCATGCATTTGGGCCCCCATGACATGCGGCATGCATGTAGGGCCCCCATGAAATGCGCCATGCATGTGGGGCCCCTATTACATGCGGCATGCATTTGTGGGCCTCAAGACATGTGGCATGCACATGGGGCCCCCATGAAATGCGGCATTTATTTGGGGCCCCCATGACATGTGTAATGCCTGCGGGGCCCCCGTGACATGCGGCATGCACGTGGGGCCCCCATGAAATGCGGCATTTATTTGGGGCCCCATGACATTTGGAATGCCTGCGGGGCCCCCGTGACATGAGGCATGCACTTTGGGCACCCATGACATGCGACATGCATTTATGGCCTCATGACATGTGGCATGCATTTGGGCCCTCATGAGATGCACCATGCACGTGGGGCCCCCATGACATGCGGCATGCATTTGGGGGCCCCATGACATGCGGTATGCATGTGGGGCCCAAATGCTTGCCGCATGTCATGGGGGCCTCCATGACATGTGGCATGCATGTGGGGCTCCCATGACATGCGGCATGCATTTATGGCCCTCATGACATGCGGCAAGCATTTGGGCCCCCATGACATGCGGCATGCATGTGGGGCCCCCATGACATGCGGCATGCATTTGGGGGCCCCATGGCATGGAGCATGCATGTGGGGCCCAAATGCTTGCCGCATGTCATGGGGGCCTCCATGACATGCGGCATGCATGTGGGTCCCCAAGACATGCATCATGCACGTGGGGCCCCCTTGACATGCGACATTCATTTGGGGCCCCCATGACATGTGGCATGCATGTGGGGCTCCCATGACATGCGGCATGCATTTGGGGCCCCCATGACATGCTCCATGACTGCGGGGCCCCAATGACATGCGGCATGCATGCGGGGCCCTCATGACATGCGGCATGCAATTGAGGCCCCCAATATATGCGGCATGCATGTGGGGCCCCCATGATATGTGGCATGCATTTGGGGCCCCCATGACTTGAGGCATGCATGTGGGGCCCCCATGACATGCACCATGCATGTGGGGCCCCTATGACATGCTGCATGCATTTGGGGCCCCATGACTTGAGGCATGCATTTGGGGCCACCATGACATGCGTCATGTATGTAGGGCCCCCATGAAATGCGCCATGCATGTGGGGCTCCTATGACATGCGGCATGCATTTGTGGGCCCCAAGACATGTGGCATGCACATGGGGCACCCATGAAATGCGGCATTTATTTGGGGCCCCCATGACATGTGGAATGCCTGCGGGGCCCCCGTGACATGCGGCATGCACGTGGGGCCCCCATGAAATGCGGCATTTATTTGGTGCCCCCATGACATGTGGAATGCCTGCGGGGCCCCCGTGACATGAGGCATGCACGTTGGGCACCCATGACATGTGACATGCATTTATGGCCTCATGACATGCGGCATGCATTTGGGCCCTCATGAAATGTGCCATGCAGGTGGGGCCCCCATGACATGCGGCATGCATGTGGGGCCCCCATGACATGCAGCATGCATTTGGGGGCCCATGGCATGCGCCATGCATGTGGGGCCCAAATGCTTGCCGCATGTCATGGGGGCCTCCATGACATGCGGCATGCATGTGGGTCCGCCTTGACATGCGACATTCATTTGGGGCCCCCATGACATGTGGCATGCATGTGGGGCACCTATGATATGCGGCATGCATTCGTGGCCCCCGTAACATGAGGCATGCACGTGGGGCCCCCATGACATGCGGCAAGCACGTTGGGCCCCAATGACATGCAGCATGCACGTGGGACCCCCATGACATGCGGAATGCACGTGAGGCCCCCATGACATGCGGAATGCCTGCGGGGCCCCAATGACATGCAGCATGCATGCGGGGCCCTCATGACATGCGGCATGCATTTGAGGCTCCCAATATAAGCGGCATGCACGTGGGGCCCCCATGATATGTGGCATGCATTTGGGGCCCCCATGACTTGAGGCATGCATGTGGGGCCCCCATGACATGCACCATGCATGTTGGGCCACTATGACATGCTGCATGCATTTGGGGCCCCCATGACTTGAGGCATGCATTTGGGGCCCCCATGACATGCGGCATGCATGTAGGGCCCCCATGAAATGCGCCATGCATGTGGGACCCCCATGACATGCGGCATGCATTTGAATCCCCCATTACATGCGGCATGCACGTGGGGCCCCCATGACATGCGGCATGCATTTGGGGCCCCCATGTCATGCGGAATGCACGTGGGGCCCCTATGACATGCGACATGAATTTGGGAGCCCCATTACATGCGGCATGCACGTGGAGCCCCCATGACATGCGGCATGCATTTGGGCCCCCATGACATGCGGCATGCATTTGGGGCCTGCATAACATGCTGCATGCATTTGGGGTACCTGAGACATGCGGCATGCAAGTTGGGGCCCCCAATACATGCGGCATGCACGTGAGGCCCCCATGACATGCGGCATGCACGTGAGGCACCCATGACATGCGGAATGCCTGCGGGGCCCCATGATATGCGGCATGCATTTGGTGCCCCCACTACATGCGGCATGCAGGTGGTTCCCCCATGACATGCGGCATGCACGTGGTTCCCCCATGACATGTGGCAGGCATTTGGGGCCCCGATGACAAGCGGCATGCATGTGGGGCACCCATGACATGCGCCATGTACGTGGGGCCCCTATGACATGCGGCATGCATGCGGGGCCCCCATGACATGCTCCATGCATGTTGGGCCCCTATGACATGCGGCATGCATTTGGGGGGCCCCATGACATGCGGCATGCACGTGGGGCCCCCATGACATGACACATACATTTGTGGCCCCCGTGACATGAGGCATGCACGTGGGGCCCCCATGACATGCAGCATGTACGTTGGGCACCCATGACATGCGGCATGCATTTATGGCCCCCATGACATGCGGCATGCATTTGGGCCCCCATGACATGCGGGAAGCACGTGGGGCCCCCATTACATGCGGCATGCATTTGGGGCCCCATGACATGCGGCATGCATTTGGGGCCCCCATGACATGCGGCATACATGTGGGGCACCATGACATGCGCCATGCATGTGGGGCCCCTATTACATGCGGCATGCAATTGGGGCCCCATGACATGCGGCATGCACGTGGGGCCCCCATGAAATGCGGCATGCATTTGGGGCCCCCATGACATGAGGCATGCATGTGGGGCCCCCATGAAATGAGCCATGCATGTGGGGCCCCAATGACATGCGGCATGCATTTGTGGGCCCTAAGACATGCTGCATGCATTTGGGGGGCCCCATGACATGCAGCATGCACGTGGGGCCCCCATGAAATGCGGCATGCATTTGGGGCCAACATGACATGCGGCATGCACGCGGCGCCCTCATGACATGCGGCATGCATTTGGGGCCCCCAATTCATGCGGCATGCATTTGGGGCCCCATGACTTGAGGCATGCATTTTGGGCAACCATGACATGCGGCATGCACATGGGGCCCCCATGACATGCGGCATGCACGTGGGGCCCCAATTACATGCGGCATGCATTTAGGGCCCCCATGACATTCGACATGCATTTGGGGGCCCCATGACATTCGGCATGCAGGTGGGACACCATGACATGCGCCATGCATGTGGGGCCCCTATGACATGCGGTTTGCAATTGGGGCCCCGATGACATGCGGCATGCACGTGGGGCCCCCATGACATGCTGCATGCATTTGGTGTGCCCGAGACATGCGGCATGCACGTGGGGCCCCTATGACATGCCGCATGCATTTGGGGCCCCCATTACATGCGGCATGCACATGGGGCCCCCATGACATGCGGCATACGCTTGGGGCCCCAATGACATGCGGCATGAGTTTGGATCCCCCATGACATGTGGCATGCACGTGGGGCCTCCATGACATGAGTCATGCATTTGGGGCCGCCATGACATGCTGCATGCATTTGGGGCCCCCATAACATGCAGCATGCATTTGGGCCCCCCATGAAATGCGGCATGCATGTGGGGCCCCCATGACATGTGGCATGCATGTGGGGCCCCATGATATGCGGCATGCAGTTGGGGTCCCAATACATGCAGCATGCACGTTGGGCACCCATGACATGCGGCATGCATTTATGGCCCCCATGACATGCGGCATGCATTTGGGGCCCCCATGACATGCGGCATGCATTTGGGGCCCCCATGACATGCGGCATACATGTGGGGCACCATGACATGCGCCATGCATGTGGGGCCCCTATTACATGCGGCATGCAATTGGGGCCCCATGATATGCGGCATGCACGTGGGGCCCCCATGAAATGCGGCATGCATTTGGGGCCCCCATGACATGCGGCATGCATTTAGGGCCCCCATGACATGCGACATGCATGCGGCGCCCTCATGACATGCGGCATGCATTTGGGGGCCAAATACATGCGGCATGCACGTCGGGCCCCCATGATATGCGGCATGCATTTGGGGCCCCATGACTTGAGGCATGCATTTGGGCCCCCCATGAAATGCGGCATGCATGTGGGGCCCCCATGACATGTGGCATGCATGTGGGGCCCCATGATATGCGGCTTGCAGTTGGGGCCCCCAATACATGCGGCATGCACGTTGGGCACCCATGACATGCGGCATGCATTTATGGCCCCCATGACATGCGGCATGAATTTGGGCCCCCATGACATGCGGCATGCATGTGGGGCCCCCATGACATGTGGCATGCATTTGCGGGCCCCATGACATGTGTTATGCATTTGGATCCCCCATTACATGCTGCATGCAAGTGGGGCCCCCCTGAAATGTGGCATACATTTGTGGCACCTGACATGAGGCATGCACGTGGGGCCCCCATGACATGCGACAAGCACGTGGGGCCCCAATGACATGCAGCATGTACGTTGGGCCCCCATGAAATGCGCCATGCATGTGGGACCCGTATGACATGTGGCATGCATTTGTGGGCCCCAAGACATGTGGCATGCATGTGCCCCATGACATGCTGCATGCATTTGTGGCCCCCATGATATGCGGCATGCATTTGGGGCCCCCATGACATGAGGCATGCATGTGGGGCCCCCATGAAATGAGCCATGCATGTGGGGCCCCAATGACATGCGGCATGCATTTGTGGGCCCTAAGACATGCCGCATGCATTTGGGGGGCCCCATGACATGCAGCATGCACGTGGGGCCCCCATGAAATGCGGCATGTATTTGGGGCCAACATGACATGCGGCATGCATGCGGCGCCCTCATGACATGCGGCATGCATTTGGGGCCCCCAATTCATGCGGCATGCATGTGGGGCCCCATGATATGCGGCATGCATTTGGGGCCCCATGACTTGAGGCATGCATTTTGGGCCCCCATGACATGCGGCATGCACATGGGGCCCCCATGACATGCGGCATGCACGTGGGGCCCCAATTACATGCGGCATGCATTTAGGGCCCCCATGACATTCGACATGCATTTGGGGCCCCCATGACATGCGGCATGCATGTGGGACACCATGACATGCGCCATGCATGTGGGGCCCCTATGACATGCGGTTTGCAATTGGGGCCCCGATGACATGCGGCATGCACGTGGGGCCCCCTTGACATGCTGCATGCATTTGGTGTGCCCGAGACATGCGGCATGCACGTGGGGCCCCTATGACATGCCGCATGCATTTGGGGCCCCCATTACATGCGGCATGCACATGGGGCCCCCATGACATGCGGCATACGCTTGGGGCCCCAATGACATGCGGCATGAGTTTGGATAACCCATGACATGTGGCATGCACGTGGGGCCTCCATGACATGAGTCATGCATTTGGGGCCGCCATGACATGCTGCATGCATTTGGGGCCCCCATAACATGCAGCATGCATTTGGGCCCCCCATGAAATGCGGCATGCATGTGGGGCCCCCATGACATGTGGCATGCATGTGGGGCCCCATGACATGCGGCATGCAGTTGGGGTCCCCAATACATGCGGCATGCACGTTGGGCACCCATGACATGCGGCATGCATTTATGGCCCCCATGACATGCGGCATGCATTTGGGCCCCCATGACATGCGGCATGCATGTGAGACCCCCATGACATGCGTCATGCAATTGGATCCCCCATTACATGCTGCATGCAAGTGGGGTCCCCATGACATGCGGCACGCATGTGGGCCCCCCATGACATGCGCCATGCATGTGGGGCCCCTATGACATGCGGCATGCATGTGGGACCCCCTTGACATGCGGCATGCACGTGGGGCCCCCATGACATGGGGCATGCATGTGGGGCCCCCATGACATGCCACATACATTTGTGGCCCCCGTGACATGAGGCATGCACGTGGGGCCCCCATGACATGCGGCAAGCACGTGGGGCCCCAATGACATGCAGCATGTACGTTGGGCACCAATGACATGCGGCATGCATTTATGGCCCCCATGTCATGCGGCATGTATTTGGGGCCCCCATGACTTGAGGCATGCATGTGGGGCCCCCATGACATGCACCATGCATGTGGGGCCCCTATGACATGCTGCATGCATTTGGGGCCCCTATGACATGCTGCATGCATTTGGGGCCCCCATGACTTGAGGCATGCATTTGGGGCCCCCATGACATGCGGCATGCATGTAGGGCCCCCAAGAATTGTGCCATGCAT
Organism: Phyllobates terribilis; assembly: GCF_046119375.1. Classification (NCBI taxonomy): domain Eukaryota; kingdom Metazoa; phylum Chordata; class Amphibia; order Anura; family Dendrobatidae; genus Phyllobates; species Phyllobates terribilis. Next base: position 333,235,410 of record NW_027362764.1, on the reverse strand, counting down.
GTGGTGCCCCTATGACATGCGGCATACATTTGTGGGCCCCAAGACATGTGGCATGCATGTGGGGCCCCCATGACATGCGGCATGCATTTGGGGGCCCCATGGCATGGAGCATGCATGTGGGGCCCAAATGCTTGCCGCATGTCATGGGGGCCTCCATGACATGCGGCATGCATGTGGGTCCCCAAGACATGCGTCATGCACGTGGGGCCCCCTTGACATGCGACATTCATTTGGGGCCCCCATGACATGTGGCATGCATGTGGGGCTCCCATGACATGCGGCATGCATTTGGGGCCCCCATGACATGCTCCATGACTGCGGGGCCCCAATGACATGCGGCATGCATGCGGGGCCCTCATGACATGCGGCATGCAATTGAGGCCCCCAATATATGCGGCATGCATGTGGGGCCCCCATGATATGTGGCATGCATTTGGGGCCCCCATGACTTGAGGCATGCATGTGGGGCCCCCATGACATGCACCATGCATGTGGGGCCCCTATGACATGCTGCATGCATTTGGGGCCCCATGACTTGAGGCATGCATTTGGGGCCACCATGACATGCGTCATGTATGTAGGGCCCCCATGAAATGCGCCATGCATGTGGGGCTCCTATGACATGCGGCATGCATTTGTGGGCCCCAAGACATGTGGCATGCACATGGGGCACCCATGAAATGCGGCATTTATTTGGGGCCCCCATGACATGTGGAATGCCTGCGGGGCCCCCGTGACATGCGGCATGCACGTGGGGCCCCCATGAAATGCGGCATTTATTTGGTGCCCCCATGACATGTGGAATGCCTGCGGGGCCCCCGTGACATGAGGCATGCACATTGGGCACCCATGACATGTGACATGCATTTATGGCCTCATGACATGCGGCATGCATTTGGGCCCTCATGAAATGTGCCATGCAGGTGGGGCCCCCATGACATGCGGCATGCATGTGGGGCCCCCATGACATGCAGCATGCATTTGGGGGCCCATGGCATGCGCCATGCATGTGGGGCCCAAATGCTTGCCGCATGTCATGGGGGCCTCCATGACATGCGGCATGCATGTGGGTCCCCCTTGACATGCGACATTCATTTGGGGCCCCCATGACATGTGGCATGCATGTGGGGCACCTATGATATGCGGCATGCATTCGTGGCCCCCGTAACATGAGGCATGCACGTGGGGCCCCCATGACATGCGGCATGCACGTGGGACCCCCATGACATGCGGAATGCACGTGAGGCCCCCATGACATGCGGAATGCCTGCGGGGCCCCAATGACATGCAGCATGCATGCGGGGCCCTCATGACATGCGGCATGCATTTGAGGCTCCCAATATTAGCGGCATGCACGTGGGGCCCCCATGATATGTGGCATGCATTTGGGGCCCCCATGACTTGAGGCATGCATGTGGGGCCCCCATGACATGCACCATGCATGTTGGGCCACTATGACATGCTGCATGCATTTGGGGCCCCCATGACTTGAGGCATGCATTTGGGGCCCCCATGACATGCGGCATGCATGTAGGGCCCCCATGAAATGCGCCATGCATGTGGGACCCCCATGACATGCGGCATGCATTTGAATCCCCCATTACATGCGGCATGCACGTGGGGCCCCCATGACATGCGGCATGCATTTGGGGCCCCCATGTCATGCGGAATGCACGTGGGGCCCCTATGACATGCGACATGAATTTGGGAGCCCCATTACATGCGGCATGCACGTGGAGCCCCCATGACATGCGGCATGCATTTGGGCCCCCATGACATGCGGCATGCATTTGGGGCCTGCATAACATGCTGCATGCATTTGGGGTACCTGAGACATGCGGCATGCAAGTTGGGGCCCCCAATACATGCGGCATGCACGTGAGGCCCCCATGACATGCGGCATGCACGTGAGGCACCCATGACATGCGGAATGCCTGCGGGGCCCCCATGATATGCGGCATGCATTTGGTGCCCCCACTACATGCGGCATGCAGGTGGTTCCCCCATGACATGCGGCATGCACGTGGTTCCCCCATGACATGTGGCAGGCATTTGGGGCCCCGATGACAAGCGGCATGCATGTGGGGCACCCATGACATGCGCCATGTACGTGGGGCCCCTATGACATGCGGCATGCATGCGGGGCCCCCATGACATGCTCCATGCATGTTGGGCCCCTATGACATGCGGCATGCATTTGGGGGGCCCCATGACATGCGGCATGCACGTGGGGCCCCCATGACATGACACATACATTTGTGGCCCCCGTGACATGAGGCATGCACGTGGGGCCCCCATGACATGCAGCATGTACGTTGGGCACCCATGACATGCGGCATGCATTTATGGCCCCCATGACATGCGGCATGCATTTGGGCCCCCATGACATGCGGGAAGCACGTGGGGCCCCCATTACATGCGGCATGCATTTGGGGCCCCCATGACATGCGGCATGCATTTGGGGCCCCCATGACATGCGGCATACATGTGGGGCACCATGACATGCGCCATGCATGTGGGGCCCCTATTACATGCGGCATGCAATTGGGGCCCCATGACATGCGGCATGCACGTGGGGCCCCCATGAAATGCGGCATGCATTTGGGGCCCCCATGACATGAGGCATGCATGTGGGGCCCCCATGAAATGAGCCATGCATGTGGGGCCCCAATGACATGCGGCATGCATTTGTGGGCCCTAAGACATGCTGCATGCATTTGGGGGGCCCCATGACATGCAGCATGCACGTGGGGCCCCCATGAAATGTTGCATGCATTTGGGGCCAACATGACATGCGGCATGCATGCGGCGCCCTCATGACATGCGGCATGCATTTGGGGCCCCCAATTCATGCGGCATGCATTTGGGGCCCCATGACTTGAGGCATGCATTTTGGGCCCCCATGACATGCGGCATGCACATGGGGCCCCCATGACATGCGGCATGCACGTGGGGCCCCAATTACATGCGGCATGCATTTAGGGCCCCCATGACATTCGACATGCATTTGGGGGCCCCATGACATGCGGCATGCAGGTGGGGCCCCCATGACATGCAGCATGCATTTGGGGGCCCATGGCATGCGCCATGCATGTGGGGCCCAAATGCTTGCCGCATGTCATGGGGGCCTCCATGACATGCGGCATGCATGTGGGTCCGCCTTGACATGCGACATTCATTTGGGGCCCCCATGACATGTGGCATGCATGTGGGGCACCTATGATATGCGGCATGCATTCGTGGCCCCCGTAACATGAGGCATGCACGTGGGGCCCCCATGACATGCGGCAAGCACGTTGGGCCCCAATGACATGCAGCATGCACGTGGGACCCCCATGACATGCGGAATGCACGTGAGGCCCCCATGACATGCGGAATGCCTGCGGGGCCCCAATGACATGCAGCATGCATGCGGGGCCCTCATGACATGCGGCATGCATTTGAGGCTCCCAATATAAGCGGCATGCACGTGGGGCCCCCATGATATGTGGCATGCATTTGGGGCCCCCATGACTTGAGGCATGCATGTGGGGCCCCCATGACATGCACCATGCATGTTGGGCCACTATGACATGCTGCATGCATTTGGGGCCCCCATGACTTGAGGCATGCATTTGGGGCCCCCATGACATGCGGCATGCATGTAGGGCCCCCATGAAATGCGCCATGCATGTGGGACCCCCATGACATGCGGCATGCATTTGAATCCCCCATTACATGCGGCATGCACGTGGGGCCCCCATGACATGCGGCATGCATTTGGGGCCCCCATGTCATGCGGAATGCACGTGGGGCCCCTATGACATGCGACATGAATTTGGGAGCCCCATTACATGCGGCATGCACGTGGAGCCCCCATGACATGCGGCATGCATTTGGGCCCCCATGACATGCGGCATGCATTTGGGGCCTGCATAACATGCTGCATGCATTTGGGGTACCTGAGACATGCGGCATGCAAGTTGGGGCCCCCAATACATGCGGCATGCACGTGAGGCCCCCATGACATGCGGCATGCACGTGAGGCACCCATGACATGCGGAATGCCTGCGGGGCCCCATGATATGCGGCATGCATTTGGTGCCCCCACTACATGCGGCATGCAGGTGGTTCCCCCATGACATGCGGCATGCACGTGGTTCCCCCATGACATGTGGCAGGCATTTGGGGCCCCGATGACAAGCGGCATGCATGTGGGGCACCCATGACATGCGCCATGTACGTGGGGCCCCTATGACATGCGGCATGCATGCGGGGCCCCCATGACATGCTCCATGCATGTTGGGCCCCTATGACATGCGGCATGCATTTGGGGGGCCCCATGACATGCGGCATGCACGTGGGGCCCCCATGACATGACACATACATTTGTGGCCCCCGTGACATGAGGCATGCACGTGGGGCCCCCATGACATGCAGCATGTACGTTGGGCACCCATGACATGCGGCATGCATTTATGGCCCCCATGACATGCGGCATGCATTTGGGCCCCCATGACATGCGGGAAGCACGTGGGGCCCCCATTACATGCGGCATGCATTTGGGGCCCCATGACATGCGGCATGCATTTGGGGCCCCCATGACATGCGGCATACATGTGGGGCACCATGACATGCGCCATGCATGTGGGGCCCCTATTACATGCGGCATGCAATTGGGGCCCCATGACATGCGGCATGCACGTGGGGCCCCCATGAAATGCGGCATGCATTTGGGGCCCCCATGACATGAGGCATGCATGTGGGGCCCCCATGAAATGAGCCATGCATGTGGGGCCCCAATGACATGCGGCATGCATTTGTGGGCCCTAAGACATGCTGCATGCATTTGGGGGGCCCCATGACATGCAGCATGCACGTGGGGCCCCCATGAAATGCGGCATGCATTTGGGGCCAACATGACATGCGGCATGCACGCGGCGCCCTCATGACATGCGGCATGCATTTGGGGCCCCCAATTCATGCGGCATGCATTTGGGGCCCCATGACTTGAGGCATGCATTTTGGGCAACCATGACATGCGGCATGCACATGGGGCCCCCATGACATGCGGCATGCACGTGGGGCCCCAATTACATGCGGCATGCATTTAGGGCCCCCATGACATTCGACATGCATTTGGGGGCCCCATGACATTCGGCATGCAGGTGGGACACCATGACATGCGCCATGCATGTGGGGCCCCTATGACATGCGGTTTGCAATTGGGGCCCCGATGACATGCGGCATGCACGTGGGGCCCCCATGACATGCTGCATGCATTTGGTGTGCCCGAGACATGCGGCATGCACGTGGGGCCCCTATGACATGCCGCATGCATTTGGGGCCCCCATTACATGCGGCATGCACATGGGGCCCCCATGACATGCGGCATACGCTTGGGGCCCCAATGACATGCGGCATGAGTTTGGATCCCCCATGACATGTGGCATGCACGTGGGGCCTCCATGACATGAGTCATGCATTTGGGGCCGCCATGACATGCTGCATGCATTTGGGGCCCCCATAACATGCAGCATGCATTTGGGCCCCCCATGAAATGCGGCATGCATGTGGGGCCCCCATGACATGTGGCATGCATGTGGGGCCCCATGATATGCGGCATGCAGTTGGGGTCCCAATACATGCAGCATGCACGTTGGGCACCCATGACATGCGGCATGCATTTATGGCCCCCATGACATGCGGCATGCATTTGGGGCCCCCATGACATGCGGCATGCATTTGGGGCCCCCATGACATGCGGCATACATGTGGGGCACCATGACATGCGCCATGCATGTGGGGCCCCTATTACATGCGGCATGCAATTGGGGCCCCATGATATGCGGCATGCACGTGGGGCCCCCATGAAATGCGGCATGCATTTGGGGCCCCCATGACATGCGGCATGCATTTAGGGCCCCCATGACATGCGACATGCATGCGGCGCCCTCATGACATGCGGCATGCATTTGGGGGCCAAATACATGCGGCATGCACGTCGGGCCCCCATGATATGCGGCATGCATTTGGGGCCCCATGACTTGAGGCATGCATTTGGGCCCCCCATGAAATGCGGCATGCATGTGGGGCCCCCATGACATGTGGCATGCATGTGGGGCCCCATGATATGCGGCTTGCAGTTGGGGCCCCCAATACATGCGGCATGCACGTTGGGCACCCATGACATGCGGCATGCATTTATGGCCCCCATGACATGCGGCATGAATTTGGGCCCCCATGACATGCGGCATGCATGTGGGGCCCCCATGACATGTGGCATGCATTTGCGGGCCCCATGACATGTGTTATGCATTTGGATCCCCCATTACATGCTGCATGCAAGTGGGGCCCCCCTGAAATGTGGCATACATTTGTGGCACCTGACATGAGGCATGCACGTGGGGCCCCCATGACATGCGACAAGCACGTGGGGCCCCAATGACATGCAGCATGTACGTTGGGCCCCCATGAAATGCGCCATGCATGTGGGACCCGTATGACATGTGGCATGCATTTGTGGGCCCCAAGACATGTGGCATGCATGTGCCCCATGACATGCTGCATGCATTTGTGGCCCCCATGATATGCGGCATGCATTTGGGGCCCCCATGACATGAGGCATGCATGTGGGGCCCCCATGAAATGAGCCATGCATGTGGGGCCCCAATGACATGCGGCATGCATTTGTGGGCCCTAAGACATGCCGCATGCATTTGGGGGGCCCCATGACATGCATCATGCACGTGGGGCCCCCATGAAATGCGGCATGTATTTGGGGCCAACATGACATGCGGCATGCATGCGGCGCCCTCATGACATGCGGCATGCATTTGGGGCCCCCAATTCATGCGGCATGCATGTGGGGCCCCATGATATGCGGCATGCATTTGGGGCCCCATGACTTGAGGCATGCATTTTGGGCCCCCATGACATGCGGCATGCACATGGGGCCCCCATGACATGCGGCATGCACGTGGGGCCCCAATTACATGCGGCATGCATTTAGGGCCCCCATGACATTCGACATGCATTTGGGGCCCCCATGACATGCGGCATGCATGTGGGACACCATGACATGCGCCATGCATGTGGGGCCCCTATGACATGCGGTTTGCAATTGGGGCCCCGATGACATGCGGCATGCACGTGGGGCCCCCTTGACATGCTGCATGCATTTGGTGTGCCCGAGACATGCGGCATGCACGTGGGGCCCCTATGACATGCCGCATGCATTTGGGGCCCCCATTACATGCGGCATGCACATGGGGCCCCCATGACATGCGGCATACGCTTGGGGCCCCAATGACATGCGGCATGAGTTTGGATAACCCATGACATGTGGCATGCACGTGGGGCCTCCATGACATGAGTCATGCATTTGGGGCCGCCATGACATGCTGCATGCATTTGGGGCCCCCATAACATGCAGCATGCATTTGGGCCCCCCATGAAATGCGGCATGCATGTGGGGCCCCCATGACATGTGGCATGCATGTGGGGCCCCATGACATGCGGCATGCAGTTGGGGTCCCCAATACATGCGGCATGCACGTTGGGCACCCATGACATGCGGCATGCATTTATGGCCCCCATGACATGCGGCATGCATTTGGGCCCCCATGACATGCGGCATGCATGTGAGACCCCCATGACATGCGTCATGCAATTGGATCCCCCATTACATGCTGCATGCAAGTGGGGTCCCCATGACATGCGGCACGCATGTGGGCCCCCATGACATGCGCCATGCATGTGGGGCCCCTATGACATGCGGCATGCATGTGGGACCCCCTTGACATGCGGCATGCACGTGGGGCCCCCATGACATGGGGCATGCATGTGGGGCCCCCATGACATGCCACATACATTTGTGGCCCCCGTGACATGAGGCATGCACGTGGGGCCCCCATGACATGCGGCAAGCACGTGGGGCCCCAATGACATGCAGCATGTACGTTGGGCACCAATGACATGCGGCATGCATTTATGGCCCCCATGTCATGCGGCATGTATTTGGGGCCCCCATGACTTGAGGCATGCATGTGGGGCCCCCATGACATGCACCATGCATGTGGGGCCCCTATGACATGCTGCATGCATTTGGGGCCCCTATGACATGCTGCATGCATTTGGGGCCCCCATGACTTGAGGCATGCATTTGGGGCCCCCATGACATGCGGCATGCATGTAGGGCCCCCAAGAATTGTGCCATGCATGTGGTGCCCCTATGACATGCGGCATACATTTGTGGGCCCCAAGACATGTGGCATGCATGTGGGGCCCCCATGACATGCGGCATGCATTTGGGGGCCCCATGGCATGGAGCATGCATGTGGGGCCCAAATGCTTGCCGCATGTCATGGGGGCCTCCATGACATGCGGCATGCATGTGGGTCCCCAAGACATGCGTCATGCACGTGGGGCCCCCTTGACATGCGACATTCATTTGGGGCCCCCATGACATGTGGCATGCATGTGGGGCTCCCATGACATGCGGCATGCATTTGGGGCCCCCATGACATGCTCCATGACTGCGGGGCCCCAATGACATGCGGCATGCATGCGGGGCCCTCATGACATGCGGCATGCAATTGAGGCCCCCAATATATGCGGCATGCATGTGGGGCCCCCATGATATGTGGCATGCATTTGGGGCCCCCATGACTTGAGGCATGCATGTGGGGCCCCCATGACATGCACCATGCATGTGGGGCCCCTATGACATGCTGCATGCATTTGGGGCCCCATGACTTGAGGCATGCATTTGGGGCCACCATGACATGCGTCATGTATGTAGGGCCCCCATGAAATGCGCCATGCATGTGGGGCTCCTATGACATGCGGCATGCATTTGTGGGCCCCAAGACATGTGGCATGCACATGGGGCACCCATGAAATGCGGCATTTATTTGGGGCCCCCATGACATGTGGAATGCCTGCGGGGCCCCCGTGACATGCGGCATGCACGTGGGGCCCCCATGAAATGCGGCATTTATTTGGTGCCCCCATGACATGTGGAATGCCTGCGGGGCCCCCGTGACATGAGGCATGCACATTGGGCACCCATGACATGTGACATGCATTTATGGCCTCATGACATGCGGCATGCATTTGGGCCCTCATGAAATGTGCCATGCAGGTGGGGCCCCCATGACATGCGGCATGCATGTGGGGCCCCCATGACATGCAGCATGCATTTGGGGGCCCATGGCATGCGCCATGCATGTGGGGCCCAAATGCTTGCCGCATGTCATGGGGGCCTCCATGACATGCGGCATGCATGTGGGTCCCCCTTGACATGCGACATTCATTTGGGGCCCCCATGACATGTGGCATGCATGTGGGGCACCTATGATATGCGGCATGCATTCGTGGCCCCCGTAACATGAGGCATGCACGTGGGGCCCCCATGACATGCGGCATGCACGTGGGACCCCCATGACATGCGGAATGCACGTGAGGCCCCCATGACATGCGGAATGCCTGCGGGGCCCCAATGACATGCAGCATGCATGCGGGGCCCTCATGACATGCGGCATGCATTTGAGGCTCCCAATATTAGCGGCATGCACGTGGGGCCCCCATGATATGTGGCATGCATTTGGGGCCCCCATGACTTGAGGCATGCATGTGGGGCCCCCATGACATGCACCATGCATGTTGGGCCACTATGACATGCTGCATGCATTTGGGGCCCCCATGACTTGAGGCATGCATTTGGGGCCCCCATGACATGCGGCATGCATGTAGGGCCCCCATGAAATGCGCCATGCATGTGGGACCCCCATGACATGCGGCATGCATTTGAATCCCCCATTACATGCGGCATGCACGTGGGGCCCCCATGACATGCGGCATGCATTTGGGGCCCCCATGTCATGCGGAATGCACGTGGGGCCCCTATGACATGCGACATGAATTTGGGAGCCCCATTACATGCGGCATGCACGTGGAGCCCCCATGACATGCGGCATGCATTTGGGCCCCCATGACATGCGGCATGCATTTGGGGCCTGCATAACATGCTGCATGCATTTGGGGTACCTGAGACATGCGGCATGCAAGTTGGGGCCCCCAATACATGCGGCATGCACGTGAGGCCCCCATGACATGCGGCATGCACGTGAGGCACCCATGACATGCGGAATGCCTGCGGGGCCCCCATGATATGCGGCATGCATTTGGTGCCCCCACTACATGCGGCATGCAGGTGGTTCCCCCATGACATGCGGCATGCACGTGGTTCCCCCATGACATGTGGCAGGCATTTGGGGCCCCGATGACAAGCGGCATGCATGTGGGGCACCCATGACATGCGCCATGTACGTGGGGCCCCTATGACATGCGGCATGCATGCGGGGCCCCCATGACATGCTCCATGCATGTTGGGCCCCTATGACATGCGGCATGCATTTGGGGGGCCCCATGACATGCGGCATGCACGTGGGGCCCCCATGACATGACACATACATTTGTGGCCCCCGTGACATGAGGCATGCACGTGGGGCCCCCATGACATGCAGCATGTACGTTGGGCACCCATGACATGCGGCATGCATTTATGGCCCCCATGACATGCGGCATGCATTTGGGCCCCCATGACATGCGGGAAGCACGTGGGGCCCCCATTACATGCGGCATGCATTTGGGGCCCCCATGACATGCGGCATGCATTTGGGGCCCCCATGACATGCGGCATACATGTGGGGCACCATGACATGCGCCATGCATGTGGGGCCCCTATTACATGCGGCATGCAATTGGGGCCCCATGACATGCGGCATGCACGTGGGGCCCCCATGAAATGCGGCATGCATTTGGGGCCCCCATGACATGAGGCATGCATGTGGGGCCCCCATGAAATGAGCCATGCATGTGGGGCCCCAATGACATGCGGCATGCATTTGTGGGCCCTAAGACATGCTGCATGCATTTGGGGGGCCCCATGACATGCAGCATGCACGTGGGGCCCCCATGAAATGTTGCATGCATTTGGGGCCAACATGACATGCGGCATGCATGCGGCGCCCTCATGACATGCGGCATGCATTTGGGGCCCCCAATTCATGCGGCATGCATTTGGGGCCCCATGACTTGAGGCATGCATTTTGGGCCCCCATGACATGCGGCATGCACATGGGGCCCCCATGACATGCGGCATGCACGTGGGGCCCCAATTACATGCGGCATGCATTTAGGGCCCCCATGACATTCGACATGCATTTGGGGGCCCCATGACATGCGGCATGCAGGTGGGACACCATGACATGCGCCATGCATGTGGGGCCCCTATGACATGCGGTTTGTAATTGGGGCCTCGATGACATGCGGCATGCAAGTGGGGCCCCCATGACATGCTGCATGCATTTGGTGTGCCCGAGACATGCGGCATGCACGTGGGGCCCCTATGACATGCCGCATGCATTTGGGGCCCCCATTACATGCGGCATGCACATGGGGCCCCCATGACATGCGGCATACGCTTGGGGCCCCAATGACATGCGGCATGAGTTTGGATCCCCCATGACATGTGGCATGCACGTGGGGCCTCCATGACATGAGTCATGCATTTGGGGCCGCCATGACATGCTGCATGCATTTGGGGCCCCCATAACATGCAGCATGCATTTGGGCCCCCCATGAAATGCGGCATGCATGTGGGGCCCCCATGACATGTGGCATGCATGTGGGGCCCCATGATATGCGGCATGCAGTTGGGGTCCCAATACATGCAGCATGCACGTTGGGCACCCATGACATGCGGCATGCATTTATGGCCCCCATGACATGAGGCATGCATTTGGGGCCCCCATGACATGCGGCATGCATTTGGGGGCCCCATGACATGCGGCATACATGTGGGGCACCATGACATGCGCCATGCATGTGGGGCCCCTATTACATGCGGCATGCAATTGGGGCCCCATGATATGCGGCATGCACGTGGGGCCCCCATGAAATGCGGCATGCATTTGGGGCCCCCATGACATGCGGCATGCATTTAGGGCCCCCATGACATGCGACATGCATGCGGCGCCCTCATGACATGCGGCATGCATTTGGGGGCCAAATACATGCGGCATGCACGTCGGGCCCCCATGATATGCGGCATGCATTTGGGGCCCCATGACTTGAGGCATGCATTTTGGGCCCCCATGACATGCGGCATGCACATGGGGCCCCCATGACATGCGGCATATGCTTGTGGCCCCAATGACATGCGGCATGAGTTTGGATCCCCCATGACATGTGGCATGCACGTGGGGCCCCATGACATGAGTCATGCATTTGGGGCCGCCATGACATCAGGCATGCATTTGGGCCCCTCATGAAATGCGGCATGCATGTGGGGCCCCCATGACATGTGGCATGCATGTGGGGCCCCATGATATGCGGCTTGCAGTTGGGGCCCCCAATACATGCGGCATGCACGTTGGGCACCCATGACATGCGGCATGCATTTATGGCCCCCATGACATGCGGCATGAATTTGGGCCCCCATGACATGCGGCATGCATGTGGGGCCCCCATGACATGTGGCATGCATTTGCGGGCCCCATGACATGTGTTATGCATTTGGATCCCCCATTACATGCTGCATGCAAGTGGGGCCCCCCTGAAATGTGGCATACATTTGTGGCACCGTGACATGAGGCATTCACGTGGGGCCCCCATGACATGCGACAAGCACGTGGGGCCCCAATGACATGCAGCATGTACGTTGGGCCCCCATGAAATGCGCCATGCATGTGGGACCCGTATGACATGTGGCATGCATTTGTGGGCCCCAAGACATGTGGCATGCATGTGCCCCATGACATGCTGCATGCATTTGTGGCCCCCATGATATGCGGCATGCATTTGGGGCCCCCATGACATGAGGCATGCATGTGGGGCCCCCATGAAATGAGCCATGCATGTGGGGCCCCAATGACATGCGGCATGCATTTGTGGGCCCTAAGACATGCCGCATGCATTTGGGGGGCCCCATGACATGCAGCATGCACGTGGGGCCCCCATGAAATGCGGCATGTATTTGGGGCCAACATGACATGCGGCATGCATGCGGCGCCCTCATGACATGCGGCATGCATTTGGGGCCCCCAATTCATGCGGCATGCATGTGGGGCCCCATGATATGCGGCATGCATTTGGGGCCCCATGACTTGAGGCATGCATTTTGGGCCCCCATGACATGCGGCATGCACATGGGGCCCCCATGACATGCGGCATGCACGTGGGGCCCCAATTACATGCGGCATGCATTTAGGGCCCCCATGACATTCGACATGCATTTGGGGCCCCCATGACATGCGGCATGCATGTGGGACACCATGACATGCGCCATGCATGTGGGGCCCCTATGACATGCGGTTTGCAATTGGGGCCCCGATGACATGCGGCATGCACGTGGGGCCCCCTTGACGTGCTGCATGCATTTGGTGTGCCCGAGACATGCGGCATGCACGTGGGGCCCCTATGACATGCCGCATGCATTTGGGGCCCCCATTACATGCGGCATGCACATGGGGCCCCCATGGCATGCGGCATACGCTTGGGGCCCCAATGACATGCGGCATGAGTTTGGATCCCCCATGACATGTGGCATGCACGTGGGGCCTCCATGACATGAGTCATGCATTTGGGGCCGCCATGACATGCTGCATGCATTTGGGGCCCCCATAACATGCAGCATGCATTTGGGCCCCCCATGAAATGCGGCATGCATGTGGGGCCCCCATGACATGTGGCATGCATGTGGGGCCCCATGACATGCGGCATGCAGTTGGGGTCCCCAATACATGCGGCATGCACGTTGGGCACCCATGACATGCGGCATGCATTTATGGCCCCCATGACATGCGGCATGCATTTGGGCCCCCATGACATGCGGCATGCATGTGAGACCCCCATGACATGCGTCATGCAATTGGATCCCCCATTACATGCTGCATGCAAGTGGGGTCCCCATGACATGCGGCACGCATGTGGGCCCCCCATGACATGCGCCATGCATGTGGGGCCCCTATGACATGCGGCATGCATGTGGGACCCCCTTGACATGCGGCATGCACGTGGGGCCCCCATGACATGGGGCATGCATGTGGGGCCCCCATGACATGCCACATACATTTGTGGCCCCCGTGACATGAGGCATGCACGTGGGGCCCCCATGACATGCGGCAAGCACATGGGGCCCCAATGACATGCAGCATGTACGTTGGGCACCAATGACATGCGGCATGCATTTATGGCCCCCATGTCATGCGGCATGTATTTGGGGCCCCCATGACTTGAGGCATGCATGTGGGGCCCCCATGACATGCACCATGCATGTGGGGCCCCTATGACATGCTGCATGCATTTGGGGCCCCTATGACATGCTGCATGCATTTGGGGCCCCCATGACTTGAGGCATGCATTTGGGGCCCCCATGACATGCGGCATGCATGTAGGGCCCCCAAGAATTGTGCCATGCATGTGGTGCCCCTATGACATGCGGCATACATTTGTGGGCCCCAAGACATGTGGCATGCACGTGGGGCCCCCATGACATGCTGCATGCATTTGTGGCCCCCATGATATGCGGCCCCCATTTGGGGCCCCCATGACATGCGGCATGCATGTGGGGCCCCCATGAAATAAGCCATGCATGTGGGGCCCCTATGACATGCGGCATGCATTTGTGGGCCCCAAGACATGCTGCATGCATTTGGGGGGCCCATGACATGCGGCATGCACGTGGGGCCCCCATGATATGCGACATGCATTTGGGGCCCCCATGATTGAGGCATGCATTTTGGGCCCCCATGAAATGCGGCATGCACATGGGGCCCCCAAGACATGCGGCATGCACGTGGGGCCCCCATTAAATGCGGCATGCATTTAGGGCCCCCATGACATGCCGCATGCATTTGGGGCCTGCATAACATGCTGCATGCATTTGGGGTACCTGAGACATGCGTCATGCAGTTGGGGCCCCCATGACATGCGGCATGCACGTGAGGCCCCCATGACATGCGGAATGCCTGCGGGGCCCCCATGATATGCGGCATGCATTTGGGGCCCCCATGACATGAGACATGCATGTGGGACCCTCATGACATGCGGCATGCATTTGAATCCCCCATTACATGCGGCATGCAGGTGGTTCCCCCATGACATGCGGCATGCAGGTGGGACCCCTATGACATGCGGCATGCATTTGAGGGCACCAAGACATGCTGCATGCATTTGGGGGGCCCCATGACATGCGGCATACACGTGGGGCCCCCATGAAATGCGGCATGCATTTGGGGCCCCCATGACATGCGGAATGCCTGCGGGGCCCCCATGACATGCAGTATGCACGTGGGACCCCTATGACATGTGGCATGCATTTGTGGGCCCCAAGACATGCTGCATGCATTTGGCGGCCCCATGACATGCGGCATGCATTTGCGTCCCCCATGAAATGCGGCATGCACGTGGGGCCCCCAGTACATGCGGCATGCATTTGGGGGCCCATGACATGCGGCATGCATTTGGGGCCCCCATGAAATGCGCCATGCATGTGGGACCCCCATGAAATGCGCCATGCATGTGGGACCCCTATGACATGTGGCATGCATTTGTGGGCCCCAAGACATGCTGCATGCATTTGGGGGGCCCATGACATGCGGCATGCATTTGGGGCCCCCATGACATGCGGCATGCATTTGGGGCCCCCATGACATGCGGCATGCACGTGGGGCCCCCTTGACATGCGACATTCATTTGGGGCACCCATGACATGTGGCATGCATGTGGGGCTCCCATGACATGCGGCATGCATTTATGGCCCTCATGACATGCGGCAAGCATTTGGCCCCCCATGACATGCGGCATACATGTGGGGATCCCAAATGCATGCCGCATGTCATGGGGGCCTCCATGACATGCGGCATGCATGTGGGTCCCCATGACATGCGTCATGCACGTGGGGCCCCCTTGACATGCGACATTCATTTGGGGCCCCCATGACATGTGGCATGCATGTGGGGCCCCCATGACATGCGGCATGCATTTGGGGCCCTCATGACATGTGGTATGCACGTGGGGCCCCTATGACATGCGGCATGCATTTGTGGCCCCCGTAACATGAGGCATGCACGTGGGGCCCCCATGACAAGCGGCAAGCACTTGTGGCCCCAATGACATGAAGCATGCACGTGGGACCCCCATGACATGCGGAATGCACGTGAGGCCCCCATGACATGCGGAATGTCTACGGGGCCCCAATGACATGCGGCATGCATGCGGGGTCCTCATGACATGCGGCATGCAATTGAGGCCCCGAATATATGCGGCATGCATGTGGGGCCCCCATGATATGTGGCATGCATTTGGGGCCCCCGTGACTTGAGGCATGCATGTGGGGCCCCCATGACATGCACCATGCATGTGGGGCCCCTATGACATGCTGCATGCATTTGGGGCCCCCGTGACTTGAGGCATGCATGTGGGGCCCCCATGACATGCACCATGCATGTGGGGCCCCTATGACATGCTGCATGCATTTGGGGCCCCATGACTTGAAGCATGCATTTGGGGCCCCCATGACATGCGGCATGCATGTAGGGCCCCCATGAAATGCGCCATGCATGTGGGGCCCCTATGATATGCGGCATGCATTTGTGGGCCCCAAGACATGTGGCATGCACATGGGGCCCCCATGAAATGCTGCATTTATTTGGGGCCCCCATGACATGTGGAATGCCTGCGGGGCCCCCTTGACATGCGGCATGCACGTGGGGCCCCCATGAAATGCGGCATTTATTTGGGGCCCCCATGACATGTGGAATGCCTGCGGGCCCCCGTGACATGAGGCATGCACTTTGGGCACCCATGACATGCGACATGCATTTATGGCCTCTTGACATGCGGCATGCATTTGGGCCCTCATGAAATGCGCCATGCACGTGGGGCCCCCATGACATGCGGCATGCATTTGGGGGCCCCATGACATTTGGCATGCATGTGGGGCTCCCATGACATGCGGCATGCATTTATGGCCCTCATGACATGCGGCAAGCATTTGGGCCCCCATGACATGCGGCATGCATGTGGGGCCCCCAAATGCATGCCGCATGTCATGGGGGCCTCCATGACATGCGGCATGCATGTGGGTCCCCATGACATGCGTCATGCACGTGGGGCCCCCTTGACATGCGACATTCATTTGGGGCCCCCATGACATGTGGCATGCATGTGGGGACCCCATGACATGCGACATTCATTTGGGGCCCCCATGACATGTGGCATGCATGTGGAGCTCCCATGACATGCGGCATGCATTTGGGGCCCCCATGACATGTGGTATGCAAGTGGGGCCCCTATGACATGCCGAATGCATTTGGGGCCCCCATGACATGCTCCATGCATGTGGGGCACCTATGATATGCGGCATGCATTCGTGGCCCCCGTAACATGAGGCATGCACGTGGGGCCCCCATGACATGCGGCAAGCACGTTGGGACCCAATGACATGCAGCATGCACGTGGGACCCCCATGACATGCGGAATGCCTGCGGGGCCCCAATGACATGCAGCATGCATGCGGGGCCCTCATGACATGCGGCATGCATTTGAGGCTCCCAATATAAGCGGCATGCACGTGGGGCCCCCATGATATGTGGCATGCATTTGGGGCCCCCATGACTTGAGGCATGCATGTGGGGCCCCCATGACATGCACCATGCATGTTGGGCCCCTATGACATGCTGCATGCATTTGGGGCCCCCATGACTTGAGGCATGCATTTGGGGCCCCCATGACATGCGGCATGCATGTAGGGCCCCCATGAAATGCGCCATGCATGTGGGACCCCCATGACATGCGGCATGCATTTGAATCCCCCCATTACATGCGGCATGCACGTGGGGCCCCCATGACATGCGGCATGCATTTGGGGCCCCCATGTCATGCGGAATGCACGTGGGGCCCCTATGACATGCGACATGAATTTGGGAGCCCCATTACATGCGGCATGCACGTGGAGCCCCCATGACATGCGTCATGCATTTGGGCCCCCATGACATGCGGCATGCATTTGGGGCCTGCATAACATGCTGCATGCATTTGGGGTACCTGAGACATGCGGCATGCAAGTTGGGCCCCCCAATACATGTGGCATGCACGTGAGGCCCCCATGACATGCGGCATGCACGTGAGGCACCCATGACATGCGGAATGCCTGCGGGGCCCCCATGATATGCGGCATGCATTTGGTGCCCCCATGACATGCAGCATGCATGTGTGACCCCCATGACATGCGGCATGCATTTGAATCCCCCATTACATGCGGCATGCAGGTGGTTCCCCCATGACATGCGGCATGCACGTGGTTCCCCCATGACATGTGGCAGGCATTTGGGGCCCCGATGACAAGCGGCATGCATGTGGGGCACCCATGACATGCGCCATGTACGTGGGGCCCCTATGACATGCGGCATGCATGCGGGGCCCCCATGACATGCTCCATGCATGTTGGGCCCCTATGACATGCGGCATGCATTTGGGGGGCCCCATGACATGCGGCATGCACGTGGGGCCCCCATGACATGACACATACATTTGTGGCCCCCGTGACATGAGGCATGCACGTGGGGCCCCCATGACATGCAGCATGTACGTTGGGCACCCATGACATGCGGCATGCATTTATGGCCCCCATGACATGCGGCATGCATTTGGGCCCCCATGACATGCGGGAAGCACGTGGGGCCCCCATTACATGCGGCATGCATTTGGGCCCCCATGACATGCGGCATGCATTTGGGGCCCCCATGACATGCGGCATACATGTGGGGCACCATGACATGCGCCATGCATGTGGGGCCCCTATTACATGCGGCATGCAATTGGGGCCCCATGACATGCGGCATGCACGTGGGGCCCCCATGAAATGCGGCATGCATTTGGGGCCCCCATGACATGCGGCATGCATTTAGGGCCCCCATGACATGCGACATGCATGCAGCGCCCTCATGACATGCGACATGCATTTGGGGGCCCAAATACATGCGGCATGCACATCGGGCCCCCATGATATGCGGCATGCATTTGGGGCCCCATGACTTGAGGCATGCATTTTGGGCCCCCATGACATGCGGCATGCACATGGGGCCCCCATGACATGCGGCATATGCTTGTGGCCCCAATGACATGCGGCATGAGTTTGGATCCCCCATGACATGTGGCATGCACGTGGGGCCCCATGACATGAGTCATGCATTTGGGGCCGCCATGACATCAGGCATGCATTTGGGCCCCCCATGAAATGCGGCATGCATGTGGGGCCCCCATGACATGTGGCATGCATGTGGGGCCCCATGATATGCGGCTTGCAGTTGGGGCCCCCAATACATGCGGCATGCACGTTGGGCACCCATGACATGCGGAATGCATTTATGGCCCCCATGACATGCGGCATGCATTTGGGCCCCCATGACATGCGGCATGCATGTGGGGCCCCCATGACATGTGGCATGCATTTGCGGGCCCCATGACATGTGTTATGCATTTGGATCCCCCATTACATGCTGCATGCAAGTGGGGCCCCCATGAAATGCGGCATACATTTGTGGCACCGTGACATGAGGCATGCACGTGGGGCCTCCATGACATGCGACAAGCACGTGGGGCCCCAATGACATGCAGCATGTACGTTGGGCCCCCATGAAATGCGCCATGCATGTGGGACCCGTATGACATGCGGCATGCATTTGTGGGCCCCAAGACATGTGGCATGCATGTGCCCCATGACATGCTCCATGCATTTGTGGCCCCCATGATATGCGGCACGCATTTGGGGCCCCCATGACATGAGGCATGCATGTGGGGCCCCCATGAAATGAGCCATGCATGTGGGGCCCCAATGACATGCGGCATGCATTTGTGGGCCCTAAGACATGCTGCATGCATTTGGGGGGCCCCATGACATGCAGCATGCACGTGGGGCCCCCATGAAATGCGGCATGCATTTGGGGCCAACATGACATGCGGCATGCATGCGGCGCCCTCATGACATGCGGCATGCATTTGGGGCCCCCAATTCATGCGGCATGCATGTGGGGCCCCATGATATGCGGCATGCATTTGGGGCCCCATGACTTGAGGCATGCATTTTGGGCCCCCATGACATGCGGCATGCACATGGGGCCCCCATGACATGCGGCATGCACGTGGGGCCCCAATTACATGCGGCATGCATTTAGGGCCCCCATGACATTCGACATGCATTTGGGGGCCCCATGACATGCGGCATGCATGTGGGACACCATGACATGCGCCATGCATGTTGGGCCCCTATGACATGCGGTTTGCAATTGGGGCCCCGATGACATGCGGCATGCACGTGGGGCCCCCATGACATGCTGCATGCATTTGGTGTGCCCGAGACATGCGGCATGCACGTGGGGCCCCTATGACATGCCGCATGCATTTGGGGCCCCCATTACATGCGGCATGCACATGGGGCCCCCATGACATAGCGGCATACGCTTGGGGCCCCAATGACATGCGGCATGAGTTTGGATCCCCCATGACATGTGGCATGCACGTGGGGCCTCCATGACATGAGTCATGCATTTGGGGCCGCCATGACATGCTGCATGCATTTGGGGCCCCCATAACATGCAGCATGCATTTGGGCCCCCCATGAAATGCGGCATGCATGTGGGGCCCCCATGACATGTGGCATGCATGTGGGGCCCCATGATATGCGGCATGCAGTTGGGGTCCCCAATACATGCAGCATGCACGTTGGGCACCCATGACATGCGGCATGCATTTGGGCCCCCATGACATGCGGCATGCATGTGAGACCCCCATGACATGCGTCATGCAATTGGATCCCCCATTACATGCTGCATGCAAGTGGGGTCCCCATGACATGCGGCACGCATGTGGGCCCCCCATGACATGCGCCATGCATGTGGGGCCCCTATGACATGCGGCATGCATGTGGGACCCCCTTGACATGCGGCATGCACGTGGGGCCCCCATGACATGGGGCATGCATGTGGGGCCCCCATGACATGCCACATACATTTGTGGCCCCCGTGACATGAGGCATGCACGTGGGGCCCCATGACATGCGGCAAGCACGTGGGGCCCCAATGACATGCAGCATGTACGTTGGGCACCAATGACATGCGGCATGCATTTATGGCCCCCATGTCATGCGGCATGTATTTGGGGCCCCCATGACTTGAGGCATGCATGTGGGGCCCCCATGACATGCACCATGCATGTGGGGCCCCTATGACATGCTGCATGCATTTGGGGCCCCTATGACATGCTGCATGCATTTGGGGCCCCCATGACTTGAGGCATGCATTTGGGGCCCCCATGACATGCGGCATGCATGTAGGGCCCCCAAGAATTGTGCCATGCATGTGGTGCCCCTATGACATGCGGCATACATTTGTGGGCCCCAAGACATGTGGCATGCATGTGGGGCCCCCATGACATGCGGCATGCATTTGGGGGCCCCATGGCATGGAGCATGCATGTGGGGCCCAAATGCTTGCCGCATGTCATGGGGGCCTCCATGACATGCGGCATGCATGTGGGTCCCCAAGACATGCGTCATGCACGTGGGGCCCCCTTGACATGCGACATTCATTTGGGGCCCCCATGACATGTGGCATGCATGTGGGGCTCCCATGACATGCGGCATGCATTTGGGGCCCCCATGACATGCTCCATGACTGCGGGGCCCCAATGACATGCGGCATGCATGCGGGGCCCTCATGACATGCGGCATGCAATTGAGGCCCCCAATATATGCGGCATGCATGTGGGGCCCCCATGATATGTGGCATGCATTTGGGGCCCCCATGACTTGAGGCATGCATGTGGGGCCCCCATGACATGCACCATGCATGTGGGGCCCCTATGACATGCTGCATGCATTTGGGGCCCCATGACTTGAGGCATGCATTTGGGGCCACCATGACATGCGTCATGTATGTAGGGCCCCCATGAAATGCGCCATGCATGTGGGGCTCCTATGACATGCGGCATGCATTTGTGGGCCCCAAGACATGTGGCATGCACATGGGGCACCCATGAAATGCGGCATTTATTTGGGGCCCCCATGACATGTGGAATGCCTGCGGGGCCCCCGTGACATGCGGCATGCACGTGGGGCCCCCATGAAATGCGGCATTTATTTGGTGCCCCCATGACATGTGGAATGCCTGCGGGGCCCCCGTGACATGAGGCATGCACGTTGGGCACCCATGACATGTGACATGCATTTATGGCCTCATGACATGCGGCATGCATTTGGGCCCTCATGAAATGTGCCATGCAGGTGGGGCCCCCATGACATGCGGCATGCATGTGGGGCCCCCATGACATGCAGCATGCATTTGGGGGCCCATGGCATGCGCCATGCATGTGGGGCCCAAATGCTTGCCGCATGTCATGGGGGCCTCCATGACATGCGGCATGCATGTGGGTCCCCCTTGACATGCGACATTCATTTGGGGCCCCCATGACATGTGGCATGCATGTGGGGCACCTATGATATGCGGCATGCATTCGTGGCCCCCGTAACATGAGGCATGCACGTGGGGCCCCCATGACATGCGGCAAGCACGTTGGGCCCCAATGACATGCAGCATGCACGTGGGACCCCCATGACATGCGGAATGCACGTGAGGCCCCCATGACATGCGGAATGCCTGCGGGGCCCCAATGACATGCAGCATGCATGCGGGGCCCTCATGACATGCGGCATGCATTTGAGGCTCCCAATATAAGCGGCATGCACGTGGGGCCCCCATGATATGTGGCATGCATTTGGGGCCCCCATGACTTGAGGCATGCATGTGGGGCCCCCATGACATGCACCATGCATGTTGGGCCACTATGACATGCTGCATGCATTTGGGGCCCCCATGACTTGAGGCATGCATTTGGGGCCCCCATGACATGCGGCATGCATGTAGGGCCCCCATGAAATGCGCCATGCATGTGGGACCCCCATGACATGCGGCATGCATTTGAATCCCCCATTACATGCGGCATGCACGTGGGGCCCCCATGACATGCGGCATGCATTTGGGGCCCCCATGTCATGCGGAATGCACGTGGGGCCCCTATGACATGCGACATGAATTTGGGAGCCCCATTACATGCGGCATGCACGTGGAGCCCCCATGACATGCGGCATGCATTTGGGCCCCCATGACATGCGGCATGCATTTGGGGCCTGCATAACATGCTGCATGCATTTGGGGTACCTGAGACATGCGGCATGCAAGTTGGGGCCCCCAATACATGCGGCATGCACGTGAGGCCCCCATGACATGCGGCATGCACGTGAGGCACCCATGACATGCGGAATGCCTGCGGGGCCCCCATGATATGCGGCATGCATTTGGTGCCCCCACTACATGCGGCATGCAGGTGGTTCCCCCATGACATGCGGCATGCACGTGGTTCCCCCATGACATGTGGCAGGCATTTGGGGCCCCGATGACAAGCGGCATGCATGTGGGGCACCCATGACATGCGCCATGTACGTGGGGCCCCTATGACATGCGGCATGCATGCGGGGCCCCCATGACATGCTCCATGCATGTTGGGCCCCTATGACATGCGGCATGCATTTGGGGGGCCCCATGACATGCGGCATGCACGTGGGGCCCCCATGACATGACACATACATTTGTGGCCCCCGTGACATGAGGCATGCACGTGGGGCCCCCATGACATGCAGCATGTACGTTGGGCACCCATGACATGCGGCATGCATTTATGGCCCCCATGACATGCGGCATGCATTTGGGCCCCCATGACATGCGGGAAGCACGTGGGGCCCCCATTACATGCGGCATGCATTTGGGGCCCCCATGACATGCGGCATGCATTTGGGGCCCCCATGACATGCGGCATACATGTGGGGCACCATGACATGCGCCATGCATGTGGGGCCCCTATTACATGCGGCATGCAATTGGGGCCCCATGACATGCGGCATGCACGTGGGGCCCCCATGAAATGCGGCATGCATTTGGGGCCCCCATGACATGAGGCATGCATGTGGGGCCCCCATGAAATGAGCCATGCATGTGGGGCCCCAATGACATGCGGCATGCATTTGTGGGCCCTAAGACATGCTGCATGCATTTGGGGGGCCCCATGACATGCAGCATGCACGTGGGGCCCCCATGAAATGCGGCATGCATTTGGGGCCAACATGACATGCGGCATGCATGCGGCGCCCTCATGACATGCGGCATGCATTTGGGGCCCCCAATTCATGCGGCATGCATTTGGGGCCCCATGACTTGAGGCATGCATTTTGGGCCCCCATGACATGCGGCATGCACATGGGGCCCCCATGACATGCGGCATGCACGTGGGGCCCCAATTACATGCGGCATGCATTTAGGGCCCCCATGACATTCGACATGCATTTGGGGGCCCCATGACATGCGGCATGCAGGTGGGACACCATGACATGCGCCATGCATGTGGGGCCCCTATGACATGCGGTTTGTAATTGGGGCCCCGATGACATGCGGCATGCAAGTGGGGCCCCCATGACATGCTGCATGCATTTGGTGTGCCCGAGACATGCGGCATGCACGTGGGGCCCCTATGACATGCCGCATGCATTTGGGGCCCCCATTACATGCGGCATGCACATGGGGCCCCCATGACATGCGGCATACGCTTGGGGCCCCAATGACATGCGGCATGAGTTTGGATCCCCCATGACATGTGGCATGCACGTGGGGCCCCATGACATGAGTCATGCATTTGGGGCCGCCATGACATCAGGCATGCATTTGGGCCCCTCATGAAATGCGGCATGCATGTGGGGCCCCCATGACATGTGGCATGCATGTGGGGCCCCATGATATGCGGCTTGCAGTTGGGGCCCCCAATACATGCGGCATGCACGTTGGGCACCCATGACATGCGGCATGCATTTATGGCCCCCATGACATGCGGCATGAATTTGGGCCCCCATGACATGCGGCATGCATGTGGGGCCCCCATGACATGTGGCATGCATTTGCGGGCCCCATGACATGTATTATGCATTTGGATCCCCCATTACATGCTGCATGCAAGTGGGGCCCCCCTGAAATGTGGCATACATTTGTGGCACCGTGACATGAGGCATGCACGTGGGGCCCCCATGACATGCGACAAGCACGTGGGGCCCCAATGACATGCAGCATGTACGTTGGGCCCCCATGAAATGCGCCATGCATGTGGGACCCGTATGACATGTGGCATGCATTTGTGGGCCCCAAGACATGTGGCATGCATGTGCCCCATGACATGCTGCATGCATTTGTGGCCCCCATGATATGCGGCATGCATTTGGGGCCCCCATGACATGAGGCATGCATGTGGGGCCCCCATGAAATGAGCCATGCATGTGGGGCCCCAATGACATGCGGCATGCATTTGTGGGCCCTAAGACATGCCGCATGCATTTGGGGGGCCCCATGACATGCAGCATGCACGTGGGGCCCCCATGAAATGCGGCATGTATTTGGGGCCAACATGACATGCGGCATGCATGCGGCGCCCTCATGACATGCGGCATGCATTTGGGGCCCCCAATTCATGCGGCATGCATGTGGGGCCCCATGATATGCGGCATGCATTTGGGGCCCCATGACTTGAGGCATGCATTTTGGGCCCCCATGACATGCGGCATGCACATGGGGCCCCCATGACATGCGGCATGCACGTGGGGCCCCAATTACATGCGGCATGCATTTAGGGCCCCCATGACATTCGACATGCATTTGGGGCCCCCATGACATGCGGCATGCATGTGGGACACCATGACATGCGCCATGCATGTGGGGCCCCTATGACATGCGGTTTGCAATTGGGGCCCCGATGACATGCGGCATGCACGTGGGGCCCCCTTGACATGCTGCATGCATTTGGTGTGCCCGAGACATGCGGCATGCACGTGGGGCCCCTATGACATGCCGCATGCATTTGGGGCCCCCATAACATGCAGCATGCATTTGGGCCCCCCATGAAATGCGGCATGCATGTGGGGCCCCCATGACATGTGGCATGCATGTGGGGCCCCATGACATGCGGCATGCAGTTGGGGTCCCCAATACATGCGGCATGCACGTTGGGCACCCATGACATGCGGCATGCATTTATGGCCCCCATGACATGCGGCATGCATTTGGGCCCCCATGACATGCGGCATGCATGTGAGACCCCCATGACATGCGTCATGCAATTGGATCCCCCATTACATGCTGCATGCAAGTGGGGTCCCCATGACATGCGGCACGCATGTGGGCCCCCCATGACATGCGCCATGCATGTGGGGCCCCTATGACATGCGGCATGCATGTGGGACCCCCTTGACATGCGGCATGCACGTGGGGCCCCCATGACATGGGGCATGCATGTGGGGCCCCCATGACATGCCACATACATTTGTGGCCCCCGTGACATGAGGCATGCACGTGGGGCCCCCATGACATGCGGCAAGCACGTGGGGCCCCAATGACATGCAGCATGTACGTTGGGCACCAATGACATGCGGCATGCATTTATGGCCCCCATGTCATGCGGCATGTATTTGGGGCCCCCATGACTTGAGGCATGCATGTGGGGCCCCCATGACATGCACCATGCATGTGGGGCCCCTATGACATGCTGCATGCATTTGGGGCCCCTATGACATGCTGCATGCATTTGGGGCCCCCATGACTTGAGGCATGCATTTGGGGCCCCCATGACATGCGGCATGCATGTAGGGCCCCCAAGAATTGTGCCATGCATGTGGTGCCCCTATGACATGCGGCATACATTTGTGGGCCCCAAGACATGTGGCATGCACGTGGGGCCCCCATGACATGCTGCATGCATTTGTGGCCCCCATGATATGCGGCCCCCATTTGGGGCCCCCATGACATTCGGCATGCATGTGGGGCCCCCATGAAATAAGCCATGCATGTGGGGCCCCTATGACATGCGGCATGCATTTGTGGGCCCCAAGACATGCTGCATGCATTTGGGGGGCCCATGACATGCGGCATGCACGTGGGGCCCCCATGATATGCGACATGCATTTGGGGCCCCCATGATTGAGGCATGCATTTTGGGCCCCCATGAAATGCGGCATGCACATGGGGCCCCCAAGACATGCGGCATGCACGTGGGGCCCCCATTAAATGCGGCATGCATTTAGGGCCCCCATGACATGCCGCATGCATTTGGGGCCTGCATAACATGCTGCATGCATTTGGGGTACCTGAGACATGCGTCATGCAGTTGGGGCCCCCATGACATGCGGCATGCACGTGAGGCCCCCATGACATGCGGAATGCCTGCGGGGCCCCCATGATATGCGGCATGCATTTGGGGCCCCCATGACATGAGGCATGCATGTGGGACCCTCATGACATGCGGCATGCATTTGAATCCCCCATTACATGCGGCATGCAGGTGGTTCCCCCATGACATGCGGCATGCAGGTGGGACCCCTATGACATGCGGCATGCATTTGAGGGCACCAAGACATGCTGCATGCATTTGGGGGGCCCCATGACATGCGGCATACACGTGGGGCCCCCATGAAATGCGGCATGCATTTGGGGCCCCCATGACATGCGGAATGCCTGTGGGGCCCCCATGACATGCAGTATGCACGTGGGACCCCTATGACATGTGGCATGCATTTGTGGGCCCCAAGACATGCTGCATGCATTTGGCGGCCCCATGACATGCGGCATGCATTTGCGTCCCCCATGAAATGCGGCATGCACGTGGGGCCCCCAGTACATGCGGCATGCATTTGGGGCCCCATGACATGCGGCATGCATTTGGGGCCCCCATGAAATGTGCCATGCATGTGGGACCCCCATGAAATGCGCCATGCATGTGGGACCCCTATGACATGTGGCATGCATTTGTGGGCCCCAAGACATGCTGCATGCATTTGGGGGGCCCATGACATGCGGCATGCATTTGGGGCCCCCATGACATGCGGCATGCATTTGGGGCCCCCATGACATGCGGCATGCACGTGGGGCCCCCTTGACATGCGACATTCATTTGGGGCACCCATGACATGTGGCATGCATGTGGGGCTCCCATGACATGCGGCATGCATTTATGGCCCTCATGACATGCGGCAAGCATTTGGCCCCCATGACATGCGGCATGCATGTGGGGACCCCAAATGCATGCCGCATGTCATGGGGGCCTCCATGACATGCGGCATGCATGTGGGTCCCCATGACATGCGTCATGCACGTGGGGCCCCCTTGACATGCGACATTCATTTGGGGCCCCCATGACATGTGGCATGCATGTGGGGCCCCCATGACATGCGGCATGCATTTGGGGCCCTCATGACATGTGGTATGCACGTGGGGCCCCTATGACATGCGGCATGCATTCGTGGCCCCCGTAACATGAGGCATGCACGTGGGGCCCCCATGACAAGCGGCAAGCACTTGTGGCCCCAATGACATGAAGCATGCACGTGGGACCCCCATGACATGCGGAATGCACGTGAGGCCCCCATGACATGCGGAATGTCTACGGGGCCCCAATGACATGCGGCATGCATGCGGGGTCCTCATGACATGCGGCATGCAATTGAGGCCCCGAATATATGCGGCATGCATGTGGGGCCCCCATGATATGTGGCATGCATTTGGGGCCCCCGTGACTTGAGGCATGCATGTGGGGCCCCCATGACATGCACCATGCATGTGGGGCCCCTATGACATGCTGCATGCATTTGGGGCCCCCGTGACTTGAGGCATGCATGTGGGGCCCCCATGACATGCACCATGCATGTGGGGCCCCTATGACATGCTGCATGCATTTGGGGCCCCATGACTTGAAGCATGCATTTGGGGCCCCCATGACATGCGGCATGCATGTAGGGCCCCCATGAAATGCGCCATGCATGTGGGGCCCCTATGATATGCGGCATGCATTTGTGGGCCCCAAGACATGTGGCATGCACATGGGGCCCCCATGAAATGCTGCATTTATTTGGGGCCCCCATGACATGTGGAATGCCTGCGGGGCCCCCTTGACATGCGGCATGCACGTGGGGCCCCCATGAAATGCGGCATTTATTTGGGGCCCCCATGACATGTGGAATGCCTGCGGGCCCCCGTGACATGAGGCATGCACTTTGGGCACCCATGACATGCGACATGCATTTATGGCCTCTTGACATGCGGCATGCATTTGGGCCCTCATGAAATGCGCCATGCACGTGGGGCCCCCATGACATGCAGCATGCATTTGGGGGCCCCATGACATTTGGCATGCATGTGGGGCTCCCATGACATGCGGCATGCATTTATGGCCCTCATGACATGCGGCAAGCATTTGGGCCCCCATGACATGCGGTATGCATGTGGGGCCCCCAAATGCATGCCGCATGTCATGGGGGCCTCCATGACATGCGGCATGCATGTGGGTCCCCATGACATGCGTCATGCACGTGGGGCCCCCTTGACATGCGACATTCATTTGGGGCCCCCATGACATGTGGCATGCATGTGGGGACCCCATGACATGCGGCATGCATTTGGGGCCCCCATGAAATGTGCCATGCAGGTGGGGCCTCCATGACATGCGGCATGCATGTGGGTCCCCCTTGACATGCGACATTCATTTGGGGCCCCCATGACATGTGGCATGCATGTGGAGCTCCCATGACATGCGGCATGCATTTGGGGCCCCCATGACATGTGGTATGCAAGTGGGGCCCCTATGACATGCCGAATGCATTTGGGGCCCCCATGACATGCTCCATGCATGTGGGGCACCTATGATATGCGGCATGCATTCGTGGCCCCCGTAACATGAGGCATGCACGTGGGGCCCCCATGACATGCGGCAAGCACGTTGGGACCCAATGACATGCAGCATGCACGTGGGACCCCCATGACATGCGGAATGCCTGCGGGGCCCCAATGACATGCAGCATGCATGCGGGGCCCTCATGACATGCGGCATGCATTTGAGGCTCCCAATATAAGCGGCATGCACGTGGGGCCCCCATGATATGTGGCATGCATTTGGGGCCCCCATGACTTGAGGCATGCATGTGGGGCCCCCATGACATGCACCATGCATGTTGGGCCCCTATGACATGCTGCATGCATTTGGGGCCCCCATGACTTGAGGCATGCATTTGGGGCCCCCATGACATGCGGCATGCATGTAGGGCCCCCATGAAATGCGCCATGCATGTGGGACCCCCATGACATGCGGCATGCATTTGAATCCCCCATTACATGCGGCATGCACGTGGGGCCCCCATGACATGCGGCATGCATTTGGGGCCCCCATGTCATGCGGAATGCACGTGGGGCCCCTATGACATGCGACATGAATTTGGGAGCCCCATTACATGCGGCATGCACGTGGAGCCCCCATGACATGCGTCATGCATTTGGGCCCCCATGACATGCGGCATGCATTTGGGGCCTGCATAACATGCTGCATGCATTTGGGGTACCTGAGACATGCGGCATGCAAGTTGGGGCCCCCAATACATGTGGCATGCACGTGAGGCCCCCATGACATGCGGCATGCACGTGAGGCACCCATGACATGCGGAATGCCTGCGGGGCCCCCATGATATGCGGCATGCATTTGGTGCCCCCATGACATGCAGCATGCATGTGTGACCCCCATGACATGCGGCATGCATTTGAATCCCCCATTACATGCGGCATGCAGGTGGTTCCCCCATGACATGCGGCATGCACGTGGTTCCCCCATGACATGTGGCAGGCATTTGGGGCCCCGATGACAAGCGGCATGCATGTGGGGAACCCATGACATGCGCCATGTACGTGGGGCCCCTATGACATGCGGCATGCATGCGGGGCCCCCATGACATGCTCCATGCATGTTGGGCCCCTATGACATGCGGCATGCATTTGGGGGCCCCATGACATGCGGCATGCACGTGGGGCCCCCATGACATGACACATACATTTGTGGCCCCCGTGACATGAGGCATGCACGTGGGGCCCCCATGACATGCAGCATGTACGTTGGGCACCCATGACATGCGGCATGCATTTATGGCCCCCATGACATGCGGCATGCATTTGGGCCCCCATGACATGCGGGAAGCACGTGGGACCCCCATTACATGCGGCATGCATTTGGGCCCCCATGACATGCGGCATGCATTTGGGGCCCCCATGACATGCGGCATACATGTGGGGCACCATGACATGCGCCATGCATGTGGGGCCCCTATTACATGCGGCATGCAATTGGGGCCCCATGACATGCGGCATGCACGTGGGGCCCCCATGAAATGCGGCATGCATTTGGGGCCCCCATGACATGCGGCATGCATTTAGGGCCCCCATGACATGCGACATGCATGCAGCGCCCTCATGACATGCGACATGCATTTGGGGGCCCAAATACATGCGGCATGCACGTCGGGCCCCCATGATATGCGGCATGCATTTGGGGCCCCATGACTTGAGGCATGCATTTTGGGCCCCCATGACATGCGGCATGCACATGGGGCCCCCATGACATGCGGCATATGCTTGTGGCCCCAATGACATGCGGCATGAGTTTGGATCCCCCATGACATGTGGCATGCACGTGGGGCCCCATGACATGAGTCATGCATTTGGGGCCGCCATGACATCAGGCATGCATTTGGGCCCCCCATGAAATGCGGCATGCATGTGGGGCCCCCATGACATGTGGCATGCATGTGGGGCCCCATGATATGCGGCTTGCAGTTGGGGCCCCCAATACATGCGGCATGCACGTTGGGCACCCATGACATGCGGCATGCATTTATGGCCCCCATGACATGCGGCATGCATTTGGGCCCCCATGACATGCGGCATGCATGTGGGGCCCCCATGACATGTGGCATGCATTTGCGGGCCCCATGACATGTGTTATGCATTTGGATCCCCCATTACATGCTGCATGCAAGTGGGGCCCCCATGAAATGCGGCATACATTTGTGGCACCGTGACATGAGGCATGCACGTGGGGCCTCCATGACATGCGACAAGCACGTGGGGCCCCAATGACATGCAGCATGTACGTTGGGCCCCCATGAAATGCGCCATGCATGTGGGACCCGTATGACATGCGGCATGCATTTGTGGGCCCCAAGACATGTGGCATGCATGTGCCCCATGACATGCTCCATGCATTTGTGGCCCCCATGATATGCGGCACGCATTTGGGGCCCCCATGACAGGAGGCATGCATGTGGGGCCCCCATGAAATGAGCCATGCATGTGGGGCCCCAATGACATGCGGCATGCATTTGTGGGCCCTAAGACATGCCGCATGCATTTGGGGGGCCCCATGACATGCAGCATGCACGTGGGGCCCCCATGAAATGCGGCATGCATTTGGGGCCAACATGACATGCGGCATGCATGCGGCGCCCTCATGACATGCGGCATGCATTTGGGGCCCCAATTCATGCGGCATGCATGTGGGGCCCCATGATATGCGGCATGCATTTGGGGCCCCATGACTTGAGGCATGCATTTTGGGCCCCCATGACATGCGGCATGCACATGGGGCCCCCATGACATGCGGCATGCACGTGGGGCCCCAATTACATGCGGCATGCATTTAGGGCCCCCATGACATTCGACATGCATTTGGGGGCCCCATGACATGCGGCATGCATGTGGGACACCATGACATGCGCCATGCATGTTGGGCCCCTATGACATGCTGTTTGCAATTGGGGCCCCGATGACATGCGGCATGCACGTGGGGCCCCCATGACATGCTGCATGCATTTGGTGTGCCCGAGACATGCGGCATGCACGTGGGGCCCCTATGACATGCCGCATGCATTTGGGGCCCCCATTACATGCGGCATGCACATGGGGCCCCCATGACATAGCGGCATATGCTTGGGGCCCCAATGACATGCGGCATGAGTTTGGATCCCCCATGACATGTGGCATGCACGTGGGGCCTCCATGACATGAGTCATGCATTTGGGGCCGCCATGACATGCTGCATGCATTTGGGGCCCCCATAACATGCAGCATGCATTTGTGCCCCCCATGAAATGCGGCATGCATGTGGGGCCCCCATGACATGCGGCATGCATTTATGGCCCCCATGACATGCGGCATGCATTTGGGCCCCCATGACATGCGGCATGCATTTGGGGCCCCCATGACATGTGGCATGCATTTGCAGGCCCCATGACATGTGTTATGCATTTGGATCCCCCATTACATGCTGCATGCAAGTGGGGCCCCCATGAAATGCGGCATACATTTGTGGCACCGTGACATGAGGCATGCAAGTGGGGCCCCCATGACATGCGACAAGCACGTGGGGCCCCAATGACATGCAGCATGTACGTTGGGCCCCCATGAAATGCGCCATGCATGTGGGACCCGTATGACATGTGGCATGCATTTGTGGGCCCCAAGACATGTGGCATGCATGTGCCCCATGACATGCTGCATGCATTTGTGGCCCCCATGAAATGCGGCATGCATGTGGGGCCCCCATGACATGTGGCATGCATGTGGGGCCCCATGATATGCGGCATGCAGTTGGGGTCCCCAATACATGCAGCATGCACGTTGGGCACCCATGACATGCGGCATGCATTTGGGCCCCCATGACATGCGGCATGCATGTGAGACCCCCATGACATGCGTCATGCAATTGGATCCCCCATTACATGCTGCATGCAAGTGGGGTCCCCATGACATGCGGCACGCATGTGGGCCCCCCATGACATGCGCCATGCATGTGGGGCCCCTATGACATGCGGCATGCATGTGGGACCCCCTTGACATGCGGCATGCACGTGGGGCCCCCATGACATGGGGCATGCATGTGGGGCCCCCATGACATGCCACATACATTTGTGGCCCCCGTGACATGAGGCATGCACGTGGGGCCCCATGACATGCGGCAAGCACGTGGGGCCCCAATG
This sequence comes from Phyllobates terribilis, assembly GCF_046119375.1. NCBI lineage: Eukaryota > Metazoa > Chordata > Amphibia > Anura > Dendrobatidae > Phyllobates > Phyllobates terribilis. The sequence goes on along the minus strand of NW_027362764.1, from coordinate 333,201,431 downwards.
ACATGCAGCATGTACGTTGGGCACCAATGACATGCGGCATGCATTTATGGCCCCCATGTCATGCGGCATGTATTTGGGGCCCCCATGACTTGAGGCATGCATGTGGGGCCCCCATGACATGCACCATGCATGTGGGGCCCCTATGACATGCTGCATGCATTTGGGGCCCCTATGACATGCTGCATGCATTTGGGGCCCCCATGACTTGAGGCATGCATTTGGGGCCCCCATGACATGCGGCATGCATGTAGGGCCCCCAAGAATTGTGCCATGCATGTGGTGCCCCTATGACATGCGGCATACATTTGTGGGCCCCAAGACATGTGGCATGCATGTGGGGCCCCCATGACATGCGGCATGCATTTGGGGGCCCCATGGCATGGAGCATGCATGTGGGGCCCAAATGCTTGCCGCATGTCATGGGGGCCTCCATGACATGCGGCATGCATGTGGGTCCCCAAGACATGCGTCATGCACGTGGGGCCCCCTTGACATGCGACATTCATTTGGGGCCCCCATGACATGTGGCATGCATGTGGGGCTCCCATGACATGCGGCATGCATTTGGGGCCCCCATGACATGCTCCATGACTGCGGGGCCCCAATGACATGCGGCATGCATGCGGGGCCCTCATGACATGCGGCATGCAATTGAGGCCCCCAATATATGCGGCATGCATGTGGGGCCCCCATGATATGTGGCATGCATTTGGGGCCCCCATGACTTGAGGCATGCATGTGGGGCCCCCATGACATGCACCATGCATGTGGGGCCCCTATGACATGCTGCATGCATTTGGGGCCCCATGACTTGAGGCATGCATTTGGGGCCACCATGACATGCGTCATGTATGTAGGGCCCCCATGAAATGCGCCATGCATGTGGGGCTCCTATGACATGCGGCATGCATTTGTGGGCCCCAAGACATGTGGCATGCACATGGGGCACCCATGAAATGCGGCATTTATTTGGGGCCCCCATGACATGTGGAATGCCTGCGGGGCCCCCGTGACATGCGGCATGCACGTGGGGCCCCCATGAAATGCGGCATTTATTTGGTGCCCCCATGACATGTGGAATGCCTGCGGGGCCCCCGTGACATGAGGCATGCACGTTGGGCACCCATGACATGTGACATGCATTTATGGCCTCATGACATGCGGCATGCATTTGGGCCCTCATGAAATGTGCCATGCAGGTGGGGCCCCCATGACATGCGGCATGCATGTGGGGCCCCCATGACATGCAGCATGCATTTGGGGGCCCATGGCATGCGCCATGCATGTGGGGCCCAAATGCTTGCCGCATGTCATGGGGGCCTCCATGACATGCGGCATGCATGTGGGTCCCCCTTGACATGCGACATTCATTTGGGGCCCCCATGACATGTGGCATGCATGTGGGGCACCTATGATATGCGGCATGCATTCGTGGCCCCCGTAACATGAGGCATGCACGTGGGGCCCCCATGACATGCGGCAAGCACGTTGGGCCCCAATGACATGCAGCATGCACGTGGGACCCCCATGACATGCGGAATGCACGTGAGGCCCCCATGACATGCGGAATGCCTGCGGGGCCCCAATGACATGCAGCATGCATGCGGGGCCCTCATGACATGCGGCATGCATTTGAGGCTCCCAATATAAGCGGCATGCACGTGGGGCCCCCATGATATGTGGCATGCATTTGGGGCCCCCATGACTTGAGGCATGCATGTGGGGCCCCCATGACATGCACCATGCATGTTGGGCCACTATGACATGCTGCATGCATTTGGGGCCCCCATGACTTGAGGCATGCATTTGGGGCCCCCATGACATGCGGCATGCATGTAGGGCCCCCATGAAATGCGCCATGCATGTGGGACCCCCATGACATGCGGCATGCATTTGAATCCCCCATTACATGCGGCATGCACGTGGGGCCCCCATGACATGCGGCATGCATTTGGGGCCCCCATGTCATGCGGAATGCACGTGGGGCCCCTATGACATGCGACATGAATTTGGGAGCCCCATTACATGCGGCATGCACGTGGAGCCCCCATGACATGCGGCATGCATTTGGGCCCCCATGACATGCGGCATGCATTTGGGGCCTGCATAACATGCTGCATGCATTTGGGGTACCTGAGACATGCGGCATGCAAGTTGGGGCCCCCAATACATGCGGCATGCACGTGAGGCCCCCATGACATGCGGCATGCACGTGAGGCACCCATGACATGCGGAATGCCTGCGGGGCCCCCATGATATGCGGCATGCATTTGGTGCCCCCACTACATGCGGCATGCAGGTGGTTCCCCCATGACATGCGGCATGCACGTGGTTCCCCCATGACATGTGGCAGGCATTTGGGGCCCCGATGACAAGCGGCATGCATGTGGGGCACCCATGACATGCGCCATGTACGTGGGGCCCCTATGACATGCGGCATGCATGCGGGGCCCCCATGACATGCTCCATGCATGTTGGGCCCCTATGACATGCGGCATGCATTTGGGGGGCCCCATGACATGCGGCATGCACGTGGGGCCCCCATGACATGACACATACATTTGTGGCCCCCGTGACATGAGGCATGCACGTGGGGCCCCCATGACATGCAGCATGTACGTTGGGCACCCATGACATGCGGCATGCATTTATGGCCCCCATGACATGCGGCATGCATTTGGGCCCCCATGACATGCGGGAAGCACGTGGGGCCCCCATTACATGCGGCATGCATTTGGGGCCCCCATGACATGCGGCATGCATTTGGGGCCCCCATGACATGCGGCATACATGTGGGGCACCATGACATGCGCCATGCATGTGGGGCCCCTATTACATGCGGCATGCAATTGGGGCCCCATGACATGCGGCATGCACGTGGGGCCCCCATGAAATGCGGCATGCATTTGGGGCCCCCATGACATGAGGCATGCATGTGGGGCCCCCATGAAATGAGCCATGCATGTGGGGCCCCAATGACATGCGGCATGCATTTGTGGGCCCTAAGACATGCTGCATGCATTTGGGGGGCCCCATGACATGCAGCATGCACGTGGGGCCCCCATGAAATGCGGCATGCATTTGGGGCCAACATGACATGCGGCATGCATGCGGCGCCCTCATGACATGCGGCATGCATTTGGGGCCCCCAATTCATGCGGCATGCATTTGGGGCCCCATGACTTGAGGCATGCATTTTGGGCCCCCATGACATGCGGCATGCACATGGGGCCCCCATGACATGCGGCATGCACGTGGGGCCCCAATTACATGCGGCATGCATTTAGGGCCCCCATGACATTCGACATGCATTTGGGGGCCCCATGACATGCGGCATGCAGGTGGGACACCATGACATGCGCCATGCATGTGGGGCCCCTATGACATGCGGTTTGTAATTGGGGCCCCGATGACATGCGGCATGCAAGTGGGGCCCCCATGACATGCTGCATGCATTTGGTGTGCCCGAGACATGCGGCATGCACGTGGGGCCCCTATGACATGCCGCATGCATTTGGGGCCCCCATTACATGCGGCATGCACATGGGGCCCCCATGACATGCGGCATACGCTTGGGGCCCCAATGACATGCGGCATGAGTTTGGATCCCCCATGACATGTGGCATGCACGTGGGGCCCCATGACATGAGTCATGCATTTGGGGCCGCCATGACATCAGGCATGCATTTGGGCCCCTCATGAAATGCGGCATGCATGTGGGGCCCCCATGACATGTGGCATGCATGTGGGGCCCCATGATATGCGGCTTGCAGTTGGGGCCCCCAATACATGCGGCATGCACGTTGGGCACCCATGACATGCGGCATGCATTTATGGCCCCCATGACATGCGGCATGAATTTGGGCCCCCATGACATGCGGCATGCATGTGGGGCCCCCATGACATGTGGCATGCATTTGCGGGCCCCATGACATGTATTATGCATTTGGATCCCCCATTACATGCTGCATGCAAGTGGGGCCCCCCTGAAATGTGGCATACATTTGTGGCACCGTGACATGAGGCATGCACGTGGGGCCCCCATGACATGCGACAAGCACGTGGGGCCCCAATGACATGCAGCATGTACGTTGGGCCCCCATGAAATGCGCCATGCATGTGGGACCCGTATGACATGTGGCATGCATTTGTGGGCCCCAAGACATGTGGCATGCATGTGCCCCATGACATGCTGCATGCATTTGTGGCCCCCATGATATGCGGCATGCATTTGGGGCCCCCATGACATGAGGCATGCATGTGGGGCCCCCATGAAATGAGCCATGCATGTGGGGCCCCAATGACATGCGGCATGCATTTGTGGGCCCTAAGACATGCCGCATGCATTTGGGGGGCCCCATGACATGCAGCATGCACGTGGGGCCCCCATGAAATGCGGCATGTATTTGGGGCCAACATGACATGCGGCATGCATGCGGCGCCCTCATGACATGCGGCATGCATTTGGGGCCCCCAATTCATGCGGCATGCATGTGGGGCCCCATGATATGCGGCATGCATTTGGGGCCCCATGACTTGAGGCATGCATTTTGGGCCCCCATGACATGCGGCATGCACATGGGGCCCCCATGACATGCGGCATGCACGTGGGGCCCCAATTACATGCGGCATGCATTTAGGGCCCCCATGACATTCGACATGCATTTGGGGCCCCCATGACATGCGGCATGCATGTGGGACACCATGACATGCGCCATGCATGTGGGGCCCCTATGACATGCGGTTTGCAATTGGGGCCCCGATGACATGCGGCATGCACGTGGGGCCCCCTTGACATGCTGCATGCATTTGGTGTGCCCGAGACATGCGGCATGCACGTGGGGCCCCTATGACATGCCGCATGCATTTGGGGCCCCCATTACATGCGGCATGCACATGGGGCCCCCATGACATGCGGCATACGCTTGGGGCCCCAATGACATGCGGCATGAGTTTGGATCCCCCATGACATGTGGCATGCACGTGGGGCCTCCATGACATGAGTCATGCATTTGGGGCCGCCATGACATGCTGCATGCATTTGGGGCCCCCATAACATGCAGCATGCATTTGGGCCCCCCATGAAATGCGGCATGCATGTGGGGCCCCCATGACATGTGGCATGCATGTGGGGCCCCATGACATGCGGCATGCAGTTGGGGTCCCCAATACATGCGGCATGCACGTTGGGCACCCATGACATGCGGCATGCATTTATGGCCCCCATGACATGCGGCATGCATTTGGGCCCCCATGACATGCGGCATGCATGTGAGACCCCCATGACATGCGTCATGCAATTGGATCCCCCATTACATGCTGCATGCAAGTGGGGTCCCCATGACATGCGGCACGCATGTGGGCCCCCCATGACATGCGCCATGCATGTGGGGCCCCTATGACATGCGGCATGCATGTGGGACCCCCTTGACATGCGGCATGCACGTGGGGCCCCCATGACATGGGGCATGCATGTGGGGCCCCCATGACATGCCACATACATTTGTGGCCCCCGTGACATGAGGCATGCACGTGGGGCCCCCATGACATGCGGCAAGCACGTGGGGCCCCAATGACATGCAGCATGTACGTTGGGCACCAATGACATGCGGCATGCATTTATGGCCCCCATGTCATGCGGCATGTATTTGGGGCCCCCATGACTTGAGGCATGCATGTGGGGCCCCCATGACATGCACCATGCATGTGGGGCCCCTATGACATGCTGCATGCATTTGGGGCCCCTATGACATGCTGCATGCATTTGGGGCCCCCATGACTTGAGGCATGCATTTGGGGCCCCCATGACATGCGGCATGCATGTAGGGCCCCCAAGAATTGTGCCATGCATGTGGTGCCCCTATGACATGCGGCATACATTTGTGGGCCCCAAGACATGTGGCATGCACGTGGGGCCCCCATGACATGCTGCATGCATTTGTGGCCCCCATGATATGCGGCCCCCATTTGGGGCCCCCATGACATTCGGCATGCATGTGGGGCCCCCATGAAATAAGCCATGCATGTGGGGCCCCTATGACATGCGGCATGCATTTGTGGGCCCCAAGACATGCTGCATGCATTTGGGGGGCCCATGACATGCGGCATGCACGTGGGGCCCCCATGATATGCGACATGCATTTGGGGCCCCCATGATTGAGGCATGCATTTTGGGCCCCCATGAAATGCGGCATGCACATGGGGCCCCCAAGACATGCGGCATGCACGTGGGGCCCCCATTAAATGCGGCATGCATTTAGGGCCCCCATGACATGCCGCATGCATTTGGGGCCTGCATAACATGCTGCATGCATTTGGGGTACCTGAGACATGCGTCATGCAGTTGGGGCCCCCATGACATGCGGCATGCACGTGAGGCCCCCATGACATGCGGAATGCCTGCGGGGCCCCCATGATATGCGGCATGCATTTGGGGCCCCCATGACATGAGGCATGCATGTGGGACCCTCATGACATGCGGCATGCATTTGAATCCCCCATTACATGCGGCATGCAGGTGGTTCCCCCATGACATGCGGCATGCAGGTGGGACCCCTATGACATGCGGCATGCATTTGAGGGCACCAAGACATGCTGCATGCATTTGGGGGGCCCCATGACATGCGGCATACACGTGGGGCCCCCATGAAATGCGGCATGCATTTGGGGCCCCCATGACATGCGGAATGCCTGTGGGGCCCCCATGACATGCAGTATGCACGTGGGACCCCTATGACATGTGGCATGCATTTGTGGGCCCCAAGACATGCTGCATGCATTTGGCGGCCCCATGACATGCGGCATGCATTTGCGTCCCCCATGAAATGCGGCATGCACGTGGGGCCCCCAGTACATGCGGCATGCATTTGGGGCCCCATGACATGCGGCATGCATTTGGGGCCCCCATGAAATGTGCCATGCATGTGGGACCCCCATGAAATGCGCCATGCATGTGGGACCCCTATGACATGTGGCATGCATTTGTGGGCCCCAAGACATGCTGCATGCATTTGGGGGGCCCATGACATGCGGCATGCATTTGGGGCCCCCATGACATGCGGCATGCATTTGGGGCCCCCATGACATGCGGCATGCACGTGGGGCCCCCTTGACATGCGACATTCATTTGGGGCACCCATGACATGTGGCATGCATGTGGGGCTCCCATGACATGCGGCATGCATTTATGGCCCTCATGACATGCGGCAAGCATTTGGCCCCCATGACATGCGGCATGCATGTGGGGACCCCAAATGCATGCCGCATGTCATGGGGGCCTCCATGACATGCGGCATGCATGTGGGTCCCCATGACATGCGTCATGCACGTGGGGCCCCCTTGACATGCGACATTCATTTGGGGCCCCCATGACATGTGGCATGCATGTGGGGCCCCCATGACATGCGGCATGCATTTGGGGCCCTCATGACATGTGGTATGCACGTGGGGCCCCTATGACATGCGGCATGCATTCGTGGCCCCCGTAACATGAGGCATGCACGTGGGGCCCCCATGACAAGCGGCAAGCACTTGTGGCCCCAATGACATGAAGCATGCACGTGGGACCCCCATGACATGCGGAATGCACGTGAGGCCCCCATGACATGCGGAATGTCTACGGGGCCCCAATGACATGCGGCATGCATGCGGGGTCCTCATGACATGCGGCATGCAATTGAGGCCCCGAATATATGCGGCATGCATGTGGGGCCCCCATGATATGTGGCATGCATTTGGGGCCCCCGTGACTTGAGGCATGCATGTGGGGCCCCCATGACATGCACCATGCATGTGGGGCCCCTATGACATGCTGCATGCATTTGGGGCCCCCGTGACTTGAGGCATGCATGTGGGGCCCCCATGACATGCACCATGCATGTGGGGCCCCTATGACATGCTGCATGCATTTGGGGCCCCATGACTTGAAGCATGCATTTGGGGCCCCCATGACATGCGGCATGCATGTAGGGCCCCCATGAAATGCGCCATGCATGTGGGGCCCCTATGATATGCGGCATGCATTTGTGGGCCCCAAGACATGTGGCATGCACATGGGGCCCCCATGAAATGCTGCATTTATTTGGGGCCCCCATGACATGTGGAATGCCTGCGGGGCCCCCTTGACATGCGGCATGCACGTGGGGCCCCCATGAAATGCGGCATTTATTTGGGGCCCCCATGACATGTGGAATGCCTGCGGGCCCCCGTGACATGAGGCATGCACTTTGGGCACCCATGACATGCGACATGCATTTATGGCCTCTTGACATGCGGCATGCATTTGGGCCCTCATGAAATGCGCCATGCACGTGGGGCCCCCATGACATGCAGCATGCATTTGGGGGCCCCATGACATTTGGCATGCATGTGGGGCTCCCATGACATGCGGCATGCATTTATGGCCCTCATGACATGCGGCAAGCATTTGGGCCCCCATGACATGCGGTATGCATGTGGGGCCCCCAAATGCATGCCGCATGTCATGGGGGCCTCCATGACATGCGGCATGCATGTGGGTCCCCATGACATGCGTCATGCACGTGGGGCCCCCTTGACATGCGACATTCATTTGGGGCCCCCATGACATGTGGCATGCATGTGGGGACCCCATGACATGCGGCATGCATTTGGGGCCCCCATGAAATGTGCCATGCAGGTGGGGCCTCCATGACATGCGGCATGCATGTGGGTCCCCCTTGACATGCGACATTCATTTGGGGCCCCCATGACATGTGGCATGCATGTGGAGCTCCCATGACATGCGGCATGCATTTGGGGCCCCCATGACATGTGGTATGCAAGTGGGGCCCCTATGACATGCCGAATGCATTTGGGGCCCCCATGACATGCTCCATGCATGTGGGGCACCTATGATATGCGGCATGCATTCGTGGCCCCCGTAACATGAGGCATGCACGTGGGGCCCCCATGACATGCGGCAAGCACGTTGGGACCCAATGACATGCAGCATGCACGTGGGACCCCCATGACATGCGGAATGCCTGCGGGGCCCCAATGACATGCAGCATGCATGCGGGGCCCTCATGACATGCGGCATGCATTTGAGGCTCCCAATATAAGCGGCATGCACGTGGGGCCCCCATGATATGTGGCATGCATTTGGGGCCCCCATGACTTGAGGCATGCATGTGGGGCCCCCATGACATGCACCATGCATGTTGGGCCCCTATGACATGCTGCATGCATTTGGGGCCCCCATGACTTGAGGCATGCATTTGGGGCCCCCATGACATGCGGCATGCATGTAGGGCCCCCATGAAATGCGCCATGCATGTGGGACCCCCATGACATGCGGCATGCATTTGAATCCCCCATTACATGCGGCATGCACGTGGGGCCCCCATGACATGCGGCATGCATTTGGGGCCCCCATGTCATGCGGAATGCACGTGGGGCCCCTATGACATGCGACATGAATTTGGGAGCCCCATTACATGCGGCATGCACGTGGAGCCCCCATGACATGCGTCATGCATTTGGGCCCCCATGACATGCGGCATGCATTTGGGGCCTGCATAACATGCTGCATGCATTTGGGGTACCTGAGACATGCGGCATGCAAGTTGGGGCCCCCAATACATGTGGCATGCACGTGAGGCCCCCATGACATGCGGCATGCACGTGAGGCACCCATGACATGCGGAATGCCTGCGGGGCCCCCATGATATGCGGCATGCATTTGGTGCCCCCATGACATGCAGCATGCATGTGTGACCCCCATGACATGCGGCATGCATTTGAATCCCCCATTACATGCGGCATGCAGGTGGTTCCCCCATGACATGCGGCATGCACGTGGTTCCCCCATGACATGTGGCAGGCATTTGGGGCCCCGATGACAAGCGGCATGCATGTGGGGAACCCATGACATGCGCCATGTACGTGGGGCCCCTATGACATGCGGCATGCATGCGGGGCCCCCATGACATGCTCCATGCATGTTGGGCCCCTATGACATGCGGCATGCATTTGGGGGCCCCATGACATGCGGCATGCACGTGGGGCCCCCATGACATGACACATACATTTGTGGCCCCCGTGACATGAGGCATGCACGTGGGGCCCCCATGACATGCAGCATGTACGTTGGGCACCCATGACATGCGGCATGCATTTATGGCCCCCATGACATGCGGCATGCATTTGGGCCCCCATGACATGCGGGAAGCACGTGGGACCCCCATTACATGCGGCATGCATTTGGGCCCCCATGACATGCGGCATGCATTTGGGGCCCCCATGACATGCGGCATACATGTGGGGCACCATGACATGCGCCATGCATGTGGGGCCCCTATTACATGCGGCATGCAATTGGGGCCCCATGACATGCGGCATGCACGTGGGGCCCCCATGAAATGCGGCATGCATTTGGGGCCCCCATGACATGCGGCATGCATTTAGGGCCCCCATGACATGCGACATGCATGCAGCGCCCTCATGACATGCGACATGCATTTGGGGGCCCAAATACATGCGGCATGCACGTCGGGCCCCCATGATATGCGGCATGCATTTGGGGCCCCATGACTTGAGGCATGCATTTTGGGCCCCCATGACATGCGGCATGCACATGGGGCCCCCATGACATGCGGCATATGCTTGTGGCCCCAATGACATGCGGCATGAGTTTGGATCCCCCATGACATGTGGCATGCACGTGGGGCCCCATGACATGAGTCATGCATTTGGGGCCGCCATGACATCAGGCATGCATTTGGGCCCCCCATGAAATGCGGCATGCATGTGGGGCCCCCATGACATGTGGCATGCATGTGGGGCCCCATGATATGCGGCTTGCAGTTGGGGCCCCCAATACATGCGGCATGCACGTTGGGCACCCATGACATGCGGCATGCATTTATGGCCCCCATGACATGCGGCATGCATTTGGGCCCCCATGACATGCGGCATGCATGTGGGGCCCCCATGACATGTGGCATGCATTTGCGGGCCCCATGACATGTGTTATGCATTTGGATCCCCCATTACATGCTGCATGCAAGTGGGGCCCCCATGAAATGCGGCATACATTTGTGGCACCGTGACATGAGGCATGCACGTGGGGCCTCCATGACATGCGACAAGCACGTGGGGCCCCAATGACATGCAGCATGTACGTTGGGCCCCCATGAAATGCGCCATGCATGTGGGACCCGTATGACATGCGGCATGCATTTGTGGGCCCCAAGACATGTGGCATGCATGTGCCCCATGACATGCTCCATGCATTTGTGGCCCCCATGATATGCGGCACGCATTTGGGGCCCCCATGACAGGAGGCATGCATGTGGGGCCCCCATGAAATGAGCCATGCATGTGGGGCCCCAATGACATGCGGCATGCATTTGTGGGCCCTAAGACATGCCGCATGCATTTGGGGGGCCCCATGACATGCAGCATGCACGTGGGGCCCCCATGAAATGCGGCATGCATTTGGGGCCAACATGACATGCGGCATGCATGCGGCGCCCTCATGACATGCGGCATGCATTTGGGGCCCCAATTCATGCGGCATGCATGTGGGGCCCCATGATATGCGGCATGCATTTGGGGCCCCATGACTTGAGGCATGCATTTTGGGCCCCCATGACATGCGGCATGCACATGGGGCCCCCATGACATGCGGCATGCACGTGGGGCCCCAATTACATGCGGCATGCATTTAGGGCCCCCATGACATTCGACATGCATTTGGGGGCCCCATGACATGCGGCATGCATGTGGGACACCATGACATGCGCCATGCATGTTGGGCCCCTATGACATGCTGTTTGCAATTGGGGCCCCGATGACATGCGGCATGCACGTGGGGCCCCCATGACATGCTGCATGCATTTGGTGTGCCCGAGACATGCGGCATGCACGTGGGGCCCCTATGACATGCCGCATGCATTTGGGGCCCCCATTACATGCGGCATGCACATGGGGCCCCCATGACATAGCGGCATATGCTTGGGGCCCCAATGACATGCGGCATGAGTTTGGATCCCCCATGACATGTGGCATGCACGTGGGGCCTCCATGACATGAGTCATGCATTTGGGGCCGCCATGACATGCTGCATGCATTTGGGGCCCCCATAACATGCAGCATGCATTTGTGCCCCCCATGAAATGCGGCATGCATGTGGGGCCCCCATGACATGCGGCATGCATTTATGGCCCCCATGACATGCGGCATGCATTTGGGCCCCCATGACATGCGGCATGCATTTGGGGCCCCCATGACATGTGGCATGCATTTGCAGGCCCCATGACATGTGTTATGCATTTGGATCCCCCATTACATGCTGCATGCAAGTGGGGCCCCCATGAAATGCGGCATACATTTGTGGCACCGTGACATGAGGCATGCAAGTGGGGCCCCCATGACATGCGACAAGCACGTGGGGCCCCAATGACATGCAGCATGTACGTTGGGCCCCCATGAAATGCGCCATGCATGTGGGACCCGTATGACATGCGGCATGCATTTGTGGGCCCCAAGACATGTGGCATGCATGTGCCCCATGACATGCTGCATGCATTTGTGGCCCCCATGATATGCGGCACGCATTTGGGGCCCCCATGACATGAGGCATGCATGTGGGGCCCCCATGAAATGAGCCATGCATGTGGGGCCCCAATGACATGCGGCATGCATTTGTGGGCCCTAAGACATGCCGCATGCATTTGGGGGGCCCCATGACATGCAGCATGCACGTGGGGCCCCCATGAAATGCGGCATGCATTTGGGGCCAACATGACCTGCGGCATGCATGTGGGGCCCCATGATATGCGGCATGCATTTGGGGCCCCATGACTTGAGGCATGCATTTTGGGCCCCCATGACATGCGGCATGCATTTGGGGCCCCCATGACATGCGGCATGCATGTGGGACACCATGACATGTGCCATGAATGTGGGGCCCCTATGACATGCGGTTTGCAATTGGGGCCCCGATGACATGCGGCATGCACGTGGGGCCCCCATGACATGCTGCATGCATTTGGTGTGCCCGAGACATGCGGCATGCACGTGGGGCCCCTATGACATGCCGCATGCATTTGGGGCCCCCATTACATGCTTCATGCACATGGGGCCCCCATGACATGCGGCATACGCTTGGGGCCCCAATGACATGCGGCATGAGTTTGGATCCCCCATGACATGTGGCATGCACGTGGGGCCTCGATGACATGAGTCATGCATTTGGGGCCGCCATGACATGCTGCATGCATTTGGGGCCCCCATAACATGCAGCATGCATTTGGGCCCCCCATGAAATGCGGCATGCATGTGGGGCCCCCATGACATGTGGCATGCATGTGGGGCCCCATGATATGCGGCATGCAGTTGGGGTCCCCAATACATGCGGCATGCACGTTGGGCACCCATGACATGCGGCATGCATTTATGGCCCCCTTGACATGCGGCATGCATTTGGGGTCCCATGACATGCGGCATGCATGTGAGACCCCCATGACATGCGTCATGCAATTGGATCCCCCATTACATGCTGCATGCAAGTGGGGTCCCCATGACATGCGGCACGCATGTGGGCCCCCCATGACATGCGCCATGCATGTGGGGCCCCTATGACATGCGGCATGCATGTGGGACCCCCTTGACATGCGGCATGCACGTGGGGCCCCCATGACATGGGGCATGCATGTGGGGCCCCCATGACATGCCACATACATTTGTGGCCCCCGTGACATGAGGCATGCACGTGGGGCCCCCATGACATGCGGCAAGCACGTGGGGCCCCAATGACATGCAGCATGTACGTTGCGCACCCATGACATGCGGCATGCATTTATGGCCCCCATGTCATGCGGCATGTATTTGGGGCCCCCATGACTTGAGGCATGCATGTGGGGCCCCCATGACATGCACCATGCATGTGGGGCCCCTATGACATGCTGCATGCATTTGGGGCCCCTATGACATGCTGCATGCATTTGGGGCCCCCATGACTTGAGGCATGCATTTGGGGCCCCCATGACATGCGGCATGCATGTAGGGCCCCCAAGAAATGTGCCATGCATGTGGTGCCCCTATGACATGCGGCATGCATTTGTGGGCCCCAAGACATGTGGCATGCACGTGGAGCCCCCATGACATGCTGCATGCATTTGTGGCCCCCATGATATGCGGCCCCCATTTGGGGCCCCCATGACATGCTGCATGCATTTGGGGGGCCCCATGACATGCGGCATGCACGTGGGGCCCCCATGATATGCGACATGCATTTGGGGCCCCCATGATTGAGGCATGCATTTTGGGCCCCCATGACATGCGGCATGCACATGGGGCCCCCAAGACATGCGGCATGCACGTGGGGCCCCCATTAAATGCGGCATGCATTTGGGGCCCCCATGACATGCCGCATGCATTTGGGGCCTGCATAACATGCTGCATGCATTTGGGGTACCTGAGACATGCGTCATGCAGTTGGGGCCCCCATGACATGCGGCATGCACGTGAGGCCCCCATGACATGCGGAATGCCTGCGGGGCCCCATGATATGCGGCATGCATTTGGGGCCCCCATGACATGAGGCATGCATGTGGGACCCTCATGACATGCGGCATGCATTTGAATCCCCCATTACATGCGGCATGCAGGTGGTTCCCCCATGACATGCGGCATGCAGGTGGGACCCCTATGACATGCGGCATGCATTTGAGGGCACCAAGACATGCTGCATGCATTTGGGGGGCCCCATGACATGCGGCATACACGTGGGGCCCCCATGAAATGCGGCATGCATTTGGGGCCCCCATGACATGCGGAATGCCTGCGGGGCCCCCATGACATGCAGTATGCTTGTGGGCCCCAAGACATGCTGCATGCATTTGGCGGCCCCATGACATGCGGCATGCATTTGCGTCCCCAATGAAATGCGGCATGCACGTGGGGCCCCCTGTACATGCGGCATGCATTTGGGGCCCCCATGACATGCGGCATGCATTTGGGGCCCCCATGACATGCGGCATGCATGTGGGTCCCCATGACATGCGTCATGCACGTGGGGCCCCCTTGACATGCGACATTCATTTGGGGCCCCCATGACATGTGGCATGCATGTGGGGCCCCCATGACATGCGGCATGCATTTGGGGCCCTCATGACATGTGGTATGCACGTGGGGCCCCTATGACATGCGGCATGCATTCGTGGCCCCCGTAACATGAGGCATGCACGTGGGGCCCCCATGACAAG
Source organism: Phyllobates terribilis (assembly GCF_046119375.1). NCBI lineage: Eukaryota > Metazoa > Chordata > Amphibia > Anura > Dendrobatidae > Phyllobates > Phyllobates terribilis. The sequence goes on along the minus strand of NW_027362764.1, from coordinate 333,186,201 downwards.
CGGCAAGCACTTGGGGCCCCAATGACATGAAGCATGCAAGTGGGACCCCCATGACATGCGGAATGCACGTGAGGCCCCCATGACATGCGGAATGTCTACGGGGCCCCAATGACATGCGGCATGCATGCGGGGTCCTCATGACATGCGGCATGCAATTGAGGCCCCGAATATATGCGGCATGCATGTGGGGCCCCCATGATATGTGGCATGCATTTGGGGCCCCCGTGACTTGAGGCATGCATGTGGGGCCCCCATGACATGCACCATGCATGTGGGGCCCCTATGACATGCTGCATGCATTTGGGGCCCCATGACTTGAGGCATGCATTTGGGGCCCCCATGACATGCGGCATGCATGTAGGGCCCCCATGAAATGCGCCATGCATGTGGGGCCCCTATGATATGCGGCATGCATTTGTGGGCCCCAAGACATGTGGCATGCACATGGGGCCCCCATGAAATGCTGCATTTATTTGGGGCCCCCATGACATGTGGAATGCCTGCGGGGCCCCCGTGACATGCGGCATGCACGTGGGGCCCCCATGAAATGCGGCATTTATTTGGGGCCCCCATGACATGTGGAATGCCTGCGGGCCCCCGTGACATGAGGCATGCACTTTGGGCACCCATGACATGCGACATGCATTTATGGCCTCTTGACATGCGGCATGCATTTGGGCCCTCATGAAATGCGCCATGCACGTGGGGCCCCCATGACATGCGGCATGCATTTGGGGGCCCCATGACATTTGGCATGCATGTGGGGCTCCCATGACATGCGGCATGCATTTATGGCCCTCATGACATGCGGCAAGCATTTGGGCCCCCATGACATGCGACATGCATGTGGGGCCCCCAAATGCATGCCGCATGTCATGGGGGCCTCCATGACATGCGGCATGCATGTGGGTCCCCATGACATGCGTCATGCACGTGGGGCCCCCTTGACATGCGACATTCATTTGGGGCCCCCATGACATGTGGCATGCATGTGGGGACCCCATGACATGCGGCATGCATTTGGGGCCCCCATGAAATGTGCCATGCAGTTGGGGCCTCCATGACATGCGGCATGCATGTGGGTCCCCCTTGACATGCGACATTCATTTGGGGCCCCCATGACATGTGGCATGCATGTGGAGCTCCCATGACATGCGGCATGCATTTGGGGCCCCCATGACATGTGGTATGCACGTGGGGCCCCTATGACATGCCGCATGCATTTGGGGCCCCCATGACATGCTCCATGCATGTGGGGCACCTATGATATGCGGCATGCATTCGTGGCCCCCGTAACATGAGGCATGCACGTGGGGCCCCCATGACATGCGGCAAGCACGTTGGGCCCCAATGACATGCAGCATGCACGTGGGACCCCCATGACATGCGGAATGCCTGCGGGGCCCCAATGACATGCAGCATGCATGCGGGGCCCTCATGACATGCGGCATGCATTTGAGGCTCCCAATATAAGCGGCATGCACGTGGGGCCCCCATGATATGTGGCATGCATTTGGGGCCCCCATGACTTGAGGCATGCATGTGGGGCCCCCATGACATGCACCATGCATGTTGGGCCCCTATGACATGCTGCATGCATTTGGGGCCCCCATGACTTGAGGCATGCATTTGGGGCCCCCATGACATGCGGCATGCATGTAGGGCCCCCATGAAATGCGCCATGCATGTGGGACCCCCATGACATGCGGCATGCATTTGAATCCCCCATTACATGCGGCATGCACGTGGGGCCCCCATGACATGCGGCATGCGTTTGGGGCCCCCATGTCATGCGGAATGCACGTGGGGCCCCTATGACATGCGTCATGCATTTGGGCCCCCATGACATGCGGCATGCATTTGGGGCCTGCATAACATGCTGCATGCATTTGGGGTACCTGAGACATGCGGCATGCAAGTTGGGGCCCCCAATACATGCGGCATGCACGTGAGGCCCCCATGACATGCGGCATGCACCTGAGGCACCCATGACATGCGGAATGCCTGCGGGGCCCCCATGATATGCGGCATGCATTTGGTGCCCCCATGACATGCAGCATGCATGTGTGACCCCCATGACATGCGGCATGCACGTGGTTCCCCCATGACATGTGGCAGGCATTTGGGGCCCCGATGACAAGCGGCATGCATGTGGGGCACCCATGACATGCGCCATGTACGTGGGGCCCCTATGACATGCGGCATGCATGCGGGGCCCCCATGACATGCTCCATGCATGTTGGGCCCCTATGACATGTGGCATGCATTCGTGGCCCCCGTAACATGAGGCATGCACGTGGGGCCCCCATGACATGCGGCAAGCACGTTGGGCCCCAATGACATGCAGCATGCACGTGGGACCCCCATGACATGCGGAATGCCTGCGGGGCCCCAATGACATGCAGCATGCATGCGGGGCCCTCATGACATGCGGCATGCATTTGAGGCTCCCAATATAAGCGGCATGCACGTGGGGCCCCCATGATATGTGGCATGCATTTGGGGCCCCCATGACTTGAGGCATGCATGTGGGGCCCCCATGACATGCACCATGCATGTTGGGCCCCTATGACATGCTGCATGCATTTGGGGCCCCCATGACTTGAGGCATGCATTTGGGGCCCCCATGACATGCGGCATGCATGTAGGGCCCCCATGAAATGCGCCATGCATGTGGGACCCCCATGACATGCGGCATGCATTTGAATCCCCCATTACATGCGGCATGCACGTGGGGCCCCCATGACATGCGGCATGCGTTTGGGGCCCCCATGTCATGCGGAATGCACGTGGGGCCCCTATGACATGCGTCATGCATTTGGGCCCCCATGACATGCGGCATGCATTTGGGGCCTGCATAACATGCTGCATGCATTTGGGGTACCTGAGACATGCGGCATGCAAGTTGGGGCCCCCAATACATGCGGCATGCACGTGAGGCCCCCATGACATGCGGCATGCACCTGAGGCACCCATGACATGCGGAATGCCTGCGGGGCCCCCATGATATGCGGCATGCATTTGGTGCCCCCATGACATGCAGCATGCATGTGTGACCCCCATGACATGCGGCATGCACGTGGTTCCCCCATGACATGTGGCAGGCATTTGGGGCCCCGATGACAAGCGGCATGCATGTGGGGCACCCATGACATGCGCCATGTACGTGGGGCCCCTATGACATGCGGCATGCATGCGGGGCCCCCATGACATGCTCCATGCATGTTGGGCCCCTATGACATGTGGCATGCATTTGGGGGGCCCCATGACATGCGGCATGCACGTGGGGCCCCCATGACATGACACATACATTTGTGGCCCCCGTGACATGAGGCATGCACGTGGGGCCCCCATGACATGCAGCATGTACGTTGGGCACCCATGACATGCGGCATGCATTTATGGCCCCCATGACATGCGGCATGCATTTGGGCCCCCATGACATGCGGGAAGCAAGTGGGGCCCCATTACATGCGGCATGCATTTGGGGCCCCCATGACATGCGGCATGCATTTGGGGCCCCCATGACATGCGGCATACATGTGGGGCACCATGACATGCGCCATGCATGTGGGGCCCCTATTACATGCGGCATGCAATTGGGGCCCCATGACATGCGGCATGCACGTGGGGTCACCATGAAATGCGGCATGCATTTGGGGCCCCCATGACATGCGGCATGCATTTAGGGCCCCCATGACATGCGACATGCATGCGGCGCCCTCATGACATGCGGCATGCATTTGGGGGCCAAATACATGCGGCATGCAAGTCGGGCCCCCATGATATGCGGCATGCATTTGGGGCCCCATGACTTGAGAAATGCATTTTGGGCCCCCATGACATGCGGCATGCACATGGGGCCCCCATGACATGCGGCATATGCTTGTGGCCCCAATGACATGCGGCATGAGTTTGGATCCCCCATGACATGTGGCATGCACGTGGGGCCCCATGACATAAGTCATGCATTTGGGGCCGCCATGACATCGGGCATGCATTTGGGCCCCCCATGAAATGCGGCATGCATGTGGGGCCCCCATGACATGTGGCATGCATGTGGGGCCCCATGATATGCGGCATGCAGTTGGGGCCCCGAATACATGCGGCATGCACGTTGGGCACCCATGACATGCGGCATGCATTTATGGCCCCCATGACATGCGGCATGCATTTGGGCCCCCATGACATGCGGCATGCATGTGGGGCCCCCATGACATGTGGCATGCATTTGCGGGCCCCATGACATGTGTTATGCATTTGGATCCCCCATTACATGCTGCATGCAAGTGGGGCCCCCATGAAATGCGGCATACATTTGTGGCACCGTGACATGAGGCATGCACGTGGGGCCCCCATGACATGCGACAACCACGTGGGGCCCCAATGACATGCAGCATGTACGTTGGGCCCCCATGAAATGTGCCATGCATGTGGGACCCGTATGACATGCGGCATGCATTTGTGGGCCCCAAGACATGTGGCATGCATGTGCCCCATGACATGCTGCATGCATTTGTGGCCCCCATGATATGCGGCACGCATTTGGGGCCCCCATGACATGAGGCATGCATGTTGGGCCCCCATGAAATGAGCCATGCATGTGGGGCCCCAATGACATGCGGCATGCATTTGTGGGCCCTAAGACATGCTGCATGCATTTGGGGGGCCCCATGACATGCAGCATGCACGTGGGGCCCCCATGAAATGCGGCATGCATTTGGGGCCAACATGACATGCGGCATGCATGTGGCGCCCTCATGACATGCGGCGTGCATTTGGTGCCCCCAATTCATGCGGCATGCCTGTGGGGCCCCATGATATGCGGCATGCATTTGGGGCCCCATGACTTGAGGCATGCATTTTGGGCCCCCATGACATGCGGCATGTACGTGGGGCCCCAATTACATGCAGCATGCACATGGGGCCCCCATGAAATGCGGCATGCATTTGGGGCCAACATGACATGCGGCATGCATGCGGCGCCCTCATGACATGCGGCATGCATTTGGGGCCCCCAATTCATGCGGCATGCATGTGGGGCCCCATGATATGCGGCATGCATTTGGGGCCCCATGACTTGAGGCATGCATTTTGGGCCCCCATGACATGCGGCATGCACATGGGGCCCCCATGACATGCGGCATGCACGTGGGGCCCCAATTACATGCGGCATGCATTTAGAGCCCCCATGACATTCGACATGCATTTGGGGCCCCCATGACATGCGGCATGCATGTGGGACACCATGACATGCGCCATGCATGTGGGGCACCTATGACATGCGGTTTGCAATTGGGGCCCCGATGACATGCGGCATGCACGTGGGGCCCCCATGACATGCTGCATGCATTTGGTGTGCCCGAGACATGCGGCATGCACGTGGTGCCCCTATGACATGCCGCATGCATTTGGGGGCCCCATTACATGCGGCATGCACATGGGGCCCCCATGACATGCGGCATGCATTTATGGCCCTCATGACATGCGGCAAGCATTTGGCCCCCCCATGACATGCGGCATGCATTTGAATCCCCCATTACATGCGGCATGCACGTGGGGCCCCCATGACATGCGGCATGCATTTGGGGCCCCCATGTCATGCGGAATGCACTTGGGGCCCCTATGACATGTGACATGAATTTGGGAGCCCCATTACATGCGGCATGCACGTGGAGCCCCCATGACATGCGTCATGCATTTGGGCCCCCATGACATGCGGCATGCAATTTGGGTCTGCATAACATGCTGCATGCATTTGGGGTACCTGAGACATGCGGCATGCAAGTTGGGGTCCCCAATACATGCGGCATGCACGTGAGGCCCCCATGACATGCGGCATGCACGTGAGGCCCCCATGACATGCGGAATGCATTTGGGGCCCCCATGACATGCAGCATGCATGTGTGACCCCCATGACATGCGGCATGCATTTGAATCCCCCATTACATGCGGCATGCAGGTGGTTCCCTCATGACATGCGGCATGCAGGTGGTTCCCCCATGACATGCTGCATGCATTTGGGGCCCCCAATACATGCGGCATGCACGTTGGGCCCCCATGACATGCTGCATGCATTTGGGGCCCCCATGATATGGGGCACGCACTTGGGGCCCCCATGCCATGCGGCATGCATGTGGGACCCCTATGACATGCTGCATGCATTTGGGGCCCCTATGACATGCGGCATGCATTTGGGGCCCCCATGATATGCGGCATGCATTTGGGGGCCCCATGACATGCGCATGCATGTGGGACCCCCATGAAATGTGCCATGCATGTGGGACCCCTATGACATGCGGCATGCATTTGTGGGCCCCATGACATGCGGCATGCATTTGGGGGGGCCCCATGACATGCGGCATGCATTTGGGGCCTCCATGACATGCGGCATGCACGTGGGGCCCCCTTGACATGCAACATTCATTTGGCGCCCCCATGACATGTGGCATGCATGGGGGCTCCCATTACATGCGGCATGCATGTGGGGTCTCCATGACATGCGGTATGAATGTGGGGCACCCATGACATGCGGCATGCATGCAGGGCCCTCATGATATGCGGCATGAATTTGGGGCCCCCAATACATGCGGCATGCACGTTGGGCCCCCTTGACATGCGACATTCATGTGGGGCTCCCATGACATGCGGCATGCATTTATGGCCCCCATGACATGCGGCATGCATTTGGGGCCCCCATGAAATGCGCCGTGCATGTGGGACCCCCATGAAATGCACCATGTATGTGGGACCCCTATGACATGCGGCATGCATTTGTGGGCCCCAAGACATGCTGCATGCATTTGGGGGGCCCCATGACATGCGGCATGCATTTGGGGCCCCCATGACATGCGGCATGCATTTGGGGCCCCCATGACATGCGGCATGCACGTGGGGCCCCCTTGACATGCGGCATGCATTTGGGGCCCCCATGACATGCGGCATGCACGTGGGGCCCCCTTGACATGCGACATTCATTTGGGGCCCCCATGACATGTGGCATGCATGTGGGGCTCCCATGACATGCGGCATGCATTTATGGCCCTCATGACATGCGGCAAGCATTTGGCCCCCCATGACATGCGGCATGCATGTGGGGACCCCAAATGCATGCCGCATGTCATGGGGGCCTCCATGACATGCGGCATGCATGTGGGTCCCCATGACATGCGTCATGCACGTGGGGCCCCCTTGACATGCGACATTCATTTGGGGCCCCCATGACATGTGGCATGCATGTGGGGCCCCCATGACATGCGGCATGCATTTGGGGCCCTCATGACATGTGGTATGCACGTGGGGCCCCTATGACATGCGGCATGCATTCGTGGCCCCCGTAACATGAGGCATGCACGTGGGGCCCCCATGACAAGCGGCAAGCACTTGGGCCCCCAATGACATGAAGCATGCACGTGGGACCCCCATGACATGCGGAATGCACGTGAGGCCCCCATGACATGCGGAATGTCTACGGGGCCCCAATGACATGCGGCATGCATGCGGGGTCCTCATGACATGCGGCATGCAATTGAGGCCCCGAATATATGCGGCATGCATGTGGGGCCCCCATGATATGTGACATGCATTTGGGGCCCCCGTGACTTGAGGCATGCATGTGGGGCCCCCATGACATGCACCATGCATGTGGGGCCCCTATGACATGCTGCATGCATTTGGGGCCCCATGACTTGAGGCATGCATTTGGGGCCCCCATGACATGCGGCATGCATGTAGGGCCCTCATTAAATGCGCCATGCATGTGGGGCCCCTATGATATGCGGCATGCATTTGTGGGCCCCAAGACATGTGGCATGCACATGGGGCCCCCATGAAATGCTGCATTTGTTTGGGGCCCCCATGACATGTGGAATGCCTGCGGGGCCCCCGTGACATGCGGCATGCACGTGGGGCCCCCATGAAATGCGGCATTTGTTTGGGGCCCCCATGACATGTGGAATGCCTGCGGGCCCCCGTGACATGAGGCATGCACTTTGGGCACCCATGACATGCGACATGCATTTATGGCCTCTTGACATGCGGCATGCATTTGGGCCCTCATGAAATGCGCCATGCACGTGGGGCCCCCATGACATGCGGCATGCATTTGGGGGCCCCATGACATTTGGCATGCATGTGGGGCTCCCATGACATGCGGCATGCATTTATGGCCCTCATGACATGCGGCAAGCATTTGGGCCCCCATGACATGCTGCATGCATGTGGGGCCCCCAAATGCATGCCGCATGTCATGGGGGCCTCCATGACATGCGGAATGCCTGCGGGGCCCCCATGACATGCGGCATGCACGTGGGGCCCCCATGACATGCGGCATGCATTTGGGGCCCCCATGACATGCAGCATGCATTTGGGGCCCCCATGACATGCAGTATGCATGTGGGGCCCCAATGACATGCTCCATGCATGTGGGGCCCCTATGACATGCGGCATGCATTTGGGGGCCCAATTACATGTGGCATGCACGTGGGGCCCCCATGACATGCTGCATGCATTTGGGGCCCCCATGATATGCGGCACGCATTTGGGGCCCCCATGACATGTGCATGCATTTGGGACCCCCATGAAATGCGCCATGCATGTGGGACCCCTATGACATGCGGCATGCATTTGTGGGCCCCAAGACATGCTGCATGCATTTGGCGGCCCCATGACATGCGGCATGCATTTGCGTCCCCCATGAAATGCGGCATGCACGTGGGGCCCCCTGTACATGCGGCATGCATTTGGGGCCCCCATGACATGCGGCATGCACGTGGGGCCCCCTTGACATGCGACATTCATTTGGGGCCCCCATGACATGTGGCATGCATGGGGGCTCCCATTACATGCGGCATGCATTTGGGGCCTCCATGACATGCGGTAAGAATGTGGGGCCCCCATGACATGCGCCATGCATGTGGGGCCCCTATGACATGCGGCATGCATTTGGGGGCCCCATGAAATGCGCCATGCATGTGGGACCCCCATGAAATGCGCCATGCATGTGGGACCCCTATGACATGCGGCATGCATTTGTGGGCCCCAAGACATGCTGCATGCATTTGGGGGGCCCCATGACATGCGGCATGCATTTCTGGCCCCCATGACATGCGGCATGCATTTGGGGCCCCCATGACATGCGGCATGCACGTGGGGCCCCCTTGACATGCGACATTCATTTGGGGCCCCCATGACATGTGGCATGCATGTGGGGCTCCCATGACATGCGGCATGCATTTATGGCCCTCATGACATGCGGCAAGCATTTGGCCCCCCATGACATGCGGCATGCATGTGGGGCCCCCAAATGCATGCCGCATGTCATGGGGGCCTCCATGACATGCGGCATGCATGTGGGTCCCCATGACATGCGTCATGCACGTGGGGCCCCCTTGACATGCGACATTCATTTGGGGCAACCATGACATGCGGCATGCATTTTGGGCCCCCATGACATGTGGTATGCACGTGGGGCCCCTATGACATGCGGCATGCATTCGTGGCCCCCGTAACATGAGGCATGCACGTGGGGCCCCCATGACAAGCGGCAAGCACGTGGGGCCCCAATGACATGAAGCATGTACGTGGGACCCCCATGACATGCGGAATGCACGTGAGGCCCCCATGACATGCGGAATGCCTACGGGGCCCCAATGACATGCGGCATGCATGCGGGGCCCTCATGACATGCGGCATGCAATTGAGGCCCCCAATATATGCGGCATGCATGTGGGGGCCCCATGATATGTGGCATGCATTTGGTGCCCCCATGACTTGAGGCATGCATGTGGGGCCCCCATGACATGCACCATGCATGCGGGGCCCCTATGACATGCTGCGTGCATTTGGGGCCCCCATGACTTGAGGCATGCATTTGGGGCCCCCATGACATGCGGCATGCATGTAGGGCCCCCATGAAATGCGCCATGCATGTGGGGCCCCTATGACATGCGGCATGCATTTGTGGGCCCCAAGACATGTGGCATGCACATGGGGCCCCCATGACATGCGGCATGCATTTGGGGGCCCCATGACATGCGGCATGCATGTGGGGCCCAAATGCTTGCCGCATGTCATGGGGGCCTCCAAGACATGTGGCATGCATGTGGGGCTCCCATGACATGCGGCATGCATTTATGGCCCTCATGACATGCGGCAAGCATTTGGGCCCCCATGACATGCGGCATGCATGTGGAGCCCAAATGCTTGCCGAATGTCATGGGGGCCTCCATGACATGCGGCATGCATGTGGGTCCCCATGACATGCGTCATGCACGTGGGGCTCCCTTGACATGCGACATTCATTTGGGGCCCCCATGACATGTGGCATGCATGTGGGGCTCCCATGACATGTGGCATGCATTTTGGGCCCCCATGACATGTGGTATGCACGTGGGGCCCCTATGACATGCCGCATGCATTTGGGGCCCCCATGACATGCTCCATGGATGTGGGGCCCCTATGACATGCGGCATGCATTCGTGTCCCCCGTAACATGAGGCATGCACGTGGGGCCCCCATGACATGCGGCAAGCACGTGGGGCCCCAATGACATGCAGCATGCACGTGGGACCCCCATGACATGCGGAATGCACGTGAGGCCCCCATGACATGCGGAATGCCTGCGGGGCCCCAATGACATGCGGCATGCACGTGAGGCCCCCATGACATGCGGAATGCCTGCGGGGCCCCAATGACATGCGGCATGCATGCGGGGCCCTCATGACATGCGGCATGCATTTGAGGCCCCCAATATATGCGGCATGCATGTGGGGCCCCCATGGTATGTGGCATGCATTTGGGGCCCCCATGACTTGAGGCATGCATGTGGGGCCCCCATGACATGCACCATGCATGTGGGGCCCCTATGACATGCTGCATGCATTTGGGGCCCCCATGACTTGAGGCATGCATTTGGGGCCCCCATGACATGCGGAATGCCTGCGGGGCCCCAATGACATGTGGCATGCATGTGGGACCCCCATGACATGCGGCATGCATTTGAATCCTCCATTACATGCGGCATGCACGTTGGGCCCCATGACATGCGGCATGCATTTGGGGGCCCCCATGACATGCGGAATGCACGTGGGGCCCCTATGACATGCGACATGAATTTGGGAGCCACATTACATGCGGCATGCACGTTGAGCCCCCATGACATGCGTCATGCATTTGGGCCCCCATGACATGCGGCATGCATTTGGGGCCCAAATGCTTGCCGCATGTCATCGGGGCCTCCATGACATGTGGCATGCATGTGGGGCTCCCATGACATGCGGCATGCATTTATGGCCCTCATGACAAGCGGCAAGCATTTGGGCCCCCATGACATGCGGCATGCATGTGGGGCCCCCATGACATGCGGCATGCATTTGGGGGCCCCATGGCATGCGTCATGCATGTGGGGACCAAATGCTTGCTGCATGTCATGGGGGCCTCCATGACATTTGGCATGCATGTGGGTCCCCATGACATGCGTCATGCACGTGGGTCCCCCTTGACATGCGACATTCATTTGGGGCCCCCATGACATGTGGCATGCATGTGGGGCTCCCATGACATGCGGCATGCATTTGGGGCCCCCATGACATGTGGTATGCACGTGGGGCCCCTATGACATGCCGCATGCATTTGGGGCCCCCATGACATGCGGCATGCATTTGGGGGCCCCATGGCATGCGGCATGCATGTGGGGCCCAAATGCTTGCCGCATGTCATGGGGGCCTCCATGACATGTGGCATGCATGTGGGGCTCCCATGACATGCGGCATGCATGTGGGGCCCCCATGACATGCGGCATGCATTTGGGGGCCCCATGGCATGCGGCATGCATGTGGGGCCCAAATGCTTGCTGCATGTCATGGGGGCCTCCATGACATTTGGCATGCATGTGGGTCCCCATGACATGCGTCATGCACGTGGGTCCCCCTTGACATGCGACATTCATTTGGGGCCCCCATGACATGTGGCATGCATGTGGGGCTCCCATGACATGCGGCATGCATTTGGGGCCCCCATGACATGTGGTATGCACGTGGGGCCCCTATGACATGCGGCATGCATTTGGGGCCCCCATGACATGCTCCATGCATGTGGGGCCCCTATGACATGCGGCATGCATTCGTGGCCCCCGTAACATGAGGCATGCACGTGGGGCCCCCATGACATGCGGCAAGCACGTGGGGCCCCAATGACATGCAGCATGCACGTGGGACCCCCATGACATGCGGAATGCATGTGAGGCCCCCATGACATGCGGAATGCCTGCGGGGCCCCAATGACATGTGGCATGCATGCGGGGCCCTCATGACATGCGGCATGCATTTGAGGCCCCCAATATATGCGGCATGCATGTGGGGCCCCCATGATATGTGGCATGCATTTGGGGCCCCCATGACTTGAGGCATGCATGTGGGGCCCCCATGACATGCACCATGCATGTGGGGCCCCTATGACATGCTGCATGCATTTGGGACCCCCATGACTTGAGGCATGCATTGGGGTCCCCCATGACATGCGGCATGCATGTAGGGCCCCCATGAAATGCGCCATGCATGTGGGGCCCCTATGACATGCGGCATGCATTTGTGGGCCCCAAGACATGTGGCATGCACATGGGGTCCCCATGAAATGCGCCATTTATTTGGGGCCCCCATGACATGTGGAATGCCTGCGGGGACCCCGTGACATGCGGCATGCATGTGGGGCCCCCATGAAATGCGGCATTTATTTGGGGCCCCCATGATATGTGGAATGCCTGCGGGGCCCCCGTGACATGCGGCATGCACGTGGGGCCACAATGACATGCAGCATGCACGTGGGGCCCACATGACATGCGGAATGCACGTGAGTCCCCCATGACATGCGGAATGCCTGCGGGGGCCCAATGACATGTGGCATGCATGTGGGACCCCCATGACATGCGGCATGCATTTGGGGCCCCCATTTCATGCGGAATGCACGTGGGGCCCCTATGACATGCGACATGAATTTGGGAGCCCCATTACATGCGGCATGCACGTGGAGACCCCATGACATGCGTCATGCATTTGGGCCCCCATGACATGCGGCATGCATTTGGGGCCTGCATAACATGCTGCATGCATTTGGGGTACCTGAGACATGCGGCATGCAGTTGGGGCCCCCAATACATGCAGCATGCACGTGAGGCCCCCATGACATGCGGCATGCCTGCGGGGCCCCCATGATATGCGGCATGCATTTGAATCCCCCATTACATGCGGCATGCAGGTGGTTCCCCCATGACATGCGGCATGCAGGTGGTTCCCCCATGACATGCGGCATGCATTTGGGGCCCCCAATACATGCGGCATGCACGTTGGGCCCCCATGACATGCTGCATGCATTTGGGGCCCCCATGATATGGGGCACGCACTTGGGGCCCCCATGCCATGCAGCATGCACGTGGGCCCACACAGTACATGCGGCATGCATTTGGGGCCCCCATGACATGTGGTATGCACGTGGGCCCCTATGACATGCCCCATGCATTTATGGCCCCCATGACATGTGGCATGCATGTGGGACCCCTATGACATGTGGCATGCATTTGAGGGCGCCAAGACATGCTGCATGCATTTGGGGGGCCCCATGACATGCGGCATGCACGTGGGGCTTCCATGACATGCGGCATGCATTTGGGGCCCCATGACATGCAGCATGCACGTGGGCCCACCCAGTACATGCGGCATGCATTTGGGGCCCCCATGACATGTGGTATGCACGTGGGGCGCCTATGACATGCCGCATGCATGTATGGCCCCCATGACATGTGGCATGCATTTGGGTCCCCCATGAAATGCGGCATGCACGTGGGGCCCCCTGTACATGCGGCATGCATTTGGGGCCCCCTTGGCATGCGACATTCATTTGGGGCCCCCATGACATGTGGCATGCATCGGGGCTCCCATTACATGCGGCATGCATTTGGGGCCTCCATGACATGCGGTATGAATGTGGGGCCCCCATGACATGCGCCATGCATGTGGGGCCACTATGACATGCGGCATGCATTTGGGGCCCCCATGATATGCGGCACGCATTTGGGGCCCCCATGACATGCGCATGCATGTGGGACCCCCATGAAATGCGCCATGCATGTGGTACCCCTATGACATGCGGCATGCATTTGTGGGCCCCAAGACATGCTGCATGCATTTGGGGGGCCCCATGACATGCGGCATGCACGTGGGGCCCCTATGACATGCCGCATACATTTATGGCCCCCATGACATGCGGCATGCACGTGGGGCCCCCTTGACATGCGACATTCATTTGGGGCCCCCATGACATGTGGCATGCATGGGGGCTCCCATTACATGCGGCATGCATTTGGTGCCTCCATGACATGCGGTATGAATGTGTGGCCCCCATGACATGCGCCGTGCACGTGGGGCCCCTATGACATGCTGCATGCATTTGGGGACCCCAATGACATGCTGCATGCATTTGGGGCCCCCATGACATGCGGCATGCATTTGGGGCCCCCGTGACATGCGGCATGCACGCGGGGCCCCCATTACATGCGGCATGCATTTGGGGCCCCAATGACATGCGGCATGCATGTGGGGCACCCATGACATGCGGCATGCATTTGTGGGCCCCAAGACATGCGGCATGCATGCGGCGCCCTCATGGCATGCGGCATGCATTTTGGGCCCCCATGACATGCGACATGCACGTGGGGCCCCCATGACATGCGGCATGCAAGTGGGGCCCCCATTACATGCGGCATGCATTTGGGGGCCCCATGACATGCAGCACGCATGTGGGGCCCTCATGACATGCAGCATGCATTTGGGGACCCCGTGACATGCGGCATGCATTTGGGTCCCCCATGAAATGTGTCATGCATGTGGGGCCCCCTGTACATGCGGCATGCATTTGGGGCCCCCATGACATGCGGCATGCACGTGGGGCCCCCTTGACATGCGACATTCATTTGGGGCCCCCATGACATGTGGCATGCATGGGGGCTCCCATTACATGCGGCATGCATTTGGGGCCTCCATGACATGCGGTAAGAATGTGGGGCCCCCATGACATGTGCCATGCATGTGGGGCCCCTATGACATGCGGCATGCATTTGGGGGCCCCATGAAATGCGCCATGCATGTGGGACCCCCATGAAATGTGCCATGCATGTGGGACCCCTATGACATGCGGCATGCATTTGTGGGCCCCAAGACATGCTGCATGCATTTGGGGGGTCCCATGACATGCGGCATGCATTTCTGGCCCCCATGACATGCGGCATGCATTTGGGGCCCCCATGACATGCGGCATGCACGTGGGGCCCCCTTGACATGCGACATTCATTTGGGGCCCCCATGACATGTGGCATGCATGTGGGGCTCCCATGACATGCGGCATGCATTTATGGCCCTCATGACATGCGGCAAGCATTTGGCCCCCCATGACATGCGGCATGCATGTGGGGCCCCCAAATGCATGCCGCATGTCATGGGGGCCTCCATGACATGCGGCATGCATGTGGGTCCCCATGACATGCGTCATGCACGTGGGGCCCCCTTGACATGCGACATTCATTTGGGGCAACCATGACATGCGGCATGCATTTTGGGCCCCCATGACATGTGGTATGCACGTGGGGCCCCTATGACATGTGGCATGCATTCGTGGCCCCCGTAACATGAGTCATGCACGTGGGGCCCCCATGACAAGCGGCAAGCACGTGGGGCCCCAATGACATGAAGCATGTACGTGGGACCCCCATGACATGCGGAATGCACGTGAGGCCCCCATGACATGCGGAATGCCTACGGGGCCCCAATGACATGCGGCATGCATGCGGGGCCCTCATGACATGCGGCATGCAATTGAGGCCCCCAATATATGCGGCATGCATGTGGGGGCCCCATGATATGTGGCATGCATTTGGTGCCCCCATGACTTGAGGCATGCATGTGGGGCCCCCATGACATGCACCATGCATGTGGGGCCCCTATGACATGCTGCGTGCATTTGGGGCCCCCATGACTTGAGGCATGCATTTGGGGCCCCCATGACATGCGGCATGCATGTAGGGCCCCCATGAAATGCGCCATGCATGTGGGGCCCCTATGACATGCGGCATGCATTTGTGGGCCCCAAGACATGTGGCATGCACATGGGGCCCCCATGACATGCGGCATGCATTTGGGGGCCCCATGACATGCGGCATGCATGTGGGGCCCAAATGCTTGCCGCATGTCATGGGGGCCTCCAAGACATGTGGCATGCATGTGGGGCTCCCATGACATGCGGCATGCATTTATGGCCCTCATGACATGCGGCAAGCATTTGGGCCCCCATGACATGCGGCATGCATGTGGAGCCCAAATGCTTGCCGAATGTCATGGGGGCCTCCATGACATGCGGCATGCATGTGGGTCCCCATGACATGCGTCATGCACGTGGGGCCCCCTTGACATGCGACATTCATTTGGGGCCCCCATGACATGTGGCATGCATGTGGGGCTCCCATGACATGTGGCATGCATTTTGGGGCCCCATGACATGTGGTATGCACGTGGGGCCCCTATGACATGCCGCATGCATTTGGGGCCCCCATGACATGCTCCATGGATGTGGGGCCCCTATGACATGCGGCATGCATTCGTGTCCCCCGTAACATGAGGCATGCACGTGGGGCCCCCATGACATGCGGCAAGCACGTGGGGCCCCAATGACATGCAGCATGCACGTGGGACCCCCATGACATGCGGAATGCACGTGAGGCCCCCATGACATGCGGAATGCCTGCGGGGCCCCAATGACATGCGGCATGCACGTGAGGCCCCCATGACATGCGGAATGCCTGCGGGGCCCCAATGACATGCGGCATGCATGCGGGGCCCTCATGACATGCGGCATGCATTTGAGGCCCCCAATATATGCGGCATGCATGTGGGGCCCCCATGGTATGTGGCATGCATTTGGGGCCCCCATGACTTGAGGCATGCATGTGGGGCCCCCATGACATGCACCATGCATGTGGGGCCCCTATGACATGCTGCATGCATTTGGGGCCCCCATGACTTGAGGCATGCATTTGGGGCCCCCATGACATGCGGAATGCCTGCGGGGCCCCAATGACATGTGGCATGCATGTGGGACCCCCATGACATGCGGCATGCATTTGAATCCTCCATTACATGCGGCATGCACGTTGGGCCCCATGACATGCGGCATGCATTTGGGGCCCCCATGACATGCGGAATGCACGTGGGGCCCCTATGACATGCGACATGAATTTGGGAGCCACATTACATGCGGCATGCACGTGGAGCCCCCATGACATGCGTCATGTATTTGGGCCCCCATGACATGCGGCATGCATTTGGGGCCCCTATGACATGCCGCATGCATTTGGGGCCCCCATTACATGCGGCATGCACATGGGGCCCCCATGACATGCGGCATGCATTTATGGCCCTCATGACAAGCGGCAAGCATTTGGGCCCCCATGACATGCGGCATGCATGTGGGGCCCCCATGACATGCGGCATGCATTTGGGTGCCCCATGGCATGCGTCATGCATGTGGGGACCAAATGCTTGCTGCATGTCATGGGGGCCTCCATGACATTTGGCATGCATGTGGGTCCCCATGACATGCGTCATGCACATGGGTCCCCCTTGACATGCGACATTCATTTGGGGCCCCCATGACATGTGGCATGCATGTGGGGCTCCCATGACATGCGGCATGCATTTGGGGCCCCCATGACATGTGGTATGCACGTGGGGCCCCTATGACATGCCGCATGCATTTGGGGCCCCCATGACATGCGGCATGCATTTGGGGGCCCCATGGCATGCGGCATGCATGTGGGGCCCAAATGCTTGCCGCATGTCATGGGGCCTCCATGACATGTGGCATGCATGTGGGGCTCCCATGACATGCGGCATGCATTTATGGCCCTCATGACAAGCGGCAAGCATTTGGGCCCCCATGACATGTGGCATGCATGTGGGGCCCCCATGACATGCGGCATGCATTTGGGGGCCCCATGGCATGCGGCATGCATGTGGGGTCCAAATGCTTGCTGCATGTCATGGGGGCCTCCATGACATTTGGCATGCATGTGGGTCCCCATGACATGCGTCATGCACGTGGGTCCCCCTTGACATGCGACATTCATTTGGGGCCCCCATGACATGTGGCATGCATGTGGGGCTCCCATGACATGCGGCATGCATTTGGGGCCCCAATGACATGTGGTATGCACGTGGGGCCCCTATGACATGCGGCATGCCTGCGGGGCCCCCATGATATGCGGCATGCATTTGGGGCCCCTATGACATGCGGCATGCATTCGTGGCCCCCGTAACATGAGGCATGCACGTGGGGCCCCCATGACATGCGGCAAGCACGTGGGGCCCCAATGACATGCAGCATGCACGTGGGACCCCCATGACATGCGGAATGCACGTGAGGCCCCCATGACATGCGGAATGCCTGCGGGGCCCCAATGACATGTGGCATGCATGCGGGGCCCTCATGACATGCGGCATGCATTTGAGGCCCCCAATATATGCGGCATGCATGTGGGGCCCCCATGATATGTGGCATGCATTTGGGGCCCCCATGACTTGAGGCATGCATGTGGGGCCCCCATGACATGCACCATGCATGTGGGGCCCCTATGACATGCTGCATGCATTTGGGGCCCCCATGACTTGAGGCATGCATTGGGGGCCCCCATGACATGCGGCATGCATGTAGGGCCCCCATGAAATGCGCCATGCATGTGGGTCCCCTATGACATGCGGCATGCATTTGTGGGCCCCAAGACATGTGGCATGCACATGGGGTCCCCATGAAATGCGCCATTTATTTGGGGCCCCCATGACATGTGTAATGCCTGCGGGGCCCCCGTGACATGCGGCATGCACGTGGGGCCACAATGACATGCAGCATGCACGTGGGGCCCACATGACATGCGGAATGCACGTGAGTCCCCCATGACATGCGGAATGCCTGCGGGGCCCCAATGACATGTGGCATGCATGTGGGACCCCCAAGACATGCGGCATGCATTTGAATCCCCCATTACATGCGGCATGCACGTGGGGCCCCCATGACATGCGGCATGCATTTGGGGCCCCCATTTCATGCGGAATGCACGTGGGGCCCCTATGACATGCGACATGAATTTGGGAGCCCCATTACATGCGGCATGCACGTGGAGCCCCCATGACATGCGTCATGCATTTGGGCCCCCATGACATGCGGCATGCATTTGGGGCCTGCATAACATGCTGCATGCATTTGGGGTACCTGAGACATGCGGCATGCAGTTGGGGCCCCCAATACATGCAGCATGCACGTGAGGCCCCCATGACATGCGGCATGCCTGCGGGGCCCCCATGATATGCGGCATGCATTTGAATCCCCCATTACATGCGGCATGCAGGTGGTTCCCCCATTACATGCGGCATGCAGGTGGTTCCCCCATGACATGTGGCATGCATTTGGGGCCCCCAATACATGCGGCATGCACGTTGGGCCCCCATGACATGCTGCATGCATTTGGGGCCCCCATGATATGGGGCACGCACTTGGGGCCCCCATGCCATGCAGCATGCACGTGGGCCCACACAGTACATGCGGCATGCATTTGGGGCCCCCAAGACATGTGGTATGCACGTGGGCCCCTATGACATGCCGCATGCATTTATGGCCCCCATGACATGTGGCATGCATGTGGGACCCCTATGACATGTGGCATCCATTTGAGGGCGCCAAGACATGCTGCATGCATTTGGGGGGCCCCATGACATGCGGCATGCACGTGGGGCTTCCATGACATGCGGCATGCATTTGGGGCCCCATGACATGCAGCATGCACGTGGGCCCACCCAGTACATGCGGCATGCATTTGGGGCCCCCATGACATGTGGTATGCACGTGGGGCGCCTATGACATGCCGCATGCATGTATGGCCCCCATGACATGTGGCATGCATTTGGGTCCCCCATGAAATGCGGCATGCACGTGGGGCCCCCTGTACATGCGGCATGCATTTGGGGCCCCCTTGACATGCGACATTCATTTGGGGCCCCCATGACATGTGGCATGCATCGGGGCTCCCATTACATGCGGCATGCATTTGGGGCCTCCATGACATGCGGTATGAATGTGGGGCCCCCATGACATGCGCCATGCATGTGGGGCCACTATGACATGCGGCATGCATTTGGGGCCCCCATGATATGCGGCACGCATTTGGGGCCCCCATGACATGCGCATGCATGTGGGACCCCCATGAAATGCGCCATGCATGTGGTACCCCTATGACATGCGGCATGCATTTGTGGGCCCCAAGACATGCTGCATGCATTTGGGGGGCCCCATGACATGCGGCATGCACGTGGGGCCCCTATGACATGCCGCATACATTTATGGCCCCCATGACATGCGGCATGCACGTGGGGCCCCCTTGACATGCGACATTCATTTGGGGCCCCCATGACATGTGGCATGCATGGGGGCTCCCATTACATGCGGCATGCATTTGGGGCCTCCATGACATGCGGTATGAATGTGTGGCCCCCATGACATGCGCCGTGCACGTGGGGCCCCTATGACATGCTGCATGCATTTGGGGGCCCCAATGACATGCTGCATGCATTTGGGGCCCCCATGACATGCGGCATGCATTTGGGGCCCCCGTGACATGCGGCATGCACGCGGGGCCCCCATTACATGCGGCATGCATTTGGGGCCCCAATGACATGCGGCATGCATGTGGGGCACCCATGACATGCGGCATGCATTTGTGGGCCCCAAGACATGCGGCATGCATGCGGCGCCCTCATGGCATGCGGCATGCATTTTGGGCCCCCATGACATGCGACATGCACGTGGGGCCCCCATGACATGCGGCATGCAAGTGGGGCCCCCATTACATGCGGCATGCATTTGGGGGCCCCATGACATGCAGCACGCATGTGGGGCCCTCATGACATGCAGCATGCATTTGGGGACCCCGTGACATGCGGCATGCATTTGGGTCCCCCATGAAATGTGTCATGCATGTGGGGCCCCCAGGACATGCGGCATGCATTTGGTTCCCCCATGACATGTGGTATGCATGTGGGACCCCCATGACATGTGTCATGCATTTGGATCCCCCATTACATGCTGCATGCAAGTGGTTCCCCCATGACATGCGGCATGCATGTGGGCCCCCATGACATGCGGCATGCACGTAGGACCCCCATGACATGCGTCATGCATTTGGATCCCCATTACATGAAATGCGGCATGCACGTGGGGCCCCCAGTACATGCGGCATGCATTTGGGGCCCCCATGACATGTGGTATGCACGTGGGGCCCCTATGACATGCTGCATGCATTTGGGGTGCCCAAGACATGCGGCATGCACGTGGGGCCCCTATGACATGCCACATGCTTTTGGGGCCCCCATTACATGTGGCATGCACATGGGGCCCCCATGACATGCGGCATGCATTTGGGGGCCCCATTACATGCGGCATGCACGTGGAGCCCCAATGACATGCTGCATGCATTTGGGGCCCCCATGACATGCAGCATGCATTTGGGGCCCCCATGACATGCAGCGTGCACGTGGGGCCCCCATTACATGCGGCATGCATTTGGGGCCCCAATGACATGCGGCATGCATGTGGGGCACCGATGACATGCGGTATGCACATGGGGCCCTCATTACATGCATCATGCATTTGGGGCCAATGTGACATGCGGCATGCATTTGGGGCCCCCATGACATGCGGCATGCATGTGGGACCCCCATGATATGCGGCATGCATGTGGGACCCCCATGATATGCGGCATGCATTTGGGGCCCCCATGACTTGAGGCATGCATTTGGGGCCCCCAATACATGCGGCATGCACGTTGGGCCCCCTTGACATGCGGCATGCATTTATGGTCCCCATGACATGCGGCAAGCTTTTGGGCCCCATGACATGCGGAATGCATGTGGTGCCCTCATGACATGCGCATGCATGTGGGGCCCCCATGAAATGCGCCATGCATGTGGGGCCCCCATGACATGCGGCATGCATTTGGGTCCCCCATGAAATGCGGCATGCACGTGGGGCCCCCAGTACATGCGGCATGCATTTGGGGCCCCATGACATGTGGTATGCACGTGGGGCCCCTATGACATGCGGCATGCATTTGAGGCCCCCAATATATGCGGCATGCATGTGGGGCCCCCATGGTATGTGGCATGCATTTGGGGCCCCCATGACTTGAGGCATGCATGTGGGGCCCCCATGACATGCACCATGCATGTGGGGCCCCTATGACATGCTGCATGCATTTGGGGCCCCCATGACTTGAGGCATGCATTTGGGGCCCCCATGACATGCGGAATGCCTGCGGGGCCCCAATGACATGTGGCATGCATGTGGGACCCCCATGACATGCGGCATGCATTTGAATCCTCCATTACATGCGGCATGCACGTTGGGCCCCATGACATGCGGCATGCATTTGGGGCCCCCATGACATGCGGAATGCACGTGGGGCCCCTATGACATGCGACATGAATTTGGGAGCCACATTACATGCGGCATGCACGTGGAGCTCCCATGACATGCGTCATGCATTTGGGCCCCCATGACATGCGGCATGCATTTGGGGCCCAAATGCTTGCCGCATGTCATCGGGGCCTCCATGACATGTGGCATGCATGTGGGGCTCCCATGACATGCGGCATGCATTTATGGCCCTCATGACAAGCGGCAAGCATTTGGGCCCCCATGACATGCGGCATGCATGTGGGGCCCCCATGACATGCGGCATGCATTTGGGGGCCCCATGGCATGCGTCATGCATGTGGGGACCAAATGCTTGCTGCATGTCATGGGGGCCTCCATGACATTTGGCATGCATGTGGGTCCCCATGACATGCGTCATGCACATGGGTCCCCCTTGACATGCGACATTCATTTGGGGCCCCCATGACATGTGGCATGCATGTGGGGCTCCCATGACATGCGGCATGCATTTGGGGCCCCCATGACATGTGGTATGCACGTGGGGCCCCTATGACATGCCGCATGCATTTGGGGCCCCCATGACATGCGGCATGCATTTGGGGGCCCCATGGCATGCGGCATGCATGTGGGGCCCAAATGCTTGCCGCATGTCATGGTGCCTCCATGACATGTGGCATGCATGTGGGGCTCCCATGACATGCGGCATGCATTTATGGCCCTCATGACAAGCGGCAAGCATTTGGGCCCCCATGACATGTGGCATGCATGTGGGGCCCCCATGACATGCGGCATGCATTTGGGGGCCCCATGGCATGCGGCATGCATGTGGGGCCCAAATGCTTGCTGCATGTCATGGGGGCCTCCATGACATTTGGCATGCATGTGGGTCCCCATGACATGCGTCATGCACGTGGGTCCCCCTTGACATGCGACATTCATTTGGGGCCCCCATGACATGTGGCATGCATGTGGGGCTCCCATGACATGCGGCATGCATTTGGGGCCCCAATGACATGTGGTATGCACGTGGGGCCCCTATGACATGCGGCATGCATTTGGGGCCCCCATGACATGCTCCATGCATGTGGGGCCCCTATGACATGCGGCATGCATTCGTGGCCCCCGTAACATGAGGCATGCACGTGGGGCCCCCATGACATGCGGCAAGCACGTGGGGCCCCAATGACATGCAGCATGCACGTGGGACCCCCATGACATGCGGAATGCACGTGAGGCCCCCATGACATGCGGAATGCCTGCGGGGCCCCAATGACATGTGGCATGCATGCGGGGCCCTCATGACATGCGGCATGCATTTGAGGCCCCCAATATATGCGGCATGCATGTGGGGCCCCCATGATATGTGGCATGCATTTGGGGCCCCCATGACTTGAGGCATGCATGTGGGGCCCCCATGACATGCACCATGCATGTGGGGCCCCTATGACATGCTGCATGCATTTGGGGCCCCCATGACTTGAGGCATGCATTGGGGGCCCCCATGACATGCGGCATGCATGTAGGGCCCCCATGAAATGCGCCATGCATGTGGGTCCCCTATGACATGCGGCATGCATTTGTGGGCCCCAAGACATGTGGCATGCACATGGGGTCCCCATGAAATGCGCCATTTATTTGGGGCCCCCATGACATGTGGAATGCCTGCGGGGCCCCCGTGACATGCGGCATGCACGTGGGGCCACAATGACATGCAGCATGCACGTGGGGCCCACATGACATGCGGAATGCACGTGAGTCCCCCATGACATGCGGAATGCCTGCGGGGCCCCAATGACATGTGGCATGCATGTGGGACCCCCAAGACATGCGGCATGCATTTGAATCCCCCATTACATGCGGCATGCACGTGGGGCCCCCATGACATGCGGCATGCATTTGGGGCCCCCATTTCATGCGGAATGCACGTGGGGCCCCTATGACATGCGACATGAATTTGGGAGCCCCATTACATGCGGCATGCACGTGGAGCCCCCATGACATGCGTCATGCATTTGGGCCCCCATGACATGCGGCATGCATTTGGGGCCTGCATAACATGCTGCATGCATTTGGGGTACCTGAGACATGCGGCATGCAGTTGGGGCCCCCAATACATGCGGCATGCATGTAGGGCCCCCATGAAATGCGCCATGCATGTGGGTCCCCTATGACATGCGGCATGCATTTATGGGCCCCAAGACATGTGGCATGCACATGGGGTCCCCATGAAATGCGCCATTTATTTGGGGCCCCCATGACATGTGGAATGCCTGCGGGGACCCCGTGACATGCGGCATGCATGTGGGGCCCCCATGAAATGCGGCATTTATTTGGGGCCCCCATGACATGTGGAATGCCAGCGGGGCCCCCGTGACATGCGGCATGCACGTGGGGCCACAATGACATGCAGCATGCACGTGGGGCCCACATGACATGCGGAATGCATTTGGGCCCCCATGACATGCGGCATGCATTTGGGGCCTGCATAACATGCTGCATGCATTTGGGGTACCTGAGACATGCGGCATGCAGTTGGGGCCCCCAATACATGCAGCATGCACGTGAGGCCCCCATGACATGCGGCATGCCTGCGGGGCCCCCATGATATGCGGCATGCATTTGGGGCCACCATGACATGCAGCATGCATGTGGGACCCCCATGACATGCGGCATGCATTTGAATCCCCCATTACATGCGGCATGCAGGTGGTCCCCCCATGACATGCGGCATGCATTTGGGGCCCCCAATACATGCGGCATGCACGTTGGGCCCCCATGACATGCTGCATGCATTTGGGGCCCCCATGATATGGGGCACGCACTTGGGGCCCCCATGCCATGCAGCATGCACGTGGGCCCACACAGTACATGCGGCATGCATTTGGGGCCCCCATGACATGTGGTATGCACATGGGCCCCTATGACATGCCGCATGCATTTATGGCCCCCATGACATGTGGCATGCATGTGGGACCCCTATGACATGCGGCATGCATTTGAGGGCGCCAAGACATGCTGCATGCATTTGGGGGGCCCCATGACATGCGGCATGCACGTGGGGCTTCCATGACATGCGGCATGCATTTGGGGCCCCATGACATGCAGCATGCACGTGGGCCCACCCAGTACATGCGGCATGCATTTGGGGCCCCCATGACATGTGGTATGCACGTGGGGCGCCTATGACATGCCGCATGCATGTATGGCCCCCATGACATGTGGCATGCATTTGGGTCCCCCATGAAATGCGGCATGCACGTGGGGCCCCCTGTACATGCGGCATGCATTTGGGGCCCCCTTGACATGCGACATTCATTTGGGGCCCCCATGACATGTGGCATGCATCGGGGCTCCCATTACATGCGGCATGCATTTGGGGCCTCCATGACATGCGGTATGAATGTGGGGCCCCCATGACATGCGCCATGCATGTGGGGCCACTATGACATGCGGCATGCATTTGGGGCCCCCATGATATGCGGCACGCATTTGGGGCCCCCATGACATGCGCATGCATGTGGGACCCCCATGAAATGCGCCATGCATGTGGTACCCCTATGACATGCGGCATGCATTTGTGGGCCCCAAGACATGCTGCATGCATTTATGGCCCCCATGACATGCGGCATGCACGTGGGGCCCCCTTGACATGCGACATTCATTTGGGGCCCCCTTGACATGTGGCATGCATGGGGGCTCCCATTACATGTGGCATGCATTTGGGGCCTCCATGACATGCGGTATGAATGTGTGGCCCCCATGACATGCGCCGTGCACGTGGGGCCCCTATGACATGCTGCATGCATTTGGGGGGCCCCAATGACATGCTGCATGCATTTGGGGCCCCCATGACATGCGGCATGCATTTGGGGCCCCCGTGACATGCGGCATGCACGCGGGGCCCCCATTACATGCAGCATGCATTTGGGGCCCCAATGACAAGCGGCATGCATGTGTGGCACCCATGACATGTGGCATGCATTTGTGGGCCCCAAGACATGCGGCATGCATGCGGCGCCCTCATGGCATGCGGCATGCATTTTGGGCCCCCATGACATGCGACATGCACGTGGGGCCCCCATGACATGCGGCATGCAAGTGGGGCCCCCATTACATGCGGCATGCATTTGGGGGCCCATGACATGCAGCACGCATGTGGGGCCCTCATGACATGCAGCATGCATTTGGGGACCCCGTGACATGCTGCATGCATTTGGGTCCCCCATGAAATGTGTCATGCATGTGGGGCCCCCAGGACATGCGGCATGCATTTGGTTCCCCCATGACATGTGGTATGCATGTGGGACCCCCATGACATGCGTCATGCATTTGGATCCCCCATTACATGCTGCATGCAAGTGGTTCCCCCATGACATGCGGCATGCATGTGGGCCCCCATGACATGCGTCATGCATTTGGATCCCCATTACATGAAATGCGGCATGCACGTGGGGCCCCCAGTACATGTGGCATGCATTTGGGGCCCCCATGACATGTGGTATGCACGTGGGGCCCCTATGACATGCTGCATGCATTTGGGGTGCCCAAGACATGCGGCATGCACGTGGGGCCCCTATGACATGCCACATGCTTTTGGGGCCCCCATTACATGTGGCATGCACATGGGGCCCCCATGACATGCGGCATGCATTTGGGGGCCCCATTACATGCGGCATGCACGTGGAGCCCCAATGACATGCTGCATGCATTTGGGGCCCCCATGACATGCGGCATGCATTTGGGGCCCCCATGACATGCAGCATGCACGTGGGGCCCCCATTACATGCGGCATGCATTTGGGGCCCCAATGACATGCGGCATGCATGTGGGGCACCGATGACATGTGCCATGTACGTGGGGCCCCTATGACATGCGGTATGCACATGGGGCCCTCATGACATGCATCATGCATTTGGGGCCAATGTGACATGCGGCATGCATTTGGGGCCCCCATGACATGCGGCATGCATGTGGGACCCCCATGATATGCGGCATGCATGTGGGACCCCCATGATATGCGGCATGCATTTGGGGCCCCCATGACTTGAGGCATGCATTTGGGGCCCCCAATACATGCGGCATGCACGTTGGGCCCCCTTGACATGCGGCATGCATTTATGGTCCCCATGACATGCGGCAAGCTTTTGGGCCCCATGACATGCGGAATGCATGTGGTGCCCCCATGACATGCGCATGCATGTGGGGCCCCCATGAAATGCGCCATGCATGTGGGGCCCCCATGACATGCGGCATGCATTTGGGTCCCCCATGAAATGTGGCATGCACGTGGGGCCCCCAGTACATGCGGCATGCATTTGGGGCCCCCATGACATGTGGTATGCACGTGGGGCCCCTATGACATGCTGCATGCATTTGGGGTGCCCAAGACATGCGGCATGCACGTGGGGCCCCTATGACATGCCACATGCTTTTGGGGCCCCCATTACATGTGGCATGCACATGGGGCCCCCATGACATGCGGCATGCATTTGGGGCCCCCATGACTTGAGGCATGCATTTGAATCCCCCATTACATGCGGCATGCACGTGGGGCCCCTATGACATGCGGCATGCATTTGGGCCCCCATGACATGCGGAATGCCTGCGGGGCCCCCATGACATGCGGCATGCATGCAGGGCCCTCATGACATGCGGCATGAATTTGGGGCCCCCAATACATGCGGCATGCACGTTGGGCCCCCTTGACATTCGACATTCATGTGGGGCTCCCATGATATGCGGCATGCACGTGGGGCCCCATGACATGCTGCATGCATTTGGGGCCCCCATGATATGCGGCATGCATTTGGGGCCCCCATGACATGCGCATGCATTTGGGGCCCCCATGACATGCGCATGCATTTGGGGGCCCCCATGCATTTGGGTGACCCAATGACATGTGACATGCACGTGGGGCCCCCATGACATGCTGCATGCATTTGTGGCCCCCTTGATATGCGGCATGCATTTGGGGGCCCCCATGACTTGAGCCATGCATTTGGGGTCCCCATGACATGCAGGCATGCATGTGGGACCCCCATGACATGCGTCATGCATTTGGATCCCCATTACATGCTGCATGCAAGTGGGGCCCCCATGACATGCGGCATGCACGTGGGGCCCCCATGACATGCTGCATGCATTTGGGGCCCCCATGATATGCGGCACACATTTGGGGCCCCCATGACATGCGCATGCATGTGGGGCCTCCATGAAATGCGCCATGCATGTGGGGCCCCTATGACATGCGGCATGCATTTGTGGGCCCCAAGACATGCTGCATGCATTTAGGGGGCCCCATGATATGCGGCATGCATTTGGGCCCCCCATGACATGTGACATGCATTTGGGGCCCCCATGACATGCGGCATGCATTTGGGTCCCCCATGAAATGCGGCATGCACGTGGAGCCCCCATGACATGCGGCATGCATTTGGGGCACCCATGACATGCGGCATGCACATGGGGCCCCCATGACATGCGGCATACGTTTGGGGCCCCAATGACATGCGGCATGAGTTTGGATCCCCCAAGACATGCGGCATGCACGTGGGGCCTCCATGAGTCATGCATTTGGGGCCGTCATGACAAGCGGCATGCATTTGGGGCCCCCATGACATGCGGCATGCATGTGGGACCCCCATGACATGCGTCATGCATTTGGGGCCCCCATGACATGCTCCATGCATGTGGGGCCCCTATGATATGCGGCATGAATTTGGGGGGCCCCATGACATGCGGCATGCATGTGAGGACCCCATGACATATGGCATGCATTTGGGGTCCCCATGACATGCGGCATTCATGTGGGGCCCCCATGACATGCGGCATTCATCTGGGGCCCCCATGACATGCGTCATGCATGCGGGGCCCCCATGACATGCGGCATACATTTGTGGCCCTCGTGACATGAGGCATGCACGTGGGGCCCCCATGACATGCGGCAAGCACGTGGGGCCCCAATGACATGCAGCATGCACGTGGGACCCCCATGACATGCGGCATGCATGTGGGGCCCCCATGACATGTGGTATGCACGTGGGGCCCCTATGACATGCCGCATGCATTTGGAGCCCCCATGACATGCTGCATGCATGTGGGACCCCCATTACATGATGCATGCAAGTGGGGCCCCCATGACATGCGGCATGCATGTGGGCCCCCCAAGACATGTGGCATGCACGTGGGGCCCCCATGACATGCTGCATGCATTTGGGGCCCCCATGACATGCGGCATGCACGTGGGGCCCCCATTACATGCGGCATGCATTTGGGGCCCCCATGACATGCGGCATGTATGTGGGGCCCCTATGACATGCGGTATGCAAGTGGGGCCCTCATGACATGCAGCATGCATTTGGGGCCACTGTGACATGCGGCATGCATTTGGGGCCCCCATGACATGCGGCATGCATGTGCGACCCCCTTGATATGCGGCATGCATGTGGGACCCCCATGATATGCGGCATGCATTTGGGGCCCCCATGACTTGAGGCATGCATTTGGGGCCCCCATGAAATCTGCCATGCATGTGGGGCCCCTATGACATGCGGCATGCATTTGTGGGCCCCAAGAGATGCGGCATGCATTTGGGGCCCCTATGACATGCGGCATCCATTTGGGGGGCCCCATGACATGCGGCATGCACGTGGGGCCCCCATGAAATGCGGTATTTATTTGGGGCCCCCATGACATGTGGAATGCCTGCGGGGCCCCCATGACATGCGGCATGCACGTGGGGCCCCCATGACGTGCAGCATGCATTTGGATCCCCCATTACATGCTGAATGCAATTGGGGCCCCCATGAAATGTGCCATGCATGTGGGGCCCCTATGACATGCTGCATGAATTTGGGGCCCCCAATACATGCGGCATGCACGTTGGGCCCCTTGACATGCGACATTCATGTGGGGCTCCCATGACATGCGGCATGCATTTATGGCTCCCATGACATGCGGCAATCTTTTGGGCCCCATGACATGCAGCATGCATGTGGGGCCCCCATGACATGCGGCATGCATTTGGGGTCCCCATGACATGCGGCATGCACGTGGGGCCCCCTGTACATGCGGCATGCATTTGGGGCCCCCATGACATGCGGCATGCACGTGGGGCCCCCTTGACATGCGACGTTCATTTGGGGCCCCCATGACATGTGGCATGCATGGGGGCTCCCATTACATGCGGCATGCATTTGGAGCCTCCATGACATGCGGTATGAATGTGGGGCCCCCATGACATGCGCCATGCATGTGGGGCCCCTATGACATGCGGCATGCATTTTGGGCCCCCATGATATGCGGCACGCATTTGGGTCCCTCATGACATGCGCATGCATGTGGGACCCCCATGAAAAGCGCCATGCATGTGGGACCCCTATGACATGCGACATGCATTTGTGGGCCCCAAGACATGCTGCATGCATTTGGGGGGCCCCATGACATGCGGCATGCATTTGGGGACCCCATGACATGCGGCAAGCATTTGGGCCCCCATGACATGCGGCATGCATGTGGGGCCCCCAAATGCATGCCGCATGTCATGGGGGCCTCCATGACATGCGGCATTCATGTGGGTCCCCATGACATGCGTCATGCACGTGGGGCCCCCTTGACATGCGACATTCATTTGGGGCCCCCATGACATGTGGCATGCATGTGGGGCCCCCATGACATGCGGCATGCATTTGGGGCCCCCATGACATGTGGTATGCACGTGGGGCCCCTATGACATGCGGCATGCATTCGTGGCCCCCGTAACATGAGGCATGCACGTGGGGCCCCCATGACAAGCGGCAAGCACGTGGGGCCCCCATGACATGAAGCATGCACGTGGGACCCCCATGACATGCGGAATGCACGTGAGGCCCCCATGACATGCGGAATGCCTACGGGGCCCCAATGACATGCGGCATGCATGCGGGGCCCTCATGACATGCGGCATGCAATTGAGGCCCCCAATATATGCGGCATGCATGTGGGGCCCCCATGATATGTGGCATGCATTTGGGGCCCCCATGACTTGAGGCATGCATGTGGGGCCCCCATGACATGCACCATGCATGTGGGGCCCCTATGACATGCTGCGTGCATTTGGGGCCCCCATGACTTGAGGCATGCATTTGGGGCCCCCATGACATGCGGCATGCATGTAGGGCCCCCATGAAATGCGCCATGCATGTGGGGCCCCTATGACATGCGGCATGCATTTGTGGGCCCCAAGACATGTGGCATGCACATGGGGCCCCCATGAAATGCGGCATTTATTTGGGGCCCCCATGACATGTGTAATGCCTGCGGGGCCCCCGTGACATGCGGCATGCAAGTGGGGCCCCCATGAAATGCGGCATTTATTTGGGGCCCCCATGACATGTGGAATGCCTGCGGGGCCCCCGTGACATGAGGCATGCACTTTGGGCACCCATGACATGCGACATGCATTTATGGACTCATTACATGCGGCATGCATTTGGGCCCTCATGAAATGCGCCATGCACGTGGGGCCCCCATGACATGCGGCATGCATTTGGGGTCCCCATGACGTGCGGCATGCATGTGGGGCCCAAATGCTTGCCGCATGTCATGGGGGCCTCCATGACATGCGGCATGCATTTATGGCCCTCATGACATGCGGCAAGCATGTGGGTCCCCATGACATGCGTCATGCACGTGGGGCCCCCTTGACATGCGACATTCATTTGGGGCCCCCATGACATGTGGCATGCATGTGGGGCTCCCATGACATGCGGCATGCATTTTGGGCCTCCATGACATGCGGTATAAATGTGGGGCCCCCATGACATGCGCCATGCATGTGGGGCCCCTATGACATGCGGCATGCATTTGGGGCCCCCATGATATGCGGCATGCATTTGTGGCCCCCGTAACATGAGGCATGCACGTGGGGCCCCCATGACATGCGGCAAGCACGTGGGGCCGCAATGACATGCAGCATGCACGTGGGACCCCCATGACATGCGGAATGCACGTGAGGCACCCATGACATGCGGAATGCCTGCGGGGCCCCAATGACATGCGGCATGCACGTGAGGCCCCCATGACATGCGGAATGCCTGCGGGGCCCCAATGACATGCGGCATGCATGCGGGCCCTCATGACATGCGGCATGCATTTGAGGCCCCCAATATATGCGGCATGCATGTGGGGCCCCCATGGTATATGGCATGCATTTGGGGCCCCCATGACTTGAGGCATGCATGTGGGGCCCCCATGACATGCGGAATGCCTGCGGGGCCCCAATGACATGTGGCATGCATGTGGGACCCCCATGACATGCGGCATGCATTTGACTCCCCCATTACATGCGGCATGCACGTGGGGCCCCCATGACATGCGGCATGCATTTGGGCCCCCCATGACATGCGGAATGCACGTGGGGCCCCTATGACATGCGACATGAATTTGGGAGCCACATTACATGCGGCATGCACGTGGAGCCCCCATGACATGCGTCATGCATTTGGGCCCCCATGACATGCGGCATGCATTTGGGGCCCAAATGCTTGCCGCATGTCATGGGGACCTCCATGACATGTGGCATGCATGTGGGGCTCCCATGACATGCGGCATGCATTTATGGCCCTCATGACAAGCGGCAAGCATTTGGGCCCCCATGACATGCGGCATGCATGTGGGGCCCCCATGACATGCGTCATGCACGTGGGTCCCCCTTGACATGCGACATTCAATTGGGGCCCCCATGACATGTGGCATGCATGTGGGGCTCCCATGACATGCGGCATGCATTTGGGGCCCCCATGACATGCTCCATGCATGTGGGGCCCCTATGACATGCGGCATGCATTCGTGGCCCCCGTAACATGAGGCATGCACGTGGGGCCCCCATGACATGCGGCAAGCACGTGGGGCCCCAATAACATGCAGCATGCACGTGGGACCCCCATGAAATGCGGAATGCACGTGAGGCCCCCATGACATGCGGAATGCCTGCGGGCCCCAATGACATGCGGCATGCATGCGGGGCCCTCATGACATGCGGCATGCATTTGAGGCCCCCAATATATGCGGCATGCATGTGGGGCCCCCATGACATGCACCATGCATGTGGGGCCCCTTTGACATGCTGCATGCATTTGGGGCCCCCATGACTTGAGGTATGCATTTGGGGGCCCCATGACATGCGGCATGCATGTAGGGCCCCCATGAAATGCGCCATGCATGTGGGGCCCCTATGACATGCGGCATGCATTTGTGGGCCCCAAGACATGTGGCATGCACATGGGGTCCCCATTAAATGCGCCATTTATTTGGGGCCCCCATGACATGTGGAATGCCTGCGGGGACCCCGTGACATGCGGCATGCATGTGGGGCCCCCATGAAATGCGGCATTTATTTCTGGCCCCCATGACATGTGGAATGCCTGCGGGGCCCCCGTGACATGCGGCATGCACGTGGGGCCACAATGACATGCAGCATGCACGTGGGGCCCACATGACATGCGGAATGCACGTGAGTCCCCCATGACATGCGGAATGCCTGCGGGGCCCCAATGACATGTGGCATGCATGTGGGACCCCCATGACATGCGGCATGCATTTGAATCCCCCATTACAAGCGGCATGCACGTGGGGCCCCCATGACATGCGGCATGCATTTGGGGCCCCCATGTCATGCGGAATGCACGTGGGGCCCCTATGACATGCAACATGAATTTGGGAGCCCCATTACATGCAGCATGCACGTGGAGCCCCCATGACATGCGTCATGCATTTGGGCCCCCATGACATGCGGCATGCATTTGGGGCCTGCATAACATTCTGCATGCATTTGGGGTACCTGAGACATACGGCATGCAGTTGGGGCCCCCAATACATGTAGCATGCACATGAGGCCCCCATGACATGCGGCATGCACGTGAGGCCCCCATGATATGCGGCATGCATTTGGGGCCCCCATGACATGCAGCATGCATGTGGGACCCCCATGACATGCGGCATGCATTTGAATCCCCCATTACATGCGGCATGCAGGTGGTTCCCCCATGACGTGCGGCATGCAGGTGGTTCCCCCATGACATGCGGCATGCATTTGGGGCCCCCAATACATGCGGCATGCACGTTGGGCCCCCATGACATGCTGCATGCATTTGGGGCCCCCATGATATGGGGCACGCACTTGGGGCCCCCATGCCATGCGGCATGCATGTGGGACCCCTATGACATGCGGCATGCATTTGAGGGCGCCAAGACATGCTGCATGCATTTGGGGGGGCCCATGACATGCGACATGCACTTGGGGCCCCCATGACATGCGCATGCATGTGGGACCCCCATGAAATGCGCCATGCATGTGGGACCCCTATGACATGCGGCATGCATTTGTGGGCCCCAAGACATACTGCATGCATTTGGGGGCCCCATGACATGCGGCATGCATTTGGGGCCCCCATGACATGTGGCATTCATTTGGGGCCCCATGACATGCAGCATGCACGTGGGCCCCCCCAGTACATGCGGCATGCATTTGGGGCCCCCATGACATGTGGTATGCATGTGGGGCCCCTATGACATGCCGCATGCATTTATGGCCCCCATGACATGCGGCATGCATTTGGGCACCCCATGAAATGTGGCATGCACGTGGGGCCCCCTGTACATGCGGCATGCATTTGGGGCCCCCATGACATGCGTCATGCACGTGGGGCCCCCTTGACATGCGACATTCATTTGGGGCCCCCATGACATGTGTCATGCATGGGGGCTCCCATTACATGCGGCATGCATTTGGGGCCTCCATGACATGCGGTATAAATGTGGGGCCCCCATGACATGCGCCATGCATGTGGGGCCCCTATGACATGCGGCATGCATTTGGGGCCCCCATGATATGCGGCACGCATTTGGGGCCCCCATGACATGCGTGTCGGCTACCATGACATGTGCCATGCATTTGTGTCCCCCATCACGTGCAGCATGCATTTGAGGCCCCCAAGACATGGGGCATGCATGTGGGGCCCCATGACATGCAGCATGCATTTGTGGCCTCTGACATGCAGCATGCATTTGGGCCCCCAATGAAATGTGGCATGCACGAGGAGCCCCCAATACATGTGTCATGCACGTGTGGCCCCCATGACATGTGGCATTCATTTTTGGCCCCCATGACATGCGGCATGCATTTGGGGCACCCATAACATGCGACATGCACGTGGGGCCCCATGACATGCGGTATGCACGTGGAGCCCCATGAGGTGCACCTTTGGTCAAAATCAGAGGCTTCGTGTCCCATTTGCAACAGGCTTGACCTGAAATGTTGCCGAAAGGCAACAAAAGTTGACCTTTTGTTGCAAACGGGACACAAGATGGCCGACTTTTGTTGCTGGAATGCAACATTTGTTGCATTTGTGCAACAGGCTTGACCTTGATACATTGGAACTGGATTAAAGAGTCAATATGGTAGTATGACCTTCTGTACTATAGTAATATATAGGGACTGATGGGGGAAATTTGTTTTTTGGCATTTGGGACGCTTACGCACGCGGTGGGATGCGCTAAATTTTTTTCAGGGTTAAGGCAAAATTTCTGCTCGAAACTGCACGCTCTGCGGCCTGAAATATCGCTCCTAAGGGGGTCTACGCAATAAAAATGCAAAAAAAATGTAACATTAGAGCTGGCTAAATCACTTACCTGATTGACCAATAGCCAGCCCTCATTGACTTTTTTCTTGACATTGTGTGTTCTGAGGAAACTCCACCAGGTGGCAATGTTGTCCAACTTTTTAATTTTTTATTGTAGGATTGTAAAAACACCAGATGGCGATGTTTCTCTTTCTAATGTGCAAGCAAGCATGAGAGCTTGCTTCTGGTTGTCCTGGATTACCTGCAGTCAGCCCTCATATTGGGCATATAATGTCTATAGCCAACTCTCAAATTTTTTTTGCTTTAATAACACTAAGGCTATGTAACCACGATGCAGAAATGAAGCATTGTGTTCACGGCTGCCTCTAGCCAGCCCTCAAATTTTTTTTTTCTTTAATAACACAAACACCATGAGGGCTGGCTATCATGTGTCCACGGCTGCCTCTAGCCAGCCCCCCAATTTTTTTTTTCTTTAATAACACAAACAGCATATGGGCTGGCTATCGTGTGTCCACGGCTGCCTCTAGCAAGCCCCCCAATTTTTTTTTTCTTTAATAACACAAACAGCATGAGGGCTGGCTATCGTGTGTCCACGGCTGCCTCTAGCAAGCCCCCCAATTTTTTTTTTTCTTTAATAACACAAACAGCATGAGGGCTGGCTATCGTGTGTCCATGGCTGCCTCTAGCCAGCCCCCCAATTTTTTTTTTTCTTTAATAACACAAACACCATGAGGGCTGGCTATCGTGTGTCCACGGCTGCCTCTAGCCAGCCCCCCAATTTTTTTTTCTTTAATAACACAAACACCATGAGGGCTGGCTATCGTGTGTTCACGGCTGCCTCTAGCCAGCCCCCCAATTTTTTTTTTCTTTAATAACACAAACACCATGAGGGCTGGCTATCGTGTGTTCACGGCTGCCTCTAGCCAGACCCCCAATTTTTTTTTTCTTTAATAACACAAACACCATGAGGGCTGGCTATCGTGTGTCCACGGCTGCCTCTAGCCAGCCCCCCAATTTTTTTTTTCTTTAATAACACAAACACCATGAGGGCTGGCTATCGTGTGTTCACGGCTGCCTCTAGCCAGCCCCCCAATTTTTTTTTTCTTTAATAACACAAACACCATGAGGGCTGGCTATCATGTGTCCACGGCTGCCTCTAGCCAGCCCCCCAATTTTTTTTTTCTTTAATAACACAAACAGCATGAGGGCTGGCTATCGTGTGTTCACGGCTGCCTCTAGCCAGCCCCCCAATTTTTTTTTTTCTTTAATAACACAAACACCATGAGGGCTGGCTATCGTGTGTCCACGGCTGCCTCTAGCCAGCCCCCCAATTTTTTTTTCTTTAATAACACAAACACCATGAGGGCTGACTATCATGTTTACACGGCTGCCTCTAGCCAGCCCCCCAATTTTTTTTTTCTTTAATAACACAAACACCATGAGGGCTGGCTATCGTGTGTCCACGGCTGCCTCTAGCCAGCCCTCAAATTT
Organism: Phyllobates terribilis; assembly: GCF_046119375.1. Taxonomy (NCBI): domain Eukaryota; kingdom Metazoa; phylum Chordata; class Amphibia; order Anura; family Dendrobatidae; genus Phyllobates; species Phyllobates terribilis. The sequence goes on along the minus strand of NW_027362764.1, from coordinate 333,148,570 downwards.
ATTTTTTTTCTTTAATAACACAAACACGATGAGGGCTGGCAATCGTGTGTCCACGGCTGCCTCTAGCCAGCCCTTAAATTTTTTTTTTCTTTAATAACACAAACACCATGAGGGCTTGCTATGGTGTGTCCACGGCTGCCTCTAGCCAGCCCCCCAATTTTTTTTTCATTAATAACACAAACACCATGAGGGCTGGCTATCGTGTGTCCACGGCTGCCTCTAGCCAGCCCTCAAATTTTTTTTTTCTTAAATAACACAAACACCATGAGGGCTGGCTGTCATGTGTCCACGGCTGCCTCTAGCCAGCCCTCAATTTTTTTTTTTTCTTTAATAACACAAACACCATGAGGGCTGGCTATCGTGTGTCCACGGCTGCCTCTAGCCAGCCCTCAATTTTTTTTTTTCTTTAATAACACAAACACCATGAGGGCTGGCTATGAGGAAGGGAGCTATGGCCCTGTAAAGTTAGCTTGTTGTCCTGTGGAGAAGAGTTTGAGGGGATTGTGGCCCTGTGGAAATGCTTGTGGCTCGGCAGAATGAGCCAGTGGTACTGTGGAGAGAGCTGAAGGGGTTGAGGCCCTGTGGAAAGGCCTGTGACCCTGTATAGGGGTCTGTGGCCCCGCAGAGGGGCATGTAGCGATGTAAAGAGAGCAGGAGGGAGTTGTGGCCTGCGGAAAAGGCCATGTAGAGCGGGCTGGTGGGGCCTGTGGAAGGGTCTGAAGTAAGATTTGGGGCTATGAAGTCTTTTTGCGGCAAACAACATGCAACATGATTGCCTGTGGAGAGAGCTGGAGGGACTTGTAGCACTGTGGAAAGGCGTGTGGCCGGGTAGGAGCCTGTGGTCCAGTGGAGAGAGCTGAAGGTGTTGTGGCCCTGTGGAAAGGCCTGTGACCCTGTATAGGGGTCCGTTGCCCTGTGGAGAGAGCTGGAGGTGCTCGTGCCCTATGGAAATGACTATGGCCATGTAGAAAGGCCTTTTGGCCTTGAAGAGGGGGCTTGTGCCCTGCATACGGGCCTTGTGTCTCTGTGGAGAGAGCTAAAGGGGGCTGTGGCCGTGCAGAAAGTGCATTTGGCCCTGTGGAGGGGAGCTATGGCCCTGTAAAGAGAGCTTGTTGTCCTGTGGAGAAGAGTTGGAGGGGATTGTGGCTCTGTGGAAAGGCTTGTGGCCCGGCAGAAGTAGGCAATGGTGCTGTGGAGAGAGCTGAAGGGGTTGAGGCCCTGTGGAAAGGCCTGTGACCCTGTATAGGGGTCTGTGGCCCCGCAGCGGCGCATGTGGCGATGTAAAGAGAGCTGGAGGGAGTTGTGGCCTGAGGAAAAGGCCATGTGGAGCGGGCTGGAGAGGCCTGTGGAAGGCTCTGGAGTAAGATTTGGGCCTATGAAGTCCTTTGCAGTAAACAACATGCAACATGATTGTCTGTGGAGAGAGCTGGAGGGGCTTGTGGCACTGTGGAAAGGCCTGTGGCCCTATGGATAGGCCCTTTAGCCTTGTGGAAAGGGCTGTGGCCCTGTGGTGAGAGCTGGAAGGAGTTGTGGGCTGTGGAAAAGCCTGTGGTCCCGTGGAGACAGCTGAAGGGGTTGAGGCCCTGTGGAAAGGCCTGTGACCCTGTATAGGGGTCCGTTGCCCTGTGGAGAGAGCTGGAGGGGCTCGTGCCCTATGGAAATGACTATGGCCATGTAGAAAGGCCTTTTGGCCTTGAAGAGGGGGCTTGTGCCCTGCAGACGTGCCCTGTGACTCTGTGGAGAGAGCTGTTGGGAGTTGTGGCCATGTGGAAAGTGCATTTGGCCTTGTGGAGGTGAGCTATGGCAATGTAAAGAGAGCTTCTTGTCCTGTGGAGAGAGCTGGAGGGTTTTGTGGCCCTGTGGAAAGGTCTGTGGCCCTATGGATAGGCCCTTTAGCCTTGTGGAAAGGGCTGTGGCCCTGTGGTGAGAGCTGGAAGGAGTTGTGGGCTGTGGAGAAGCCTGTGGTCCTTGGAGACAGCTGAAGGGGTTGAGGCCTTGTGGAAAGGCCTGTGACCCTGTATAGGGGTCTGTGGCCCCGCAGAGGGGCATGTGGCGATGTAAAGAGAGCTGGAGGGAGTTGTGGCCTGAGGAAAAGGCCATGTGGAGCGGGCTGGAGAGGCCTGTGGAAGGCTCTGGAGTAAGATTTGGGCCTATGAAGTCCTTTACAGTAAACAACATGCAACATGATTTCCTGTGGAGAGAGCTGGAGGGGCTTGTGGCACTGTGGAAAGGCCTGTGGCCCAGTAGGAGCCTGTGGTCCTGTGGAGAGAGCTGAAGGTGTTGTGGCCCTGTGGAAAGGCCTCTGACCCTGTATAGTGGTCCATTGCCCTGTGGAGAGAGCTGGAGGGGCTCGTGCCCTATGGAAATGACTATGGCCATGTAGAAAGGCCTTTTGGCCTTGAAGAGGGGGCTTGTTCCCTGCAGACGGGCCCTGTGACTCTGTGGAGAGAGCTGTTGGGAGTTGTGGCCGTGTGGAAAGTGCATTTGGCCCTGTGGAGGTGAGCTATGGCCCTGTAAAGAGAGCTTCTTGTCCTGTGGAGAGAGCTGGAGGGTGTTGTGGCCCTGTGGAAAGGTCTGTGGCCCTATGGATAGGCCCTTTAGCCTTGTGGAAGGGGCTGTGGCCCTGTGGTGAGAGCTGGAAGGAGTTGTGGACTGTGGAAAAGCCTGTGGTCCTGTGGAGACAGCTGAAGGGGTTGAGGCCCTGTGGAAAGGCCTGTGACCCTGTATAGGGGTCTGTGGCCCCGCAGAGGGGCTTGTGGCGATGTAAAGAGAGCTGGAGGGAGTTGTGGCCTGAGGTAAAGGCCATGTGGAGCGGGCTGGTGAGGCCTGTGGAAGGCTCTGGAGTAAGATTTGGGCCTATGAAGTCCTTTTCAGTAAACAACATGCAACATGATTGCCTGTGGAGAGAGCTGGAGGGGCTTGTGGCACTGTGGAAAGGCCTGTGGCCCAGTAGGAGCCTGTGGTCCTGTGGAGAGAGCTGAAGGTGTTGTGGCCCTGTGGAAAGGCCTGTGACCCTGTATAGGGGTCCGTTGCCCTGTGGAGAGAGCTGGAGGGGCTCGTGCCCTATGGAAATGACTATGGCCATGTAGAAAGGCCTTTTGGCCTTGAAGAGGGGGCTTGTGCCCTGCAGACGGGCCCTGTGACTCTGTGGAGAGAGCTGTTGGGAGTTGTGGCCGTGTGGAAAGTGCATTTGGCCCTGTGGAGGTGAGCTATGGCCCTGTAAAGAGAGCTTCTTGTCCTGTGGAGAGAGCTGGAGGGTGTTGTAGCCCTGTGGAAAGGTCTGTGACCCTATGGATAGGCCCTTTAGCCTTGTGGAAAGGGCTGTGGCCCTGTGGTGAGAGCTGGAAGGAGTTGTGGGCTGTGGAAAAGCCTGTGGTCCTGTGGATACAGCTGAAGGGGTTGAGGCCCTGTGGAAAGGCCTGTGACCCTGTATAGGGGTCTGTGGCCCCGCAGAGGGGCATGTGGTGATGTAAAGAGAGCTGGAGGGAGTTGTGGCCTGAGGAAAAGGCCATGTGGAGCCGGCTGGAGGCCTGTGGAAGGCTCTGGAGTAAGATTTGAGCCTATGAAGTCCTTTGCAGTAAACAACATGCAACATGATTGCCTGTGGAGAGAGCTGGAGGGGCTTGTGGCACTGTGGAAAGGCCTGTGGCCCAGTAGGAGCCTGTGGTTCTGTGGAGAGAGCTTAAGGTGTTGTGGTCCTGTGGAAAGGCCTGTGACCCTGTATAGGGGTCCGTTTCCCTGTGGAGAGAGCTGGACGGGCTCGTGCCCTATGGAAATGACTATAGCCATGTAGAAAGGCCTTTTGGCCTTGAAGAGGGCGCTTGTGCCCTGCAGACGGGCCCTGTGACTCTGTGGAGAGAGCTGTTGGGAGTTGTGGCCGTGTGGAAAGTGCATTTGGCCCTGTGGAGGTGAGCTATGGCCCTGTAAAGAGAGCTTCTTGTCCTGTGGAGAGAGCTGGAGGGTGTTGTGGCCCTGTGGAAAGGTCTGTGGCCCTATGGATAGGCACTTTAGCCTTGTGGAAGGGGCTGTGGCCCTGTGGTGAGAGCTGGAAAGAGTTGTGGGCTGTGGAAAAGCCTGTGGTCCTGTGGAGACAGCTGAAGGGGTTGAGGCCCTGTGGAAAGGCCTGTGACCCTGTATAGGGGTCTGTGGCCCCGCAGAGGGGCATGTGGCGATGTAAAGAGAGCTGGAGGGAGTTGTGGCCTGAGGAAAAGGCCATGTGGAGCGGGCTGGAGAGGCCTGTGGAAGGCTCTGGAGTAAGATTTGGGCCTATGAAGTCCTTTGCAGTAAACAACATGCAACATGATTGCCTGTGGAGAGAGCTGGAGGGGCTTGTGGCCCTGTGGAAAGGCCTGTGACCCTGTATAGGTGTCCGTTGCCCTGTGGAGAGAGCTGGAGGGGCTCGTGCCCTACGGAAATGACTATGGCCATGTAGAAAAGCCTTTTGGCCTTGAAGAGGGGGCTTGTGCCCTGCAGACGGGCCTTGTGTCTCTGTGGAGAGAGCTAAAGGGGGCTGTGGCCGTGCAGAAAGTGCATTTAGCCCTGTGGAGGGGAGCTATGGCCCGGTAAAGAGAGCTTGTTGTCCTGTGGAGAAGAGTTGGAGGGGATTGTGGCCCTGTGGCCTGTGACCCTGTATAGGGGTCTGTGGCCCCGCAGAGGGGCATGTGGCGATGTAAAGAGAGCTGGAGGGAGTTGTGGCCTTGTAGAAGGAGCCTGTGGTCCTCTGGAGAGAGCTGGAGGGGGTTATTGCCTTGGGGAAATGCCTATGGCCCTGCGGAGGGGACCTATGACCCCTTGAAAAAGGCCTTTGGCCTTTTGGAGGGGGCTGTTGCCTTGTAAAGGGAGCCTCTGTCCTTTTTAAGAGAGACAGAGGGGGTTGTGGCCTTATGGAAAGGCCTATGACACAGTGAAAGGGCCCTGTGGAGAGAGGTGAAGGCGGTTGTGGCCCTGTGTAAATGCCTGTAAACCTGTAGAAGGAGCCTGTGGTTCTGTGGAGAGAGCTTGAGGGGGGTTATGGCCCTATGGAAATGACTATGGCCCTGTGGAATGGACCTATAGCCCTTTGCAAAGGGCCTTTGGCCTTGTGGAGGGGGCTGTTGCCCTGCAGAAGGAGCCTGTGGCCTGTTGAGAGAGCCAGAGGGGGTTGTGGCCCTATTTAAAGGCCAGTGGCCCTGTAGACTGGCCCCTTGGCCTTGATGAAGGGGCTTGTGCCCAGCAGACGGGCCCAGTGACTCTGTGGAGAGAGCTGGAGGGGATTGTGGCCATGTGGAAAGTGCATTTGGCCCTGTGGAGGGGAGCTATGGCTCTGTAAAGAGCATGAGGGCTGGCTATCGTGTGCCCACGGCTGTCTCCAGCCGGCCCTCAAGGTTTATATTTTTTATCATCATCTTATTTTTATTTTTATATAGCGCTTACATATTCCACAGCGCTTTACATACATTATTGTCGCTGTCCCCATTGGGGCTCACAATCTAGATTCCCTATCAGTGTGTCTTTGGAGTGTGGGAGGAAACCGGAGAACCCGGAGGAAACCCATGCAAACACGGAGAGAACATACAAACTCGTTTCAGATGTTGTCCTTGGTGGGATATAAATATAACACCCCCATGAAGGCAGGCTATCCGCGTGCACACGGCTCTCGCCAGCCAGCCCTAAAGGTTTATATTTTTATTTATAAGAAATGCAACCATGAAGGCTGGCTATCGTGTGCCCATGGCTGTCACCAGCCAGCCCTCAAATTTTTTTATTTTTTTTAATAACATTAAAACCACGAGGGCTGGCTCTCATGTGCCAATGGCTGTCTCCAGCCAGCCCTGAGGAAGCATTTGAAAAAAGAAAAAAAAAAGCTAAGGTTTGTATGTTATTTCATTTGAGATAAGGCTGCAGAAGGACTTGTGTATTTGGCCAATTGTCAGCAAAACATCTTGTAGTACAGAAAAGATAAGAGACTCCGTCTGCAGACGTCTGAAAAGTTGAGAGTGAACTCAATTGTAGAAGTGTGAAAAATCTGTCCATGTCACAAACTCAAAGTTATGGAGGGCACCATCTAATCACTATGGGATCAACATGCAGCATACCAAATATATATAAACATCGGCAAGAAGAAAAGGGGTATGCTCTTGTGCAGTGATCACCCAATCCAGACAATACTTCAATAAATTACAATGAATTATATTTTTTATAAATACATACAAACAATGTCACAATCCAATTCATGAAAACACAAGTAAAAGTTAATATAGTGGAATTACCCACTAATGGAAAGCCCACCTACTCCAAAATCCATCCCAGAAAAACACATGATTGTAATATATCAAGTAAAGATCAAATATACACTTAGGCTGTCCCTGGTGATCAATTTTGCACATTAATATACTGACTGGCAAATCCGCCACCAGTATTAGAGGTAATGCACTATAGCACAAAATATATACTATAGCAGACAATATAATAAAATGTAAGAATCCAAGGCAAAAACCACACAAATACAGGGCATTAAACTGGTCAGTGCCATATATTCACACACCAGAAGAAACAATATCCAAAACACAAATAAATAAACACCCCATTCATGCTGTTAGTGCCCCTGCTATTCCTTTTAGTACTGGAATCAATAATCACCACACATGGGCAGGGCCGGCTCCAGGTTTTTGTGGGCCATAGGCGAAAGTCTCAGTGGGCCCCTTTAACACATATCACGATTCATAATGCACAGATACTGCAGAAATATATATATATATATATATATAATATATATATATATATATAGTGTGTCCACGGCTGCCTCTAGCCAGCCATCAAATTTATATTTTTTCTTTAATAACACAAACACCATGAGGGCTGGTTATCGTTTGTCCATGGCTGCCTCTAGCCAGCCCTCAAATTTATTTATTTTCTTTAATAACACAAACACCATGTGGGCTGGCTATCGTGTGTCCACGGTTGCCTCTAGCCAGCCATCAAATTTATATTTTTTCTTTAATAACACAAACACCATGTGGGCTGGCTATCGTGTGTCCATGGCTGCCTCTAGCCAGCCCTCAAATTTATTTTTTTTCTTTAATAACACAAACACCATGAGGGCTGGTTATCGTTTGTCCATGGCTGCCTCTAGCCAGCCCTCAAATTTATTTATTTTCTTTAATAACACAAACACCATGTGGGCTGGCTATCGTGTGTCCACGGTTGCCTCTAGCCAGCCCTCAAATTTATTTATTTTCTTTAATAACACAAACACCATGAGGGCTGGCTATCGTGTGTCCACGGCTGCCTCTAGCCAGCCCTTAAATTTATTTTTTTTCTTTAATAACACAAACACCATGTGGGCTGGCTATCGTGTGTCCACGGTTGCCTCTAGCCAGCCCTCAAATTTATTTTTTTTCTTTAATAACACAAACACCATGAGAGCTGGCTATCGTGTGTCCACGGCTGCCTCTAGCCAGCCCTCAAATTTATTTATTTTCTTTAATAACACAAACACCATGAGGGCTGGCTATCGTGTGTCCACGGCTGCCTCTAGCCAGCCCTCAAATTTATTTTTTTTCTTTAATAACACAAACACCATGAGGGCTGGCTATCGTGTGTCCACTGCTGCCTCTAGCCAGCCCTCAAATTTATTTTTTTTCTTTAATAACACAAACACCATGAGGGCTTCCTATGTTGTGTCCACGGCTGCCTCTAGCCAGCCCTAAAATTATTATTTTTTTTTTAATAACACAAACACCATGAGGGCTGGCAATCGTGTGTCCACGGCTGCCTCTAGCCAGCCCTCAAATTTTTTTTTTCTTTAATAACACAAACACCATGAGGGCTGGCTTTGAGGAAGGGAGCTATGGCCCTGTAAAGTTAGCTTGTTGTCCTGTGGAGAAGAGTTTGAGCGGATTGTGGCCCTGTGGAAATGCTTGTGGCTCGGCAGAAGGAGCCAGTGGTCCTGTGGAGAGAGCTGAAGGGGTTGAGGCGCTGTGGAAAGGCCTGTGACCCTGTATAGGGGTCTGTGGCCCCGCAGAGGGGCATGTGGCGATGTAAAGAGAGCTGGAGGGAGTTGTGGCCTGCGGAAAAGGCCATGTAGAGCGGGCTGGAGGGGCCTGTGGAAGGGGCTGAAGTAAGATTTGGGCCTATGAAGTCTTTTTGCGGCAAACAACATGCAACATGATTGCCTGTGGAGAGAGCTGGAGGGACTTGTAGCACTGTGGAAAGGCGTGTGGCCGGGTAGGAGCCTGTGGTCCTGTGGAGAGAGCTGAAGCTGTTGTGGCCCTGTGGAAAGGCCTGTGACCCTGTATAGGGGTCCGTTGCCCTGTGGAGAGAGCTGGAGGTGCTCGTGCCCTATGGAAATGACTATGGCCATGTAGAAAGGCCTTTTGGCCTTGAAGAGGGGGCTTGTGCCCTGCATACGGGCCTTGTGTCTCTGTGGAGAGCTAAAGGGTGCTGTGGCCGTGTAGAAAGTGCATTTGGCCCTGTGGAGGGGAGCTATGGCCCAGTAAAGAGAGCTTGTTGTCCTGTGGAGAAGAGTTGGAGGGGATTGTGGCTCTGTGGAAAGGCTTGTGGCCCGGCAGAAGTAGGCAGTGGTGCTGTGGAGAGAGCTGAAGGGGTTGAGGCCCTGTGGAAAGGCCTGTGACCCTGTATAGGGGTCTGTGGCCCTGCAGAGGGGCATGTGGCGATGTAAAGAGAGCTGGAGGGAGTTGTGGCCTGCGGAAAAGGCCATGTGGAGCGGGCTGGAGGGGCCTGTGGAAGGGTCTGAAGTAAGATTTGGGCCTATGAAGTCCTTTTTTCGGTAAACAACATGCAACATGATTGCCTGTGGAGAGAGCTAGAGGCTAGAGGGACTTGTAGCACTGTGGAAAAGCCTGTGGCCGGGTAGGAGCCTGTGGTCCTGTGGAGAGAGCTGAAGGTGTTGTGGCCCTGTGGAAAGGCCTGTGACCCTGTATAGGGGTCCGTTGCCCTGTGGAGAGAGCTGGAGGGGCTTGTGCCCTATGGAAATGACTATGGCCAAGTAGAAAGGCCCTTTGGCCTTGAAGAGGGGGCTTGTGTCCTGCAGACGGGCCCTGTGTCTCTGTGGAGAGAGCTAAAGGGGGCTGTAGCCGTGCAGAAAGTGCATTTGGCCCTGTGGAGGGGAGCTATGGCTCTGTAAAGAGAGCTTGTTGTCCTGTGGAGAAGAGTTGGAGGGGATTGTGGCCCTGTGGAAATGCTTGTGGCCCGGCAGAAGGAGCCAGTGGTCCTGTGGAGAGAGCTGAAGGGGTTGAGGCCCTGTGGAAAGGCCTGTGACCCTGTATAGGGGTCTGTGGCCCCGCAGAGGGGCATGTGGCGATGTAAAGAGAGCTGGAGGGAGTTGTGGCCTGAGGAAAAGGCCATGTGGAGCAGGCTGGAGAGGCCTGTGGAAGGCTCTGGAGTAAGATTTGGGCCTATGAAGTCCTTTGCAGTAAACGACATGCAACATGATAGCCTGTGGAGAGAGATGGAGGGGCTTGTGACACTGTGGAAAGGCCTGTGGCCCAGTAGGAGCCTGTGGTCCTGTGGAGAGAGCTGAAGGCGTTGTGGCCCTGTGGAAAGGATTTTTAAGCGCAGCAGAAACGCTGCGGAAAAATCCGCAGCATGGGCATTAACATTGCGGAATGCCACTAAGTACCATGGGGTGCGGATTAACAAGTGTTTCACAAGCGTTTCCGCTGCGTAAATTACGCAACATATACGCTTGTAAATCGCTACGTGGGCACGCAGCCTGAGGCTGTGTTCACACACCACGCTTTTTTCCGGCCCGGAGGAGAAGTGATGTCACAGAGGAGGATGAAGAATCCTGTTCCTCCTCCCCTTTGTGACATGTCTGCCAGCCCCCCTTTCATTTTGTAATATATTACTATACAGTACGAAATCAAAATTAAATAAATCAAGATGTATTAAAAATAATAAAGAATTAATACTTACCCTTTCAGACGCTTTTCGGTCTATCCGGTGCAGAGCCAAGGCCACGTCCTGAGCGACAGGACCTTCCATGATGTTACAGGAAGGTCCTGTCGGTTGGTATTTGGCCTTGGTTCTGCACCGGATAGCCCTAAAAGGCATCGGAAAGGGTAAGTATTAATTCTATTGTGATGTCATAATACCCCACAACTATTAGTAGAGGCAAAAAAGTGACACATTTATTCCATTTTATTTATTGAAAGAAATTAGGCTTAAACCAAAAATGACATGATGGGGCGGATTGCCTGTAAAGATGCCTTCTTTTTAATGTATTGATCTTCATGGAATAAAGTAAAATTCATCATATGGAAACCGGTGCCAGCATTCCTTTTTTCATGTTTGGCTTTCAGGCGGTGGCCTACCGCCACTGAGCACCTGACCGGATCCACTGATTGGAAGGAGGGGGGAGCTTTCCATTTCCCAATTTTCTCATTTGGCTCCAAAAATAACATGTCAATCAAGAAAACTGGTATAAAGGAGCATGGCATAGGTGACATTTCTTTGCAAGCATTCAACCTGTGTAAAGAAAAAAAGAATATTAAACAGTGCAGTATACTATATCAGGTTCCTTTACTCGAGCTGACCAATGGTCAATAGGTCACTCAAATGAGTCCTTTTAACTGACTAAAGGGGGGTGGAGGAGGCTGTGGCCCTGATGAAAGAGCTGAAAAGGGTTGTAGCCTTGTAGAAGGAGCCTGTGGAGAGAGCTGGAGGGGGTTATTGCCTTGGGGAAATGCCTATGGCTCTGTGGAAGGGACCTGTGGCCCTTTGAAAAAGGCCTTTGGACTTGTGGAGGGGGCTGTGGCCTTGTAAAGGGAGCCTCTGTCCTTTTTGAGAGAGACAGAGGGGGTTGTGGCCTTATGGAAAAGCCTATGACACAGTGAAAGGGCCCTGTGGAGAGAGGTGAAGGCGGTTGTGGCCCTGTATAAATGCCTGTAAACCTGTAGAAGGAGCCTGTTGTTCTGTGGAGAGAGCTTGAGGGGGTTATGGCCCTATGGAAATGACTATGGCCCTGTGGAATGGACCTATGGCTCTTTGCAAAGGGCCTTTGGCCTTGTGGAGGGGGCCCTTGCCCTGTAGAAGGAGCCTGTGGCCCTCTTGAGAGAGCCAGAGGAGGTTGTGGCACTATTTAAAGGCCAGTGGCCCTGTAGAAAGGCCCCTTGGCCTTGATGAAGGGGCTTGTGCCCTGCAGACGGGCCCCATGACTCTGTGTAGAGAGCTGGAGGGGGTTGTGGCCATGTGGAAAGTGCATTTGGCCCTGTGGAGGGGAGCTATGGCCCTGTAAAGAGAGCCTGTTGTCCTGTGGAATTGGAGGGGATTGTGGCCCTGTGGAAAGGCTTGTGGCCGGCAGAAGGAGCCAGTGGTCCTGTGGAGAGAGCTGAAGGGGTTGAGGCCCTGTGGAGAGGCCTGTGACCCTGTATAGGGGTCTGTTGCCCTGCAGAGGGGCATGTGGCGATGTAAAGACAGCTGGATGGAGTTGTGGCCTGTGGAAAAGGCCATGTGGAGCGTGCTGGAGGGGCCTGTGGAAGGCTCTGGAGTAAGATGGGGGCCTATGAAGTCCTTTGCAGTAAACATCTAAATTTTCAAGCTTCGTGTCCGATTTGCAACAGGGTTGACTCCAATGTTGCCGAACTGCAACAAAAATTGACTCTTGTTGCAAAAGTGCAACATGATTGCCTGTGGAGAGAGCTGGATGGTGCTTGTGGCACTGTGGAAAGACCTGTGGCCCGGTAGTAGCCTGTGGTCCTGTGGAGAGAGCTGAAGGTGTTGTGGCCCTGTGGAAAGGCCTGTGACCCTGTATAGGGGTCCGTTGCCCTGTGGAGAGAGCTGGAGGGGCTTGTGCCCTATGGAAATGACTATGGCCATGTGGAAAGGCCCTTTGGCCTTGAAGAGGGGGCTTGTGTCCTGCAGACGGGCCCTGTGTCTCTGTGGAGAGAGCTAAAGGGGGCTGTGGCCGTGCAGAAAGTGCATTTGGCCCTGTGGAGGGGAGCTATGGCTCTGTAAAGAGAGCTGTTGTCCTGTGGAGAAGAGTTGGAGGGGATTATGGCCCTGTGGAAATGCTTGTGGCCCGGCAGAAGGAGCCAGTGGTCCTGTGGAGAGAGCTGAAGGGGTTGAGGCCCTGTGGAAAGGCCTGTGACCCTGTATAGGGGTCTGTGGCCCTGCAGAGGGGCATGTGGCGATGTAAAGAGAGCTGGAGGGAGTTGTGGTCTGAGGAAAAGGCCATGTGGAGTGGGCTGGAGAGGCCTGTGGAAGGCTCTGGAGTAAGATTTGGGCCTATGAAGTCCTTTGCAGTAAACAACATGCAACATGATTGCCTGTGGAGAGAGCTGGAGGGGCTTGTGGCACTGTGGAAAGGCCTGTGGCCCAGTAGGAGCCTGTGGTCCTGTGGAGAGAGCTGAAAGTGTTGTGGCCCTGTGGAAAGGCCTGTGACCCTGTATAGGGGTCCGTTGCCCTGTGGAGAGAGCTGGAGGGGCTTGTGCCCTATGGAAATGACTATGGCCATGTAGAAAGGCCTTTTGGCCTTGAAGAGGGGGCTTGTGCCCTGCAGACGGGCCTTGTGTCTCTGTGGAGAGAGCTAAAGGGGGCTGTGGCCATGCAGAAAGTGCATTTGGCCCTGTGGAGGGGAGCTATGGCCCGGTAAAGAGAGCTTGTTGTCGTGTGGAGAAGAGTTGGAGGGGATTGTGGCCCTGGGGAAAGGCCTGTGACACTGTATAGGGGTCCGTTGCCCTGTGGAGAGAGCTGGAGGGGCTCGTGCCCCATGGAAATGACTATGGCCATGTAGAAAGGCCTTTTGGCCTTGAAGAGGGGGCTTGTGCCCTGCAGACGGGCCTTGTGACTCTGTGGAGAGAGCTGTTGGGAGTTGTGGCCGTGTGGAAAGTGCATTTGGCCCTGTGGAGGTGAGCTATGGCCCTGTAAAGAGAGCTTCTTGTCCTGTGGAGAGAGCTGGAGGGTGTTGTGGCCCTGTGGAAATGTCTGTGGCCCTATGGATAGGCCCTTTAGCCTTGTGGAAGGGGCTGTGGCCCTGTGGTGAGAGCTGGAAGGAGTTGTGGGCTGTGGAAAAGCCTGTGGTCCTGTGGAGAGAGCTGAAGGGGTTGAGGCCCTGAGGAAAGGCCTATGACCCTGTATAGGGGTCTGTGGCCCCGCAGAGGGGCATGTGGCGATGTAAAGAGAGCTGGAGGGAGTTGTGGCCTGCGGAAAAGGCCATGTGGAGCGGGCTGGAGGGGCCTGTGGAAGGGTCTGAAGTAAGATTTGGGCCTATGAAGTCCTTTTGCGGTAAACAACATGAAACATGATTGCCTGTGGAGAGAGCTGGAGGGACTTGTAGCACTGTGGAAAGGCCTGTGGCCGGGCTGGAGCCTGTGGTCCTGTGGAAGAGCTGAATGTGTTGTGGCCCTGTGGAAAGGCCTGTGACCCTGTATAGCGGTCCGTTGCCCTGTGGAGAGAGCTGGAGGGGCTCGTGCCCTATGGAAATGACTATGGCCATGTAGAAAGGCCTTTTGGCCTTGAAGAGGGGGCTTGTGCCCTGCAGACGGGCCTTGTGTCTCTGTGGAGAGAGCTAAAGGGGGCTGTGGCCGTGCAGAAAGTGCATTTGGCCCTGTGGAGGGGAGCTATGGCCCTGTAAAGAGAGCTTGTTGTCCTGTGGAGAAGAGTTGGAGGGGATTGTGGCCCTGTGGAAAGGCTTGTAGCCCGGCAGAAGGAGGCAGTGGTCCTGTGGAGAGAGCTGAAGGGGTTGAGGCCCTGTGGAAAGGCATGTGACCCTGTATAGGGGTCTGTGGCCCCGCAGAGGGGCATGTGGCGATGTAAAGAGAGCTGGAGGGAGTTGTGGCCTGAGGAAAAGGCCATGTGGAGGGGGCTGGAGGGGCCTGTGGAAGGCTCTGGAGTAAGGTTTGGGCCTATGAAGTCCTCTGCAGTAAACAACATGCAACATGATTGCCTGTGGAGAGAGCTGAAGCTGTTGTGGCCCTGTGGAAAGGACTGTGACCCTGTACAGGGGTCCGTTGCCCTGTGGAGAGAGCTGTAGGTGCTCGTGCCCTATGGGAATGACTATGGCCATGTAGAAAGGCCTTTTGGCCTTGAAGAGGGGCTTGTGCCCTGCAGACGGGCCCTGTGACTCTGTGGATAGGGCTGTTGGGAGTTGTGGCCGTGTGGAAAGTGCATTTGGCCCTGTGGAGGTGAGCTATGGCCCTGTAAAGAGAGCTTCTTGTCCTGTGGAGAGAGCTGGAGCGTGTTGTGGCCCTGTGGAAAGGTCTGTGGCCCTATGGATAGGCCCTTTAGCCTTGTGGAAGGGGCAGTGGCCCTGTGGTGAGAGCTGCAAGGAGTTGTGGGCTGTGGAAAAGCCTGTGGTCCTGTGGAGAGAGCTGAAGGGGTTGAGGCCCTGTGGAAAGGCCTGTGACCCTGTATAGGGGTCTGTGGCCCCGCAGAGGGGCATGTGGCGATGTAAAGAGAGCTGGAGGGAGTTGTGGCCTGAGGAAAAGGCCATGTGGAGCCGGCTGGAGGGGCCTGTGGAAGGCTCTGGAGTAAGATTTGGGCCTATGAAGTCCTTTGCACTAAAAAACATGCAACTTGATTGCCTGTGGAGAGAGCTAGAGGGGCTTGTGGCACTGTGGAAAGTCCTGTGGCTCAGTAGGAGCCTGTGGTCCTGTGGAGAGAGCTGAAGGTGTTGTGGTCACTCATTTGAGCCCTTTTAACTGATTAAAGGGGGGCGGAGGAGGCTGTGGCCCTGATGAAAGAGCTCAAAGGGGTTGTAGTCTTGTAGAAGGAGCCTGTGGTCCTGTGATGAGAGCTGGAGGGGGTTATTGCCTTGGGGAAATGCCTATGGCCCTGCGAAAGGGACCTGTGGACCTTTGAAAAAGGCCTTTGGCCTTGTGGAGGGGGCTGTTGCCTTGTAAAGGGAGCCTCTGTCCTTTTTGAGAGAGACAGAGGGGGTTGTGGCCTTATGGAAAGGCCTATGACACAGTGAAAGGGCCCTGTCGCCTTGTGGAGAGAGGAAGGCGGATGTGGCCCTGTGTAAATGCCTGTAAACCTGTAGAAGGAGCCTGCGGTTCTGTGGAGAGAGCTTGAGGGGGTTGTGTCCCTATTTAAAGGCCAGTGGCCCTGTAGAAAGGCCCCTTGGCCTTGATGAAGGGGCTTGTGCCCTGCAGACGAACCCCGTGACTCTGTGGAGAGAGCTGGAGGGGATTTTTGCCGTGTGGAAAGTGCATTTGGCCCTGTGGAGGGGAGCTATGGCCCTGTAAAGAGAGCCTGTTGTCCTGTGCAGAGAGTTGGAGGGGATTGTGGCCCTGTGGAAAGGCTTGTGGCCCGGCAGAAGGAGCCAGTGGTCCTTTGGAGAGAGCTGAAGGGGTTGCGGCCCTGTGGAAAGGCCTGTGACCCTGCATAGGGGTCTGTTGCCCCGCAGATGGGCATGTGGCGATGTAAAGCGAGCTGGAGGGAGTTGTGGCCTGTGGAGCGGGCTGGAGGGGCCTGTGGAAGGCTCTGGAGTAAGATGGGGGCCTATGAAGTCCTCTGCAGTAAACATCTAAATTTTCAAGCTTTGTGTCCGATCTGCAACAGGGTTGACTCTAATGTTGCCGAACTGCAACAAAGATTGACTCTTTTGTTGCAAAAGTGCAACATGATTGCCTGTGAAGAGAGCTGCAACTGCAACAAAGATTGACTCTTTTGTTGCAAAAGTGCAACATGATTGCCTGTGAAGAGAGCTGGATGGGGCTTGTGGCACTGTGGAAAAGCCTGTGGCCCGGTAGTAGCCTGTGGTCCTGTGGAGAGAGTTGGAGGGGGTTATGGCCCTGTGGAAATGCCTATGGCCCTGCGGAAAGGGACCTCTGGCCCTTTGCAAAGGGTCATTGGCCTTGTGGAGTCGGCTATTGCCCTGTTGACGGGCATGTGGCCCTGTGTGATTGTTGATAGCCTGACAAATCATCCCATAAAAACTTGCATATTTTTCAAGGATCCTGTAGCTTAAAGATGTTTCCTGACCATTCACTTTAATGTTCAGGAAGCATCCTACACCAACAAGATTCTTAAAAAATACACAAGTGTTAAACACTGTGTAGCTTTGTGGTTACTTACCAATTCATCTTCTCTGCTGCAACTTGAGTAGTGCTTCTTACCTTTGACCTACAGAAAGAGGTGTGCTCGTGAGAGAGTCATTAAGAGGCACATAGAGGCAAAGAAGGGAGCAAAGGGACAAAGGTAGGCACATAGAGGGATGCAAAAGGTAAATAGAAGCACAGGGAGGGACAGAGAGGCAAAGAGACCGATAGAGAGCCACAGATGGGCAAAGACAGAGATTGAGAAGCTCGTGAAGGCACAGAGACAAAAAAAGGCACTTTGGACGGAAAGAGAGCACCAGAGAGAGAGCATGCGAGAGAGTGGTGCAATGGGGAGAGATCAAAAGCGAGCGCCAGTGATGCACTGGAGACTGAGAGAGCACAAAAGAGAGCAGTGCACTATAAAGACAGAGGAGTGCCAGAGAGCGGTGCAGTAGGGAGAAAGAGAACACGTCAGAGAGTGGTGCACTGGAGAGAGAGTGAAGGAGCACCAGAGAGCATTGCACTGCGGAGAGAGAAAGAGAGAGAGAGACAGAAAGCAGTGTGCCAGTGTAAAAGGGCACCAGAGAGTGATGCACTGACTGGACAAATGGTCATTTTTATAGGCAGTTCTACATGTCGGGTTGCTGGACAGCTGGGGGTCATGCTTCCCTAGGCCCGATTTCCAGGGACTGCACTGCTCTGACTGGCAGGAGCACTTTTATGGCTACCTGACCTTTAAATTATTATGGATTCTAGTAATACTGACAAAGCATTAGACTAAACGGCTCAGAAACCTGACGGTAGTAAATGATTGTGCCATTTGAACAGTTGTCAGAATTGTTTCATCATAGCCATAGGACTATTTATATTTAGCTTTAAAATAGTTATTAAAGGGACTGTGTCACCAGGTTTTTGACATCCCATCTGACAGCAGCATAATGTAGAGATAGAAATCCTGATCCAGCAATGTTTCACTTACTGAGCTCCTTGCTGTCATTTTGATAAAATTACTGTTTTCTCTGTTGCAGATTTGGCAGCTCCCAAGTATGACTGGACTACTGGAGTAGTGCTCTAATGATAATCTCCAGATGATTTAACAGTGTTTTAATGCAAACTACACTGAGCAGCCTAGTAAGTGATACATCACTGGAATAAAGATCTCTGTGTCCACATTATGGTGCGCTCAGATGAGATGGCTAAAACCTGGTGACAGAATCCCTTTAACACTAATACAAACAGTACAAATGTTTATAATAAAGAAAATCTTCTCCCATTGCTTCGAGGGCCCCGTTCACCTGGAATTGTAGAACAACCTAGAACAGAAAAGAAACAAATAAAACATGAATTCAAAAACTTTAACAAGACCGGAACTTTAGTCTCCGAAACGCCTCATTCTTTCTTGGGAGCTGATCACTGCCGTCTTCTTAATCTCTTTAAAGGAAAGAAGGGGAATACATATGTTAAAACAGAAATGTTTATTGTTCAAGGACAATGTGAATGAGTATATTGACCAATTACCCTGGGTGTTTCCTTTTCCTCAACTGCATCCCTGTCTTCATGGACCTTGTTGTGACCCTAGGTTCGATTGGTGCTCTCCGCCTGATATAAATAATAACATTACATTTTCTGGGCACTTAGAGTGGTATAAGTTGGCAGGTCTGATATGACCGAGGTCTGCTGTGATATCATTTAAGTGTGAATGGGAGTAGATGTGTATAGCATGTCTGCATGTAGAACTGGATATTTATTTATCCAGTATTATTTGTTTGATTTGAGATCCTGACCTCAAATCTCACGATCGTCGTGTAATTAACCATCGTGCAGGCTGCAGCATTGAAGCATGGAACCATACGATTCACCTATACTTTGCATTGAATTTGCAGAATCGCAGCATGGTACAGAATAGCGCTGCATCGCAACATTGTAAATGCGTTATCTACGATATAGCATGTAACAGCGCACGTACGATCAATTAAGGATAGTGTGTGCGATGTGAAACACCTGACGCTTGTGCAATATCGCACACGATATTGAAGAGTGTAATGGTACCTTAAATGTCACGTTGTCAGCCATGGGATATCTGAACCTTCTCCATAGTCATTAGGTTTCACTCCATAATCGAACAAAAGCGCTGTCCCTGGTTTGATATCGCAATTAGCCAGAAATAGTATTGATGGCGTGTTACCATCAATTATAAATTTAAGGATTGGTTTGACGTTGTAATTTTTATAAGAATGATTCATTTTTCGCCCAAATGTGGAAGGCATGTCTGGGTGACAACTGCACGGAACCTCCCTGGCATCAATACACCACTGCTTTTCACCAATGAAGAAAAAAAACATATAACATTCATCCTCGTTCAGAGTTGCCTGTATTTTGCAAGCCTCAGCTCCTTCTCTAAGCACTCCATGATAGTCACAAATGACTTCTCCTTTACTAAAAGCACCAGTTGTGCACAGTCCTTCACCTTTGCCTCGTTCATTTACAATCATTAGGCCTGTCCACGTTTGCAATTTTAGCTTTTCTTGAAGTCTGGCAATGTTCTCTGTATCCCCTCTTTTTGGTTTGGGCTTCCATCCACGTTGGACATCTACTAGGACAGGTAGGTTGGACGTCCAATGCTGTTGATTCAGATAGTGCTTTAAATCATCTTCTTTGGGGAAAAGCCTGAAATAATCTAAAAAAGAGAAAATACTGTAAAATATTCAGCAAAAAAAATATTCAGGCAGCACATCCCAAAGAATACAATAACATCAAGTAGACAGATTTAAATTTAAAGAAAGAGAAAAAAAACTTACCGACAGCACTTGAAACGCGTAGATTGTATTGGTCTCGCCTCCACTTGTCCCGACAGTAGTGTGCGAAACGCTCTGTGTACTGACTGCAGGTGGACAGGGATGGTAATTGGGTGTTTACTCCTACAGGGTACTTTTCAATTAATCTGTTGAAATAGAGCTCTTTTTGAGCATTGTCAGTCTGCTGGACTGCCTCTTCCTCATGGATTTCTGCCGCTTCAGAATGTCTCCGATTGCCGCCGCCTTCTCCTGTGATGTCAATGGAACTTCTGTAAAGTTTAATGGATAGATGGTAAATTAGAATATACTAAAAATGGTGTTGTTCCTCACCGGACTACTTAACCAAGAATTTGGAATTCATCATATACTAAAAGGCAGAATTACTTTACGGAAAGTGCCGCTATTTATTTGTATAATAGATTATTGGTTAGAGAATGATTTTTTGCTTAATACAAAATTAAATATATTAACCATTAACTATGGGGCCCCATTATGATATGGAGGACAGGACTGTAGGGCCACATTATCCTATATGCAAGATGACAGATGCTACATTATGCTATATGAAGGAATATAGAAGCTGTATGCTATACAGAGGATTATAGAGGCTACATTATGCAATATGGATAATTAAAGAAGCTACATTATACTATATGGAGGATTATAGAGCCTACATTATACAATATGATGAACTATAGAGGCTGCTTTATATATTGAGTAGTATGGAGATTACATAATATTGCATAAAGGCTGCAATATGTTATATGGAGGTTACAATAAGTTATATGGAGGACTATGGGTGATGCATTGTAATATACAGAAAACTATGGGAAAGTATTATTCTATATAGAAGGCAATGGGAGGTGCATTATACCATATGGAGAACTACTATGTAGGGCCCATTTCCCATCCATAAGGTATGCGGGGCCATTATAATATTTGAATGAATTTATGGAGGGCATTATAATATGTGGATGGCTATGAAGGAGCCTTTATATCTTATGGATGACTATTTGAGGGCCACTATATTGTATGCCAGCAAATATACAGTGTGAAGGTCTGCGTGGGGTCCATCACACTGTGCGGAAGGCTGTGTGGGGGTATTAATACGACGTACAGTGATAGTAGGGGCCATGATACTGCACGTAGGCCCCATGTACTGCATGGAGGGCTGTATGGGAATCACAATTGAGGATTATACTGTGCTGGGATCACCATTCATCACCAGGGTAGTGGAGGGAGGCACAGTTGGGTCATCATACTGTGTGTGGATGGTACTGTGGAGAAATTAATTGTGGTGGCATCATAGGGTGTCTGTTCACTCTCCTACCCAGCGCCTTCTGTCTCTTCCTCATCTGCTTGTCCCTCGCAGTCCTCTTCTCCCCTGATCCTCCTTCTCTTGGGCAATGTACATCTGTGAAGTTAAAAAAAAAACAGTTAAGTTAGGAAAAACTGATAAAGGCATTGTTACCTACTAGACGACTTAACCAAGAATTTGGTTGAAATCATATATACAATAAGGCATAATTACTTAAGTCTCATGCAATAAAAAGATGGATTTTGGGAATGCCTGTGGGGATAAAGTTAGGTCTCTTACACAGAGGTTCCTGCTTGCTCATCTCCCTTCAGTGTAGCCACAATTAACATCCCTGCAGCAAATGGAGATTTATCCACCATGTCGGGTCTGGACACAAAGTGCACGTACGCATTGGCCTGGTCTCTTTCCACCTGTGAAAGACATTCTTCAGCCCACTTTTTGTATGCGTCTATTGCCATCACCCATATTTTTACGGGCAGCTGATACCTGTGGATAAAACATTTGTTAGTCTTGTTAAATGCTTGGTAGTGCAGAGAAGGAGGGCCTCATTTTTTACGAACTTATTATGGAAGCGCTCCATGTCTTTGCCGGGATTCTTGATGTGTTGTCCATTGCAGGACACAAAGAATGTAGGCACCGTATCTGCATCCTTGGGTTAATTAGTTGTCCTAACCTTTTCGAAATATGTATTGAAATTCTGTCAAAGTGAAACTCTGTGTTAAAGATGCGATTGCAAATGGCAAAACCTTGAAGAACCTACAGCACAGCTTTATAGGAGTTATGTTTTTAACATTTTACCTTCTCATCCTCCTCCTGCAGTATCAAAAGATTTTTTTTTGTCTTTACCACTGTTAAGGTCTGTCCATCAACATCTAACTTCTCCCTTTCAAGCCAGTCTTTTAACTAAGAGAAAAACATTGAAAATACATAAGATATGGTGAAGCAGCATCTGTCAGCAATATGCTAAGTTGGTTAATTAAATTAAACCTACCATTAGATTTTTTGCCTCAGATGGCTTACGTAGATGCTTATAGATAATAACAGCCTGAAGATAATAACATGCTAGGGTCTTCTCCTTATCACTCAACATCTTACTAATTTCTGCCTGTGTAAAAATATCAGTCACGTGAGGCTTTGCCACTTTCAAAATTTTGCAGCAATCAGCCATAGTCACAGGCGTGGATTCCAATCTGTGGATGATAAAATGAGTTATGTTACAGGTTCATTCTTTTTATTTATTTTTTTTGCATGTTAGCCCATTAGATACATTTAGCATTCTTTGTTTCCATCATTCGACAAATCTTTTATCTAGGGGTTCCATTTTACCGATCCCATAATGGAGCCAGAAGATGTAACCTCTGCGCATTTGTGATTATGAACTCATTTTAGCAAGTTAAAATATTTTGAATTCAATTGAAATGGAAATATGGGATTTGCCTGAGCTTCTAAGAGCTAAATATTACTTTGTTCCAACCTTGCATGGCAGAACAAGTAATAAATAAATCTAGACTTTCTAATAATCAACCTTTCCCATGATGTTTTTATGGCATTTTACATCCCCATGACAGTAAAAATTTAAATTGCAGGTGTAGTATAAACTTGAGCTACTTACCCCCTCTTCCTGCCTTTTGCAAGCTTCTTGTTTAATCTCTTTACTACAACACTCAAAGTCTCCTTAAAGGGCTCAACTGCATTTTTTGCTTCTTCGTCAAGGAGATAGGGGTAGTCCTTTGAGCATACAAAAGTTACAAATCTCCGCAGGTGACTAATATGCTTTTTTATTGTTTCTTCATTGGTCTTTAAGCTTTCCAAGGAAATAAAATATTCTCTAGTGGCCTTCAAGTTCTTTAAAAAGTCAGCAGAGATGTCTTCCGGGTTTACATAATAAAGAAAGCGAGAAACGATTCGTATCTAAAATTTAAAAAAATGATCATGCATCAGGGTTCACATCTGTAAGGATTCCTCAAACACACGCAAAATGATAAAATTACACTTACCATCGGTGTTATGGTCGATTCGGTACATTTTCCCTTTAAATAGTTTTTAAAAGCCAGTAAAATTGAGGAACTTAAGCTGTGCATCTTATGAAACCCAACCACAGCAAGTTTTTTCCGCATGGGCATCGTGGCATTCGAACTGAAAGAGGCAAGAATATATTAGGGTGATTATTGACATCATAAGCTTCCTTTACTAATAATAGTAAAGCTGTTACAAATGTTTTTAGAAATCTGGTGCATAGTTCTTACCTAGCTTCTTCAACCTCAGGAGGAAGTGTCATAGGCTCCTCTTCTTCAGTGGATGGCCTAAAAAAGAAACCCAAAATCTGCATTAATTCCTCTATAATTGAGAGTATCAACATATAGAACTTTGCAGGCGACTTGGATGGTTGGTCAAGGCCCTTTACCACTATTGTGGTGCCTGTAGGGCCATTCTAGTGACAACAATCTTAGTTTTGACCCAATAGCAAAGGAGAGCTTTGAGACATCTGAGTTAGGAGTAGAAGTGAGAGCCAGCTACAGGGACATCTAGGACCATCAGTAGCCAGCTGTCACATAAACGATATTCTTATTATATTGTAATTATATCATACTATAATTCTATTATTACTACATTATATTATATTTACAATATTAGATTATATACATTTTAATTATATCATATTATATTAGTAATATATTATTTAATATAGCATTATATTATATTTAATATAATATATTATATTGTTATATTATATGTATATTATCTTGTATTAGATACAATTTTATATTTTTATAGTGTATTAATTATATTATTAATATATTATTATAGTATGCCATATTATATTTACATTATTATAAGGTAATTACATTATGTTATTATATTTTATTATATTGAAGAAAAAAAAAAAAATTATATATATATATATGCACACACATGCGCCAATAAAATTCAATACTGGGTGATCAAAACACTGTCTACCTAAAAATGATATCTTTGAATACATCACTCCTAGCCACAAAAAAATGTCATCACATGGATCACAAAAAATAATGCTATAGGTTGGAAAAAATGACCACAAAGTGCAAAACTTTTTTTTTAAAAAAATTCTGAATTTTCTCCAGCACTTAGATAAAAGCAAAAGTATACATTTTTGGTATCCGCAAAGTTATACTGAGCTGAGCTGAGGCATCACTCCATGTAGTGAACGCAGTGTTAAAAAGTGCAATTGCACAGTTTTGCAATTTAAGCGCACATAGAATTTTTTCCCAATTTTACAGTACAATATATGGTAAAAGTAACACTAGCTCACTGAAAAAAACAAGCCTTTTTTCTATCTAGATTAACAGAAAAATAAAAGTATAAAGTATGAAGCTTACTTAGATGGGTAGGGGTAGACTTTTTGTGGCACTATGTTGGCATGTCTTTCAGCCATTTTGATAGCACTCAACTAAGATATATTGCATAAGATGTATATAGGTAAAAAACAAAATTACGTGCAAAATTAGGATAGGTAATGAATAGGTAAATGCTAGAAAACCCTGAAATATTATGAAGAAACATATACATACCTTTCAGATGGTTTTCCGGTCACGATGCAACCTCGACTTTCCAAAAATTCTGTGAAGAAGTCCTGAGCACTTGTAAATTGGCTGTTTTTGAAATCGAGGCTGTCATAAGGCACAACAGAAAGGGATTCAGCCACCTTGTGCATGTTCCTTTTTGTATTCTTGATTTCATTGTCGATCTCCGCCTGACGGGTTTTCATGCATACGGTCTTTAGATGCCTGCGCAGGTTTTTATAGAGCTTCAGGCATATCTTGCAGAGAAACAGGTCTGGATTTCCAGGAGAGTCCATTTTCTAGCAATAGTAAGAATTAGCAAGTTGCTCCTTCAAAAGCCAGAATATAGACTCAGATACACCAACTACTGTAGGCTCTCATATACCCTGAGGAAGCATTTGAAAAAAGAAAAAAAAAAAGCTTTGGTTTGTATGTTAATTCAATTGAGATAAGGCTGCAGAAGGACTTGAGATGTTACAACAAGACATTTCTTCATGAGGTGTAAGTTGTGATGTCTTCTACTGATATGTTAGGGAGAGCAAATTAGTTTTTTTGTATGAATGAAAGGCCTTGGGAATGTTTAATTATCTGAAGGTCTGAATTGGACACTGAAGGGGACACTGTATGAAAAATCTAAAAGTTTTGATACTAAAAGGTCACTTCAAGGGCAACAGAGAAAGAAACTGACAACAGGACTAACGATAAAACATAGCTTTATGACTCACTACATGGACACAATTCACACCTCCAGATAATTAAACATTCCCAAGGCCTTTTGCAACTTACACCTCATGAACAAATGTCTTCTTGTAACATCTCTCCAATGCTGTGACTTTTATCTTATGAAATCATTTGTAATGTTGCCTGAAGAAGAAGCCTCTAATGCTCTGAAAGCTTGCATATATATATATATATATATTTTCTGGTTAGTCGATAAAGGTATCACCCCAAGAATACTTTTGTCACAAACTCAAAGTTATGGAGGGCACCATCTAATCACTATGGGATCAACATGCAGCATACGAAATATATATAAACATCGGCAAGAAGAAAAGGGGTATGCTCTTGTGCAGTGATCACCCAATCTAGACAATACTTCAATAAATTACAATGAATTACAATGAATTATATTTTTTATAAATACATACAATCAATGTCACAATCCAATTCATGAAAACACAAGTAAAAGTTAATATAGTGGAATTACCCACTAATGGAAAGCCCACCTACTCCAAAATCCATCCCAGAAAAACACATGATTGTAATAGATCAAGTAAAGATCAAATATACACTTAGGCTGTCCCTGGTGATCAATTTTGCACATTAATATACTGACTGGCAAATCCGCCACCAGTATTAGAGGTAATGCACTATAGCACAAAATATATACTATAGCAGACAATATAATAAAATGTAAGAATCCAAGGCAAAAACCACACAAATACAGGGCATTAAACTGGTCAGTGCCATATATTCACACACCAGAAGAAACAATATCCAAAATACAAATAAATAAACACCCCATTCATGCTGTTAGTGCCCCTGCTATTCCTATTAGTACTGGAATCAATAATCACCACACATGGGCAGGGCCGGCTCCAGGTTTATGTGGGCCCTAGGCGAAAGTCTCAGTGGGCCCCTTTAACACATATCACGATTCATAATGCACAGATACTGCAGAAATATATATATATATATATATATATATATATATATATAGTGTGTCCACGGCTGCCTCTAGCCAGCCATCAAATTTATTTTTTTTCTTTAATAACACAAACACCATGAGGGCTGGCTATCGTGTGTCCACGGCTGCCTCTAGCCAGCCCTCACCCTTGGAATAGCTCAATGAGGATGAGAGCTGGCTACAGGTACATCCAGGGCGACCCGTAGCCAGCCCTCACCCTTGGAATAGCTCAATGAGGATGAGAGCTGGCTACAGGTGCCTCCAGGGCGACCCCTAGCCAGCCCTAACCCTTGGAGCAGCTCAATGAGGATGAGAGCTGGCTACAGGTGCCTCCAGGGCGACCCCTAGCCAGCCCTCACCCTTGGAGCAGCTCAATGAGGATGAGAGCTGGCTACAGGTGCCTCCAGGGCGACCCCTAGCCAGCCCTCACCCTTGGAGCAGCTCAATGAGGATGAGAGCTGGCTACAGGTGCCTCCAGGCCGACCCCTAGCCAGCCCTCACCCTTGGAGCAGCTCAATGAGGATGAGAGCTGGCTACAGGTGCCTCCAGGGCGACCCCTAGCCAGCCCTCACCCTTGGAGCAGCTCAATGAGGATGAGAGCTGGCTACAGGTGCCTCCAGGGCGACCCCTAGCCAGCCCTCACCCTTGGAGCAGCTCAATGAGGATGAGAGCTGGCTACAGGTGCCTCCAGGGCGACCCCTAGCCAGCCCTCACCCTTGGAGCAGCTCAATGAGGATGAGAGCTGGCTACAGGTGCCTCCAGGGCGACCCCTAGCCAGCCCTCACCCTTGGAGCAGCTCAATGAGGATGAGAGCTGGCTACAGGTGCCTCCAGGGCGACCCCTAGCCAGCCCTCACCCTTGGAGCAGCTCAATGAGGATGAGAGCTGGCTACAGGTGCCTCCAGGGCGACCCCTAGCCAGCCCTCACCCTTGGAGCAGCTCAATGAGGATGAGAGCTGGCTACTGGTGCCTCCAGGGCGACCCCTAGCCAGCCCTCACCCTTGGAGCAGCTCAATGAGGATGAGAACTGGCTACAGGTGCCTCCAGGGCGACCCCTAGCCAGCCCTTACCCTTGGAGCAGCTCAATGAGGATGAGAGCTGGCTACAGGTGCCTCCAGGGCGACCCCTAGCCAGCCCTCACCCTTGGAGCAGCTCAATGAGGATGAGAGCTGGCTACAGGTGCCTCCAGGGCGACCCCTAGCCAGCCCTCACCCTTGGAGCAGCTCAATGAGGATGAGAGCTGGCTACAGGTGCCTCCAGGGCGACCCCTAGCCAGCCCTCACCCTTGGAGCAGCTCAATGAGGATGAGAGCTGGCTACAGGTGCCTCCAGGGCGACCCCTAGCCAGCCCTCACCCTTGGAGCAGCTCAATGAGGATGAGAGCTGGCTACAGGTGCCTCCAGGGCGACCCGTAGCCAGCCCTCACCCTTGGAGCAGCTCAATGAGGATGAGAGCTGGCTACAGGTGCCTCCAGGGCGACCCTTAGCCAGCCCTCACCCTTGGAATAGCTCAATGAGGATGAGAGCTGGCTACAGGTTTGATGATACCAAAGCACTTAAAATTCAATCTGCAACAAAAAAAAGTCGCTCTGACGCCGCCGTTAAGGGCTGCGTCCGTTATCACGCTCATCTGATAAATTACAGAAAAAAAACGTAAACTTTATCGTTTTTTTGGCGCGCTTATTTCACCGCCCGTTCCTACGCGCCGCCATTCAGCGCAACGTCCGTTATCACGCTCATCTGATGAATTACGGAAAAAAAACGTAAACTTTATAGTTTTTTTGGCGCGCTTATTTCACCGCCCGTTCCTACGCGCCGCCATTCAGCGCAACGTCCGTTGTCACGCTCATCTAATGAATTATGGAAAAAAAACTTACACTTTATAGATTTTTTGGCGCGCTTATTTCACCGCCGCTTAGTACGCGCCGCCGTTCAGCGCAGCTTCCGTTATCACGCTCATCTGATGAATTACGGAAAAAAAACGTAAATTTTATAGTTTTTTTGGCGCGCTTATTTCACTGCCCGTTCCTACGCGCCGCCGTTCAGCGCAGCGTCCGTTATCACCCTCATCTGATGAATTACGGAAATAAAACGTAAACTTTATAGTTTTTTTGGCGCGCTTATTTCACCGCCCGTTCCTATGCGCCGCCGTTCAGCGCAGCGTCCGTTATCACGCTCAATGAGGATGAGAGCTGGCTACAGGTGCCTCCAGGGCGACACGTAGCGAGCCCTCACCCTTGGAATAGCTCAATGAGGATGAGAGCTGGCTACAGGTGCCTCCAGGGCGACCCCTAGCCAGCCCTCACCCTTGGAGCAGCTCAATGAGGATGAGAGCTGGCTACAGGTGCCTCCAGGGCGACCCCTAGCCAGCCCTCACCCTTGGAGCAGCTCAATGAGGATGAGAGCTGGCTACAGGTGCCTCCAGGGCGACCCCTAGCCAGCCCTCACCCTTGGAGCAGCTCAATGAGGATGAGAGCTGGCTACAGGTGCCTCCAGGGCGACCCCTAGCCAGCCCTCACCCGTGGAGCAGCTCAATGAGGATGAGAGCTGGCTACAGGTGCCTCCAGGGCGACCCCTAGCCAGCCCTCACCCTTGGAGCAGCTCAATGAGGATGAGAGCTGGCTACAGGTGCCTCCAGGGCGACCCCTAGCCAGCCCTCACCCTTGGAGCAGCTCAATGAGGATGAGAGCTGGCTACAGGTGCCTCCAGGGCGACCCCTAGCCAGCCCTCACCCTTGGAGCAGCTCAATGAGGATGAGAGCTGGCTACAGGTGCCTCCAGGGCGACCCCTAGCCAGCCCTCACCCTTGGAGCAGCTCAATGAGGATGAGAGCTGGCTACAGGTGCCTCCAGGGCGACCCCTAGCCAGCCCTCACCCTTGGAGCAGCTCAATGAGGATGAGAGCTGGCTACAGGTGCCTCCAGGGCGACCCCTAGCCAGCCCTCACCCTTGGAGCAGCTCAATGAGGATGAGAGCTGGCTACAGGTGCCTCCAGGGCGACCCCTAGCCAGCCCTCACCCTTGGAGCAGCTCAATGAGGATGAGAGCTGGCTACAGGTGCCTCCAGGGCGACCCCTAGCCAGCCCTCACCCTTGGAGCAGCTCAATGAGGATGAGAGCTGGCTACAGGTGCCTCCAGGGCGACCCCTAGCCAGCCCTCACCCTTGGAGCAGCTCAATGAGGATGAGAGCTGGCTACAGGTGCCTCCAGGGCGACCCCTAGCCAGCCCGCACCCTTGGAGCAGCTCAATGAGGATGAGAGCTGGCTACAGGTGCCTCCAGGGCGACCCCTAGCCAGCCCGCACCCTTGGAGCAGCTCAATGAGGATGAGAGCTGGCTACAGGTGCCTCCAGGTCGACCCCTAGCCAGCCCGCACCCTTGGAGCAGCTCAATGAGGATGAGAGCTGGCTACAGGTGCCTCTAGGGCGACCCCTAGCCAGCCCTCACCCTTGTAGCAGCTCAATGAGGATGAGAGCTGGCTACAGGTGCCTCCAGGGCGACCCCTAGCCAGCCCTCACCCTTGGAGCAGCTCAATGAGGATGAGAGCTGGCTACAGGTGCCTCCAGGGCGACCCCTAGCCAGCCCTCACCCTTGGAGCAGCTCAATGAGGATGAGAGCTGGCTACAGGTGCCTCCAGGGCGACCCCTAGCCAGCCCTCACCCTTGGAGCAGCTCAATGAGGATGAGAGCTGGCTACAGGTGCCTCCATGGCGACCCCTAGCCAGCCCTCACCCTTGGAGCAGCTCAATGAGGATGAGAGCTGGCTACAGGTGCCTTCAGGGCGACCCCTAGCCAGCCCTCACCCTTGGAGCAGCTCAATGAGGATGAGAGCTGGCTACAGGTGCCTCCAGGGCGACCCCTAGCCAGCCCTCACCCCTGGAGCAGC
The DNA here is from genome assembly GCF_046119375.1 of Phyllobates terribilis. Classification (NCBI taxonomy): domain Eukaryota; kingdom Metazoa; phylum Chordata; class Amphibia; order Anura; family Dendrobatidae; genus Phyllobates; species Phyllobates terribilis. The sequence continues at coordinate 333,119,374 of NW_027362764.1, read as the reverse complement.
TCAATGAGGATGAGAGCTGGCTACAGGTGCCTCCAGGGCGACCCGTAGCCAGCCCTCACCCCTGGAGCAGCTCAATGAGGATGAGAGCTGGCTACAGGTGCCTCCAGGGCGACCCGTAGCCAGCCCTCACCCCTGGAGCAGCTCAATGAGGATGAGAGCTGGCTACAGGTGCCTCCAGGGCGACCCTTAGCCAGCCCTCACCCTTGGAATAGCTCAATGAGGATGAGAGCTGGCTACAGGTTTGATGATACCAAAAGCACTTAAAATTCAATCTGCAACAAAAAAAATTCGCTCTGACGCCGCCGTTAAGGGCTGCGTCCGTTATCACGCTCATCTGATAAATTACAAAAAAAAAACGTAAACTTTATCGTTTTTTTGGCGCATTTATTTCACCGCCCGTTCCTACGTGCCGCCGTTCAGCACAGCATCCGTTATCACGCTCATCTGATGAATTACGGAAAAATAACGTAAACTTTATAGTTTTTTTGGCGCGCTTATTTCACCGCCCGTTCCTACGTGCCGCCATTCAGCGCAGCGTCCGTTATCACGCTCATCTGATGAATTACGAAAAAAAAACGTAAACTTTATAGTTTTTTTGGCGCGCTTATTTCACCGCCCGTTCCTACGCGCCGCCGTTCAACGCAGCTTCCGTTATCATGCTCATCTAATGAATTATGGAAAAAAAACGTACACTTTATAGCTTTTTTGGCGCGCTTATTTCACCGCCCGTTCCTACGCGCCGCCGTTCAGCGCAGCTTCCGTTATCACGCTCATCTGATGAATTACGGAAAAAAAACGTAAATTTTATAGTTTTTTTGGCGCGCTTATTTCACCGACCGTTCCTACGCGCCGCCGTTCAGCGCAGCGTCCGTTATCACGCTCAATGAGGATGAGAGCTGGCTACAGGTGCCTCCAGGGCGACACGTAGCCAGCCCTCACCCTTGGAATAGCTCAATGAGGATGAGAGCTGGCTACAGGTGCCTCCAGGGTGACCCCTAGCCAGCCCTCACCCTTGGAGCAGCTCAATGACGATGAGAGCTGGCTACAGGTGCCTCCAGGGCGACCCCTAGCCAGCCCTCACCCTTGGAGCAGCTCAATGAGGATGAGAGCTGGCTACAGGTGCCTCCAGGGCGACCCCTAGCCAGCCCTCACCCTTGGAGCAGCTCAATGAGGATGAGAGCTGGCTACAGGTGCCTCCAGGGCGACCCCTAGCCAGCCCTCACCCTTGGAGCAGCTCAATGAGGATGAGAGCTGGCTACAGGTGCCTCCAGGGCGACCCCTAGCCAGCCCTCACCCTTGGAGCAGCTCAATGAGGATGAGAGCTGGCTACAGGTGCCTCCAGGGCGACCCCTAGCCAGCCCTCACCCTTGGAGCAGCTCAATGAGGATGAGAGCTGGCTACAGGTGCCTCCAGGGCGACCCCTAGCCAGCCCTCACCCTTGGAGCAGCTCAATGAGGATGAGAGCTGGCTACAGGTGCCTCCAGGGCGACCCCTAGCCAGCCCTCACCCTTGGAGCAGCTCAATGAGGATGAGAGCTGGCTACAGGTGCCTCCAGGGCGACCCCTAGCCAGCCCTCACCCTTGGAGCAGCTCAATGAGGATGAGAGCTGGCTACAGGTGCCTCCAGGGCGACCCCTAGCCAGCCCTCACCCTTGGAGCAGCTCAATGAGGATGAGAGCTAGCTACAGGTGCCTCCAGGCCGACCCGTAGCCAGCCATCACCCTTGGAGCAGCTCAATGAGGATGAGAGCTGGCTACAGGTGCCTCCAGGGCGACCCGTAGCAAGCCCTCACCCTTGGAGCAGCTCAATGAGGATGAGAGCTGGCTACAGGTGCCTCCAGGGCGACCCGTAGCCAGCCCTCACCCTTGGAGCAGCTCAATGAGGATGAGAGCTGGCTACAGGTGCCTCCAGGGCGACCCGTAGCCAGCCCTCACCCTTGGAGCAGCTCAATGAGGATGAGAGCTGGCTACAGGTGCCTCCAGGGCGACCCTTAGCCAGCCCTCACCCTTGGAATAGCTCAATGAGGATGAGAGCTGGCTACAGGTTTGATGATACCAAAAGCACTTAAAATTCAATCTGCAACAAAAAAAAGTCGCTATGACGCCGCCGTTAAGGGCTGCGTCCGTTATCACGCTCATCTGATAAATTACAGAAAAAAAACGTAAACTTTAGCGTTTTTTTGGCGCACTTATTTCACCGCCCGTTCCTACGTGCCGCCGTTCAGCACAGCATCCTTTATCACGCTCATCTGATGAATTACGGAAAAAAAACGTAAACTTTATAGTTTTTTGGCGCGCTTATTTCACCGCCCGTTCCTACACGCCGCCATTCAGTGCAGCGTCCGTTATCACGCTCATTTGATGAATTACGGAAAAAAAACGTAAACTTTATAGTTTTTTTGGCGCGCTTATTTCACCGCCCGTTCCTACGCGCCGCCGTTCAACGCAGCTTCCGTTATCACGCTCATCTAATGAATTATGGAAAAAAAACGTACACTTTATAGCTTTTTTGGCGCGCTTATTTCACCGCCTGTTCCTACGCGCCGCCGTTCAGCGCAGCTTCCGTTATCACGCTCATCTGAAGAATTACGGAAAAAAAACGTAAATTTTATAGTTTTTTTGGCGCGCTTATTTCACCGCCCGTTCCTACGCGCCGCCGTTCAGCGCAGCGTCCGTTATCACCCTCATCTGATGAATTACGGAAAAAAAACGTAAACTTTATAGTTTTTTTGGCGCGCTTATTTCACCGCCCGTTCCTATGCGCCGCCGTTCAGCGCAGCGTCCGTTAGCACGCTCCAGGTGCCTCCAGGGCGACACGTAGCCAGCCCTCACCCTTGGAATAGCTCAATGAGGACGAGAGCTGGCTACAGGTGCCTCCAGGGCGACCCCTAGCCAGCCCTCACCCTTGGAATAGCTCAATGAGGATGAGAGCTGGCTACAGGTGCCTCCAGGGCGACCCGTAGCCAGCCCTCACCCTTGGAATAGCTCAATGAGGATGAGAGCTGGCTACAGGTGCCTCCAGGGCGATCCGTAACCAGCCCACACCTTTGGAATAGCTCAATGAGGATGAGAGCTGGCTACAGGTGCCTCCAGGGCGACCCGTAGCCAGCCCTCACCCTTGGAATAGCTCAATGAGGATGAGAGCTGGCTACAGGTGCCTCCATTGCGACCCCTAGCCAGCCCTCACCCTTGGAATAGCTCAATGAGGATGAGAGCTGGCTACAGGTGCCTCCAGGGCGACCCCTAGCCAGCCCTCACCGTTGGAATAGCTCAATGAGGATGAGAGCTGGCTACAGGTGCCTCCAGGGCGACCCCTAGCCAGCCCTCACCCTTGGAATAGCTCAATGAGGATGAGAGCTGGCTACAGGTGCCTCCAGGGCGACCCGTAGCCAGCCCTCACCCTTGGAATAGCTCAATGAGGATGAGAGCTGGCTACAGGTTTGATGATACCAAAAGCACTTAAAATTCAATCTGCAACAAAAAAAAGTCGCTCTGACGCCGCCGTTAAGGGCTGCGTCCGTTATCACGCTCATCAGATAAATTACGGAAAAAAAACGTAAACTTTATAGTTTTTTTGGCGCGCTTATTTCATTGCCTTTTCCTACGCGCCGCCGTTCAGCACAGCTTCCGTTATCATGCTCATCTAATGAATTATGGAAAAAAACGTAAACTTTATAGTTTCTTTGGCGCGCTTATTTCACCGCCCGTTCCTACGCGCCGCGGTTCAGCGCACCTTCCGTTATCACGCTCATCTGATGAATTACGGAAAAAAAACGTAAACCTTATAGTTTTTTTGGCGCGCTTATTTCACCGCCCGTTCCTACGCGCCGCCGTTCAGCGCAGCTTCCGTTATCACGCTCATCTAATGAATTATGGAAAAAAACGTAAACTTTATAGTTTCTTTGGCACGCTTATTTCACCGCCTGTTACTACGCGCCACCGTTCAGCGCAGCTTCCGTTATCACGCTCATCTGATGAATTACGGAAAAAAAACGTAAACTTTATAGTTTTTTTGGCGCGCTTATTTCACCGCCCGTTCCTACGCTTCGCCGTTCAGCGCAGCGTCCGTTATCACGCTCATCTGATGAATTACAGAAAAAAAACGTAAACTTTATCGTTTTTTTGGTGCACTTATTTCACCGCCCGTTCCTACGTGCCGCTGTTCAGCACAGCATCCGTTATCATGCTCATCTGATGAATTACGGAAAAAAAACGTAAACTTTATAGTTTTTTTGGCGCGCTTATTTCACCGCCCGTTCCTACGCGCCGCCATTCAGTGCAGCGTCCGTTATCACGCTCATCTGATGAATTACGGAAAAAAACCTTAAACTTTATAGTTTTTTTGGCGCGCTTATTTCACCGCCCGTTCCTACGCCACTGTTTTTACACAACTTTAAGTGTTTTACAACATGGTCACATGCTCTATTTACTTTTACCTATTTTTGATATGAAATATGGGCTCCATCTATGGATGTGATTATTGGCCTCAATACCAGTGATTATTGCTGCCATTTTTGTGTCTTTTTAAATAATGATGTAATAAAATTGCAACTTTTTAAATGCCTTTAATTAAACTCCTTATTCTCATTTGATTATATGGTCACAATCTGTGTTAAAAGAGTTAGTGTTTTACAAGGTCAGGCAGCAGCACATTGAAAGTCCTAATCTCAGTGAAACAACAGAGACAAAAATGCTACATCATTATCCCCTCCCCCCATCACAGCCTTTCCACCGAAGGATAAGTGAAAAATCTCCTTATTGTGGGTTTCCTGTTAGGGTCTATCATGAACGAGTGAATGGCTTTTAAAGCACAGCTGCCATCCAGTGTTCAATTTCCAGAAATGCAGCTGAATTCTGGCTGACAAGTAATGAATGATATTTAAAGCACAGATGCCATCTGGTGGTCATTTCCAAGTGATGAAATGTTGTGAGGGCTGGCTAAATGGCTTGTTTTTCGGACCTGGAACAGACGAGGTTTTTGCAAGCCTTTTTTCGGAGCCTTAATGGCGTCGGATCGACCCGGGGCGGCGTGCAGAGCATCTCCCGGGCTGGATCTGTAAAATGGCGAGCGTTGCGTCGTCCAGCGGCAAAGTTTTTTCGTGAGGGCTGGCTATTGTAGGTGAGAGCTGGCTATTAAAGAAGATGGCAGAGAGGATTTCTTTGGAAAAATCTTTTCATCTCGAAACGTTACGAAAAAAGTACAGCGCGTCCGGCATGTGATAAGAGTGCAGCACGCCGAATATCGGCGTCCAGCTCCAAACCGCGTGCGTTCCAGAGCCAGAAAACTGTAGCGCGGACGCCGAGGCTTAATCGCAAATTCCGGAGATGCTCGTCCCCTCGGGACGAGTGTGGGAGCGCCTGACGCGAATCTGGTCAAAAAACGCAAACATTTCCAAAATCCAAAGGTCCAGCTGTTGACATGCGGAATGCATTTGGGGCCCCTTTGACATGCGGCATGCTTTTTTGGCCCCCATGACATGCTTCATGCATGTGGGGCCCAAATGACATGCGACATGCATTTGGGGTACCCAAGACATGCGGCATGCATGTTGGGCCCCCATGACATGCCTCAAGCACTTGGGGCCCCCATGTCATGCGGTATGCTCTTGCGGCCCCCATGACATGTGGCATGCATTTGGGGCCCCTATGACATGCGGCATGCTTTTTTGGCCCCGATGACATGCGGCATGCATTTGGGGCACACATGGCATGCGTCATACACGTGGGGCCCAATGACATGCGGTATGCACGTGGAGCCACATGACATGCGGTATGCATTTGGGGCCTCCATGACATGTGGCATGCATTTGGGGCCCCCATGACATGTGGCATGCACATGGGGCCCATGACATGCGGCATGCATTTGGGGCACCTATGACATGCGGTATGCACGTGGGGCCCATGATATGCGGTATGCACATGTTCACTCCATGACATGCGGTATGCATGTGGGCCCCCATGGCATGTGGCATGCACATGGGGCCACATGACATGCGGCATGCATTTTGGGCCCCAATGCCATGCGGTATGCACGTGGGGCCCCATGATATGCGGTATGCACGTGTTGCCCCCATGACATGCGGTATGCATGAGTGTCCCCCATGACATGCGGCATGAAATTGGTACCACCATGACATTCGGCATGCACATGGGGCCCCATGACATGTGGCATGCACGTGGGGCCACATGACATGCGGCATGCATGTGGAGCTCCCATGACATGCAGTATGCACGTGGGTCCCTCATGACATGGGGCATGCATTTGGGGTACACATGACATGCGGCATGCATTTGGTGTACCCATGACATGCGACATGCATTTTGGGCACCCATGACATGTGGCATGCATTTGGGGCCCCCATGACATGTGGCATGCATTTGGGGCCCCCATGACATGTGGCATGCATGTGGGGCCCCCATGACATGCGGCATGCATGTGGGGCTTCCATGACATGCGGCATGCACGTGGGTCCCCCATGACATGTGGCATGCATTTGGGGTACCCATGACATGCGGCATGTATGTGGGGCCCCCATGACATGCGGCATGCATTTGGGGCCCCCATGACATGCGGCATTCATGTGGGGCCCCTTGACATGGCCCATGCATGTGGGGCTACCATGACATGTTGCATGCATTTGGGGCCCCCATCACATGCAGCATGCATTTGGGGCCCCAGACATGCAGCATGCATTTGGGGCCCCCAATGAAATGCGGCATGCACGTGGGGCCCCCATGACATGCGGAATGCATTTGGGGCCCCTATGACATGCGGCATGCTTTTTTGGCCCCCATGACATGTGGCTTGCATTTGGGGCCCCCATGACATGCTTCATGCATGTGGGGCCCAAATGACATGCGACATGCATTTATCGTACCCAATACATGCGGCATACATGTTGGGCCCCCATGACATGCCTCAAGCACGTGGGGCCCCCATGTCATGCGGCATGCTCTTGGGGCCCCCATGACATGTGGCATGCATTTGGGGCCCCCATGACATGCGGCATGCATTTGGAGCCACCATGACATGCGTGATGCATTTGGGGCCCCGATGACATGAGGCATGCACTTGGTGCCCCCATGACATGCGGCATGCATGTAGAGCCCCCATGATATTCGGAATGCAAGTGGGGACCACATGACATGCAGCATGGATGTGGGGCCCCTATGACATGGCCCATGCATTTGGTGCCCCCATGATATGTGGCACGTATTTGGGGCCCCCATGACATGCAGCATGCATTTGTGGCCCCTGACATGCAGCATGCATTTGGGGCCCCCAATGAAATGCGGCATGCACGTTGGGCCTACATGACATGTGGCATGCATGTGGAGCCCCCATGACATGGGGCATGCACGTGTGACCCCCATGACATGCGGTATGCACGTGGGGCCCCATGATATGCGGTATACACGTGTTGCCCCCATGATATGCGGTATGCATTTGGGTCCCCCATGACATGCGGCATGCACGTGGGGCCACATGACATGCGGCATGCATGTGGAGCTCCCATGACATGCAGTATGCATTTGGGGCCCCCATGACATGAGTCAAGCTTTGGGGGTCCCCATGACATGCGGTATGCACGTGAGGCCCCCATGACATGCACTTTGCATTTGGGGCCCCCATGACATGAGGCATGCATGTGGGGACCCCATGATATGTGGCATGCACGTGGTACCCCCATGACATTCGGCATGCACATGGGTCCCCATGACATGCGGCATGCACGTGGGGCCACATGACATGCGACATGCATTTGGGGTTCCCAAGACACGCAGCATGCATTTGGGGCCCCCATGACATGCGGCATGGACGTGGGGCCTCCATGATATGTAGAATGCATTTGGGGCCACCATGACATGCGTCATGCATGTGGGGCCCAAATGACATGCGACATGCATTTGGGGTACTCAAGACATGCGTCATGCATGTGGGGCCCCCATGACATGCGTCAAGCACGTGGGGCCCCCATGTCACGCGGCACGCTCTTGGGGCCACCATGACATGTGGCATGCATTTGGGGCCCCCATGACATGCGGCATTCATTTGGAGCCCCTATGACATGCGACATGCATTTGGGGCCCCCATGACATGCGGCATGCACTTGGTGCCCTCATGACATGCGGCATGGATGTAGAGCCCCCATGACATACGGAATGCATGTGGGGACCCCATGACATGCGGCATGCATTTGGGGCCCCCATGACATGCAGCATACATTTCAGGCCCCCATGACATGCGGCATGCATGTGGGGCCCCATGACATGCGGCATGCATGTGGGGCCCCTATGACATGCACCATGCATGTGGGGCCCCCATGACATGTGGCACGTATTTGAGGCCCCCATGACATGCGGCATGCGTGTCGGCTACCATGACATGTGCCATGCATTTGGGTCCCCCATCACGTGCAGCATGCATTTGAGGCCCCCAAGTCATGGGGCATGCATGTGGGGCCCCATGACATGCAGCATGCATTTGTGGCCCCCATGACATGAGGCATGCATTTGGGGTCCCCTTGACATGCGGAATGCTTTTTTGGCCCCCATGACAGGCGGCTTGCATTTGGGGCCCCCATGACATGCGGCATGGATGTGGGGCCTCCATGATATGTAGAATGCATTTGGGGCCACCATGACATGCGTCATGCATGTGGGGCCCAAATGACATGCGACATGCATTTGAGGTACTCAAGACATGCGGCATGCATGTGGGGCCCCCATGACATGCGTCAAGCACGTGGGGCCCCCATGTCACGCGGCATGCTCTTGGGGCCCCCATGACATGTGGCATGCATTTGGGGCCCCCATGACATGCGGCATGCACTTGGTGCCCTCATGACATGCGGCATGGATGTAGAGCCCCCATGACATGCGGAATGCATGTGGAGACCCCATGACATGCGGCATGCATTTGGGGCTCCCATGACATGCAGCATACATTTGAGGCCCCCATGACATGCGGCATGCATGTGGGGCCCCATGACATGCGGCATGCATGTGGGGCCCCTATGACATGCACCATGCATGTGGGGCCCCCATGACATGTGGCATGTATTTGAGGCCCCCATGACATGCGGCATGCGTGTCGGCTACCATGATATGTGCCATGCATTTGGGTCCCCCATCACGTGCAGCATGCATTTGAGGCCCCCAAGACATGGGGCATGCATGTGGGGCCCCATGACATGCAGCATGCATTTGTGGCCTTTGACATGCAGCATGCATTTGGGCCCCCAATGAAATGTGGCATGCACGTGGAGCCCCCATGACATGTGTCATGCACGTGTGGCCCCCATGACATGTGGCATTCATTTTTGGCCCCCATGACATGCGGCATGCATTTGGGGCACCCATAACATGCGTCATGCACGTGGGGCCCCATGACATGCGGTATGCATGTGGGCCCTCATGACATGCGGCATGCACAAGGGGCCCCATGACATGCGTCATGCACTTGGGGCCACATGACATGCGGCATGCATTTGGGGCCCCCATGACATGTGGCATGCATGTGGGCCCTCATGACATGTGGCATGCACAAGGGGCCCCATGACATGCGTCATGCACTTGGGGCCACATGACATGCGGCATGCATTTGGGGCCCCCATGACATGTGGCATGCATTTGGGTCCCCCATCATGTGCAGCATGCATTTGAGGCCCCCAAGACATGGGGCATGCATGTGGGGCCCCATGACATGCAGCATGCATTTGTGGCCTCTGACATGCAGCGTGCATTTGGGCCCCCAATGAAATGTGGCATGCACGTGGGGCCTCGTTGACATGTGGCATGCATGTGGAGCCCACATGACATGTGTCATGCACGTGTGGCCCCCATGACATGTGGCATGCATTTTTGGCCCCCATGACATGCGGCATGCATTTGGGGCACCCATAACATGCGTCATGCACGTGGGGCCCCATGACATGCGGTATGCACGTGGAGCCCCATGACATGCGGTATGCATGTGGTGCCCCCATGACATGTGGCATGCATGTGGGCCCCCATGACATGCGGCATGCACATGGGGCCCCATAACATACGTCATGCACTTGGGGCCACATAACATGCGGCATGCATTTGGGGCCCCAATGATATGCAGCATGCACATGGGGCCCCATGACATGCGGCATGCATGTGGAGGTCCCATGACAGGCAGTATGCATTTGGGGCCCCAATGACATGCGGCATGCATTTGGGGCCTCCATGACATGTGGCATGCATTTGGGGCCCCCATGACATGTGGCATGCACATGGGGCCCCATGACATGCGGCATGCATTTGGGGCACCTATGACATGCGGTATGCATGTGGGGCCCATGATTTGCGGTATGCACATGTTCCCCCAATGACATGCATTATGGATGTGGACCCCATGGCATGTGGCATGCACATGGGGCCCCATGACATGCGGCATGCATTTTGGGACCAATGCCATGCGGTATGCACGTGGCGCCCCATGATATGCGGTATGCACGTGTTGCCCCCATTACATGCGGTATGCATGAGTGTCCCCCATGACATGCGGCATGAAATTGGTACCCCCATGACATTCGGCATCCACATGGGGCCCCATGACATGCGGCATGCACGTGGGGCCACAAGACATGCGGCATGCATGTGGAGCTCCCAAGACATGCAGTATGCATTTGGGGCCCCCATGACATGAGGCATGCATAGGGGGTCCCCATGACATGCGGTATGCACGTGGGTCCCCCATGACATGGGGTATGCATTTGGGGTACACATGATATGCGGCATGCATTTGGGGCCCCCATGACAAGCGGCATGCATTTGGGGCACCCATGACATACGGCATGCATTTGGGGCCCCCCTGACATGTGGCATGCATTTGGGGCCCCCATGACATGTGGCATGCATGTGGGGCCCCCATGACATGCGGCATGCACGTGGGGCTTTCATGACATGCGGCATGCACGTGGGTCCCCCATAACATGTGGCATGCATGTGGGGCTACCATGACATGTTGCATGCATTTGGGGCCCCCATCACATGCAGCATGCATTTGGGGCCCCCATCACATGCAGCATGCATTTGGGGCCCCAGACATGCAGCATGCATTTGGGGCCCCCAATGAAATGTGGAATGCACGTGGGGCCCCCATGACATGCGACATGAATGTGTGATCCCCATGACATTCGGAATGCATTTGGGGCCCCTATGACACGCGGCATGCTTTTTTGGCCCCCATGACATGTGGCTTGCATTTGGGGCCCCCATGACATGTGGCATGCACGTGGGGCCTCCATGATATGTAGAATGCATTTGGTGCCACCATGACATGCTTCATGCATGTGGGGCCCAAATGACATGAGACATGCATTTGGGGTACCCAAGACATGCGGCATTCATGCTGGGCCCCCATGACATGCCTCAAGCACTTGGGGCCCCCATGTCATGCGGTATGCTCTTGGGGCCCCCATGACATGTGGCATACATTTGGGGCCCCCATGACATGCGGCATGCTTTTGGAGCCACCATGACATGCGGCATGCATTTGGGGCCCCCATGACATGAGGCATGCACTTGGTGCCCCCATGACAGGCGGCATGCATGTAGAGCCCCCATGACATGCGGAATGCACGTGGGGACCACATGACATGCGGCATGAATTTGGGGCCCCCATGACATGCAGCATACATTTGGGGCCCCCATGACATGCGGCATGCATGTGAGGCCCCATGACATGCGGCATGCATGTGGGGCCTCCATGACATGCATCATGAATGTGGGGCCCTATGACATGCACCAGGCATGTGGGGCCCTCATGAAATGTGGCACGTATTTGGGGCCCCCATGACATTTGGCATGCATGTGGAGCTACCATGACATGTGGCATGCATTTGGGTCTCCCATCACATGCAGCATGCATTTGAGGCCCCCATGACATGTAGCATGCATTTGGGGCCCCATGACATGCGGCATGCATGTGGGGCCCCTATGACATGGCCCATGCATTTGGTGCCCCCATGATATGTGGCACGTATTTGGGGCCCCCATGACATGCAGCATGCATTTGTGGCCCCTGACATGCAGCATGCATTTTGGGCCCCCAATGAAATGTGGCATGCACGTGGGGCCTACATGACATGTGGCATGCATGTGGAGCCCCCATGACAAGGGGCATGCACGTGTGACCCCCATGACATGCGGCATGCATTTGGGGCCCCTATGACAAGCGGCATGTTTTTTAGGCCCCCATGACATGCGGCATGCATTTGGGGCATCCATGACATGCGGCATGCACTTGGGGGCCCAAGACATGCGGTATGCACGTGGAGCCCCATGACATGCGGTATGCATTTGGTGCCTCCATGACATGCGGCATGCATGTGGGCCCCCATGACATGCGGCATGCATGTGGGGCCCCCATGACATGCGGCATGCACATGGGGCCACATGACATGCGGCATGCATATGGAGATCCCATGACAGGCAGTATGCATTTGGGGCCCCAATGACATTCGGCATGCATTTGGGGCCTCCATGACATGTGGCATGCATTTGAGGCCCCCATGACATGTGGCATTCACATGGTGCCCCATGACTTGCGACATGCACGTGTTGCCCCCATGACATGCATTATGCATGTGGGCCCCATGACGTGTGGCATGCACATGGGGCCCCATGACATGCAGCATGCATTTGGGGCCCCAATGACATGCGTTATGCACGGTGGGCCCCATGATATGCGGTATACACGTGTTGCCCCAATGATATGTGGTATGCATGTGGGTCCCCCATGACATGCGGCATGCATGTGCAGCTCCCATGACATGCAGTATGCATTTGGGGCCTTATGACATGAGTCGAGCTTTGGGGGTCCCCATGACATGCGGTATGCACGTGAGGCCCCCATGACATGCACTTTGCAATTGGGGCCCCCATGACATGCAGCATGCATGTGGGGCCCCCATGACATGTGGCATGCACGTGGTACCCCAGGACATTCGGCATGCACATGGGGCCCCATGACATGCGGCATGCACATGGGGCCCCCATGACATGAGGCATGCATTTAGGGTCCCCATGGCATGCGGCATGCATTTTGGGTTCTCAAGACAAGCAGCATGCATTTGGGAACCCCATGACATGGAACATGCATTTGGGGTACCCATGACATGTGGCATGCATTTGGGGCCCCCATGACATGCGGCATGCACATGGGTCCCCCATGACATGTGGCATGCATGTGGGGCCCCCATGACATGCGGCATGCACGTGGGGCACCCACGACATGAGGCATGCATTTGGGGCCCCCATGACATGAGGCATGCATTTGGGGCCCCTATGACATGCGGCATGCTTTCTTGGCCCTCATGACAAGCGGCTTGCACCTGGGGCCCCATGACATGTGCTATGCACGTGGAGCCCCATGACATGCGGTATGCATGTGGTGCCGCCATGACATGCGGCATGCATGTTGGCCCAAATGACATACGGCATGCATGTGGGTCCCCATGACATGCGGCATGCGGGTGGGACACCCATGGCATGCGGCATGCACATGGGGTCCCATGACCTGCTGCATGCACTTGGGGCCACATGACATGCGGCATGCATTTGGGGTACACGTGACATGAGGCATGCATTTGGGCCCCCCTTGACATGAGGCATGCATGTGGGGCCACCATGACATGTGGCATGCATTTGGGGTACCCGTGACATGCGGCATGCACGTGGGACCCCTTTGACATTCAGCATGCACATGGGGCCCCATGACATGCGGCATGCACGTGGGGCCCCCTTGATATGCGGCATGCATTTGGAGCCCCCTTGACAAGCGGCATGCACGTGGGGCCCCAATGACATGCGGAATGCATGTGGGGCCCCTTATGACATGCGGCATGCGCGTGGGGCCCTCATGACATGTGACATGCATTTGGGGTAATCGTGACATGCGCCGAGCACTTAGGGCCGCCTTGACATGCAGAATGCACGTGTTGCAACCATGACATGTGTCATGCACGTGGGGCACACATGACATGCGACATGCACGTGGGGCCCCCATGACTTGCGGCATACATTTGGGGCCCCCATGACATGCGGCATGCATTCGGGGTCCAATGACAAGCGGCATGCAAGTGGGGCCCCCATGACATGCGGCATGCATGTGGGGCCCCCATGACATGCGGCATGCACGTGGGGCCCCATGATATGCGGTATGCACGTGTTGCCCCCATGACAAGCGGTATGCATGTGGGCCCCCATGACATGCGGCATGCATTTGGGGCCCCCATTACAAGCGGCACGTATTTGGGGCTTCCATGACATGCAGCAAGCATTTGGGGCCCCTGACATGTAGCATGCATTTGGGGCCCCCAAGGAAATGCGGCATGCTCGTGGGGCCCCCATGACAGGCGGCATGCATTTGGGGACTCCATAACATGCGGCAAGCACGTGGGGCCCCCATGACATGTGGCACGTATTTGGGGGCCCCAAAACATGTGACATGCATTTGTGGCCCCCATGACATGCGGCATGCACGGGGGCCCCCATGACATGCGGCATGTATTTGGGGCCCCCATGACATGCGGCATACATTTGGGGCCTCCATGACATGCGGCATGCATTTGGGGCCCTCATGACATGCGGCATACATTTGGGGCCCCCAAGAAATGCGACATGCACATGGGGCCCCCATGACATGCGGCATGCATGTGGACCCCCCATGACTTACTTACCAATAAGTTTCCTATAGAGCCAATGGAAATTTGCATTGATTTTGGGATTGAGATAGTGCAATTGTGAGATAGAATCTGTACTAAGTGTTCATAAAGAACAATATGTCATTACAAGCTGTTTAGATTGGCATTAAGAATAACATAGTAAAACCAATGGAATTCTTTTTGAACTTACCTAATAGTGATTCATTGGTCACTGCCCTTCTTGACATAAATTTGCACCAGTGATGTTGCTGTGGCTTACTGGGTTAATGCACCTGTCTTGTAAAAAGGATTTCATGAGTTCTAATCCTAAGAGAGTTTTTTTCATTTACTTACTAATAAGCTTCCTATGGAGCAATGGAAATTTTGCATTGATTTTGAGATATAGAATCTTTATTACGTGTTCATCAAGAACAATATGTCATGATGCGCTGCAAAGATTGGCATTAATAATACCAAGTGAAACCAATGGATTTCTTTTTGAACATACCTAATAGTGATTCATTGTTCACTGCCCTTCATGACATAACTTTTTATCTGTGTTGTTCCAGTGGCTTACTGGGTTTATGCACCTGTCTTGTAAACAGGAGTTCTTGAGTTCTAATCCTTAGAGAGCCTTTTTCATTTACTTACTAATAAGCTTCCTATGGAGCCAATGTAAATTTGCATTGATTTTGGGATTGAGATAGTGCAATTGTGAGATATAGAATCTGTATTACGTGTTCATCAAGAACAATATGTCATGATGCGCTGCAAAGATTACTATTAAGAATAACATAGTCAAACCAATGGATTTCTTTTTGAACTTACCTAATAGTGATTCATTGTTCACTGCCCTTCTTGACATCACCTTGCACTTGTGATGTTCCAATGGCTTAGTGGGTTAATGTCCCTGTCTTTTAAACAGGAGTTCGTGAGTTCTAGTCCTCAGAGAGCTTTTTTTCGTTTACTTACCAATAAGTTTCCTATAGAGCCAAAGGAAATTTGCATTGATTTTGGGACTGAGATAGTGCAATTGTGAGATAGAATCTGTACTAAGTGTTCATAAAGAACAATATGTCATTACAAGCTGTTTAGATTGGCATTAAGAATAACATAGTAAAACCAATGGATTTATTTTTGAACTTACCAAATAGTGATTCATTGGTCACTGCCCTTCTTGACATAAATTTGCACCTGTGATGTTGCTGTGGTTTACTGGGTTAATGCACCTGTCTTGTTAAAAGGATTTCATGAGTTCTAAGCCTTGGAGAGTCTTTTTCATTTATTTACTAATAGCTTCCTATGGAGCAATGGAAATTTGCATTGATTTTGAGATATAGAATCGGTATTACGTGTTCATCAAGAACAATATGTCATGATGCGCTGCAAAGATTAGCATTAAGAATAACATAGTGAAACCAATGGATTTCTTTTTGAACTTACCTAATAGTGATTCATTGTTCACTGCCCTTCTTGACATCACTTTGCACTTGTGATGTTCCAATGGCTTAGTGGGTTAATGCCAATGTCTTTTAAACAGGAGTTCATGAGTTCTAGTCCTCAGAAAGATTTTTTTCGTTTACTTACCAATAAGTTTCCTATAGAGCCAATGGAATTCACATTGATTTTGGGACTGAGATAGTGCAATTGTGAGATAGAATCTGTACTAAGTGTTCATAAAGAACAATATGTCATTACAAGCTGTTTAGATTGGCATTAAGAATAATATAGTAAAGCCAATGGATTTCTATTTGAACTTACCAAATAGTGATTCATTGGTCACTGCCCTTCTTGACATAAATTTGCACCTGTGATGTTCCAGTGGTTTACTGGGTTAATGCACCTGTCTTGTAAAAAGGATTTCATGAGTTCTAAGCCTTGGAGAGTCTTTTTCATTTACTTACTAATAGCTTCCTATGTAGCAATGGAAATTTGCATTGATTTTGAGATATAGAATCGGTATTACGTGTTCATCAAGAACAATATGTCATGATGCGCTGCAAAGATTAGCATTAAGAATAACATAGTGAAACCAATGGATTTCTTTTTGAACTTACCTAATAGTGATTCATTGGTCATTGCCGTTCTTGACAACCTTTTTCACTTGTGATGTTCCAGTGGCTTACTTGGTTATTGTGCCTGTCTTATAAACAGAAGTTCATGAGTTCTAATTCTCAGAGAGTTTTTTCATTTACTGACTAATAAGCTTCCTATAGAGCCAATGGAAATTTGCATTGATTTTGGGCTTGAGATAATTCAATTGTGAGATATAGAATCTGTATTACGTGTTCATCAAGAACAATACGTCATGATGCGCTGCAAAGATTGGCATTAAGAATAACGTAGTGAAACCAATGGATTTTTTTTTGAACTTACCTAATAGTGATTCAATGTTCACTGCCCTTCTTGAAATCACTTTGCACTTGTGATGTTGCAATGGCTTAGTGGGTTAATGCCCCTGTCTTTTAAACAGGAGTTCATGAGTTCTAGTCCTCAGAGAGCTCTTTTTCATTTACTTACCAATAAGTTTCCTATAGAGCCAATGGAAATTTGCATTGATTTTGGGATTGAGATAGTGCAATTGTGAGATAGAATCTGTACTAAGTGTTCATAAAGAACAATATGTCATTGCAAGCTGTTTAGATTGGCATTAAGAATAACATAGTAAAACCAATGGATTTCTTTTTGAACTTACCAAATAGTGATTCATTGTTCACTGCCCTTCTTGACATAAATTTGCACCTGTGATGTTCCAGTGGCTTACTGGGTTTATGCACCTGTCTTGTAAATAGGAGTTCATGAGTTCTAATCCATGGAGAGTCTTTTTCATTTGCTTCCTATGGAGCAATGGAAATTTGAATTGATTTTGAGATATAGAATCTATATTATGTGTTCATCAAGAACAATATGTCATGATGGGGTGCAAAGATTGGCATTAAGAATAACATAGTGAAACCAATGGATTTGTTTTTGAACTTACCTAATAGTGATTCATTGTTCACTGCCCTTCTTGACATAACTTTGCACCGGTGATGTTCCAGTGGCTTACTGGGTTTATGCACCTGTCTTGTAAACAGGAGTTCACGAGTTTTAATCTTTGGAGAGCTTTTTTCATTTACTTACTAATAAGCTTCCTATGGAGCCAATGGAAATTTGCATTGATTTTGAGATATAGAATCTGTATTACGTGTTCATCAAGAACAATATGTCATGATGCGCTGCAAAGATTGGCATTAAGAATAACATAGTGAAACCAATAGATTTCTTTTTGAACTTACCTAATAGTGATTCATTGTTCACTGCCCTTCTTGACATAACTTTGCACCTGTGATGTTCCAGTGGCTTACTGGGTTAATGCACCTGTCTTGTAAAAAGGATTTCATGAGTTCTAAGCCTTGGAGAGTCTTTTTCATTTACTTACTAATAGCTTCCTATGGAGCAATGGAAATTTGCATTGATTTTGAGATATAGAATCGGTATTACGTGTTCATCAAGAACAATATGTCATGATGCGCTGCAAAGATTAGCATTAAGAATAACATAGTGAAACCAATGGATTTCTTTTTGAACTTACCTAATAGTGATTCATTGGTCATTGCCCTTCTTGACAACCTTTTTCACTTGTGATGTTCCAGTGGCTTACTTGGTTATTGCGCCTGTCTTATAAACAGAAGTTCATGAGTTTTAATTCTCAGAGAGTTTTTTCGTTTACTTACTAATAAGCTTCCTATAGAGCCAATGGAAATTTGCATTGATTTTGGGCTTGAGATAGTTCAATTGTGAGATATAGAATCTGTATTACGTGTTCATCAAGAACAATACGTCATGATGCGCTGCAAAGATTGGCATTAAGAATAACGTAGTAGTGAAACCAATGGATTTTTTTTTGAACTTACCTAATAGTGATTCAATGTTCACTGCCCTTCTTGAAATCATTTTGCACTTGTGATGTTGCAATGGCTTAGTGGGTTAATGCCCCTGTCTTTTAAACAGGAGTTCATGAGTTCTAGTCCTCAGAGAGCTCTTTTTCATTTACTTACCAATAAGTTTCCTATAGAGCCAATGGAAATTTGCATTGATTTTGGGATTGAGATAGTGCAATTGTGAGATAGAATCTGTACTAAGTGTTCATAAAGAACAATATGTCATTGCAAGCTGTTTAGATTGGCATTAATAATAACATAGTAAAACCAATGGATTTCTTTTTGAACTTACCAAATAGTGATTCATTGTTCACTGCCCTTCTTGACATAAATTTGCACCTGTGATGTTCCAGTGGCTTACTGGGTTTATGCACCTGTCTTGTAAACAGGAGTTCATGAGTTCTAATCCATGGAGAGTCTTTTTCATTTACTTACTAATAAGCTTCCTGTGGAGCAATGGAAATTTGCATTGATTTTGAGACATAGAATCTGTATTACGTGTTCATCAAGAACAATATGTCATGATGCGCTGCAAAGATTGGCATTAAGAATAACATAGTGAAACCAATGGATTTCTTTTTAAACTTACCTAATAGTGATTCATTGTTCACTGCCCTTCTTGACATAACTTTGCACCTGTGATGTTCCAGTGGCTTACTGGGTTTATGCACCTGTCTTGTAAACAGGAGTTCATGAGTTCTAATCCTTGGAGAGCCTTTTTCATTTACTTACTAATAAGCTTCCTATGGAGCCAATGGAAATTTGCATTGATTTTGGGCTTGAGATAGTGCAATTGTGAGATAGAATCTGTATAACGTGGTCATCAAGAACAATATGTCATGATGCGCTGCAAAGATTAGCATTAAGAATAACATAGTCAAACCAATGGATTTCTTTTTGAAATTACCTAATAGTGATTCATTGTTCACTGCCCTTCTTGACATCACTTTGCACTAGTGATGTTCAAATGGCTTAGTGAGTTAATTTCCCTTTCTTTTAAACAGGAGTTCGTGAGTTCTAGTCCTCAGAGAGCTTTTTTTCATTTACTTACCAATAAGTTTCCTATAGAGCCAATGGAAATTTGCATTGATTTTGGGACTGAGATAGTGCAATTGTGAGATAGAATCTGTACTAAGTGTTCATAAAAAACAATATGTCATTACAAGCTGTTTAGATTGGCATTAAGAATAACATAGTAAAACCAATGGATTTCTTTTTGAACTTACCTAATAGTGATTCATTGTTCACTGCCCTTCTTGACATAAATTTGCACCTGTGATGTTCCAGTGGCTTACTGGGTTTATGCACCTGTCTAGTAAACAGGAGTTCATGAGTTCTAATCCATAGAGAGGCTTTTTCATTTACTTACTAATAAGCTTCCTATGGAGCAATGGAAATTTGCATTGATTTTGAGATATTGAATCTGTATTACGTGTTCATCAAGAACAATATGTCATGATGCGCTGCAAAGATTGGCATTAAGAATAACAAAGTGAAACCAATGGATTTCTTTTTGAACTTACCTAATAGTGATTCATTGTTCACTGCCCTTCTTGACATAACTTTGCACCTGTGATGTTCCAGTGGCTTACTGGGTTAATGCACCTGTCTTGTAAAAAGGATTTCATGAGTTCTAATCCTTGAAGAGTTTTTTTCATTTACTTACTAATATGCTTCCTATGGAGCCAATGGAAATTTGCATTGATTTTGGGATTGAGATAGTGCAATTGTGAGATAGAATCTGTACTACGTGTTCATAAAGAACAGTATGTCATTACAAGCTGTTTAGATTGGCATTCAGAATAACATAGTAAAACCAATGGATTTCTATTTGAACTTACCTAATAGTTATTCATTGGTCACTGCCCTTCTTGACATAAATTTGCACCTGTGATGTTGCTGTGGCTTACTGGGTTAATGCACCTGTCTTGTAAAAAGGATTTCATGAGTTCTAATCCTTGGAGAGTTTTTTTCATTTACTTACTAATAACCTTCCTATGGAGCCAATGGAAATTTGCATTGATTTTGGGCTTGAGATAGTGCAATTGTGAGATATAGAATCTGTATTACGTGTTCATCAAGAACAATATGTCATGATGCGCTGCAAATATTAGCATTAAGAATAACATAGTGAAACCAATGGATTTCTTTTTGAACTTACCTAATAGTGATTCATTGTTCACGGCCCTTCTTGACATCTCTTGGCACTTTTAATGTTCTAATGGCTTAGTGGGTTAATGTCCCTGTATTTTAAAAAGGAGTTCGTGAGTTCTAGTCCTCAGAGAGCTTTCTTTCATTTACCTACCAATAAGTTTCCTATAGAGCCAATATAAATTTGCATTGATTTTGGGATTGAGATAGTGCAATTGTGAGATAGAATCTGTACTAAGTGTTCATAAAGAACAATATGTCATTACAAGCTGTTTAGATTGGCATTAAGAATAACATAGTAAAACCAATGGAATTCTTTTTGAACTTACCTAATAGTGATTCATTGGTCACTGCCCTTCTTGACATAAATTTGCACCAGTGATGTTGCTGTGGCTTACTGGGTTAATGCACCTGTCTTGTAAAAAGGATTTCATGAGTTCTAATCCTAAGAGAGTTTTTTTCATTTACTTACTAATAAGCTTCCTATGGAGCAATGGAAATTTTGCATTGATTTTGAGATATAGAATCTTTATTACGTGTTCATCAAGAACAATATGTCATGATGCGCTGCAAAGATTGGCATTAATAATACCAAGTGAAACCAATGGATTTCTTTTTGAACATACCTAATAGTGATTCATTGTTCACTGCCCTTCATGACATAACTTTTTATCTGTGTTGTTCCAGTGGCTTACTGGGTTTATGCACCTGTCTTGTAAACAGGAGTTCTTGAGTTCTAATCCTTAGAGAGCCTTTTTCATTTACTTACTAATAAGCTTCCTATGGAGCCAATGTAAATTTGCATTGATTTTGGGATTGAGATAGTGCAATTGTGAGATATAGAATCTGTATTACGTGTTCATCAAGAACAATATGTCATGATGCGCTGCAAAGATTACTATTAAGAATAACATAGTCAAACCAATGGATTTCTTTTTGAACTTACCTAATAGTGATTCATTGTTCACTGCCCTTCTTGACATCACCTTGCACTTGTGATGTTCCAATGGCTTAGTGGGTTAATGTCCCTGTCTTTTAAACAGGAGTTCGTGAGTTCTAGTCCTCAGAGAGCTTTTTTTCGTTTACTTACCAATAAGTTTCCTATAGAGCCAAAGGAAATTTGCATTGATTTTGGGACTGAGATAGTGCAATTGTGAGATAGAATCTGTACTAAGTGTTCATAAAGAACAATATGTCATTACAAGCTGTTTAGATTGGCATTAAGAATAACATAGTAAAACCAATGGATTTATTTTTGAACTTACCAAATAGTGATTCATTGGTCACTGCCCTTCTTGACATAAATTTGCACCTGTGATGTTGCTGTGGTTTACTGGGTTAATGCACCTGTCTTGTTAAAAGGATTTCATGAGTTCTAAGCCTTGGAGAGTCTTTTTCATTTATTTACTAATAGCTTCCTATGGAGCAATGGAAATTTGCATTGATTTTGAGATATAGAATCGGTATTACGTGTTCATCAAGAACAATATGTCATGATGCGCTGCAAAGATTAGCATTAAGAATAACATAGTGAAACCAATGGATTTCTTTTTGAACTTACCTAATAGTGATTCATTGTTCACTGCCCTTCTTGACATCACTTTGCACTTGTGATGTTCCAATGGCTTAGTGGGTTAATGCCAATGTCTTTTAAACAGGAGTTCATGAGTTCTAGTCCTCAGAAAGATTTTTTTCGTTTACTTACCAATAAGTTTCCTATAGAGCCAATGGAATTCACATTGATTTTGGGACTGAGATAGTGCAATTGTGAGATAGAATCTGTACTAAGTGTTCATAAAGAACAATATGTCATTACAAGCTGTTTAGATTGGCATTAAGAATAATATAGTAAAGCCAATGGATTTCTATTTGAACTTACCAAATAGTGATTCATTGGTCACTGCCCTTCTTGACATAAATTTGCACCTGTGATGTTCCAGTGGTTTACTGGGTTAATGCACCTGTCTTGTAAAAAGGATTTCATGAGTTCTAAGCCTTGGAGAGTCTTTTTCATTTACTTACTAATAGCTTCCTATGTAGCAATGGAAATTTGCATTGATTTTGAGATATAGAATCGGTATTACGTGTTCATCAAGAACAATATGTCATGATGCGCTGCAAAGATTAGCATTAAGAATAACATAGTGAAACCAATGGATTTCTTTTTGAACTTACCTAATAGTGATTCATTGGTCATTGCCGTTCTTGACAACCTTTTTCACTTGTGATGTTCCAGTGGCTTACTTGGTTATTGTGCCTGTCTTATAAACAGAAGTTCATGAGTTCTAATTCTCAGAGAGTTTTTTCATTTACTGACTAATAAGCTTCCTATAGAGCCAATGGAAATTTGCATTGATTTTGGGCTTGAGATAATTCAATTGTGAGATATAGAATCTGTATTACGTGTTCATCAAGAACAATACGTCATGATGCGCTGCAAAGATTGGCATTAAGAATAACGTAGTGAAACCAATGGATTTTTTTTTGAACTTACCTAATAGTGATTCAATGTTCACTGCCCTTCTTGAAATCACTTTGCACTTGTGATGTTGCAATGGCTTAGTGGGTTAATGCCCCTGTCTTTTAAACAGGAGTTCATGAGTTCTAGTCCTCAGAGAGCTCTTTTTCATTTACTTACCAATAAGTTTCCTATAGAGCCAATGGAAATTTGCATTGATTTTGGGATTGAGATAGTGCAATTGTGAGATAGAATCTGTACTAAGTGTTCATAAAGAACAATATGTCATTGCAAGCTGTTTAGATTGGCATTAAGAATAACATAGTAAAACCAATGGATTTCTTTTTGAACTTACCAAATAGTGATTCATTGTTCACTGCCCTTCTTGACATAAATTTGCACCTGTGATGTTCCAGTGGCTTACTGGGTTTATGCACCTGTCTTGTAAATAGGAGTTCATGAGTTCTAATCCATGGAGAGTCTTTTTCATTTGCTTCCTATGGAGCAATGGAAATTTGAATTGATTTTGAGATATAGAATCTATATTATGTGTTCATCAAGAACAATATGTCATGATGGGGTGCAAAGATTGGCATTAAGAATAACATAGTGAAACCAATGGATTTGTTTTTGAACTTACCTAATAGTGATTCATTGTTCACTGCCCTTCTTGACATAACTTTGCACCGGTGATGTTCCAGTGGCTTACTGGGTTTATGCACCTGTCTTGTAAACAGGAGTTCACGAGTTTTAATCTTTGGAGAGCTTTTTTCATTTACTTACTAATAAGCTTCCTATGGAGCCAATGGAAATTTGCATTGATTTTGAGATATAGAATCTGTATTACGTGTTCATCAAGAACAATATGTCATGATGCGCTGCAAAGATTGGCATTAAGAATAACATAGTGAAACCAATAGATTTCTTTTTGAACTTACCTAATAGTGATTCATTGTTCACTGCCCTTCTTGACATAACTTTGCACCTGTGATGTTCCAGTGGCTTACTGGGTTAATGCACCTGTCTTGTAAAAAGGATTTCATGAGTTCTAAGCCTTGGAGAGTCTTTTTCATTTACTTACTAATAGCTTCCTATGGAGCAATGGAAATTTGCATTGATTTTGAGATATAGAATCGGTATTACGTGTTCATCAAGAACAATATGTCATGATGCGCTGCAAAGATTAGCATTAAGAATAACATAGTGAAACCAATGGATTTCTTTTTGAACTTACCTAATAGTGATTCATTGGTCATTGCCCTTCTTGACAACCTTTTTCACTTGTGATGTTCCAGTGGCTTACTTGGTTATTGCGCCTGTCTTATAAACAGAAGTTCATGAGTTTTAATTCTCAGAGAGTTTTTTCGTTTACTTACTAATAAGCTTCCTATAGAGCCAATGGAAATTTGCATTGATTTTGGGCTTGAGATAGTTCAATTGTGAGATATAGAATCTGTATTACGTGTTCATCAAGAACAATACGTCATGATGCGCTGCAAAGATTGGCATTAAGAATAACGTAGTAGTGAAACCAATGGATTTTTTTTTGAACTTACCTAATAGTGATTCAATGTTCACTGCCCTTCTTGAAATCATTTTGCACTTGTGATGTTGCAATGGCTTAGTGGGTTAATGCCCCTGTCTTTTAAACAGGAGTTCATGAGTTCTAGTCCTCAGAGAGCTCTTTTTCATTTACTTACCAATAAGTTTCCTATAGAGCCAATGGAAATTTGCATTGATTTTGGGATTGAGATAGTGCAATTGTGAGATAGAATCTGTACTAAGTGTTCATAAAGAACAATATGTCATTGCAAGCTGTTTAGATTGGCATTAATAATAACATAGTAAAACCAATGGATTTCTTTTTGAACTTACCAAATAGTGATTCATTGTTCACTGCCCTTCTTGACATAAATTTGCACCTGTGATGTTCCAGTGGCTTACTGGGTTTATGCACCTGTCTTGTAAACAGGAGTTCATGAGTTCTAATCCATGGAGAGTCTTTTTCATTTACTTACTAATAAGCTTCCTGTGGAGCAATGGAAATTTGCATTGATTTTGAGACATAGAATCTGTATTACGTGTTCATCAAGAACAATATGTCATGATGCGCTGCAAAGATTGGCATTAAGAATAACATAGTGAAACCAATGGATTTCTTTTTAAACTTACCTAATAGTGATTCATTGTTCACTGCCCTTCTTGACATAACTTTGCACCTGTGATGTTCCAGTGGCTTACTGGGTTTATGCACCTGTCTTGTAAACAGGAGTTCATGAGTTCTAATCCTTGGAGAGCCTTTTTCATTTACTTACTAATAAGCTTCCTATGGAGCCAATGGAAATTTGCATTGATTTTGGGCTTGAGATAGTGCAATTGTGAGATAGAATCTGTATAACGTGGTCATCAAGAACAATATGTCATGATGCGCTGCAAAGATTAGCATTAAGAATAACATAGTCAAACCAATGGATTTCTTTTTGAAATTACCTAATAGTGATTCATTGTTCACTGCCCTTCTTGACATCACTTTGCACTAGTGATGTTCAAATGGCTTAGTGAGTTAATTTCCCTTTCTTTTAAACAGGAGTTCGTGAGTTCTAGTCCTCAGAGAGCTTTTTTTCATTTACTTACCAATAAGTTTCCTATAGAGCCAATGGAAATTTGCATTGATTTTGGGACTGAGATAGTGCAATTGTGAGATAGAATCTGTACTAAGTGTTCATAAAAAACAATATGTCATTACAAGCTGTTTAGATTGGCATTAAGAATAACATAGTAAAACCAATGGATTTCTTTTTGAACTTACCTAATAGTGATTCATTGTTCACTGCCCTTCTTGACATAAATTTGCACCTGTGATGTTCCAGTGGCTTACTGGGTTTATGCACCTGTCTAGTAAACAGGAGTTCATGAGTTCTAATCCATAGAGAGGCTTTTTCATTTACTTACTAATAAGCTTCCTATGGAGCAATGGAAATTTGCATTGATTTTGAGATATTGAATCTGTATTACGTGTTCATCAAGAACAATATGTCATGATGCGCTGCAAAGATTGGCATTAAGAATAACATAGTGAAACCAATGGATTTCTTTTTGAACTTACCTAATAGTGATTCATTGTTCACTGCCCTTCTTGACATAACTTTGCACCTGTGATGTTCCAGTGGCTTACTGGGTTAATGCACCTGTCTTGTAAAAAGGATTTCATGAGTTCTAATCCTTGAAGAGTTTTTTTCATTTACTTACTAATATGCTTCCTATGGAGCCAATGGAAATTTGCATTGATTTTGGGATTGAGATAGTGCAATTGTGAGATAGAATCTGTACTACGTGTTCATAAAGAACAGTATGTCATTACAAGCTGTTTAGATTGGCATTCAGAATAACATAGTAAAACCAATGGATTTCTATTTGAACTTACCTAATAGTTATTCATTGGTCACTGCCCTTCTTGACATAAATTTGCACCTGTGATGTTGCTGTGGCTTACTGGGTTAATGCACCTGTCTTGTAAAAAGGATTTCATGAGTTCTAATCCTTGGAGAGTTTTTTTCATTTACTTACTAATAACCTTCCTATGGAGCCAATGGAAATTTGCATTGATTTTGGGCTTGAGATAGTGCAATTGTGAGATATAGAATCTGTATTACGTGTTCATCAAGAACAATATGTCATGATGCGCTGCAAATATTAGCATTAAGAATAACATAGTGAAACCAATGGATTTCTTTTTGAACTTACCTAATAGTGATTCATTGTTCACGGCCCTTCTTGACATCTCTTGGCACTTTTAATGTTCTAATGGCTTAGTGGGTTAATGTCCCTGTATTTTAAAAAGGAGTTCGTGAGTTCTAGTCCTCAGAGAGCTTTCTTTCATTTACCTACCAATAAGTTTCCTATAGAGCCAATATAAATTTGCATTGATTTTGGGATTGAGATAGTGCAATTGTGAGATAGAATCTGTACTAAGTGTTCATAAAGAACAATATGTCATTACAAGCTGTTTAGATTGGCATTAAGAATAACATAGTAAAACCAATGGATTTCTTTTTGAACTGACCAAATAGTGATTAATTGTTCACTGCCCTTCTTGACGTAAATTTGCACCTGTGATGTTCCAGTGGCTTACTGGGTTTATGCACCTGTCTTGTAAACACTAGTTCATGAGTTCTAATCCTTGGAGAGCCTTTTTCATTTACTTACTAATAAGCTTCCTATGGAGCCAATGGAAATTTGCATTGATTTTGGGCTTGAGATAGTGCAATTGTGAGATATAGAATCTGTATAACGTGGTCATCAAGAACAATATGTCATGATGCGCTGCAAAGATTAGCATTAAGAATAACATAGTCAAACCAATGGATTTCTTTTTGAAATTACCTAATAGTGATTCATTGTTCACTGCCCTTCTTGACATCACTTTGCACTTGTGATGTTCCATTAGCTTAGTGGGTTAATGTCCCTGTCTTTTAAACAGGAGTTCATGAGTTCTAGTCCTCAGAGAGCTCTTTTTCATTTACTTACCAATAAGTTTCCTATAGAGCCAATGGAAATTTGCATTGATTTTGGGATTGAGATAGTGCAATTGTGAGATAGTGCAATTGTGAGATAGAATCTGTAGTAAGTGTTCAGAAAGAACAATATGTCATCACAATCTGTTTAGATTGGCTTTAAGAATAACATAGTAAAACCAATGAATTTCTTTTTGAACTTACCTAATAGTGATTCATTGTTCACTGCCCTTCTTGACATCACTTTGCACTTGTGATGTTCCAATGGCTTAGTGGTTTAATGCCCCTGTCTTTTAAACAGGAGTTCATGAGTTCTAGTCCTCAGAGAGCTCTTTTTCATTTACTTACCAATAAGTTTCCTATAGAGCCAATGGAAATTTGCATTGATTTTGGGATTGAGATAGTGCAATTGTGAGATATAGAATCTGTATTACGTGTTCATCAAGAACAATATGTCATGATGCGCTGCAAAGATTGGTATTAAGAATAACATAGTGAAACCAATGGATTTGTTTTTGAACTTACCTAATAGTGATTCATTGTTCACTGCCCTTCTTGACATAACTTTGCACCTGTGATTTTCCAGTGGCTTACTGGGTTTATGCACCTGTCTTGTAAACAGGAGTTCATGAGTTCTAATCCTTGGAGAGCTTTTTTTCATTTACTTTCTAATAAGCTTCCTATGGAGCCAATGGAAATTTGCATTGATTTTGGGATTGAGATAGTGCAATTGTGAGATAGAATCTGTACTAAGTGTTCATAAAGAACAATATGTCATTACAAGCTGTTTAGATTGGCATTAAGAATAACATAGTAAAACCAATGGATTTCTTTTTGAACTTACCAAATAGTGATTCATTGTTCACTGCCCTTCTTGACATAAATTTGCACCTGTGATGTTCCAGTGGCTTACTGGGTTTATGCACCTGTCTTGTAAACAGGAGTTCATGAGTTCTAATCTATGGAGAGTCTTTTTCATTTACTTAATAATAAGCTTCCTATGGAGCAATGGAAATTTGAATTGATTTTGAGATATAGAATCTGTATTACGTGTTCATCAAGAACAATATGTCATGATGCGCTGCAAAGATTGGCATTAAGAATAACACAGTGAAACCAATGGATTTGTTTTTGAACTTACCTAATAGTGATTCATTGTTCACTGCCCTTCTTGACATGACTTTGCACTTGTGATGTTCCAATGGCTTAGTGGGTTAATGTCCCTGTCTTTTAAAAAGGACTTCGTGAGTTCTAGTCCTCAAAGAGCTTTTTTTCATTTACTTACCAATCAGTTTCCTATAGAGCCAATGGAAATTTGCATTGATTTTGGGATTGAGATAGTGCAATTGTGAGATAGAATCTGTACTAAGTGTTCATAAAGAACAATATGTCATTACAAGCTGTTTAGATTGGCATTAAGAATAACATAGTAAAACCAATGGATTTCTTTTTGAACTTACCAAATAGTGATTCATTGTTCACTGCCCTTCTTGACATAAAATTGCACCTGTGATGTTCCAGTGGCTTACTGGGTTTATGCACCTGTCTTGTAAACAGGAGTTCATGAGTTCTAATCCATGGAGAGTCTTTTTCATTTGCTTCCTATGGAGCAATGGAAATTTGAATTGATTTTGAGATATAGAATCTATATTATGTGTTCATCAAGAACAATATGTCATGATGCGGTGCAAAGATTGGCATTAAGAATAACATAGTGAAACCAATGGATTTGTTTTTGAACTTACCTAATAGTGATTCATTGTTCACTGCCCTTCTTGACATAACTTTGCACCGGTGATGTTCCAGTGGCTTACTGGGTTTATGCACCTGTCTTGTAAACAGGAGTTCACGAGTTTTAATCTTTGGAGAGCTTTTTTCATTTACTTACTAATAAGCTTCCTATGGAGCCAATGGAAATTTGCATTGATTTTGAGATATAGAATCTGTATTACGTGTTCATCAAGAACAATATGTCATGATGCGCTGCAAAGATTGGCATTAAGAATAACATAGTGAAACCAATAGATTTCTTTTTGAACTTACCTAATAGTGATTCATTGTTCACTGCCCTTCTTGACATAACTTTGCACCTGTGATGTTCCAGTGGCTTACTGGGTTAATGCACCTGTCTTGTAAAAAGGATTTCATGAGTTCTAAGCCTTGGAGAGTCTTTTTCATTTACTTACTAATAGCTTCCTATGGAGCAATGGAAATTTGCATTGATTTTGAGATATAGAATCTGTATTACGTGTTCATCAAGAACAATATGTCATGATGCGCTGCAAAGATTGGCATTAAGAATAACATAGTGAAACCAATAGATTTCTTTTTGAACTTACCTAATAGTGATTCATTGTTCACTGCCCTTCTTGACATAACTTTGCACCTGTGATGTTCCAGTGGCTTACTGGGTTAATGCACCTGTCTTGTAAAAAGGATTTCATGAGTTCTAAGCCTTGGAGAGCTTTTTTCATTTACTTACTAATAAGCTTCCTATGGAGCCAATTGAAATTTGCATTGATTTTGGGATTGAGATAGTGCAATTGTGAGATATAGAATCTGTATTACGTGTTCATCAAGAACAATATGTCATGATGTGCTGCCAATATTAGCATTAAGAATAACATAGTGAAACCAATGGATTTCTTTTTTAACTTACCTAATAGTGATTCATTGGTCATTGCCCTTCTTGACAATCTTTTGCACTTATGATCTTCCTGTGGCTTACTGGGTTAATGTGCTTGTCTTATAAACAGGAGTTCATGAGTTCTAATTCTCAGAGAGTTTTTTCATTTACTTACTAATAAGCTTCCTATAGAGCCAATGGAAATTTGCATTGATTTTGTGCTTGAGATAGTGCAATTGTGAGATATAGAATCTGTATTACGTGTTCATCAAGAACAATACGTCATGATGCGCTGCAAAGATTGGCATTAAGAATAACATAGTGAAACCAATGGATTTCTTTTTGAACTTACCTAATAGTGATTCAATGTTCACTGCCCTTCTTGACATCACTTAACACTTGTGATGTTCCAATGGCTTAGTGGGTTAATGCCCCTTTTTTTTAAACAGGAGTTCATGAGTTCTAGTCCTCAGAGAGCTCTTTTTCATTTACTTACCAATAAGTTTCCTATAGAGCCAATGGAAATTTGCATTGATTTTGGGATTGAGATAGTGCAATTGTGAGATAGAATCAGTACTAAGTGTTCATAAAGAACAATATGTCATCACAATCTGTTTAGATTGGCTTTAAGAATAACATAGTAAAACCAATGGATTTCTTTTTGAACTTACCTAATAGTGATTCATTGTTCACTGCCCTTCTTGACATCATTTTGCACCTGTGATGTTCCTGTGGCTTACTGGGTTAATGCACCTGTCTTGTAAAGAGGATTTTATGAGTTCTAATCCTTGGAGAGTCTTTTTCATTTACTTTCTAATAAGCTTCCTATGGAGCCAATGGAAATTTGCATTGATTTTGGGCTTGAGATAGTGCAATTGTGATATATAGAATCTGTATTACGTGTTCATCAAGAACAATACGTTATGATGCGCTGCAAAGATTGGCATTAAGAATAACATAGTGAAACCAATGGATTTCTTTTTGAACTTACCTAATAGTGATTCAATGTTCACTGCCCTTCTTGACATCACTTTGCACTTGTGATGTTCCAGTGGCTTAGTGGGTTAATGTCCCTGTCTTTTAAACAGGAGTTTGTGAGTTCTAGTCCTCAGAGAGCTTTTTTTTGTTTACTTACCAATAAGTTTCCTATAGATCCAATGGAAATTTGCATTGATTTTGGGACTGAGATAGTGCAATTGTGAGATAGAATCAGTACTAAGTGTTCATAAAGAACAATATGTCATTACAAGCTGTTTAGATTGGCATTAAGAATAACATAGTAAAACCAATGGATTTCTTTTTGAACTTACCAAATAGTGATTAATTGTTCACTGCCCTTCTTGACGTAAATTTGCACCTGTGATGTTCCAGTGGCTTACTGGGTTTATGCACCTGTTTTGTAAACACTAGTTCATGAGTTCTAATCCTTGGAGAGCCTTTTTCATTTACTTACTAATAAGCTTCCTATGGAGCCAATGGAAATTTGCATTGATTTTGGGCTTGAGATAGTGCAATTGTGAGATATAGAATCTGTATAACGTGGTCATCAAGAACAATATGTCATGATGCGCTGCAAAGATTAGCATTAAGAATAACATAGTCAAACCAATGGATTTCTTTTTGAAATTACCTAATAGTGATTCATTGTTCACTGCCCTTCTTGACATCACTTTGCACTTGTGATGTTCCATTGGCTTAGTGGGTTAATGTCCCTGTCTTTTAAACAGGAGTTCGTGAGTTCTAGTCCTCAGAGAACTTTTTTTCATTTACTTACCAATAAGTTTCCTATAGAGCCAATGGAAATTTGCATTGATTTTGGGACTGAGATAGTGCAATTGTGAGATAGAATCTGTACTAAGTGTTCATAAAGAACAATATGTCATTACAAGCTGTTTAGATTGGCATTAAGAATAACATAGTAAAAACAATGGATTTCTTTTTGAACTTACCTAATAGTGATTCATTGGTCACTGCCCTTCTTGACATCCTTTTGCACTTGTGATGTTCCAATGGCTTAGTGGGTTAATGCCAATGTCTTTTAAACTGGAGTTCATGAGTTCTAGTCTTCAGAAAGATTTTTTTCGTTTACTTACCAATAAGTTTCCTATAGATCCAATGGAATTTGCATTGATTTTGGGACTGAGATAGTGCAATTGTGAGATAGAATCTGTACTAAGTGTTCATAAAGAACAATATGTCATTACAAGCTGTTTAGATTGGCATTAAGAATAACATAGTAAAACCAATGGATTTCTATTTGAACTTACCAAATAGTGATTCATTGGTCACTGCCCTTCTTGACATAAATTTGCACCCGTGATGTTGCTGTGGTTTACTGGGTTAATGCACCTGTCTTGTAAAAAGGATTTCATGAGTTCTAATCCTTGGAAAGTCTTTTTCATTTACTTACTAATAGCTTCCTATGGAGCAATGGAAATTTGCATTGATTTTGAGATATAGAATCTGTATTACGTGTTCATCAAGAACAATATGTCATGATGCGCTGCAAAGATTAGCATTAAGAATAACATAGTAAAACCAATGGATTTCTATTTGAACTTACCAAATAGTGATTCATTGTTCACTGCCCTTCTTGACATAAATTTGCACCTGTGATGTTCCAGTGGCTTACTGGGTTTATGCACCTGTCTTGTAAACAGGAGTTCATGAGTTCTAATCTATGGAGAGTCTTTTTCATTTACTTAATAATAAGCTTCCTATGGAGCAATGGAAATTTGAATTGATTTTGAGATATAGAATCTGTATTACGTGTTCATCAAGAACAATATGTCATGATGCGCTGCAAAGATTGGCATTAAGAATAACACAGTGAAACCAATGGATTTGTTTTTGAACTTACCTAATAGTGATTCATTGTTCACTGCCCTTCTTGACATAACTTTTCACCTGTGATGTTCCAGTGGCTTACTGGGTTTATGCACCTGTTTTGTAAACAGGAGTTCATGAGTTCTAATCCTTGGAGAGCTTTTTTCATTTACTTACTAATAAGCTTCCTATGGAGCCAATGGAAATTTGCATTGATTTTGGGATTGAGATAGTGCAATTGTGAGATAGAATCTGTACTGTGTTCATAAAGAACAATATGTCATTACAAGCTGTTTAGATTGGCATTAAGAATAACATAGTAAAACCAATGGATTTCTTTTTGAACTTACCTAATAGTGATTCATTGTTCACTGCCCTTCTTGACATAACTTTGCACCCGAGATGTTCCAGTGGCTTACAGGGTTAATGCACCTGTCTTGTAAAAAGGATTTCATGAGTTCTAATCCTTGGAGAGCTTTTTTCATTTACTTACTAATAAGCTTCCTATGGAGCCAATTGAAATTTGCATTGATTTTGGGATTGAGATAGTGCAATTGTGAGATATAGAATCTGTATTACGTGTTCATCAAGAACAATATGTCATGATGTGCTGCCAATATTAGCATTAAGAATAACATAGTGAAACCAATGGATTTCTTTTTTAACTTACCTAATAGTGATTCATTGGTCATTGCCCTTCTTGACAACCTTTTGCACTTATGATCTTCCTGTGGCTTACTGGGTTAATGTGCTTGTCTTATAAACAGGAGTTCATGAGTTCTAATTCTCAGAGAGTTTTTTCATTTACTTACTAATAAGCTTCCTATAGAGCCAATGGAAATTTGCATTGATTTTGTGCTTGAGATAGTGCAATTGTGAGATATAGAATCTGTATTACGTGTTCATCAAGAACAATACGTCATGATGCGCTGCAAAGATTGGCATTAAGAATAACATAGTGAAACCAATGGATTTCTTTTTGAACTTACCTAATAGTGATTCAATGTTCACTGCCCTTCTTGACATCACTTAGCACTTGTGATGTTCCAATGGCTTAGTGGGTTAATGCCCCTGTCTTTTAAACAGGAGTTCATGAGTTCTAGTCCTCAGAGAGCTCTTTTTCATTTACTTACCAATAAGTTTCCTATAGAGCCAATGGAAATTTGCATTGATTTTGGGATTGAGATAGTGCAATTGTGAGATAGAATCAGTACTAAGTGTTCATAAAGAACAATATGTCATCACAATCTGTTTAGATTGGCTTTAAGAATAACATAGTAAAACCAATGGATTTCTTTTTGAACTTACCTAATAGTGATTCATTGTTCACTGCCCTTCTTGACATCATTTTGCACCTGTGATGTTCCTGTGGCTTACTGGGTTAATGCACCTGTCTTGTAAAGAGGATTTTATGAGTTCTAATCCTTGGAGAGTCTTTTTCATTTACTTTCTAATAAGCTTCCTATGGAGCCAATGGAAATTTGCATTGATTTTGGGCTTGAGATAGTGCAATTGTGATATATAGAATCTGTATTACGTGTTCATCAAGAACAATACGTTATGATGCGCTGCAAAGATTGGCATTAAGAATAACATAGTGAAACCAATGGATTTCTTTTTGAACTTACCTAATAGTGATTCAATGTTCACTGCCCTTCTTGACATCACTTTGCACTTGTGATGTTCCAGTGGCTTAGTGGGTTAATGTCCCTGTCTTTTAAACAGGAGTTTGTAAGTTCTAGTCCTCAGAGAGCTTTTTTTTGTTTACTTACCAATAAGTTTCCTATAGATCCAATGGAAATTTGCATTGATTTTGGGACTGAGATAGTGCAATTGTGAGATAGAATCAGTACTAAGTGTTCATAAAGAACAATATGTCATTACAAGCTGTTTAGATTGGCATTAAGAATAACATAGTAAAACCAATGGATTTCTTTTTGAACTTACCAAATAGTGATTAATTGTTCACTGCCCTTCTTGACGTAAATTTGCACCTGTGATGTTCCAGTGGCTTACTGGGTTTATGCACCTGTTTTGTAAACACTAGTTCATGAGTTCTAATCCTTGGAGAGCCTTTTTCATTTACTTACTAATGAGCTTCCTATGGAGCCAATGGAAATTTGCATTGATTTTGGGCTTGAGATAGTGCAATTGTGAGATATAGAATCTGTATAACGTGGTCATCAAGAACAATATGTCATGATGCGCTGCAAAGATTAGCATTAAGAATAACATAGTCAAACCAATGGATTTCTTTTTGAAATTACCTAATAGTGATTCATTGTTCACTGCCCTTCTTGACATCACTTTGCACTTGTGATGTTCCATTGGCTTAGTGGGTTAATGTCCCTGTCTTTTAAACAGGAGTTCGTGAGTTCTAGTCCTCAGAGAACATTTTTTCATTTACTTACCAATAAGTTTCCTATAGAGCCAATGGAAATTTGCATTGATTTTGGGACTGAGATAGTGCAATTGTGAGATAGAATCTGTACTAAGTGTTCATAAAGAACAATATGTCATTACAAGCTGTTTAGATTGGCATTAAGAATAACATAGTAAAAACAATGGATTTCTTTTTGAACTTACCTAATAGTGATTCATTGGTCACTGCCCTTCTTGACATCCTTTTGCACTTGTGATGTTCCAATGGCTTAGTGGGTTAATGCCAATGTCTTTTAAACTGGAGTTCATGAGTTCTAGTCTTCAGAAAGATTTTTTTCGTTTACTTACCAATAAGTTTCCTATAGATCCAATGGAATTTGCATTGATTTTGGGACTGAGATAGTGCAATTGTGAGATAGAATCTGTACTAAGTGTTCATAAAGAACAATATGTCATTACAAGCTGTTTAGATTGGCATTAAGAATAACATAGTAAAACCAATGGATTTCTATTTGAACTTACCAAATAGTGATTCATTGGTCACTGCCCTTCTTGACATAAATTTGCACCCGTGATGTTGCTGTGGTTTACTGGGTTAATGCACCTGTCTTGTAAAAAGGATTTCATGAGTTCTAAGCCTTGGAAAGTCTTTTTCATTTACTTACTAATAGCTTCCTATGGAGCAATGGAAATTTGCATTGATTTTGAGATATAGAATCTGTATTACGTGTTCATCAAGAACAATATGTCATGATGCGCTGCAAAGATTAGCATTAAGAATAACATAGTGAAACCAATTGATTTCTTTTTGAACTTACCTAATAGTGATTCATTGGTCATTGCCCTTCTTGACAACCTTTTTCACTTGTGATGTTCCAGTGGCTTTCTTGGTTATTGCGCCTGTCTTATAAACAGAAGTTCATGAGTTCTAATTCTCAGAGAGTTTTTTCATTTACTTACTAATAAGCTTCCTATAGAGCCAATGGAAATTTGCATTGATTTTGGGCTTGAGATAGTTCAATTGTGAGATATAGAATCTGTATTACGTGTTCATCAAGAACAATACGTCATGAAGCGCTGCAAAGATTGGCATTAAGAATAACAGTGAAACCAATGGATTTTTTTTTGAACTTACCTAATAGTGATTCAATGTTCACTGCCCTTCTTGAAATCACTTTGCACTTGTGATGTTCCAATGGCTTAGTGGGTTAATGCTCCTGTATTTTAAACAGGAGTTCATGAGTTCTAGTCCTCAGAGAGCTCTTTTTCATTTACTTACCAATAAGTTTCCTATAGAGCCAATGGAAATTTGCATTGATTTTGGGATAGAGATAGTGCAATTGTGAGATAGAATCTGTAGTAAGTGTTCATAAAGAACAATATGTCATCCCAATCTGTTTAGATTGGCATTAAGAATAACATAGTAAAACCAATGGATTTCTTTTTGAACTTACCAAATAGTGATTCATTGTTCACTGCCCTTCTTGACACAAATTTGCACCTGTGATGTTCCAGTGGCTTACTGGGTTAATGCACCTGTCTTGTCAACAGGAGTTCATGAGTTCTAATCCATGGAGAGTCTTTTTCATTTACTTACTAATAAGCTTCCTATGGAGCAATGGAAATTTGCATTGATTTTGAGATATAGAATCTGTATTACGTGTTCATCAAGAAGAATACGTCATGATGCGCTGCAAAGATTGGCATTAAGAATAACATAGTGAAACCAATGGATTTCTTTTTGAACTTACCTAATAGTGATTCATTGTTCTCTGCCCTTCTTGACATCACTTTGCACTTGTGATGTTCCAATGGCTTAGTGGGTTAATGCCCCTGTCTTTTAAACAGGAGTTCATGAGTTCTAGTCCTCAGAGAGCTCTTTTTCATTTACTTACCAATAAGTTTCCTATAGAGCCAATGGAAATTTGCATTGATTTTGGGATTGAGATAGTGCAATTGTGAGATAGAATCTGTAGTAAGTGTTCAGAAAGAACAATATGTCATCACAATCTGTTTAGATTGGCTTTAAGAATAACATAGTAAAACCAATGCATTTCTTTTTTAACTTACCTAATAGTGATTCATTGTTCACTGCCCTTCTTGACATCACTTTGCACTTGTGATGTTCCAATGGCTTAGTGGTTTAATGCCCCTGTCTTTTAAACAGGAGTTCATGAGTTCTAGTCCTCAGAGAGCTCTTTTTCATTTACTTACCAATAAGATTCCTATAGAGCCAATGGAAATTTGCATTGATTTTGGGATTGAGATAGTGCAATTGTGAGATATAGAATCTGTATTACGTGTTCATCAAGAACAATATGTCATGATGCGCTGCAAAGATTGGCATTAAGAATAACATAGTGAAACCAATGGATTTGTTTTTGAACTTACCTAATAGTGATTCATTGTTCACTGCCCTTCTTGACATAACTTTGCACCTGTGATGTTCCAGTGGCTTACTGGGTTTATGCACCTGTCTTGTAAACAGGAGTTCATGAGTTCTAATCCTTGGAGAGCTTTTTTTCATTTACTTTCTAATAAGCTTCCTATGGAGCCAATGGAAATTTGCATTGATTTTGGGATTTGAGATAGTGCAATTGTGAGATAGAATCTGTACTAAGTGTTCATAAAGAACAATATGTCATTACAAGCTGTTTAGATTGGCATTAAGAATAACATAGTAAAACCAATGGATTTCTTTTTGAACTTACCAAATAGTGATTCATTGTTCACTGCCCTTCTTGACATAAATTTGCACCTGTGATGTTCCAGTGGCTTACTGGGTTTATGCACCTGTCTTGTAAACAGGAGTTCATGAGTTCTAATCTATGGAGAGTCTTTTTCATTTACTTAATAATAAGCTTCCTATGGAGCAATGGAAATTTGAATTGATTTTGAGATATAGAATCTGTATTACGTGTTCATCAAGAACAATATGTCATGATGCGCTGCAAAGATTGGCATTAAGAATAACACAGTGAAACCAATGGATTTGTTTTTGAACTTACCTAATAGTGATTCATTGTTCACTGCCCTTCTTGACATAACTTTGCACCTGTGATGTTCCAGTGGCTTACTGGGTTTATGCACCTGTCTTGTAAACAGGAGTTCATGAGTTCTAATCCTTGGAGAGCTTTTTTCATTTACTTACTAATAAGCTTCCTATGGAGCCAATGGAAATTTGCATTGATTTTGGGATTGAGATAGTGCAATTGTGAGATAGAATCTGTACTGTGTTCATAAAGAACAATATGTCATTACAAGCTGTTTAGATTGGCATTAAGAATAACATAGTAAAACCAATGGATTTCTTTTTGAACTTACCTAATAGTGATTCATTGTTCACTGCCCTTCTTGACATAACTTTGCACCCGAGATGTTCCAGTGGCTTACAGGGTTAATGCACCTGTCTTGTAAAAAGGATTTCATGAGTTCTAATCCTTGGAGAGCTTTTTTCATTTACTTACTAATAAGCTTCCTATGGAGCCAATTGAAATTTGCATTGATTTTGGGATTGAGATAGTGCAATTGTGAGATATAGAATCTGTATTACGTGTTCATCAAGAACAATATGTCATGATGTGCTGCCAATATTAGCATTAAGAATAACATAGTGAAACCAATGGATTTCTTTTTTAACTTACCTAATAGTGATTCATTGGTCATTGCCCTTCTTGACAACCTTTTGCACTTATGATCTTCCTGTGGCTTACTGGGTTAATGTGCTTGTCTTATAAACAGGAGTTCATGAGTTCTAATTCTCAGAGAGTTTTTTCATTTACTTACTAATAAGCTTCCTATAGAGCCAATGGAAATTTGCATTGATTTTGTGCTTGAGATAGTGCAATTGTGAGATATAGAATCTGTATTACGTGTTCATCAATAACAATACGTCATGATGCGCTGCAAAGATTGGCATTAAGAATAACATAGTGAAACCAATGGATTTCTTTTTGAACTTACCTAATAGTGATTCAATGTTCACTGCCCTTCTTGACATCACTTAGCACTTGTGATGTTCCAATGGCTTAGTGGGTTAATGCCCCTGTCTTTTAAACAGGAGTTCATGAGTTCTAGTCCTCAGAGAGCTCTTTTTCATTTACTTACCAATAAGTTTCCTATAGAGCCAATGGAAATTTGCATTGATTTTGGGATTGAGATAGTGCAATTGTGAGATAGAATCAGTACTAAGTGTTCATAAAGAACAATATGTCATCACAATCTGTTTAGATTGGCTTTAAGAATAACATAGTAAAACCAATGGATTTCTTTTTGAACTTACCTAATAGTGATTCATTGTTCACTGCCCTTCTTGACATCATTTTGCACCTGTGATGTTCCTGTGGCTTACTGGGTTAATGCACCTGTCTTGTAAAGAGGATTTTATGAGTTCTAATCCTTGGAGAGTCTTTTTCATTTTCTTTCTAATAAGCTTCCTATGGAGCCAATGGAAATTTGCATTGATTTTGGGCTTGAGATAGTGCAATTGTGATATATAGAATCTGTATTACGTGTTCATCAAGAACAATACGTTATGATGCGCTGCAAAGATTGGCATTAAGAATAACATAGTGAAACCAATGGATTTCTTTTTGAACTTACCTAATAGTGATTCAATGTTCACTGCCCTTCTTGACATCACTTTGCACTTGTGATGTTCCAGTGGCTTAGTGGGTTAATGTCCCTGTCTTTTAAACAGGAGTTTGTGAGTTCTAGTCCTCAGAGAGCTTTTTTTTGTTTACTTACCAATAAGTTTCCTATAGATCCAATGGAAATTTGCATTGATTTTGGGACTGAGATAGTGCAATTGTGAGATAGAATCAGTACTAAGTGTTCATAAAGAACAATATGTCATTACAAGCTGTTTAGATTGGCATTAAGAATAACATAGTAAAACCAATGGATTTCTTTTTGAACTTACCAAATAGTGATTAATTGTTCACTGCCCTTCTTGACGTAAATTTGCACCTGTGATGTTCCAGTGGCTTACTGGGTTTATGCACCTGTCTTGTAAACACTAGTTCATGAGTTCTAATCCTTGGAGAGCCTTTTTCATTTACTTACTAATAAGCTTACTATGGAGCCAATGGAAATTTGCATTGATTTTGGGCTTGAGATAGTGCAATTGTGAGATATAGAATCTGTACTAAGTGTTCATAAAGAACAATATGTCATTACAAGCTGTTTAGATTGGCATTAAGAATAACATAGTAAAACCAATGGATTTCTATTTGAACTTACCAAATAGTGATTCATTGGTCACTGCCCTTCTTGACATAAATTTGCACCCGTGATGTTGCTGTGGTTTACTGGGTTAATGCACCTGTCTTGTAAAAAGGATTTCATGAGTTCTAAGCCTTGGAAAGTCTTTTTCATTTACTTACTAATAGCTTCCTATGGAGCAATGGAAATTTGCATTGATTTTGAGATATAGAATCTGTATTACGTGTTCATCAAGAACAATATGTCATGATGCGCTGCAAAGATTAGCATTAAGAATAACATAGTGAAACCAATTGATTTCTTTTTGAACTTACCTAATAGTGATTCATTGGTCATTGCCCTTCTTGACAACCTTTTTCACTTGTGATGTTCCAGTGGCTTTCTTGGTTATTGCGCCTGTCTTATAAACAGAAGTTCATGAGTTCTAATTCTCAGAGAGTTTTTTCATTTACTTACTAATAAGCTTCCTATAGAGCCAATGGAAATTTGCATTGATTTTGGGCTTGAGATAGTTCAATTGTGAGATATAGAATCTGTATTACGTGTTCATCAAGAACAATACGTCATGAAGCGCTGCAAAGATTGGCATTAAGAATAACAGTGAAACCAATGGATTTTTTTTTGAACTTACCTAATAGTGATTCAATGTTCACTGCCCTTCTTGAAATCACTTTGCACTTGTGATGTTCCAATGGCTTAGTGGGTTAATGCTCCTGTATTTTAAACAGGAGTTCATGAGTTCTAGTCCTCAGAGAGCTCTTTTTCATTTACTTACCAATAAGTTTCCTATAGAGCCAATGGAAATTTGCATTGATTTTGGGATAGAGATAGTGCAATTGTGAGATAGAATCTGTAGTAAGTGTTCATAAAGAACAATATGTCATCCCAATCTGTTTAGATTGGCATTAAGAATAACATAGTAAAACCAATGGATTTCTTTTTGAACTTACCAAATAGTGATTCATTGTTCACTGCCCTTCTTGACACAAATTTGCACTTGTGATGTTCCAGTGGCTTACTGGGTTAATGCACCTGTCTTGTCAACAGGAGTTCATGAGTTCTAATCCATGGAGAGTCTTTTTCATTTACTTACTAATAAGCTTCCTATGGAGCAATGGAAATTTGCATTGATTTTGAGATATAGAATCTGTATTACGTGTTCATCAAGAACAATACGTCATGATGCGCTGCAAAGATTGGCATTAAGAATAACAT
This sequence comes from Phyllobates terribilis, assembly GCF_046119375.1. NCBI lineage: Eukaryota > Metazoa > Chordata > Amphibia > Anura > Dendrobatidae > Phyllobates > Phyllobates terribilis. The sequence continues at coordinate 333,077,380 of NW_027362764.1, read as the reverse complement.
AGTGAAACCAATGGATTTCTTTTTGAACTTACCTAATAGTGATTCATTGTTCACTGCCCTTCTTGACATCACTTTGCACTTGTGATGTTCCAATGGCTTAGTGGGTTAATGCCCCTGTCTTTTAAACAGGAGTTCATGAGTTCTAGTCCTCAGAGAGCTCTTTTTCATTTACTTACCAATAAGTTTCCTATAGAGCCAATGGAAATTTGCATTGATTTTGGGATTGAGATAGTGCAATTGTGAGATAGTGCAATTGTGAGATAGAATCTGTAGTAAGTGTTCAGAAAGAACAATATGTCATCACAATCTGTTTAGATTGGCTTTAAGAATAACATAGTAAAACCAATGCATTTCTTTTTGAACTTACCTAATAGTGATTCATTGTTCACTGCCCTTCTTGACATCACTTTGCACTTGTGATGTTCCAATGGCTTAGTGGTTTAATGCCCCTGTCTTTTAAACAGGAGTTCATGAGTTCTAGTCCTCAGAGAGCTCTTTTTCATTTACTTACCAATAAGATTCCTATAGAGCCAATGGAAATTTGCATTGATTTTGGGATTGAGATAGTGCAATTGTGAGATATAGAATCTGTATTACGTGTTCATCAAGAACAATATGTCATGATGCGCTGCAAAGATTGGCATTAAGAATAACATAGTGAAACCAATGGATTTGTTTTTGAACTTACCTAATAGTGATTCATTGTTCACTGCCCTTCTTGACATAACTTTGCACCTGTGATGTTCCAGTGGCTTACTTGGTTATTGCGCCTGTCTTATAAACAGGAGTTCATGAGTTCTAATTCTCAGAGAGTTTTTTCATTTACTTACTAAAAGCTTCCTATAGAGCCAATGGAAATTTGCATTGATTTTGGGATTGAGATAGTGCAATTGTGAGATATAGAATATGTATTACGTGTTCATCAAGAACAATACGTCATGATGCGCTGCAAAGATTGGCATTAAGAATAACATAGTGAAACCAATGGATTTCTTTTTGAACTTACCTAATAGTGATTCAATGTTCACTGCCCTTCTTGACATGACTTGCACTTGTGATGTTCCAGTGGCTTAGTGGATTAATGTCCCTGTCTTTTAAACAGGAGTTTGTGAGTTCTAGTACTCAGAGAACTTTTATTTGTTTACTTACCAATAAGTTTCCTATAGAGCCAATGGAAATTTGCATTGATTTTGGGACTGAGATAGTGCAATTGTGAGATAGAATCAGTACTAAGTGTTCATAAAGAACAATATGTCATTACAAGCTGTTTAGATTGGCATTAAGAATAACATAGTAAAACCAATGGATTTCTTTTTGAACTTACCAAATAGTGATTCATTGTTCACTGCCCTTCTTGACATAAATTTGCACCTGTGATGTTCCAGTGGCTTACTGGGTTTATGCACCTGACTTGTAAAAAGGATTTCATGAGTTCTAATCCTTGGAGAGTCTTTTTCATTTACTTACTAATAAGCTTCCTATGGAGCAATGGAAATTTGCATTGATTTTGAGATATAGAATCTGTATTACGTGTTCATCAAGAACAATACGTCATGATGCGCTGCAAAGATTGGCATTAAGAATAACATAGTGAAACCAATGGATTTCTTTTTGAACTTACCTAATAGTGATTCATTGGTCATTGCCCTTCTTGACAACCTTTTGCATTTGTGATGTTCCAGTGGCTTACTTGGTTAGTGCACCTGTCTTATAAACAGGAATTCATGACTTATAATTCTCAGAGAGTTTTTTCATTTACTTACTAATAAGCTTCCTATAGAGCCAATGTAAATTTGCATTGATTTTGGGATTGAGATAGTGCAATTGTGAGATATAGAATCTGTATTACGTGTTCATCAAGAACAATATGTCATGATGCGCTGCAATTATTAGCATTAGGAATAACATAGTGAAACCAATGGATTTCTTTTTGAACTTACCTAATAGTGATTCATTGTTCACTGCCCTTCTTGACATCATTTTGTACTTGTGATGTTCCAAAGGCTTAGTGGGTTAATGTCCCGGTCTTTTAAACAGGAGTTTGTGAGTTCTAGTCCTCAGAGAACTTTTTTTCAATTACTTACCATTAAGTTTCCTATAGAGCCAATGGAAATTTGCATTGATTTTGGGATTGAGATAGTGCAATTGTGAGATAGAATCTGTACTAAGTGTTCATAAAGAACAATATGTCATTACAAGCTGTTTAGATTGGCATTAAGAATAACATAGTAAAACCAATGGAATTCTATTTGAACTTACCTAATAGTGATTCATTGGTCACTGCCCTTCTTGACATAAATTTGCACTTGTGATGTTGCTGTGGCTTACTGGGTTAATGCACCTGTCTTGTAAACAGGAGTTCATGAATTCTAATCCTTGGAGAGTCTTTTTCATTTACTTACTAATAAGCTTCCTTATGAGCAATGGAAATTTGCATTGATTTTGAGATATAGAATCTGTATTACGTGTTCATCAAGAACAATATGTCATGATGCGCTGTAAAGATTAGCATTAAGAATAACATAGTGAAACCAATGGATTTCTTTTTGAACTTACCTAATAGTGATTCATTGTTCACTGCCCTTCTTGACATAAATTTGCACCTGTGATGTTCCAGTGGCTTACTGGGCTTATGCACCTGTCTTATAAACTGGAGTTCATGAGTTCTAATCCTTGGAGAGTCTTTTTCATTTACTTACTAATAAGCTTCCTATGGAGCAATGGAAATTTGCATTGATTTTGAGATATAGAATCTGTATTACGTGTTCATCAAGAACAATACGTCATGATGCGCTGCAAAGATTGGCATTAAGAATAACATAGTGAAACCAATGGATTTCCTTTTGAACTTACCTAATAGTGATTCATTGGTCATTGCCCTTCTTGACAACATTTTGCACTTGTGTTGTTCCAGTGTCTTACTTGGTTATTGTGCCTGTCTTATAAACAGGAGTTCATGAGTTCTAATTCTCAGAGAGTTTTTTCATTTACTTACTAATAAGCTTCCTATGGAGCCAATGGAAATTTGCATTGATTTTGGGATAGAGATAGTGCAATTGTGAGATAGAATCTGTAGTAAGTGTTCATAAAGAACAATATGTCATCCCAATCTGTTTAGATTGGCATTAAGAATAACATAGTAAAACCAATGGATTTCTTTTTGAACTTACCAAATAGTGATTCATTGTTCACTGCCCTTCTTGACACAAATTTGCACTTGTGATGTTCCAGTGGCTTACTGGGTTAATGCACCTGTCTTGTCAACAGGAGTTCATGAGTTCTAATCCATGGAGAGTCTTTTTCATTTACTTACTAATAAGCTTCCTATGGAGCAATGGAAATTTGCATTGATTTTGAGATATAGAATCTGTATTACGTGTTCATCAAGAACAATACGTCATGATGCGCTGCAAAGATTGGCATTAAGAATAACATAGTGAAACCAATGGATTTCTTTTTGAACTTACCTAATAGTGATTCATTGTTCACTGCCCTTCTTGACATCACTTTGCACTTGTGATGTTCCAATGGCTTAGTGGGTTAATGCCCCTGTCTTTTAAACAGGAGTTCATGAGTTCTAGTCCTCAGAGAGCTCTTTTTCATTTACTTACCAATAAGTTTCCTATAGAGCCAATGGAAATTTGCATTGATTTTGGGATTGAGATAGTGCAATTGTGAGATAGTGCAATTGTGAGATAGAATCTGTAGTAAGTGTTCAGAAAGAACAATATGTCATCACAATCTGTTTAGATTGGCTTTAAGAATAACATAGTAAAACCAATGCATTTCTTTTTGAACTTACCTAATAGTGATTCATTGTTCACTGCCCTTCTTGACATCACTTTGCACTTGTGATGTTCCAATGGCTTAGTGGTTTAATGCCCCTGTCTTTTAAACAGGAGTTCATGAGTTCTAGTCCTCAGAGAGCTCTTTTTCATTTACTTACCAATAAGATTCCTATAGAGCCAATGGAAATTTGCATTGATTTTGGGATTGAGATAGTGCAATTGTGAGATATAGAATCTGTATTACGTGTTCATCAAGAACAATATGTCATGATGCGCTGCAAAGATTGGCATTAAGAATAACATAGTGAAACCAATGGATTTGTTTTTGAACTTACCTAATAGTGATTCATTGTTCACTGCCCTTCTTGACATAACTTTGCACCTGTGATGTTCCAGTGGCTTACTTGGTTATTGCGCCTGTCTTATAAACAGGAGTTCATGAGTTCTAATTCTCAGAGAGTTTTTTCATTTACTTACTAAAAGCTTCCTATAGAGCCAATGGAAATTTGCATTGATTTTGGGATTGAGATAGTGCAATTGTGAGATATAGAATATGTATTACGTGTTCATCAAGAACAATACGTCATGATGCGCTGCAAAGATTGGCATTAAGAATAACATAGTGAAACCAATGGATTTCTTTTTGAACTTACCTAATAGTGATTCAATGTTCACTGCCCTTCTTGACATGACTTGCACTTGTGATGTTCCAGTGGCTTAGTGGATTAATGTCCCTGTCTTTTAAACAGGAGTTTGTGAGTTCTAGTACTCAGAGAACTTTTATTTGTTTACTTACCAATAAGTTTCCTATAGAGCCAATGGAAATTTGCATTGATTTTGGGACTGAGATAGTGCAATTGTGAGATAGAATCAGTACTAAGTGTTCATAAAGAACAATATGTCATTACAAGCTGTTTAGATTGGCATTAAGAATAACATAGTAAAACCAATGGATTTCTTTTTGAACTTACCAAATAGTGATTCATTGTTCACTGCCCTTCTTGACATAAATTTGCACCTGTGATGTTCCAGTGGCTTACTGGGTTTATGCACCTGACTTGTAAAAAGGATTTCATGAGTTCTAATCCTTGGAGAGTCTTTTTCATTTACTTACTAATAAGCTTCCTATGGAGCAATGGAAATTTGCATTGATTTTGAGATATAGAATCTGTATTACGTGTTCATCAAGAACAATACGTCATGATGCGCTGCAAAGATTGGCATTAAGAATAACATAGTGAAACCAATGGATTTCTTTTTGAACTTACCTAATAGTGATTCATTGGTCATTGCCCTTCTTGACAACCTTTTGCATTTGTGATGTTCCAGTGGCTTACTTGGTTAGTGCACCTGTCTTATAAACAGGAATTCATGACTTATAATTCTCAGAGAGTTTTTTCATTTACTTACTAATAAGCTTCCTATAGAGCCAATGTAAATTTGCATTGATTTTGGGATTGAGATAGTGCAATTGTGAGATATAGAATCTGTATTACGTGTTCATCAAGAACAATATGTCATGATGCGCTGCAATTATTAGCATTAGGAATAACATAGTGAAACCAATGGATTTCTTTTTGAACTTACCTAATAGTGATTCATTGTTCACTGCCCTTCTTGACATCATTTTGTACTTGTGATGTTCCAAAGGCTTAGTGGGTTAATGTCCCGGTCTTTTAAACAGGAGTTTGTGAGTTCTAGTCCTCAGAGAACTTTTTTTCAATTACTTACCATTAAGTTTCCTATAGAGCCAATGGAAATTTGCATTGATTTTGGGATTGAGATAGTGCAATTGTGAGATAGAATCTGTACTAAGTGTTCATAAAGAACAATATGTCATTACAAGCTGTTTAGATTGGCATTAAGAATAACATAGTAAAACCAATGGAATTCTATTTGAACTTACCTAATAGTGATTCATTGGTCACTGCCCTTCTTGACATAAATTTGCACTTGTGATGTTGCTGTGGCTTACTGGGTTAATGCACCTGTCTTGTAAACAGGAGTTCATGAATTCTAATCCTTGGAGAGTCTTTTTCATTTACTTACTAATAAGCTTCCTTATGAGCAATGGAAATTTGCATTGATTTTGAGATATAGAATCTGTATTACGTGTTCATCAAGAACAATATGTCATGATGCGCTGTAAAGATTAGCATTAAGAATAACATAGTGAAACCAATGGATTTCTTTTTGAACTTACCTAATAGTGATTCATTGTTCACTGCCCTTCTTGACATAAATTTGCACCTGTGATGTTCCAGTGGCTTACTGGGCTTATGCACCTGTCTTATAAACTGGAGTTCATGAGTTCTAATCCTTGGAGAGTCTTTTTCATTTACTTACTAATAAGCTTCCTATGGAGCAATGGAAATTTGCATTGATTTTGAGATATAGAATCTGTATTACGTGTTCATCAAGAACAATACGTCATGATGCGCTGCAAAGATTGGCATTAAGAATAACATAGTGAAACCAATGGATTTCCTTTTGAACTTACCTAATAGTGATTCATTGGTCATTGCCCTTCTTGACAACATTTTGCACTTGTGTTGTTCCAGTGTCTTACTTGGTTATTGTGCCTCTCTTATAAACAGGAGTTCATGAGTTCTAATTCTCAGAGAGTTTTTTCATTTACTTACTAATAAGCTTCCTATGGAGCCAATGGAAATTTGCATTGATTTTGGGATTGAGATAGTGCAATTGTGAGATATAGAATCTGTATAACGTGTTCATCAAGAACAATATGTCATGATGCGCTGTAAAGATTAGCATTAAGAATAACATAGTGAAACCAATGGATTTGTTTTTGAACTTACCTAATAGTGATTCATTGTTCACTGCCCTTCTTGACATATATTTGCACCTGTGATGTTCCAGTGGCTTACTGGGCTTATGCACCTGTCTTGTAAGCTGGAGTTCATGAGTTCTAATCCTTGGAGAGTCTTTTTCATTTACTTACTAATAAACTTCCTATGGAGCAATGGAAATTTGCATTGATTTTGAGATATAGAATCTGTATTACGTGTTCATCAAGAACAATACGTCATGATGCGCTGCAAAGATTGGCATTAAGAATAACATAGTGAAACCAATGGATTTCCTTTTGAACTTACCTAATAGTGATTCATTGGTCATTGCCCTTCTTGGCAACATTTTGCACTTGTGATGTTCCAGTGTCTTACTTGGTTATTGTGCCTGTCTTATAAACAGGAGTTCATGAGTTCTAATTCTCAGAGAGTTTTTTCATTTACTTACTAATAAGCTTCCTATGGAGCCAATGGAAATTTGCATTGATTTTGGGATTGAGATAGTGCAATTGTGAGATATAGAATCTGTATTACGTGTTCATCAAGAACAATATGTCATGATGCGCTGCAATTATTAGCATTAGGAATAACATAGTGAAACCAATGGATTTCTATTTGAACTTACCTAATAGTGATTCATTGTTCACTGCCCTTCTTGACATCGCTTTGCATTTGTTATGTTCCAGTGGCTTACTGGGTTTATGCACCTGTCTTGTAAACAGGAGTTCATGAGTTCTATTCCTTGGAGAGCCTTTTTCATTTACTTACTAATAAGCTTCCTATAGAGCCAAGGTAAATTTGCATTGATTTTGGGCTTGAGATACTGCAATTGTGAGATACAATCTGTAGTAAGTGTTCATAAAGAACAATATGTCATCACAAGCTGTTTAGATTGGCTGTAAGAATAACATAGTAAAACCAATGGATTTCTTTTTGAACTTACCTAATAGTGATTCATTGTTCACTGCCCTTCTTGACATCACTTGGCAGCTGTGTTGTTCCAGTGGCTTACTGCCTTAATTAACCTGTTTTATAAACAAGAGTTCAAATTCTCGGAGAGTTTTTTCATTTACTTACTAATACGCTTCCTTTAGAGCCAAAGGAAATTTGCATTGATATGGGGCTTGAGATTGTGCAATTGTGAGATAGAATCTGTACTAAGTGTTCATAAAAAACAATATGTCATTACAAGCTGTTTAGATTGGCATTAAGAATAACATAGTAAAACCAATGGATTTCTTTTTGAACTTTCCAAATAGTGAATCATTGTTCACTGCACTTCTTGACATAAATTTGCACCTGTGATGTTCCAGTGGCTTACTGGGTTAATGCACCTGTCTTGTAAACAGGAGTTCATGAATTCTAATCCTTGAAGAGTCTTTTTCATTTACTTACTAATAAGCTTCCTTAGGAGCAATGGAAATTTGCATTGATTTTGAGATATAGAATCTGTATTACGTGTTCATCAAGAACAATATGTCATGATGCGCTGTAAAGATTAGCATTAAGAATAACATAGTGAAACCAATGGATTTCTTTTTGAACTTACCTAATAGTGATTCATTGTTCACTGCCCTTCTTGACATAAATTTGCACCTGTGATGTTCCAGTGGCTTACTTGGTTATTGTGCCTGTCTTATAAACAGGAGTTCATGAGTTCTAATTCTCAGAGAGTTTTTTCATTTACTTACTAATAAGCTTCCTATGGAGCCAATGGAAATTTGCATTGATTTTGGGATTGAGATAGTGCAATTGTGAGATATAGAATCTGTATAACGTGTTCATCAAGAACAATATGTCATGATGCGCTGTAAAGATTAGCATTAAGAATAACATAGTGAAACCAATGGATTTGTTTTTGAACTTACCTAATAGTGATTCATTGTTCAATGCCCTTCTTGACATAAATTTGCACCTGTGATGTTCCAGTGGCTTACTGGGCTTATGCACCTGTCTTGTAAACTGGAGTTCATGAGTTCTAATCCTTGGAGAGTCTTTTTCATTTACTTACTAATAAGCTTCCTATGGAGCAATGGAAATTTGCATTGATTTTGAGATATAGAATCTGTATTACGTGTTCATCAAGAACAATACGTCATGATGCGCTGCAAAGATTGGCATTAAGAATAACATAGTGAAACCAATGGATTTCCTTTTGAACTTACCTAATAGTGATTCATTGGTCATTGCCCTTCTTGGCAACATTTTGCACTTGTGATGTTCCAGTGTCTTACTTGGTTATTGTGCCTGTCTTATAAACAGGAGTTCATGAGTTCTAATTCTCAGAGAGTTTTTTCATTTACTTACTAATAAGCTTCCTATGGAGCCAATGGAAATTTGCATTGATTTTGGGATTGAGATAGTGCAATTGTGAGATATAGAATCTGTATTACGTGTTCATCAAGAACAATATGTCATGATGCGCTGCAATTATTAGCATTAGGAATAACATAGTGAAACCAATGGATTTCTTTTTGAACTTACCTAATAGTGATTCATTGTTCACTGCCCTTCTTGACATCGCTTTGCATTTGTGATGTTCCAGTGGCTTACTGGGTTTATGCACCTGTCTTGTAAACAGGAGTTCATGAGTTCTATTCCTTGGAGAGCCTTTTTCATTTACTTACTAATAAGCTTCCTATAGAGCCAAGGTAAATTTGCATTGATTTTGGGCTTGAGATACTGCAATTGTGAGATACAATCTGTAGTAAGTGTTCATAAAGAACAATATGTCATCACAAGCTGTTTAGATTGGCTGTAAGAATAACATAGTAAAACCAATGGATTTCTTTTTGAACTTACCTAATAGTGATTCATTGTTCACTGCCCTTCTTGACATCACTTGGCAGCTGTGTTGTTCCAGTGGCTTACTGCCTTAATTAACCTGTTTTATAAACAAGAGTTCAAATTCTCGGAGAGTTTTTTCATTTACTTACTAATACGCTTCCTTTAGAGCCAAAGGAAATTTGCATTGATATGGGGCTTGAGATTGTGCAATTGTGAGATAGAATCTGTACTAAGTGTTCATAAAAAACAATATGTCATTACAAGCTGTTTAGATTGGCATTAAGAATAACATAGTAAAACCAATGGATTTCTTTTTGAACTTTCCACATAGTGAATCATTGTTCTCTGCACTTCTTGACATAAATTTGCACCTGTGATGTTCCAGTGGCTTACTGGGTTTATGTACCTGTCTTGTAAACAGGAGTTCATGAGTTCTAATCCTTGGAGAGTCTTTTTCATTTACTTACTAATAAGCTTCCTTTGGAGCAATGGAAATTTGTATTGATTTTGAGATATAGAATCTGTATTACGTGTTCATCAAGAACAATACGTCATAATGCGCTGCAAAGATTGGCATTAAGAATAACATAGTGAAACCAATGGATTTCTTTTTGAACTTACCTAATAGTGATTCATTGGTCATTACCCTTCTTGCCAACCTTTTGCACTTGTGATGTTCCAGTGGCTTACTTGGCTATTGCGCCTGTCTTATAAACATGAGTTCTAATTCTCAGAGAGTTTTTTCATTTACTTACTAATAAGCTTCCTATAGAGCCAATGGAAATTTGCATTGATTTTGGGCTTGAGATACTGCAATTGTGAGATACAATCTGTAGTAAGTGTTCATAAAGAACAATATGTCATCACAAGCTGTTTAGATTGGCTATAAGAATAACAGTAAAAACAATGGATTTCTTTTTGAACTTACCTAATAGTAATTCATTGTTCACTGCCCTTCTTGACATCGCTTGGCAGCTGTGTTGTTCCAGTGGCTTACTGCCTTAATTAACCTGTTTTATAAACAAGAGTTCAAATTCTCGGAGAGTTTTTTCATTTACTTACTAATAAGCTTCCTTTAGAGCCAAAGGAAATTTGCATTGATATGGGGCTTGAGATTGTGCAATTGTGAGATAGAATCTGTACTAAGTGTTCATAAAGAACAATATGTCATTACAAGCTGTTTAGATTGGCATTAAGAATAACATAGTAAAACCAATGGATTTCTTTTTGAACTTACCAAATAGTGATTCATTGTTCACTGCCCTTCTTGACATAAATTTGCACCTGTGATGTTCCAGTGGCTTACTGGGTTTATGCACCTGTCTTGAAAACAGGAGCTCATGAGTTCCAATCCTTGGAGAGTTTTTTTCATTTACTTACTATAAGCTTCCTATGGAGCAATGGAAATTTGCTTTGATTTTGAGATATAGAATCTGTATTACGTGTTCATCAAGAGCAATACGTCATGATGCGCTGCAAAGATTGGCATTAAGAATAACATAGTGAAACCAATGGATTTCTTTTTGAACTTACCTAATAGTGATTCATTGGTCATTGCCCTTCTTGACAACTTTTTGCACTTGTGATGTTCCAGTGGCTTACTTGGTTATTGCTCCTGTCTTATAAACAGGAGTTCATGAGTTCTAATTCTCAGAGAGTTTTTTCATTTACTTACTAATAAGCTTTCTATAGAGCCAATGGAAATTTGCATTGATTTTGGGATATAGAATCTGTATTATGTGTTCATCAAGAACAATACGTCATGATGCGCTGCAAAGATTGGCATTAAGAATAACATAGTGAAACCAATGGATTTCTTTTTGAACTTACCTAATAGTGATTCAATGTTCACTGCCCTTCTTGACTCAATTTGCACTTGTGATGTTCCATTGGCTTAGTGGGTTAATGCCCCTGTCTTTTAAACAGGAGTTCATGAGTTATAGTCCTCAGAAAGCTCATTTTCATTTATTTACCAATAGGTTTCCTATAGAGCCAATGGAAATTTGCATTGATTTTGGGATTGAGATAGTGCAATTGTGAGATAGAATCTGTAGTAAGTGTTCATAAAGAACAATATGTCATCACAGTCTGTTTAGATTGGCATTAAGAATAACATAGTAAAACCAATGGATTTCTATTTGAACTTACCTAATAGTGATTCATTGGTCACTGCCCTTCTTGACATAAATTTGCACCTGTGATGTTGCTGTGGCTTACTGGGTTAATGCACATGTCTTGTAAAAAGGATTTCATGAGTTCTAATCCTTGTAGAGTCTTTTTCATTTACTTACTAATAAGCTTCCTATGGAGCCAATGGAAATTTGCATTGATTTTGGGCTTGAGATAGTGCAATTGTGAGATATAGAATCTGTATTAAGTGTTCATCAAGAACAATATGTCGTGATGCGCTGCAAAGATTAGCATTAAGAATAACATAGTGAAACCAATGGATTTCTTTTTGAACTTACCTAATAGTGATTCATTGTTCACTGCCCTTCTTGACATCACCTTGTACTTGTGATGTTCCAATGGCTTAGTGGGTTAATGCCTCTGTCTTTTAAACAGGAGTCCATGAGTTCTAGTCCTCAGAGACCTCTTTTTCACTTACTTACCAATACGTTTCCTATAGAGCCAATGGAAATTTGCATTGATTTTGTGATATAGAATCTGCATTACGTGTTCATCAAGAACAATATGTCATGATGCACTGCAAAGATTAGCATTAAGAATAAAATAGTGAAACCAATGGATTTCTTTTTGAACTTACCTAATAGTGATTCATTGTTCACTGCCCTTCTTGACATCACTTTGCACTTCTGATGTTCCAATGGCTTAGTGGGTTAATGTCCCTGTCTTTTAAACAGGAGTTCGTGAGTTCTAGTCCTCAGAGAGCTTTTTTTCGTTTACTTACCAATAAGTTTCCTATAGAGCCAATGGAAATTTGCATTGATTTTGGGACTGAGATAGTGCAATTGTGAGATATAGAATCTGTATTACGTGTTCATCAAGAACAATACGTCATGATGCGCTGCAAAGATTGGCATTAAGAATAACATAGTGAAACCAATGGATTTCTTTTTGAACTTACCTAATAGTCATTCATTGTTCACTGCCCTTCTTGACATCACCTTGCACTTGTGATGTTCCAATGGCTTAGTGGGTTAATGCCTCTGTCTTTTAAACAGGAGTCCATGAGTTCTAGTCCTCAGAGACCTCTTTTTCACTTACTTACCAATACGTTTTCTATAGAGCCAATGGAAATTTGCATTGATTTTGTGATATAAAATCTGCATTACGTGTTCATCAAGAACAATATGTCATGATGCACTGCAAAGATTAGCATTAAGAATAAAATAGTGAAACCAATGGATTTCTTTTTGAACTTACCTAATAGTGATTCATTGTTCACTGCCCTTCTTGACATCACTTTGCACTTCTGATGTTCCAATGGCTTAGTGGGTTAATGTCCCTGTCTTTTGAACAGGAGTTCGTGAGTTCTAGTCCTCAGAGAGCTTTTTTTCGTTTACTTACCAATAAGTTTCCTATAGAGCCAATGGAAATTTGCATTGATTTTGGGACTGAGATAGTGCAATTGTGAGATATAGAATCTGTATTACGTGTTCATCAAGAACAATACGTCATGATGCGCTGCAAAGATTGGCATTAAGAATAACATAGTGAAACCAATGGATTTCTTTTTGAACTTACCTAATAGTGATTCAATGTTCACTGCCCTTCTTGACATCACTTTGCACTTGTGATGTTCCAATGGGTTAGTGGGTTAATGCCTCTGTCTTTTAAACAGGAGTTCATGAGTTCTAGTACTCAGAGAACTCTTATTCATTTACTTACCAATAAGTTTCCTATAGAGCCAATAGAAATTTGCATTGATTTTGGGATTGAGATAGTGCAATTGTGAGATAGAATCTGTAGTAAGTGTTCATAAAGAACAATATGTCATCACAATCTGTTTAGATTGGCTTTAAGAATAACATAGTAAAACCAATGGATTTCTTTTTGAACTTACCTAATAGTGATTCATTGTTCACTGCCCTTCTTGACATCACTTCGCTCCTGTGATGTTCCTGTGGCTTACTGGGTTAATGCACCTGTCTTGTAAAAAGGATTTCATGAGTTCTAATCCTTGGAGAGTCTTTTTCATTTACTTACTAATAAGCTTCCTATGGAGCCAATGTAAATTTGCATTGATTTTGGGATTGAGATAGTGCAATTGTGAGATATAGAATCTGTATTACGTGTTCATCAAGAAAAATATGTCATGATGCGCTGCAAAGATTGGCATTAAGAATAACATAGTGAAACCAATGGATTTATTTTTGTACTTACCTAATAGTGACTCAATGTTCACTGCCCTTCTTGACATCGCTTTGCACTCGTGATGTTCCAATGGCTTAGTGGGTTAATGCCCCTGTCTTTTAAACAGGAGTTCATGAGTTCTAGTCCTCAGAGAGCTCTTTTTCATTTACTTACTAATAAGTTTCCTATAGAGCCAATGGAAATTTGCATTGATTTTGGGATTGAGATAGTGCAATTGTGAGATAGAATCTGTACTAAGTGTTCATAAAGAACAATATGTCATTACAAGCTGTTTAGATTGGCTTTAAGAATAACATAGTAAAACCAATGGATTTCTTTTTGAACTTACCTAATAGTGATTTATTGGTCACTGCCCTTCTTGACATAAATTTGCACCTGTGATGTTGCTGTGGCTTACTGGGTTAATGCACCTGTCTTGTAAAAAGGATTTCATGAGTTCTAATCCTTGGAGAGTCTTTTTCATTTACTTACTAATAAGCTTCCTATGGAGCCAATGTAAATTTGCATTGATTTTGGGATTGAGATAGTGCAATTGTGAGATATAGAATCTGTATTACGTGTTCATCAAGAACAATACGTCATGATGCGCTGCAAAGATTGGCATGAAGAATAACATAGTGAAACCAATGGATTTCTTTTTGAACTTACCTAATAGTGATTCAATTTTCACTGCCCTTCTTGACATCACTTTGCACTTGTGATGTTCCAATGGCTTAGTGGGTTAATGCCCCTGTCTTTTAAACAGGTGTTCATGAATTCTAGTCCTCAAAGAGATGTTTTTCATTAACTTACCAATAAGTTTCCTATAGAGCCAATGGAAATTTGCATTGATTTTGGGATATAGAATCTGCATTACGTGTTCATCAAGAACAATACGTCATGATGCGCTGCAAAGATTGGCATTAAGAAAAACATAGTGAAACCAATGGATTTCTTTTTGAACTTACCTAATAGTGAATCAATGTTCACTGCCTTTCTTGACATCACTTTGCACTTGTGATGTTCCAATGGCTTAGTGGGTTAATGCCCCTGTCTTTTAAACAGGAGTCCATGAGTTCTAGTCCTCTGAGAGCTCTTTTTCATTTACTTACCAATAAGTTTCCTATAGAGCCAATGGAAATTTGCATTGATTTTGGAATATAGAATCTGCATTACGTGTTCATCAAGAACAATATGTCATGATGCGCTGCAAAGATTAGCATTAAGAATAAAATAGTGAAACCAATGGATTTCTTTTTGAACTTACCTAATAGTGATTCATTGTTCACTGCCCTTCTTGACATCACTTTGAGCTTGTGATGTTCCAATGGCTTAGTGGGTTAATGTCCCTGTCTTTTAAACAGGAGTTCGTGAGTTCTAGTCCTCAGAGAGCTTTTTTTCGTTTACTTACCAATAAGTTTCCTATAGAGCCAATGGAAATTTGCATTGATTTTGGGACTGAGATAGTGCAATTGTGAGATATAGAATCTGTATTACGTGTTCATCAAGAACAATACGTCATGATGCGCTGCAAAGATTGGCATTAAGAATAACATAGTGAAACCAATGGATTTCTTTTTGAACTTACCTAATAGTGATTCAATGTTCACTGCCCTTCTTGACATCACTTTGCACTCGTGATGTTCCAATGGCTTAGTGGGTTAATGCCCTTGTCTTTTAAACAGGAGTTCATGAGTTCTAGTCCTCAGAGAGCTCTTTTTCATTTACTTAACAATAAGTTTCCTATAGAGCCAATGGAAATTTGCATTGATTTTGGGATTGAGATAGTGCAATTGTGAGATAGAATCTGTACTAAGTGTTCATAAAGAACAATATGTCATTACAAGCTGTTTGGATTGGCTTTAAAAATAACATAGTAAAACCAATGGATTTCTTTTTGAACTTACCTAATAGTGATTCATTGGTCACTGCCCTTCTTGACATAAATTTGCACCTGTGATATTGCTGTGGCTTACTGGGTTAATGCACCTGTCTTGTAAAAAGGATTTCTTGAGTTCTAATCCTTGGAGAGTCTTTTTCATTTACTTACTAATAAGCTTCCTATGGTGCCAATGTAAATTTGCATTGATTTTGGGATTGAGATAGTGCAATTGTGAGATATAGAATCTGTATTACGTGTTCATCAACAACAATACGTCATGATGCGCTGCAAAGATTGGCTTTAAGAATAACATAGTGAAACCAATGGATTTCTTTTTGAATTTACGTAATAGTGATTCAATTTTCACTGCCCTTCTTGACATCGCTTTGCACTTGTGTTGTGCCAATGGCTTAGTGGGTTAATGCCCCTGTCTTTTAAACAGGAGTTCATGAGTTCTAGTCCTCACAGAGCTCTTTTTCATTTACTTACCAATAAGTTTCCTATAGAGCCAATAGAAATTTGCATTGATTTTGGGATTGAGATAGTGCAATTGTGAGATAGAATCTGTAGTAAGTGTTCATAAAGAATAATATGTCATTACAAGCTGTTTAGATTGGCATTAAGAATAACATAGTAAAACCAATGGATTTCTATTTGAACTTACCTAATAGTGATTCATTGGTCACTGCCCTTCTTGACATAAATTTGCACCTGTGATGTTGCTGTGGCTTACTGGGTTAATGCTCCTGTCTTGTAAAAAGGATTTAATGAGTTCTAATCCTTGGAGAGTCTTTTTCATTTAGTTACTAATAAGCTTCCTATGGAGCAATGGAAATTTGCATTGATTTTGAGATATAGAATCTGTATTACGTGTTCATCAAGAACAATACGTCATGATGCGCTGCAAAGATTGGCATTAAGAATAACATAGTGAAACCAATGGATTTCTTTTTGAACTTACCTAATAGTGATTCATTGGTCATTGCCCTTCTTGACAACCTTTTGCACTTGTGATGTTCCAGTGGTTTACTTGGTTATTGCGCCTGTCCTATAAAGAGGAGTTCATGAGTTCTAATTCTCAGAGAGTTTTTTCATTTACTTACTAATAAGCTTCCTATAGAGCCAATGGAAATTTGCATTGATTTTGGGCTTGAGATAGTGCAATTGTGAGATATATAATCTGTATTACGTGTTCATCAAGAACAATACGTCATGATGCGCTGCAAAGATTGGCATTAAGAATAACATAGTAAAACCAATGGATTTCTTTTTGAACTTACCTAATAGTGATTCAATGTTCACTGCCCTTCTTGACATCACTTTGCACTTGTGATGTTCCAATGGCTTAGTGTGTTAATGCCCCTATCTTTTAAACAGGAGTTCATGAGTTCTAGTCCTCAGAGAGCTGTTTTTCATTTACTTACCAATAAGTTTCCTATAGAGCCAATGGAAATTTCCATTGATTTTTGATTGAGATATTGCAATTGTGAGATAGAATCTGTACTAAGTGTTCATAAAGAACAATATGTCATTACAAGCTGTTTAGATTGGCATTAAGAATAGCATAGTAAAACCAATGGATTTCTTTTTGAACTTACCTAATAGTAATTCATTGGTCACTGCCCTTCTTGACATAAATTTGCACCTGTGATGTTGCTGTGGCTTACTGGGTTAATGCACCTGTGTTGTAAAAAGTATTTCATGAGTTCTAATCCTTGGAGAGACTTTTTCATTTACTTACTAATAAGCTTCCTATGGAGCCAATGTAAATTTGCATTGATTTTGGGATTGAGATAGTGCAATTGTGAGATATAGAATCTGTATTACGTGTTCATCAAGAACAATACGTCATGATGCGCTGCAAAGATTGGCATTAAGAATAACATAGTGAAACCAATGGATTTCTTTTTGAACTTATCTAATAGTGATTCAATGTTCGCTGCCTTCTTGACATCACTTTGCACTTGTGATGTTCCAATGGCTTAGTGTGTTAATGCCCCTATCTTTTAAACAGGAGTTCATGAGTTCTAGTCTTCAGAGAGCTCTTTTTCATTTACTTACCAATAAGTTTCCTATAGAGGCAATGGAAATTTCCATTGATTTTGGGATTGAGATAGTGCAATTGTGAGATAGAATCTGTACTAAGTGTTCATAAAGAACAATATGTCATTACAAGCTGTTTAGATTGGCATTAAGAATAGCATAGTAAAACCAATGGATTTCTTTTTGAACTTACCTAATAGTGATTCATTGGTCACTGCCCTTCTTGACATAAATTTGCACCTGTGATGTTGCTGTGGTTACTGGGTTAATGCACCTGTGTTGTAAAAAGTATTTCATGAGTTCTAATCCTTGGAGAGACTTTTTCATTTACTTACTAATAAGCTTCCTATGGAGCAATGGAAATTTGCATTGATTTTGAGATATAGAATCTGCATTACGTGTTCATCAAGAACAATACGTCATGATGCGCTGCAAAGATTGGCATTAAGAATAACATAGTGAAACCAATGGATTTCTTTTTGAACTTACCTAATAGTGATTCATTGGTCATTGCCCTTCTTGACAACCTTTTGCACTTGTGATGTTCCAGTGGTTTACTTGGTTATTGCGCCTGTCTTATAAACAGGAGTTCATGAGTTCTAATTCTCAGAGAGTTTTTTCATTTACTTACTAATAAGCTTCCTATAGAGCCAATGGAAATTTGCATTGATTTTGGGCTTGAGATAGTGCAATTGTGAGATATAGAATCTGTATTACGTGTTCATCAAGAACAATACGTCACGATGCGCTGCAAAGATTGGCATTAAGAATAACATAGTGAAACCAATGGATTTCTTTTTGAACTTACCAATAGTGATTCAATGTTCACTGCCCTTCTTGACATCACTTTGCACTTGTGATGTTCCAATGGCTTAGTGGGTTAATGCCTCTGTCTTTTAAACAGGAGTTCATGAGTTCTAGTCCTCAGAGAGCTCTTTCTCATTTACTTACCAATAAGTTTCCTATAGAGCCAATGGAAATTTCCATTGATTTTGGGATTGAGATAGTGCAATTGTGAGATAGAATCTGTACTAAGTGTTCATAAAGAACAATATGTCATTACAAGCTGTTTAGATTGGCATTAAGAATAGCATAGTAAAACCAATGGATTTCTTTTTGAACTTACCTAATAGTGATTCATTGGTCATTGCCCTTCTTGAGAACCTTTTGCACTTGTGATGTTCCAGTGGCTTACTTGGTTATTGCGCCTGTCTTATAAACAGGAGTTCATGAGTTCTAATTCTCAGAGAGTTTTTTCATTTACTTACTAATAAGCTTCCTATAGAGCCAATGGAAATTTGCATTGATTTTGGGCTTGAGATAGTGCAATTGTGAGATATAGAATCTGTATTACGTGTTCATCAAGAACAATACGTCATGATGCGCTGCAAAGATTGGCATTAAGAATAACATAGTGAAACCAATGGATTTCTTTTTGAACTTACCAATAGTGATTCAATGTTCACTGCCCTTCTTGACATCACTTGGCACTTGTGATGTTCCAATGGCTTAGTGGGTTAATGCCCCTGTCTTTTAAACAGGAGTTCATGAGTTCTAGTCCTCAGAGAGCTCTTTTTCATTTACTTACCAATAAGTTTCCTATAGAGCCAATGGAAATTTCCATTGATTTTGGGATTGAGATAGTGCAATTGTGAGATAGAATCTGTACTAAGTGTTCATAAAGAACAATATGTCATTACAAGCTGTTTAGATTGGCATTAAGAATAACATAGTAAAACCAATGGATTGTGAGATAGAATCTGTAGTAAGTGTTCATAAAGAACAATATGTCATCACAATCTGTTTAGATTGGCTTTAAGAATAACATAGAAAAACCAATGGATTTCTTTTTGAACTTACCTAATAGTGATTCATTGTTCACTGCCCTTCTTGACATCACTTTGCACATGTGATGTTCCTGTGGCTTACTGGGTTAATGCACCTGTCTTGTAAAAAGGATTTCATGAGTTCTAATCCTTGGAGAGTCTTTTTCATTTACTTACTAATAAGCTTCCTATGGAGCCAATGTAAATTTGCATTGATTTTGGGATTGAGATAGTGCAATTGTGAGATATAGAATCTGTATTGCGTGTTCATCAAGAAAAATACGTCATGATGCGCTGCAAAGATTGGCATTAAGAATAACATAGTGAAACCAATGGATTTCTTTTTGAACTTACCTAATAGTGATTCATTGGTCACTGCCCTTCTTGACATAAATTTGCACCTGTGATGTTGCTGTGGCTTACTGGGTTAATGCACCTGTGTTGTAAAAAGTATTTCATGAGTTCTAATCCTTGGAGAGACTTTTTCATTTACTTACTAATAAGCTTCCTATGGAGCCAATGTAAATTTGCATTGATTTTGGGATTGAGATAGTGCAATTGTGAGATATAGAATCTGTATTACGTGTTCATCAAGAACAACACGTCATGATGCGCTGCAAAGATTGGCATTAAGAATAACATAGTGAAACCAATGGATTTCTTTTTGAACTTACCAATAGTGATTCAATGTTCACTGCCCTTCTTGACATCACTTTGCACTTGTGATGTTCCAATGGCTTAGTGGGTTAATGCCCCTGTCTTTTAAACAGGAGTTCATGAATTCTAGTCCTCAGAGAACTCTTTTTCATTTACTTACCAATAAGTTTCCTATAGAGCCAATGGAAATTTGCATTGATTTTTGGATTGAGATATTGCAATTGTGAGATAGAATCTGTACTAAGTGTTCATAAAGAACAATATGTCATTACAAGCTGTTTAGATTGGCATTAAGAATAACATAGTAAAACCAATGGATTTCTATTTGAACTTACCTAATAGTGATTCATTGGTCACTGCACTTCTTGACATAAATTTGCACCTGTGATGTTGCTGTGGCTTACTGGGTTAATGCTCCTGTCTTGTAAAAAGGATTTCATGAGTTCTAATCCTTGGAGAGTCTTTTTCATTTACTTACTAATAAGCTTCCTATGGAGCAATGGAAATTTGCATTGATTTTGAGATATAGAATCTGCATTACGTGTTCATCAAGAACAATACGTCATGATGCGCTGCAAAGATTGGCATTAAGAATAACATAGTGAAACCAATGGATTTCTTTTTGAACTTACCTAATAGTGATTCATTGGTCATTGCCCTTCTTGAGAACCTTTTGCACTTGTGATGTTCCAGTGGCTTACTTGGTTATTGTGCCTGTCTTATAAACAGGAGTTCATGAGTTCTAATTCTCAGAGAGTTTTTTCATTTACTTACTAATAAGCTTCCTATAGAGCCAATGGAAATTTGCATTGATTTTGGGCTTGAGATAGTGCAATTGTGAGATATAGAATCTGTATTACGTGTTCATCAAGAACAATACGTCATGATGCGCTGCAAAGATTGGCATTAAGAATAACATAGTGAAACCAATGGATTTCTTTTTGAACTTACCTAATAGTGATTCATTGGTCATTGCCCTTCTTGACAACCTTTTGCACTTGTGATGTTCCAGTGGCTTACTTGGTTATTGCGCCTGTCTTATAAACAGGAGTTCATGAGTTCTAATTCTCAGAGAGTTTTTTCATTTACTTACTAATAAGCTTCCTATAGAGCCAATGGAAATTTGCATTGATTTTGGGATTGAGATAGTGCAATTGTGAGATAGAATCTGTACTAAGTGTTCATAAAGAACAATATGTCATTACAAGCTGTTTAGATTGGCATTAAGAATAGCATAGTAAAACCAATGGATTTCTTTTTGAACTTACCTAATAGTGATTCATTGGTCATTGCCCTTCTTGAGAACCTTTTGCACTTGTGATGTTCCAGTGGCTTACTTGGTTATTGCGCCTGTCTTATAAACAGGAGTTCATGAGTTCTAATTCTCAGAGAGTTTTTTCATTTACTTACTAATAAGCTTCCTATAGAGCCAATGGAAATTTGCATTGATTTTGGGCTTGAGATAGTGCAATTGTGAGATATAGAATCTGTATTACGTGTTCATCAAGAACAATACGTCATGATGCGCTGCAAAGATTGGCATTAAGAATAACATAGTGAAACCAATGGATTTCTTTTTGAACTTACCAATAGTGATTCAATGTTCACTGCCCTTCTTGACATCACTTTGCACTTGTGATGTTCCAATGGCTTAGTGGGTTAATGCCCCTGTCTTTTAAACAGGAGTTCATGAGTTCTAGTCCTCAGAGAGCTCTTTTTCATTTACTTACTAATAAGCTTCCTATAGAGCCAATGGAAATTTCCATTGATTTTGGGATTGAGATAGTGCAATTGTGAGATAGAATCTGTACTAAGTGTTCATAAAGAACAATATGTCATTACAAGCTGTTTAGATTGGCATTAAGAATAGCATAGTAAAACCAATGGATTTCTTTTTAAACTTACCTAATAGTGATTCATTGGTCACTGCCGTTCTTGACATAAATTTGCACCTGTTATGTTGCTGTTGCTTACTGGGTTAATGCACCTGTGTTGTAAAAAGTATTTCATGAGTTCTAATCCTTGGAGAGACTTTTTCATTTACTTACTAATAAGCTTCCTATGGAGCCAATGTAAATTTGCATTGATTTTGGGATTGAGATAGTGCAATTGTGAGATATAGAATCTGTATTACGTGTTCATCAAGAACAACACGTCATGATGCGCTGCAAAGATTGGCATTAAGAATAACATAGTGAAACCAATGGATTTCTATTTGAACTTACCAATAGTGATTCAATGTTCACTGCCCTTCTTGACATCACTTTGCACTTGTGATGTTCCAATGGCTTAGTGGGTTAATGCCCCTGTCTTTTAAACAGGAGTTCATGAATTCTAGTCCTCAGAGAGCTCTTTTTCATTTACTTACCAATAAGTTTCCTATAGAGCCAATGGAAATTTGCATTGATTTTTGGATTGAGATATTGCAATTGTGAGATAGAATCTGTACTAAGTGTTCATAAAGAACAATATGTCATTACAAGCTGTTTAGATTGGCATTAAGAATAAAATAGTAAAACCAATGGATTTCTATTTGAACTTACCTAATAGTGATTCATTGGTCACTGCACTTCTTGACATAAATTTGCACCTGTAATGTTGCTGTGGCTTACTGGGTTAATGCTCCTGTCTTGTAAAAAGGATTTAATGAGTTCTAATCCTTGGAGAGTCTTTTTCATTTACTTACTAATAAGCTTCCTATGGAGCAATGGAAATTTGCATTGATTTTGAGATATAGAATCTGCATTACGTGTTCATCAAGAACAATACGTCATGATGCGCTGCAAAGATTGGCATTAAGAATAACATAGTGAAACCAATGGATTTCTTTTTGAACTTACCTAATAGTGATTCATTGGTCATTGCCCTTCTTGACAACCTTTTGCACTTGTGATGTTCCAGTGGCTTACTTGGTTGTTGCGCCTGTCTTATAAACAGGAGTTCATGAGTTCTAATTCTCAGAGAGTTTTTTCATTTACTTACTAATAAGCTTCCTATAGAGCCAATGGAAATTTGCATTGATTTTGGGCTTGAGTTAGTGCAATTGTGAGATATAGAATCTGTATTACGTGTTCATCAAGAACAATACGTCACGATGCGCTGCAAAGATTGGCATTAAGAATAACATAGTGAAACCAATGGATTTCTTTTTGAACTTACCAATAGTGATTCAATGTTCACTGCCCTTCTTGACATCACTTTGCACTTGTGATGTTCCAATGGCTTAGTGGGTTAATGCCTCTGTCTTTTAAACAGGAGTTCATGAGTTCTAGTCCTCAGAGAGCTCTTTTTCATTTACTTACCAATAAGTTTCCTATAGAGCCAATGGAAATTTCCATTGATTTTGGGATTGAGATAGTGCAATTGTGAGATAGAATCTGTACTAAGTGTTCATAAAGAACAATATGTCATTACAAGCTGTTTAGATTGGCATTAAGAATAGCATAGTAAAACCAATGGATTTCTTTTTGAACTTACCTAATAGTGATTCATTGGTCACTGCCCTTCTTGACATAAATTTGCACCTGTGATGTTGCTGTGGCTTACTGGGTTAATGCACCTGTCTTGTAAAAAGGATTTCATGAGTTCTAATCCTTGGAGAGTCTTTTTCATTTACTTACTGATAAGCTTCCTATGGAGCCAATGTAAATTTGCATTGCTTTTGGGATTGAGATAGTGCAATTGTGAGATATAGAATCTGTATTACGTGTTCATCAAGAACAATACGTCATGATGCGCTGCAAAGATTGGCATTAAGAATAACATAGTGAAACCAATGGATTTCTTTTTGAACTTATCTAATAGTGATTCAATGTTCGCTGCCTTCTTGACATCAATTTGCATTTGTTTTTTCAAATGGCTTAGTGGGTTAATGCCCCTGTCTTTTAAACAGGAGTTCATGAATTCTAGTCCTCAGAGAGCTCTTTTTCATTTACTTACCAATAAGTTTCCTATAGAGCCAATGGAAATTTGCATTGATTTTTGGATTGAGATATTGCAATTGTGAGATAGAATCTGTACTAAGTGTTCATAAAGAACAATATGTCATTACAAGCTGTTTAGATTGGCATTAAGAATAACATAGTAAAACCAATGGATTTCTATTTGAACTTACCTAATAGTGATTCATTGGTCACTGCCCTTCTTGACATAAATTTGCACCTGTGATGTTGCTGTGGCTTACTGGGTTAATGCTCCTGTCTTGTAAAAAGGATTTCATGAGTTCTAATCCTTGGAGAGTCTTTTTCATTTACTTACTAATAAGCTTCCTATGGAGCAATGGAAATTTGCATTGATTTTGAGATATAGAATCTGTATTACGTGTTCATCAAGAACAATACGTCATGATGCGCTGCAAAGATTGGCATTAAGAATAACATAGTGAAACAAATGGATTTCTTTTTGAACTTACCTAATAGTGATTCATTGGTCATTGCCCTTCTTGACAACCTTTTGCACTTGTGATGTTCCAGTGGCTTACTTGGTTATTGCGCCTGTCTTATAAACAGGAGTTCATGAGTTCTAATTCTCAGAGAGTTTTTTCATTTACTTACTAATAAGCTTCCTATAGAGCCAATGAAAATTTGCATTGATTTTGGGCTTGAGATAGTGCAATTGTGAGATATAGAATCTGTATTACGTGTTCATCAAGAACAATACGTCATGATGCGCTGCAAAGATTGGCATTAAGAATAACATAGTGAAACCAATGGATTTCTTTTTGAACTTACCAATGGTGATTCAATGTTCACTGCCCTTCTTGACATAACTTTGCACTTGTGATGTTCCAATGGCTTAGTGTGTTAATGCCCCTATCTTTTAAACAGGAGTTCATGAGTTCTAGTCCTCAGAGAGCTCTTTTTCATTTACTTACCAATAAGTTTCCTATAGAGCCAATGGAAATTTCCATTGATTTTGGGATTGAGATAGTGCAATTGTGAGATAGAATCTGTACTAAGTGTTCATAAAGAACAATATGTCATTACAAGCTGTTTAGATTGGCATTAAGAATAGCATAGTAAAACCAATGGATTTCTTTTTGAACTTACCTAATAGTGATTCATTGGTCACTGCCCTTCTTGACATAAATTTGCACCTGTGATGTTGCTGTGGCTTACTGGGTTAATGCACCTGTCTTGTAAAAAGTATTTCATGAGTTCTAATCCTTGGAGAGACTTTTTCATTTACTTACTAATAAGCTTCCTAGGGAGCCAATGTAAATTTGCATTGATTTTGGGATTGAGATAGTGCAATTGTGAGATATAGAATCTGTATTACGTGTTCATCAAGAACAATACGTCATGATGCGCTGCAAAGATTTGCATTAAGAATAACATAGTGAAACCAATGGATTTCTTTTTGAACTTACCAATGGTGATTCAATGTTCACTGCCCTTCTTGACATCACTTTGCACTTGTGATGTTCCAATGGCTTAGTGTGTTAATGCCCCTATCTTTTAAACAGGAGTTCATGAGTTCTAGTCCTCAGAGAGCTTTTTTTCATTTACTTACCAATAAGTTTCCTATAGAGCCAATGGAAATTTCCATTGATTTTGGGATTGAGATAGTGCAATTGTGAGATATAGAATCTGTACTAAGTGTTCATAAAGAACAATATGTCATTACAAGCTGTTTAGATTGGCATTAAGAATAGCATAGTAAAACCAATGGATTTCTTTTTGAACTTACCTAATAGTGATTCATTGTTCACTGCCCTTCTTGACATCACTTTGCACATGTGATGTTCCTGTGGCTTACTGGGTTAATGCACCTGTCTTGTAAAAAGGATTTCATGAGTTCTAATCCTTGGAGAGTCTTTTTCATTTACTTACTAATAAGCTTAATATGGAGCCAATGTAAATTTGCATTGATTTTGGGATTGAGATAGTGCAATTGTGAGATATAGAATCTGTATTGCGTGTTCATCAAGAAAAATATGTCATGATGCGCTGCAAAGATTGGCATTAAGAATAACATAGTGAAACCAATGGATTTCTTTTTGAACTTACCTAATAGTGATTCATTGGTCACTGCCCTTCTTGACATAAATTTGCACCTGTGATGTTGCTGTGGCTTACTGGGTTAATGCACCTGTCTTGTAAAAAGGATTTCATGAGTTCTAATCCTTGGAGAGTCTTTTTCATTTAGTTACTAATAAGCTTCCTATGGAGCAATGGAAATTTGCATTGATTTTGAGATATAGAATCTGTATTACGTGTTCATCAAGAACAATACGTCATGATGCGCTGCAAAGATTGGAATTAAGAATAACATAGTGAAACCAATGGATTTCTTTTTGAACTTACCTAATAGTGATTCATTGGTCATTGCCCTTCTTGACAACCTTTTGCACTTGTGATGTTCCAGTGGTTTACTTGGTTATTGCGCCTGTCCTATAAACAGGAGTTCATGAGTTCTAATTCTCAGAGAGTTTTTTCATTTACTTACTAATAAGCTTCCTATAGAGCCAATGGAAATTTGCATTGATTTTGGGCTTGAGATAGTGCAATTGTGAGATATATAATCTGTATTACGTGTTCATCAAGAACAATACGTCATGATGTGCTGCAAAGATTGGCATTAAGAATAACATAGTAAAACCAATGGATTTCTTTTTGAACTTACCTAATAGTGATTCAATGTTCACTGCCCTTCTTGACATCACTTTGCACTTGTGATGTTCCAATGGCTTAGTGTGTTAATGCCCCTATCTTTTAAACAGGAGTTCATGAGTTCTAGTCCTCAGAGAGCTGTTTTTCATTTACTTACCAATAAGTTTCCTATAGAGCCAATGGAAATTTCCATTGATTTTTGATTGAGATATTGCAATTGTGAGATAGAATCTGTACTAAGTGTTCATAAAGAACAATATGTCATTACAAGCTGTTTAGATTGGCATTAAGAATAGCATAGTAAAACCAATGGATTTCTTTTTGAACTTACCTAATAGTGATTCATTGGTCACTGCCCTTCTTGACATAAATTTGCACCTGTGATGTTGCTGTGGCTTACTGGGTTAATGCACCTGTGTTGTAAAAAGTATTTCATGAGTTCTAATCCTTGGAGAGACTTTTTCATTTACTTACTAATAAGCTTCCTATGGAGCCAATGTAAATTTGCATTGATTTTGGGATTGAGATAGTGCAATTGTGAGATATAGAATCTGTATTACGTGTTCATCAAGAACAATACGTCATGATGCGCTGCAAAGATTTTCATTAAGAATAACATAGTGAAACCAATGGATTTCTTTTTGAACTTACCAATAGTGATTCAATGTTCACTGCCCTTCTTGACATCACTTTGCACTTGTGATGTTCCAATGGCTTAGTGGGTTAATGCCCCTGTCTTTTAAACAGGAGTTCATGAATTCTAGTCCTCAGAGAGCTCTTTTTCATTTACTTACCAATAAGTTTCCTATAGAGCCAATGGAAATTTGCATTGATTTTTGGATTGAGATATTGCAATTGTGAGATAGAATCTGTACTAAGTGTTCATAAAGAACAATATGTCATTACAAGCTGTTTAGATTGGCATTAAGAATAACATAGTAAAACCAATGGATTTCTATTTGAACTTACCTAATAGTGATTCATTGGTCACTGCACTTCTTGACATAAATTTGCACCTGTGATGTTGCTGTGGCTTACTGGGTTAATGCTCCTGTCTTGTAAAAAGGATTTCATGAGTTCTAATCCCTGGAGAGTCTTTTTCATTTACTTACTAATAAGCTTCCTATGGAGCAATGGAAATTTGCATTGATTTTGAGATATAGAATCTGCATTAGTGTTCATCAAGAACAATACGTCATGATGCGCTGCAAAGATTTGCATTAAGAATAACATAGTGAAACCAATGGATTTCTTTTTGAACTTACCAATGGTGATTCAATGTTCACTGCCCTTCTTGACATCACTTTGCACTTGTGATGTTCCAATGGCTTAGTGTGTTAATGCCCCTATCTTTTAAACAGGAGTTCATGAGTTCTAGTCCTCAGAGAGCTTTTTTTCATTTACTTACCAATAAGTTTCCTATAGAGCCAATGGAAATTTCCATTGATTTTGGGATTGAGATAGTGCAATTGTGAGATATAGAATCTGTACTAAGTGTTCATAAAGAACAATATGTCATTACAAGCTGTTTAGATTGGCATTAAGAATAGCATAGTAAAACCAATGGATTTCTTTTTGAACTTACCTAATAGTGATTCATTGTTCACTGCCCTTCTTGACATCACTTTGCACATGTGATGTTCCTGTGGCTTACTGGGTTAATGCACCTGTCTTGTAAAAAGGATTTCATGAGTTCTAATCCTTGGAGAGTCTTTTTCATTTACTTACTAATAAGCTTAATATGGAGCCAATGTAAATTTGCATTGATTTTGGGATTGAGATAGTGCAATTGTGAGATATAGAATCTGTATTGCGTGTTCATCAAGAAAAATATGTCATGATGCGCTGCAAAGATTGGCATTAAGAATAACATAGTGAAACCAATGGATTTCTTTTTGAACTTACCTAATAGTGATTCATTGGTCACTGCCCTTCTTGACATAAATTTGCACCTGTGATGTTGCTGTGGCTTACTGGGTTAATGCACCTGTCTTGTAAAAAGGATTTCATGAGTTCTAATCCTTGGAGAGTCTTTTTCATTTAGTTACTAATAAGCTTCCTATGGAGCAATGGAAATTTGCATTGATTTTGAGATATAGAATCTGTATTACGTGTTCATCAAGAACAATACGTCATGATGCGCTGCAAAGATTGGAATTAAGAATAACATAGTGAAACCAATGGATTTCTTTTTGAACTTACCTAATAGTGATTCATTGGTCATTGCCCTTCTTGACAACCTTTTGCACTTGTGATGTTCCAGTGGTTTACTTGGTTATTGCGCCTGTCCTATAAACAGGAGTTCATGAGTTCTAATTCTCAGAGAGTTTTTTCATTTACTTACTAATAAGCTTCCTATAGAGCCAATGGAAATTTGCATTGATTTTGGGCTTGAGATAGTGCAATTGTGAGATATATAATCTGTATTACGTGTTCATCAAGAACAATACGTCATGATGCGCTGCAAAGATTGGCATTAAGAATAACATAGTAAAACCAATGGATTTCTTTTTGAACTTACCTAATAGTGATTCAATGTTCACTGCCCTTCTTGACATCACTTTGCACTTGTGATGTTCCAATGGCTTAGTGTGTTAATGCCCCTATCTTTTAAACAGGAGTTCATGAGTTCTAGTCCTCAGAGAGCTGTTTTTCATTTACTTACCAATAAGTTTCCTATAGAGCCAATGGAAATTTCCATTGATTTTTGATTGAGATATTGCAATTGTGAGATAGAATCTGTACTAAGTGTTCATAAAGAACAATATGTCATTACAAGCTGTTTAGATTGGCATTAAGAATAGCATAGTAAAACCAATGGATTTCTTTTTGAACTTACCTAATAGTGATTCATTGGTCACTGCCCTTCTTGACATAAATTTGCACCTGTGATGTTGCTGTGGCTTACTGGGTTAATGCACCTGTGTTGTAAAAAGTATTTCATGAGTTCTAATCCTTGGAGAGACTTTTTCATTTACTTACTAATAAGCTTCCTATGGAGCCAATGTAAATTTGCATTGATTTTGGGATTGAGATAGTGCAATTGTGAGATATAGAATCTGTATTACGTGTTCATCAAGAACAATACGTCATGATGCGCTGCAAAGATTTTCATTAAGAATAACATAGTGAAACCAATGGATTTCTTTTTGAACTTACCAATAGTGATTCAATGTTCACTGCCCTTCTTGACATCACTTTGCACTTGTGATGTTCCAATGGCTTAGTGGGTTAATGCCCCTGTCTTTTAAACAGGAGTTCATGAATTCTAGTCCTCAGAGAGCTCTTTTTCATTTACTTACCAATAAGTTTCCTATAGAGCCAATGGAAATTTGCATTGATTTTTGGATTGAGATATTGCAATTGTGAGATAGAATCTGTACTAAGTGTTCATAAAGAACAATATGTCATTACAAGCTGTTTAGATTGGCATTAAGAATAACATAGTAAAACCAATGGATTTCTATTTGAACTTACCTAATAGTGATTCATTGGTCACTGCACTTCTTGACATAAATTTGCACCTGTGATGTTGCTGTGGCTTACTGGGTTAATGCTCCTGTCTTGTAAAAAGGATTTCATGAGTTCTAATCCCTGGAGAGTCTTTTTCATTTACTTACTAATAAGCTTCCTATGGAGCAATGGAAATTTGCATTGATTTTGAGATATAGAATCTGCATTAGTGTTCATCAAGAACAATACGTCATGATGCGCTGCAAAGATTTGCATTAAGAATAACATAGTGAAACCAATGGATTTCTTTTTGAACTTACCAATGGTGATTCAATGTTCACTGCCCTTCTTGACATCACTTTGCACTTGTGATGTTCCAATGGCTTAGTGTGTTAATGCCCCTATCTTTTAAACAGGAGTTCATGAGTTCTAGTCCTCAGAGAGCTTTTTTTCATTTACTTACCAATAAGTTTCCTATAGAGCCAATGGAAATTTCCATTGATTTTGGGATTGAGATAGTGCAATTGTGAGATATAGAATCTGTACTAAGTGTTCATAAAGAACAATATGTCATTACAAGCTGTTTAGATTGGCATTAAGAATAGCATAGTAAAACCAATGGATTTCTTTTTGAACTTACCTAATAGTGATTCATTGTTCACTGCCCTTCTTGACATCACTTTGCACATGTGATGTTCCTGTGGCTTACTGGGTTAATGCACCTGTCTTGTAAAAAGGATTTCATGAGTTCTAATCCTTGGAGAGTCTTTTTCATTTACTTACTAATAAGCTTAATATGGAGCCAATGTAAATTTGCATTGATTTTGGGATTGAGATAGTGCAATTGTGAGATATAGAATCTGTATTGCGTGTTCATCAAGAAAAATATGTCATGATGCGCTGCAAAGATTGGCATTAAGAATAACATAGTGAAACCAATGGATTTCTTTTTGAACTTACCTAATAGTGATTCATTGGTCACTGCCCTTCTTGACATAAATTTGCACCTGTGATGTTGCTGTGGCTTACTGGGTTAATGCACCTGTCTTGTAAAAAGGATTTCATGAGTTCTAATCCTTGGAGAGTCTTTTTCATTTAGTTACTAATAAGCTTCCTATGGAGCAATGGAAATTTGCATTGATTTTGAGATATAGAATCTGTATTACGTGTTCATCAAGAACAATACGTCATGATGCGCTGCAAAGATTGGAATTAAGAATAACATAGTGAAACCAATGGATTTCTTTTTGAACTTACCTAATAGTGATTCATTGGTCATTGCCCTTCTTGACAACCTTTTGCACTTGTGATGTTCCAGTGGTTTACTTGGTTATTGCGCCTGTCCTATAAACAGGAGTTCATGAGTTCTAATTCTCAGAGAGTTTTTTCATTTACTTACTAATAAGCTTCCTATAGAGCCAATGGAAATTTGCATTGATTTTGGGCTTGAGATAGTGCAATTGTGAGATATATAATCTGTATTACGTGTTCATCAAGAACAATACGTCATGATGCGCTGCAAAGATTGGCATTAAGAATAACATAGTAAAACCAATGGATTTCTTTTTGAACTTACCTAATAGTGATTCAATGTTCACTGCCCTTCTTGACATCACTTTGCACTTGTGATGTTCCAATGGCTTAGTGTGTTAATGCCCCTATCTTTTAAACAGGAGTTCATGAGTTCTAGTCCTCAGAGAGCTGTTTTTCATTTACTTACCAATAAGTTTCCTATAGAGCCAATGGAAATTTCCATTGATTTTTGATTGAGATATTGCAATTGTGAGATAGAATCTGTACTAAGTGTTCATAAAGAACAATATGTCATTACAAGCTGTTTAGATTGGCATTAAGAATAGCATAGTAAAACCAATGGATTTCTTTTTGAACTTACCTAATAGTGATTCATTGGTCACTGCCCTTCTTGACATAAATTTGCACCTGTGATGTTGCTGTGGCTTACTGGGTTAATGCACCTGTGTTGTAAAAAGTATTTCATGAGTTCTAATCCTTGGAGAGACTTTTTCATTTACTTACTAATAAGCTTCCTATGGAGCCAATGTAAATTTGCATTGATTTTGGGATTGAGATAGTGCAATTGTGAGATATAGAATCTGTATTACGTGTTCATCAAGAACAATACGTCATGATGCGCTGCAAAGATTTTCATTAAGAATAACATAGTGAAACCAATGGATTTCTTTTTGAACTTACCAATAGTGATTCAATGTTCACTGCCCTTCTTGACATCACTTTGCACTTGTGATGTTCCAATGGCTTAGTGGGTTAATGCCCCTGTCTTTTAAACAGGAGTTCATGAATTCTAGTCCTCAGAGAGCTCTTTTTCATTTACTTACCAATAAGTTTCCTATAGAGCCAATGGAAATTTGCATTGATTTTTGGATTGAGATATTGCAATTGTGAGATAGAATCTGTACTAAGTGTTCATAAAGAACAATATGTCATTACAAGCTGTTTAGATTGGCATTAAGAATAACATAGTAAAACCAATGGATTTCTATTTGAACTTACCTAATAGTGATTCATTGGTCACTGCACTTCTTGACATAAATTTGCACCTGTGATGTTGCTGTGGCTTACTGGGTTAATGCTCCTGTCTTGTAAAAAGGATTTCATGAGTTCTAATCCCTGGAGAGTCTTTTTCATTTACTTACTAATAAGCTTCCTATGGAGCAATGGAAATTTGCATTGATTTTGAGATATAGAATCTGCATTAGTGTTCATCAAGAACAATACGTCATGATGCGCTGCAAAGATTGGCATTAAGAATAACATAGTGAAACCAATGGATTTCTTTTTGAACTTACCTAATAGTGATTCATTGGTCATTGCCCTTCTTGAGAACCTTTTGCACTTGTGATGTTCCAGTGGCTTACTTGGTTATTGTGCCTGTCTTATAAACAGGAGTTCATGAGTTCTAATTCTCAGAGAGTTTTTTCATTTACTTACTAATAAGCTTCCTATAGAGCCAATGGAAATTTGCATTGATTTTGGGCTTGAGATAGTGCAACTGTGAGATATAGAATCTGTATTACGTGTTCATCAAGAACAATACGTCATGATGCGCTGCAAAGATTGGCATTAAGAATAACATAGTGAAGCCAATGGATTTCTTTTTGAACTTACCTAATAGTGATTCATTGGTCATTGCCCTTCTTGACAACCTTTTGCACTTGTGATGTTCCAGTGGCTTACTTGGTTATTGCGCCTGTCTTATAAACAGGAGTTCATGAGTTCTAATTCTCAGAGAGTTTTTTCATTTACTTACTAATAAGCTTCCTATAGAGCCAATGGAAATTTGCATTGATTTTGGGCTTGAGATAGTGCAATTGTGAGATAGAATCTGTACTAAGTGTTCATAAAGAACAATATGTCATTACAAGCTGTTTAGATTGGCATTAAGAATAGCATAGTAAAACCAATGGATTTCTTTTTGAACTTACCTAATAATGATTCATTGGTCACTGCCGTTCTTGACATAAATTTGCACCTGTTATGTTGTTGTGGCTTACTGGTTAATGCACCTGTGTTGTAAAAAGTATTTCATGAGTTCTAATCCTTGGAGAGACTTTTTCATTTACTTACTAATAAGCTTCCTATGGAGCCAATGTAAATTTGCATTGATTTTGGGATTGAGATAGTGCAATTGTGAGATATAGAATCTGTATTACGTGTTCATCAAGAACAACACGTCATGATGCGCTGCAAAGATTGGCATTAAGAATAACATAGTGAAACCAATGGATTTCTTTTTGAACTTACCAATAGTGATTCAATGTTCACTGCCCTTCTTGACAACCTTTTGCACTCGTGATGTTCCAGTGGCTTACTTGGTTATTGCGCCTGTCTTATAAACAGGAGTTCATGAGTTCTAATTCTCAGAGAGTTTTTTCATTTACTTACTAATAAGCTTCCTATAGAGCCAATGGAAATTTGCATTGATTTTGGGCTTGAGTTAGTGCAATTGTGAGATATAGAATCTGTATTACGTGTTCATCAAGAACAATACGTCACGATGCGCTGTAAAGATTGGCATTAAGAATAACATAGTGAAACCAATGGATTTCTTTTTGAACTTACCAATAGTGATTCAATGTTCACTGCCCTTTTTGACATCACTTTGCACTTGTGATGTTCCAATGGCTTAGTGGGTTAATGCCTCTGTCTTTTAAACAGGAGTTCATGAGTTCTAGTCCTCAGAGAGCTCTTTTTCATTTACTTACCAATAAGTTTCCTATAGAGCCAATGGAAATTTCCATTGATTTTGGGATTGAGATAGTGCAATTGTGAGATAGAATCTGTACTAAGTGTTCATAAAGAACAATATGTCATTACAAGCTGTTTAGATTGGCATTAAGAATAGCATAGTAAAACCAATGGATTTCTTTTTGAACTTACCTAATAGTGATTCATTGGTCACTGCCCTTCTTGACATAAATTTGCACCTGTGATGTTGCTGTGGCTTACTGGGTTAATGCACCTGTCTTGTAAAAAGGATTTCATGAGTTCTAATCCTTGGAGAGTCTTTTTCATTTACTTACTGGTAAGCTTCCTATGGAGCCAATGTAAATTTGCATTGCTTTTGGGATTGAGATAGTGCAATTGTGAGATATAGAATCTGTATTACGTGTTCATCAAGAACAATACGTCATGATGCGCTGCAAAGATTGGCATTAAGAATAACATAGTGAAACAAATGGATTTCTTTTTGAACTTACCTAATAGTGATTCATTGGTCATTGCCCTTCTTGACAACCTTTTGCACTTGTGATGTTCCAGTGGCTTACTTGGTTATTGCGCCTGTCTTATAAACAGGAGTTCATGAGTTCTAATTCTCAGAGAGTTTTTTCATTTACTTACTAATAAGCTTCCTATAGAGCCAATGAAAATTTGCATTGATTTTGGGCTTGAGATAGTGCAATTGTGAGATATAGAATCTGTATTACGTGTTCATCAAGAACAATACGTCATGATGCGCTGCAAAGATTTGCATTAAGAATAACATAGTGAAACCAATGGATTTCTTTTTGAACCTACCAATGGTGATTCAATGTTCACTGCCCTTCTTGACATCACTTTGCACTTGTGATGTTCCAATGGCTTAGTGTGTTAATGCCCCTATCTTTTAAACAGGAGTTCATGAGTTCTAGTCCTCAGAGAGCTCTTTTTCATTTACTTACCAATAAGTTTCCTATAGAGCCAATGGAAATTTCCATTGATTTTGGGATTGAGATAGTGCAATTGTGAGATAGAATCTGTACTAAGTGTTCATAAAGAACAATATGTCATTACAAGCTGTTTAGATTGGCATTAAGAATAGCATAGTAAAACCAATGGATTTCTTTTTGAACTTACCTAATAGTGATTCATTGGTCACTGCCCTTCTTGACATAAATTTGCGCCTGTGATGTTGCTGTGGCTTACTGGGTTAATGCACCTGTCTTGTAAAAAGGATTTCTTGAGTTCTAATCCTTGGAGAGTCTTTTTCATTTACTTACTGATAAGCTTCCTATGGAGCCAATGTAAATTTGCATTGCTTTTGGGATTGAGATAGTGCAATTGTGAGATATAGAATCTGTATTACATGTTCATCAAGAACAATACGTCATGATGCGCTGCAAAGATTGGCATTAAGAATAACATAGTGAAACCAATGGATTTCTTTTTGAACTTACCAATGGTGATTCAATGTTCACTGCCCTTCTTGACATCACTTTGCACTTGTGATGTTCCAATGGCTTAGTGTGTTAATGCCCCTATCTTTTAAACAGGAGTTCATGAGTTCTAGTCCTCAGAGAGCTCTTTTTCATTTACTTACCAATAAGTTTCCTATAGAGCCAATGGAAATTTCCATTGATTTTGGGATTGAGATAGTGCAATTGTGATATATAGAATCTGTATTACGTGTTCATCAAGAACAATACGTCATGATGCGTTGCAAAGATTGGCATTAAGAATAACATAGTGAAACCAATGGATTTCTTTTTGAACTGATCTAATAGTGATTCAATGTTCGCTGCCTTCTTGACATCACTTTGCATTTGTTTTTTCTAATGGCTTAGTGGGTTAATGCCCCTGTCTTTTAAACAGGAGTTCATGAATTCTAGTCCTCAGAGAGCTCTTTTTCATTTACTTACCAATAAGTTTCCTATAGAGCCAATGGAAATTTGCATTGATTTTTGGATTGAGATATTGCAATTGTGAGATAGAATCTGTACTAAGTGTTCATAAAGAACAATATGTCATTACAAGTTGTTTAGATTGGCATTAAGAATAACATAGTAAAAACAATGGATTTCTATTTGAACTTACCTAATAGTGATTCATTGGTCACTGCCCTTCTTGACATAAATTTGCACCTGTGATGTTGCTGTGGCTTACTGGGTTAATGCTCCTGTCTTGTAAAAAGGATCTCATGAGTTCTAATCCTTGGAGAGTCTTTTTCATTTACTTACTAATAAGCTTCCTATGGAGCAATGGAAATTTGCATTGATTTTGAGATATAGAATCTGTATTACGTGTTCATCAAGAACAATACGTCATGATGCGCTGCAAAGATTGGCATTAAGAATAACATAGTGAAGCCAATGGATTTCTTTTTGAACTTACCTAATAGTGATTCATTGGTCATTGCCCTTCTTGACAACCTTTTGCACTTGTGATGTTCCAGTGGCTTACTTGCTTATTGCGCCTGTCTTATAAACAGGAGTTCATGAGTTCTAATTCTCAGAGAGTTTTTTCATTTACTTACTAATAAGCTTCCTATAGAGCCAATGGAAATTTGCATTGATTTTGGGCTTGAGATAGTGCAATTGTGAGATAGAATCTGTACTAAGTGTTCATAAAGAACAATATGTCATTACAAGCTGTTTAGATTGGCATTAAGAATAGCATAGTAAAACCAATGGATTTCTTTTTGAACTTACCTAATAGTGATTCATTGGTCACTGCCGTTCTTGACATAAATTTGCACCTGTTATGTTGTTGTGGCTTACTGGTTAATGCACCTGTGTTGTAAAAAGTATTTCATGAGTTCTAATCCTTGGAGAGACTTTTTCATTTACTTACTAATAAGCTTCCTATGGAGCCAATGTAAATTTGCATTGATTTTGGGATTGAGATAGTGCAATTGTGAGATATAGAATCTGTATTACGTGTTCATCAAGAACAACACGTCATGATGCGCTGCAAAGATTGGCATTAAGAATAACATAGTGAAACCAATGGATTTCTTTTTGAACTTACCAATAGTGATTCAATGTTCACTGCCCTTCTTGACATCTCTTCGCACTTGTGATGTTCCAATGGCTTAGTGGGTTAATGCCTCTGTCTTTTAAACAGGAGTTCATGAGTTCTAGTCCTCAGAGAGCTGTTTTTCATTTACTTACCAATAAGTTTCCTATAGAGCCAATGGAAATTTCCATTGATTTTGGGATTGAGATAGTGCAATTGTGAGATAGAATCTGTACTAAGTGTTCATAAAGAACAATATGTCATTACAAGCTGTTTAGATTGGCATTAAGAATAGCATAGTAAAACCAATGGATTTCTTTTTGAACTTACCTAATAGTGATTCATTGGTCATTGCCCTTCTTGAGAACCTTTTGCACTTGTGATGTTCCAGTGGCTTACTTGGTTATTGCGCCTGTCTTATAAACAGGAGTTCATGAGTTCTAATTCTCAGAGAGTTTTTTCATTTACTTACTAATAAGCTTCCTATAGAGCCAATGGAAATTTGCATTGATTTTGGGCTTGAGATAGTGCAATTGTGAGATATAGAATCTGTATTACGTGTTCATCAAGAACAATACGTCATGAAGCGCTGCAAAGATTGGCATTAAGAATAACATAGTGAAACCAATGGATTTCTTTTTGAACTTACCAATAGTGATTCAATGTTCACTGCCCTTCTTGACATCACTTTGCACTTGTGATGTTCCAATGGCTTAGTGGGTTAATGCCCCTGTCTTTTAAACAGGAGTTCATGAGTTCTAGTCCTCAGAGAGCTCTTTTTCATTTACTTACCAATAAGTTTCCTATAGAGCCAATGGAAATTTCCATTGATTTTGGGATTGAGATAGTGCAATTGTGAGATAGAATCTGTACTAAGTGTTCATAAAGAACAATATGTCATTACAAGCTGTTTAGATTGGCATTAAGAATAGCATAGTAAAACCAATGGATTTCTTTTTGAACTTACCTAATAGTGATTCATTGGTCACTGCCGTTCTTGACATAAATTTGCACCTGTTATGTTGCTGTGGCTTACTGGTTAATGCACCTGTGTTGTAAAAAGTATTTCATGAGTTCTAATCCTTGGAGAGACTTTTTCATTTACTTACTAATAAGCTTCCTATGGAGCCAATGTAAATTTGCATTGATTTTGGGATTGAGATAGTGCAATTGTGAGATATAGAATCTGTATTACGTGTTCATCAAGAACAACACGTCATGATGCGCTGCAAAGATTGGCATTAAGAATAACATAGTGAAACCAATGGATTTCTTTTTGAACTTACCAATAGTGATTCAATTTTCACTGCCCTTCTTGACATCACTTTGCACTTGTGATGTTCCAATGGCTTAGTGGGTTAATGCCCCTGTCTTTTAAACAGGAGTTCATGAATTCTAGTCCTCAGAGAGCTCTTTTTCATTTACTTACCAATAAGTTTCCTATAGAGCCAATGGAAATTTGCATTGATTTTTGGATTGAGATATTGCAATTGTGAGATAGAATCTGTACTAAGTGTTCATAAAGAACAATATGTCATTACAAGCTGTTTAGATTGGCATTAAGAATAACATAGTAAAACCAATGGATTTCTATTTGAACTTACCTAATAGTGATTCATTGGTCACTGCACTTCTTGACATAAATTTGCACCTGTGATGTTGCTGTGGCTTACTGGGTTAATGCTCCTGTCTTGTAAAAAGGATTTCATGAGTTCTAATCCTTGGAGAGTCTTTTTCATTTACTTACTAATAAGCTTCCTATGGAGCAATGGAAATTTGCATTGATTTTGAGATATAGAATCTGCATTACGTGTTCATCAAGAACAATACGTCATGATGCGCTGCAAAGATTGGCATTAAGAATAACATAGTGAAACCAATGGATTTCTTTTTGAACTTACCTAATAGTGATTCATTGGTCATTGCCCTTCTTGAGAACCTTTTGCACTTGTGATGTTCCAGTGGCTTACTTGGTTATTGTGCCTGTCTTATAAACAGGAGTTCATGAGTTCTAATTCTCACAGAGTTTTTTCATTTACTTACTAATAAGCTTCCTATAGAGCCAATGGAAATTTGCATTGATTTTGGGCTTGAGTTAGTGCAATTGTGAGATATAGAATCTGTATTACGTGTTCATCAAGAACAATACGTCATGATGCGCTGCAAAGATTGGCATTAAGAATAACATAGTGAAACCAATGGATTTCTTTTTGAACTTACCTAATAGTGATTCATTGGTCATTGCCCTTCTTGACAACCTTTTGCACTCGTGATGTTCCAGTGGCTTACTTGGTTATTGCGCCTGTCTTATAAACAGGAGTTCATGAGTTCTAATTCTCAGAGAGTTTTTTCATTTACTTACTAATAAGCTTCCTATAGAGCCAATGGAAATTTGCATTGATTTTGGGCTTGAGTTAGTGCAATTGTGAGATATAGAATCTGTATTACGTGTTCATCAAGAACAATACGTCACGATGCGCTGTAAAGATTGGCATTAAGAATAACATAGTGAAACCAATGGATTTCTTTTTGAACTTACCAATAGTGATTCAATGTTCACTGCCCTTCTTGACATCACTTTGCACTTGTGATGTTCCAATGGCTTAGTGGGTTAATGCCTCTGTCTTTTAAACAGGAGTTCATGAGTTCTAGTCCTCAGAGAGCTCTTTTTCATTTACTTACCAATAAGTTTCCTATAGAGCCAATGGAAATTTCCATTGATTTTGGGATTGAGATAGTGCAATTGTGAGATAGAATCTGTACTAAGTGTTCATAAAGAACAATATGTCATTACAAGCTGTTTAGATTGGCATTAAGAATAGCATAGTAAAACCAATGGATTTCTTTTTGAACTTACCTAATAGTGATTCATTGGTCACTGCCCTTCTTGACATAAATTTGCACCTGTGATGTTGCTGTGGCTTACTGGGTTAATGCACCTGTCTTGTAAAAAGGATTTCATGAGTTCTAATCCTTG
The DNA here is from genome assembly GCF_046119375.1 of Phyllobates terribilis. Classification (NCBI taxonomy): domain Eukaryota; kingdom Metazoa; phylum Chordata; class Amphibia; order Anura; family Dendrobatidae; genus Phyllobates; species Phyllobates terribilis. The sequence continues at coordinate 333,036,975 of NW_027362764.1, read as the reverse complement.
GAGAGTCTTTTTCATTTACTTACTGATAAGCTTCCTATGGAGCCAATGTAAATTTGCATTGCTTTTGGGATTGAGATAGTGCAATTGTGAGATATAGAATCTGTATTACGTGTTCATCAAGAACAATACGTCATGATGCGCTGCAAAGATTGGCATTAAGAATAACATAGTGAAACAAATGGATTTCTTTTTGAACTTACCTAATAGTGATTCATTGGTCATTGCCCTTCTTGACAACCTTTTGCACTTGTGATGTTCCAGTGGCTTACTTGGTTATTGCGCCTGTCTTATAAACAGGAGTTCATGAGTTCTAATTCTCAGAGAGTTTTTTCATTTACTTACTAATAAGCTTCCTATAGAGCCAATGAAAATTTGCATTGATTTTGGGCTTGAGATAGTGCAATTGTGAGATATAGAATCTGTATTACGTGTTCATCAAGAACAATACGTCATGATGCGCTGCAAAGATTTGCATTAAGAATAACATAGTGAAACCAATGGATTTCTTTTTGAACCTACCAATGGTGATTCAATGTTCACTGCCCTTCTTGACATCACTTTGCACTTGTGATGTTCCAATGGCTTAGTGTGTTAATGCCCCTATCTTTTAAACAGGAGTTCATGAGTTCTAGTCCTCAGAGAGCTCTTTTTCATTTACTTACCAATAAGTTTCCTATAGAGCCAATGGAAATTTCCATTGATTTTGGGATTGAGATAGTGCAATTGTGAGATAGAATCTGTACTAAGTGTTCATAAAGAACAATATGTCATTACAAGCTGTTTAGATTGGCATTAAGAATAGCATAGTAAAACCAATGGATTTCTTTTTGAACTTACCTAATAGTGATTCATTGGTCACTGCCCTTCTTGACATAAATTTGCGCCTGTGATGTTGCTGTGGCTTACTGGGTTAATGCACCTGTCTTGTAAAAAGGATTTCTTGAGTTCTAATCCTTGGAGAGTCTTTTTCATTTACTTACTGATAAGCTTCCTATGGAGCCAATGTAAATTTGCATTGCTTTTGGGATTGAGATAGTGCAATTGTGAGATATAGAATCTGTATTACATGTTCATCAAGAACAATACGTCATGATGCGCTGCAAAGATTGGCATTAAGAATAACATAGTGAAACCAATGGATTTCTTTTTGAACTTACCAATGGTGATTCAATGTTCACTGCCCTTCTTGACATCACTTTGCACTTGTGATGTTCCAATGGCTTAGTGTGTTAATGCCCCTATCTTTTAAACAGGAGTTCATGAGTTCTAGTCCTCAGAGAGCTCTTTTTCATTTACTTACCAATAAGTTTCCTATAGAGCCAATGGAAATTTCCATTGATTTTGGGATTGAGATAGTGCAATTGTGAGATATAGAATCTGTATTACGTGTTCATCAAGAACAATACGTCATGATGCGTTGCAAAGATTGGCATTAAGAATAACATAGTGAAACCAATGGATTTCTTTTTGAACTTATCTAATAGTGATTCAATGTTCGCTGCCTTCTTGACATCACTTTGCATTTGTTTTTTCTAATGGCTTAGTGGGTTAATGCCCCTGTCTTTTAAACAGGAGTTCATGAATTCTAGTCCTCAGAGAGCTCTTTTTCATTTACTTACCAATATGTTTCCTATAGAGCCAATGGAAATTTGCATTGATTTTTGGATTGAGATATTGCAATTGTGAGATAGAATCTGTACTAAGTGTTCATAAAGAACAATATGTCATTACAAGCTGTTTAGATTGGCATTAAGAATAACATAGTAAAACCAATGGATTTCTATTTGAACTTACCTAATAGTGATTCATTGGTCACTGCCCTTCTTGACATAAATTTGCACCTGTGATGTTGCTGTGGCTTACTGGGTTAATGCTCCTGTCTTGTAAAAAGGATCTCATGAGTTCTAATCCTTGGAGAGTCTTTTTCATTTACTTACTAATAAGCTTCCTATGGAGCAATGGAAATTTGCATTGATTTTGAGATATGGAATCTGTATTACGTGTTCATCAAGAACAATACGTCATGATGCGCTGCAAAGATTGGCATTAAGATTAACATAGTGAAACAAATGGATTTCTTTTTGAACTTACCTAATAGTGATTCATTGGTCATTGCCCTTCTTGACAACCTTTTGCACTTGTGATGTTCCAGTGGCTTACTTGGTTATTGCGCCTGTCTTATAAACTGGAGTTCATGAGTTCTAATTCTCAGAGAGTTTTTTCATTTACTTACTAATAAGCTTCCTATAGAGCCAATGAAAATTTGCATTGATTTTGGGCTTGAGATAGTGCAATTGTGAGATATAGAATCTGTATTACGTGTTCATCAAGAACAATACGTCATGATGCGATGCAAAGATTTGCATTAAGAATAACATAGTGAAACCAATGGATTTCTTTTTGAACTTACCAATGGTGATTCAATGTTCACTGCCCTTCTTGACATCACTTTGCACTTGTGATGTTCCAATGGCTTAGTGTGTTAATGCCCCTATCTTTTAAACAGGAGTTCATGAGTTCTAGTCCTCAGAGAGCTCTTTTTCATTTACTTACCAATAAGTTTCCTATAGAGCCAATGGAAATTTCCATTGATTTTGGGATTGAGATAGTGCAATTGTGAGATAGAATCTGTACTAAGTGTTCATAAAGAACAATATGTCATTACAAGCTGTTTAGATTGGCATTAAGAATAGCATAGTAAAACCAATGGATTTCTTTTTGAACTTACCTAATAGTGATTCATTGGTCACTGCCCTTCTTGACATAAATTTGCACCTGTGATGTTGCTGTGGCTTACTGGGTTAATGCACCTGTCTTGTAAAAAGTATTTCATGAGTTCTAATCCTTAGAGAGACTTTTTCATTTACTTACTAACAAGCTTCCTATGGAGCCAATGTAAATTTGCATTGATTTTGGGCTTGAGATAGTGCAATTGTGAGATATAGAATCTGTATTACGTGTTCATCAAGAACAATACGTCATGATGCGCTGCAAAGATTGGCATTAAGAATAACATAGTGAAACCAATGGATTTCTTTTTGAACTTACCAATGGTGATTCAATGTTCACTGCCCTTCTTGACATCACTTTGCACTTGTGATGTTCCAATGGCTTAGTGTGTTAATGCCCCTATCTTTTAAACAGGAGTTCATGAGTTCTAGTCCTCAGAGAGCTCTTTTTCATTTGTTTACCAATAAGTTTCCTATAGAGCCAATGGAAATTTCCATTGATTTTGGGATTGAGATAGTGCAATTGTGAGATAGAATCTGTACTAAGTGTTCATAAAGAACAATATGTCATTACAAGCTGTTTAGATTGGCATTAAGAATAGCATAGTAAAACCAATGGATTTCTTTTTGAACTTACCTAATAGTGATTCATTGGTCACTGCCCTTCTTGACATAAATTTGCGCCTGTGATGTTGCTGTGGCTTACTGGGTTAATGCACCTGTCTTGTAAAAAGGATTTCTTGAGTTCTAATCCTTGGAGAGTCTTTTTCATTTACTTACTGATAAGCTTCCTATGGAGCCAATGTAAATTTGCATTGCTTTTGGGATTGAGATAGTGCAATTGTGAGATATAGAATCTGTATTACATGTTCATCAAGAACAATACGTCATGATGCGCTGCAAAGATTGGCATTAAGAATAACATAGTGAAACCAATGGATTTCTTTTTGAACTTACCAATGGTGATTCAATGTTCACTGCCCTTCTTGACATCACTTTGCACTTGTGATGTTCCAATGGCTTAGTGTGTTAATGCCCCTATCTTTTAAACAGGAGTTCATGAGTTCTAGTCCTCAGAGAGCTCTTTTTCATTTACTTACCAATAAGTTTCCTATAGAGCCAATGGAAATTTCCATTGATTTTGGGATTGAGATAGTGCAATTGTGAGATATAGAATCTGTATTACGTGTTCATCAAGAACAATACGTCATGATGCGTTGCAAAGATTGGCATTAAGAATAACATAGTGAAACCAATGGATTTCTTTTTGAACTTATCTAATAGTGATTCAATGTTCGCTGCCTTCTTGACATCACTTTGCATTTGTTTTTTCTAATGGCTTAGTGGGTTAATGCCCCTGTCTTTTAAACAGGAGTTCATGAATTCTAGTCCTCAGAGAGCTCTTTTTCATTTACTTACCAATAAGTTTCCTATAGAGCCAATGGAAATTTGCATTGATTTTTGGATTGAGATATTGCAATTGTGAGATAGAATCTGTACTAAGTGTTCATAAAGAACAATATGTCATTACAAGTTGTTTAGATTGGCATTAAGAATAACATAGTAAAACCAATGGATTTCTATTTGAACTTACCTAATAGTGATTCATTGGTCACTGCCCTTCTTGACATAAATTTGCACCTGTGATGTTGCTGTGGCTTACTGGGTTAATGCTCCTGTCTTGTAAAAAGGATCTCATGAGTTCTAATCCTTGGAGAGTCTTTTTCATTTACTTACTAATAAGCTTCCTATGGAGCAATGGAAATTTGCATTGATTTTGAGATATAGAATCTGTATTACGTGTTCATCAAAAACAATACGTCATGATGCGCTGCAAAGATTGGCATTAAGAATAACATAGTGAAACAAATGGATTTCTTTTTGAACTTACCTAATAGTGATTCATTGGTCATTGCCCTTCTTGACAACCTTTTGCACTTGTGATGTTCCAGTGGCTTACTTGCTTATTGCGCCTGTCTTATAAACAGGAGTTCATGAGTTCTAATTCTCAGAGAGTTTTTTCATTTACTTACTAATAAGCTTCCTATAGAGCCAATGAAAATTTGCATTGATTTTGGGCTTGAGATAGTGCAATTGTGAGATATAGAATCTGTATTACGTGTTCATCAAGAACAATACGTCATGATGCGCTGCAAAGATTGGCATTAAGAATAACATAGTGAAACCAATGGATTTCCTTTTGAACTTACCTAATAGTGATTCATTGGTCATTGCCCTTCTTGACAACATTTTGCACTTGTGTTGTTCCAGTGTCTTACTTGGTTATTGTGCCTGTCTTATAAACAGGAGTTCATGAGTTCTAATTCTCAGAGAGTTTTTTCATTTACTTACTAATAAGCTTCCTATGGAGCCAATGGAAATTTGCATTGATTTTGGGATTGAGATAGTGCAATTGTGAGATATAGAATCTGTATAACGTGTTCATCAAGAACAATATGTCATGATGCGCTGTAAAGATTAGCATTAAGAATAACATAGTGAAACCAATGGATTTGTTTTTGAACTTACCTAATAGTGATTCATTGTTCACTGCCCTTCTTGACATAAATTTGCACCTGTGATGTTCCAGTGGCTTACTGGGCTTATGCACCTGTCTTGTAAACTGGAGTTCATGAGTTCTAATCCTTGGAGAGTCTTTTTCATTTACTTACTAATAAACTTCCTATGGAGCAATGGAAATTTGCATTGATTTTGAGATATAGAATCTGTATTACGTGTTCATCAAGAACAATACGTCATGATGCGCTGCAAAGATTGGCATTAAGAATAACATAGTGAAACCAATGGATTTCCTTTTGAACTTACCTAATAGTGATTCATTGGTCATTGCCCTTCTTGGCAACATTTTGCACTTGTGATGTTCCAGTGTCTTACTTGGTTATTGTGCCTGTCTTATAAACAGGAGTTCATGAGTTCTAATTCTCAGAGAGTTTTTTCATTTACTTACTAATAAGCTTCCTATGGAGCCAATGGAAATTTGCATTGATTTTGGGATTGAGATAGTGCAATTGTGAGATATAGAATCTGTATTACGTGTTCATCAAGAACAATATGTCATGATGCGCTGCAATTATTAGCATTAGGAATAACATAGTGAAACCAATGGATTTCTATTTGAACTTACCTAATAGTGATTCATTGTTCACTGCCCTTCTTGACATCGCTTTGCATTTGTTATGTTCCAGTGGCTTACTGGGTTTATGCACCTGTCTTGTAAACAGGAGTTCATGAGTTCTATTCCTTGGAGAGCCTTTTTCATTTACTTACTAATAAGCTTCCTATAGAGCCAAGGTAAATTTGCATTGATTTTGGGCTTGAGATACTGCAATTGTGAGATACAATCTGTAGTAAGTGTTCATAAAGAACAATATGTCATCACAAGCTGTTTAGATTGGCTGTAAGAATAACATAGTAAAACCAATGGATTTCTTTTTGAACTTACCTAATAGTGATTCATTGTTCACTGCCCTTCTTGACATCACTTGGCAGCTGTGTTGTTCCAGTGGCTTACTGCCTTAATTAACCTGTTTTATAAACAAGAGTTCAAATTCTCGGAGAGTTTTTTCATTTACTTACTAATACGCTTCCTTTAGAGCCAAAGGAAATTTGCATTGATATGGGGCTTGAGATTGTGCAATTGTGAGATAGAATCTGTACTAAGTGTTCATAAAAAACAATATGTCATTACAAGCTGTTTAGATTGGCATTAAGAATAACATAGTAAAACCAATGGATTTCTTTTTGAACTTTCCAAATAGTGAATCATTGTTCACTGCACTTCTTGACATAAATTTGCACCTGTGATGTTCCAGTGGCTTACTGGGTTAATGCACCTGTCTTGTAAACAGGAGTTCATGAATTCTAATCCTTGAAGAGTCTTTTTCATTTACTTACTAATAAGCTTCCTTAGGAGCAATGGAAATTTGCATTGATTTTGAGATATAGAATCTGTATTACGTGTTCATCAAGAACAATATGTCATGATGCGCTGTAAAGATTAGCATTAAGAATAACATAGTGAAACCAATGGATTTCTTTTTGAACTTACCTAATAGTGATTCATTGTTCACTGCCCTTCTTGACATAAATTTGCACCTGTGATGTTCCAGTGGCTTACTTGGTTATTGTGCCTGTCTTATAAACAGGAGTTCATGAGTTCTAATTCTCAGAGAGTTTTTTCATTTACTTACTAATAAGCTTCCTATGGAGCCAATGGAAATTTGCATTGATTTTGGGATTGAGATAGTGCAATTGTGAGATATAGAATCTGTATAACGTGTTCATCAAGAACAATATGTCATGATGCGCTGTAAAGATTAGCATTAAGAATAACATAGTGAAACCAATGGATTTGTTTTTGAACTTACCTAATAGTGATTCATTGTTCAATGCCCTTCTTGACATAAATTTGCACCTGTGATGTTCCAGTGGCTTACTGGGCTTATGCACCTGTCTTGTAAACTGGAGTTCATGAGTTCTAATCCTTGGAGAGTCTTTTTCATTTACTTACTAATAAGCTTCCTATGGAGCAATGGAAATTTGCATTGATTTTGAGATATAGAATCTGTATTACGTGTTCATCAAGAACAATACGTCATGATGCGCTGCAAAGATTGGCATTAAGAATAACATAGTGAAACCAATGGATTTCCTTTTGAACTTACCTAATAGTGATTCATTGGTCATTGCCCTTCTTGGCAACATTTTGCACTTGTGATGTTCCAGTGTCTTACTTGGTTATTGTGCCTGTCTTATAAACAGGAGTTCATGAGTTCTAATTCTCAGAGAGTTTTTTCATTTACTTACTAATAAGCTTCCTATGGAGCCAATGGAAATTTGCATTGATTTTGGGATTGAGATAGTGCAATTGTGAGATATAGAATCTGTATTACGTGTTCATCAAGAACAATATGTCATGATGCGCTGCAATTATTAGCATTAGGAATAACATAGTGAAACCAATGGATTTCTTTTTGAACTTACCTAATAGTGATTCATTGTTCACTGCCCTTCTTGACATCGCTTTGCATTTGTGATGTTCCAGTGGCTTACTGGGTTTATGCACCTGTCTTGTAAACAGGAGTTCATGAGTTCTATTCCTTGGAGAGCCTTTTTCATTTACTTACTAATAAGCTTCCTATAGAGCCAAGGTAAATTTGCATTGATTTTGGGCTTGAGATACTGCAATTGTGAGATACAATCTGTAGTAAGTGTTCATAAAGAACAATATGTCATCACAAGCTGTTTAGATTGGCTGTAAGAATAACATAGTAAAACCAATGGATTTCTTTTTGAACTTACCTAATAGTGATTCATTGTTCACTGCCCTTCTTGACATCACTTGGCAGCTGTGTTGTTCCAGTGGCTTACTGCCTTAATTAACCTGTTTTATAAACAAGAGTTCAAATTCTCGGAGAGTTTTTTCATTTACTTACTAATACGCTTCCTTTAGAGCCAAAGGAAATTTGCATTGATATGGGGCTTGAGATTGTGCAATTGTGAGATAGAATCTGTACTAAGTGTTCATAAAAAACAATATGTCATTACAAGCTGTTTAGATTGGCATTAAGAATAACATAGTAAAACCAATGGATTTCTTTTTGAACTTTCCAAATAGTGAATCATTGTTCTCTGCACTTCTTGACATAAATTTGCACCTGTGATGTTCCAGTGGCTTACTGGGTTTATGTACCTGTCTTGTAAACAGGAGTTCATGAGTTCTAATCCTTGGAGAGTCTTTTTCATTTACTTACTAATAAGCTTCCTTTGGAGCAATGGAAATTTGTATTGATTTTGAGATATAGAATCTGTATTACGTGTTCATCAATAACAATACGTCATAATGCGCTGCAAAGATTGGCATTAAGAATAACATAGTGAAACCAATGGATTTCTTTTTGAACTTACCTAATAGTGATTCATTGGTCATTACCCTTCTTGACAACCTTTTGCACTTGTGATGTTCCAGTGGCTTACTTGGCTATTGCGCCTGTCTTATAAACATGAGTTCTAATTCTCAGAGAGTTTTTTCATTTACTTACTAATAAGCTTCCTATAGAGCCAATGGAAATTTGCATTGATTTTGGGCTTGAGATACTGCAATTGTGAGATACAATCTGTAGTAAGTGTTCATAAAGAACAATATGTCATCACAAGCTGTTTAGATTGGCTATAAGAATAACAGTAAAAACAATGGATTTCTTTTTGAACTTACCTAATAGTGATTCATTGTTCACTGCCCTTCTTGACATCGCTTGGCAGCTGTGTTGTTCCAGTGGCTTACTGCCTTAATTAACCTGTTTTATAAACAAGAGTTCAAATTCTCGGAGAGTTTTTTCATTTACTTACTAATAAGCTTCCTTTAGAGCCAAAGGAAATTTGCATTGATATGGGGCTTGAGATTGTGCAATTGTGAGATAGAATCTGTACTAAGTGTTCATAAAGAACAATATGTCATTACAAGCTGTTTAGATTGGCATTAAGAATAACATAGTAAAACCAATGGATTTCTTTTTGAACTTACCAAATAGTGATTCATTGTTCACTGCCCTTCTTGACATAAATTTGCACCTGTGATGTTCCAGTGGCTTACTGGGTTTATGCACCTGTCTTGAAAACAGGAGCTCATGAGTTCCAATCCTTGGAGAGTTTTTTTCATTTACTTACTATAAGCTTCCTATGGAGCAATGGAAATTTGCTTTGATTTTGAGATATAGAATCTGTATTACGTGTTCATCAAGAGCAATACGTCATGATGCGCTGCAAAGATTGGCATTAAGAATAACATAGTGAAACCAATGGATTTCTTTTTGAACTTACCTAATAGTGATTCAATGTTCACTGCCCTTCTTGACTCAATTTGCACTTGTGATGTTCCATTGGCTTAGTGGGTTAATGCCCCTGTCTTTTAAACAGGAGTTCATGAGTTATAGTCCTCAGAAAGCTCATTTTCATTTATTTACCAATAGGTTTCCTATAGAGCCAATGGAAATTTGCATTGATTTTGGGATTGAGATAGTGCAATTGTGAGATAGAATCTGTAGTAAGTGTTCATAAAGAACAATATGTCATCACAGTCTGTTTAGATTGGCATTAAGAATAACATAGTAAAACCAATGGATTTCTATTTGAACTTACCTAATAGTGATTCATTGGTCACTGCCCTTCTTGACATAAATTTGCACCTGTGATGTTGCTGTGGCTTACTGGGTTAATGCACATGTCTTGTAAAAAGGATTTCATGAGTTCTAATCCTTGTAGAGTCTTTTTCATTTACTTACTAATAAGCTTCCTATGGAGCCAATGGAAATTTGCATTGATTTTGGGCTTGAGATAGTGCAATTGTGAGATATAGAATCTGTATTAAGTGTTCATCAAGAACAATATGTCATGATGCGCTGCAAAGATTAGCATTAAGAATAACATAGTGAAACCAATGGATTTCTTTTTGAACTTACCTAATAGTGATTCATTGTTCACTGCCCTTCTTGACATCACCTTGCACTTGTGATGTTCCAATGGCTTAGTGGGTTAATGCCTCTGTCTTTTAAACAGGAGTACATGAGTTCTAGTCCTCAGAGACCTCTTTTTCACTTACTTACCAATACGTTTCCTATAGAGCCAATGGAAATTTGCATTGATTTTGTGATATAGAATCTGCATTACGTGTTCATCAAGAACAATATGTCATGATGCACTGCAAAGATTAGCATTAAGAATAAAATAGTGAAACCAATGGATTTCTTTTTGAACTTACCTAATAGTGATTCATTGTTCACTGCCCTTCTTGACATCACTTTGCACTTCTGATGTTCCAATGGCTTAGTGGGTTAATGTCCCTGTCTTTTAAACAGGAGTTCGTGAGTTCTAGTCCTCAGAGAGCTTTTTTTCGTTTACTTACCAATAAGTTTCCTATAGAGCCAATGGAAATTTGCATTGATTTTGGGACTGAGATAGTGCAATTGTGAGATATAGAATCTGTATTACGTGTTCATCAAGAACAATACGTCATGATGCGCTGCAAAGATTGGCATTAAGAATAACATAGTGAAACCAATGGATTTCTTTTTGAACTTACCTAATAGTCATTCATTGTTCACTGCCCTTCTTGACATCACCTTGCACTTGTGATGTTCCAATGGCTTAGTGGGTTAATGCCTCTGTCTTTTAAACAGGAGTCCATGAGTTCTAGTCCTCAGAGACCTCTTTTTCACTTACTTACCAATACGTTTTCTATAGAGCCAATGGAAATTTGCATTGATTTTGTGATATAAAATCTGCATTACGTGTTCATCAAGAACAATATGTCATGATGCACTGCAAAGATTAGCATTAAGAATAAAATAGTGAAACCAATGGATTTCTTTTTGAACTTACCTAATAGTGATTCATTGTTCACTGCCCTTCTTGACATCACTTTGCACTTCTGATGTTCCAATGGCTTAGTGGGTTAATGTCCCTGTCTTTTGAACAGGAGTTCGTGAGTTCTAGTCCTCAGAGAGCTTTTTTTCGTTTACTTACCAATAAGTTTCCTATAGAGCCAATGGAAATTTGCATTGATTTTGGGACTGAGATAGTGCAATTGTGAGATATAGAATCTGTATTACGTGTTCATCAAGAACAATACGTCATGATGCGCTGCAAAGATTGGCATTAAGAATAACATAGTGAAACCAATGGATTTCTTTTTGAACTTACCTAATAGTGATTCAATGTTCACTGCCCTTCTTGACATCACTTTGCACTTGTGATGTTCAAATGGGTTAGTGGGTTAATGCCTCTGTCTTTTAAACAGGAGTTCATGAGTTCTAGTACTCAGAGAACTCTTATTCATTTACTTACCAATAAGTTTCCTATAGAGCCAATAGAAATTTGCATTGATTTTGGGATTGAGATAGTGCAATTGTGAGATAGAATCTGTAGTAAGTGTTCATAAAGAACAATATGTCATCACAATCTGTTTAGATTGGCTTTAAGAATAACATAGTAAAACCAATGGATTTCTTTTTGAACTTACCTAATAGTGATTCATTGTTCACTGCCCTTCTTGACATCACTTCGCTCCTGTGATGTTCCTGTGGCTTACTGGGTTAATGCACCTGTCTTGTAAAAAGGATTTCATGAGTTCTAATCCTTGGAGAGTCTTTTTCATTTACTTACTAATAAGCTTCCTATGGAGCCAATGTAAATTTGCATTGATTTTGGGATTGAGATAGTGCAATTGTGAGATATAGAATCTGTATTACGTGTTCATCAAGAAAAATATGTCATGATGCGCTGCAAAGATTGGCATTAAGAATAACATAGTGAAACCAATGGATTTATTTTTGTACTTACCTAATAGTGACTCAATGTTCACTGCCCTTCTTGACATCGCTTTGCACTCGTGATGTTCCAATGGCTTAGTGGGTTAATGCCCCTGTCTTTTAAACAGGAGTTCATGAGTTCTAGTCCTCAGAGAGCTCTTTTTCATTTACTTACTAATAAGTTTCCTATAGAGCCAATGGAAATTTGCATTGATTTTGGGATTGAGATAGTGCAATTGTGAGATAGAATCTGTACTAAGTGTTCATAAAGAACAATATGTCATTACAAGCTGTTTAGATTGGCTTTAAGAATAACATAGTAAAACCAATGGATTTCTTTTTGAACTTACCTAATAGTGATTTATTGGTCACTGCCCTTCTTGACATAAATTTGCACCTGTGATGTTGCTGTGGCTTATTGGGTTAATGCACCTGTCTTGTAAAAAGGATTTCATGAGTTCTAATCCTTGGAGAGTCTTTTTCATTTACTTACTAATAAGCTTCCTATGGAGCCAATGTAAATTTGCATTGATTTTGGGATTGAGATAGTGCAATTGTGAGATATAGAATCTGTATTACGTGTTCATCAAGAACAATACGTCATGATGCGCTGCAAAGATTGGCATGAAGAATAACATAGTGAAACCAATGGATTTCTTTTTGAACTTACCTAATAGTGATTCAATTTTCACTGCCCTTCTTGACATCACTTTGCACTTGTGATGTTCCAATGGCTTAGTGGGTTAATGCCCCTGTCTTTTAAACAGGTGTTCATGAATTCTAGTCCTCAAAGAGATGTTTTTCATTAACTTACCAATAAGTTTCCTATAGAGCCAATGGAAATTTGCATTGATTTTGGGATATAGAATCTGCATTACGTGTTCATCAAGAACAATACGTCATGATGCGCTGCAAAGATTGGCATTAAGAAAAACATAGTGAAACCAATGGATTTCTTTTTGAACTTACCTAATAGTGAATCAATGTTCACTGCCTTTCTTGACATCACTTTGCACTTGTGATGTTCCAATGGCTTAGTGGGTTAATGCCCCTGTCTTTTAAACAGGAGTCCATGAGTTCTAGTCCTCTGAGAGCTCTTTTTCATTTACTTACCAATAAGTTTCCTATAGAGCCAATGGAAATTTGCATTGATTTTGGAATATAGAATCTGCATTACGTGTTCATCAAGAACAATATGTCATGATGCGCTGCAAAGATTAGCATTAAGAATAAAATAGTGAAACCAATGGATTTCTTTTTGAACTTACCTAATAGTGATTCATTGTTCACTGCCCTTCTTGACATCACTTTGAGCTTGTGATGTTCCAATGGCTTAGTGGGTTAATGTCCCTGTCTTTTAAACAGGAGTTCGTGAGTTCTAGTCCTCAGAGAGCTTTTTTTCGTTTACTTACCAATAAGTTTCCTATAGAGCCAATGGAAATTTGCATTGATTTTGGGACTGAGATAGTGCAATTGTGAGATATAGAATCTGTATTACGTGTTCATCAAGAACAATACGTCATGATGCGCTGCAAAGATTGGCATTAAGAATAACATAGTGAAACCAATGGATTTCTTTTTGAACTTACCTAATAGTGATTCAATGTTCACTGCCCTTCTTGACATCACTTTGCACTCGTGATGTTCCAATGGCTTAGTGGGTTAATGCCCTTGTCTTTTAAACAGGAGTTCATGAGTTCTAGTCCTCAGAGAGCTCTTTTTCATTTACTTAACAATAAGTTTCCTATAGAGCCAATGGAAATTTGCATTGATTTTGGGATTGAGATAGTGCAATTGTGAGATAGAATCTGTACTAAGTGTTCATAAAGAACAATATGTCATTACAAGCTGTTTGGATTGGCTTTAAAAATAACATAGTAAAACCAATGGATTTCTTTTTGAACTTACCTAATAGTGATTCATTGGTCACTGCCCTTCTTGACATAAATTTGCACCTGTGATATTGCTGTGGCTTACTGGGTTAATGCACCTGTCTTGTAAAAAGGATTTCTTGAGTTCTAATCCTTGGAGAGTCTTTTTCATTTACTTACTAATAAGCTTCCTATGGAGCCAATGTAAATTTGCATTGATTTTGGGATTGAGATAGTGCAATTGTGAGATATAGAATCTGTATTACGTGTTCATCAACAACAATACGTCATGATGCGCTGCAAAGATTGGCTTTAAGAATAACATAGTGAAACCAATGGATTTCTTTTTGAATTTACGTAATAGTGATTCATTGGTCATTGCCCTTCTTGACAACCTTTTGCACTTGTGATGTTCCAGTGGCTTACTTGGTTATTGCGCCTGTCTTATAAACAGGAGTTCATGAGTTCTAATTCTCAGAGAGTTTTTTCATTTACTTACTAATAAGCTTCCTATAGAGCCAATGGAAATTTGCATTGATTTTGGGCTTGAGATAGTGCAATTGTGAGATATAGAATCTGTATTACGTGTTCATCAAGAACAATACGTCACGATGCGTTGCAAAGATTGGCATTAAGAATAACATAGTGAAACCAATGGATTTCTTTTTGAACTTACCAATAGTGATTCAATGTTCACTGCCCTTCTTGACATCACTTTGCACTTGTGATGTTCCAATGGCTTAGTGGGTTAATGCCTCTGTCTTTTAAACAGGAGTTCATGAGTTCTAGTCCTCAGAGAGCTCTTTTTCATTTACTTACCAATAAGTTTCCTATAGAGCCAATGGAAATTTCCATTGATTTTGGGATTGAGATAGTGCAATTGTGAGATAGAATCTGTACTAAGTGTTCATAAAGAACAATATGTCATTACAAGCTGTTTAGATTGGCATTAAGAATAGCATAGTAAAACCAATGGATTTCTTTTTGAACTTACCTAATAGTGATTCATTGGTCACTGCCCTTCTTGACATAAATTTGCACTTGTGATGTTCCAGTGGCTTACTTGGTTATTGCGCCTGTCTTATAAACAGGAGTTCATGAGTTCTAATTCTCAGAGAGTTTTTTCATTTACTTACTAATAAGCTTCCTATAGAGCCAATGGAAATTTGCATTGATTTTGGGCTTGAGATAGTGCAATTGTGAGATATAGAATCTGTATTACGTGTTCATCAAGAACAATACGTCATGAAGCGCTGCAAAGATTGGCATTAAGAATAACATAGTGAAACCAATGGATTTCTTTTTGAACTTACCAATAGTGATTCAATGTTCACTGCCCTTCTTGACATCACTTTGCACTTGTGATGTTCCAATGGCTTAGTGGGTTAATGCCCCTGTCTTTTAAACAGGAGTTCATGAATTCTAGTCCTCAGAGAGCTCTTTTTCATTTACTTACCAATAAGTTTCCTATAGAGCCAATGGAAATTTGCATTGATTTTTGGATTGAGATATTGCAATTGTGAGATAGAATCTGTACTAAGTGTTCATAAAGAACAATATGTCATTACAAGCTGTTTAGATTGGCATTAAGAATAACATAGTAAAACCAATGGATTTCTATTTGAACTTACCTAATAGTGATTCATTGGTCACTGCACTTCTTGACATAAATTTGCACCTGTGATGTTGCTGTGGCTTACTGGGTTAATGCTCCTGTCTTGTAAAAAGGATTTCATGAGTTCTAATCCTTGGAGAGTCTTTTTCATTTACTTACTAATAAGCTTCCTATGGAGCAATGGAAATTTGCATTGATTTTGAGATATAGAATCTGCATTACGTGTTCATCAAGAACAATACGTCATGATGCGCTGCAAAGATTGGCATTAAGAATAACATAGTGAAACCAATGGATTTCTTTTTGAACTTACCTAATTGTGATTCATTGGTCATTGCCCTTCTTGAGAACCTTTTGCACTTGTGATGTTCCAGTGGCTTACTTGGTTATTGTGCCTGTCTTATAAACAGGAGTTCATGAGTTCTAATTCTCAGAGAGTTTTTTCATTTACTTACTAATAAGCTTCCTATAGAGCCAATGGAAATTTGCATTGATTTTGGGCTTGAGATAGTGCAATTGTGAGATATAGAATCTGTATTACGTGTTCATCAAGAACAATACGTCATGATGCGCTGCAAAGATTGGCATTAAGAATAACATAGTGAAACCAATGGATTTCTTTTTGAACTTACCTAATAGTGATTCATTGGTCATTGCCCTTCTTGACAACCTTTTGCACTTGTGATGTTCCAGTGGCTTACTTGGTTATTGCGCCTGTCTTATAAACAGGAGTTCATGAGTTCTAATTCTCAGAGAGTTTTTTCATTTACTTACTAATAAGCTTCCTATAGAGCCAATGGAAATTTGCATTGATTTTGGGCTTGAGATAGTGCAATTGTGAGATATAGAATCTGTATTACGTGTTCATCAAGAACAATACGTCACGATGCGTTGCAAAGATTGGCATTAAGAATAACATAGTGAAACCAATGGATTTCTTTTTGAACTTACCAATAGTGATTCAATGTTCACTGCCCTTCTTGACATCACTTTGCACTTGTGATGTTCCAATGGCTTAGTGGGTTAATGCCTCTGTCTTTTAAACAGGAGTTCATGAGTTCTAGTCCTCAGAGAGCTCTTTTTCATTTACTTACCAATAAGTTTCCTATAGAGCCAATGGAAATTTCCATTGATTTTGGGATTGAGATAGTGCAATTGTGAGATAGAATCTGTACTAAGTGTTCATAAAGAACAATATGTCATTACAAGCTGTTTAGATTGGCATTAAGAATAGCATAGTAAAACCAATGGATTTCTTTTTGAACTTACCTAATAGTGATTCATTGGTCACTGCCCTTCTTGACATAAATTTGCACTTGTGATGTTCCAGTGGCTTACTTGGTTATTGCGCCTGTCTTATAAACAGGAGTTCATGAGTTCTAATTCTCAGAGAGTTTTTTCATTTACTTACTAATAAGCTTCCTATAGAGCCAATGGAAATTTGCATTGATTTTGGGCTTGAGATAGTGCAATTGTGAGATATAGAATCTGTATTACGTGTTCATCAAGAACAATACGTCATGAAGCGCTGCAAAGATTGGCATTAAGAATAACATAGTGAAACCAATGGATTTCTTTTTGAACTTACCAATAGTGATTCAATGTTCACTGCCCTTCTTGACATCACTTTGCACTTGTGATGTTCCAATGGCTTAGTGGGTTAATGCCCCTGTCTTTTAAACAGGAGTTCATGAATTCTAGTCCTCAGAGAGCTCTTTTTCATTTACTTACCAATAAGTTTCCTATAGAGCCAATGGAAATTTGCATTGATTTTTGGATTGAGATATTGCAATTGTGAGATAGAATCTGTACTAAGTGTTCATAAAGAACAATATGTCATTACAAGCTGTTTAGATTGGCATTAAGAATAACATAGTAAAACCAATGGATTTCTATTTGAACTTACCTAATAGTGATTCATTGGTCACTGCACTTCTTGACATAAATTTGCACCTGTGATGTTGCTGTGGCTTACTGGGTTAATGCTCCTGTCTTGTAAAAAGGATTTAATGAGTTCTAATCCTTGGAGAGTCTTTTTCATTTACTTACTAATAAGCTTCCTATGGAGCAATGGAAATTTGCATTGATTTTGAGATATAGAATCTGCATTACGTGTTCATCAAGAACAATACGTCATGATGCGCTGCAAAGATTGGCATTAAGAATAACATAGTGAAACCAATGGATTTCTTTTTGAACTTACCTAATAGTGATTCATTGGTCATTGCCCTTCTTGACAACCTTTTGCACTTGTGATGTTCCAGTGGCTTACTTGGTTATTGCGCCTGTCTTATAAACAGGAGTTCATGAGTTCTAATTCTCAGAGAGTTTTTTCATTTACTTACTAATAAGCTTCCTATAGAGCCAATGGAAATTTGCATTGATTTTGGGCTTGAGTTAGTGCAATTGTGAGATATAGAATCTGTATTACGTGTTCATCAAGAACAATACGTCACGATGCGCTGCAAAGATTGGCATTAAGAATAACATAGTGAAACCAATGGATTTCTTTTTGAACTTACCAATAGTGATTCAATGTTCACTGCCCTTCTTGACATCACTTTGCACTTGTGATGTTCCAATGGCTTAGTGGGTTAATGCCTCTGTCTTTTAAACAGGAGTTCATGAGTTCTAGTCCTCAGAGAGCTCTTTTTCATTTACTTACCAATAAGTTTCCTATAGAGCCAATGGAAATTTCCATTGATTTTGGGATTGAGATAGTGCAATTGTGAGATAGAATCTGTACTAAGTGTTCATAAAGAACAATATGTCATTACAAGCTGTTTAGATTGGCATTAAGAATAGCATAGTAAAACCAATGGATTTCTTTTTGAACTTACCTAATAGTGATTCATTGGTCACTGCCCTTCTTGACATAAATTTGCACTTGTGATGTTCCAGTGGCTTACTTGGTTATTGCGCCTGTCTTATAAACAGGAGTTCATGAGTTCTAATTCTCAGAGAGTTTTTTCATTTACTTACTAATAAGCTTCCTATAGAGCCAATGGAAATTTGCATTGATTTTGGGCTTGAGATAGTGCAATTGTGAGATATAGAATCTGTATTACGTGTTCATCAAGAACAATAAGTCATGAAGCGCTGCAAAGATTGGCATTAAGAATAACATAGTGAAACCAATGGATTTCTTTTTGAACTTACCAATAGTGATTCAATGTTCACTGCCCTTCTTGACATCACTTTGCACTTGTGATGTTCCAATGGCTTAGTGGGTTAATGCCCCTGTCTTTTAAACAGGAGTTCATGAGTTCTAGTCCTCAGAGAGCTCTTTTTCATTTACTTACCAATAAGTTTCCTATAGAGCCAATGGAAATTACCATTGATTTTGGGATTGAGATAGTGCAATTGTGAGATAGAATCTGTACTAAGTGTTCATAAAGAACAATATGTCATTACAAGCTGTTTAGATTGGCATTAAGAATAGCATAGTAAAACCAATGGATTTCTTTTTGAACTTACCTAATAGTGATTCATTGGTCACTGCCCTTCTTGACATAAATTTGCACCTGTGATGTTGCTGTGGCTTACTGGGTTAATGCACCTGTCTTGTAAAAAGGATTTCATGAGTTCTAATCCTTGGAGAGTCTTTTTCATTTACTTACTGATAAGCTTCCTATGGAGCCAATGTAAATTTGCATTGCTTTTGGGATTGAGATAGTGCAATTGTGAGATATAGAATCTGTATTACGTGTTCATCAAGAACAATACGTCATGATGCGCTGCAAAGATTGGCATTAAGAATAACATAGTGAAACCAATGGATTTCTTTTTGAACTTATCTAATAGTGATTCAATGTTCGCTGCCTTCTTGACATCAATTTGCATTTGTTTTTTCAAATGGCTTAGTGGGTTAATGCCCCTGTCTTTTAAACAGGAGTTCATGAATTCTAGTCCTCAGAGAGCTCTTTTTCATTTACTTACCAATAAGTTTCCTATAGAGCCAATGGAAATTTGCATTGATTTTTGGATTGAGATATTGCAATTGTGAGATAGAATCTGTACTAAGTGTTCATAAAGAACAATATGTCATTACAAGCTGTTTAGATTGGCATTAAGAATAACATAGTAAAACCAATGGATTTCTATTTGAACTTACCTAATAGTGATTCATTGGTCACTGCCCTTCTTGACATAAATTTGCACCTGTGATGTTGCTGTGGCTTACTGGGTTAATGCTCCTGTCTTGTAAAAAGGATCTCATGAGTTCTAATCCTTGGAGAGTCTTTTTCATTTACTTACTAATAAGCTTCCTATGGAGCAATGGAAATTTGCATTGATTTTGAGATATAGAATCTGTATTACGTGTTCATCAAGAACAATACGTCATGATGCGCTGCAAAGATTGGCATTAAGAATAACATAGTGAAACAAATGGATTTCTTTTTGAACTTACCTAATAGTGATTCATTGGTCATTGCCCTTCTTGACAACCTTTTGCACTTGTGATGTTCCAGTGGCTTACTTGGTTATTGCGCCTGTCTTATAAACAGGAGTTCATGAGTTCTAATTCTCAGAGAGTTTTTTCATTTACTTACTAATAAGCTTCCTATAGAGCCAATGAAAATTTGCATTGATTTTGGGCTTGAGATAGTGCAATTGTGAGATATAGAATCTGTATTACGTGTTCATCAAGAACAATACGTCATGATGCGCTGCAAAGATTGGCATTAAGAATAACATAGTGAAACCAATGGATTTCTTTTTGAACTTACCAATGGTGATTCAATGTTCACTGCCTTTCTTGACATAACTTTGCACTTGTGATGTTCCAATGGCTTAGTGTGTTAATGCCCCTATCTTTTAAACAGGAGTTCATGAGTTCTAGTCCTCAGAGAGCTCTTTTTCATTTACTTACCAATAAGTTTCCTATAGAGCCAATGGAAATTTCCATTGATTTTGGGATTGAGATAGTGCAATTGTGAGATAGAATCTGTACTAAGTGTTCATAAAGAACAATATGTCATTACAAGCTGTTTAGATTGGCATTAAGAATAGCATAGTAAAACCAATGGATTTCTTTTTGAACTTACCTAATAGTGATTCATTGGTCACTGCCCTTCTTGACATAAATTTGCACCTGTGATGTTGCTGTGGCTTACTGGGTTAATGCACCTGTCTTGTAAAAAGTATTTCATGAGTTCTAATCCTTGGAGAGACTTTTTCATTTACTTACTAATAAGCTTCCTATGGAGCCAATGTAAATTTGCATTGATTTTGGGATTGAGATAGTGCAATTGTGAGATATAGAATCTGTATTACGTGTTCATCAAGAACAATACGTCATGATGCGCTGCAAAGATTTGCATTAAGAATAACATAGTGAAACCAATGGATTTCTTTTTGAACTTACCAATGGTGATTCAATGTTCACTGCCCTTCTTGACATCACTTTGCACTTGTGATGTTCCAATGGCTTAGTGTGTTAATGCCCCTATCTTTTAAACAGGAGTTCATGAGTTCTAGTCCTCAGAGAGCTTTTTTTCATTTACTTACCAATAAGTTTCCTATAGAGCCAATGGAAATTTCCATTGATTTTGGGATTGAGATAGTGCAATTGTGAGATATAGAATCTGTACTAAGTGTTCATAAAGAACAATATGTCATTACAAGCTGTTTAGATTGGCATTAAGAATAGCATAGTAAAACCAATGGATTTCTTTTTGAACTTACCTAATAGTGATTCATTGTTCACTGCCCTTCTTGACATCACTTTGCACATGTGATGTTCCTGTGGCTTACTGGGTTAATGCACCTGTCTTGTAAAAAGGATTTCATGAGTTCTAATCCTTGGAGAGTCTTTTTCATTTACTTACTAATAAGCTTAATATGGAGCCAATGTAAATTTGCATTGATTTTGGGATTGAGATAGTGCAATTGTGAGATATAGAATCTGTATTGCGTGTTCATCAAGAAAAATATGTCATGATGCGCTGCAAAGATTGGCATTAAGAATAACATAGTGAAACCAATGGATTTCTTTTTGAACTTACCTAATAGTGATTCATTGGTCACTGCCCTTCTTGACATAAATTTGCACCTGTGATGTTGCTGTGGCTTACTGGGTTAATGCACCTGTCTTGTAAAAAGGATTTCATGAGTTCTAATCCTTGGAGAGTCTTTTTCATTTAGTTACTAATAAGCTTCCTATGGAGCAATGGAAATTTGCATTGATTTTGAGATATAGAATCTGTATTACGTGTTCATCAAGAACAATACGTCATGATGCGCTGCAAAGATTGGAATTAAGAATAACATAGTGAAACCAATGGATTTCTTTTTGAACTTACCTAATAGTGATTCATTGGTCATTGCCCTTCTTGACAACCTTTTGCACTTGTGATGTTCCAGTGGTTTACTTGGTTATTGCGCCTGTCCTATAAACAGGAGTTCATGAGTTCTAATTCTCAGAGAGTTTTTTCATTTACTTACTAATAAGCTTCCTATAGAGCCAATGGAAATTTGCATTGATTTTGGGCTTGAGATAGTGCAATTGTGAGATATATAATCTGTATTACGTGTTCATCAAGAACAATACGTCATGATGCGCTGCAAAGATTGGCATTAAGAATAACATAGTAAAACCAATGGATTTCTTTTTGAACTTACCTAATAGTGATTCAATGTTCACTGCCCTTCTTGACATCACTTTGCACTTGTGATGTTCCAATGGCTTAGTGTGTTAATGCCCCTATCTTTTAAACAGGAGTTCATGAGTTCTAGTCCTCAGAGAGCTGTTTTTCATTTACTTACCAATAAGTTTCCTATAGAGCCAATGGAAATTTCCATTGATTTTTGATTGAGATATTGCAATTGTGAGATAGAATCTGTACTAAGTGTTCATAAAGAACAATATGTCATTACAAGCTGTTTAGATTGGCATTAAGAATAGCATAGTAAAACCAATGGATTTCTTTTTGAACTTACCTAATAGTGATTCATTGGTCACTGCCCTTCTTGACATAAATTTGCACCTGTGATGTTGCTGTGGCTTACTGGGTTAATGCACCTGTGTTGTAAAAAGTATTTCATGAGTTCTAATCCTTGGAGAGACTTTTTCATTTACTTACTAATAAGCTTCCTATGGAGCCAATGTAAATTTGCATTGATTTTGGGCTTGAGTTAGTGCAATTGTGAGATATAGAATCTGTATTACGTGTTCATCAAGAACAATACGTCATGATGCGCTGCAAAGATTTTCATTAAGAATAACATAGTGAAACCAATGGATTTCTTTTTGAACTTACCAATAGTGATTCAATGTTCACTGCCCTTCTTGACATCACTTTGCACTTGTGATGTTCCAATGGCTTAGTGGGTTAATGCCCCTGTCTTTTAAACAGGAGTTCATGAATTCTAGTCCTCAGAGAGCTCTTTTTCATTTACTTACCAATAAGTTTCCTATAGAGCCAATGGAAATTTGCATTGATTTTGGGATTGAGATAGTGCAATTGTGAGATAGAATCTGTACTAAGTGTTCATAAAGAACAATATGTCATTACAAGCTGTTTAGATTGGCATTAAGAATAACATAGTAAAACCAATGGATTTCTATTTGAACTTACCTAATAGTGATTCATTGGTCACTGCACTTCTTGACATAAATTTGCACCTGTGATGTTGCTGTGGCTTACTGGGTTAATGCTCCTGTCTTGTAAAAAGGATTTCATGAGTTCTAATCCCTGGAGAGTCTTTTTCATTTACTTACTAATAAGCTTCCTATGGAGCAATGGAAATTTGCATTGATTTTGAGATATAGAATCTGCATTAGTGTTCATCAAGAACAATACGTCATGATGCGCTGCAAAGATTGGCATTAAGAATAACATAGTGAAACCAATGGATTTCTTTTTGAACTTACCTAATAGTGATTCATTGGTCATTGCCCTTCTTGAGAACCTTTTGCACTTGTGATGTTCCAGTGGCTTACTTGGTTATTGTGCCTGTCTTATAAACAGGAGTTCATGAGTTCTAATTCTCAGAGAGTTTTTTCATTTACTTACTAATAAGCTTCCTATAGAGCCAATGGAAATTTGCATTGATTTTGGGCTTGAGATAGTGCAACTGTGAGATATAGAATCTGTATTACGTGTTCATCAAGAACAATACGTCATGATGCGCTGCAAAGATTGGCATTAAGAATAACATAGTGAAACCAATGGATTTCTTTTTGAACTTACCTAATAGTGATTCATTGGTCATTGCCCTTCTTGACAACCTTTTGCACTTGTGATGTTCCAGTGGCTTACTTGGTTATTGCGCCTGTCTTATAAACAGGAGTTCATGAGTTCTAATTCTCAGAGAGTTTTTTCATTTACTTACTAATAAGCTTCCTATAGAGCCAATGGAAATTTGCATTGATTTTGGGCTTGAGATAGTGCAATTGTGAGATAGAATCTGTACTAAGTGTTCATAAAGAACAATATGTCATTACAAGCTGTTTAGATTGGCATTAAGAATAGCATAGTAAAACCAATGGATTTCTTTTTGAACTTACCTAATAGTGATTCATTGGTCACTGCCGTTCTTGACATAAATTTGCACCTGTTATGTTGTTGTGGCTTACTGGTTAATGCACCTGTGTTGTAAAAAGTATTTCATGAGTTCTAATCCTTGGAGAGACTTTTTCATTTACTTACTAATAAGCTTCCTATGGAGCCAATGTAAATTTGCATTGATTTTGGGATTGAGATAGTGCAATTGTGAGATATAGAATCTGTATTACGTGTTCATCAAGAACAACACGTCATGATGCGCTGCAAAGATTGGCATTAAGAATAACATAGTGAAACCAATGGATTTCTTTTTGAACTTACCAATAGTGATTCAATGTTCACTGCCCTTCTTGACATCACTTCGCACTTGTGATGTTCCAATGGCTTAGTGGGTTAATGCCTCTGTCTTTTAAACAGGAGTTCATGAGTTCTAGTCCTCAGAGAGCTGTTTTTCATTTACTTACCAATAAGTTTCCTATAGAGCCAATGGAAATTTCCATTGATTTTGGGATTGAGATAGTGCAATTGTGAGATAGAATCTGTACTAAGTGTTCATAAAGAACAATATGTCATTACAAGCTGTTTAGATTGGCATTAAGAATAGCATAGTAAAACCAATGGATTTCTTTTTGAACTTACCTAATAGTGATTCATTGGTCATTGCCCTTCTTGAGAACCTTTTGCACTTGTGATGTTCCAGTGGCTTACTTGGTTATTGCGCCTGTCTTATAAACAGGAGTTCATGAGTTCTAATTCTCAGAGAGTTTTTTCATTTACTTACTAATAAGCTTCCTATAGAGCCAATGGAAATTTGCATTGATTTTGGGCTTGAGTTAGTGCAATTGTGAGATATAGAATCTGTATTACGTGTTCATCAAGAACAATACGTCATGATGCGCTGCAAAGATTGGCATTAAGAATAACATAGTGAAACCAATGGATTTCTTTTTGAACTTACCTAATAGTGATTCATTGGTCATTGCCCTTCTTGACAACCTTTTGCACTCGTGATGTTCCAGTGGCTTACTTGGTTATTGCGCCTGTCTTATAAACAGGAGTTCATGAGTTCTAATTCTCAGAGAGTTTTTTCATTTACTTACTAATAAGCTTCCTATAGAGCCAATGGAAATTTGCATTGATTTTGGGCTTGAGTTAGTGCAATTGTGAGATATAGAATCTGTATTACGTGTTCATCAAGAACAATACGTCACTATGCGCTGTAAAGATTGGCATTAAGAATAACATAGTGAAACCAATGGATTTCTTTTTGAACTTACCAATAGTGATTCAATGTTCACTGCCCTTCTTGACATCACTTTGCACTTGTGATGTTCCAATGGCTTAGTGGGTTAATGCCTCTGTCTTTTAAACAGGAGTTCATGAGTTCTAGTCCTCAGAGAGCTCTTTTTCATTTACTTACCAATAAGTTTCCTATAGAGCCAATGGAAATTTCCATTGATTTTGGGATTGAGATAGTGCAATTGTGAGATAGAATCTGTACTAAGTGTTCATAAAGAACAATATGTCATTACAAGCTGTTTAGATTGGCATTAAGAATAGCATAGTAAAACCAATGGATTTCTTTTTGAACTTACCTAATAGTGATTCATTGGTCACTGCCCTTCTTGACATAAATTTGCACCTGTGATGTTGCTGTGGCTTACTGGGTTAATGCACCTGTCTTGTAAAAAGGATTTCATGAGTTCTAATCCTTGGAGAGTCTTTTTCATTTACTTACTGATAAGCTTCCTATGGAGCCAATGTAAATTTGCATTGCTTTTGGGATTGAGATAGTGCAATTGTGAGATATAGAATCTGTATTACGTGTTCATCAAGAACAATACGTCATGATGCGCTGCAAAGATTGGCATTAAGAATAACATAGTGAAACAAATGGATTTCTTTTTGAACTTACCTAATAGTGATTCATTGGTCATTGCCCTTCTTGACAACCTTTTGCACTTGTGATGTTCCAGTGGCTTACTTGGTTATTGCGCCTGTCTTATAAACAGGAGTTCATGAGTTCTAATTCTCAGAGAGTTTTTTCATTTACTTACTAATAAGCTTCCTATAGAGCCAATGAAAATTTGCATTGATTTTGGGCTTGAGATAGTGCAATTGTGAGATATAGAATCTGTATTACGTGTTCATCAAGAACAATACGTCATGATGCGCTGCAAAGATTTGCATTAAGAATAACATAGTGAAACCAATGGATTTCTTTTTGAACCTACCAATGGTGATTCAATGTTCACTGCGCTTCTTGACATCACTTTGCACTTGTGATGTTCCAATGGCTTAGTGTGTTAATGCCCCTATCTTTTAAACAGGAGTTCATGAGTTCTAGTCCTCAGAGAGCTCTTTTTCATTTACTTACCAATAAGTTTCCTATAGAGCCAATGGAAATTTCCATTGATTTTGGGATTGAGATAGTGCAATTGTGAGATAGAATCTGTACTAAGTGTTCATAAAGAACAATATGTCATTACAAGCTGTTTAGATTGGCATTAAGAATAGCATAGTAAAACCAATGGATTTCTTTTTGAACTTACCTAATAGTGATTCATTGGTCACTGCCCTTCTTGACATAAATTTGCCCCTGTGATGTTGCTGTGGCTTACTGGGTTAATGCACCTGTCTTGTAAAAAGGATTTCTTGAGTTCTAATCCTTGGAGAGTCTTTTTCATTTACTTACTGATAAGCTTCCTATGGAGCCAATGTAAATTTGCATTGCTTTTGGGATTGAGATAGTGCAATTGTGAGATATAGAATCTGTATTACATGTTCATCAAGAACAATACGTCATGATGCGCTGCAAAGATTGGCATTAAGAATAACATAGTGAAACCAATGGATTTCTTTTTGAACTTACCAATGGTGATTCAATGTTCACTGCCCTTCTTGACATCACTTTGCACTTGTGATGTTCCAATGGCTTAGTGTGTTAATGCCCCTATCTTTTAAACAGGAGTTCATGAGTTCTAGTCCTCAGAGAGCTCTTTTTCATTTACTTACCAATAAGTTTCCTATAGAGCCAATGGAAATTTCCATTGATTTTGGGATTGAGATAGTGCAATTGTGATATATAGAATCTGTATTACGTGTTCATCAAGAACAATACGTCATGATGCGTTGCAAAGATTGGCATTAAGAATAACATAGTGAAACCAATGGATTTCTTTTTGAACTTATCTAATAGTGATTCAATGTTCGCTGCCTTCTTGACATCACTTTGCATTTGTTTTTTCTAATGGCTTAGTGGGTTAATGCCCCTGTCTTTTAAACAGGAGTTCATGAATTCTAGTCCTCAGAGAGCTCTTTTTCATTTACTTACCAATAAGTTTCCTATAGAGCCAATGGAAATTTGCATTGATTTTTGGATTGAGATATTGCAATTGTGAGATAGAATCTGTACTAAGTGTTCATAAAGAACAATATGTCATTACAAGTTGTTTAGATTGGCATTAAGAATAACATAGTAAAACCAATGGATTTCTATTTGAACTTACCTAATAGTGATTCATTGGTCACTGCCCTTCTTGACATAAATTTGCACCTGTGATGTTGCTGTGGCTTACTGGGTTAATGCTCCTGTCTTGTAAAAAGGATCTCATGAGTTCTAATCCTTGGAGAGTCTTTTTCATTTACTTACTAATAAGCTTCCTATGGAGCAATGGAAATTTGCATTGATTTTGAGATATAGAATCTGTATTACGTGTTCATCAAGAACAATACGTCATGATGCGCTGCAAAGATTGGCATTAAGAATAACATAGTGAAGCCAATGGATTTCTTTTTGAACTTACCTAATAGTGATTCATTGGTCATTGCCCTTCTTGACAACCTTTTGCACTTGTGATGTTCCAGTGGCTTACTTGCTTATTGCGCCTGTCTTATAAACAGGAGTTCATGAGTTCTAATTCTCAGAGAGTTTTTTCATTTACTTACTAATAAGCTTCCTATAGAGCCAATGGAAATTTGCATTGATTTTGGGCTTGAGATAGTGCAATTGTGAGATAGAATCTGTACTAAGTGTTCATAAAGAACAATATGTCATTACAAGCTGTTTAGATTGGCATTAAGAATAGCATAGTAAAACCAATGGATTTCTTTTTGAACTTACCTAATAGTGATTCATTGGTCACTGCCGTTCTTGACATAAATTTGCACCTGTTATGTTGTTGTGGCTTACTGGTTAATGCACCTGTGTTGTAAAAAGTATTTCATGAGTTCTAATCCTTGGAGAGACTTTTTCATTTACTTACTAATAAGCTTCCTATGGAGCCAATGTAAATTTGCATTGATTTTGGGATTGAGATAGTGCAATTGTGAGATATAGAATCTGTATTACGTGTTCATCAAGAACAACACGTCATGATGCGCTGCAAAGATTGGCATTAAGAATAACATAGTGAAACCAATGGATTTCTTTTTGAACTTACCAATAGTGATTCAATGTTCACTGCCCTTCTTGACATCACTTCGCACTTGTGATGTTCCAATGGCTTAGTGGGTTAATGCCTCTGTCTTTTAAACAGGAGTTCATGAGTTCTAGTCCTCAGAGAGCTGTTTTTCATTTACTTACCAATAAGTTTCCTATAGAGCCAATGGAAATTTCCATTGATTTTGGGATTGAGATAGTGCAATTGTGAGATAGAATCTGTACTAAGTGTTCATAAAGAACAATATGTCATTACAAGCTGTTTAGATTGGCATTAAGAATAGCATAGTAAAACCAATGGATTTCTTTTTGAACTTACCTAATAGTGATTCATTGGTCACTGCCGTTCTTGACATAAATTTGCACCTGTTATGTTGCTGTGGCTTACTGGTTAATGCACCTGTGTTGTAAAAAGTATTTCATGTGTTCTAATCCTTGGAGAGACTTTTTCATTTACTTACTAATAAGCTTCCTATGGAGCCAATGTAAATTTGCATTGATTTTGGGATTGAGATAGTGCAATTGTGAGATATAGAATCTGTATTACGTGTTCATCAAGAACAACACGTCATGATGCGCTGCAAAGATTGGCATTAAGAATAACATAGTGAAACCAATGGATTTCTTTTTGAACTTACCAATAGTGATTCAATTTTCACTGCCCTTCTTGACATCACTTTGCACTTGTGATGTTCCAATGGCTTAGTGGGTTAATGCCCCTGTCTTTTAAACAGGAGTTCATGAATTCTAGTCCTCAGAGAGCTCTTTTTCATTTACTTACCAATAAGTTTCCTATAGAGCCAATGGAAATTTGCATTGATTTTTGGATTGAGATATTGCAATTGTGAGATAGAATCTGTACTAAGTGTTCATAAAGAACAATATGTCATTACAAGCTGTTTAGATTGGCATTAAGAATAACATAGTAAAACCAATGGATTTCTATTTGAACTTACCTAATAGTGATTCATTGGTCACTGCACTTCTTGACATAAATTTGCACCTGTGATGTTGCTGTGGCTTACTGGGTTAATGCTCCTGTCTTGTAAAAAGGATTTCATGAGTTCTAATCCTTGGAGAGTCTTTTTCATTTACTTACTAATAAGCTTCCTATGGAGCAATGGAAATTTGCATTGATTTTGAGATATAGAATCTGCATTACGTGTTCATCAAGAACAATACGTCATGATGCGCTGCAAAGATTGGCATTAAGAATAACATAGTGAAACCAATGGATTTCTTTTTGAACTTACCTAATAGTGATTCATTGGTCATTGCCCTTCTTGAGAACCTTTTGCACTTGTGATGTTCCAGTGGCTTACTTGGTTATTGTGCCTGTCTTATAAACAGGAGTTCATGAGTTCTAATTCTCACAGAGTTTTTTCATTTACTTACTAATAAGCTTCCTATAGAGCCAATGGAAATTTGCATTGATTTTGGGCTTGAGTTAGTGCAATTGTGAGATATAGAATCTGTATTACGTGTTCATCAAGAACAATACGTCATGATGCGCTGCAAAGATTGGCATTAAGAATAACATAGTGAAACCAATGGATTTCTTTTTGAACTTACCTAATAGTGATTCATTGGTCATTGCCCTTCTTGACAACCTTTTGCACTCGTGATGTTCCAGTGGCTTACTTGGTTATTGCGCCTGTCTTATAAACAGGAGTTCATGAGTTCTAATTCTCAGAGAGTTTTTTCATTTACTTACTAATAAGCTTCCTATAGAGCCAATGGAAATTTGCATTGATTTTGGGCTTGAGTTAGTGCAATTGTGAGATATAGAATCTGTATTACGTGTTCATCAAGAACAATACGTCACGATGCGTTGTAAAGATTGGCATTAAGAATAACATAGTGAAACCAATGGATTTCTTTTTGAACTTACCAATAGTGATTCAATGTTCACTGCCCTTCTTGACATCACTTTGCACTTGTGATGTTCCAATGGCTTAGTGGGTTAATGCCTCTGTCTTTTAAACAGGAGTTCATGAGTTCTAGTCCTCAGAGAGCTCTTTTTCATTTACTTACCAATAAGTTTCCTATAGAGCCAATGGAAATTTCCATTGATTTTGGGATTGAGATAGTGCAATTGTGAGATAGAATCTGTACTAAGTGTTCATAAAGAACAATATGTCATTACAAGCTGTTTAGATTGGCATTAAGAATAGCATAGTAAAACCAATGGATTTCTTTTTGAACTTACCTAATAGTGATTCATTGGTCACTGCCCTTCTTGACATAAATTTGCACCTGTGATGTTGCTGTGGCTTACTGGGTTAATGCACCTGTCTTGTAAAAAGGATTTCATGAGTTCTAATCCTTGGAGAGTCTTTTTCATTTACTTACTGATAAGTTTCCTATGGAGCCAATGTAAATTTGCATTGCTTTTGGGATTGAGATAGTGCAATTGTGAGATATAGAATCTGTATTACGTGTTCATCAAGAACAATACGTCATGATGCGCTGCAAAGATTGGCATTAAGAATAACATAGTGAAACAAATGGATTTCTTTTTGAACTTACCTAATAGTGATTCATTGGTCATTGCCCTTCTTGACAACCTTTTGCACTTGTGATGTTCCAGTGGCTTACTTGGTTATTGCGCCTGTCTTATAAACAGGAGTTCATGAGTTCTAATTCTCAGAGAGTTTTTTCATTTACTTACTAATAAGCTTCCTATAGAGCCAATGGAAATTTGCATTGATTTTGGGCTTGAGATAGTGCAATTGTGAGATATAGAATCTGTATTACGTGTTCATCAAGAACAATACGTCATGATGCGCTGCAAAGATTGGCATTAAGAATAACATAGTGAAACCAATGGATTTCTTTTTGAACTTACCAATAGTGATTCAATGTTCACTGCCCTTCTTGACATCACTTTGCACTTGTGATGTTCCAATGGCTTAGTGGGTTAATGCCCCTGTCTATTAAACAGGAGTTCATGAGTTCTAGTCCTCAGAGAGCTCTTTTTCATTTACTTACCAATAAGTTTCCTATAGAGCCAATGGAAATTTCCATTGATTTTGGGATTGAGATAGTGCAATTGTGATATATAGAATCTGTATTACGTGTTCATCAAGAACAATACGTCATGATGCGTTGCAAAGATTGGCATTAAGAATAACATAGTGAAACCAATGGATTTCTTTTTGAACTTATCTAATAGTGATTCAATGTTCGCTGCCTTCTTGACATCACTTTGCATTTGTTTTTTCTAATGGCTTAGTGGGTTAATGCCCCTGTCTTTTAAACAGGAGTTCATGAATTCTAGTCCTCAGAGAGCTCTTTTTCATTTACTTACCAATAAGTTTCCTATAGAGCCAATGGAAATTTGCATTGATTTTTGGATTGAGATATTGCAATTGTGAGATAGAATCTGTACTAAGTGTTCATAAAGAACAATATGTCATTACAAGTTGTTTAGATTGGCATTAAGAATAACATAGTAAAACCAATGGATTTCTATTTGAACTTACCTAATAGTGATTCATTGGTCACTGCCCTTCTTGACATAAATTTGCACCTGTGATGTTGCTGTGGCTTACTGGGTTAATGCTCCTGTCTTGTAAAAAGGATCTCATGAGTTCTAATCCTTGGAGAGTCTTTTTCATTTACTTACTAATAAGCTTCCTATGGAGCAATGGAAATTTGCATTGATTTTGAGATATAGAATCTGTATTACGTGTTCATCAAGAACAATACGTCATGATGCGCTGCAAAGATTGGCATTAAGAATAACATAGTGAAGCCAATGGATTTCTTTTTGAACTTACCTAATAGTGATTCATTGGTCATTGCCCTTCTTGACAACCTTTTGCACTTGTGATGTTCCAGTGGCTTACTTGCTTATTGCGCCTGTCTTATAAACAGGAGTTCATGAGTTCTAATTCTCAGAGAGTTTTTTCATTTACTTACTAATAAGCTTCCTATAGAGCCAATGGAAATTTGCATTGATTTTGGGCTTGAGATAGTGCAATTGTGAGATAGAATCTGTACTAAGTGTTCATAAAGAACAATATGTCATTACAAGCTGTTTAGATTGGCATTAAGAATAGCATAGTAAAACCAATGGATTTCTTTTTGAACTTACCTAATAGTGATTCATTGGTCACTGCCGTTCTTGACATAAATTTGCACCTGTTATGTTGTTGTGGCTTACTGGTTAATGCACCTGTGTTGTAAAAAGTATTTCATGAGTTCTAATCCTTGGAGAGACTTTTTCATTTACTTACTAATAAGCTTCCTATGGAGCCAATGTAAATTTGCATTGATTTTGGGATTGAGATAGTGCAATTGTGAGATATAGAATCTGTATTACGTGTTCATCAAGAACAACACGTCATGATGCGCTGCAAAGATTGGCATTAAGAATAACATAGTGAAACCAATGGATTTCTTTTTGAACTTACCAATAGTGATTCAATGTTCACTGCCCTTCTTGACATCACTTCGCACTTGTGATGTTCCAATGGCTTAGTGGGTTAATGCCTCTGTCTTTTAAACAGGAGTTCATGAGTTCTAGTCCTCAGAGAGCTGTTTTTCATTTACTTACCAATAAGTTTCCTATAGAGCCAATGGAAATTTCCATTGATTTTGGGATTGAGATAGTGCAATTGTGAGATAGAATCTGTACTAAGTGTTCATAAAGAACAATATGTCATTACAAGCTGTTTAGATTGGCATTAAGAATAGCATAGTAAAACCAATGGATTTCTTTTTGAACTTACCTAATAGTGATTCATTGGTCACTGCCGTTCTTGACATAAATTTGCACCTGTTATGTTGCTGTGGCTTACTGGTTAATGCACCTGTGTTGTAAAAAGTATTTCATGAGTTCTAATCCTTGGAGAGACTTTTTCATTTACTTACTAATAAGCTTCCTATGGAGCCAATGTAAATTTGCATTGATTTTGGGATTGAGATAGTGCAATTGTGAGATATAGAATCTGTATTACGTGTTCATCAAGAACAACACGTCATGATGCGCTGCAAAGATTGGCATTAAGAATAACATAGTGAAACCAATGGATTTCTTTTTGAACTTACCAATAGTGATTCAATTTTCACTGCCCTTCTTGACATCACTTTGCACTTGTGATGTTCCAATGGCTTAGTGGGTTAATGCCCCTGTCTTTTAAACAGGAGTTCATGAATTCTAGTCCTCAGAGAGCTCTTTTTCATTTACTTACCAATAAGTTTCCTATAGAGCCAATGGAAATTTGCATTGATTTTTGGATTGAGATATTGCAATTGTGAGATAGAATCTGTACTAAGTGTTCATAAAGAACAATATGTCATTACAAGCTGTTTAGATTGGCATTAAGAATAACATAGTAAAACCAATGGATTTCTATTTGAACTTACCTAATAGTGATTCATTGGTCACTGCACTTCTTGACATAAATTTGCACCTGTGATGTTGCTGTGGCTTACTGGGTTAATGCTCCTGTCTTGTAAAAAGGATTTCATGAGTTCTAATCCTTGGAGAGTCTTTTTCATTTACTTACTAATAAGCTTCCTATGGAGCAATGGAAATTTGCATTGATTTTGAGATATAGAATCTGCATTACGTGTTCATCAAGAACAATACGTCATGATGCGCTGCAAAGATTGGCATTAAGAATAACATAGTGAAACCAATGGATTTCTTTTTGAACTTACCTAATAGTGATTCATTGGTCATTGCCCTTCTTGAGAACCTTTTGCACTTGTGATGTTCCAGTGGCTTACTTGGTTATTGTGCCTGTCTTATAAACAGGAGTTCATGAGTTCTAATTCTCACAGAGTTTTTTCATTTACTTACTAATAAGCTTCCTATAGAGCCAATGGAAATTTGCATTGATTTTGGGCTTGAGTTAGTGCAATTGTGAGATATAGAATCTGTATTACGTGTTCATCAAGAACAATACGTCATGATGCGCTGCAAAGATTGGCATTAAGAATAACATAGTGAAACCAATGGATTTCTTTTTGAACTTACCTAATAGTGATTCATTGGTCATTGCCCTTCTTGACAACCTTTTGCACTCGTGATGTTCCAGTGGCTTACTTGGTTATTGCGCCTGTCTTATAAACAGGAGTTCATGAGTTCTAATTCTCAGAGAGTTTTTTCATTTACTTACTAATAAGCTTCCTATAGAGCCAATGGAAATTTGCATTGATTTTGGGCTTGAGTTAGTGCAATTGTGAGATATAGAATCTGTATTACGTGTTCATCAAGAACAATACGTCACGATGCGTTGTAAAGATTGGCATTAAGAATAACATAGTGAAACCAATGGATTTCTTTTTGAACTTACCAATAGTGATTCAATGTTCACTGCCCTTCTTGACATCACTTTGCACTTGTGATGTTCCAATGGCTTAGTGGGTTAATGCCTCTGTCTTTTAAACAGGAGTTCATGAGTTCTAGTCCTCAGAGAGCTCTTTTTCATTTACTTACCAATAAGTTTCCTATAGAGCCAATGGAAATTTCCATTGATTTTGGGATTGAGATAGTGCAATTGTGAGATAGAATCTGTACTAAGTGTTCATAAAGAACAATATGTCATTACAAGCTGTTTAGATTGGCATTAAGAATAGCATAGTAAAACCAATGGATTTCTTTTTGAACTTACCTAATAGTGATTCATTGGTCACTGCCCTTCTTGACATAAATTTGCACCTGTGATGTTGCTGTGGCTTACTGGGTTAATGCACCTGTCTTGTAAAAAGGATTTCATGAGTTCTAATCCTTGGAGAGTCTTTTTCATTTACTTACTGATAAGTTTCCTATGGAGCCAATGTAAATTTGCATTGCTTTTGGGATTGAGATAGTGCAATTGTGAGATATAGAATCTGTATTACGTGTTCATCAAGAACAATACGTCATGATGCGCTGCAAAGATTGGCATTAAGAATAACATAGTGAAACAAATGGATTTCTTTTTGAACTTACCTAATAGTGATTCATTGGTCATTGCCCTTCTTGACAACCTTTTGCACTTGTGATGTTCCAGTGGCTTACTTGGTTATTGCGCCTGTCTTATAAACAGGAGTTCATGAGTTCTAATTCTCAGAGAGTTTTTTCATTTACTTACTAATAAGCTTCCTATAGAGCCAATGAAAATTTGCATTGATTTTGGGCTTGAGATAGTGCAATTGTGAGATATAGAATCTGTATTACGTGTTCATCAAGAACAATACGTCATGATGCGCTGCAAAGATTTGCATTAAGAATAACATAGTGAAACCAATGGATTTCTTTTTGAACCTACCAATGGTGATTCAATGTTCACTGCCCTTCTTGACATCACTTTGCACTTGTGATGTTCCAATGGCTTAGTGTGTTAATGCCCCTATCTTTTAAACAGGAGTTCATGAGTTCTAGTCCTCAGAGAGCTCTTTTTCATTTACTTACCAATAAGTTTCCTATAGAGCCAATGGAAATTTCCATTGATTTTGGGATTGAGATAGTGCAATTGTGAGATAGAATCTGTACTAAGTGTTCATAAAGAACAATATGTCATTACAAGCTGTTTAGATTGGCATTAAGAATAGCATAGTAAAACCAATGGATTTCTTTTTGAACTTACCTAATAGTGATTCATTGGTCACTGCCCTTCTTGACATAAAATTGCGCCTGTGATGTTGCTGTGGCTTACTGGGTTAATGCACCTGTCTTGTAAAAAGGATTTCTTGAGTTCTAATCCTTGGAGAGTCTTTTTCATTTACTTACTGATAAGCTTCCTATGGAGCCAATGTAAATTTGCATTGCTTTTGGGATTGAGATAGTGCAATTGTGAGATATAGAATCTGTATTACATGTTCATCAAGAACAATACGTCATGATGCGCTGCAAAGATTGGCATTAAGAATAACATAGTGAAACCAATGGATTTCTTTTTGAACTTACCAATGGTGATTCAATGTTCACTGCCCTTCTTGACATCACTTTGCACTTGTGATGTTCCAATGGCTTAGTGTGTTAATGCCCCTATCTTTTAAACAGGAGTTCATGAGTTCTAGTCCTCAGAGAGCTCTTTTTCATTTACTTACCAATAAGTTTCCTATAGAGCCAATGGAAATTTCCATTGATTTTGGGATTGAGATAGTGCAATTGTGAGATATAGAATCTGTATTACGTGTTCATCAAGAACAATACGTCATGATGCGTTGCAAAGATTGGCATTAAGAATAACATAGTGAAACCAATGGATTTCTTTTTGAACTTATCTAATAGTGATTCAATGTTCGCTGCCTTCTTGACATCACTTTGCATTTGTTTTTTCTAATGGCTTAGTGGGTTAATGCCCCTGTCTTTTAAACAGGAGTTCATGAATTCTAGTCCTCAGAGAGCTCTTTTTCATTTACTTACCAATAAGTTTCCTATAGAGCCAATGGAAATTTGCATTGATTTTTGGATTGAGATATTGCAATTGTGAGATAGAATCTGTACTAAGTGTTCATAAAGAACAATATGTCATTACAAGTTGTTTAGATTGGCATTAAGAATAACATAGTAAAACCAATGGATTTCTATTTGAACTTACCTAATAGTGATTCATTGGTCACAGCCCTTCTTGACATAAATTTGCACCTGTGATGTTGCTGTGGCTTACTGGGTTAATGCTCCTGTCTTGTAAAAAGGATCTCATGAGTTCTAATCCTTGGAGAGTCTTTTTCATTTACTTACTAATAAGCTTCCTATGGAGCAATGGAAATTTGCATTGATTTTGAGATATAGAATCTGTATTACGTGTTCATCAAGAACAATACGTCATGATGCGCTGCAAAGATTGGCATTAAGAATAACATAGTGAAACAAATGGATTTCTTTTTGAACTTACCTAATAGTGATTCATTGGTCATTGCCCTTCTTGACAACCTTTTGCACTTGTGATGTTCCAGTGGCTTACTTGCTTATTGCGCCTGTCTTATAAACAGGAGTTCATGAGTTCTAATTCTCAGAGAGTTTTTTCATTTACTTACTAATAAGCTTCCTATAGAGCCAATGAAAATTTGCATTGATTTTGGGCTTGAGATAGTGCAATTGTGAGATATAGAATCTGTATTACGTGTTCATCAAGAACAATACGTCATGATGCGCTGCAAAGATTTGCATTAAGAATAACATAGTGAAACCAATGGATTTCTTTTTGAACTTACCAATGGTGATTCAATGTTCACTGCCCTTCTTGACATCACTTTGCACTTGTGATGTTCCAATGGCTTAGTGTGTTAATGCCCCTATCTTTTAAACAGGAGTTCATGAGTTCTAGTCCTCAGAGAGCTCTTTTTCATTTACTTACCAATAAGTTTCCTATAGAGCCAATGGAAATTTCCATTGATTTTGGGATTGAGATAGTGCAATTGTGAGATAGAATCTGTACTAAGTGTTCATAAAGAACAATATGTCATTACAAGCTGTTTAGATTGGCATTAAGAATAGCATAGTAAAACCAATGGATTTCTTTTTGAACTTACCTAATAGTGATTCATTGGTCACTGCCCTTCTTGACATAAATTTGCACCTGTGATGTTGCTGTGGCTTACTGGGTTAATGCACCTGTCTTGTAAAAAGTATTTCATGAGTTCTAATCCTTGGAGAGACTTTTTCATTTACTTACTAATAAGCTTCCTATGGAGCCAATGTAAATTTGCATTGATTTTGGGCTTGAGATAGTGCAATTGTGAGATATAGAATCTGTATTACGTGTTCATCAAGAACAATACGTCATGATGCGCTGCAAAGATTGGCATTAAGAATAACATAGTAAAACCAATGGATTTCTTTTTGAACTTACCAATGGTGATTCAATGTTCACTGCCCTTCTTGACATCACTTTGCACTTGTGATGTTCCAATGGCTTAGTGTGTTAATGCCCCTGTCTTTTAAACAGGAGTTCATGAGTTCTAGTCCTCAGAGAGCTCTTTTTCATTTACTTACCAATAAGTTTCCTATAGAGCCAATGGAAATTTCCATTGATTTTGGGATTGAGATAGTGCAATTGTGAGATATAGAATCTGTATTACGTGTTCATCAAGAACAATACGTCATGATGCGCTGCAAAGATTGGCATTAAGAATAACATAGTGAAACAAATGGATTTCTTTTTGAACTTACCTAATAGTGATTCATTGGTCATTGCCCTTCTTGACAACCTTTTGCACTTGTGATGTTCCAGTGGCTTACTTGGTTATTGCGCCTGTCTTATAAACAGGAGTTCATGAGTTCTAATTCTCAGAGAGTTTTTTCATTTACTTACTAATAAGCTTCCTATAGAGCCAATGAAAATTTGCATTGATTTTGGGCTTGAGATAGTGCAATTGTGAGATATAGAATCTGTATTACGTGTTCATCAAGAACAATACGTCATGATGCGCTGCAAAGATTTGCATTAAGAATAACATAGTGAAACCAATGGATTTCTTTTTGAACCTACCAATGGTGATTCAATGTTCACTGCCCTTCTTGACATCACTTTGCACTTGTGATGTTCCAATGGCTTAGTGTGTTAATGCCCCTATCTTTTAAACAGGAGTTCATGAGTTCTAGTCCTCAGAGAGCTCTTTTTCATTTACTTACCAATAAGTTTCCTATAGAGCCAATGGAAATTTCCATTGATTTTGGGATTGAGATAGTGCAATTGTGAGATAGAATCTGTACTAAGTGTTCATAAAGAACAATATGTCATTACAAGCTGTTTAGATTGGCATTAAGAATAGCATAGTAAAACCAATGGATTTCTTTTTGAACTTACCTAATAGTGATTCATTGGTCACTGCCCTTCTTGACATAAAATTGCGCCTGTGATGTTGCTGTGGCTTACTGGGTTAATGCACCTGTCTTGTAAAAAGGATTTCTTGAGTTCTAATCCTTGGAGAGTCTTTTTCATTTACTTACTGATAAGCTTCCTATGGAGCCAATGTAAATTTGCATTGCTTTTGGGATTGAGATAGTGCAATTGTGAGATATAGAATCTGTATTACATGTTCATCAAGAACAATACGTCATGATGCGCTGCAAAGATTGGCATTAAGAATAACATAGTGAAACCAATGGATTTCTTTTTGAACTTACCAATGGTGATTCAATGTTCACTGCCCTTCTTGACATCACTTTGCACTTGTGATGTTCCAATGGCTTAGTGTGTTAATGCCCCTATCTTTTAAACAGGAGTTCATGAGTTCTAGTCCTCAGAGAGCTCTTTTTCATTTACTTACCAATAAGTTTCCTATAGAGCCAATGGAAATTTCCATTGATTTTGGGATTGAGATAGTGCAATTGTGAGATATAGAATCTGTATTACGTGTTCATCAAGAACAATACGTCATGATGCGTTGCAAAGATTGGCATTAAGAATAACATAGTGAAACCAATGGATTTCTTTTTGAACTTATCTAATAGTGATTCAATGTTCGCTGCCTTCTTGACATCACTTTGCATTTGTTTTTTCTAATGGCTTAGTGGGTTAATGCCCCTGTCTTTTAAACAGGAGTTCATGAATTCTAGTCCTCAGAGAGCTCTTTTTCATTTACTTACCAATAAGTTTCCTATAGAGCCAATGGAAATTTGCATTGATTTTTGGATTGAGATATTGCAATTGTGAGATAGAATCTGTACTAAGTGTTCATAAAGAACAATATGTCATTACAAGTTGTTTAGATTGGCATTAAGAATAACATAGTAAAACCAATGGATTTCTATTTGAACTTACCTAATAGTGATTCATTGGTCACTGCCCTTCTTGACATAAATTTGCACCTGTGATGTTGCTGTGGCTTACTGGGTTAATGCTCCTGTCTTGTAAAAAGGATCTCATGAGTTCTAATCCTTGGAGAGTCTTTTTCATTTACTTACTAATAAGCTTCCTATGGAGCAATGGAAATTTGCATTGATTTTGAGATATAGAATCTGTATTACGTGTTCATCAAGAACAATACGTCATGATGCGCTGCAAAGATTGGCATTAAGAATAACATAGTGAAACAAATGGATTTCTTTTTGAACTTACCTAATAGTGATTCATTGGTCATTGCCCTTCTTGACAACCTTTTGCACTTGTGATGTTCCAGTGGCTTACTTGCTTATTGCGCCTGTCTTATAAACAGGAGTTCATGAGTTCTAATTCTCAGAGAGTTTTTTCATTTACTTACTAATAAGCTTCCTATAGAGCCAATGAAAATTTGCATTGATTTTGGGCTTGAGATAGTGCAATTGTGAGATATAGAATCTGTATTACGTGTTCATCAAGAACAATACGTCATGATGCGCTGCAAAGATTTGCATTAAGAATAACATAGTGAAACCAATGGATTTCTTTTTGAACTTACCAATGGTGATTCAATGTTCACTGCCCTTCTTGACATCACTTTGCACTTGTGATGTTCCAATGGCTTAGTGTGTTAATGCCCCTATCTTTTAAACAGGAGTTCATGAGTTCTAGTCCTCAGAGAGCTCTTTTTCATTTACTTACCAATAAGTTTCCTATAGAGCCAATGGAAATTTCCATTGATTTTGGGATTGAGATAGTGCAATTGTGAGATAGAATCTGTACTAAGTGTTCATAAAGAACAATATGTCATTACAAGCTGTTTAGATTGGCATTAAGAATAGCATAGTAAAACCAATGGATTTCTTTTTGAACTTACCTAATAGTGATTCATTGGTCACTGCCCTTCTTGACATAAATTTGCACCTGTGATGTTGCTGTGGCTTACTGGGTTAATGCACCTGTCTTGTAAAAAGTATTTCATGAGTTCTAATCCTTGGAGAGACTTTTTCATTTACTTACTAATAAGCTTCCTATGGAGCCAATGTAAATTTGCATTGATTTTGGGCTTGAGATAGTGCAATTGTGAGATATAGAATCTGTATTACGTGTTCATCAAGAACAATACGTCATGATGCGCTGCAAAGATTGGCATTAAGAATAACATAGTAAAACCAATGGATTTCTTTTTGAACTTACCAATGGTGATTCAATGTTCACTGCCCTTCTTGACATCACTTTGCACTTGTGATGTTCCAATGGCTTAGTGTGTTAATGCCCCTGTCTTTTAAACAGGAGTTCATGAATTCTAGTCCTCAGAGAGCTCTTTTTCATTTACTTACCAATATGTTTCCTATAGAGCCAATGGAAATTTGCATTGATTTTTGGATTGAGATATTGCAATTGTGAGATAGAATCTGTACTAAGTGTTCATAAAGAACAATATGTCATTACAAGCTGTTTAGATTGGCATTAAGAATAACATAGTAAAACCAATGGATTTCTATTTGAACTTACCTAATAGTGATTCATTGGTCACTGCCCTTCTTGACATAAATTTGCACCTGTGATGTTGCTGTGGCTTACTGGGTTAATGCTCCTGTCTTGTAAAAAGGATCTCATGAGTTCTAATCCTTGGAGAGTCTTTTTCATTTACTTACTAATAAGCTTCCTATGGAGCAATGGAAATTTGCATTGATTTTGAGATATGGAATCTGTATTACGTGTTCATCAAGAACAATACGTCATGATGCGCTGCAAAGATTGGCATTAAGATTAACATAGTGAAACAAATGGATTTCTTTTTGAACTTACCTAATAGTGATTCATTGGTCATTGCCCTTCTTGACAACCTTTTGCACTTGTGATGTTCCAGTGGCTTATTGGTTATTGCGCCTGTCTTATAAACTGGAGTTCATGAGTTCTAATTCTCAGAGAGTTTTTTCATTTACTTACTAATAAGCTTCCTATAGAGCCAATGAAAATTTGCATTGATTTTGGGCTTGAGATAGTGCAATTGTGAGATATATAATCTGTATTACGTGTTCATCAAGAACAATACGTCATGATGCGATGCAAAGATTTGCATTAAGAATAACATAGTGAAACCAATGGATTTCTTTTTGAACTTACCAATGGTGATTCAATGTTCACTGCCCTTCTTGACATCACTTTGCACTTGTGATGTTCCAATGGCTTAGTGTGTTAATGCCCCTATCTTTTAAACAGGAGTTCATGAGTTCTAGTCCTCAGAGAGCTCTTTTTCATTTACTTACCAATAAGTTTCCTATAGAGCCAATGGAAATTTCCATTGATTTTGGGATTGAGATAGTGCAATTGTGAGATAGAATCTGTACTAAGTGTTCATAAAGAACAATATGTCATTACAAGCTGTTTAGATTGGCATTAAGAATAGCATAGTAAAACCAATGGATTTCTTTTTGAACTTACCTAATAGTGATTCATTGGTCACTGCCCTTCTTGACATAAATTTGCACCTGTGATGTTGCTGTGGCTTACTGGGTTAATGCACCTGTCTTGTAAAAAGTATTTCATGAGTTCTAATCCTTAGAGAGACTTTTTCATTTACTTACTAACAAGCTTCCTATGGAGCCAATGTAAATTTGCATTGATTTTGGGCTTGAGATAGTGCAATTGTGAGATATAGAATCTGTATTACGTGTTCATCAAGAACAATACGTCATGATGCGCTGCAAAGATTGGCATTAAGAATAACATAGTGAAACCAATGGATTTCTTTTTGAACTTACCAATGGTGATTCAATGTTCACTGCCCTTCTTGACATCACTTTGCACTTGTGATGTTCCAATGGCTTAGTGTGTTAATGCCCCTATCTTTTAAACAGGAGTTCATGAGTTCTAGTCCTCAGAGAGCTCTTTTTCATTTGTTTACCAATAAGTTTCCTATAGAGCCAATGGAAATTTCCATTGATTTTGGGATTGAGATAGTGCAATTGTGAGATAGAATCTGTACTAAGTGTTCATAAAGAACAATATGTCATTACAAGCTGTTTAGATTGGCATTAAGAATAGCATAGTAAAACCAATGGATTTCTTTTTGAACTTACCTAATAGTGATTCATTGGTCACTGCCCTTCTTGACATAAATTTGCGCCTGTGATGTTGCTGTGGCTTACTGGGTTAATGCACCTGTCTTGTAAAAAGGATTTCTTGAGTTCTAATCCTTGGAGAGTCTTTTTCATTTACTTACTGATAAGCTTCCTATGGAGCCAATGTAAATTTGCATTGCTTTTGGGATTGAGATAGTGCAATTGTGAGATATAGAATCTGTATTACATGTTCATCAAGAACAATACGTCATGATGCGCTGCAAAGATTGGCATTAAGAATAACATAGTGAAACCAATGGATTTCTTTTTGAACTTACCAATGGTGATTCAATGTTCACTGCCCTTCTTGACATCACTTTGCACTTGTGATGTTCCAATGGCTTAGTGTGTTAATGCCCCTATCTTTTAAACAGGAGTTCATGAGTTCTAGTCCTCAGAGAGCTCTTTTTCATTTACTTACCAATAAGTTTCCTATAGAGCCAATGGAAATTTCCATTGATTTTGGGATTGAGATAGTGCAATTGTGAGATATAGAATCTGTATTACGTGTTCATCAAGAACAATACGTCATGATGCGTTGCAAAGATTGGCATTAAGAATAACATAGTGAAACCAATGGATTTCTTTTTGAACTTATCTAATAGTGATTCAATGTTCGCTGCCTTCTTGACATCACTTTGCATTTGTTTTTTCTAATGGCTTAGTGGGTTAATGCCCCTGTCTTTTAAACAGGAGTTCATGAATTCTAGTCCTCAGAGAGCTCTTTTTCATTTACTTACCAATAAGTTTCCTATAGAGCCAATGGAAATTTGCATTGATTTTTGGATTGAGATATTGCAATTGTGAGATAGAATCTGTACTAAGTGTTCATAAAGAACAATATGTCATTACAAGTTGTTTAGATTGGCATTAAGAATAACATAGTAAAACCAATGGATTTCTATTTGAACTTACCTAATAGTGATTCATTGGTCACTGCCCTTCTTGACATAAATTTGCACCTGTGATGTTGCTGTGGCTTACTGGGTTAATGCTCCTGTCTTGTAAAAAGGATCTCATGAGTTCTAATCCTTGGAGAGTCTTTTTCA
This sequence comes from Phyllobates terribilis, assembly GCF_046119375.1. Classification (NCBI taxonomy): domain Eukaryota; kingdom Metazoa; phylum Chordata; class Amphibia; order Anura; family Dendrobatidae; genus Phyllobates; species Phyllobates terribilis. Next base: position 332,992,541 of record NW_027362764.1, on the reverse strand, counting down.
TTTACTTACTAATAAGCTTCCTATGGAGCAATGGAAATTTGCATTGATTTTGAGATATAGAATCTGTATTACGTGTTCATCAAGAACAATACGTCATGATGCGCTGCAAAGATTGGCATTAAGAATAACATAGTGAAACAAATGGATTTCTTTTTGAACTTACCTAATAGTGATTCATTGGTCATTGCCCTTCTTGACAACCTTTTGCACTTGTGATGTTCCAGTGGCTTACTTGCTTATTGCGCCTGTCTTATAAACAGGAGTTCATGAGTTCTAATTCTCAGAGAGTTTTTTCATTTACTTACTAATAAGCTTCCTATAGAGCCAATGAAAATTTGCATTGATTTTGGGCTTGAGATAGTGCAATTGTGAGATATAGAATCTGTATTACGTGTTCATCAAGAACAATACGTCATGATGCGCTGCAAAGATTTGAATTAAGAATAACATAGTGAAACCAATGGATTTCTTTTTGAACTTACCAATAGTGATTCAATGTTCACTGCCCTTCTTGACATCACTTTGCACTTGTGATGTTCCAATGGCTTAGTGGGTTAATGCCTCTGTCTTTTAAACAGGAGTTCATGAGTTCTAGTCCTCAGAGAGCTGTTTTTCATTTACTTACCAATAAGTTTCCTATAGAGCCAATGGAAATTTCCATTGATTTTGGGATTGAGATAGTGCAATTGTGAGATAGAATCTGTACTAAGTGTTCATAAAGAACAATATGTCATTACAAGCTGTTTAGATTGGCATTAAGAATAGCATAGTAAAACCAATGGATTTCTTTTTGAACTTACCTAATAGTGATTCATTGGTCATTGCCCTTCTTGAGAACCTTTTGCACTTGTGATGTTCCAGTGGCTTACTTGGTTATTGCGCCTGTCTTATAAACAGGAGTTCATGAGTTCTAATTCTCAGAGAGTTTTTTCATTTACTTACTAATAAGCTTCCTATAGAGCCAATGGAAATTTGCATTGATTTTGGGCTTGAGATAGTGCAATTGTGAGATATAGAATCTGTATTACGTGTTCATCAAGAACAATACGTCATGAAGCGCTGCAAAGATTGGCATTAAGAATAACATAGTGAAACCAATGGATTTCTTTTTGAACTTACCAATAGTGATTCAATGTTCACTGCCCTTCTTGACATCACTTTGCACTTGTGATGTTCCAATGGCTTAGTGGGTTAATGCCCCTGTCTTTTAAACAGGAGTTCATGAGTTCTAGTCCTCAGAGAGCTCTTTTTCATTTACTTACCAATAAGTTTCCTATAGAGCCAATGGAAATTTCCATTGATTTTGGGATTGAGATAGTGCAATTGTGAGATAGAATCTGTACTAAGTGTTCATAAAGAACAATATGTCATTACAAGCTGTTTAGATTGGCATTAAGAATAGCATAGTAAAACCAATGGATTTCTTTTTGAACTTACCTAATAGTGATTCATTGGTCACTGCCGTTCTTGACATAAATTTGCACCTGTTATGTTGCTGTGGCTTACTGGTTAATGCACCTGTGTTGTAAGAAGTATTTCATGAGTTCTAATCCTTGGAGAGACTTTTTCATTTACTTACTAATAAGCTTCCTATGGAGCCAATGTAAATTTGCATTGATTTTGGGATTGAGATAGTGCAATTGTGAGATATAGAATCTGTATTACGTGTTCATCAAGAACAACACGTCATGATGCGCTGCAAAGATTGGCATTAAGAATAACATAGTGAAACCAATGGATTTCTTTTTGAACTTACCAATAGTGATTCAATTTTCACTGCCCTTCTTGACATCACTTTGCACTTGTGATGTTCCAATGGCTTAGTGGGTTAATGCCCCTGTCTTTTAAACAGGAGTTCATGAATTCTAGTCCTCAGAGAGCTCTTTTTCATTTACTTACCAATAAGTTTCCTATAGAGCCAATGGAAATTTGCATTGATTTTTGGATTGAGATATTGCAATTGTGAGATAGAATCTGTACTAAGTGTTCATAAAGAACAATATGTCATTACAAGCTGTTTAGATTGGCATTAAGAATAACATAGTAAAACCAATGGATTTCTATTTGAACTTACCTAATAGTGATTCATTGGTCACTGCACTTCTTGACATAAATTTGCACCTGTGATGTTGCTGTGGCTTACTGGGTTAATGCTCCTGTCTTGTAAAAAGGATTTCATGAGTTCTAATCCTTGGAGAGTCTTTTTCATTTACTTACTAATAAGCTTCCTATGGAGCAATGGAAATTTGCATTGATTTTGAGATATAGAATCTGCATTACGTGTTCATCAAGAACAATACGTCATGATGCGCTGCAAAGATTGGCATTAAGAATAACATAGTGAAACCAATGGATTTCTTTTTGAACTTACCTAATAGTGATTCATTGGTCATTGCCCTTCTTGAGAACCTTTTGCACTTGTGATGTTCCAGTGGCTTACTTGGTTATTGTGCCTGTCTTATAAACAGGAGTTCATGAGTTCTAATTCTCACAGAGTTTTTTCATTTACTTACTAATAAGCTTCCTATAGAGCCAATGGAAATTTGCATTGATTTTGGGCTTGAGTTAGTGCAATTGTGAGATATAGAATCTGTATTACGTGTTCATCAAGAACAATACGTCATGATGCGCTGCAAAGATTGGCATTAAGAATAACATAGTGAAACCAATGGATTTCTTTTTGAACTTACCTAATAGTGATTCATTGGTCATTGCCCTTCTTGACAACCTTTTGCACTCGTGATGTTCCAGTGGCTTACTTGGTTATTGCGCCTGTCTTATAAACAGGAGTTCATGAGTTCTAATTCTCAGAGAGTTTTTTCATTTACTTACTAATAAGCTTCCTATAGAGCCAATGGAAATTTGCATTGATTTTGGGCTTGAGTTAGTGCAATTGTGAGATATAGAATCTGTATTACGTGTTCATCAAGAACAATACGTCACGATGCGCTGTAAACATTGGCATTAAGAATAACATAGTGAAACCAATGGATTTCTTTTTGAACTTACCAATAGTGATTCAATGTTCACTGCCCTTCTTGACATCACTTTGCACTTGTGATGTTCCAATGGCTTAGTGGGTTAATGCCTCTGTCTTTTAAACAGGAGTTCATGAGTTCTAGTCCTCAGAGAGCTCTTTTTCATTTACTTACCAATAAGTTTCCTATAGAGCCAATGGAAATTTCCATTGATTTTGGGATTGAGATAGTGCAATTGTGAGATAGAATCTGTACTAAGTGTTCATAAAGAACAATATGTCATTACAAGCTGTTTAGATTGGCATTAAGAATAGCATAGTAAAACCAATGGATTTCTTTTTGAACTTACCTAATAGTGATTCATTGGTCACTGCCCTTCTTGACATAAATTTGCACCTGTGATGTTGCTGTGGCTTACTGGGTTAATGCACCTGTCTTGTAAAAAGGATTTCATGAGTTCTAATCCTTGGAGAGTCTTTTTCATTTACTTACTGATAAGCTTCCTATGGAGCCAACGTAAATTTGCATTGCTTTTGGGATTGAGATAGTGCAATTGTGAGATATAGAATCTGTATTACGTGTTCATCAAGAACAATACGTCATGATGCGCTGCAAAGATTGGCATTAAGAATAACATAGTGAAACAAATGGATTTCTTTTTGAACTTACCTAATAGTGATTCATTGGTCATTGCCCTTCTTGACAACCTTTTGCACTTGTGATGTTCCAGTGGCTTACTTGGTTATTGCGCCTGTCTTATAAACAGGAGTTCATGAGTTCTAATTCTCAGAGAGTTTTTTCATTTACTTACTAATAAGCTTCCTATAGAGCCAATGAAAATTTGCATTGATTTTGGGCTTGAGATAGTGCAATTGTGAGATATAGAATCTGTATTACGTGTTCATCAAGAACAATACGTCATGATGCGCTGCAAAGATTTGCATTAAGAATAACATAGTGAAACCAATGGATTTCTTTTTGAACCTACCAATGGTGATTCAATGTTCACTGCCCTTCTTGACATCACTTTGCACTTGTGATGTTCCAATGGCTTAGTGTGTTAATGCCCCTATCTTTTAAACAGGAGTTCATGAGTTCTAGTCCTCAGAGAGCTCTTTTTCATTTTCTTACCAATAAGTTTCCTATAGAGCCAATGGAAATTTCCATTGATTTTGGGATTGAGATAGTGCAATTGTGAGATAGAATCTGTACTAAGTGTTCATAAAGAACAATATGTCATTACAAGCTGTTTAGATTGGCATTAAGAATAGCATAGTAAAACCAATGGATTTCTTTTTGAACTTACCTAATAGTGATTCATTGGTCACTGCCCTTCTTGACATAAATTTGCGCCTGTGATGTTGCTGTGGCTTACTGGGTTAATGCACCTGTCTTGTAAAAAGGATTTCTTGAGTTCTAATCCTTGGAGAGTCTTTTTCATTTACTTACTGATAAGCTTCCTATGGAGCCAATGTAAATTTGCATTGCTTTTGGGATTGAGATAGTGCAATTGTGAGATATAGAATCTGTATTACATGTTCATCAAGAACAATACGTCATGATGCGCTGCAAAGATTGGCATTAAGAATAACATAGTGAAACCAATGGATTTCTTTTTGAACTTACCAATGGTGATTCAATGTTCACTGCCCTTCTTGACATCACTTTGCACTTGTGATGTTCCAATGGCTTAGTGTGTTAATGCCCCTATCTTTTAAACAGGAGTTCATGAGTTCTAGTCCTCAGAGAGCTCTTTTTCATTTACTTACCAATAAGTTTCCTATAGAGCCAATGGAAATTTCCATTGATTTTGGGATTGAGATAGTGCAATTGTGAGATATAGAATCTGTATTACGTGTTCATCAAGAACAATACGTCATGATGCGTTGCAAAGATTGGCATTAAGAATAACATAGTGAAACCAATGGATTTCTTTTTGAACTTATCTAATAGTGATTCAATGTTCGCTGCCTTCTTGACATCACTTTGCATTTGTTTTTTCTAATGGCTTAGTGGGTTAATGCCCCTGTCTTTTAAACAGGAGTTCATGAATTCTAGTCCTCAGAGAGCTCTTTTTCATTTACTTACCAATAAGTTTCCTATAGAGCCAATGGAAATTTGCATTGATTTTTGGATTGAGATATTGCAATTGTGAGATAGAATCTGTACTAAGTGTTCATAAAGAATAATATGTCATTACAAGTTGTTTAGATTGGCATTAAGAATAACATAGTAAAACCAATGGATTTCTATTTGAACTTACCTAATAGTGATTCATTGGTCACTGCCCTTCTTGACATAAATTTGCACCTGTGATGTTGCTGTGGCTTACTGGGTTAATGCTCCTGTCTTGTAAAAAGGATCTCATGAGTTCTAATCCTTGGAGAGTCTTTTTCATTTACTTACTAATAAGCTTCCTATGGAGCAATGGAAATTTGCATTGATTTTGAGATATAGAATCTGTATTACGTGTTCATCAAGAACAATACGTCATGATGCGCTGCAAAGATTGGCATTAAGAATAACATAGTGAAACAAATGGATTTCTTTTTGAACTTACCTAATAGTGATTCATTGGTCATTGCCCTTCTTGACAACCTTTTGCACTTGTGATGTTCCAGTGGCTTACTTGCTTATTGCGCCTGTCTTATAAACAGGAGTTCATGAGTTCTAATTCTCAGAGAGTTTTTTCATTTACTTACTAATAAGCTTCCTATAGAGCCAATGAAAATTTGCATTGATTTTGGGCTTGAGATAGTGCAATTGTGAGATATAGAATCTGTATTACGTGTTCATCAAGAACAATACGTCATGATGCGCTGCAAAGATTTGCATTAAGAATAACATAGTGAAACCAATGGATTTCTTTTTGAACTTACCAATGGTGATTCAATGTTCACTGCCCTTCTTGACATCACTTTGCACTTGTGATGTTCCAATGGCTTAGTGTGTTAATGCCCCTATCTTTTAAACAGGAGTTCATGAGTTCTAGTCCTCAGAGAGCTCTTTTTCATTTACTTACCAATAAGTTTCCTATAGAGCCAATGGAAATTTCCATTGATTTTGGGATTGAGATAGTGCAATTGTGAGATAGAATCTGTACTAAGTGTTCATAAAGAACAATATGTCATTACAAGCTGTTTAGATTGGCATTAAGAATAGCATAGTAAAACCAATGGATTTCTTTTTGAACTTACCTAATAGTGATTCATTGGTCACTGCCGTTCTTGACATAAATTTGCACCTGTTATGTTGCTGTGGCTTACTGGTTAATGCACCTGTGTTGTAAAAAGTATTTCATGAGTTCTAATCCTTGGAGAGACTTTTTCATTTACTTACTAATAAGCTTCCTATGGAGCCAATGTAAATTTGCATTGATTTTGGGATTGAGATAGTGCAATTGTGAGATATAGAATCTGTATTACGTGTTCATCAAGAACAACACGTCATGATGCGCTGCAAAGATTGGCATTAAGAATAACATAGTGAAACCAATGGATTTCTTTTTGAACTTACCAATAGTGATTCAATTTTCACTGCCCTTCTTGACATCACTTTGCACTTGTGATGTTCCAATGGCTTAGTGGGTTAATGCCCCTGTCTTTTAAACAGGAGTTCATGAATTCTAGTCCTCAGAGAGCTCTTTTTCATTTACTTACCAATAAGTTTCCTATAGAGCCAATGGAAATTTGCATTGATTTTTGGATTGAGATATTGCAATTGTGAGATAGAATCTGTACTAAGTGTTCATAAAGAACAATATGTCATTACAAGCTGTTTAGATTGGCATTAAGAATAACATAGTAAAACCAATGGATTTCTATTTGAACTTACCTAATAGTGATTCATTGGTCACTGCACTTCTTGACATAAATTTGCACCTGTGATGTTGCTGTGGCTTACTGGGTTAATGCTCCTGTCTTGTAAAAAGGATTTCATGAGTTCTAATCCTTGGAGAGTCTTTTTCATTTACTTACTAATAAGCTTCCTATGGAGCAATGGAAATTTGCATTGATTTTGAGATATAGAATCTGCATTACGTGTTCATCAAGAACAATACGTCATGATGCGCTGCAAAGATTGGCATTAAGAATAACATAGTGAAACCAATGGATTTCTTTTTGAACTTACCTAATAGTGATTCATTGGTCATTGCCCTTCTTGAGAACCTTTTGCACTTGTGATGTTCCAGTGGCTTACTTGGTTATTGTGCCTGTCTTATAAACAGGAGTTCATGAGTTCTAATTCTCACAGAGTTTTTTCATTTACTTACTAATAAGCTTCCTATAGAGCCAATGGAAATTTGCATTGATTTTGGGCTTGAGTTAGTGCAATTGTGAGATATAGAATCTGTATTACGTGTTCATCAAGAACAATACGTCATGATGCGCTGCAAAGATTGGCATTAAGAATAACATAGTGAAACCAATGGATTTCTTTTTGAACTTACCTAATAGTGATTCATTGGTCATTGCCCTTCTTGACAACCTTTTGCACTCGTGATGTTCCAGTGGCTTACTTGGTTATTGCGCCTGTCTTATAAACAGGAGTTCATGAGTTCTAATTCTCAGAGAGTTTTTTCATTTACTTACTAATAAGCTTCCTATAGAGCCAATGGAAATTTGCATTGATTTTGGGCTTGAGTTAGTGCAATTGTGAGATATAGAATCTGTATTACGTGTTCATCAAGAACAATACGTCACGATGCGCTGTAAAGATTGGCATTAAGAATAACATAGTGAAACCAATGGATTTCTTTTTGAACTTACCAATAGTGATTCAATGTTCACTGCCCTTCTTGACATCACTTTGCACTTGTGATGTTCCAATGGCTTAGTGGGTTAATGCCTCTGTCTTTTAAACAGGAGTTCATGAGTTCTAGTCCTCAGAGAGCTCTTTTTCATTTACTTACCAATAAGTTTCCTATAGAGCCAATGGAAATTTCCATTGATTTTGGGATTGAGATAGTGCAATTGTGAGATAGAATCTGTACTAAGTGTTCATAAAGAACATTATGTCATTACAAGCTGTTTAGATTGGCATTAAGAATAGCATAGTAAAACCAATGGATTTCTTTTTGAACTTACCTAATAGTGATTCATTGGTCACTGCCCTTCTTGACATAAATTTGCACCTGTGATGTTCCTGTGGCTTACTGGGTTAATGCACCTGTCTTGTAAAAAGGATTTCATGAGTTCTAATCCTTGGAGAGTCTTTTTCATTTACTTACTGATAAGCTTCCTATGGAGCCAATGTAAATTTGCATTGCTTTTGGGATTGAGATAGTGCAATTGTGAGATATAGAATCTGTATTACGTGTTCATCAAGAACAATACGTCATGATGCGCTGCAAAGATTGGCATTAAGAATAACATAGTGAAACAAATGGATTTCTTTTTGAACTTACCTAATAGTGATTCATTGGTCATTGCCCTTCTTGACAACCTTTTGCACTTGTGATGTTCCAGTGGCTTACTTGGTTATTGCGCCTGTCTTATAAACAGGAGTTCATGAGTTCTAATACTCAGAGAGTTTTTTCATTTACTTACTAATAAGCTTCCTATAGAGCCAATGAAAATTTGCATTCATTTTGGGCTTGAGATAGTGCAATTGTGAGATATAGAATCTGTATTACGTGTTCATCAAGAACAATACGTCATGATGCGCTGCAAAGATTTGCATTAAGAATAACATAGTGAAACCAATGGATTTCTTTTTGAACCTACCAATGGTGATTCAATGTTCACTGCCCTTCTTGACATCACTTTGCACTTGTGATGTTCCAATGGCTTAGTGTGTTAATGCCCCTATCTTTTAAACAGGAGTTCATGAGTTCTAGTCCTCAGAGAGCTCTTTTTCATTTACTTACCAATAAGTTTCCTATAGAGCCAATGGAAATTTCCATTGATTTTGGGATTGAGATAGTGCAATTGTGAGATAGAATCTGTACTAAGTGTTCATAAAGAACAATATGTCATTACAAGCTGTTTAGATTGGCATTAAGAATAGCATAGTAAAACCAATGGATTTCTTTTTGAACTTACCTAATAGTGATTCATTGGTCACTGCCCTTCTTGACATAAATTTGCGCCTGTGATGTTGCTGTGGCTTACTGGGTTAATGCACCTGTCTTGTAAAAAGGATTTCTTGAGTTCTAATCCTTGGAGAGTCTTTTTCATTTACTTACTGATAAGCTTCCTATGGAGCCAATGTAAATTTGCATTGCTTTTGGGATTGAGATAGTGCAATTGTGAGATATAGAATCTGTATTACATGTTCATCAAGAACAATACGTCATGATGCGCTGCAAAGATTGGCATTAAGAATAACATAGTGAAACCAATGGATTTCTTTTTGAACTTACCAATGGTGATTCAATGTTCACTGCCCTTCTTGACATCACTTTGCACTTGTGATGTTCCAATGGCTTAGTGTGTTAATGCCCCTATCTTTTAAACAGGAGTTCATGAGTTCTAGTCCTCAGAGAGCTCTTTTTCATTTACTTACCAATAAGTTTCCTATAGAGCCAATGGAAATTTCCATTGATTTTGGGATTGAGATAGTGCAATTGTGAGATATAGAATCTGTATTACGTGTTCATCAAGAACAATACGTCATGATGCGTTGCAAAGATTGGCATTAAGAATAACATAGTGAAACCAATGGATTTCTTTTTGAACTTATCTAATAGTGATTCAATGTTCGCTGCCTTCTTGACATCACTTTGCATTTGTTTTTTCTAATGGCTTAGTGGGTTAATGCCCCTGTCTTTTAAACAGGAGTTCATGAATTCTAGTCCTCAGAGAGCTCTTTTTCATTTACTTACCAATAAGTTTCCTATAGAGCCAATGGAAATTTGCATTGATTTTTGGATTGAGATATTGCAATTGTGAGATAGAATCTGTACTAAGTGTTCATAAAGAACAATATGTCATTACAAGTTGTTTAGATTGGCATTAAGAATAACATAGTAAAACCAATGGATTTCTATTTGAACTTACCTAATAGTGATTCATTGGTCACTGCCCTTCTTGACATAAATTTGCACCTGTGATGTTGCTGTGGCTTACTGGGTTAATGCTCCTGTCTTGTAAAAAGGATCTCATGAGTTCTAATCCTTGGAGAGTCTTTTTCATTTACTTACTAATAAGCTTCCTATGGAGCAATGGAAATTTGCATTGATTTTGAGATATAGAATCTGTATTACGTGTTCATCAAGAACAATACGTCATGATGCGCTGCAAAGATTGGCATTAAGAATAACATAGTGAAACAAATGGATTTCTTTTTGAACTTACCTAATAGTGATTCATTGGTCATTGCCCTTCTTGACAACCTTTTGCACTTGTGATGTTCCAGTGGCTTACTTGGTTATTGCGCCTGTCTTATAAACAGGAGTTCATGAGTTCTAATTCTCAGTGAGTTTTTTCATTTACTTACTAATAAGCTTCCTATAGAGCCAATGAAAATTTGCATTGATTTTGGGCTTGAGATAGTGCAATTGTGAGATATAGAATCTGTATTACGTGTTCATCAAGAACAATACGTCATGATGCGCTGCAAAGATTTGCATTAAGAATAACATAGTGAAACCAATGGATTTCTTTTTGAACCTACCAATGGTGATTCAATGTTCACTGCCCTTCTTGACATCACTTTGCACTTGTGATGTTCCAATGGCTTAGTGTGTTAATGCCCCTATCTTTTAAACAGGAGTTCATGAGTTCTAGTCCTCAGAGAGCTCTTTTTCATTTACTTACCAATAAGTTTCCTATAGAGCCAATGGAAATTTCCATTGATTTTGGGATTGAGATAGTGCAATTGTGAGATAGAATCTGTACTAAGTGTTCATAAAGAACAATATGTCATTACAAGCTGTTTAGATTGGCATTAAGAATAGCATAGTAAAACCAATGGATTTCTTTTTGAACTTACCTAATAGTGATTCATTGGTCACTGCCCTTCTTGACATAAATTTGCGCCTGTGATGTTGCTGTGGCTTACTGGGTTAATGCACCTGTCTTGTAAAAAGGATTTCTTGAGTTCTAATCCTTGGAGAGTCTTTTTCATTTACTTACTGATAAGCTTCCTATGGAGCCAATGTAAATTTGCATTGCTTTTGGGATTGAGATAGTGCAATTGTGAGATATAGAATCTGTATTACATGTTCATCAAGAACAATACGTCATGATGCGCTGCAAAGATTGGCATTAAGAATAACATAGTGAAACCAATGGATTTCTTTTTGAACTTACCAATGGTGATTCAATGTTCACTGCCCTTCTTGACATCACTTTGCACTTGTGATGTTCCAATGGCTTAGTGTGTTAATGCCCCTATCTTTTAAACAGGAGTTCATGAGTTCTAGTCCTCAGAGAGCTCTTTTTCATTTACTTACCAATAAGTTTCCTATAGAGCCAATGGAAATTTCCATTGATTTTGGGATTGAGATAGTGCAATTGTGAGATATAGAATCTGTATTACATGTTCATCAAGAACAATACGTCATGATGCTTTGCAAAGATTGGCATTAAGAATAACATAGTGAAACCAATGGATTTCTTTTTGAACTTATCTAATAGTGATTCAATGTTCGCTGCCTTCTTGACATCACTTTGCATTTGTTTTTTCTAATGGCTTAGTGGGTTAATGCCCCTGTCTTTTAAACAGGAGTTCATGAATTCTAGTCCTCAGAGAGCTCTTTTTCATTTACTTACCAATAAGTTTCCTATAGAGCCAATGGAAATTTGCATTGATTTTTGGATTGAGATATTGCAATTGTGAGATAGAATCTGTACTAAGTGTTCATAAAGAACAATATGTCATTACAAGTTGTTTAGATTGGCATTAAGAATAACATAGTAAAACCAATGGATTTCTATTTGAACTTACCTAATAGTGATTCATTGGTCACTGCCCTTCTTGACATAAATTTGCACCTGTGATGTTGCTGTGGCTTACTGGGTTAATGCTCCTGTCTTGTAAAAAGGATCTCATGAGTTCTAATCCTTGGAGAGTCTTTTTCATTTACTTACTAATAAGCTTCCTATGGAGCAATGGAAATTTGCATTGATTTTGAGATATAGAATCTGTATTACGTGTTCATCAAGAACAATACGTCATGATGCGCTGCAAAGATTGGCATTAAGAATAACATAGTGAAACAAATGGATTTCTTTTTGAACTTACCTAATAGTGATTCATTGGTCATTGCCCTTCTTGACAACCTTTTGCACTTGTGATGTTCCAGTGGCTTACTTGCTTATTGCGCCTGTCTTATAAACAGGAGTTCATGAGTTCTAATTCTCAGAGAGTTTTTTCATTTACTTACTAATAAGCTTCCTATAGAGCCAATGAAAATTTGCATTGATTTTGGGCTTGAGATAGTGCAATTGTGAGATATAGAATCTGTATTACGTGTTCATCAAGAACAATACGTCATGATGCGCTGCAAAGATTTGCATTAAGAATAACATAGTGAAACCAATGGATTTCTTTTTGAACTTACCAATGGTGATTCAATGTTCACTGCCCTTCTTGACATCACTTTGCACTTGTGATGTTCCAATGGCTTAGTGTGTTAATGCCCCTATCTTTTAAACAGGAGTTCATGAGTTCTAGTCCTCAGAGAGCTCTTTTTCATTTACTTACCAATAAGTTTCCTATAGAGCCAATGGAAATTTCCATTGATTTTGGGATTGAGATAGTGCAATTGTGAGATAGAATCTGTACTAAGTGTTCATAAAGAACAATATGTCATTACAAGCTGTTTAGATTGGCATTAAGAATAGCATAGTAAAACCAATGGATTTCTTTTTGAACTTACCTAATAGTGATTCATTGGTCACTGCCCTTCTTGACATAAATTTGCACCTGTGATGTTGCTGTGGCTTACTGGGTTAATGCACCTGTCTTGTAAAAAGTATTTCATGAGTTCTAATCCTTGGAGAGACTTTTTCATTTACTTACTAATAAGCTTCCTATGGAGCCAATGTAAATTTGCATTGATTTTGGGCTTGAGATAGTGCAATTGTGAGATATAGAATCTGTATTACGTGTTCATCAAGAACAATACGTCATGATGCGCTGCAAAGATTGGCATTAAGAATAACATAGTAAAACCAATGGATTTCTTTTTGAACTTACCAATGGTGATTCAATGTTCACTGCCCTTCTTGACATCACTTTGCACTTGTGATGTTCCAATGGCTTAGTGTGTTAATGCCCCTGTCTTTTAAACAGGAGTTCATGAATTCTAGTCCTCAGAGAGCTCTTTTTCATTTACTTACCAATATGTTTCCTATAGAGCCAATGGAAATTTGCATTGATTTTTGGATTGAGATATTGCAATTGTGAGATAGAATCTGTACTAAGTGTTCATAAAGAACAATATGTCATTACAAGTTGTTTAGATTGGCATTAAGAATAACATAGTAAAACCAATGGATTTCTATTTGAACTTACCTAATAGTGATTCATTGGTCACTGCCCTTCTTGACATAAATTTGCACCTGTGATGTTGCTGTGGCTTACTGGGTTAATGCTCCTGTCTTGTAAAAAGGATCTCATGAGTTCTAATCCTTGGAGAGTCTTTTTCATTTACTTACTAATAAGCTTCCTATGGAGCAATGGAAATTTGCATTGATTTTGAGATATAGAATCTGTATTACGTGTTCATCAAGAACAATACGTCATGATGCGCTGCAAAGATTGGCATTAAGAATAACATAGTGAAACAAATGGATTTCTTTTTGAACTTACCTAATAGTGATTCATTGGTCATTGCCCTTCTTGACAACCTTTTGCACTTGTGATGTTCCAGTGGCTTACTTGCTTAGTGCGCCTGTCTTATAAACAGGAGTTCATGAGTTCTAATTCTCAGAGAGTTTTTTCATTTACTTACTAATAAGCTTCCTATAGAGCCAATGAAAATTTGCATTGATTTTGGGCTTGAGATAGTGCAATTGTGAGATATAGAATCTGTATTACGTGTTCATCAAGAACAATACGTCATGATGCGCTGCAAAGATTTGCATTAAGAATAACATAGTGAAACCAATGGATTTCTTTTTGAACTTACCAATGGTGATTCAATGTTCACTGCCCTTCTTGACATCACTTTGCACTTGTGATGTTCCAATGGCTTAGTGTGTTAATGCCCCTATCTTTTAAACAGGAGTTCATGAGTTCTAGTCCTCAGAGAGCTCTTTTTCATTTACTTACCAATAAGTTTCCTATAGAGCCAATGGAAATTTCCATTGATTTTGGGATTGAGATAGTGCAATTGTGAGATAGAATCTGTACTAAGTGTTCATAAAGAACAATATGTCATTACAAGCTGTTTAGATTGGCATTAAGAATAGCATAGTAAAACCAATGGATTTCTTTTTGAACTTACCTAATAGTGATTCATTGGTCACTGCCCTTCTTGACATAAATTTGCACCTGTGATGTTGCTGTGGCTTACTGGGTTAATGCACCTGTCTTGTAAAAAGTATTTCATGAGTTCTAATCCTTGGAGAGACTTTTTCATTTACTTACTAATAAGCTTCCTATGGAGCCAATGTAAATTTGCATTGATTTTGGGCTTGAGATAGTGCAATTGTGAGATATAGAATCTGTATTACGTGTTCATCAAGAACAATACGTCATGATGCGCTGCAAAGATTGGCATTAAGAATAACATAGTAAAACCAATGGATTTCTTTTTGAACTTACCAATGGTGATTCAATGTTCACTGCCCTTCTTGACATCACTTTGCACTTGTGATGTTCCAATGGCTTAGTGTGTTAATGCCCCTGTCTTTTAAACAGGAGTTCATGAATTCTAGTCCTCAGAGAGCTCTTTTTCATTTACTTACCAATATGTTTCCTATAGAGCCAATGGAAATTTGCATTGATTTTTGGATTGAGATATTGCAATTGTGAGATAGAATCTGTACTAAGTGTTCATAAAGAACAATATGTCATTACAAGCTGTTTAGATTGGCATTAAGAATAACATAGTAAAACCAATGGATTTCTATTTGAACTTACCTAATAGTGATTCATTGGTCACTGCCCTTCTTGACATAAATTTGCACCTGTGATGTTGCTGTGGCTTACTGGGTTAATGCTCCTGTCTTGTAAAAAGGATCTCATGAGTTCTAATCCTTGGAGAGTCTTTTTCATTTACTTACTAATAAGCTTCCTATGGAGCAATGGAAATTTGCATTGATTTTGAGATATGGAATCTGTATTACGTGTTCATCAAGAACAATACGTCATGATGCGCTGCAAAGATTGGCATTAAGATTAACATAGTGAAACAAATGGATTTCTTTTTGAACTTACCTAATAGTGATTCATTGGTCATTGCCCTTCTTGACAACCTTTTGCACTTGTGATGTTCCAGTGGCTTACTTGGTTATTGCGCCTGTCTTATAAACTGGAGTTCATGAGTTCTAATTCTCAGAGAGTTTTTTCATTTACTTACTAATAAGCTTCCTATAGAGCCAATGAAAATTTGCATTGATTTTGGGCTTGAGATAGTGCAATTGTGAGATATAGAATCTGTATTACGTGTTCATCAAGAACAATACGTCATGATGCGATGCAAAGATTTGCATTAAGAATAACATAGTGAAACCAATGGATTTCTTTTTGAACTTACCAATGGTGATTCAATGTTCACTGCCCTTCTTGACATCACTTTGCACTTGTGATGTTCCAATGGCTTAGTGTGTTAATGCCCCTATCTTTTAAACAGGAGTTCATGAGTTCTAGTCCTCAGAGAGCTCTTTTTCATTTACTTACCAATAAGTTTCCTATAGAGCCAATGGAAATTTCCATTGATTTTGGGATTGAGATAGTGCAATTGTGAGATAGAATCTGTACTAAGTGTTCATAAAGAACAATATGTCATTACAAGCTGTTTAGATTGGCATTAAGAATAGCATAGTAAAACCAATGGATTTCTTTTTGAACTTACCTAATAGTGATTCATTGGTCACTGCCCTTCTTGACATAAATTTGCACCTGTGATGTTGCTGTGGCTTACTGGGTTAATGCACCTGTCTTGTAAAAAGTATTTCATGAGTTCTAATCCTTAGAGAGACTTTTTCATTTACTTACTAACAAGCTTCCTATGGAGCCAATGTAAATTTGCATTGATTTTGGGCTTGAGATAGTGCAATTGTGAGATATAGAATCTGTATTACATGTTCATCAAGAACAATACGTCATGATGCGCTGCAAAGATTGGCATTAAGAATAACATAGTGAAACCAATGGATTTCTTTTTGAACTTACCAATGGTGATTCAATGTTCACTGCCCTTCTTGACATCACTTTGCACTTGTGATGTTCCAATGGCTTAGTGTGTTAATGCCCCTATCTTTTAAACAGGAGTTCATGAGTTCTAGTCCTCAGAGAGCTCTTTTTCATTTACTTACCAATAAGTTTCCTATAGAGCCAATGGAAATTTCCATTGATTTTGGGATTGAGATAGTGCAATTGTGAGATATAGAATCTGTATTACATGTTCATCAAGAACAATACGTCATGATGCGTTGCAAAGATTGGCATTAAGAATAACATAGTGAAACCAATGGATTTCTTTTTGAACTTATCTAATAGTGATTCAATGTTCGCTGCCTTCTTGACATCACTTTGCATTTGTTTTTTCTAATGGCTTAGTGGGTTAATGCCCCTGTCTTTTAAACAGGAGTTCATGAATTCTAGTCCTCAGAGAGCTCTTTTTCATTTACTTACCAATAAGTTTCCTATAGAGCCAATGGAAATTTGCATTGATTTTTGGATTGAGATATTGCAATTGTGAGATAGAATCTGTACTAAGTGTTCATAAAGAACAATATGTCATTACAAGTTGTTTAGATTGGCATTAAGAATAACATAGTAAAACCAATGGATTTCTATTTGAACTTACCTAATAGTGATTCATTGGTCACTGCCCTTCTTGACATAAATTTGCACCTGTGATGTTGCTGTGGCTTACTGGGTTAATGCTCCTGTCTTGTAAAAAGGATCTCATGAGTTCTAATCCTTGGAGAGTCTTTTTCATTTACTTACTAATAAGCTTCCTATGGAGCAATGGAAATTTGCATTGATTTTGAGATATAGAATCTGTATTACGTGTTCATCAAGAACAATACGTCATGATGCGCTGCAAAGATTGGCATTAAGAATAACATAGTGAAACAAATGGATTTCTTTTTGAACTTACCTAATAGTGATTCATTGGTCATTGCCCTTCTTGACAACCTTTTGCACTTGTGATGTTCCAGTGGCTTACTTGCTTATTGCGCCTGTCTTATAAACAGGAGTTCATGAGTTCTAATTCTCAGAGAGTTTTTTCATTTACTTACTAATAAGCTTCCTATAGAGCCAATGAAAATTTGCATTGATTTTGGGCTTGAGATAGTGCAATTGTGAGATATAGAATCTGTATTACGTGTTCATCAAGAACAATACGTCATGATGCGCTGCAAAGATTTGCATTAAGAATAACATAGTGAAACCAATGGATTTCTTTTTGAACTTACCAATGGTGATTCAATGTTCACTGCCCTTCTTGACATCACTTTGCACTTGTGATGTTCCAATGGCTTAGTGTGTTAATGCCCCTATCTTTTAAACAGGAGTTCATGAGTTCTAGTCCTCAGAGAGCTCTTTTTCATTTACTTACCAATAAGTTTCCTATAGAGCCAATGGAAATTTCCATTGATTTTGGGATTGAGATAGTGCAATTGTGAGATAGAATCTGTACTAAGTGTTCATAAAGAACAATATGTCATTACAAGCTGTTTAGATTGGCATTAAGAATAGCATAGTAAAACCAATGGATTTCTTTTTGAACTTACCTAATAGTGATTCATTGGTCACTGCCCTTCTTGACATAAATTTGCACCTGTGATGTTGCTGTGGCTTACTGGGTTAATGCACCTGTCTTGTAAAAAGTATTTCATGAGTTCTAATCCTTGGAGAGACTTTTTCATTTACTTACTAATAAGCTTCCTATGGAGCCAATGTAAATTTGCATTGATTTTGGGCTTGAGATAGTGCAATTGTGAGATATAGAATCTGTATTACGTGTTCATCAAGAACAATACGTCATGATGCGCTGCAAAGATTGGCATTAAGAATAACATAGTAAAACCAATGGATTTCTTTTTGAACTTACCAATGGTGATTCAATGTTCACTGCCCTTCTTGACATCACTTTGCACTTGTGATGTTCCAATGGCTTAGTGTGTTAATGCCCCTGTCTTTTAAACAGGAGTTCATGAATTCTAGTCCTCAGAGAGCTCTTTTTCATTTACTTACCAATATGTTTCCTATAGAGCCAATGGAAATTTGCATTGATTTTTGGATTGAGATATTGCAATTGTGAGATAGAATCTGTACTAAGTGTTCATAAAGAACAATATGTCATTACAAGTTGTTTAGATTGGCATTAAGAATAACATAGTAAAACCAATGGATTTCTATTTGAACTTACCTAATAGTGATTCATTGGTCACTGCCCTTCTTGACATAAATTTGCACCTGTGATGTTGCTGTGGCTTACTGGGTTAATGCTCCTGTCTTGTAAAAAGGATCTCATGAGTTCTAATCCTTGGAGAGTCTTTTTCATTTACTTACTAATAAGCTTCCTATGGAGCAATGGAAATTTGCATTGATTTTGAGATATAGAATCTGTATTACGTGTTCATCAAGAACAATACGTCATGATGCGCTGCAAAGATTGGCATTAAGAATAACATAGTGAAACAAATGGATTTCTTTTTGAACTTACCTAATAGTGATTCATTGGTCATTGCCCTTCTTGACAACCTTTTGCACTTGTGATGTTCCAGTGGCTTACTTGCTTAGTGCGCCTGTCTTATAAACAGGAGTTCATGAGTTCTAATTCTCAGAGAGTTTTTTCATTTACTTACTAATAAGCTTCCTATAGAGCCAATGAAAATTTGCATTGATTTTGGGCTTGAGATAGTGCAATTGTGAGATATAGAATCTGTATTACGTGTTCATCAAGAACAATACGTCATGATGCGCTGCAAAGATTTGCATTAAGAATAACATAGTGAAACCAATGGATTTCTTTTTGAACTTACCAATGGTGATTCAATGTTCACTGCCCTTCTTGACATCACTTTGCACTTGTGATGTTCCAATGGCTTAGTGTGTTAATGCCCCTATCT
Organism: Phyllobates terribilis; assembly: GCF_046119375.1. NCBI lineage: Eukaryota > Metazoa > Chordata > Amphibia > Anura > Dendrobatidae > Phyllobates > Phyllobates terribilis. Next base: position 332,973,361 of record NW_027362764.1, on the reverse strand, counting down.
TTTAAACAGGAGTTCATGAGTTCTAGTCCTCAGAGAGCTCTTTTTCATTTACTTACCAATAAGTTTCCTATAGAGCCAATGGAAATTTCCATTGATTTTGGGATTGAGATAGTGCAATTGTGAGATAGAATCTGTACTAAGTGTTCATAAAGAACAATATGTCATTACAAGCTGTTTAGATTGGCATTAAGAATAGCATAGTAAAACCAATGGATTTCTTTTTGAACTTACCTAATAGTGATTCATTGGTCACTGCCCTTCTTGACATAAATTTGCACCTGTGATGTTGCTGTGGCTTACTGGGTTAATGCACCTGTCTTGTAAAAAGTATTTCATGAGTTCTAATCCTTGGAGAGACTTTTTCATTTACTTACTAATAAGCTTCCTATGGAGCCAATGTAAATTTGCATTGATTTTGGGCTTGAGATAGTGCAATTGTGAGATATAGAATCTGTATTACGTGTTCATCAAGAACAATACGTCATGATGCGCTGCAAAGATTGGCATTAAGAATAACATAGTAAAACCAATGGATTTCTTTTTGAACTTACCAATGGTGATTCAATGTTCACTGCCCTTCTTGACATCACTTTGCACTTGTGATGTTCCAATGGCTTAGTGTGTTAATGCCCCTGTCTTTTAAACAGGAGTTCATGAATTCTAGTCCTCAGAGAGCTCTTTTTCATTTACTTACCAATATGTTTCCTATAGAGCCAATGGAAATTTGCATTGATTTTTGGATTGAGATATTGCAATTGTGAGATAGAATCTGTACTAAGTGTTCATAAAGAACAATATGTCATTACAAGCTGTTTAGATTGGCATTAAGAATAACATAGTAAAACCAATGGATTTCTATTTGAACTTACCTAATAGTGATTCATTGGTCACTGCCCTTCTTGACATAAATTTGCACCTGTGATGTTGCTGTGGCTTACTGGGTTAATGCTCCTGTCTTGTAAAAAGGATCTCATGAGTTCTAATCCTTGGAGAGTCTTTTTCATTTACTTACTAATAAGCTTCCTATGGAGCAATGGAAATTTGCATTGATTTTGAGATATGGAATCTGTATTACGTGTTCATCAAGAACAATACGTCATGATGCGCTGCAAAGATTGGCATTAAGATTAACATAGTGAAACAAATGGATTTCTTTTTGAACTTACCTAATAGTGATTCATTGGTCATTGCCCTTCTTGACAACCTTTTGCACTTGTGATGTTCCAGTGGCTTACTTGGTTATTGCGCCTGTCTTATAAACTGGAGTTCATGAGTTCTAATTCTCAGAGAGTTTTTTCATTTACTTACTAATAAGCTTCCTATAGAGCCAATGAAAATTTGCATTGATTTTGGGCTTGAGATAGTGCAATTGTGAGATATAGAATCTGTATTACGTGTTCATCAAGAACAATACGTCATGATGCGATGCAAAGATTTGCATTAAGAATAACATAGTGAAACCAATGGATTTCTTTTTGAACTTACCAATGGTGATTCAATGTTCACTGCCCTTCTTGACATCACTTTGCACTTGTGATGTTCCAATGGCTTAGTGTGTTAATGCCCCTATCTTTTAAACAGGAGTTCATGAGTTCTAGTCCTCAGAGAGCTCTTTTTCATTTACTTACCAATAAGTTTCCTATAGAGCCAATGGAAATTTCCATTGATTTTGGGATTGAGATAGTGCAATTGTGAGATAGAATCTGTACTAAGTGTTCATAAAGAACAATATGTCATTACAAGCTGTTTAGATTGGCATTAAGAATAGCATAGTAAAACCAATGGATTTCTTTTTGAACTTACCTAATAGTGATTCATTGGTCACTGCCCTTCTTGACATAAATTTGCACCTGTGATGTTGCTGTGGCTTACTGGGTTAATGCACCTGTCTTGTAAAAAGTATTTCATGAGTTCTAATCCTTAGAGAGACTTTTTCATTTACTTACTAACAAGCTTCCTATGGAGCCAATGTAAATTTGCATTGATTTTGGGCTTGAGATAGTGCAATTGTGAGATATAGAATCTGTATTACGTGTTCATCAAGAACAATACGTCATGATGCGCTGCAAAGATTGGCATTAAGAATAACATAGTGAAACCAATGGATTTCTTTTTGAACTTACCAATGGTGATTCAATGTTCACTGCCCTTCTTGACATCACTTTGCACTTGTGATGTTCCAATGGCTTAGTGGGTTAATGCCCCTGTCTTTTAAACAGGAGTTCATGAATTCTAGTCCTCAGAGAGCTCTTTTTCATTTACTTACCAATAAGTTTCCTATAGAGCCAATGGAAATTTGCATTGATTTTTGGATTGAGATATTGCAATTGTGAGATAGAATCTGTACTAAGTGTTCATAAAGAACAATATGTCATTACAAGTTGTTTAGATTGGCATTAAGAATAACATAGTAAAACCAATGGATTTCTATTTGAACTTACCTAATAGTGATTCATTGGTCACTGCCCTTCTTGACATAAATTTGCACCTGTGATGTTGCTGTGGCTTACTGGGTTAATGCTCCTGTCTTGTAAAAAGGATCTCATGAGTTCTAATCCTTGGAGAGTCTTTTTCATTTACTTACTAATAAGCTTCCTATGGAGCAATGGAAATTTGCATTGATTTTGAGATATAGAATCTGTATTACGTGTTCATCAAGAACAATACGTCATGATGCGCTGCAAAGATTGGCATTAAGAATAACATAGTGAAACAAATGGATTTCTTTTTGAACTTACCTAATAGTGATTCATTGGTCATTGCCCTTCTTGACAACCTTTTGCACTTGTGATGTTCCAGTGGCTTACTTGGTTATTGCGCCTGTCTTATAAACAGGAGTTCATGAGTTCTAATTCTCAGAGAGTTTTTTCATTTACTTACTAATAAGCTTCCTATAGAGCCAATGAAAATTTGCATTGATTTTGGGCTTGAGATAGTGCAATTGTGAGATATAGAATCTGTATTACGTGTTCATCAAGAACAATACGTCATGATGCGCTGCAAAGATTTGCATTAAGAATAACATAGTGAAACCAATGGATTTCTTTTTGAACTTACCAATGGTGATTCAATGTTCACTGCCCTTCTTGACATCACTTTGCACTTGTGATGTTCCAATGGCTTAGTGTGTTAATGCCCCTATCTTTTAAACAGGAGTTCATGAGTTCTAGTCCTCAGAGAGCTCTTTTTCATTTACTTACCAATAAGTTTCCTATAGAGCCAATGGAAATTTCCATTGATTTTGGGATTGAGATAGTGCAATTGTGAGATGGAATCTGTATTAAGTGTTCATAAAGAACAATATGTCATTACAAGCTGTTTAGATTGGCATTAAGAATAACATAGTAAAACCAATGGATTTCTATTTGAACTTACCTAATAGTGATTCATTGGTCACTGCCCTTCTTGACATAAATTTGCACCTGTGATGTTGCTGTGGCTTACTGGGTTAATGCTCCTGTCTTGTAAAAAGGATCTCATGAGTTCTATTCCTTGGAGAGTCTTTTTCATTTACTTACTAATAAGCTTCCTATGGAGCAATGGAAATTTGCATTGATTTTGAGATATGGAATCTGTATTACGTGTTCATCAAGAACAATACGTCATGATGCGCTGCAAAGATTGGCATTAAGAATAACATAGTGAAACAAATGGATTTCTTTTTGAACTTACCTAATAGTGATTCATTGGTCATTGCCCTTCTTGACAACCTTTTGCACTTGTGATGTTCCAGTGGTTTACTTGGTTATTGCGCCTGTCTTATAAACAGGAGTTCATGAGTTCTAATTCTCAGAGAGTTTTTTCATTTACTTACTAATAAGCTTCCTATAGAGCCAATGAAAATTTGCATTGATTTTGGGCTTGAGATAGTGCAATTGTGAGATATAGAATCTGTATTACGTGTTCATCAAGAACAATACGTCATGATGCGATGCAAAGATTTGCATTAAGAATAACATAGTGAAACCAATGGATTTCTTTTTGAACTTACCAATGGTGATTCAATGTTCACTGCCCTTCTTGACATCACTTTGCACTTGTGATGTTCCAATGGCTTAGTGTGTTAATGCCCCTATCTTTTAAACAGGAGTTCATGAGTTCTAGTCCTCAGAGAGCTCTTTTTCATTTACTTACCAATAAGTTTCCTATAGAGCCAATGGAAATTTCCATTGATTTTGGGATTGAGATAGTGCAATTGTGAGATAGAATCTGTACTAAGTGTTCATAAAGAACAATATGTCATTACAAGCTGTTTAGATTGGCATTAAGAATAGCATAGTAAAACCAATGGATTTCTTTTTGAACTTACCTAATAGTGATTCATTGGTCACTGCCCTTCTTGACATAAATTTGCACCTGTGATGTTGCTGTGGCTTACTGGGTTAATGCACCTGTCTTGTAAAAAGTATTTCATGAGTTCTAATCCTTGGAGAGACTTTTTCATTTACTTACTAACAAGCTTCCTATGGAGCCAATGTAAATTTGCATTGATTTTGGGCTTGAGATAGTGCAATTGTGAGATATAGAATCTGTATTACGTGTTCATCAAGAACAATACGTCATGATGCGCTGCAAAGATTGGCATTAAGAATAACATAGTGAAACCAATGGATTTCTTTTTGAACTTACCAATGGTGATTCAATGTTCACTGCCCTTCTTGACATCACTTTGCACTTGTGATGTTCCAATGGCTTAGTGTGTTAATGCCCCTATCTTTTAAACAGGAGTTCATGAGTTCTAGTCCTCAGAGAGCTCTTTTTCATTTACTTACCAATAAGTTTCCTATAGAGCCAATGGAAATTTCCATTGATTTTGGGATTGAGATAGTGCAATTGTGAGATAGAATCTGTACTAAGTGTTCATAAAGAACAATATGTCATTACAAGCTGTTTAGATTGGCATTAAGAATAGCATAGTAAAACCAATGGATTTCTTTTTGAACTTACCTAATAGTGATTCATTGGTCACTGCCCTTCTTGACATAAATTTGCACCTGTGATGTTGCTGTGGCTTACTGGGTTAATGCACCTGTCTTGTAAAAAGGATTTCATGAGTTCTAATCCTTGGAGAGTCTTTTTCATTTACTTACTGATAAGCTTCCTATGGAGCCAATGTAAATTTGCATTGCTTTTGGGATTGAGATAGTGCAATTGTGAGATATAGAATCTGTATTACGTGTTCATCAAGAACAATACGTCATGATGCGCTGCAAAGATTGGCATTAAGAATAACATAGTGAAACAAATGGATTTCTTTTTGAACTTACCTAATAGTGATTCATTGGTCATTGCCCTTCTTGACAACCTTTTGCACTTGTGATGTTCCAGTGGCTTACTTGCTTATTGCGCCTGTCTTATAAACAGGAGTTCATGAGTTCTAATTCTCAGAGAGTTTTTTCATTTACTTACTAATAAGCTTCCTATAGAGCCAATGAAAATTTGCATTGATTTTGGGCTTGAGATAGTGCAATTGTGAGATATAGAATCTGTATTACGTGTTCATCAAGAACAATACGTCATGATGCGCTGCAAAGATTTGCATTAAGAATAACATAGTGAAACCAATGGATTTCTTTTTGAACCTACCAATGGTGATTCAATGTTCACTGCCCTTCTTGACATCACTTTGCACTTGTGATGTTCCAATGGCTTAGTGTGTTAATGCCCCTATCTTTTAAACAGGAGTTCATGAGTTCTAGTCCTCAGAGAGCTCTTTTTCATTTACTTACCAATAAGTTTCCTATAGAGCCAATGGAAATTTCCATTGATTTTGGGATTGAGATAGTGCAATTGTGAGATAGAATCTGTACTAAGTGTTCATAAAGAACAATATGTCATTACAAGCTGTTTAGATTGGCATTAAGAATAGCATAGTAAAACCAATGGATTTCTTTTTGAACTTACCTAATAGTGATTCATTGGTCACTGCCCTTCTTGACATAAATTTGCGCCTGTGATGTTGCTGTGGCTTACTGGGTTAATGCACCTGTCTTGTAAAAAGGATTTCTTGAGTTCTAATCCTTGGAGAGTCTTTTTCATTTACTTACTGATAAGCTTCCTATGGAGCCAATGTAAATTTGCATTGCTTTTGGGATTGAGATAGTGCAATTGTGAGATATAGAATCTGTATTACATGTTCATCAAGAACAATACGTCATGATGCGCTGCAAAGATTGGCATTAAGAATAACATAGTGAAACCAATGGATTTCTTTTTGAACTTACCAATGGTGATTCAATGTTCACTGCCCTTCTTGACATCACTTTGCACTTGTGATGTTCCAATGGCTTAGTGTGTTAATGCCCCTATCTTTTAAACAGGAGTTCATGAGTTCTAGTCCTCAGAGAGCTCTTTTTCATTTACTTACCAATAAGTTTCCTATAGAGCCAATGGAAATTTCCATTGATTTTGGGATTGAGATAGTGCAATTGTGAGATATAGAATCTGTATTACGTGTTCATCAAGAACAATACGTCATGATGCGTTGCAAAGATTGGCATTAAGAATAACATAGTGAAACCAATGGATTTCTTTTTGAACTTATCTAATAGTGATTCAATGTTCGCTGCCTTCTTGACATCACTTTGCATTTGTTTTTTCTAATGGCTTAGTGGGTTAATGCCCCTGTCTTTTAAACAGGAGTTCATGAATTCTAGTCCTCAGAGAGCTCTTTTTCATTTACTTACCAATAAGTTTCCTATAGAGCCAATGGAAATTTGCATTGATTTTTGGATTGAGATATTGCAATTGTGAGATAGAATCTGTACTAAGTGTTCATAAAGAACAATATGTCATTACAAGTTGTTTAGATTGGCATTAAGAATAACATAGTAAAACCAATGGATTTCTATTTGAACTTACCTAATAGTGATTCATTGGTCACTGCCCTTCTTGACATAAATTTGCACCTGTGATGTTGCTGTGGCTTACTGGGTTAATGCTCCTGTCTTGTAAAAAGGATCTCATGAGTTCTAATCCTTGGAGAGTCTTTTTCATTTACTTACTAATAAGCTTCCTATGGAGCAATGGAAATTTGCATTGATTTTGAGATATAGAATCTGTATTACGTGTTCATCAAGAACAATACGTCATGATGCGCTGCAAAGATTGGCATTAAGAATAACATAGTGAAACAAATGGATTTCTTTTTGAACTTACCTAATAGTGATTCATTGGTCATTGCCCTTCTTGACAACCTTTTGCACTTGTGATGTTCCAGTGGCTTACTTGCTTATTGCGCCTGTCTTATAAACAGGAGTTCATGAGTTCTAATTCTCAGAGAGTTTTTTCATTTACTTACTAATAAGCTTCCTATAGAGCCAATGAAAATTTGCATTGATTTTGGGCTTGAGATAGTGCAATTGTGAGATATAGAATCTGTATTACGTGTTCATCAAGAACAATACGTCATGATGCGCTGCAAAGATTTGCATTAAGAATAACATAGTGAAACCAATGGATTTCTTTTTGAACTTACCAATGGTGATTCAATGTTCACTGCCCTTCTTGACATCACTTTGCACTTGTGATGTTCCAATGGCTTAGTGTGTTAATGCCCCTATCTTTTAAACAGGAGTTCATGAGTTCTAGTCCTCAGAGAGCTCTTTTTCATTTACTTACCAATAAGTTTCCTATAGAGCCAATGGAAATTTCCATTGATTTTGGGATTGAGATAGTGCAATTGTGAGATAGAATCTGTACTAAGTGTTCATAAAGAACAATATGTCATTACAAGCTGTTTAGATTGGCATTAAGAATAGCATAGTAAAACCAATGGATTTCTTTTTGAACTTACCTAATAGTGATTCATTGGTCACTGCCCTTCTTGACATAAATTTGCACCTGTGATGTTGCTGTGGCTTACTGGGTTAATGCACCTGTCTTGTAAAAAGTATTTCATGAGTTCTAATCCTTGGAGAGACTTTTTCATTTACTTACTAATAAGCTTCCTATGGAGCCAATGTAAATTTGCATTGATTTTGGGCTTGAGATAGTGCAATTGTGAGATATAGAATCTGTATTACGTGTTCATCAAGAACAATACGTCATGATGCGCTGCAAAGATTGGCATTAAGAATAACATAGTAAAACCAATGGATTTCTTTTTGAACTTACCAATGGTGATTCAATGTTCACTGCCCTTCTTGACATCACTTTGCACTTGTGATGTTCCAATGGCTTAGTGTGTTAATGCCCCTGTCTTTTAAACAGGAGTTCATGAATTCTAGTCCTCAGAGAGCTCTTTTTCATTTACTTACCAATATGTTTCCTATAGAGCCAATGGAAATTTGCATTGATTTTTGGATTGAGATATTGCAATTGTGAGATAGAATCTGTACTAAGTGTTCATAAAGAACAATATGTCATTACAAGTTGTTTAGATTGGCATTAAGAATAACATAGTAAAACCAATGGATTTCTATTTGAACTTACCTAATAGTGATTCATTGGTCACTGCCCTTCTTGACATAAATTTGCACCTGTGATGTTGCTGTGGCTTACTGGGTTAATGCTCCTGTCTTGTAAAAAGGATCTCATGAGTTCTAATCCTTGGAGAGTCTTTTTCATTTACTTACTAATAAGCTTCCTATGGAGCAATGGAAATTTGCATTGATTTTGAGATATAGAATCTGTATTACGTGTTCATCAAGAACAATACGTCATGATGCGCTGCAAAGATTGGCATTAAGAATAACATAGTGAAACAAATGGATTTCTTTTTGAACTTACCTAATAGTGATTCATTGGTCATTGCCCTTCTTGACAACCTTTTGCACTTGTGATGTTCCAGTGGCTTACTTGCTTATTGCGCCTGTCTTATAAACAGGAGTTCATGAGTTCTAATTCTCAGAGAGTTTTTTCATTTACTTACTAATAAGCTTCCTATAGAGCCAATGAAAATTTGCATTGATTTTGGGCTTGAGATAGTGCAATTGTGAGATATAGAATCTGTATTACGTGTTCATCAAGAACAATACGTCATGATGCGCTGCAAAGATTTGCATTAAGAATAACATAGTGAAACCAATGGATTTCTTTTTGAACTTACCAATGGTGATTCAATGTTCACTGCCCTTCTTGACATCACTTTGCACTTGTGATGTTCCAATGGCTTAGTGTGTTAATGCCCCTATCTTTTAAACAGGAGTTCATGAGTTCTAGTCCTCAGAGAGCTCTTTTTCATTTACTTACCAATAAGTTTCCTATAGAGCCAATGGAAATTTCCATTGATTTTGGGATTGAGATAGTGCAATTGTGAGATAGAATCTGTACTAAGTGTTCATAAAGAACAATATGTCATTACAAGCTGTTTAGATTGGCATTAAGAATAGCATAGTAAAACCAATGGATTTCTTTTTGAACTTACCTAATAGTGATTCATTGGTCACTGCCCTTCTTGACATAAATTTGCACCTGTGATGTTGCTGTGGCTTACTGGGTTAATGCACCTGTCTTGTAAAAAGTATTTCATGAGTTCTAATCCTTGGAGAGACTTTTTCATTTACTTACTAATAAGCTTCCTATGGAGCCAATGTAAATTTGCATTGATTTTGGGCTTGAGATAGTGCAATTGTGAGATATAGAATCTGTATTACGTGTTCATCAAGAACAATACGTCATGATGCGCTGCAAAGATTGGCATTAAGAATAACATAGTAAAACCAATGGATTTCTTTTTGAACTTACCAATGGTGATTCAATGTTCACTGCCCTTCTTGACATCACTTTGCACTTGTGATGTTCCAATGGCTTAGTGTGTTAATGCCCCTGTCTTTTAAACAGGAGTTCATGAATTCTAGTCCTCAGAGAGCTCTTTTTCATTTACTTACCAATATGTTTCCTATAGAGCCAATGGAAATTTGCATTGATTTTTGGATTGAGATATTGCAATTGTGAGATAGAATCTGTACTAAGTGTTCATAAAGAACAATATGTCATTACAAGCTGTTTAGATTGGCATTAAGAATAACATAGTAAAACCAATGGATTTCTATTTGAACTTACCTAATAGTGATTCATTGGTCACTGCCCTTCTTGACATAAATTTGCACCTGTGATGTTGCTGTGGCTTACTGGGTTAATGCTCCTGTCTTGTAAAAAGGATCTCATGAGTTCTAATCCTTGGAGAGTCTTTTTCATTTACTTACTAATAAGCTTCCTATGGAGCAATGGAAATTTGCATTGATTTTGAGATATGGAATCTGTATTACGTGTTCATCAAGAACAATACGTCATGATGCGCTGCAAAGATTGGCATTAAGATTAACATAGTGAAACAAATGGATTTCTTTTTGAACTTACCTAATAGTGATTCATTGGTCATTGCCCTTCTTGACAACCTTTTGCACTTGTGATGTTCCAGTGGCTTACTTGGTTATTGCGCCTGTCTTATAAACTGGAGTTCATGAGTTCTAATTCTCAGAGAGTTTTTTCATTTACTTACTAATAAGCTTCCTATAGAGCCAATGAAAATTTGCATTGATTTTGGGCTTGAGATAGTGCAATTGTGAGATATAGAATCTGTATTACGTGTTCATCAAGAACAATACGTCATGATGCGATGCAAAGATTTGCATTAAGAATAACATAGTGAAACCAATGGATTTCTTTTTGAACTTACCAATGGTGATTCAATGTTCACTGCCCTTCTTGACATCACTTTGCACTTGTGATGTTCCAATGGCTTAGTGTGTTAATGCCCCTATCTTTTAAACAGGAGTTCATGAGTTCTAGTCCTCAGAGAGCTCTTTTTCATTTACTTACCAATAAGTTTCCTATAGAGCCAATGGAAATTTCCATTGATTTTGGGATTGAGATAGTGCAATTGTGAGATAGAATCTGTACTAAGTGTTCATAAAGAACAATATGTCATTACAAGCTGTTTAGATTGGCATTAAGAATAGCATAGTAAAACCAATGGATTTCTTTTTGAACTTACCTAATAGTGATTCATTGGTCACTGCCCTTCTTGACATAAATTTGCACCTGTGATGTTGCTGTGGCTTACTGGGTTAATGCACCTGTCTTGTAAAAAGTATTTCATGAGTTCTAATCCTTAGAGAGACTTTTTCATTTACTTACTAACAAGCTTCCTATGGAGCCAATGTAAATTTGCATTGATTTTGGGCTTGAGATAGTGCAATTGTGAGATATAGAATCTGTATTACGTGTTCATCAAGAACAATACGTCATGATGCGCTGCAAAGATTGGCATTAAGAATAACATAGTGAAACCAATGGATTTCTTTTTGAACTTACCAATGGTGATTCAATGTTCACTGCCCTTCTTGACATCACTTTGCACTTGTGATGTTCCAATGGCTTAGTGTGTTAATGCCCCTATCTTTTAAACAGGAGTTCATGAGTTCTAGTCCTCAGAGAGCTCTTTTTCATTTGTTTACCAATAAGTTTCCTATAGAGCCAATGGAAATTTCCATTGATTTTGGGATTGAGATAGTGCAATTGTGAGATAGAATCTGTACTAAGTGTTCATAAAGAACAATATGTCATTACAAGCTGTTTAGATTGGCATTAAGAATAGCATAGTAAAACCAATGGATTTCTTTTTGAACTTACCTAATAGTGATTCATTGGTCACTGCCCTTCTTGACATAAATTTGCACCTGTGATTTTGATGTGGCTTACTGGGTTAATGCACCTGTCTTGTAAAAAGTATTTCATGAGTTCTAATCCTTGGAGAGACTTTTTCATTTACTTACTAATAAGCTTCCTATAGAGCCAATGTAAATTTGCATTGATTTTGGGATTGAGATAGTGCAATTGTGAGATATAGAATCTGTATTACGTGTTCATCAAGAACAACACGTCATGATGCCCTGCAAAGATTGGCATTAAGAATAACATAGTGAAACCAATGGATTTCTTTTTGAACTTACCAATAGTGATTCAATGTTCACTGCCCTTCTTGACATCACTTTGCACTTGTGATGTTCCAATGGCTTAGTGGGTTAATGCCCCTGTCTTTTAAACAGGAGTTCATGAATTCTAGTCCTCAGAGAGCTCTTTTTCATTTACTTACCAATAAGTTTCCTATAGAGCCAATGGAAATTTGCATTGATTTTTGGATTGAGATATTGCAATTGTGAGATAGAATCTGTACTAAGTGTTCATAAAGAACAATATGTCATTACAAGTTGTTTAGATTGGCATTAAGAATAACATAGTAAAACCAATGGATTTCTATTTGAACTTACCTAATAGTGATTCATTGGTCACTGCCCTTCTTGACATAAATTTGCACCTGTGATGTTGCTGTGGCTTACTGGGTTAATGCTCCTGTCTTGTAAAAAGGATCTCATGAGTTCTAATCCTTGGAGAGTCTTTTTCATTTACTTACTAATAAGCTTCCTATGGAGCAATGGAAATTTGCATTGATTTTGAGATATAGAATCTGTATTACGTGTTCATCAAGAACAATACGTCATGATGCGCTGCAAAGATTGGCATTAAGAATAACATAGTGAAACAAATGGATTTCTTTTTGAACTTACCTAATAGTGATTCATTGGTCATTGCCCTTCTTGACAACCTTTTGCACTTGTGATGTTCCAGTGGCTTACTTGGTTATTGCGCCTGTCTTATAAACAGGAGTTCATGAGTTCTAATTCTCAGAGAGTTTTTTCATTTACTTACTAATAAGCTTCCTATAGAGCCAATGAAAATTTGCATTGATTTTGGGCTTGAGATAGTGCAATTGTGAGATATAGAATCTGTATTACGTGTTCATCAAGAACAATACGTCATGATGCGCTGCAAAGATTTGCATTAAGAATAACATAGTGAAACCAATGGATTTCTTTTTGAACTTACCAATGGTGATTCAATGTTCACTGCCCTTCTTGACATCACTTTGCACTTGTGATGTTCCAATGGCTTAGTGTGTTAATGCCCCTATCTTTTAAACAGGAGTTCATGAGTTCTAGTCCTCAGAGAGCTCTTTTTCATTTACTTACCAATAAGTTTCCTATAGAGCCAATGGAAATTTCCATTGATTTTGGGATTGAGATAGTGCAATTGTGAGATGGAATCTGTATTAAGTGTTCATAAAGAACAATATGTCATTACAAGCTGTTTAGATTGGCATTAAGAATAACATAGTAAAACCAATGGATTTCTATTTGAACTTACCTAATAGTGATTCATTGGTCACTGCCCTTCTTGACATAAATTTGCACCTGTGATGTTGCTGTGGCTTACTGGGTTAATGCTCCTGTCTTGTAAAAAGGATCTCATGAGTTCTATTCCTTGGAGAGTCTTTTTCATTTACTTACTAATAAGCTTCCTATGGAGCAATGGAAATTTGCATTGATTTTGAGATATGGAATCTGTATTACGTGTTCATCAAGAACAATACGTCATGATGCGCTGCAAAGATTGGCATTAAGAATAACATAGTGAAACAAATGGATTTCTTTTTGAACTTACCTAATAGTGATTCATTGGTCATTGCCCTTCTTGACAACCTTTTGCACTTGTGATGTTCCAGTGGTTTACTTGGTTATTGCGCCTGTCTTATAAACAGGAGTTCATGAGTTCTAATTCTCAGAGAGTTTTTTCATTTACTTACTAATAAGCTTCCTATAGAGCCAATGAAAATTTGCATTGATTTTGGGCTTGAGATAGTGCAATTGTGAGATATAGAATCTGTATTACGTGTTCATCAAGAACAATACGTCATGATGCGATGCAAAGATTTGCATTAAGAATAACATAGTGAAACCAATGGATTTCTTTTTGAACTTACCAATGGTGATTCAATGTTCACTGCCCTTCTTGACATCACTTTGCACTTGTGATGTTCCAATGGCTTAGTGTGTTAATGCCCCTATCTTTTAAACAGGAGTTCATGAGTTCTAGTCCTCAGAGAGCTCTTTTTCATTTACTTACCAATAAGTTTCCTATAGAGCCAATGGAAATTTCCATTGATTTTGGGATTGAGATAGTGCAATTGTGAGATAGAATCTGTACTAAGTGTTCATAAAGAACAATATGTCATTACAAGCTGTTTAGATTGGCATTAAGAATAGCATAGTAAAACCAATGGATTTCTTTTTGAACTTACCTAATAGTGATTCATTGGTCACTGCCCTTCTTGACATAAATTTGCACCTGTGATGTTGCTGTGGCTTACTGGGTTAATGCACCTGTCTTGTAAAAAGTATTTCATGAGTTCTAATCCTTGGAGAGACTTTTTCATTTACTTACTAACAAGCTTCCTATGGAGCCAATGTAAATTTGCATTGATTTTGGGCTTGAGATAGTGCAATTGTGAGATATAGAATCTGTATTACGTGTTCATCAAGAACAATACGTCATGATGCGCTGCAAAGATTGGCATTAAGAATAACATAGTGAAACCAATGGATTTCTTTTTGAACTTACCAATGGTGATTCAATGTTCACTGCCCTTCTTGACATCACTTTGCACTTGTGATGTTCCAATGGCTTAGTGTGTTAATGCCCCTATCTTTTAAACAGGAGTTCATGAGTTCTAGTCCTCAGAGAGCTCTTTTTCATTTACTTACCAATAAGTTTCCTATAGAGCCAATGGAAATTTCCATTGATTTTGGGATTGAGATAGTGCAATTGTGAGATAGAATCTGTACTAAGTGTTCATAAAGAACAATATGTCATTACAAGCTGTTTAGATTGGCATTAAGAATAGCATAGTAAAACCAATGGATTTCTTTTTGAACTTACCTAATAGTGATTCATTGGTCACTGCCCTTCTTGACATAAATTTGCACCTGTGATGTTGCTGTGGCTTACTGGGTTAATGCACCTGTCTTGTAAAAAGGATTTCATGAGTTCTAATCCTTGGAGAGTCTTTTTCATTTACTTACTGATAAGCTTCCTATGGAGCCAATGTAAATTTGCATTGCTTTTGGGATTGAGATAGTGCAATTGTGAGATATAGAATCTGTATTACGTGTTCATCAAGAACAATACGTCATGATGCGCTGCAAAGATTGGCATTAAGAATAACATAGTGAAACAAATGGATTTCTTTTTGAACTTACCTAATAGTGATTCATTGGTCATTGCCCTTCTTGACAACCTTTTGCACTTGTGATGTTCCAGTGGCTTACTTGGTTATTGCGCCTGTCTTATAAACAGGAGTTCATGAGTTCTAATTCTCAGAGAGTTTTTTCATTTACTTACTAAAAAGCTTCCTATAGAGCCAATGAAAATTTGCATTGATTTTGGGCTTGAGATAGTGCAATTGTGAGATATAGAATCTGTATTACGTGTTCATCAAGAACAATACGTCATGATGCGCTGCAAAGATTTGCATTAAGAATAACATAGTGAAACCAATGGATTTCTTTTTGAACCTACCAATGGTGATTCAATGTTCACTGCCCTTCTTGACATCACTTTGCACTTGTGATGTTCCAATGGCTTAGTGTGTTAATGCCCCTATCTTTTAAACAGGAGTTCATGAGTTCTAGTCCTCAGAGAGCTCTTTTTCATTTACTTACCAATAAGTTTCCTATAGAGCCAATGGAAATTTCCATTGATTTTGGGATTGAGATAGTGCAATTGTGAGATAGAATCTGTACTAAGTGTTCATAAAGAACAATATGTCATTACAAGCTGTTTAGATTGGCATTAAGAATAGCATAGTAAAACCAATGGATTTCTTTTTGAACTTACCTAATAGTGATTCATTGGTCACTGCCCTTCTTGACATAAATTTGCGCCTGTGATGTTGCTGTGGCTTACTGGGTTAATGCACCTGTCTTGTAAAAAGGATTTCTTGAGTTCTAATCCTTGGAGAGTCTTTTTCATTTACTTACTGATAAGCTTCCTATGGAGCCAATGTAAATTTGCATTGCTTTTGGGATTGAGATAGTGCAATTGTGAGATATAGAATCTGTATTACATGTTCATCAAGAACAATACGTCATGATGCGCTGCAAAGATTGGCATTAAGAATAACATAGTGAAACCAATGGATTTCTTTTTGAACTTACCAATGGTGATTCAATGTTCACTGCCCTTCTTGACATCACTTTGCACTTGTGATGTTCCAATGGCTTAGTGTGTTAATGCCCCTATCTTTTAAACAGGAGTTCATGAGTTCTAGTCCTCAGAGAGCTCTTTTTCATTTACTTACCAATAAGTTTCCTATAGAGCCAATGGAAATTTCCATTGATTTTGGGATTGAGATAGTGCAATTGTGAGATATAGAATCTGTATTACGTGTTCATCAAGAACAATACGTCATGATGCGTTGCAAAGATTGGCATTAAGAATAACATAGTGAAACCAATGGATTTCTTTTTGAACTTATCTAATAGTGATTCAATGTTCGCTGCCTTCTTGACATCACTTTGCATTTGTTTTTTCTAATGGCTTAGTGGGTTAATGCCCCTGTCTTTTAAACAGGAGTTCATGAATTCTAGTCCTCAGAGAGCTCTTTTTCATTTACTTACCAATAAGTTTCCTATAGAGCCAATGGAAATTTGCATTGATTTTTGGATTGAGATATTGCAATTGTGAGATAGAATCTGTACTAAGTGTTCATAAAGAACAATATGTCATTACAAGTTGTTTAGATTGGCATTAAGAATAACATAGTAAAACCAATGGATTTCTATTTGAACTTACCTAATAGTGATTCATTGGTCACTGCCCTTCTTGACATAAATTTGCACCTGTGATGTTGCTGTGGCTTACTGGGTTAATGCTCCTGTCTTGTAAAAAGGATCTCATGAGTTCTAATCCTTGGAGAGTCTTTTTCATTTACTTACTAATAAGCTTCCTATGGAGCAATGGAAATTTGCATTGATTTTGAGATATAGAATCTGTATTACGTGTTCATCAAGAACAATACGTCATGATGCGCTGCAAAGATTGGCATTAAGAATAACATAGTGAAACAAATGGATTTCTTTTTGAACTTACCTAATAGTGATTCATTGGTCATTGCCCTTCTTGACAACCTTTTGCACTTGTGATGTTCCAGTGGCTTACTTGCTTATTGCGCCTGTCTTATAAACAGGAGTTCATGAGTTCTAATTCTCAGAGAGTTTTTTCATTTACTTACTAATAAGCTTCCTATAGAGCCAATGAAAATTTGCATTGATTTTGGGCTTGAGATAGTGCAATTGTGAGATATAGAATCTGTATTACGTGTTCATCAAGAACAATACGTCATGATGCGCTGCAAAGATTTGCATTAAGAATAACATAGTGAAACCAATGGATTTCTTTTTGAACTTACCAATGGTGATTCAATGTTCACTGCCCTTCTTGACATCACTTTGCACTTGTGATGTTCCAATGGCTTAGTGTGTTAATGCCCCTATCTTTTAAACAGGAGTTCATGAGTTCTAGTCCTCAGAGAGCTCTTTTTCATTTACTTACCAATAAGTTTCCTATAGAGCCAATGGAAATTTCCATTGATTTTGGGATTGAGATAGTGCAATTGTGAGATAGAATCTGTACTAAGTGTTCATAAAGAACAATATGTCATTACAAGCTGTTTAGATTGGCATTAAGAATAGCATAGTAAAACCAATGGATTTCTTTTTGAACTTACCTAATAGTGATTCATTGGTCACTGCCCTTCTTGACATAAATTTGCACCTGTGATGTTGCTGTGGCTTACTGGGTTAATGCACCTGTCTTGTAAAAAGTATTTCATGAGTTCTAATCCTTGGAGAGACTTTTTCATTTACTTACTAATAAGCTTCCTATGGAGCCAATGTAAATTTGCATTGATTTTGGGCTTGAGATAGTGCAATTGTGAGATATAGAATCTGTATTACGTGTTCATCAAGAACAATACGTCATGATGCGCTGCAAAGATTGGCATTAAGAATAACATAGTGAAACCAATGGATTTCTTTTTGAACTTACCAATGGTGATTCAATGTTCACTGCCCTTCTTGACATCACTTTGCACTTGTGATGTTCCAATGGCTTAGTGTGTTAATGCCCCTGTCTTTTAAACAGGAGTTCATGAATTCTAGTCCTCAGAGAGCTCTTTTTCATTTACTTACCAATATGTTTCCTATAGAGCCAATGGAAATTTGCATTGATTTTTGGATTGAGATATTGCAATTGTGAGATAGAATCTGTACTAAGTGTTCATAAAGAACAATATGTCATTACAAGCTGTTTAGATTGGCATTAAGAATAACATAGTAAAACCAATGGATTTCTATTTGAACTTACCTAATAGTGATTCATTGGTCACTGCCCTTCTTGACATAAATTTGCACCTGTGATGTTGCTGTGGCTTACTGGGTTAATGCTCCTGTCTTGTAAAAAGGATCTCATGAGTTCTAATCCTTGGAGAGTCTTTTTCATTTACTTACTAATAAGCTTCCTATGGAGCAATGGAAATTTGCATTGATTTTGAGATATGGAATCTGTATTACGTGTTCATCAAGAACAATACGTCATGATGCGCTGCAAAGATTGGCATTAAGATTAACATAGTGAAACAAATGGATTTCTTTTTGAACTTACCTAATAGTGATTCATTGGTCATTGCCCTTCTTGACAACCTTTTGCACTTGTGATGTTCCAGTGGCTTACTTGGTTATTGCGCCTGTCTTATAAACAGGAGTTCATGAGTTCTAATTCTCAGAGAGTTTTTTCATTTACTTACTAATAAGCTTCCTATAGAGCCAATGAAAATTTGCATTGATTTTGGGCTTGAGATAGTGCAATTGTGAGATATAGAATCTGTATTACGTGTTCATCAAGAACAATACGTCATGATGCGATGCAAAGATTTGCATTAAGAATAACATAGTGAAACCAATGGATTTCTTTTTGAACTTACCAATGGTGATTCAATGTTCACTGCCCTTCTTGACATCACTTTGCACTTGTGATGTTCCAATGGCTTAGTGTGTTAATGCCCCTATCTTTTAAACAGGAGTTCATGAGTTCTAGTCCTCAGAGAGCTCTTTTTCATTTACTTACCAATAAGTTTCCTATAGAGCCAATGGAAATTTCCATTGATTTTGGGATTGAGATAGTGCAATTGTGAGATAGAATCTGTACTAAGTGTTCATAAAGAACAATATGTCATTACAAGCTGTTTAGATTGGCATTAAGAATAGCATAGTAAAACCAATGGATTTCTTTTTGAACTTACCTAATAGTGATTCATTGGTCACTGCCCTTCTTGACATAAATTTGCACCTGTGATGTTGCTGTGGCTTACTGGGTTAATGCTCCTGTCTTGTAAAAAGGATCTCATGAGTTCTATTCCTTGGAGAGTCTTTTTCATTTACTTACTAATAAGCTTCCTATGGAGCAATGGAAATTTGCATTGATTTTGAGATATGGAATCTGTATTACGTGTTCATCAAGAACAATACGTCATGATGCGCTGCAAAGATTGGCATTAAGAATAACATAGTGAAACAAATGGATTTCTTTTTGAACTTACCTAATAGTGATTCATTGGTCATTGCCCTTCTTGACAACCTTTTGCACTTGTGATGTTCCAGTGGTTTACTTGGTTATTGCGCCTGTCTTATAAACAGGAGTTCATGAGTTCTAATTCTCAGAGAGTTTTTTCATTTACTTACTAATAAGCTTCCTATAGAGCCAATGAAAATTTGCATTGATTTTGGGCTTGAGATAGTGCAATTGTGAGATATAGAATCTGTATTACGTGTTCATCAAGAACAATACGTCATGATGCGATGCAAAGATTTGCATTAAGAATAACATAGTGAAACCAATGGATTTCTTTTTGAACTTACCAATGGTGATTCAATGTTCACTGCCCTTCTTGACATCACTTTGCACTTGTGATGTTCCAATGGCTTAGTGTGTTAATGCCCCTATCTTTTAAACAGGAGTTCATGAGTTCTAGTCCTCAGAGAGCTCTTTTTCATTTACTTACCAATAAGTTTCCTATAGAGCCAAAGGAAATTTCCATTGATTTTGGGATTGAGATAGTGCAATTGTGAGATAGAATCTGTACTAAGTGTTCATAAAGAACAATATGTCATTACAAGCTGTTTAGATTGGCATTAAGAATAGCATAGTAAAACCAATGGATTTCTTTTTGAACTTACCTAATAGTGATTCATTGGTCACTGCCCTTCTTGACATAAATTTGCACCTGTGATGTTGCTGTGGCTTACTGGGTTAATGCACCTGTCTTGTAAAAAGTATTTCATGAGTTCTAATCCTTGGAGAGACTTTTTCATTTACTTACTAACAAGCTTCCTATGGAGCCAATGTAAATTTGCATTGATTTTGGGCTTGAGATAGTGCAATTGTGAGATATAGAATCTGTATTACGTGTTCATCAAGAACAATACGTCATGATGCGCTGCAAAGATTGGCATTAAGAATAACATAGTGAAACCAATGGATTTCTTTTTGAACTTACCAATGGTGATTCAATGTTCACTGCCCTTCTTGACATCACTTTGCACTTGTGATGTTCCAATGGCTTAGTGTGTTAATGCCCCTATCTTTTAAACAGGAGTTCATGAGTTCTAGTCCTCAGAGAGCTCTTTTTCATTTATTTACCAATAAGTTTCCTATAGAGCCAATGGAAATTTCCATTGATTTTGGGATTGAGATAGTGCAATTGTGAGATAGAATCTGTACTAAGTGTTCATAAAGAACAATATGTCATTACAAGCTGTTTAGATTGGCATTAAGAATAGCATAGTAAAACCAATGGATTTCTTTTTGAACTTACCTAATAGTGATTCATTGGTCACTGCCCTTCTTGACATAAATTTGCACCTGTGATTTTGATGTGGCTTACTGGGTTAATGCACCTGTCTTGTAAAAAGTATTTCATGAGTTCTAATCCTTGAAGAGACTTTTTCATTTACTTACTAATAAGCTTCCTATGGAGCCAATGTAAATTTGCATTGATTTTGGGCTTGAGATAGTGCAATTGTGAGATATAGAATCTGTATTACGTGTTCATCAAGAACAATACATCATGATGCGCTGCAAAGATTGGCATTAAGAATAACATAGTGAAACCAATGGATTTCTTTTTGAACTTACCTAATAGTGATTCATTGGTCATTGCCCTTCTTGACAACCTTTTGCACTTGTGATGTTCCAGTGGCTTACTTGGTAATTGTGCCTGTCTTATAAACAGGAGTTTATGAGTTCTAATTCTCAGAGAGTTTTTTCATTTACTTACTAATAAGTTTCCTATAGAGCCAATGGAAATTTGCATTGATTTTTGGATTGAGATATTGCAATTGTGAGATAGAATCTGTACTAAGTGTTCATAAAGAACAATATGTCATTACAAGCTGTTTAGATTGGCATTAAGAATAACATAGTAAAACCAATGGATTTCTATTTGAACTTACCTAATAGTGATTCATTGGTCACTGCCCTTCTTGACATAAATTTGCACCTGTGATGTTGCTGTGGCTTACTGGGTTAATTCTCCTGTCTTGTAAAAAGTATTTCATGAGTTCTAATCCTTGGAGAGTCTTTTTCATTTACTTACTAATAAGCTTCCTATGGAGCAATGGAAATTTGCATTGATTTTGAGATATAGAATCTGTATTACGTGTTCATCAAGAACAATACGTCATGATGCGCTGCAAAGATTGGCATTAAGAATAACATAGTGAAACCAATGGATTTCTTTTTGAACTTATCTAATAGTGATTCAATGTTCGCTGCCTTCTTGACATCACTTTGCACTTGTGATGTTCCAATGGCTTAGTGGGTTAATGCCCCTGTCTTTTAAACAGGAGTTCATGAATTCTAGTCCTCAGAGAGCTCTTTTTCATTTACTTACCAATAAGTTTCCTATAGAGCCAATGGAAATTTGCATTGATTTTTGGATTGAGATATTGCAATTGTGAGATAGAATCTGTACTAAGTGTTCATAAAGAACAATATGTCATTACAAGCTGTTTAGATTGGCATTAAGAATAACATAGTAAAACCAATGGATTTCTATTTGAACTTACCTAATAGTGATTCATTGGTCACTGCCCTTCTTGACATAAATTTGCACCTGTGATGTTGCTGTGGCTTACTGGGTTAATGCTCCTGTCTTGTAAAAAGGATCTCATGAGTTCTAATCCTTGGAGAGTCTTTTTCATTTACTTACTAATAAGCTTCCTATGGAGCAATGGAAATTTGCATTGATTTTGAGATATAGAATCTGTATTACGTGTTCATCAAGAACAATACGTCATGATGCGCTGCAAAGATTGGCATTAAGAATAACATAGTGAAACAAATGGATTTCTTTTTGAACTTACCTAATAGTGATTCATTGGTCATTGCCCTTCTTGACAACCTTTTGCACTTGTGATGTTCCAGTGGCTTACTTGGTAATTGTGCCTGTCTTATAAACAGGAGTTTATGAGTTCTAATTCTCAGAGAGTTTTTTCATTTACTTACTAATAAGCTTCCTATAGAGCCAATGAAAATTTGCATTGATTTTCGGCTTGAGATAGTGCAATTGTGAGATATAGAATCTGTATTACGTGTTCATCAAGAACAATACGTCATGATGCGCTGCAAAGATTGGCATTAAGAATAACATAGTGAAACCAATGGATTTCTTTTTGAACTTATCTAATAGTGATTCAATGTTCGCTGCCCTTCTTGACATCACTTCACACTTGTGATGTTCCAATGGCTTAGTGGGTTAATGCCCCTGTCTTTTAAACAGGAGTTCATGAATTCTAGTCCTCAGAGAGCTCTTTTTCATTTACTTACCAATAAGTTTCCTATAGAGCCAATGGAAATTTGCATTGATTTTTGGATTGAGATATTGCGATTGTGAGATAGAATCTGTACTAAGTGTTCATAAAGAACAATATGTCATTACAAGCTGTTTAGATTGGCATTAAGAATAACATAGTAAAACCAATGGATTTCTATTTGAACTTACCTAATAGTGATTCATTGGTCACTGCCCTTTTTGACATAAATTTGCACCTGTGATGTTGCTGTGGCTTACTGGGTTAATGCTCCTGTCTTGTAAGAAGGATTTCATGAGTTCTAATCCTTGGAGAGTCTTTTTCATTTACTTACTAATAAGCTTCCTATGGAGCAATGGAAATTTGCATTGATTTTGAGATATAGAATCTGTATTACGTGTTCATCAAGAACAATACGTCATGATGCGCTGCAAAGATTGGCATTAAGAATAACATAGTGAAACCAATAGATTTCTTTTTGAACTTACCTAATAGTGATTCATTGGTCATTGCCCTTCTTGACAACCTTTTGCACTTGTTATGTTCCAGTGGCTTACTTGGTTATTGCGCCTGTCTTATAAACAGGAGTTCATGAGTTCTAATTCTCAGAGAGTTTTTTCATTTTCTTACTAATAAGCTTCCTATAGAGCCAATGGAAATTTGCATTGATTTTGGGCTTGAGATAGTGCAATTGTGAGATATAGAATCTGTATTACGTGTTCATCAAGAACAATACGTCATGATGCGCTGCAAAGATTGGCATTAAGAATAACATAGTGAAACCAATGGATTTCTTTTTGAACTTACCAATAGTGATTCAATGTTCACTGCCCTTCTTGACATCACTTTGCATTTGTGATGTTCCAATGGCTTAGTGGGTTAATGCCCCTGTCTTTTAAACAGGAGTTCATGAACTCTAGTCCTCAGAGAGCTCTTTTTCATTTACTTACCAATAAGTTTCCTATAGAGCCAATGGAAATTTGCATTGATTTTTGGATTGAGATATTGCAATTGTGAGATAGAATCTGTACTAAGTGTTCATAAAGAACAATATGTCATTACAAGCTGTTTAGATTGGCATTAAGAATAACATAGTAAAACCAATGGATTTCTATTTGAACTTACCTAATAGTGATTCATTGGTCACTGCCCTTCTTGACATAAATTTGCACCTGTGATGTTGCTGTGGCTTACTGGGTTAATTCTCCTGTCTTGTAAAAAGTATTTCATGAGTTCTAATCCTTGGAGAGTCTTTTTCATTTACTTACTAATAAGCTTCCTATGGAGCAATGGAAATTTGCATTGATTTTGAGATATAGATTCTGTATTACGTGTTCATCAAGAACAATACGTCATGATGCGCTGCAAAGATTGGCATTAAGAATAACATAGTGAAACCAATGGATTTCTTTTTGAACTTATCTAATAGTGATTCAATGTTCGCTGCCTTCTTGACATCACTTTGCACTTGTGATGTTCCAATGGCTTAGTGGGTTAATGCCCCTGTCTTTTAAACAGGAGTTCATGAATTCTAGTCCTCAGAGAGCTCTTTTTCATTTACTTACCAATAAGTTTCCTATAGAGCCAATGGAAATTTGCATTGATTTTTGGATTGAGATATTGCAATTGTGAGATAGAATCTGTACTAAGTGTTCATAAAGAACAATATGTCATTACAAGCTGTTTAGATTGGCATTAAGAATAACATAGTAAAACCAATGGATTTCTATTTGAACTTACCTAATAGTGATTCATTGGTCACTGCCCTTCTTGACATAAATTTGCACCTGTGATGTTGCTGTGGCTTACTGGGTTAATGCTCCTGTCTTGTAAAAAGGATCTCATGAGTTCTAATCCTTGGAGAGTCTTTTTCATTTACTTACTAATAAGCTTCCTATGGAGCAATGGAAATTTGCATTGATTTTGAGATATAGAATCTGTATTACGTGTTCATCAAGAACAATACGTCATGATGCGCTGCAAAGATTGGCATTAAGAATAACATAGTGAAACAAATGGATTTCTTTTTGAACTTACCTAATAGTGATTCATTGGTCATTGCCCTTCTTGACAACCTTTTGCACTTGTGATGTTCCAGTGGCTTACTTGGTAATTGTGCCTGTCTTATAAACAGGAGTTTATGAGTTCTAATTCTCAGAGAGTTTTTTCATTTACTTACTAATAAGCTTCCTATAGAGCCAATGAAAATTTGCATTGATTTTCGGCTTGAGATAGTGCAATTGTGAGATATAGAATCTGTATTACGTGTTCATCAAGAACAATACGTCATGATGCGCTGCAAAGATTGGCATTAAGAATAACATAGTGAAACCAATGGATTTCTTTTTGAACTTATCTAATAGTGATTCAATGTTCGCTGCCCTTCTTGACATCACTTCACACTTGTGATGTTCCAATGGCTTAGTGGGTTAATGCCCCTGTCTTTTAAACAGGAGTTCATGAATTCTAGTCCTCAGAGAGCTCTTTTTCATTTACTTACCAATAAGTTTCCTATAGAGCCAATGGAAATTTGCATTGATTTTTGGATTGAGATATTGCGATTGTGAGATAGAATCTGTACTAAGTGTTCATAAAGAACAATATGTCATTACAAGCTGTTTAGATTGGCATTAAGAATAACATAGTAAAACCAATGGATTTCTATTTGAACTTACCTAATAGTGATTCATTGGTCACTGCCCTTTTTGACATAAATTTGCACCTGTGATGTTGCTGTGGCTTACTGGGTTAATGCTCCTGTCTTGTAAGAAGGATTTCATGAGTTCTAATCCTTGGAGAGTCTTTTTCATTTACTTACTAATAAGCTTCCTATGGAGCAATGGAAATTTGCATTGATTTTGAGATATAGAATCTGTATTACGTGTTCATCAAGAACAATACGTCATGATGCGCTGCAAAGATTGGCATTAAGAATAACATAGTGAAACCAATAGATTTCTTTTTGAACTTACCTAATAGTGATTCATTGGTCATTGCCCTTCTTGACAACCTTTTGCACTTGTTATGTTCCAGTGGCTTACTTGGTTATTGCGCCTGTCTTATAAACAGGAGTTCATGAGTTCTAATTCTCAGAGAGTTTTTTCATTTTCTTACTAATAAGCTTCCTATAGAGCCAATGGAAATTTGCATTGATTTTGGGCTTGAGATAGTGCAATTGTGAGATATAGAATCTGTATTACGTGTTCATCAAGAACAATACGTCATGATGCGCTGCAAAGATTGGCATTAAGAATAACATAGTGAAACCAATGGATTTCTTTTTGAACTTACCAATAGTGATTCAATGTTCACTGCCCTTCTTGACATCACTTTGCATTTGTGATGTTCCAATGGCTTAGTGGGTTAATGCCCCTGTCTTTTAAACAGGAGTTCATGAACTCTAGTCCTCAGAGAGCTCTTTTTCATTTACTTACCAATAAGTTTCCTATAGAGCCAATGGAAATTTGCATTGATTTTTGGATTGAGATATTGCAATTGTGAGATAGAATCTGTACTAAGTGTTCATAAAGAACAATATGTCATTACAAGCTGTTTAGATTGGCATTAAGAATAACATAGTAAAACCAATGGATTTCTATTTGAACTTACCTAATAGTGATTCATTGGTCACTGCCCTTCTTGACATAAATTTGCACCTGTGATGTTGCTGTGGCTTACTGGGTTAATTCTCCTGTCTTGTAAAAAGTATTTCATGAGTTCTAATCCTTGGAGAGTCTTTTTCATTTACTTACTAATAAGCTTCCTATGGAGCAATGGAAATTTGCATTGATTTTGAGATATAGAATCTGTATTACGTGTTCATCAAGAACAATACGTCATGATGCGCTGCAAAGATTGGCATTAAGAATAACATAGTGAAACAAATGGATTTCTTTTTGAACTTACCTAATAGTGATTCATTGGTCATTGCCCTTCTTGACAACCTTTTGCACTTGTGATGTTCCAGTGGCTTACTTGGTTATTGTGCCTGTCTTATAAACAGGAGTTTATGAGTTCTAATTCTCAGAGAGTTTTTTCATTTACTTACTAATAAGCTTCCTATAGAGCCAATGAAAATTTGCATTGATTTTGGGCTTGAGATAGTGCAATTGTGAGATATAGAATCTGTATTACGTGTTCATCAAGAACAATACGTCATGATGCGCTGCAAAGATTTGCATTAAGAATAACATAGTGAAACCAATGGATTTCTTTTTGAACTTACCAATAGTGATTCAATGTTCACTGCCCTTCTTGACATAACTTTGCACTTGTGATGTTCCAATGGCTTAGTGTGTTAATGCCCCTATCTTTTAAACAGGAGTTCAAGAGTTCTAGTCCTCAGAGAGCTCTTTTTCATTTACTTACCAATAAGTTTCCTATAGAGCCAATGTAAATTTCCATTGATTTTGGGATTGAGATAGTGCAATTGTGAGATAGAATCTGTACTAAGTGTTCATAAAGAACAATATGTCATTACAAGCTGCTTAGATTGGCATTAAGAATAGCATAGTAAAACCAATGGATTTCTTTTTGAACTTACCTAATAGTGATTCATTGGTCACTGCCCTTCTTGACATAAATTTGCACCTGTGATGTTGCTGTGGCTTACTGGGTTAATGCACCTGTCTTGTAAAAAGTATTTCATGAGTTCTAATCCTTGGAGAGACTTTTTCATTTACTTACTAATAAGCTTCCTATGGAGCCAATGTAAATTTGCATTGATTTTGGGATTGAGATAGTGCAATTGTGAGATATAGAATCTGTATTACGTGTTCATCAAGAACAATACGTCATGATGCGCTGCAAAGATTGGCATTAAGAATAACATAGTGAAACCAATGGATTTCTTTTTGAACTTATCTAATAGTGATTCAATGTTCGCTGCCCTTCTTGACATCACTTCACACTTGTGATGTTCCAATGGCTTAGTGGGTTAATGCCCCTGTCTTTTAAACAGGAGTTCATGAATTCTAGTCCTCAGAGAGCTCTTTTTCATTTACTTACCAATAAGTTTCCTATAGAGCCAATGGAAATTTGCATTGATTTTTGGATTGAGATATTGCGATTGTGAGATATAGAATCTGTATTACGTGTTCATCAAGAACAATACGTCATGATGCGCTGCAAAGATTGGTATTAAGAATAACATAGTGAAACCAATGGATTTCTTTTTGAACTTACCAATAGTGATTCAATGTTCACTGCCCTTCTTGACATCACTTTGCACTTGTGTTGTTCCAATGGCTTAGTGGGTTAATGCCCCTGTCTATTAAACAGGAGTTCATGAGTTCTAGTCCTCAGAGAGCTCTTTTTCATTTACTTACCAATAAGTTTCCTATAGAGCCAATGGAAATTTCCATTGATTTTGGGATTGAGATAGTGCAATTGTGAGATAGAATCTGTACTAAGTGTTCATAAAGAACAATATGTCATTACAAGCTGTTTAGATTGGCATTAAGAATAGCATAGTAAAACCAATGGATTTCTTTTTGAACTTACCTAATAGTGATTCATTGGTCACTGCCCTTCTTGACATAAATTTGCACCTGTGATGTTGCTGTGGCTTACTGGGTTAATGCACCTGTCTTGTAAAAAGGATTTCATGAGTTCTAATCCTTGGAGAGTCTTTTTCATTTACTTACTGATAAGCTTCCTATGGAGCCAATGTAAATTTGCATTGATTTTGGGATTGAGATAGTGCAATTGTGAGATATAGTATCTGTATTACGTGTTCATCAAGAACAATACGTCATGATGCGCTGCAAAGATTGGCATTAAGAATAACATAGTGAAACCAATGGATTTCTTTTTGAACTTACCTAATAGTGATTCAATGTTCGCTGCCCTTCTTGACATCACTTTGCACTTGTGATGTTCCAATGGCTTAGTGGGTTAATGCCCCTGTCTTTTAAACAGGAGTTCATGAATTCTAGTCCTCAGAGAGCTCTTTTTCATTTACTTACCAATAAGTTTCCTATAGAGCCAATGGAAATTTGCATTGATTTTGGGATTGAGATAGTGCAATTGTGAGATAGAATCTGTATTACGTGTTCATCAAGAACAATACGTCATGATGCGCTGCAAAGATTGGCATTAAGAATAACATAGTGAAACCAATGAATTTCTTTATGAACTTACCAATAGTGATTCAATGTTCACTGCCCTTCGTGACATCACTTTGCAGTTGTGATGTTCCAATGGCTTAGTGGGTTAATGCCCTTGTCTTTTAAACAGGAGTTCATGAGTTCTAGTCCTCAGAGAGCTGTTTTTCATTTACATACCAATAAGTTTCCTATAGAGCCAATAGAAATTTGCATTGATTTTGGGATTGAAATAGTGCAATTGTGAGATAGAATCTGTAGTACGTGTTCATAAAGAACAATATGTCATCACAAGCTGTTTAGAATGGCATTAAGAATAGCAGAGTAAAACCAATGGATTTCTTTTTGAACTTACCTAATAGTGATTCATTGGTCACTGCCCTTCTTGACATAAATTTGCACCTGTGATGTTTCTGTGGCTTACTGGGTTAATGCATTTGTCTTGTAAAAAAGATTTCATGAGTTCTAATCCTTGGAGAGTCTTTTTCATTTACTTACTAACAAGCTTCCTATGGAGCAATGGAAATTTCCATTGATTTTGAGATATAGAATCTGTATTACGTGTTCATCAAGAACAATACGTCATGATGCGCTGCAAAGATTGGCATTAAGAATAATATAGTGGAACCAATGGATTTCTTTTTGAACTTACCTAAAAGCGATTCATTGGTCATTGCCCTTCTTGACAACCTTTTGCACTTGTGATGTTCCAGTGGTTTACTTGGTTATTGCGCCTGTCTTATAAAGAGGAGTTCATGAGTTCTAATTCTCAGAGAGTTTTTTCATTTACTTACTAATAAGCTTCCTATAGAGCCAATGGAAATTTGCATTGATTTTGGGCTTGAGATAGTGCAATTGTGAGATATAGAATCTGTATTACGTGTTCATCAAGAACAATATGTCATGATGCGCTGCAAAGATTGGCATTAAGAATAACATAGTGAAACCAATGGATTTCTTTTTGAACTTACCAAAAGTGATTCAATGTTCACTGCCCTTCTTGACATCACTTTGCATTTGTGATGTTCCAATGGCTTAGTGGGTTAATGCCCCTGTCTTTTAAACAGGAGCTCATGAGTTCTAGTCCTCAGAGAGCACATTTTCATTTACTTACCAATAAGTTTCCTATAGAGCCAATGGAAATTTCCATTGATTTTGGGATTGAGATAGTGCAATTGTGAGATAGAATCTGTACTAAGTGTTCATAAAGAACAATATGTCATTACAAGCTGTTTAGATTGGCATTAAGAATAACATAGTAAAACCAATGGATTTCTATTTGAACTTACCTAATAGTGATTCATTGGTCACTGCCCTTCTTGACATAAATTTGCACCTGTGATGTTGCTGTGGCTTACTGGGTTAATTCTCCTGTCTTGTAAAAAGTATTTCATGAGTTCTAATCCTTGGAGACTCTTTTTCATTTACTTACTAATAAGCTTCCTATGGAGCAATGGAAATTTGCATTGATTTTGAGATATAGAATCTGTATTACGTGTTCATCAAGAACAATACGTCATGATGCGCTGCAAAGATTGGCATTAAGAATAACATAGTGAAACCAATGGATTTCTTTTTGAACTTATCTAATAGTGATTCAATGTTCGCTGCCTTCTTGACATCACTTTGCACTTGTGATGTTCCAATGGCTTAGTGGGTTAATGCCCCTGTCTTTTAAACAGGAGTTCATGAATTCTAGTCCTCAGAGAGCTCTTTTTCATTTACTTACCAATAAGTTTCCTATAGAGCCAATGGAAATTTGCATTGATTTTTGGATTGAGATATTGCAATTGTGAGATAGAATCTGTACTAAGTGTTCATAAAGAACAATATGTCATTACAAGCTGTTTAGATTGGCATTAAGAATAACATAGTAAAACCAATGGATTTCTATTTGAACTTACCTAATAGTGATTCATTGGTCACTGCCCTTCTTGACATAAATTTGCACCTGTGATGTTGCTGTGGCTTACTGGGTTAATGCTCCTGTCTTGTAAAAAGGATCTCATGAGTTCTAATCCTTGGAGAGTCTTTTTCATTTACTTACTAATAAGCTTCCTATGGAGCAATGGAAATTTGCATTGATTTTGAGATATAGAATCTGTATTACGTGTTCATCAAGAACAATACGTCATGATGCGCTGCAAAGATTGGCATTAAGAATAACATAGTGAAACAAATGGATTTCTTTTTGAACTTACCTAATAGTGATTCATTGGTCATTGCCCTTCTTGACAACCTTTTGCACTTGTGATGTTCCAGTGGCTTACTTGGTTATTGTGCCTGTCTTATAAACAGGAGTTTATGAGTTCTAATTCTCAGAGAGTTTTTTCATTTACTTACTAATAAGCTTCCTATAGAGCCAATGAAAATTTGCATTGATTTTGGGCTTGAGATAGTGCAATTGTGAGATATAGAATCTGTATTACGTGTTCATCAAGAACAATACGTCATGATGCGCTGCAAAGATTTGCATTAAGAATAACATAGTGAAACCAATGGATTTCTTTTTGAACTTACCAATAGTGATTCAATGTTCACTGCCCTTCTTGACATAACTTTGCACTTGTGATGTTCCAATGGCTTAGTGTGTTAATGCCCCTATCTTTTAAACAGGAGTTCAAGAGTTCTAGTCCTCAGAGAGCTCTTTTTCATTTACTTACCAATAAGTTTCCTATAGAGCCAATGTAAATTTCCATTGATTTTGGGATTGAGATATTGCAATTGTGAGATAGAATCTGTACTAAGTGTTCATAAAGAACAATATGTCATTACAAGCTGTTTAGATTGGCATTAAGAATAGCATAGTAAAACCAATGGATTTCTTTTTGAACTTACCTAATAGTGATTCATTGGTCACTGCCCTTCTTGACATAAATTTGCACCTGTGATGTTGCTGTGGCTTACTGGGTTAATGCTCCTGTCTTGTAAAAAGGATCTCATGAGTTCTAATCCTTGGAGAGTCTTTTTCATTTACTTACTAATAAGCTTCCTATGGAGCAATGGAAATTTGCATTGATTTTGAGATATAGAATCTGTATTACGTGTTCATCAAGAACAATACGTCATGATGCGCTGCAAAGATTGGCATTAAGAATAACATAGTGAAACAAATGGATTTCTTTTTGAACTTACCTAATAGTGATTCATTGGTCATTGCCCTTCTTGACAACCTTTTGCACTTGTGATGTTCCAGTGGCTTACTTGGTTATTGTGCCTGTCTTATAAACAGGAGTTTATGAGTTCTAATTCTCAGAGAGTTTTTTCATTTACTTACTAATAAGCTTCCTATAGAGCCAATGAAAATTTGCATTGATTTTGGGCTTGAGATAGTGCAATTGTGAGATATAGAATCTGTATTACGTGTTCATCAAGAACAATACGTCATGATGCGCTGCAAAGATTTGCATTAAGAATAACATAGTGAAACCAATGGATTTCTTTTTGAACTTACCAATAGTGATTCAATGTTCACTGCCCTTCTTGACATAACTTTGCACTTGTGATGTTCCAATGGCTTAGTGTGTTAATGCCCCTATCTTTTAAACAGGAGTTCAAGAGTTCTAGTCCTCAGAGAGCTCTTTTTCATTTACTTACCAATAAGTTTCCTATAGAGCCAATGTAAATTTCCATTGATTTTGGGATTGAGATAGTGCAATTGTGAGATAGAATCTGTACTAAGTGTTCATAAAGAACAATATGTCATTACAAGCTGCTTAGATTGGTATTAAGAATAGCATAGTAAAACCAATGGATTTCTTTTTGAACTTACCTAATAGTGATTCATTGGTCACTGCCCTTCTTGACATAAATTTGCACCTGTGATGTTGCTGTGGCTTACTGGGTTAATGCACCTGTCTTGTAAAAAGTATTTCATGAGTTCTAATCCTTGGAGAGACTTTTTCATTTACTTACTAATAAGCTTCCTATGGAGCCAATGTAAATTTGCATTGATTTTGGGATTGAGATAGTGCAATTGTGAGATATAGAATCTGTATTACGTGTTCATCAAGAACAATACGTCATGATGCGCTGCAAAGATTGGCATTAAGAATAACATAGTGAAACCAATGGATTTCTTTTTGAACTTATCTAATAGTGATTCAATGTTCGCTGCCCTTCTTGACATCACTTCACACTTGTGATGTTCCAATGGCTTAGTGGGTTAATGCCCCTGTCTATTAAACAGGAGTTCATGAGTTCTAGTCCTCAGAGAGCTCTTTTTCATTTACTTACCAATAAGTTTCCTATAGAGCCAATGGAAATTTCCATTGATTTTGGGATTGAGATAGTGCAATTGTGAGATAGAATCTGTACTAAGTGTTCATAAAGAACAATATGTCATTACAAGCTGTTTAGATTGGCATTAAGAATAGCATAGTAAAACCAATGGATTTCTTTTTGAACTTACCTAATAGTGATTCATTGGTCACTGCCGTTCTTGACATAAATTTGCACCTGTGATGTTGCTGTGGCTTACTGGGTTAATGCACCTGTCTTGTAAAAAGGATTTCATGAGTTCTAATCCTTGGAGAGTCTTTTTCATTTACTTACTGATAAGCTTCCTATGGAGCCAATGTAAATTTGCATTGATTTTGGGATTGAGATAGTGCAATTGTGAGATATAGTATCTGTATTACGTGTTCATCAAGAACAATACGTCATGATGCGCTGCAAAGATTGGCATTAAGAATAACATAGTGAAACCAATGGATTTCTTTTTGAACTTACCTAATAGTGATTCAATGTTCGCTGCCCTTCTTGACATCACTTTGCACTTGTGATGTTCCAATGGCTTAGTGGGTTAATGCCCCTGTCTTTTAAACAGGAGTTCATGAATTCTAGTCCTCAGAGAGCTCTTTTTCATTTACTTACCAATAAGTTTCCTATAGAGCCAATGGAAATTTGCATTGATTTTTGGATTGAGATATTGCGATTGTGAGATATAGAATCTGTATTACGTGTTCATCAAGAACAATACGTCATGATGCGCTGCAAAGATTGGCATTAAGAATAACATAGTGAAACCAATGGATTTCTTTTTGAACTTACCAATAGTGATTCAATGTTCACTGCCCTTCTTGACATCACTTTGCACTTGTGTTGTTCCAATGGCTTAGTGGGTTAATGCCCCTGTCTATTAAACAGGAGTTCATGAGTTCTAGTCCTCAGAGAGCTCTTTTTCATTTACTTACCAATAAGTTTCCTATAGAGCCAATGGAAATTTCCATTGATTTTGGGATTGAGATAGTGCAATTGTGAGATAGAATCTGTACTAAGTGTTCATAAAGAACAATATGTCATTACAAGCTGTTTAGATTGGCATTAAGAATAGCATAGTAAAACCAATGGATTTCTTTTTGAACTTACCTAATAGTGATTCATTGGTCACTGCCGTTCTTGACATAAATTTGCACCTGTGATGTTGCTGTGGCTTACTGGGTTAATGCACCTGTCTTGTAAAAAGGATTTCATGAGCTCTAATCCTTGGAGAGTCTTTTTCATTTACTTACTGATAAGCTTCCTATGGAGCCAATGTAAATTTGCATTGATTTTGGGATTGAGATAGTGCAATTGTGAGATATAGTATCTGTATTACGTGTTCATCAAGAACAATACGTCATGATGCGCTGCAAAGATTGGCATTAAGAATAACATAGTGAAACCAATGGATTTCTTTTTGAACTTACCTAATAGTGATTCAATGTTCGCTGCCCTTCTTGACATCACTTTGCACTTGTGATGTTCCAATGGCTTAGTGGGTTAATGCCCCTGTCTTTTAAACAGGAGTTCATGAATTCTAGTCCTCAGAGAGCTCTTTTTCATTTACTTACCAATAAGTTTCCTATAGAGCCAATGGAAATTTGCATTGATTTTGGGATTGAGATAGTGCAATTGTGAGATAGAATCTGTATTACGTGTTCATCAAGAACAATACGTCATGATGCGCTGCAAAGATTGGCATTAAGAATAACATAGTGAAACCAATGAATTTCTTTATGAACTTACCAATAGTGATTCAATGTTCACTGCCCTTCTTGACATCACTTTGCAGTTGTGATGTTCCAATGGCTTAGTGGGTTAATGCCCTTGTCTTTTAAACAGGAGTTCATGAGTTCTAGTCCTCAGAGAGCTGTTTTTCATTTACTTACCAATAAGTTTCCTATAGAGCCAATAGAAATTTGCATTGATTTTGGGATTGAAATAGTTCAATTGTGAGATAGAATCTGTAGTACGTGTTCATAAAGAACAATATGTCATCACAAGCTGTTTAGAATGGCATTAAGAATAGCAGAGTAAAACCAATGGATTTCTTTTTGAACTTACCTAATAGTGATTCATTGGTCACTGCCCTTCTTGACATAAATTTGCACCTGTGATGTTTCTGTGGCTTACTGGGTTAATGCATTTGTCTTGTAAAAAAGATTTCATGAGTTCTAATCCTTGGAGAGTCTTTTTCATTTACTTACTAATAAGCTTCCTATGGAGCAATGGAAATTTCCATTGATTTTGAGATATAGAATCTGTATTACGTGTTCATCAAGAACAATACGTCATGATGCGCTGCAAAGATTGGCATTAAGAATAATATAGTGGAACCAATGGATTTCTTTTTGAACTTACCTAAAAGCGATTCATTGGTCATTGCCCTTCTTGACAACCTTTTGCACTTGTGATGTTCCAGTGGTTTACTTGGTTATTGCGCCTGTCTTATAAAGAGGAGTTCATGAGTTCTAATTCTCAGAGAGTTTTTTCATTTACTTACTAATAAGCTTCCTATAGAGCCAATGGAAATTTGCATTGATTTTGGGCTTGAGATAGTGCAATTGTGAGATATAGAATCTGTATTACGTGTTCATCAAGAACAATATGTCATGATGCGCTGCAAAGATTGGCATTAAGAATAACATAGTGAAACCAATGGATTTCTTTTTGAACTTACCAAAAGTGATTCAATGTTCACTGCCCTTCTTGACATCACTTTGCATTTGTGATGTTCCAATGGCTTAGTGGGTTAATGCCCCTGTCTTTTAAACAGGAGCTCATGAGTTCTAGTCCTCAGAGAGCATATTTTCATTTACTTACCAATAAGTTTCCTATAGAGCCAATGGAAATTTCCATTGATTTTGGGATTGAGATAGTGCAATTGTGAGATAGAATCTGTACTAAGTGTTCATAAAGAACAATATGTCATTACAAGCTGTTTAGATTGGCATTAAGAATAGCATAGTAAAACCAATGGATTTATTTTTGAACTTACCTAATAGTGATTCATTGGTCACTGCCCTTCTTGACATAAATTTGCACCTGTGATGTTGCTGTGGCTTACTGGGTTAATGCACCTGTCTTGTAAAAAGGATTTCATGAGTTCTAATCCTTGGAGAGTCTTTTTCATTTACTTACTAATAAGCTTCCTATGGAGCAATGGAAATTTGCATTGATTTTGAGATATAGAATCTGTATTACGTGTTCATCAAGAACAATACGTCATGATGCGCTGCAAAGATTGGCATTAAGAATAACATAGTGAAACCAATGGATTTCTTTTTGAACTTATCTAATAGTGATTCAATGTTCGCTGCCTTCTTGACATCACTTTGCACTTGTGATGTTCCAATGGCTTAGTGGGTTAATGCCCCTGTCTTTTAAACAGGAGTTCATGAATTCTAGTCCTCAGAGAGCTCTTTTTCATTTACTTACTAATAAGCTTCCTATAGAGCCAATGAAAATTTGCATTGATTTTGGGCTTGAGAAAGTGCAATTGTGAGATATAGAATCTGTATTACGTGTTCATCAAGAACAATACGTCATGATGCGTTGCAAAGATTTGCATTAAGAATAACATAGTGAAACCAATGGATTTCTTTTTGAACTTACCAATGGTGATTCAATGTTCACTGCCCTTCTTGACATCACTTTGCACTTGTGATGTTCCAATGGCTTAGTGTGTTAATGCCCCTATCTTTTAAACAGGAGTTCAAGAGTTCTAGTCCTCAGAGAGCTCTTTTTCATTTACTTACCAATAAGTTTCCTATAGAGCCAATGTAAATTTCCATTGATTTTGGGATTGAGATAGTGCAATTGTGAGATAGAATCTGTACTAAGTGTTCATAAAGAACAATATGTCATTACAAGCTGCTTAGATTGGCATTAAGAATAGCATAGTAAAACCAATGGATTTCTTTTTGAACTTACCTAATAGTGATTCATTGGTCACTGCCCTTCTTGACATAAATTTGCACCTGTGATGTTGCTGTGGCTTACTGGGTTAATGCACCTGTCTTGTAAAAAGTATTTCATGAGTTCTAATCCTTGGAGAGACTTTTTCATTTACTTACTAATAAGCTTCCTATGGAGCCAATGTAAATTTGCATTGATTTTGGGATTGAGATAGTGCAATTGTGAGATATAGAATCTGTATTACGTGTTCATCAAGAACAATACGTCATGATGCGCTGCAAAGATTGGCATTAAGAATAACATAGTGAAACCAATGGATTTCTTTTTGAACTTATCTAATAGTGATTCAATGTTCGCTGCCCTTCTTGACATCACTTCACACTTGTGATGTTCCAATGGCTTAGTGGGTTAATGCCCCTGTCTTTTAAACAGGAGTTCATGAATTCTAGTCCTCAGAGAGCTCTTTTTCATTTACTTACCAATAAGTTTCCTATAGAGCCAATGGAAATTTGCATTGATTTTTGGATTGAGATATTGCGATTGTGAGATATAGAATCTGTATTACGTGTTCATCAAGAACAATACGTCATGATGCGCTGCAAAGATTGGCATTAAGAATAACATAGTGAAACCAATGGATTTCTTTTTGAACTTACCTAATAGTGATTCAATGTTCGCTGCCCTTCTTGACATCACTTTGCACTTGTGATGTTCCAATGGCTTAGTGGGTTAATGCCCCTGTCTTTCAAACAGGAGTTCATGAATTCTAGTCCTCAGAGAGCTCTTTTTCATTTACTTACCAATAAGTTTCCTATAGAGCCAATGGAAATTTGCATTGATTTTGGGATTGAGATAGTGCAATTGTGAGATAGAATCTGTATTACGTGTTCATCAAGAACAATACGTCATGATGCGCTGCAAAGATTGGCATTAAGAATAACATAGTGAAACCAATGAATTTCTTTATGAACTTACCAATAGTGATTCAATGTTCACTGCCCTTCTTGACATCACTTTGCAGTTGTGATGTTCCAATGGCTTAGTGGGTTAATGCCCTTGTCTTTTAAACAGGAGTTCATGAGTTCTAGTCCTCAGAGAGCTGTTTTTCATTTACTTACCAATAAGTTTCCTATAGAGCCAATAGAAATTTGCATTGATTTTGGGATTGAAATAGTGCAATTGTGAGATAGAATCTGTAGTACGTGTTCATAAAGAACAATATGTCATCACAAGCTGTTTAGAATGGCATTAAGAATAGCAGAGTAAAACCAATGGATTTATTTTTGAACTTACCTAATAGTGATTCATTGGTCACTGCCCTTCTTGACATAAATTTGCACCTGTGATGTTTCTGTGGCTTACTGGGTTAATGCATTTGTCTTGTAAAAAAGATTTCATGAGTTCTAATCCTTGGAGAGTCTTTTTCATTTACTTACTAATAAGCTTTCTATGGAGCAATGGAAATTTCCATTGATTTTGAGATATAGAATCTGTATTACGTGTTCATCAAGAACAATACGTCATGATGCGCTGCAAAGATTGGCATTAAGAATAATATAGTGGAACCAATGGATTTCTTTTTGAACTTACCTAAAAGCGATTCATTGGTCATTGCCCTTCTTGACAACCTTTTGCACTTGTGATGTTCCAGTGGTTTACTTGGTTATTGCGCCTGTCTTATAAAGAGGAGTTCATGAGTTCTAATTCTCAGAGAGTTTTTTCATTTACTTACTAATAAGCTTCCTATAGAGCCAATGGAAATTTGCATTGATTTTGGGCTTGAGATAGTGCAATTGTGAGATATAGAATCTGTATTACGTGTTCATCAAGAACTATATGTCATGATGCGCTGCAAAGATTGGCATTAAGAATAACATAGTGAAACCAATGGATTTCTTTTTGAACTTACCAAAAGTGATTCAATGTTCACTGCCCTTCTTGACATCACTTTGCATTTGTGATGTTCCAATGGCTTAGTGGGTTAATGCCCCTGTCTTTTAAACAGGAGCTCATGAGTTCTAGTCCTCAGAGAGCACATTTTCATTTACTTACCAATAAGTTTCCTATAGA
This sequence comes from Phyllobates terribilis, assembly GCF_046119375.1. NCBI lineage: Eukaryota > Metazoa > Chordata > Amphibia > Anura > Dendrobatidae > Phyllobates > Phyllobates terribilis. The sequence goes on along the minus strand of NW_027362764.1, from coordinate 332,934,297 downwards.
GCCAATGGAAATTTCCATTGATTTTGGGATTGAGATAGTGCAATTGTGAGATAGAATCTGTACTAAGTGTTCATAAAGAACAATATGTCATTACAAGCTGTTTAGATTGGCATTAAGAATAGCATAGTAAAACCAATGGATTTATTTTTGAACTTACCTAATAGTGATTCATTGGTCACTGCCCTTCTTGACATAAATTTGCACCTGTGATGTTGCTGTGGCTTACTGGGTTAATGCACCTGTCTTGTAAAAAGGATTTCATGAGTTCTAATCCTTGGAGAGTCTTTTTTATTTACTTACTAATAAGCTTCCTATGGAGCAATGGAAATTTGCATTGATTTTGAGATATAGAATCTGTATTACGTGTTCATCAAGAACAATACGTCATGATGCGCTGCAAAGATTGGCATTAAGAATAACATAGTGAAACCAATGGATTTCTTTTTGAACTTATCTAATAGTGATTCAATGTTCGCTGCCTTCTTGACATCACTTTGCACTTGTGATGTTCCAATGGCTTAGTGGGTTAATGCCCCTGTCTTTTAAACAGGAGTTCATGAATTCTAGTCCTCAGAGAGCTCTTTTTCATTTACTTACTAATAAGCTTCCTATAGAGCCAATGAAAATTTGCATTGATTTTGGGCTTGAGATAGTGCAATTGTGAGATATAGAATCTGTATTACGTGTTCATCAAGAACAATACGTCATGATGCGTTGCAAAGATTTGCATTAAGAATAACATAGTGAAACCAATGGATTTCTTTTTGAACTTACCAATGGTGATTCAATGTTCACTGCCCTTCTTGACATCACTTTGCACTTGTGATGTTCCAATGGCTTAGTGTGTTAATGACCCTATCATTTAAACAGGAGTTCATGAGTTCTAGTCCTCAGAGAGCTCTTTTTCATTTACTTACCAATAAGTTTCCTATAGAGCCAATGGAAATTTCCATTGATTTTGGGATTGAGATAGTGCAATTGTGAGATAGAATCTGTACTAAGTGTTCATAAAGAACAATATGTCATTACAAGCTGTTTAGATTGGCATTAAGAATAGCATAGTAAAACCAATGGATTTCTTTTTGAACTTACCTAATAGTGATTCATTGGTCACTGCCCTTTTTGACATAAATTTGCACCTGTGATGTTGCTGTGGCTTACTGAGGAGTTAATGCACCTGTCTTGTAAAAAGTATTTCATGAGTTCTAATTCTTGGAGAGACTTTTTCATTTACTTACTAATAAGCTTCCTATGGAGCCAATGTAAATTTGCATTGATTTTGGGCTTGAGATAGTGCAATTGTGAGATATAGAATCTGTATTACGTGTTCATCAAGAACAATACGTCATGATGCGCTGCAAAGATTGGCATTAAGAATAACATAGTGAAACCAATGGATTTCTTTTTGAACTTACCAATGGTGATTCAATGTTCACTGCCCTTCTTGACATCACTTTGCACTTGTGATGTTCCAATGGCTTAGTGTGTTAATGCCCCTATCTTTTAAACAGGAGTTCATGAGTTCTAGTCCTCAGAGAGCTCTTTTTCATTTACTTACGAATAAGTTTCCTATAGAGCCAATGGAAATTTCCATTGATTTTGGGATTGAGATAGTGCAATTGTGAGATAGAATCTGTACTAAGTGTTCATAAAGAACAATATGTCATTACAAGCTGTTTAGATTGGCATTAAGAATAACATAGTAAAACCAATGGATTTCTATTTGAACTTACCTAATAGTGATTCATTGGTCACTGCCCTTTTTGACATAAATTTGCACCTGTGATGTTGCTGTGGCTTACTGGGTTAATGCTCCTGTCTTGTAAGAAGGATTTCATGAGTTCTAATCCTTGGAGAGTCTTTTTCATTTACTTACTAATAAGCTTCCTATGGAGCAATGGAAATTTGCATTGATTTTGAGATATAGAATCTGTATTACGTGTTCATCAAGAACAATACGTCATGATGCACTGCAAAGATTGGCATTAAGAATAACATAGTGAAACCAATAGATTTCTTTTTGAACTTACCTAATAGTGATTCATTGGTCATTGCCCTTCTTGACAACCTTTTGCACTTGTTATGTTCCAGTGGCTTACTTGGTTATTGCGCCTGTCTTATAAACAGGAGTTCATGAGTTCTAATTCTCAGAGAGTTTTTTCATTTTCTTACTAATAAGCTTCCTATAGAGCCAATGGAAATTTGCATTGATTTTGGGCTTGAGATAGTGCAATTGTGAGATATAGAATCTGTATTACGTGTTCATCAAGAACAATACGTCATGATGCGCTGCAAAGATTGGCATTAAGAATAACATATTGAAACCAATGGATTTGTTTTTGAACTTACCTAATAGTGATTCAATGTTCACTGCCCTTCTTGACATCACTTTGCACTTGTGATGTTCCAATGGCTTAGTGGGTTAATGCCCCTGTCTTTTAAACAGGAGTTCATGAATTCTAGTCCTCAGACAGCTCTTTTTCATTTACTTACCAATAAGTTTCCTATAGAGCCAATGGAAATTTGCATTGATTTTGGGATTGAGATAGTGCAATTGTGAGATAGAATCTGTATTACGTGTTCATCAAGAACAATACGTCATGATGCGCTGCAAAGATTGGCATTAAGAATAACATAGTGAAACCAATGAATTTCTTTATGAACTTACCAATAGTGATTCAATGTTCACTGCCCTTCTTGACATCACTTTGCAGTTGTGATGTTCCAATGGCTTAGTGGGTTAATGCCCTTGTCTTTTAAACAGGAGTTCATGAGTTCTAGTCCTCAGAGAGCTGTTTTTCATTTACTTACCAATAAGTTTCCTATAGAGCCAATAGAAATTTGCATTGATTTTGGGATTGAAATAGTGCAATTGTGAGATAGAATCTGTAGTACGTGTTCATAAAGAACAATATGTCATCACAAGCTGTTTAGAATGGCATTAAGAATAGCAGAGTAAAACCAATGGATTTCTTTTTGAACTTACCTAATAGTGATTCATTGGTCACTGCCCTTCTTGACATAAATTTGCACCTGTGATGTTTCTGTGGCTTACTGGGTTAATGCATTTGTCTTGTAAAAAAGATTTCATGAGTTCTAATCCTTGGAGAGTCTTTTTCATTTACTTACTAATAAGCTTCCTATGGAGCAATGGAAATTTCCATTGATTTTGAGATATAGAATCTGTATTACGTGTTCATCAAGAACAATACGTCATGATGCGCTGCAAAGATTGGCATTAAGAATAATATAGTGGAACCAATGGATTTCTTTTTGAACTTACCTAAAAGCGATTCATTGGTCATTGCCCTTCTTGACAACCTTTTGCACTTGTGATGTTCCAGTGGTTTACTTGGTTATTGCGCCTGTCTTATAAAGAGGAGTTCATGAGTTCTAATTCTCAGAGAGTTTTTTCATTTACTTACTAATAAGCTTCCTATAGAGCCAATGGAAATTTGCATTGATTTTGGGCTTGAGATAGTGCAATTGTGAGATATAGAATCTGTATTACGTGTTCATCAAGAACTATATGTCATGATGCGCTGCAAAGATTGGCATTAAGAATAACAAAGTGAAACCAATGGATTTCTTTTTGAACTTACCAAAAGTGATTCAATGTTCACTGCCCTTCTTGACATCACTTTGCATTTGTGATGTTCCAATGGCTTAGTGGGTTAATGCCCCTGTCTTTTAAACAGGAGCTCATGAGTTCTAGTCCTCAGAGAGCACATTTTCATTTACTTACCAATAAGTTTCCTATAGAGCCAATGGAAATTTCCATTGATTTTGGGATTGAGATAGTGCAATTGTGAGATAGAATCTGTACTAAGTGTTCATAAAGAACAATATGTCATTACAAGCTGTTTAGATTGGCATTAAGAATAGCATAGTAAAACCAATGGATTTCTTTTTGAACTTACCTAATAGTGATTCATTGGTCACTGCCCTTCTTGACATAAATTTGCACCTGTGATGTTGCTGTGGCTTACTGAGTTAATGCACCTGTCTTGTAAAAAGTATTTCATGAGTTCTAATTCTTGGAGAGACTTTTTCATTTACTTACTAATAAGCTTCCTATGGAGCCAATGTAAATTTGCATTGATTTTGGGCTTGAGATAGTGCAATTGTGAGATATAGAATCTGTATTACGTGTTCATCAAGAACAATACGTCATGATGCGCTGCAAAGATTGGCATTAAGAATAACATAGTGAAACCAATGGATTTCTTTTTGAACTTACCAATGGTGATTCAATGTTCACTGCCCTTCTTGACATCACTTTGCACTTGTGATGTTCCAATGGCTTAGTGTGTTAATGCCCCTATCTTTTAAACAGGAGTTCATGAGTTCTAGTCCTCAGAGAGCTCTTTTTCATTTACTTACGAATAAGTTTCCTATAGAGCCAATGGAAATTTCCATTGATTTTGGGATTGAGATAGTGCAATTGTGAGATAGAATCTGTACTAAGTGTTCATAAAGAACAATATGTCATTACAAGCTGTTTAGATTGGCATTAAGAATAACATAGTAAAACCAATGGATTTCTATTTGAACTTACCTAATAGTGATTCATTGGTCACTGCCCTTTTTGACATAAATTTGCACCTGTGATGTTGCTGTGGCTTACTGGGTTAATGCTCCTGTCTTGTAAGAAGGATTTCATGAGTTCTAATCCTTGGAGAGTCTTTTTCATTTACTTACTAATAAGCTTCCTATGGAGCAATGGAAATTTGCATTGATTTTGAGATATAGAATCTGTATTACGTGTTCATCAAGAACAATACGTCATGATGCACTGCAAAGATTGGCATTAAGAATAACATAGTGAAACCAATAGATTTCTTTTTGAACTTACCTAATAGTGATTCATTGGTCATTGCCCTTCTTGACAACCTTTTGCACTTGTTATGTTCCAGTGGCTTACTTGGTTATTGCGCCTGTCTTATAAACAGGAGTTCATGAGTTCTAATTCTCAGAGAGTTTTTTCATTTTCTTACTAATAAGCTTCCTATAGAGCCAATGGAAATTTGCATTGATTTTGGGCTTGAGATAGTGCAATTGTGAGATATAGAATCTGTATTACGTGTTCATCAAGAACAATACGTCATGATGCGCTGCAAAGATTGGCATTAAGAATAACATATTGAAACCAATGGATTTGTTTTTGAACTTACCTAATAGTGATTCAATGTTCACTGCCCTTCTTGACATCACTTTGCACTTGTGATGTTCCAATGGCTTAGTGGGTTAATGCCCCTGTCTTTTAAACAGGAGTTCATGAATTCTAGTCCTCAGAGAGCTCTTCTTCATTTACTTACCAATAAGTTTCCTATAGAGCCAATGGAAATTTGCATTGATTTTGGGATTGAGATAGTGCAATTGTGAGATGGAATCTGTACTAAGTGTTCATAAAGAACAATATGTCATTACAAGCTGTTTAGATTGGCATTAAGAATAGCATAGTAAAACCAATGGATTTCTTTTTGAACTTACCTAATAGTGATTCATTGGTCACTGCCCTTCTTGACATAAATTTGCACCTGTGATGTTGCTGTGGATTACTGGGTTAATGCACCTGTCTTGTAAAAAGGATTTCATGACTTCTAATCCTTGGAGAGTCTTTTTCATTTACTTACTGATAAGCTTCCTATGGAGCCAATGTAAATTTGCATTGATTTTGGGATTGAGATAGTGCAATTGTGAGATATAGAATCTGTATTACGTGTTCATCAAGAACAATACGTCATGATGCGCTGCAAAGATTGGCATTAAGAATAACATAGTGAAACCAATGGATTTCTTTTTGAACTGACCTAATAGTGATTCAATGTTCGCTGCCCTTCTTGACATCACTTAGCACTTGCGATGTTCCATTGGCTTAGTGGGTTAATGCCCCTGTCTTTTAAACAGGAGTACATGAATTCTAGTCCTCAGAGAGCTCTTTTTCATTTACTTACCAATAAGTTTCATATAGAGCCAATGGAAATTTGCATTGATTTTGGGATTGAGATAGTGCAATTGTGAGATAGAATCTGTACTAAGTGTTCATAAAGAACAATATGTCATTACAAGCTGTTTAGATTGGCATTAAGAATAGCATAGTAAAACCAATGGATTTCTTTTTGAACTTACCTAATAGTGATTCATTGGTCACTGCCCTTCTTGACATAAATTTGCACCTGTGATGTTGCTGTGGCTTACTGGGTTAATGCACCTGTCTTGTAAAAAGGATTTCATGAGTTCTAATCCTTGGAGAGACTTTTTCATTTACTTACTAATAAGCTTCCTATGGAGCCAATGTAAATTTGCATTGATTTTGGGCTTGAGATAGTGCAATTGTGAGATATAGAATCTGTATTACGTGTTCATCAAGAACAATACGTCATGATGCGCTGCAAAGATTGGCATTAAGAATAACATAGTGAAACCAATGGATTTCTTTTTGAACTTACCAATGGTGATTCAATGTTCACTGCCCTTCTTGACATCACTTTGCACTTGTGATGTTCCAATGGCTTAGTGTGTTAATGCCCCTATCTTTTAAACAGGAGTTCATGAGTTCTAGTCCTCAGAGAGCTCTTTTTCATTTACTTACGAATAAGTTTCCTATAGAGCCAATGGAAATTTCCATTGATTTTGGGATTGAGATAGTGCAATTGTGAGATAGAATCTGTACTAAGTGTTCATAAAGAACAATATGTCATTACAAGCTGTTTAGATTGGCATTAAGAATAACATAGTAAAACCAATGGATTTCTATTTGAACTTACCTAATAGTGATTCATTGGTCACTGCCCTTTTTGACATAAATTTGCACCTGTGATGTTGCTGTGGCTTACTGGGTTAATGCTCCTGTCTTGTAAGAAGGATTTCATGAGTTCTAATCCTTGGAGAGTCTTTTTCATTTACTTACTAATAAGCTTCCTATGGAGCAATGGAAATTTGCATTGATTTTGAGATATAGAATCTGTATTACGTGTTCATCAAGAACAATACGTCATGATGCACTGCAAAGATTGGCATTAAGAATAACATAGTGAAACCAATAGATTTCTTTTTGAACTTACCTAATAGTGATTCATTGGTCATTGCCCTTCTTGACAACCTTTTGCACTTGTTATGTTCCAGTGGCTTACTTGGTTATTGCGCCTGTCTTATAAACAGGAGTTCATGAGTTCTAATTCTCAGAGAGTTTTTTCATTTTCTTACTAATAAGCTTCCTATAGAGCCAATGGAAATTTGCATTGATTTTGGGCTTGAGATAGTGCAATTGTGAGATATAGAATCTGTATTACGTGTTCATCAAGAACAATACGTCATGATGCGCTGCAAAGATTGGCATTAAGAATAACATATTGAAACCAATGGATTTGTTTTTGAACTTACCTAATAGTGATTCAATGTTCACTGCCCTTCTTGACATCACTTTGCACTTGTGATGTTCCAATGGCTTAGTGGGTTAATGCCCCTGTCTTTTAAACAGGAGTTCATGAATTCTAGTCCTCAGAGAGCTCTTCTTCATTTACTTACCAATAAGTTTCCTATAGAGCCAATGGAAATTTGCATTGATTTTGGGATTGAGATAGTGCAATTGTGAGATGGAATCTGTACTAAGTGTTCATAAAGAACAATATGTCATTACAAGCTGTTTAGATTGGCATTAAGAATAGCATAGTAAAACCAATGGATTTCTTTTTGAACTTACCTAATAGTGATTCATTGGTCACTGCCCTTCTTGACATAAATTTGCACCTGTGATGTTGCTGTGGATTACTGGGTTAATGCACCTGTCTTGTAAAAAGGATTTCATGACTTCTAATCCTTGGAGAGTCTTTTTCATTTACTTACTGATAAGCTTCCTATGGAGCCAATGTAAATTTGCATTGATTTTGGGATTGAGATAGTGCAATTGTGAGATATAGAATCTGTATTACGTGTTCATCAAGAACAATACGTCATGATGCGCTGCAAAGATTGGCATTAAGAATAACATAGTGAAACCAATGGATTTCTTTTTGAACTGACCTAATAGTGATTCAATGTTCGCTGCCCTTCTTGACATCACTTAGCACTTGCGATGTTCCATTGGCTTAGTGGGTTAATGCCCCTGTCTTTTAAACAGGAGTACATGAATTCTAGTCCTCAGAGAGCTCTTTTTCATTTACTTACCAATAAGTTTCATATAGAGCCAATGGAAATTTGCATTGATTTTGGGATTGAGATAGTGCAATTGTGAGATAGAATCTGTACTAAGTGTTCATAAAGAACAATATGTCATTACAAGCTGTTTAGATTGGCATTAAGAATAGCATAGTAAAACCAATGGATTTCTTTTTGAACTTACCTAATAGTGATTCATTGGTCACTGCCCTTCTTGACATAAATTTGCACCTGTGATGTTGCTGTGGCTTACTGGGTTAATGCACCTGTCTTGTAAAAAGGATTTCATGAGTTCTAATCCTTGGAGAGTCTTTTTTATTTACTTACTGATAAGCTTCTTATGGAGCCAATGTAAATTTGCATTGATTTTGGGATTGAGATAGTGCAATTGTGAGATATAGAATCTGTATTACGTGTTCATCAAGAACAATACGTCATGATGCGCTGCAAAGATTGGCATTAAGAATAACATAGTGAAACCAATGGATTTCTTTTTGAACTGACCTAATAGTGATTCAATGTTCGCTGCCCTTCTTGACATCACTTAGCACTTGCGATGTTCCATTGGCTTAGTGGGTTAATGCCCCTGTCTTTTAAACAGGAGTACATGAATTCTAGTCCTCAGAGAGCTCTTTTTCATTTACTTACCAATAAGTTTCCTATAGAGCCAATGGAAATTTCCATTGATTTTGGGATTGAGATAGTGCAATTGTGAGATAGAATCTGTACTAAGTGTTCATAAAGAACAATATGTCATTACAAGCTGTTTAGATTGGCATTAAGAATAGCATAGTAAAACCAATGGATTTCTTTTTGAACTTACCTAATAGTGATTCATTGGTCACTGCCCTTCTTGACATAAATTTGCACCTGTGATGTTGCTGTAGCTTACTGGGTTAATGCACCTGTTTTGTAAAAAGGATTTCATGAGTTCTAATCCTTGGAGAGTCTTTTTCATTTACTTACTGATAAGCTTCCTATGGAGCCAATGTAAATTTGCATTGATTTTGGGATTGAGATAGTGCAATTGTGAGATATAGTATCTGTATTACGTGTTCATCAAGAACCATACGTCATGATGCGCTGCAAACATTGGCATTAAGAATAACATAGTGAAACCAATGGATTTCTTTTTCAACTTACCTAATAGTGATTCATTGGTCATTGCCCTTCTTGACAACCTTTTGCACTTGTGATGTTCCAGTGGCTTACTTAGTTATTGTGCCTGTCTTATAAACAGGAGTTCATGAGTTCTAATTCTCATAGAGTTTTTTCATTTACTTACTAATAAGCTTCCTATAGAGCCAATGGAAATTTGCATTGATTTTGGGCTTGAGATAGTGCAATTGTGAGATATAGAATCTGTATTACGTGTTCATCAAGAACAATACGTCATGATGCGCTGCAAAGATTGGCATTAAGAATAACATAGTGAAACCAATGAATTTCTTTATGAACTTACCAATAGTGATTCAATGTTCACTGCCCTTCTTGACATCACTTTGAACTTGTGATGTTCCAATGGCTTAGTGGGTTAATGCCCCTGTCTTTTAAACAGGAGTTCATGAGTTCTAGTCCTCAGAAAGCTGTTTTTCATTTACTTACCAATAAGTTTCCTATAGAGCCAATGGAAATTTGCATTGATTTTTGGATTGAGATAGTGCAATTGTGAGATAGAATCTGTACTAAGTATTCATAAAGAACAATATGTCATTACAAGCTGTTTAGATTGGCATTAAGAATAACATAGTAAAACCAATGGATTTCTATTTGAACTTACCTAATAGTGATTCATTGGTCACTGCCCTTCTTGACATAAATTTGCACCTGTGATGTTGCTGTGGCTTACTGGGTTAATGCAACTGTCTTGTAGAAAAGATTTCATGAGTTCTAATCCTTGGAGAGTCTATTTCATTTACTTACTAATAAGCTTCCTATGGAGCAATGGAAATTTCCATTGATTTTGAGATATAGAATCTGTATTACGTGTTCATCAAGAACAATACGTCATGATGCGCTGCAAAGATTGCCATTAAGAATAATATAGTGGAACCAATGGATTTCTTTTTGAACTTACCTAATAGTGATTCATTGGTCACTGCCCTTCTTGACATAAATTTGCACCTGTGATGTTGCTGTGGCTTACTGGGTTAATGCACCTGTCTTGTAGAAAGCATTTCATGAGTTCTAATCCTTGGAGAGTCTTTTTCATTTACTTACTGATAAGCTTCCTATGGAGCCAATGTAAATTTGCATTGATTTTGGGATTGAGATAGTGCAATTGTGAGATATAGTATCTGTATTACGTGTTCATCAAGAACAATACGTCATGATGCGCTGCAAAGATTGGCATTAAGAATAACATAGTGAAACCAATGGATTTCTTTTTCAACTTACCTAATAGTGATTCAATGTTCGCTGCCCTTCTTGACATCACTTTGCACTTGTGATGTTCCAATGGCTTAGTGGGTTAATGCCCCTGTCTTTTAAACAGGAGTTCATGAATTCTAGTCCTCAGAGAGCTCTTTTTCATTTACTTACCAATAAGTTTCCTATAGAGCCAATGGAAATTTGCATTGATTTTTGGATTGAGATAGTGCAATTGTGAGATAGAATTAGTGTTGAGCCACCCCCGTAGTGTTCGGGTTCGGTTCGGTTCGTCGAACACCGGGATGTTCGAGGAACTGTTCGTCGAACTGTTCGTCGAACACCTTAGAACACCGTCGAACACCGTTAAAACCAATGGCAGGCAAACAAAAACACATAGAAACACATAGAAAACACCTGCAAAGGTGTCCAAAAGCTGACAAACTGCTCAGAAGACACTCTCTTTAAAAAAGCCGGCCGGCAAATTCAGCAGCGGCATACACCGGTACCCGACAATTTAGACAAGAAGGAATAGAGCATCACACATAGATTAGATAGATAGAAACATGTCAGTCACACATATAAGAAGCACAGTGACAGTGTTGGTTACTGCACTTGTCATTTAGTGTAAAGGATTTATTAAAAAAAATATTAGTGTTTTCATGCACCGTCTCTTTAAAAAAGCCGGCCGGCAATTCAGCATCTGTACCCGACAATTTAGAACAGAAAGAATAGAGCTTCACACATAGATTAGATAGATAGAAACATGTCAGTCACATATATAATAAGTACAGTGATAGTGTTGCTTACTGTACTTGTCATTTAGTGTAAAGGATTTATTTAAAAAAATAATAGTGTTTTCATGCACTGTCTCTTTAAAAAAGTCGGCCGGCAATTCAGCAGCGGTACCCGACAATTTAGAACAGAAAGATAGAGCATCACACATAGATTAGATAGATAGAAACATGTCAGTCACATATATATGAAGTACAGTGATAGTGTTGGTTACTGTACTTGTCATTTAGTATTAAAATAAAGGATTTATTATTAAAAAAATTGGCGTGGGGTTCCCCTTAATTTTAGGCTCTAGCGGAGGTTAAGCAGACGGCTGGGGCAGATGTTTGAAGCCTGGGAAGGGGGTAATACCCACGGAGCTTCCCAGGCTACTAATATCAGCCCCCAGCTGAATACATAGCCTTTACTAGCTATTAAAATGGGGGACCCCCCAAAAAAAATGACGTGGGGTCCCCCCTAATTTAATAGCTAGCAAAGGCTAGGCAGACAGCTGGGGGCTGATATTAATAGTCCAGGAAGGGAGCCATGAATATTGGCCCCCTCCCAGGCTAGAAACACCAGCCGTCAGCCGCCCCAGAAATGGCGCATTCATAGGATGCGCCAATTCTGGCACTTAGCCTCGCTCTTCCACGCTGCCCTGGTGCGGTGGCAGGGGGTAATAGGGTTGGGGTTGATGTCAGCTTATAATGCCAGCTGACATCAAGCCCAGGTTAGTAATGGAGAGGCGTCTATAAGACACCCCCATTACTAACCCCATAGTCAAAGTTAAAAAAAACACAAACACCCAGAATAAAGTCCTTTAATTGAAATAAAGACACAATCCTTTATTGTTCTAAATTAAACCATACTTACCATCACGCCCATTCCAGCTGAAGCCAACGATCTCCTGCAATAAAAGAAAAATAATAAAGCAACCTCATCCTTACCTTTCCATGGTTCCCATGACAGCTTCAGCTCTGCTACATCGAGATGACAGGCTAGACCGCAGCAGAACGCTGCCATCCAGCCTGTCATCCCGCAGACACTGAGAAGCGCACTCTTGCTTGCGCTGCTCAGCGTCTCTCTGTGACGACATCCAGATGAGCCGAGTTCATGTCCAATGAACTCGGCTCACCTCATGCACGTCACTGACAGCGTGGGAAAATTCTCACGCTGAAGCGCTGATTGCAGGAGAATTTTCCCACGCTGTCAGTGACGTGCAGGAGGTGAGCTGAGTTCATTGGACATGAGCTCACCTCATGCACATCACTGACAGCGTGGGAGAATTCTCCTGCACTCAGCACTTCAGCGTGAGAATTTTCCCACGCTGTCAGTGACGTGCATGAGGTGAGCCGAGTTCATTGGACATGACCTCGGCTCATCTGGATGCCGTCACAGCGAGACAGTGAGGAGCGCAAGCATGCCTGCGCTTCTCAGTGTCTGCGGGATGACAGACTGGATGGCAGCGTTCTGCTGCGGTCCAGCCAGTCATCTCGATGTAGCAGAGCTGAAGCTGTCGTGGGAACCATGGAAAGGTAAGGATGAGGTTGGTTTATTATTTTTCTTTTATTGCAGGAGATCGTTGGCTTCAGCTGGAATGGGTGTGATGGTAAGTATGGTTTAATTTAGAACAATAAAGAGTTGTGTCTTTATTTCAATTAAAGGACTTTATTCTGGGTGTTGTGTTTTTTTTAAATACTTTACTAGAAATTCATGGCGGTCATGTCTAATACTGGCGTGACCCCATGAATTTTGGGCTTGGGGCCAGCTGATAATACCAAGCTGGCCCTAACCCCTTTATTACCCAGTGAGCCACCGCACCAGGGCCCTGGATGAGTTGGGTACAGCGCCAGAAGATGGCGCTTCTATGAACGCGCCATTTTCCGGGGTGGCTGCGGACTGCAATTTGTAGCGGGGGGGGGGGCCCAGAAAGCTTGGGCCTCCCTGCGCTGCAGATTCCAGCCCCCAGCTGCCTAGTTGTACCTGGCTGGACACAAAAATAGGGCGAAGCCCCACGTACTTTTTTTTAAATTATTTCATGAAATTCATGAAATAATTAAGAAAAAAAGGGCTTCCCTATATTGTTGTGTCCGGCCAGGTACAAATAGGCAGCTGGTGGTTGGGGGCAGCCCGTTCCTGCCTGCTGTACCTGGCTGGACACAAATATAGTGCGAAGCCCCACTTCATTTTTTTTTAATTATTTCATGAAATTCATGAAATAATTAAGAAAAAAAGGGCTTCCCTATATTGTTGTGTCCGGCCAGGTATAAATAGGCAGCTGGTGGATGGGGGCAGCCCGTTCCTGCCTGCTGTACCTGGCTGGACACAAATATAGTGCGAAGCCCCACTTCAATTTTTTTTAATTATTTCATGAAATTCATGAAATAATTAAGAAAAAAAGGGCTTCCCTATATTGTTGTGTCCGGCCAGGTACAAATAGGCAGCTGGTGGATGGGGGCAGCCCGTTCCTGCCTGCTGTACCTGGCTGGACACAAATATAGTGCGAAGCCCCACTTCAATTTTTTTAAATTATTTCAGGAAATTCATGAAATAATTTAAAAAAAATTGACGTGGGGCTTCGCACTATATTTGTGTCCAGCCAGGTACAGCAGGCAGGAACGGGCTGCCCCCAACCACCAGCTGCCTATTTGTACCTGGCCGGACACAACAATATAGGGAAGCCCTTTTTTTCTTAATTATTTCATGAAATAATTTAAAGAAAATTGACGTGGGGCTTCGCCCTGTTTTTGTGTCCAGCCAGGTACAACTAGGCAGCTGGGGGCTGGAATCCGCAGCGCAGGGAGGCCCAAGCTTTCTGGGCCACCCCCGCTGCAAATTGCAGTCCGCAGCCACCCCGGAAAATGGCGCGTTCATAGAAGCGCCATCTTCTGGCGCTGTACCCAACTCATCCAGGGCCCTGATGCGGTGGCTCACTGGGTAATAAAGGGGTTAGGGCCAGCTTGGCATTATCAGCTGGCCCTAAGCCCGAAATTCATGGGGTCACGCCAATATTAGACATGACCACCATGAATTTCTAGTAAAGTATTTAAAAAAAACACAACACCCAGAAAAAAGTCCTTTAATTGAAATAAACACACAATTCTTTATTGTTCTAAATTAAACCATACTTACCATCGCGCCCATTCCAGCTGAAGCCAACGATCTCCTGAAATAAAAGAAAAATAATAAAGCAACATCATCCTTACCTTTCCATGGTTCCCATGACAGCTTCAGCTCTGCTACATCGAGATGACAGGCTGGACCGCAGCAGAACGCTGCCATCCAGCCTGTCATCCCGCAGACACTGAGAAGCGCAGGCTTGCTTGCGCTCCACAGTGTCTCTCTGTGAGGGCCTCCAGATGAGCCGAGTTAATGTCCAATGAACTCGGCTCACCTCATGCACGTCACTGACAGCGTGGGAAAATTCTCCTGCACTCAGCGCTTCAGCGTGGGAGAATTCTCACACTGAAGCGCTGAGTGCAGGAGAATTCTCCCACGCTGTCAGTGACGTGCAGGAGGTGAGCTGAGTTCATTGGACATGAGCTCACCTTATGCACGTCACTGACAGCGTGGGAAAATTCTCCTGCATTCAGCGCTTCAGCGGGAGAATTCTCACGCTGAAGCGCTGAGTGCAGGAGAATTCTCCCACGCTGTCAGTGACGTGCAGGAGGTGAGCTGAGTTCATTGGACATGAGCTCACCTTATGCACGTCACTGACAGCGTGGGAGAATTCTCCAGCACTCACCGCTTCAGCTTGAGAATTTTCCCACGCTGTCAGTGACGTGCATGAGGTGAGCCGAGTTCATTGGACATGAACTCGGCTCATCTGGATGTCGTCACAGAGAGACGCTGAGCAGCGCAAGCAAGCCTGCGCTTCTCAGTGTCTGCGGGATGAGAGGCTGGATGGCAGCGTTCTGCTGCGGTCCAGCCTGTCATCTCGATGTAGCAGAGCTGAAGCTGTCGTGGGAACCATGGAAAGGTAAGGATGAGGTTGCTTTATTATTTTTCTTTTATTGCAGGAGATCGTTGGCTTCAGCTGGAATGGGCGTGACGGTAAGTATGGTTTAATTTAGAACAATAAAGGATTGTGTCTTTATTTCAATTAAAGGACTTTATTCTGGGTGTTTGTGCTTTTTTTAACTTTGACTATGGGGTTAGTAATGGGGGTGTCTTATAGACGCCTCTCCATTACTAACCTGGGCTTGATGTCAGCTGGCATTATAAGCTGACATCAACCCCAACCCTATTACCCCCTGCCACCGCACCAGGGCAGCGTGGAAGAGCGAGGCTAAGTGCCAGAATTGGCGCATCCTATGAATGCGCCATTTCTGGGGCGGCTGACGGCTGGTATTTCTAGCCTGGGAGGGGGCCAATATTCATGGCTCCCTTCCTGGGCTATTAATATCAGCCCCCAGCTGTCTGCCTAGCCTTTGCTAGCTATTAAATTAGGGGGGACCCCACGTCATTTTTTTGGGGGGTCCCCCATTTTAATAGCTAGTAAAGGCTATGTATTCAGCTGGGGGCTGATATTAGTAGCCTGGGAAGCTCCGTGGGTATTACCCCCTTCCCAGGCTTCAAACATCTGCCCCAGCCGTCTGCTTAACCTCCGCTAGAGCCTAAAATTAAGGGGAACCCCACGCCAATTTTTTTAATAATAAATCCTTTATTTTAATACTAAATGACAAGTACAGTAACCAACACTATCACTGTACTTCATATATATGTGACTGACATGTTTCTATCTATCTAATCTATGTGTGAAGCTCTATTCTGTCTGTTATAAATTGTCGGGTACCGCTGCTGAATTGCCGGCCGGCTTTTTTAAAGAGACGGTGCATGAAAACACTATTATTTTTTTTGATAAATCCTTTACGCTAAATGACAAGTACAGTAAGCAATACTGTCACTGTACTTCATATATATGTGGCTGACATGTTTATATCTATCTAATCTATGTGTGAAGCTCTATTCTTTCGGTTCTAAATTGTCGGGTACAGGTGTATGCCGCTGCTGAATTGTCGGCTTTTCATGTTTCACTGTTGGCACTGTTCCCATCGATTTGGGCAATCACTGTAATGCCACAACCACCATGGCTGTGGCATTACAGTGAGTGGCAGACAATCCCTGCATGATTGGTGCTCAAAATAGCGCCAGACATGCAGGACACGCTTTTGGTGCACGAACAGTTATCGAACATAACCTCGAACAGCCGAATTTTTTGCAAATCGTTCGGGTTCGTCGAACAACTCGAACACCGCCCAAAACAGCTCGAATTTGAGATTGGCGAACAGTTCTAGTCGAACACCGCTCATCTCTAGATAGAATCTGTACTAAGTATTCATAAAGAACAATATGTCATTACAAGCTGTTTAGATTGGCATTAAGAATAACATAGTAAAACCAATGGATTTCTATTTGAACTTACCTAATAGTGATTCATTGGTCACTGCCCTTCTTGACATAAATTTGCACCTGTGATGTTGCTGTGGCTTACTGGGTTAATGCACCTGTCTTGTAGAAAGGATTTCATGAGTTCTAATCTTTGGAGAGTCTTTTTCATTTACTTACTAATAAGCTTCTTATGGAGCAATGGAAATTTGCATTGATTTTGAGATATAGAATCTGTGTTACGTGTTCATCAAGAACAATACGTCATGATGCGCTGCAAAGATTGGCATTAAGAATAACATAGTGAAACCAATGGATTTCTTTTTGAACTTACCTAATAGTGATTTATTGGTCATTGCCCTTCTTGACAACCTTTAGCACTTGTGATGTTCAAGTGGTTTACTTGGTTATTGCGCCTGTCTTATAAACAGGAGTTCATGAGTACTAATTCTCAGAAAGTTTTTTCATTTACTTACTAATAAGCTTCCTATAGAGCCAATGGAAATTTGCATTGATTTTGGGCTTGAGATAGTGCAATTGTGAGATATAGAATCTGTATTACGTGTTCATCAAGAACAATACGTCATGATGCCCTGCAAAGATTGGCATTAAGAATAACATAGTGAAACCAATGGATTTCTTTTTGAACTTAACTAATAGTGATTCAATGTTCGCTGCCCTTCTTGACATCACTTTGCACTTGTGATGTTCCAATGGCTTAGTGGGTTAATGCCCCTGTCTTTTAAACAGGAGTTCATGAATTCTAGTCCTCAGAGAGCTCTTTTTCATTTACTTACCAATAAGTTTCCTATAGAGCCAATGGAAATTTGGATTGATTTTTGGATTGAGATAGTGCAATTGTGAGATAGAATCTGTACTAAGTGTTCATAAAGAACAATATGTCATTACAAGCTGTTTAGATTGGCATTAAGAATAACACAGTAAAACCAATGGATTTCTATTTGAACTTACCTAATAGTGATTCATTGGTCACTGCCCTTCTTGACATCACTTTGCACCTGTGATGTTCCAGTGGCTTACTGGGTTAATGCACCTGTCTTGTAAACAGCAGTTCATGAGTTCTAATCCTTGGAGAGCCTTTTTCATTAAGTTACTAATTAGCTTCCTATAGAGTCAAAGTAAATTTGCATTGATTTTGGGATTGAGATAGTGCAATTGTGAGATAGAATCTGTAGTAAGTGTTCATAAAGAACAACATGTCATCACAAGCTGTTTTGATTGGCTTTAAAAATAACATAGTAAAACCAATGGATTTCTTTTTGAACTTACCTAATAGTGATTCATTGTTCACTGCCATTCTTGACATCACTTGGCATCTGTGTTGTTCCAGTGGCTTATTGCCTTAATTAACCTGTTTTATAAACATGAGTTCTATTTCTCAGAGAGTTTTTTCATTTACTTACTAATAAGCTTCCTTTAGAGCCAATGGAAATTTGCATTGATATTGGGCTTGAGATTGTGCAATTGTGAGATAGAATCTGTATTAAGTGTTCATAAAGAACAATATGTCATCTTACGATCAAAGATTGGCATTAAGAATAACATAGTGAAACCAATGGATGTCTTTTTGAACTTTCCTAATAGTGATTCATTACTCACTGCCCTTCTTGACATCAATTTGCACCTGTGATATTCCTGTGGCTTACTGGGTTGATGCACCTGTTTTGTAAAAAGGATTTCATGAGTTCTTATCCTTGGAGAGTCTTTTTCATTTACTTACTAATATTCTTCCTATGGAGTCAGTGGAAATTGCATTGGTTTTGGGCTTGAGATTGTGCAATTGTGAGATAGAATTTGAAGTACAGTAAGTGTTCATAAAGAACAATATGTCATTACAAGCTGTTTAGATTGGCATTAAGAATAACACAGTAAAACCAATGGATTTCTTTTTGAACTTACCTAATAGTGATTCATTGTTCACTGCCCTTCTTGACAAAGCTTTGCACCTGTGATGTTCCAGTGGCTTACTGGGTTTACGCACCTGTCTTGTAAACAGCAGTTCATGAGTTCTATCCCTTGGAGAGCATTTTTCATTTACTTACTAATAAGTTTCCTATAGAGTAAAAGTAAATTTGCATTGATTTTGGGCTTGAGATAGTGCAATTGTGAGATAGAATCTGTAGTAAGTTTTCATAAAGAACAATATGTCATCACAAGCTGTTTAGATTGGCTTTAAGAATAACATAGTAAAACCAATGGATTTCTTTTTTAACTTACCTAATAGTGATTCATTGTTCACTGCCTTTCTTGACATCACTTGGCAGCTGTGTTGTTCCAGTGGCTTACTGCCTTAATTAACCTGTTTTATAAACATGAGTTCATATTCTCAGAGAGTTTTTTCATTTACTTACTAATAAGCTTCCTTTAGAGCCAATGGAAATTTGCATTAATATTGGGCTTGAGATTGTGCAATTGTGATAGACTGGCGCCCCCAGTACATGCGGCATGCATTTGGGGCCCCCATGACATGTGGTATGCACATGGGGCCCCTATGACATGCTGCATGCATTTGGGGTGCCCAAGACATGCGGCATGCACGTGGGGCCCCTATGACATGCCGCATGCTTTTGGGGCCCCCATTACATGTGGCATGCACATGGGGCCCCCATTACATGCGGCATGCATTTGGGGGCCCCATTACATGCGGCATGCACGTGGAGCCCCAATGACATGCTGCATGCATTTGGGGCCCCCATGACATGCTGCATGCACGTGGGGCCCCCATTACATTCGGCATGCTTTTGGGGCCCCCATGACATACAGCATGCACGTGGGGCCCCCATTACATGCGGCATGTATTTGGGGCCCCAATGACATGCGGCATGCATGTGGGGCACCGATGACATGTGCCATGTACGTGGGGCCCCTATGACATGCGGTATGCACGTGGGTCCCTCATGACATGCATCATGCATTTGGGGCCAATGTGACATGCGGCATGCATTCGGGGCCCCCATGACATGCGGCATGCATGTGGGACCCCCATGATATGCGGCATGCATGTGGGACCCCCATGATATGCGGCATGCATTTGGGGCCCCCATGACTTGAGGCATGCATTTGAATCCCCCATTACATGCGGCATGCACGTGGGGCCCCCATGACATGCGGCATGCATTTGGGCCCCCATGACATGCGGAATGCCTGCGTGGCACCCATGACATGCGGCATGCATGCAGGGCCCTCATGACATGCGGCATGAATTTGGGGCCCCCAATACATGCGGCATGCACGTTGGGCCCCCTTGACATGCGACATTCATGTGGGGCTCCCATGACATGCGGCATGCATTTATGGCCCCCATGACATGCGGCAAGCTTTTGGGCCCCATGACATGCGGCATGCATGTGGTGCCCCCATGACATGCGCATGCATGTGGGGCCCCCATGAAATGCGCCATGCATGTGGGGCCCCTATGACATGCGGCATGCATTTGTGGGCCCAAAGACATGCTGCATGTACTTGGGGGCCCCATAACATGCGGCATGCACGTGGGACCCCCATGACATGCAACATGCATTTGGGGCCCCCATGACATGCGGCATGCATTTGGGTCCCCCATGAAATGCGGCATGCACGTGGGGCCCCCAGTACATGCGGCATGCATTTGGGGCCCCCATGACATGTGGTATGCACGTGGGGGCCCTATGACATGCTGCATGCATTTGGGGTGCCCAAGACATGCGGCATGCACGTGGGGCCCCTATGACATACCACATGCTTTTGGGGCCCCCATTACATGTGGCATGCTCTTGGGGCCCCCATGACATGCGGCATGCATTTGGGGGCCCCATTACATGCGGCATGCACGTGGAGCCCCAATGACATGTTGCATGCATTTGGGGCCCCCATGACATGTTGCATGCACGTGGGGCCCCCATTACATGCGGCATGCATTTGGGGCCCCCATGACATGCAGCATGCACGTGGGGCCCCCATTACATGCGGCATGCATTTCGGGCCCCAATGACATGCGGCATGCATGTGGGGCACCGATGACATGTGCCATGTACGTGGGGCCCCTATGACATGCGGTATGCACGTGGGGCCCTCATGACATGCATCATGCATTTGGGGCCAATGTGACATGCGGCATGCATTCGGGGCCCCCATGACATGCGGCATGCATGTGGGACCCTCATGATATGCGGCATGCATGTGGGACCCCCATGATATGCGGCATGCATTTGGGGCCCCCATGACTTGAGGCATGCATTTGAATCCCCCATTACATGCGGCATGCACGTGGGGCCCCCATGACATGCGGCATGCATTTGGGCCCCCATAACATGCGTAATGCCTGCGGGGCCCCCATGACATGCGGCATGCATGCAGGGCCCTCATGACATGCGGCATGAATTTTGGGCCCCCAATACATGCGGCATGCACGTTGGGCCCCCTTGACATGCGACATTCATGTGGGGCTCCCATGACATGCGGCATGCATTTATGGCCCCCATGACATGCGGCAAGCTTTTGGGCCCCATGACATGCGGCATGCATGTGGTGCCCCCATGACATGCGCATGCATGTGGGGCCCCCATGAAATGCGCCATGCATGTGGGGCCCCTATGACATGCGGCATGCATTTGTGTGCGACAAGACATGCTGCATGCACTTGGGGGCCCCATAACATGCGGCATGCACGTGGGACCCCCATGACATGCAACATGCATTTAGGGCCCCCATGACATGCGGCATGCATTTGGGTCCCCCATGAAATGCGGCATGCACGTGGGGCCCCCAGTACATGCGGCATGCATTTGGGGCCCCCATGACATGTGGTATGCACGTGGGGCCCCTATGACATGCTGCATGCATTTGGGGTGCCCAAGACATGCGGCATGCACGTGGGGCCCCTATGACATGCCACATGCTTTTGGGGCCCCCATGACATGCGGCATGCATTTGGGTCCCCCATGAAATGCGGCATGCACGTGGGGCCTCCAGTACATGCGGCATGCATTTGGGGCCCCCATTACATGTGGCATGCACATGGGGCCCCCATGACATGCGACATGCATTTGGGCCCCATGACTTGAGGCATGCATTTGAATCCCCCATTACATGCGGCATGCACGTGGGGCCCCTATGACATGTGGCATGCATTTGGGCCCCCATGACATGCGGAATGCCTGCGGGGCCCCCATGACATGCGGCATGCATGCAGGGCCCTCATGACATGCGGCATGAATTTGGGGCCCCCAATACATGCGGCATGCACGTTGGGCCCCCTTGACATTCGACATTCATGTGGGGCTCCCATGACATGCGGCATGCATGTGGCCCCCAATGATATGCGGCATGCACGTGGGGCCCCATGACATGCTGCATGCATTTGGGGCCCCCATGATATGCGGCATGCATTTGGGGCCCCCATGACATGCGCATGCATGTGGGGCCCCCATGAAATGTGCCATGCATGTGGGGCCCCTATGACATGCGGCATGCATTTGTGGGCCCCAAGACATGCTGCATGCATTTGGGGGGCCCCATGGCATGCGGCATGCATTTGGGGTGCCCCATGACATGTGACATGCACGTGGGGCCCCCATGACATGCTGCATGCATTTGTGGCCCCCTTGATATGCGGCATGCATTTGGGGGCCCCCATGACTTGAGCCATGCATTTGGGGTCCCCATGACATGCGGCATGCATGTGGGACCCCCATGACATGCATCATGCATTTGGATCCCCATTACATGCTGCATGCAAGTGGGGCCCCCATGACATGCGGCATGCACGTGGGGCCCCCATGACATGCTGCATGCATTTGGGGCCCCCATGATATGCGGCACGCATTTGGGGCCCCCATGACATGCGCATGCATGTGGGGCCTCAATGAAATGCGCCATGCATGTGGGGCCCCTATGACATGCGGCATGCATTTGTGGGCCCCAAGACATGCTGCATACATTTGGGGGCCCCATGATATGCGGCATGCATTTGGGCCCCCCATGACATGAGGCTTGCATTTGGGGCCCCCATGACATGCAGCATGCACGTGGGGCCCCCATGACATGCGACATGCATTTGGGGCCCCCATGACATGCGGCATGCTCGTGGAGCCCCCATGACATGCGGCATGCATTTGGGGCACCCATGACATGTGGCATGCATGTGGGCCCCCATGACATGCGGCATGCATTTGGGCCCCCATGACATGCGACTTGCATTTGGGGCCTGCATAACATGCTGCATGCATTTGGGGTACCTAAGACATGCAGCATGCACGTGAGGCCCCCATATCATGATGCATGCATTTGGGGTGCCCGAGACATGTGGCATGCACATGGGGCCCGCATGACATGCGGCATACGTTTGGGGCCCCAATGACATGCGGCATGAGTTTGGATCCCCCATGACATGCGGCATGCACGTGGGGCCTCCATGACATGAGTCATGCATTTGGGGCCGCCATGACAAGCGGCATGCATTTGGGGCCCCCATGACATGCGGCATGCATGTGGGACCCCCATGACATGCGTCATGCATTTGGGGCCCCCATGACATGCTCCATGCATGTGGGGCCCCTATGATATGCGGCATGAATTTGGGGGGCCCCAAGACATGCGGCATGCATGTGAGGACCCCATGACATATGGCATGCATTTGGGGTCCCCATGACATGCGGCAAGCACGTGGGGCCCCAATGACATGCAGCATGCACGTGGGACCCCCATGACATGCGGCATGCATGTGGGGCCCCCATGACATGTGGTATGCACGTGGCGCCCCTATGACATGCCGCATGCATTTGGGGCCCCCATGACATGCTGCATGCATGTGGGACCCCATTACATGATGCATGCAAGTGGGGCCCCCATGACATGCGGCATGCATTTGGGGCCCCCATGACATGCGGCATGCATGTGGGACCCCCATGACATGCGTCATGCATTTGGGGCCCCCATGACATGCTCCATGCATGTGGGGCCCCTATGATATGCGGCATGAATTTGGGGGGCCCCAAGACATGCGGCATGCATGTGAGGACCCCATGACATATGGCATGCATTTGGGGTCCCCATGACATGCGGCAAGCACGTGGGGCCCCAATGACATGCAGCATGCACGTGGGACCCCCATGACATGCGGCATGCATGTGGGGCCCCCATGACATGTGGTATGCACGTGGCGCCCCTATGACATGCCGCATGCATTTGGGGCCCCCATGACATGCTGCATGCATGTGGGACCCCATTACATGATGCATGCAAGTGGGGCCCCCATGACATGCGGCATGCATGTGGGCCCCCCAAGACATGTGGCATGCACGTGGGGCCCCCATGACATGCTGCATGCATTTGGGGCCCCCATGACATGCGGCATGCACGTGGGGCCCCCATTACATGCGGCATGCATTTGGGGCCCCCATGACATGCGGCATGTACGTGGGGCCCCTATGACATGCGGTATGCAAGTGGGGCCCTCATGACATGCAGCATGCATTTGGGGCCACTGTGACATGCTTCATGCATTTGGGACCACCATGACATGCGGCATGCATGTGCGACCCCCTTGATATGCGGCATGCTTGTGGGACCCCCATGATATGCGGCATGCATTTGGGGCCCCCATGACTTGAGGCATGCATTTGGGGCCCCCATGAAATGTGCCATGCATGAGGGGCCCCTATGACATGCGGCATGCATTTGTGGGCCCCAAGAGATGCGGCATGCATTTGGGGCCCCTATGACATGCGGCATCCATTTGGGGAGCCCCATGACATGCGACATGCACGTGGGGCCCCCATGAAATGCGGAATTTATTTGGGGCCCCCATGACATGTGGAATGCCTGCGGGGCCCCCATGACATGCGGCATGCACGTGGGGCCCCCATGACGTGCAGCATGCATTTGGATCCCCCATTACATGCTGAATGCAATTGGGGCCCCCATGAAATGCGCCATGCATGTGGGGCCCCTATGACATGCTGCATGAATTTGGGGCCCCCAATACATGCGGCAAGCACGTTGGGCCCCTTGACATGCGACATTCATGTGGGGCTCCCATGACATGCGGCATGCATTTATGGCTCCCATGACATGCGGCAATCTTTTGGGCCCCATGACATGCAGCATGCATGTGGGGCCACCATGACATGCGGCATGCATTTGGGGTCCCCATGACATGCGGCATGCACGTAGGGCCCCCTGTACATGCGGCATGCATTTGGGGCCCCCATGACATGCGGCATGCACGTGGGGCCCCCTTGACATGCGACGTTCATTTGGGGCCCCCATGACATGTGGCATGCATGGGGGCTCCCATTACATGCGGCATGCATTTGGGGCCTCCATGACATGCGGTATGAATGTGGGGCCCCCATGACATGCGCCATGCATGTGGGGCCCCTATGACATGCGGCATGCATTTGGGGCCCCCATGATATGCGGCATGCATTTGGGGCCCCCATGACATGCGCATGCATGTGGGGCCTCCATGAAATGCGCCATGCATGTGGGGCCCCTATGACATGCGGCATGCATTTGTGGGCCCCAAGACATGCTGCATGCATTTGGGGGCCCCATGATATGCGGCATGCATTTGGGCCCCCCATGACATGAGGCATGCATTTGGGGCCCCCGTGACATGCGACATGCATTTGGGGCCCCCATGACATGCGGCATGCATGTGGGGCCCCCATGACATGTGGTATGCACGTGGGGCCCCTATGACATGCCGCATGCATTTGGGGCCCCCATGACATGCTGCATGCATGTGGGACCCCCATTACATGATGCATGCAAGTGGGGCCCCCATGACATGCGGCATGCATGTGGGCCCCCCAAGACATGTGGCATGCACGTGGGACCCCCATGACATGCTGCATGCATTTGGGGCCCCCATGACATGCGACATGCACGTGGGCCCCCCATTACATGCGGCATGCATGTGCGACCCCCTTGATATGCAGCATGCATGTGGGACCCCCATGATATGCGGCATGCATTTGGGGCCCCCATGACTTGAGGCATGCATTTGGGGCCCCCATGAAATGTGCCATGCATGTGGGGCCCCTATGACATGCGGCAAGCATTTGTGGGCCCCAAGAGATGCGGCATGCATTTGGGGCCCCTATGATATGCGGTATCCATTTGGGGAGCCCCATGACATGCGACATGCACGTGGGGCCCCCATGAAATGCGGCATTTATTTGGGGCCCCCATGACATGTGGAATGCCTGCGGGGCCCCCATGACATGCGACATGCACGTGGGGCCCCCATGACGTGCAGCATGCATTTGGATCCCCCATTACATGCTGAATGCAATTGGGGCCCCCATGAAATGCGCCATGCATGTGGGGCCCCTATGACATGCTGCATGAATTTGGGGCCCCCAATACATGCGGCAAGCACGTTGGGCCCCTTGACATGCGACATTCATGTGGGGCTCCCATGACATGCGGCATACATTTATGGCTCCCATGACATGCGGCAATCTTTTGGGCCCCATGACATGCAGCATGCATGTGGGACCCCCATGAAAAGCGCCATGCATGTGGGACCCCTATGACATGCGACATGCATTTGTGGGCCCCAAGACATGCTGCCTGCATTTGGGGGGCCCCATGACATGCGGCATGCATTTGGGGACCCCATGACATGCGGCAAGCATTTGGGCCCCCATGACATGCGTCATGCACGTGGGGCCCCCTTGACATGCGACATTCATTTGGGGCCCCCATTACATGCGGCATGCATTTGGGGCCCCGTGACATGCGGCATGCACGCGGGGCCCCCATTACATGTGGCATGCATGTGGGACCCCCATGACATGCGGCATGCATTTGAATCCCCCATTACATGCGGCATGCACGTTGGGCCCCCATGACATGCTGCATGCATTGGGGCACGCACTTGGGGCCCCCATGCCATGCGGCATGCATGTGGGACCCCTATGACATGCGGCATGCATTTGAGGGCGCCAAGACATGCTGCATGCATTTGGGGGGCCCCATGACATGCGGCATGCACGTGGGGCTTCCATGACATGCAGCATGCACGTGGGCCCACCCAGTACATGCGGCATGCATTTGGGGCCCCCATGACATGTGGTATGCACGTGGGGCCCCTATGACATGCCGCATGCATTTATGGCCCCCATGACATGTGGCATGCATTTGGGTCCCCCATGAAATGCGGCATGCACGTGGGGCCCCCTCTACATGCGGCATGCATTTGGGGCCCCCTTGACATGCGACATTCATTTGGGGCCCCCATGACATGTGGCATGCATGGGGGCTCCCATTACATGCGGCATGCATTTGGGGCCTCCATGACATGCGGTATGAATGTGGGGCCCCCATGACATGCGCCATGCATGTGGGGCCACTATGACATGCGGCATGCATTTGGGGCCCACATGATATGCGGCACGCATTTGGGGCCCCCATGACATGCGCATGCATGTGGGACCCACATGATATGCGGCACGCATTTGGGGCCCCCATGACATGCGCATGCATGTGGGACCCCCATGAAATGCGCCATGCATGTAGTACCCCTATGACATGCGGCATGCCTTTGTGGGCCCCAAGACATGCTGCATGCATTTGGGGGGCCCCATGACATGCGGCATGCACGTGGGGCCCCTATGACATGCCGCATGCATTTATGGCCCCCATGACATGCGGCATGCACGTGGGGCCCCCTTGACATGTGACATTCATTTGGGGCCCCCATGACATGTGGCATGCATGGGGGCTCCCATTACATGCGGCATGCATTTGGGGCCTCCATGACATGCGGTATGAATGTGGGGCCCCCATGACATGCGCCATGCACGTGGGGCCCCTATGACATGCGGCATGAATTTGAGGGCCCCAATGACATGCTGCATGCATTTGGGGCCCCCATGACATGCGGCATGCACGTGGGGCCCCCATTACATGCGGCATGCATTTGGGGCCCCCGTGAAATGCGGCATGCACGCGGGGCCCCCATTACATGCGGCATGCATTTGGGGCCCCAATGACATGCGGCATGCACGTGGGGACCCATTACATGCGGCATGCATTTGGGGCCCCCGTGAAATGCGGCATGCACACGGGGCCCCCATTACATGCGGCATGCATTTGGGGCCCCAATGACATGCGGCATGCATTTGGGGCCCCGTGACATGCGGCATGCACGCGGGGCCCCCATTACATGCGGAATGCATTTGGGGCCCCAATGACATGCGGCATGAATGTGGGGCACCCATGACATGCGGCATGCATTTGTGGGCCCCCATGACATGCGGCATGCATTTGGGGCCCCATGACATGCCGCATGCACGTGGGGCCCTCATGACATGCAGCATGCATTTGGGGACCCCGTGACATGCGGCATGCATTTGGGTCCCCCATGAAATGTGTCATGCATGTGGGGCCCCCAGGACATGCGGCATGCAATTTGGTTCCCCCATGACATGTGGTATGCATGCGGGACCCCCATGACATGCGTCATGCATTTGGATCCCCCATTACATGCTGCATGCAAGTGGTTCCCCCATGACATG
This sequence comes from Phyllobates terribilis, assembly GCF_046119375.1. NCBI lineage: Eukaryota > Metazoa > Chordata > Amphibia > Anura > Dendrobatidae > Phyllobates > Phyllobates terribilis. Next base: position 332,906,080 of record NW_027362764.1, on the reverse strand, counting down.
CGGCATGCATGTTGAGCCCCCATGACATGCGGCATGCACGTGGGACCCCGATGACATGCGTCATGCATTTGGATCCCCATTACATGCTGCATGCAAGTGGGGCCCCCATGACATGCAGCATGCATGTGGTTCCCCCATGACATGCGGCATGCATGTGGGGCCCCCATGACATGCGGCATGCACGTGGGACCCCGATGACATGCGTCATGCATTTGGATCCCCATTACATGCTGCATGCAAGTGGGGCCCCCATGACATGCAGCATGCATGTGGGCCCCCATGACATGTGGCATGCACGTGGGGCCCCCATGATATGCGGCACGCATTTGGGGCCCCCATGACATCGCATGCATGTGGGGCCCCCATGAAATGCGCCATGCATGTGGGGCCCCTATGACATGCGGCATGCATTTGTGGGCCCCAACACATGCTGCATGCATTTGGGGGCCCCATAACATGCGGCATGCACGTGGGGCCCCCATGACATGCGACATGCATTTGGGTCCCCCATGAAATGCGGCATGCACGTGGGGCCCCCAGTACATGCGGCATGCATTTGGGGCCCCCATGACATGTGGTATGCACGTGGGGCCCCTATGACATGCTGCATGCATTTGGGGTGCCCAAGACATGCGGCATGCACGTGGGGCCCCAATGACATGCCGCATGCTTTTGGGGCCCCCATTACATGTGGCATGCACATGGGGCCCCCATTACATGCTGCATGCATTTGGGGGCCCCATTACATGCGGCATGCACGTGGAGCCCCAATGACATGCGGCATGCATTTGTGGGCCCCCATGACATGCGGCATGCATTTGGGGCCCCATGACATGCCGCATGCACGTGGGGCCCTCATGACATGCAGCATGCATTTGGGGACCCCGTGACATGCGGCATGCATTTGGGTCCCCCATGAAATGTGTCATGCATGTGGGGCCCCCAGGACATGCGGCATGCATTTGGTTCCCCCATGACATGTGGTATGCATGCGGGACCCCCATGACATGCGTCATGCATTTGGATCCCCCATTACATGCTGCATGCAAGTGGTTCCCCCATGACATGCGGCATGCATGTTGAGCCCCCATGACATGCGGCATGCACGTGGGACCCCGATGACATGCGTCATGCATTTGGATCCCCATTACATGCTGCATGCAAGTGGGGCCCCCATGACATGCAGCATGCATGTGGTTCCCCCATGACATGCGGCATGCATGTGGGGCCCCCATGACATGCGGCATGCACGTGGGACCCCGATGACATGCGTCATGCATTTGGATCCCCATTACATGCTGCATGCAAGTGGGGCCCCCATGACATGCAGCATGCATGTGGGCCCCCATGACATGTGGCATGCACGTGGGGCCCCCATGATATGCGGCACGCATTTGGGGCCCCCATGACATCGCATGCATGTGGGGCCCCCATGAAATGCGCCATGCATGTGGGGCCCCTATGACATGCGGCATGCATTTGTGGGCCCCAACACATGCTGCATGCATTTGGGGGCCCCATAACATGCGGCATGCACGTGGGGCCCCCATGACATGCGACATGCATTTGGGTCCCCCATGAAATGCGGCATGCACGTGGGGCCCCCAGTACATGCGGAATGCATTTGGGGCCCCCATGACATGTGGTATGCACGTGGGGCCCCTATGACATGCTGCTTGCATTTGGGGTTCCCAAGACATGCGGCATGCACGTGGGGCCCCAATGACATGCCGCATGCTTTTGGGGCCCCCATTACATGTGGCATGCACATGGGGCCCCCATTACATGCTGCATGCATTTGGGGGCCCCATTACATGCGGCATGCACGTGGAGCCCCAATGACATGCTACATGCATTTGGGGCCCCCATGACATGCTGCATGCACGTGGGGCCCCCATTACATGCGGCATCCATTTGGGGCCCCAATGACATGCAGCATGCACGTGGGGCCCCCATTACATGCGGCATGTATTTGGGGCCCCAATGACATGCGGCATGCATGTGGGGCACCGATGACATGTGCCATGTACGTGGGGCCCCTATGACATGCGGTATGCACGTGGGGCCCTCATGACATGCATCATGCATTTGGGGCCGATGTGACATGGGGCATGCATTCGGGGCCCCCATGACATGCGGCATGCATGTGGGACCCCCATGATATGCGGCATGCATGTGGGACCCCCATGATATGCGGCATGCATTTGGGGCCCCCATGACTTGATGCATGCATTTGAATCCCCCATTACATGCGGCATGCACGTGGGGCCCCCATGACATGCGGCATGCATTTGGGCCCCCATGACATGCGGAATGCTTGCGGGCCCCCCATGACATGCGGCATGCATGCAGGGCCCTCATGACATGCGGCATGAATTTGGGGCCCCCAATACATGCGGCATGCACGTTGGGCCCCCTTGACATGCGACATTCATGTGGGGCTCCCATGACATGCGGCATGCATTTATGGCCCCCATGACATGCGGCAAGCTTTTGGGCCCCATGACATGCGGCATGCATGTGGTGCCCCCATGACATGCGCATGCATGTGGGGCCCCCATGAAATGCACCATGCATGTGGGGCCCCTATGACATGCGGCATGCATTTGTTGGCCCCAAGACATGCTGCATGCATTTGGGGTGCCCAAGACATGCGGCATGCACGTGGGGCCCCTATGACATGCCACATGCTTTTGGGGCCCCCATTACATATGGCATGCTCATGGGGCCCCCATGACATGCTGCATGCATTTGGGGGCCCCATTACATGCGGCATGCACGTGGAGCCCCAATGACATGCTGCATGCATTTGGGGCCCCCATGACATGTTGCATGCACGTGGGGCCCCCATTACATGCGTCATGCATTTGGGGCCCCCATGACATGCAGCATGCACGTGGGGCCCCCATTACATGCGGCATGCATTTCGGGCCCCAATGACATGCGGCATGCATGTGGGGCACCGATGACATGTGCCATGTACGTGGGGCCCCTATGACATGCGGTATGCACGTGGGGCCCTCATGACATGCATCATGCATTTGGGGCCAATGTGACATGCGGCATGCATTCGGGGCCCCCATGACATGCGGCATGCATGTGGGACCCCCATGATATGCGGCATGCATGTGGGACCCCAATGATATGCGGCATGCATTTGGGGCCCCCATGACTTGAGGCATGCATTTGAATCCCCCATTACATGCGGCATGCACGTGGGGCCCCCATGACATGCGGCATGCATTTGGGCCCCCATAACATGCGGAATGCCTGCGGGGCCCCCATGACATGCGGCATGCATGCAGGGCCCTCATGACATGCGGCATGAATTTGGGGCCCCCAATACATGCGGCATGCACGTTGGGCCCCCTTGACATGCGACATTCATGTGGGGCTCCCATGACATGCGGCATGCATTTATGGCCCCCATGACATGCGGCAAGCTTTTGGGCCCCATGACATGCGGCATGCATGTGGTGCCCCCATGACATGCGCATGCTTGTGGGGCCCCCATGAAATGCGCCATGCATGTGGGGCCCCTATGACATGCAGCATGCATTTGTGGGCCCCAAGACATGCTGCATGCACTTGGGGGCCCCATAACATGCGGCATGCACGTGGGACCCCCATGACATGCAACATGCATTTGGGGCCCCCATGACATGCGGCATGCATTTGGGTCCCCCATGAAATGCGGCATGCACGTGGGGCCCCCAGTACATGCGGCATGCATTTGGGGCCCCCATGACATGTGGTATGCACGTGGGGCCCCTATGACATGCTGCATGCATTTGGGGTGCCCAAGACATGTGGCATGCACGTGGGGCCCCTATGACATGCCACATGCTTTTGGGGCCCCCATGACATGCGGCATGCATTTGGGTCCCCCATGAAATGCGGCATGCACGTGGGGCCCCCAGTACATGCGGCATGCATTTGGGGCCCCCATTACATGTGGCATGCACATGGGGCCCCCATGACATGCGACATGAATTTGGGGCCCCATGACTTGAGGCATGCATTTGAATCCCCCATTACATGCGGCATGCACGTGGGGCCCCTATGACATGTGGCATGCATTTGGGCCCCCATGACATGCGGAATGCCTGCGGGGCCCCCATGACATGCGGCATGCATGCAGGGCCCTCATGACATGCGGCATGAATTTGGGGCCCCCAATACATGCGGCATGCACGTTGGGCCCCATTGACATTCGACATTCATGTGGGGCTCCCATGACATGCGGCATGCATGTGGCCCCCAATGATATGCGGCATGCACGTGGGGCCCCATGACATGCTGCATGCATTTGGGGCCCACATGATATGCGGCATGCATTTGGGGCCCCCATGACATGCGCATGCATGTGGGGCCCCCATGAAATGTGCCATGCATGTGGGGCCCCTATGACATGCGGCATGCATTTGTGGGCCCCAAGACATGCTGCATGCATTTGGGGGGCCCCATGACATGGGGCATGCATTTGGGGGGCCCCATGACATGTGACATGCACGTGGGGCCCCCATGACATGCTGCATGCATTTGTGGCCCCCTTGATATGCGGCATGCATTTGGGGGCCCCCATGACTTGAGCCATGCATTTGGGGTCCCCATGACATGCGGCATGCATGTGGGACCCCCATGACATGCATCATGCATTTGGATCCCCATTACATGCTGCATGCAAGTGGGGCCCCCATGACATGCGGCATGCACGTGGGGCCCCCATGACATGCTGCATGCATTTGGGGCCCCCATGATATGCGGCACGCATTTGGGGCCCCCATGACATGCGCATGCATGTGGGGCCTCCATGAAATGCGCCATGCATGTGGGGCCCCTATGACATGCGGCATGCATTTGTGGGCCCCAAGACATGCTGCATGCATTTGGGGGGCCCCATGATATGCGGCATGCATTTGGGCCCCCCATGACATGAGGCATGCATTTGGGGCCCCCATGACATGCAGCATGCACGTGGGGCCCCCATGACATGCGACATGCATTTGGGGCCCCCATGACATGCGGCATGCACGTGGAGCCCCCATGACATGCGTCATGCATTTGGGGCACCCATGACATGCGGCATGCATGTGGGCCCCCATGACATGCGGCATGCATTTGGGCCCCCATGACATGCGACTTGCATTTGGGGCCTGCATAACATGCTGCATGCATTTGGGGTACCTGAGACATGCAGCATGCACGTGGGGCCCCCATATCATGATGCATGCATTTGGGGTGCCCGAGACATGTGGCATGCACATGGGGCCCCCATGACATGCGGCATACGTTTGGGGCCCTAATGACATGCGGCATGAGTTTGGATCCCCCATGACATGCGGCATGCACGTGGGGCCTCCATGACATGAGTCATGCATTTGGGGCCGCCATGACAAGCGGCATGCATTTGGGGCCCCCATGACATGCGGCATGCATGTGGGACCCCCATGACATGCGTCATGCATTTGGGGCCCCCATGACATGCTCCATGCATGTGGGGCCCCTATGATATGCGGCATGAATTTGGGGGGCCCCAAGACATGCGGCATGCATGTGAGGACCCCATGACATATGGCATGCATTTGGGGTCCCCATGACATGCGGCATTCATGTGGGGCCCCCATGACATGCGGCATTCATGTGGGGCCCCCATGACATGCGTCATGCATGCGGGGCCCCCATGACATGCGGCATACATTTGTGGCCCTCGTGACATGAGGCATGCACGTGGGGCCCCCATGACATGCGGCAAGCACGTGGGGCCCCAATGACATGCAGCATGCACGTGGGACCCCCATGACATGCGGCATTCATGTGGGGCCCCCATGACATGCGGCATGCACGTGGGGCCCCCATTACATGCGGCATGCATTTGGGGCCCCCATGACATGCGGCATGTACGTGGGGCCCCTATGACATGCGGTATGCAAGTGGGGCCCTCATGACATGCAGCATGCATTTGGGGCCACTGTGACATGCGGCATGCATTTGGGGCCCCCATGACATGCGGCATGCATGTGCGACCCCCTTGATATGCGGCATGCATGTGGGACCCCCATGATATGCAGCATGCATTTGGGGCCCCCATGACTTGAGGCATGCATTTCGGGCCCCCATGAAATGTGCCATGCATGTGGGGCCCCTATGACATGCGGCATGCATTTATGGGCCCCAAGAGATGCGGCATGCATTTGGGGCCCCTATGACATGCGGCATCCATTTGGGGGGCCCCATGACATGCGGCATGCATGTGGGGCCCAAATGCTTGCCGCATGTCATGGGGGCCTCCATGACATGCGGCATGCATTTATGGCCCTCATGACATGCGGCAAGCATGTGGGTCCCCATGACATGCGACATGCGACATTCATTTGGGGCCCCCATGACATGAGGCATGCATGTGGGGCTCCCATGACATGCGGCATGCATTTGGGGCCCCCATGACATGTGGTATGCACGTGGGGCCCCTATGACATGCCGCATGCATTTGGGGCCCCCATGACATGCTCCATGCATGTGGGGCCCCTATGACATGCGGCATGCATTTGTGGCCCCCGTAACATGAGGCATGCACGTGGGGCCCCCATGACATGCGGCAAGCACGTGGGGCCCCAATGACATGCAGCATGCACGTGGGACCCCCAAGACATGCTGCATGCATTTGGGGGGCCCCATGACATGCGGCATGCATTTGGGGACCCCATGACATGTGGAATGCCTGCGGGGCCCCAATGACATGCGGCATGCACGTGAGGCCCCCATGACATGCGGAATGCCTGCGGGGCCCCAATGACATGCGGCATGCATGCGGGCCCTCATGACATGCGGCATGCATTTGAGGCTCCCAATATATGCGGCATGCATGTGGGGCCCCCATGGTATGTGGCATGCATTTGGGGCCCCCATGACTTGAGGCATGCATGTGGGGCCCCCATGACATGCACCATGCATGTGGGGCCCCTATGACATGCTGCATGCATTTGGGACCACATGACTTGAGGCATGCATTTGGGGCCCCCATGACATGCGGAATGCCTGCGGGGCCCCAATGACATGTGGCATGCATGTGGGACCCCCATGACATGCGGCATGCATTTGAATCCCCCATTACATGCGGCATGCACGTGGGGCCCCCATGACATGCGGCATGCATTTGGGCCCCCCATGACATGCGGAATGCACGTGGGGCCCCTATGACATGCGACATGAATTTGGGAGCCACATTACATGCGGCATGCACGTGGAGCCCCCATGACATGCGTCATGCATTTGGGCCCCATGACATGCGGCATGCATTTGGGGCCCAAATGCTTGCCGCATGTCATGGGGGCCTCCATGACATGTGGAATGCATTTATGGCCCTCATGACAAGCGGCAAGCATTTGGGCCCCCATGACATGCGGCATGCATGTGGGGCCCCCATGACATGCGTCATGCACGTGGGTCCCCCTTGACATGTGACATTCATTTGGGGCCCCCATGACATGTGGCATGCATGTGGGGCTCCCATGACATGCGGCATGCATTTGGGGCCCCCATGACATGCTCCATGCATGTGGGGCCCCTATGACATGCGACATGCATTCGTGGCCCCCGTAACATGAGGCATGCACGTGGGGCCCCCATGACATGCGGCAAGCACGTGGGGCCCCAATGACATGCAGCATGCACGTGGGACCCCCATGACATGCGGAATGCACGTGAGGCCCCCATGACATGCGGAATGCCTGCAGGGCCCCAATGACATGCGGCATGGATGCGTGGCCCTCATGACATGCGGTATGCATTTGAGGCCCCCAATATATGCGGCATGCATGTGGGGCCCCATGACATGCACCATGCATGTGGGGCCCCTTTGACATGCTGCATGCATTTGGGGCCCCCATGACTTGAGGTATGCATTTGGGGGCCCCATGACATGCGGCATGCATGTAGGGCCCCCATGAAATGCGCCATGCATGTGGGGCCCCTATGACATGCGGCATGCATTTGTGGGCCCCAAGACATGTGGCATGCACATGGGGTTCCCATGAAATGCGCCATTTATTTGGGGCCCCCATGACATGTGGAATGCCTGCGGGGACCCCGTGACATGCGGCGTGCATGTGGGGCCCCCATGAAATGCGGCATTTATTTGGGGCCCCCATGACATGTGGAATGCCTGCGGGGCCCCCGTGACATGCGGCATGCACGTGGGGCCACAATGACATGCAGCATGCACGTGGGGCCCACATGACATGCGGAATGCACGTGAGTCCCCCATGACATGCGGAATGCCTGCGGGGCCCCAATGACATGTGGCATGCATGTGGGACCCCCATGACATGCGGCATGCATTTGAATCCCCCTTTACAAGCGGCATGCACGTGGGGCCCCCATGACATGCGGCATGCATTTGGGGCCCCCATGTCATGCGGAATGCACGTGGGGCCCCTATGACATGCGACATGAATTTGGGAGCCCCATTACATGCGGCATGCACGTGGAGCCCCCATGACATGCGTCATGCATTTGGGCCCCCATGACATGCGGCATGCATTTGGGGCCTGCATAACATGCTGCATGCATTTGGGGTACCTGAGACATGCGGCATGCAGTTGGGGCCCCCAATACATGCGGCATGCACGTGAGGCCCCCATGACATGCGGCATGCATTTGAATCCCCCATTACATGCGGCATGCAGGTGGTTACCCCATGACATGCGGCATGCAGGTGGTTCCCCCATGACATGCGGCATGCATTTGGGGCCCCCAATACATGCGGCATGCACGTTGGGCCCCCATGACATGCTGCATGCATTTGGGGCCCCCATGATATGGGGCACACACTTGGGGCCCCCATGCCATGCGGCATGCATGTGGGACCCCTATGACATGCGGCATGCATTTGAGGGCGCCAAGACATGCTGCATGCATTTGGGGGCCCCATGACATGCGGCATGCATTTGGGGCCCCCATGACATGCGGCATGCATTTGGGGCCCCATGACATGCAGCATGCACGTGGGCCCCCCAGTACATGCGGCATGCATTTGGGGCCCCCATGACATGTGGTATGCACGTGGGGCCCCTATGACATGCCGCATGCATTTATGGCCCCCATGACATGCGGCATGCATTTGGGCACCCCATGAAATGTGGCATGCACGTGGGGCCCCCTGTACATGCGGCATGCATTTGGGGCCCCCATGACATGCGGCATGCACATGGGGCCCCCTTGACATGCGACATTCATTTGGGGCCCCCATGACATGTGGCATGCATGGGGGCTCCCATTACATGCGGCATACATTTGGGGCCTCCATGACATGCGGTATAAATGTGGGCCCCCCATGACATGCGCCATGCATGTGGGGCCCCTATGACATGCGGCATGCATTTGGGGCCCCCATGATATGCGGCACGCATTTGGGGCCCCCATGACATGCGTGTCGGCTACCATGACATGTGCCATGCATTTGGGTCCCCCATCACGTGCAGCATGCATTTGAGGCCCCCAAGACATGGGGCATGCATGTGGGGCCCCATGACATGCAGCATGCATTTGTGGCCCCCAATGAAATGTGGCATGCACGTGGAGCCCCCATGACATGTGTCATGCACGTGTGGCCCCCATGACATGTGGCATTCATTTTTGGCCCCCATGACATGCGCCATGCACGTGGGGCCCCTATGACATGCGGCATGAATTTGAGGGCCCCAATGACATGCTGTATGCATTTGGGGCCCCCATGACATGCGGCATGCACATGGGGCCCCCATTACATGCGGCATGCATTTGGGGCCCCCATGACATGCGGCATGCACGTGGGGCCCCCACTACATGCGGCATGCATTTGGGGCACCAATGACATGCGGCATGCATGTGGGGCACCCATGACATGCGGCATGCATTTGTGGGCCCCAAGATATGCGGCATGCATGTGGGGCCCCTATGACATTCGGCATCCATTTGGGGGGCCCCATGACATGCAGCATGCACGTGGGGCCCCCATGAAATGCTGCATTTATTTGGGGCCCCCATGGCATGTGGAATGCCTGCGGGGGCCCCCATGACATGCGGCATGCATGTGGGGCCCCCATGACATGCAGCATGCATTTGGATCCCCCATTACATGCTGCATGCAAGTGGGGCCCCCATGAAATGCACCATGCATGTGGGGCCCCTATGACATGCTGCATGAATTTGGGGCCCCCAATACATGCGGCATGCTTGTTGGGCTCACATGACATGCGGCATGCATTTATCGCCCCCATGACATGCGGCAAGCATTTGAGCCCCCATGACATGCGGCATGCATGTGGGGACCCCATGACATGCGGCATGCATTTGGGGCCCCCATGACTTGAGGCATGCATTTGGGGCCCCCATGACATGCGGCATGCATGTGGGACCCCCATGACATGCGGCATGCATTTGAATCCCCCATTAACTACCTTGAAAATCATTAAGGAAGGTGAAGAGTTCTTAGACAGAGCAGAATTATCTCTTCATGATTCAGAAAGAGAAGAAATTCGAACTGCACCTGACGAAACAGAGGAATGGAAGCATGTGACCCACAGAAGCAGGAGGATCGAGAGGCAGTCAGCACCCATACTGCTCAGGAACCAGTACCAGGCTCTCACGCAGGAGAACCATGAAGAAATACAGCAAAATAAGACTTTGCCAGCAATGAATAACCTTGTAAGCCCTCAGAATCCTCCTGGATGGAGAAAGAAGAATGTTGTGAAGAAAAAACGGAGAGTGGTGGTCATGGGGGATTCCCTGTTAAGAGGAACAGAGGCCGCTATCTGCAGACCAGACATAACCTCAAGAGAAATGTGCTGTCTTCCAGGAGCAAAAATTAAAGATGTGTCTGACAGGATATCAAGACTCTTCAGACCTACAGATCACTACCCATTCCTGCTAATACATGTGGGGACAAATGACACCGCAAGAAAGGACCTGGAAACCATCTGCAGTGACTTTGAAGACTTAGGCAAGAAAGTGAAAGAATTGGGAGCGCAGGTGGTCTTCTCATCCATCCTCCCTGTGGATGGCCATGGAACAATGAGGTGGAATAAGATTCTACAGGTGAACAACTGGCTACGTCGATGGTGCCGTCAACAAGGATTTGGATTTCTGGATCACGGGATGAATTACCTATACGATGGACTACTTGCTAGAGATGGGGTGCACCTTACGAAGACTGGAAAACATGTATTTGGAAGTCGCCTTGCTACACTCATCAGGAGAGCTTTAAACTAGAACAATGTGGGAAGGGAAGCAAAAGGCCAGAAAAAGCCATACAGCTGACAAATACTATTGAGATCTCTGCTACTGGAAGTGGAAAGAAAGAACAAAGACAAAAAAATCTAAATAAAAATATGGGAGGAAGAGAAACCAATCACAAACTAAAATGTTTTTATACAAATGCACAAAGCATGGGCAACAAACAAGGAGAATTGGAACTACTAATGCAGGAAAAGAAATATGATGTCATTGTAATCACTGAAACTTGGTGGGACGATACACATGATTGGAATAAAAGGCTAAAAGGATACAACTTATTTGCAAGAAACAGAATTGATAAACGAGGAGGAGGTGTCGCATTGTATGTTAGAAAAGCGTATATCTGCACAGAGATTGATGCTTCAGAGACTGGGAGTTCTGTGGAAACTGTTTGGGTAAGAATACAAGGAGAGAACAACGGAAAGGACACCATTGTAGGCATTTACTACAGGCCACCTGGGCAAGCTGAAGATATGGATGAACTCTTTATGTATCAAATGACCAAGTTCTCCAAAAAATATGACGTAGTGGTCATGGGAGATTTCAACTATCCAGACATTTGTTGGGAATCTCTCTCAAGTAAAACTAACAGGTCAAGCAAATTCTTATCCTCTCTTGCTGACAACTTTATCTTCCAAAAGGTAGGGGAGAAAACAAGGGGATCTGCTACTTTGGATCTAATCCTTATAAACAGGGAGGAAATGGTTGAGGAGGTAAAGGTGGCTGGGACCCTAGGAGGCAGCGATCATGCTATTATAGAATTTTGGATAACTAGAGGAGGAAGACATGTGAAGACTCAAACTTCAAGGTTAGATTTTAGAAAGGCAGATTTTAAGAGACTCAGAAAGAGAATAGGAGGGATCCAATGGCTGGATGTCCTTAAGGACAAAAATGTCCATGAAGGATGGGAAATTTTTAAAAATGAGATTCTCAAACCACAATCGTTAACAATCCCGAAAAGTAGGAAGAATGGGAAGCATTTAAGGAAACCAGGATGGATGAACACAGAACTTAAACACATGCTAAAAAGAAAGAAAGAAATGTTTATTAAATGGAAAGAGGGAGGCATATCTAAAGAAGATTATAATGCAGTCTGCAGATCCTGCAGGGCACGTATCAGGTTAGCTAAAGCTGACAATGAATTAAGGCTTGCAAGAGATGTCAAAAGCAATAAAAAAGGATTTTGGGGGTATGTCAAAAGTAAAAGAAAAGTCAAAGATGCTATAGGATTTTTACAGGATGAAAATGGAGAAATGGTAAGAGAGGATGTTGAGAAGGCCGAACTTTTTAATTCCTATTTTGCATCTGTTTTCTCTCAGAAAGAAAATGTAACATCAACTGATTTTCACTGTCCTTTTAAAGGAATAGAAGAATCCAAGTTATCTGTAAACAGAAAGATTGTGAGGGAATATTTAGCTAACATAAATGAGTTCAAGTCTCCAGGTCCAGATGAATTACACCCCAGAGTACTGAAGGAGATCGTAGAAGAAATTTTAGAACCACTCTCCATAATCTTTGAAAATTCTTGGAGAACAGGAGAAGTCCCAGAAGACTGGAGAAGAGCAAATGTTGTTCCTATCTTCAAAAAGGGGAAGAAGGTGGACCCAGGGAACTATAGGCCGGTGAGTCTGACTTCTATACCAGGAAAGATCTTTGAACAAATTATTAAACATCATGTATGTAAGTACCTGGATAAGAATGAAGTGATTAACCAGAGTCAGCATGGGTTTGTAACTAACAAGTCATGTCAGACTAACTTAATTTCCTTCTATGACAGAATCACTGACTGGGTGGATCAGGGAAATGCTGTAGATATAGTATATCTTGACTTCAGCAAAGCATTTGACAAAGTATCTCACAACATCCTTATTGAAAAAATGACCAAGTATGCAATGGACCAGGCAACTGTTAGGTGGATTCATAACTGGCTTAGTGATCGGACTCAAAGGGTGGTTGTAAATGGCTTCACATCCAGCTGGATGAATGTCTCAAGTGGGATACCACAGGGCTCTGTCCTGGGACCTGTATTGTTCAACATCTTCATCAATGATTTAGATGAAGGAATTGAGGGTAAACTGATTAAATTTGCTGATGACACAAAGCTAGGAGGGATAGCTAATACTAGAGAAGAGAGAGAGAGGATTCAAAAAGACCTAAATAAACTGGAGCAGTGGGCAGCAACCAACAGAATGGTTTTTAACAGGGAAAAATGCAAAGTACTACATCTGGGCAATAAAAATGAAAAAAGCATATACAGAATGGGAGGAATAGAGCTAAGCAACAGTACATGTGAAAAAGACTTAGGTATACTAATAGATCATAGACTGAACATGAGTCAACAGTGTGATGCAGCAGCAAAAAAGGCAAATACAATTCTGGGATGTATTAACAGAAGCATACAGTCTAGATCACGTGAAGTCATTATCGGTCTTTACTCCTCTTTGGTCAGACCTCATCTGGAATACTGTGTACAGTTTTGGGCACCACATTTTAAAAAAGACATAGACAAACTGGAACAAGTTCAGAGAAGAGCGACCAGAATGGTGACTGGTCTGAAAACCATGTCCTATGAGGAACGGTTGCAGGATTTGGGAATGTTTAGCTTGCAAAAAAGAAGACTGAGAGGAGACTTAATAGCTGTCTACAAATATGTCAAGGGCTGTCACATTGTAGAAGGATCATCTTTATTCTCATTTGCACAGGGAAAGACTAGAAGCAATGGGATGAAACTAAATGGGAGGAGACACAGATTAGATATTAGAAAAAACTTTTTGACAGTTAGGGTGATTAATGAGTGGAACAGGCTGCCACGAGAGGTGGTGAGTTCCCCTTCAATGGACGTCTTCAAACAGAGGCTGGACAGACATCTGTCTGAGATGATCTAGTGAATCCTGCTTTGAGCAGGGGGTTGGACCAGATGACCCAGGAGGTCCCTTCCAACTCTTCCATTCTATGATTCTATGATTCTATGATTACATGCGGCATGCATGTGGGGCCCCCATGACATGCGGCATGCATTTGGGCCCCCCATGACATGCGGAATGCCTGCGGGGCACCCATGACATGCGGCATGCATGCAGGGCCCTCATGATATGCGGCATGAATTTGGGGCCCCCAATACATGCGGCATGCACGTTGGGCCCCCTTGACATGCGACATTCATGTGGGGCTCCCATGACATGTGGCATGCATTTGGGCCCTCATGAAATGCGCCATGCATGTGGGGCCCCTATGACATGCGGCATGCATTTGTGGGGCCCAAGACATGCGGCATGCATGCGGCACCCTCATGACATGTGGCATGCATTTTGGGCCCCCATGACATGCGACATGCACGTGGGGCCCCCATGACATGCGGCATGCAAGTGGGGCCCCCATGACATGCAGCATGCACGTGGGGCCCTCATGACATGCAGCATGCATTTGGGGACCCCATGACATGCGGCATGCATTTGGGTCCCCCATGAAATGTGTCATGCATGTGGGGCCCCCAGGACATGCGGCATGCATTTTTTTCCCCCATGACATGTGGTATGCATGTGGGACCCCCATGACATGCGTCATGCATTTGGATCCCCCATTACATGCTGATTGCAAGTGGTGCCCCCATGACATGCGGCATGCATGTGGGGCCCCCATGACATGCGGCATGCACGTGGGACCCCCATGACATGCGTCATGCATTTGGATCCCCATTACATGCTGCATGCAAGTGGGGCCCCCATGACATGCGGCATGCATGTGGGCCCCCAATGACATGTGGCATGCACGTGGGGCCCCCATGACATGCTGCATGCATTTGGGGCCCCCATGATATGCGGCACGCATTTGGGGCCCCCATGAAATGCGCCATGCATGTGGGGCCCCTATGACATGCGGCATGCATTTGTGGGCCCCAAGACATGTGGCATGCACATGGGGTCCCCAAGAAATGCGGCATTTATTTGGGGCCCCCATGACATGTTGAATGCCTGCGGGGACCCCGTGACATGCGGCATGCATGTGGGGCCCCCATGAAATGCGGCATTTATTTGGGGCCCCCATGACATGTGGAATGCCTGCGGGGCCCCCGTGACATGCGGCATGCACGTGGTGCCACAATGACATGCAGCATGCATGTGGGGCCCACATGACATGCGGAATGCACGTGAGTCCCCCATGACATGCGGAATGCCTGCGGGGCCCCAATGACATGTGGCATGCATGTGGGACCCCCATGACATGCGGCATGCATTTGAATCCCCCATTACATGCGGCATGCATGTGGGGCCCCCATGACATGCGGCATGCATTTGCGGCCCCCATGTCATGCGGAATGCACGTGGGGCCCCTATGACATGCGACATGAATTTGGGAGCCCCATTACATGCGGCATGCACGTGGAGCCCCCATGACATGCGTCATGCATTTGGGCCCCCATGACATGCGGCATGCATTTGGGGCCTGCATAACATGCTGCATGCATTTGGGGTACCTGAGACATGCGTCATGCAGTTGGGGCCCCCAGACATGCGGCATGCACGTGAGGCCCCCATGACATGCGGAATGCCTGCGGGGCCCCCATGATATGCGGAATGCCTGCGGGGCCCCCATGACATGCGGCATGCACGTGGGGCCCCCATGACATGTGGCATGCATTTGGGGCCCCCATGAAATGCGGCATGCATTTGGGGCCCCCATGACATGCGGAATGCCTGCGGGGCCCCCATGACATGCGGCATGCACGTGGGGCCCCCATGACATGCGGCATGCATTTGGGGCCCCCATGACATGCAGCATGCATTTGGGGCCCCCATGACATGCAGTATGCACGTGGGGCCCCCATGACATGCGCATGCATTTGGGACCCCCATGAAATGCGCCATGCATGTGGGACCCCTATGACATGCGGCATGCATTTGTGGGCCCCAAGACATGCTGCATGCATTTGGCGGCCCCATGACATGCGGCATGCATTTGCGGCCCCCATGAAATGTGGCATGCACGTGGGGCCCCCTGTACATGCGGCATGCATTTGGGGCCCCCATGACATGCGGCATGCACGTGGGGCCCCCTTGACATGCGACATTCATTTGGGGCCCCCATGACATGTGGCATGCATGGGGGCTCCCATTACATGCGGCATGCATTTGGGGCCTCCATGACATGCGGTATGAATGTGGGGCCCCTATGACATGCGCCATGCATGTGGGGCCCCCATGACATGCGGCATGCACGTGGGGCCCCCTTGACATGCGACATTCATTTGGGGCCCCCATGACATGTGGCATGCATGTGGGGCTCCCATGACATGCGGCATGCATTTATGGCCCTCATGACATGCGGCAAGCATTTGGCCCCCCATGACATGCGGCATGCATGTGGGGCCCCCAAATGCATGCCTCATGTCATGGGGGCCTCCATGACATGCGGCATGCATGTGGGTCCCCATGACATGCGTCATGCACGTGGGGCCCCCTTGACATGCGACATTCATTTGGGGCCCCCATGACATGTGGCATGCATGTGGGGCCCCCATGACATGCGGCATGCATTTGGGGCCCCCATGACATGTGGCATGCACGTGGGGCCCCCATGACAAGTGGCAAGCACGTGGGGCCCCAATGACATGAAGCATGCACGTGGGACCCCCATGACATGCGGAATGCCTATGGGCCCCAATGACATGCGGCATGCATGCGGGGCCCTCATGACATCCGGCATGCAATTGAGGCCCCCAATATATGCGGCATGCATGTGGGGCCCCCATGATATGTGGCATGCATTTGGGGCCCCCGTGACTTGAGGCATGCATGTGGGGCCCCCATGACATGCACCATGCATGTGGGGCCCCTATGACATGATGCATGCATTTGGGGCCCCATGACTTGAGGCATGCATTTGGGGCCCCCATAACATGCGGCATGCATGTAGGGCCCCCATGAAATGCGCCATGCATGTGGGGCCCCTATGACATGCGGCATGCATTTGTGGGCCCCAAGACATGTGGCATGCATTTGCGGCCCCCATGTCATGCGGAATGCACGTGGGGCCCCTATGACATGCGACATGAATTTGGGAGCCCCATTACATGCGGCATGCACGTGGAGCCCCCATGACATGCGTCATGCATTTGGGCCCCCATGACATGCGGCATGCATTTGGGGCCTGCATAACATGCTGCATGCATTTGGGGTACCTGAGACATGCGTCATGCAGTTGGGGCCCCCAGACATGCGGCATGCACGTGAGGCCCCCATGACATGCGGAATGCCTGCGGGGCCCCCATGATATGCGGCATGCATTTGGGGCCCCCATGACATGAGGCATGCATGTGGGACCCCCATGACATGCGGCATGCATTTGAATCCCCCATTACATGCGGCATGCAGGTGGTTCCCCCATGACATGCGGCATGCAGGTGGGACCCCTATGACATGCGGCATGCATTTGAGGGCACCAAGACATGCGGAATGCCTGCGGGGCCCCCATGACATGCGGCATGCACGTGGGGCCCCCATGACATGTGGCATGCATTTGGGGCCCCCATGAAATGCGGCATGCATTTGGGGCCCCCATGACATGCGGAATGCCTGCGGGGCCCCCATGACATGCGGCATGCACGTGGGGCCCCCATGACATGCGGCATGCATTTGGGGCCCCCATGACATGCAGCATGCATTTGGGGCCCCCATGACATGCAGTATGCACGTGGGGCCCCCATGACATGCGCATGCATTTGGGACCCCCATGAAATGCGCCATGCATGTGGGACCCCTATGACATGCGGCATGCATTTGTGGGCCCCAAGACATGCTGCATGCATTTGGCGGCCCCATGACATGCGGCATGCATTTGCGTCCCCCATGAAATGTGGCATGCACGTGGGGCCCCCTGTACATGCGGCATGCATTTGGGGCCCCCATGACATGCGGCATGCACGTGGGGCCCCCTTGACATGCGACATTCATTTGGGGCCCCCATGACATGTGGCATGCATGGGGGCTCCCATTACATGCGGCATGCATTTGGGGCCTCCATGACATGCGGTATGAATGTGGGGCCCCTATGACATGCGCCATGCATGTGGGGCCCCCATGACATGCGGCATGCACGTGGGGCCCCCTTGACATGCGACATTCATTTGGGGCCCCCATGACATGTGGCATGCATGTGGGGCTCCCATGACATGCGGCATGCATTTATGGCCCTCATGACATGCGGCAAGCATTTGGCCCCCCATGACATGCGGCATGCATGTGGGGCCCCCAAATGCATGCCGCATGTCATGGGGGCCTCCATGACATGCGGCATGCATGTGGGTCCCCATGACATGCGTCATGCACGTGGGGCCCCCTTGACATGCGACATTCATTTGGGGCCCCCATGACATGTGGCATGCATGTGGGGCCCCCATGACATGCGGCATGCATTTGGGGCCCCCATGACATGTGGCATGCACGTGGGGCCCCCATGACAAGTGGCAAGCACGTGGGGCCCCAATGACATGAAGCATGCACGTGGGACCCCCATGACATGCGGAATGCCTATGGGCCCCAATGACATGCGGCATGCATGCGGGGCCCTCATGACATCCGGCATGCAATTGAGGCCCCCAATATATGCGGCATGCATGTGGGGCCCCCATGATATGTGGCATGCATTTGGGGCCCCCGTGACTTGAGGCATGCATGTGGGGCCCCCATGACATGCACCATGCATGTGGGGCCCCTATGACATGATGCATGCATTTGGGGCCCCATGACTTGAGGCATGCATTTGGGGCCCCCATAACATGCGGCATGCATGTAGGGCCCCCATGAAATGCGCCATGCATGTGGGGCCCCTATGACATGCGGCATGCATTTGTGGGCCCCAAGACATGTGGCATGCACATGGGGCCCCAATGACATGCGGCATGCCTGCGGGGCCCTCATGACATGCGGCATGCAATTGAGGCCCCCAATATATGCGGCATGCATGTGGGGCCCCCATGATATGTGGCATGCATTTGGGGCCCCCATGACTTGAGGCATGCATGTGGGGCCCCCATGACATGCACCATGCATGTGGGGCCCCTATGACATGCTGCATGCATTTGGGGCCCCCATGACTTGAGGCATGCATTTGGGGGCCCCATGACATGCGGCATGCATGTAGGGCCCCCATGAAATGCACCATGTATGTGGGGCTCCTATGACATGCGGCATGCATTTGTGGGCCCCAAGACATGTGGCATGCACATGGGGCACCCATGAAATTCGGCATTTATTTGGGGCCCCCACGACATGTGGAATGCCTGCGGGGCCCCCGTGACATGCGGCATGCACGTGGGGCCCCCATGAAATGCGGCATTTATTTGGTGCCCCCATGACATGTGGAATGCCTGCGGGGCCCCCGTGACATGAGGCATGCACGTTGGGCACCCATGACATGTGACATGCATTTATGGCCTCATGACATGCGGCATGCATTTGGGCCCTCATGACATGTGGCATGCATGTGGAGCTCCCATGACATGCTTCATGCATTTGGGGCCCCCATGACATGTGGTATGCACGTGGGGCCCCTATGACATCCCGCATGCATTTGGGGCCCCCATGACATGCTCCATGCATGTGGGGCACCTATGACATGCGGCATGCATTCGTGGCCCCCGTAACATGAGGCATGCACGTGGGGCCCCCACGACATGCGGCAAGCACGTTGGGCCCCAATGACATGCAGCATGCACGTGGGACCCCCATGACATGCGGAATGCACGTGAGGCCCCCATGACATGCGGAATGCCTGCGGGGCCCCAATGACATGCAGCATGAATGCGGGGCCCTCATGACATGCGGCATGCATTTGAGGCTCCCAATATATGCGGCATGCACGTGGGGCCCCCATGATATGTGGCATGCATTTGGGGCCCCCATGACTTGAGGCATGCATGTGGGGCCCCCATGACATGCACCATGCATGTGGGGCCCCTATGACATGCTGCATGCATTTGGGGCCCCCATGACTTGAGGCATGCATTTGGGGCCCCCATGACATGCGGCATGCATGTAGGGCCCCCATGAAATGCACCATGCATGTGGGACCCCCATGACATGCGGCATGCATTTGAATCCCCCATTACATGCGGCATGCACGTGGGGCCCCCATGACATGTGGCATGCATTTGGGGCCCCCATGTCATGCGGAATGCACTTGGGGCCCCTATGACATGCGACATGAATTTGGGAGCCCCATTACATGCGGCATGCACGTGGAGCCCCCATGACATGCGTCATGCATTTGGGCCCCCATGACATGCGGCATGCATTTGGGGCCTGCATAACATGCTGCATGCATTTGGGGTACCTGAGACATGCGTCATGCAGTTGGGGCCCCCAGACATGCGGCATGCACGTGAGGCCCCCATGACATGCGGAATGCCTGCGGGGCCCCCATGATATGCGGCATGCATTTGGGGCCCCCATGACATGAGGCATGCATGTGGGACCCCCATGACATGCGGCATGCATTTGAATCCCCCATTACATGCGGCATGCAGGTGGTTCCCCCATGACATGCGGCATGCAGGTGGGACCCCTATGACATGCGGCATGCATTTGAGGGCACCAAGACATGCGGAATGCCTGCGGGGCCCCCATGACATGCGGCATGCACGTGGGGCCCCCATGACATGTGGCATGCATTTGGGGCCCCCATGAAATGCGGCATGCATTTGGGGCCCCCATGACATGCGGAATGCCTGCGGGGCCCCCATGACATGCGGCATGCACGTGGGGCCCCCATGACATGCGGCATGCATTTGGGGCCCCCATGACATGCAGCATGCATTTGGGGCCCCCATGACATGCAGTATGCACGTGGGGCCCCCATGACATGCGCATGCATTTGGGACCCCCATGAAATGCGCCATGCATGTGGGACCCCTATGACATGCGGCATGCATTTGTGGGCCCCAAGACATGCTGCATGCATTTGGCGGCCCCATGACATGCGGCATGCATTTGCGTCCCCCATGAAATGTGGCATGCACGTGGGGCCCCCTGTACATGCGGCATGCATTTGGGGCCCCCATGACATGCGGCATGCACGTGGGGCCCCCTTGACATGCGACATTCATTTGGGGCCCCCATGACATGTGGCATGCATGGGGGCTCCCATTACATGCGGCATGCATTTGGGGCCTCCATGACATGCGGTATGAATGTGGGGCCCCTATGACATGCGCCATGCATGTGGGGCCCCCATGACATGCGGCATGCACGTGGGGCCCCCTTGACATGCGACATTCATTTGGGGCCCCCATGACATGTGGCATGCATGTGGGGCTCCCATGACATGCGGCATGCATTTATGGCCCTCATGACATGCGGCAAGCATTTGGCCCCCCATGACATGCGGCATGCATGTGGGGCCCCCAAATGCATGCCGCATGTCATGGGGGCCTCCATGACATGCGGCATGCATGTGGGTCCCCATGACATGCGTCATGCACGTGGGGCCCCCTTGACATGCGACATTCATTTGGGGCCCCCATGACATGTGGCATGCATGTGGGGCCCCCATGACATGCGGCATGCATTTGGGGCCCCCATGACATGTGGCATGCACGTGGGGCCCCCATGACAAGTGGCAAGCACGTGGGGCCCCAATGACATGAAGCATGCACGTGGGACCCCCATGACATGCGGAATGCCTATGGGCCCCAATGACATGCGGCATGCATGCGGGGCCCTCATGACATCCGGCATGCAATTGAGGCCCCCAATATATGCGGCATGCATGTGGGGCCCCCATGATATGTGGCATGCATTTGGGGCCCCCGTGACTTGAGGCATGCATGTGGGGCCCCCATGACATGCACCATGCATGTGGGGCCCCTATGACATGATGCATGCATTTGGGGCCCCATGACTTGAGGCATGCATTTGGGGCCCCCATAACATGCGGCATGCATGTAGGGCCCCCATGAAATGCGCCATGCATGTGGGGCCCCTATGACATGCGGCATGCATTTGTGGGCCCCAAGACATGTGGCATGCACATGGGGCCCCAATGACATGCGGCATGCCTGCGGGGCCCTCATGACATGCGGCATGCAATTGAGGCCCCCAATATATGCGGCATGCATGTGGGGCCCCCATGATATGTGGCATGCATTTGGGGCCCCCATGACTTGAGGCATGCATGTGGGGCCCCCATGACATGCACCATGCATGTGGGGCCCCTATGACATGCTGCATGCATTTGGGGCCCCCATGACTTGAGGCATGCATTTGGGGGCCCCATGACATGCGGCATGCATGTAGGGCCCCCATGAAATGCACCATGTATGTGGGGCTCCTATGACATGCGGCATGCATTTGTGGGCCCCAAGACATGTGGCATGCACATGGGGCACCCATGAAATTCGGCATTTATTTGGGGCCCCCACGACATGTGGAATGCCTGCGGGGCCCCCGTGACATGCGGCATGCACGTGGGGCCCCCATGAAATGCGGCATTTATTTGGTGCCCCCATGACATGTGGAATGCCTGCGGGGCCCCCGTGACATGAGGCATGCACGTTGGGCACCCATGACATGTGACATGCATTTATGGCCTCATGACATGCGGCATGCATTTGGGCCCTCATGACATGTGGCATGCATGTGGAGCTCCCATGACATGCTTCATGCATTTGGGGCCCCCATGACATGTGGTATGCACGTGGGGCCCCTATGACATCCCGCATGCATTTGGGGCCCCCATGACATGCTCCATGCATGTGGGGCACCTATGACATGCGGCATGCATTCGTGGCCCCCGTAACATGAGGCATGCACGTGGGGCCCCCACGACATGCGGCAAGCACGTTGGGCCCCAATGACATGCAGCATGCACGTGGGACCCCCATGACATGCGGAATGCACGTGAGGCCCCCATGACATGCGGAATGCCTGCGGGGCCCCAATGACATGCAGCATGAATGCGGGGCCCTCATGACATGCGGCATGCATTTGAGGCTCCCAATATATGCGGCATGCACGTGGGGCCCCCATGATATGTGGCATGCATTTGGGGCCCCCATGACTTGAGGCATGCATGTGGGGCCCCCATGACATGCACCATGCATGTGGGGCCCCTATGACATGCTGCATGCATTTGGGGCCCCCATGACTTGAGGCATGCATTTGGGGCCCCCATGACATGCGGCATGCATGTAGGGCCCCCATGAAATGCACCATGCATGTGGGACCCCCATGACATGCGGCATGCATTTGAATCCCCCATTACATGCGGCATGCACGTGGGGCCCCCATGACATGTGGCATGCATTTGGGGCCCCCATGTCATGCGGAATGCACTTGGGGCCCCTATGACATGCGACATGAATTTGGGAGCCCCATTACATGCGGCATGCACGTGGAGCCCCCATGACATGCGTCATGCATTTGGGCCCCCATGACATGCGGCATGCAATTGGGGCCTGCATAACATGCTGCATGCATTTGGGGTACCTGAGACATGCGGCATGCAAGTTGGGGCCCCCAATACATGCGGCATGCACGTGAGGCCCCCATGACATGCGGCATGCACGTGAGGCCCCCATGACATGCGGAATGCATTTGAATCCCCCATTACATGCGGCATGCAGGTGGTTCCCCCTTGACATGCGGCATGCAGGTGGTTCCCCCATGACATGCGTCATGCATTTGGGGCCCCCAATACATGCGGCATGCACGTTGGGCCCCCATGACATGCTGCATGCATTTGGGGGCCCCATGATATGGGGCACGCACTTGGGGCCCCCATGCCATGCGGCATGCATGTGGGACCCCTATGACATGCGGCATGCATTTGAGGGCGCCAAGACATGCTGCATGCATTTGGGGGGCCCATGACATGCGGCATGCACGTGGGCCCCCTGAACATGCGGCATGCATTTGGGGCCCCATGACATGCGGCATGCACGTGGGGCCCCCTTGACATGCGACATTCATTTGGGGCCCCCATGACAAGTGGCATGCATGGGGGCTCCCATTACATGTGACATGCATTTGGGGCCCCCATGACAAGCGGCATGCACGTGGGGCCCCCTTGACATGCGACATTCATTTGGGGCCCCCATGACATGTGGCATGCATGTGGGGCTCCCATGACATGCGGCATGCATTTATGGCCCTCATGACATGCGGCAAGCAATTGGCCCCCCATGACATGCGGCATGCATGTGGGGCCCCCAAATGCATGCCGCATGTCATGGGGGCCTCCATGACATGCGGCATGCATGTGGGTCCCCATTTCATGCGTCATGCACGTGGGGCCCCCTTGACATGCGACATTCATTTGGGGCCCCCATGACATGTGGCATGCATGTGGGGCCCCCATGACATGCGGCATGCATTTGGGGCCCCCATGACATGTGGTATGCACGTGGGGCCCCTATGACATGCGGCATGCATTCGTGGCCCCCGTAACATGAGGCATTCACGTGGGGCCCCCATGACAAGCGGCAAGCACGTGGGAATCCAATGACATGAAGCATGCACGTGGGACCCCCATGACATGCGGAATGCACGTGAGGCCCCCATGACATGCGGAATGCCTACGGGGCCCCAATGACATGCGGCATGCATGCGGGGCCCTCATGACATGCGGCATGCAATTGAGGCCCCCAATATATGCGGCATGCATGTGGGGCCCCCATGATATGTGGCATGCATTTGGGGAACCCATGACTTGAGGCATGCATGTGGGGCCCCATGACATGCACCATGCATGTGGGGCCCCTATGACATGCTGCATGCATTTGGGGCCCCCATGACTTGAGGCATGCATTTGGGGCCCCCATGACATGCGGCATGCATGTAGGGCCCCCATGAAATGCGCCATGCATGTGGGGCTCCTATGACATGTGGCATGCATTTGTGGGCCCCAAGACATGTGGCATGCACATGGGGCACCCATGAAATGCGGCATTTATTTGGGGCCCCCATGACATGTGGAATGCCTGCGGGGCCCCCGTGACATGCGGCATGCACGTGGGGCCCCCATGAAATGCGGCATTTATTTGGTGCCCCCATGACATGTGGAATGCCTGCGGGGACCCCGTGACATGAGGCATGCACGTTGGGCACCCATGACATGTGACATGCATTTATGGCCTCATGACATGCGGCATGCATTTGGGCCCTCATGAAATGTGCCATGCAGGTGGGGCCCCATGGCATGCGCCATGCATGTGGGGCCCAAATGCTTGCCGCATGTGGGTCCCCCTTGACATGCGACATTCATTTGGGGCCCCCATGACATGTGGCATGCATGTGGAGCTCCCATGACATGCGGCATGCATTTGGGGCCCCCATGACATGTGGTATGCACGTGGGGCCCCTATGACATGCCGCATGCATTTGGGGCCCCCATGACATGCTCCATGCATGTGGGGCACCTATGACATGCGGCATGCATTCGTGGCCCCCGTAACATGAGGCATGCACGTGGGGCCCCATGACATGCGGCATGCACGTGGGACCCCCATGACATGCGGAATGCACGTGAGGCCCCCATGACATGCGGAATGCATTTGGGGCCCCCATGTCATGCGGAATGCACTTGGGGCCCCTATGACATACGACATGAATTTGGGAGCCCCATTACATGCGGCATGCACGTGGAGCCCCTATGACATGCATCATGCATTTGGGATCCCATGACATGCGGCATGCAATTGGGGCCTGCATAACATGCTGCATGCATTTGGGGTACCTGAGACATGCGGCATGCAAGTTGGGGCCCCCAATACATGCGGCATGCACGTGAGGCCCCCATGACATGCGGCATGCACGTGAGGCCCCCATGACATGCGGAATGCCTGCGGGGCCCCATGATATGCGGCATGCATTTGGGGCCCCCATGACATGCAGCATTGCATGTGTGACCCCCATGACATGCGGCATGCATTTGAATCCCCCATTACATGCGGCATGCAGGTGGTTCCCCCATGACATGCGGCATGCAGGTGGTTCCCCCATGACATGCGGCATGCATTTGGGGCCCCCAATACATGCGGCATGCACGTTGGGCCCCCATGACATGCTGCATGCATTTGGGGCCCCCATGATATGGGGCACGCACTTGGGGCCCCCATGCCATGCGGCATGCATGTGGGACCCCTATGACATGCGGCATGCATTTGAGGGCGCCAAGACATGCTGCATGCATTTGGGGGGCCCCATGACATGCGGCATGCACGTGGGGCCCCCTGAACATGCGGCATGCATTTGGGGCCCCCATGACATGCGGCATGCATGGGGGCCCCCTTGACATGCGACATTCATTTGGGGCCCCCATGACATGTGGCATGCATGGGGGCTCCCATTACATGCGACATGCATTTGGGGCCTCCATGACATGCGGCATGCATTTGGGGCCCCCATGACATGCGGCATGCACGTGGGGCCCCCTTGACATGCGACATTCATTTGGGGCCCCCATGACATGTGGCATGCATGGGGGCTCCCATTACATGCGACATGCATTTGGGGCCTCCATGACATGCGGTATGAATGTGGGGCCCCCATGTCATGCGCCATGCATGTGGGGCCCCTATGACATGCGGCATGCATTTGGGGCCCCCATGATATGCGGCATGCATTTGGGGCCCCCATGACATGTGCATGCATGTGGGACCCCCATGAAATGCGCCATGCATGTGGGACCCCCATGACATGCGGCATGCATTTGGGGCCCCATGACATGCAGCATGCACGTGGGGCCCCCAGTACTTGCGGCATGCATTTGGGGCCCCCATGACATGTGGTATGCACATGGGGCCCCTATGACATGCCGCATGCATTTATGGCCCCCATGACATGCGGCATGCACGTGGGGCCCCCTTGACATGCGACATTCATTTGGTGCCCCCATGACATGTGGCATGCATGGGGGCTCCCATTACATGCGGCATGCATGTGGGGTCTCCATGACATGCGGTATGAATGTGGGGCACCCATGACATGCAGCATGCACGTGGGGCCCTCATGACATGCGGCATGCATTTGGGGATCCCATGACATGCGGCATGCATTTGGTTCCCCCATGACATGTGGTATGCATGTGGGACCCCCATGACATGCGTCATGCATTTGGATCCCCCATTACATGCTGCATGCAAGTGGTGCCCCCATGACATGCGGCATGCATGTGGGGCCCCCATGACATGCGGCATGCACGTGGGACCCCCATGACATGCGTCATGCATTTGGATCCCCATTACATGCTGCATGCAAGTGGGGCCCCCATGACATGCGGCACGCATTTGGGGCCCCCATGAAATGCGCCATGCATGTGGGGCCCCTATGACATGCGGCATGCATTTGTGGGCCCCATGTCATGCGGAATGCACGTGGGGCCCCTATGACATGCGACATGAATTTGGGAGCCCCATGACATGCGGCATGCATTTGGGGCCTGCATAACATGCTGCATGCATTTGGGGTACCTGAGACATGCGTCATGCAGTTGGGGCCCCCATTACATGCGGCATGCATGTGAGGCCCCCATGACATGCGGAATGCCTGCGGGGCCCCAATACATGCGGCATGCACGTTGGGCCCCCATGACATGCGGCATGCATGTGGGACCCCTATGACATGCGACATGCATTTGGGGCCCCCATGATATGCGGCATGCATTTGGGGCCCCCATGACATGTGCATGCATGTGGGACCCCCATGAAATGCGCCATGCATGTGGGACCCCTATGACATGCGGCATGCATTTGTGGGCCCCAAGACATGCAGCATGCATTTGGGGGGCCCCATGACATGCGGCATGCATTTGGGGCCCCCATGACATGCGGCATGCATTTGGGGCCCCATGACATGCAGCATGCACGTGGGGCCCCCAGTACATGCGGCATGCATTTGGGGCCCCCATGACATGTGGTATGCACGTGGGGCCCCTATGACATGCCGCATGCATTTATGGCCCCCATGACATGCGGCATGCACGTGGGGCCCCCTTGACATGCGACATTCATTTGGTGCCCCCATGACATGTGGCATGCATGGGGGCTCCCATTACATGCGGCATGCATGTGGGGTCTCCATGACATGCGGTATGAATGTGGGGCACCCATGACATGCAGCATGCACGTGGGGCCCTCATGACATGCGGCATGCATTTGGGGATCCCATGACATGCGGCATGCATTTGGGTCCCCCATGAAATGTGTCATGCATGTGGGGCCCCCAGGACATGCGGCATGCATTTGGTTCCCCCATGACATGTGGTATGCATGTGGGACCCCCATGACATGCGTCATGCATTTGGATCCCCCATTACATGCTGCATGCAAGTGGTGCCCCCATGACATGCTGCATGCAAGTGGGGCCCCCATGACATGCGGCACGCATTTGGGGCCCCCATGAAATGCGCCATGCATGTGGGGCCCCTATGACATGCGGCATGCATTTGTGGGCCTCATGTCATGCGGAATGCACGTGGGGCCCCTATGACATGCGACATGAATTTGGGAGCCCCATTACATGCGGCATGCACTTGGAGCCCCCATGACATGCATCATGCATTTGGGCCCCCATGACATGCGGCATGCATTTGGGGCCTGCATAACATGCTGCATGCATTTGGGGTACCTGAGACATGCGTCATGCAGTTGGGGCCCCCATTACATGCGGCATGCATGTGAGGCCCCCATGACATGCGGCATGCATGTGAGGCCCCCATGACATGCGGAATGCCTGCGGGGCCCCAATACATGCGGCATGCACGTTGGGCCCCCATGACATGCGGCATGCATGTGGGACCCCTATGACATGCGACATGTATTTGAGGGCACCAAGACATGCTGCATGCACGTGGGGCCCCCCAGTACATGCGGCATGCATTTGGGGCCCCCATGACATGCGGCATGCATGTGGGACCCCTATGACATGCGGCATGCATTTGTGGGCCCCAAGACATGCTGCATGCATTTGGCGGCCCCATGACATGCGGCATGCATTTGCGTCCCCCATGAAATGTGGCATGCACGTGGGGCCCCCTGTACATGCGGCATGCATTTGGGGCCCCCATGACATGCGGCATGCACGTGGGGCCCCCTTGACATGCGACATTCATTTGGGGCCCCCATGACATGTGGCATGCATGGGGGCTCCCATTACATGCGGCATGCATTTGGGGCCTCCATGACATGCGGTATGAATGTGGGGCCCCTATGACATGCGCCATGCATGTGGGGCCCCCATGACATGCGGCATGCACGTGGGGCCCCCTTGACATGCGACATTCATTTGGGGCCCCCATGACATGTGGCATGCATGTGGGGCTCCCATGACATGCGGCATGCATTTATGGCCCTCATGACATGCGGCAAGCATTTGGCCCCCCATGACATGCGGCATGCATGTGGGGCCCCCAAATGCATGCCGCATGTCATGGGGGCCTCCATGACATGCGGCATGCATGTGGGTCCCCATGACATGCGTCATGCACGTGGGGCCCCCTTGACATGCGACATTCATTTGGGGCCCCCATGACATGTGGCATGCATGTGGGGCCCCCATGACATGCGGCATGCATTTGGGGCCCCCATGACATGTGGCATGCACGTGGGGCCCCCATGACAAGTGGCAAGCACGTGGGGCCCCAATGACATGAAGCATGCACGTGGGACCCCCATGACATGCGGAATGCCTATGGGCCCCAATGACATGCGGCATGCATGCGGGGCCCTCATGACATCCGGCATGCAATTGAGGCCCCCAATATATGCGGCATGCATGTGGGGCCCCCATGATATGTGGCATGCATTTGGGGCCCCCGTGACTTGAGGCATGCATGTGGGGCCCCCATGACATGCACCATGCATGTGGGGCCCCTATGACATGATGCATGCATTTGGGGCCCCATGACTTGAGGCATGCATTTGGGGCCCCCATAACATGCGGCATGCATGTAGGGCCCCCATGAAATGCGCCATGCATGTGGGGCCCCTATGACATGCGGCATGCATTTGTGGGCCCCAAGACATGTGGCATGCACATGGGGCCCCAATGACATGCGGCATGCCTGCGGGGCCCTCATGACATGCGGCATGCAATTGAGGCCCCCAATATATGCGGCATGCATGTGGGGCCCCCATGATATGTGGCATGCATTTGGGGCCCCCATGACTTGAGGCATGCATGTGGGGCCCCCATGACATGCACCATGCATGTGGGGCCCCTATGACATGCTGCATGCATTTGGGGCCCCCATGACTTGAGGCATGCATTTGGGGGCCCCATGACATGCGGCATGCATGTAGGGCCCCCATGAAATGCACCATGTATGTGGGGCTCCTATGACATGCGGCATGCATTTGTGGGCCCCAAGACATGTGGCATGCACATGGGGCACCCATGAAATTCGGCATTTATTTGGGGCCCCCACAACATGTGGAATGCCTGCGGGGCCCCCGTGACATGCGGCATGCACGTGGGGCCCCCATGAAATGCGGCATTTATTTGGTGCCCCCATGACATGTGGAATGCCTGCGGGGCCCCCGTGACATGAGGCATGCACGTTGGGCACCCATGACATGTGACATGCATTTATGGCCTCATGACATGCGGCATGCATTTGGGCCCTCATGACATGTGGCATGCATGTGGAGCTCCCATGACATGCTTCATGCATTTGGGGCCCCCATGACATGTGGTATGCACGTGGGGCCCCTATGACATCCCGCATGCATTTGGGGCCCCCATGACATGCTCCATGCATGTGGGGCACCTATGACATGCGGCATGCATTCGTGGCCCCCGTAACATGAGGCATGCACGTGGGGCCCCCACGACATGCGGCAAGCACGTTGGGCCCCAATGACATGCAGCATGCACGTGGGACCCCCATGACATGCGGAATGCACGTGAGGCCCCCATGACATGCGGAATGCCTGCGGGGCCCCAATGACATGCAGCATGAATGCGGGGCCCTCATGACATGCGGCATGCATTTGAGGCTCCCAATATATGCGGCATGCACGTGGGGCCCCCATGATATGTGGCATGCATTTGGGGCCCCCATGACTTGAGGCATGCATGTGGGGCCCCCATGACATGCACCATGCATGTGGGGCCCCTATGACATGCTGCATGCATTTGGGGCCCCCATGACTTGAGGCATGCATTTGGGGCCCCCATGACATGCGGCATGCATGTAGGGCCCCCATGAAATGCACCATGCATGTGGGACCCCCATGACATGCGGCATGCATTTGAATCCCCCATTACATGCGGCATGCACGTGGGGCCCCCATGACATGTGGCATGCATTTGGGGCCCCCATGTCATGCGGAATGCACTTGGGGCCCCTATGACATGCGACATGAATTTGGGAGCCCCATTACATGCGGCATGCACGTGGAGCCCCCATGACATGCGTCATGCATTTGGGCCCCCATGACATGCGGCATGCAATTGGGGCCTGCATAACATGCTGCATGCATTTGGGGTACCTGAGACATGCGGCATGCAAGTTGGGGCCCCCAATACATGCGGCATGCACGTGAGGCCCCCATGACATGCGGCATGCACGTGAGGCCCCCATGACATGCGGAATGCATTTGAATCCCCCATTACATGCGGCATGCAGGTGGTTCCCCCTTGACATGCGGCATGCAGGTGGTTCCCCCATGACATGCGTCATGCATTTGGGGCCCCCAATACATGCGGCATGCACGTTGGGCCCCCATGACATGCTGCATGCATTTGGGGGCCCCATGATATGGGGCACGCACTTGGGGCCCCCATGCCATGCGGCATGCATGTGGGACCCCTATGACATGCGGCATGCATTTGAGGGCGCCAAGACATGCTGCATGCATTTGGGGGGCCCATGACATGCGGCATGCACGTGGGCCCCCTGAACATGCGGCATGCATTTGGGGCCCCATGACATGCGGCATGCACGTGGGGCCCCCTTGACATGCGACATTCATTTGGGGCCCCCATGACAAGTGGCATGCATGGGGGCTCCCATTACATGTGACATGCATTTGGGGCCCCCATGACAAGCGGCATGCACGTGGGGCCCCCTTGACATGCGACATTCATTTGGGGCCCCCATGACATGTGGCATGCATGTGGGGCTCCCATGACATGCGGCATGCATTTATGGCCCTCATGACATGCGGCAAGCAATTGGCCCCCCATGACATGCGGCATGCATGTGGGGCCCCCAAATGCATGCCGCATGTCATGGGGGCCTCCATGACATGCGGCATGCATGTGGGTCCCCATTTCATGCGTCATGCACGTGGGGCCCCCTTGACATGCGACATTCATTTGGGGCCCCCATGACATGTGGCATGCATGTGGGGCCCCCATGACATGCGGCATGCATTTGGGGCCCCCATGACATGTGGTATGCACGTGGGGCCCCTATGACATGCGGCATGCATTCGTGGCCCCCGTAACATGAGGCATTCACGTGGGGCCCCCATGACAAGCGGCAAGCACGTGGGAATCCAATGACATGAAGCATGCACGTGGGACCCCCATGACATGCGGAATGCACGTGAGGCCCCCATGACATGCGGAATGCCTACGGGGCCCCAATGACATGCGGCATGCATGCGGGGCCCTCATGACATGCGGCATGCAATTGAGGCCCCCAATATATGCGGCATGCATGTGGGGCCCCCATGATATGTGGCATGCATTTGGGGAACCCATGACTTGAGGCATGCATGTGGGGCCCCATGACATGCACCATGCATGTGGGGCCCCTATGACATGCTGCATGCATTTGGGGCCCCCATGACTTGAGGCATGCATTTGGGGCCCCCATGACATGCGGCATGCATGTAGGGCCCCCATGAAATGCGCCATGCATGTGGGGCTCCTATGACATGTGGCATGCATTTGTGGGCCCCAAGACATGTGGCATGCACATGGGGCACCCATGAAATGCGGCATTTATTTGGGGCCCCCATGACATGTGGAATGCCTGCGGGGCCCCCGTGACATGCGGCATGCACGTGGGGCCCCCATGAAATGCGGCATTTATTTGGTGCCCCCATGACATGTGGAATGCCTGCGGGGACCCCGTGACATGAGGCATGCACGTTGGGCACCCATGACATGTGACATGCATTTATGGCCTCATGACATGCGGCATGCATTTGGGCCCTCATGAAATGTGCCATGCAGGTGGGGCCCCATGGCATGCGCCATGCATGTGGGGCCCAAATGCTTGCCGCATGTGGGTCCCCCTTGACATGCGACATTCATTTGGGGCCCCCATGACATGTGGCATGCATGTGGAGCTCCCATGACATGCGGCATGCATTTGGGGCCCCCATGACATGTGGTATGCACGTGGGGCCCCTATGACATGCCGCATGCATTTGGGGCCCCCATGACATGCTCCATGCATGTGGGGCACCTATGACATGCGGCATGCATTCGTGGCCCCCGTAACATGAGGCATGCACGTGGGGCCCCATGACATGCGGCAAGCACGTTGGGCCCCAATGACATGCAGCATGCACGTGGGACCCCCATGACATGCGGAATGCACGTGAGGCCCCCATGACATGCGGAATGCATTTGGGGCCCCCATGTCATGCGGAATGCACTTGGGGCCCCTATGACATACGACATGAATTTGGGAGCCCCATTACATGCGGCATGCACGTGGAGCCCCTA
Source organism: Phyllobates terribilis (assembly GCF_046119375.1). NCBI lineage: Eukaryota > Metazoa > Chordata > Amphibia > Anura > Dendrobatidae > Phyllobates > Phyllobates terribilis. The sequence goes on along the minus strand of NW_027362764.1, from coordinate 332,872,127 downwards.
TGACATGCATCATGCATTTGGGATCCCATGACATGCGGCATGCAATTGGGGCCTGCATAACATGCTGCATGCATTTGGGGTACCTGAGACATGCGGCATGCAAGTTGGGGCCCCCAATACATGCGGCATGCACGTGAGGCCCCCATGACATGCGGCATGCACGTGAGGCCCCCATGACATGCGGAATGCCTGCGGGGCCCCATGATATGCGGCATGCATTTGGGGCCCCCATGACATGCAGCATTGCATGTGTGACCCCCATGACATGCGGCATGCATTTGAATCCCCCATTACATGCGGCATGCAGGTGGTTCCCCCATGACATGCGGCATGCAGGTGGTTCCCCCATGACATGCGGCATGCATTTGGGGCCCCCAATACATGCGGCATGCACGTTGGGCCCCCATGACATGCTGCATGCATTTGGGGCCCCCATGATATGGGGCACGCACTTGGGGCCCCCATGCCATGCGGCATGCATGTGGGACCCCTATGACATGCGGCATGCATTTGAGGGCGCCAAGACATGCTGCATGCATTTGGGGGGCCCCATGACATGCGGCATGCACGTGGGGCCCCCTGAACATGCGGCATGCATTTGGGGCCCCCATGACATGCGGCATGCATGGGGGCCCCCTTGACATGCGACATTCATTTGGGGCCCCCATGACATGTGGCATGCATGGGGGCTCCCATTACATGCGACATGCATTTGGGGCCTCCATGACATGCGGCATGCATTTGGGGCCCCCATGACATGCGGCATGCACGTGGGGCCCCCTTGACATGCGACATTCATTTGGGGCCCCCATGACATGTGGCATGCATGGGGGCTCCCATTACATGCGACATGCATTTGGGGCCTCCATGACATGCGGTATGAATGTGGGGCCCCCATGTCATGCGCCATGCATGTGGGGCCCCTATGACATGCGGCATGCATTTGGGGCCCCCATGATATGCGGCATGCATTTGGGGCCCCCATGACATGTGCATGCATGTGGGACCCCCATGAAATGCGCCATGCATGTGGGACCCCCATGACATGCGGCATGCATTTGGGGCCCCATGACATGCAGCATGCACGTGGGGCCCCCAGTACTTGCGGCATGCATTTGGGGCCCCCATGACATGTGGTATGCACATGGGGCCCCTATGACATGCCGCATGCATTTATGGCCCCCATGACATGCGGCATGCACGTGGGGCCCCCTTGACATGCGACATTCATTTGGTGCCCCCATGACATGTGGCATGCATGGGGGCTCCCATTACATGCGGCATGCATGTGGGGTCTCCATGACATGCGGTATGAATGTGGGGCACCCATGACATGCAGCATGCACGTGGGGCCCTCATGACATGCGGCATGCATTTGGGGATCCCATGACATGCGGCATGCATTTGGTTCCCCCATGACATGTGGTATGCATGTGGGACCCCCATGACATGCGTCATGCATTTGGATCCCCCATTACATGCTGCATGCAAGTGGTGCCCCCATGACATGCGGCATGCATGTGGGGCCCCCATGACATGCGGCATGCACGTGGGACCCCCATGACATGCGTCATGCATTTGGATCCCCATTACATGCTGCATGCAAGTGGGGCCCCCATGACATGCGGCACGCATTTGGGGCCCCCATGAAATGCGCCATGCATGTGGGGCCCCTATGACATGCGGCATGCATTTGTGGGCCCCATGTCATGCGGAATGCACGTGGGGCCCCTATGACATGCGACATGAATTTGGGAGCCCCATGACATGCGGCATGCATTTGGGGCCTGCATAACATGCTGCATGCATTTGGGGTACCTGAGACATGCGTCATGCAGTTGGGGCCCCCATTACATGCGGCATGCATGTGAGGCCCCCATGACATGCGGAATGCCTGCGGGGCCCCAATACATGCGGCATGCACGTTGGGCCCCCATGACATGCGGCATGCATGTGGGACCCCTATGACATGCGACATGCATTTGGGGCCCCCATGATATGCGGCATGCATTTGGGGCCCCCATGACATGTGCATGCATGTGGGACCCCCATGAAATGCGCCATGCATGTGGGACCCCTATGACATGCGGCATGCATTTGTGGGCCCCAAGACATGCAGCATGCATTTGGGGGGCCCCATGACATGCGGCATGCATTTGGGGCCCCCATGACATGCGGCATGCATTTGGGGCCCCATGACATGCAGCATGCACGTGGGGCCCCCAGTACATGCGGCATGCATTTGGGGCCCCCATGACATGTGGTATGCACGTGGGGCCCCTATGACATGCCGCATGCATTTATGGCCCCCATGACATGCGGCATGCACGTGGGGCCCCCTTGACATGCGACATTCATTTGGTGCCCCCATGACATGTGGCATGCATGGGGGCTCCCATTACATGCGGCATGCATGTGGGGTCTCCATGACATGCGGTATGAATGTGGGGCACCCATGACATGCAGCATGCACGTGGGGCCCTCATGACATTCGGCATGCATTTGGGGATCCCATGACATGCGGCATGCATTTGGGTCCCCCATGAAATGTGTCATGCATGTGGGGCCCCCAGGACATGCGGCATGCATTTGGTTCCCCCATGACATGTGGTATGCATGTGGGACCCCCATGACATGCGTCATGCATTTGGATCCCCCATTACATGCTGCATGCAAGTGGTGCCCCCATGACATGCTGCATGCAAGTGGGGCCCCCATGACATGCGGCACGCATTTGGGGCCCCCATGAAATGCGCCATGCATGTGGGGCCCCTATGACATGCGGCATGCATTTGTGGGCCTCATGTCATGCGGAATGCACGTGGGGCCCCTATGACATGCGACATGAATTTGGGAGCCCCATTACATGCGGCATGCACTTGGAGCCCCCATGACATGCATCATGCATTTGGGCCCCCATGACATGCGGCATGCATTTGGGGCCTGCATAACATGCTGCATGCATTTGGGGTACCTGAGACATGCGTCATGCAGTTGGGGCCCCCATTACATGCGGCATGCATGTGAGGCCCCCATGACATGCGGCATGCATGTGAGGCCCCCATGACATGCGGAATGCCTGCGGGGCCCCAATACATGCGGCATGCACGTTGGGCCCCCATGACATGCGGCATGCATGTGGGACCCCTATGACATGCGACATGTATTTGAGGGCACCAAGACATGCTGCATGCACGTGGGGCCCCCCAGTACATGCGGCATGCATTTGGGGCCCCCATGACATGTGGCATGCACGTGGGGCCCCCATGACATGCGGCATGCATTTGCGTCCCCCATGAAATGTGGCATACACGTGGGGCCCCCTGTACATGCGGCATGCATTTGGGGCCCCCATGACATGCGGCATGCACGTGGGGCCCCCTTGACATGCGACATTCATTTGGGGCCCCCATGACATGTGGCATGCATGGGGGCTCCCATTACATGCGCCATGCATTTGGGGCCTCCATGACATGCGGTATGAATGTGGGGGCCCCATGACATGCGCCATGCATGTGGGGCCCCTATGACATGCGGCATGCATTTGGGGCCCCCATGAAATGCGCCATGCATGTGGGACCCCCTTGAAATGCGCCATGCATGTGGGACCCCTATGACATGCGGCATGCATTTGTGGGCCCCAAGACATGCTGCATGCATTTGGGGGGCCCCTTGACATGCGGCATGCATTTGGGGCCCCCATGACATGCGGCATGCATTTGGGGCCCCCATGACATGCGGCATGCACGTGGGGCCCCCTTGACATGCGACAATCATTTGGGGCCCCATGACATGTGGCATGCATATGGGGCTCCCATGACATGCGGCATGCATTTATGGCCCTCATGACATGCGGCAAGCATTTGGCCCCCCATGACATGCGGCATGCATGTGGGGACCCCAAATGAATGCCGCATGTCATGGGGGCCTCATTGACATGCGGCATGCATGTGGGTCCCCATGACATGCGTCATGCACGTGGGGCCCCCTTGACATGCGACATTCATTTGGGGCCCCCATGACATGTGGCATGCATGTGGGGCCCCCATGACATGCGGCATGCATTTGGGGCCCTCATGACATGTGGTATGCACGTGGGGCCCCTATGACATGCGGCATGCATTCGTGGCCCCCGTAACATGAGGCATGCACGTGGGGCCCCCATGACAAGAGGCAAGCACTTGGGGCCCCAATGACATGAAGCATGCACGTGGGACCCCCATGACATGCGGAATGCACGTGAGGCCCCCATGACATGCGGAATGTCTACGGGGCCCCAATGACATGCGGCATGCATGCGGGGTCCTCATGACATGCGGCATGCAATTGAGGCCCCGAATATATGCGGCATGCATGTGGGGCCCCCATGATATGTGGCATGCATTTGGGGCACCCGTGACTTGAGGCATGCATGTGGGGCCCCCATGACATGCACCATGCATGTGGGGCCCCTATGACATGCTGCATGCATTTGGGGCCCCATGACTTGAGGCATGCATTTGGGGCCCCCGTGACATGCGGCATGCACGTGGGGCCCCCATGAAATGCGGCATTTATTTGGGGCCCCCATGACATGTGGAATGCCTGCGGGCCCCCGTGACATGCGGCATGCATGCGGGGCCCTCATGAAATGCGCCATGCAATTGAGGCCCCCAATATATGCGGCATGCATGTGGGGCCCCCATGATATGTAGCATGCATTTGGGGCCCCCATTACTTGAGGCATGCATTTGGGGCCCCCATGACATGCGGCATGCATTTGGGGCCCCATGACATGCAGCATGCACGTGGGGCCCCCAGTACATGCGGCATGCATTTGGGGCCCCCATGACATGTGGTATGCACGTGGGGCCCCTATGACATGCCGCATGCATTTATGGCCCCCATGACATGCGGCATGCACGTGGGGCCCCCTTGACATGCGACATTCATTTGGTGCCCCCATGACATGTGGCATGCATGGGGGCTCCCATATCATGCGGCATGCATGTGGGGTCTCCATGACATGCGGTATGAATGTGGGGCACCCATGACATGCAGCATGCACGTGGGGCCCTCATGACATGCGGCATGCATTTGGGGATCCCATGACATGCGGCATGCATTTGGGTCCCCCATGAAATGTGTCATGCATTTGGGGCCCCCAGGACATGCGGCATGCATTTGGTTCCCCCATGACATGTGGTATGCATGTGGGACCCCCATGACATGCGTCATGCATTTGGATCCCCCATTACATGCTGCATGCAAGTGGTGCCCCCATGACATGCTGCATGCAAGTGGGGCCCCCATGACATGCGGCACGCATTTGGGGCCCCCATGAAATGCGCCATGCATGTGGGGCCCCTATGACATGCGGCATGCATTTGTGGGCCTCATGTCATGCGGAATGCACGTGGGGCCCCTATGACATGCGACATGAATTTGGGAGCCCCATTACATGCGGCATGCACGTGGAGCCCCCATGACATGCATCATGCATTTGGGCCCCCATGACATGCGGCATGCATTTGGGGCCTGCATAACATGCTGCATGCATTTGGGGTACCTGAGACATGCGTCATGCAGTTGGGGCCCCCATTACATGCGGCATGCATGTGAGGCCCCCATGACATGCGGCATGCATGTGAGGCCCCCATGACATGCGGAATGCCTGCGGGGCCCCAATACATGCGGCATGCACGTTGGGCCCCCATGACATGCGGCATGCATGTGGGACCCCTATGACATGCGACATGTATTTGAGGGCACCAAGACATGCTGCATGCACGTGGGGCCCCCCAGTACATGCGGCATGCATTTGGGGCCCCCATGACATGTGGCATGCACGTGGGGCCCCCATGACATGCGGCATGCATTTGCGTCCCCCATGAAATGTGGCATGCACGTGGGGCCCCCTGTACATGCGGCATGCATTTGGGGCCCCCATGACATGCGGCATGCACGTGGGGCCCCCTTGACATGCGACATTCATTTGGGGCCCCCATGACATGTGGCATGCATGGGGGCTCCCATTACATGCGCCATGCATTTGGGGCCTCCATGACATGCGGTATGAATGTGGGGGCCCCATGACATGCGCCATGCATGTGGGGCCCCTATGACATGCGGCATGCATTTGGGGCCCCCATGAAATGCGCCATGCATGTGGGACCCCCTTGAAATGCGCCATGCATGTGGGACCCCTATGACATGCGGCAAGCATTTGTGGGCCCCAAGACATGCGGCATGCATTTGGGGGGCCCCATGACATGCGGCATGCATTTGGGGCCCCCATGACATGCGGCATGCATTTGGGGCCCCCATGACATGCGGCATGCACGTGGGGCCCCCTTGACATGCGACAATCATTTGGGGCCCTCATGACATGTGGTATGCACGTGGGGCCCCTATGACATGCGCCATGCATTCGTGGCCCCCGTAACATGAGGCATGCACGTGGGGCCCCCATGACAAGAGGCAAGCACTTGGGGCCCCAATGACATGAAGCATGCACGTGGGACCCCCATGACATGCGGAATGCACGTGAGGCCCCCATGACATGCGGAATGTCTACGGGGCCCCAATGACATGCGGCATGCATGCGGGGTCCTCATGACATGCGGCATGCAATTGAGGCCCCGAATATATGCGGCATGCATGTGGGGCCCCCATGATATGTGGCATGCATTTGGGGCCCCCGTGACTTGAGGCATGCATGTGGGGCCCCCATGACATGCACCATGCATGTGGGGCCCCTATGACATGCTGCATGCATTTGGGGCCCCATGACTTGAGGCATGCATTTGGGGCCCCCGTGACATGCGGCATGCACGTGGGGCCCCCATGAAATGCGGCATTTATTTGGGGCCCCCATGACATGTGGAATGCCTGCGGGCCCCCGTGACATGAGGCATGCACTTTGGGCACCCATGACATGCGACATGCATTTATGGCCTCTTGACATGCTGCATGCATTTGGGCCCTCATGAAATGCGCCATGCACGTGGGGCCCCCATGACATGCGGCATGCATGTGGGCCCCCAAATGCATGCCGCATGTCATGGGGGCCTCCATGACATGCGGCATGCATGTGGGTCCCTATGACATGCGTCATGCACGTGGGGCCCCCTTGACATGCGACATTCATTTGGGGCCCCCATGACATGTGGCATGCATGTGGGGCCCCCATGACATGGGGCATGCATTTGGGGCCCCCATGACATGTGGTATGCACGTGGGGCCCCTATGACATGCGGCATGCATTCGTGGCCCCCGTAACATGAGGCATGCACGTGGGGCCCCCATGACAAGCGGCAAGCACGTGGGGCCCCAATGACATGAAGCATGTACGTGGGACCCCCATGACATGCGGAATGCACGTGAGGCCCCCATGACATGCGGAATGCCTACGGGGCCCCAATGACATGCGGCATGCATGCGGGGCCCTCATGAAATGCGCCATGCAATTGAGGCCCCCAATATATGCGGCATGCATGTGGGGCCCCCATGATATGTAGCATGCATTTGGGGCCCCCATTACTTGAGGCATGCATTTGGGGCCCCCATGACATGCGGCATGCATGTAGGGCCCCCATGAAATGCGCCATGCATGTGGGGCCCCTATGACATGCGGCATGCATTTGTGGGCCCCAAGACATGTGGCATGCACATGGGGCCCCCATGAAATGCGGCATTTATTTGGGGCCCCCATGACATGTGTAATGCCTGCGGGGCCCCCGTGACATGCGGCATGCACGTGGGGCCCCCATGAAATGCGGCATTTATTTGGGGCCCCATGACATGTGGAATGCCTGCGGGGCCCCCGTGACATGAGGCATGCACTTTGGGCACCCATGACATGCGACATGCATTTATGGCCTCATGACATGCGGCATGCATTTGGGCCCTCATGAAATGCACCATGCACGTGGGGCCCCCATGACATGCAGCATGCATGTGGGGCCCCATGACATGCTGCATGCATTTGGGGCCCCATGACTTGAGGCATGCATTTGGGGCCCCCATGACATGCGGCATGCATGTAGGGCCCCCATGAAATGCGCCATGCATGTGGGGCTCCTATGACATGCGGCATGCATTTGTGGGCCCCAAGACATGTGGCATGCACATGGGGCACCCATGAAATGCGGCATTTATTTGGGGCCCCCATGACATGTGGAATGCCTGCGGGGCCCCCGTGACATGCGGCATGCACGTGGGGCCCCCATGAAATGCGGCATTTATTTGGTGCCCCCATGACATGTGGAATGCCTGCGGGGCCCCCGTGACATGAGGCATGCACGTTGGGCACCCATGACATGCTGCATGCATTTGGGGGCCCCATGATATGGGGCACGCACTTGGGGCCCCCATGCCATGCGGCATGCATGTGGGACCCCTATGACATGCGGCATGCATTTGAGGGCGCCAAGACATGCTGCATGCATTTGGGGGGCCCCATGACATGCGGCATGCACGTGGGCCCCCTGAAAATGCGGCATGCATTTGGGGCCCCCATTACATGCGGCATGCACGTGGGGCCCCCTTGACATGCGACATTCATTTGGGGCCCCCATGACATGTGGCATGCATGGGGGCTCCCATTACATGCGGCATGCATTTGGGGCCTCCATGACATGCGGTATGAATGTGGGGGCCCCCTTGACATGCGACATTCATTTGGGGCCCCTATGACATGCGGCATGCATTTGGGGCCACCATGAAATGCGCCATGCATGTGGGACCCCCATGAAATGCGCCATGCATGTGGGACTCCTATAACATGCGGCATGCATTTGTGGGCCCCAAGACATGCTGCATGCATTTGGGGCCCCCATGACATGCGGCATGCACGTGGGGCCCCCTTGACATGCGACATTCATTTGGGGCCCCCATGACATGTGGCATGCATGTGGGGCTCCCATGACATGCGGCATGCATTTATGGCCCTCATGACATGCGGCAAGCATTTGGCCCCCCATGACATGCGGCATGCATGTGGGGACCCCAAATGCATGCCGCATGTCATGGGGGCCTCCATGACATGCGGCATGCATGTGGGTCCCCATGACATGCGTCATGCACGTGGGGCCCCCTTGACATGCGACATTCATTTGGGGCCCCCATGACATGTGGCATGCATGTGGGGCCCCCATGACATGCGGCATGCATTTGGGGCCCTCATGACATGTGGTATGCACGTGGGGCCCCTATGACATGCGGCATGCATTCGTGGCCCCCCGTAACATGAGGCATGCACTTGGGGCCCCAATGACATGAAGCATGCACGTGGGACCCCCATGACATGCGGAATGCACGTGAGGCCCCCATGACATGCGGAATGTCTACGGGGCCCCAATGACATGCGGCATGCATGCGGGGTCCTCATGACATGCGGCATGCAATTGAGGCCCTGAATATATGCGGCATGCATGTGGGGCCCCCATGATATGTGGCATGCATTTGGGGCCCCCGTGACTTGAGGCATGCATGTGGGGCCCCCATGACATGCACCATGCATGTGGGGCCCCTATGACATGCTGCATGCATTTGGGGCCCCATGACTTGAGGCATGCATTTGGGGCCCCCATGACATGCGGCATGCATGTAGGGCCCCCATGAAATGCGCCATGCATGTGGGGCCCCTATGACATGCGGCATGCATTTGTGGGCCCCAAGACATGTGGCATGCACATGGGGCCCCCATGAAATGCTGCATTTATTTGGGGCCCCCATGACATGTGGAATGCCTGCGGGGCCCCCGTGACATGCGGCATGCACGTGGTGCCACAATGACATGAAGCATGCACGTGGGACCCCCATGACATGCGGAATGCACGTGAGGCCCCCATGACATGCGGAATGTCTACGGGGCCCCAATGACATGCGGCATGCATGCGGGGTCCTCATGACATGCGGCATGCAATTGAGGCCCTGAATATATGCGGCATGCATGTGGGGCCCCCATGATATGTGGCATGCATTTGGGGCCCCCGTGACTTGAGGCATGCATGTGGGGCCCCCATGACATGCACCATGCATGTGGGGCCCCTATGACATGCTGCATGCATTTGGGGCCCCATGACTTGAGGCATGCATTTGGGGCCCCCATGACATGCGGCATGCATGTAGGGCCCCCATGAAATGCGCCATGCATGTGGGGCCCCTATGACATGCGGCATGCATTTGTGGGCCCCAAGACATGTGGCATGCACATGGGGCCCCCATGAAATGCTGCATTTATTTGGGGCCCCCATGACATGTGGAATGCCTGCGGGGCCCCCGTGACATGCGGCATGCACGTGGGGCCCCCTTGACATGCGACATTCATTTGGGGCCCCCATGACATGTGGCATGCATGTGGGGCCCCCATGACATGCGGCATGCATTTGGGGCCCCCATGACATGTGGTATGCACGTGGGGCCCCTATGACATGCGGCATGCATTCGTGGCCCCCGTAAAATGAGGCATGCACGTGGGGCCCCCATGACAAGCGGCAAGCACGTGGGGCCCCAATGACATGAAGCATGTACGTGGGACCCCCATGACATGCGGAATGCACGTGAGGCCCCCATGACATGCGGAATGCCTACGGGGCCCCAATGACATGCGGCATGCATGTAGGGCCCCCATGAAATGCGCCATGCATGTGGGGCCCCTATGACATGCGGCATGCATTTGTGGGCCCCAAGACATGTGGCATGCACATGGGGCCCCCATGAAATGCAGCATTTATTTGGGGCCCCCATGACATGTGTAATGCCTGCGGGGCCCCCGTGACATGCGGCATGCACGTGGGGCCCCCATGAAATGCGGCATTTATTTGGGTCCCCATGACATGTGGAATGCCTGCGGGGCCCCCGTGACATGAGGCATGCACTTTGGGCACCCATGACATGCGACATGCATTTATGGCCTCATGACATGCAGCATGCATGTGGGGCTTCCATGACATGCGGCATGCATTTGGGGCCCCCATGACATGCTCCATGACTGCGGGGCCCCAAAGACATGCGACATGCATGCGGGGCCCTCATGACATGCGGCATGCAATTGAGGCCCCCAATATATGCGGCATGCATGTGGGGCCCCCATGATATGTGGCATGCATTTGGGGCCCCCATGACTTGAGGTATGCATTTGGGGCCCCCATGACATGCGGCATGCATGTAGGGCCCCCATGAAATGCGCCATGCATTTGGGGCCCCCATGACATGCGGCATGCATGTAGGGCCCCCATGAAATGCGCCATGCATGTGGGGCTCCTATGACATGTGGCATGCATTTGTGGGCCCCAAGACATGTGGCATGCACATGGGGCACCCATGAAATGCGGCATTTATTTGGGGCCCCCATGACATGTGGAATGCCTGCGGGGCCCCCGTGACATGCGGCATGCACGTGGGGCCCCCATGAAATGCGGCATTTATTTGGTGCCCCCATGACATGTGGAATGCCTGCGGGGCCCCCGTGACATGAGGCATGCACGTTGGGCACCCATGACATGTGACATGCATTTATGGCCTCATGACATGCGGCATGCATTTGGGCCCTCATGAAATGTGCCATGCAGGTGGGGCCCCCATGACATGCGGCATGCATGTGGGGCCCCCATGACATGCAGCATGCATTTGGGGGCCCCATGGCATGCGCCATGCATGTGGGGCCCAAATGCTTGCCGCATGTCATGGGGGCCTCCATGACATGCGGCATGCATGTGGGTCCCCCTTGACATGCGACATTCATTTGGGGCCCCCATGACATGTGGCATGCATGTGGAGCTCCCATGACATGCGGCATGCATTTGGGGCCCCCATGACATGTGGTATGCACGTGGGGCCCCTATGACATGCCGCATGCATTTGGGGCCCCCATGACATGCTCCATGCATGTGGGGCACCTATGACATGCGGCATGCATTCGTGGCCCCCGTAACATGAGGCATGCACGTGGGGCCCCCATGACATGCGGCAAGCACGTTGGGCCCCAATGACATGCAGCATGCACGTGGGACCCCCATGACATGCGGAATGCACGTGAGGCCCCCATGACATGCGGAATGCCTGCGGGGCCCCAATGACATGCAACATGCATGCGGGGCCCTCATGACATGCGGCATGCATTTGAGGCTCCCAATATATGCGGCATGCACGTGGGGCCCCCATGTTATGTGGCATGCATTTGGATCCCCCATTACATGTGGCATGCATGTTGGGCCCCTATGACATGCTGCATGCATTTGGGGCCCCCATGACTTGAGGCATGCATTTGGGGCCCCCATGACATGCGGCATGCATGTAGGGCCCCCATGAAATGCGCCATGCATGTGGGACCCCCATGACATGCGGCATGCATTTGAATCCTCCATTACATGCAGCATGCACGTGGGGCCCCCATGACATGCGGCATGCATTTGGGGCCCCCATGTCATGCGGAATGCACGTGGGGCCCCTATGACATGCGACATGAATTTGGGAGCCCCATTACATGCGGCATGCACGTGGAGCCCCCATGACATGCGTCATGCATTTGGGCCCCCATGACATGCGGCATGCATTTGGGGCCTGCATAACATGCTGCATGCATTTGGGTTACCTGAGACATGCGGCATGCAAGTTGGGGCCCCCAATACATGCGGCATGCACGTGGGGCCCCCATGACATGCGGCATGCACGTGAGGCACCCATGACATGCGGAATGCCTGCGGGGCCCCCATGATATGCGGCATGCATTTGGTGCCCCCATGACATGCAGCATGCATGTGTGACCCCCATGACATGCGGCATGCATTTGAATCCCCCATTACATGCGGCATGCAGGTGGTTCCCCCATGACATGCGGCATGCAGGTGGTTCCCCCATGACATGCGGCATGCATTTGGGGCCCCCAATACATGCGGCATGCACGTGGGGACCCCATGACATGCGCATGCATGTGGGACCCCATGAAATGCGCCATGCATGTGGGACCCCTATGACATGCGGCATGCATTTGTGGGCCCCAAGACATGCTGCATGCATTTGGGGGCCCATGACATGCGGCATGCATTTGGGGCCCCCATGACATGCGGCATGCATTTGGGGCCCCATGACATGCAGCATGCACGTGGCCCCCCAGTACATGCGGCATGCATTTGGGGCCCCCATGAAATGCGTCATGCACGTGGGGCCCCCTGAACATGCGGCATGCATTTTGGGCCCCCATGACATGCGGCATGCACGTGGGGCCCCCTTGACATGCGACATTCATTTGGGGCCCCCATGACATGTGGCATGCATGGGGGCTCCCATTACATGCGACATGCATTTGGGACCTCCATGACATGCGGTATGAATGTGGGGCCCCCATGACATGCGCCATGCATGTGGGGCCCCTATGACATGCGGCATGCATTTGGGGCCCCCATGATATGCGGCATGCATTTGGGGCCCCCATGACATGCGCATGCATGTGGGACCCCCATGAAATGCGCCATGCATGTGGGACCCCTATGACATGTGGCATGCATTTGTGGGCCCCAAGACATGCTGCATGCATTTGGGGGGCCCCATGACATGCGGCATGCATTTGGGGCCCCCATGACATGCGGCATGCATTTGGGGCCCCATGACATGCAGCATGCACGTGGGGCCCCCAGTACATGCGGCCTGCATTTGGGGCCCCCATTACATGTGGTATGCACGTGGGGCCCCTATGACATGCCGCATGCATTTATGGCCCCCATGACATGCGGCATGCACGTGGGGCCCCCTTGACATGCGACATTCATTTGGCGCCCCCATGACATGTGGCATGCATGGGGGCTCCCATTACATGCGGCATGCATGTGGGGCCTCCATGACATGCGGTATGAATGTGGGGCACCCATGACATGCGCCATGCACGTGGGGCCCCTATGACATGCGGCATGAATTTGAGGGCCCCAATGACATGCTGCATGCATTTGGGGCCCCCATGACATGCGGCATGCACATGGGGCCCCCATTACATGCGGCATGCATTTGGGGCCCCAATGACATGCGGCATGCATGTGGGGCACCCATGACATGCGGCATGCATTTGTGGGCCCCAAGTTATGCGGCATGCATGTGGGGCCCCTATGACATTCGGCATCCATTTGGGGGGCCCCATGACATGCAGCATGCACGTGGGGCCCCCATGAAATGCTGCATTTATTTGGGGCCCCCATGGCATGTGGAATGCCTGCGGGGGCCCCCATGACATGCGGCATGCATGTGGGGCCCCCATGACGTGCAGCATGCATTTGGATCCCCCATTACATGCTGCATGCAAGTGGGGCCCCTATGACATGCTGCATGAATTTGGGGCCCCCAATACATGCGGCATGCTTGTTGGGCTCACATGACATGCGGCATGCATTTATCGCCCCCATGACATGCGGCAAGTATTTGAGCCCCCATGACATGCGGCATGCATGTGGGGACCCCATGACATGCGGCATGCACGTGGGGCCCCCAGTACATGCGGCATGCATTTGGGGCCCCCATGACATGTGGTATGCACGTGGGGCCCCTAGGACATGCCGCATGCATTTATGGCCCCCATGACATGCGGCATGCACGTGGGGCCCCCTTGACATGCGACATTCATTTGGCGCCCCCATGACATGTGGCATGCATGGGGGCTCCCATTACATGCGGCATGCATGTGGGGCCTCCATGACATGCGGTATGAATGTGGGGCACCCATGACATGCGCCATGCACGTGGGGCCCCTATGACATGCGGCATGAATTTGAGGGCCCCAATGACATGCTGCATGCATTTGGGGCCCCCATGACATGCGGCATGCACATGGGGCCCCCATTACATGCGGCATGCATTTGGGGCCCCAATGACATGCGGCATGCATGTGGGGCACCCATGACATGCGGCATGCATTTGTGGGCCCCAAGTTATGCGGCATGCATGTGGGGCCCCTATGACATTCGGCATCCAGTAGGGGGGCCCCATGACATGCAGCATGCACGTGGGGCCCCCATGAAATGCTGCATTTATTTGGGGCCCCCATGGCATGTGGAATGCCTGCGGGGGCCCCCATGACATGCGGCATGCATGTGGGGCCCCCATGACGTACAGCATGCATTTGGATCCCCCATTACATGCTGCATGCAAGTGGGGCCCCTATGACATGCTGCATGAATTTGGGGCCCCCAATACATGCGGCATGCTTGTTGGGCTCACATGACATGCGGCATGCATTTATCGCCCCCATGACATGCGGCAAGCATTTGAGCCCCCATGACATGCGGCATGCATGTGGGACCCCATGACATGCGGCATGCATTTGGGGCCCCCATGACTTGAGGCGTGCATTTGGGGCCCCCATGACATGCGGCATGCATTTGAATCCACCCATTACATGCGGCATGCATGTGGGCCCCCCATGACATGCGGCATGCATTTGGGCCCCCCATGATATGCGGCATGAATTTGGGGCCCCCAATACATGCAGCATGCACGTGGGGCCCTCATGACATGCGGCATGCATTTGGGGACCCCATGACATGCGGCATGCATTTGGGTCCCCCATGAAATGTGTCATGCATGTGGGGCCCCCAGGACATGCGGCATGCATTTGGTTCCCCCATGACATGTGGTATGCATGTGGGACCCCCATGACATGCGTCATGCATTTGGATCCCCCATTACATGCTGCATGCAAGTGGTGCCCCCATGACATGCGGCATGCATGTGGGGCCCCCATGACATGCGGCATGCACGTGGGACCCCCATGACATGCGTCATGCATTTGGATCCCCATTACATGCTGCATGCAAGTGGGGCCCCCATGACATGCGGCATGCATGTGGGCCCCCAATGACATGTGGCATGCACGTGGGGCCCCCATGACATGCTGCATGCATTTGGGGCCCCCATGATATGCGGCACGCATTTGGGGCCCCCATGAAATGCACCATGCATGTGGGGCCCCTATGACATGCGGCATGCATTTGTGGGCCCCAAGACATGTGGCATGCACATGGGGTCCCCATGAAATGCGGCATTTATTTGGGGCCCCCATGACATGTTGAATGCCTGCGGGGACCCCGTGACATGCGGCATGCATGTGGGGCCCCCATGAAATGCGGCATTTATTTGGGGCCCCCATGACATGTGGAATGCCTGCAGGGCCCCCGTGACATGCGGCATGCACGTGGTGCCACAATGACATGCAGCATGCACGTGGGGCCCACATGACATGCGGAATGCACGTGAGTCCCCCATGACATGCGGAATGCCTGCGGGGCCCCAATGACATGTGGCATGCATGTGGGACCCCCATGACATGCGGCATGCATTTGAATCCCCCATTACATGAGGCATGCGACATGAATTTGAGGGCACCAAGACATGCTGCATGCATTTGGGGGGCCCCATGACATGCGGCATGCACGTGGGGCCCCCATGAAATGTGGCATGCATTTGGGGCCCCCATGACATGCGGAATGCCTGCGGGGACCCCGTGACATGCGGCATGCATGTGGGGCCCCCATGACATGCGGCATGCATTTGCGGCCCCCATGTCATGCGGAATGCACGTGGGGCCCCTATGACATGCGACATGAATTTGGGAGCCCCATTACATGCGGCATGCACGTGGAGCCCCCATGACATGCGTCATGCATTTGGGCCCCCATGACATGCGGCATGCATTTGGGGCCTGAATAACATGCTGCATGCATTTGGGGTACCTGAGACATGCGTCATGCAGTTGGGGCCCCCAATACATGCAGCATGCATGTGAGGCCCCCATGACATGCGGCATGCACGTGAGGCCCCCATGACATGCGGAATGCCTGCGGGGCCCCCATGATATGCGGCATGCATTTGGGGCCCCCATGACATGAGGCATGCATGTGGGACCCCCATGACATGCGGCATGCATTTGAATCCCCCATTACATGCGGCATGCAGGTGGTTCCCCCATGACATGCGGCATGCAGGTGGGACCCCTGTGACATGCGGCATGCATTTGAGGGCACCAAGACATGCTGCATGCATTTGGGGGGCCCCATGACATGCGGCATGCACGTGGGGCCCCCATGAAATGCGGCATGAATTTGGGGTCCCATGACATGCGGAATGCCTGCGGGGCCCCCATGACATGCGGCATGCACGTGGGGCCCCCATGACATGCGGCATGCATTTGGGGCCCCCATGACATGCAGCATGCATTTGGGGCCCCCATGACATGCAGTATGCACGTGGGGTCCCCATGACATGCGGCATGCATTTGTGGGCCCCAAGACATGCTGCATGCATTTGGCGGCCCCATAACATGCGGCATGCATTTGCGTCCCCCATGAAATGCGGCATGCACGTGGGGCCCCCTGTACATGCGGCATGCATTTGGGGCCCCCATGACATGCGGCATGCACGTGGGGCCCCCTTGACATGCGACATTCATTTGGGGCCCCCATGACATGTGGCATGCATGGGGGCTCCCATTACATGCGGCATGCATTTGGGGCCTCCATGACATGCGGTATGAATGTGGGGCCCCCATGAAATGCGCCATGCATGTGGGACCCCCATGAAATGCGCCATGCATGTGGGACCCCTATGACATGCGGCATGCATTTGTGGGCCCCAAGACATGCTGCATGCATTTGGGGGGCCCCATGACATGCGGCATGCATTTGGGGCCCCCATGACATGCGGCATGCATTTGGGGCCTCCATGACATGCGGCATTCATTTGGGGCCCCCATGACATGTGGCATGCATGTGGGGCCCCCATGAAATGGGGCATTTATTTGGGGCCCCATGACATGTGGAATGCCTGCGGGGCCCCCGTGACATGAGGCATGCACTTTGGGCATCCATGACATGCGACATTCATTTATGGCCCCCATGACATGCGGCATGCATGTAGGGCCCCCATGAAATGCGCCATGCATGTGGGGCCCCTATGACATGCGGCGTGCATTTGTGGGCCCCAAGACATGTGGCATGCACATGGGGCCCCCATGAAATGCGACATTTATTTGGGGGGCCCATGACATGCGGCATGCATGTGGGGCCCAAATGCTTGCCGCATGTCATGGGGGCCTCCATGACATGTGGCATGCATGTGGGGCTCCCATGACATGCGGCATGCATTTATGGCCCTCATGACATGCGGCAAGCATTTGGGCCCCCATGACATGCGGCATGCATGTGGAGCCCAAATGCTTGCCGCATGTCATGGGGGCCTCCATGACATGCGGCATGCATGTGGGTCCCCATGACATGCGTCATGCACGTGGGGCCCCCTTGACATGCGACATTCATTTGGGGCCCCCATGACATGTGGCATGCACGTGGGGCCCCTATGACATGCCGCATGCATTTTCGGCCCCCATGACATGCTCCATGGATGTGGGGCCCCTATGACATGCGGCATGCATTCGTGTCCCCCGTAACATGAGGCATGCACGCGGGGCCCCCATGACATGCGGCAAGCACGTGGGGCCCCAATGACATGCAGCATGCACGTAGGACTCCCATGACATGCGGAATGCACGTGAGGCCCCCATGACATGCGGAATGCCTGCGGGGCCCCAATGACATGCGGCATGCACGTGAGGCCCCCATGACATGCGGAATGCCTGCGGGGCCCCAATGACATGCGGCATGCATGCGGGGCCCTCATGACATGCGGCATGCATTTGAGGCCCCCAATATATGCGGCATGCATGTGGGGCCCCCATGGTATGTGGCATGCATTTGGGGCCCCCATGACTTGAGGCATGCATGTGGGGCCCCCATGACATGCACCATGCATGTGGGGCCCCAATGACATGCTGCATGCATTTGGGGCCCCCATGACTTGAGGCATGCATTTGGGGCCCCCATGACATGCGGAATGCCTGCGGGGCCCCAATGACATGTGGCATGCATGTGGGACCCCCATGACATGCCGCATGCATTTGAATCCCCCATTACATGTGGCATGCACGTTGGGCCCCATGACATGCGGCATGCATTTGGGGCCCCCATGACATGCGGAATGCACGTGGGGCCCCTATGACATGCGACATGAATTTGGGAGCCACATTACATGCGGCATGCACGTGGAGCCCCCATGACATGCGTCATGCATTTGGGCCCCCATGACATGCGGCATGCATTTGGGGCCCAAATGCTTGCCGCATGTCATGGGGGCCTCCATGACATGTGGCATGCATGTGGGGCTCCCATGACATGCGGCATGCATTTATGGCCCTCATGACAAGCGGCAAGCATTTGGGCCCCCATGACATGCGGCATGCATGTGGGGCCCCCATGACATGCGGCATGCATTTGGGGGCCCCATGGCATGCGGCATGCATGTGGGGCCCAAATGCTTGCCGCATGTCATGGGGGCCTCCATGACATTTGGCATTCATGTGGGTCCCCATGACATGCGTCATGCACGTGGGTCCCCCTTGACATGCAACATTCATTTGGGGCCCCCATGACATGTGGCATGCATGTGGGGCTCCCATGACATGCGGCATGCATTTGGGGCCCCCATGACATGTGGTATGCACGTGGGGCCCCTATGACATGCCGCATGCATTTGGGGCCCCCATGACATGCTCCATGCATGTGGGGCCCCTATGACATGCGGCATGCACGTGGGGCCCCCATGACATGCGGCAAGCACGTGGGGCCCCAATGACATGTGGCATGCACATGGGGTCCCCATGAAATGCGCCATTTATTTGGGGCCCCCATGACATGTGGAATGCCTGCGGGGCCCCCGTGACATGCGGCATGCACGTGGGGCCACAATGACATGCAGCATGCACGTGGGGCCTGCATAACATGCTGCATGCATTTGGGGTACCTGAGACATGCGGCATGCAGTTGGGGCCCCCATGACATGCTGCATGCATTTGGGGCCCCCATGATATGGGGCACGCACTTGGGGCCCCCATGCCATGCGGCATGCATGTGGGACCCCTATGACATGCGGCATGCATTTGAGGGCGCCAAGACATGCTGCATGCATTTGGGGGGCCCCATGACATGCGGCATTTACGTGGGGCTTCCATGACATGCGGCATGCATTTGGGGCCCCATGACATGCAGCATGCACGTGGGCCCACCCAGTACATGCGGCATGCATTTGGGGCCCCCATGACATGTGGTATGCACGTGGGGCCCCTATGACATTCCGCATGCATTTATGGCCCCCATGACATGTGGCATGCATTTGGGTCCCCCATGAAATGCGGCATGCACGTGGGGCCCCCTGTACATGCGGCATGCATTTGGGGCCCCCTTGACATGTGGCATGCATGTGGGGCTCCCATGACATGCGGCATGCATTTGGGGCCCCCATGACATGTGGTATGCATGTGGGGCCCCTATGACATGCGGCATGCACGTGGGGCCCCCATGACATGCTCCATGCATGTGGGGCCCCTATGACATGCGGCATGCACGTGGGGCCCCCATGACATGCGGCAAGCACGTGGGGCCCCAATGACATGCAGCATGCACGTGGGACCCCCATGACATGCGGAATGCACGTGAGGCCCCCATGACATGCGGAATGCCTGCGGGGCCCCAATGACATGTGGCATGCATGCGGGGCCCTCATGAAATGCGCATGCATGTAGGGCCCCCATGAAATGCGCCATGCATGTGGGGCCCCTATGACATGCGGCATGCATTTGTGGGCCCCAAGACATGTGGCATGCACATGGGGTCCCCATGAAATGCGCCATTTATTTGGGGCCCCCATGACATGTGGAATGCCTGAGGGGCCCCCGTGACATGCGGCATGCACGTGGGGCCACAATGACATGCAGCATGCACGTGGGGCCTGCATAACATGCTGCATGCATTTGGGGTACCTGAGACATGATATGGGGCACGCACTTGGGGCCCCCATGCCATGCGGCATGCATGTGGGACCCCTATGACATGCGGCATGCATTTGAGGGCGCCAAGACATGCTGCATGCATTTGGGGGGCCCCATGACATGCGGCATTTACGTGGGGCTTCCATGACATGCGGCATGCATTTGGGGCCCCATGACATGCAGCATGCACGTGGGCCCACCCAGTACATGCGGCATGCATTTGGGGCCCCCATGACATGTGGTATGCACGTGGGGCCCCTATGACATTCCGCATGCATTTATGGCCCCCATGACATGTGGCATGCATTTGGGTCCCCCATGAAATGCGGCATGCACGTGGGGCCCCCTGTACATGCGGCATGCATTTGGGGCCCCCTTGACATGCGACATTCATTTGGGGCCCCCATGACATGTGGCATGCATGGGGGCTCCCATTACATGCGGCATGCATTTGGGGCCTCCATGACATGCGGTATGAATGTGGGGCCCCCATGACATGCGCCATGCATGTGGGGCCACTATGACATGCGGCATGCATTTGGGGCCCCCATGATATGCGGCACGCATTTGGGGCCCCCATGACATGCGCATGCATGTGGGACCCCCATGAAATGCGCCATGCATGTGGTACCCCTATGACATGTGGCATGCATTTGAGGCCCCCAATATATGCGGCATGCATGTGGGGCCCCCATGATATGTGGCATGCATTTGGGGCCCCCATGACTTGAGGCATGCATGTGGGGCCCCCATGACATGCACCATGCATGTGGGGCCCCTATGACATGCTGCATGCATTTGGGGCCCCCATGAAATGCGGCATTTATTTGGGGCCCCCATGACATGTGGAATGCCTGCGGGGCCCCCGTGACATGCGGCATGCACGTGGGGCCACAATGACATGCAGCATGCACGTGGGGCCCACATGACATGCGGAATGCACGTGAGTCCCCCATGACATGCGGAATGCCTGCGGGGCCCCAATGACATGTGGCATGCATGTGGGACCCCCATGACATGCGGCATGCATTTGAATCCCCCATTACATGCGGCATGCACGTGGGGCCCCCATGACATGCGACATGAATTTGGGAGCCCCATTACATGCTTCATGCACGTGGAGCCCCCATGACATGCGTCATGCATTTGGGCCCCCATGACATGCGGCATGCATTTGGGGCCTGCATAACATGCTGCATGCATTTGGGGTACCTGAGACATGCGGCATGCAGTTGGGGCCCCCAATACATGCAGCATGCACGTGAGGCCCCCATGACATGCGGCATGCCTGCGGGGCCCCCATGATATGCGGCATGCATTTGGGGGCCCCATGACATGCAGCATGCATGTGGGACCCCCATGACATGCGGCATGCATTTGAATCCCCCATTACATGCGGCATGCAGGTGGTTCCCCCATGACATGCGGCATGCAGGTGGTTCCCCCATGACATGCGTCATGCATTTGGGGCCCCCAATACATGCGGCATGCACGTTGGGCCCCCATGACATGCTGCATGCATTTGGGGCCCCCATGATATGGGGCACGCACTTGGGGCCAACATGCCATGCAGCATGCACGTGGGCCCACCCAGTACATGCGGCATGCATTTGGGGCCCCCATGACATGTGGTATGCACGTGGGGCCCCTATGACATGCCACGTGCATTTATGGCCCGCATGACATGTGGCATGCATGTGGGACCCCTATGACATGCGGCATGCATTTGAGGGCGCCAAGACATGCTGCATGCATTTGGGGGGCCCCATGACATGCGGCATGCACGCGGGGCTTCCATGACATGCGGCATGCATTTGGGGCCCCATGACATGCAGCATGCACGTGGGCCCACCCAGTACATGTGGCATGCATTTAGGGCCCCCATGACATGTGGTATGCACGTGGGGCCCCTATGACATGCCGCATGCATTTATGGCCCCCATGACATGTGGCATGCATTTGGGTCCCCCATGAAATGCGGCATGCACGTGGGGCCCCCTGTACATGCGGCATGCATTTGGGGCCCCCTTGACATGCGACATTCATTTGGGGCCCCCATGACATGTGGCATGCATGGGGGCTCCCATTACATGCGGCATGCATTTGGGGCCTCCATGACATGCGGTATGAATGTGGGGCCCCCATGACATGCGCCATGCATGTGGGGCCACTATGACATGCGGCATGCATATGGGGCCCCCATGATATGCGGCACGCATTTGGGGCCCCCATGACATGCGCATGCATGTGGGACCCCCCATGAAATGCGCCATGCATGTGTACCCCTATGACATGCGGCATGCATTTGTGGGCCCCAAGACATGCTGCATGCATTTGGGGGGCCCCATGACATGCGGCATGCACGTGGGGCCCCCTTGACATGCGGCATTCATTTGGGGCCTCCATGCCATGCGGTATGAATGTGGGGCCCCCATGACATGCGCCATGCACGTGGGGCCCCTATGACATGCTGCATGCATTTGGGGGCCCCAATGACATGCTGCATGCATTTGGGGCCCCCATGACATGCGGCATGCACGTGGGGCCCCCATTACATGCGGCATGCATTTGGGGCCCCCGTGACATGTGGCATGCACGCGGGGCCCCCATTACATGCGGCATGCATTTGGGGCCCCAATGACATGCGGCATGCATGTGGGGCACCCATGACATGCGGCATGCATTTGTGGGCCCCAAGACATGCGGCATGCATGTGACGCCCTCATGACATGCGGCATGCATTTTGGGCCCCCATGACATGCGACATGCACGTGGGGCCCCCATGACATGCGGCATGCAAGTGGGGCCCCCATGACATGCGGCATGCATTTGGGGGCCCCATGACATGCAGCATGCACGTGGGGCCCTCATGACATGCAGCATGCATTTGGGGACCCCGTGACATGTGGCATGCATTTGGGTCCCCCATGAAATGTGTCATGCATGTGGGGCCCCCAGGACATGCGGCATGCATTTGGTTCCCCCATGACATGTGGTATGCATGTGGGACCCCCATGACATGCGTCATGCATTTGGATCCCCATTACATGCTGCATGTAAGTGGTTCCCCCCTGACATGCGGCATGCATGTGGGGCCCCCATGACATGCGGCATGCACGTGGGACCCCCATGACATGCGGCATGCATTTGGATCCCCATTACATGCGTCATGCATTTGGATCCCCCATTACATGCTGCATGCAAGTGGTGCCCCCATGACATGCGGCATGCATGTGGGGCCCCCATGACATGCGGCATGCACGTGGGACCCCCATGACATGCGTCATGCATTTGGATCCCCATTACATGCTGCATGCAAGTGGGGCCCCCATGACATGCGGCATGCATGTGGGCCCCCAATGACATGTGGCATGCACGTGGGGCCCCCATGACATGCTGCATGCACATGGGGTCCCCATGAAATGCGGCATTTATTTGGGGCCCCCATGACATGTTGAATGCCTGCGGGGACCCCGTGACATGCGGCATGCATGTGGGACCCCCATGAAATGTGGCATTTATTTGGGGCCCCCATGACATGTGGAATGCCTGCGGGGCCCCAATGACATGTGGCATGCATGTGGGACCCCCATGACATGCAGCATGCATTTGCGGCCCCCATGTCATGCGGAATGCACGTGGGGCCCCTATGACATGCGACATGAATTTAGGAGCCCCATTACATGCGGCATGCACGTGGAGCCCCCATGACATGCGTCATGTATTTGGGCCCCCATGACATGCGGCATGCATTTGGGGCCTGCATAACATGCTGCATGCATTTGGGGTACCTGAGACATGCGTCATGCAGTTGGGGCCCCCAATACATGCGTCATGCAGTTGGGGCCCCCAATACATGCGGCATGCATGTGAGGCCCCCATGACATGCGGAATGCCTGCGGGGCCCCCATGACATGAGGCATGCATGTGGGACCCCCATGACATGCGGCATGCATTTGAATCCCCCATTACATGCGGCATGCAGGTGGTTCCCCCATGACATGCGGCATGCAGGTGGGACCCCTGTGACATGCGGCATGCATTTGAGGGCACCAAGACATGCTGCATGCATTTGGGGGGCCCCATGACATGCGGCATGCATGTGGGGCCCCCATGAAATGCGGCATTTATTTGGGGCCCCCATGACATGTGGAATGCCTGTGGGGCCCCCGTGACATGCGGCATGCACGTGGTGCCACAATGACATGCAGCATGCACGTGGGGCCCACATGACATGCGGAATGCACGTGAGTCCCCCATGACATGCGGAATGCCTGCGGGGCCCCAATGACATGTGGCATGCATGTGGGAACCCCATGACATGCGGCATGCATTTGAATCCCCCATTACATGCGGCATGCACGTGGGGCCCCCATGACATGCGGCATTCATTTGCGGCCCGCATGTCATGCGGAATGCACGTGGGGCCCCTATGACATGCGACATGAATTTGGGAGCCCCATTACATGCGGCATGCACGTGGAGCCCCCATGACATGCGTCATGCATTTGGGCCCCCATGACATGCGGCATGCATTTGGGGCCTGAATAACATGCTGCATGCATTTGGGGTACCTGAGACATGCGTCATGCAGTTGGGGCCCCCAATACATGCGGCATGCATGTGAGGCCCCCATGACATGCGGCATGCACGTGAGGCCCCCATGACATGCCTCATTTCATGGGGCCCCCATGATATGCGGCATGCATTTGGGGCCCCCATGAAATGAGGCATGCATGTGGGACCCCCATGACATGCGGCATGCATTTGAATCCCCCATTACATGCGGCATGCAGGTGGTTCCCCCATGACATGCGGCATGCAGGTGGGACCCCTGTGACATGCGGCATGCATTTGAGGGCACCAAGACATGCTGCATGCATTTGGGGGGCCCCATGACATGCGGCATGCACGTGGGGCCCCCATGAAATGCGGCATGAATTTGGGGCCCCCATGACATGCGGAATGCCTGCGGGGCCCCCATGACATGCGGCATGCACGTGGGGCCCCCATGACATGCGGCATGCATTTGGGGCCCCCATGACATGCAGCATGCATTTGGGGCCCCCATGACATGCAGTATGCACGTGGGGCCCCCATGACATGCGGCATGCATTTGTGGGCCCCAAGACATGCTGCATGCATTTGGCGGCCCCATGACATGTGGCATGCATTTGCGTCCCCCATGAAATGCGGCATGCACGTGGGGCCCCCTGTACATGCGGCATGCATTTGGGGCCCCATGACATGCGGCATGCACGTGGGGCCTCCTTTGACATGCGACATTCATTTGGGGCCCCCATGACATGTGGCATGCATGGGGGCTCCGATTACATGCGGCATGCATTTGGGGCCTCCATGACATGCGGTATGAATGTGGGGCCCCCATGACATGCGCCATGCATGTGGGGCCCCTATGACATGCGGCATGCATGTGGGTCCCCATGACATGCGTCATGCACGTGGGGCCCCCTTGACATGCGACATTCATTTGGGGCCCCCATGACATGTGGCATGCATGTGGGGCCCCCATGACATGCGGCATGATTTTGGGGCCCCCATGACATGTGGTATGCACGTGGGGCCCCTATGACATGCGGCATGCATGTAGGGCCCCCATGACATGCACCATGCATGTGAGGCCCCTATGACATGCTGCGTGCATTTGGGGCCCCCATGACTTGAGGCATGCATTTGGGGCCCCCATGACATGCGGCATGCATGTAGGGCCCCCATGAAATGCGCCATGCATGTGGGGCCCCTATGACATGCGGCATGCATTTGTGGGCCCCAAGACATGTGGCATGCACATGGGGCCCCCATGAAATGCGGCATTTATTTGGGGCCCCCATGACATGTGTAATGCCTGCGGGGCCCCCGTGACATGCGGCATGCACGTGGGGCCCCCATGAAATGCGGCATTTATTTGGGGCCCCCATGACATGTGGAATGCCTGCGGGGCCCCCGTGACATGAGGCATGCACTTTGGGCACCCATGACATGCGACATGCATTTATGGCCTCATGACATGCGGCATGCATTTGGGCCCTCATGAAATGCGCCATGCACGTGGGGCCCCCATGACATGCGGCATGCATTTGGGGGCCCCATGACATGCGGCATGCATGTGGGGCCCAAATGCTTGCCGCATGTCATGGGGGCCTCCATGACATGTGGTATGCATGTGGGGCTCCCATGACATGCTGCATGCATTTATGGCCCTCATGACATGCGGCAAGCATTTGGGCCCCCATGACATGCGGCATGCATGTGGAGCCCAAATGCTTGCCGCATGTCATGGGGGCCTCCATGACATGCGGCATGCATGTGGGTCCCCATGACATGCGTCATGCACGTGGGGCCCCCTTGACATGTGACATTCATTTGGGGCCCCCATGACATGTGGCATGCATGTGGGGCTCCCATGACATGTGGCATGCATTTGGGGCCCCCATGACATGTGGTATGCACGTGGGGCCCCTATGACATGCCGCATGCATTTGGGGCCCCCATGACATGCTCCATGGATGTGGGGCCCCTATGACATGCGGCATGCATTCGTGTCCCCGTAACATGAGGCATGCACGGGGGGCCCCCATGACATGCGGCAAGCACGTGGGGCCCCAATGACATGCAGCATGCACGTGGGACCCCCATGACATGCGGAATGCACGTGAGGCCCCCATGACATGCGGAATGCCTGCGGGGCCCCAATGACATGCGGCATGCACGTGAGGCCCCCATGACATGCGGAATGCCTGCGGGGCCCCAATGACATGCGGCATGCATGCGGGGCCCTCATGACATGCGGCATGCATTTGAGGCCCCCAATATATGCGGCATGCATGTGGGGCCCCCATGGTATGTGGCATGCATTTGGGGCCCCCATGACTTGAGGCATGCATGTGGGGCCCCCATGACATGCACCATGCTTGTGGGGCCCCTATGACATGCTGCATGCATTTGGGGCCCCCATGACTTGAGGCATGCATTTGGGGCCCCCATGACATGCGGAATGCCTGCGGGGCTCCAATGACATGTGGCATGCATGTGGGACCCCCATGACATGCGGCATGCATTTGAATCCCCCATTACATGTGGCATGCACGTTGGGCCCCATGACATGCGGCATGCATTTGGGGCCCCCATGACATGCGGAATGCACGTGGGGCCCCTATGACATGCGACATGAATTTGGGAGCCACATTACATGCGGCATGCACGTGGAGCCCCCATGACATGCGTCATGCATTTGGGCCCCCATGACATGCGGCATGCATTTGGGGCCCAAATGCTTGCCGCATGTCATGGGGGCCTCCATGACATGTGGCATGCATGTGGGGCTCCCATGACATGCGGCATGCATTTATGGCCCTCATGACAAGCGGCAAGCATTTGGGCCCCCATGGCATGCGGCATGCATGTGGGGCCCCCATGACATGCGACATGCATTTGGGGGCCCCATGGCATGCGGCATGCATGTGGGGCCCAAATGCTTGCCGCATGTCATGGGGGCCTCCATGACATTTGGCATTCATGTGGGTCCCCATGACATGCGTCATGCACGTGGGTCCCCCTTGACATGCGACATTCATTTGGGGCCCCCATGACATGTGGCATGCATGTGGGGCTCCCATGACATGCGGCATGCATTTGGGGCCCCCATGACATGTGGTATGCACGTGGGGCCCCTATGACATGCCGCATGCATTTGGGGCCCCCATGACATGCTCCATGCATGTGGGGCCCCTATGACATGCGGCATGCATTTGTGGCCCCCGTAACATGAGGCATGCACGTGGGGCCCCCATGACATGCGGCAAGCACGTGGGGCCCCAATGACATGCAGCATGCACGTGGGACCCCCATGACATGCGGAATGCACGTGAGGCCCCCATGACATGCGGAATGCCTGCGGGGCCCCAATGACATGTGGCATGCATGCGGGGCCCTCATGACATGCAGCATGCATTTGAGGCCCCCAATATATGCGGCATGCATGTGGGGCCCCCATGATATGTGGCATGCATTTGGGGCCCCCATGACTTGAGGCATGCATGTGGGGCCCCCATGACATGCACCATGCATGTGGGGCCCCTATGACATGCTGCATGCATTTGGGGCCCCCATGACTTGAGGCATGCATTGGGGGCCCCCATGACATGCGGCATGCATGTAGGGCCCCCATGAAATGCGCCATTCATGTGGGGCCCCTATGACATGCGGCATGCATTTGTGGGCCCCAAGACATGTGGCATGCACATGGGGTCCCCATGAAATGCGCCATTTATTTGGGGCCCCCATGACATGTGGAATGCCTGCGGGGCCCCCATGACATGCGGCATGCACGTGGGGCCACAATGACATGCAGCATGCACGTGGGGCCTGCATAACATGCTGCATGCATTTGGGGTACCTGAGACATGCGGCATGCAGTTGGGGCCCCCATGACATGCTGCATGCATTTGGGGCCCCCATGATATGGGGCATGCACTTGGGGCCCCCATGCCATGCGGCATGCATGTGGGACCCCTATGACATGCGGCATGCATTTGAGGGCGCCAGGACATGCTGCATGCATTTGGGGGGCCCCATGACATGCGGCATGCACGTGGGGCTTCCATGACATGCGGCATGCATTTGGGGCCCCATGACATGCAGCATGCACATGGGCCCACCCAGTACATGCGGCATGCATTTGGGGCCCCCATGACATGTGGTATGCACGTGGGGCCCCTATGACATTCCGCATGCATTTATGGCCCCCATGACATGTGGCATGCATTTGGGTCCCCCATGAAATGCGGCATGCACGTGGGGCCCCCTGTACATGCGGCATGCATTTGGGGCCACCTTGACATGCGACATTCATTTGGGGCCCCCATGACATGTGGCATGCATGGGGGCTCCCATTACATGCGGCATGCATTTGGGGCCTCCATGACATGCGGTATGAATGTGGGGCCCCCATGACATGTGCCATGCATGTGGGGCCACTATGACATGCGGCATGCATTTGGGGCCCCCATGATATGCGGCACGCATTTGGGGCCCCCATGACATGCGCATGCATGTGGGACCCCCATGAAATGCGCCATGCATGTGGTACCCCTATGACATGTGGCATGCATTTGAGGCCCCCAATATATGCGGCATGCATGTGGGGCCCCCATGATATGTGGCATGCATTTGGGGCCCCCATGACTTGAGGCATGCATGTGGGGCCCCCATGACATGCACCATGCATGTGGGGCCCCTATGACATGCTGCATGCATTTGGGGCCCCCATGACTTGAGGCATGCATTGGGGGCCCCCATGACATGCGTCATGCATGTAGGGCCCCCATGAAATGCGCCATGCATGTGGGGCCCCTATGACATGCGGCATGTATTTGTGGGCCCCAAGACATGTGGCATGCACATGGGGTCCCCATGAAATGCGCCATTTATTTGGGGCCCCCATGACATGTGGAATGCCTGCGGGGACCCCGTGACATGCGGCATGCATGTGGGGCCCCCATGAAATGCGGCATTTATTTGGGGCCCCCATGACATGTGGAATGCCTGCGGGGCCCCCGTGACATGCGGCATGCACGTGGGGCCACAATGACATGCAGCATGCACGTGGGGCCCACATGACATGCGGAATGCACGTGAGTCCCCCATGACATGCGGAATGCCTGCGGGGCCCCAATGACATGTGGCATGCATGTGGGACCCCCATGACATGCGGCATGCATTTGAATCCCCCATTACATGCGGCATGCACGTGGGGCCCCCATGACATGCGGCATGCATTTGGGGCCCCCATGACATGCGGCATGCATTTGGGGCCTGCATAACATGCTGCATGCATTTGGGGTACCTGAGACATGCGGCATGCAGTTGGGGCCCCCAATACATGCAGCATGCACGTGAGGCCCCCATGACATGCGGCATGCCTGCGGGGCCCCCATGATATGCGGCATGCATTTGGGGCCCCCATGACATGCAGCATGCATGTGGGACCCCCATGACATGCGGCATGCATTTGAATCCCCCATTACATGCGGCATGCAGGTGGTTCCCCCATGACATGCGGCATGCAGGTGGTTCCCCCATGACTTGCGTCATGCATTTGGGGCCCCCAATACATGCGGCATGCACGTTGGGCCCCCATGACATGCTGCATGCATTTGGGGCCCCCATGATATGGGGCACGCACTTTGGGCCCCCATGCCATGCAGCATGCACGTGGGCCCACCCAGTACATGCGGCATGCATTTGGGGCCCCCATGACATGTGGTATGCACGTAGGGCCCCTATGACATGCCGCATGCATTTATGGCCCCCATGACATGCGGCATGCATGTGGGACCCCCATGATATGCGGCATGCATGTGGGACCCCCATGATATGCGGCATGCATTTGGGGCCCCCATGACTTGAGGCATGCATTTGGGGCCCCCAATACATGCGGCATGCACGTTGGGCCCCCTTGACATGCGGCATGCATTTATGGCCCCCATGACATGCGGCAAGCTTTTGGGCCCCATGACATGCGGCATGCATGTGGTGCCCCCATGACATGCGCATGCATGTGGGGTCCCCATGAAATGCGCCATGCATGTGGGGCCCCCATGACATGCGGCATGCATTTGGGTCCCCCATGAAATGCGGCATGCACGTGGGGCCCCCAGTACATGCGGCATGCATTTGGGGCCCCCATGACATGTGGTATGCACGTGGGGCCCCTATGACATGCTGCATGCATTTGGGGTGCCCAAGACATGCGGCATGCACGTGGGGCCCCTATGACATGCCACATGCTTTTGGGGCCCCCATTACATGTGGCATGCACATGGGGCCCCCATGACATGCGGCATGCATTTGGGGCCCCCATGACTTGAGGCATGCATTTGAATCCCCCATTACATGCGGCATGCACGTGGGGCCCCTATGACATGCGGCATGCATTTGGGCCCCCATGACATGCGGAATGCCTGCGGGGCCCCCATGACATGCGGCATGCATGCAGGGCCCTCATGACATGCTGCATGAATTTGGGGCCCCCAATACATGCGGCATGCACGTTGGGCCCCCTTGACATTCGACATTAATGTGGGGCTCCCATGACATGCGGCATGCATGTGGCCCCCAATGATATGCGGCATGCACGTGGGGCCCCATGACATGCTGCATGCATTTGGGGCCCCCATGATATGCGGCATGCATTTGGGCCCCCATGACATGCGCATGCATGTGGGGCCCCCATGAAATGTGCCATGCATGTGGGGCCCCTATGACATGCGGCATGCATTTGTGGGCCCCAAGACATGCTGCATGCATTTGGGGGGCCCCATGACATGCGGCATGCATTTTGGGGGCCCAATGACATGTGACATGCACGTGGGGCCCCCATGACATGCTGCATGCATTTGTGGCCCCCTTGATATGCGGCATGCATTTGGGGGCCCCCATGACTTGAGCCATGCATTTGGGGTCCCCATGACATGCGGCATGCATGTGGGACCCCCATGACATGCGTCATGCATTTGGATCCCTATTACATGCTGCATGCAAGTGGGGCCCCCATGACATGCGGCATGCACGTGGGGCCCCCATGACATGCTGCATGCATTTGGGGCCCCCATGATATGCGGCACACATTTGGGGCCCCCATGACATGCGGCATGCATTTGTTGCACCCATGACATGCGGCATGCACATGGGGCCCCCATGACATGCGGCATACGTTTGGGGCCCCAATGACATGCGGCATGAGTTTGGATCCCCCATGACATGCGGCATGCACGTGGGGCCTCCATGACATGAGTCATGCATTTGGGGCCGTCATGACAAGCGGCATGCATTTGGGGCCCCCATGACATGCGGCATGCATGTGGGACCCCCATGACATGCGTCATGCATTTGGGGCCCCCATGACATGCTCCATGCATGTGGGGCCCCTATGATATGCGGCATGAATTTGGGGGGCCCCATGACATGCGGCATGCATGTGAGGACCCCATGACATATGGCATGCATTTGGGGTCCCCATGACATGCGGCATTCATGTGGGGCCCCATGACATGCGGCATTCATGTGGGGCCCCCATGACATGCATCATGCATGCGGGGCCCCCATGACATGCGGCATACATTTGTGGCCCTCGTGACATGAGGCATGCACGTGGGGCCCCCATGACATGCGGCAAGCACGTGGGGCCCCAATGACATGCAGCATGCACGTGGGACCCCCATGACATGCGGCATGCATGTGGGGGGCCCATGACATGTGGTATGCACGTGGGGCCCCTATGACATGCCGCATGCATTTGGAGCCCCCATGACATGCTGCATGCATGTGGGACCCCCATTACATGATGCATGCAAGTGGGGCCCCCATGACATGCGGCATGCATGTGGGCCCCCCAAGACATGTGGCATGCACGTGGGGCCCCCATGACATGCTGCATGCATTTGGGGCCCCCATGACATGCGGCATGCACGTGGGGCCCCCATTACATGCGGCATGCATTTGGGGCCCCCATGACATGCGGCATGCATGTGCGACCCCCTTGATATGCGGCATGCATGTGGGACCCCCATGATATGCGGCATGCATTTGGGGCCCCCATGACTTGAGGCATGCATTTGGGGCCCCCATGAAATGTGCCATGCATGTGGGGCCCCTATGACATGCGGCATGCATTTGTGGGCCCCAAGAGATGCGGCATGCATTTGGGGCCCCTATGACATGCGGCATCCATTTGGGGGGCCCCATGACATGCGGCATGCACGTGGGGCCCCCATGACGTGCAGCATGCATTTGGTTCCCCCATTACATGCTGAATGCAATTGGGGCCCCCATGAAATGTGCCATGCATGTGGGGCCCCTATGACATGCTGCATGAATTTGGGGCCCCCAATACATGCGGCAGGACGTTGGGCCCCTTGACATGCGACATTCATGTGGGGCTCCCATGACATGCGGCATGCATTTATGGCTCCCATGACATGCGGCAATCTTTTGGGCCCCATGACATGCAGCATGCATGTGGGGCCCCCATGACATGCGGCATGCATTTGGGGTCCCCATGGCATGCGGCATGCACGTGGGGCCCCCTGTACATGCGGCATGCATTTGGGGCCCCCATGACATGCGGCATGCACGTGGGGCCCCCTTGACATGCGACGTTCATTTGGGGCCCCCATGACATGTGGCATGTATGGGGGCTCCCATTACATGCGGCATGCATTTGGAGCCTCCATGACATGCGGCATGCATTTGGGGACCCCATGACATGCGGCAAGCATTTGGGCCCCCATGACATGCGGCATGCATGTGGGGCCCCCAAATGCATGCCGCATGTCATGGGGGCCTCCATGACATGCGGCATGCATGTGGGTCCCCATGACATGTGTCATGCACGTGGGGCCCCCTTGACATGCGACATTCATTTGGGGCCCCCATGACATATGGCATGCATGTGGGGCCCCCATGACATGCGGCATGCATTTGGGGCCCCCATGACATGTGGTATGCACGTGGGGCCCCCTTGACATGCGACATTCATTTGGGGCCCCATGACATGCGGCATGCATTTGGGGCCCAAATGCTTGCCGCATGTCATGGGGGCCTCCATGACATGTGGCATGCATGTGGGGCTCCCATGACATGCGGCATGCATTTATGGCCCTCATGACATGCGACATGAATTTGGGAGCCCCATTACATGCGGCATGCACGTGGAGCCCCCATGACATGCGTCATGCATTTGGGCCCCCATGACATGCGGCATGCATTTGGGGCCTGAATAACATGCTGCATGCATTTGGGGTACCTGAGACATGCGTCATGCAGTTGGGGCCCCCAATACATGCAGCATGCATGTGAGGCCCCCATGACATGCGGCATGCACGTGAGGCCCCCATGACATGCGGAATGCCTGCGGGGCCCCCATGATATGCGGCATGCATTTGGGGCCCCCATGACATGAGGCATGCATGTGGGACCCCCATAACATGCGGCATGCATTTGAATCCCCCATTACATGCGGCATGCAGGTGGTTCCCCCATGACATGCGGCATGCAGGTGGGACCCCTGTGACATGCGGCATGCATTTGAGGGCACCAAGACATGCTGCATGCATTTGGGGGGCCCCATGACATGCGGCATGCACGTGGGGCCCCCATGAAATGCGGCATGAATTTGGGGCCCCATGACATGCGGAATGACTGCGGGGCCCCCATGACATGCGGCATGCACGTGGGGCCCCCATGACATGCGGCATGCATTTGGGGCCCCCATGACATGCAGCATGCATTTGGGGCCCCCATGACATGCAGTATGCACGTGGGGTCCCCATGACATGCGGCATGCATTTGTGGGCCCCAAGACATGCTGCATGCATTTGGCGGCCCCATGACATGCGGCATGCATTTGCGTCCCCCATGAAATGCGGCATGCACGTGGGGCCCCCTGTACATGCGGCATGCATTTGGGGCCCCCATGACATGCGGCATGCACGTGGGGCCCCCTTGACATGCGACATTCATTTGGGGGCCCCATGACATGTGGCATGCATGGGGGCTCCCATTACATGCGGCATGCATTTGGGGCCTCCATGACATGCGGTATGAATGTGGGGCCCCCATGAAATGCGCCATGCATGTGGGACCCCCATGAAATGCGCCATGCATGTGGGACCCCTATGACATGCGGCATGCATTTGTGGGCCCCAAGACATGCTGCATGCATTTGGGGGGCCCCATGACATGCGGCATGCATTTGGGGCCCCCATGACATGCGGCATGCATTTGGGGCCTCCATGACATGCGGCATTCATTTGGGGCCCCCATGACATGTGGCATGCATGTGGGGCCCCCATGAAATGCGGCATTTATTTGGGGCCCCATGACATGTGGAATGCCTGCGGGGCCCCCGTGACATGAGGCATGCACTTTGGGCATCCATGACATGCGACATGCATTTATGGCCCCCATGACATGCGGCATGCATGTAGGGCCCCCATGAAATGCGCCATGCATGTGGGGCCCCTATGACATGCGGCATGCATTTGTGGGCCCCAAGACATGTGGCATGCACATGGGGCCCCCATGAAATGCGACATTTATTTGGGGGGCCCATGACATGCGGCATGCATGTGGGGCCCAAATGCTTGCCGGATGTCATGGGGGCCTCCATGACATGTGGCATGCATGTGGGGCTCCCATGACATGCGGCATGCATTTATGGCCCTCATGACATGCGGCAAGCATTTGGGCCCCCATGACATGCGGCATGCATGTGGAGCCCAAATGCTTGCCGCATGTCATGGGGGCCTCCATGACATGCGGCATGCATGTGGGTCCCCATGACATGCGTCATGCACGTGGGGCCCCCTTGACATGCGACATTCATTTGGGGCCCCCATGACATGTGGCATGCACGTGGGGCCCCTATGACATGCCGCATGCATTTTCGGCCCCCATGACATGCTCCATGGATGTGGGGCCCCTATGACATGCGGCATGCATTCGTGTCCCCCGTAACATGAGGCATGCACGCGGGGCCCCCATGACATGCGGCAAGCACATGGGGCCCCAATGACATGCAGCATGCACGTAGGACTCCCATGACATGCGGAATGCACGTGAGGCCCCCATGACATGCGGAATGCCTGCGGGGCCCCAATGACATGCGGCATGCACGTGAGGCCCCCATGACATGCGGAATGCCTGCGGGGCCCCAATGACATGCGGCATGCATGCGGGGCCCTCATGACATGCGGCATGCATTTGAGGCCCCCAATATATGCGGCATGCATGTGGGGCCCCCATGGTATGTGGCATGCATTTGGGGCCCCCATGACTTGAGGCATGCATGTGGGGCCCCCATGACATGCACCATGCATGTGGGGCCCCAATGACATGCTGCATGCATTTGGGGCCCCCATGACTTGAGGCATGCATTTGGGGCCCCCATGACATGCGGAATGCCTGCGGGGCCCCAATGACATGTGGCATGCATGTGGGACCCCCATGACATGCGGCATGCATTTGAATCCCCCATTACATGTGGCATGCACGTTGGGCCCCATGACATGCGGCATGCATTTGGGGCCCCCATGACATGCGGAATGCACGTGGGGCCCCTATGACATGCGACATGAATTTGGGAGCCACATTACATGCGGCATGCACGTGGAGCCCCCATGACATGCGTCATGCATTTGGGCCCCCATGACATGCGGCATGCATTTGGGGCCCAAATGCTTGCCGCATGTCATGGGGGCCTCCATGACATGTGGCATGCATGTGGGGCTCCCATGACATGCGGCATGCATTTATGGCCCTCATGACAAGCGGCAAGCATTTGGGCCCCCATGACATGCGGCATGCATGTGGGGCCCCCATAACATGCGGCATGCATTTGGGGGCCCCATGGCATGCGGCATGCATGTGGGGCCCAAATGCTTGCCGCATGTCATGGGGGCCTCCATGACATTTGGCATTCATGTGGGTCCCCATGACATGCGTCATGCACGTGGGTCCCCCTTGACATGCAACATTCATTTGGGGCCCCCATGACATGTGGCATGCATGTGGGGCTCCCATGACATGCGGCATGCATTTGGGGCCCCCATGACATGTGGTATGCACGTGGGGCCCCTATGACATGCCGCATGCATTTGGGGCCCCCATGACATGCTCCATGCATGTGGGGCCCCTATGACATGCGGCATGCACGTGGGGCCCCCATGACATGCGGCAAGCACGTGGGGCCCCAATGACATGCAGCATGCACGTGGGACCCCCATGACATGCGGAATGCACGTGAGGCCCCCATGACATGCGGAATGCCTGCGGGGCCCCAATGACATGTGGCATGCATGCGGGGCCCTCATGACATGCGGCATGCATGTAGGGCCCCCATGAAATGCGCCATGCATGTGGGGCCCCTATGACATGCGGCATGCATTTGTGGGCCCCAAGACATGTGGCATGCACATGGGGTCCCCATGAAATGCGCCATTTATTTGGGGCCCCCATGACATGTGGAATGCCTGCGGGGCCCCCGTGACATGCGGCATGCACGTGGGGCCACAATGACATGCAGCATGCACGTGGGGCCTGCATAACATGCTGCATGCATTTGGGGTACCTGAGACATGCGGCATGCAGTTGGGGCCCCCATGACATGCTGCATGCATTTGGGGCCCCCATGATATGGGGCACGCACTTGGGGCCCCCATGCCATGCGGCATGCATGTGGGACCCCTATGACATGCGGCATGCATTTGAGGGCGCCAAGACATGCTGCATGCATTTGGGGGGCCCCATGACATGCGGCATTTACGTGGGGCTTCCATGACATGCGGCATGCATTTGGGGCCCCATGACATGCAGCATGCATGTGGGCCCACCCAGTACATGCGGCATGCATTTGGGGCCCCCATGACATGTGGTATGCACGTGGGGCCCCTATGACATTCCGCATGCATTTATGGCCCCCATGACATGTGGCATGCATTTGGGTCCCCCATGAAATGCGGCATGCACGTGGGGCCCCCTGTACATGCGGCATGCATTTGGGGCCCCCTTGACATGTGGCATGCATGTGGGGCTCCCATGACATGCGGCATGCATTTGGGGCCCCCATGACATGTGGTATGCATGTGGGGCCCCTATGACATGCGGCATGCACGTGGGGCCCCCATGACATGCTCCATGCATGTGGGGCCCCTATGACATGCGGCATGCACGTGGGGCCCCCATGACATGCGGCAAGCACGTGGGGCCCCAATGACATGCAGCATGCACGTGGGACCCCCATGACATGCGGAATGCACGTGAGGCCCCCATGACATGCGGAATGCCTGCGGGGCCCCAATGACATGTGGCATGCATGCGGGGCCCTCATGAAATGCGCATGCATGTAGGGCCCCCATGAAATGCGCCATGCATGTGGGGCCCCTATGACATGCGGCATGCATTTGTGGGCCCCAAGACATGTGGCATGCACATGGGGTCCCCATGAAATGCGCCATTTATTTGGGGCCCCCATGACATGTGGAATGCCTGAGGGGCCCCCGTGACATGCGGCATGCACGTGGGGCCACAATGACATGCAGCATGCACGTGGGGCCTGCATAACATGCTGCATGCATTTGGGGTACCTGAGACATGATATGGGGCACGCACTTGGGGCCCCCATGCCATGCGGCATGCATGTGGGACCCCTATGACATGCGGCATGCATTTGAGGGCGCCAAGACATGCTGCATGCATTTGGGGGGCCCCATGACATGCGGCATTTACGTGGGGCTTCCATGACATGCGGCATGCATTTGGGGCCCCATGACATGCAGCATGCACGTGGGCCCACCCAGTACATGCGGCATGCATTTGGGGCCCCCATGACATGTGGTATGCACGTGGGGCCCCTATGACATTCCGCATGCATTTATGGCCCCCATGACATGTGGCATGCATTTGGGTCCCCCATGAAATGCGGCATGCACGTGGGGCCCCCTGTACATGCGGCATGCATTTGGGGCCCCCTTGACATGCGACATTCATTTGGGGCCCCCATGACATGTGGCATGCATGGGGGCTCCCATTACATGCGGCATGCATTTGGGGCCTCCATGACATGCGGTATGAATGTGGGGCCCCCATGACATGCGCCATGCATGTGGGGCCACTATGACATGCGGCATGCATTTGGGGCCCCCATGATATGCGGCACGCATTTGGGGCCCCCATGACATGCGCATGCATGTGGGACCCCCATGAAATGCGCCATGCATGTGGTACCCCTATGACATGTGGCATGCATTTGAGGCCCCCAATATATGCGGCATGCATGTGGGGCCCCCATGATATGTGGCATGCATTTGGGGCCCCCATGACTTGAGGCATGCATGTGGGGCCCCCATGACATGCACCATGCATGTGGGGCCCCTATGACATGCTGCATGCATTTGGGGCCCCCATGAAATGCGGCATTTATTTGGGGCCCCCATGACATGTGGAATGCCTGCGGGGCCCCCGTGACATGCGGCATGCACGTGGGGCCACAATGACATGCAGCATGCACGTGGGGCCCACATGACATGCGGAATGCACGTGAGTCCCCCATGACATGCGGAATGCCTGCGGGGCCCCAATGACATGTGGCATGCATGTGGGACCCCCATGACATGCGGCATGCATTTGAATCCCCCATTACATGCGGCATGCACGTGGGGCCCCCATGACATGCGACATGAATTTGGGAGCCCCATTACATGCTTCATGCACGTGGAGCCCCCATGACATGCGTCATGCATTTGGGCCCCCATGACATGCGGCATGCATTTGGGGCCTGCATAACATGCTGCATGCATTTGGGGTACCTGAGACATGCGGCATGCAGTTGGGGCCCCCAATACATGCAGCATGCACGTGAGGCCCCCATGACATGCGGCATGCCTGCGGGGCCCCCATGATATGCGGCATGCATTTGGGGCCCCCATGACATGCAGCATGCATGTGGGACCCCCATGACATGCGGCATGCATTTGAATCCCCCATTACATGCGGCATGCAGGTGGTTCCCCCATGACATGCGGCATGCAGGTGGTTCCCCCATGACATGCGTCATGCATTTGGGGCCCCCAATACATGCGGCATGCACGTTGGGCCCCCATGACATGCTGCATGCATTTGGGGCCCCCATGATATGGGGCACGCACTTGGGGCCAACATGCCATGCAGCATGCACGTGGGCCCACCCAGTACATGCGGCATGCATTTGGGGCCCCCATGACATGTGGTATGCACGTGGGGCCCCTATGACATGCCACATGCATTTATGGCCCGCATGACATGTGGCATGCATGTGGGACCCCTATGACATGCGGCATGCATTTGAGGGCGCCAAGACATGCTGCATGCATTTGGGGGGCCCCATGACATGCGGCATGCACGCGGGGCTTCCATGACATGCGGCATGCATTTGGGGCCCCATGACATGCAGCATGCACGTGGGCCCACCCAGTACATGTGGCATGCATTTAGGGCCCCCATGGCATGTGGTATGCACGTGGGGCCCCTATGACATGCCGCATGCATTTATGGCCCCCATGACATGTGGCATGCATTTGGGTCCCCCATGAAATGCGGCATGCACGTGGGGCCCCCTGTACATGCGGCATGCATTTGGGGCCCCCTTGACATGCGACATTCATTTGGGGCCCCCATGACATGTGGCATGCATGGGGGCTCCCATTACATGCGGCATGCATTTGGGGCCTCCATGACATGCGGTATGAATGTGGGGCCCCCATGACATGCGCCATGCATGTGGGGCCACTATGACATGCGGCATGCATATGGGGCCCCCATGATATGCGGCACGCATTTGGGGCCCCCATGACATGCGCATGCATGTGGGACCCCCATGAAATGCGCCATGCATGTGTACCCCTATGACATGCGGCATGCATTTGTGGGCCCCAAGACATGCTGCATGCATTTGGGGGGCCCCATGACATGCGGCATGCACGTGGGGCCCCCTTGACATGCGGCATTCATTTGGGGCCTCCATGCCATGCGGTATGAATGTGGGGCCCCCATGACATGCGCCATGCACGTGGGGCCCCTATGACATGCTGCATGCATTTGGGGGCCCCAATGACATGCTGCATGCATTTGGGGCCCCCATGACATGCGGCATGCACGTGGGGCCCCCATTACATGCGGCATGCATTTGGGGCCCCCGTGACATGCGGCATGCACGCGGGGCCCCCATTACATGCGGCATGCATTTGGGGCCCCAATGACATGCGGCATGCATGTGGGGCACCCATGACATGCGGCATGCATTTGTGGGCCCCAAGACATGCGGCATGCATGTGACGCCCTCATGACATGCGGCATGCATTTTGGGCCCCCATGACATGCGACATGCACGTGGGGCCCCCATGACATGTGGTATGCACGTGGGGCCCCTATGACATGCCGCATGCATTTGGGGCCCCCATGACATGCTCCATGCATGTGGGGCCCCTATGACATGCGGCATGCACGTGGGGCCCCCATGACATGCGGCAAGCACGTGGGGCCCCAATGACATGCAGCATGCACGTGGGACCCCCATGACATGCGGAATGCACGTGAGGCCCCCATGACATGCGGAATGCCTGCGGGGCCCCAATGACATGTGGCATGCATGCGGGGCCCTCATGACATGCGGCATGCATGTAGGGCCCCCATGAAATGCGCCATGCATGTGGGGCCCCTATGACATGCGGCATGCATTTGTGGGCCCCAAGACATGTGGCATGCACATGGGGTCCCCATGAAATGCGCCATTTATTTGGGGCCCCCATGACATGTGGAATGCCTGCGGGGCCCCCGTGACATGCGGCATGCACGTGGGGCCACAATGACATGCAGCATGCACGTGGGGCCTGCATAACATGCTGCATGCATTTGGGGTACCTGAGACATGCGGCATGCAGTTGGGGCCCCCATGACATGCTGCATGCATTTGGGGCCCCCATGATATGGGGCACGCACTTGGGGCCCCCATGCCATGCGGCATGCATGTGGGACCCCTATGACATGCGGCATGCATTTGAGGGCGCCAAGACATGCTGCATGCATTTGGGGGCCCCATGACATGCGGCATTTACGTGGGGCTTCCATGACATGCGGCATGCATTTGGGGCCCCATGACATGCAGCATGCACGTGGGCCCACCCAGTACATGCGGCATGCATTTGGGGCCCCCATGACATGTGGTATGCACGTGGGGCCCCTATGACATTCCGCATGCATTTATGGCCCCCATGACATGTGGCATGCATTTGGGTCCCCCATGAAATGCGGCATGCACGTGGGGCCCCCTGTACATGCGGCATGCATTTGGGGCCCCCTTGACATGTGGCATGCATGTGGGGCTCCCATGACATGCGGCATGCATTTGGGGCCCCCATGACATGTGGTATGCATGTGGGGCCCCTATGACATGCGGCATGCACGTGGGGCCCCCATGACATGCTCCATGCATGTGGGGCCCCTATGACATGCGGCATGCACGTGGGGCCCCCATGACATGCGGCAAGCACGTGGGGCCCCAATGACATGCAGCATGCACGTGGGACCCCCATGACATGCGGAATGCACGTGAGGCCCCCATGACATGCGGAATGCCTGCGGGGCCCCAATGACATGTGGCATGCATGCGGGGCCCTCATGAAATGCGCATGCATGTAGGGCCCCCATGAAATGCGCCATGCATGTGGGGCCCCTATGACATGCGGCATGCATTTGTGGGCCCCAAGACATGTGGCATGCACATGGGGTCCCCATGAAATGCGCCATTTATTTGGGGCCCCCATGACATGTGGAATGCCTGAGGGGCCCCCGTGACATGCGGCATGCACGTGGGGCCACAATGACATGCAGCATGCACGTGGGGCCTGCATAACATGCTGCATGCATTTGGGGTACCTGAGACATGATATGGGGCACGCACTTGGGGCCCCCATGCCATGCGGCATGCATGTGGGACCCCTATGACATGCGGCATGCATTTGAGGGCGCCAAGACATGCTGCATGCATTTGGGGGGCCCCATGACATGCGGCATTTACGTGGGGCTTCCATGACATGCGGCATGCATTTGGGGCCCCATGACATGCAGCATGCACGTGGGCCCACCCAGTACATGCGGCATGCATTTGGGGCCCCCATGACATGTGGTATGCACGTGGGGCCCCTATGACATTCCGCATGCATTTATGGCCCCCATGACATGTGGCATGCATTTGGGTCCCCCATGAAATGCGGCATGCACGTGGGGCCCCCTGTACATGCGGCATGCATTTGGGGCCCCCTTGACATGCGACATTCATTTGGGGCCCCCATGACATGTGGCATGCATGGGGGCTCCCATTACATGCGGCATGCATTTGGGGCCTCCATGACATGCGGTATGAATGTGGGGCCCCCATGACATGCGCCATGCATGTGGGGCCACTATGACATGCGGCATGCATATGGGGCCCCCATGATATGCGGCACGCATTTGGGGCCCCCATGACATGCGCATGCATGTGGGACCCCCATGAAATGCGCCATGCATGTGTACCCCTATGACATGCGGCATGCATTTGTGGGCCCCAAGACATGCTGCATGCATTTGGGGGGCCCCATGACATGCGGCATGCACGTGGGGCCCCCTTGACATGCGGCATTCATTTGGGGCCTCCATGCCATGCGGTATGAATGTGGGGCCCCCATGACATGCGCCATGCACGTGGGGCCCCTATGACATGCTGCATGCATTTGGGGGCCCCAATGACATGCT
Source organism: Phyllobates terribilis (assembly GCF_046119375.1). Taxonomy (NCBI): domain Eukaryota; kingdom Metazoa; phylum Chordata; class Amphibia; order Anura; family Dendrobatidae; genus Phyllobates; species Phyllobates terribilis. The sequence continues at coordinate 332,827,939 of NW_027362764.1, read as the reverse complement.
GCATGCATTTGGGGCCCCCATGACATGCGGCATGCACGTGGGGCCCCCATTACATGCGGCATGCATTTGGGGCCCCCGTGACATGCGGCATGCACGCGGGGCCCCCATTACATGCGGCATGCATTTGGGGCCCCAATGACATGCGGCATGCATGTGGGGCACCCATGACATGCGGCATGCATTTGTGGGCCCCAAGACATGCGGCATGCATGTGACACCCTCATGACATGCGGCATGCATTTTGGGCCCCCATGACATGCGACATGCACGTGGGGCCCCCATGACATGCGGCATGCAAGTGGGGCCCCCATGACATGCGGCATGCATTTGGGGGCCCCATGACATGCAGCATGCACGTGGGGCCCTCATGACATGCAGCATGCATTTGGGGACCCCGTGACATGTGGCATGCATTTGGGTCCCCCATGAAATGTGTCATGCATGTGGGGCCCCCAGGACATGCGGCATGCATTTGGTTCCCCCATGACATGTGGTATGCATGTGGGACCCCCATGCCATGCGTCATGCATTTGGATCCCCCATTACATGCTGCATGCAAGTGGTTCCCCCCTGACATGCGGCATGCATGTGGGGCCCCCATGACATGCGGCATGCACGTGGGACCCCCATGACATGCGGCATGCATTTGGATCCCCATTACATGCGTCATGCATTTGGATCCCCCATTACATGCTGCATGCAAGTGGTGCCCCCATGACATGCGGCATGCATGTGGGGCCCCCATGACATGCGGCATGCACGTGGGACCCCCATGACATGCGTCATGCATTTGGATCCCCATAACATGCTGCATGCAAGTGGGGCCCCCATGACATGCGGCATGCATGTGGGCCCCCAATGACATGTGGCATGCACGTGGGGCCCCCATGACATGCTGCATGCACATGGGGTCCCCATGAAATGCGGCATTTATTTGGGGCCCCCATGACATGTTGAATGCCTGCGGGGACCCCGTGACATGCGGCATGCATGTGGGACCCCCATGAAATGTGGCATTTATTTGGGGCCCCCATGACATGTGGAATGCCTGCGGGGCCCCAATGACATGTGGCATGCATGTGGGACCCCCATGACATGCAGCATGCATTTGCGGCCCCCATGTCATGCGGAATGCACGTGGGGCCCCTATGACATGCGACATGAATTTAGGAGCCCCATTACATGCGGCATGCACGTGGAGCCCCCATGACATGCGTCATGTATTTGGGCCCCCATGACATGCGGCATGCATTTGGGGCCTGCATAACATGCTGCATGCATTTGGGGTACCTGAGACATGCGTCATGCAGTTGGGGCCCCCAATACATGCGGCATGCATGTGAGGCCCCCATGACATGCGGAATGCCTGCGGGGCCCCCATGATATGCGGCATGCATTTGGGGCCCCCATGACATGAGGCATGCATGTGGGACCCCCATGACATGCGGCATGCATTTGAATCCCCCATTACATGCGGCATGCAGGTGGTTCCCCCATGACATGCGGCATGCAGGTGGGACCCCTGTGACATGCGGCATGCATTTGAGGGCACCAAGACATGCTGCATGCATTTGGGGGGCCCCATGACATGCGGCATGCATGTGGGGCCCCCATGAAATGCGGCATTTATTTGGGGCCCCCATGACATGTGGAATGCCTGTGGGGCCCCCGTGACATGCGGCATGCACGTGGTGCCACAATGACATGCAGCATGCACGTGGGGCCCACATGACATGCGGAATGCACGTGAGTCCCCCATGACATGCGGAATGTCTGCGGGGCCCCAATGACATGTGGCATGCATGTGGGACCCCCATGACATGCGGCATGCATTTGAATCCCCCATTACATGCGGCATGCACGTGGGGCCCCCATGACATGCGGCATTCATTTGCGGCCCCCATGTCATGCGGAATGCACGTGGGGCCCCTATGACATGCGACATGAATTTGGGAGCCCCATTACATGCGGCATGCACGTGGAGCCCCCATGACATGCGTCATGCATTTGGGCCCCCATGACATGCGGCATGCATTTGGGGCCTGAATAACATGCTGCATGCATTTGGGGTACCTGAGACATGCGTCATGCAGTTGGGGCCCCCAATACATGCGGCATGCATGTGAGGCCCCCATGACATGCGGCATGCACGTGAGGCCCCCATGACATGCCTCATTTCATGGGGCCCCCATGATATGCGGCATGCATTTGGGGCCCCCATGAAATGAGGCATGCATGTGGGACCCCCATGACATGCGGCATGCATTTGAATCCCCCATTACATGCGGCATGCAGGTGGTTCCCCCATGACATGCGGCATGCAGGTGGGACCCCTGTGACATGCGGCATGCATTTGAGGGCACCAAGACATGCTGCATGCATTTGGGGGGCCCCATGACATGCGGCATGCACGTGGGGCCCCCATGAAATGCGGCATGAATTTGGGGCCCCCATGACATGCGGAATGCCTGCGGGGCCCCCATGACATGCGGCATGCACGTGGGGCCCCCATGACATGCGGCATGCATTTGGGGCCCCCATGACATGCAGCATGCATTTGGGGCCCCCATGACATGCAGTATGCACGTGGGGCCCCCATGACATGCGGCATGCATTTGTGGGCCCCAAGACATGCTGCATGCATTTGGCGGCCCCATGACATGTGGCATGCATTTGCGTCCCCCATGAAATGCGGCATGCACGTGGGGCCCCCTGTACATGCGGCATTTATTTGGGGCCCCATGACATGTGGAATGCCTGCGGGGCCCCCGTGACATGAGGCATGCACTTTGGGCATCCATGACATGCGACATGCATTTATGGCCTCTTGACATGCGGCATGCATTTGGGCCCTCATGAAATGCGCCATGCACGTGTGGCCCCCATGACATGCGGCATGCATTTGGGGGCCCCATGACATTTGGCATGCATGTGGGGCTCCCATGACATGCGGCATGCATTTATGGCCCTCATTACATGCGGCAAGCATTTGGGCCCCCATGACATGCGGCATGCATGTGGGGCCCCCAAATGCATGCCGCATGTCATGGGGGCCTCCATGACATGCGGCATGCATGTGGGTCCCCATGACATGCGTCATGCACGTGGGGCCCCCTTGACATGCGACATTCATTTGGGGCCCCCATGACATGTGGCATGCATGTGGGGCCCCCATGACATGCGGCATGCATTTGGGGCCCCCATGACATGTGGTATGCACGTGGGGCCCCTATGACATGCGGCATGCATGTAGGGCCCCCATGACATGCACCATGCATGTGAGGCCCCTATGACATGCTGCGTGCATTTGGGGCCCCCATGACTTGAGGCATGCATTTGGGGCCCCCATGACATGCGGCATGCATGTAGGGCCCCCATGAAATGCGCCATGCATGTGGGGCCCCTATGACATGCGGCATGCATTTGTGGGCCCCAAGACATGTGGCATGCACATGGGGCCCCCATGAAATGCGGCATTTATTTGGGGCCCCCATGACATGTGTAATGCCTGCGGGGCCCCCGTGACATGCGGCATGCACGTGGGGCCCCCATGAAATGCGGCATTTATTTGGGGCCCCCATGACATGTGGAATGCCTGCGGGGCCCCCGTGACATGAGGCATGCACTTTGGGCACCCATGACATGCGAAATGCATTTATGGCCTCATGACATGCGGCATGCATTTGGGCCCTCATGAAATGCGCCATGCACGTGGGGCCCCCATGACATGCGGCATGCATTTGGGGGCCCCATGACATGCGGCATGCATGTGGGGCCCAAATGCTTGCCGCATGTCATGGGGGCCTCCATGACATGTGGTATGCATGTGGGGCTCCCATGACATGCGGCATGCATTTATGGCCCTCATGACATGCGGCAAGCATTTGGGCCCCCATGACATGCGGCATGCATGTGGAGCCCAAATGCTTGCCGCATGTCATGGGGGCCTCCATGACATGCGGCATGCATGTGGGTCCCCATGACATGCGTCATGCACGTGGGGCCCCCTTGACATGTGACATTCATTTGGGGCCCCCATGACATGTGGCATGCATGTGGGGCTCCCATGACATGTGGCATGCATTTGGGGCCCCCATGACATGTGGTATGCACGTGGGGCCCCTATGACATGCCGCATGCATTTGGGGCCCCCATGACATGCTCCATGGATGTGGGGCCCCTATGACATGCGGCATGCATTCGTGTCCCCGTAACATGAGGCATGCACGGGGGGCCCCCATGACATGCGGCAAGCACGTGGGGCCCCAATGACATGCAGCATGCACGTGGGACCCCCATGACATGCGGAATGCACGTGAGGCCCCCATGACATGCGGAATGCCTGCGGGGCCCCAATGACATGCGGCATGCACGTGAGGCCCCCATGACATGCGGAATGCCTGCGGGGCCCCAATGACATGCGGCATGCATGCGGGGCCCTCATGACATGCGGCATGCATTTGAGGCCCCCAATATATGCGGCATGCATGTGGGGCCCCCATGGTATGTGGCATGCATTTGGGGCCCCCATGACTTGAGGCATGCATGTGGGGCCCCCATGACATGCACCATGCTTGTGGGGCCCCTATGACATGCTGCATGCATTTGGGGCCCCCATGACTTGAGGCATGCATTTGGGGCCCCCATGACATGCGGAATGCCTGCGGGGCTCCAATGACATGTGGCATGCATGTGGGACCCCCATGACATGCGGCATGCATTTGAATCCCCCATTACATGTGGCATGCACGTTGGGCCCCATGACATGTGGCATGCATTTGGGGCCCCCATGACATGCGGAATGCACGTGGGGCCCCTATGACATGCGACATGAATTTGGGAGCCACATTACATGCGGCATGCACGTGGAGCCCCCATGACATGCGTCATGCATTTGGGCCCCCATGACATGCGGCATGCATTTGGGGCCCAAATGCTTGCCGCATGTCATGGGGGCCTCCATGACATGTGGCATGCATGTGGGGCTCCCATGACATGCGGCATGCATTTGGGGCCCCCATGACATGCGGCATGCATTTGGGGCCTGCATAACATGCTGCATGCATTTGGGGTACCTGAGACATGCGGCATGCAGTTGGGGCCCCCAATACATGCAGCATGCACGTGAGGCCCCCATGACATGCGGCATGCCTGCGGGGCCCCCATGATATGCGGCATGCATTTGGGGCCCCCATGACATGCAGCATGCATGTGGGACCCCCATGACATGCGGCATGCATTTGAATCCCCCATTACATGCGGCATGCAGGTGGTTCCCCCATGACATGCGGCATGCAGGTGGTTCCCCCATGACTTGCGTCATGCATTTGGGGCCCCCAATACATGCGGCATGCACGTTGGGCCCCCATGACATGCTGCATGCATTTGGGGCCCCCATGATATGGGGCACGCACTTTGGGCCCCCATGCCATGCAGCATGCACGTGGGCCCACCCAGTACATGCGGCATGCATTTGGGGCCCCCATGACATGTGGTATGCACGTAGGGCCCCTATGACATGCCGCATGCATTTATGGCCCCCATGACATGCGGCATGCATGTGGGACCCCCATGATATGCGGCATGCATGTGGGACCCCCATGATATGCGGCATGCATTTGGGGCCCCCATGACTTGAGGCATGCATTTGGGGCCCCCAATACATGCGGCATGCACGTTGGGCCCCCTTGACATGCGGCATGCATTTATGGCCCCCATGACATGCGGCAAGCTTTTGGGCCCCATGACATGCGGCATGCATGTGGTGCCCCCATGACATGCGCATGCATGTGGGGTCCCCATGAAATGCGCCATGCATGTGGGGCCCCCATGACATGCGGCATGCATTTGGGTCCCCCATGAAATGCGGCATGCACGTGGGGCCCCCAGTACATGCGGCATGCATTTGGGGCCCCCATGACATGTGGTATGCACGTGGGGCCCCTATGACATGCTGCATGCATTTGGGGTGCCCAAGACATGCGGCATGCACGTGGGGCCCCTATGACATGCCACATGCTTTTGGGGCCCCCATTACATGTGGCATGCACATGGGGCCCCCATGACATGCGGCATGCATTTGGGGCCCCCATGACTTGAGGCATGCATTTGAATCCCCCATTACATGCGGCATGCACGTGGGGCCCCTATGACATGCGGCATGCATTTGGGCCCCCATGACATGCGGAATGCCTGCGGGGCCCCCATGACATGCGGCATGCATGCAGGGCCCTCATGACATGCTGCATGAATTTGGGGCCCCCAATACATGCGGCATGCACGTTGGGCCCCCTTGACATTCGACATTAATGTGGGGCTCCCATGACATGCGGCATGCATGTGGCCCCCAATGATATGCGGCATGCACGTGGGGCCCCATGACATGCTGCATGCATTTGGGGCCCCCATGATATGCGGCATGCATTTGGGCCCCCATGACATGCGCATGCATGTGGGGCCCCCATGAAATGTGCCATGCATGTGGGGCCCCTATGACATGCGGCATGCATTTGTGGGCCCCAAGACATGCTGCATGCATTTGGGGGGCCCCATGACATGCGGCATGCATTTTGGGGGCCCAATGACATGTGACATGCACGTGGGGCCCCCATGACATGCTGCATGCATTTGTGGCCCCCTTGATATGCGGCATGCATTTGGGGGCCCCCATGACTTGAGCCATGCATTTGGGGTCCCCATGACATGCGGCATGCATGTGGGACCCCCATGACATGCGTCATGCATTTGGATCCCTATTACATGCTGCATGCAAGTGGGGCCCCCATGACATGCGGCATGCACGTGGGGCCCCCATGACATGCTGCATGCATTTGGGGCCCCCATGATATGCGGCACACATTTGGGGCCCCCATGACATGCGGCATGCATTTGTTGCACCCATGACATGCGGCATGCACATGGGGCCCCCATGACATGCGGCATACGTTTGGGGCCCCAATGACATGCGGCATGAGTTTGGATCCCCCATGACATGCGGCATGCACGTGGGGCCTCCATGACATGAGTCATGCATTTGGGGCCGTCATGACAAGCGGCATGCATTTGGGGCCCCCATGACATGCGGCATGCATGTGGGACCCCCATGACATGCGTCATGCATTTGGGGCCCCCATGACATGCTCCATGCATGTGGGGCCCCTATGATATGCGGCATGAATTTGGGGGGCCCCATGACATGCGGCATGCATGTGAGGACCCCATGACATATGGCATGCATTTGGGGTCCCCATGACATGCGGCATTCATGTGGGGCCCCATGACATGCGGCATTCATGTGGGGCCCCCATGACATGCATCATGCATGCGGGGCCCCCATGACATGCGGCATACATTTGTGGCCCTCGTGACATGAGGCATGCACGTGGGGCCCCCATGACATGCGGCAAGCACGTGGGGCCCCAATGACATGCAGCATGCACGTGGGACCCCCATGACATGCGGCATGCATGTGGGGGGCCCATGACATGTGGTATGCACGTGGGGCCCCTATGACATGCCGCATGCATTTGGAGCCCCCATGACATGCTGCATGCATGTGGGACCCCCATTACATGATGCATGCAAGTGGGGCCCCCATGACATGCGGCATGCATGTGGGCCCCCCAAGACATGTGGCATGCACGTGGGGCCCCCATGACATGCTGCATGCATTTGGGGCCCCCATGACATGCGGCATGCACGTGGGGCCCCCATTACATGCGGCATGCATTTGGGGCCCCCATGACATGCGGCATGCATGTGCGACCCCCTTGATATGCGGCATGCATGTGGGACCCCCATGATATGCGGCATGCATTTGGGGCCCCCATGACTTGAGGCATGCATTTGGGGCCCCCATGAAATGTGCCATGCATGTGGGGCCCCTATGACATGCGGCATGCATTTGTGGGCCCCAAGAGATGCGGCATGCATTTGGGGCCCCTATGACATGCGGCATCCATTTGGGGGGCCCCATGACATGCGGCATGCACGTGGGGCCCCCATGACGTGCAGCATGCATTTGGTTCCCCCATTACATGCTGAATGCAATTGGGGCCCCCATGAAATGTGCCATGCATGTGGGGCCCCTATGACATGCTGCATGAATTTGGGGCCCCCAATACATGCGGCAGGACGTTGGGCCCCTTGACATGCGACATTCATGTGGGGCTCCCATGACATGCGGCATGCATTTATGGCTCCCATGACATGCGGCAATCTTTTGGGCCCCATGACATGCAGCATGCATGTGGGGCCCCCATGACATGCGGCATGCATTTGGGGTCCCCATGGCATGCGGCATGCACGTGGGGCCCCCTGTACATGCGGCATGCATTTGGGGCCCCCATGACATGCGGCATGCACGTGGGGCCCCCTTGACATGCGACGTTCATTTGGGGCCCCCATGACATGTGGCATGTATGGGGGCTCCCATTACATGCGGCATGCATTTGGAGCCTCCATGACATGCGGCATGCATTTGGGGACCCCATGACATGCGGCAAGCATTTGGGCCCCCATGACATGCGGCATGCATGTGGGGCCCCCAAATGCATGCCGCATGTCATGGGGGCCTCCATGACATGCGGCATGCATGTGGGTCCCCATGACATGTGTCATGCACGTGGGGCCCCCTTGACATGCGACATTCATTTGGGGCCCCCATGACATATGGCATGCATGTGGGGCCCCCATGACATGCGGCATGCATTTGGGGCCCCCATGACATGTGGTATGCACGTGGGGCCCCCTTGACATGCGACATTCATTTGGGGCCCCATGACATGCGGCATGCATTTGGGGCCCAAATGCTTGCCGCATGTCATGGGGGCCTCCATGACATGTGGCATGCATGTGGGGCTCCCATGACATGCGGCATGCATTTATGGCCCTCATGACATGCGACATGAATTTGGGAGCCCCATTACATGCGGCATGCACGTGGAGCCCCCATGACATGCGTCATGCATTTGGGCCCCCATGACATGCGGCATGCATTTGGGGCCTGAATAACATGCTGCATGCATTTGGGGTACCTGAGACATGCGTCATGCAGTTGGGGCCCCCAATACATGCAGCATGCATGTGAGGCCCCCATGACATGCGGCATGCACGTGAGGCCCCCATGACATGCGGAATGCCTGCGGGGCCCCCATGATATGCGGCATGCATTTGGGGCCCCCATGACATGAGGCATGCATGTGGGACCCCCATGACATGCGGCATGCATTTGAATCCCCCATTACATGCGGCATGCAGGTGGTTCCCCCATGACATGCGGCATGCAGGTGGGACCCCTGTGACATGCGGCATGCATTTGAGGGCACCAAGACATGCTGCATGCATTTGGGGGGCCCCATGACATGCGGCATGCACGTGGGGCCCCCATGAAATGCGGCATGAATTTGGGGCCCCATGACATGCGGAATGACTGCGGGGCCCCCATGACATGCGGCATGCACGTGGGGCCCCCATGACATGCGGCATGCATTTGGGGCCCCCATGACATGCAGCATGCATTTGGGGCCCCCATGACATGCAGTATGCACGTGGGGTCCCCATGACATGCGGCATGCATTTGTGGGCCCCAAGACATGCTGCATGCATTTGGCGGCCCCATGACATGCGGCATGCATTTGCGTCCCCCATGAAATGCGGCATGCACGTGGGGCCCCCTGTACATGCGGCATGCATTTGGGGCCCCCATGACATGCGGCATGCACGTGGGGCCCCCTTGACATGCGACATTCATTTGGGGCCCCCATGACATGTGGCATGCATGGGGGCTCCCATTACATGCGGCATGCATTTGGGGCCTCCATGACATGCGGTATGAATGTGGGGCCCCCATGAAATGCGCCATGCATGTGGGACCCCCATGAAATGCGCCATGCATGTGGGACCCCTATGACATGCGGCATGCATTTGTGGGCCCCAAGACATGCTGCATGCATTTGGGGGGCCCCATGACATGCGGCATGCATTTGGGGCCCCCATGACATGCGGCATGCATTTGGGGCCTCCATGACATGCGGCATTCATTTGGGGCCCCCATGACATGTGGCATGCATGTGGGGCCCCCATGAAATGCGGCATTTATTTGGGGCCCCATGACATGTGGAATGCCTGCGGGGCCCCCGTGACATGAGGCATGCACTTTGGGCATCCATGACATGCGACATGCATTTATGGCCCCCATGACATGCGGCATGCATGTAGGGCCCCCATGAAATGCGCCATGCATGTGGGGCCCCTATGACATGTGGCATGCATTTGTGGGCCCCAAGACATGTGGCATGCACATGGGGCCCCCATGAAATGCGACATTTATTTGGGGGGCCCATGACATGCGGCATGCATGTGGGGCCCAAATGCTTGCCGGATGTCATGGGGGCCTCCATGACATGTGGCATGCATGTGGGGCTCCCATGACATGCGGCATGCATTTATGGCCCTCATGACATGCGGCAAGCATTTGGGCCCCCATGACATGCGGCATGCATGTGGAGCCCAAATGCTTGCCGCATGTCATGGGGGCCTCCATGACATGCGGCATGCATGTGGGTCCCCATGACATGCGTCATGCACGTGGGGCCCCCTTGACATGCGACATTCATTTGGGGCCCCCATGACATGTGGCATGCACGTGGGGCCCCTATGACATGCCGCATGCATTTTCGGCCCCCATGACATGCTCCATGGATGTGGGGCCCCTATGACATGCGGCATGCATTCGTGTCCCCCGTAACATGAGGCATGCACGCGGGGCCCCCATGACATGCGGCAAGCACATGGGGCCCCAATGACATGCAGCATGCACGTAGGACTCCCATGACATGCGGAATGCACGTGAGGCCCCCATGACATGCGGAATGCCTGCGGGGCCCCAATGACATGCGGCATGCACGTGAGGCCCCCATGACATGCGGAATGCCTGCGGGGCCCCAATGACATGCGGCATGCATGCGGGGCCCTCATGACATGCGGCATGCATTTGAGGCCCCCAATATATGCGGCATGCATGTGGGGCCCCCATGGTATGTGGCATGCATTTGGGGCCCCCATGACTTGAGGCATGCATGTGGGGCCCCCATGACATGCACCATGCATGTGGGGCCCCAATGACATGCTGCATGCATTTGGGGCCCCCATGACTTGAGGCATGCATTTGGGGCCCCCATGACATGCGGAATGCCTGCGGGGCCCCAATGACATGTGGCATGCATGTGGGACCCCCATGACATGCGGCATGCATTTGAATCCCCCATTACATGTGGCATGCACGTTGGGCCCCATGACATGCGGCATGCATTTGGGGCCCCCATGACATGCGGAATGCACGTGGGGCCCCTATGACATGCGACATGAATTTGGGAGCCACATTACATGCGGCATGCACGTGGAGCCCCCATGACATGCGTCATGCATTTGGGCCCCCATGACATGCGGCATGCATTTGGGGCCCAAATGCTTGCCGCATGTCATGGGGGCCTCCATGACATGTGGCATGCATGTGGGGCTCCCATGACATGCGGCATGCATTTATGGCCCTCATGACAAGCGGCAAGCATTTGGGCCCCCATGACATGCGGCATGCATGTGGGGCCCCCATAACATGCGGCATGCATTTGGGGGCCCCATGGCATGCGGCATGCATGTGGGGCCCAAATGCTTGCCGCATGTCATGGGGGCCTCCATGACATTTGGCATTCATGTGGGTCCCCATGACATGCGTCATGCACGTGGGTCCCCCTTGACATGCAACATTCATTTGGGGCCCCCATGACATGTGGCATGCATGTGGGGCTCCCATGACATGCGGCATGCATTTGGGGCCCCCATGACATGTGGTATGCACGTGGGGCCCCTATGACATGCCGCATGCATTTGGGGCCCCCATGACATGCTCCATGCATGTGGGGCCCCTATGACATGCGGCATGCACGTGGGGCCCCCATGACATGCGGCAAGCACGTGGGGCCCCAATGACATGCAGCATGCACGTGGGACCCCCATGACATGCGGAATGCACGTGAGGCCCCCATGACATGCGGAATGCCTGCGGGGCCCCAATGACATGTGGCATGCATGCGGGGCCCTCATGACATGCGGCATGCATGTAGGGCCCCCATGAAATGCGCCATGCATGTGGGGCCCCTATGACATGCGGCATGCATTTGTGGGCCCCAAGACATGTGGCATGCACATGGGGTCCCCATGAAATGCGCCATTTATTTGGGGCCCCCATGACATGTGGAATGCCTGCGGGGCCCCCGTGACATGCGGCATGCACGTGGGGCCACAATGACATGCAGCATGCACGTGGGGCCTGCATAACATGCTGCATGCATTTGGGGTACCTGAGACATGCGGCATGCAGTTGGGGCCCCCATGACATGCTGCATGCATTTGGGGCCCCCATGATATGGGGCACGCACTTGGGGCCCCCATGCCATGCGGCATGCATGTGGGACCCCTATGACATGTGGCATGCATTTGAGGGCGCCAAGACATGCTGCATGCATTTGGGGGGCCCCATGACATGCGGCATTTACGTGGGGCTTCCATGACATGCGGCATGCATTTGGGGCCCCATGACATGCAGCATGCATGTGGGCCCACCCAGTACATGCGGCATGCATTTGGGGCCCCCATGACATGTGGTATGCACGTGGGGCCCCTATGACATTCCGCATGCATTTATGGCCCCCATGACATGTGGCATGCATTTGGGTCCCCCATGAAATGCGGCATGCACGTGGGGCCCCCTGTACATGCGGCATGCATTTGGGGCCCCCTTGACATGTGGCATGCATGTGGGGCTCCCATGACATGCGGCATGCATTTGGGGCCCCCATGACATGTGGTATGCATGTGGGGCCCCTATGACATGCGGCATGCACGTGGGGCCCCCATGACATGCTCCATGCATGTGGGGCCCCTATGACATGCGGCATGCACGTGGGGCCCCCATGACATGCGGCAAGCACGTGGGGCCCCAATGACATGCAGCATGCACGTGGGACCCCCATGACATGCGGAATGCACGTGAGGCCCCCATGACATGCGGAATGCCTGCGGGGCCCCAATGACATGTGGCATGCATGCGGGGCCCTCATGAAATGCGCATGCATGTAGGGCCCCCATGAAATGCGCCATGCATGTGGGGCCCCTATGACATGCGGCATGCATTTGTGGGCCCCAAGACATGTGGCATGCACATGGGGTCCCCATGAAATGCGCCATTTATTTGGGGCCCCCATGACATGTGGAATGCCTGAGGGGCCCCCGTGACATGCGGCATGCACGTGGGGCCACAATGACATGCAGCATGCACGTGGGGCCTGCATAACATGCTGCATGCATTTGGGGTACCTGAGACATGATATGGGGCACGCACTTGGGGCCCCCATGCCATGCGGCATGCATGTGGGACCCCTATGACATGCGGCATGCATTTGAGGGCGCCAAGACATGCTGCATGCATTTGGGGGGCCCCATGACATGCGGCATTTACGTGGGGCTTCCATGACATGCGGCATGCATTTGGGGCCCCATGACATGCAGCATGCACGTGGGCCCACCCAGTACATGCGGCATGCATTTGGGGCCCCCATGACATGTGGTATGCACGTGGGGCCCCTATGACATTCCGCATGCATTTATGGCCCCCATGACATGTGGCATGCATTTGGGTCCCCCATGAAATGCGGCATGCACGTGGGGCCCCCTGTACATGCGGCATGCATTTGGGGCCCCCTTGACATGCGACATTCATTTGGGGCCCCCATGACATGTGGCATGCATGGGGGCTCCCATTACATGCGGCATGCATTTGGGGCCTCCATGACATGCGGTATGAATGTGGGGCCCCCATGACATGCGCCATGCATGTGGGGCCACTATGACATGCGGCATGCATTTGGGGCCCCCATGATATGCGGCACGCATTTGGGGCCCCCATGACATGCGCATGCATGTGGGACCCCCATGAAATGCGCCATGCATGTGGTACCCCTATGACATGTGGCATGCATTTGAGGCCCCCAATATATGCGGCATGCATGTGGGGCCCCCATGATATGTGGCATGCATTTGGGGCCCCCATGACTTGAGGCATGCATGTGGGGCCCCCATGACATGCACCATGCATGTGGGGCCCCTATGACATGCTGCATGCATTTGGGGCCCCCATGAAATGCGGCATTTATTTGGGGCCCCCATGACATGTGGAATGCCTGCGGGGCCCCCGTGACATGCGGCATGCACGTGGGGCCACAATGACATGCAGCATGCACGTGGGGCCCACATGACATGCGGAATGCACGTGAGTCCCCCATGACATGCGGAATGCCTGCGGGGCCCCAATGACATGTGGCATGCATGTGGGACCCCCATGACATGCGGCATGCATTTGAATCCCCCATTACATGCGGCATGCACGTGGGGCCCCCATGACATGCGACATGAATTTGGGAGCCCCATTACATGCTTCATGCACGTGGAGCCCCCATGACATGCGTCATGCATTTGGGCCCCCATGACATGCGGCATGCATTTGGGGCCTGCATAACATGCTGCATGCATTTGGGGTACCTGAGACATGCGGCATGCAGTTGGGGCCCCCAATACATGCAGCATGCACGTGAGGCCCCCATGACATGCGGCATGCCTGCGGGGCCCCCATGATATGCGGCATGCATTTGGGGCCCCCATGACATGCAGCATGCATGTGGGACCCCCATGACATGCGGCATGCATTTGAATCCCCCATTACATGCGGCATGCAGGTGGTTCCCCCATGACATGCGGCATGCAGGTGGTTCCCCCATGACATGCGTCATGCATTTGGGGCCCCCAATACATGCGGCATGCACGTTGGGCCCCCATGACATGCTGCATGCATTTGGGGCCCCCATGATATGGGGCACGCACTTGGGGCCAACATGCCATGCAGCATGCACGTGGGCCCACCCAGTACATGCGGCATGCATTTGGGGCCCCCATGACATGTGGTATGCACGTGGGGCCCCTATGACATGCCACATGCATTTATGGCCCGCATGACATGTGGCATGCATGTGGGACCCCTATGACATGCGGCATGCATTTGAGGGCGCCAAGACATGCTGCATGCATTTGGGGGGCCCCATGACATGCGGCATGCACGCGGGGCTTCCATGACATGCGGCATGCATTTGGGGCCCCATGACATGCAGCATGCACGTGGGCCCACCCAGTACATGTGGCATGCATTTAGGGCCCCCATGGCATGTGGTATGCATGTGGGGCCCCTATGACATGCCGCATGCATTTATGGCCCCCATGACATGTGGCATGCATTTGGGTCCCCCATGAAATGCGGCATGCACGTGGGGCCCCCTGTACATGCGGCATGCATTTGGGGCCCCCTTGACATGCGACATTCATTTGGGGCCCCCATGACATGTGGCATGCATGGGGGCTCCCATTACATGCGGCATGCATTTGGGGCCTCCATGACATGCGGTATGAATGTGGGGCCCCCATGACATGCGCCATGCATGTGGGGCCACTATGACATGCGGCATGCATATGGGGCCCCCATGATATGCGGCACGCATTTGGGGCCCCCATGACATGCGCATGCATGTGGGACCCCCATGAAATGCGCCATGCATGTGTACCCCTATGACATGCGGCATGCATTTGTGGGCCCCAAGACATGCTGCATGCATTTGGGGGGCCCCATGACATGCGGCATGCACGTGGGGCCCCCTTGACATGCGGCATTCATTTGGGGCCTCCATGCCATGCGGTATGAATGTGGGGCCCCCATGACATGCGCCATGCACGTGGGGCCCCTATGACATGCTGCATGCATTTGGGGGCCCCAATGACATGCTGCATGCATTTGGGGCCCCCATGACATGCGGCATGCACGTGGGGCCCCCATTACATGCGGCATGCATTTGGGGCCCCCGTGACATGCGGCATGCACGCGGGGCCCCCATTACATGCGGCATGCATTTGGGGCCCCAATGACATGCGGCATGCATGTGGGGCACCCATGACATGCGGCATGCATTTGTGGGCCCCAAGACATGCGGCATGCATGTGACGCCCTCATGACATGCGGCATGCATTTTGGGCCCCCATGACATGCGACATGCACGTGGGGCCCCCATGACATGTGGTATGCACGTGGGGCCCCTATGACATGCCGCATGCATTTGGGGCCCCCATGACATGCTCCATGCATGTGGGGCCCCTATGACATGCGGCATGCACGTGGGGCCCCCATGACATGCGGCAAGCACGTGGGGCCCCAATGACATGCAGCATGCACGTGGGACCCCCATGACATGCGGAATGCACGTGAGGCCCCCATGACATGCGGAATGCCTGCGGGGCCCCAATGACATGTGGCATGCATGCGGGGCCCTCATGACATGCGGCATGCATGTAGGGCCCCCATGAAATGCGCCATGCATGTGGGGCCCCTATGACATGCGGCATGCATTTGTGGGCCCCAAGACATGTGGCATGCACATGGGGTCCCCATGAAATGCGCCATTTATTTGGGGCCCCCATGACATGTGGAATGCCTGCGGGGCCCCCGTGACATGCGGCATGCACGTGGGGCCACAATGACATGCAGCATGCACGTGGGGCCTGCATAACATGCTGCATGCATTTGGGGTACCTGAGACATGCGGCATGCAGTTGGGGCCCCCATGACATGCTGCATGCATTTGGGGCCCCCATGATATGGGGCACGCACTTGGGGCCCCCATGCCATGCGGCATGCATGTGGGACCCCTATGACATGCGGCATGCATTTGAGGGCGCCAAGACATGCTGCATGCATTTGGGGGCCCCATGACATGCGGCATTTACGTGGGGCTTCCATGACATGCGGCATGCATTTGGGGCCCCATGACATGCAGCATGCACGTGGGCCCACCCAGTACATGCGGCATGCATTTGGGGCCCCCATGACATGTGGTATGCACGTGGGGCCCCTATGACATTCCGCATGCATTTATGGCCCCCATGACATGTGGCATGCATTTGGGTCCCCCATGAAATGCGGCATGCACGTGGGGCCCCCTGTACATGCGGCATGCATTTGGGGCCCCCTTGACATGTGGCATGCATGTGGGGCTCCCATGACATGCGGCATGCATTTGGGGCCCCCATGACATGTGGTATGCATGTGGGGCCCCTATGACATGCGGCATGCACGTGGGGCCCCCATGACATGCTCCATGCATGTGGGGCCCCTATGACATGCGGCATGCACGTGGGGCCCCCATGACATGCGGCAAGCACGTGGGGCCCCAATGACATGCAGCATGCACGTGGGACCCCCATGACATGCGGAATGCACGTGAGGCCCCCATGACATGCGGAATGCCTGCGGGGCCCCAATGACATGTGGCATGCATGCGGGGCCCTCATGAAATGCGCATGCATGTAGGGCCCCCATGAAATGCGCCATGCATGTGGGGCCCCTATGACATGCGGCATGCATTTGTGGGCCCCAAGACATGTGGCATGCACATGGGGTCCCCATGAAATGCGCCATTTATTTGGGGCCCCCATGACATGTGGAATGCCTGAGGGGCCCCCGTGACATGCGGCATGCACGTGGGGCCACAATGACATGCAGCATGCACGTGGGGCCTGCATAACATGCTGCATGCATTTGGGGTACCTGAGACATGATATGGGGCACGCACTTGGGGCCCCCATGCCATGCGGCATGCATGTGGGACCCCTATGACATGCGGCATGCATTTGAGGGCGCCAAGACATGCTGCATGCATTTGGGGGGCCCCATGACATGCGGCATTTACGTGGGGCTTCCATGACATGCGGCATGCATTTGGGGCCCCATGACATGCAGCATGCACGTGGGCCCACCCAGTACATGCGGCATGCATTTGGGGCCCCCATGACATGTGGTATGCACGTGGGGCCCCTATGACATTCCGCATGCATTTATGGCCCCCATGACATGTGGCATGCATTTGGGTCCCCCATGAAATGCGGCATGCACGTGGGGCCCCCTGTACATGCGGCATGCATTTGGGGCCCCCTTGACATGCGACATTCATTTGGGGCCCCCATGACATGTGGCATGCATGGGGGCTCCCATTACATGCGGCATGCATTTGGGGCCTCCATGACATGCGGTATGAATGTGGGGCCCCCATGACATGCGCCATGCATGTGGGGCCACTATGACATGCGGCATGCATATGGGGCCCCCATGATATGCGGCACGCATTTGGGGCCCCCATGACATGCGCATGCATGTGGGACCCCCATGAAATGCGCCATGCATGTGTACCCCTATGACATGCGGCATGCATTTGTGGGCCCCAAGACATGCTGCATGCATTTGGGGGGCCCCATGACATGCGGCATGCACGTGGGGCCCCCTTGACATGCGGCATTCATTTGGGGCCTCCATGCCATGCGGTATGAATGTGGGTCCCCCATGACATGCGCCATGCACGTGGGGCCCCTATGACATGCTGCATGCATTTGGGGGCCCCAATGACATGCTGCATGCATTTGGGGCCCCCATGACATGCGGCATGCACGTGGGGCCCCCATTACATGCGGCATGCAATTGGGGCCCCCGTGACATGCGGCATGCACGCGGGGCCCCCATTACATGCGGCATGCATTTGGGGCCCCAATGACATGCGGCATGCATGTGGGGCACCCATGACATGCGGCATGCATTTGTGGGCCCCAAGACATGCGGCATGCATGTGACACCCTCATGACATGCGGCATGCATTTTGGGCCCCCATGACATGCGACATGCACGTGGGGCCCCCATGACATGCGGCATGCAAGTGGGGCCCCCATGACATGCGGCATGCATTTGGGGGCCCCATGACATGCAGCATGCACGTGGGGCCCTCATGACATGCAGCATGCATTTGGGGACCCCGTGACATGTGGCATGCATTTGGGTCCCCCATGAAATGTGTCATGCATGTGGGGCCCCCAGGACATGCGGCATGCATTTGGTTCCCCCATGACATGTGGTATGCATGTGGGACCCCCATGACATGCGTCATGCATTTGGATCCCCCATTACATGCTGCATGCAAGTGGTTCCCCCCTGACATGCGGCATGCATGTGGGGCCCCCATGACATGCGGCATGCACGTGGGACCCCCATGACATGCGGCATGCATTTGGATCCCCATTACATGCGTCATGCATTTGGATCCCCCATTACATGCTGCATGCAAGTGGTGCCCCCATGACATGCGGCATGCATGTGGGGCCCCCATGACATGCGGCATGCACGTGGGACCCCCATGACATGCGTCATGCATTTGGATCCCCATTACATGCTGCATGCAAGTGGGGCCCCCATGACATGCGGCATGCATGTGGGCCCCCAATGACATGTGGCATGCACGTGGGGCCCCCATGACATGCTGCATGCACATGGGGTCCCCATGAAATGCGGCATTTATTTGGGGCCCCCATGACATGTTGAATGCCTGCGGGGACCCCGTGACATGCGGCATGCATGTGGGACCCCCATGAAATGTGGCATTTATTTGGGGCCCCCATGACATGTGGAATGCCTGCGGGGCCCCAATGACATGTGGCATGCATGTGGGACCCCCATGACATGCAGCATGCATTTGCGGCCCCCATGTCATGCGGAATGCACGTGGGGCCCCTATGACATGCGACATGAATTTAGGAGCCCCATTACATGCGGCATGCACGTGGAGCCCCCATGACATGCGTCATGTATTTGGGCCCCCATGACATGCGGCATGCATTTGGGGCCTGCATAACATGCTGCATGCATTTGGGGTACCTGAGACATGCGTCATGCAGTTGGGGCCCCCAATACATGCGGCATGCATGTGAGGCCCCCATGACATGCGGAATGCCTGCGGGGCCCCCATGATATGCGGCATGCATTTGGGGCCCCCATGACATGAGGCATGCATGTGGGACCCCCATGACATGCGGCATGCATTTGAATCCCCCATTACATGCGGCATGCAGGTGGTTCCCCCATGACATGCGGCATGCAGGTGGGACCCCTGTGACATGCGGCATGCATTTGAGGGCACCAAGACATGATGCATGCATTTGGGGGGCCCCATGACATGCGGCATGCATGTGGGGCCCCCATGAAATGCGGCATTTATTTGGGGCCCCCATGACATGTGGAATGCCTGTGGGGCCCCCGTGACATGCGGCATGCACGTGGTGCCACAATGACATGCAGCATGCACGTGGGGCCCACATGACATGCGGAATGCACGTGAGTCCCCCATGACATGCGGAATGCCTGCGGGGCCCCAATGACATGTGGCATGCATGTGGGACCCCCATGACATGCGGCATGCATTTGAATCCCCCATTACATGCGGCATGCACGTGGGGCCCCCATGACATGCGGCATTCATTTGCGGCCCCCATGTCATGCGGAATGCACGTGGGGCCCCTATGACATGCGACATGAATTTGGGAGCCCCATTACATGCGGCATGCACGTGGAGCCCCCATGACATGCGTCATGCATTTGGGCCCCCATGACATGCGGCATGCATTTGGGGCCTGAATAACATGCTGCATGCATTTGGGGTACCTGAGACATGCGTCATGCAGTTGGGGCCCCCAATACATGCGGCATGCATGTGAGGCCCCCATGACATGCGGCATGCACGTGAGGCCCCCATGACATGCCTCATTTCATGGGGCCCCCATGATATGCGGCATGCATTTGGGGCCCCCATGAAATGAGGCATGCATGTGGGACCCCCATGACATGCGGCATGCATTTGAATCCCCCATTACATGCGGCATGCAGGTGGTTCCCCCATGACATGCGGCATGCAGGTGGGACCCCTGTGACATGCGGCATGCATTTGAGGGCACCAAGACATGCTGCATGCATTTGGGGGGCCCCATGACATGCGGCATGCACGTGGGGCCCCCATGAAATGCGGCATGAATTTGGGGCCCCCATGACATGCGGAATGCCTGCGGGGCCCCCATGACATGCGGCATGCACGTGGGGCCCCCATGACATGCGGCATGCATTTGGGGCCCCCATGACATGCAGCATGCATTTGGGGCCCCCATGACATGCAGTATGCACGTGGGGCCCCCATGACATGCGGCATGCATTTGTGGGCCCCAAGACATGCTGCATGCATTTGGCGGCCCCATGACATGTGGCATGCATTTGCGTCCCCCATGAAATGCGGCATGCACGTGGGGCCCCCTGTACATGCGGCATTTATTTGGGGCCCCATGACATGTGGAATGCCTGCGGGGCCCCCGTGACATGAGGCATGCACTTTGGGCATCCATGACATGCGACATGCATTTATGGCCTCTTGACATGCGGCATGCATTTGGGCCCTCATGAAATGCGCCATGCACGTGTGGCCCCCATGACATGCGGCATGCATTTGGGGGCCCCATGACATTTGGCATGCATGTGGGGCTCCCATGACATGCGGCATGCATTTATGGCCCTCATTACATGCGGCAAGCATTTGGGCCCCCATGACATGCGGCATGCATGTGGGGCCCCCAAATGCATGCCGCATGTCATGGGGGCCTCCATGACATGCGGCATGCATGTGGGTCCCCATGACATGCGTCATGCACGTGGGGCCCCCTTGACATGCGACATTCATTTGGGGCCCCCATGACATGTGGCATGCATGTGGGGCCCCCATGACATGCGGCATGCATTTGGGGCCCCCATGACATGTGGTATGCACGTGGGGCCCCTATGACATGCGGCATGCATGTAGGGCCCCCATGACATGCACCATGCATGTGAGGCCCCTATGACATGCTGCGTGCATTTGGGGCCCCCATGACTTGAGGCATGCATTTGGGGCCCCCATGACATGCGGCATGCATGTAGGGCCCCCATGAAATGCGCCATGCATGTGGGGCCCCTATGACATGCGGCATGCATTTGTGGGCCCCAAGACATGTGGCATGCACATGGGGCCCCCATGAAATGCGGCATTTATTTGGGGCCCCCATGACATGTGTAATGCCTGCGGGGCCCCCGTGACATGCGGCATGCACGTGGGGCCCCCATGAAATGCGGCATTTATTTGGGGCCCCCATGACATGTGGAATGCCTGCGGGGCCCCCGTGACATGAGGCATGCACTTTGGGCACCCATGACATGCGAAATGCATTTATGGCCTCATGACATGCGGCATGCATTTGGGCCCTCATGAAATGCGCCATGCACGTGGGGCCCCCATGACATGCGGCATGCATTTGGGGGCCCCATGACATGCGGCATGCATGTGGGGCCCAAATGCTTGCCGCATGTCATGGGGGCCTCCATGACATGTGGTATGCATGTGGGGCTCCCATGACATGCGGCATGCATTTATGGCCCTCATGACATGCGGCAAGCATTTGGGCCCCCATGACATGCGGCATGCATGTGGAGCCCAAATGCTTGCCGCATGTCATGGGGGCCTCCATGACATGCGGCATGCATGTGGGTCCCCATGACATGCGTCATGCACGTGGGGCCCCCTTGACATGTGACATTCATTTGGGGCCCCCATGACATGTGGCATGCATGTGGGGCTCCCATGACATGTGGCATGCATTTGGGGCCCCCATGACATGTGGTATGCACGTGGGGCCCCTATGACATGCCGCATGCATTTGGGGCCCCCATGACATGCTCCATGGATGTGGGGCCCCTATGACATGCGGCATGCATTCGTGTCCCCGTAACATGAGGCATGCACGGGGGGCCCCCATGACATGCGGCAAGCACGTGGGGCCCCAATGACATGCAGCATGCACGTGGGACCCCCATGACATGCGGAATGCACGTGAGGCCCCCATGACATGCGGAATGCCTGCGGGGCCCCAATGACATGCGGCATGCACGTGAGGCCCCCATGACATGCGGAATGCCTGCGGGGCCCCAATGACATGCGGCATGCATGCGGGGCCCTCATGACATGCGGCATGCATTTGAGGCCCCCAATATATGCGGCATGCATGTGGGGCCCCCATGGTATGTGGCATGCATTTGGGGCCCCCATGACTTGAGGCATGCATGTGGGGCCCCCATGACATGCACCATGCTTGTGGGGCCCCTATGACATGCTGCATGCATTTGGGGCCCCCATGACTTGAGGCATGCATTTGGGGCCCCCATGACATGCGGAATGCCTGCGGGGCTCCAATGACATGTGGCATGCATGTGGGACCCCCATGACATGCGGCATGCATTTGAATCCCCCATTACATGTGGCATGCACGTTGGGCCCCATGACATGCGGCATGCATTTGGGGCCCCCATGACATGCGGAATGCACGTGGGGCCCCTATGACATGCGACATGAATTTGGGAGCCACATTACATGCGGCATGCACGTGGAGCCCCCATGACATGCGTCATGCATTTGGGCCCCCATGACATACGGCATGCATTTGGGGCCCAAATGCTTGCCGCATGTCATGGGGGCCTCCATGACATGTGGCATGCATGTGGGGCTCCCATGACATGCGGCATGCATTTATGGCCCTCATGACAAGCGGCAAGCATTTGGGCCCCCATGGCATGCGGCATGCATGTGGGGCCCCCATGACATGCGGCATGCATTTGGGGGCCCCATGGCATGCGGCATGCATGTGGGGCCCAAATGCTTGCCGCATGTCATGGGGGCCTCCATGACATTTGGCATTCATGTGGGTCCCCATGACATGCGTCATGCACGTGGGTCCCCCTTGACATGCGACATTCATTTGGGGCCCCCATGACATGTGGCATGCATGTGGGGCTCCCATGACATGCGGCATGCATTTGGGGCCCCCATGACATGTGGTATGCACGTGGGGCCCCTATGACATGCCGCATGCATTTGGGGCCCCCATGACATGCTCCATGCATGTGGGGCCCCTATGACATGCGGCATGCATTTGTGGCCCCCGTAACATGAGGCATGCACGTGGGGCCCCCATGACATGCGGCAAGCACGTGGGGCCCCAATGACATGCAGCATGCACGTGGGACCCCCATGACATGCGGAATGCACGTGAGGCCCCCATGACATGCGGAATGCCTGCGGGGCCCCAATGACATGTGGCATGCATGCGGGGCCCTCATGACATGCAGCATGCATTTGAGGCCCCCAATATATGCGGCATGCATGTGGGGCCCCCATGATATGTGGCATGCATTTGGGGCCCCCATGACTTGAGGCATGCATGTGGGGCCCCCATGACATGCACCATGCATGTGGGGCCCCTATGACATGCTGCATGCATTTGGGGCCCCCATGACTTGAGGCATGCATTGGGGGCCCCCATGACATGCGGCATGCATGTAGGGCCCCCATGAAATGCGCCATTCATGTGGGGCCCCTATGACATGCGGCATGCATTTGTGGGCCCCAAGACATGTGGCATGCACATGGGGTCCCCATGAAATGCGCCATTTATTTGGGGCCCCCATGACATGTGGAATGCCTGCGGGGCACCCATGACATGCGGCATGCACGTGGGGCCACAATGACATGCAGCATGCACGTGGGGCCTGCATAACATGCTGCATGCATTTGGGGTACCTGAGACATGCGGCATGCAGTTGGGGCCCCCATGACATGCTGCATGCATTTGGGGCCCCCATGATATGGGGCACGCACTTGGGGCCCCCATGCCATGCGGCATGCATGTGGGACCCCTATGACATGCGGCATGCATTTGAGGGCGCCAGGACATGCTGCATGCATTTGGGGGGCCCCATGACATGCGGCATGCACGTGGGGCTTCCATGACATGCGGCATGCATTTGGGGCCCCATGACATGCAGCATGCACGTGGGCCCACCCAGTACATGCGGCATGCATTTGGGGCCCCCATGACATGTGGTATGCACGTGGGGCCCCTATGACATTCCGCATGCATTTATGGCCCCCATGACATGTGGCATGCATTTGGGTCCCCCATGAAATGCGGCATGCACGTGGGGCCCCCTGTACATGCGGCATGCATTTGGGGCCACCTTGACATGCGACATTCATTTGGGGCCCCCATGACATGTGGCATGCATGGGGGCTCCCATTACATGCGGCATGCATTTGGGGCCTCCATGACATGCGGTATGAATGTGGGGCCCCCATGACATGTGCCATGCATGTGGGGCCACTATGACATGCGGCATGCATTTGGGGCCCCCATGATATGCGGCACGCATTTGGGGCCCCCATGACATGCGCATGCATGTGGGACCCCCATGAAATGCGCCATGCATGTGGTACCCCTATGACATGTGGCATGCATTTGAGGCCCCCAATATATGCGGCATGCATGTGGGGCCCCCATGATATGTGGCATGCATTTGGGGCCCCCATGACTTGAGGCATGCATGTGGGGCCCCCATGACATGCACCATGCATGTGGGGCCCCTATGACATGCTGCATGCATTTGGGGCCCCCATGACTTGAGGCATGCATTGGGGGCCCCCATGACATGCGTCATGCATGTAGGGCCCCCATGAAATGCGCCATGCATGTGGGGCCCCTATGACATGCGGCATGTATTTGTGGGCCCCAAGACATGTGGCATGCACATGGGGTCCCCATGAAATGCGCCATTTATTTGGGGCCCCCATGACATGTGGAATGCCTGCGGGGACCCCGTGACATGCGGCATGCATGTGGGGCCCCCATGAAATGCGGCATTTATTTGGGGCCCCCATGACATGTGGAATGCCTGCGGGGCCCCCGTGACATGCGGCATGCACGTGGGGCCACAATGACATGCAGCATGCACGTGGGGCCCACATGACATGCGGAATGCACGTGAGTCCCCCATGACATGCGGAATGCCTGCGGGGCCCCAATGACATGTGGCATGCATGTGGGACCCCCATGACATGCGGCATGCATTTGAATCCCCCATTACATGCGGCATGCACGTGGGGCCCCCATGACATGCGGCATGCATTTGGGGCCCCCATGACATGCGGCATGCATTTGGGGCCTGCATAACATGCTGCATGCATTTGGGGTACCTGAGACATGCGGCATGCAGTTGGGGCCCCCAATACATGCAGCATGCACGTGAGGCCCCCATGACATGCGGCATGCCTGGGGCCCCCATGACATGCGGCATGCATTTGGGGCCCCCATGACTTGAGGCATGCATTTGAATCCCCCATTACATGCGGCATGCACGTGGGGCCCCTATGACATGCGGCATGCATTTGGGCCCCCATGACATGCGGAATGCCTGCGGGGCCCCCATGACATGCGGCATGCATGCAGGGCCCTCATGACATGCTGCATGAATTTGGGGCCCCCAATACATGCGGCATGCACGTTGGGCCCCCTTGACATTCGACATTAATGTGGGGCTCCCATGACATGCGGCATGCATGTGGCCCCCAATGATATGCGGCATGCACGTGGGGCCCCATGACATGCTGCATGCATTTGGGGCCCCCATGATATGCGGCATGCATTTGGGCCCCCATGACATGCGCATGCATGTGGGGCCCCCATGAAATGTGCCATGCATGTGGGGCCCCTATGACATGCGGCATGCATTTGTGGGCCCCAAGACATGCTGCATGCATTTGGGGGGCCCCATGACATGCGGCATGCATTTTGGGGGCCCAATGACATGTGACATGCACGTGGGGCCCCCATGACATGCTGCATGCATTTGTGGCCCCCTTGATATGCGGCATGCATTTGGGGGCCCCCATGACTTGAGCCATGCATTTGGGGTCCCCATGACATGCGGCATGCATGTGGGACCCCCATGACATGCGTCATGCATTTGGGGCCCCCATGATATGCGGCATTCATGTGGGGCCCCATGACATGCGGCATTCATGTGGGGCCCCCATGACATGCATCATGCATGCGGGGCCCCCATGACATGCGGCATACATTTGTGGCCCTCGTGACATGAGGCATGCACGTGGGGCCCCCATGACATGCGGCAAGCACGTGGGGCCCCAATGACATGCAACATGCACGTGGGACCCCCATGACATGCGGCATGCATGTGGGGGGCCCATGACATGTGGTATGCACGTGGGGCCCCTATGACATGCCGCATGCATTTGGAGCCCCCATGACATGCTGCATGCATGTGGGACCCCCATTACATGATGCATGCAAGTGGGGCCCCCATGACATGCTGCATGCATTTGGGGCCCCCATGACATGCGGCATGCACGTGGGGCCCCCATTACATGCGGCATGCATTTGGGGCCCCCATGACATGCGGCATGTACGTGGGGCCCCTATGACATGCGGTATGCAAGTGGGGCCCTCATGACATGCAGCATGCATTTGGGGCCACTGTGACATGCGGCATGCATTTGGGGCCCCCATGACATGCGGCATGCATGTGCGACCCCCTTGATATGCGGCATGCATGTGGGACCCCCATGATATGCGGCATGCATTTGGGGCCCCCATGACTTGAGGCATGCATTTGGGGCCCCCATGAAATGTGCCATGCATGTGGGGCCCCTATGACATGCGGCATGCATTTGTGGGCCCCAAGAGATGCGGCATGCATTTGGGGCCCCTATGACATGCGGCATCCATTTGGGGGGCCCCATGACATGCGGCATGCACGTGGGGCCCCCATGACGTGCAGCATGCATTTGGTTCCCCCATTACATGCTGAATGCAATTGGGGCCCCCATGAAATGTGCCATGCATGTGGGGCCCCTATGACATGCTGCATGAATTTGGGGCCCCCAATACATGCGGCATGCACGTTGGGCCCCTTGACATGCGACATTCATGTGGGGCTCCCATGACATGCGGCATGCATTTATGGCTCCCATGACATGCGGCAATCTTTTGGGCCCCATGACATGCAGCATGCATGTGGGGCCCCCATGACATGCGGCATGCATTTGGGGTCCCCATGGCATGCGGCATGCACGTGGGGCCCCCTGTACATGCGGCATGCATTTGGGGCCCCCATGACATGCGGCATGCACGTGGGGCCCCCTTGACATGCGACGTTCATTTGGGGCCCCCATGACATGTGGCATGTATGGGGGCTCCCATTACATGCGGCATGCATTTGGAGCCTCCATGACATGCGGCATGCATTTGGGGACCCCATGACATGCGGCAAGCATTTGGGCCCCCATGACATGCGGCATGCATGTGGGGCCCCCAAATGCATGCCGCATGTCATGGGGGCCTCCATGACATGCGGCATGCATGTGGGTCCCCATGACATGTGTCATGCACGTGGGGCCCCCTTGACATGCGACATTCATTTGGGGCCCCCATGACATATGGCATGCATGTGGGGCCCCCATGACATGCGGCATGCATTTGGGGCCCCCATGACATGTGGTATGCACGTGGGGCCCCCTTGACATGCGACATTCATTTGGGGCCCCCATGACATATGGCATGCATGTGGGGCCCCCATGACATGCGGCATGCATTTGGGGCCCCCATGACATGTGGCATGCACGTGGGGCCCCCATTACAAGCGGCAAGCACGTGGGGCCCCCATGACATGAAGCATGCACGTGGGACCCCCATGACATGCGGAATGCACGTGAGGCCCCCATGACATGCGGAATGCCTACGGGGCCCCAATGACATGCGGCATGCATGCGGGGCCCTCATGACATGCGGCATGCAATTGAGGCCCCCAATATATGCGGCATGCATGTGGGGCCCCCATGATATGTGGCATGCATTTGGGGCCCCCATGACTTGAGTCATGCATGTGGGGCCCCCATGACATGCACCATGCATGTGGGGCCCCTATGACATGCTGCGTGCATTTGGGGCCCCCATGACTTGAGGCATGCATTTGGGGCCCCCATGACATGCGGCATGCATGTAGGGCCCCCATGAAATGCGCCATGCATGTGGGGCCCCTATGACATGCGGCATGCATTTGTGGGCCCCAAGACATGTGGCATGCACATGGGGCCCCCATGAAATGCGGCATTTATTTGGGGCCCCCATGACATGTGTAATGCCTGCGGGGCCCCCGTGACATGCGGCATGCACGTGGGGCCCCCATGAAATGCGGCATTTATTTGGGGCCCCCATGACATGTGGAATGCCTGCGGGGCCCCCGTGACATGAGGCATGCACTTTGGGCACCCATGACATGCGACATGCATTTATGGCCTCATGACATGCGGCATGCATTTGGGCCCTCATGAAATGCGCCATGCACGTGGGGCCCCCATGACATGCGGCATGCATTTGGGGTCCCCATGACATGCGGCATGCATGTGGGGCCCAAATGCTTGCCGCATGTCATGGGGGCCTCCATGACATGCGGCATGCATTTATGGCCCTCATGACATGCGGCAAGCATGTGGGTCCCCATGAAATGTGTCATGCACGTGGGGCCCCCTTGACATGCGACATTCATTTGGGGCCCCCATGACATGTGGCATGCATGTGGGGCTCCCATGACATGCGGCATGCATTTGGGGCCCCCATGACATGTGGTATGCACGTGGGGCCCCTATGACATGCCGCATGCATTTGGGGCCCCCATGACATGCTCCATGCATGTGGGGCCCCTATGACATGCGGCATGCATTTGTGGCCCCCGTAACATGAGGCATGCACGTGGGGCCCCCATGACATGTGGCAAGCACGTGGAGCCACAATGACATGCAGCATGCACGTGGGACCCCCATGACATGCGGAATGCACGTGAGGCCCCCATGACATGCGGAATGCCTGCGGGGCCCCAATGACATGCGGCATGCACGTGAGGCCCCCATGACATGCGGCATGCATGCGGGCCCTTATGACATGCTCCATGCATTTGAGGCCCCCAATATATGCGGCATGCATGTGGGGCCCCCATGGTATGTGGCATGCATTTGACTCCCCCATTACATGCGGTATGCACGTGGGGCCCCCATGACATGCGGCATGCATTTGGGCCCCCCATGACATGCGGAATGCACGTGGGGCCCCTATGACATGCGACATGAATTTAGGAGCCACATTACATGCGGCATGCACGTGGAGCCCCCATGACATGCGTCATGCATTTGGGCCCCCATGACATGCGGCATGCATTTGGGGCCCAAATGCTTGCCGCATGTCATGGGGGCCTCCATGACATGTGGCATGCATGTGGGGCTCCCATGACATGCGGCATGCATTTATGGCCCTCATGACAAGAGGCAAGCATTTGGGCCCCCATGACATGCGGCATGCATGTGGGGCCCCCATGACATGCGTCATGCACGTGGGTCCCCCTTGACATGCGACATTCATTTGGGGCCCCCATGACATGTGGCATGCATGTGGGGCTCCCATGACATGCGGCATGCATTTGGGGCCCCCATGACATGCTCCATGCATGTGGGGCCCCTATGACATGCGGCATGCATTCGTGGCCCCCGTAACATGAGGCATGCACGTGGGGCCCCCATGACATGCGGCAAGCACGTGGGGCCCCAATGACATGCAGCATGCACGTGGGACCCCCATGACATGCGGAATGCACGTGAGGCCCCCATGACATGCGGAATGCCTGCGGGGCCCCAATGACATGCGGCATGCATGCGGGGCCCTCATGACATGCGGCATGCATTTGAGGCCCCCAATATATGCGGCATGCATGTGGGGCCCCCATGACATGCACCATGCATGTGGGGCCCCTTTGACATGCTGCATGCATTTGGGGCCCCCATGACTTGAGGTATGCATTTGGGGGCCCCATGACATGCGGCATGCATGTAGGGCCCCCATGAAATGCGCCATGCATGTGGGGCACCTATGACATGCGGCATGCATTTGTGGGCCCCAAGACATGTGGCATGCACATGGGGTCCCCATGAAATGCGCCATTTATTTGAGGCCCCCATGACATGTGGAATGCCTGCGGGGACCCCGTGACATGCGGCATGCATGTGGGGCCCCCATGAAATGCGGCATTTATTTGGGGCCCCCATGACATGTGGAATGCCTGCGGGGCCCCCGTGACATGCGGCATGCACGTGGGGCCACAATGACATGCAGCATGCATGTGGGGCCCACATGACATGCGGAATGCACGTGAGTCCCCCATGACATGCGGAATGCCTGCGGGGCCCCAATGACATGTGGCATGCATGTGGGACCCCCATGACATGCGGCATGCATTTGAATCCCCCATTACAAGCGGCATGCACGTGGGGCCCCCATGACATGCGGCATGCATTTGGGGCCCCCATGTCATGCGGAATGCACGTGGGGCCCCTATGACATGCGACATGAATTTGGGAGCCGCATTACATGCGGCATGCACGTGGAGCCCCCATGACATGCGTCATGCATTTGGGCCCCCATGACATGCGGCATGCATTTGGGGCCTGCATAACATGCTGCATGCATTTGGGGTACCTGAGACATGCGGCATGCAGTTGGGGCCCCCAATACATGCGGCATGCACGTGAGGCCCCCATGACATGCGGCATGCACGTGAGGCCCCCATGACATGCGGAATGCCTGCGGGGCCCCCATGATATGCGGCATGCATTTGGGGCCCCCATGACATGCAGCATGCATGTGGGACCCCCATGACATGCGGCATGCATTTGAATCCCCCATTACATGCGGCATGCAGGTGGTTCCCCCATGACATGCGGCATGCAGATAGTTCCCCCATGACATGCGGCATGCATTTGGGGCCCCCAATACATGCGGCATGCACGTTGGGCCCCCATGACATGCTGCATGCATTTGGGGCCCCCATGATATGGGGCACGCACTTGGGGCCCCCATGCCATGCGGCATGCATGTGGGACCCCTATGACATGCGGCATGCATTTGAGGGCGCCAAGACATGCTGCATGCATTTGGGGGGCCCCATGACATGTGGCATGCATTTGTGGGCCCCAAGACATACTGCATGCATTTGGGGGCCCCATGACATGCGGCATGCATTTGGGGCCCCCATGACATGCGGCATGCATTTGGGGCCCCATGACATGCAGCATGCACGTGGGCCCCCCCAGTACATGCGGCATGCATTTGGGGCCCCCATGACATGTGGTATGCACGTGGGGCCCCTATGACATGCCGCATGCATTTATGGCCCCCATGACATGCGGCATGCATTTGGGCACCCCATGAAATGTGGCATGCACGTGGGGCCCCCTGTACATGCGGCATGCATTTGGGGCCCCCATGACATGCGGCATGCATTTGGGGCCCCCATGACATGCGGCATGCACGTGGGGCCCCCTTGACATGCGACATTCATTTGGGGCCCCCATGACATGTGGCATGCATGGGGGCTCCCATTACATGCGGCATGCATTTGGGGCCTCCATGACATGCGGTATAAATGTGGGGCCCCCATGACATGCGCCATGCATGTGGGGCCCCTATGACATGCGGCATGCATTTGGGGCCCCCATGATATGCGGCACGCATTTGGGGCCCCCATGACATGCGTGTCGGCTACCATGACATGTGCCATGCATTTGGGTCCCCCATCACGTGCAGCATGCATTTGAGGCCCCCAAGACATGGGGCATGCATGTGGGGCCCCATGACATGCAGCATGCATTTGTGGCCTCTGACATGCAGCATGCATTTGGGCCCCCAATGAAATGTGGCATGCACGTGGAGCCCCCATGACATGTGTCATGCACGTGTGGCCCCCATGACATGTGGCATTTATTTTTGGCCCCCATGACATGCGGCATGCATTTGGGGCACCCATAACATGCGTCATGCACGTGGGGCCCCATGACATGCGGTATGCACGTGGAGCCCCATGAGGTGCACCTTTGGTCAAAATCAGAGGCTTCGTGTCCCATTTGCAACAGGCTTGACCTGAAATGTTGCCGAAAGGCAACAAAAGTTGACCTTTTGTTGCAAACGGGACACAAGATGGCCGACTTTTGTTGCCGGAATGCAACATTTGTTGCATTTGTGCAACAGGCTTGACCTTGATACATTGGAACTGGATTAAAGAGTCAATATGGTAGTATGACCTTCTGTACTATAGTAATATATAGGGACTGATGGGGGAAATTTGTTTTTTGTCATTTGGGACGCTTACGCACGCGGTGGGATGCGCTAAATTTTTTTCAGGGTTAAGGCAAAATTTCTGCTCGAAACTGCACGCTCTGCGGCCTGAAATATCGCTCCTAAGGGGGTCTACGCAATAAAAATGCAAAAAAAATGTAACATTAGAGCTGGCTAAATCACTTACCTGATTGACCAATAGCCAGCCCTCATTGACTTTTTTCTTGATATTGTGTGTTCTGAGGAAACTCCACCGGGTGGCAATGTTGTCCAACTTTTTAATTTTTTATTGTAGGATTGTAAAAACACCAGATGGCGATGTTTCTCTTTCTAATGTGCAAGCAAGCATGAG
The DNA here is from genome assembly GCF_046119375.1 of Phyllobates terribilis. Classification (NCBI taxonomy): domain Eukaryota; kingdom Metazoa; phylum Chordata; class Amphibia; order Anura; family Dendrobatidae; genus Phyllobates; species Phyllobates terribilis. The sequence goes on along the minus strand of NW_027362764.1, from coordinate 332,794,542 downwards.
CGCTTGCTTCTGGTTGTCCTGGATTACCTGCAGCCAGCCCTCATATTGGGCATATAATGTCTATAGCCAACTCTCAAATTTTTTTTGCTTTAATAACACTAAGGCTATGTAACCACGATGCAGAAATGAAGCATTGTGTTCACGGCTGCCTCTAGCCAGCCCCCCAATTTTTTTTTTTCTTTAATAACACAAACAGCATGAGGGCTGGCTATCGTGTGTCCACGGCTGCCTCTAGCCAGCCCCCCAATTTTTTTTTCTTTAATAACACAAACACCATGAGGGCTGGCTATCGTGTGTTCACGGCTGCCTCTAGCCAGCCCCCCAATTTTTTTTTCTTTAATAACACAAACACCATGAGGGCTGGCTATCGTGTGTCCACGGCTGCCTCTAGCCAGCCCTCAAATTTTTTTTTCCTTTAATAACACAAACACCATGAGGGCTGGCTATCATGTGTCCACGGCTGCCTCTAGCCAGCCCCCCAATTTTTTTTTTCTTTAATAACACAAACAGCATGAGGGCTGGCTATCGTGTGTCCACGGCTGCCTCTAGCAAGCCCCCCAATTTTTTTTTTTCTTTAATAACACAAACAGCATGAGGGCTGGCTATCGTGTGTCCATGGCTGCCTCTAGCCAGCCCCCCAATTTTTTTTTTTCTTTAATAACACAAACACCATGAGGGCTGGCTATCGTGTGTCCACGGCTGCCTCTAGCCAGCCCCCCAATTATTTTTTCTTTAATAACACAAACACCATGAGGGCTGGCTATCGTGTGTTCACGGCTGCCTCTAGCCAGCCCCCCAATTTTTTTTTTCTTTAATAACACAAACACCATGAGGGCTGGCTATCGTGTGTCCACGGCTGCCTCTAGCCAGCCCCCCAATTTTTTTTTTCTTTAATAACACAAACACCATGAGGGCTGGCTATCGTGTGTTCACGGCTGCCTCTAGCCAGACCCCCAATTTTTTTTTTCTTTAATAACACAAACACCATGAGGGCTGGCTATCGTGTGTCCACGGCTGCCTCTAGCCAGCCCCCCAATTTTTTTTGCTTTAATAACACAAACACCATGAGGGCTGGCTATCGTGTGTTCACGGCTGCCTCTAGCCAGCCCCCCAATTTATTTTTTTTCTTTAATAACACAAACACCATGAGGGCTGGCTATCGTGTGTCCACGGCTGCCTCTAGCCAGCCCTTAAATTTTTTTTTTCTTTAATAACACAAACACCATGAGGGCTTGCTATGGTGTGTCCACGGCTGCCTCTAGCCAGCCCCCCAATTTTTTTTTCTTTAATAACACAAACACCATGAGGGCTGGCTATCGTGTGTCCACGGCTGCCTCTAGCCAGCCCTCAAATTATTATTTTTTTCTTTTATGACACAAACACCATGAGGGCTGGCTATCATGTGTCCACGGCTGCCTCTAGCCAGCCCTAAAATTATTATTTTTTCTTTAATAACACAAACACCATGAGGGCTGGCTATCATGTGTCCACGGCTGCCTCTAGCCAGCCCTCAAATTTTTTTTTTCTTAAATAACACAAACACCATGAGGGCTGGCTATCATGTGTCCACGGCTGCCTCTAGCCAGCCCTCAATTTTTTTTTTTTCTTTAATGACACAAACACCATGAGGGCTGGCTATCGTGTGTCCACGGCTGCCTCTAGCCAGCCCTCAAATTTTTTTTTTCTTTAATAACACAAACACCATGAGGGCTGGCTATGAGGAAGGGAGCTATGGCCCTGTAAAGTTAGCTTGTTGTCCTGTGGAGAAGAGTTTGAGGGGATTGTGGCCCTGTGGAAATGCTTGTGGCTCGGCAGAATGAGCCAGTGGTACTGTGGAGAGAGCTGAAGGGGTTGAGGCCCTGTGGAAAGGCCTGTGACCCTGTATAGGGGTCTGTGGCCCCGCAGAGGGGCATGTAGCGATGTAAAGAGAGCAGGAGGGAGTTGTGGCCTGCGGAAAAGGCCATGTAGAGCGGGCTGGTGGGGCCTGTGGAAGGGTCTGAAGTAAGATTTGGGCCTATGAAGTCTTTTTGCGGCAAACAACATGCAACATGATTGCCTGTGGAGAGAGCTGGAGGGACTTGTAGCACTGTGGAAAGGCGTGTGGCCGGGTAGGAGCCTGTGGTCCAGTGGAGAGAGCTGAAGGTGTTGTGGCCCTGTGGAAAGGCCTGTGACCCTGTATAGGGGTCCGTTGCCCTGTGGAGAGAGCTGGAGGTGCTCGTGCCCTATGGAAATGACTATGGCCATGTAGAAAGGCCTTTTGGCCTTGAAGAGGGGGCTTGTGCCCTGCATACGGGCCTTGTGTCTCTGTGGAGAGAGCTAAAGGGGGCTGTGGCCGTGCAGAAAGTGCATTTGGCCCTGTGGAGGGGAGCTATTGCCCTGTAAAGAGAGCTTGTTGTCCTGTGGAGAAGAGTTGGAGGGGATTGTGGCTCTGTGGAAAGGCTTGTGGCCCGGCAGAAGTAGGCAATGGTGCTGTGGAGAGAGCTGAAGGGGTTGAGGCCCTGTGGAAAGGCCTGTGACCCTGTATAGGGGTCTGTGGCCCCGCAGCGGCGCATGTGGCGATGTAAAGAGAGCTGGAGGGAGTTGTGGCCTGAGGAAAAGGCCATGTGGAGCGGGCTGGAGAGGCCTGTGGAAGGCTCTGGAGTAAGATTTGGGCCTATGAAGTCCTTTGCAGTAAACAACATGCAACATGATTGTCTGTGGAGAGAGCTGGAGGGGCTTGTGGCACTGTGGAAAGGCCTGTGGCCCTATGGATAGGCCCTTTAGCCTTGTGGAAAGGGCTGTGGCCCTGTGGTGAGAGCTGGAAGGAGTTGTGGGCTGTGGAAAAGCCTGTGGTCCCGTGGAGACAGCTGAAGGGGTTGAGGCCCTGTGGAAAGGCCTGTGACCCTGTATAGGGGTCCGTTGCCCTGTGGAGAGAGCTGGAGGGGCTCGTGCCCTATGGAAATGACTATGGCCATGTAGAAAGGCCTTTTGGCCTTGAAGAGGTGGCTTGTGCCCTGCAGACGTGCCCTGTGACTCTGTGGAGAGAGCTGTTGGGAGTTGTGGCCGTGTGGAAAGTGCATTTGGCCTTGTGGAGGTGAGCTATGGCAATGTAAAGAGAGCTTCTTGTCCTGTGGAGAGAGCTGGAGGGTTTTGTGGCCCTGTGGAAAGGTCTGTGGCCCTATGGATAGGCCCTTTAGCCTTGTGGAAGGGGCTGTGGCCCTGTGGTGAGAGCTGGAAGGAGTTGTGGGCTGTGGAGAAGCCTGTGGTCCTGTGGAGACAGCTGAAGGGGTTGAGGCCTTGTGGAAAGGCCTGTGACCCTGTATAGGGGTCTGTGGCCCCGCAGAGGGGCATGTGGCGATGTAAAGAGAGCTGGAGGGAGTTGTGGCCTGAGGAAAAGTCCATGTGGAGCGGGCTGGAGAGGCCTGTGGAAGGCTCTGGAGTAAGATTTGGGCCTATGAAGTCCTTTACAGTAAACAACATGCAACATGATTGCCTGTGGAGAGAGCTGGAGGGGCTTGTGGCACTGTGGAAAGGCCAGTGGCCCAGTAGGAGCCTGTGGTCCTGTGGAGAGAGCTGAAGGTGTTGTGGCCCTGTGGAAAGGCCTCTGACCCTGTATAGTGGTCCATTGCCCTGTGGAGAGAGCTGGAGGGGCTCGTGCCCTATGGAAATGACTATGGCCATGTAGAAAGGCCTTTTGGCCTTGAAGAGGGGGCTTGTTCCCTGCAGACGGGCCCTGTGACTCTGTGGAGAGAGCTGTTGGGAGTTGTGGCCGTGTGGAAAGTGCATTTGGCCCTGTGGAGGTGAGCTATGGCCCTGTAAAGAGAGCTTCTTGTCCTGTGGAGAGAGCTGGAGGGTGTTGTGGCCCTGTGGAAAGGTCTGTGGCCCTATGGATAGGCCCTTTAGCCTTGTGGAAGGGGCTGTGGCCCTGTGGTGAGAGCTGGAAGGAGTTGTGGACTGTGGAAAAGCCTGTGGTCCTGTGGAGACAGCTGAAGGGGTTGAGGCCCTGTGGAAAGGCCTGTGACCCTGTATAGGGGTCTGTGGCCCCGCAGAGGGGCATGTGGCGATGTAAAGAGAGCTGGAGGGAGTTGTGGCCTGAGGTAAAGGCCATGTGGAGCGGGCTGGAGAGGCCTGTGGAAGGCTCTGGAGTAAGATTTGGGCCTATGAAGTCCTTTTCAGTAAACAACATTCAACATGATTGCCTGTGGAGAGAGCTGGAGGGGCTTGTGGCACTGTGGAAAGGCCTGTGGCCCAGTAGGATCCTGTGGTCCTGTGGAGAGAGCTGAAGGTGTTGTGGCCCTGTGGAAAGGCCTGTGACCCTGTATAGGGGTCCGTTGCCCTGTGGAGAGAGCTGGAGGGGCTCGTGCCCTATGGAAATGACTATGGCCATGTAGAAAGGCCTTTTGGCCTTGAAGAGGGGGCTTGTGCCCTGCAGACATGCCCTGTGACTCTGTGGAGAGAGCTGTTGGGAGTTGTGACCGTGTGGAAAGTGCATTTGGCCTTGTGGAGGTGAGCTATGGCCCGGTAAAGAGAGCTTCTTGTCCTGTGGAGAGAGCTGGACGGTGTTGTGGCACGGTGGAAAGGTCTGTGGCTCCATGGATAGGCCCTTAAGCCTTGTGGAAAGGGCTGTGGCCCTGTGGTGAGAGCTGGAAGGAGTTGTGGGCTGTGGAAAAGCCTGTGGTCCTGTGGAGACAGCTGAAGGGGTTGAGGCCCTGTGGAAAGGCCTGTGACCCTGTATAGGGGTCTGTGGCCCCGCAGAGGGGCATGTGGCGATGTAAAGAGAGCTGGAGGGAGTTGTGGCCTGAGGAAAAGGCCATGTGGAGCGGGCTGGAGAGGCCTGTGGAAGGCTCTGGAGTAAGATTTGAGCCTATGAAGTCCTTTGCAGTAAACAACATGCAACATGATTGCCTGCGGAGAGAGCTGGAGGGGCTTGTGGCACTGTGGAAAGGCCTGTGGCCCAGTAGGAGCCTGTGGTCCTGTGGAGAGAGCTGAAGGTGTTGTGGCCCTGTGGAAAGGCCTGTGATCCTGTATAGGGGTCTGTTGCCCTGTGGAGAGAGCTGGAGGGGCTCGTGCCCTATGGAAATGACTATGGCCATGTAGAAAGGCCTTTTGGCCTTGAAGAGGGGGCTTGTGCCCTGCAGACGGGCCCTGTGACTCTGTGGAGAGAGCTGTTGGGAGTTGTGGCCGTGTGGAAAGTGCATTTGGCCCTGTGGAGGTGAGCTATGGCCCTGTAAAGAGAGCTTCTTCTCCTGTGGAGAGAGCTGGAGGGTGTTGTAGCCCTGTGGAAAGGTCTGTGACCCTATGGATAGGCCCTTTAGCCTTGTGGAAAGGGCTGTGGCCCTGTGGTGAGAGCTGGAAGGAGTTGTGGGCTGTGGAAAAGCCTGTGGTCCTGTGGAGACAGCTGAAGGGGTTGAGGCCCTGTGGAAAGGCCTGTGACCCTGTATAGGGGTCTGTGGCCCCGCAGAGGGGCATGTGGCGATGTAAAGAGAGCTGGAGGGAGTTGTGGCCTGAGGAAAAGGCCATGTGGAGCCGGCTGGAGGCCTGTGGAAGGCTCTGGAGTAAGATTTGAGCCTATGAAGTCCTTTGCAGTAAACAACATGCAACATGATTGCCTGTGGAGAGAGCTGGAGGGGCTTGTGGCACTGTGGAAAGGCCTGTGGCCCAGTAGGAGCCTGTGGTTCTGTGGAGAGAGCTGAAGGTGTTGTGGCCCTGTTGAAAGGCCTGTGACCCTGTATAGGGGTCCGTTTCCCTGTGGAGAGAGCTGGAGGGGCTTGTGCCCTATGGAAATGACTATAGCCATGTAGAAAGGCCTTTTGGCCTTGAAGAGGGCGCTTGTGCCCTGCAGACGGGCCCTGTGACTCTGTGGAGAGAGCTGTTGGGAGTTGTGGCCGTGTGGAAAGTGCATTTGGCCCTGTGGAGGTGAGCTATGGCCCTGTAAAGAGAGCTTCTTGTCCTGTGGAGAGAGCTGGAGGGTGTTGTGGCCCTGTGGAAAGGTCTGTGGCCCTATGGATAGGCACTTTAGCCTTGTGGAAGGGGCTGTGGCCCTGTGGTGAGAGCTGGAAAGAGTTGTGGGCTGTGGAAAAGCCTGTGGTCCTGTGGAGACAGCTGAAGGGGTTGAGGCCCTGTGGAAAGGCCTGTGACCCTGTATAGGGGTCTGTGGCCCCGCAGAGGGGCACGTGGCGATGTAAAGAGAGCTGGAGGGAGTTGTGGCCTGAGGAAAAGGCCATGTGGAGCGGGCTGGAGAGGCCTGTGGAAGGCTCTGGAGTAAGATTTGGGCCTATGAAGTCCTTTGCAGTAAACAACATGCAACATGATTGCCTGTGGAGAGAGCTGGAGGGGCTTGTGGCCCTGTGGAAAGGCCTGTGACCCTGTATAGGGGTCCGTTGCCCTGTGGAGAGAGCTGGAGGGGCTCGTGCCCTATGGAAATGACTATAGCCATGTAGAAAAGCCTTTTGGCCTTGAAGAGGGGGCTTGTGCCCTGCAGACGGGCCTTGTGTCTCTGTGGAGAGAGCTAAAGGGGGCTGTGGCCGTGCAGAAAGTGCATTTGGCCCTGTGGAGGGGAGCTATGGCCCGGTAAAGAGAGCTTGTTGTCCTGTGGAGAAGAGTTGGAGGGGATTGTGGCCCTGTGGCCTGTGACCCTGTATAGGGGTCTGTGGCCCCGCAGAGGGGCATGTGGCGATGTAAAGAGAGCTGGAGGGAGTTGTGGCCTGCGGAAAAGGCCATGTGGAGCGGGCTGGAGGGGCCTGTGGAAGGGTCTAAAGTAAGATTTGGGCCTATGAAGTCCTTTTGCGGTAAACAACATGCAACATGATTGCCTGTGGAGAGAGCTGGAGGGACTTGTAGCACTGTGGAAAGGCCTGTGGCCGGGTAGGAGCCTGTGGTCCTGTGGAGAGAGCTGAAGGTGTTGTGGTCACGCATATGAGCCCTTTTAACTGATTAAAGGGGGGTGGAGGAGGCTGTGGCCCTGATGAAAGAGCTGAAAGGGGTTGTAGCCTTGTAGAAGGAGCCTGTGGTCCTCTGGAGAGAGCTGGAGGGGGTTATTGCCTTGGGGAAATGCCTATGGCCCTGCGGAGGGGACCTATGACCCCTTGAAAAAGGCCTTTGGCCTTTTGGAGGGGGCTGTTGCCTTGTAAAGGGAGCCTCTGTCCTTTTTAAGAGAGACAGAGGGGGTTGTGGCCTTATGGAAAGGCCTATGACACAGTGAAAGGGCCCTGTGGAGAGAGGTGAAGGCGGTTGTGGCCCTGTGTAAATGCCTGTAAACCTGTAGAAGGAGCCTGTGGTTCTGTGGAGAGAGCTTGAGGGGGGTTATGGCCCTATGGAAATGACTATGGCCCTGTGGAATGGACCTATAGCCCTTTGCAAAGGGCCTTTGGCCTTGTGGAGTGGGCTGTTGCCCAGCAGAAGGAGCCTGTGGCCCTGTTGAGAGAGCCAGAGGGGGTTGTGGCCCTATTTAAAGGCCAGTGGCCCTGTAGACTGGCCCCTTGGCCTTGATGAAGGGGCTTGTGCCCAGCAGACGGGCCCAGTGACTCTGTGGAGAGAGCTGGAGGGGATTGTGGCCATGTGGAAAGTGCATTTGGCCCTGTGGAGGGGAGCTATGGCTCTGTAAAGAGCATGAGGGCTGGCTATCGTGTGCCCACGGCTGTCTCCAGCCGGCCCTCAAGGTTTATATTTTTTATCATCATCTTATTTTTATTTTTATATAGCGCTTACATATTCCACAGCGCTTTACATACATTATTGTCGCTGTCCCCATTGGGGCTCACAATCTAGATTCCCTATCAGTGTGTCTTTGGAGTGTGGGAGAAAACCGGAGAACCCGGAGGAAACCCATGCAAACACGGGGAGAACATACAAACTCGTTTCAGATGTTGTCCTTGGTGGGATATAAATATAACACCCCCATGAAGGCTGGCTATCCGCGTGCACACGGCTCTCGCCAGCCAGCCCTAAAGGTTTATATTTTTATTTATAAGAAATGCAACCATGAAGGCTGGCTATCGTGTGCCCATGGCTGTCACCAGCCAGCCCTCAAATTTTTTTATTTTTTTTAATAACATTAAAACCACGAGGGCTGGCTCTCATGTGCCAATGGCTGTCTCCAGCCAGCCCTGAGGAAGCATTTGAAAAAAGAAAAAAAAAAGCTAAGGTTTGTATGTTATTTCATTTGAGATAAGGCTGCAGAAGGACTTGTGTATTTGGCCAATTGTCAGCAAAACATCTTGTAGTACAGAAAAGATAAGAGACTCCGTCTGCAGACGTCTGAAAAGTTGAGAGTGAACTCAATTGTAGAAGTGTGAAAAATCTGTCCATGTCACAAACTCAAAGTTATGGAGGGCACCATCTAATCACTATGGGATCAACATGCAGCATACGAAATATATATAAACATCGGCAAGAAGAAAAGGGGTATGCTCTTGTGCAGTGATCACCCAATCCAGACAATACTTCAATAAATTACAATGAATTATATTTTTTATAAATACATACAAACAATGTCACAATCCAATTCATGAAAACACAAGTAAAAGTTAATATAGTGGAATTACCCACTAATGGAAAGCCCACCTACTCCAAAATCCATCCCAGAAAAACACATGATTGTAATATATCAAGTAAAGATCAAATATACACTTAGGCTGTCCCTGGTGATCAATTTTGCACATTAATATACTGACTGGCAAATCCGCCACCAGTATTAGAGGTAATGCACTATAGCACAAAATATATACTATAGCAGACAATATAATAAAATGTAAGAATCCAAGGCAAAAACCACACAAATACAGGGCATTAAACTGGTCAGTGCCATATATTCACACACCAGAAGAAACAATATCCAAAACACAAATAAATAAACACCCCATTCATGCTGTTAGTGCCCCTGCTATTCCTTTTAGTACTGGAATCAATAATCACCACACATGGGCAGGGCCGGCTCCAGGTTTTTGTGGGCCATAGGCGAAAGTCTCAGTGGGCCCCTTTAACACATATCACGATTCATAATGCACAGATACTGCAGAAATATATATATATATATATATAATATATATATATATATATATATATATATATAGTGTGTCCACGGCTGCCTCTAGCCAGCCATCAAATTTATATTTTTTCTTTAATAACACAAACACCATGTGGGCTGGCTATCGTGTGTCCACGGCTGCCTCTAGCCAGCCCTCAAATTTATTTTTTTTCTTTAATAACACAAACACCATGAGGGCTGGTTATCGTTTGTCCATGGCTGCCTCTAGCCAGCCCTCAAATTTATTTATTTTCTTTAATAACACAAACACCATGTGGGCTGGCTATCGTGTGTCCACGGTTGCCTCTAGCCAGCCCTCAAATTTATTTATTTTCTTTAATAACACAAACACCATGAGGGCTGGCTATCGTGTGTCCACGGCTGCCTCTAGCCAGCCCTTAAATTTATTTTTTTTCTTTAATAACACAAACACCATGTGGGCTGGCTATCGTGTGTCCACGGTTGCCTCTAGCCAGCCCTCAAATTTATTTTTTTTCTTTAATAACACAAACACCATGAGAGCTGGCTATCGTGTGTCCACGGCTGCCTCTAGCCAGCCCTCAAATTTATTTATTTTCTTTAATAACACAAACACCATGAGGGCTGGCTATCGTGTGTCCACGGCTGCCTCTAGCCAGCCCTCAAATTTATTTTTTTTCTTTAATAACACAAACACCATGAGGGCTGGCTATCGTGTGTCCACTGCTGCCTCTAGCCAGCCCTCAAATTTATTTTTTTTCTTTAATAACACAAACACCATGAGGGCTTGCTATGTTGTGTCCACGGCTGCCTCTAGCCAGCCCTAAAATTATTTTTTTTTTTTTAATAACACAAACACCATGAGGGCTGGCAATCGTGTGTCCACGGCTGCCTCTAGCCAGCCCTCAAATTTTTTTTTTCTTTAATAACACAAACACCATGAGGGCTGGCTTTGAGGAAGGGAGCTACGGCCCTGTAAAGTTAGCTTGTTGTCCTGTGGAGAAGAGTTTGAGCGGATTGTGGCCCTGTGGAAATGCTTGTGGCTCGGCAGAAGGAGCCAGTGGTCCTGTGGAGAGAGCTGAAGGGGTTGAGGCGCTGTGGAAAGGCCTGTGACCCTGTATAGGGGTCTGTGGCCCCGCAGAGGGGCATGTGGCGATGTAAAGAGAGCTGGAGGGAGTTGTGGCCTGCGGAAAAGGCCATGTAGAGCGGGCTGGAGGGGCCTGTGGAAGGGTCTGAAGTAAGATTTGGGCCTATGAAGTCTTTTTGCGGCAAACAACATGCAACATGATTGCCTGTGGAGAGAGCTGGAGGGACTTGTAGCACTGTGGAAAGGCGTGTGGCCGGGTAGGAGCCTGTGGTCCTGTGGAGAGAGCTGAAGCTGTTGTGGCCCTGTGGAAAGGCCTGTGACCCTGTATAGGGGTCCGCTGCCCTGTGGAGAGAGCTGGAGGTGCTCGTGCCCTATGGAAATGACTATGGCCATGTAGAAAGGCCTTTTGGCCTTGAAGAGGGGGCTTGTGCCCTGCATACGGGCCTTGTGTCTCTGTGGAGAGAGCTAAAGGGTGCTGTGGCCGTGTAGAAAGTGCATTTGGCCCTGTGGAGGGGAGCTATGGCCCAGTAAAGAGAGCTTGTTGTCCTGTGGAGAAGAGTTGGAGGGGATTGTGGCTCTGTGGAAAGGCTTGTGGCCCGGCAGAAGTAGGCAGTGGTGCTGTGGAGAGAGCTGAAGGGGTTGAGGCCCTGTGGAAAGGCCTGTGACCCTGTATAGGGGTCTGTGGCCCTGCAGAGGGGCATGTGGCGATGTAAAGAGAGCTGGAGGGAGTTGTGGCCTGCGGAAAAGGCCATGTGGAGCGGGCTGGAGGGGCCTGTGGAAGGGTCTGAAGTAAGATTTGGGCCTATGAAGTCCTTTTTTCGGTAAACAACATGCAACATGATTGCCTGTGGAGAGAGCTAGAGGGACTTGTAGCACTGTGGAAAAGCCTGTGGCCGGGTAGGAGCCTGTGGTCCTGTGGAGAGAGCTGAAGGTGTTGTGGCCCTGTGGAAATTCCTGTGACCCTGTATAGGGGTCCGTTGCCCTGTGGAGAGAGCTGGAGGGGCTTGTGCGATATGGAAATGACTATGGCCAAGTAGAAAGGCCCTTTGGCCTTGAAGAGGGGGCTTGTGTCCTGCAGACGGGCCCTGTGTCTCTGTGGAGAGAGCTAAAGGGGGCTGTAGCCGTGCAGAAAGTGCATTTGGCCCTGTGGAGGGGAGCTATGGCTCTGTAAAGAGAGCTTGTTGTCCTGTGGAGAAGAGTTGGAGGGGATTGTGGCCCTGTGGAAATGCTTGTGGCCCGGCAGAAGGAGCCAGTGGTCCGGTGGAGAGAGCTGAAGGGGTTGAGGCCCTGTGGAAAGCCCTGTGACCCTGTATAGGGGTCTGTGGCCCCGCAGAGGGGCATGTGGCGATGTAAACAGAGCTGGAGGGAGTTGTGGCCTGCGGAAAAGGCCATGTGGTGTGGGCTAGAGGGGCCTGTGGAAGGGTCTGAAGTAAGATTTGGGCCTATGAAGTCCTTTTTTCGGTAAACAACATGCAACATGAATGCCTGTGGAGAGAGCTAGAGGGACTTGTAGCACTGTGGAAAAGCCGGTTGCCGGGTAGGAGCCTGTGGTCCTGTGGAGAGAGCTGAAGGTGTTGTCGCCCTGTGGAAAGGCCTGTGACCCTGTATAGCGGTCCGTTGCCCTGTGGAGAGAGCTTGAGGGGCTCGTGCCCTATGGAAATGACTATGGCCATGCAGAAAGGCCTTTTGGCTTTGAAGAGGGGGCTTGTGCCCTGCAGACGGGCCCTGTGACTCTGTGGAGAGGGCTGTTGGGAGTTGTGGCCGTGTGGAAAGTGCATTTGGCACTGTGGAGGTGAGCTATGGCCCTGTAAAGAGAGCTTCTTGTCCTGTGGAGAGAGCTGGAGGGTGTTGTGGCCATGTGGAAAGGTTTGTGGCCCTATGGATAGGCCCTTTGGCCTTGTGGAAGGGGCTGTGGCCCTGTGGTGAGAGGTGGAAGGAGTTGTGGGCTATGGAAAAGCCTGTGGTCCTGTGTAGACCGCTAAAGGGGTTGAGGCCCTGTGGAAAGGCCTGTGACTCTGTATAGGGGTCTGTGGCCCCGCAGAGGGGCATGTGGCGATGTAAAGAGAGTTGGAGGGAGTTGTGGCCTGAGGAAAAGGCCATGTGGAGTGGGCTGGAAAGGCCTGTGGAAGGCTCTGGAGTAAGATTTGGGCCTATTAAGTCCTTTGCAGTAAACAACATGCAACATGATTGCCTGTGGAGAGAGCTGGAGGGGCTTGTGGCACTGTGGAAAGGCCTGTGGCCCAGTAGGAGCCTGTGGTCCTGTGGAGAGAGCTGAAAGTGTTGTGGCCCTGTGGAAAGGCCTGTGACCCTGTATAGGGGTCCGTTGCCCTGTGGAGAGAGCTGGAGGGGCTTGTGCCCTATGGAAATGACTATGGCCATGTAGAAAGGCCTTTTGGCCTTGAAGAGGGGGCTTGTGCCCTGCAGACGGGCCTTGTGTCTATGTGGAGAGAGCTAAAGGGGGCTGTGGCCATGCAGAAAGTGCATTTGGCCCTGTGGAGGGGTGCTATGGCCCGGTAAAGAGAGCTTGTTGTCGTGTGGAGAAGAGTTGGAGGGGATTGTGGCCCTGGGGAAAGGCCTGTGACCCTGTATAGGGGTCGGTTGCCCTGTGGAGAGAGCTGGAGGGGCTCGTGCCCTATGGAAATGACTATGGCCATGTAGAAAGGCCTTTTGGCCTTGAAGAGGGGGCTTGTGCCCTGCAGACGGGCCTTGTGACTCTGTGGAGAGAGCTGTTGGGAGTTGTGGCCGTGTGGAAAGTGCATTTGGCCCTGTGGAGGTGAGCTATGGCCCTGTAAAGAGAGCTTCTTGTCCTGTGGAGAGAGCTGGAGGGTGTTGTGGCCCTGTGGAAATGTCTGTGGCCCTATGGATAGGCCCTTTAGCCTTGTGGAAGGGGCTGTGGCCCTGTGGTGAGAGCTGGAAGGAGTTGTGGGCTGTGGAAAAGCCTGTGGTCCTGTGGAGAGAGCTGAAGGGGTTGAGGCCCTGTGGAAAGGCCTGTGACCCTGTATAGGGGTCTGTGGCCCCGCAGAGGGGCATGTGGCGATGTAAAGAGAGCTGGAGGGAGTTGTGGCCTGAGGAAAAGGCCATGTGGAGCGGGCTGGAGGGGCCTGTGGAAGGGTCTGAAGTAAGATTTGGGCCTATGAAGTCCTTTTGCGGTAAACAACATGAAACATGATTGCCTGTGGAGAGAGCTGGAGGGACTTGTAGCACTGAGGAAAGGCCTGTGGCCGGGCTGGAGCCTGTGTTCCTGTGGAAGAGCTGAAGGTGTTGTGGCCCTGTGGAAAGGCCTGTGACCCTGTATAGCGGTCTGTTGCCCTGTGGAGAGAGCTGGAGGGGCTTGTGCCCTATGGAAGTGACTATGGCCATGTAGAAAGGCCTTTTGGCCTTGAAGAGGGGGCTTGTGCCCTGCAGACGGGCCTTGTGTCTCTGAGGAGAGAGCTAAAGGGGGCTGTGGCCATGCAGAAAGTGCATTTGGCCCTGTGGAGGGGAGCTATGGCCCTGTAAAGAGAGCTTGTTGTCCTGTGGAGAAGAGTTGGAAGGGATTGCGGCCCTGTGGAAAGGCTTGTAGCCCGGCAGAAGGAGGCAGTGGTCCTGTGGAGAGAGCTGAAGGGGTTGAGGCCCTGTGGAAAGGCATGTGACCCTGTATAGGGGTCTGTGGCCCCACAGAGGGGCATGTGGCGATGTAAAGAGAGCTGGAGGGAGTTGTGGCCTGAGGAAAAGGCCATGTGGAGCGGGCTGGAGGGGCCTGTGGAAGGCTCTGGAGTAAGGTTTGGGCCTATGAAGTCCTCTGCAGTAAACAACATGCAACATGATTGCCTGTGGAGAGAGAGCTGAAGCTGTTGTGGCCCTGTGGAAAGGACTGTGACCCTGTACAGGGGTCCGTTGCCCTGTGGAGAGAGCTGGAGGTGCTCGTGCCCTATGGGAATGACTATGGCCATGTAGAAAGGCCTTTTGGCCTTGAAGAGGGGCTTGTGCCCTGCAGATGGGCCCTGTGACTCTGTGGAGAGGGCTGTTGGGAGTTGTGGCCGTGTGGAAAGTGCATTTGGCCCTGTGGAGGTGAGCTATGGCCCTGTAAAGAGAGCTTCTTGTCCTGTGGAGAGAGCTGGAGCGTGTTGTGGCCCTGTGGAAAGGTCTGTGGCCCTATGGATAGGCCCTTTAGCCTTGTGGAAGGGGCTGTGGCCCTGTGGTGAGAGCTGGAAGGAGTTGTGGGCTGTGGAAAAGCCTGTGGTCCTGTGGAGAGAGCTGAAGGGGTTGAGGCCCTGTGGAAAGGCCTGTGACCCTGTATAGGGGTCTATGGCCCCGCAGAGGGGCATGTGGCGATGTAAAGAGAGCTGGAGGGAGTTGTGGCCTGAGGAAAAGCCATGTGGAGCCGGCTGGAGGGGACTGTGGAAGGCTCTGGAGTAAGATTTGGGCCTATGAAGTCCTTTGCACTAAAAAACATGCAACATGATTGCCTGTGGAGAGAGCTAGAGGGGCTTGTGGCACTGTGGAAAGTCCTGTGGCTCAGTAGGAGCCTGTGGTCCTGTGGAGAGAGCTGAAGGTGTTGTGGTCACTCAATTGAGCCCTTTTAACTGATTAAAGGGGGGCGGAGGAGGCTGTGGCCCTGATGAAAGAGCTCAAAGGGGTTGTAGTCTTGTAGAAGGAGCCTGTGGTCCTCTGGAGAGAGCTGGAGGGGGTTATTGCCTTGGGGAAATGCCTATGGCCCTGCGAAAGGGACCTGTGGCCCTTTGAAAAAGGCCTTTGGCCTTGTGGAGGGGGCTGTTGCCTTGCAAAGGGAGCCTCTGTCCTTTTTGAGAGAGACAGAGGGGGTTGTGGCCTTATGGAAAGGCCTATGACACAGTGAAAGGGCCCTGTCGCCTTGTGGAGAGAGGTGAAGGCGGATGTGGCCCTGTGTATATGCCTGTAAACCTGTAGAAGGAGCCTGCGGTTCTGTGGAGAGAGCTTGAGGGGGGTTATGGCCCTATGGAAATGACTATGACCCTGTGGAATGGACCTATGGCCCTTTGCAAAGGGCCTTTGGCCTTGTGGAGGGGCCCCTTGCCCTGTAGAAGGAGCCTGTGGCCCTCTTGAGAGAGCCAGAGGAGGTTGTGGCACTATTTAAAGGACAGTGGCCCTGTAGAAAGGCCCCTTGGCCTTGATGAAGGGGCTTGTGCCCTGCAGACGGGCCCCATGACTCTGTGTAGAGAGCTGGAGGGGGTTGTGGCCATGTGGAAAGTGCATTTGGCCCTGTGGAGGGGAGCTATGGCCCTGTAAAGAGAGCCTGTTGTCCTGTGGAATTGGAGGGGATTGTGGCCCTGTGGAAAGGCTTGTGGCCCGGCAGAAGGAGCCAGTGGTCCTGTGGAGAGAGCTGAAGGGGTTGAGGCCCTGTGGAAAGGCCTGTGACCCTGTATAGGGGTCTGTGGCCCCGCAGAGGGGCATGTGGCGATGTAAAGAGAGCTGGAGGGAGTTGTGGCCTGATGAAAAAGGCCATGTGGAGCGGGCTGGAGGGGCCTGTGGAAGGCTCTGAAGTAAGATTTGAGCCTATGAAGTCCTTTGCAGTAAACAACATGCAACATGATTGCCTGTGGAGAGAGCTGGAGGGGCTTGTGGCACTGTGGAAAGGCCTGTGGCCCAGTAGGAGCCTGTGGTCCTGTGGAGAGAGCTGAAAGTGTTGTGGCCCTGTGGAAAGGCCTGTGACCCTGTATAGGTGTCCGTTGCCCTGTGGAGAGAGCTGGAGGGGCTCGTGCCCTATGGAAATGACTATGGCCATGTAGAAAGGCCTTTTGGCCTTGAAGAGGGGGCTCGTGCCCTGCAGACGGGCCCTGTGACTCTGTGGAGAGAGCTGTTGGGAGTTGTGGCCGTGTGGAAAGTGCATTTGGCCCTGTGGAGGTGAGCTATGGCCCTGTAAAGAGAGCTTCTTTTCCTGTGGAGAGAGCTGGAGGGTGTTGTGGCTCTGTGGAAAGGTCTGTGGCCCTATGGATAGGCCCTTTAGCCTTGTGGAAGGGGCTGTGGCCGTGTGGTGAGAGCTGGAAGGAGTTGTGGGCTGTGGAAAAGCCTGTGGTCCTGTGGAGACAGCTGAAGGGGTTGAGGCCCTGTGGAAAGGCCTGTGACCCTGTATAGGGGTCTGTGGCCCCGCAGAGGGGCATGTGGCGATGTAAAGAGAGCTGGAGGGAGTTGTGGCCTGAGGAAAAGGCCATGTGGAGCGGGCTGGAGAGGCCTGTGGAAGGCTCTGGAGTAAGATTTGGGCCTATGAAGTCCTTTGCAGTAAACAACATGCAACATGATAGCCTGTGGAGAGAGATGGAGGGGCTTGTGACACTGTGGAAAGGCCTGTGGCCCAGTTGGAGCCTGTGGTCCTGTGGAGAGAGCTGAAGGCGTTGTGGCCCTGTTGAAAGGATTTTTAAGCGCAGCAGAAACGCTGCGGAAAAATCCGCAGCATGGGCATTAACATTGCGGAATGCCACTAAGTACCATGGGGTGCGGATTAACAAGTGTTTCACAAGCGTTTCTGCTGCGTAAATTACGCAACATATACGCTTGTAAATCGCTACGTGGGCACGCAGCCTGAGGCTGTGTTCACACACCACGCTTTTTTCCGGCCCGGAGGAGAAGTGATGTCACAGAGGAGGATGAAGAATCCTGTTCCTCCTCCCCTTTGTGACATGTCTGCCAGCCCCCCTTTCATTTTGTAATATATTACTATACAGTACGAAATCAAAATTAAATAAATCAAGATGTATTAAAAATAATAAAGAATTAATACTTACCCTTTCAGACGCTTTTCGGTCTATCCGGTGCAGAGCCAAGGCCACGTCCTGAGCGACAGGACCTTCCATGATGTTACAGGAAGGTCCTGTCGGTTGGTATTTGGCCTTGGTTCTGCACCGGATAGCCCTAAAAGGCATCGGAAAGGGTAAGTATTAATTCTATTGTGATGTCATAATACCCCACAACTATTAGTAGAGGCAAAAAAGTGACACATTTATTCCATTTTATTTATTGAAAGAAATTAGGCTTAAACCAAAAATGACATGATGGGGCGGATTGCCTGTAAAGATGCCTTCTTTTTAATGTATTGATCTTCATGGAATAAAGTAAAATTCATCATATGGAAACCGGTGCCAGCATTCCTTTTTTCATGTTTGGCTTTCAGGCGGTGGCCTACCGCCACTGAGCACCTGACCGGATCCACTGATTGGAAGGAGGGGGGAGCTTTCCATTTCCCAATTTTCTCATTTGGCTCCAAAAATAACATGTCAATCAAGAAAACTGGTATAAAGGAGCATGGCATAGGTGACATTTCTTTGCAAGCATTCAACCTGTGTAAAGAAAAAAAGAATATTAAACAGTGCAGTATACTATATCAGGTTCCTTTACTCGAGCTGACCAATGGTCAATAGGTCACTCAAATGAGTCCTTTTAACTGACTAAAGGGGGGTGGAGGAGGCTGTGGCCCTGATGAAAGAGCTGAAAAGGGTTGTAGCCTTGTAGAAGGAGCCTGTGGAGAGAGCTGGAGGGGGTTATTGCCTTGGGGAAATGCCTATGGCTCTGTGGAAGGGACCTGTGGCCCTTTGAAAAAGGCCTTTGGACTTGTGGAGGGGGCTGTGGCCTTGTAAAGGGAGCCTCTGTCCTTTTTGAGAGAGACAGAGGGGGTTGTAGCCTTATGGAAAAGCCTATGACACAGTGAAAGGGCCCTGTGGAGAGAGGTGAAGGCGGTTGTGGCCCTGTATAAATGCCTGTAAACCTGTAGAAGGAGCCTGTTGTTCTGTGGAGAGAGCTTGAGGGGGTTATGGCCCTATGGAAATGACTATGGCCCTGTGGAATGGACCTATGGCTCTTTGCAAAGGGCCTTTGGCCTTGTGGAGGGGGCCCTTGCCCTGTAGAAGGAGCCTGTGGCCCTCTTGAGAGAGCCAGAGGAGGTTGTGGCACTATTTAAAGGCCAGTGGCCCTGTAGAAAGGCCCCTTGGCCTTGATGAAGGGGCTTGTGCCCTGCAGACTGGCCCCATGACTCTGTGTAGAGAGCTGGAGGGGGTTGTGGCCATGTGGAAAGTGCATTTGGCCCTGTGGAGGGGAGCTATGGCCCTGTAAAGAGAGCCTGTTGTCCTGTGGAATTGGAGGGGATTGTGGCCCTGTGGAAAGGCTTGTGGCCGGCAGAAGGAGCCAGTGGTCCTGTGGAGAGAGCTGAAGGGGTTGAGGCCCTGTGGAGAGGCCTGTGACCCTGTATAGGGGTCTGTTGCCCTGCAGAGGGGCATGTGGCGATGTAAAGACAGCTGGATGGAGTTGTGGCCTGTGGAAAAGGCCATGTGGAGCGTGCTGGAGGGGCCTGTGGAAGGCTCTGGAGTAAGATGGGGGCCTATGAAGTCCTTTGCAGTAAACATCTAAATTTTCAAGCTTCGTGTCCGATTTGCAACAGGGTTGACTCCAATGTTGCCGAACTGCAACAAAAATTGACTCTTGTTGCAAAAGTGCAACATGATTGCCTGTGGAGAGAGCTGGATGGTGCTTGTGGCACTGTGGAAAGACCTGTGGCCCGGTAGTAGCCTGTGGTCCTGTGGAGAGAGCTGAAGGTGTTGTGGCCCTGTGGAAAGGCCTGTGACCCTGTATAGGGGTCCGTTGCCCTGTGGAGAGAGCTGGAGGGGCTTGTGCCCTATGGAAATGACTATGGCCATGTGGAAAGGCCCTTTGGCCTTGAAGAGGGGGCTTGTGTCCTGCAGACGGGCCCTGTGTCTCTGTGGAGAGAGCTAAAGGGGGCTGTGGCCGTGCAGAAAGTGCATTTGGCCCTGTGGAGGGGAGCTATGGCTCTGTAAAGAGAGCTTGTTGTCCTGTGGAGAAGAGTTGGAGGGGATTATGGCCCTGTGGAAATGCTTGTGGACCGGCAGAAGGAGCCAGTGGTCCTGTGGAGAGAGCTGAAGGGGTTGAGGCCCTGTGGAAAGGCCTGTGACCCTGTATAGGGGTCTGTGGCCCTGCAGAGGGGCATGTGGCGATGTAAAGAGAGCTGGAGGGAGTTGTGGTCTGAGGAAAAGGCCATGTGGAGTGGGCTGGAGAGGCCTGTGGAAGACTCTGGAGTAAGATTTGGGCCTATGAAGTCCTTTGCAGTAAACAACATGCAACATGATTGCCTGTGGAGAGAGCTGGAGGGGCTTGTGGCACTGTGGAAAGGCCTGTGGCCCAGTAGGAGCCTGTGGTCCTGTGGAGAGAGCTGAAAGTGTTGTGGCCCTGTGGAAAGGCCTGTGACCCTGTATAGGGGTCCGTTGCCCTGTGGAGAGAGCTGGAGGGGCTTGTGCCCTATGGAAATGACTATGGCCATGTAGAAAGGCCTTTTGGCCTTGAAGAGGGGGCTTGTGCCCTGCAGACGGGCCTTGTGTCTCTGTGGAGAGAGCTAAAGGGGGCTGTGGCCATGCAGAAAGTGCATTTGGCCCTGTGGAGGGGAGCTATGGCCCGGTAAAGAGAGCTTGTTGTCGTGTGGAGAAGAGTTGGAGGGGATTGTGGCCCTGGGGAAAGGCCTGTGACACTGTATAGGGGTCCGTTGCCCTGTGGAGAGAGCTGGAGGGGCTCGTGCCCCATGGAAATGACTATGGCCATGTAGAAAGGCCTTTTGGCCTTGAAGAGGGGGCTTGTGCCCTGCAGACGGGCCTTGTGACTCTGTGGAGAGAGCTGTTGGGAGTTGTGGCCGTGTGGAAAGTGCATTTGGCCCTGTGGAGGTGAGCTATGGCCCTGTAAAGAGAGCTTCTTGTCCTGTGGAGAGAGCTGGAGGGTGTTGTGGCCCTGTGGAAATGTCTGTGGCCCTATGGATAGGCCCTTTAGCCTTGTGGAAGGGGCTGTGGCCCTGTGGTGAGAGCTGGAAGGAGTTGTGGGCTGTGGAAAAGCCTGTGGTCCTGTGGAGAGAGCTGAAGGGGTTGAGGCCCTGAGGAAAGGCCTGCGACCCTGTATAGGGGTCTGTGGCCCCGCAGAGGGGCATGTGGCGATGTAAAGAGAGCTGGAGGGAGTTGTGGCCTGCGGAAAAGGCCATGTGGAGCGGGCTGGAGGGGCCTGTGGAAGGGTCTGAAGTAAGATTTGGGCCTATGAAGTCCTTTTGCGGTAAACAACACGAAACATGATTGCCTGTGGAGAGAGCTGGAGGGACTTGTAGCACTGTGGAAAGGCCTGTGGCCGGGCTGGAGCCTGTGGTCCTGTGGAAGAGCTGAAGGTGTTGTGGCCCTGTGGAAAGGCCTGTGACCCTGTATAGGGGTCCGTTGCCCTGTGGAGAGAGCTGGAGGGGCTTGTGCCCTATGGAAATGACTATGGCCAGGTGGAAAGGCCCTTTGGCCTTGAAGAGGGGGCTTGTGTCCTGCAGACGGGCCCTGTGTCTCTGTGGAGAGAGCTAAAGGGGGCTGTGGCCGTGCAGAAAGTGCATTTGGCCCTGTGGAGGGGAGCTATGGCCCTGTAAAGAGAGCTTGTTGTCCTGTGGAGAAGAGTTGGAGGGGATTGTGGCCCTGTGGAAAGGCTTGTAGCCCGGCAGAAGGAGGCAGTGGTCCTGTGGAGAGAGCTGAAGGGGTTGAGGCCCTGTGGAAAGGCATGTGACCCTGTATAGGGGTCTGTGGCCCCGCAGAGGGGCATGTGGCGATGTAAAGAGAGCTGGAGGGAGTTGTGGCCTGAGGAAAAGGCCATGTGGAGCGGGCTGGAGGGGCCTGTGGAAGGCTCTGGAGTAAGGTTTGGGCCTATGAAGTCCTCTGCAGTAAACAACATGCAACATGATTGCCTGTGGAGAGAGCTGAAGCTGTTGTGGCCCTGTGGAAAGGACTGTGACCCTGTACAGGGGTCCGTTGCCCTGTGGAGAGAGCTGGAGGTGCTCGTGCCCTATGGGAATGACTATGGCCATGTAGAAAGGCCTTTTGGCCTTGAAGAGGGGCTTGTGCCCTGCAGACGGGCCCTGTGACTCTGTGGAGAGGGCTGTTGGGAGTTGTGGCCGTGTGGAAAGTGCATTTGGCCCTGTGGAGGTGAGCTATGGCCCTGTAAAGAGAGCTTCATGTCCTGTGGAGAGAGCTGGAGCGTGTTGTGGCCCTGTGGAAAGGTCTGTGGCCCTATGGATAGGCCCTTTAGCCTTGTGGAAGGGGCAGTGGCCCTGTGGTGAGAGCTGCAAGGAGTTGTGGGCTGTGGAAAAGCCTGTGGTCCTGTGGAGAGAGCTGAAGGGGTTGAGGCCCTGTGGAAAGGCCTGTGACCCTGTATAGGGGTCTGTGGCCCCGCAGAGGGGCATGTGGCGATGTAAAGAGAGCTGCAGGAAGTTGTGGCCTGAGGAAAAGGCCATGTGGAGCCGGCTGGAGTGGCCTGTGGAAGGCTCTGGAGTAAGATTTGGGCCTATGAAGTCCTTTGCACTAAAAAACATGCAACTTGATTGCCTGTGGAGAGAGCTAGAGGGGCTTGTGGCACTGTGGAAAGTCCTGTGGCTCAGTAGGAGCCTGTGGTCCTGTGGAGAGAGCTGAAGGTGTTGTGGTCACTCATTTGAGCCCTTTTAACTGATTAAAGGGGGGCGGAGGAGGCTGTGGCCCTGATGAAAGAGCTCAAAGGGGTTGTAGTCTTGTAGAAGGAGCCTGTGGTCCTGTGGAGAGAGCTGGAGGGGGTTATTGCCTTGGGGAAATGCCTATGGCCCTGCGAAAGGGACCTGTGGACCTTTGAAAAAGGCCTTTGGCCTTGTGGAGGGGGCTGTTGCCTTGTAAAGGGAGCCTCTGTCCTTTTTGAGAGAGACAGAGGGGGTTGTGGCCTTATGGAAAGGCCTATGACACAGTGAAAGGGCCCTGTCGCCTTGTGGAGAGAGGTGAAGGCGGATGTGGCCCTGTGTAAATGCCTGTAAACCTGTAGAAGGAGCCTGCGGTTCTGTGGAGAGAGCTTGAGGGGGTTGTGTCCCTATTTAAAGGCCAGTGGCCCTGTAGAAAGGCCCCTTGGCCTTGATGAAGGGGCTTGTGCCCTGCAGACGAACCCCGTGACTCTGTGGAGAGAGCTGGAGGGGATTTTTGCCGTGTGGAAAGTGCATTTGGCCCTGTGGAGGGGAGCTATGGCCCTGTAAAGAGAGCCTGTTGTCCTGTGCAGAGAGTTGGAGGGGATTGTGGCCCTGTGGAAAGGCTTGTGGCCCGGCAGAAGGAGCCAGTGGTCCTTTGGAGAGAGCTGAAGGGGTTGCGGCCCTGTGGAAAGGCCTGTGACCCTGCATAGGGGTCTGTTGCCCCGCAGATGGGCATGTGGCGATGTAAAGCGAGCTGGAGGGAGTTGTGGCCTGTGGAGCGGGCTGGAGGGGCCTGTGGAAGGCTCTGGAGTAAGATGGGGGCCTATGAAGTCCTCTGCAGTAAACATCTAAATTTTCAAGCTTTGTGTCCGATCTGCAACAGGGTTGACTCTAATGTTGCCGAACTGCAACAAAGATTGACTATTTTGTTGCAAAAGTGCAACATGATTGCCTGTGAAGAGAGCTGCAACTGCAACAAAGATTGACTCTTTTGTTGCAAAAGTGCAACATGATTGCCTGTGAAGAGAGCTGGATGGGGCTTGTGGCACTGTGGAAAAGTCTGTGGCCCGGTAGTAGCCTGTGGTCCTGTGGAGAGAGTTGGAGGGGGTTATGGCCCTGTGGAAATGCCTATGGCCCTGCGGAAAGGGACCTCTGGCCCTTTGCAAAGGGTCATTGGCCTTGTGGAGTCGGCTATTGCCCTGTTGACGGGCATGTGGCCCTGTGTGATTGTTGATAGCCTGACAAATCATCCCATAAAAACTTGCATATTTTTCAAGGATCCTGTAGCTTAAAGATGTTTCCTGACCATTCACTTTAATGTTCAGGAAGCATCCTACACCAACAAGATTCTTAAAAAATACACAAGTGTTAAACACTGTGTAGCTTTGTGGTTACTTACCAATTCATCTTCTCTGCTGCAACTTGAGTAGTGCTTCTTACCTTTGACCTACAGAAAGAGGTGTGCTCGTGAGAGAGTCATTAAGAGGCACATAGAGGCAAAGAAGGGAGCAAAGGGACAAAGGTAGGCACATAGAGGGATGCAAAAGGTAAATAGAAGCACAGGGAGGGACAGAGAGGCACAGAGACCGATAGAGAGCCACAGATGGGCAAAGACAGAGATTGAGAAGCTCGTGAAGGCACAGAGACAAAAAAAGGCACTTTGGACGGAAAGAGAGCACCAGAGAGAGAGCATGCGAGAGAGTGGTGCAATGGGGAGAGATCAAAAGCGAGCGCCAGTGATGCACTGGAGACTGAGAGAGCACAAAAGAGAGCAGTGCACTATAAAGACAGAGGAGTGCCAGAGAGCGGTGCAGTAGGGAGAAAGAGAACACGTCAGAGAGTGGTGCACTGGAGAGAGAGTGAAGGAGCACCAGAGAGCATTGCACTGCGGAGAGAGAAAGAGAGAGAGAGACAGAAAGCAGTGTGCCAGTGTAAAAGGGCACCAGAGAGTGATGCACTGACTGGACAAATGGTCATTTTTATAGGCAGTTCTACATGTCGGGTTGCTGGACAGCTGGGGGTCATGCTTACCGTTGTTAGGGATGGTAATATATTCTGCTTCCCTAGGCCCGATTTCCAGGGACTGCACTGCTCTGACTGGCAGGAGCACTTTTATGGCTACCTGACCTTTAAATTATTATGGATTCTAGTAATACTGACAAAGCATTAGACTAAACGGCTCAGAAACCTGACGGTAGTAAATGATTGTGCCATTTGAACAGTTGTCAGAATTGTTTCATCATAGCCATAGGACTATTTATATTTAGCTTTAAAATAGTTATTAAAGGGACTGTGTCACCAGGTTTTTGACATCCCATCTGACAGCAGCATAATGTAGAGATAGAAATCCTGATCCAGCAATGTTTCACTTACTGAGCTCCTTGCTGTCATTTTGATAAAATTACTGTTTTCTCTGTTGCAGATTTGGCAGCTCCCAAGTATGACTGGACTACTGGAGTAGTGCTCTAATGATAATCTCCAGATGATTTAACAGTGTTTTAATGCAAACTACACTGAGCAGCCTAGTAAGTGATACATCACTGGAATAAAGATCTCTGTGTCCACATTATGGTGCGCTCAGATGAGATGGCTAAAACCTGGTGACAGAATCCCTTTAACACTAATACAAACAGTACAAATGTTTATAATAAATAAAATCTTCTCCCATTGCTTCGAGGGCCCCGTTCACCTGGAATTGTAGAACAACCTAGAACAGAAAAGAAACAAATAAAACATGAATTCAAAAACTTTAACAAGACCGGAACTTTAGTCTCCGAAACGCCTCATTCTTTCTTGGGAGCTGATCACTGCCGTCTTCTTAATCTCTTTAAAGGAAAGAAGGGGAATACATATGTTAAAACAGAAATGTTTATTGTTCAAGGACAATGTGAATGAGTATATTGACCAATTACCCTGGGTGTTTCCTTTTCCTCAACTGCATCCCTGTCTTCATGGACCTTGTTGTGACCCTAGGTTCGATTGGTGCTCTCCGCCTGATATAAATAATAACATTACATTTTCTGGGCACTTAGAGTGGTATAAGTTGGCAGGTCTGATATGACCGAGGTCTGCTGTGATATCATTTAAGTGTGAATGGGAGTAGATGTGTATAGCATGTCTGCATGTAGAACTGGATATTTATTTATCCAGTATTATTTGTTTGATTTGAGATCCTGACCTCAAATCTCACGATCGTCGTGTAATTAACCATCGTGCAGGCTGCAGCATTGAAGCATGGAACCATACGATTCACCTATACTTTGCATTGAATTTGCAGAATCGCAGCATGGTACAGAATAGTGCTGCATCGCAACATTGTACATGCGTTATCTACGATATAGCATGTAACAGCGCACGTACGATCAATTAAGGATAGTGTGTGCGATGTGAAACACCTGACGCTTGTGCAATATCGCACACGATATTGAAGAGTGTAATGGTACCTTAAATGTCACGTTGTCAGCCATGGGATATCTGAACCTTCTCCATAGTCATTAGGTTTCACTCCATAATCGAACAAAAGCGCTGTCCCTGGTTTGATATCGCAATTAGCCAGAAATAGTATTGATGGCGTGTTACCATCAATTATAAATTTAAGGATTGGTTTGACGTTGTAATTTTTATAAGAATGATTCATTTTTCGCCCAAATGTGGAAGGCATGTCTGAGTGACAACTGCACGGAACCTCCCTGGCATCAATACACCACTGCTTTTCACCAATGAAGAAAAAAAACATATAACATTCATCCTCGTTCAGAGTTGCCTGTATTTTGCAAGCCTCAGCTCCTTCTCTAAGCACTCCATGATAGTCACAAATGACTTCTCCTTTACTAAAAGCACGAGTTGTGCACAGTCCTTCACCTTTGCCTCGTTCATTTACAATCATTAGGCCTGTCCACGTTTGCAATTTTAGCTTTTCTTGAAGTCTGGCAATGTTCTCTGTATCCCCTCTTTTTGGTTTGGGCTTCCATCCACGTTGGACATCTACTAGGACAGGTAGGTTGGACGTCCAATGCTGTTGATTCAGATAGTGCTTTAAATCATCTTCTTTGGGGAAAAGCCTGAAATAATCTAAAAAAGAGAAAATACTGTAAAATATTCAGCAAAAAAAATATTCAGGCAGCACATCCCAAAGAATACAATAACATCAAGTAGACAGATTTAAATTTAAAGAAAGAGAAAAAAAACTTACCGACAGCACTTGAAACGCGTAGATTGTATTGGTCTCGCCTCCACTTGTCCCGACAGTAGTGTGCGAAACGCTCTGTGTACTGACTGCAGGTGGACAGGGATGGTAATTGGGTGTTTACTCCTACAGGGTACTTTTCAATTAATCTGTTGAAATAGAGCTCTTTTTGAGCATTGTCAGTCTGCTGGACTGCCTCTTCCTCATGGATTTCTGCCGCTTCAGAATGTCTCCGATTGCCGCCGCCTTCTCCTGTGATGTCAATGGAACTTCTGTAAAGTTTAATGGATAGATGGTAAATTAGAATATACTAAAAATGGTGTTGTTCCTCACCGGACTACTTAACCAAGAATTTGGAATTCATCATATACTAAAAGGCAGAATTACTTTACGGAAAGTGCCGCTATTTATTTGTATAATAGATTATTGGTTAGAGAATGATTTTTTGCTTAATACAAAATTAAATATATTAACCATTAACTATGGGGCCCCATTATGATATGGAGGACAGGACTGTAGGGCCACATTATCCTATATGCAAGATGACAGATGCTACATTATGCTATATGAAGGAATATAGAAGCTGTATGCTATACAGAGGATTATAGAGGCTGCATTATGCAATATGGATAATTAAAGAAGCTACATTATACTATATGGAGGATTATAGAGCCTACATTATACAATATGATGAACTATAGAGGCTGCTTTATATATTGAGTAGTATGGAGATTACATAATATTGCATAAAGGCTGCAATATGTTATATGGAGGTTACAATAAGTTATATGGAGGACTATGGGTGATGCATTGTAATATACAGAAAACTATGGGAAAGTATTATTCTATATAGAAGGCAATGGGAGGTGCATTATACCATATGGAGAACTACTATGTGTAACATACCTGGCGGCGTCCTTGCATAGTGGTCCATCTCCCACTGTGCAGGAGCGCGCACTTGATCTCCTGTCCAGAATGTCTCTCTGGCTTCCCTCCATGCTGTCTTGTTTGTGTCTGTGTCTGTTTCTGCTGCTTAAGGGCGGCGCCCGATCACTTCCTGCCTTTTGTACCTGCTGTGGGTCACACCCCTTGTGCGTCCTCAGCCTATCGCTGTCTGTCTCTTGGTATATAGCTCAGCAGCTCCCTTCTATCCCTGCCTGAGCATATGTGTTTCTTTCAGTGTGTGCTTGCACTCTGAAGTTGCCAGGTCCCGTTCCTGTTTTCCCTGTCCGCCCTTCCTGGAGGCTGTATTTCCAGGCCTGTCTGAACTAAGTCCTGTATGTCTCCTGCCTTGCGGTGTCAGCTCCCGTGTCTGAACTGTGTCCTGTATGTCTCCTGCTTTACGGTATTAGTTCCCGTGTCTGAACTAAGTCCTGTATGTCTCCTGCCTTGCGGTGTCAGCTCCCGTGTCTGAACTGTGTCCTGTATGTCTCCTGCTTTACGGTATTAGTTCCCGTGTCTGAACTAAGTCCTGTATTTCTCCTGCCTTGCGGTGTCAGCTCCCGTGTCTGAACTGTGTCCTGTATCTTGTCTGTCCTGTCTGAACACGCTCCTTGCCTGTTCGTCCCGCCTCTCTGGGGGCAGTATTCCCAGACCCGCTCCTGTATCCCGCTGCAGTGTCGGTCTCCTCCGTACACTCAGTTCCAGTCTGAACTCTCTCCTATCCTTTACCTGTTTTGTCTATGTCCATTCCCTTCCTTTTCCTGCAGAGTCTGTACTCGTACCTAACTCCTGCTTGTTGTCTCTGTACTCCCGTTTGTGAGTTTTTGGTCCACTCGCTACTTCACTGCAAGTACCCTGTGGGTGTCTGGCTCTGTCTTTCCCTTCCTGTCTGTTCCGTGTGAACAGAGTCCTGTCCTGCCCTGCTTCTGCCCGCTGCTCCTGCAGTCCTGTCCTGCCCTGCTTCTGCCCGCTGCTCCGGCAGTCCTGTCCTGCCCTGCCTGTACCCTATCCTGCCTGTATTGTTCCTGAGTCCCAGTGTGTACTGGGCCCTATCCTGCCTGTATTGTTCCTGAGTCCCAGTGTGTACTGGGCCCTATCCTGCCTGTATTGTTCCTGAGTCCCGGTGTGTACTGGGTTCTATCCCGCCTGTGTTCCTTCCTGCTAGTGCCTCCCCGTCTGCACTCTAGCTGTGCTTGCCTTTACCCCCCTGCCTGCATACCCGCCTGCCTGCATACCCGCCTGCCTGCATACCCGCCTGCCTGCATACCCGCCTGCCTGCATACCAGTCTGTTCCTGTATTTCCCTGTGTGGGTCAACAGCCGTGTCCGGGGTCTGTCCTGGAGTAGCACCTGGTCCCTCTGCTCGGTTCCTCCTTGGTGCACTGGCGTCGTATGCCGTCGTGCGACCCTGGTCGGATCGGGTGAATACTTAGTCACGCCCCTCCAGGCATTCACTCTCCGGCACGGTCCAGTGGAATCACTACCAATCACATGCACACGCCGCTCTAGCCCGGGCGTGTGCATAACAGCATGCTCAGGCCATGGTTCCCGTTGAGCCCCACGGCCTTCGCTCTCTGAGAAGTTTCCAGCGAAGACTTGCATTAAAATAAATAAATAAATTTTTTTTCCCTTAGCTGAGTTCCAGGCGAATTACGCACCGTCCAGATGGATCTATCAGCTCTCGTTCCTGCGGATCCGCCACGTTACTATGGGGATCCAAGACAGTGTCGTGCATTTGTGGAGCAATGCATGCTACATTTTAAGGCCTACCCTCTTTATTTTCCTTCCGATTGGGCTAAAGTGGCCTTTATTATGTCTTACCTGGCGGGGGATGCCTTGGAATGGATCAACCCCCTATATGAGACACAGGATCCGATCCTCCGGGACCTAATGGCCTTCCTGGTGGCCTTTCTAATGGTCTTCGATGATCCTAACCCGGAGGCTCCTGCTGAAGCTTCACTTCCCAATATCCCGGAGCAGCCCCAATGGGTAATGTGTGTGGGTAGCGTAATAGTTCTCCAGCCCAATGAGACTACTGCCCACCCAGAATCCTCACAGGGTGACTACGCTTTCCGGAATACTTCTCCCAACCTCAAGAGGCAGTCCAGACGTGCTAGACTTAGAGGCAAGCAGTCACGCCTGGGTCTGTCCTCCCTGAGACCTCCTGAACCCTTCGGGGTGCTACCTGGTAACGAAAGGACAGAGACTCTCCTATACTCTGTACCTGATACCTCGCTCGCTTCGTCCAGTGAGTCCAACCTAGTGTACTCCGAAGCAGAGGTTACTCCCGAGTCTCTACACCCCTCCGACCAGGCGGAGGACCTCCAGTTGTGTTTAGAACCCTTCGGGGTGCCACCTGGTGGTGAATGGACAGAGACTTTCCTATTTCCTGTACCTGATACCTCGCCTGCTTCCTCCAGTGAGTCCAACCTAGTGTACTCCGAAGCAGAGGTTACTCCCGAGTCTCTACACCCCTCCGACCAGGCGGAGGACCTCCAGTTGTGTTTAGAACCCTTCGGGGTGCCACCTGGTGGTGAATGGACAGAGACTTTCCTATTTCCTGTACCTGATACCTCGCCTGCTTCCTCCAGTGAGTCCGACCTAGTGTTCTCCGAAGCAGAAGTTACTCCCGAGTCTCTACACCCCTCCGACCAGGCGGAGGACCTCCAGTTGTGTTTAGAACCCTTCGGGGTGCCACCTGGTGGTGAATGGACAGAGACTTTCCTATTTCCTGTACCTGATACCTCGCCTGCTTCCTCCAGTGAGTCCGACCTAGTGTTCTCCGAAGCAGAAGTTACTCCCGAGTCTCTACACCCCTCCGACCAGGCGGAGGACCTCCAGTTGTGTTTAGAACCCTTCGGGGTGCCACCTGGTGGTGAATGGACAGAGACTTTCCTATTTCCTGTACCTGATACCTCGCCTGCTTCCTCCAGTGAGTCCGACCTAGTGTACTCTGAAGCAGATGTTTTCTCTGAGCCTCAGTACTCTTCTGACCCGGCGGAGGACCTCCAGTTGTTTCCTGAATCCTCCGGGGTACCACCAGATAACAAAGAGACAGTGACTTTTCCTCATTATGTACCTGATAACCCGTCTATTTCTTCCTGTGAGCTTGACAAGATGTACCTCGAAGCAGAGATTACCCTCAAGTCTCTGTCCCCCTCCAACCCAGTGAACGACTGGTCCTCGAATTCCCTGCGGAAGATTCTGGCAGGCCTGAAGAAGAGGGGGCGTAAGGGGGGAGGTACTGTAACATACCTGGCGGCGTCCTTGCATAGTGGTCCATCTCCCACTGTGCAGGAGCGCGCACTTGATCTCCTGTCCAGAATGTCTCTCTGGCTTCCCTCCATGCTGTCTTGTTTGTGTCTGTGTCTGTTTCTGCTGCTTAAGGGCGGCGCCCGATCACTTCCTGCCTTTTGTACCTGCTGTGGGTCACACCCCTTGTGCGTCCTCAGCCTATCGCTGTCTGTCTCTTGGTATATAGCTCAGCAGCTCCCTTCTATCCCTGCCTGAGCATATGTGTTTCTTTCAGTGTGTGCTTGCACTCTGAAGTTGCCAGGTCCCGTTCCTGTTTTCCCTGTCCGCCCTTCCTGGAGGCTGTATTTCCAGGCCTGTCTGAACTAAGTCCTGTATGTCTCCTGCCTTGCGGTGTCAGCTCCCGTGTCTGAACTGTGTCCTGTATGTCTCCTGCTTTACGGTATTAGTTCCCGTGTCTGAACTAAGTCCTGTATGTCTCCTGCCTTGCGGTGTCAGCTCCCGTGTCTGAACTGTGTCCTGTATGTCTCCTGCTTTACGGTATTAGTTCCCGTGTCTGAACTAAGTCCTGTATTTCTCCTGCCTTGCGGTGTCAGCTCCCGTGTCTGAACTGTGTCCTGTATCTTGTCTGTCCTGTCTGAACACGCTCCTTGCCTGTTCGTCCCGCCTCTCTGGGGGCAGTATTCCCAGACCCGCTCCTGTATCCCGCTGCAGTGTCGGTCTCCTCCGTACACTCAGTTCCAGTCTGAACTCTCTCCTATCCTTTACCTGTTTTGTCTATGTCCATTCCCTTCCTTTTCCTGCAGAGTCTGTACTCGTACCTAACTCCTGCTTGTTGTCTCTGTACTCCCGTTTGTGAGTTTTTGGTCCACTCGCTACTTCACTGCAAGTACCCTGTGGGTGTCTGGCTCTGTCTTTCCCTTCCTGTCTGTTCCGTGTGAACAGAGTCCTGTCCTGCCCTGCTTCTGCCCGCTGCTCCTGCAGTCCTGTCCTGCCCTGCTTCTGCCCGCTGCTCCGGCAGTCCTGTCCTGCCCTGCCTGTACCCTATCCTGCCTGTATTGTTCCTGAGTCCCAGTGTGTACTGGGCCCTATCCTGCCTGTATTGTTCCTGAGTCCCAGTGTGTACTGGGCCCTATCCTGCCTGTATTGTTCCTGAGTCCCGGTGTGTACTGGGTTCTATCCCGCCTGTGTTCCTTCCTGCTAGTGCCTCCCCGTCTGCACTCTAGCTGTGCTTGCCTTTACCCCCCTGCCTGCATACCCGCCTGCCTGCATACCCGCCTGCCTGCATACCCGCCTGCCTGCATACCCGCCTGCCTGCATACCAGTCTGTTCCTGTATTTCCCTGTGTGGGTCAACAGCCGTGTCCGGGGTCTGTCCTGGAGTAGCACCTGGTCCCTCTGCTCGGTTCCTCCTTGGTGCACTGGCGTCGTATGCCGTCGTGCGACCCTGGTCGGATCGGGTGAATACTTAGTCACGCCCCTCCAGGCATTCACTCTCCGGCACGGTCCAGTGGAATCACTACCAATCACATGCACACGCCGCTCTAGCCCGGGCGTGTGCATAACACTATGTAGGGCCCATTTCCCATCCATAAGGTATGCGGGGCCATTATAATATTTAAATGAATTTATGGAGGGCATTATAATATGTGGATGGCTATGAAGGAGCCTTTATATCTTATGGATGACTATTTGAGGGCCACTATATTGTATGCCAGCAAATATACAGTGTGAAGGTCTGCGTGGGGTCCATCACACTGTGCGGAAGGCTGTGTGGGGGTATTAATACGACGTACAGTGATAGTAGGGGCCATGATACTGCACGTAGGCCCCATGTACTGCATGGAGGGCTGTATGGGAATCACAATTGAGGATTATACTGTGCTGGGATCACCATTCATCACCAGGGTAGTGGAGGGAGGCACAGTTGGGTCATCATACTGTGTGTGGATGGTACTGTGGAGAAATTAATTGTGGTGGCATCATAGGGTGTCTGTTCAGTCTCCTACCCAGTGCCTTCTGTCTCTTCCTCATCTGCTTGTCCCTCACAGTCCTCTTCTCCCCTGATCCTCCTTCTCTTGGGCAATGTACATCTGTGAAGTTAAAAAAAAAACAGTTAAGTTAGGAAAAACTGATAAAGGCATTGTTACCTACTAGACGACTTAACCAAGAATTTGGTTGAAATCATATATACAATAAGGCATAATTACTTAAGTCTCATGCAATAAAAAGATGGATTTTGGGAATGCCTGTGGGGATAAAGTTAGGTCTCTTACACAGAGGTTCCTGCTTGCTCATCTCCCTTCAGTGTAGCCACAATTAACATCCCTGCAGCAAATGGAGATTTATCCACCATGTCGGGTCTGGACACAAAGTGCACGTACGCATTGGCCTGGTCTCTTTCCACCTGTGAAAGACATTCTTCAGCCCACTTTTTGTATGCGTCTATTGCCATCACCCATATTTTTACGGGCAGCTGATACCTGTGGATAAAACATTTGTTAGTCTTGTTAAATGCTTGGTAGTGCAGAGAAGGAGGGCCTCATTTTTTACGAACTTATTATGGAAGCGCTCCATGTCTTTGCCGGGATTCTTGATGTGTTGTCCATTGCAGGACACAAAGAATGTAGGCACCGTATCTGCATCCTTGGGTTAATTAGTTGTCCTAATCTTTTCGAAATATGTATTGAAATTCTGTCAAAGTGAAACTCTGTGTTAAAGATGCGATTGCAAATGGCAAAACCTTGAAGAACCTACAGCACAGCTTTATAGGAGTTATGTTTTTAACATTTTACCTTCTCATCCTCCTCCTGCAGTATCAAAAGATTTTTTTTTGTCTTTACCACTGTTAAGGTCTGTCCATCAACATCTAACTTCTCCCTTTCAAGCCAGTCTTTTAACTAAGAGAAAAACATTGAAAATACATAAGATATGGTGAAGCAGCATCTGTCAGCAATATGCTAAGTTGGTTAATTAAATTAAACCTACCATTAGATTTTTTGCCTCAGATGGCTTACGTAGATGCTTATAGATAATAACAGCCTGAAGATAATAACATGCTAGGGTCTTCTCCTTATCACTCAACATCTTACTAATTTCTGCCTGTGTAAAAATATCAGTCACGTGAGGCTTTGCCACTTTCAAAATTTTGCAGCAATCAGCCATAGTCACAGGCGTGGATTCCAATCTGTGGATGATAAAATGAGTTATGTTACAGGTTCATTCTTTTTATTTATTTTTTTTGCATGTTAGCCCATTAGATACATTTAGCATTCTTTGTATCCATCATTCGACAAATCTTTTATCTAGGGGTTCCATTTTACCGATCCCATAATGGAGCCAGAAGATGTAACCTCTGCGCATTTGTGATTATGAACTCATTTTAGCAAGTTAAAATATTTTGAATTCAATTGAAATGGAAATATGGGATTTGCCTGAGCTTCTAAGAGCTAAATATTACTTTGTTCCAACCTTGCATGGCAGAACAAGTAATAAATAAATCTAGACTTTCTAATAATCAACCTTTCCCATGATGTTTTTATGGCATTTTACATCCCCATGACAGTAAAAATTTAAATTGCAGGTGTAGTATAAACTTGAGCTACTTACCCCCTCTTCCTGCCTTTTGCAAGCTTCTTGTTTAATCTCTTTACTACAACACTCAAAGTCTCCTTAAAGGGCTCAACTGCATTTTTTGCTTCTTCGTCAAGGAGATAGGGGTAGTCCTTTGAGCATACAAAAGTTACAAATCTCCGCAGGTGACTAATATGCTTTTTTATTGTTTCTTCATTGGTCTTTAAGCTTTCCAAGGAAATAAAATATTCTCTAGTGGCCTTCAAGTTCTTTAAAAAGTCAGCAGAGATGTCTTCCGGGTTTACATAATAAAGAAAGCGAGAAACGATTCGTATCTAAAATTTAAAAAAATGATCATGCATCAGGGTTCACATCTGTAAGGATTCCTCAAACACACGCAAAATGATAAAATTACACTTACCATCGGTGTTATGGTCGATTCGGTACATTTTCCCTTTAAATAGTTTTTAAAAGCCAGTAAAATTGAGGAACTTAAGCTGTGCATCTTATGAAACCCAACCACAGCAAGTTTTTTCCGCATGGGCATCGTGGCATTCGAACTGAAAGAGG
Organism: Phyllobates terribilis; assembly: GCF_046119375.1. NCBI lineage: Eukaryota > Metazoa > Chordata > Amphibia > Anura > Dendrobatidae > Phyllobates > Phyllobates terribilis. Next base: position 332,760,505 of record NW_027362764.1, on the reverse strand, counting down.
CAAGAATATATTAGGGTGATTATTGACATCATAAGCTTCCTTTACTAATAATAGTGGTGCATAGTTCTTACCTAGCTTCTTCAACCTCAGGAGGAAGTGTCATAGGCTCCTCTTCTTCAGTGGATGGCCTAAAAAAGAAACCCAAAATCTGCATTAATTCCTCTATAATTGAGAGTATCAACATATAGAACTTTGCAGGCGACTTGGATGGTTGGTCAAGGCCCTTTACCACTATTGTGGTGCCTGTAGGGCCATTCTAGTGACAACAATCTTAGTTTTGACCCAATAGCAAAGGAGAGCTTTGAGACATCTGAGTTAGGAGTAGAAGTGAGAGCCAGCTACAGGGACATCTAGGACCATCAGTAGCCAGCTGTCACATAAACGATATTCTTATTATATTGTAATTATATCATACTATAATTCTATTATTACTACATTATATTATATTTACAATATTAGATTATATACATTTTAATTATATCATATTATATTAGTAATATATTATTTAATATAGCATTATATTATATTTAATATAATATAATATATTATATTATTATATTATATGTATATTATCTTGTATTAGATACAATTTTATATTTTTATAGTGTATTAATTATATTATTAATATATTATTATAGTATGCCATATTATATTTACATTATTATAAGGTAATTACATTATGTTATTATATTTTATTATATTGAAGAAAAAAAAAAATTATATATATATATATATGCACACACATGCGCCAATAAAATTCAATACTGGGTGATCAAAACACTGTCTACCTAAAAATGATATCTTTGAATACATCACTCCTAGCCACAAAAAAATGTCATCACATGGATCACAAAAAATAATGCTATAGGTTGGAAAAAATGACCACAAAGTGCAAAACTTTTTTTTTAAAAAAATTCAGAATTTTCTCCAGCACTTAGATAAAAGCAAAAGTATACATTTTTGGTATCCGCAAAGTTATACTGAGCTGAGCTGAGGCATCACTCCATGTAGTGAACGCAGTGTTAAAAAGTGCAATTGCACAGTTTTGCAATTTAAGCGCACATAGAATTTTTTCCCAATTTTACAGTACAATATATGGTAAAAGTAACACTAGCTCACTGAAAAAAAACAAGCCTTTTTTCTATCTAGATTAACAGAAAAATAAAAGTATAAAGTATGAAGCTTACTTAGATGGGTAGGGGTAGACTTTTTGGCACTATGTTGGCATGTCTTTCAGCCATTTTGATAGCACTCAACTAAGATATATTGCATAAGATGTATATAGGTAAAAAACAAATTACGTGCAAAATTAGGATAGGTAATGAATAGGTAAATGCTAGAAAACCCTGAAATATTATGAAGAAACATATACATACCTTTCAGATGGTTTTCCGGTCACGATGCAACCTCGACTTTCCAAAAATTCTGTGAAGAAGTCCTGAGCACTTGTAAATTGGCTGTTTTTGAAATCGAGGCTGTCATAAGGCACAACAGAAAGGGATTCAGCCACCTTGTTCATGTTCCTTTTTGTATTCTTGATTTCATTGTCGATCTCCGCCTGACGGGTTTTCATGCATACGGTCTTTAGATGCCTGCGCAGGTTTTTATAGAGCTTCAGGCATATCTTGCAGAGAAACAGGTCTGGATTTCCAGGAGAGTCCATTTTCTAGCAATAGTAAGAATTAGCAAGTTGCTCCTTCAAAAGCCAGAATATAGACTCAGATACACCAACTACTGTAGGCTCTCATATACCCTGAGGAAGCATTTGAAAAAAGAAAAAAAAAAAGCTTTGGTTTGTATGTTAATTCAATTGAGATAAGGCTGCAGAAGGACTTGAGATGTTACAACAAGACATTTCTTCATGAGGTGTAAGTTGTGATGTCTTCTACTGATATGTTAGGGAGAGCAAATTAGTTTTTTTGTATGAATGAAAAAATACCTCCAGATAATTAAACATTCCCAAGGCCTTTTGCAACTTACACCTCATGAACAAATGTCTTCTTGTAACATCTCTCCAATGTTGTGCGTTTTATCTTATGAAATCATTTGTAATGTTGCCTGAAGAAGAAGCCTCTAATGCTCTGAAAGCTTGCATATATATATATATATATTTTCTGGTTAGTCGATAAAGGTATCACCCCAAGAATACTTTTGTCACAAACTCAAAGTTATGGAGGGCACCATCTAATCACTATGGGATCAACATGCAGCATACGAAATATATATAAACATCGGCAAGAAGAAAAGGGGTATGCTCTTGTGCAGTGATCACCCAATCTAGACAATACTTCAATAAATTACAATGAATTATATTTTTTATAAATACATACAATCAATGTCACAATCCAATTCATGAAAACACAAGTAAAAGTTAATATAGTGGAATTACCCACTAATGGAAAGCCCACCTACTCCAAAATCCATCCCAGAAAAACACATGATTGTAATAGATCAAGTAAAGATCAAATATACACTTAGGCTGTCCCTGGTGATCAATTTTGCACACTAATATACTGACTGGCAAATCCGCCACCAGTATTAGAGGTAATGCACTATAGCACAAAATATATACTATAGCAGACAATATAATAAAATGTAAGAATCCAGGGCAAAAACCACACAAATACAGGGCATTAAACTGGTCAGTGCCATATATTCACACACCAGAAGAAACAATATCCAAAATACAAATAAATAAACACCCCATTCATGCTGTTAGTGCCCCTGCTATTCCTATTAGTACTGGAATCAATAATCACCACACATGGGCAGGGCCGGCTCCAGGTTTATGTGGGCCCTAGGCGAAAGTCTCAGTGGGCCCCTTTAACACATATCACGATTCATAATGCACAGATACTGCAGAAATATATATATATATATATATATATATATATATATATATATATATATATATAGTGTGTCCACGGCTGCCTCTAGCCAGCCCTCAAATTTATTTTTTTTCTTTAATAACACAAACACCATGAGGGCTGGCTATCGTGTGTCCACGGCTGCCTCTAGCCAGCCCTCACCCTTGGAATAGCTCAATGAGGATGAGAGCTGGCTACAGGTACATCCAGGGCGACCCGTAGCCAGCCCTCACCCTTGGAATAGCTCAATGAGGATGAGAGCTGGCTACAGGTGCCTCCAGGGCGACCCCTAGCCAGCCCTCACCCTTGGAGCAGCTCAATGAGGATGAGAGCTGGCTACAGGTGCCTCCAGGGCGACCCCTAGCCAGACCTCACCCTTGGAGCAGCTCAATGAGGATGAGAGCTGGCTACAGGTGCCTCCAGGGCGACCTCTAGCCAGCCCTCACCCTTGGAGCAGCTCAATGAGGATGAGAGCTGGCTACAGGTGCCTCCAGGCCGACCCCTAGCCAGCCCTCACCCTTGGAGCAGCTCAATGAGGATGAAGAGCTGGCTACAGGTGCCTCCAGGGCGACCCCTAGCCAGCCCTCACCCTTGGAGGAGCTCAATGAGGATGAGAGCTGGCTACAGGTGCCTCCAGGGCGACCGCTAGCCAGCCCTCACCCTTGGAGCAGCTCAATGAGGATGAGAGCTGGCTACAGGTGCCTCCAGGGCGACCCCTAGCCAGCCCTCACCCTTGGAGCAGCTCAATGAGGATGAGAGCTGGCTACAGGTGCCTCCAGGGCGACCCCTAGCCAGCCCTCACCCTTGGAGCAGCTCAATGAGGATGAGAGCTGGCTACAGGTGCCTCCAGGGCGACCCCTAGCCAGCCCTCACCCTTGGAGCAGCTCAATGAGGATGAGAGCTGGCTACAGGTGCCTCCAGGGCGACCCCTAGCCAGCCCTCACCCTTGGAGCAGCTCAATGAGGATGAGAGCTGGCTACAGGTGCCTCCAGGTCGACCCCTAGCCAGCCCTCACCCTTGGAGCAGCTCAATGAGGATGAGAGCTGGCTACAGGTGCCTCCAGGGCGACCCCTAGCCAGCCCTCACCCTTGGAGCAGCTCAATGAGGATGAGAGCTGGCTACAGGTGCCTCCAGGGTGACCCCTAGCCAGCCCTCACCCTTGGAGCAGCTCAATGAGGATGAGAGCTGGCTACAGGTGCCTCCAGGGCGACCCCTAGCCAGCCCTCACCCTTGGACCAGCTCAATGAGGATGAGAGCTGGCTACAGGTGCCTCCAGGGCGACCCCTAGCCAGCCCTCACCCTTGGACCAGCTCAATGAGGATGAGAGCTGGCTACAGGTGCCTCCAGGGCGACCCTTAGCCAGCCCTCACCCTTGGAACAGCTCAATGAGGATGAGAGCTGGCTACAGGTTTGATGATACCAAAAGCACTTAAAATTCAATCTGCAACAAAAAAAAGTCGCTCTGACGCCGCCGTTAAGGGCTGCGTCCGTTATCACGCTCATCTGATAAATTACAGAAAAAAAACGTAAACTTTATAGTTTTTTTGGCGCGCTTATTTCACCGCCCGTTCCTACGCGCCGCCGTTCAACGCAGCTTCCGTTATCACGCTCATCTAATGAATTATGGAAAAAAAACATACACTTTATAGATTTTTTGGCGCGCTTATTTCACCGCCGCTTAGTATGCGCCGCCGTTCAGCGCAGCTTCCGTTATCACGCTCATCTGATGAATTACGGAAAAAAAACATAAATTTTATAGTTTTTTTGGCGCGCTTATTTCACCGCCCGTTCCTACGCGCCGCCGTTCAGCGCAGCGTCCGTTATCACCCTCATCTGATGAATTACGGAAATAAAACGTAAACTTTATAGTTTTTTTGGCGCGCTTATTTCACTGCCCGTTCCTATGTGCCGCCGTTCAGCGCAGCGTCCGTTATCACGCTCAATGAGGATGAGAGCTGGCTACAGGTGCCTCCAGGGCGACACGTAGCGAGCCCTCACCCTTGGAATAGCTCAATGAGGATGAGAGCTGGCTACAGGTGCCTCCAGGGCGACCCCTAGCCAGCCCTCACCCTTGGAGCAGCTCAGTGAGGATGAGAGCTGGCTACAGGTGCCTCCAGGGCGACCCCTAGCCAGCCCTCACCCTTGGAGCAGCTCAATGAGGATGAGAGCTGGCTACAGGTGCCTCCAGGGCGACCCCTAGCCAGCCCTCACCCTTGGAGCAGCTCAATGAGGATGAGAGCTGGCTACAGGTGCCTCCAGGGCGACCCCTAGCCAGCCCTCACCCTTGGAGCAGCTCAATGAGGATGAGAGCTGGCTACAGGTGCCTCCAGGGCGACCCCTAGCCAGCCCTCACCCTTGGAGCAGCTCAATGAGGATGAGAGCTGGCTACAGGTGCCTCCAGGGCGACCCCTAGCCAGCCCTCACCCTTGGAGCAGCTCAATGAGGATGAGAGCTGGCTACAGGTGCCTCCAGGGCGACCCCTAGCCAGCCCTCACCCTTGGAGCAGCTCAATGAGGATGAGAGCTGGCTACAGGTGCCTCCAGGGCGACCCCTAGCCAGCCCTCACCCTTGGAGCAGCTCAATGAGGATGAGAGCTGGCTACAGGTGCCTCCAGGGCGACCCCTAGCCAGCCCGCACCCTTGGAGCAGCTCAATGAGGATGAGAGCTGGCTACAGGTGCCTCCAGGGCGACCCGTAGCCAGCCCTCACCCCTGGAGCAGCTCAATGAGGATGAGAGCTGGCTACAGGTGCCTCCAGGGCGACCCCTAGCCAGCCCTCACCCTTGGAGCAGCTCAATGAGGATGAGAGCTGGCTACAGGTGCCTCCAGGGCGACCCCTAGCCAGCCCTCACCCTTGGAGCAGCTCAATGAGGATGACAGCTGGCTACAGGTGCCTTCAGGGCGACCCCTAGCCAGCCCTCACCCTTGGAGCAGCTCAATGAGGATGAGAGCTGGCTACAGGTGCCTCCAGGGCGACCCCTAGCCAGCCCTCACCCTTGGAGCAGCTCAATGAGGATGAGAGCTGGCTACAGGTGCCTCCAGGGCGACCCCTAGCCAGCCCTCACCCCTGGAGCAGCTCAATGAGGATGAGAGCTGGCTACAGGTGCCTCCAGGGCGACCCGTAGCCAGCCCTCACCCCTGGAGCAGCTCAATGAGGATGAGAGCTGGCTACAGGTGCCTCCAGGGCGACCCTTAGCCAGCCCTCACCCTTGGAATAGCTCAATGAGGATGAGAGCTGGCTACAGGTTTGATGATACCAAAAGCACTTAAAATTCAATCTGCAACAAAAAAAATTCGCTCTGACGCCGCCGTTAAGGGCTGCGTCCGTTATCACGCTCATCTGATAAATTACAAAAAAAAAACGTAAACTTTATCGTTTTTTTGGCGCATTTATTTCACCGCCCGTTCCTACGTGCCGCCGTTCAGCACAGCATCCGTTATCACGCTCATCTGATGAATTACGGAAAAAAAATGTAAACTTTATAGTTTTTTTGGCGCGCTTATTTCACCGCCCGTTCCTACGTGCCGCCATTCAGCGCAGCGTCCGTTATCACGCTCATCTGATGAATTACGGAAAAAAAACGTAAACTTTATAGTTTTTTTGGCGCGCTTATTTCACCGCCCGTTCCTACGCGCCGCCGTTCAACGCAGCTTCCGTTATCACGCTCATCTAATGAATTATGGAAAAAAAACGTACACTTTATAGCTTTTTTGGCGCGCTTATTTCACCGCCCGTTCCTACGCGCCGCCGTTCATCGCAGCTTCCGTTATCACGCTCATCTGATGAATTACGGAAAAAAAACGTAAATTTTATAGTTTTTTTGGCGCGCTTATTTCACCGCCCGTTCCTACGCGCCGCCGTTCAGCGCAGCGTCCGTTATCACGCTCAATGAGGATGAGAGCTGGCTACAGGTGCCTCCAGGGCGACACGTAGCCAGCCCTCACCCTTGGAATAGCTCAATGAGGATGAGAGCTGGCTACAGGTGCCTCCAGGGCGACCCCTAGCCAGCCCTCACCCTTGGAGCAGCTCAATGAGAATGAGAGCTGGCTACAGGTGCCTCCAGGGCGACACGTAGCCAGCCCTCACCCTTGGAATAGCTCAATGAGGATGAGAGCTGGCTACAGGTGCCTCCAGGGCGACCCCTAGCCAGCCCTCACCCTTGGAGCAGCTCAATGAGAATGAGAGCTGGCTACAGGTGCCTCCAGGGCGACCCCTAGCCAGCCCTCACCCTTGGAGCAGCTCAATGAGGATGAGAGCTGGCTACAGGTGCCTCCAGGGCGACCCCTAGCCAGCCCTCACCCTTGGAGCAGCTCAATGAGGATGAGAGCTGGCTACAGGTGCCTCCAGGGCGACCCCTAGCCAGCCCTCACCCTTGGAGCAGCTCAATGAGGATGAGAGCTGGCTACAGGTGCCTCCAGGGCGACCCCTAGCCAGCCCTCACCCTTGGAGCAGCTCAATGAGGATGAGAGCTGGCTACAGGTGCCTCCAGGGCGACCCCTAGCCAGCCCTCACCCTTGGAGCAGCTCAATGAGGATGAGAGCTGGCTACAGGTGCCTCCAGGCCGACCCGTAGCCAGCCCTCACCCTTGGAGCAGCTCAATGAGGATGAGAGCTGGCTACAGGTGCCTCCAGGGCGACCCGTAGCCAGCCCTCACCCTTGGAGCAGCTCAATGAGGATGAGAGCTGGCTACAGGTGCCTCCAGGGCGACCCTTAGCCAGCCCTCACCCTTGGAATAGCTCAATGAGGATGAGAGCTGGCTACAGGTTTGATGATACCAAAAGCACTTAAAATTCAATCTGCAGCAAAAAAAAGTCGCTCTGACGCCGCCGTTAAGGGCTGCGTCCGTTATCACGCTCATCTGATAAATTACAGAAAAAAAACGTAAACTTTAGCGTTTTTTTGGTGCACTTATTTCACCGCCCGTTCCTACGTGCCGCCGTTCAGCACAGCATCCTTTATCACGCTCATCTGATGAATTACGGAAAAAAAACGTAAACTTTATAGTTTTTTGGCGCGCTTATTTCACCGCCCGTTCCTACACGCCGCCATTCAGTGCAGCGTCCGTTATCACGCTCATTTGATGAATTACGGAAAAAAAACGTAAACTTTATAGTTTTTTTGGCGCGCTTATTTCACCGCCCGTTCCTACGCGCCGCCGTTCAACGCAGCTTCCGTTATCACGCTCATCTAATGAATTATGGAAAAAAAACGTACACTTTATAGCTTTTTTGGCGCGCTTATTTCACCGCCCGTTCCTACGCGCCGCCGTTCATCGCAGCTTCCGTTATCACGCTCATCTGATGAATTACGGAAAAAAAACGTAAATTTTATAGTTTTTTTGGCGCGCTTATTTCACCGCCCGTTCCTACGCGCCGCCGTTCAGCGCAGCGTCCGTTATCACGCTCAATGAGGATGAGAGCTGGCTACAGGTGCCTCCAGGGCGACACGTAGCCAGCCCTCAACCTTGGAATAGCTCAATGAGGATGAGAGCTGGCTACAGGTGCCTCCAGGGTGACCCCTAGCCAGCCCTCACCCTTGGAGCAGCTCAATGAGAATGAGAGCTGGCTACAGGTGCCTCCAGGGCGACACGTAGCCAGCCCTCACCCTTGGAATAGCTCAATGAGGATGAGAGCTGGCTACAGGTGCCTCCAGGGCGACCCCTAGCCAGCCCTCACCCTTGGAGCAGCTCAATGAGAATGAGAGCTGGCTACAGGTGCCTCCAGGGCGACCCCTAGCCAGCCCTCACCCTTGGAGCAGCTCAATGAGGATGAGAGCTGGCTACAGGTGCCTCCAGGGCGACCCCTAGCCAGCCCTCACCCTTGGAGCAGCTCAATGAGGATGAGAGCTGGCTACAGGTGCCTCCAGGGCGACCCCTAGCCAGCCCTCACCCTTGGAGCAGCTCAATGAGGATGAGAGCTGGCTACAGGTGCCTCCAGGGCGACCCCTAGCCAGCCCTCACCCTTGGAGCAGCTCAATGAGGATGAGAGCTGGCTACAGGTGCCTCCAGGGCGACCCCTAGCCAGCCCTCACCCTTGGAGCAGCTCAATGAGGATGAGAGCTGGCTACAGGTGCCTCCAGGCCGACCCGTAGCCAGCCCTCACCCTTGGAGCAGCTCAATGAGGATGAGAGCTGGCTACAGGTGCCTCCAGGGCGACCCGTAGCCAGCCCTCACCCTTGGAGCAGCTCAATGAGGATGAGAGCTGGCTACAGGTGCCTCCAGGGCGACCCTTAGCCAGCCCTCACCCTTGGAATAGCTCAATGAGGATGAGAGCTGGCTACAGGTTTGATGATACCAAAAGCACTTAAAATTCAATCTGCAACAAAAAAAAGTCGCTCTGACGCCGCCGTTAAGGGCTGCGTCCGTTATCACGCTCATCTGATAAATTACAGAAAAAAAACGTAAACTTTAGCGTTTTTTTGGCGCACTTATTTCACCGCCCGTTCCTACGTGCCGCCGTTCAGCACAGCATCCTTTATCACGCTCATCTGATGAATTACGGAAAAAAAACGTAAACTTTATAGTTTTTTGGCGCGCTTATTTCACCGCCCGTTCCTACACGCCGCCATTCAGTGCAGCGTCCGTTATCACGCTCATTTGATGAATTACGGAAAAAAAACGTAAACTTTATAGTTTTTTTGGCGCGCTTATTTCACCGCCCGTTCCTACGCGCCGCCGTTCAACGCAGCTTCCGTTATCACGCTCATCTAATGAATTATGGAAAAAAAACGTACACTTTATAGCTTTTTTGGCACGCTTATTTCACCGCCTGTTCCTACGCGCCGCCGTTCAGCGCAGCTTCCGTTATCACGCTCATCTGAAGAATTACGGAAAAAAAACGTAAATTTTATAGTTTTTTTGGCGCGCTTATTTCACCGCCCGTTCCTACGCGCCGCCGTTCAGCGCAGCGTCCGTTATCACCCTCATCTGATGAATTACGGAAAAAAAACATAAACTTTATAGTTTTTTTGGCGCGCTTATTTCACCGCCCGTTCCTATGCGCCGCCGTTCAGCGCAGCGTCCGTTATCACGCTCAATGAGGATGAGAGCTGGCTACAGGTGCCTCCAGGGCGACACGTAACCAGCCCTCACCCTTGGAATAGCTCAATGAGGACGAGAGCTGGCTACAGGTGCCTCCAGGGCGACCCCTAGCCAGCCCTCACCCTTGGAATAGCTCAATGAGGATGAGAGCTGGCTACAGGTGCCTCCAGGGCGACCCGTAGCCAGCCCTCACCCTTGGAATAGCTCAATGAGGATGAGAGCTGGCTACAGGTGCCTCCAGGGCGACCCGTAACCAGCCCACACCTTTGGAATAGCTCAATGAGGATGAGAGCTGGCTACAGGTGCCTCCAGGGCGACCCGTAGCCAGTCCTCACCCTTGGAATAGCTCATTGAGGATGAGAGCTGGCTACAGGTGCCTCCATTGCGACCCCTAGCCAGCCCTCACCCTTGGAATAGCTCAATGAGGATGAGAGCTGGCTACAGGTGCCTCCAGGGCGACCCCTAGCCAGCCCTCACCGTTGGAATAGCTCAATGAGGATGAGAGCTGGCTACAGGTGCCTCCAGGGCGACCCCTAGCCAGCCCTCACCCTTGGAATAGCTCAATGAGGATGAGAGCTGGCTACAGGTGCCTCCAGGGCGACCCGTAGCCAGCCCTCACCCTTGGAATAGCTCAATGAGGATGAGAGCTGGCTACAGGTTTGATGATACCAAAAGCACTTAAAATTCAATCTGCAACAAATAAAAGTCGCTCTGACGCCGCCGTTAAGGGCTGCGTCCGTTATCACGCTCATCAGATAAATTACGGAAAAAAAACGTAAACTTTATAGTTTTTTTGGCGCGCTTATTTCACTGCCTTTTCCTACTCGCCGCCGTTCAGCACAGCTTCCGTTATCATGCTCATCTAATGAATTATGGAAAAAACCGTAAACTTTATAGTTTCTTTGGCGCGCTTATTTCACCGCCCGTTCCTACGCGCCGCGGTTCAGCGCACCTTCCGTTATCACGCTCATCTGATGAATTACGGAAAAAAAACGTAAACCTTATAGTTTTTTTGGCGCGCTTATTTAACCGCCCGTTCCTACGCGCCGCCGTTCAGCGCAGCTTCCGTTATCACGCTCATCTAATGAATTATGGAAAAAAAGTAAACTTTATAGTTTTTTGGCACGCTTATTTCACCGCCTGTTACTACGCGCCACCGTTCAGCGCAGCTTCCGTTATCACGCTCATCTGATGAATTACGGAAAAAAAACGTAAACTTTATAGTTTTTTTGGCGCGCTTATTTCACCGCCCGTTCCTACGCTTCGCCATTCAGCGCAGCGTCCGTTATCACGCTCATCTGATGAATTACAGAAAAAAAACGTAAACTTTATCGTTTTTTTGGTGCACTTATTTCACCGCCCGTTCCTACGTGCCGCTGTTCAGCACAGCATCCGTTATCATGCTCATCTGATGAATTACGGAAAAAAAACGTAAACTTTATAGTTTTTTTGGCGCGCTTATTTCACCGCCCGTTCCTACGCGCCGCCGTTCAGCGCAGCGTCCGTTATCACGCTCATCTGATGAATTACAGAAATAAAACGTAAACTTTATAGTTTTTTTGGCGCACTTATTTCACCGCCCGTTCCTACGTGCCGCCGTTCAGCACAGCAACCGTTATCACGCTCATCTGATGGATTACGGAAAAAAAACGTAAACTTTATAGTTGTTTAGGCGCGCTTATTTCACCGCCCGTTCCTACGCGCCGCCATTCAGTGCAGCGTCCGTTATCACGCTCATCTGATGAATTACGGAAAAAAACCTTAAACTTTATAGTTTTTTTGGCGCGCTTATTTCACCGCCCGTTCCTACGCCACGGTTTTTACACAACTTTAAGTGTTTTACAACATGGTCACATGCTCTATTTACTTTTACCTATTTTTGATATGAAATATGGGCTCCATCTATGGATGTGATTATTGGCCTCAATACCAGTGATTATTGCTGCCATTTTTGTGTCTTTTTAAATAATGATGTAATACAATTGCAACTTTTTAAATGCCTTTAATTAAACTCCTTATTCTCATTTGATTATATGGTCACAATCTGTGTTAAAAGAGTTAGTGTTTTACAAGGTCAGGCAGCAGCACATTGAAAGTCCTAATCTCAGTGAAACAACAGAGACAAAAATGCTACATCATCATCCCCTCCCCCCATCACAGCCTTTCCACCGAAGGATAAGTGAAAAATCTCCTTATTGTGTGTTTCCTGTGAGGGTCTATCATGAACGAGTGAATGGCTTTTAAAGCACAGCTGCCATCCAGTGTTCAATTTCCAGAAATGCAGCTGAATTCTGGCTGACAAGTAATGAATGATATTTAAAGCACAGATGCCATCTGGTGGTCATTTCCAAGTGATGAAATGTTGTGAGGGCTGGCTAAATGGCTTGTTTTTCGGACCTGGAACAGACGAGGTTTTTGCAAGCCTTTTTTCGGAGCCTTAATGGCGTCGGATCGACCCGGGGCGGCGTGCAGAGCATCTCCCGGGCTGGATCTGTAAAATGGCGAGCGTTGCGTCGTCCAGCGGCAAAGTTTTTTTCGTGAGGGCTGGCTATTGTAGGTGAGAGCTGGCTATTAAAGAAGATGGCAGAGAGGATTTCTTTGGAAAAATGTTTTCATCTCGAAACGTTACGAAAAAAGTACAGCGCGTCCGGCATGTGATAAGAGTGCAGCACGCCGAATATCGGCGTCCAGCTCCAAACCGCGTGCGTTCCAGAGCCAGAAAACTGTAGCGCGGACGCCGAGGCTTAATCGCAAATTGCGGAGATGCTCGTCCCCTCGGGACGAGTGTGGGAGCGCCTGACGCGAATCTGGTCAAAAAACGCAAACATTTCCAAAATCCAAAGGTCCAGCTGTTGACATGCGGAATGCATTTGGGGCCCCTATGACATGCGGCATGCTTTTTTGGCCCCCATGACATGTGGCTTGCATTTGGGGCCCCCATGACATGCGGCATGCACGTGGGGCCTCCATGATATGTAAAATGCATTTGGGGCCCCCATGACATGCTTCATGCATGTGGGGCCCAAATGACATGCGACATGCATTTGGGGTACCCAAGACATGCGGCATGCATGTTGGGCCCCCATGACATGCCTCAAGCACTTGGGGCCCCCATGTCATGCGGTATGCTCTTGCGGCCCCCATGACATGTGGCATGCATTTGGGGCTCCTATGACATGCGGCATGCTTTTTTGGCCCCCATGACATGCGGCATGCATTTGGGGCACACATGGCATGCGTCATACACGTGGGGCCCCATGACATGCGGTATGCACGTGGAGCCACATGACATGCGGTATGCATTTGGGGCCTCCATGACATGTGGCATGCATTTGGGGCCCCCATGACATGTGGCATGCACATGGGGCCCATGACATGCGGCATGCATTTGGGGCACCTATGACATGCGGTATGCACGTGGGGCCCATGATATGCGGTATGCACATGTTCACTCCATGACATGCGGTATGCATGTGGGCCCCCATGGCATGTGGCATGCACATGGGGCCACATGACATGCGGCATGCATTTTGGGCCCCAATGCCATGCGGTATGCACGTGGGGCCCCATGATAAGCGGTATGCACGTGTTGCCCCCATGACATGCGGTATGCATGAGTGTCCCCCATGACATGCGGCATGAAATTGGTACCACCATGACATTCGGCATGCACATGGGGCCCCATGACATGTGGCATGCACGTGGGGCCACATGACATGCGGCATGCATGTGGAGCTCCCATGACATGCAGTATGCACGTGGGTCCCTCATGACATGGGGCATGCATTTGTGGTACACATGACATGCGGCATGCATTTGGTGTACCCATGACATGCGACATGCATTTTGGGCACCCATGACATACGGCATGCATTTGGGGCCCCCATGACATGTGGCATGCATTTGGGGCCCCCATGACATGTGGCATGCATGTGGGGCCCCCATGACATGCGGCATGCATGTGGGGCTTCCATGACATGCGGCATGCACGTGGGTCCCCCATGACATGTGGCATGCATTTGGGGTACCCATGACATGCGGCATGTATGTGGGGCCCCCATGACATGCGGCATGCATTTGGGGCCCCCATGACATGCGGCATTCATGTGGGGCCCCTTGACATGGCCCATGCATGTGGGGCTACCATGACATGTTGCATGCATTTGGGGCCCCCATCACATGCAGCATGCATTTGGGGCCCCAGACATGCAGCATGCATTTGGGGCCCCCAATGAAATGCGGCATGCACGTGGGGCCCCCATGACATGCGGAATGCATTTGGGGCCCCTATGACATGCGGCATGCTTTTTTGGCCCCCATGACATGTGGCTTGCATTTGGGGCCCCCATGACATGCTTCATGCATGTGGGGCCCAAATGACATGCGACATGCATTTATCGTACCCAAGACATGCGGCATACATGTTGGGCCCCCATGACATGCCTCAAGCACGTGGGGCCCCCATGTCATGCGGCATGCTCTTGGGGCCCCCATGACATGTGGCATGCATTTGGGGCCCCCATGACATGCGGCATGCATTTGGAGCCACCATGACATGCGTGATGCATTTGGGGCCCGATGACATGAGGCATGCACTTCGTGCCCCCATGACATGCGGCATGCATGTAGAGCCCCCATGATATTCGGAATGCAAGTGGGGACCACATGACATGCAGCATGCATTTGGGGCCCCATGACATGCGGCATGCATGTGGGGCCCCTATGACATGGCCCATGCATTTGGTGCCCCCATGATATGTGGCACGTATTTGGGGCCCCCATGACATGCAGCATGCATTTGTGGCCCCTGACATGCAGCATGCATTTGGGGCCCCCAATGAAATGCGGCATGCACGTTGGGCCTACATGACATGTGGCATGCATGTGGAGCCCCCATGACATGGGGCATGCACGTGTGACCCCCATGACATGCGGTATGCACGTGGGGCCCCATGATATGCGGTATACACGTGTTGCCCCCATGATATGCGGTATGCATTTGGGTCCCCCATGACATGCGGCATGCACGTGGGGCCACATGACATGCGGCATGCATGTGGAGCTCCCATGACATGCAGTATGCATTTGGGGCCCCCATGACATGAGTCAAGCTTTGGGGGTCCCCATGTCATGCGGTATGCACGTGAGGCCCCCATGACATGCACTTTGCATTTGGGGCCCCCATGACATGAGGCATGCATGTGGGGACCCCATGATATGTGGCATGCACGTGGTACCCCCATGACATTCGGCATGCACATGGGTCCCCATGACATGCGGCATGCACGTGGGGCCACATGACATGCGACATGCATTTGGGGTTCCCAAGACATGCAGCATGCATTTGGGGCCCCCATGACATGCGGCATGGACGTGGGGCCTCCATGATATGTAGAATGCATTTGGGGCCACCATGACATGCGTCATGCATGTGGGGCCCAAATGACATGCGACATGCATTTGGGGTAATCAAGACATGCGTCATGCATGTGGGGCTCCCATGACATGCGTCAAGCACGTGGGGCCCCCATGTCACGCGGCACGCTCTTGGGGCCACCATGACATGTGGCATGCATTTGGGGCCCCCATGACATGCGGCATTCATTTGGAGCCCCCATGACATGCGACATGCATTTGGGGCCCCCATGACATGCGGCATGCACTTGGTGCCCTCATGACATGCGGCATGGATGTAGAGCCCCCATGACATACGGAATGCATGTGGGGACCCCATGACATGCGGCATACATTTGAGGCCCCCATGACATGCGGCATGCATGTGGGGCCCCATGACATGCGGCATGCATGTGGGGCCCCTATGACATGCACCATGCATGTGGGGCCCCCATGACATGTGGCACGTATTTGAGGCCCCCATGACATGCGGCATGCGTGTCGGCTACCATGACATGTGCCATGCATTTGGGTCCCCCATCACGTGCAGCATGCATTTGAGGCCCCCAAGACATGGGGCATGCATGTGGGGCCCCATGACATGCAGCATGCATTTGTGGCCCCCATGACATGAGGCATGCATTTGGGGTCCCCTTGACATGCGGAATGCTTTTTTGGCCCCCATGACAGGCGGCTTGCATTTGGGGCCCCCATGACATGCGGAATGGATGTGGGGCCTCCATGATATGTAGAATGCATTTGGGGCCACCATGACATGCGTCATGCATGTGGGGCCCAAATGACATGCGACATGCATTTGAGGTACTCAAGACATGCGGCATGCATGTGGGGCCCCCATGACATGCGTCAAGCACGTGGGGCCCCCATGTCACGCGGCATGCTCTTGGGGCCCCCATGACATGTGGCATGCATTTGGGGCCCCCATGACATGCGGCATGCATTTGGAGCCCCCATGACATGCGGCATGCATTTGGGGCCCCCATGACATGCGGCATGCACTTGGTGCCCTCATGACATGCGGCATGGATGTAGAGCCCCCATGACATGCGGAATGCATGTGGGGACCCCATGACATGCGGCATGCATTTGGGGCTCCCATGACATGCAGCATACATTTGAGGCCCCCATGACATGCGGCATGCATGTGGGGCCCCATGACATGCGGCATGCATGTGGGGCCCCTATGACATGCACCATGCATGTGGGGCCCCCATGACATGTGGCATGTATTTGAGGCCCCCATGACATGCGGCATGCGTGTCGGCTACCATGATATGTGCCATGCATTTGGGTCCCCCATCACGTGCAGCATGCATTTGAGGCCCCCAAGACATGGGGCATGCATGTGGGGCCCCATGACATGCAGCATGCATTTGTGGCCTCTGACATGCAGCATGCATTTGGGCCCCCAATGAAATGTGGCATGCACGTGGAGCCCCCATGACATGTGTCATGCACGTGTGGCCCCCATGACATGTGGCATTCATTTTTGGCCCCCATGACATGCGGCATGCATTTGGGGCACCCATAACATGCGTCATGCACGTGGGGCCCCATGACATGCGGTATGCACGTGGAGCCCCATGACATGCGGTATGCATGTGGTGCCCCCATGACATGTGGCATGCATGTGGGCCCTCATGACATGCGGCATGCACAAGGGGCCCCATGACATGCGTCATGCACTTGGGGCCACATGACATGCGGCATGCATTTGGGGCCCCCATGACATGTGGCATACATGTGGGCCCTCATGACATGTGGCATGCACAAGGGGCCCCATGACATGCGTCATGCACTTGGGGCCACTTGACATGCGGCATGCATTTGGGGCCCCCATGACATGTGGCATGCATTTGGGTCCCCCATCATGTGCAGCATGCATTTGAGGCCCCCAAGACATGGGGCATGCATGTGGGGCCCCATGACATGCAGCATGCATTTGTTTCCTCTGACATGCAGCGTGCATTTGGGCCCCCAATGAAATGTGGCATGCACGTGGGGCCTCGTTGACATGTGGCATGCATGTGGAGCCCACATGACATGTGTCATGCACGTGTGGCCCCCATGACATGTGGCATGCATTTTTGGCCCCCATGACATGCGGCATGCATTTGGGGCACCCATAACATGCGTCATGCACGTGGGGCCCCATGACATGCGGTATGCACGTGGAGCCCCATGACATGCGGTATGCATGTGGTGCCCCCATGACATGTGGCATGCATGTGGGCCCCCATGACATGCGGCATGCACATGGGGCCCCATAACATACGTCATGCACTTGGGGCCACATAACATGCGGCATGCATTTGGGGCCCCCATGACATGCAGCATGCACATGGGGCCCCATGACATGCGGCATGCATGTGGAGGTCCCATGACAGGCAGTATGCATTTGGGGCCCCAATGATATGCGGCATGCATTTGGGGCCTCCATGACATGTGACATGCATTTGGGGCCCCCATGACATGTGGCATGCACATGTGGCCCCATGACATGCGGCATGCATTTGGGGCACCTATGACATGCGGTATGCATGTGGGGCCCATGATATGCGGTATGCACATGTTCCCCCAATGACATGCGGTATGGATGTGGACCCCATGGCATGTGGCATGCACGTGGGGCCCCATGATATGCGGTATGCACGTGTTGCCCCCATTACATGCGGTATGCATGAGTGTCCCCCATGACATGCGGCATGAAATTGGTACCCCCATGACATTCGGCATCCACATGGGGCCCCATGACATGCGGCATGCACATGGGGCCACAAGACATGCGGCATGCATGTGGAGCTCCCAAGACATGCAGTATGCATTTGGGGCCCCCATGACATGAGGCATGCATAGGGGGTCCCCATGACATGCGGTATGCACGTGGGTCCCCCATGACATGGGGTATGCATTTGGGGTACACATGATATGCGGCATGCATTTGGGGCCCCCATGACAAGCGGCATGCATTTGGGGCACCCATGACATACGGCATGCATTTGGGGCCCCCCTGACATGTGGCATGCATTTGGGGCCCCCATGACATGCGGCATGCACGTGGGGCTTTCATGACATGCGGCATGCACGTGGGTCCCCCATGACATGTGGCATGCATGTGGGGCTACCATGACATGTTGCATGCATTTGGGGCCCCCATCACATGCAGCATGCATTTGGGGCCCCAGACATGCAGCATGCATTTGGGGCCCCCAATGAAATGTGGAATGCACGTGGGGCCCCCATGACATGCGACATGAATGTGTGACCCCCATGACATTCGGAATGCATTTGGGGCCCCTATGACACGCGGCATGCTTTTTTGGCCCCCATGACATGTGGCTTGCATTTGGGGCCCCCATGACATGTGGCATGCACGTGGGGCCTCCATGATATGTAGAATGCATTTGGTGCCACCATGACATGCTTCATGCATGTGGGGCCCAAATGACATGCGACATGCATTTGGGGTACCCAAGACATGCGGCATGCATGTTGGGCCCCCATGACATGCCTCAAGCACTTGGGGCCCCCATGTCATGCGGTATGCTCTTGGGGCCCCCATGACATGTGGCATACATTTGGGGCCCCCATGACATGCGGCATGCTTTTGGAGCCACCATGACATGCGGCATGCATTTGGGGCCCCCATGACATGAGGCATGCACTTGGTGCCCCCATGACATGCGGCATGCATGTAGAGCCCCCATGACATGCGGAATGCACGTGGGGACCACATGACATGCGGCATGCATTTGGGGCCCCCATGACATGCAGCATACATTTGGGGCCCCCATGACATGCGGCATGCATGTGAGGCCCCATGACATGCGCCATGCATGTGGGGCCTCCATGACATGCATCATGAATGTGGGGCCCTATGACATGCACCAGGCATGTGGGGCCCTCATGAAATGTGGCACGTATTTGGGGCCCCCATGACATTTGGCATGCATGTGGAGCTACCATGACATGTGGCATGCATTTGGGTCTCCCATCACATGCAGCATGCATTTGAGGCCCCCATGACATGTAGCATGCATTTGGGGCCCCATGACATGTGGCATGCATGTGGGGCCCCTATGACATGGCCCATGCATTTGGTGCCCCCATGATATGTGGCACGTATTTGGGGCCCCCATGACATGCAGCATGCATTTGTGGCCCCTGACATGCAGCATGCATTTTGGGCCCCCAATGAAATGTGGCATGCACGTGTGACCCCCATGACATGCGGCATGCATTTGGGGCCCCTATGACAAGCGGCATGTTTTTTAGGCCCCCATGACATGCGGCATGCATTTGGGGCATCCATGACATGCGGCATGCACTTGGGGGCCCAAGACATGCGGTATGCACGTGGAGCCCCATGACATGCGGTATGCATTTGGTGCCTCCATGACATGCGGCATGCATGTGGGCCCCCATGACATGCGGCATGCATGTGGGGCCCCCATGACATGCGGCATGCACATGGGGCCACATGACATGCGGCATGCATATGGAGATCCCATGACAGGCAGTATGCATTTGGGGCCCCAATGACATTCGGCATGCATTTGGGGCCTCCATGACATGTGGCATGCATTTGAGGCCCCCATGACATGTGGCATTCACATGGTGCCCCATGACTTGCGACATGCACGTGTTGCCCCCATGACATGCATTATGCATGTGGGCCCCCATGACGTGTGGCATGCACATGGGGCCCCATGACATGCAGCATGCATTTGGGGCCCCAATGACATGCATTATGCACGTGGGGCCCCATGAAATGCGGTATACACGTGTTGCCCCAATGATATGTGATATGCATGTGGGTCCCCCATGACATGCGGCATGCATGTGCAGCTCCCATGACATGCAGTATGCATTTGGGGCCTTATGACATGAGTCGAGCTTTGGGGGTCCCCATGACATGCGGTATGCACGTGAGGCCCCCATGACATGCACTTTGCATTTGGGGCCCCCATGACATGCAGCATGCATGTGGGGCCCCCATGACATGTGGCATGCACGTGGTACCCCCAGGACATTCGGCATGCACATGGGGCCCCATGACATGCGGCATGCACATGGGTCCCCCATGACATGAGTCATGCATTTAGGGTCCCCATGGCATGCGGCATGCATTTTGGGTTCTCAAGACAAGCAGCATGCATTTGGGAACCCCATGACATGGAACATGCATTTGGGGTTCCCATGACATGTGGCATGCACATGGGTCCCCCATGACATGTGGCATGCATGTGGGGCCCCCATGACATGCGGCATGCACGTGGGGCACCCACGACATGAGGCATGCATTTGGGGCCCTCATGACATGAGGCATGCATTTGGGGCCCCTATGACATGCGGCATGCTTTCTTGGCCCTCATGACAAGCGGCTTGCACCTGGGGCCCCATGACATGTGCTATGCACGTGGAGCCCCATGACATGCGGTATGCATGTGGTGCCGCCAAGACATGCGGCATGCATGTTGGCCCAAATGACATGCGGCATGCATGTGGGTCCCCATGACATGTGGCATGCGGGTGGGACACCCATGGCATGCGGCATGCACATGGGGTCTCATGACCTGCTGCATGCACTTGGGGCCACATGACATGCGGCATGCATTTGGGGTACACGTGACATGAGGCATGCATTTGGGCCCCCCTTGACATGAGGCATGCATGTGGGGCCACCATGACATGTGGCATGCATTTGGGGTACCCGTGACATGCGGCATGCACGTGGGACCCCTTTGACATTCAGCATGCACATGGGGCCCCATGACATGCGGCATGCACGTGGGGCCCCCTTGATATGCGGCATGCATTTGGAGCCCCCTTGACAAGCGGCATGCATTTGGGGCCCCCATGACATGTGGCATGCATTTGGGGCCCCCATGACATGTGGCATGCATGTGGGGCCCCCATGACATGCGGCATGCATGTGGGGCTTCCATGACATGCGGCATGCACGTGGGTCCCCCATGACATGTGGCATGCATTTGGGGTACCCATGACATGCGGCATGTATGTGGGGCCCCCATGACATGCGGCATGCATTTGGGGCCCCCATGACATGCGGCATTCATGTGGGGCCCCTTGACATGGCCCATGCATGTGGGGCTACCATGACATGTTGCATGCATTTGGGGCCCCCATCACATGCAGCATGCATTTGGGGCCCCAGACATGCAGCATGCATTTGGGGCCCCCAATGAAATGCGGCATGCACGTGGGGCCCCCATGACATGCGGAATGCATTTGGGGCCCCTATGACATGCGGCATGCTTTTTTGGCCCCCATGACATGTGGCTTGCATTTGGGGCCCCCATGACATGCTTCATGCATGTGGGGCCCAAATGACATGCGACATGCATTTATCGTACCCAAGACATGCGGCATACATGTTGGGCCCCCATGACATGCCTCAAGCACGTGGGGCCCCCATGTCATGCGGCATGCTCTTGGGGCCCCCATGACATGTGGCATGCATTTGGGGCCCCCATGACATGCGGCATGCATTTGGAGCCACCATGACATGCGTGATGCATTTGGGGCCCCGATGACATGAGGCATGCACTTGGTGCCCCCATGACATGCGGCATGCATGTAGAGCCCCCATGATATTCGGAATGCAAGTGGGGACCACATGACATGCAGCATGCATTTGGGGCCCCATGACATGCGGCATGCATGTGGGGCCCCTATGACATGGCCCATGCATTTGGTGCCCCCATGATATGTGGCACGTATTTGGGGCCCCCATGACATGCAGCATGCATTTGTGGCCCCTGACATGCAGCATGCATTTGGGGCCCCCAATGAAATGCGGCATGCACGTTGGGCCTACATGACATGTGGCATGCATGTGGAGCCCCCATGACATGGGGCATGCACGTGTGACCCCCATGACATGCGGTATGCACGTGGGGCCCCATGATATGCGGTATACACGTGTTGCCCCCATGATATGCGGTATGCATTTGGGTCCCCCATGACATGCGGCATGCACGTGGGGCCACATGACATGCGGCATGCATGTGGAGCTCCCATGACATGCAGTATGCATTTGGGGCCCCCATGACATGAGTCAAGCTTTGGGGGTCCCCATGACATGCGGTATGCACGTGAGGCCCCCATGACATGCACTTTGCATTTGGGGCCCCCATGACATGAGGCATGCATGTGGGGACCCCATGATATGTGGCATGCACGTGGTACCCCCATGACATTCGGCATGCACATGGGTCCCCATGACATGCGGCATGCACGTGGGGCCACATGACATGCGACATGCATTTGGGGTTCCCAAGACATGCAGCATGCATTTGGGGCCCCCATGACATGCGGCATGGACGTGGGGCCTCCATGATATGTAGAATGCATTTGGGGCCACCATGACATGCGTCATGCATGTGGGGCCCAAATGACATGCGACATGCATTTGGGGTAATCAAGACATGCGTCATGCATGTGGGGCTCCCATGACATGCGTCAAGCACGTGGGGCCCCCATGTCACGCGGCACGCTCTTGGGGCCACCATGACATGTGGCATGCATTTGGGGCCCCCATGACATGCGGCATTCATTTGGAGCCCCCATGACATGCGACATGCATTTGGGGCCCCCATGACATGCGGCATGCACTTGGTGCCCTCATGACATGCGGCATGGATGTAGAGCCCCCATGACATACGGAATGCATGTGGGGACCCCATGACATGCGGCATACATTTGAGGCCCCCATGACATGCGGCATGCATGTGGGGCCCCATGACATGCGGCATGCATGTGGGGCCCCTATGACATGCACCATGCATGTGGGGCCCCCATGACATGTGGCACGTATTTGAGGCCCCCATGACATGCGGCATGCGTGTCGGCTACCATGACATGTGCCATGCATTTGGGTCCCCCATCACGTGCAGCATGCATTTGAGGCCCCCAAGACATGGGGCATGCATGTGGGGCCCCATGACATGCAGCATGCATTTGTGGCCCCCATGACATGAGGCATGCATTTGGGGTCCCCTTGACATGCGGAATGCTTTTTTGGCCCCCATGACAGGCGGCTTGCATTTGGGGCCCCCATGACATGCGGAATGGATGTGGGGCCTCCATGATATGTAGAATGCATTTGGGGCCACCATGACATGCGTCATGCATGTGGGGCCCAAATGACATGCGACATGCATTTGAGGTACTCAAGACATGCGGCATGCATGTGGGGCCCCCATGACATGCGTCAAGCACGTGGGGCCCCCATGTCACGCGGCATGCTCTTGGGGCCCCCATGACATGTGGCATGCATTTGGGGCCCCCATGACATGCGGCATGCATTTGGAGCCCCCATGACATGCGGCATGCATTTGGGGCCCCCATGACATGCGGCATGCACTTGGTGCCCTCATGACATGCGGCATGGATGTAGAGCCCCCATGACATGCGGAATGCATGTGGGGACCCCATGACATGCGGCATGCATTTGGGGCTCCCATGACATGCAGCATACATTTGAGGCCCCCATGACATGCGGCATGCATGTGGGGCCCCATGACATGCGGCATGCATGTGGGGCCCCTATGACATGCACCATGCATGTGGGGCCCCCATGACATGTGGCATGTATTTGAGGCCCCCATGACATGCGGCATGCGTGTCGGCTACCATGATATGTGCCATGCATTTGGGTCCCCCATCACGTGCAGCATGCATTTGAGGCCCCCAAGACATGGGGCATGCATGTGGGGCCCCATGACATGCAGCATGCATTTGTGGCCTCTGACATGCAGCATGCATTTGGGCCCCCAATGAAATGTGGCATGCACGTGGAGCCCCCATGACATGTGTCATGCACGTGTGGCCCCCATGACATGTGGCATTCATTTTTGGCCCCCATGACATGCGGCATGCATTTGGGGCACCCATAACATGCGTCATGCACGTGGGGCCCCATGACATGCGGTATGCACGTGGAGCCCCATGACATGCGGTATGCATGTGGTGCCCCCATGACATGTGGCATGCATGTGGGCCCTCATGACATGCGGCATGCACAAGGGGCCCCATGACATGCGTCATGCACTTGGGGCCACATGACATGCGGCATGCATTTGGGGCCCCCATGACATGTGGCATGCATGTGGGCCCTCATGACATGTGGCATGCACAAGGGGCCCCATGACATGCGTCATGCACTTGGGGCCACTTGACATGCGGCATGCATTTGGGGCCCCCATGACATGTGGCATGCATTTGGGTCCCCCATCATGTGCAGCATGCATTTGAGGCCCCCAAGACATGGGGCATGCATGTGGGGCCCCATGACATGCAGCATGCATTTGTTTCCTCTGACATGCAGCGTGCATTTGGGCCCCCAATGAAATGTGGCATGCACGTGGGGCCTCGTTGACATGTGGCATGCATGTGGAGCCCACATGACATGTGTCATGCACGTGTGGCCCCCATGACATGTGGCATGCATTTTTGGCCCCCATGACATGCGGCATGCATTTGGGGCACCCATAACATGCGTCATGCACGTGGGGCCCCATGACATGCGGTATGCACGTGGAGCCCCATGACATGCGGTATGCATGTGGTGCCCCCATGACATGTGGCATGCATGTGGGCCCCCATGACATGCGGCATGCACATGGGGCCCCATAACATACGTCATGCACTTGGGGCCACATAACATGCGGCATGCATTTGGGGCCCCCATGACATGCAGCATGCACATGGGGCCCCATGACAT
This sequence comes from Phyllobates terribilis, assembly GCF_046119375.1. NCBI lineage: Eukaryota > Metazoa > Chordata > Amphibia > Anura > Dendrobatidae > Phyllobates > Phyllobates terribilis. The sequence continues at coordinate 332,735,437 of NW_027362764.1, read as the reverse complement.
GCGGCATGCATGTGGAGGTCCCATGACAGGCAGTATGCATTTGGGGCCCCAATGATATGCGGCATGCATTTGGGGCCTCCATGACATGTGACATGCATTTGGGGCCCCCATGACATGTGGCATGCACATGGGGCCCCATGACATGCGGCATGCATTTGGGGCACCTATGACATGCGGTATGCATGTGGGGCCCATGATATGCGGTATGCACATGTTCCCCCAATGACATGCGGTATGGATGTGGACCCCATGGCATGTGGCATGCACGTGGGGCCCCATGATATGCGGTATGCACGTGTTGCCCCCATTACATGCGGTATGCATGAGTGTCCCCCATGACATGCGGCATGAAATTGGTACCCCCATGACATTCGGCATCCACATGGGGCCCCATGACATGCGGCATGCACATGGGGCCACAAGACATGCGGCATGCATGTGGAGCTCCCAAGACATGCAGTATGCATTTGGGGCCCCCATGACATGAGGCATGCATAGGGGGTCCCCATGACATGCGGTATGCACGTGGGTCCCCCATGACATGGGGTATGCATTTGGGGTACACATGATATGCGGCATGCATTTGGGGCCCCCATGACAAGCGGCATGCATTTGGGGCACCCATGACATACGGCATGCATTTGGGGCCCCCCTGACATGTGGCATGCATTTGGGGCCCCCATGACATGCGGCATGCACGTGGGGCTTTCATGACATGCGGCATGCACGTGGGTCCCCCATGACATGTGGCATGCATGTGGGGCTACCATGACATGTTGCATGCATTTGGGGCCCCCATCACATGCAGCATGCATTTGGGGCCCCAGACATGCAGCATGCATTTGGGGCCCCCAATGAAATGTGGAATGCACGTGGGGCCCCCATGACATGCGACATGAATGTGTGACCCCCATGACATTCGGAATGCATTTGGGGCCCCTATGACACGCGGCATGCTTTTTTGGCCCCCATGACATGTGGCTTGCATTTGGGGCCCCCATGACATGTGGCATGCACGTGGGGCCTCCATGATATGTAGAATGCATTTGGTGCCACCATGACATGCTTCATGCATGTGGGGCCCAAATGACATGCGACATGCATTTGGGGTACCCAAGACATGCGGCATGCATGTTGGGCCCCCATGACATGCCTCAAGCACTTGGGGCCCCCATGTCATGCGGTATGCTCTTGGGGCCCCCATGACATGTGGCATACATTTGGGGCCCCCATGACATGCGGCATGCTTTTGGAGCCACCATGACATGCGGCATGCATTTGGGGCCCCCATGACATGAGGCATGCACTTGGTGCCCCCATGACATGCGGCATGCATGTAGAGCCCCCATGACATGCGGAATGCACGTGGGGACCACATGACATGCGGCATGCATTTGGGGCCCCCATGACATGCAGCATACATTTGGGGCCCCCATGACATGCGGCATGCATGTGAGGCCCCATGACATGCGCCATGCATGTGGGGCCTCCATGACATGCATCATGAATGTGGGGCCCTATGACATGCACCAGGCATGTGGGGCCCTCATGAAATGTGGCACGTATTTGGGGCCCCCATGACATTTGGCATGCATGTGGAGCTACTATGACATGTGGCATGCATTTGGGTCTCCCATCACATGCAGCATGCATTTGAGGCCCCCATGACATGTAGCATGCATTTGGGGCCCCATGACATGTGGCATGCATGTGGGGCCCCTATGACATGGCCCATGCATTTGGTGCCCCCATGATATGTGGCACGTATTTGGGGCCCCCATGACATGCAGCATGCATTTGTGGCCCCTGACATGCAGCATGCATTTTGGGCCCCCAATGAAATGTGGCATGCACGTGTGACCCCCATGACATGCGGCATGCATTTGGGGCCCCTATGACAAGCGGCATGTTTTTTAGGCCCCCATGACATGCGGCATGCATTTGGGGCATCCATGACATGCGGCATGCACTTGGGGGCCCAAGACATGCGGTATGCACGTGGAGCCCCATGACATGCGGTATGCATTTGGTGCCTCCATGACATGCGGCATGCATGTGGGCCCCCATGACATGCGGCATGCATGTGGGGCCCCCATGACATGCGGCATGCACATGGGGCCACATGACATGCGGCATGCATATGGAGATCCCATGACAGGCAGTATGCATTTGGGGCCCCAATGACATTCGGCATGCATTTGGGGCCTCCATGACATGTGGCATGCATTTGAGGCCCCCATGACATGTGGCATTCACATGGTGCCCCATGACTTGCGACATCCACGTGTTGCCCCCATGACATGCATTATGCATGTGGGCCCCCATGACGTGTGGCATGCACATGGGGCCCCATGACATGCAGCATGCATTTGGGGCCCCAATGACATGCATTATGCACGTGGGGCCCCATGAAATGCGGTATACACGTGTTGCCCCAATGATATGTGATATGCATGTGGGTCCCCCATGACATGCGGCATGCATGTGCAGCTCCCATGACATGCAGTATGCATTTGGGGCCTTATGACATGAGTCGAGCTTTGGGGGTCCCCATGACATGCGGTATGCACGTGAGGCCCCCATGACATGCACTTTGCATTTGGGGCCCCCATGACATGCAGCATGCATGTGGGGCCCCCATGACATGTGGCATGCACGTGGTACCCCCAGGACATTCGGCATGCACATGGGGCCCCATGACATGCGGCATGCACATGGGTCCCCCATGACATGAGTCATGCATTTAGGGTCCCCATGGCATGCGGCATGCATTTTGGGTTCTCAAGACAAGCAGCATGCATTTGGGAACCCCATGACATGGAACATGCATTTGGGGTTCCCATGACATGTGGCATGCACATGGGTCCCCCATGACATGTGGCATGCATGTGGGGCCCCCATGACATGCGGCATGCACGTGGGGCACCCACGACATGAGGCATGCATTTGGGGCCCTCATGACATGAGGCATGCATTTGGGGCCCCTATGACATGCGGCATGCTTTCTTGGCCCTCATGACAAGCGGCTTGCACCTGGGGCCCCATGACATGTGCTATGCACGTGGAGCCCCATGACATGCGGTATGCATGTGGTGCCGCCAAGACATGCGGCATGCATGTTGGCCCAAATGACATGCGGCATGCATGTGGGTCCCCATGACATGTGGCATGCGGGTGGGACACCCATGGCATGCGGCATGCACATGGGGTCTCATGACCTGCTGCATGCACTTGGGGCCACATGACATGCGGCATGCATTTGGGGTACACGTGACATGAGGCATGCATTTGGGCCCCCCTTGACATGAGGCATGCATGTGGGGCCACCATGACATGTGGCATGCATTTGGGGTACCCGTGACATGCGGCATGCACGTGGGACCCCTTTGACATTCAGCATGCACATGGGGCCCCATGACATGCGGCATGCACGTGGGGCCCCCTTGATATGCGGCATGCATTTGGAGCCCCCTTGACAAGCGGCATGCACGTGGGGCCCCAATGACATGCGGAATGCATGTGGGGCCCCTTATGACATGCGGCATGCGCGTGGGGCCCTCATGACATGTGACATGCATTTGGGGTAATCGTGACATGCGCCGTGCACTTAGGGCCGCCTTGACATGCAGAATGCACGTGTTGCAACCATGACATGTGTCATGCAAGTGGGGCACACATGACATGCGACATGCACGTGGGGCCCCCATGACTTGCGGCATACATTTGGGGCCCCCATGACATGCGGCATGCATTCGGGGTCCAATGACAAGCGGCATGCAAGTGGGGCCCCCATGACATGCGGCATGCATGTGGGGCCCCCATGACATGCGGCATGCACGTGGGGCCCCATGATATGCGGTATGCACGTGTTGCCCCATGACAAGCGGTATGCATGTGGGCCCCCATGACATGCGGCATGCATTTGGGGCCCCCATTACAAGCGGCACGTATTTGGGGCTTCCATGACATGCAGCAAGCATTTGGGGCCCCTGACATGTAGCATGCATTTGGGGCCCCCAAGGAAATGCGGCATGCTCGTGGGGCCCCCATGACAGGCGGCATGCATTTGGGGACTCCATAACATGCGGCAAGCACGTGGGGCCCCCATGACATGTGGCACGTATTTGGGGGCCCCAAAACATGTGACATGCATTTGTGGCCCCCATGACATGCGGCATGCACGGGGGCCCCCATGACATTCGGCATGTATTTGGGGCCCCCATGACATGCGGCATACATTTGGGGCCTCCATGACATGCGGCATGCATTTGGGGCCCTCATGACATGCGGCATACATTTGGGGCCCCCATGAAATGCGACATGCACATGGGGCCCCCATGACATGCGGCATGCATGTGGACCCCCATGACTTACTTACCAATAAGTTTCCTATAGAGCCAATGGAAATTTGCATTGATTTTGGGATTGAGATAGTGCAATTGTGGGATAGAATCTGTACTAAGTGTTCATAAAGAACAATATGTCATTACAAGCTGTTTAGATTGGCATTAAGAATAACATAGTAAAACCAATGGAATTCTTTTTGAACTTACCTAATAGTGATTCATTGGTCACTGCCCTTCTTGACATAAATTTGCACCAGTGAAGTTGCTGTGGCTTACTGGGTTAATGCACCTGTCTTGTAAAAAGGATTTCATGAGTTCTAATCCTTGGAGAGTTTTTTTCATTTACTTACTAATAAGCTTCCTATGGAGCAATGGAAATTTTGCATTGATTTTGAGATATAGAATCTTTATTACGTGTTCATCAAGAACAATATGTCATGATGCGCTGCAAAGATTATTATTAAGAATAACATAGTCAAACCAATGGATTTCTTTTTGAACTTACCTAATAGTGATTCATTGTTCACTGCCCTTCTTGACATCACTTTGCACTTGTGATGTTTAAATGGCTTAGTGGGTTAATGTCCCTGTCTTTTAAACAGGAGTTCGTGAGTTCTAGTCCTCAGAGAGCTTTTTTTCGTTTACTTACCAATAAGTTTCCTATAGAGCCAAAGGAAATTTGCATTGATTTTGGGACTGAGACAGTGCAATTGTGAGATAGAATCTGTACTAAGTGTTCATAAAGAACAATATGTCATTACAAGCTGTTTAGATTGGCATTAAGAATAACATAGTAAAACCAATGGATTTATTTTTGAACTTACCTAATAGTGATTCATTGGTCACTGCCCTTCTTGACATAAATTTGCACCTGTGATGTTGCTGTGGCTTACTAGGTTAATGCACCTGTCTTGTAAAAAGGATTTCATGAGTTCTAATTCTTGGAGAGTTTTTTTTAATTTACTTACTAATAACCTTCTTATGGAGTCAATGGAAATTTGCATTGATTTTGGGCTTGATATAGTGCAATTGTGAGATATAGAATCTGTATTACGTGTTCATCAAGAACAATATGTCATGAGGCGCTGCAAATATTAGCATTAAGAATAACATAGTGAAACCAATGGATTTCTTTTTGAACTTACCTAATAGTGATTCATTGTTCACTGCCCTTCTTCACATGACTTTGCACTTGTGATGTTCCAATGGCTTAGTGGGTTAATGTCCCTGTCTTTTAAAAAGGAGTTCGTGAGTTCTAGTCCTCAAAGAGCTTTTTTTCATTTACTTACCAATCAGTTTCCTATAGAGCAAATGGAAATTTGCATTGATTTTGAGATATAGAATCTGTATTACGTGTTCATCAAGAACAATATGTCATGATGCGCTGCAAAGATTGGCATTAAGAATAACATAGTGAAACCAATGGATTTCTTTTTGAACTTACCTAGTAGTGATTCATTGTTCATGCCCTTCTTGACATAACTTTGCACCTGTGATGTTCCAGTGGCTTACTGGGTTAATGCACCTGTCTTGTAAAAAGGATTTCATGAGTTCTAATTCTTGGAGAGTTTTTTTCATTTACTTACTAATAAGCTTCCTATGGAGCCAATGGAAATATGCATTGATTTTGGGATTGAGATACTGCAATTGTGAGATTGAATCTGTACTAAGTGTTCATAAAGAACAATATGTCATTACAAGCTGTTTAGATTGGAATTAAGAATAACATAGTAAAACCAATGGATTTCTTTTTGAACTTACCTAATAGTGATTCATTGGTCACTGCCCTTCTTGACATAAATTTGCACCTGTGATGTTGCTGTGGCATACTGGGTTAATGCACCTGTCTTGTAAAAAGGATTTCATGAGTTCTAATCCTTGGAGAGTTTTTTTCATTTACTTACTAATAACCTTCCTATGGAGTCAATGGAAATTTGCATTGATTTTGAGATATAGAATCTGTATTACGTGTTCATCAAGAACAATACGTCATGATGCGCTGCAAAGATTGGCATTAAGAATAACATAGTGAAACCAATGGATTTCTTTTTGAACTTACCAAATAGTGATTCATTGTTCACTGCCCTTCTTGACATAAATTTGCACCTGTGATGTTCCAGTGGCTTACTGGATTTATGCACCTGTCTTGTAAACAGGAGTTCATGAGTTCTAATCCATGGAGAGTCTTTTTCATTTACTTACTAATAAGCTTCCTATGGAGCAATGGAAATTTGAATTGATTTTGAGATATAGAATCTGTATTACGTGTTCATCAAGAACAATATGTCATGATGTGCTGCAAAGATTTACATTAAGAATAACATAGTGAAACCAATGGATTTCTTTTTGAACTTACCTAATAGCGATTCATTGTTCACTGCCCTTCTTGACATAACTTTGCACCTGTGATGTTCCAGTGGCTTACTGGGTTTATGCACCTGTCTTGTAAACAGGAGTTCATGAGTTCTAATCCTTGGAGAGCCTTTTTCATTTACTTACTAATAAGCTTCCTATGGAGCCAATGGAAATTTGCATTGATTTTGGGCTTGAGATAGTGCAATTGTGAGATATAGAATCTGTATTACGTGTTCATCAAGAACAATATGTCATGATGCGCTGCAAATATTAGCATTAAGAATAACATAGTGAAACCAATGGATTTCTTTTTGAACTTACCTAATAGTGATTCATTGTTCACTGCCCTTCTTGACATCACTTGGCACTTGTGATGTTCCAATGGCTTAGTGGGTTAATGTCCCTGTCTTTTAAAAAGGAGTTTTTGAGTTCTAGTTCTCAGAGAGCTTTCTTTCATTTACCTACCAATAAGTTTCCTATAGAGCCAATATAAATTTGCATTGATTTTGGGATTGAGATAGTGCAATTGTGAGATAGAATCTATACTAAGTGTTCATAAAGAACAATATGTCATTACAAGCTGTTTAGATTGGCATTAAGAATAACATAGTAAAACCAATGGATTTCTTTTTGAACTTACCAAATAGTGATTCATTGTTCACTGCCCTTCTTGACATAAATTTGCACCTGTGATGTTCCAGTGGCTTACTGGGTTTATCCACCTGTCTTGTAAACAGGAGTTCATGAGTTCTAATCCATGGAGAGTCTTTTTCATTTACTTACTAATAAGCTTCCTATGGAGCAATGGAAATTTGAATTGATTTTGAGATATAGAATCTGTATTACGTGTTCATCAAGAACAATATGTCATGATGCGCTGCAAAGATTGGCATTAAGAATAACATAGTGAAACCAATGGATTTGTTTTTGAACTTACATAATAGTGATTCATTGTTCACTGCCCTTCTTGAAATAACTTTGCACCTGTGATGTTCCAGTGGCTTACTGGGTTTAGGCACCTGTCTTGTAAACAGGAGTTCATGAGTTCTAATCCTTGGAGAGATTTTTTTCATTTACTTACTAATAAGCTTCCTATGGAGCCAATGGAAATTTGCATTGATTTTGGGATTGAGATAGTGCAATTGTGAGATAGAATCTGTACTAAGTGTTCATAAAGAACAATATGTCATTACAAGCTGTTTAGATTGGCATTAAGAATAACATAGTAAAACCAATGGATTTCTTTTTGAACTTACCAAATAGTGATTCATTGTTCACTGCCCTTCTTGACATAAATTTGCACCTGTGATGTTCCAGTGGCTTACTGGGTTTATGCACCTGTCTTGTAAACAGGAGTTCATGAGTTCTAATCCATAGAGAGCCTTTTTCATGTACTTACTAATAAGCTTCCTATGGAGCCAATGGAAATTTGCATTGATTTTGGGCTTGAGATAGTGCAATTGTGAGATATAGAATCTGTATTACGTGTTCATCAAGAACAATACGTCATGATGCGCTGCAAAAATTGCATTAAGAATAACATAGTGAAACCAATGGATTTCTTTTTGAACTTACCTAATAGTGATTCATTGTTCACTGCCCTTCTTGACATCACTTTGCACTTGTCATGTTCCAATGGCTTAGTGGGTTAATGTCCCTGTCTTTTAAACAGGAGTTCATGAGTTCTAGTCCTCAGAGAGCTTTTTTTCATTTACTTACCAATAAGTTTCCTATAGAGCCAATGGAAATTTGCATTGATTTTGGGATTGAGATAGTGCTATTGTGAGATAGAATCTGTACTAAGTGTTCATAAAGAACAATATGTCATTACAAGCTGTTTAGATTGGCATTAAGAATAACATAGTAAAACCAATGGATTTCTTTTTGAACTTACCTAATAGTGATTCATTGGTCACTGCCCTTCTTGACATCGCTTTGCACTTGTGATGTGCCAATGGATTAGTGGGTTAATGCCAATGTCTTTTAAACAGGAGTTCATGAGTTCTAGTCCTCAGAGAGATTTTTTTCGTTTACTTACCAATAAGTTTCCTATAGAGCCAATGGAAATTTGCATTGTTCACTGCCCTTCTTGAAATAAATTTGCACCTGTGATGTTCCAGTGGCTTACTGGGTTAATGCACCTGTCTTGTAAAAAGGATTTCATGAGTTCTAATCCTTGGAGAATCTTTTTCATTTACTTACTAATAGCTTCCTATGGAGCAATGGAAATTTGCATTGATTTTGAGATATAGAATCTGTATTACGTGTTCATCAAGAACAATATGTCATGATGCGCTGCAAAGATTAGCATTGAGAATAACATAGTGAAACCAATGGATTTCTTTTTGAACTTACCTAATAGTGATTCATTGGTCCTTGCCCTTCTTGACAACCTTTTGCACTTGTGATGTTCCAGTGGCTTACTTGGTTATTGCGCCTGTCTTATAAACAGAAGTTCATGAGTTCTAATTCTCCGAGAGTTTTTTCATTTACTTACTATTAAGCTTCCAATAGAGCCAATGGAAATTTGCATTGATTTTGGGCTTGAGATTGTGCAATTGTGAGATATAGAATCTGTATTACGTGTTCATCAAGAACAATACGTCATGATGCGCTGCAAAGATTGGCATTAAGAATAACATAGTGAAACCAATGGATTTCTTTTTGAACTTACCTAATAGTGATTCATTGGTCATTGCCCTTCTTGACAACCTTTTGCACTTGTGATGTTCCAGTGGCTTACTGGGTCAATGCGCTTGTCTTATAAACAGGAGTTCATGAGTTCTAATTCTCAGAGAGTTTTTTCATTTACTTACTAATAAGCTTCCTATAGAGCAATGGAAATTTGCATTGATTTTGAGATATAGAATCTGTATTACGTGTTCATGAAGAACAATACGTCATGATGAGCTGCAAAGATTGGCATTAAGAATAACATAGTGAAACCAATGGATTTCTTTTTGAACTTACCTAATAGTGATTCATTGTTCACTGCCCTTCTTGACATCACTTTGCACCTCTGATGTTCCAGTGGCTTACTGGGTTTATGCACCTGTCTTGTAAACAGGAGTTCATGAGTTGTAATCCTTGGAGAGCCTTTATCATTAACTTACTAATAAGCTTCCTATGCAGCCAATGGAAATTTGCATTGATTTTGGGCTTAAGATAGTGCAATTGTGAGATATAGAATCTGTATTACGTGTTCATCAAGAACAATATGTCATGATGCGCTGCAAATATTAACATTAAGAATAACATAGTGAAACCAATGGATTTCTTTTTGAACTTACCTAATAGTGATTCATTGTTCACTGCCCTTCTTGACATCACTTTGCACTTGTGATGTTCCAATGGCTAAGTGGGTTAATGCCCCTGTCTTTTAAACAGGAGTTCATGAGTTCTTGTCCTCAGAGAGCTCTTTTTCATTTACTTACCAATAAGTTTCCTATAGAGCCAATGGAAATTTGCATTGATTTTGGGATTGAGATAGTGCAATTGTGAGATAGAATCTGTAGTAAGTGTTCATAAAGAACAATATGTCATCACAATCTGTTTAGATTGGCTTTAAGAATAACATAGTAAAACCAATGGATTTCTTTTTGAACTTACCTAATAGTGATTCATTGTTCACTGCCCTTCTTGACATCACTTTGCACCTGTGATGTTCCTGTGGCTTACTGGGTTAATGCACCTGTCTTGTAAAAAGGATTTCATGAGTTCTAATCCTTGGAGAGTCTTTTTCATTTATTTACTAATAAGCTTTCTATGGAGCCAATGTAAATTTGCATTGATTTTGGGATTGAGATAGTGCAATTGTGAGATATAGCATCTGTATTACGTGTTCATCAAGAACAATATGTCATGATGCGCTGCAAAGATTAGCATTAAGAAAAACATAGTGAAACCAATGGATTTCTTTTTGAACTTACCTAATAGTGATTCATTGTTCACTGCCCTTCTTGTCATCACTTTGCATTTGTGATGTTCCAATGGCTTAGTGGGTTAATGTCCCTGTCTTTTAAAAAGGAGTTCGTGAGTTCTAGTCCTCAAAGAGCTGTTTTTCATTTACTTACCAATAAGTTTCCTATAGAGCCAATGGAAATTTGCATTGATTTTGGGATATAGAATCTGCATTACGTGTTCATCAAGAACAATACGTCATGATGCGCTGCAAAGATTGGCATTAAGAAAAACATAGTGAAACCAATGGATTTCTTTTTGAACTTACCTAATAGTGAATCAATGTTCACTGCCTTTCTTGACATCACTTTGCACTTGTGATGTTCCAATGGCTTAGTGGGTTAATGCCCCTGTCTTTTAAACAGGAGTCCATGAGTTCTAGTCCTCAGAGAGCTCTTTTTTATTTACTTACCAATAAGTTTCCTATAGAGCTAATGGAAATTTGCATTGATTTTGGGATATAGAATCTGCATTACGTGTTCATCAAGAACAATATGTCATGATGCGATGCAAAGATTAGCATTAAGAATAACATAGTGAAACCAATGGATTTCTTTTTGAACTTACCTAATAGTGATTCATTGTTCACTGCCCTTCTTGACATCACTTTGCACTTGTGATGTTCCAATGGCTTAATGGGTTAATGTCCCTGTCTTTTAAACAGGAGTTCGTGAGTTCTAGTCCTCAGAGAGCTTTTTTTCGTTTACTTACCAATAAGTTTCCTATAGAGCCAATGGAAATTTGCATTGATTTTGGGACTGAGATAGTGCAATTGTGAGATAGAATCTGTACTAAGTGTTCATAAAGAACAATATGTCATTACAAGCTGTTTAGATTGGCATTAAGAATAACATAGTAAAACCAATGGATTTCTATTTGAACTTACCTAATAGTGATTCATTAGTCACTGCCCTTCTTGACATAAATTTGCACCTGTGATGTTGCTGTGGCTTACTGTGTTAATGCACCTGTCTTATAAAAAAGATTTCATGAGTTCTATTCCTTGGAGAGTCTTTTTAATTTACTTACTAATAAGCTTCCTATGGAGCAATGGAAATTTGCATTGATTTTGAGATATAGAATCTGTATTACGTGTTCATCAAGAACAATACGTCATGATGCGCTGCAAAGATTGGCATTAAGAATAACATAGTGAAACCAATGGATTTCTTTTTGAACTTACCTAATAGTGATTCATTGGTCACTGCCCTTCTTGACATAAATTTGCACCTGTGATGTTCCTGTGGCTTACTTGGTTAATGCACCTGTCTTGTAAAAAGGATTTCATGAGTTTTAAACCTTGGAGAGTCTTTTTCATTTACTTACTAATAAGCTTCCTATGGAGCCAATGTAAATTTGCTCTGATTTTGGGATTGAGATAGTGCAATTGTGAGATATAGAATCTGTATTACGTGTTCATCAAGAACAATACGTCATGATGCGCTGCAAAGATTGGCATTAAGAATAACATAGTGAAACCAATAAATTTCTTTTTGAACTTACCTAATAGTGATTCAATTTTCACTGCCCTTCTTGACATCACTTTGCACTTGTGATGTTCCAATGGCTTAGTGGGTTAATGCCCTTGTCTTTAAACAGGAGTTCATGAGTTCTAGTCCTCACAGAGCTCTTTTTCATTTACTTACCAATAAGTTTCCTATAGAGCCAATAGAATTTTGCATTGATTTTGGGATTGAGATAGTGCAATTGTGAGATAGAATCTGTAGTAAGTGTTCATAAAGAACAATATGTCATCACAATCTGTTTAGATTGGTTTTAAGAATAACATAGTAAAACCAATGGATTTCTTTTTGAACTTACCTAATAGTGATTCATTGTTCACTGCCCTTCTTGACATCACTTTGCACCTGTGATGTTCCTGTGGCTTACTGGGTTAATGCACCTGTCTTGTAAAAAGGATTTCATGAGTACTAATCCTTGAAGAGTCTTTTTCATTTACTTACTAATAAGCTTCCTATGGAGCCAATGTAAATTTGCATTGATTTTGGGATTGAGATAGTGCAATTGTGAGATATAGAATCTGTATTACGTGTTCATCAAGAACAATACGTCATGATGCGCTGCAAAAATTGCATTAAGAATAACATAGTGAAACCAATGGATTTCTTTTTGAACTTACCTAATAGTGATTCAATTTTCACTGCCCTTCTTGACATTACTTTGCACTTGTGATGTTCAAATGGCTTAGTGGGTTAATGCCCCTGTCTTTTAAACAGGAGTTCATGAGTTCTAGTCCTCAGAGAACTTTTTTTCATTTACTTACCAATAGGTTTCCTATAGAGCCAATGGAAATTTGCATTGATTTTGGGATATAGAATCTGCATTACGTGTTCATCAAGAACAATACGTCATGATGCGCTGCAAAGATTGGCATTAAGAAAAACATAGTGAAACCAATGGATTTCTTTTTGAACTTACCTAATAGTGAATCAATGTTCACTGCCTTTCTTGACATCACTTTGCACTTGTGATGTTCCAATGGCTTAGTGGGTTAATGCCCCTGTCTTTTAAACTGGAGTCCATGAGTTCTAGTCCTCAAAGAGCTCTTTTTCATTTACTTACCAATAAGTTTCCTATAGAGCCAATGGAAATTTGCATTGATTTTGGGATATAGAATCTGCATTACGTGTTCATCAAGAACAATATGTCATGATGCGCTGCAAAGATTAGCATTAAGAATAAAATAGTGAAACCAATGGATTTCTTTTTGAACTTACCTAATAGTGATTCATTGTTCACTGCCCTTCTTGACATCACTTGGCACTTGTGATGTTCCAATGGCTTAGTGGGTTAATGTCCCTGTCTTTTAAACAGGAGTTCGTGAGTTCTAGTCCTCAGAGAGCTTTTTTTCGTTTACTTACCAATAAGTTTCCTATAGAGCCAATGGAAATTTGCATTGATTTTGGGACTGAGATAGTGCAATTGTGAGATATAGAATCTGTATTACGTGTTCATCAAGAACAATACGTCATGATGCGCTGCAAAGATTGGCATTAAGAATAACATAGTGAAACCAATGGATTTCTTTTTGAACTTACCTAATAGTGATTCAATTTTCACTGCCCTTCTTGACATCACTTTGCACTTGTGATGTTCCAATGGCTTAGTGGGTTAATGCCCCTGTCTTTTAAACAGGAGTTCATGAGTTCTAGTCCTCACAGAGCTCTTTTTCAGTAACTTACCAATAAGTTTCCTATAGAGCCAATAGAATTTTGCATTGATTTTGGGATTGAGATAGTGCAATTGTGAGATAGAAACTGTAGTAAGTGTTCATAAAGAAAAATATGTCATCACAATCTGTTTAGATTGGCTTTAAGAATAACATAGTAAAACCAATGGATTTCTTTTTGAACTTACCTAATAGTGATTCATTGTTCACTGCCCTTCTTGACATCACTTTGCACCTGTGATGTTGCTGTGGCTTACTGGGTTAATGCACCTGTTTTGTAAAAAGGATTTCATGAGTACTAATCCTTGAAGAGTCTTTTTCATTTACTTACTAATAAGCTTCCTATGGAGCCAATGTAAATTTGCATTGATTTTGGGACTGAGATAGTGCAATTGTGAGATATAGAATCTGTATTACGTGTTCATCAAGAAAAATACATCATGATGCGCTGCAAAGATTGGCATTAAGAATAACATAGTAAAACCAATGGATTTCTTTTTGAACTTACCTAATAGTGATTCATTGTTCACTGCCCTTCTTGACATGACTTTGAACTTGTGATGTTCCAATGGCTTAGTGGGTTAATGTCCCTGTCTTTTAAACAGGAGTTTGTGAGTTCTAGTCCTCAGAGAGCTTTTTTTCGTTTACTTACCAATAAGTTTCCTATAGAGCCAATTGAAATTTGCATTGATTTTGGGACTGAGATAGTGCAATTGTGAGATATAGAATCTGTATTACGTGTTCATCAAGAAAAATACATCATGATGCGCTGCAAAGATTGGCATTAAGAATAACATAGTAAAACCAATGGATTTCTTTTTGAACTTACCTAATAGTGATTCATTGGTCACTGCCCTTCTTGACATAAATTTGCACCTGTGATGTTGCTGTGGCTTACTGGGTTAATGCACCTGTCTTGTAAAAAGGATTTCATGAGTTCTAATCCTTGGAGAGTCTTTTTCATTTACTTACTAATAAGCTTCCTATGGAGCCAATGTAAATTTGCATTGATTTTGGGATTGAGATAGTGCAATTTTGAGATATAGAATCTGTATTACGTGTTCATCAACAACAATACGTCATGATGCGCTGCAAAGATTGGCATTAAGAATAACATAGTGAAACCAATGGATTTCTTTTTGAATTTACCTAATAGTGATTCAATTTTCACTGCCCTTCTTGACATCACTTTGCACTTGTGATGTTCCAATGGCTTAGTGGGTTAATTCCCCTGTCTTTTAAACAGGAGTTCATGAGTTCTAGTCCTCACAGAGCTCTTTTTCATTTACTTACCAATAAGTTTCCTATAGAGCCAATAGAAATTTGCATTGATTTTGCGATTGAGATAGTGCAATTGTGAGATAGAATCTGTAGTAAGTGTTCATAAAGAACAATATGTCAATACAAGCTGTTTAGATTGGCATTAATAATAACATAGTAAAACCAATGGATTTCTATTTGAACTTACCTAATAGTGATTCATTGGTCACTGCCCTTCTTGACATCACTTTGCACCTGTGATGTTTCTGTGGCTTACTGGGTTAATGCACCTGTCTTGTAAAAAGGATTTCATGAGTTCTAATCCTTAGAGAGTCTTATTCATTTCCTTACTAATAAGCTTCCTATGGAGAAATGGAAATTTGCATTGATTTTAAGATATAGAATCTGTATTACGTGTTCATCAAGAAAAATACATCATGATGCGCTGCAAAGATTGGCATTAAGAATAACATAGTGAAACCAATGGATTTCTTTTTGAACTTACCTAATAGTGATTCATTGGTCATTGCCCTTCTTGACAACCTTTTGCACTTGTGATGTTCCAGTGGCTTACTTGGTTATTGCGCCTGTCCTATAAACAGGAGTTCATGAGTTCTAATTTTCAGAGAGTTTTTTCATTTATTTACTAATAAGTTTCCTATAGAGCCAATGGAAATTTGCATTGATTTTGTTCTTGAGATAGTGCAATTGTGAGATATAGAATCTGTATTAAGTGTTCATCAAGAACAATACGTCATGATGCGCTACAAAGATTGGCATTAAGAATAACATAGTGAAACCAATGGATTTCTTTTTGAACTTACCTAATAGTGATTCAATGTTCACTGCCCTTCTTGACATCACTTTGCACTTGTGATGTTCCAATGGGTTAGTGGGTTAATGCCCCTGTCTTTTAAACAGGAGTTAATGAGTTCTAGTACTCAGAGAGCTCTTTTTCATTTACTTACCAATAAGTTTCCTTTAGAGCCAATAGAAATTTGCATTGATTTTGGGATTGAGATAGTGCAATTGTGAGATAGAATCTGTAGTAAGTGTTCATAAAGAACAATATGTCATCACAATCTGTTTAGATTGGTTTTAAGAATAACATAGTAAAACCAATGGATTTCTTTTTGAACTTACCTAATAGTGATTCATTGTTCACTGCCCTTCTTGACATCACTTTGCACCTGTGATGTTCCTGTGGCTTACTGGTTTAATGCACCTGTCTTGTTAAAAGGATTTCATGAGTACTAATCCTTGAAGAGTCTTTTTCATTTACTTACTAATAAGCTTCCTATGGAGCCAATGTAAATTTGCATTGATTTTGTTCTTGAGATAGTGCAATTGTGAGATATAGAATCTGTATTACGTGTTCATCAAGAACAATACGTCATGATGCGCTGCAAAAATTGCATTAAGAATAACATAGTGAAACCAATGGATTTCTTTTTGAACTTACCTAATAGTGATTCAATTTTCACTGCCCTTCTTGACATTACTTTGCACTTGTGATGTTCAAATGGCTTAGTGGGTTAATGCCCCTGTCTTTTAAACAGGAGTTCATGAGTTCTAGTCCTCAGAGAGCTCTTTTTCATTTACTTACCAATAAGTTTCCTATAGAGCCAATGGAAATTTGCATTGATTTTGGGATATAGAATCTGCATTACGTGTTCATCAAGAACAATACGTCATGATGCGCTGCAAAGATTGGCATTAAGAAAAACATAGTGAAACCAATGGATTTCTTTTTGAACTTACCTAATAGTGAATCAATGTTCACTGCCTTTCTTGACATCTCTTTGCACTTTTGATGTTCCAATGGCTTAGTGGGTTAATGCCCCTGTCTTTTAAACTGGAGTCCATAAGTTCTAGTCCTCAGAGAGCTCTTTTTCATTTACTTACCAATAAGTTTCCTATAGAGCCAATGGAAATTTGCATTGATTTTGGGATATAGAATCTGCATTACGTGTTCATCAAGAACAATATGTCATGATGCGCTGCAAAGATTAGCATTAAGAATAAAATAGTGAAACCAATGGATTTCTTTTTGAACTTACCTAATAGTGATTCATTGTTCACTGCCCTTCTTGACATCACTTGGCACTTGTGATGTTCCAATGGCTTAGTGGGTTAATGTCCCTGTCTTTTAAACAGGAATTTGTGAGTTCTAGTCCTCAGAGAGCTTTTTTTCGTTTACTTACCAATAAGTTTCCTATAGAGCCAATGGAAATTTGCATTGATTTTGGGACTGAGATAGTGCAATTGTGAGATATAGAATCTGTATTACGTGTTCATCAAGAACAATACGTCATGATGCGCTGCAAAGATTGGCATTAAGAATAACATAGTGAAACCAATGGATTTCTTTTTGAACTTACCTAATAGTGATTCAATGTTCACTGCCCTTCTTGACATCACTTTGCACTCGTGATGTTCCAATGGCTTAGTGGGTTAATGCCCCTGTCTTTTAAACGGGAGTTCATGAGTTCTAGTCCTCAGAGAGCTCTTTTTCATTTACTTAACAATAAGTTTCTTATAGAGCCAATGGAAATTTGCATTGATTTTGGGATTGAGATAGTGCAATTGTGAGATAGAATCTGTACTAAGTGTTCATAAAGAACAATATGTCATTACAAGCTGTTTGGATTGGCTTTAAAAATAACATAGTAAAACCAATGGATTTCTTTTTGAACTTACCTAATAGTGATTCATTGGTCACTGCCCTTCTTGACATAAATTTGCACCTGTGATGTTGCTGTGGCTTACTGGGTTAATGCACCTGTCTTGTAAAAAGGATTTCATGAGTTCTAATCCTTGGAGAGTCTTTTTCATTTACTTACTAATAAGCTTCCTATGGAGCCAATGTAAATTTGCACTGATTTTGGGATTGAGATAGTGCAATTGTGAGATATAGAATCTGTATTACGTGTTCATCAGGAACAATACGTCATGATGCGCTGCAAAGATTGGCATTAAGAATAACATAGTGAAACCAATGGATTTCTTTTTGAACTTACCTAATAGTGATTCAATTTTCACTGCCCTTCTTGACATCACTTTGCACTTGTGATGTTCCAATGGCTTAGTGGGTTAATGCCCCTGTCTTTTAAACAGGAGTTCATGAGTTCTAGTCCTCACAGAGCTCTTTTTCAGTAACTTACCAATAAGTTTCCTATAGAGCCAATAGAATTTTGCATTGATTTTGGGATTGAGATAGTGCAATTGTGAGATAGAAACTGTAGTAAGTGTTCATAAAGAACAATATGTCATCACAATCTGTTTATATTGGCTTTAAGAATAACATAGTAAAACCAATGGATTTCTTTTTGAACTTACCTAATAGTGATTCATTGTTCACTGCCCTTCTTGACATCACTTTGCACCTGTGATGTTCCTGTGACTTACTGGGTTAATGCACCTGTTTTGTAAAAAGGATTTCATGAGTACTAATCCTTGAAGAGTCTTTTTCATTTACTTACTAATAAGCTTCCTATGGAGCCAATGTAAATTTGCATTGATTTTGGGACTGAGATAGTGCAATTGTGAGATATAGAATCTGTATTACGTGTTCATCAAGAAAATTACATCATGATGCGCTGCAAAGATTGGCATTAAGAATAACATAGTAAAACCAATGGATTTCTTTTTGAACTTACCTAATAGTGGTTCATTGGTCACTGCCCTTCTTGACATAAATTGGCACCTGTGATGTTGCTGTGGCTTACTGGGTTAATGCACCTGTCTTGTAAAAAGGATTTCATGAGTTCTAATCGTTGGAGAGTCTTTTTCATTTACTTACTAATAAGCTTCCTATGGAGCCAATGTAAATTTGCATTGATTTTGGGATTGAGATAGTGCAATTGTGAGATATAGAATCTGTATTACGTGTTCATCAACAACAATACGTCATGATGCGCTGCAAAGATTGGCATTAAGAATAACATAGTGAAACCAATGGATTTCTTTTTGAATTTACCTAATAGTGATTCAATTTTCACTGCCCTTCTTGACATCACTTTGCACTTGTGATGTTCCAATGGCTTAGTGGGTTAATTCCCCTGTCTTTTAAACAGGAGTTCTTGAGTTCTAGTCCTCACAGAGCTCTTTTTCATTTACTTACCAATAAGTTTCCTATAGAGCCAATAGAAATTTGCATTGATTTTGCGATTGAGATAGTGCAATTGTGAGATAGAATCTGTAGTAAGTGTTCATAAAGAACAATATGTCATTACAAGCTGTTTAGATTGGCATTAAGAATAACATAGTAAAACCAATGGATTTTTATTTGAACTTACCTAATAGTGATTCATTGGTCACTGCCCTTCTTGACATCACTTTGCACCTGTGATGTTGCTGTGGCTTACTGGGTTAATGCACCTGTCTTGTAAAAAGGATTTCATGAGTTCTAATCCTTAGAGAGTCTTATTCATTTCCTTACTAATAAGCTTCCTATGGAGCAATGGAAATTTGCATTGATTTTGAGATATAGAATCTGTATTACGTGTTCATCAAGAAAAATACATCATGATGCGCTGCAAAGATTGGCATTAAGAATAACATAGTGAAACCAATGGATTTCTTTTTGAACTTACCTAATAGTGATTCATTGGTCATTGCCCTTCTTGACAACCTTTTGCACTTGTGATGTTCCAGTGGCTTACTTGGTTATTGCGCCTGTCCTATAAACAGGAGTTCATGAGTTCTAATTTTCAGAGAGTTTTTTCATTTACTTACTAATAAGTTTCCTATAGAGCCAATAGAAATTTGCATTGATTTTGCGATTGAGATAGTGAAATTGTGAGATAGAATCTGTAGTAAGTGTTCATAAAGAACAATATGTCATCACAATCTGTTTAGATTGGCTTTAAGAATAACATAGTAAAACCAATGGATTTCTTTTTGAACTTACCTAATAGTGATTCATTGTTCACTGCCCTTCTTGACATCACTTTGCACATGTGATGTTCCTGTGGCTTACTGGGTTAATGCAACTGTCTTGTAAAAAGGATTTCATGAGTTCTAATCCTTGGAGAGTCTTTTTCATTTACTTACTAATAAGCTTCCTATGGAGCCAATGTAAATTTGCATTGATTTTGGGATTGAGATAGTGCAATTGTGAGATATAGAATCTGTATTACGTGTTCATCAAGAAAAATACGTCATGATGCGCTGCAAAGATTGGCATTAAAATAACATAGTGAAACCAATGGATTTCTTTTTGAACTTACCTAATAGTGATTCATTGGTCATTGCCCTTCTTGACAACCTTTTGCACTTGTGATGTTCCAGTGGCTTACTTGGTTATTGCGCCTGTCTTATAAACAGGAGTTCATGAGTTCTAATACTCAGAGAGTTTTTTCATTTACTTACTAATAAGCTTCCTATAGAGGCAATGGAAATTTGCATTGATTTTGGGATATAGAATCTGCATTACGTGTTCATCAAGAACAATACGTCATGATGCGCTGCAAAGATTGGCATTAAGAAAAACATAGTGAAACCAATGGATTTCTTTTTGAACTTACCTAATAGTGAATCAATGTTCACTGCCTTTCTTGACATCACTTTGCACTTGTGATGTTCCAATGGCTTAGTGGGTTAATGTCCCTGTCTTTTAAACAGGAGTCCATGAGTTCTAGTCCTCAGAGAGCTCTTTTTCATTTACTTACCAATAAGTTTCCTATAGAGCCAATGGAAATTTGCATTGATTTTGGGATATAGAATCTGCATTAAGTGTTCATCAAGAACAATATGTCATGATGCGCTGCAAAGATTAGCATTAAGAATAACATAGTGAAACCAATGGATTTCTTTTTGAACTTACCTAATAGTGATTCATTGTTCACTGCCCTTCTTGACATCACTTTGCACTTGTGATGTTCCAATGGCTTAGTGGGTTAATGTCCCTGTCTTTTAAACAGGAGTTCGTGAGTTCTAGTCCTCAGAGAGCTCTTTTTCATTTACTTACTAATAAGTTTCCTATAGAGCCAATGGAAATTTGCATTGATTTTGGGATATAGAATCTGCATTAAGTGTTCATCAAGAACAATATGTCATGATGCGCTGCAAAGATTAGCATTAAGAATAACATAGTGAAACCAATGGATTTCTTTTTGAACTTACCTAATAGTGATTCATTGTTCACTGCCCTTCTTGACATCACTTTGCACTTGTGATGTTCCAATGGCTTAGTGGGTTAATGTCCCTGTCTTTTAAACAGGAGTTCGTGAGTTCTAGTCCTCAGAGAGCTCTTTTTCATTTACTTACTAATAAGTTTCCTATAGAGCCAATGGAAATTTGCATTGATTTTGGGATTGTGATAGTGCAATTGTGAGATAGAATCTGTACTAAGTGTTCATAAAGAACAATATGTCATTACAAGCTGTTTAGATTGGCTTTAAGAATAACATAGTAAAACCAATGGAATTCTTTTTGAACTTACCTAATAGTGATTCATTGGTCACTGCCCTTCTTGACATAAATTTGCACCTGTGATGTTGCTGTGGTTTACTGGGTTAATGCACCTGTCTTGTAAAAAGGATTTCATGAGTTCTAATCCTTGGAGAGTCTTTTTCATTTACTTACTAATAAGCTTCCTATGGAGCCAATGTAAATTTGCATTGATTTTGGGATTGAGATAGTGCAATTGTGAGATATAGAATCTGTATTACGTGTTCATCAAGAACAATACGTCATGATGCGCTGCAAAGATTGGCATTAAGAATAACATAGTGAAACCAATGGATTTCTTTTTGAACTTACCTAATAGTGATTCAATTTTCACTGCCCTTCTTGCCATCACTTTGCACTTGTGATGTTCCAATGGCTTAGTGGGTTAATGCCCCTGTCTTTAAAACAGGAGTTCATGAGTTCTAGTCCTCACAGAGCTCTTTATTATTTACTTACCAATAAGTTTCCTATAGAGCCAATCTAAGTTTGCATTGATTTTGGGATTGAGATAGTGCAATTGTGAGATAGAATCTGTAGTAAGTGTTCATAAAGAACAATATGTCATCACAATCTGTTTAGATTGGCTATAAGAATAACATAGTAAAACCAATGGATTTCTTTTTGAACTTACCTAATAGTGATTCATTGTTCACTGCCCTTCTTGACATCACTTTGCACCTGTGATGTTCCTGTGGCTTACTGGGTTAATGCACCTGTCTTGTAAAAAGGATTTCATGAGTTCTAATCCTTGGAGAGTCTTTTTCATTTACTTACAAATAAGCTTCCTATGGAGCCAATGTAAATTTGCATTGATTTTGGGATTGAGATAGTGCAATTGTGAGATATAGAATCTGTATTACGTGTTCATCAAGAACAATACGTCATGATGCGGTGCAAAGATTTGCATTAAGAATAACATAGTGAAACTAATGGATTTCTTTTTGAACTTACCAATAGTGATTCAATGTTCACTGCCCTTCTTGACATCACTTTGTACTTGTGATGTTCCAATGGTTTAGTGGGTTAATGCCCCTGTCTATTAAACAGGAGTTCATGAGTTCTAGTCCTCAGAGAGCTCTTTTTCATTTACTTACCAATAAGTTTCCTATAGAGCCAATGGAAATTTCCTTTGATTTTGGGATTGAGATAGTGCAATTGTGAGATAGAATCTGTACTAAGTGTTCATAAAGAACAATATGTCATTACAAGCTGTTTAGATTGGCATTAAGAATAGCATAGTAAAACCAATGGATTTCTTTTTGAACTTACCTAATAGTGATTCATTGGTCACTGCCCTTCTTGACATAAATTTGCACCTGTGATGTTGCTGTGGCTTACTGGGTTAATGCACCTGTCTTGTAAAAAGGATTTCATGAGTTCTAATCCTTGGAGAGTCTTTTTCATTTACTTACTGATAAGCTTCCAATGGAGCCAATGTAAATTTGCATTGCTTTTGGGATTGAGATAGTGCAATTGTGAGATATAGAATCTGTATTACGTGTTCATCAAGAACAATACGTCATGATGCGCTGCAAAAATTGGCATTAAGAATAACATAGTGAAACCAATGGATTTCTTTTTGAACTTATCTAATAGTGATTCAATGTTCGCTGCCTTCTTGACATCACCTTGCACTTGTGATGTTCCAATGGCTTAGTGGGTTAATCCCCCTGTCTTTTAAACAGGAGTTCATGAATTCTAGTCCTCAGAGAGCTCTTTTTCATTTACTTACCAATAAGTTTCCTATAGAGCCAATGGAAATTTGCATTGATTTTTGGATTGAGATATTGCGATTGTGAGATAGAATCTGTACTAAGTGTTCATAAAGAACAATAGGTCATTACAAGCTGTTTAGATTGGCATTAAGAATAACATAGTAAAACCAATGGATTTCTATTTGAACTTACCTAATAATGATTCATTGGTCACTGCCCTTCTTGACATAAATTTGCACCTGTGATGTTGCTGTGGCTTACTTGGTTAATTCTCCTGTCTTGTAAAAAGGATTTCATGAGTTCTAATCCTTGGAGAGTCTTTTTCATTTACTTACTAATAAGCTTCCTATGGAGCAATGGAAATTTGCATTGATTTTGAGATATAGAATCTGTATTACGTGTTCATCAAGAACAATACGTCATGATGCGCTGCAAAGATTGGCATTAAGAATAACATAGTGAAACCAATAGATTTCTTTTTGAACTTACCTAATAGTGATTCATTGGTCATTGCCCTTCTTGACAACCTTTTGTTCTTGTGATGTTCCAGTGGCTTACTTGGTTATTGTGCCTGTCTTATAAACAGGAGTTCATGAGTTCTAATTCTCAGAGAGTTTTTTCATTTACTTACTAATAAGCTTCCTATAGAGCCAATGGAAATTTGCATTGATTTTGGGCTTGAGATAGTGCAATTGTGAGATATAGAATCTGTATTACGTGTTCATCAAGAACAATACGTCATGATGCGCTGCAAAGATTGGCATTAAGAATAACATAGTGAAACCAATGGATTTCTTTTTGAACTTACCAATAGTGATTCAATGTTCACTGCCCTTCTTGACATCACTTTGCACTTGTGATGTTACAATGGCTTAGTGGGTTAATGCCCCTGTCTATTAAACAGGAGTTCATGAGTTCTAGTCCTCAGAGAGCACTTTTTCATTTACTTACCAATAAGTTTCTTATAAAGCCAATGGAAATTTCCATTGATTTTGGGATTGAGATAGTGCAATTGTGAGATAGAATCTGTACTAAGTGTTCATAAAGAACAATATGTCATTACAAGCTGTTTAGATTGGCATTAAGAATAGCATAGTAAAACCAATGGATTTCTTTTTGAACTTACCTAATAGTGATTCATTGGTCACTGCCCTTCTTGACATAAATTTGCACCTGTGATGTTGCTGTGGCTTACTGGGTTAATGCACCTGTCTTGTAAAAAGGATTTCATGAGTTCTAATCCTTGGAGAGTCTTTTTCATTTACTTACTAATAAGCTTCCTATGGAGCCAATGTAAATTTGCATTGATTTTGGGATTGAGATAGTGCAATTGTGAGATATAGAATCTGTATTACGTGTTCATCAAGAACAATACGTCATGATGCGCTGCAAAGATTGGCATTAAGAATAACATAGTGAAACCAATGGATTTTTTTTTGAACTTATCTAATAGTGATTCAATGTTCGCTGCCCTTCTTGACAACCTTTTGCACTTGTGATGTTCCAGTGGTTTACTTGGTTATTGCGCCTGTCTTATAAACAGGAGTTCATGAGTTCTAATTCTCAGAGAGGTTTTTTCATTTACTTACTAATAAGCTTCCTATAGAGCCAATGGAAATTTGCATTGATTTTGGGCTTGAGATAGTGCAATTGTGAGATATAGAATCTGTATTACATGTTCATCAAGAACAATACGTCATGATGCGGTGCAAAGATTTGCATTAAGAATAACATAGTGAAACCAATGGATTTCTTTTTGAACTTACCAATAGTGATTCAATGTTCACTGCCCTTCTTGACATCACTTTGCACTTGTGATGTTCCAATGGTTTAGTGGGTTAATGCCCCTGTCTATTAAACAGGAGTTCATGAGTTCTAGTCCTCAGAGAGCTCTTTTTCATTTACTTACCAATAAGTTTCCTATAGAGCCAATGGAAATTTCCATTGATTTTGGGATTGAGATAGTGCAATTGTGAGATATAGAATCTGTATTACGTGTTCATCAAGAACAATACGTCAGGATGCGCTGCAAAGATTGGCATTAAATATAACATAGTGAAACCAATGGATTTCTTTTTGAACTTACCAATAGTGATTCAATGTTCACTGCCCTTCTTGACATCACTTTGCACTTGTGTTGTTCCAATGGCTTAGTGGGTTAATGCCCCTGTCTTTTAAACAGGAGTTCATGAGTTCTAGTCCTCAGAGAGCTCTTTTTCATTTACTTACTAATAAGTTTCCTATAGAGCCAATGGAAATTTCCATTGATTTTGGGATTGAGATAGTGCAATTGTGAGATAGAATCTGTACTAAGTGTTCATAAAGAACAATATGTCATTACAAGCTGTTTAGATTGGCATTAAGAATAGCATAGTAAAACCAATGGATTTCTTTTTGAACTTACCTAATAGTGATTCATTGGTCACTGCCCTTCTTGACATAAATTTGCACCTGTGATGTTGCTGTGGCTTCCTGGGTTAATGCACCTGTCTTGTAAAAAGGATTTCATGAGTTCTAATCCTTGGAGAGTCTTTTTCATTTACTTACTGATAAGCTTCCTATGGAGCCAATGTAAATTTGCATTGCTTTTGGGATTGAGATAGTGCAATTGTGAGATATAGAATCTGTATTACGTGTTCATCAAGAACAATACGTCATGATGCGCTGCAAAGATTGGCATTAAGAATAACATAGTGAAACCAATGGATTTATTTTTGAACTTATCTAATAGTGATTCAATGTTCGCTGCCTTCTTGACATCACTTTGCACTTGTGATGTTCCAATGGCTTAGTGGGTTAATCCCCCTGTCTTTTAAACAGGAGTTCATGAATTCTAGTCCTCAGAGAGCTGTTTTTAATTTACTTACCACTAAGTTTCCTATAGAGCCAATGGAAATTTGCATTGATTTTTGGATTGAGATATTGCGATTGTGAGATAGAATCTGTACTAAGTGTTCATAAAGAACAATAGGTCATTACAAGCTGTTAAGACTGGCATTAAGAATAACATAGTAAAACCAATGGATTTCTATTTGAACTTACCTAATAATGATTCATTGGTCACTGCCCTTCTTGACATAAATTTTCACCTGTGATGTTGCTGTGGCTTACTGGGTTAAATCTCCTGTCTTGTAAAAAGGTTTTCATGAGTTCTAATCCTTTGAGAGTCTTTTTCATTTACTTACTAATAAGCTTCCTATGGAGCAATGGAAATTTGCATTGATTTTGAGATATAGAATCTGTATTACGTGTTCATCAAGAACAATACGTCATGATGCGCTGCAAAGATTGGCATTAAGAATAACATAGTGAAACCAATAGATTTCTTTTTGAACTTACCTAATAGTGATTCATTGGTCATTGCCCTTCTTGACAACCTTTTGTTCTTGTGATGTTCCAGTGGCTTACTTGGTTATTGCGCCTGTCTTATAAACAGGAGTTCATGAGTTCTAATTCTCAGAGAGTTTTTTCATTTACTTACTAATAAGCTTCCTATAGAGCCAATGGAAATTTGCATTGATTTTGGGCTTGAGATAGTGCAATTGTGAGATATAGAATCTGTATTACGTGTTCATCAAGAACAATACGTCATGATGCGCTGCACAGATTGGCATTAAGAATAACATAGTGAAACCAATGGATTTCTTTTTGAACTTATCTAATAGTGATTCAATGTTCGCTGCCTTCTTGACATCACTTTGCACTTGTGATGTTCCAATGGCTTAGTGGGTTAATCCCCCTGTCTTTTAAACAGGAGTTCATGAATTCTAGTCCTCAGAGAGCTCTTTTTCATTTACTTACCAATAAGTTTACTTTAGAGCCAATGGAAATTTGCATTGATTTTTGGATTGAGATATTGCAATTGTGAGATAGAATCTGTACTAAGTGTTCATAAAGAACAGTATGTCATTACAAGCTGTTTAGTTTGGAATTAAGAATAACATAGTAAAACCAATGGATTTCTATTTGAACTTACCTAATAGTGATTCATTGGTCACTGCCCTTCTTGACATAAATTTGCACCTGTGATGTTGCTGTGGCTTACTGGGTTAATGCTCCTGTCTTGTAAAAAGGATCTCATGAGTTCTAATCTTTGGAGAGTCTTTTTCATTTACTTACTAATAAGCTTCCTATGGAGCAATGGAAATTTGCATTGATTTTGAGATATAGAATCTGTATTACGTGTTCATCAAGAACAATACGTCATGATGCGCTGCAAAGATTGGCATTAAGAATAACATAGTGAAACCAATGGATTTATTTTTGAACTTATCTAATAGTGATTCAATGTTCGCTGCCTTCTTGACATCACTTTGCACTTGTGATGTTCCAATGGCTTAGTGGGTTAATCCCCCTGTCTTTTAAACAGGAGTTCATGAATTCTAGTCCTCAGAGAGCTGTTTTTAATTTACTTACCACTAAGTTTCCTATAGAGCCAATGGAAATTTGCATTGATTTTTGGATTGAGATATTGCGATTGTGAGATAGAATCTGTACTAAGTGTTCATAAAGAACAATAGGTCATTACAAGCTGTTAAGACTGGCATTAAGAATAACATAGTAAAACCAATGGATTTCTATTTGAACTTACCTAATAATGATTCATTGGTCACTGCCCTTCTTGACATAAATTTTCACCTGTGATGTTGCTGTGGCTTACTGGGTTAAATCTCCTGTCTTGTAAAAAGGTTTTCATGAGTTCTAATCCTTTGAGAGTCTTTTTCATTTACTTACTAATAAGCTTCCTATGGAGCAATGGAAATTTGCATTGATTTTGAGATATAGAATCTGTATTACGTGTTCATCAAGAACAATACGTCATGATGCGCTGCAAAGATTGGCATTAAGAATAACATAGTGAAACCAATAGATTTCTTTTTGAACTTACCTAATAGTGATTCATTGGTCATTGCCCTTCTTGACAACCTTTTGTTCTTGTGATGTTCCAGTGGCTTACTTGGTTATTGCGCCTGTCTTATAAACAGGAGTTCATGAGTTCTAATTCTCAGAGAGTTTTTTCATTTACTTACTAATAAGCTTCCTATAGAGCCAATGGAAATTTGCATTGATTTTGGGCTTGAGATAGTGCAATTGTGAGATATAGAATCTGTATTACGTGTTCATCAAGAACAATACGTCATGATGCGCTGCACAGATTGGCATTAAGAATAACATAGTGAAACCAATGGATTTCTTTTTGAACTTATCTAATAGTGATTCAATGTTCGCTGCCTTCTTGACATCACTTTGCACTTGTGATGTTCCAATGGCTTAGTGGGTTAATCCCCCTGTCTTTTAAACAGGAGTTCATGAATTCTAGTCCTCAGAGAGCTCTTTTTCATTTACTTACCAATAAGTTTACTTTAGAGCCAATGGAAATTTGCATTGATTTTTGGATTGAGATATTGCAATTGTGAGATAGAATCTGTACTAAGTGTTCATAAAGAACAGTATGTCATTACAAGCTGTTTAGTTTGGAATTAAGAATAACATAGTAAAACCAATGGATTTCTATTTGAACTTACCTAATAGTGATCCATTGGTCACTGCCCTTCTTGACATAAATTTGCACCTGTGATGTTGCTGTGGCTTACTGGGTTAATGCTCCTGTCTTGTAAAAAGGATCTCATGAGTTCTAATCTTTGGAGAGTCTTTTTCATTTACTTACTAATAAGCTTCCTATGGAGCAATGGAAATTTGCATTGATTTTGAGATATAGAATCTGTATTACGTGTTCATCAAGAACAATACGTCATGATGCGCTGCAAAGATTGGCATTAAGAATAACATAGTGAAACCAATGGATTTCTTTTTGAACTTACCTAATAGTGATTCATTGGTCACTGCCCTTCTTGACATAAATTTGCACCTGTGATGTTGCTGTGGCTTACTGGGTTAATGCTCCTGTCTTGTAAAAAGGATCTAATGAGTTCTAATCCTTGGAGAGTCTTTTTCATTTACTTACTAATAAGCTTCCTATGGAGCAATGGAAATTTGCATTGATTTTGAGATATAGAATCTGTATTACGTGTTCATCAAGAACAATACGTCATGATGCGCTGCAAAGATTGGCATTAAGAATAACATAGTGAAACCAATGGATTTATTTTTGAACTTATCTAATAGTGATTCAATGTTCGCTGCCTTCTTGACATCACTTTGCACTTGTGATGTTCCAATGGCTTAGTGGGTTAATCCCCCTGTCTTTTAAACAGGAGTTCATGAATTCTAGTCCTCAGAGAGCTGTTTTTAATTTACTTACCACTAAGTTTCCTATAGAGCCAATGGAAATTTGCATTGATTTTTGGATTGAGATATTGCGATTGTGAGATAGAATCTGTACTAAGTGTTCATAAAGAACAATAGGTCATTACAAGCTGTTAAGACTGGCATTAAGAATAACATAGTAAAACCAATGGATTTCTATTTGAACTTACCTAATAATGATTCATTGGTCACTGCCCTTCTTGACATAAATTTTCACCTGTGATGTTGCTGTGGCTTACTGGGTTAAATCTCCTGTCTTGTAAAAAGGTTTTCATGAGTTCTAATCCTTTGAGAGTCTTTTTCATTTACTTACTAATAAGCTTCCTATGGAGCAATGGAAATTTGCATTGATTTTGAGATATAGAATCTGTATTACGTGTTCATCAAGAACAATACGTCATGATGCGCTGCAAAGATTGGCATTAAGAATAACATAGTGAAACCAATAGATTTCTTTTTGAACTTACCTAATAGTGATTCATTGGTCATTGCCCTTCTTGACAACCTTTTGTTCTTGTGATGTTCCAGTGGCTTACTTGGTTATTGCGCCTGTCTTATAAACAGGAGTTCATGAGTTCTAATTCTCAGAGAGTTTTTTCATTTACTTACTAATAAGCTTCCTATAGAGCCAATGGAAATTTGCATTGATTTTGGGCTTGAGATAGTGCAATTGTGAGATATAGAATCTGTATTACGTGTTCATCAAGAACAATACGTCATGATGCGCTGCACAGATTGGCATTAAGAATAACATAGTGAAACCAATGGATTTCTTTTTGAACTTATCTAATAGTGATTCAATGTTCGCTGCCTTCTTGACATCACTTTGCACTTGTGATGTTCCAATGGCTTAGTGGGTTAATCCCCCTGTCTTTTAAACAGGAGTTCATGAATTCTAGTCCTCAGAGAGCTCTTTTTCATTTACTTACCAATAAGTTTACTTTAGAGCCAATGGAAATTTGCATTGATTTTTGGATTGAGATATTGCAATTGTGAGATAGAATCTGTACTAAGTGTTCATAAAGAACAGTATGTCATTACAAGCTGTTTAGTTTGGAATTAAGAATAACATAGTAAAACCAATGGATTTCTATTTGAACTTACCTAATAGTGATCCATTGGTCACTGCCCTTCTTGACATAAATTTGCACCTGTGATGTTGCTGTGGCTTACTGGGTTAATGCTCCTGTCTTGTAAAAAGGATCTCATGAGTTCTAATCTTTGGAGAGTCTTTTTCATTTACTTACTAATAAGCTTCCTATGGAGCAATGGAAATTTGCATTGATTTTGAGATATAGAATCTGTATTACGTGTTCATCAAGAACAATACGTCATGATGCGCTGCAAAGATTGGCATTAAGAATAACATAGTGAAACCAATGGATTTCTTTTTGAACTTACCTAATAGTGATTCATTGGTCACTGCCCTTCTTGACATAAATTTGCACCTGTGATGTTGCTGTGGCTTACTGGGTTAATGCTCCTGTCTTGTAAAAAGGATCTAATGAGTTCTAATCCTTGGAGAGTCTTTTTCATTTACTTACTAATAAGCTTCCTATGGAGCAATGGAAATTTGCATTGATTTTGAGATATAGAATCTGTATTACGTGTTCATCAAGAACAATACGTCATGATGCGCTGCAAAGATTGGCATTAAGAATAACATAGTGAAACCAATGGATTTCTTTTTGAACTTACCTAATAGTGATTCATTGGTCATTGCCCTTCTTGACAACCTTTTGCACTTGTGATGTTCCAGTGGCTTACTTGGTTATTGCGCCTGTCTTATAAACAGGAGTTCATGAGTTCTAATTCTCAGAGAGGTTTTTTCATTTACTTACTAATAAGCTTCCTATAGAGCCAATGGAAATTTGCATTGATTTTGGGCTTGAGATAGTGCAATTGTGAGATATAGAATCTGTATTACGTGTTCATCAAGAACAATACGTCATGATGCGGTGCAAAGATTTGCATTAAGAATAACATAGTGAAACCAATGGATTTCTTTTTGAACTTACCAATAGTGATTCAATGTTCACTGCCCTTCTTGACATCACTTTGCACTTGTGATGTTCCAATGGTTTAGTGGGTTAATGCCCCTGTGTATTAAACAGGAGTTCATGAGTTCTAGTCCTCAGAGAGCTCTTTTTCATTTACTTACCAATAAGTTTCCTATAGAGCCAATGGAAATTTCCATTGATTTTGGGATTGAGATAGTGCAATTGTGAGATATAGAATCTGTATTACGTGTTCATCAAGAACAATACGTCATGATGCGCTGCAAAGATTGGCATTAAATATAACATAGTGAAACCAATGGATTTCTTTTTGAACTTACCAATAGTGATTCAATGTTCACTGCCCTTCTTGACATCACTTTGCACTTGTGTTGTTCCAATGGCTTAGTGGGTTAATGCCCCTGTCTATTAAACAGGAGTTCATGAGTTCTAGTCCTCAGAGAGCTCTTTTTCATTTACTTACCAATAAGTTTCCTATAGAGCCAATGGAAATTTCCATTGATTTTGGGATTGAGATAGTGCAATTGTGAGATAGAATCTGTACTAAGTGTTCATAAAGAACAATATGTCATTACAAGCTGTTTAGATTGGCATTAAGAATAGCATAGTAAAACCAATGGATTTCTTTTTGAACTTACCTAATAGTGATTCATTGGTCACTGCCCTTCTTGACATAAATTTGCACCTGTGATGTTGCTGTGGCTTCCTGGGTTAATGCACCTGTCTTGTAAAAAGGATTTCATGAGTTCTAATCCTTGGAGAGTCTTTTTCATTTACTTACTGATAAGCTTCCTATGGAGCCAATGTAAATTTGCATTGCTTTTGGGATTGAGATAGTGCAATTGTGAGATATAGAATCTGTATTACGTGTTCATCAAGAACAATACGTCATGATGCGCTGCAAAGATTGGCATTAAGAATAACATAGTGAAACCAATGGATTTATTTTTGAACTTATCTAATAGTGATTCAATGTTCGCTGCCTTCTTGACATCACTTTGCACTTGTGATGTTCCAATGGCTTAGTGGGTTAATCCCCCTGTCTTTTAAACAGGAGTTCATGAATTCTAGTCCTCAGAGAGCTGTTTTTAATTTACTTACCACTAAGTTTCCTATAGAGCCAATGGAAATTTGCATTGATTTTTGGATTGAGATATTGCGATTGTGAGATAGAATCTGTACTAAGTGTTCATAAAGAACAATAGGTCATTACAAGCTGTTAAGACTGGCATTAAGAATAACATAGTAAAACCAATGGATTTCTATTTGAACTTACCTAATAATGATTCATTGGTCACTGCCCTTCTTGACATAAATTTTCACCTGTGATGTTGCTGTGGCTTACTGGGTTAATTCTCCTGTCTTGTAAAAAGGATTTCATGAGTTCTAATCCTTTGAGAGTCTTTTTCATTTACTTACTAATAAGCTTCCTATGGAGCAATGGCAATTTGCATTGATTTTGAGATATAGAATCTGTATTACGTGTTCATCAAGAACAATACGTCATGATGCGCTGCAAAGATTGGCATTAAGAATAACATAGTGAAACCAATAGATTTCTTTTTGAACTTACCTAATAGTGATTCATTGGTCATTGCCCTTCTTGACAACCTTTTGTTCTTGTGATGTTCCAGTGGCTTACTTGGTTATTGCGCCTGTCTTATAAACAGGAGTTCATGAGTTCTAATTCTCAGAGAGTTTTTTCATTTACTTACTAATAAGCTTCCTATAGAGCCAATGGAAATTTGCATTGATTTTGGGCTTGAGATAGTGCAATTGTGAGATATAGAATCTGTATTACGTGTTCATCAAGAACAATACGTCATGATGCGCTGCACAGATTGGCATTAAGAATAACATAGTGAAACCAATGGATTTCTTTTTGAACTTATCTAATAGTGATTCAATGTTCGCTGCCTTCTTGACATCACTTTGCACTTGTGATGTTCCAATGGCTTAGTGGGTTAATCCCCCTGTCTTTTAAACAGGAGTTCATGAATTCTAGTCCTCAGAGAGCTCTTTTTCATTTACTTACCAATAAGTTTACTTTAGAGCCAATGGAAATTTGCATTGATTTTTGGATTGAGATATTGCAATTGTGAGATAGAATCTGTACTAAGTGTTCATAAAGAACAGTATGTCATTACAAGCTGTTTAGTTTGGAATTAAGAATAACATAGTAAAACCCATGGATTTCTATTTGAACTTACCTAATAGTGATTCATTGGTCACTGCCCTTCTTGACATAAATTTGCACCTGTGATGTTGCTGTGGCTTACTGGGTTAATGCTCCTGTCTTGTAAAAAGGATCTCATGAGTTCTAATCTTTGGAGAGTCTTTTTCATTTACTTACTAATAAGCTTCCTATGGAGCAATGGAAATTTGCATTGATTTTGAGATATAGAATCTGTATTACGTGTTCATCAAGAACAATACGTCATGATGCGCTGCAAAGATTGGCATTAAGAATAACATAGTGAAACCAATGGATTTCTTTTTGAACTTACCTAATAGTGATTCATTGGTCATTGCCCTTCTTGACAACCTTTTGCACTTGTGATGTTCCAGTGGCTTACTTGGTTATTGCGCCTGTCTTATAAACAGGAGTTCATGAGTTCTAATTCTCAGAGAGGTTTTTTCATTTACTTACTAATAAGCTTCCTATAGAGCCAATGGAAATTTGCATTGATTTTGGGCTTGAGATAGTGCAATTGTGAGATATAGAATCTGTATTACGTGTTCATCAAGAACAATACGTCATGATGCGGTGCAAAGATTTGCATTAAGAATAACATAGTGAAACCAATGGATTTCTTTTTGAACTTACCAATAGTGATTCAATGTTCACTGCCCTTCTTGACATCACTTTGCACTTGTGATGTTCCAATGGTTTAGTGGGTTAATGCCCCTGTCTATTAAACAGGAGTTCATGAGTTCTAGTCCTCAGAGAGCTCTTTTTCATTTACTTACCAATAAGTTTCCTATAGAGCCAATGGAAATTTCCATTGATTTTGGGATTGAGATAGTGCAATTGTGAGATATAGAATCTGTATTACGTGTTCATCAAGAACAATACGTCATGATGCGCTGCAAAGATTGGCATTAAATATAACATAGTGAAACCAATGGATTTCTTTTTGAACTTACCAATAGTGATTCAATGTTCACTGCCCTTCTTGACATCACTTTGCACTTGTGTTGTTCCAATGGCTTAGTGGGTTAATGCCCCTGTCTATTAAACAGGAGTTCATGAGTTCTAGTCCTCAGAGAGCTCTTTTTCATTTACTTACCAATAAGTTTCCTATAGAGCCAATGGAAATTTCCATTGATTTTGGGATTGAGATAGTGCAATTGTGAGATAGAATCTGTACTAAGTGTTCATAAAGAACAATATGTCATTACAAGCTGTTTAGATTGGCATTAAGAATAGCATAGTAAAACCAATGGATTTCTTTTTGAACTTACCTAATAGTGATTCATTGGTCACTGCCCTTCTTGACATAAATTTGCACCTGTGATGTTGCTGTGGCTTCCTGGGTTAATGCACCTGTCTTGTAAAAAGGATTTCATGAGTTCTAATCCTTGGAGAGTCTTTTTCATTTACTTACTGATAAGCTTCCTATGGAGCCAATGTAAATTTGCATTGCTTTTGGGATTGAGATAGTGCAATTGTGAGATATAGAATCTGTATTACGTGTTCATCAAGAACAATACGTCATGATGCGCTGCAAAGATTGGCATTAAGAATAACATAGTGAAACCAATGGATTTCTTTTTGAACTTATCTAATAGTGATTCAATGTTCGCTGCCTTCTTGACATCCCTTTGCACTTGTGATGTTCCAATGGCTTAGTGGGTTAATCCCCCTGTCTTTTAAACAGGAGTTCATGAATTCTAGTCCTCAGAGAGCTGTTTTTAATTTACTTACCACTAAGTTTCCTATAGAGCCAATGGAAATTTGCATTGATTTTTGGATTGAGATATTGCGATTGTGAGATAGAATCTGTACTAAGTGTTCATAAAGAACAATAGGTCATTACAAGCTGTTAAGACTGGCATTAAGAATAACATAGTAAAACCAATGGATTTCTATTTGAACTTACCTAATAATGATTCATTGGTCACTGCCCTTCTTGACATAAATTTTCACCTGTGATGTTGCTGTGGCTTACTGGGTTAATTCTCCTGTCTTGTAAAAAGGATTTCATGAGTTCTAATCCTTTGAGAGTCTTTTTCATTTACTTACTAATAAGCTTCCTATGGAGCAATGGAAATTTGCATTGATTTTGAGATATAGAATCTGTATTACGTGTTCATCAAGAACAATACGTCATGATGCGCTGCACAGATTGGCATTAAGAATAACATAGTGAAACCAATGGATTTCTTTTTGAACTTATCTAATAGTGATTCAATGTTCGCTGCCTTCTTGACATCACTTTGCACTTGTGATGTTCCAATGGCTTAGTGGGTTAATCCCCCTGTCTTTTAAACAGGAGTTCATGAATTCTAGTCCTCAGAGAGCTCTTTTTCATTTACTTACCAATAAGTTTACTTTAGAGCCAATGGAAATTTGCATTGATTTTTGGATTGAGATATTGCAATTGTGAGATAGAATCTGTACTAAGTGTTCATAAAGAACAGTATGTCATTACAAGCTGTTTAGTTTGGAATTAAGAATAACATAGTAAAACCAATGGATTTCTATTTGAACTTACCTAATAGTGATTCATTGGTCACTGCCCTTCTTGACATAAATTTGCACCTGTGATGTTGCTGTGGCTTACTGGGTTAATGCTCCTGTCTTGTAAAAAGGATCTCATGAGTTCTAATCTTTGGAGAGTCTTTTTCATTTACTTACTAATAAGCTTCCTATGGAGCAATGGAAATTTGCATTGATTTTGAGATATAGAATCTGTATTACGTGTTCATCAAGAACAATACGTCATGATGCGCTGCAAAGATTGGCATTAAGAATAACATAGTGAAACCAATGGATTTCTTTTTGAACTTACCTAATAGTGATTCATTGGTCATTGCCCTTCTTGACAACATTTTGCACTTGTGATGTTCCAGTGGCTTACTTGGTTATTGCGCCTGTCTTATAAACAGGAGTTCATGAGTTCTAATTCTCAGAGAGTTTTTTCATTTACTTACTAATAAGCTTCCTATAGAGCCAATGGAAATTTGCATTGATTTTGGGCTTGGGATAGTGCAATTGTGAGATAAAATCTGTACTAAGTGTTCATAAAGAACAATATGTCATTACAAGCTGTTTAGATTGGCATTAAGAATAACATAGTAAAACCAATGGATTTCTATTTGAACTTACCTAATAGTGATTCATTGGTCACTGCCCTTCCTGACATAGATTTGCACCTGTGATGTTGCTGTGGCTTACTGGGTTAATTCTCCTGTCTTGTAAAAAGGATTTCATGAGTTCTAATCCTTGGAGAGTCTTTTTCATTTACTTACTAATAAGCTTCCTATGGAGCCAATGTAAATTTGCATTGATTTTGGGATTGAGATAGTGCAATTGTGAGATATAGAATCTGTATTACATGTTCATCAAGAACAATACGTCATGATGCGCTGCAAAGATTGGCATTAAGAATAACATAGTGAAACCAATGGATTTCTTTTTGAACTTACCAATAGTGATTCAATGTTCACTGCCCTTCTTGACATCACTTTGCACTTTGATGTTCCAATGGCTTAGTGGGTTAATGCCCCTGTCTTTTAGAACAGGAGTTCATGAATTCTAGTCCTCAGAGAGCTCTTTTTCATTTACTTACCAATAAGTTTCCTATAGAGCCAATGGAAATTTGCATTGATTTTTGGATTGAGATATTGCAATTGTGAGATAGAATCTGTACTAAGTGTTCATAAAGAACAATATGTCATTACAAGCTGTTTAGATTGGCATTAATAATAACATAGTAAAACCAATGGATTTCTATTTGAACTTA
The DNA here is from genome assembly GCF_046119375.1 of Phyllobates terribilis. Taxonomy (NCBI): domain Eukaryota; kingdom Metazoa; phylum Chordata; class Amphibia; order Anura; family Dendrobatidae; genus Phyllobates; species Phyllobates terribilis. Next base: position 332,697,904 of record NW_027362764.1, on the reverse strand, counting down.
CCTAATAGTGATTCATTGGTCACTGCCCTTCTTGACATAAATTTGCACCTGTGATGTTGCTGTGGCTTACTGGGTTAATTCTCCTGTCTTGTAAAAAGGATTTCATGAGTTCTAATCCTTGGAGAGTCTTTTTCATTTACTTACTAATAAGCTTCCTATGGAGCAATGGAAATTTGCATTGATTTTGAGATATAGAATCTGTATTACGTGTTCATCAAGAACAATACGTCATGATGCGCTGCAAAGATTGGCATTAAGAATAACATAGTGAAACCAATGGATTTCTTTTTGAACTTACCTAATAGTGATTCATTGGTCATTGCCCTTCTTGACAACCTTTTGCACTTGTGATGTTCCAGTGGCTTACTTGGTTATTGCGCCTGTCTTATAAACAGGAGTTCATGAGTTCTAATTCTCAGAGAGTTTTTTCGTTTACTTACTAATAAGCTTCCTATAGAGCCAATGGAAATTTGCATTGATTTTGTGCTTGGGATAGTGCAATTGTGAGATATAGAATCTGTATTACGTGTTCATCAAGAACAATACGTCATGATGCGGTGCAAAGATTTGCATTAAGAATAACATAGTGAAACCAATGGATTTCTTTTTGAACTTACCAATAGTGATTCAATGTTCACTGTCCTTCTTGACATAACTTTGCACTTGTGATGTTCCAATGGCTTAGTGTGTTAATGCCCCTATCTTTTAAACAGGAGTTCATGAGTTCTAGTCCTCAGAGAACTCTTTTTCATTTACTTACCAATAAGTTTCCTATAGAGCCAATGGAAATTTCCATTGATTTTGGGATTGAGATAGTGCAATTGTGAGATAGAATCTGTACTAAGTGTTCATAAAGAACAATATGTCATTACAAGCTGTTTAGATTGGCATTAAGATTAGCATAGTAAAACCAATGGATTTCTTTTTGAACTTACCTAATAGTGATTCATTGGTCACTGCCCTTCTTGACATAAATTTGCACCTGTGATGTTGCTGTGGTTTACTGGGTTAATGCACCTGTCTTGTAAAAAGGATTTCATGAGTTCTAATCCTTGGAGAGTCTTTTTCATTTACTTACTAATAAGCTTCCTATGGAGCCAATGTAAATTTGCATTGATTTTGGGATTGAGATAGTGCAATTGTGAGATATAGAATCTGTATTACGTGTTCATCAAGAACAATACGTCATGATGCGCTGCAAAGATTGGCATTAAGAATAACATAGTGAAACCAATGGATTTCTTTTTGAACTTACCTAATAGTGATTCAATTTTCACTGCCCTTCTTGCCATCACTTTGCACTTGTGATGTTCCAATGGCTTAGTGGGTTAATGCCCCTGTCTTTAAAACAGGAGTTCATGAGTTCTAGTCCTCACAGAGCTCTTTATTATTTACTTACCAATAAGTTTCCTATAGAGCCAATAGAAATTTGCATTGATTTTGGGATTGAGATAGTGCAATTGTGAGATAGAATCTGTAGTAAGTGTTCATAAAGAACAATATGTCATCACAATCTGTTTAGATTGGCTATAAGAGTAACATAGTAAAACCAATGGATTTCTTTTTGAACTTACCTAATAGTGATTCATTGTTCACTGCCCTTCTTGACATCACTTTGCACCTGTGATGTTCCTGTGGCTTACTGGGTTAATGCACCTGTCTTGTAAAAAGGATTTCATGAGTTCTAATCCTTGGAGAGTCTTTTTCATTTACTTACAAATAAGCTTCCTATGGAGCCAATGTAAATTTGCATTGATTTTGGGATTGAGATAGTGCAATTGTGAGATATAGAATCTGTATTACGTGTTCATCAAGAAAAATACGTCATGATGCGCTGCAAAGATTGGCATTAAGAATAACATAGTGAAACCAATGGATTTCTTTTTGAACTTACCTAATAGTGATTCATTGGTCATTGCCCTTCTTGACAACCTTTTGCACTTGTGATGTTCCAGTGGCTTACTTGGTTATTGCGCCTGTCTTATAAACAGGAGTTCATGAGTTCTAATTCTCAGAGAGTTTTTTCATTTACTTACTAATAAGCTTCCTATAGAGCCAATGGAAATTTGCATTGATTTTGGGCTTGAGATAGTGCAATTGTGAGATATAGAATCTGTATTACGTGTTCATCAAGAACAATACGTCATGATGCGGTGCAAAGATTTGCATTAAGAATAACATAGTGAAACTAATGGATTTCTTTTTGAACTTACCAATAATGATTCAATGTTCACTGCCCTTCTTGACATCACTTTGTACTTGTGATGTTCCAATAGTTTAGTGGGTTAATGCCCCTGTCTATTATACAGGAGTTCATGAGTTCTAGTCCTCAGAGAGCTCTTTTTCATTTACTTACCAATAAGTTTCCTATAGAGCCAATGGAAATTTCCATTGATTTTGGGATTGAGATAGTGCAATTGTGAGATATAGAATCTGTATTACGTGTTCATCAAGAACAATACGTCATGATGCGCTGCAAAGATTGGCATTAAGAATAACATAGTGAAACCAATGGATTTCTTTTTGAACTTACCAATAGTGATTCAATGTTCACTGCCCTTCTTGACATCACTTTGCACTTGTGTTGTTTCAATGGCTTAGTGGGTTAATCCCCCTGTCTATTAAACAGGAGTTCATGAGTTCTAGTCCTCATAGAGCTCTTTTTCATTTACTTACCAATAAGTTTCCTATAGAGCCAATGGAAATTTCCATTGATTTTGGGATTGAGATAGTGCAATTGTGAGATAGAATCTGTACTAAGTGTTCATAAAGAACAATATGTCATTACAAGCTGTTTAGATTGGCATTAAGAATAGCATAGTAAAACCAATGGATTTCTTTTTGAACTTACCTAATAGTGATTCATTGGTCACTGCCCTTCTTGACATAAATTTGCACCTGTGATGTTGCTGTGGCTTACTGGGTTAATGCACCTGTCTTGTAAAAAGGATTTCATGAGTTCTAATCCTTGGAGAGTCTTTTTCATTTACTTACTGATAAGCTTCCAATGGAGCCAATGTAAATTTGCATTGCTTTTGGGATTGAGATAGTGCAATTGTGAGATATAGAATCTGTATTACGTGTTCATCAAGAACAATACGTCATGATGCGCTGCAAAAATTGGCATTAAGAATAACATAGTGAAACCAATGGATTTCTTTTTGAACTTATCTAATAGTGATTCAATGTTCGCTGCCTTCTTGACATGACCTTGCACTTGTGATGTTCCAATGGCTTAGTGGGTTAATCCCCCTGTCTTTTAAACAGGAGTTCATGAATTCTAGTCCTCAGAGAGCTCTTTTTCATTTACTTACCAATAAGTTTCCTATAGAGCCAATGGAAATTTGCATTGATTTTTGGATTGAGATATTGCGATTGTGAGATAGAATCTGTACTAAGTGTTCATAAAGAACAATAGGTCATTACAAGCTGTTTAGATTGGCATTAAGAATAACATAGTAAAACCAATGGAATTCTATTTGAACTTACCTAATAATGATTCATTGGTCACTGCCCTTCTTGACATAAATTTGCACCTGTGATGTTGCTGTGGCTTACTTGGTTAATTCTCCTGTCTTGTAAAAAGGATTTCATGAGTTCTAATCCTTGGAGAGTCTTTTTCATTTACTTACTAATAAGCTTCCTATGGAGCAATGGAAATTTGCATTGATTTTGAGATATAGAATCTGTATTACGTGTTCATCAAGAACAATACGTCATGATGCGCTGCAAAGATTGGCATTAAGAATAACATAGTGAAACCAATAGATTTCTTTTTGAACTTACCTAATAGTGATTCATTGGTCATTGCCCTTCTTGACAACCTTTTGTTCTTGTGATGTTCCAGTGGCTTACTTGGTTATTGCGCCTGTCTTATAAACAGGAGTTCATGAGTTCTAATTCTCAGAGAGTTTTTTCATTTACTTACTAATAAGCTTCCTATAGAGCCAATGGAAATTTGCATTGATTTTGGGCTTGAGATAGTGCAATTGTGAGATATAGAATCTGTATTACGTGTTCATCAAGAACAATACGTCATGATGCGCTGCAAAGATTGGCATTAAGAATAACATAGTGAAACCAATGGATTTCTTTTTGAACTTACCAATAGTGATTCAATGTTCACTGCCCTTCTTGACATCACTTTGCACTTGTGATGTTCCAATGGCTTAGTGGGTTAATGCCCCTGTCTTTTAAACAGGAGTTCATGAATTCTAGTCCTCAGAGAGCTATTTTTCATTTACTTAAAAATAAGTTTCCTATAGAGCCAATGGAAATTTGCATTGATTTTTGGATTGAGATATTGCAATTGTGAGATAAAATCTGTACTAAGTGTTCATAAAGAACAATATGTCATTACAAGCTGTTTAGATTGGCATTAAGAATAACATAGTAAAACCAATGGATTTCTATTTGAACTTACCTAATAGTGATTCATTGGTCACTGCCCTTCTTGACATAAATTTGCACCTGTGATGTTGCTGAGGCTTACTGGGTTAATTCTCCTGTCTTGTAATAAGGATTTCATGAGATCTAATCCTTGGAGAGTCTTTTTCATTTACTTACTAATAAGCTTCCTATGGAGCAATGGAAATTTGCATTGATTTTGAGATATAGAATCTGTATTACGTGTTCATCAAGAACAATACGTCATGATGCGGTGCAAAGATTTGCATTAAGAATAACATATTGAAACCAATAGATTTCTTTTTGAACTTACCTAATAGTGATTCATTGGTCATTGCCCTTCTTGACAAACTTTTGTTCTTGTGATGTTCCAGTGGCTTACTTGGTTATTGCGCCTGTCTTATAAACAGGAGTTCATGAGTTCTAATTCTCAGAGAGTTTTTTCATTTACTTACTAATAAGCTTCCTATAGAGCCAATGGAAATTTGCATTGATTTTGGGCTTGAGATAGTGCAATTGTGAGATATAGAATCTGTATTACGTGTTCATCAAGAACAATACGTCATGATGCGCTGCAAAGATTGGCATTAAGAATAACATAGTGAAACCAATGGATTTCTTTTTGAACTTACCAATAGTGATTCATTGGTCACTGCCCTTCTTGACATAAATTTGCACCTGTGATGTTGCTGTGGCTTACTGGGTTAATGCACCTGTCTTGTAAAAAGGATTTCATGAGTTCTAATCCTTGGAGAGTGTTTTTCATTTACTTACTAATAAGCTTCCTATGGAGCCAATGTAAATTTGCATTGATTTTGGGATTGAGATAGTGCAATTGTGAGATATAGAATCTGTATTACGTGTTCATCAAGAACAATACGTCATGATGCGCTGCAAAGATTGGCATTAAGAAAAACATAGTGAAAACAATGGATTTCTTTTTGAACTTACCAATAGTGATTCAATGTTCACTGCCCTTCTTGACATCACTTTGCACTTGTGATGTTCCAATGGCTTAGTGGGTTAATGCCCCTGTCTATTAAACAGGAGTTCATGAGTTCTAGTCCTCAGAGAGCACTTTTTCATTTACTTACCAATAAGTTTCCTATAAAGCCAATGGAAATTTCCATTGATTTTGGGATTGAGATAGTGCAATTGTGAGATAGAATCTGTACTAAGTGTTCATAAAGAACAATATGTCATTACAAGCTGTTTAGATTGGCATTAAGAATAGCATAGTAAAACCAATGGATTTCTTTTTGAACTTACCTAATAGTGATTCATTGGTCACTGCCCTTCTTGACATAAATTTGCACCTGTGATGTTGCTGTGGCTTACTGGGTTAATGCACCTGTCTTGTAAAAAGGATTTCATGAGTTCTAATCCTTGGAGAGTCTTTTTCATTTACTTACTAATAAGCTTCCTATGGAGCCAATGTAAATTTGCATTGATTTTGGGATTGAGATAGTGCAATTGTGAGATATAGAATCTGTATTACGTGTTCATCAAGAACAATACGTCATGATGCGCTGCAAAGATTGGCATTAAGAATAACATATTGAAACCAATGGATTTCTTTTTGAACTTATCTAATAGTGATTCAATGTTCGCTGCCCTTCTTGACATCACTTCGCACTTGTGATGTTCCAATGGCTTAGTGGGTTAATGCCCTTGTCTTTTAAACAGGAGTTCATGAATTCTAGTCCTCAGAGAGCTGTTTTTCATTTACTTACCAATAAGTTTCCTATAGAGCCAATGGAAATTTGCATTGATTTTTGGATTGAGATATTGCGATTGTGAGATAGAATCTGTACTAAGTGTTCATAAAGAACAATAGGTCATTACAAGCTGTTTAGATTGGCATTAAGAATAACATAGTAAAACCAATGGATTTTTATTTGAACTTACCTAATAATGATTCATTGGTCACTGCCCTTCTTGACATAAATTTGCACCTGTGATGTTGCTGTGGCTTACTGGGTTAATTCTCCTGTCTTGTAAAAAGGATTTCATGAGTTCTAATCCTTGGAGAGTCTTTTTCATTTACTTACTAATAAGCTTCCTATGGAGCAATGGAAATTTGCATTGATTTTGAGATATAGAATCTGTATTACGTGTTCATCAAGAACAATACGTCATGATGCGCTGCAAAGATTGGCATTAAGAATAACATAGTGAAACCAATAGATTTCTTTTTGAACTTACCTAATAGTGATTCATTGGTCATTGCCCTTCTTGACAAACTTTTGTTCTTGTGATGTTCCAGTGGCTTACTTGGTTATTGCGCCTGTCTTATAAACAGGAGTTCATGAGTTCTAATTCTCAGAGAGTTTTTTCATTTACTTACTAATAAGCTTCCTATAGAGCCAATGGAAATTTGCATTGATTTTGGGCTTGAGATAGTGCAATTGTGAGATATAGAATCTGTATTACGTGTTCATCAAGAACAATACGTCATGATGCGCTGCAAAGATTGGCATTAAGAATAACATAGTGAAACCAATGGATTTCTTTTTGAACTTACCAATAGTGATTCATTGGTCACTGCCCTTCTTGACATAAATTTGCACCTGTGATGTTGCTGTGGCTTACTGGGTTAATGCACCTGTCTTGTAAAAAGGATTTCATGAGTTCTAATCCTTGGAGAGTCTTCTTCATTTACTTACTAATAAGCTTCCTATGGAGCCAATGTAAATTTGCATTGATTTTGGGATTGAGATAGAGCAATTGTGAGATATAGAATCTGTATTACGTGTTCATCAAGAACAATACGTCATGATGTGCTGCAAAGATTGGCATTAAGAATAACATAGTGAAACCAATGGATTTCTTTTTGAACTTACCAATAGTGATTCAATGTTCACTGCCCTTCTTGACATCACTTTGCACTTGTGATGTTCCAATGGCTTAGTGGGTTATTGCCCCTGTCTTTTAAACAGGAGTTCATGAATTCTAGTCCTCAGATAGCTCTTTTTCATTTACTTAAAAATAAGTTTCCTATAGAGCCAATGGAAATTTGCATTGATTTTTGGATTGAGATATTGCAATTGTGAGATAAAATCTGTACTAAGTGTTCATAAAGAACAATATGTTATTACAAGCTGTTTAGATTGGCATTAAGAATAACATAGTAAAACCAATGGATTTCTATTTGAACTTACCTAATAGTGATTCATTGGTCACTGCCCTTCTTGACATAAATTTGCACCTGTGATGTTGCTGTGGCTTACTGGGTTAATTCTCCTGTCTTGTAAAAAGGATTTCATGAGTTCTAATCCTTGGAGAGTCTTTTTCATTTACTTACTAATAAGCTTCCTATGGAGCAATGGAAATTTGCATTGATTTTGAGATATAGAATCTGTATTACGTGTTCATCAAGAACAATACGTCATGATGCGGTGCAAAGATTTGCATTAAGAATAACATATTGAAACCAATGGATTTCTTTTTGAACTTATCTAATAGTGATTCAATGTTCGCTGCCCTTCTTGACATCACTTCGCACTTGTGATGTTCCAATGGCTTAGTGGGTTAATGCCCTTGTCTTTTAAACAGGAGTTCATGAATTCTAGTCCTCAGAGAGCTGTTTTTCATTTACTTACCAATAAGTTTCCTATAGAGCCAATGGAAATTTGCATTGATTTTTGGATTGAGATATTGCGATTGTGAGATAGAATCTGTACTAAGTGTTCATAAAGAACAATAGGTCATTACAAGCTGTTTAGATTGGCTTTAAGAATAACATAGTAAAACCAATGGATTTCTATTTGAACTTACCTAATAATGATTCATTGGTCACTGCCCTTCTTGACATAAATTTGCACCTGTGATGTTGCTGTGGCTTACTGGGTTAATTCTCCTGTCTTGTAAAAAGGATTTCATGAGTTCTAATCCTTGTAGAGTCTTTTTCATTTACTTACTAATAAGCTTCCTATGGAGCAATGGAAATTTGCATTGATTTTGAGATATAGAATCTGTATTACGTGTTCATCAAGAACAATACGTCATGATGCGCTGCAAAGATTGGCATTAAGAATAACATAGTGAAACCAATGGATTTCTTTTTGAACTTACCAATAGTGATTCATTGGTCACTGCCCTTCTTGACATAAATTTGCACCTGTGATGTTGCTGTGGCTTACTGGGTTAATGCACCTGTCTTGTAAAAAGGATTTCATGAGTTCTAATCCTTGGAGAGTGTTTTTCATTTACTTACTAATAAGCTTCCTATGGAGCCAATGTAAATTTGCATTGATTTTGGGATTGAGATAGTGCAATTGTGAGATATAGAATCTGTATTACGTGTTCATCAAGAACAATACGTCATGATGCGCTGCAAAGATTGGCATTAAGAATAACATAGTGAAACCAATGGATTTCTTTTTGAACTTACCAATAGTGATTCAATGTTCACTGCCCTTCTTGACATCACTTTGCACTTGTGATGTTCCAATGGTTTAGTGGGTTAATGCCCCTGTCTTTTAAACAGGAGTTCATGAATTCTAGTCCTCAGAGAGCTATATTTCATTTACTTAAAAATAAGTTTCCTATAGAGCCAATGGAAATTTGCATTGATTTTTGGATTGAGATATTGCAATTGTGAGATAAAATCTGTACTAAGTGTTCATAAAGAACAATATGTCATTACAAGCTGTTTAGATTGGCATTAAGAATAACATAGTAAAACCAATGGATTTCTATTTGAACTTACCTAATAGTGATTCATTGGTCACTGCCCTTCTTGACATAAATTTGCACCTGTGATGTTGCTGTGGCTTACTGGGTTAATTCTCCTGTCTAGTAAAAAGGATTTCATGAGTTCTAATCCTTGGAGAGTCTTTTTCATTTACTTACTAATAAGCTTCCTATGGAGCAATGGAAATTTGCATTGATTTTGAGATATAGAATCTGTATTACGTGTTCATCAAGAACAATACGTCATGATGCGGTGCAAAGATTTGCATTAAGAATAACATATTGAAACCAATGGATTTCTTTTTGAACTTACCAATAGTGATTCAATGTTCACTGCCCTTCTTGACATCACTTTGCACTTGTGATGTTCCAATGGCTTAGTGGGTTAATGTCCCTGTCTATTAAACAGGAGTTCATGAGTTCTAGTCCTCAGAGAGCTCTTTTTCATTTACTTACCAATAAGTTTCCTATAGAGCCAATGGAAATTTGCATTGATTTTGGGATTGAGATAGTGCAATTGTGAGATATAGAATCTGTATTACGTGTTCATCAAGAACAATACGTCATGATGCACTGCAAAGATTGGCATTAAGAATAACATAGTGAAACCAATGGATTTCTTTTTGAACTTATCTAATAGTGATTCAATGTTCGCTGCCCTTCTTGACATCAATTTGCACTTGTGATGTTCCAATGGCTTAGTGGGTTAATGCCCCTGTCTTTTAAACAGGAGTTCATGAATTCTAGTCCTCAGAGAGCTCTTTTTCATTTACTTACCAATAAGTTTCCTATAGAGCCAATGGAAATTTGCATTGATTTTTGGATTGAGATATTCCAATTGTGAGATAGAATCTGTACTAAGTGTTCATAAAGAACAATATGTCATTACAAGCTGTTTAGATTGGCATTAAGAATAACATAGTAAAACCAATGGTTTTCTATTTGAACTTACCTAATAGTGATTCATTGGTCACTGCCCTTCTTGACATAAATTTGCACCTGTGATGTTGCTGTGGCTTACTGGGTTAATGCTCCTGTCTTGTAAAAAGGATCTCATGAGTTCTAATCCTTGGAGAGTCTTTTTCATTTACTTACTAATAAGCTTCCTATGGAGCAATGGAAATTTGCATTGATTTTGAGATATAGAATCTGTATTACGTGTTCATCAAGAACAATACGTCATGATGCGCTGCAAAGATTGGCATTAAGAATAACATAGTGAAACCAATGGATTTCTTTTTGAACTTACCTAATAGTGATTCATTGGTCATTGCCCTTCTTGACAACCTTTTGCACTTGTGATGTTCCAGTGGCTTACTTGGTTATTGCGCCTGTCTTATAAACAGGAGTTCATGAGTTCTAATTCTCAGAGAGGTTTTTTCATTTACTTACTAATAAGCTTCCTATAGAGCCAATGGAAATTTGCATTGATTTTGGGCTTGAGATAGTGCAATTGTGAGATATAGAATCTGTATTACGTGTTCATCAAGAACAATACGTCATGATGCGGTGCAAAGATTTGCATTAAGAATAACATAGTGAAACCAATGGATTTCTTTTTGAACTTACCAATAGTGATTCAATGTTCACTGCCCTTCTTGACATCTCTTTGCACTTGTGATGTTCCAATGGTTTAGTGGGTTAATGCCCCTGTCTATTAAACAGGAGTTCATGAGTTCTAGTCCTCAGAGAGCTCTTTTTCATTTACTTACCAATAAGTTTCCTATAGAGCCAATGGAAATTTCCATTGATTTTGGGATTGAGATAGTGCAATTGTGAGATATAGAATCTGTATTACGTGTTCATCAAGAACAATACGTCATGATGCGCTGCAAAGATTGGCATTAAATATAACATAGTGAAACCAATGGATTTCTTTTTGAACTTACCAATAGTGATTCAATGTTCACTGCCCTTCTTGACATCACTTTGCACTTGTGTTGTTCCAATGGCTTAGTGGGTTAATGCCCCTGTCTATTAAACAGGAGTTCATGAGTTCTAGTCCTCAGAGAGCTCTTTTTCATTTACTTACCAATAAGTTTCCTATAGAGCCAATGGAAATTTCCATTGATTTTGGGATTGAGATAGTGCAATTGTGAGATAGAATCTGTACTAAGTGTTCATAAAGAACAATATGTCATTACAAGCTGTTTAGATTGGCATTAAGAATAGCATAGTAAAACCAATGGATTTCTTTTTGAACTTACCTAATAGTGATTCATTGGTCACTGCCCTTCTTGACATAAATTTGCACCTGTGATGTTGCTGTGGCTTACTGGGTTAATGCACCTGTCTTGTAAAAAGGATTTCATGAGTTCTAATCCTTGGAGAGTCTTTTTCATTTACTTACTGATAAGCTTCCTATGGAGCCAATGTAAATTTGCATTGCTTTTGGGATTGAGATAGTGCAATTGTGAGATATAGAATCTGTATTACGTGTTCATCAAGAACAATACGTCATGATGCGCTGCAAAGATTGGCATTAAGAATAACATAGTGAAACCAATGGATTTATTTTTGAACTTATCTAATAGTGATTCAATGTTCGCTGCCTTCTTGACATCACTTTGCACTTGTGATGTTCCAATGGCTTAGTGGGTTAATCCCCCTGTCTTTTAAACAGGAGTTCATGAATTCTAGTCCTCAGAGAGCTCTTTTTCATTTACTTACCAATAAGTTTCCTATAGAGCCAATGGAAATTTGTATTGATTTTGGGCTTGAGATAGTGCAATTGTGAGATATAGAATCTGTATTACGTGTTCATCAAGAACAATACGTCATGATGCGCTGCAAAGATTGGCATTAAGAATAACATAGTGAAACCAATGGATTTCTTTTTGAACTTACCAATAGTGATTCAATTTTCACTGCCCTTCTTGACATCACTTTGCACTTGTGATGTTCCAGTGGCTTAGTGGGTTAATGCCCCTGTCTTTTAAACAGGAGTTCATGAGTTCTAGTCCTCAGAGAGCTCTTTTTCATTTACTTACCAATAAGTTTCCTAAAGAGCCAATGGAAATTTCCATTGATTTTGGGATTGAGATAGTGCAATTGTGAGATAGAATCTGTACTAAGTGTTCATAAAGAACAATAGGTCATTACAAGCTGTTAAGATTGGCATTAAGAATAACATAGTAAAACCAATAGATTTCTTTTTGAACTTACCTAATAGTGATTCATTGGTCACTGCCCTTCTTGACATAAATTTGCACCTGTGATGTTGCTGTGGCTTACTGGGTTAATGCACCTGTCTTGTAAAAAGGATTTCTTGAGTTCTAATCCTTGGAGAGTCTTTTTCATTTACTTACTGATAAGCTTCCTATGGAGCCAATGTAAATTTGCATTGATTTTGGGATTGAGATAGTGCAATTGTGAGATATAGAATCTGTATTACGTGTTCATCAAGAACAATACGTCATGATGCGGTGCAAAGATTTGCATTAAGAATAACATAGTGAAACCAATGGATTTCTTTTTGAACTTACCAATAGTGATTCAATGTTCACTGCCCTTCTTGACATCTCTTTGCACTTGTGATGTTCCAATGGTTTAGTGGGTTAATGCCCCTGTCTATTAAACAGGAGTTCATGAGTTCTAGTCCTCAGAGAGCTCTTTTTCATTTACTTACCAATAAGTTTCCTATAGAGCCAATGGAAATTTCCATTGATTTTGGGATTGAGATAGTGCAATTGTGAGATATAGAATCTGTATTACGTGTTCATCAAGAACAATACGTCATGATGCGCTGCAAAGATTGGCATTAAATATAACATAGTGAAACCAATGGATTTCTTTTTGAACTTACCAATAGTGATTCAATGTTCACTGCCCTTCTTGACATCACTTTGCACTTGTGTTGTTCCAATGGCTTAGTGGGTTAATGCCCCTGTCTATTAAACAGGAGTTCATGAGTTCTAGTCCTCAGAGAGCTCTTTTTCATTTACTTACCAATAAGTTTCCTATAGAGCCAATGGAAATTTCCATTGATTTTGGGATTGAGATAGTGCAATTGTGAGATAGAATCTGTACTAAGTGTTCATAAAGAACAATATGTCATTACAAGCTGTTTAGATTGGCATTAAGAATAGCATAGTAAAACCAATGGATTTCTTTTTGAACTTACCTAATAGTGATTCATTGGTCACTGCCCTTCTTGACATAAATTTGCACCTGTGATGTTGCTGTGGCTTACTGGGTTAATGCACCTGTCTTGTAAAAAGGATTTCATGAGTTCTAATCCTTGGAGAGTCTTTTTCATTTACTTACTGATAAGCTTCCTATGGAGCCAATGTAAATTTGCATTGCTTTTGGGATTGAGATAGTGCAATTGTGAGATATAGAATCTGTATTACGTGTTCATCAAGAACAATACGTCATGATGCGCTGCAAAGATTGGCATTAAGAATAACATAGTGAAACCAATGGATTTATTTTTGAACTTATCTAATAGTGATTCAATGTTCGCTGCCTTCTTGACATCACTTTGCACTTGTGATGTTCCAATGGCTTAGTGGGTTAATCCCCCTGTCTTTTAAACAGGAGTTCATGAATTCTAGTCCTCAGAGAGCTCTTTTTCATTTACTTACCAATAAGTTTCCTATAGAGCCAATGGAAATTTGCATTGATTTTGGGCTTGAGATAGTGCAATTGTGAGATATAGAATCTGTATTACGTGTTCATCAAGAACAATACGTCATGATGCGCTGCAAAGATTGGCATTAAGAATAACATAGTGAAACCAATGGATTTCTTTTTGAACTTACCAATAGTGATTCAATTTTCACTGTCCTTCTTGACATCACTTTGCACTTGTGATGTTCCAGTGGCTTAGTGGGTTAATGCCCCTGTCTTTTAAACAGGAGTTCATGAGTTCTAGTCCTCAGAGAGCTCTTTTTCATTTACTTACCAATAAGTTTCCTAAAGAGCCAATGGAAATTTCCATTGATTTTGGGATTGAGATAGTGCAATTGTGAGATAGAATCTGTACTAAGTGTTCATAAAGAACAATAGGTCATTACAAGCTGTTAAGATTGGCATTAAGAATAACATAGTAAAACCAATGGATTTCTTTTTGAACTTACCTAATAGTGATTCATTGGTCACTGCCCTTCTTGACATAAATTTGCACCTGTGATGTTGCTGTGGCTTACTGGGTTAATGCACCTGTCTTGTAAAAAGGATTTCTTGAGTTCTAATCCTTGGAGAGTCTTTTTCATTTACTTACTGATAAGCTTAGTATGGAGCAAATGTAAATTTGCATTGCTTTTGGGATTGAGATAGTGCAATTGTGAGATATAGAATCTGTATTACGTGTTCATCAAGAACAATACGTCATGATGCGTTGCAAAGATTGGCATTAAGAATAACATAGTGAAACCAATGGATTTCTTTTTGAACTTATCTAATAGTGATTCAATGTTCGCTGCCTTCTTGACATCACTTTGCACTTGTGATGTTCCAATGGCTTAGTGGGTTAATCCCCCTGTCTTTTAAACAGGAGTTCATGAATTCTAGTCCTCAGAGAGCTCTTTTTCATTTACTTACCAATAAGTTTACTATAGAGCCAATGGAAATTTGCATTGATTTTTGGATTGAGATATTGCAATTGTGAGATAGAATCTGTACTAAGTGTTCATAAAGAACAGTATGTCATTACAAGCTGTTTAGTTTGGAATTAAGAATAACATAGTAAAACCAATGGATTTCTATTTGAACTTACCTAATAGTGATTCATTGGTCACTGCCCTTCTTGACATAAATTTGCACCTGTGATGTTGCTGTGGCTTACTGGGTTAATGCTCCTGTCTTGTGAAAAGGATCTCATGAGTTCTAATCTTTGGAGAGTCTTTTTCATTTACTTACTAATAAGCTTCCTATGGAGCAATGGAAATTTGCATTGATTTTGAGATATAGAATCTGTATTACGTGTTCATCAAGAACAATAAGTCATGATGCGCTGCAAAGATTGGCATTAAGAATAACATAGTGAAACCAATGGATTTCTTTTTGAACTTACCTAATAGTGATTCATTGGTCATTGCCCTTCTTGACAACATTTTGCACTTGTGATGTTCCAGTGGCTTACTTGGTTATTGCGCCTGTCTTATAAACAGGAGTTCATGAGTTCTAATTCTCAGAGAGTTTTTTCATTTACTTACTAATAAGCTTCCTATAGAGCCAATGGAAATTAGCATTGATTTTGGGCTTGGGATAGTGCAATTGTGAGATAGAATCTGTACTAAGTGTTCATAAAGAACAATATGTCATTACAAGCTGTTTAGATTGGCATTAAGAATAACATAGTAAAACCAATGGATTTCTATTTGAACTTACCTAATAGTGATTCATTGGTCACTGCCCTTCTTGACATAAATTTGCACCTGTGATGTTGCTGTGGCTTACTGGGTTAATTCTCCTGTCTTGTAAAAAGGATTTCATGAGTTCTAATCCTTGGAGAGTCTTTTTCATTTACTTACTAATAAGCTTCCTATGGAGCCAATGTAAATTTGCATTGATTTTGGGATTGAGATAGTGCAATTGTGAGATATAGAATCTGTATTACATGTTCATCAAGAACAATACGTCATGATGCGCTGCAAAGATTGGCATTAAGAATAACATAGTGAAACCAATGGATTTCTTTTTGAACTTACCAATAGTGATTCAATGTTCACTGCCCTTCTTGACATCACTTTGCACTTTGATGTTCCAATGGCTTAGTGGGTTAATGCCCCTGTCTTTTAGAACAGGAGTTCATGAATTCTAGTCCTCAGAGAGCTCTTTTTCATTTACTTACCAATAAGTTTCCTATAGAGCCAATGGAAATTTGCATTGATTTTTGGATTGAGATATTGCAATTGTGAGATAGAATCTGTACTAAGTGTTCATAAAGAACAATATGTCATTACAAGCTGTTTAGATTGGCATTAAGAATAACATAGTAAAACCAATGGATTTCTATTTGAACTTACCTAATAGTGATTCATTGGTCACTGCCCTTCTTGACATAAATTTGCACCTGTGATGTTGCTGTGGCTTACTGGGTTAATTCTCCTGTCTTGTAAAAAGGATTTCATGAGTTCTAATCCTTGGAGAGTCTTTTTCATTTACTTACTAATAAGCTTCCTATGGAGCAATGGAAATTTGCATTGATTTTGAGATATAGAATCTGTATTACGTGTTCATCAAGAACAATACGTCATGATGCGCTGCAAAGATTGGCATTAAGAATAACATAGTGAAACCAATGGATTTCTTTTTGAACTTACCTAATAGTGATTCATTGGTCATTGCCCTTCTTGACAACCTTTTGCACTTGTGATGTTCCAGTGGCTTACTTGGTTATTGCGCCTGTCTTATAAACAGGAATTCATGAGTTCTAATTCTCAGAGAGTTTTTTCGTTTACTTACTAATAAGCTTCCTATAGAGCCAATGGAAATTTGCATTGATTTTGTGTTTGGGATAGTGCAATTGTGAGATATAGAATCTGTATTACGTGTTCATCAAGAACAATACGTCATGATGCGGTGCAAAGATTTGCATTAAGAATAACATAGTGAAACCAATGGATTTCTTTTTGAACTTACCAATAGTGATTCAATGTTCACTGTCCTTCTTGACATAACTTTGCACTTGTGATGTTCCAATGGCTTAGTGTGTTAATGCCCCTATCTTTTAAACAGGAGTTCATGAGTTCTAGTCCTCAGAGAACTCTTTTTCATTTACTTACCAATAAGTTTCCTATAGAGCCAATGGAAATTTCCATTGATTTTGGGATTGAGATAGTGCAATTGTGAGATAGAATCTGTACTAAGTGTTCATAAAGAACAATATGTCATTACAAGCTGTTTAGATTGGCATTAAGATTAGCATAGTAAATCCAATGGATTTCTTTTTGAACTTACCTAATAGTGATTCATTGGTCACTGCCCTTCTTGACATAAGTTTGCACCTGTGATGTTGCTGTGGCTTACTGGGTTAATGCACTTGTCTTGTAAAAAGGATTTCATGAGTTCTAATCCTTGGAGAGTCTTTCTCATTTACTTACTAATAAGCTTCCTATGGAGCCAATGTAAATTTGCATTGCTTTTGGGATTGAGATAGTGCAATTGTGAGATATAGAATCTGTATTACGTGTTCATCAAGAACAATACGTCATGATGCGTTGCAAAGATTGGCATTAAGAATAACATAGTGAAACCAATGGATTTCTTTTTGAACTTATCTAATAGTGATTCAATGTTCGCTGCCTTCTTGACATCACTTTGCACTTGTGATGTTCCAATGGCTTAGTGGGTTAATCCCCCTGTCTTTTAAACAGGAGTTCATGAATTCTAGTCCTCAGAGAGCTCTTTTTCATTTACTTACCAATAAGTTTACTATAGAGCCAATGGAAATTTGCATTGATTTTTGGATTGAGATATTGCAATTGTGAGATAGAATCTGTACTAAGTGTTCATAAAGAACAGTATGTCATTACAAGCTGTTTAGTTTGGAATTAAGAATAACATAGTAAAACCAATGGATTTCTATTTGAACTTACCTAATAGTGATTCATTGGTCACTGCCCTTCTTGACATAAATTTGCACCTGTGATGTTGCTGTGGCTTACTGGGTTAATGCTCCTGTCTTGTGAAAAGGATCTCATGAGTTCTAATCTTTGGAGAGTCTTTTTCATTTACTTACTAATAAGCTTCCTATGGAGCAATGGAAATTTGCATTGATTTTGAGATATAGAATCTGTATTACGTGTTCATCAAGAACAATAAGTCATGATGCGCTGCAAAGATTGGCATTAAGAATAACATAGTGAAACCAATGGATTTCTTTTTGAACTTACCTAATAGTGATTCATTGGTCATTGCCCTTCTTGACAACATTTTGCACTTGTGATGTTCCAGTGGCTTACTTGGTTATTGCGCCTGTCTTATAAACAGGAGTTCATGAGTTCTAATTCTCAGAGAGTTTTTTCATTTACTTACTAATAAGCTTCCTATAGAGCCAATGGAAATTAGCATTGATTTTGGGCTTGGGATAGTGCAATTGTGAGATAGAATCTGTACTAAGTGTTCATAAAGAACAATATGTCATTACAAGCTGTTTAGATTGGCATTAAGAATAACATAGTAAAACCAATGGATTTCTATTTGAACTTACCTAATAGTGATTCATTGGTCACTGCCCTTCTTGACATAAATTTGCACCTGTGATGTTGCTGTGGCTTACTGGGTTAATTCTCCTGTCTTGTAAAAAGGATTTCATGAGTTCTAATCCTTGGAGAGTCTTTTTCATTTACTTACTAATAAGCTTCCTATGGAGCCAATGTAAATTTGCATTGATTTTGGGATTGAGATAGTGCAATTGTGAGATATAGAATCTGTATTACATGTTCATCAAGAACAATACGTCATGATGCGCTGCAAAGATTGGCATTAAGAATAACATAGTGAAACCAATGGATTTCTTTTTGAACTTACCAATAGTGATTCAATGTTCACTGCCCTTCTTGACATCACTTTGCACTTTGATGTTCCAATGGCTTAGTGGGTTAATGCCCCTGTCTTTTAGAACAGGAGTTCATGAATTCTAGTCCTCAGAGAGCTCTTTTTCATTTACTTACCAATAAGTTTCCTATAGAGCCAATGGAAATTTGCATTGATTTTTGGATTGAGATATTGCAATTGTGAGATAGAATCTGTACTAAGTGTTCATAAAGAACAATATGTCATTACAAGCTGTTTAGATTGGCATTAAGAATAACATAGTAAAACCAATGGATTTCTATTTGAACTTACCTAATAGTGATTCATTGGTCACTGCCCTTCTTGACATAAATTTGCACCTGTGATGTTGCTGTGGCTTACTGGGTTAATTCTCCTGTCTTGTAAAAAGGATTTCATGAGTTCTAATCCTTGGAGAGTCTTTTTCATTTACTTACTAATAAGCTTCCTATGGAGCAATGGAAATTTGCATTGATTTTGAGATATAGAATCTGTATTACGTGTTCATCAAGAACAATACGTCATGATGCGCTGCAAAGATTGGCATTAAGAATAACATAGTGAAACCAATGGATTTCTTTTTGAACTTACCTAATAGTGATTCATTGGTCATTGCCCTTCTTGACAACCTTTTGCACTTGTGATGTTCCAGTGGCTTACTTGGTTATTGCGCCTGTCTTATAAACAGGAATTCATGAGTTCTAATTCTCAGAGAGTTTTTTCGTTTACTTACTAATAAGCTTCCTATAGAGCCAATGGAAATTTGCATTGATTTTGTGTTTGGGATAGTGCAATTGTGAGATATAGAATCTGTATTACGTGTTCATCAAGAACAATACGTCATGATGCGGTGCAAAGATTTGCATTAAGAATAACATAGTGAAACCAATGGATTTCTTTTTGAACTTACCAATAGTGATTCAATGTTCACTGTCCTTCTTGACATAACTTTGCACTTGTGATGTTCCAATGGCTTAGTGTGTTAATGCCCCTATCTTTTAAACAGGAGTTCATGAGTTCTAGTCCTCAGAGAACTCTTTTTCATTTACTTACCAATAAGTTTCCTATAGAGCCAATGGAAATTTCCATTGATTTTGGGATTGAGATAGTGCAATTGTGAGATAGAATCTGTACTAAGTGTTCATAAAGAACAATATGTCATTACAAGCTGTTTAGATTGGCATTAAGATTAGCATAGTAAATCCAATGGATTTCTTTTTGAACTTACCTAATAGTGATTCATTGGTCACTGCCCTTCTTGACATAAGTTTGCACCTGTGATGTTGCTGTGGCTTACTGGGTTAATGCACTTGTCTTGTAAAAAGGATTTCATGAGTTCTAATCCTTGGAGAGTCTTTCTCATTTACTTACTAATAAGCTTCCTATGGAGCCAATGTAAATTTGCATTGCTTTTGGGATTGAGATAGTGCAATTGTGAGATATAGAATCTGTATTACGTGTTCATTAAGAACAATACGTCATGATGCGCTGCAAAGATTGGCATTAAGAATAACATAGTGAAACCAATGGAGTTCTTTTTGAACTTATCTAATAGTGATTCAATGTTCGCTGCCTTCTTGACATCACTTTGCACTTGTGATGTTCCAATGGCTTAGTGGGTTAATCCCCCTGTCTTTTAAACAGGAGTTCATGAATTCTAGTCCTCAGAGAGTTCTTTTTCATTTACTTACCAATAAGTTTCCTATAGAGCCAATGGAAATTTGCATTGATTTTTGGATTGAGATATTGCAATTGTGAGATATAATCTGTACTAAGTGTTCATAAAGAACAATATGTCATTACAAGCTGTTTAGTTTGGCATTAAGAATAACATAGTAAAACCAATGGATTTCTATTTGAACTTACCTAATAGTGATTCATTGGTCACTGCCCTTCTTGACATAAATTTGCACCTGTGATGTTGCTGTGGCTTACTGGGTTAATGCTCCTGTCTTGTAAAAAGGATCTCATGAGTTCTAATCCTTGGAGAGTCTTTTTCATTTACTTACTAATAAGCTTCCTATGGAGCAATGGAAATTTGCATTGATTTTGAGATATAGAATCTGTATTACGTGTTCATCAAGAACAATACGTAATGATGCGCTGCAAAGATTGGCATTAAGAATAACATAGTGAAACCAATGGATTTCTTTTTGAACTTACCTAATAGTGATTCATTGGTCATTGCCCTTCTTGGCAACCTTTTGCACTTGTGATGTTCCAGTGGCTTACTTGGTTATTGCGCCTGTCTTATAAACAGGAGTTCATGAGTTCTAATTCTCAGAGAGTTTTTTCATTTACTTACTAATAAGCTTCCTATAGAGCCAATGGAAATTTGCATGGATTTTGGGCTTGGGATAGTGCAATTGTGAGATATAGAATCTGTATTAAGTGTTCATCAAGAACAATACTTCATGATGCGGTGCAAAGATTTGCATTAAGAATAACACAGTGAAACCAATGGATTTCTTTTTGAACTTACCAATAGTGATTCAATGTTCACTGTCCTTCTTGACATCACTTTGCACTTGTGATGTTCCAATGGCTTAGTGTGTTAATGCCCCTATCTTTTAAACAGGAGTTCATGAGTTCTAGTCCTCAGAGAACTCTTTTTCATTTACTTACCAATAAGTTTCCTATAGAGCCAATGGAAATTTCCATTGATTTTGGGATTGAGATAGTGCAATTGTGAGATAGAATCTGTACTAAGTGTTCATAAAGAACAATATGTCATTACAAGCTGTTTAGATTGGCATTAAGAATAGCATAGTAAAACCAATGGATTTCTTTTTGAACTTACCTAATAGTGATTCATTGGTCACTGCCCTTCTTGACATAAATTTGCACCTGTGATGTTGCTGTGGCTTACTGGGTTAATGCACCTGTCTTGTAAAAAGGATTTCATGAGTTCTAATCCTTGGAGAGTCTTTTTCATTTACTTACTAATAAGCTTCCTATGGAGCCAATGTAAATTTGCATTGATTTTGGGATTGAGATAGTGCAATTGTGAGATATAGAATCTGTATTACGTGTTCATCAAGAACAATACGTCATGATGCGCTGCAAAGATTGGCATTAAGAATAACATAGTGAAACCAATAAATTTCTTTTTGAACTTACCAATAGTGATTCAATGTTCACTGCCCTTCTTGACATCACTTTGCACTTGTGATGTTCCAATGGCTTAGTGGGTTAATGCCCCTGTCTTTTAAACAGGAGTTCATGAATTCTAGTCCTCAGAGAGTTCTTTTTGATTTACTTACCAATAAGTTTCCTATAGAGCCAATGGAAATTTGCATTGATTTTTGGATTGAGATATTGCAATTGTGAGATAGAATCTGTACTAAGTGTTCATAAAGAACAATATGTCATTACAAGCTGTTTAGATTGGCATTAAGAATAACATAGTAAAACCAATGGATTTCTATTTGAACTTACCTAATAGTGATTCATTGGTCACTGCCCTTCTTGACATAAATTTGCACCTGTGATGTTGCTGTGGCTTACTGGGTTAATTCTCCTGTCTTGTAAAAAGGATTTCATGAGTTCTAATCCTTGGAGAGTCTTTTTCATTTACTTACTAATAAGCTTCCTATGGAGCAATGGAAATTTGCATTGATTTTGAGATATAGAATCTGTATTTCGTGTTCATCAAGAACAATACGTCATGATGCGCTGCAAAGATTGGCATTAAGAATAACATAGTGAAACCAATGGATTTCTTTTTGAACTTACCTAATAGTGATTCATTGGTCATTGCCCTTCTTGACAACCTTTTGCACTTGTGATGTTCCAGTGGCTTACTTGGTTATTGCGCCTGTTTTATAAACAGGAGTTCATGAGTTCTAATTCTCAGAGAGTTTTTTCATTTACTTACTAATAAGCTTCCTATAGAGCCAATGGAAATTTGCATTGATTTTGGGCTTGGGATAGTGCAATTGTGAGATATAGAATCTGTATTACGTGTTCATCAAGAACAATACGTCATGATGCGGTGCAAAGATTTGCATTAAGAATAACATAGTGAAACCAATGGATTTCTTTTTGAACTTACCAATAGTGATTCAATGTTCACTGTCCTTCTTGACATCACTTTGCACTTGTGATGTTCCAATGGCTTAGTGTGTTAATGCCCCTATCTTTTAAACAGGAGTTCTAGTCCTCAGAGAACTCTTTTTCATTTACTTACCAATAAGTTTACTATAGAGCCAATGGAAATTTCCATTGATTTTGGGATTGAGATAGTGCAATTGTGAGATAGAATCTGTACTAAGTGTTCATAAAGAACAATATGTCATTACAAGCTGTTTAGATTGGCATTAAGAATAACATAGTAAAACCAATGGATTTCTTTTTGAACTTACCTAATAGTGATTCATTGGTCACTGCCCTTCTTGACATAAATTTGCACCTGTGATGTTGCTGTGGCTTACTGGGTAAATGCTCTTGTCTTGTAAAAAGGATTTCATGAGTTCTAATCCTTGGAGAGTCTTTTTCATTTACTTACTAATAAGCTTCCTATGGAGCAATGGAAATTTGCATTGATTTTGAGATATAGAATCTGTATTACGTGTTCATCAAGAACAATACGTCATGATGCGCTGCAAAGATTGGCATTAAGAATAACATAGTGAAACCAATGGATTTCTTTTTGAACTTACCAATAGTGATTCAATGTTCCCTGCCCTTCTTGACATCACTTTGCACTTGTGTTGTTCCAATGGCCTAGTGGGTTAATTCCCCTGTCTATTAAACAGGAGTTCATGAGTTCTAGTCCTCAGACAGCTCTTTTTCATTTACTTACCAATAAGTTTCCTATAGAGCCAATGGAAATTTGCATTGATTTTGGGATTGAGATAGTGCAATTGTGAGATAGAATCTGTACTAAGTGTTCATAAAGAACAATATGTCATTACAAGCTGTTTAGATTGGCATTAAGATTAGCATAGTAAAACCAATGGATTTCTTTTTGAACTTACCTAATAGTGATTCATTGGTCACTGCCCTTCTTGACATAAGTTTGCACCTGTGATGTTGCTGTGGCTTACTGGGTTAATGCACCTGTCTTGTAAAAAGGATTTCATGAGTTCTAATCCTTGGAGAGTCTTTTTCATTTACTTACTGATAAGCTTCCTATGGAGCCAATGTAAATTTGCATTGCTTTTGGGATTGAGATAGTGCAATTGTGAGATATAGAATCTGTATTACGTGTTCATCAAGAACAATACGTCATGATGCGCTGCAAAGATTGGCATTAAGAATAACATAGTGAAACCAATGGATTTCTTTTTGAACTTATCTAATAGTGATTCAATGTTCGCTGCCTTCTTGACATCACTTTGCACTTGTGATGTTCCAATGGCTTAGTGGGTTAATCCCCCTGTCTTTTAAACAGGAGTTCATGAATTCTAGTCCTCAGAGAGCTCTTTTTCATTTACTTACCAATAAGTTTCCTATAGAGCCAATGGAAATTTGCATTGATTTTTGGATTGAGATATTGCAATTGTGAGATAGAATCTGTACTAAGTGTTCATAAAGAACAATATGTCATTACAAGCTGTTTAGTTTGGCATTAAGAATAACATAGTAAAACCAATGGATTTCTATTTGAACTTACCTAATAGTGATTCATTGGTCACTGCCCTTCTTGACATAAATGTGCACCTGTGATGTTGCTGTGGCTTACTGGGTTAATGCTCCTGTCTTGTAAAAAGGATCTCATGAGTTCTAATCCTTGGAGAGTCTTTTTCATTTACTTACTAATAAGCTTCCTATGGAGCAATGGAAATTTGCATTGATTTTGAGATATTGAATCTGTATTACGTGTTCATCAAGAACAATACGTCATGATGCGCTGCAAAGATTGGCATTAAGAATAACATAGTGAAACCAATGGATTTCTTTTTGAACTTACCTAATAGTGATTCATTGGTCATTGCCCTTCTTGACAACCTTTTGCACTTGTGATGTTCCAGTGGCTTACTTGGTTATTACGCCTGTCTTATAAACAGGAGTTCATGAGTTCTAATTCTCAGAGAGTTTTTTCATTTACTTACTAATAAGCTTCCTATAGAGCCAATGGAAATTTGCATTGATTTTGGGCTTGGGATAGTGCAATTGTGAGATATAGAATCTGTATTACGTGTTCATCAAGAACAATACGTCATGATGCGGTGCAAAGATTTGCATTAAGAATAACATAGTGAAACCAATGGATTTCTTTTTGAACTTACCAATAGTGATTCAATGTTCACTGTCCTTCTTGACATCACTTTGCACTTGTGATGTTCCAATGGCTTAGTGTGTTAATGCCCCTATCTTTTAAACAGGAGTTCTAGTCCTCAGAGAACTCTTTTTCATTTACTTACCAATAAGTTTACTATAGAGCCAATGGAAATTTCCATTGATTTTGGGATTGAGATAGTGCAATTGTGAGATAGAATCTGTACTAAGTGTTCATAAAGAACAATATGTCATTACAAGCTGTTTAGATTGGCATTAAGAATAACATAGTAAAACCAATGGATTTCTTTTTGAACTTACCTAATAGTGATTCATTGGTCACTGCCCTTCTTGACATAAATTTGCACCTGTGATGTTGCTGTGGCTTACTGGGTAAATGCTCTTGTCTTGTAAAAAGGATTTCATGAGTTCTAATCCTTGGAGAGTCTTTTTCATTTACTTACTAATAAGCTTCCTATGGAGCAATGGAAATTTGCTTTGATTTTGAGATATAGAATCTGTATTACGTGTTCATCAAGAACAATACGTCATGATGCGCTGCAAAGATTGGCATTAAGAATAACATAGTGAAACCAATGGATTTCTTTTTGAACTTACCAATAGTGATTCAATGTTCCCTGCCCTTCTTGACATCACTTTGCACTTGTGTTGTTCCAATGGCCTAGTGGGTTAATGCCCCTGTCTATTGAACAGGAGTTCATGAGTTCTAGTCCTCAGACAGCTCTTTTTCATTTACTTACCAATAAGTTTCCTATAGAGCCAATGGAAATTTGCATTGATTTTGGGATTGAGATAGTGCAATTGTGAGATAGAATCTGTACTAAGTGTTCATAAAGAACAATATGTCATTACAAGCTGTTTAGATTGGCATTAAGATTAGCATAGTAAAACCAATGGATTTCTTTTTGAACTTACCTAATAGTGATTCATTGGTCACTGCCCTTCTTGACATAAGTTTGCACCTGTGATGTTGCTGTGGCTTACTGGGTTAATGCACCTGTCTTGTAAAAAGGATTTCATGAGTTCTAATCCTTGGAGAGTCTTTTTCATTTACTTACTGATAAGCTTCCTATGGAGCCAATGTAAATTTGCATTGCTTTTGGGATTGAGATAGTGCAATTGTGAGATATAGAATCTGTATTACGTGTTCATCAAGAACAATACGTCATGATGCGCTGCAAAGATTGGCATTAAGAATAACATAGTGAAACCAATGGATTTCTTTTTGAACTTATCTAATAGTGATTCAATGTTCGCTGCCTTCTTGACATCACTTTGCACTTGTGATGTTCCAATGGCTTAGTGGGTTAATCCCCCTGTCTTTTAAACAGGAGTTCATGAATTCTAGTCCTCAGAGAGCTCTTTTTCATTTACTTACCAATAAGTTTCCTATAGAGCCAATGGAAATTTGCATTGATTTTGGGCTTGAGATAGTGCAATTGTGAGATATAGAATCTGTATTACGTGTTCATCAAGAACAATACGTCATGATGCGCTGCAAAGATTGGCATTAAGAATAACATAGTGAAACCAATGGATTTCTTTTTGAACTTACCAATAGTGATTCAATGTTCACTGCCCTTCTTGACATCACTTTGCACTTGTGATGTTCCAATGGCTTAGTGGGTTAATGCCCCTGTCTATTAAACAGGAGTTCATGAGTTCTAGTCCTCAGAGAGCTCTTTTTCATTTACTTACCAATAAGTTTCCTATAGAGCCAATGGAAATTTGCATTGATTTTGGGATTGAGATAGTGCAATTGTGAGATAGAATCTGTACTAAGTGTTCATAAAGAACAATATGTCATTACAAGCTGTTTAGATTGGCATTAAGAATAGCATAGTAAAACCAATGGATTTCTTTTTGAACTTACCTAATAGTTATTCATTGGTCACTGCCCTTCTTGACATAAATTTGCACCTGTGATGTTGCTGTGGCTTACTGGGTTAATGCACCTGTCTTGTAAAAAGGATTTCATGAGTTCTAATCCTTGGAGAGTCTTTTTCATTTACTTACTAATAAGCTTCCTATGGAGCCAATGTAAATTTGCATTGATTTTGGGATTGAGATAGTGCAATTGTGAGATATAGAATCTGTATTACGTGTTCATCAAGAACAATACGTCATGATGCGCTGCAAAGATTGGCATTAAGAATAACATAGTGAAACCAATGGATTTCTTTTTGAACTTACCAATAGTGATTCAATGTTCACTGCCCTTCTTGACATCACTTTGCACCTGTGATGTTGCTGTGGCTTACTGGGTTAATTCTCCTGTCTTGTAAAAAGGATTTCATGAGTTCTAATCCTTGGAGAGTCTTTTTCATTTACTTACTAATAAGCTTCCTATGGAGCAATGGAAATTTGCATTGATTTTGAGATATAGAATCTGTATTACGTGTTCATCAAGAACAATACGTCATGATGCGCTGCAAAGATTGGCATTAAGAATAACATAGTGAAACCAATGGATTTCTTTTTGAACTTATCTAATAGTGATTCAATGTTCGCTGCCTTCTTGACATCACTTTGCACTTGTGATGTTCCAATGGCTTAGTGGGTTAATCCCCCTGTCTTTTAAACAGGAGTTCATGAATTCTAGTCCTCAGAGAGCTCTTTTTCATTTACTTACCATTAAGTTTCCTATAGAGCCAATGGAAATTTGCATTGATTTTTGGATTGAGATATTGCAATTGTGAAATAGAATCTGTAGTAAGTGTTCATAAAGAACAGTATGTCATTACAAGCTGTTTAGTTTGGCATTAAGAATAACATAGTAAAACCAATGGATTTCTATTTGAACTTACCTAATAGTGATTCATTGGTCACTGCCCTTCTTGACATAAATGTGCACCTGTGATGTTGCTGTGGCTTACTGGGTTAATGCTCCTGTCTTGTAAAAAGGATCTCATGAGTTCTAATCCTTGCAGAGTCTTTTTCATTTACTTACTAATAAGCTTCCTATGGAGCAATGGAAATTTGCATTGATTTTGAGATATTGAATCTGTATTACGTGTTCATCAAGAACAATACGTCATGATGCGCTGCAAAGATTGGCATTAAGAATAACATAGTGAAACCAATGGATTTCTTTTTGAACTTACCTAATAGTGATTCATTGGTCATTGCCCTTCTTGACAACCTTTTGCACTTGTGATGTTCCAGTGGCTTACTTGGTTATTGCGCCTGTCTTATAAACAGGAGTTCATGAGTTCTAATTCTCAGAGAGTTTTTTCATTTACTTACTAATAAGCTTCCTATAGAGCCAATGGAAATTTGCATTGATTTTGGGCTTGAGATAGTGCAATTGTGAGATATAGAATCTGTATTACGTGTTCATCAAGAACAATACGTCATGATGCGCTGCAAAGATTGGCATTAAGAATAACATAGTGAAACCAATGGATTTCTTTTTGAACTTACCAATAGTGATTCAATGTTCACTGCCCTTCTTGACATCACTTTGCACTTGTGATGTTCCAATGGCTTAGTGGGTTAATGCCCCTGTCTATTAAACAGGAGTTCATGAGTTCTAGTCCTCAGAGAGCTCTTTTTCATTTACTTACCAATAAGTTTCCTATAGAGCCAATGGAAATTTGCATTGATTTTGGGATTGAGATAGTGCAATTGTGAGATAGAATCTGTACTAAGTGTTCATAAAGAACAATATGTCATTACAAGCTGTTTAGATTGGCATTAAGAATAGCATAGTAAAACCAATGGATTTCTTTTTGAACTTACCTAATAGTTATTCATTGGTCACTGCCCTTCTTGACATTAATTTGCACCTGTGATGTTGCTGTGGCTTACTGGGTTAATGCACCTGTCTTGTAAAAAGTATTTCATGAGTTCTAATCCTTGGAGAGTCTTATTCATTTACTTACTAATAAGCTTCCTATGGAGCCAATGTAAATTTGCATTGATTTTGGGATTGAGATAGTGCAATTGTGAGATATAGAATCTGTATTACGTGTTCATCAAGAACAATACGTCATGATGCGCTGCAAAGATTGGCATTAAGAATAACATAGTGAAACCAATGGATTTCTTTTTGAACTTACCAATAGTGATTCAATGTTCACTGCCCTTCTTGACATCACTTTGCACTTGTGGTGTTCCAATGGCTTAGTGGGTTAATGCCCCTGTCTCTTAAACAGGAGTTCATGAATTCTAGTCCTCAGAGAGCTCTTTTTCATTTACTTCCCAATAAGTTTCCTATAGAGCCAATAGAAATTTGCATTGATTTTTGGATTGAGATATTGCAATTGTGAGATAGAATCTGTATTAAGTGTTCATAAAGAACAATATGTCATTACAAGCTGTTTAGATTGGCATTAAGAATAACATAGTAAAACCAATGGATTTCTATTTGAACTTACCTAATAGTAATTCATTGGTCACTGCCCTTCTTGACATAAATTTGCAACTGTGATGTTGCTGTGACTTACTGGGTTAATTCTCCTGTCTTGTAAAAAGGATTTCATGAGTTCTAATCCTTGGAGAGTCTTTTTCATTTACTTACTAATAAGCTTCCTATGGAGCAATGGAAATTTGCATTGATTTTGAGATATAGAATCTGTATTTCGTGTTCATCAAGAACAATACGTCATAATGCGCTGCAAAGATTGGCATTAAGAATAACATAGTGAAACCAATGGATTTCTTTTTGAACTTACCTAATAGTGATTCATTGGTCATTGCCCTTCTTGACAACCTTTTGCACTTGTGATGTTCCAGTGGCTTACTTGGTTATTGCGCCTGTCTTATAAACAGGAGTTCATGAGTTCTAATTCTCAGAGAGTTTTTTCATTTACTTACTAATAAGCTTCCTATAGAGCCAATGGAAATTTGTATTGATTTTGGGCTTGGGATAGTGCAATTGTGAGATATAGAATCTGTATTACGTGTTCATCAAGAACAATACGTCATGATGCGGTGCAAAGATTTGCATTAAGAATAACATAGTGAAACCAATGGATTTCTTTTTGAACTTACCAATAGTGATTCAATGTTCACTGTCCTTCTTGACATCACTTTGCACTTGTGATGTTCCAATGGCTTAGTGTGTTAATGCCCCTATCTTTTAAACAGGAGTTCATGAGTTCTAGTCCTCAGAGAACTCTTTTTCATTTACTTACCAATAAGTTTCCTATAGAGCCAATGGAAATTTCCATTGATTTTGGGATTGAGATAGTGCAATTGTGAGATAGAATCTGTACTAAGTGTTCATAAAGAACAATATGTCATTACAAGTTGTTTAGATTGGCATTAAGAATAACATAGTAAAACCAATGGATTTCTTTTTGAACTTACCTAATAGTGATTCATTGGTCACTGCCCTTCTTGACATAAATTTGCACCTGTGATGTTGCTGTGGCTTACTGGGTTAATGCTCTTGTCTTGTAAAAAGGATTTCATGAGTTCTAATCCATGGAGAGTCTTTTTCATTTACTTACTAATAAGCTTCCTATGGAGCAATGGAAATTTGCATTGATTTTGAGATATAGAATCTGAATTACGTGTTCATCAAGAACAATACGTCATGATGCGGTGCAAAGATTTGCATTAAGAATAACATAGTGATACCAATGGATTTCTTTTTGAACTTACCAATAGTGATTCAATGTTCACTGCCCTTCTTGACATCACTTTGCACTTGTGATGTTCCAATGGCTTAGTGGGTTAATGACCCTGTCTATTAAACAGGAGTTCATGAGTTCTAGTCCTCAGAGAGCTGTTTTTCATTTTCTTACCAATAAGTTTCCTATAGAGCCAATGGAAATTTCCATTGATTTTGGGATTGAGATAGTGCAATTGTGAGATATAGAATCTGTATTACGTGTTCATCAAGAACAATACGTCATGATGCGCTGCAAAGATTGGCATTAAGAATAACATAGTGAAACCAATGGATTTCTTTTTGAACTTACCAATAGTGATTCAATGTTCACTGCCCTTCTTGACATCACTTTGCACTTGTGTTGTTCGAATGGCTTAGTGGGTTAATGCCCCTGTCTATTAAACAGGAGTTCATGAGTTCTAGTCCTCAGAGAGCTCTTTTTCATTTACTTACCAATAAGTTTCCTATAGAGCCAATGGAAATTTCCATTGATTTTGGGATTGAGATAGTGCAATTGTGAGATAGAATCTGTACTAAGTGTTCATAAAGAACAATATGTCATTACAAGCTGTTTAGATTGGCATTAAGATTAGCATAGTAAAACCAATGGATTTCTTTTTGAACTTACCTAATAGTGATTCATTGGTCACTGCCCTTCTTGACATAAGTTTGCACCTGTGATGTTGCTGTGGCTTACTGGGTTAATGCACCTGTCTTGTAAAAAGGATTTCATGAGTTCTAATCCTTGGAGAGTCTTTTTCATTTACTTACTGATAAGCTTCCTATGGAGCCAATGTAAATTTGCATTGCTTTTGGGATTGAGATAGTGCAATTGTGAGATATAGAATCTGTATTACGTGTTCATCAAGAACAATACGTCATGATGTGCTGCAAAGATTGGCATTAAGAATAACATAGTGAAACCAATGGATTTCTTTTTGAACTTATCTAATAGTGATTCAATGTTCGCTGCCTTCTTGACATCACTTTGCACTTGTGATGTTCCAATGGCTTAGTGGGTTAATCCCCCTGTCTTTTAAACAGGAGTTCATGAATTCTAGTCCTCAGAGAGCTCTTTTTCATTTACTTACCAATAAGTTTCCTATAGAGCCAATGGAAATTTGCATTGATTTTTGGATTGAGATATTGCAATTGTGAGATAGAATCTGTACTAAGTGTTCATAAAGAACAATATGTCATTACAAGCTGTTTAGTTTGGCATTAAGAATAGCATAGTAAAACCAATGGATTTCTATTTGAACTTACCTAATAGTGATTCATTGGTCACTGCCCTTCTTGACATAAATGTGCACCTGTGATGTTGCTGTGGCTTACTGGGTTAATGCTCCTGTCTTGTAAAAAGGATCTCATCAGTTCTAATCCTTGGAAAGTCTTTTTCATTTACTTACTAATAAGCTTCCTATGGAGCAATGGAAATTTGCATTGATTTTGAGATATTGAATCTGTATTACGTGTTCATCAAGAACAATACGTCATGATGCGCTGCAAAGATTGGCATTAAGAATAACATAGTGAAACCAATGGAATTCTTTTTGAACTTACCTAATAGTGATTCATTGGTCATTGCCCTTCTTGACAACCTTTTGCACTTGTGATGTTCCAGTGGCTTACTTGGTTATTGTGCCTGTCTTATAAACAGGAGTTCATGAGTTCTAATTCTCAGAGAGTTTTTTCATTTACTTACTAATAAGCTTCCTATAGAGCCAATGGAAATTTGCATTGATTTTGGGTTTGGGATAGTGCAATTGTGAGATATAGAATCTGTATTACGTGTTCATCAAGAACAATACGTCATGATGCGGTGCAAAGATTTGCATTAAGAATAACATAGTGAAACCAATGGATTTCTTTTTGAACTTACCAATAGTGATTCAATGTTCACTGTCCTTCTTGACATCACTTTGCACTTGTGATGTTCCAATGGCTTAGTGTGTTAATGCCCCTATCTTTTAAACAGGAGTTCATGAGTTCTAGTCCTCAGAGAAATCTTTTTCATTTACTTACCAATAAGTTTCCTATAGAGCCAATGGAAATTTCCATTGATTTTGGGATTGAGATAGTGCAATTGTGAAATAGAATCTGTACTAAGTGTTCATAAAGAACAATATGTCATTACAAGCTGTTTAGATTGGCATTAAGATTTGCATAGTAAAACCAATGGATTTCTTTTTGAACTTACCTAATAGTGATTCATTGGTCACTGCCCTTCTTGACATAAGTTTGCACCTGTGATGTTGCTGTGGCTTACTGGGTTAATGCACCTGTCTTGTAAAAAGGATTTCATGAGTTCTAATCCTTGGAGAGTCTTTTTCATTTACTTACTGATAAGCTTCCTATGGAGCCAATGTAAATTTGCATTGCTTTTGGGATTGAGATAGTGCAATTGTGAGATATAGAATCTGTATTACGTGTTCATCAAGAACAATACGTCATGATGCGCTGCAAAGATTGGCATTAAGAATAACATAGTGAAACCAATGGATTTCTTTTTGAACTTATCTAATAGTGATTCAATGTTCGCTTCCTTCTTGACATCACTTTGCACTTGTGATGTTCCAATGGGTTAGTGGGTTAATCCCCCTGTCTTTTAAATAGGAGTTCATGAATTCTAGTCCTCAGAGAGCTCTTTTTCATTTACTTACCAATAAGTTTCCTATAGAGCCAATGGAAATTTGCATTGATTTTTGGATTGAGATATTGCAATTGTGAGATAGAATCTGTACTAAGTGTTCATAAAGAACAATATGTCATTACAAGCTGTTTAGTTTGGCATTAAGAATAACATAGTAAAACCAATGGATTTCTATTTGAACTTACCTAATAGTGATTCATTGGTCACTGCCCTTCTTGACATAAATTTGCACCTGTGATGTTGCTGTGGCTTACTGGGTTAATGCTCCTGTTTGTAAAAAGGATCTCTTGAGTTCTAATCCTTGGAGAGTCTTTTTCATTTACTTACTAATAAGCTTCCTATGGAGCAATGGAAATTTGCATTGATTTTGAGATATAGAATCTGTATTACGTGTTCATCAAGAACAATACGTCATGATGCGCTGCAAAGATTGGCATTAAGAATAACATAGTGAAACCAATGGATTTCTTTTTGAACTTACCTAATAGTGATTCATTGGTCATTGCCCTTCTTGACAACCTTTTGCACTTGTGATGTTCCAGTGGCTTACTTGGTTATTGCGCCTGTCTTATAAACAGGAGTTCATGAGTTCTAATTCTCAGAGAGTTTTTTCATTTACTTACTAATAAGCTTCCTATAGAGATAATGGAAATTTGCATTGATTTTGGGCTTGAGCTAGTGCAATTGTGAGATATAGAATCTGTATTACGTGTTCATCAAGAACAATACGTCATGATGCGCTGCAAAGATTGGCACTAAGAATAACATAGTGAAACCAATGGATTTCTTTTTGAACTTACCAATAGTGATTCAATGTTCACTGCCCTTCTTGACATCACTTTGCACTTGTGATGTTCCAATGGCTTAGTGGGTTAATGCCCCTGTCTTTTAAACAGGAGTTCATGAATTCTAGTCCTCAGAGAGCTCTTTTTCATTTACTTACCAATAAGTTTCCTATAGAGCCAATGGAAATTTCCATTGATTTTGGGATTGAGATAGTGCAATTGTGAGATAGAATCTGTACTAAGTGTTCATAAAGAACAATATGTCATTACAAGCTGTTTAGATTGGCATTAAGAATAACATAGTGAAACCAATGGATTTCTTTTTGAACTTACCTAATAGTGATTCATTTGTCACTGCCCTTCTTGACATAAATTTGCACCTGTGATGTTGCTGTGGCTTACTGGGTTAATGCTCTTGTCTTGTAAAAAGGATTTCATGAGTTCTAATCCTTGGAGAGTCTTTTTCATTTACTTACTAAT
This sequence comes from Phyllobates terribilis, assembly GCF_046119375.1. NCBI lineage: Eukaryota > Metazoa > Chordata > Amphibia > Anura > Dendrobatidae > Phyllobates > Phyllobates terribilis. The sequence continues at coordinate 332,663,520 of NW_027362764.1, read as the reverse complement.
AAGCTTCCTATGGAGCAATGGAAATTTGCATTGATTTTGAGATATAGAATCTGTATCACGTGTTCATCAAGAACAATACGTCATGATGCGCTGCAAAGATTGGCATTAAGAATAACATAGTGAAACCAATGGATTTCTTTTTGAACTTATCTAATAGTGATTCAATGTTCGCTGCCTTCTTGACATCACTTTGCACTTGTGATGTTCCAATGGGTTAGTGGGTTAATCCCCCTGTCTTTTAAATAGGAGTTCATGAATTCTAGTCCTCAGAGAGCTCTTTTTCATTTACTTACCAATAAGTTTCCTATAGAGCCAATGGAAATTTGCATTGATTTTTGGATTGAGATATTGCAATTGTGAGATAGAATCTGTATTAAGTGTTCATAAAGAACAATATGTCATTACAAGCTGTTTAGATTGGCATTAAGAATAACATAGTAAAACCAATGGATTTCTATTTGAACTTACCTAATAGTAATTCATTGGTCACTGCCCTTCTTGACATAAATTTGCAACTGTGATGTTGCTGTGACTTACTGGGTTAATTCTCCTGTCTTGTAAAAAGGATTTCATGAGTTCTAATCCTTGGAGAGTCTTTTTCATTTACTTACTAATAAGCTTCCTATGGAGCAATGGAAATTTGCATTGATTTTGAGATATAGAATCTGTATTTCGTGTTCATCAAGAACAATACGTCATAATGCGCTGCAAAGATTGGCATTAAGAATAACATAGTGAAACCAATGGATTTCTTTTTGAACTTACCTAATAGTGATTCATTGGTCATTGCCCTTCTTGACAACCTTTTGCACTTGTGATGTTCCAGTGGCTTACTTGGTTATTGCGCCTGTCTTATAAACAGGAGTTCATGAGTTCTAATTCTCAGAGAGTTTTTTCATTTACTTACTAATAAGCTTCCTATAGAGCCAATGGAAATTTGTATTGATTTTGGGCTTGGGATAGTGCAATTGTGAGATATAGAATCTGTATTACGTGTTCATCAAGAACAATACGTCATGATGCGGTGCAAAGATTTGCATTAAGAATAACATAGTGAAACCAATGGATTTCTTTTTGAACTTACCAATAGTGATTCAATGTTCACTGTCCTTCTTGACATCACTTTGCACTTGTGATGTTCCAATGGCTTAGTGTGTTAATGCCCCTATCTTTTAAACAGGAGTTCATGAGTTCTAGTCCTCAGAGAACTCTTTTTCATTTACTTACCAATAAGTTTCCTATAGAGCCAATGGAAATTTCCATTGATTTTGGGATTGAGATAGTGCAATTGTGAGATAGAATCTGTACTAAGTGTTCATAAAGAACAATATGTCATTACAAGTTGTTTAGATTGGCATTAAGAATAACATAGTAAAACCAATGGATTTCTTTTTGAACTTACCTAATAGTGATTCATTGGTCACTGCCCTTCTTGACATAAATTTGCACCTGTGATGTTGCTGTGGCTTACTGGGTTAATGCTCTTGTCTTGTAAAAAGGATTTCATGAGTTCTAATCCATGGAGAGTCTTTTTCATTTACTTACTAATAAGCTTCCTATGGAGCAATGGAAATTTGCATTGATTTTGAGATATAGAATCTGAATTACGTGTTCATCAAGAACAATACGTCATGATGCGGTGCAAAGATTTGCATTAAGAATAACATAGTGATACCAATGGATTTCTTTTTGAACTTACCAATAGTGATTCAATGTTCACTGCCCTTCTTGACATCACTTTGCACTTGTGATGTTCCAATGGCTTAGTGGGTTAATGACCCTGTCTATTAAACAGGAGTTCATGAGTTCTAGTCCTCAGAGAGCTGTTTTTCATTTTCTTACCAATAAGTTTCCTATAGAGCCAATGGAAATTTCCATTGATTTTGGGATTGAGATAGTGCAATTGTGAGATATAGAATCTGTATTACGTGTTCATCAAGAACAATACGTCATGATGCGCTGCAAAGATTGGCATTAAGAATAACATAGTGAAACCAATGGATTTCTTTTTGAACTTACCAATAGTGATTCAATGTTCACTGCCCTTCTTGACATCACTTTGCACTTGTGTTGTTCGAATGGCCTAGTGGGTTAATGCCCCTGTCTATTAAACAGGAGTTCATGAGTTCTAGTCCTCAGAGAGCTCTTTTTCATTTACTTACCAATAAGTTTCCTATAGAGCCAATGGAAATTTCCATTGATTTTGGGATTGAGATAGTGCAATTGTGAGATAGAATCTGTACTAAGTGTTCATAAAGAACAATATGTCATTACAAGCTGTTTAGATTGGCATTAAGATTAGCATAGTAAAACCAATGGATTTCTTTTTGAACTTACCTAATAGTGATTCATTGGTCACTGCCCTTCTTGACATAAGTTTGCACCTGTGATGTTGCTGTGGCTTACTGGGTTAATGCACCTGTCTTGTAAAAAGGATTTCATGAGTTCTAATCCTTGGAGAGTCTTTTTCATTTACTTACTGATAAGCTTCCTATGGAGCCAATGTAAATTTGCATTGCTTTTGGGATTGAGATAGTGCAATTGTGAGATATAGAATCTGTATTACGTGTTCATCAAGAACAATACGTCATGATGCGCTGCAAAGATTGGCATTAAGAATAACATAGTGAAACCAATGGATTTCTTTTTGAACTTATCTAATAGTGATTCAATGTTCGCTGCCTTCTTGACATCACTTTGCACTTGTGATGTTCCAATGGCTTAGTGGGTTAATCCCCCTGTCTTTTAAACAGGAGTTCATGAATTCTAGTCCTCAGAGAGCTCTTTTTCATTTACTTACCAATAAGTTTCCTATAGAGCCAATGGAAATTTGCATTGATTTTTGGATTGAGATATTGCAATTGTGAGATAGAATCTGTACTAAGTGTTCATAAAGAACAATATGTCATTACAAGCTGTTTAGTTTGGCATTAAGAATAACATAGTAAAACCAACGGATTTCTATTTGAACTTACCTAATAGTGATTCATTGGTCACTGCCCTTCTTGACACAAATGTGCACCTGTGATGTTGCTGTGGCTTACTGGGTTAATGCTCCTGTCTTGTAAAAAGGATCTCATCAGTTCTAATCCTTGGAAAGTCTTTTTCATTTACTTACTAATAAGCTTCCTATGGAGCAATGGAAATTTGCATTGATTTTGAGATATTGAATCTGTATTACGTGTTCATCAAGAACAATACGTCATGATGCGCTGCAAAGATTGGCATTAAGAATAACATAGTGAAACCAATGGAATTCTTTTTGAACTTACCTAATAGTGATTCATTGGTCATTGCCCTTCTTGACAACCTTTTGCACTTGTGATGTTCCAGTGGCTTACTTGGTTATTGTGCCTGTCTTATAAACAGGAGTTCATGAGTTCTAATTCTCAGAGAGTTTTTTCATTTACTTACTAATAAGCTTCCTATAGAGCCAATGGAAATTTGCATTGATTTTGGGTTTGGGATAGTGCAATTGTGAGATATAGAATCTGTATTACGTGTTCATCAAGAACAATACGTCATGATGCGGTGCAAAGATTTGCATTAAGAATAACATAGTGAAACCAATGGATTTCTTTTTGAACTTACCAATAGTGATTCAATGTTCACTGTCCTTCTTGACATCATTTTGCACTTGTGATGTTCCAATGGCTTAGTGTGTTAATGCCCCTATCTTTTAAACAGGAGTTCATGAGTTCTAGTCCTCAGAGAAATCTTTTTCATTTACTTACCAATAAGTTTCCTATAGAGCCAATGGAAATTTCCATTGATTTTGGGATTGAGATAGTGCAATTGTGAAATAGAATCTGTACTAAGTGTTCATAAAGAACAATATGTCATTACAAGCTGTTTAGATTGGCATTAAGATTTGCATAGTAAAACCAATGGATTTCTTTTTGAACTTACCTAATAGTGATTCATTGGTCACTGCCCTTCTTGACATAAGTTTGCACCTGTGATGTTGCTGTGGCTTACTGGGTTAATGCACCTGTCTTGTAAAAAGGATTTCATGAGTTCTAATCCTTGGAGAGTCTTTTTCATTTACTTACTGATAAGCTTCCTATGGAGCCAATGTAAATTTGCATTGCTTTTGGGATTGAGATAGTGCAATTGTGAGATATAGAATCTGTATTACGTGTTCATCAAGAACAATACGTCATGATGCGCTGCAAAGATTGGCATTAAGAATAACATAGTGAAACCAATGGATTTCTTTTTGAACTTATCTAATAGTGATTCAATGTTCGCTTCCTTCTTGACATCACTTTGCACTTGTGATGTTCCAATGGGTTAGTGGGTTAATCCCCCTGTCTTTTAAATAGGAGTTCATGAATTCTAGTCCTCAGAGAGCTCTTTTTCATTTACTTACCAATAAGTTTCCTATAGAGCCAATGGAAATTTGCATTGATTTTTGGATTGAGATATTGCAATTGTGAGATAGAATCTGTACTAAGTGTTCATAAAGAACAATATGTCATTACAAGCTGTTTAGTTTGGCATTAAGAATAACATAGTAAAACCAATGGATTTCTATTTGAACTTACCTAATAGTGATTCATTGGTCACTGCCCTTCTTGACATAAATTTGCACCTGTGATGTTGCTGTGGCTTACTGGGTTAATGCTCCTGTTTGTAAAAAGGATCTCTTGAGTTCTAATCCTTGGAGAGTCTTTTTCATTTACTTACTAATAAGCTTCCTATGGAGCAATGGAAATTTGCATTGATTTTGAGATATAGAATCTGTATTACGTGTTCATCAAGAACAATACGTCATGATGCGCTGCAAAGATTGGCATTAAGAATAACATAGTGAAACCAATGGATTTCTTTTTGAACTTACCTAATAGTGATTCATTGGTCATTGCCCTTCTTGACAACCTTTTGCACTTGTGATGTTCCAGTGGCTTACTTGGTTATTGCGCCTGTCTTATAAACAGGAGTTCATGAGTTCTAATTCTCAGAGAGTTTTTTCATTTACTTACTAATAAGCTTCCTATAGAGATAATGGAAATTTGCATTGATTTTGGGCTTGAGCTAGTGCAATTGTGAGATATAGAATCTGTATTACGTGTTCATCAAGAACAATACGTCATGATGCGCTGCAAAGATTGGCACTAAGAATAACATAGTGAAACCAATGGATTTCTTTTTGAACTTACCAATAGTGATTCAATGTTCACTGCCCTTCTTGACATCACTTTGCACTTGTGATGTTCCAATGGCTTAGTGGGTTAATGCCCCTGTCTTTTAAACAGGAGTTCATGAATTCTAGTCCTCAGAGAGCTCTTTTTCATTTACTTACCAATAAGTTTCCTATAGAGCCAATGGAAATTTCCATTGATTTTGGGATTGAGATAGTGCAATTGTGAGATAGAATCTGTACTAAGTGTTCATAAAGAACAATATGTCATTACAAGCTGTTTAGATTGGCATTAAGAATAACATAGTGAAACCAATGGATTTCTTTTTGAACTTACCTAATAGTGATTCATTTGTCACTGCCCTTCTTGACATAAATTTGCACCTGTGATGTTGCTGTGGCTTACTGGGTTAATGCTCTTGTCTTGTAAAAAGGATTTCATGAGTTCTAATCCTTGGAGAGTCTTTTTCATTTACTTACTAATAAGCTTCCTATGGAGCAATGGAAATTTGCATTGATTTTGAGATATAGAATCTGTATCACGTGTTCATCAAGAACAATACGTCATGATGCGCTGCAAAGATTGGCATTAAGAATAACATAGTGAAACCAATGGATTTCTTTTTGAACTTATCTAATAGTGATTCAATGTTCGCTGCCTTCTTGACATCACTTTGCAATTGTGATGTTCCAATGGGTTAGTGGGTTAATCCCCCTGTCTTTTAAATAGGAGTTCATGAATTCTAGTCCTCAGAGAGCTCTTTTTCATTTACTTACCAATAAGTTTCCTATAGAGCCAATGGAAATTTGCATTGATTTTTGGATTGAGATATTGCAATTGTGAGATAGAATCTGTACTAAGTGTTCATAAAGAACAATATGTCATTACAAGCTGTTTAGTTTGGCATTAAGAATAACATAGTAAAACCAATGGATTTCTATTTGAACTTACCTAATAGTGATTCATTGGTCACTGCCCTTCTTGACATAAATTTGCACCTGTGATGTTGCTGTGGCTTACTGGGTTAATGCTCCTGTCTTGTAAAAAGGATCTCATGAGTTCTAATCCTTGGAGAGTCTTTTTCATTTACTTACTAATAAGCTTCCTATGGAGCAATGGAAATTTGCATTGATTTTGAGATATAGAATCTGTATTACGTGTTCATCAAGAACAATACGTCATGATGCGCTGCAAAGATTGGCATTAAGAATAACATAGTGAAACCAATGGATTTCTTTTTGAACTTACCTAATAGTGATTACTTGGTCATTGCCCTTCTTGACAACCTTTTGCACTTGTGATGTTCCAGTGGCTTACTTGGTTATTGCACCTGTCTTATAAACAGGAGTTCATGAGTTCTAATTCTCAGAGAGTTTTTTCATTTACTTACTAATAAGCTTCCTATAGAGATAATGGAAATTTGCATTGATTTTGGGCTTGAGCTAGTGCAATTGTGAGATATAGAATCTGTATTACGTGTTCATCAAGAACAATACGTCATGATGCGCTGCAAAGATTTGCATTAAGAATAACATAGTGAAACCAATGGATTTCTTTTTGAGCTTACCAATAGTGATTCAATGTTCAATGCCCTTCTTGACATCACTTTGCACTTGTGATGTTCCAATGGCTTAGTGGGTTAATGCCCCTGTCTATTAAACAGGAGTTCATGAGTTCTAGTCCTCAGAGAGCTCTTTTTCATTTTCTTACCAATAAGTTTCCTATAGAGCCAATGGAAATTTCCATTGATTTTGGGATTGAGATAGTGCAATTGTGAGATATAGAATCTGTATTACGTGTTCATCAAGAACAATACGTCATGATGCGCTGCAAAGATTGGCATTAAGAATAACATAGTGAAACCAATGGATTTCTTTTTGAACTTACCAATAGTGATTCAATGTTCACTGCCCTTCTTGACATCACTTTGCACTTGTGATGTTCCAATGGCTTAGTGGGTTAATTCCCCTGTCTTTTAAACAGGAGTTCATGAATTCTAGTCCTCAGAGAGCTCTTTTTCATTTACTTACCAATAAGTTTCCTATAGAGCCAATGGAAATTTCCATTGATTTTGGGATTGAGATAGTGCAATTGTGAGATAGAATCTGTACTAAGTGTTCATAAAGAACAATATGTCATTACAAGCTGTTTAGATTGGCATTAAGAATAACATAGTGAAACCAATGGATTTCTTTTTGAACTTACCTAATAGTGATTCATTGGTCACTGCCCTTCTTGACATAAATTTGCACCTGTGATGTTGCTGTGGCTTACTGGGTTAATGCTCTTGTCTTGTAAAAAGGATTTCATGAGTTCTAATCCTTGGAGAGTCTTTTTCATTTACTTACTAATAAGCTTCCTATGGAGCAATGGAAATTTGCATTGATTTTGAGATATAGAATCTGTATTACGTGTTCATCAAGAACAATACGTCATGATGCGGTGCAAAGATTTGCATTAAGAATAACATAGTGAAACCAATGGATTTCTTTTTGAACTTACCAATAGTGATTCAATGTTCACTGTCCTTCTTGACATCACTTTGCACTTGTGATGTTCCAATGGCTTAGTGTGTTAATGCCCCTATCTTTTAAACAGGAGTTCATGAGTTCTAGTCCTCAGAGAACTCTTTTTCATTTACTTACCAATAAGTTTCCTATAGAGCCAATGGAAATTTCCATTGATTTTGGGATTGAGATAGTGCAATTGTGAGATAGAATCTGTACTAAGTGTTCATAAAGAACAATATGTCATTACAAGCTGTTTAGATTGGCATTAAGAATAACATAGTAAAACCAATGGATTTCTATTTGAACTTACCTAATAGTGATTCATTGGTCACTGCCCTTCTTGACATAAATTTGCACCTGTGATGTTGCTGTGGCTTACTGGGTTAATTCTCCTGTTTTGTAAAAAGGATTCATGAGTTCTAATCCTTGGAGAGTCTTTTTCATTTACTTACTAATAAGCTTCCTATGGAGCAATGGAAATTTACATTGATTTTGAGATATAGAATCTGTATTACGTGTTCATCAAGAACAATACGTCATGATGCGCTGCAAAGATTGGCATTAAGAATAACATAGTGAAACCAATGGATTTCTTTTTGAACTTATCTAATAGTGATTCATTGGTCACTGCCCTTCTTGACATAAATTTCCACCTGTGATGTTGCTGTGGCTTACTGGGTTAATGCACCTGTCTTGTAAAAAGGATTTCATGAGTTCTAATCCTTGGAGAGTCTTTTTCATTTACTTACTAATAAGCTTCCTATGGAGCCAATGTAAATTTGCATTGATTTTGGGATTGAGATAGTGCAATTGTGAGATAGAATCTGTACTAAGTGTTCATAAACAACAATATGTCATTACAAGCTGTTTAGATTGGCATTAAGAATAGCATAGTAAAACCAATGAATTTCTTTTTGAACTTACCTAATAGTGATTCATTGGTCACTGCCCTTCTTGACATAAATTTGCAACTGTGATGTTGCTGTGGCTTACTGGGTTAATGCACCTGTCTTGTAAAAAGGATTTCTTGAGTTCTAATCCTTGGAGAGTCTTTTTCATTTACTTACTGATAAGCTTCCTATGGAGCCAATGTAAATTTGCATTGATTTTGGGATTGAGATAGTGCAATTGTGAGATATAGAATCTGTATTACGTGTTCATCAAGAACAATACGTCATGATGCGGTGCAAAGATTTGCATTAAGAATAGCATAGTGAAACCAATGGATTTCTTTTTGAACTTACCAATAGTGATTCAATGTTCACTGTCCTTCTTGACATCACTTTGCACTTGTGATGTTCCAATGGCTTAGTGTGTTAATGCCCCTATCTTTTAAACAGGAGTTCATGAGTTCTAGTCCTCAGAGAACTCTTTTTCATTTACTTACCAATAAGTTTCCTATAGAGCCAATGGAAATTTCCATTGATTTTGGGATTGAGATAGTGCAATTGTGAGATAGAATCTGTACTAAGTGTTCATAAAGAACAATATGTCATTACAAGCTGTTTAGATTTGCATTAAGAATAACATAGTAAAACCAATGGATTTCTATTTGAACTTACCTAATAGTGATTCATTGGTCACTGCCCTTCTTGACATAAATTTGCACCTGTGATGTTGCTGTGGCTTACTCGGTTAATTCTCCTGTTTTGTAAAAAGGATTTCATGAGTTCTAATCCTTGGAGAGTCTTTTTCATTTACTTACTAATAAGGTTCCTATGGAGCAATGGAAATTTGCATTGATTTTGAGATATAGAATCTGTATTACGTGTTCATCAAGAACAATACGTCATGATGCGCTGCAAAGATTGGCATTAAGAATAACATAGTGAAACCAATGGATTTCTTTTTGAACTTACCTAATAGTGATTCATTGGTCATTGCCCTTCTTGACAAACTTTTGCACTTGTGATGTTCCAGTGGCTTACTTGGTTATTGCGAATGTCTAATAAACAGGAGTTCATGAGTTCTAATTCTCAGAGAGTTTTTTCATTTACTTACTAATAAGCTTCCTATAGAGCCAATGGAAATTTGCATTGATTTTTGGATTGAGATAGTGCAATTGTGAGATATAGAATCTGTATTACGTGTTCATCAAGAACAATACGTCATGATGCGCTGCAAAGATTGGCATTAAGAATAACATAGTGAAACCAATGGATTTCTTTTTGAACTTATCTAATAGTGATTCATTGGTCACTGCCCTTCTTGACATAAATTTCCACCTGTGATGTTGCTGTGGCTTACTGGGTTAATGCACCAGTCTTGTAAAAAAGATTTCATGAGTTCTAATCCTTGGAGAGTCTTTTTCATTTACTTACTAATAAGCTTCCTATGGAGCCAATGTAAATTTGCATTGATTTTGGGATTGAGATAGTGCAATTGTGAGATATAGAATCTGTATTACGTGTTCATCAAGAACAATACGTCATGATGCGCTGCAAAGATTGGCATTAAGAATAACATAGTGAAACCAATGGATTTCTTTTTGAACTTACCAATAGTGATTCAATGTTCACTGCCCTTCTTGACATCACTTTGCACTTGTGATGTTCCAATGGCTTAGTGGGTTAATTCCCCTGTCTTTTAAACAGGAGTTCATGAATTCTAGTCCTCAGAGAGCTCTTTTTCATTTACTTACCAATAAGTTTCCTATAGAGCCAATGGAAATTTCCATTGATTTTGGGATTGAGATAGTGCAATTGTGAGATAGAATCTGTACTAAGTGTTCATAAAGAACAATATGTCATTACAAGCTGTTTAGATTGGCATTAAGAATAACATAGTGAAACCAATGGATTTCTTTTTGAACTTACCTAATAGTGATTCATTGGTCACTGCCCTTCTTGACATAAGTTTGCACCTGTGATGTTGCTGTGGCTTACTGGGTTAATGCTCTTGTCTTGTAAAAATGATTTCATGAGTTCTAATCCTTGGAGAGTCTTTTTCATTTACTTACTAATAAGCTTCCTATGGAGCAATGGAAATTTGCATTGATTTTGAGATATAGAATCTGTATTACGTGTTCATCAAGAACAATACGTCATGATGCGGTGCAAAGATTTGCATTAAGAATAACATAGTGAAACCAATGGATTTCTTTTTGAACTTACCAATAGTGATTCAATGTTCACTGTCCTTCTTGACATCACTTTGCACTTGTGATGTTCCAATGGCTTAGTGTGTTAATGCCCCTATCTTTTAAACAGGAGTTCATGAGTTCTAGTCCTCAGAGAACTCTTTTTCATTTACTTACCAATAAGTTTCCTATAGAGCCAATGGAAATTTCCATTGATTTTGGGATTGAGATAGTGCAATTGTGAGATAGAATCTGTACTAAGTGTTCATAAAGAACAATATGTCATTACAAGCTGTTTAGATTGGCATTAAGAATAACATAGTAAAACCAATGGATTTCTATTTGAACTTACCTAATAGTGATTCATTGGTCACTGCCCTTCTTGACATAAATTTGCACCTGTGATGTTGTTGTGGCTTACTGGGTTAATTCTCCTGTTTTGTAAAAAGGATTCATGAGTTCTAATCCTTGCAGAGTCTTTTTCATTTACTTACTAATAAGCTTCCTATGGAGCAATGGAAATTTACATTGATTTTGAGATATAGAATCTGTATTACGTGTTCATCAAGAACAATACGTCATGATGCGCTGCAAAGATTGGCATTAAGAAAAACATAGTGAAACCAATGGATTTCTTTTTGAACTTACCTAATAGTGATTCATTGGTCATTGCCCTTCTTGACAAACTTTTGCACTTGTGATGTTCCAGTGGCTTACTTGGTTATTGCGCCTGTCTAATAAACAGGAGTTCATGAGTTCTAATTCTCAGAGAGTTTTTTCATTTACTTACTAATAAGCTTCCTATAGAGCCAATGGAAATTTGCATTGATTTTGGGATTGAGATAGTGCAATTGTGAGATATAGAATCTGTATTACGTGTTCATCAAGAACAATACGTCATGATGCGCTGCAAAGATTGGCATTAAGAATAACATAGTGAAACCAATGGATTTCTTTTTGAACTTATCTAATAGTGATTCATTGGTCACTGCCCTTCTTGACATAAATTTGCACCTGTGATTTTGCTGTGGCTTACTGGGTTAATGCACCTGTCTTGTAAAAAGGATTTCTTGAGTTCTAATCCTTGGAGAGTCTTTTTCATTTACTTACTGATAAGCTTCCTATGGAGCCAATGTAAATTTGCATTGATTTTGGGATTGAGATAATGCAGTTTTGAGATATAGAATCTGTATTACGTGTTCATCAAGAACAATACGTCATGATGCGGAGCAAAGATTTGCATTAAGAATAACATAGTGAAACCAATGGATTTCTTTTTGAACTTACCAATAGTGATTCAATGTTCACTGTCCTTCTTGACATCACTTTGCACTTGTGATGTTCCAATGGCTTAGTGTGTTAATGCCCCTATCTTTTAAACAGGAGTTCATGAGTTCTAGTCCTCAGAGAGCTCTTTTTCATTTACTTACCAATAAGTTTACTATAGAGCCAATGGAAATTTGCATTGATTTTTGGATTGAGATATTGCAATTGTGAGATAGAATCTGTACTAAGTGTTCATAAAGAACAATATGTCATTACAAGCTGTTTAGATTGGCATTAAGAATAACATAGTAAAACCAATGGATTTTTATTTGAACTTACCTAATAGTGATTCATTGGTCACTGCCCTTCTTGACATAAATTTGCACCTGTGATGTTGCTGTGGCTTACTGGGTTAATTCTCCTGTCTTGTAAAAAGGATTTCATGAGTTCTAATCTTTGGAGAGTCTTTTTCATTTACTTACTAATAAGCTTCCTATGGAGCAATGGAAATTTGCATTGATTTTGAGATATAGAATCTGTATTACGTGTTCATCAAGAACAATACGTCATGATGCGCTGCAAAGATTGGCATTAAGAATAACATAGTGAAACCAATGGATTTCTTTTTGAACTTACCTAATAGTGATTCATTGGTCATTGCCCTTCTTGACAACCTTTTGCACTTGTGATGTTCCAGTGGCTTACTTGGTTATTGTGCCTGTCTTATAAACAGGAGTTCATGAGTTCTAATTCTCAGAGAGTTTTTTCATTTACTTACTAATAAGCTTCCTATAGAGCCAATGGAAATTTGCATTGATTTTGGGCTTGAGATAGTGCAATTGTGAGATAGAATCTGTACTAAGTGTTCATAAAGAACAATATGTCATTACAAGCTGTTTAGATTGGCATTAAGAATAGCATAGTAAAACCAATGGATTTCTTTTTGAACTTACCTAATAGTGATTCATTGGTCACTGCCCTTCTTGACATAAATTTGCACCTGTGATGTTGCTGTGGCTTACTGGGTTAATGCACCTGTCTTGTAAAAAGGATTTCATGAGTTCTAATCCTTGGAGAGTCTTTTTCATTTACTTAATGATAAGCTTCCTATGGAGCCAATGTAAATTTGCATTGATTTTGGGATTGAGATAGTGCAATTGTGAGATATAGAATCTGTATTACGTGTTCATCAAGAGCAATACGTCATGATGCGCTGCAAAGATTGGCATTAAGAATAACATAGTGAAACCACTGGATTTCTTTTTGAACTTATCTAATAGTGATTCAATGTTCGCTGCCCTTCTTGACATTACTTCGCACTTGTGATGTTCCAATGGCTTAGTGGGTTAATGCCCCTGTCTTTTAAACAGGAGTTCATGAATTCTAGTCCTCAGAGAGCTCTTTTTCATTTACTTACCAATACGTTTCCTATAGAGCCAATGGAAATTTGCATTGATTTTTGGATTGAGATATTGCAATTGTGAGATAGAATCTGTACTAAGTGTTCATAAAGAACAATATGTCATTGCAAGCTGTTTAGATTGGCATTAAGAATAACATAGTAAAACCAATGGATTTCTATTTGAACTTACCTAATAGTGATTCATTGGTCACTGCCCTTCTTGACATAAATTTGCACCTGTGATGTTGCTGTGGCTTACTGGGTTAATTCTCCTGTCTTGTAAAAAGGTTTTCATGAGTTCTAATCTTTGGAGAGTCTTTTTCATTTACTTACTAATAAGCTTCCTATGGAGCAATGGAAATTTGCATTGATTTTGAGATATAGAATCTGTATTACGTGTTCATCAAGAACAATACGTCATGATGCGCTGCAAAGATTGGCATTAAGAATAACATAGTGAAACCAATGGATTTCTTTTTGAACTTACCTAATAGTGATTCATTGGTCATTGCCCTTCTTGACAACCTTTTGCACTTGTGATGTTCCAGTGGCTTACTTGGTTATTGCGCCTGTCTTATAAACAGGAGTTCATGAGTTCTAATTCTCAGAGAGTTTTTTCATTTACTTACTAATAAGCTTCCTATAGAGCCAATGGAAATTTGCATTGATTTTGGGCTTGAGATAGTGCAATTGTGAGATATAGAATCTGTATTACGTGTTCATCAAGAACAATACGTCATGATGCGCTGCAAAGATTGGCATTAAGAATAACATAGTGAAACCAATGGATTTCTTTTTGAACTTACCAATAGTGATTCAATGTTCACTGCCCTTCTTGACATCACTTTGCACTTGTGATGTTCCAATGGCTTAGTGGGTTAATGCCCCTGTCTTTTAAACAGGAGTTCATGAGTTCTAGTCCTCACAGAGCTCTTTTTCATTTACTTACCAATAAGTTTCCTATAGAGCCAATGGAAATTTCCATTGATTTTGGGATTGAGATAGTGCAATTGTGAGATAGAATCTGTACTAAGTGTTCATAAAGAACAATATGTCATTACAAGCTGTTTAGATTGGCATTAAGAATAGCATAGTAAAACCAATGGATTTCTTTTTGAACTTACCTAATAGTGATTCATTGGTCACTGCCCTTCTTGACATAAATTTGCACCTGTGATGTTGCTGTGGCTTACTGGGTTAATGCACCTGTTTTGTAAAAAGGATTTCATGAGTTCTAATACTTGGAGAATCTTTTTCTTTTACTTACTAATAAGCTTCCTATGGAGCCAATGTAAATTTGCATTGATTTTGGGATTGAGATAATGCAATTGTGAGATATAGAATCTGTATTACGTGTTCATCAAGAACAATACGTCATGATGCGCTGCAAAGATTGGCATTAAGAATAACATAGTGAAACCAATGGATTTCTTTTTGAACTTACCAATAGTGATTCAATGTTCACTGCCCTTCTTGACATCACTTTGCATTTGTGATGTTCCAATGGCTTAGTGGGTTAATGCCCCTGTCTTTTAAACAGGAGTTCATGAGTTCTAGTCCTCAGAGAGCTCTTTTTCATTTACTTACCAATAAGTTTCCTATAGAGCCAATGGAAATTTCCATTGATTTTGGGATTGAGATAGTGCAATTGTGAGATAGAATCTGTACTAAGTGTTCATAAAGAACAATATGTCATTACAAGCTGTTTAGATTGGCATTCAGAATAGCATAGTAAAACCAATGGATTTCTTTTTGAACTTACCTAATAGTGATTCATTGGTCACTGCCCTTCTTGACATAAATTTGCACCTGTGATGTTGCTGTGGCTTACTGGGTTAATGCACCTGTCTTGTAAAAAGGATTTCATGAGTTCTAATCCTTGGAGAGTCTTTTTCATTTACTTACTGATAAGCTTCCTATGGAGCCAATGTAAATTTGCATTGATTTTGGGATTGAGATAGTGCAATTGTGAGATATAGAATCTGTATTACGTGTTCATCAAGAGCAATACGTCATGATGCGCTGCAAAGATTGGCATTAAGAATAACATAGTGAAACCAATGGATTTCTTTTTGAACTTATCTAATAGTGATTCAATGTTCGCTGCCCTTCTTGACATTACTTCGCACTTGTGATGTTCCAATGGCTTAGTGGGTTAATGCCCCTGTCTTTTAAACAGGAGTTCATGAATTCTAGTCCTCAGAGAGCTATTTTTCATTTACTTACCAATAAGTTTCCTATAGAGCCAATGGAAATTTCCATTGATTTTGGGATTGAGATAGTGCAATTGTGAGGTAGAATCTGTAGTAAGTGTTCATAAAGAACAATATGTCATTACAAGCTGTTTAGATTGGCATTAAGAATAACATAGTAAAACCAATGGATTTCTATTTGAACTTACCTAATAGTGATTCATTGGTCACTGTCCTTCTTGACATAAATTTGCACCTGTGATGTTGCTGTGGCTTACTGGGTTAATGCTCCTGTCTTGTAAAAAGGATTTCACGAGTTCTAATCCTTGGAGAGTTTTTTTCATTTACTTACTAATAAGCTTCCTATGGAGCAATGGAAATTTGCATTGATTTTGAGATATAGAATCTGTATTACGTGTTCATCAAGAACAATACGTCATGATGCGCTGCAAAGATTGGCATTAAGAATAACTTAGTGAAACCAATGGATTTCTATTTGAACTTACCTAATAGTGATTCATTGGTCACTGCCCTTCTTGACATAAGTTTGCACCTGTGATGTTGCTGTGACTTACTGGGTTAATGCACCATTCTTGTAAAAAGGATTTCATGAGTTCTAATACTTGGAGAGTCTTTTTCATTTACTTACTAATAAGCTTCCTATGGAGCCAATGTAAATTTGCATTGATTTTGGGATTGAGATAGTGCAATTGTGAGATATAGAATCTGTATTACGTGTTCATCAAGAACAATACGTCATGATGCGCTGCAAAGATTGGCATTAAGAATAACATAGTGAAACCAATGGATTTCTTTTTGAACTTACCAATAGTGATTCAATGTTCACTGCCCTTCTTGACATCACTTTGCACTTGTGATGTTCCAATGGCTTAGTGGGTTAATGCCCCTGTCTTTTAAACAGGAGTTCATGAGTTCTAGTCCTCACAGAGCTCTTTTTCATTTACTTACCAATAAGTTTCCTATAGAGCCAATGGAAATTTCCATTGATTTTGGGATTGAGATAGTGCAATTGTGAGATAGAATCTGTACTAAGTGTTCATAAAGAACAATATGTCATTACAAGCTGTTTAGATTGGCATTAAGAATAGCATAGTAAAACCAATGGATTTCTTTTTGAACTTACCTAATAGTGATTCATTGGTCACTGCCCTTCTTGACATAAATTTGCACCTGTGATGTTGCTGTGGCTTACTGGGTTAATGCTCCTGTTTTGTAAAAAGGATTTCATGAGTTCTAATACTTGGAGAATCTTTTTCTTTTACTTACTAATAAGCTTCCTATGGAGCCAATGTAAATTTGCATTGATTTTGGGATTGAGATAATGCAGTTTTGAGATATAGAATCTGTATTACGTGTTCATCAAGAACAATACGTCATGATGCGCTGCAAAGATTGGCATTAAGAATAACTTAGTGAAACCAATGGATTTCTTTTTGAACTTACCAATATTGATTCAATGTTCACTGCCCTTCTAGACATCACTTTGCACTTGTGATGTTCCAATGGCTTAGTGGGTTAATACCCCTGTCTTTTAAACAGGAGTTCATGAGTTCTTGTCCTCAGAGAGCTCTTTTTCATTTACTTACCAATAAGTTTCCTATAGAGCCAATGGAAATTTGCATTGATTTTTGGATTGAGATAGTGCAATTGTGAGATAGAATCTGTACTAAGTATTCATAAAGAACAATATGTCATTACAAGCTGTTTAGATTGGCATTAAGAATAACATAGTAAAACCAATGGATTTCTATTTGAATTTACCTAATAGTGATTCATTGGTCACTGTCCTTCTTGACATAAATTTGCACCTGTGATGTTGCTGTGGCTTACTGGGTTAATGCTCCTGTCTTGTAAAAAGGATTTCACGAGTTCTAATCCTTGGAGAGTTTTTTTCATTTACTTACTAATAAGCTTCCTATGGAGCAATGGAAATTTGCATTGATTTTGAGATATAGAATCTGTATTACGTGTTCATCAAGAACAATACGTCATGATGCGCTGCAAAGATTGGCATTAAGAATAACTTAGTGAAACCAATGGATTTCTATTTGAACTTACCTAATAGTGATTCATTGGTCACTGCTCTTCTTGACATAAGTTTGCACCTGTGATGTTGCTGTGACTTACTGGGTTAATGCACCATTCTTGTAAAAAGGATTTCATGAGTTCTAATACTTGGAGAGTCTTTTTCATTTACTTACTAATAAGCTTCCTATGGAGCCAATGTAAATTTGCATTGATTTTGGGATTGAGATAGTGCAATTGTGAGATATAGAATCTGTATTACGTGTTCATCAAGAACAATACGTCATGATGCGCTGCAAAGATTGGCATTAAGAATAACATAGTGAAACCAATGGATTTCTTTTTGAACTTACCAATAGTGATTCAATGTTCACTGCCCTTCTTGACATCACTTTGCACTTGTGATGTTCCAATGGCTTAGTGGGTTAATGCCCCTGTCTTTTAAACAGGAGTTCATGAGTTCTAGTCCTCACAGAGCTCTTTTTCATTTACTTACCAATAAGTTTCCTATAGAGCCAATGGAAATTTCCATTGATTTTGGGATTGAGATAGTGCAATTGTGAGATAGAATCTGTACTAAGTGTTCATAAAGAACAATATGTCATTACAAGCTGTTTAGATTGGCATTAAGAATAGCATAGTAAAACCAATGGATTTCTTTTTGAACTTACCTAATAGTGATTCATTGGTCACTGCCCTTCTTGACATAAATTTGCACCTGTGATGTTGCTGTGGCTTACTGGGTTAATGCACCTGTTTTGTAAAAAGGATTTCATGAGTTCTAATACTTGGAGAATCTTTTTCTTTTACTTACTAATAAGCTTCCTATGGAGCCAATGTAAATTTGCATTGATTTTGGGATTGAGATAATGCAGTTTTGAGATATAGAATCTGTATTACGTGTTCATCAAGAACAATACGTCATGATGCGCTGCAAAGATTGGCATTAAGAATAACTTAGTGAAACCAATGGATTTCTTTTTGAACTTACCAATATTGATTCAATGTTCACTGCCCTTCTAGACATCACTTTGCACTTGTGATGTTCCAATGGCTTAGTGGGTTAATACCCCTGTCTTTTAAACAGGAGTTCATGAGTTCTTGTCCTCAGAGAGCTCTTTTTCATTTACTTACCAATAAGTTTCCTATAGAGCCAATGGAAATTTGCATTGATTTTTGGATTGAGATAGTGCAATTGTGAGATAGAATCTGTACTAAGTATTCATAAAGAACAATATGTCATTACAAGCTGTTTAGATTGGCATTAAGAATAACATAGTAAAACCAATGGATTTCTATTTGAATTTACCTAATAGTGATTCATTGGTCACTGCCCTTCTTGACATAAATTTGCACCTGTGATGTTGCTGTGACTTACTGGGTTAATGCACCTTTCTTGTAAAAAGGATTTCATGAGTTCTAATACTTGGAGAGTCTTTTTCATTTACTTACTAATAAGCTTCCTATGGAGCCAATGTAAATTTGCATTGATTTTGGGATTGAGATAGTGCAATTGTGAGATATAGAATCTGTATTACGTGTTCATCAAGAACAATACGTCATGATGCGCTGCAAAGATTGGCATTAAGAATAACATAGTGAAACCAATGGATTTCTTTTTGAACTTACCAATAGTGATTCAATGTTCACTGCCCTTCTTGACATCACTTTGCATTTGTGATGTTCCAATGGCTTAGTGGGTTAATGCCCCTGTCTTTTAAACAGGAGTTCATGAGTTCTAGTCCTCAGAGAGCTCTTTTTCATTTACTTACCAATAAGTTTCCTATAGAGCCAATGGAAATTTCCATTGATTTTGGGATTGAGATAGTGCAATTGTGAGGTAGAATCTGTAGTAAGTGTTCATAAAGAACAATATGTCATTACAAGCTGTTTAGATTGGCATTAAGAATAACATAGTAAAACCAATGGATTTCTATTTGAACTTACCTAATAGTGATTCATTGGTCACTGCCCTTCTTGACATAAATTTGCACCTGTGATGTTGCTGTGGCTTACTGGGTTAATGCTCCTGTCTTGTAAAAAGGATTTCACGAGTTCTAATCCTTGGAGAGTTTTTTTCATTTACTTACTAATAAGCTTCCTATGGAGCAATGGAAATTTGCATTGATTTTGAGATATAGAATCTGTATTACGTGTTCATCAAGAACAATACGTCATGATGCGCTGCAAAGATTGGCATTAAGAATAACTTAGTGAAACCAATGGATTTCTTTTTGAACTTACCAATATTGATTCAATGTTCACTGCCCTTCTTGACATCACTTTGCACTTGTGATGTTCCAATGGCTTAGTGGGTTAATGCCCCTGTCTTTTAAACAGGAGTTCATGAGTTCTAGTCCTTAGAGAGCTCTTTTTCATTTACTTACCAATAAGTTTCCTATAGAGCCAATGGAAATTTGCATTGATTTTTGGATTGAGATAGTGCAATTGTGAGATAGAATCTGTACTAAGTATTCATAAAGAACAATATGTCATTACAAGCTGTTTAGATTGGCATTAAGAATAACATAGTAAAACCAATGGATTTCTATTTGAACTTACCTAATAGTGATTCATTGGTCACTGCCCTTCTTGACATAAATTTGCACCTGTGATGTTGCTGTGGCTTACTGGGTTAATGCACCTGTCTTGTAAAAAGGATTTCATGAGTTCTAATACTTGGAGAATCTTTTTCTTTTACTTACTAATAAGCTTCCTATGGAGCCAATGTAAATTTGCATTGGTTTTGGGATTGAGATAATGCAGTTTTGAGATATAGAATCTGTATTACGTGTTCATCAAGAACAATACGTCATGATGCGCTGCAAAGATTGGCATTAAGAATAACATAGTGAAACCAATGGATTTCTTTTTGAACTTATCTAATAGTGATTCGATGTTCGCTGCCCTTCTTGACATCACAAAGCACTTGTGATGTTCCAATGGCTTAGTGGGTTAATGCCCCTGTCTTTTAAACAGGAGTTCATGAATTCTAGTCCTCAGAGAGCTCTTTTTCATTTACTTACCAATAAGTTTCCTATAGAGCCAATGGAAATTTGCATTGATTTTTGGATTGAGATATTGCAATTGTGAGATAGAATCTGTACTAAGTGTTCATAAAGAACAATATGTCATTACAAGCTGTTTAGATTGGCATTAAGAATAACATAGTAAAACCAATGGATTTCTATTTGAACTTACCTAATAGTGATTCATTGGTCACTGCCCTTCTTGACATAAATTTGCACCTGTGATGTTGCTGTGTCTTACTGGGTTAATGCTCCAGTTTTGTAAAAAGGATTTCATGAGTTCTAATCCTTGGAGAGTTTTTTTCATTTACTTACTAATAAGCTTCCTATGGAGCAATGGAAATTTGCATTGATTTTGAGATATAGAATCTGTATTACGTGTTCATCAAGAACAATACGTCATGATGCGCTGCAAAGATTGGCATTAAGAATAACATAGTGAAACCAATGGATTTCTTTTTGAACTTACCTAATAGTGATTCATTGGTCATTGCCCTTCTTGACAACATTTTGCACTTGTGATGTTCCAGTGGCTTACTTGGTTATTGCGCTTGTCTTATAAACAGGAGTTCATGAGTTCTAATTCTCAGAGAGTTTTTTCATTTACTTACTAATAAGCTTCCTATAGAGCCAATGGAAATTTGCATTGATTTTGGGCTTGAGATAGTGCAATTGTGAGATATAGAATCTGTATTACGTGTTCATCAAGAACAATACGTCATGATGCGCTGCAAAGATTGGCATTAAGAATAACATAGTGAAACCAATGGATTTCTTTTTGAACTTACCAATAGTGATTCAATGTTCACTGCCCTTCTTGACATCACTTTGCACTTGTGATGTTCCAATGGCTAAGTGGGTTAATGCCCCTGTCTTTTAAACAGGAGTTCATGAGTTCTAGTCCTCAGAGAGCTCTTTTTCATTTACTTACCAATAAGTTTCCTATAGAGCCAATGGAAATTTCCATTGATTTTGGGATTGAGATAGTGCAATTGTGAGGTAGAATCTGTACTAAGTGTTCATAAAGAACAATATGTCATTACAAGCTGTTTAGATTGGCATTAAGAATAGCATAGTAAAACCAATGGATTTCTTTTTGAACTTACCTAATAGTGATTCATTGGTCACTGCCCTTCTTGACATAAATTTGCACCTGTGATGTTGCTGTGGCTTACTGGGTTAATGCACCTGTTTTGTAAAAAGGATTTCATGAGTTCTAATACTTGGAGAATCTTTTTCTTTTACTTACTAATAAGCTTCCTATGGAGCCAATGTAAATTTGCATTGATTTTGGGATTGAGATAATGCAGTTTTGAGATATAGAATCTGTATTACGTGTTCATCAAGAACAATACGTCATGATGCGCTGCAAAGATTGGCATTAAGAATAACTTAGTGAAACCAATGGATTTCTTTTTGAACTTACCAATATTGATTCAATGTTCACTGCCCTTCTAGACATCACTTTGCACTTGTGATGTTCCAATGGCTTAGTGGGTTAATACCCCTGTCTTTTAAACAGGAGTTCATGAGTTCTTGTCCTCAGAGAGCTCTTTTTCATTTACTTACCAATAAGTTTCCTATAGAGCCAATGGAAATTTGCATTGATTTTTGGATTGAGATAGTGCAATTGTGAGATAGAATCTGTACTAAGTATTCATAAAGAACAATATGTCATTACAAGCTGTTTAGATTGGCATTAAGAATAACATAGTAAAACCAATGGATTTCTATTTGAATTTACCTAATAGTGATTCATTGGTCACTGCCCTTCTTGACATAAATTTGCACCTGTGATGTTGCTGTGACTTACTGGGTTAATGCACCTTTCTTGTAAAAAGGATTTCATGAGTTCTAATACTTGGAGAGTCTTTTTCATTTACTTACTAATAAGCTTCCTATGGAGCCAATGTAAATTTGCATTGATTTTGGGATTGAGATAGTGCAATTGTGAGATATAGAATCTGTATTACGTGTTCATCAAGAACAATACGTCATGATGCGCTGCAAAGATTGGCATTAAGAATAACATAGTGAAACCAATGGATTTCTTTTTGAACTTACCAATAGTGATTCAATGTTCACTGCCCTTCTTGACATCACTTTGCATTTGTGATGTTCCAATGGCTTAGTGGGTTAATGCCCCTGTCTTTTAAACAGGAGTTCATGAGTTCTAGTCCTCAGAGAGCTCTTTTTCATTTACTTACCAATAAGTTTCCTATAGAGCCAATGGAAATTTCCATTGATTTTGGGATTGAGATAGTGCAATTGTGAGGTAGAATCTGTAGTAAGTGTTCATAAAGAACAATATGTCATTACAAGCTGTTTAGATTGGCATTAAGAATAACATAGTAAAACCAATGGATTTCTATTTGAACTTACCTAATAGTGATTCATTGGTCACTGCCCTTCTTGACATAAATTTGCACCTGTGATGTTGCTGTGGCTTACTGGGTTAATGCTCCTGTCTTGTAAAAAGGATTTCACGAGTTCTAATCCTTGGAGAGTTTTTTTCATTTACTTACTAATAAGCTTCCTATGGAGCAATGGAAATTTGCATTGATTTTGAGATATAGAATCTGTATTACGTGTTCATCAAGAACAATACGTCATGATGCGCTGCAAAGATTGGCATTAAGAATAACTTAGTGAAACCAATGGATTTCTTTTTGAACTTACCAATATTGATTCAATGTTCACTGCCCTTCTTGACATCACTTTGCACTTGTGATGTTCCAATGGCTTAGTGGGTTAATGCCCCTGTCTTTTAAACAGGAGTTCATGAGTTCTAGTCCTTAGAGAGCTCTTTTTCATTTACTTACCAATAAGTTTCCTATAGAGCCAATGGAAATTTGCATTGATTTTTGGATTGAGATAGTGCAATTGTGAGATAGAATCTGTACTAAGTATTCATAAAGAACAATATGTCATTACAAGCTGTTTAGATTGGCATTAAGAATAACATAGTAAAACCAATGGATTTCTATTTGAACTTACCTAATAGTGATTCATTGGTCACTGCCCTTCTTGACATAAATTTGCACCTGTGATGTTGCTGTGGCTTACTGGGTTAATGCACCTGTCTTGTAAAAAGGATTTCATGAGTTCTAATACTTGGAGAATCTTTTTCTTTTACTTACTAATAAGCTTCCTATGGAGCCAATGTAAATTTGCATTGGTTTTGGGATTGAGATAATGCAGTTTTGAGATATAGAATCTGTATTACGTGTTCATCAAGAACAATACGTCATGATGCGCTGCAAAGATTGGCATTAAGAATAACATAGTGAAACCAATGGATTTCTTTTTGAACTTATCTAATAGTGATTCGATGTTCGCTGCCCTTCTTGACATCACAAAGCACTTGTGATGTTCCAATGGCTTAGTGGGTTAATGCCCCTGTCTTTTAAACAGGAGTTCATGAATTCTAGTCCTCAGAGAGCTCTTTTTCATTTACTTACCAATAAGTTTCCTATAGAGCCAATGGAAATTTGCATTGATTTTTGGATTGAGATATTGCAATTGTGAGATAGAATCTGTACTAAGTGTTCATAAAGAACAATATGTCATTACAAGCTGTTTAGATTGGCATTAAGAATAACATAGTAAAACCAATGGATTTCTATTTGAACTTACCTAATAGTGATTCATTGGTCACTGCCCTTCTTGACATAAATTTGCACCTGTGATGTTGCTGTGTCTTACTGGGTTAATGCTCCAGTTTTGTAAAAAGGATTTCATGAGTTCTAATCCTTGGAGAGTTTTTTTCATTTACTTACTAATAAGCTTCCTATGGAGCAATGGAAATTTGCATTGATTTTGAGATATAGAATCTGTATTACGTGTTCATCAAGAACAATACGTCATGATGCGCTGCAAAGATTGGCATTAAGAATAACATAGTGAAACCAATGGATTTCTTTTTGAACTTACCTAATAGTGATTCATTGGTCATTGCCCTTCTTGACAACATTTTGCACTTGTGATGTTCCAGTGGCTTACTTGGTTATTGCGCTTGTCTTATAAACAGGAGTTCATGAGTTCTAATTCTCAGAGAGTTTTTTCATTTACTTACTAATAAGCTTCCTATAGAGCCAATGGAAATTTGCATTGATTTTGGGCTTGAGATAGTGCAATTGTGAGATATAGAATCTGTATTACGTGTTCATCAAGAACAATACGTCATGATGCGCTGCAAAGATTGGCATTAAGAATAACATAGTGAAACCAATGGATTTCTTTTTGAACTTACCAATAGTGATTCAATGTTCACTGCCCTTCTTGACATCACTTTGCACTTGTGATGTTCCAATGGCTAAGTGGGTTAATGCCCCTGTCTTTTAAACAGGAGTTCATGAGTTCTAGTCCTCAGAGAGCTCTTTTTCATTTACTTACCAATAAGTTTCCTATAGAGCCAATGGAAATTTCCATTGATTTTGGGATTGAGATAGTGCAATTGTGAGGTAGAATCTGTAGTAAGTGTTCATAAAGAACAATATGTCATTACAAGCTGTTTAGATTGGCATTAAGAATAACATAGTAAAACCAATGGATTTCTATTTGAACTTACCTAATAGTGATTCATTGGTCACTGCCCTTCTTGACATAAATTTGCACCTGTGATGTTGCTGTGGCTTACTGGGTTAATGCACCTGTCTTGTAAAAAGGATTTCATGAGTTCTAATACTTGGAGAATCTTTTTCTTTTACTTACTAATAAGCTTCCTATGGAGCCAATGTAAATTTGCATTGGTTTTGGGATTGAGATAATGCAGTTTTGAGATATAGAATCTGTATTACGTGTTCATCAAGAACAATACGTCATGATGCGCTGCAAAGATTGGCATTAAGAATAACTTAGTGAAACCAATGGATTTCTTTTTGAACTTACCAATATTGATTCAATGTTCACTGCCCTTCTTGACATCACTTTGCACTTGTGATGTTCCAATGGCTTAGTGGGTTAATACCCCTGTCTTTTAAACAGGAGTTCATGAGTTCTAGTCCTCAGAGAGCTCTTTTTTATTTACTTACCAATAAGTTTCCTATAGAGCCAATGGAAATTTGCATTGATTTTTGGATTGAGATAGTGCAATTGTGAGATAGAATAAGTACTAAGTATTCATAAAGAACAATATGTCATTACAAGCTGTTTAGATTGGCATTAAGAATAACATAGTAAAACCAATGGATTTCTATTTGAACTTACCTAATAGTGATTCATTGGTCACTGCCCTTCTTGACATAAGTTTGCACCTGTGATGTTGCTGTGACTTACTGGGTTAATGCACCATTCTTGTAAAAAGGATTTCATGAGTTCTAATACTTGGAGAGTCTTTTTCATTTACTTACTAATAAGCTTCCTATGGAGCCAATGTAAATTTGCATTGATTTTGGGATTGAGATAGTGCAATTGTGAGATATAGAATCTGTATTACGTGTTCATCAAGAACAATACGTCATGATGCGCTGCAAAGATTGGCATTAAGAATAACATAGTGAAACCAATGGATTTCTTTTTGAACTTATCTAATAGTGATTCGATGTTCGCTGCCCTTCTTGACATCACAAAGCACTTGTGATGTTCCAATGGCTTAGTGGGTTAATGCCCCTGTCTTTTAAACAGGAGTTCATGAATTCTAGTCCTCAGAGAGCTCTTTTTCATTTACTTACCAATAAGTTTCCTATAGAGCCAATGGAAATTTGCATTGATTTTTGGATTGAGATATTGCAATTGTGAGATAGAATCTGTACTAAGTGTTCATAAAGAACAATATGTCATTACAAGCTGTTTAGATTGGCATTAAGAATAACATAGTAAAACCAATGGATTTCTATTTGAACTTACCTAATAGTGATTCATTGGTCACTGCCCTTCTTGACATAAATTTGCACCTGTGATGTTGCTGTGTCTTACTGGGTTAATGCTCCAGTTTTGTAAAAAGGATTTCATGAGTTCTAATCCTTGGAGAGTTTTTTTCATTTACTTACTAATAAGCTTCCTATGGAGCAATGGAAATTTGCATTGATTTTGAGATATAGAATCTGTATTACGTGTTCATCAAGAACAATACGTCATGATGCGCTGCAAAGATTGGCATTAAGAATAACATAGTGAAACCAATGGATTTCTTTTTGAACTTACCTAATAGTGATTCATTGGTCATTGCCCTTCTTGACAACATTTTGCACTTGTGATGTTCCAGTGGCTTACTTGGTTATTGCGCTTGTCTTATAAACAGGAGTTCGTGAGTTCTAATTCTCAGAGAGTTTTTTCATTTACTTACTAATAAGCTTCCTATAGAGCCAATGGAAATTTGCATTGATTTTGGGCTTGAGATAGTGCAATTGTGAGATATAGAATCTGTATTACGTGTTCATCAAGAACAATACGTCATGATGCGCTGCAAAGATTGGCATTAAGAATAACATAGTGAAACCAATGGATTTCTTTTTGAACTTACCAATAGTGATTCAATGTTCACTGCCCTTCTTGACATCACTTTGCACTTGTGATGTTCCAATGGCTTAGTGGGTTAATGCCCCTGTCTTTTAAACAGGAGTTCATGAGTTCTAGTCCTCAGAGAGCTCTTTTTCATTTACTTACCAATAAGTTTCCTATAGAGCCAATGGAAATTTCCATTGATTTTGGGATTGAGATAGTGCAATTGTGAGGTAGAATCTGTAGTAAGTGTTCATAAAGAACAATATGTCATTACAAGCTGTTTAGATTGGCATTAAGAATAACATAGTAAAACCAATGGATTTCTATTTGAACTTACCTAATAGTGATTCATTGGTCACTGCCCTTCTTGACATAAATTTGCACCTGTGATGTTGCTGTGGCTTACTGGGTTAATGCTCCTGTCTTGTAAAAAGGATTTCACGAGTTCTAATCCTTGGAGAGTTTTTTTCATTTACTTACTAATAAGCTTCCTATGGAGCAATGGAAATTTGCATTGATTTTGAGATATAGAATCTGTATTACGTGTTCATCAAGAACAATACGTCATGATGCGCTGCAAAGATTGGCATTAAGAATAACTTAGTGAAACCAATGGATTTCTTTTTGAACTTACCAATATTGATTCAATGTTCACTGCCCTTCTTGACATCACTTTGCACTTGTGATGTTCCAATGGCTTAGTGGGTTAATGCCCCTGTCTTTTAAACAGGAGTTCATGAGTTCTAGTCCTCAGAGAGCTCTTTTTCATTTACTTACCAATAAGTTTCCTATAGAGCCAATGGAAATTTGCATTGATTTTTGGATTGAGATAGTGCAATTGTGAGATAGAATCTGTACTAAGTATTCATAAAGAACAATATGTCATTACAAGCTGTTTAGATTGGTATTAAGAATAACATAGTAAAACCAATGGATTTCTATTTGAACTTACCTAATAGTGATTCATTGGTCACTGCCCTTCTTGACATAAATTTGCACCTGTGATGTTGCTGTGGCTTACTGGGTTAATGCACCTGTCTTGTAAAAAGGATTTCATGAGTTCTAATACTTGGAGAATCTTTTTCTTTTACTTACTAATAAGCTTCCTATGGAGCCAATGTAAATTTGCATTGGTTTTGGGATTGAGATAATGCAGTTTTGAGATATAGAATCTGTATTACGTGTTCATCAAGAACAATACGTCATGATGCGCTGCAAAGATTGGCATTAAGAATAACTTAGTGAAACCAATGGATTTCTTTTTGAACTTACCAATATTGATTCAATGTTCACTGCCCTTCTTGACATCACTTTGCACTTGTGATGTTCCAATGGCTTAGTGGGTTAATACCCCTGTCTTTTAAACAGGAGTTCATGAGTTCTAGTCCTCAGAGAGCTCTTTTTCATTTACTTACCAATAAGTTTCCTATAGAGCCAATGGAAATTTGCATTGATTTTTGGATTGAGATAGTGCAATTGTGAGATAGAATCTGTACTAAGTATTCATAAAGAACAATATGTCATTACAAGCTGTTTAGATTGGCATTAAGAATAACATAGTAAAACCAATGGATTTCTATTTGAACTTACCTAATAGTGATTCATTGGTCACTGCCCTTCTTGACATAAGTTTGCACCTGTGATGTTGCTGTGACTTACTGGGTTAATGCACCATTCTTGTAAAAAGGATTTCATGAGTTCTAATACTTGGAGAGTCTTTTTCATTTACTTACTAATAAGCTTCCTATGGAGCCAATGTAAATTTGCATTGATTTTGGGATTGAGATAGTGCAATTGTGAGATATAGAATCTGTATTACGTGTTCATCAAGAACAATACGTCATGATGCGCTGCAAAGATTGGCATTAAGAATAACATAGTGAAACCAATGGATTTCTTTTTGAACTTATCTAATAGTGATTCGATGTTCGCTGCCCTTCTTGACATCACAAAGCACTTGTGATGTTCCAATGGCTTAGTGGGTTAATGCCCCTGTCTTTTAAACAGGAGTTCATGAATTCTAGTCCTCAGAGAGCTCTTTTTCATTTACTTACCAATAAGTTTCCTATAGAGCCAATGGAAATTTGCATTGATTTTTGGATTGAGATATTGCAATTGTGAGATAGAATCTGTACTAAGTGTTCATAAAGAACAATATGTCATTACAAGCTGTTTAGATTGGCATTAAGAATAACATAGTAAAACCAATGGATTTCTATTTGAACTTACCTAATAGTGATTCATTGGTCACTGCCCTTCTTGACATAAATTTGCACCTGTGATGTTGCTGTGTCTTACTGGGTTAATGCTCCAGTTTTGTAAAAAGGATTTCATGAGTTCTAATCCTTGGAGAGTTTTTTTCATTTACTTACTAATAAGCTTCCTATGGAGCAATGGAAATTTGCATTGATTTTGAGATATAGAATCTGTATTACGTGTTCATCAAGAACAATACGTCATGATGCGCTGCAAAGATTGGCATTAAGAATAACATAGTGAAACCAATGGATTTCTTTTTGAACTTACCTAATAGTGATTCATTGGTCATTGCCCTTCTTGACAACATTTTGCACTTGTGATGTTCCAGTGGCTTACTTGGTTATTGCGCTTGTCTTATAAACAGGAGTTCGTGAGTTCTAATTCTCAGAGAGTTTTTTCATTTACTTACTAATAAGCTTCCTATAGAGCCAATGGAAATTTGCATTGATTTTGGGCTTGAGATAGTGCAATTGTGAGATATAGAATCTGTATTACGTGTTCATCAAGAACAATACGTCATGATGCGCTGCAAAGATTGGCATTAAGAATAACATAGTGAAACCAATGGATTTCTTTTTGAACTTACCAATAGTGATTCAATGTTCACTGCCCTTCTTGACATCACTTTGCACTTGTGATGTTCCAATGGCTTAGTGGGTTAATGCCCCTGTCTTTTAAACAGGAGTTCATGAGTTCTAGTCCTCAGAGAGCTCTTTTTCATTTACTTACCAATAAGTTTCCTATAGAGCCAATGGAAATTTCCATTGATTTTGGGATTGAGATAGTGCAATTGTGAGGTAGAATCTGTAGTAAGTGTTCATAAAGAACAATATGTCATTACAAGCTGTTTAGATTGGCATTAAGAATAACATAGTAAAACCAATGGATTTCTATTTGAACTTACCTAATAGTGATTCATTGGTCACTGCCCTTCTTGACATAAATTTGCACCTGTGATGTTGCTGTGGCTTACTGGGTTAATGCTCCT
The DNA here is from genome assembly GCF_046119375.1 of Phyllobates terribilis. Lineage (NCBI taxonomy): Eukaryota > Metazoa > Chordata > Amphibia > Anura > Dendrobatidae > Phyllobates > Phyllobates terribilis. Next base: position 332,633,161 of record NW_027362764.1, on the reverse strand, counting down.
GTCTTGTAAAAAGGATTTCACGAGTTCTAATTCTTGGAGAGTTTTTTTCATTTACTTACTAATAAGCTTCCTATGGAGCAATGGAAATTTGCATTGATTTTGAGATATAGAATCTGTATTACGTGTTCATCAAGAACAATACGTCATGATGCGCTGCAAAGATTGGCATTAAGAATAACTTAGTGAAACCAATGGATTTCTTTTTGAACTTACCAATATTGATTCAATGTTCACTGCCCTTCTTGACATCACTTTGCACTTGTGATGTTCCAATGGCTTAGTGGGTTAATGCCCCTGTCTTTTAAACAGGAGTTCATGAGTTCTAGTCCTCAGAGAGCTCTTTTTCATTTACTTACCAATAAGTTTCCTATAGAGCCAATGGAAATTTGCATTGATTTTTGGATTGAGATAGTGCAATTGTGAGATAGAATCTGTACTAAGTATTCATAAAGAACAATATGTCATTACAAGCTGTTTAGATTGGTATTAAGAATAACATAGTAAAACCAATGGATTTCTATTTGAACTTACCTAATAGTGATTCATTGGTCACTGCCCTTCTTGACATAAATTTGCACCTGTGATGTTGCTGTGGCTTACTGGGTTAATGCACCTGTCTTGTAAAAAGGATTTCATGAGTTCTAATACTTGGAGAATCTTTTTCTTTTACTTACTAATAAGCTTCCTATGGAGCCAATGTAAATTTGCATTGGTTTTGGGATTGAGATAATGCAGTTTTGAGATATAGAATCTGTATTACGTGTTCATCAAGAACAATACGTCATGATGCGCTGCAAAGATTGGCATTAAGAATAACTTAGTGAAACCAATGGATTTCTTTTTGAACTTACCAATATTGATTCAATGTTCACTGCCCTTCTTGACATCACTTTGCACTTGTGATGTTCCAATGGCTTAGTGGGTTAATACCCCTGTCTTTTAAACAGGAGTTCATGAGTTCTAGTCCTCAGAGAGCTCTTTTTCATTTACTTACCAATAAGTTTCCTATAGAGCCAATGGAAATTTGCATTGATTTTTGGATTGAGATAGTGCAATTGTGAGATAGAATCTGTACTAAGTATTCATAAAGAACAATATGTCATTACAAGCTGTTTAGATTGGCATTAAGAATAACATAGTAAAACCAATGGATTTCTATTTGAACTTACCTAATAGTGATTCATTGGTCACTGCCCTTCTTGACATAAATTTGCACCTGTGATGTTGCTGTGGCTTACTGGGTTAATGCACCTGTCTTGTAAAAAGGATTTCATGAGTTCTAATACTTGGAGAATCTTTTTCTTTTACTTACTAATAAGCTTCCTATGGAGCCAATGTAAATTTGCATTGGTTTTGGGATTGAGATAATGCAGTTTTGAGATATAGAATCTGTATTACGTGTTCATCAAGAACAATACGTCATGATGCGCTGCAAAGATTGGCATTAAGAATAACTTAGTGAAACCAATGGATTTCTTTTTGAACTTACCAATATTGATTCAATGTTCACTGCCCTTCTTGACATCACTTTGCACTTGTGATGTTCCAATGGCTTAGTGGGTTAATACCCCTGTCTTTTAAACAGGAGTTCATGAGTTCTAGTCCTCAGAGAGCTCTTTTTCATTTACTTACCAATAAGTTTCCTATAGAGCCAATGGAAATTTGCATTGATTTTTGGATTGAGATAGTGCAATTGTGAGATAGAATCTGTACTAAGTATTCATAAAGAACAATATGTCATTACAAGCTGTTTAGATTGGCATTAAGAATAACATAGTAAAACCAATGGATTTCTATTTGAACTTACCTAATAGTGATTCATTGGTCACTGCCCTTCTTGACATAAGTTTGCACCTGTGATGTTGCTGTGACTTACTGGGTTAATGCACCATTCTTGTAAAAAGGATTTCATGAGTTCTAATACTTGGAGAGTCTTTTTCATTTACTTACTAATAAGCTTCCTATGGAGCCAATGTAAATTTGCATTGATTTTGGGATTGAGATAGTGCAATTGTGAGATATAGAATCTGTATTACGTGTTCATCAAGAACAATACGTCATGATGCGCTGCAAAGATTGGCATTAAGAATAACATAGTGAAACCAATGGATTTCTTTTTGAACTTATCTAATAGTGATTCGATGTTCGCTGCCCTTCTTGACATCACAAAGCACTTGTGATGTTCCAATGGCTTAGTGGGTTAAAGCCCCTGTCTTTTAAACAGGAGTTCATGAATTCTAGTCCTCAGAGAGCTCTTTTTCATTTACTTACCAATAAGTTTCCTATAGAGCCAATGGAAATTTGCATTGATTTTTGGATTGAGATATTGCAATTGTGAGATAGAATCTGTACTAAGTGTTCATAAAGAACAATATGTCATTACAAGCTGTTTAGATTGGCATTAAGAATAACATAGTAAAACCAATGGATTTCTATTTGAACTTACCTAATAGTGATTCATTGGTCACTGCCCTTCTTGACATAAATTTGCACCTGTGATGTTGCTGTGTCTTACTGGGTTAATGCTCCTGTTTTGTAAAAAGGATTTCATGAGTTCTAATCCTTGGAGAGTTTTTTTCATTTACTTACTAATAAGCTTCCTATGGAGCAATGGAAATTTGCATTGATTTTGAGATATAGAATCTGTATTACGTGTTCATCAAGAACAATACGTCATGATGCGCTGCAAAGATTGGCATTAAGAATAACATAGTGAAACCAATGGATTTCTTTTTGAACTTACCTAATAGTGATTCATTGGTCATTGCCCTTCTTGACAACATTTTGCACTTGTGATGTTCCAGTGGCTTACTTGGTTATTGCGCCTGTCTTATAAACAGGAGTTCATGAGTTCTAATTCTCAGAGAGTTTTTTCATTTACTTACTAATAAGCTTCCTATAGAGCCAATGGAAATTTGCATTGATTTTGGGCTTGAGATAGTGCAATTGTGAGATATAGAATCTGTATTACGTGTTCATCAAGAACAATACGTCATGATGCGCTGCAAAGATTGGCATTAAGAATAACATAGTGAAACCAATGGATTTCTTTTTGAACTTACCAATAGTGATTCAATGTTCACTGCCCTTCTTGACATCACTTTGCACTTGTGATGTTCCAATGGCTTAGTGGGTTAATGCCCCTGTCTTTTAAACAGGAGTTCATGAGTTCTAGTCCTCAGAGAGCTCTTTTTCATTTACTTACCAATAAGTTTCCTATAGAGCCAATGGAAATTTCCATTGATTTTGGGATTGAGATAGTGCAATTGTGAGATAGAATCTGTACTAAGTGTTCATAAAGAACAATATGTCATTACAAGCTGTTTAGATTGGCATTAAGAATAGCATAGTAAAACCAATGGATTTCTTTTTGAACTTACCTAATAGTGATTCATTGGTCACTGCCCTTCTTGACATAAATTTGCACCTGTGATGTTGCTGTGGCTTACTGGGTTAATGCACCTGTTTTGTAAAAAGGATTTCATGAGTTCTAATACTTGGAGAATCTTTTTCTTTTACTTACTAATAAGCTTCCTATGGAGCCAATGTAAATTTGCATTGATTTTGGGATTGAGATAATGCAGTTTTGAGATATAGAATCTGTATTACGTGTTCATCAAGAACAATACGTCATGATGCGCTGCAAAGATTGGCATTAAGAATAACTTAGTGAAACCAATGGATTTCTTTTTGAACTTACCAATATTGATTCAATGTTCACTGCCCTTCTTGACATCACTTTGCACTTGTGATGTTCCAATGGCTTAGTGGGTTAATACCCCTGTCTTTTAAACAGGAGTTCATGAGTTCTAGTCCTCAGAGAGCTCTTTTTCATTTACTTACCAATAAGTTTCCTATAGAGCCAATGGAAATTTGCATTGATTTTTGGATTGAGATAGTGCAATTGTGAGATAGAATCTGTACTAAGTATTCATAAAGAACAATATGTCATTACAAGCTGTTTAGATTGGCATTAAGAATAACATAGTAAAACCAATGGATTTCTATTTGAACTTACCTAATAGTGATTCATTGGTCACTGCCCTTCTTGACATAAATTTGCACCTGTGATGTTGCTGTGACTTACTGGGTTAATGCACCTTTCTTGTAAAAAGGATTTCATGAGTTCTAATACTTGGAGAGTCTTTTTCATTTACTTACTAATAAGCTTCCTATGGAGCCAATGTAAATTTGCATTGATTTTGGGATTGAGATAATGCAGTTTTGAGATATAGAATCTGTATTACGTGTTCATCAAGAACAATACGTCATGATGCGCTGCAAAGATTGGCATTAAGAATAACATAGTGAAACCAATGGATTTCTTTTTGAACTTATCTAATAGTGATTCAATGTTCGCTGCCCTTCTTGACATTACTTCGCACTTGTGATGTTCCAATGGCTTAGTGGGTTAATGCCCCTGTCTTTTAAACAGGAGTTCATGAATTCTAGTCCTCAGAGAGCTCTTTTTCATTTACTTACCAATAAGTTTCCTATAGAGCCAATGGAAATTTCCATTGATTTTGGGATTGAGATAGTGCAATTGTGAGATAGAATCTGTACTAAGTGTTCATAAAGAACAATATGTCATTACAAGCTGTTTAGATTGGCATTAAGAATAACATAGTAAAACCAATGGATTTCTATTTGAACTTACCTAATAGTGATTCATTGGTCACTGCCCTTCTTGACATAAATTTGCACCTGTGATGTTGCTGTGGCTTACTGGGTTAATGCTCCTGTCTTGTAAAAAGGATTTCACGAGTTCTAATCCTTGCAGAGTTTCTTTCATTTACTTACTAATAAGCTTCCTATGGAGCAATGGAAATTTGCATTGATTTTGAGATATAGAATCTGTATTACGTGTTCATCAAGAACAATACGTCATGATGCGCTGCAAAGATTGGCATTAGGAATAACATAGTGAAACCAATGGATTTCTTTTTGAACTTACCAATAGTGATTCAATGTTCACTGCCCTTCTTGACATCACTTTGCACTTGTGATGTTCCAATGGCTTAGTGGGTTAATGCCCCTGTCTTTTAAACAGGAGTTCATGAGTTCTAGTCCTCAGAGAGCTCTTTTTCATTTACTTACCAATAAGTTTCCTATAGAGCCAATGGAAATTTCCATTGATTTTGGGATTGAGATAGTGCAATTGTGAGATAGAATCTGTACTAAGTGTTCATAAAGAACAATATGTCATTACAAGCTGTTTAGATTGGCATTAAGAATAGCATAGTAAAACCAATGGATTTATTTTTGAACTTACCTAATAGTGATTCATTGGTCACTGCCCTTCTTGACATAAATTTGCACCTGTGATGTTGCTGTGGCTTACTGGGTTAATGCACCTGTCTTGTAAAAAGGATTTCATGAGTTCTAATACTTGGAGAATCTTTTTCTTTTACTTACTAATAAGCTTCCTATGGAGCCAATGTAAATTTGCATTGATTTTGGGATTGAGATAATGCAGTTTTGAGATATAGAATCTGTATTACGTGTTCATCAAGAACAATACGTCATGATGCGCTGCAAAGATTGGCATTAAGAATAACTTAGTGAAACCAATGGATTTCTTTTGAACTTACCAATATTGATTCAATGTTCACTGCCCTTCTTGACATCACTTTGCACTTGTGATGTTCCAATGGCTTAGTGGGTTAATACCCCTGTCTTTTAAACAGGAGTTCATGAGTTCTAGTCCTCAGAGAGCTCTTTTTCATTTACTTACCAATAAGTTTCCTATAGAGCCAATGGAAATTTGCATTGATTTTTGGATTGAGATAGTGCAATTGTGAGATAGAATCTGTACTAAGTATTCATAAAGAACCATATGTCATTACAAGCTGTTTAGATTGGCATTAAGAATAACATAGTAAAACCAATGGATTTCTATTTGAACTTACCTAATAGTGATTCATTGGTCACTGCCCTTCTTGACATAAGTTTGCACCTGTGATGTTGCTGTGACTTACTGGGTTAATGCACCATTCTTGTAAAAAGGATTTCATGAGTTCTAATACTTGGAGAGTCTTTTTCATTTACTTACTAATAAGCTTCCTATGGAGCAATGGAAATTTGCATTGATTTTGGGATTGAGATAATGCAGTTTTGAGATATAGAATCTGTATTACGTGTTCATCAAGAACAATACGTCATGATGCGCTGCAAAGATTGGCATTAAGAATAACATAGTGAAACCAATGGATTTCTTTTTGAACTTATCTAATAGTGATTCAATGTTCGCTGCCCTTCTTGACATTACTTCGCACTTGTGATGTTCCAATGGCTTAGTGGGTTAATGCCCCTGTCTTTTAAACAGGAGTTCATGAATTCTAGTCCTCAGAGAGCTCTTTTTCATTTACTTACCAATAAGTTTCCTATAGAGCCAATGGAAATTTCCATTGATTTTGGGATTGAGATAGTGCAATTGTGAGATAGAATCTGTACTAAGTGTTCATAAAGAACAATATGTCATTACAAGCTGTTTAGATTGGCATTAAGAATAACATAGTAAAACCAATGGATTTCTATTTGAACTTACCTAATAGTGATTCATTGGTCACTGCCCTTCTTGACATAAATTTGCACCTGTGATGTTGCTGTGGCTTACTGGGTTAATGCTCCTGTCTTGTAAAAAGGATTTCACGAGTTCTAATCCTTGGAGAGTTTCTTTCATTTACTTACTAATAAGCTTCCTATGGAGCAATGGAAATTTGCATTGATTTTGAGATATAGAATCTGTATTACGTGTTCATCAAGAACAATACGTCATGATGCGCTGCAAAGATTGGCATTAAGAATAACATAGTGAAACCAATGGATTTCTTTTTGAACTTACCAATAGTGATTCAATGTTCACTGCCCTTCTTGACATCACTTTGCACTTGTGATGTTCCAATGGCTTAGTGGGTTAATGCCCCTGTCTTTTAAACAGGAGTTCATGAGTTCTAGTCCTCAGAGAGCTCTTTTTCATTTACTTACCAATAAGTTTCCTATAGAGCCAATGGAAATTTCCATTGATTTTGGGATTGAGATAGTGCAATTGTGAGATAGAATCTGTACTAAGTGTTCATAAAGAACAATATGTCATTACAAGCTGTTTAGATTGGCATTAAGAATAGCATAGTAAAACCAATGGATTTCTTTTTGAACTTACCTAATAGTGATTCATTGGTCACTGCCCTTCTTGACATAAATTTGCACCTGTGATGTTGCTGTGGCTTACTGGGTTAATGCACCTGTCTTGTAAAAAGGATTTCATGAGTTCTAATACTTGGAGAATCTTTTTCTTTTACTTACTAATAAGCTTCCTATGGAGCCAATGTAAATTTGCATTGGTTTTGGGATTGAGATAATGCAGTTTTGAGATATAGAATCTGTATTACGTGTTCATCAAGAACAATACGTCATGATGCGCTGCAAAGATTGGCATTAAGAATAACTTAGTGAAACCAATGGATTTCTTTTGAACTTACCAATATTGATTCAATGTTCACTGCCCTTCTTGACATCACTTTGCACTTGTGATGTTCCAATGGCTTAGTGGGTTAATACCCCTGTCTTTTAAACAGGAGTTCATGAGTTCTAGTCATCAGAGAGCTCTTTTTCATTTACTTACCAATAAGTTTCCTATAGAGCCAATGGAAATTTGCATTGATTTTTGGATTGAGATAGTGCAATTGTGAGATAGAATCTGTACTAAGTATTCATAAAGAACCATATGTCATTACAAGCTGTTTAGATTGGCATTAAGAATAACATAGTAAAACCAATGGATTTCTATTTGAACTTACCTAATAGTGATTCATTGGTCACTGCCCTTCTTGACATAAGTTTGCACCTGTGATGTTGCTGTGACTTACTGGGTTAATGCACCATTCTTGTAAAAAGGATTTCATGAGTTCTAATACTTGGAGAGTCTTTTTCATTTACTTACTAATAAGCTTCCTATGGAGCAATGGAAATTTGCATTGATTTTGGGATTGAGATAATGCAGTTTTGAGATATAGAATCTGTATTACGTGTTCATCAAGAACAATACGTCATGATGCGCTGCAAAGATTGGCATTAAGAATAACATAGTGAAACCAATGGATTTCTTTTTGAACTTACCAATATTGATTCAATGTTCACTGCCCTTCTTGACATCACTTTGCACTTGTGATGTTCCAATGGCTTAGTGGGTTAATACCCCTGTCTTTTAAACAGGAGTTCATGAGTTCTAGTCCTCAGAGAGCTCTTTTTCATTTACTTACCAATAAGTTTCCTATAGAGCCAATGGAAATTTGCATTGATTTTTGGATTGAGATAGTGCAATTGTGAGATAGAATCTGTACTAAGTATTCATAAAGAACAATATGTCATTACAAGCTGTTTAGATTGGCATTAAGAATAACATAGTAAAACCAATGGATTTCTATTTGAACTTACCTAATAGTGATTCATTGGTCACTGCCCTTCTTGACATAAGTTTGCACCTGTGATGTTGCTGTGACTTACTGGGTTAATGCACCATTCTTGTAAAAAGGATTTCATGAGTTCTAATACTTGGAGAGTCTTTTTCATTTACTTACTAATAAGCTTCCTATGGAGCCAATGTAAATTTGCATTGATTTTGGGATTGAGATAGTGCAATTGTGAGATATAGAATCTGTATTACGTGTTCATCAAGAACAATACGTCATGATGCGCTGCAAAGATTGGCATTAAGAATAACATAGTGAAACCAATGGATTTCTTTTTGAACTTATCTAATAGTGATTCGATGTTCGCTGCCCTTCTTGACATCACAAAGCACTTGTGATGTTCCAATGGCTTAGTGGGTTAAAGCCCCTGTCTTTTAAACAGGAGTTCATGAATTCTAGTCCTCAGAGAGCTCTTTTTCATTTACTTACCAATAAGTTTCCTATAGAGCCAATGGAAATTTGCATTGATTTTTGGATTGAGATATTGCAATTGTGAGATAGAATCTGTACTAAGTGTTCATAAAGAACAATATGTCATTACAAGCTGTTTAGATTGGCATTAAGAATAACATAGTAAAACCAATGGATTTCTATTTGAACTTACCTAATAGTGATTCATTGGTCACTGCCCTTCTTGACATAAATTTGCACCTGTGATGTTGCTGTGTCTTACTGGGTTAATGCTCCTGTTTTGTAAAAAGGATTTCATGAGTTCTAATCCTTGGAGAGTTTTTTTCATTTACTTACTAATAAGCTTCCTATGGAGCAATGGAAATTTGCATTGATTTTGAGATATAGAATCTGTATTACGTGTTCATCAAGAACAATACGTCATGATGCGCTGCAAAGATTGGCATTAAGAATAACATAGTGAAACCAATGGATTTCTTTTTGAACTTACCTAATAGTGATTCATTGGTCATTGCCCTTCTTGACAACATTTTGCACTTGTGATGTTCCAGTGGCTTACTTGGTTATTGCGCCTGTCTTATAAACAGGAGTTCATGAGTTCTAATTCTCAGAGAGTTTTTTCATTTACTTACTAATAAGCTTCCTATAGAGCCAATGGAAATTTGCATTGATTTTGGGCTTGAGATAGTGCAATTGTGAGATATAGAATCTGTATTACGTGTTCATCAAGAACAATACGTCATGATGCGCTGCAAAGATTGGCATTAAGAATAACATAGTGAAACCAATGGATTTCTTTTTGAACTTACCAATAGTGATTCAATGTTCACTGCCCTTCTTGACATCACTTTGCACTTGTGATGTTCCAATGGCTTAGTGGGTTAATGCCCCTGTCTTTTAAACAGGAGTTCATGAGTTCTAGTCCTCAGAGAGCTCTTTTTCATTTACTTACTAATAAGTTTCCTATAGAGCCAATGGAAATTTCCATTGATTTTGGGATTGAGATAGTGCAATTGTGAGATAGAATCTGTACTAAGTGTTCATAAAGAACAATATGTCATTACAAGCTGTTTAGATTGGCATTAAGAATAGCATAGTAAAACCAATGGATTTCTTTTTGAACTTACCTAATAGTGATTCATTGGTCACTGCCCTTCTTGACATAAATTTGCACCTGTGATGTTGCTGTGGCTTACTGGGTTAATGCACCTGTTTTGTAAAAAGGATTTCATGAGTTCTAATACTTGGAGAATCTTTTTCTTTTACTTACTAATAAGCTTCCTATGGAGCCAATGTAAATTTGCATTGATTTTGGGATTGAGATAATGCAGTTTTGAGATATAGAATCTGTATTACGTGTTCATCAAGAACAATACGTCATGATGCGCTGCAAAGATTGGCATTAAGAATAACTTAGTGAAACCAATGGATTTCTTTTTGAACTTACCAATATTGATTCAATGTTCACTGCCCTTCTTGACATCACTTTGCACTTTTGATGTTCCAATGGATTAGTGGGTTAATACCCCTGTATTTTAAACAGGAGTTCATGAGTTCTAGTCCTCAGAGAGCTCTTTTTCATTTACTTACCAATAAGTTTCCTATAGAGCCAATGGAAATTTGCATTGATTTTTGGATTGAGATAGTGCAATTGTGAGATAGAATCTGTACTAAGTATTCATAAAGAACAATATGTCATTACAAGCTGTTTAGATTGGCATTAAGAATAACATAGTAAAACCAATGGATTTCTATTTGAACTTACCTAATAGTGATTCATTGGTCACTGCCCTTCTTGACATAAATTTGCACCTGTGATGTTGCTGTGACTTACTGGGTTAATGCACCTTTCTTGTAAAAAGGATTTCATGAGTTCTAATACTTGGAGAGTCTTTTTCATTTACTTACTAATAAGCTTCCTATGGAGCCAATGTAAATTTGCATTGATTTTGGGATTGAGATAATGCAGTTTTGAGATATAGAATCTGTATTACGTGTTCATCAAGAACAATACGTCATGATGCGCTGCAAAGATTGGCATTAAGAATAACATAGTGAAACCAATGGATTTCTTTTTGAACTTATCTAATAGTGATTCAATGTTCGCTGCCCTTCTTGACATTACTTCGCACTTGTGATGTTCCAATGGCTTAGTGGGTTAATGCCCCTGTCTTTTAAACAGGAGTTCATGAATTCTAGTCCTCAGAGAGCTCTTTTTCATTTACTTACCAATAAGTTTCCTATAGAGCCAATGGAAATTTCCATTGATTTTGGGATTGAGATAGTGCAATTGTGAGATAGAATCTGTACTAAGTGTTCATAAAGAACAATATGTCATTACAAGCTGTTTAGATTGGCATTAAGAATAACATAGTAAAACCAATGGATTTCTATTTGAACTTACCTAATAGTGATTCATTGGTCACTGCCCTTCTTGACATAAATTTGCACCTGTGATGTTGCTGTGGCTTACTGGGTTAATGCTCCTGTCTTGTAAAAAGGATTTCACGAGTTCTAATCCTTGGAGAGTTTCTTTCATTTACTTACTAATAAGCTTCCTATGGAGCAATGGAAATTTGCATTGATTTTGAGATATAGAATCTGTATTACGTGTTCATCAAGAACAATACGTCATGATGCGCTGCAAAGATTGGCATTAAGAATAACATAGTGAAACCAATGGATTTCTTTTTGAACTTACCAATAGTGATTCAATGTTCACTGCCCTTCTTGACATCACTTTGCACTTGTGATGTTCCAATGGCTTAGTGGGTTAATGCCCCTGTCTTTTAAACAGGAGTTCATGAGTTCTAGTCCTCAGAGAGCTCTTTTTCATTTACTTACCAATAAGTTTCCTATAGAGCCAATGGAAATTTCCATTGATTTTGGGATTGAGATAGTGCAATTGTGAGATAGAATCTGTACTAAGTGTTCATAAAGAACAATATGTCATTACAAGCTGTTTAGATTGGCATTAAGAATAGCATAGTAAAACCAATGGATTTCTTTTTGAACTTACCTAATAGTGATTCATTGGTCACTGCCCTTCTTGACATAAATTTGCACCTGTGATGTTGCTCTGCTTACTGGGTTAATGCACCTGTCTTGTAAAAAGGATTTCATGAGTTCTAATACTTGGAGAATCTTTTTCTTTTACTTACTAATAAGCTTCCTATGGAGCCAATGTAAATTTGCATTGATTTTGGGATTGAGATAATGCAGTTTTGAGATATAGAATCTGTATTACGTGTTCATCAAGAACAATACGTCATGATGCGCTGCAAAGATTGGCATTAAGAATAACTTAGTGAAACCAATGGATTTCTTTTGAACTTACCAATATTGATTCAATGTTCACTGCCCTTCTTGACATCACTTTGCACTTGTGATGTTCCAATGGCTTAGTGGGTTAATACCCCTGTCTTTTAAACAGGAGTTCATGAGTTCTAGTCCTCAGAGAGCTCTTTTTCATTTACTTACCAATAAGTTTCCTATAGAGCCAATGGAAATTTGCATTGATTTTTGGATTGAGATAGTGCAATTGTGAGATAGAATCTGTACTAAGTATTCATAAAGAACCATATGTCATTACAAGCTGTTTAGATTGGCATTAAGAATAACATAGTAAAACCAATGGATTTCTATTTGAACTTACCTAATAGTGATTCATTGGTCACTGCCCTTCTTGACATAAATTTGCACCTGTGATGTTGCTGTGTCTTACTGGGTAAATGCTCCTGTTTTGTAAAAAGGATTTCATGAGTTCTAATCCTTGGAGAGTCTTTTTCATTTACTTACTAATAAGCTTCCTATGGAGCAATGGAAATTTGCATTGATTTTGGGATTGAGATAATGCAGTTTTGAGATATAGAATCTGTATTACGTGTTCATCAAGAACAATACGTCATGATGCGCTGCAAAGATTGGCATTAAGAATAACATAGTGAAACCAATGGATTTCTTTTTGAACTTATCTAATAGTGATTCAATGTTCGCTGCCCTTCTTGACATTACTTCGCACTTGTGATGTTCCAATGGCTTAGTGGGTTAATGCCCCTGTCTTTTAAACAGGAGTTCATGAATTCTAGTCCTCAGAGAGCTCTTTTTCATTTACTTACCAATAAGTTTCCTATAGAGCCAATGGAAATTTCCATTGATTTTGGGATTGAGATAGTGCAATTGTGAGATAGAATCTGTACTAAGTGTTCATAAAGAACAATATGTCATTACAAGCTGTTTAGATTGGCATTAAGAATAACATAGTAAAACCAATGGATTTCTATTTGAACTTACCTAATAGTGATTCATTGGTCACTGCCCTTCTTGACATAAATTTGCACCTGTGATGTTGCTGTGGCTTACTGGGTTAATGCTCCTGTCTTGTTAAAAGGATTTCACGAGTTCTAATCCTTGGAGAGTTTCTTTCATTTACTTACTAATAAGCTTCCTATGGAGCAATGGAAATTTGCATTGATTTTGAGATATAGAATCTGTATTACGTGTTCATCAAGAACAATACGTCATGATGCGCTGCAAAGATTGGCATTAAGAATAACATAGTGAAACCAATGGATTTCTTTTTGAACTTACCAATAGTGATTCAATGTTCACTGCCCTTCTTGACATCACTTTGCACTTGTGATGTTCCAATGGCTTAGTGGGTTAATGCCCCTGTCTATTAAACAGGAGTTCATGAGTTCTAGTCCTCAGAGAGCTGTTTTTCATTTACTTACCAATAAGTTTCCTATAGAGCCAATGGAAATTTCCATTGATTTTGGGATTGAGATAGTGCAATTGTGAGATAGAATCTGTACTAAGTGTTCATAAAGAACAATATGTCATTACAAGCTGTTTAGATTGGCATTAAGAATAGCATAGTAAAACCAATGGATTTCTTTTTGAACTTACCTAATAGTGATTCATTGGTCACTGCCCTTCTTGACATAAATTTGCACCTGTGATGTTGCTGTGGCTTACTGGGTTAATGCACCTGTCTTGTAAAAAGGATTTCATGAGTTCTAATACTTGGAGAATCTTTTTCTTTTACTTACTAATAAGCTTCCTATGGAGCCAATGCAAATTTGCATTGATTTTGGGATTGAGATAATGCAGTTTTGAGATATAGAATCTGTATTACGTGTTCATCAAGAACAATACGTCATGATGCGCTGCAAAGATTGGCATTAAGAATAACTTAGTGAAACCAATGGATTTCTTTTGAACTTACCAATATTGATTCAATGTTCACTGCCCTTCTTGACATCACTTTGCACTTGTGATGTTCCAATGGCTTAGTGGGTTAATACCCCTGTCTTTTAAACAGGAGTTCATGAGTTCTAGTCCTCAGAGAGCTCTTTTTCATTTACTTACCAATAAGTTTCCTATAGAGCCAATGGAAATTTGCATTGATTTTTGGATTGAGATAGTGCAATTGTGAGATAGAATCTGTACTAAGTATTCATAAAGAACCATATGTCATTACAAGCTGTTTAGATTGGCATTAAGAATAACATAGTAAAACTAATGGATTTCTATTTGAACTTACCTAATAGTGATTCATTGGTCACTGCCCTTCTTGACATAAATTTGCACCTGTGATGTTGCTGTGTCTTACTGGGTAAATGCTCCTGTTTTGTAAAAAGGATTTCATGAGTTCTAATCCTTGGAGAGTCTTTTTCATTTACTTACTAATAAGCTTCCTATGGAGCAATGGAAATTTGCATTGATTTTGGGATTGAGATAGTGCAATTGTGAGATATAGAATCTGTATTACGTGTTCATCAAGAACAATACGTCATGATGCGCTGCAAAGATTGGCATTAAGAATAACATAGTGAAACCAATGGATTTCTTTTTGAACTTATCTAATAGTGATTCGATGTTCGCTGCCCTTCTTGACATCACAAAGCACTTGTGATGTTCCAATGGGTTAGTGGGTTAATGCCCCTGTCTTTTAAACAGGAGTTCATGAATTCTAGTCCTCAGAGAGCTCTTTTTCATTTACTTACCAATAAGTTTCCTATAGAGCCAATGGAAATTTGCATTGATTTTTGGATTGAGATATTGCAATTGTGAGATAGAATCTGTACTAAGTGTTCATAAAGAACAATATGTCATTACAAGCTGTTTAGATTGGCATTAAGAATAACATAGTAAAACCAATGGATTTCTATTTGAACTTACCTAATAGTGATTCATTGGTCACTGCCCTTCTTGACATAAATTTGCACCTGTGATGTTGCTGTGTCTTACTGGGTTAATGCTCCTGTTTTGTAAAAAGGATTTCATGAGTTCTAATCCTTGGAGAGTCTTTTTCATTTACTTACTAATAAGCTTCCTATGGAGCAATGGAAATTTGCATTGATTTTGAGATATAGAATCTGTATTACGTGTTCATCAAGAACAATACGTCATGATGCGCTGCAAAGATTGGCATTAAGAATAACATAGTGAAACCAATGGATTTCTTTTTGAACTTACCTAATAGTGATTCATTGGTCATTGCCCTTCTTGACAACCTTTTGCACTTGTGATGTTCCAGTGGCTTACTTGGTTATTGCGCCTGTCTTATAAACAGGAGTTCATGAGTTCTGATTCTCAGAGAGTTTTTTCATTTACTTACTAATAAGCTTCCTATAGAGCCAATGGAAATTTGCATTGATTTTGGGCTTGAGATAGTGCAATTGTGAGATATAGAATCTGTATTACGTGTTCATCAAGAACAATACGTCATGATGCGCTGCAAAGATTGGCATTAAGAATAACATAGTGAAACCAATGGATTTCTTTTTGAACTTACCAATAGTGATTCAATGTTCACTGCCCTTCTTGACATCATTTTGCACTTGTGATGTTCCAATGGCTTAGTGGGTTAATGCCCCTCTCTTTTAAACAGGAGTTCATGAGTTCTAGTCCTCAGAGAGCTCTTTTTCATTTACTTACCAATAATTTTCCTATAGAGCCAATGGAAATTTCCATTGATTTTGGGATTGAGATAGTGCAATTGTGAGATAGAATCTGTACTAAGTGTTCATAAAGAACAATATGTCATTACAAGCTGTTTAGATTGGCATTAAGAATAGCATAGTAAAACCAATGGATTTCTTTTTGAACTTACCTAATAGTGATTCATTGGTCACTGCCCTTCTTGACATAAATTTGCACCTGTGATGTTGCTGTGGCTTACTGGGTTAATGCACCTGTCTTGTAAAAAGGATTTCATGAGTTCTAATCCTTGGAGAGTCTTTTTCATTTACTTACTGATAAGCTTCCTATGGAGCCAATGTAAATTTGCATTGATTTTGGGATTGAGATAATGCAGTTGTGAGATATAGAATCTGTATTACGTGTTCATCAAGAACAATACGTCATGATGCGCTGCAAAGATTGGCATTAAGAATAACATAGTGAAACCAATGGATTTCTTTTTGAACTTACCAATATTGATTCAATGTTCACTGCCCTTCTTGACATCACTTTGCACTTGTGATGTTCCAATGGCTTAGTGGGTTAATGCCCCTGTATTTTAAACAGGAGTTCATGAGTTCTAGTCCTCAGAGAGCTCTTTTTCATTTACTTACCAATAAGTTTCCTATAGAGCCAATGGAAATTTGCATTGATTTTTGGATTGAGATAGTGCAATTGTGAGATAGAATCTGTACTAAGTATTCATAAAGAACAATATGTCATTACAAGCTGTTTAGATTGGCATTAAGAATAACATAGTAAAACCAATGGACTTCTATTTGAACTTACCTAATAGTGATTCATTGGTCACTGCCCTTCTTGACATAAATTTGCTCTTGTGATGTTGCTGTGACTTACTGGGTTAATGCACCTTTCTTGTAAAAAGGATTTCATGAGTTCTAATACTTGGAGAGTCTTTTTCATTTACTTACTAATAAGCTTCCTATGGAGCCAATGTAAATTTGCATTGATTTTGGGATTGAGATAGTGCAATTGTGAGATATAGAATCTGTATTACGTGTTCATCAAGAACAATACGTCATGATGCGCTGCAAAGATTGGCATTAAGAATAACATAGTGAAACCAATGGATTTCTTTTTGAACTTATCTAATAGTGATTCAATGTTCGCTGCTCTTCTTGACATCACAAAGCACTTGTGATGTTCCAATGGCTTAGTGGGTTAATGCCCCTGTCTTTTAAACAGGAGTTCATGAATTCTAGTCCTCAGAGAGCTCTTTTTCATTTACTTACCAATAAGTTTCCTATAGAGCCAATGGAAATTTGCCTTGATTTTTGGATTGAGATATTGCATTTGTGAGATAGAATCTGTACTAAGTGTTCATAAAGAACAATATGTCATTACAAGCTGTTTAGATTGGCATTAAGAATAACATAGTAAAACCAATGGATTTCTATTTGAACTTACCTAATAGTGATTCATTGGTCACTGCCCTTCTTGACATAAATTTGCACCTGTGATGTTGCTGTGGCTTACTGGGTTAATGCTCCTGTCTTGTAAAAAGGATTTCATGAGTTCTAATCCTTGGAGAGTCTTTTTCATTTACTTACTAATAAGCTTCCTATGGAGCAATGGAAATTTGCATTGATTTTGAGATATAGAATCTGTATTACGTGTTCATCAAGAACAATACGTCATGATGCGCTGCAAAGATTGGCATTAAGAATAACATAGTGAAACCAATGGATTTCTTTTTGAACTTACCTAATAGTGATTCATTGGTCATTGCCCTTCTTGACAACCTTTTGCACTTGTGATGTTCCAGTGGCTTACTTGGTTATTGCGCCTGTCTTATAAACAGGAGTTCATGAGTTCTAATTCTCAGAGAGTTTTTTCACTTACTTACTAATAAGCTTCCTATAGAGCCAATGGAAATTTGCACTGATTTTGGGCTTGAGATAGTGCAATTGTGAGATATAGAATCTGTATTACGTGTTCATCAAGAACAATACGTCATGATGCGC
Organism: Phyllobates terribilis; assembly: GCF_046119375.1. Taxonomy (NCBI): domain Eukaryota; kingdom Metazoa; phylum Chordata; class Amphibia; order Anura; family Dendrobatidae; genus Phyllobates; species Phyllobates terribilis. The sequence continues at coordinate 332,615,328 of NW_027362764.1, read as the reverse complement.
TGCAAAGATTGGCATTAAGAATAACATCGTGAAACCAATGGATTTCTTTTTGAACTTACCAATAGTGATTCAATGTTCACTGCCCTTCTTGACATCACTTTGCACTTGTGATGTTCCAATGGCTTAGTGGGTTAATGCCCCTGTCTTTTAAACAGGAGTTCATGAGTTCTAGTCCTCAGAGAGCTCTTTTTCATTTACTTACCAATAAGTTTCCTATAGAGCCAATGGAAATTTCCATTGATTTTGGGATTGAGATAGTGCAATTGTGAGATAGAATCTGTACTAAGTGTTCATAAAGAACAATATGTCATTACAAGCTGTTTAGATTGGCATTAAGAATAACATAGTAAAACCAATGGATTTCTATTTGAACTTACCTAATAGTGATTCATTGGTCACTGCCCTTCTTGACATAAATTTGCACCTGTGATGTTGCTGTGACTTACTGGGTTAATGCACCTGTCTTGTAAAAAGGATTTCATGAGTTCTAATACTTGGAGAGTCTTTTTCATTTACTTACTAATAAGCTTCCTATGGAGCCAATGTAAATTTGCATTGATTTTGGGATTGAGATAATGCAATTGTGAGATATAGAATCTGTATTACGTGTTCATCAAGAACAATACGTCATGATGCGTTGCAAAGATTGGCATTAAGAATAACATAGTGAAACCAATGGATTTCTTTTTGAACTTACCAATATTGATTCAATGATCACTGCCCTTCTTGACATCACTTTGCACTTGTGATGTTCCAATGGCTTAGTGGGTTAATGCCTCTGTCTTTTAAACAGGAGTTCATGAGTTCTAGTCCTCAGAGAGCTCTTTTTCATTTACTTACCAATAAGTTTCCTATAGAGCCAATGGAAATTTGCATTGATTTTTGGATTGAGATATTGCAATTGTGAGATAGAATCTGTACTAAGTGTTCATAAAGAACAATATGTCATTACAAGCTGTTTAGATTGGCATTAAGAATAACATAGTAAAACCAATGGATTTCTATTTGAACTTACCTAATAGTGATTCATTGGTCACTGCCCTTCTTGACATAAATTTGCACCTGTGATGTTGCTGTGACTTACTTGGTTAATGCACCTGTCTTGTAAAAAGGATTTCATGAGTTCTAATCGTTGGAGAGTCTTTTTCATTTACTTACTGATAAGCTTCCTATGGAGCCAAGGTAAATTTGCATTGATTTTGGGATTGAGATAGTGCAATTGTGAGATATAGAATCTGTATTACGTGTTCATCAAGAACAATACGTCATGATGCGCTGCAAAGATTGGCATTAAGAATAACATAGTGAAACCAATGGATTTCTTTTTGAACTTATCTAATAGTGATTCAATGTTCGCTGCTCTTCTTGACATCACAAAGCACTTGTGATGTTCCAATGGCTTAGTGGGTTAATGCCCCTGTCTTTTAAACAGGAGTTCATGAATTCTAGTCCTCAGAGAGCTCTTTTTCATTTACTTACCAATAAGTTTCCTATAGAGCCAATGGAAATTTGCATTGATTTTTGGATTGAGATATTGCAATTGTGAGATAGAATCTGTACTAAGTGTTCATAAAGAACAATATGTCATTACAAGCTGTTTAGATTGGCATTAAGAATAACATAGTAAAACCAATGGATTTCTATTTGAACTTACCTAATAGTGATTCATTGGTCACTGCCCTTCTTGACATAATTTTGTACCTGTTATGTTGCTGTGGCTTACTGGGTTACTGCTCCTGTCTTGTAAAAAGGATTTCATGAGTTCTAATCCTTGGAGAGTCTTTTTCATTTACTTACTAATAAGCTTCCTATGGAGCAATGGAAATTTGCATTGATTTTGAGATATAGAATCTGTATTACGTGTTCATCAAGAACAATACGTCATGATGCGCTGCAAAGATTGGCATTAAGAATAACATAGTGAAACCAATGGATTTCTTTTTGAACTTACCTAATAGTGATTCATTGGTCATTGCCCTTCTTGACAACCTTTTGCACTTGTGATGTTCCAGTGGCTTACTTGGTTATTGCGCCTGTCTTATAAACAGGAGTTCATGAGTTCTAATTCTCAGAGAATTTTTTCATTTACTTACTAATAAGCTTCCTATAGAGCCAATGGAAATTTGCATTGATTTTGGGCTTGAGATAGTGCAATTGTGAGATATAGAATCTGTATTACGTGTTCATCAAGAACAATACGTCATGATGCGCTGCAAAGATTGGCATTAAGAATAACATAGTGAAACCAATGGATTTCTTTTTGAACTTACCAATAGTGATTCAATGTTCACAGCCCTTCTTGACATCACTTTGCACTTGTGATGTTCCAATGGCTTAGTGGGTTAATGCCCCTGTCTTTTATACAGGAGTTCATGAGTTCTAGTCCTCAGAGAGCTCTTTTTCATTTACTTACCAATAAGTTTCCTATAGAGCCAATGGAAATTTCCATTGATTTTGGGATTGAGATAGTGCAATTGTGAGATAGAATCTGTACTAAGTGTTCATAAAGAACAATATGTCATTACAAGTTGTTTAGATTGGCATTAAGAATAACATAGTAAAACCAATGGATTTCTATTTGAACTTACCTAATAGTGATTCATTGGTCTCTGCCCTTCTTGACATAAATTTGCACCTGTGATGTTGCTGTGACTTACTGGGTTAATGCACCTGTCTTGTAAAAAGGATTTCATGAGTTCTAATCTTTGGTGAGTCTTTTTCATTTACTTACTGATAAGCTTCCTATGGAGCCAATGTAAATTTGCATTGATTTTGGGATTGAGATAATGCAGTTGTGAGATATAGAATCTGTATTACGTGTTCATCAAGAACAATACGTCATGATGCGTTGCAAAGATTGGCATTAAGAATAACATAGTGAAACCAATGGATTTCTTTTTGAACTTACCAATATTGATTCAATGTTCACTGCCCTTCTTGACATCACTTTGCCCTTGTGATGTTCCAATGGCTTAGTGGGTTAATGCCCCTGTCTTTTAAACAGGAGTTCATGAGTTCTAGTCCTCAGAGAGCTCTTTTTCATTTACTTACCAATAAGTTTCCTATAGAGCCAATGGAAATTTGCATTGATTTTTGGATTGAGATATTGCAATTGTGAGATAGAATCTGTACTAAGTGTTCATAAAGAACAATATGTCATTACAAGCTGTTTAGATTGGCATTAAGAATAACATAGTAAAACCAATGGATTTCTATTTGAACTTACCTAATAGTGATTCATTGGTCACTGCCCTTCTTGACATAAATTTGCACCTGTGATGTTGCTGTGACTTACTGGGTTAATGCACCTGTCTTGTAAAAAGGATTTCATGAGTTCTAATCCTTGGAGAGTCTTTTTCATTTACTTACTGATAAGCTTCCTATGGAGCCAATGTAAATTTGCATTGATTTTGGGATTGAGATAATGCAGTTGTGAGATATAGAATCTGTATTACGTGTTCATCAAGAACAATACGTCATGATGCGCTGCAAAGATTGGCATTAAGAATAACATAGTGAAACCAATGGATTTCTTTTTGAACTTACCAATATTGATTCAATGTTCACTGCCCTTCTTGACATCACTTTGCACTTGTGATGTCCCAATGGCTTAGTGGGTTAATGCCCATGTCTTTTAAACAGGAGTTCATGAGTTCTAGTCCTCAGAGAGCTCTTTTTCATTTACTTACCAATAAGTTTCCTATAGAGCCAATGGAAATTTGCATTGATTTTTGGATTGAGATAGTGCAATTGTGAGATAGAATCTGTACTAAGTATTCATAAAGAACAATATGTCATTACAAGCTGTTTAGATTGGCATTAAGAATAACATAGTAAAACCAATGGATTTCTATTTGAACTTACCTAATAGTGATTCATTGGTCACTGCCCTTCTTGACATAAATTTGCACCTGTGATGTTGCTGTGACTTACTGGGTTAATGCACCTGTCTTGTAAAAAGGATTTCATGAGTTCTAATACTTGGAGAGTCTTTTTCTTTTACTTACTAATAAGCTTCCTATGGAGCCAATGTAAATTTGCATTGATTTTGGGATTGAGATAATGCAGTTTTGAGATATAGAATCTGTATTACGTGTTCATCAAGAACAATACGTCATGATGCGCTGCAAAGATTGGCATTAAGAATAACTTAGTGAAACCAATGGATTTCTTTTTGAACTTACCAATATTGATTCAATGTTCACTGCCCTTCTTGACATCACTTTGCACTTGTGATGTTCCAATGGCTTAGTGGGTTAATGCCCCTGTCTTTTAAACAAGAGTTCATGAGTTCTAGTCCTCAAAAAGCTCTTTTTCATTTACTTACCAATAAGTTTCCTATAGAGCCAATGGAAATTTGCATTGATTTTTGGATTGAGATAGTGCAATTGTGAGATAGAATCTGTACTAAGTATTCATAAAGAACAATATGTCATTACAAGCTGTTTAGATTGGCATTAAGAATAACATAGTAAAACCAATGGATTTTTATTTGAACTTACCTAATAGTGATTCATTGGTCACTGCCCTTCTTGACATAAATTTGCACCTGTGATGTTGCTGTGACTTACTGGGTTAATGCACCTTTCTTGTAAAAAGGATTTCATGAGTTCTAATACTTGGAGAGTCTTTTTCATTTACTTACTAAAAAGCTTCCTATGGAGCCAATGTAAATTTGCATTGATTTTGGGATTGAGATAGTGCAATTGTGAGATATAGAATCTGTATTACGTGTTCATCAAGAACAATACGTCATGATGCGCTGCAAAGATTGGCATTAAGAATAACATAGTGAAACCAATGGATTTCTTTTTGAACTTACCTAATAGTGATTCATTGGTCATTGCCCTTCTTGACAACCTTTTGCACTTGTGATGTTCCAGTGGCTTACTTGGTTATTGCGCCTGTCTTATAAACAGGAGTTCATGAGTTCTGATTCTCAGACAGTTTTTTCATTTACTTACTAATAAGCTTCCTATAGAGCCAATGGAAATTTGCATTGATTTTGGGCTTGAGATATTGCAATTGTGAGATAGAATCTGTACTAAGTGTTCATAAAGAACAATATGTCATTACAAGCTGTTTAGATTGGCATTAAGAATAGCATAGTAAAACCAATGGATTTCTTTTTGAACTTACCAATAGTGATTCAATGTTCACTGCCCTTCTTGACATCATTTTGCACTTGTGATGTTCCAATGGCTTAGTGGGTTAATGCCCCTGTCTTTTAAACAGGAGTTCATGAGTTCTAGTCCTCAGAAAGCTCTTTTTCATTTACTTACCAATAAGTTTCCTATAGAGCCAATGGAAATTTGCATTGATTTTTGGATTGAGATATTGCAATTGTGAGATAGAATCTGTACTAAGTGTTCATAAAGAACAATATGTCATTACAAGCTGTTTAGATTGGCATTAAGAATAACATAGTAAAACCAATGGATTTTTATTTGAACTTACCTAATAGTGATTCATTGGTCACTGCCCTTCTTGACATAAATTTGCACCTGTGATGTTGCTGTGACTTACTGGGTTAATGCACCTTTCTTGTAAAAAGGATTTCATGAGTTCTAATACTTGGAGAGTCTTTTTCATTTACTTACTAAAAAGCTTCCTATGGAGCCAATGTAAATTTGCATTGATTTTGGGATTGAGATAGTGCAATTGTGAGATATAGAATCTGTATTACGTGTTCATCAAGAACAATACGTCATGATGCGCTGCAAAGATTGGCATTAAGAATAACATAGTGAAACCAATGGATTTCTTTTTGAACTTACCTAATAGTGATTCATTGGTCATTGCCCTTCTTGACAACCTTTTGCACTTGTGATGTTCCAGTGGCTTACTTGGTTATTGCGCCTGTCTTATAAACAGGAGTTCATGAGTTCTGATTCTCAGACAGTTTTTTCATTTACTTACTAATAAGCTTCCTATAGAGCCAATGGAAATTTGCATTGATTTTGGGCTTGAGATATTGCAATTGTGAGATAGAATCTGTACTAAGTGTTCATAAAGAACAATATGTCATTACAAGCTGTTTAGATTGGCATTAAGAATAGCATAGTAAAACCAATGGATTTCTTTTTGAACTTACCAATAGTGATTCAATGTTCACTGCCCTTCTTGACATCATTTTGCACTTGTGATGTTCCAATGGCTTAGTGGGTTAATGCCCCTGTCTTTTAAACAGGAGTTCATGAGTTCTAGTCCTCAAAGAGCTCTTTTTCATTTACTTACCAATAAGTTTCCTATAGAGCCAATGGAAATTTCCATTGATTTTGGGATTGAGATATTGCAATTGTGAGATAGAATCTGTACTAAGTGTTCATAAAGAACAATATGTCATTACAAGCTGTTTAGATTGGCATTAAGAATAGCATAGTAAAACCAATGGATTTCTTTTTAACTTACCTAATAGTGATTCATTGGTCACTGCCCTTCTTGACATAAATTTGCACCTGTGATGTTGCTGTGGCTTACTGGGTTAATGCACCTGTCTTGTAAAAAGGATTTCATGAGTTCTAATACTTGGAGAGTCTTTTTCATTTACTTACTAATAAGCTTCCTATGGAGCCAATGTAAATTTGCATTGATTTTGGGATTGAGATAGTGCAATTGTGAGATATAGAATCTGTATTACGTGTTCATCAAGAACAATACGTCATGATGCGCTGCAAAGATTGGCATTAAGAATAACATAGTGAAACCAATGGATTTCTTTTTGAACTTATCTAATAGTGATTCAATGTTCGCTGCTCTTATTGACATCACAAAGCACTTGTGATGTTCCAATGGCTTAGTGGGTTAATGCCCCTGTCTTTTAAACAGGAGTTCATGAATTCTAGTCCTCAGAGAGCTCTTTTTCATTTACTTACCAATAAGTTTCCTATAGAGCCAATGGAAATTTGCATTGATTTTTGGATTGAGATATTGCAATTGTGAGATAGAATCTGTACTAAGTGTTCATAAAGAACAATATGTCATTACAAGCTGTTTAGATTGGCATTAAGAATAACATAGTAAAACCAATGGATTTCTATTTGAACTTACCTAATAGTGATTCATTGGTCACTGCCCTTCTTGACATAAATTTGCACCTGTGATGTTGCTGTGGCTTACTGGGTTAATGCTCCTGTCTTGTAAAAAGGATTTCATGAGTTCTAATCCTTGGAGAGTCTTTTTCATTTACTTACTAATAAGCTTCCTATGGAGCAATGGAAATTTGCATTGATTTTGAGATATAGAATCTGTATTACGTGTTCATCAAGAACAATACGTCATGATGCGCTGCAAAGATTGGCATTAAGAATAACATAGTGAAACCAATGGATTTCTTTTTGAACTTACCTAATAGTGATTCATTGGTCATTGCCCTTCTTGACAACCTTTTGCACTTGTGATGTTCCAGTGGCTTACTTGGTTATTGCGCCTGTCTTATAAACAGGAGTTCATGAGTTCTAATTCTCAGAGAGTTTTTTCACTTACTTACTAATAAGCTTCCTATAGAGCCAATGGAAATTTGCATTGATTTTTGGATTGAGATAGTGCAATTGTGAGATAGAATCTGTACTAAGTATTCATAAAGAACAATATGTCATTACAAGCTGTTTAGATTGGCATTAAGAATAACATAGTAAAACCAATGGATTTCTATTTGAACTTACCTAATAGTGATTCATTGGTCACTGCCCTTCTTGACATAAATTTGCACCTGTGATGTTGCTGTGACTTACTGGGTTAATGCACCTGTCTTGTAAAAAGGATTTCATGAGTTCTAATACTTGGAGAGTCTTTTTCTTTTACTTACTAATAAGCTTCCTATGGAGCCAATGTAAATTTGCATTGATTTTGGGATTGAGATAATGCAGTTTTGAGATATAGAATCTGTATTACGTGTTCATCAAGAACAATACGTCATGATGCGCTGCAAAGATTGGCATTAAGAATAACTTAGTGAAACCAATGGATTTCTTTTTGAACTTACCAATATTGATTCAATGTTCACTGCCCTTCTTGACATCACTTTGCACTTGTGATGTTCCAATGGCTTAGTGGGTTAATGCCCCTGTCTTTTAAACAGGAGTTCATGAGTTCTAGTCCTCAGAAAGCTCTTTTTCATTTACTTACCAATAAGTTTCCTATAGAGCCAATGGAAATTTGCATTGATTTTTGGATTGAGATATTGCAATTGTGAGATAGAATCTGTACTAAGTGTTCATAAAGAACAATATGTCATTACAAGCTGTTTAGATTGGCATTAAGAATAACATAGTAAAACCAATGGATTTCTATTTGAACTTACCTAATAGTGATTCATTGGTCACTGCCCTTCTTGACATAAATTTGCACCTGTGATGTTGCTGTGACTTACTGGGTTAATGCACCTGTCTTGTAAAAAGGATTTCATGAGTTCTAATCGTTGGAGAGTCTTTTTCATTTACTTACTGATAAGCTTCCTATGGAGCCAATGTAAATTTGCATTGATTTTGGGATTGAGATAGTGCAATTGTGAGATATAGAATCTGTATTACGTGTTCATCAAGAACAATACGTCATGATGCGCTGCAAAGATTGGCATTAAGAATAACATAGTGAAACCAATGGATTTCTTTTTGAACTTATCTAATAGTGATTCAATGTTCGCTGCTCTTCTTGACATCACAAAGCACTTGTGATGTTCCAATGGCTTAGTGGGTTAATGCCCCTGTCTTTTAAACAGGAGTTCATGAATTCTAGTCCTCAGAGAGCTCTTTTTCATTTACTTACCAATAAGTTTCCTATAGAGCCAATGGAAATTTGCATTGATTTTTGGATTGAGATATTGCAATTGTGAGATAGAATCTGTACTAAGTGTTCATAAAGAACAATATGTCATTACAAGCTGTTTAGATTGGCATTAAGAATAACATAGTAAAACCAATGGATTTCTATTTGAACTTACCTAATAGTGATTCATTGGTCACTGCCCTTCTTGACATAAATTTGCACCTGTTATGTTGCTGTGGCTTACTGGGTTACTGCTCCTGTCTTGTAAAAAGGATTTCATGAGTTCTAATCCTTGGAGAGTCTTTTTCATTTACTTACTAATAAGCTTCCTATGGAGCAATGGAAATTTGCATTGATTTTGAGATATAGAATCTGTATTACGTGTTCATCAAGAACAATACGTCATGATGCGCTGCAAAGATTGGCATTAAGAATAACATAGTGAAACCAATGGATTTCTTTTTGAACTTACCTAATAGTGATTCATTGGTCATTGCCCTTCTTGACAACCTTTTGCACTTGTGATGTTCCAGTGGCTTACTTGGTTATTGCGCCTGTCTTATAAACAGGAGTTCATGAGTTCTAATTCTCAGAGAGTTTTTTCATTTACTTACTAATAAGCTTCCTATAGAGCCAATGGAAATTTGCATTGATTTTGGGCTTGAGATAGTGCAATTGTGAGATATAGAATCTGTATTACGTGTTCATCAAGAACAATACGTCATGATGCGCTGCAAAGATTGGCATTAAGAATAACATAGTGAAACCAATGGATTTCTTTTTGAACTTACCAATAGTGATTCAATGTTCACAGCCCTTCTTGACATCACTTTGCACTTGTGATGTTCCAATGGCTTAGTGGGTTAATGCCCCTGTCTTTTAAACAGGAGTTCATGAGTTCTAGTCCTCAGAGAGCTCTTTTTCATTTACTTACCAATAAGTTTCCTATAGAGCCAATGGAAATTTCCATTGATTTTGGGATTGAGATAGTGCAATTGTGAGATAGAATCTGTACTAATTGTTCATAAAGAACAATATGTCATTACAAGTTGTTTAGATTGGCATTAAGAATAACATAGTAAAACCAATGGATTTCTATTTGAACTTACCTAATAGTGATTCATTGGTCTCTGCCCTTCTTGACATAAATTTGCACCTGTGATGTTGCTGTGACTTACTGGGTTAATGCACCTGTCTTGTAAAAAGGATTTCATGAGTTCTAATCTTTGGTGAGTCTTTTTCATTTACTTACTGATAAGCTTCCTATGGAGCCAATGTAAATTTGCATTGATTTTGGGATTGAGATAATGCAGTTGTGAGATATAGAATCTGTATTACGTGTTCATCAAGAACAATACGTCATGATGCGTTGCAAAGATTGGCATTAAGAATAACATAGTGAAACCAATGGATTTCTTTTTGAACTTACCAATATTGATTAAATGTTCACTGCCCTTCTTGACATCACTTTGCCCTTGTGATGTTCCAATGGCTTAGTGGGTTAATGCCCCTGTCTTTTAAACAGGAGTTCATGAGTTCTAGTCCTCAGAGAGCTCTTTTTCATTTACTTACCAATAAGTTTCCTATAGAGCCAATGGAAATTTGCATTGATTTTTGGATTGAGATATTGCAATTGTGAGATAGAATCTGTACTAAGTGTTCATAAAGAACAATATGTCATTACAAGCTGTTTAGATTGGCATTAAGAATAACATAGTAAAACCAATGGATTTCTATTTGAACTTACCTAATAGTGATTCATTGGTCACTGCCCTTCTTGACATAAATTTGCACCTGTGATGTTGCTGTGACTTACTGGGTTAATGCACCTGTCTTGTAAAAAGGATTTCATGAGTTCTAATCCTTGGAGAGTCTTTTTCATTTACTTACTGATAAGCTTCCTATGGAGCCAATGTAAATTTGCATTGATTTTGGGATTGAGATAATGCAGTTGTGAGATATAGAATCTGTATTACGTGTTCATCAAGAACAATACGTCATGATGCGCTGCAAAGATTGGCATTAAGAATAACATAGTGAAACCAATGGATTTCTTTTTGAACTTACCAATATTGATTCAATGTTCACTGCCCTTCTTGACATCACTTTGCACTTGTGATGTTCCAATGCTTAGTGGGTTAATGCCCATGTCTTTTAAACAGGAGTTCATGAGTTCTAGTCCTCAGAAAGCTCTTTTTCATTTACTTACCAATAAGTTTCCTATAGAGCCAATGGAAATTTGCATTGATTTTTGGATTGAGATAGTGCAATTGTGAGATAGAATCTGTACTAAGTATTCATAAAGAACAATATGTCATTACAAGCTGTTTAGATTGGCATTAAGAATAACATAGTAAAACCAATGGATTTCTATTTGAACTTACCTAATAGTGATTCATTGGTCACTGCCCTTCTTGACATGAATTTGCACCTGTGATGTTGCTGTGACTTACTGGGTTAATGCACCTGTCTTGTAAAAAGGATTTCATGAGTTCTAATACTTGGAGAGTCTTTTTCTTTTACTTACTAATAAGCTTCCTATGGAGCCAATGTAAATTTGCATTGATTTTGGGATTGAGATAATGCAGTTTTGAGATATAGAATCTGTATTACGTGTTCATCAAGAACAATACGTCATGATGCGCTGCAAAGATTGGCATTAAGAATAACTTAGTGAAACCAATGGATTTCTTTTTGAACTTACCAATATTGATTCAATGTTCACTGCCCTTCTTGACATCACTTTGCACTTGTGATGTTCCAATGGCTTAGTGGGTTAATGCCCCTGTCTTTTAAACAGGAGTTCATGAGTTCTAGTCCTCAGAAAGCTCTTTTTCATTTACTTACCAATAAGTTTCCTATAGAGCCAATGGAAATTTGCATTGATTTTTGGATTGAGATAGTGCAATTGTGAGATAGAATCTGTACTAAGTATTCATAAAGAACAATATGTCATTACAAGCTGTTTAGATTGGCATTAAGAATAACATAGTAAAACCAATGGATTTTTATTTGAACTTACCTAATAGTGATTCATTGGTCACTGCCCTTCTTGACATATATTTGCACCTGTGATGTTGCTGTGACTTACTGGGTTAATGCACCTTTCTTGTAAAAAGGATTTCATGAGTTCTAATACTTGGAGAGTCTTTTTAATTTACTTACTAAAAAGCTTCCTATGGAGCCAATGTAAATTTGCATTGATTTTGGGATTGAGATAGTGCAATTGTGAGATATAGAATCTGTATTACGTGTTCATCAAGAACAATACGTCATGATGCGCTGCAAAGATTGGCATTAAGAATAACATAGTGAAACCAATGGATTTCTTTTTGAACTTATCTAATAGTGATTCGATGTTCGCTGCCCTTCTTGACATCACAAAGCACTTGTGATGTTCCAATGGCTTAGTGGGTTAATACCCCTGTCTTTTAAACAGGAGTTCATGAATTCTAGTCCTCAGAGAGCTCTTTTTCATTTACTTACCAATAAGTTTCCTATAGAGCCAATGGAAATTTGCATTGATTTTTGGATTGAGATATTGCAATTGTGAGATAGAATCTGTACTAAGTGTTCATAAAGAACAATATGTCATTACAAGCTGTTTAGATTGGCATTAAGAATAACATAGTAAAACCAATGGATTTCTATTTGAACTTACCTAATAGTGATTCATTGGTCACTGCCCTTCTTGACATAAATTTGCACCTGTGATGTTGCTGTGTCTTGCTGGGTTAATGCTCCTGTTTTGTAAAAAGGATTTCATGAGTTCTAATCCTTGGAGAGTCTTTTTCATTTACTTACTAATAAGCTTCCTATGGAGCAATGGAAATTTGCATTGATTTTGAGATATAGAATCTGTATTACGTGTTCATCAAGAACAATACGTCATGATGCGCTGCAAAGATTGGCATTAAGAATAACATAGTGAAACCAATGGATTTCTTTTTGAACTTACCTAATAGTGATTCATTGGTCATTGCCCTTCTTGACAACCTTTTGCACTTGTGATGTTCCAGTGGCTTACTTGGTTATTGCGCCTGTCTTATAAACAGGAGTTCATGAGTTCTGATTCTCAGACAGTTTTTTCATTTACTTACTAATAAGCTTCCTATAGAGCCAATGGAAATTTGCATTGATTTTGGGCTTGAGATAGTGCAATTGTGAGATATAGAATCTGTATTACGTGTTCATCAAGAACAATACGTCATGATGCGCTGCAAAGATTGGCATTAAGAATAACATAGTGAAACCAATGGATTTCTTTTTGAACTTACCAATAGTGATTCAATGTTCACTGCCCTTCTTGACATCATTTTGCACTTGTGATGTTCCAATGGCTTAGTGGGTTAATGCCCCTGTCTTTTAAACAGGAGTTCATGAGTTCTAGTCCTCAGAGAGCTCTTTTTCATTTACTTACCAATAAGTTTCCTATAGAGCCAATGGAAATTTCCATTGATTTTGGGATTGAGATAGTGCAATTGTGAGATAGAATCTGTACTAAGTGTTCATAAAGAACAATATGTCATTACAAGTTGTTTAGATTGGCATTAAGAATAACATAGTAAAACCAATGGATTTCTATTTGAACTTACCTAATAGTGATTCATTGGTCTCTGCCCTTCTTGACATAAATTTGCACCTGTGATGTTGCTGTGACTTACTGGGTTAATGCACCTGTCTTGTAAAAAGGATTTCATGAGTTCTAATCTTTGGTGAGTCTTTTTCATTTACTTACTGATAAGCTTCCTATGGAGCCAATGTAAATTTGCATTGATTTTGGGATTGAGATAATGCAGTTGTGAGATATAGAATCTGTATTACGTGTTCATCAAGAACAATACGTCATGATGCGTTGCAAAGATTGGCATTAAGAATAACATAGTGAAACCAATGGATTTCTTTTTGAACTTGCCAATATTGATTAAATGTTCACTGCCCTTCTTGACATCACTTTGCCCTTGTGATGTTCCAATGGCTTAGTGGGTTAATGCCCCTGTCTTTTAAACAGGAGTTCATGAGTTCTAGTCCTCAGAAAGCTCTTTTTCATTTACTTACCAATAAGTTTCCTATAGAGCCAATGGAAATTTGCATTGATTTTTGGATTGAGATAGTGCAATTGTGAGATAGAATCTGTACTAAGTATTCATAAAGAACAATATGTCATTACAAGCTGTTTAGATTGGCATTAAGAATAACATAGTAAAACCAATGGATTTTTATTTGAACTTACCTAATAGTGATTCATTGGTCACTGCCCTTCTTGACATAAATTTGCACCTGTGATGTTGCTGTGACTTACTGGGTTAATGCACCTTTCTTGTAAAAAGGATTTCATGAGTTCTAATACTTGGAGAGTCTTTTTCTTTTACTTACTAATAAGCTTCCTATGGAGCCAATGTAAATTTGCATTGATTTTGGGATTGAGATAATGCAGTTTTGAGATATAGAATCTGTATTACGTGTTCATCAAGAACAATACGTCATGATGCGCTGCAAAGATTGGCATTAAGAATAACTTAGTGAAACCAATGGATTTCTTTTTGAACTTACCAATATTGATTCAATGTTCACTGCCCTTCTTGACATCACTTTGCACTTGTGATGTTCCAATGGCTTAGTGGGTTAATGCCCCTGTCTTTTAAACAGGAGTTCATGAGTTCTAGTCCTCAGAAAGCTCTTTTTCATTTACTTACCAATAAGTTTCCTATAGAGCCAATGGAAATTTGCATTGATTTTTGGATTGAGATAGTGCAATTGTGAGATAGAATCTGTACTAAGTATTCATAAAGAACAATATGTCATTACAAGCTGTTTAGATTGGCATTAAGAATAACATAGTAAAACCAATGGATTTTTATTTGAACTTACCTAATAGTGATTCATTGGTCACTGCCCTTCTTGACATAAATTTGCACCTGTGATGTTGCTGTGACTTACTGGGTTAATGCACCTTTCTTGTAAAAAGGATTTCATGAGTTCTAATACTTGGAGAGTCTTTTTAATTTACTTACTAAAAAGCTTCCTATGGAGCCAATGTAAATTTGCATTGATTTTGGGATTGAGATAGTGCAATTGTGAGATATAGAATCTGTATTACGTGTTCATCAAGAACAATACGTCATGATGCGCTGCAAAGATTGGCATTAAGAATAACATAGTGAAACCAATGGATTTCTTTTTGAACTTATCTAATAGTGATTCGATGTTCGCTGCCCTTCTTGACATCATAAAGCACTTGTGATGTTCCAATGGCTTAGTGGGTTAATACCCCTGTCTTTTAAACAGGAGTTCATGAATTCTAGTCCTCAGAGAGCTCTTTTTCATTTACTTACCAATAAGTTTCCTATAGAGCCAATGGAAATTTGCATTGATTTTTGGATTGAGATATTGCAATTGTGAGATAGAATCTGTACTAAGTGTTCATAAAGAACAATATGTCATTACAAGCTGTTTAGATTGGCATTAAGAATAACATAGTAAAACCAATGGATTTCTATTTGAACTTACCTAATAGTGATTCATTGGTCACTGCCCTTCTTGACATAAATTTGCACCTGTGATGTTGCTGTGTCTTGCTGGGTTAATGCTCCTGTTTTGTAAAAAGGATTTCATGAGTTCTAATCCTTGGAGAGTCTTTTTCATTTACTTACTAATAAGCTTCCTATGGAGCAATGGAAATTTGCATTGATTTTGAGATATAGAATCTGTATTACGTGTTCATCAAGAACAATACGTCATGATGCGCTGCAAAGATTGGCATTAAGAATAACATAGTGAAACCAATGGATTTCTTTTTGAACTTACCTAATAGTGATTCATTGGTCATTGCCCTTCTTGACAACCTTTTGCACTTGTGATGTTCCAGTGGCTTACTTGGTTATTGCGCCTGTCTTATAAACAGGAGTTCATGAGTTCTGATTCTCAGACAGTTTTTTCATTTACTTACTAATAAGCTTCCTATAGAGCCAATGGAAATTTGCATTGATTTTGGGCTTGAGATAGTGCAATTGTGAGATATAGAATCTGTATTACGTGTTCATCAAGAACAATACGTCATGATGCGCTGCAAAGATTGGCATTAAGAATAACATAGTGAAACCAATGGATTTCTTTTTGAACTTACCAATAGTGATTCAATGTTCACTGCCCTTCTTGACATCATTTTGCACTTGTGATGTTCCAATGGCTTAGTGGGTTAATGCCCCTGTCTTTTAAACAGGAGTTCATGAGTTCTAGTCCTCAGAGAGCTCTTTTTCATTTACTTACCAATAAGTTTCCTATAGAGCCAATGGAAATTTCCATTGATTTTGGGATTGAGATAGTGCAATTGTGAGATAGAATCTGTACTAAGTGTTCATAAAGAACAATATGTCATTACAAGTTGTTTAGATTGGCATTAAGAATAACATAGTAAAACCAATGGATTTCTATTTGAACTTACCTAATAGTGATTCATTGGTCTCTGCCCTTCTTGACATAAATTTGCACCTGTGATGTTGCTGTGACTTACTAGGTTAATGCACCTGTCTTGTAAAAAGGATTTCATGAGTTCTAATCTTTGGTGAGTCTTTTTCATTTACTTACTGATAAGCTTCCTATGGAGCCAATGTAAATTTGCATTGATTTTGGGATTGAGATAATGCAGTTGTGAGATATAGAATCTGTATTACGTGTTCATCAAGAACAATACGTCATGATGCGTTGCAAAGATTGGCATTAAGAATAACATAGTGAAACCAATGGATTTCTTTTTGAACTTACCAATATTGATTAAATGTTCACTGCCCTTCTTGACATCACTTTGCCCTTGTGATGTTCCAATGGCTTAGTGGGTTAATGCCCCTGTCTTTTAAACAGGAGTTCATGAGTTCTAGTCCTCAGAGAGCTCTTTTTCATTTACTTACCAATAAGTTTCCTATAGAGCCAATGTAAGTTTGCATTGATTTTGGGATTGAGATAATGCAGTTGTGAGATATAGAATCTGTATTACGTGTTCATCAAGAACAATACGTCATGATGCGCTGCAAAGATTGGCATTAAGAATAACATAGTGAAACCAATGGATTTCTTTTTGAACTTACCAATATTGATTCAATGTTCACTGCCCTTCTTGACATCACTTTGCACTTGTGATGTTCCAATGGCTTAGTGGGTTAATGCCCATGTCTTTTAAACAGGAGTTCATGAGTTCTAGTCCTCAGAGAGCTCTTTTTCATTTACTTACCAATAAGTTTCCTATAGAGCCAATGGAAATTTGCATTGATTTTTGGATTGAGATAGTGCAATTGTGAGATAGAATCTGTACTAAGTATTCATAAAGAACAATATGTCATTACAAGCTGTTTAGATTGGCATTAAGAATAACATAGTAAAACCAATGGATTTCTATTTGAACTTACCTAATAGTGATTCATTGGTCACTGCCCTTCTTGACATAAATTTGCACCTGTGATGTTGCTGTGACTTACTGGGTTAATGCACCTGTCTTGTAAAAAGGATTTCATGAGTTCTAATACTTGGAGAGTCTTTTTCTTTTACTTACTAATAAGCTTCCTATGGAGCCAATGTAAATTTGCATTGATTTTGGGATTGAGATAATGCAGTTTTGAGATATAGAATCTGTATTACGTGTTCATCAAGAACAATACGTCATGATGCGCTGCAAAGATTGGCATTAAGAATAACATAGTGAAACCAATGGATTTCTTTTTGAACTTATCTAATAGTGATTCAATGTTCGCTGCTCTTCTTGACATCACAAAGCACTTGTGATGTTCCAATGGCTTAGTGGGTTAATGCCCCTGTCTTTTAAACAGGAGTTCATGAATTCTAGTCCTCAGAGAGCTCTTTTTCATTTACTTACCAATAAGTTTCCTATAGAGCCAATGGAAATTTGCATTGATTTTTGGATTGAGATATTGCAATTGTGAGATAGAATCTGTACTAAGTGTTCATAAAGAACAATATGTCATTACAAGCTGTTTAGATTGGCATTAAGAATAACATAGTAAAACCAATGGATTTCTATTTGAACTTACCTAATAGTGATTCATTGGTCACTGCCCTTCTTGACATAAATTTGCACCTGTGATGTTGCTGTGGCTTACTGGGTTAATGCTCCTGTCTTGTAAAAAGGATTTCATGAGTTCTAATCCTTGGAGAGTCTTTTTCATTTACTTACTAATAAGCTTCCTATGGAGCAATGGAAATTTGCATTGATTTTGAGATATAGAATCTGTATTACGTGTTCATCAAGAACAATACGTCATGATGCGCTGCAAAGATTGGCATTAAGAATAACATAGTGAAACCAATGGATTTCTTTTTGAACTTACCTAATAGTGATTCATTGGTCATTGCCCTTCTTGACAACCTTTTGCACTTGTGATGTTCCAGTGGCTTACTTGGTTATTGCGCCTGTCTTATAAACAGGAGTTCATGAGTTCTAATTCTCAGAGAGTTTTTTCACTTACTTACTAATAAGCTTCCTATAGAGCCAATGGAAATTTGCATTGATTTTTGGATTGAGATAGTGCAATTGTGAGATAGAATCTGTACTAAGTATTCATAAAGAACAATATGTCATTACAAGCTGTTTAGATTGGCATTAAGAATAACATAGTAAAACCAATGGATTTCTATTTGAACTTACCTAATAGTGATTCATTGGTCACTGCCCTTCTTGACATAAATTTGCACCTGTGATGTTGCTGTGACTTACTGGGTTAATGCACCTGTCTTGTAAAAAGGATTTCATGAGTTCTAATACTTGGAGAGTCTTTTTCTTTTACTTACTAATAAGCTTCCTATGGAGCCAATGTAAATTTGCATTGATTTTGGGATTGAGATAATGCAATTGTGAGATATAGAATCTGTATTACGTGTTCATCAAGAACAATACGTCATGATGCGCTGCAAAGATTGGCATTAAGAATAACATAGTGAAACCAACGGATTTCTTTTTGAACTTATCTAATAGTGATTCAATGTTCGCTGCCCTTCTTGACATCACAAAGCACTTGTGATGTTCCAATGGCTTAGTGGGTTAATACCCCTGTCTTTTAAACAGGAGTTCATGAATTCTAGTCCTCAGAGAGCTCTTTTTCATTTACTTACCAATAAGTTTCCTATAGAGCCAATGGAAATTTGCATTGATTTTTGGATTGAGATATTGCAATTGTGAGATAGAATCTGTACTAAGTATTCATAAAGAACAATATGTCATTACAAGCTGTTTAGATTGGCATTAAGAATAACATAGTAAAACCAATGGATTTTTATTTGAACTTACCTAATAGTGATTCATTGGTCACTGCCCTTCTTGACATAAATTTGCACCTGTGATGTTGCTGTGTCTTGCTGGGTTAATGCTCCTGTTTTGTAAAAAGGATTTCATGAGTTCTAATCCTTGGAGAGTCTTTTTCATTTACTTACTAATAAGCTTCCTATGGAGCAATGGAAATTTGCATTGATTTTGAGATATAGAATCTGTATTACGTGTTCATCAAGAACAATACGTCATGATGCGCTGCAAAGATTGGCATTAAGAATAACATAGTGAAACCAATGGATTTCTTTTTGAACTTACCTAATAGTGATTCATTGGTCATTGCCCTTCTTGACAACCTTTTGCACTTGTGATGTTCCAGTGGCTTACTTGGTTATTGCGCCTGTCTTATAAACAGGAGTTCATGAGTTCTGATTCTCAGACAGTTTTTTCATTTACTTACTAATAAGCTTCCTATAGAGCCAATGGAAATTTGCATTGATTTTGGGCTTGAGATAGTGCAATTGTGAGATATAGAATCTGTATTACGTGTTCATCAAGAACAATACGTCATGATGCGCTGCAAAGATTGGCATTAAGAATAACATAGTGAAACCAATGGATTTCTTTTTGAACTTACCAATAGTGATTCAATGTTCACTGCCCTTCTTGACATCACTTTGCACTTGTGATGTTCCAATGGCTTAGTGGGTTAATGCCCCTGTCTTTTAAACAGGAGTTCATGAGTTCTAGTCCTCAGAGAGCTCTTTTTCATTTACTTACCAATAAGTTTCCTATAGAGCCAATGTAAATTTGCATTGATTTTGGGATTGAGATAATGCAGTTGTGAGATATAGAATCTGTATTACGTGTTCATCAAGAACAATACGTCATGATGCGCTGCAAAGATTGGCATTAAGAATAACATAGTGAAACCAATGGATTTCTTTTTGAACTTACCAATATTGATTCAATGTTCACTGCCCTTCTTGACATCACTTTGCACTTGTGATGTTCCAATGGCTTAGTGGGTTAATGCCCATGTCTTTTAAACAGGAGTTCATGAGTTCTAGTCCTCAGAGAGCTCTTTTTCATTTACTTACCAATAAGTTTCCTATAGAGCCAATGGAAATTTGCATTGATTTTTGGATTGAGATAGTGCAATTGTGAGATAGAATCTGTACTAAGTATTCATAAAGAACAATATGTCATTACAAGCTGTTTAGATTGGCATTAAGAATAACATAGTAAAACCAATGGATTTCTATTTGAACTTACCTAATAGTGATTCATTGGTCACTGCCCTTCTTGACATAAATTTGCACCTGTGATGTTGCTGTGACTTACTGGGTTAATGCACCTGTCTTGTAAAAAGGATTTCATGAGTTCTAATACTTGGAGAGTCTTTTTCTTTTACTTACTAATAAGCTTCCTATGGAGCCAATGTAAATTTGCATTGATTTTGGGATTGAGATAATGCAGTTTTGAGATATAGAATCTGTATTACGTGTTCATCAAGAACAATACGTCATGA
Organism: Phyllobates terribilis; assembly: GCF_046119375.1. NCBI lineage: Eukaryota > Metazoa > Chordata > Amphibia > Anura > Dendrobatidae > Phyllobates > Phyllobates terribilis. The sequence continues at coordinate 332,594,758 of NW_027362764.1, read as the reverse complement.
TGCGCTGCAAAGATTGGCATTAAGAATAACATAGTGAAACCAATGGATTTCTTTTTGAACTTATCTAATAGTGATTCAATGTTCGCTGCTCTTCTTGACATCACAAAGCACTTGTGATGTTCCAATGGCTTAGTGGGTTAATGCCCCTGTCTTTTAAACAGGAGTTCATGAATTCTAGTCCTCAGAGAGCTCTTTTTCATTTACTTACCAATAAGTTTCCTATAGAGCCAATGGAAATTTGCATTGATTTTTGGATTGAGATATTGCAATTGTGAGATAGAATCTGTACTAAGTGTTCATAAAGAACAATATGTCATTACAAGCTGTTTAGATTGGCATTAAGAATAACATAGTAAAACCAATGGATTTCTATTTGAACTTACCTAATAGTGATTCATTGGTCACTGCCCTTCTTGACATAAATTTGCACCTGTGATGTTGCTGTGGCTTACTGGGTTAATGCTCCTGTCTTGTAAAAAGGATTTCATGAGTTCTAATCCTTGGAGAGTCTTTTTCATTTACTTACTAATAAGCTTCCTATGGAGCAATGGAAATTTGCATTGATTTTGAGATATAGAATCTGTATTACGTGTTCATCAAGAACAATACGTCATGATGCGCTGCAAAGATTGGCATTAAGAATAACATAGTGAAACCAATGGATTTCTTTTTGAACTTACCTAATAGTGATTCATTGGTCATTGCCCTTCTTGACAACCTTTTGCACTTGTGATGTTCCAGTGGCTTACTTGGTTATTGCGCCTGTCTTATAAACAGGAGTTCATGAGTTCTAATTCTCAGAGAGTTTTTTCACTTACTTACTAATAAGCTTCCTATAGAGCCAATGGAAATTTGCATTGATTTTTGGATTGAGATAGTGCAATTGTGAGATAGAATCTGTACTAAGTATTCATAAAGAACAATATGTCATTACAAGCTGTTTAGATTGGCATTAAGAATAACATAGTAAAACCAATGGATTTCTATTTGAACTTACCTAATAGTGATTCATTGGTCACTGCCCTTCTTGACATAAATTTGCACCTGTGATGTTGCTGTGACTTACTGGGTTAATGCACCTGTCTTGTAAAAAGGATTTCATGAGTTCTAATACTTGGAGAGTCTTTTTCTTTTACTTACTAATAAGCTTCCTATGGAGCCAATGTAAATTTGCATTGATTTTGGGATTGAGATAATGCAATTGTGAGATATAGAATCTGTATTACGTGTTCATCAAGAACAATACGTCATGATGCGCTGCAAAGATTGGCATTAAGAATAACATAGTGAAACCAACGGATTTCTTTTTGAACTTATCTAATAGTGATTCAATGTTCGCTGCCCTTCTTGACATCACAAAGCACTTGTGATGTTCCAATGGCTTAGTGGGTTAATACCCCTGTCTTTTAAACAGGAGTTCATGAATTCTAGTCCTCAGAGAGCTCTTTTTCATTTACTTACCAATAAGTTTCCTATAGAGCCAATGGAAATTTGCATTGATTTTTGGATTGAGATATTGCAATTGTGAGATAGAATCTGTACTAAGTATTCATAAAGAACAATATGTCATTACAAGCTGTTTAGATTGGCATTAAGAATAACATAGTAAAACCAATGGATTTTTATTTGAACTTACCTAATAGTGATTCATTGGTCACTGCCCTTCTTGACATAAATTTGCACCTGTGATGTTGCTGTGTCTTGCTGGGTTAATGCTCCTGTTTTGTAAAAAGGATTTCATGAGTTCTAATCCTTGGAGAGTCTTTTTCATTTACTTACTAATAAGCTTCCTATGGAGCAATGGAAATTTGCATTGATTTTGAGATATAGAATCTGTATTACGTGTTCATCAAGAACAATACGTCATGATGCGCTGCAAAGATTGGCATTAAGAATAACATAGTGAAACCAATGGATTTCTTTTTGAACTTACCTAATAGTGATTCATTGGTCATTGCCCTTCTTGACAACCTTTTGCACTTGTGATGTTCCAGTGGCTTACTTGGTTATTGCGCCTGTCTTATAAACAGGAGTTCATGAGTTCTGATTCTCAGACAGTTTTTTCATTTACTTACTAATAAGCTTCCTATAGAGCCAATGGAAATTTGCATTGATTTTGGGCTTGAGATAGTGCAATTGTGAGATAGAATCTGTACTAAGTGTTCATAAAGAACAATATGTCATTACAAGCTGTTTAGATTGGCATTAAGAATAACATAGTAAAACCAATGGATTTCTATTTGAACTTACCTAATAGTGATTCATTGGTCACTGCCCTTCTTGACATCACTTTGCACTTGTGATGTTCCAATGGCTTAGTGGGTTAATGCCCCTGTCTTTTAAACAGGAGTTCATGAGTTCTAGTCCTCAGAGAGCTCTTTTTCATTTACTTACCAATAAGTTTCCTATAGAGCCAATGGAAATTTCCATTGATTTTGGGATTGAGATAGTGCAATTGTGAGATAGAATCTGTACTAAGTGTTCATAAAGAACAATATGTCATTACAAGCTGTTTAGATTGGCATTAAGAATAACATAGTAAAACCAATGGATTTCTATTTGAACTTACCTAATAGTGATTCATTGGTCACTGCCCTTCTTGACATCACTTTGCACTTGTGATGTTCCAATGGCTTAGTGGGTTAATGCCCCTGTCTTTTAAACAGGAGTTCATGAGTTCTAGTCCTCAGAGAGCTCTTTTTCATTTACTTACCAATAAGTTTCCTATAGAGCCAATGGAAATTTCCATTGATTTTGGGATTGAGATAGTGCAATTGTGAGATAGAATCTGTACTAAGTGTTCATAAAGAACAATATGTCATTACAAGCTGTTTAGATTGGCATTAAGAATAACATAGTAAAACCAATGGATTTCTATTTGAACTTACCTAATAGTGATTCATTGGTCACTGCCCTTCTTGACATAAATTTGCACCTGTGATGTTGCTGTGACTTACTGGGTTAATGCACCTGTCTTGTAAAAAGGATTTCATGAGTTCTAATCTTTGGTGAGTCTTTTTCATTTACTTACTGATAAGCTTCCTATGGAGCCAATGTAAATTTGCATTGATTTTGGGATTGAGATAATGCAGTTGTGAGATATAGAATCTGTATTACGTGTTCATCAAGAACAATACGTCATGATGCGTTGCAAAGATTGGCATTAAGAATAACATAGTGAAACCAATGGATTTCTTTTTGAACTTACCAATATTGATTCAATGTTCACTGCCCTTCTTGACATCACTTTGCACTTCTGATGTTCCAATGGCTTAGTGGGTTAATGCCCCTGTCTTTTAAACAGGAGTTCATGAGTTCTAGTCCTCAGAGAGCTCTTTTTCATTTACTTACCAATAAGTTTCCTATAGAGCCAATGGAAATTTGCATTGATTTTTGGATTGAGATATTGCAATTGTGAGATAGAATCTGTACTAAGTGTTCATAAAGAACAATATGTCATTACAAGCTGTTTAGATTGGCATTAAGAATAACATAGTAAAACCAATGGATTTCTATTTGAACTTACCTAATAGTGATTCATTGGTCACTGCCCTTCTTGACATCACTTTGCACTTGTGATGTTCCAATGGCTTAGTGGGTTAATGCCCCTGTCTTTTAAACAGGAGTTCATGAGTTCTAGGTCTCAGAGAGCTCTTTTTCATTTACTTACCAATAAGTTTCCTATAGAGCCAATGGAAATTTGCATTGATTTTTGGATTGAGATATTGCAATTGTGAGATAGAATCTGTACTAAGTGTTCATAAAGAACAATATGTCATTACAAGCTGTTTAGATTGGCATTAAGAATAACATAGTAAAACCAATGGATTTCTATTTGAACTTACCTAATAGTGATTCATTGGTCACTGCCCTTCTTGACATCACTTTGCACTTGTGATGTTCCAATGGCTTAGTGGGTTAATGCCCCTGTCTTTTAAACAGGAGTTCATGAGTTCTAGGTCTCAGAGAGCTCTTTTTCATTTACTTACCAATAAGTTTCCTATAGAGCCAATGGAAATTTCCATTGATTTTGGGATTGAGATAGTGCAATTGTGAGATAGAATCTGTACTAAGTGTTCATAAAGAACAATATGTCATTACAAGCTGTTTAGATTGGCATTAAGAATAACATAGTAAAACCAATGGATTTCTATTTGAACTTACCTAATAGTGATTCATTGGTCACTGTCCTTCTTGACATAAATTTGCACCTGTGATGTTGCTGTGACTTACTGGGTTAATGCACCTGTCTTGTAAAAAGGATTTCATGAGTTCTAATACTTGGAGAGTCTTTTTCATTTACTTACTAATAAGCTTCCTATGGAGCCAATGTAAATTTGCATTGATTTTGGGATTGAGATAGTGCAATTGTGAGATATAGAATCTGTATTACGTGTTCATCAAGAGCAATACGTCATGATGCGCTGCAAAGATTGGCATTAAGAATAACATAGTGAAACCAATGGATTTCTTTTTGAACTTATCTAATAGTGATTCAATGTTCGCTGCCCTTCTTGACATTACTTTGCACTTGTGATGTTCCAATGGCTTAGTGGGTTAATGCCCCTGTCTTTTAAACGGGAGTTCATGAATTCTAGTCCTCAGAGAGCTGTTTTTCATTTACTTACCAATAAGTTTCCTATAGAGCCAATGGAAATTTGCATTGATTTTTGGATTGAGATATTGCAATTGTGAGATAGAATCTGTACTAAGTGTTCATAAAGAACAATATGTCATTACAAGCTGTTTAGATTGGCATTAAGAATAACATAGTAAAACCAATGGATTTCTATTTGAACTTACCCAATAGTGATTCATTGGTCACTGCCCTTCTTGACATAAATTTGTACCTGTGATGTTGCTGTGGCTTACTGGGTTAATGCTCCTGTCTTGTAAAAAGGATTTCATGAGTTCTAATCCTTGGAGAGTCTTTTTCATTTACTTACTAATAAGCTTCCTATGGAGCAATGGAAATTTGCATTGATTTTGAGATATAGAATCTGTATTACGTGTTCATCAAGAACAATACGTCATGATGCGCTGCAAAGATTGGCATTAAGAATAACATAGTGAAACCAACGGATTTCTTTTTGAACTTATCTAATAGTGATTCAATGTTCGCTGCCCTTCTTGACATCACAAAGCACTTGTGATGTTCCAATGGCTTAGTGGGTTAATACCCCTGTCTTTTAAACAGGAGTTCATGAATTCTAGTCCTCAGAGAGCTCTTTTTCATTTACTTACCAATAAGTTTCCTATAGAGCCAATGGAAATTTGCATTGATTTTTGGATTGAGATATTGCAATTGTGAGATAGAATCTGTACTAAGTATTCATAAAGAACAATATGTCATTACAAGCTGTTTAGATTGGCATTAAGAATAACATAGTAAAACCAATGGATTTTTATTTGAACTTACCTAATAGTGATTCATTGGTCACTGCCCTTCTTGACATAAATTTGCACCTGTGATGTTGCTGTGTCTTGCTGGGTTAATGCTCCTGTTTTGTAAAAAGGATTTCATGAGTTCTAATCCTTGGAGAGTCTTTTTCATTTACTTACTAATAAGCTTCCTATGGAGCAATGGAAATTTGCATTGATTTTGAGATATAGAATCTGTATTACGTGTTCATCAAGAACAATACGTCATGATGCGCTGCAAAGATTGGCATTAAGAATAACATAGTGAAACCAATGGATTTCTTTTTGAACTTACCTAATAGTGATTCATTGGTCATTGCCCTTCTTGACAACCTTTTGCACTTGTGATGTTCCAGTGGCTTACTTGGTTATTGCGCCTGTCTTATAAACAGGAGTTCATGAGTTCTGATTCTCAGACAGTTTTTTCATTTACTTACTAATAAGCTTCCTATAGAGCCAATGGAAATTTGCATTGATTTTGGGCTTGAGATAGTGCAATTGTGAGATATAGAATCTGTATTACGTGTTCATCAAGAACAATACGTCATGATGCGCTGCAAAGATTGGCATTAAGAATAACATAGTGAAACCAATGGATTTCTTTTTGAACTTACCAATAGTGATTCAATGTTCACTGCCCTTCTTGACATCACTTTGCACTTGTGATGTTCCAATGGCTTAGTGGGTTAATGCCCCTGTCTTTTAAACAGGAGTTCATGAGTTCTAGTCCTCAGAGAGCTCTTTTTCATTTACTTACCAATAAGTTTCCTATAGAGCCAATGGAAATTTCCATTGATTTTGGGATTGAGATAGTGCAATTGTGAGATAGAATCTGTACTAAGTGTTCATAAAGAACAATATGTCATTACAAGCTGTTTAGATTGGCATTAAGAATAACATAGTAAAACCAATGGATTTCTATTTGAACTTACCTAATAGTGATTCATTGGTCACTGCCCTTCTTGACATAAATTTGCACCTGTGATGTTGCTGTGACTTACTGGGTTAATGCACCTGTCTTGTAAAAAGGATTTCATGAGTTCTAATCTTTGGTGAGTCTTTTTCATTTACTTACTGATAAGCTTCCTATGGAGCCAATGTAAATTTGCATTGATTTTGGGATTGAGATAATGCAGTTGTGAGATATAGAATCTGTATTACGTGTTCATCAAGAACAATACGTCATGATGCGTTGCAAAGATTGGCATTAAGAATAACATAGTGAAACCAATGGATTTCTTTTTGAACTTACCAATATTGATTCAATGTTCACTGCCCTTCTTGACATCACTTTGCACTTCTGATGTTCCAATGGCTTAGTGGGTTAATGCCCCTGTCTTTTAAACAGGAGTTCATGAGTTCTAGTCCTCAGAGAGCTCTTTTTCATTTACTTACCAATAAGTTTCCTATAGAGCCAATGGAAATTTGCATTGATTTTTGGATTGAGATATTGCAATTGTGAGATAGAATCTGTACTAAGTGTTCATAAAGAACAATATGTCATTACAAGCTGTTTAGATTGGCATTAAGAATAACATAGTAAAACCAATGGATTTCTATTTGAACTTACCTAATAGTGATTCATTGGTCACTGCCCTTCTTGACATCACTTTGCACTTGTGATGTTCCAATGGCTTAGTGGGTTAATGCCCCTGTCTTTTAAACAGGAGTTCATGAGTTCTAGGTCTCAGAGAGCTCTTTTTCATTTACTTACCAATAAGTTTCCTATAGAGACAATGGAAATTTCCATTGATTTTGGGATTGAGATAGTGCAATTGTGAGATAGAATCTGTACTAAGTGTTCATAAAGAACAATATGTCATTACAAGCTGTTTAGATTGGCATTAAGAATAACATAGTAAAACCAATGGATTTCTATTTGAACTTACCTAATAGTGATTCATTGGTCACTGTCCTTCTTGACATAAATTTGCACCTGTGATGTTGCTGTGACTTACTGGGTTAATGCACCTGTCTTGTAAAAAGGATTTCATGAGTTCTAATACTTGGAGAGTCTTTTTCATTTACTTACTAATAAGCTTCCTATGGAGCCAATGTAAATTTGCATTGATTTTGGGATTGAGATAGTGCAATTGTGAGATATAGAATCTGTATTACGTGTTCATCAAGAGCAATACGTCATGATGCGCTGCAAAGATTGGCATTAAGAATAACATAGTGAAACCAATGGATTTCTTTTTGAACTTATCTAATAGTGATTCAATGTTCGCTGCCCTTCTTGACATTACTTTGCACTTGTGATGTTCCAATGGCTTAGTGGGTTAATGCCCCTGTCTTTTAAACGGGAGTTCATGAATTCTAGTCCTCAGAGAGCTGTTTTACATTTACTTACCAATAAGTTTCCTATAGAGCCAATGGAAATTTGCATTGATTTTTGGATTGAGATATTGCAATTGTGAGATAGAATCTGTACTAAGTGTTCATAAAGAACAATATGTCATTACAAGCTGTTTAGATTGGCATTAAGAATAACATAGTAAAACCAATGGATTTCTATTTGAACTTACCCAATAGTGATTCATTGGTCATTGCCCTTCTTGACATAAATTTGTACCTGTGATGTTGCTGTGGCTTACTGGGTTAATGCTCCTGTCTTGTAAAAAGGATTTCATGAGTTCTAATCCTTGGAGAGTCTTTTTCATTTACTTACTAATAAGCTTCCTATGGAGCAATGGAAATTTGCATTGATTTTGAGATATAGAATCTGTATTACGTGTTCATCAAGAACAATACGTCATGATGCGCTGCAAAGATTGGCATTAAGAATAACATAGTGAAACCAACGGATTTCTTTTTGAACTTATCTAATAGTGATTCAATGTTCGCTGCCCTTCTTGACATCACAAAGCACTTGTGATGTTCCAATGGCTTAGTGGGTTAATACCCCTGTCTTTTAAACAGGAGTTCATGAATTCTAGTCCTCAGAGAGCTCTTTTTCATTTACTTACCAATAAGTTTCCTATAGAGCCAATGGAAATTTGCATTGATTTTTGGATTGAGATATTGCAATTGTGAGATAGAATCTGTACTAAGTATTCATAAAGAACAATATGTCATTACAAGCTGTTTAGATTGGCATTAAGAATAACATAGTAAAACCAATGGATTTTTATTTGAACTTACCTAATAGTGATTCATTGGTCACTGCCCTTCTTGACATAAATTTGCACCTGTGATGTTGCTGTGTCTTGCTGGGTTAATGCTCCTGTTTTGTAAAAAGGATTTCATGAGTTCTAATCCTTGGAGAGTCTTTTTCATTTACTTACTAATAAGCTTCCTATGGAGCAATGGAAATTTGCATTGATTTTGAGATATAGAATCTGTATTACGTGTTCATCAAGAACAATACGTCATGATGCGCTGCAAAGATTGGCATTAAGAATAACATAGTGAAACCAATGGATTTCTTTTTGAACTTACCTAATAGTGATTCATTGGTCATTGCCCTTCTTGACAACCTTTTGCACTTGTGATGTTCCAGTGGCTTACTTGGTTATTGCGCCTGTCTTATAAACATGAGTTCATGAGTTCTGATTCTCAGACAGTTTTTTCATTTACTTACTAATAAGCTTCCTATAGAGCCAATGGAAATTTGCATTGATTTTGGGCTTGAGATAGTGCAATTGTGAGATATAGAATCTGTATTACGTGTTCATCAAGAACAATACGTCATGATGCGCTGCAAAGATTGGCATTAAGAATAACATAGTGAAACCAATGGATTTCTTTTTGAACTTACCAATAGTGATTCAATGTTCACTGCCCTTCTTGACATCACTTTGCACTTGTGATGTTCCAATGGCTTAGTGGGTTAATGCCCCTGTCTTTTAAACAGGAGTTCATGAGTTCTAGTCCTCAGAGAGCTCTTTTTCATTTACTTACCAATAAGTTTCCTATAGAGCCAATGGAAATTTCCATTGATTTTGGGATTGAGATAGTGCAATTGTGAGATAGAATCTGTACTAAGTGTTCATAAAGAACAATATGTCATTACAAGCTGTTTAGATTGGCATTAAGAATAACATAGTAAAACCAATGGATTTCTATTTGAACTTACCTAATAGTGATTCATTGGTCACTGCCCTTCTTGACATAAATTTGCACCTGTGATGTTGCTGTGACTTACTGGGTTAATGCACCTGTCTTGTAAAAAGGATTTCATGAGTTCTAATCTTTGGTGAGTCTTTTTCATTTACTTACTGATAAGCTTCCTATGGAGCCAATGTAAATTTGCATTGATTTTGGGATTGAGATAATGCAGTTGTGAGATATAGAATCTGTATTACGTGTTCATCAAGAACAATACGTCATGATGCGTTGCAAAGATTGGCATTAAGAATAACATAGTGAAACCAATGGATTTCTTTTTGAACTTACCAATATTGATTCAATGTTCACTGCCCTTCTTGACATCACTTTGCACTTCTGATGTTCCAATGGCTTAGTGGGTTAATGCCCCTGTCTTTTAAACAGGAGTTCATGAGTTCTAGTCCTCAGAGAGCTCTTTTTCATTTACTTACCAATAAGTTTCCTATAGAGCCAATGGAAATTTGCATTGATTTTTGGATTGAGATATTGCAATTGTGAGATAGAATCTGTACTAAGTGTTCATAAAGAACAATATGTCATTACAAGCTGTTTAGATTGGCATTAAGAATAACATAGTAAAACCAATGGATTTCTATTTGAACTTACCTAATAGTGATTCATTGGTCACTGCCCTTCTTGACATCACTTTGCACTTGTGATGTTCCAATGGCTTAGTGGGTTAATGCCCCTGTCTTTTAAACAGGAGTTCATGAGTTCTAGGTCTCAGAGAGCTCTTTTTCATTTACTTACCAATAAGTTTCCTATAGAGCCAATGGAAATTTCCATTGATTTTGGGATTGAGATAGTGCAATTGTGAGATAGAATCTGTACTAAGTGTTCATAAAGAACAATATGTCATTACAAGCTGTTTAGATTGGCATTAAGAATAACATAGTAAAACCAATGGATTTCTATTTGAACTTACCTAATAGTGATTCATTGGTCACTGTCCTTCTTGACATAAATTTGCACCTGTGATGTTGCTGTGACTTACTGGGTTAATGCACCTGTCTTGTAAAAAGGATTTCATGAGTTCTAATACTTGGAGAGTCTTTTTCATTTACTTACTAATAAGCTTCCTATGGAGCCAATGTAAATTTGCATTGATTTTGGGATTGAGATAGTGCAATTGTGAGATATAGAATCTGTATTACGTGTTCATCAAGAGCAATACGTCATGATGCGCTGCAAAGATTGGCATTAAGAATAACATAGTGAAACCAATGGATTTCTTTTTGAACTTATCTAATAGTGATTCAATGTTCGCTGCCCTTCTTGACATTACTTTGCACTTGTGATGTTCCAATGGCTTAGTGGGTTAATGCCCCTGTCTTTTAAACGGGAGTTCATGAATTCTAGTCCTCAGAGAGCTGTTTTTCATTTACTTACCAATAAGTTTCCTATAGAGCCAATGGAAATTTGCATTGATTTTTGGATTGAGATATTGCAATTGTGAGATAGAATCTGTACTAAGTGTTCATAAAGAACAATATGTCATTACAAGCTGTTTAGATTGGCATTAAGAATAACATAGTAAAACCAATGGATTTCTATTTGAACTTACCCAATAGTGATTCATTGGTCACTGCCCTTCTTGACATAAATTTGTACCTGTGATGTTGCTGTGGCTTACTGGGTTAATGCTCCTGTCTTGTAAAAAGGATTTCATGAGTTCTAATCCTTGGAGAGTCTTTTTCATTTACTTACTAATAAGCTTCCTATGGAGCAATGGAAATTTGCATTGATTTTGAGATATAGAATCTGTATTACGTGTTCATCAAGAACAATACGTCATGATGCGCTGCAAAGATTGGCATTAAGAATAACATAGTGAAACCAATGGATTTCTTTTTGAACTTACCTAATAGTGATTCATTGGTCATTGCCCTTCTTGACAACCTTTTGCACTTGTGATGTTCCAGTGGCTTACTTGGTTATTGCGCCTGTCTTATAAACAGGAGTTCATGAGTTCTAATTCTCAGAGAGTTTTTTCATTTACTTACTAATAAGCTTCCTATAGAGCCAATGGAAATTTGCATTGATTTTGGGCTTGAGATAGTGCAATTGTGAGATATAGAATCTGTATTACGTGTTCATCAAGAACAATACGTCATGATGCGCTGCAAAGATTGGCATTAAGAATAACATAGTGAAACCAATGGATTTCTTTTTGAACTTACCAATAGTGATTCAATGTTCACTGCCCTTCTTGACATCACTTTGCACTTGTGATGTTCCAATGGCTTAGTGGGTTAATACCCCTGTCTTTTAAACAGGAGTTCATGAGTTCTAGTCCTCAGAGAGCTCTTTTTCATTTACTTACCAATAAGTTTCCTATAGAGCCAATGGAAATTTGCATTGATTTTTGGATTGAGATAGTGCAATTGTGAGATAGAATCTGTACTAAGTATTCATAAAGAACAATATGTCATTACAAGCTGTTTAGATTGGCGTTAAGAATAACATAGTAAAACCAATGGATTTCTATTTGAACTTACCTAATAGTGATTCATTGGTCACTGCCCTTCTTGACATAAATTTGCACCTGTGATGTTGCTGTGACTTACTGGGTTAATGCACCTGTCTTGTAAAAAGGATTTCATGAGTTCTAATACTTGGAGAGTCTTTTTCATTTTCTTACTAATCAGCTTCCTATTGAGCAATGGAAATTTGCATTGATTTTGAGATATAGAATCTGTATTACGTGTTCATCAAGAACAATACGTCATGATGCGCTGCAAAGATTGGCATTAAGAATAACATAGTAAAACCAATGGATTTCTATTTGAACTTACCTAATAGTGATTCATTGGTCACTGCCCTTCTTGACATAAATCTGCACCTGTGATGTTGCTGTGACTTACTGGGTTAATGCACCTGTCTTGTAAAAAGGATTTCATGAATTCTAATCCTTGGAGAGTCTTTTTCATTTACTTACTAATAAGCTTCCTATGGAGCCAATGTAAATTTGCATTGATTTTGGGATTGAGAAAGTGCAATTGTGAGATATAGAATCTGTATTACGTGGTCATCAAGAACAATACGTCATGATGCGCTGCAAAGATTGGCATTAAGAATAACATAGTGAAACCAATGGATTTCTTTTTGTACTTACCTAATAGTGATTCATTGGTCATTGCCCTTCTTGACAACCTTTTGCACTTGTGATGTTCCAGTGGCTTACTTGGTTATTGCGCCTGTCTTATAAACAGGAGTTCATGAGTTCTGATTCTCAGAGAGTTTTTTCATTTACTTACTAATAAGCTTCCTATAGAGCCAATGGAAATTTGCATTGATTTTGGGCTTGAGATAGTGCAATTGTGAGATATAGAATCTGTATTACGTGTTCATCAAGAACAATACGTCATGATGCGCTGCAAAGATTGGCATTAAGAATAACATAGTGAAACCAATGGATTTCTTTTTGAACTTATCTAATAGGGATTCAATGTTCGCTGCCCTTCTTGACATCACTTTGCACTTGTGATGTTCCAATGGCTTAGTGGGTTAATGCCCCTGTCTTTTACACAGGAGTTCCTGTATTCTAGTCCTCAGAGAGCTCTTTCTCATTTACTTACCAATAAGTTTCCTATAGAGCCAATGGAAATTTGCATTGATTTTTGGATTGAGATATTGCAATTGTGAGATAGAATCTGTACTAAGTGTTCATAAAGAACAATATGTCATTACAAGCTGTTTAGATTGGCATTAAGAATAACATAGTAAAACCAATGGATTTCTATTTCAACTTACCTAATAGTGATTCATTGGTCACTGCCCTTCTTGACATCACTTTGCACTTGTGATGTTCCAATGGCTTAGTGGGTTAATGCCCCTGTCTTTTAAACAGGAGTTCATGAGTTCTAGTCCTCAGAGAGCTCTTTTTCATTTACTTACCAATAAGTTTCCTATAGAGCCAATGGAAATTTCCATTGATTTTGGGATTGAGATAGTGCAATTGTGAGATAGAATCTGTACTAAGTGTTCATAAAGAACAATATGTCATTACAAGCTGTTTAGATTGGCATTAAGAATAACATAGTAAAACCAATGGATTTCTATTTGAACTTACCTAATAGTGATTCATTGGTCACTGCCCTTCTTGAGATAAATTTGCACCTGTGATGTTGCTGTGACTTACTGGGTTAATGCACCTGTCTTGTAAAAAGGATTTCATGAGTTCTAATACTTGGAGAGTCTTTTTCATTTACTTACTAATAAGCTTCCAATGGAGCCAATGTAAATTTGCATTGATTTTGGCATTGAGATAGTGCAATTGTGAGATATAGAATCTGTATTACGTGTTCATCAAGAACAATACGTCATGATGCGCTGCAAAGATTGGCATTAAGAATAACATAGTGAAACGAATGGATTTCTTTTTGAACTTATCTAATAGTGATTCAATGTTCGCTGCCCTTCTTGACATCACTTAGCACTTGTGATGTTCCAATGGCTTAGTGGTTTAATGCCCCTGTCTTTTAAACAGGAGTTCATGAGTTCTAGTCCTCAGAGAGCTCTTTTTCATTTACTTACCAATAAGTTTCCTATAGAGCCAATGGAAATTTGCATTGATTTTTGGATTGAGATAGTGCAATTGTGAGATAGAATCTGTACTAAGTATTCATAAAGAACAATATGTCATTACAAGCTGTTTAGATTGGCATTAAGAATAACATAGTAAAACCAATGGATTTCTATTTGAACTTACCTAATAGTGATTCATTGGTCACTGCCCTTCTTGACATAAATTTGCACCTGTGATGTTGCTGTGACTTACTGGGTTAATGCACCTGTCTTGTAAAAAGGATTTCATGAGTTCTAATACTTGGAGAGTCTTTTTCATTTACTTACTAATAAGCTTCCTATGGAGCCAATGTAAATTTGCATTGATTTTGGCATTGAGATAGTGCAATTGTGAGATATAGAATCTGTATTACGTGTTCATCAAGAACAATACGTCATGATGCGCTGCAAATATTGGCATTAAGAATAACATAATGAAACCAATGGATTTCTTTTTGAACTTATCTAATAGTGATTCAATGTTCGCTGCCCTTCATGACATCACAAAGCACTTGTGATGTTCCAATGGCTTAGTGGGTTAATGCCCCTGTCTTTTAAACAGGAGTTCATGAATTCTAGTCCTCAGAGAGCTCTTTTTCATTTACTTACCAATAAGTTTCCTATAGAGCCAATGGAAATTTGCATTGATTTTTGGATTGAGATATTGCAATTGTGAGATAGAATCTGTACTAAGTGTTCATAAAGAACAATATGTCATTACAAGCTGTTTAGATTGGCATTAAGAATAACATAGTAAAACCAATGGATTTCTATTTGAACTTACCTAATAGTGATTCATTGGTCACTGCCCTTCTTGACATAAATTTGCACCTGTGATGTTGCTGTGGCTTACTGGGTTAATGCTCCTGTTTTGTAAAAAGGATTTCATGAGTTCTAATCCTTGGAGAGTCTTTTTCATTTACTTACTAATCAGCTTCCTATTGAGCAATGGAAATTTGCATTGATTTTGAGATATAGAATCTGTATTACGTGTTCATCAAGAACAATACGTCATGATGCGCTGCAAAGATTGGCATTAAGAATAACATAGTAAAACCAATGGATTTCTATTTGAACTTACCTAATAGTGATTCATTGGTCACTGCCCTTCTTGACATAAATCTGCACCTGTGATGTTGCTGTGACTTACTGGGTTAATGCACCTGTCTTGTAAAAAGGATTTCATGAGTTCTAATCCTTGGAGAGTCTTTTTCATTTACTTACTAATAAGCTTCCTATGGAGCCAATGTAAATTTGCATTGATTTTGGGATTGAGAAAGTGCAATTGTGAGATATAGAATCTGTATTACGTGTTCATCAAGAACAATACGTCATGATGCGCTGCAAAGATTGGCATTAAGAATAACATAGTGAAACCAATGGATTTCTTTTTGAACTTATCTAATAGTGATTCAATGTTCGCTGCCCTTCTTGACATCACTTTGCACTTGTGATGTTCCAATGGCTTAGTGGGTTAATGCCCCTGTCTTTTACACAGGAGTTCCTGAATTCTAGTCCTCAGAGAGCTCTTTTTCATTTACTTACCAATAAGTTTCCTATAGAGCCAATGGAAATTTGCATTGATTTTTGGATTGAGATATTGCAATTGTGAGATAGAATCTGTACTAAGTGTTCATAAAGAACAATATGTCATTACAAGCTGTTTAGATTGGCATTAAGAATAACATAGTAAAACCAATGGATTTCTTTTTGAACTTACCTAATAGTGATTCATTGGTCACTGCCCTTCTTGACATAAATTTGCACCTGTGATGTTGCTGTGGCTTACTGGGTTAATGCTCCTGTTTTGTAAAAAGGATTTCATGAGTTCTAATCCTTGGAGAGTCTTTTTCATTTACTTACTAATCAGCTTCCTATTGAGCAATGGAAATTTGCATTGATTTTGAGATATAGAATCTGTAATACGTGTTCATCAAGAACAATACGTCATGATGCGCTGCAAAGATTGGCATTAAGAATAACATAGTAAAACCAATGGATTTCTATTTGAACTTACCTAATAGTGATTCATTGGTCACTGCCCTTCTTGACATAAATCTGCACCTGTGATGTTGCTGTGACTTACTGGGTTAATGCACCTGTCTTGTAAAAAGGATTTCATGAGTTCTAATCCTTGGAGAGTCTTTTTCATTTACTTACTAATAAGCTTCCTATGGAGCCAATGTAAATTTGCATTGATTTTGGGATTGAGAAAGTGCAATTGTGAGATATAGAATCTGTATTACGTGTTCATCAAGAACAATACGTCATGATGCGCTGCAAAGATTGGCATTAAGAATAACATAGTGAAACCAATGGATTTCTTTTTGAACTTATCTAATAGTGATTCAATGTTCGCTGCCCTTCTTGACATCACTTTGCACTTGTGATGTTCCAATGGCTTAGTGGGTTAATGCCCCTGTCTTTTACACAGGAGTTCCTGAATTCTAGTCCTCAGAGAGCTCTTTTTCATTTACTTACCAATAAGTTTCCTATAGAGCCAATGGAAATTTGCATTGATTTTTGGATTGAGATATTGCAATTGTGAGATAGAATCTGTACTAAGTGTTCATAAAGAACAATATGTCATTACAAGCTGTTTAGATTGGCATTAAGAATAACATAGTAAAACCAATGGATTTCTTTTTGAACTTACCTAATAGTGATTCATTGGTCACTGCCCTTCTTGACATAAATTTGCACCTGTGATGTTGCTGTGGCTTACTGGGTTAATGCTCCTGTTTTGTAAAAAGGATTTCATGAATTCTAATCCTTGGAGAGTCTTTTTCATTTACTTACTAATAAGCTTCCTATGGAGCAATGGAAATTTGCATTGATTTTGAGATATAGAATCTGTATTACGTGTTCATCAAGAACAATACGTCATGATGCACTGCAAAGATTGGCATTAAGAATAACATAGTGAAACCAATGGATTTCTTTTTGAACTTACCTAATAGTGATTCATTGGTCATTGCCCTTCTTGACAACCTTTTGCACTTGTGATGTTCCAGTGGCTTACTTGGTTATTGCGCCTGTCTTATAAACAGGAGTTCATGAGTTCTTATTCTCAGAGAGTTTTTTCATTTACTTACTAATAAGCTTCCTATAGAGCCAATGGAAATTTGCATTGATTTTGGGCTTGAGATAGTGCAATTGTGAGATATAGAATCTGTATTACGTGTTCATCAAGAACAACACGTCATGATGCGCTGCAAAGATTGGCATTAAGAATAACATAGTGAAACCAATGGATTTCTTTTTGAACTTACCAATAGTGATTCAATGTTCACTGCCCTTCTTGTCATCACTTTGCACTTGTGATGTTCCAATGGCTTAGTGGGTTAATACCCCTGTCTTTTAAACAGGAGTTCATGAGTTCTTGTCCTCAGAGAGCTCTTTTTCATTTACTTACCAATAAGTTTCCTATAGAGCCAATGGAAATTTCCATTGATTTTGGGATTGAGATAGTGCAATTGTGAGATAGAATCGGTACTAAGTGTTCATAAAGAACAATATGTCATTACAAGCTGTTTAGATTGCATTAAGAATAGCATAGTAAAACCAATGGATTTCTTTTTGAACTTACCTAATAGTGATTCATTGGTCACTGCCCTTCTTGACATAAATTTGCACCTGTGATTTTGCTGTGGCTTACTGGGTTAATGCACCTGTTTTGTAAAAAGGATTTCATGAGTTCTAATCCTTGGAGAGTCTTTTTCATTTACTTACTGATAAGCTTCCTATGGAGCCAATGTAAATGTGCATTGATTTTGGGATTGAGATAGTGCAATTGTGAGATATAGAATCTGTATTACGTGTTCATCAAGAACAATACGTCATGATGCGCTGCAAAGATTGGCATTAAGAATAACATAGTGAAACGAATGGATTTCTTTTTGAACTTATCTAATAGTGATTCAATGTTCGATGCCCTTCTTGACATCCCTTAGCACTTGTGATGTTCCAATGGCTTAGTGGTTTAATGCCCCTGTCTTTTAAACAGGAGTTCATGAGTTCTAGTCCTCAGAGAGCTCTTTTTCATTTACTTACCAATAAGTTTCCTATAGAGCCAATGGAAATTTGCATTGATTTTTGGATTGAGATAGTGAAATTGTGAGATAGAATCTGTACTAAGTATTCATAAAGAACAATATGTCATTACAAGTTGTTTAGATTGGCATTAAGAATAACATAGTAAAACCAATGGATTTCTATTTGAACTTACCTAAGAGTGATTCATTGGTCACTGCCCTTCTTGACATAAATTTGCACCTGTGATGTTGCTGTGTCTTACTGGGTTAATGCACCTGTCTTGTAAAAAGGATTTCATGAGTTCTAATACTTGGAGAGTCTTTTTCATTTACTTACTAATAAGCTTCCAATGGAGCCAATGTAAATTTGCATTGATTTTGGCATTGAGATAGTGCAATTGTGAGATATAGAATCTGTATTACGTGTTCATGAAGAACAATACGTCATGATGCGCTGCAAAGATTGGCATTAAGAATAACATAATGAAACCAATGGATTTCTTTTTGAACTTATCTAATAGTGATTCAATGTTCGCTGCCCTTCATGACATCACAAAGCACTTGTGATGTTCCAATGGCTTAGTGGGTTAATGCCCCTGTCTTTTAAACAGGAGTTCATGAATTCTAGTCCTCAGAGAGCTCTTTTTCATTTACTTACCAATAAGTTTCCTATAGAGCCAATGGAAATTTGCATTGATTTTTGGATTGAGATATTGCAATTGTGAGATAGAATCTGTACTAAGTGTTCATAAAGGACAATATGTCATTACAAGCTGTTTAGATTGGCATTAAGAATAACATAGTAAAACCAATGGATTTCTTCTTGAACTTACCTAATAGTGATTCATTGGTCACTGCCCGTCTTGACATAAATTTGCACCTGTGATGTTGCTGTGGCTTACTGTGTTAATGCTCCTGTTTTGTAAAAAGGATTTCATGAGTTCTAATCCTTGTAGAGTCTTTTTCATTTACTTACTAATCAGCTTCCTATGGAGCAATGGAAATTTGCATTGATTTTGAGATATAGAATCTGTATTACGTGTTCATCAAGAACAATACGTCATGATGCGCTGCAAAGATTGGCATTAAGAATAACATAGTAAAACCAATGGATTTCTATTTGAACTTACCTAATAGTGATTCATTGGTCACTGCCCTTCTTGACATAAATCTGCACCTGTGATGTTGCTGTGACTTACTGGGTTAATGCACCTGTCTTGTAAAAAGGATTTCATGAGTTCTAATCCTTGGAGAGTCTTTTTCATTTACTTACTAATAAGCTTCCTATGGAGCCAATGTAAATTTGCATTGATTTTGGGATTGAGAAAGTGCAATTGTGAGATATAGAATCTGTATTACGTGGTCATCAAGAACAATACGTCATGATGCGCTGCAAAGATTGGCATTAAGAATAACATAGTGAAACCAATGGATTTCTTTTTGAACTTACCTAATAGTGATTCATTGGTCATTGCCCTTCTTGACAACCTTTGGCACTTGTGATGTTCCAGTGGCTTACTTGGTTATTGCGCCTGTCTTATAAACAGGAGTTCATGAGTTCTGATTCTCAGACAGTTTTTTCATTTACTTACTAATAAGCTTCCTATGGAGCCAATGTAAATTTGCATTGATTTTGGGATTGAGAAAGTGCAATTGTGAGATATAGAATCTGTATTACGTGTTCATCAAGAACAATACGTCATGATGCGCTGCAAAGATTGGCATTAAGAATAACATAGTGAAACCAATGGATTTCTTTTTGAACTTACCAATAGTGATTCAATGTTCACTGCCCTTCTTGTCATCACTTTGCACTTGTGATGTTCCAATGGCTTAGTGGGTTAATACCCCTGTCTTTTAAACAGGAGTTCATGAGTTCTTGTCCTCAGAGAGCTCTTTTTCATTTACTTACCAATAAGTTTCCTATAGAGCCAATGGAAATTTCCATTGATTTTGGGATTGAGATAGTGCAATTGTGAGATAGAATCGGTACTAAGTGTTCATAAAGAACAATATGTCATTACAAGCTGTTTAGATTGCATTAAGAATAGCATAGTAAAACCAATGGATTTCTTTTTGAACTTACCTAATAGTGATTCATTGGTCACTGCCCTTCTTGACATAAATTTGCACCTGTGATTTTGCTGTGGCTTACTGGGTTAATGCACCTGTTTTGTAAAAAGGATTTCATGAGTTCTAATCCTTGGAGAGTCTTTTTCATTTACTTACTGATAAGCTTCCTATGGAGCCAATGTAAATGTGCATTGATTTTGGGATTGAGATAGTGCAATTGTGAGATATAGAATCTGTATTACGTGTTCATCAAGAACAATACGTCATGATGCGCTGCAAAGATTGGCATTAAGAATAACATAGTGAAACGAATGGATTTCTTTTTGAACTTATCTAATAGTGATTCAATGTTCGATGCCCTTCTTGACATCCCTTAGCACTTGTGATGTTCCAATGGCTTAGTGGTTTAATGCCCCTGTCTTTTAAACAGGAGTTCATGAGTTCTAGTCCTCAGAGAGCTCTTTTTCATTTACTTACCAATAAGTTTCCTATAGAGCCAATGGAAATTTGCATTGATTTTTGGATTGAGATAGTGAAATTGTGAGATAGAATCTGTACTAAGTATTCATAAAGAACAATATGTCATTACAAGTTGTTTAGATTGGCATTAAGAATAACATAGTAAAACCAATGGATTTCTATTTGAACTTACCTAAGAGTGATTCATTGGTCACTGCCCTTCTTGACATAAATTTGCACCTGTGATGTTGCTGTGTCTTACTGGGTTAATGCACCTGTCTTGTAAAAAGGATTTCATGAGTTCTAATACTTGGAGAGTCTTTTTCATTTACTTACTAATAAGCTTCCAATGGAGCCAATGTAAATTTGCATTGATTTTGGCATTGAGATAGTGCAATTGTGAGATATAGAATCTGTATTACGTGTTCATGAAGAACAATACGTCATGATGCGCTGCAAAGATTGGCATTAAGAATAACATAATGAAACCAATGGATTTCTTTTTGAACTTATCTAATAGTGATTCAATGTTCGCTGCCCTTCATGACATCACAAAGCACTTGTGATGTTCCAATGGCTTAGTGGGTTAATGCCCCTGTCTTTTAAACAGGAGTTCATGAATTCTAGTCCTCAGAGAGCTCTTTTTCATTTACTTACCAATAAGTTTCCTATAGAGCCAATGGAAATTTGCATTGATTTTTGGATTGAGATATTGCAATTGTGAGATAGAATCTGTACTAAGTGTTCATAAAGGACAATATGTCATTACAAGCTGTTTAGATTGGCATTAAGAATAACATAGTAAAACCAATGGATTTCTTCTTGAACTTACCTAATAGTGATTCATTGGTCACTGCCCGTCTTGACATAAATTTGCACCTGTGATGTTGCTGTGGCTTACTGTGTTAATGCTCCTGTTTTGTAAAAAGGATTTCATGAGTTCTAATCCTTGTAGAGTCTTTTTCATTTACTTACTAATCAGCTTCCTATGGAGCAATGGAAATTTGCATTGATTTTGAGATATAGAATCTGTATTACGTGTTCATCAAGAACAATACGTCATGATGCGCTGCAAAGATTGGCATTAAGAATAACATAGTAAAACCAATGGATTTCTATTTGAACTTACCTAATAGTGATTCATTGGTCACTGCCCTTCTTGACATAAATCTGCACCTGTGATGTTGCTGTGACTTACTGGGTTAATGCACCTGTCTTGTAAAAAGGATTTCATGAGTTCTAATCCTTGGAGAGTCTTTTTCATTTACTTACTAATAAGCTTCCTATGGAGCCAATGTAAATTTGCATTGATTTTGGGATTGAGAAAGTGCAATTGTGAGATATAGAATCTGTATTACGTGGTCATCAAGAACAATACGTCATGATGCGCTGCAAAGATTGGCATTAAGAATAACATAGTGAAACCAATGGATTTCTTTTTGAACTTACCTAATAGTGATTCATTGGTCATTGCCCTTCTTGACAACCTTTGGCACTTGTGATGTTCCAGTGGCTTACTTGGTTATTGCGCCTGTCTTATAAACAGGAGTTCATGAGTTCTGATTCTCAGACAGTTTTTTCATTTACTTACTAATAAGCTTCCTATGGAGCCAATGTAAATTTGCATTGATTTTGGGATTGAGAAAGTGCAATTGTGAGATATAGAATCTGTATTACGTGTTCATCAAGAACAATACGTCATGATGCGCTGCAAAGATTGGCATTAAGAATAACATAGTGAAACCAATGGATTTCTTTTTGAACTTATCTAATAGTGATTCAATGTTCGCTGCCCTTCTTGACATCACTTTGCACTTGTGATGTTCCAATGGCTTAGTGGGTTAATGCCCTGTCTTTTACACAGGAGTTACTGAATTCTAGTCCTCAGAGAGCTCTTTTTCATTTACTTACCAATAAGTTTCCTATAGAGCCAATGGAAATTTGCATTGATTTTTGGATTGAGATATTGCAATTGTGAGATAGAATCTGTACTAAGTGTTCATGAAGAACAATATGTCATTACAAGCTGTTTAGATTGGCATTAAGAATAACATAGTAAAACCAATGGATTTCTTTTTGAACTTACCTAATAGTGATTCATTGGTCACTGCCCTTCTTGACATAAATTTGCACCTGTGATGTTGCTGTGGCTTACTGGGTTAATGCTCCTGTTTTGTAAAAAGGATTTCATGAGTTCTAATTCTTGGAGAGTCTTTTTCATTTACTTACTAATAAGCTTCCTATGGAGCAATGGAAATTTGCATTGATTTTGAGATATAGAATCTGTATTACGTGTTCATCAAGAACAATACGTCATGATGCACTGCAAAGATTGGCATTAAGAATAACATAGTGAAACCAATGGATTTCTTTTTGAACTTACCTAATAGTGATTCATTGGTCATTGCCCTTCTTGACAACCTTTTGCACTTGTGTTGTTCCAGTGGCTTACTTGGTTATTGCGCCTGTCTTATAAACAGGAGTTCATGAGTTCTGATTCTCAGAGAGTTTTTTCATTTACTTACTAATAAGCTTCCTATAGAGCCAATGGAATTTTGCATTGATTTTGGGCTTGAGATAGTGCAATTGTGAGATATAGAATCTGTATTACGTGTTCATCAAGAACAATACGTCATGATGCGCTGCAAAGATTGGCATTAAGAATAACATAGTGAAACCAATGGATTTCTTTTTGAACTTACCAATAGTGATTCAATGTTCACTGCCCTTCTTGTCATCACTTTGCACTTGTGATGTTCCAATGGCTTAGTGGGTTAATACCCCTGTCTTTTAAACAGGAGTTCATGAGTTCTTGTCCTCAGAGAGCTCTTTTTCATTTACTTACCAATAAGTTTCCTATAGAGCCAATGGAAATTTCCATTGATTTTGGGATTGAGATAGTGCAATTGTGAGATAGAATCTGTACTAAGTGTTCATAAAGAACAATATGTCATTACAAGCTGTTTAGATTGGCATTAAGAATAGCATAGTAAAACCAATGGATTTCTTTTTGAACTTACCTAATAGTGATTCATTGGTCACTGCCCTTCTTGACATAAATTTGCACCTGTGATTTTGCTGTGGCTTACTGGGTTAATGCACCTGTTTTGTAAAAAGGATTTCATGAGTTCTAATCCTTGGAGAGTCTTTTTCATTTACTTACTGATAAGCTTCCTATGGAGCCAATGTAAATTTGCATTGATTTTGGGATTGAGATACTGCAATTGTGAGATATAGAATCTGTATTACGTGTTCATCAAGAACAATACGTCATGATGCGCTGCAAAGATTGGCATTAAGAATAACATAGTGAAACGAATGGATTTCTTTTTGAACTTATCTAATAGTGATTCAATGTTCGCTGCCCTTCTTGACATCACTTAGCACTTGTGATGTTCCAATGGCTTAGTGGTTTAATGCCCCTGTCTTTTAAACAGGAGTTCATGAGTTCTAGACCTCAGAGAGCTCTTTTTCATTTACTTTCCAATAAGTTTCCTATAGAGCCAATGGAAATTTGCATTGATTTTTGGATTGAGATAGTGAAATTGTGAGATAGAATCTGTACTAAGTATTCATAAAGAACAATATGTCATTACAAGTTGTTTAGATTGGCATTAAGAATAACATAGTAAAACCAATGGATTTCTATTTGAACTTACCTAAGAGTGATTCATTGGTCACTGCCCTTCTTGACATAAATTTGCACCTGTGATGTTGCTGTGTCTTACTGGGTTAATGCACCTGTCTTGTAAAAAGGATTTCATGAGTTCTAATACTTGGAGAGTCTTTTTCATTTACTTACTAATAAGCTTCCTATGGAGCCAATGTAAATTTGCATTGATTTTGGCATTGAGATAGTGCAATTGTGAGATATAGAATCTGTATTACGTGTTCATGAAGAACAATACGTCATGATGCGCTGCAAAGATTGGCATTAAGAATAACATAATGAAACCAATGGATTTCTTTTTGAACTTATCTAATAGTGATTCAATGTTCGCTGCCCTTCATGACATCACTTAGCACTTGTGATGTTCCAATGGCTTAGTGGGTTAATGCCCCTGTCTTTTAAACAGGAGTTCATGAATTCTAGTCCTCAGAGAGCTCTTTTTCATTTACTTACCAATAAGTTTCCTATAGAGCCAATGGAAATTTGCATTGATTTTTGGATTGAGATATTGCAATTGTGAGATAGAATCTGTACTAAGTGTTCATAAAGAACAATATGTCATTACAAGCTGTTTAGATTGGCATTAAGAATAACATAGTAAAACCAATGGATTTTTATTTGAACTTACCTAATAGTGATTCATTGGTCACTGCCCGTCTTGACATAAATTTGCACCTGTGATGTTGCTGTGGCTTACTGTGTTAATGCTCCTGTTTTGTAAAAAGGATTTCATGAGTTCTAATCCTTGGAGAGTCTTTTTCATTTACTTACTAATCAGCTTCCTATGGAGCAATGGAAATTTGCATTGATTTTGAGATATAGAATCTGTATTACGTGTTCATCAAGAACAATACGTCATGATGCACTGCAAAGATTGGCATTAAGAATAACATAGTGAAACCAATGGATTTCTATTTGAACTTACCTAATAGTGATTCATTGGTCATTGCCCTTCTTGACAACCTTTTGCACTTGTGATGTTCCAGTGGCTTACTTGGTTATTGCGCCTGTCTTATAAACAGGAGCTCATGATTTCTGATTCTCAGAGAGTTTTTTCATTTACTTACTAATAAGCTTCCTATAGAGCCAATGGAAATTTGCATTGATTTTGGGCTTGAGATAGTGCAATTGTGAGATATAGAATCTGTATTACGTGTTCATCAAGAACAATACGTCATGATGCGCTGCAAAGATTGGCATTAAGAATAACATAGTGAAACCAATGGATTTCTTTTTGAACTTACCAATAGTGATTCAATGTTCACTGCCCTTCTTGTCATCACTTTGCACTTGTGATGTTCCAATGGCTTAGTGGGTTAATACCCCTGTCTTTTAAACAGGAGTTCATGAGTTCTTGTCCTCAGAGAGCTCTTTTTCATTTACTTACCAATAAGTTTCCTATAGAGCCAATGGAAATTTCCATTGATTTTGGGATTGAGATAGTGCAATTGTGAGATAGAATCTGTACTAAGTGTTCATAAAGAACAATATGTCATTACAAGCTGTTTAGATTGGCATTAAGAATAGCATAGTAAAACCAATGGATTTCTTTTTGAACTTACCTAATAGTGATTCATTGGTCACTGCCCTTCTTGACATAAATTTGCACCTGTGATTTTGCTGTGGCTTACTGGGTTAATGCACCTGTTTTGTAAAAAGGATTTCATGAGTTCTAATCCTTGGAGAGTCTTTTTCATTTACTTACTGATAAGCTTCCTATGGAGCCAATGTAAATGTGCATTGATTTTGGGATTGAGATAGTGCAATTGTGAGATATAGAATCTGTATTACGTGTTCATCAAGAACAATACGTCATGATGCGCTGCAAAGATTGGCATTAAGAATAACATAGTAAAACCAATGGATTTCTATTTGAACTTACCTAATAGTGATTCATTGGTCACTGCCCTTCTTGACATAAATTTGCACCTGTGATGTTGCTGTGACTTACTGGGTTAATGCACCTGTTTTGTAAAAAGGATTTCATGAGTTCTAATACTTGGAGAGTCTTTTTCATTTACTTACTAATAAGCTTCCTATGGAGCCAATGTAAATTTGCATTGATTTTGGGATTGAGATAGTGCAATTGTGAGATATAGAATCTGTATTACGTGTTCATCAAGAACAATACGTCATGATGCGCTGCAAAGATTGGCATTAAGAATAACATAGTGAAACGAATGGATTTCTTTTTGAACTTATCTAATAGTGATTCAATGTTCGCTGCCCTTCTTGACATCACTTAGCACTTGTGATGTTCCAATGGCTTAGTGGTTTAATGCCCCTGTCTTTTAAACAGGAGTTCATGAGTTCTAGTCCTCAGAGAGCTTTTTTTCATTTACTTACCAATAAGTTTCCTATAGAGCCAATGGAAATTTGCATTGATTTTTGGATTGAGATAGTGCAATTGTGAGATAGAATCTGTACTAAGTATTCATAAAGAACAATATGTCATTACAAGCTGTTTAGATTGGCATTAAGAATAACATAGTAAAACCAATGGATTTCTATTTGAACTTACTTAATAGTGATTCATTGGTCACTGCCCTTCTTGACATAAATTTGCACCTGTGATGTTGCTGTGGCTTACTGGGTTAATGCTCCTGTTTTGTAAAAAGGATTTCATGAGTTCTAATCCTTGGAGAGTCTTTTTCATTTACTTACTAATCAGCTTCCTATTGAGCAATGGAAATTTGCATTGATTTTGAGATATAGAATCTGCATTACGTGTTCATCAAGAACAATACGTCATGATGCGCTGCAAAGATTGGCATTAAGAATAACATAGTGAAACGAATGGATTTCTTTTTGAACTTATCTAATAGTGATTCAATGTTCGCTGCCCTTCTTGACATCACTTAGCACTTGTGATGTTCCAATGGCTTAGTGGTTTAATGCCCCTGTCTTTTAAACAGGAGTTCATGAGTTCTAGTCCTCAGAGAGCTCTTTTTCATTTACTTTCCAATAAGTTTCCTATAGAGCCAATGGAAATTTGCATTGATTTTTGGATTGAGATAGTGAAATTGTGAGATAGAATCTGTACTAAGTATTCATAAAGAACAATATGTCATTACAAGTTGTTTAGATTGGCATTAAGAATAACATAGTAAAACCAATGGATTTCTATTTGAACTTACCTAAGAGTGATTCATTGGTCACTGCCCTTCTTGACATAAATTTGCACCTGTGATGTTGCTGTGTCTTACTGGGTTAATGCACCTGTCTTGTAAAAAGGATTTCATGAGTTCTAATACTTGGAGAGTCTTTTTCATTTACTTACTAATAAGCTTCCTATGGAGCCAATGTAAATTTGCATTGATTTTGGCATTGAGATAGTTCAATTGTGAGATATAGAATCTGTATTACGTGTTCATGAAGAACAATACGTCATGATGCGCTGCAAAGATTGGCATTAAGAATAACATAATGAAACCAATGGATTTCTTTTTGAACTTATCTAATAGTGATTCAATGTTCGCTGCCCTTCATGACATCACTTAGCACTTGTGATGTTCCAATGGCTTAGTGGGTTAATGCCCCTGTCTTTTCAACAGGAGTTCATGAATTCTAGTCCTCAGAGAGCTCTTTTTCATTTACTTACCAATAAGTTTCCTATAGAGCCAATGGAAATTTGCATTGATTTTTGGATTGAGATATTGCAATTGTGAGATAGAATCTGTACTAAGTGTTCATAAAGAACAATATGTCATTACAAGCTGTTTAGATTGGCATTAAGAATAACATAGTAAAACCAATGGATTTCTATTTGAACTTACCTAATAGTGATTCATTGGTCACTGCCCGTCTTGACATAAATTTGCACCTGTGATGTTGCTGTGGCTTACTGTGTTAATGCTCCTGTTTTGTAAAAAGGATTTCATGAGTTCTAATCCTTGGAGAGTCTTTTTCATTTACTTACTAATCAGCTTCCTATGGAGCAATGGAAATTTGCATTGATTTTGAGATATAGAATCTGTATTACGTGTTCATCAAGAACAATACGTCATGATGCACTGCAAAGATTGGCATTAAGAATAACATAGTGAAACCAATGGATTTCTATTTGAACTTACCTAATAGTGATTCATTGGTCATTGCCCTTCTTGACAACCTTTTGCACTTGTGATGTTCCAGTGGCTTACTTGGTTATTGCGCCTGTCTTATAAACAGGAGTTCATGAGTTCTGATTCTCAGAGAGTTTTTTCATTTACTTACTAATAAGCTTCCTATAGAGCCAATGGAAATTTGCATTGATTTTGGGATTGAGATAGTGCAATTGTGAGATATAGAATCTGTATTACGTGTTCATCAAGAACAATACGTCATGATGCGCTGCAAAGATTGGCATTAAGAATAACATAGTGAAACGAATGGATTTCTTTTTGAACTTATCTAATAGTGATTCAATGTTCGCTGCCCTTCTTGACATCACTTAGCACTTGTGATGTTCCAATGGCTTAGTGGTTTAATGCCCCTGTCTTTTAAACAGGAGTTCATGAGTTCTAGTCCTCAGAGAGCTTTTTTTCATTTACTTACCAATAAGTTTCCTATAGAGCCAATGGAAATTTGCATTGATTTTTGGATTGAGATAGTGCAATTGTGAGATAGAATCTGTACTAAGTATTCATAAAGAACAATATGTCATTACAAGCTGTTTAGATTGGCATTAAGAATAACATAGTAAAACCAATGGATTTCTATTTGAACTTACCTAATAGTGATTCATTGGTCACTGCCCTTCTTGACATAATTTTGCACCTGTGATGTTGCTGTGGCTTACTGGGTTAATGCTCCTGTTTTGTAAAAAGGATTTCATGAGTTCTAATCCTTGGAGAGTCTTTTTCATTTACTTACTAATCAGCTTCCTATTGAGCAATGGAAATTTGCATTGATTTTGAGATATAGAATCTGTATTACGTGTTCATCAAGAACAATACGTCATGATGCGCTGCAAAGATTGGCATTAAGAATAACATAGTAAAACCAATGGATTTCTATTTGAACTTACCTAATAGTGATTCATTGGTCACTGCCATTCTTGACATAAATTTGCACCTGTGATTTTGCTGTGGCTTACTGGGTTAATGCACCTGTTTTGTAAAAAGGATTTCATGAGTTCTAATCCTTGGAGAGTCTTTTTCATTTACTTACTGATAAGCTTCCTATGGAGCCAATGTAAATGTGCATTGATTTTGGGATTGAGATAGTGCAATTGTGAGATATAGAATCTGTATTACGTGTTCATCAAGAACAATACGTCATGATGCGCTGCAAAGATTGGCATTAAGAATAACATAGTGAAACGAATGGATTTCTTTTTGAACTTATCTAATAGTGATTCAATGTTCGATGCCCTTCTTGACATCACTTAGCACTTGTGATGTTCCAATGGCTTAGTGGTTTAATGCCCCTGTCTTTTAAACAGGAGTTCATGAGTTCTAGTCCTCAGAGAGCTCTTTTTCATTTACTTACCAATAAGTTTCCTATAGAGCCAATGGAAATTTGCATTGATTTTTGGATTGAGATAGTGAAATTGTGAGATAGAATCTGTACTAAGTATTCATAAAGAACAATATGTCATTACAAGTTGTTTAGATTGGCATTAAGAATAACATAGTAAAACCAATGGATTTCTATTTGAACTTACCTAAGAGTGATTCATTGGTCACTGCCCTTCTTGACATAAAATTGCACCTGTGATGTTGCTGTGTCATACTGGGTTAATGCACCTGTCTTGTAAAAAGGATTTCATGAGTTCTAATACTTGGAGAGTCTTTTTCATTTACTTACTAATAAGCTTCCTATGGAGCCAATGTAAATTTGCATTGATTTTGGCATTGAGATAGTGCAATTGTGAGATATAGAATCTGTATTACGTGTTCATCAAGAACAATACGTCATGATGCGCTGCAAAGATTGGCATTAAGAATAACATAATGAAACCAATGGATTTCTTTTTGAACTTATCTAATAGTGATTCAATGTTCGCTGCCCTTCATGACATCACAAAGCACTTGTGATGTTCCAATGGCTTAGTGGGTTAATGCCCCTGTCTTTTAAACAGGAGATCATGAATTCTAGTCCTCAGAGAGCTCTTTTTCATTTACTTACCAATAAGTTTCCTATAGAGCCAATGGAAATTTGCATTGATTTTTGGATTGAGATATTGCAATTGTGAGATAGAATCTGTACTAAGTGTTCATAAAGAACAATATGTCATTACAAGCTGTTTAGATTGGCATTAAGAATAACATAGTAAAACCAATGGATTTCTTTTTGAACTTACCTAATAGTGATTCATTGGTCACTGCCCGTCTTGACATAAATTTGCACCTGTGATGTTGCTGTGGCTTACTGTGTTAATGCTCCTGTTATGTAAAAAGGATTTCATGAGTTCTAATCCTTGTAGAGTCTTTTTCATTTACTTACTAATCAGCTTCCTATGGAGCAATGGAAATTTGCATTGATTTTGAGATATAGAATCTGTATTACGTGTTCATCAAGAACAATACGTCATGATGCGCTGCAAAGATTGGCATTAAGAATAACATAGTAAAACCAATGGATTTCTATTTGAACTTACCTAATAGTGATTCATTGGTCACTGACCTTCTTGACATAAATCTGCACCTGTGATGTTGCTGTGACTTACTGGGTTAATGCACCTGTCTTGTAAAAAGGATTTCATGAGTTCTAATCCTTGGAGAGTCTTTTTCATTTACTTACTAATAAGCTTCCTATGGAGCCAATGTAAATTTGCATTGATTTTGGGATTGAGAAAGTGCAATTGTGAGATATAGAATCTGTATTACGTGGTCATCAAGAACAATACGTCATGATGCGCTGCAAAGATTGGCATTAAGAATAACATAGTGAAACCAATGGATTTCTTTTTGAACTTACCTAATAGTGATTCATTGGTCATTGCCCTTCTTGACAACCTTTTGCACTTGTGATGTTCCAGTGGCTTACTTGGTTATTGCGCCTGTCTTATAAACAGGAGTTCATGAGTTCTGATTCTCAGAGTGTTTTTTCATTTACTTACTAATAAGCTTCCTATAGAGCCAATGGAAATTTGCATTGATTTTGGGCTTGAGATAGTGCAATTGTGAGATATAGAATCTGTATTACGTGTTCATCAAGAACAATACGTCATGATGCGCTGCAAAGA
Organism: Phyllobates terribilis; assembly: GCF_046119375.1. Lineage (NCBI taxonomy): Eukaryota > Metazoa > Chordata > Amphibia > Anura > Dendrobatidae > Phyllobates > Phyllobates terribilis. The sequence goes on along the minus strand of NW_027362764.1, from coordinate 332,563,254 downwards.
TTGGCATTAAGAATAACATAGTGAAACCAATGGATTTCTTTTTGAACTTATCTAATAGTGATTCAATGTTCGCTGCCCTTCTTGACATCACTTTGCACTTGTGATGTTCCAATGGCTTAGTGGGTTAATGCCCCTGTCTTTTACACAGGAGTTCCTGAATTCTAGTCCTCAGAGAGCTCTTTTTCATTTACTTACCAATAAGTTTCCTATAGAGCCAATGGAAATTTGCATTGATTTTTGGATTGAGATATTGCAATTGTGAGATAGAATCTGTACTAAGTGTTCATGAAGAACAATATGTCATTACAAGCTGTTTAGATTGGCATTAAGAATAACATAGTAAAACCAATGGATTTCTTTTTGAACTTACCTAATAGTGATTCATTGGTCACTGCCCTTCTTGACATAAATTTGCACCTGTGATGTTGCTGTGGCTTACTGGGTTAATGCTCCTGTTTTGTAAAAAAGATTTCATGAGTTCTAATTCTTGGAGAGTCTTTTTCATTTACTTACTAATAAGCTTCCTATGGAGCAATGGAAATTTGCATTGATTTTGAGATATAGAATCTGTATTACGTGTTCATCAAGAACAATACGTCATGATGCACTGCAAAGATTGGCATTAAGAATAACATAGTGAAACCAATGGATTTCTTTTTGAACTTACCTAATAGTGATTCATTGGTCATTGCCCTTCTTGACAACCTTTTGCACTTGTGTTGTTCCAGTGGCTTACTTGGTTATTGCGCCTGTCTTATAAACAGGAGTTCATGAGTTCTGATTCTCAGAGAGTTTTTTCATTTACTTACTAATAAGCTTCCTATAGAGCCAATGGAAATTTGCATTGATTTTGGGCTTGAGATAGTGCAATTGTGAGATATAGAATCTGTATTACGTGTTCATCAAGAACAATACGTCATGATGCGCTGCAAAGATTGGCATTAAGAATAACATAGTGAAACCAATGGATTTCTTTTTGAACTTACCAATAGTGATTCAATGTTCACTGCCCTTCTTGTCATCACTTTGCACTTGTGATGTTCCAATGGCTTAGTGGGTTAATACCCCTGTCTTTTAAACAGGAGTTCATGAGTTCTTGTCCTCAGAGAGCTCTTTTTCATTTACTTACCAATAAGTTTCCTATAGAGCCAATGGAAATTTCCATTGATTTTGGGATTGAGATAGTGCAATTGTGAGATAGAATCTGTACTAAGTGTTCATAAAGAACAATATGTCATTACAAGCTGTTTAGATTGGCATTAAGAATAGCATAGTAAAACCAATGGATTTCTTTTTGAACTTACCTAATAGTGATTCATTGGTCACTGCCCTTCTTGACATAAATTTGCACCTGTGATTTTGCTGTGGCTTACTGGGTTAATGCACCTGTTTTGTAAAAAGGATTTCATGAGTTCTAATCCTTGGAGAGTCTTTTTCATTTACTTACTGATAAGCTTCCTATGGAGCCAATGTAAATTTGCATTGATTTTGGCATTGAGATAGTGCAATTGTGAGATATAGAATCTGTATTACGTGTTCATGAAGAACAATACGTCATGATGCGCTGCAAAGATTGGCATTAAGAATAACATAATGAAACCAATGGATTTCTTTTTGAACTTATCTAATAGTGATTCAATGTTCGCTGCCCTTCATAACATCACTTAGCACTTGTGATGTTCCAATGGCTTAGTGGGTTAATGCCCCTGTCTTTTAAACAGGAGTTCATGAATTCTAGTCCTCAGAGAGCTCTTTTTCATTTACTTACCAATAAGTTTCCTATAGAGCCAATGGAAATTTGCATTGATTTTTGGATTGAGATATTGCAATTGTGAGATAGAATCTGTACTAAGTGTTCATAAAGAACAATATGTCATTACAAGCTGTTTAGATTGGCATTAAGAATAACATAGTAAAACCAATGGATTTCTATTTGAACTTACCTAATAGTGATTCATTGGTCACTGCCCGTCTTGACATAAATTTGCACCTGTGATGTTGCTGTGGCTTACTGTGTTAATGCTCCTGTTTTGTAAAAAGGATTTCATGAGTTCTAATCCTTGGAGAGTCTTTTTCATTTACTTACTAATCAGCTTCCTATGGAGCAATGGAAATTTGCATTGATTTTGAGATATAGAATCTGTATTACGTGTTCATCAAGAACAATACGTCATGATGCACTGCAAAGATTGGCATTAAGAATAACATAGTGAAACCAATGGATTTCTATTTGAACTTACCTAATAGTGATTCATTGGACATTGCCCTTCTTGACAACCTTTTGCACATGTGATGTTCCAGTGGCTTACTTGGTTATTACGCCTGTCTTATAAACAGGAGTTCATGAGTTCTGATTCTCAGAGAGTTTTTTCATTTACTTACTAATAAGCTTCCTATAGAGCCAATGGAAATTTGCATTGATTTTGGGCTTGAGATAGTGCAATTGTGAGATATAGAATCTGTATTACGTGTTCATCAAGAACAATACGTCATGATGCGCTGCAAAGATTGGCATTAAGAATAACATAGTGAAACCAATGGATTTCTTTTTGAACTTACCAATAGTGATTCAATGTTCACTGCCCTTCTTGTCATCACTTTGCACTTGTGATGTTCCAATGGCTTAGTGGGTTAATACCCCTGTCTTTTAAACAGGAGTTCATGAGTTCTTGTCCTCAGAGAGCTCTTTTTCATTTACTTACCAATAAGTTTCCTATAGAGCCAATGGAAATTTCCATTGATTTTGGGATTGAGATAGTGCAATTGTGAGATAGAATCTGTACTAAGTATTCATAAAGAACAATATGTCATTACAAGCTGTTTAGATTGGCATTAAGAATAGCATAGTAAAACCAATGGATTTCTTTTTGAACTTACCTAATAGTGATTCATTGGTCACTGCCCTTCTTGACATAAATTTGCACCTGTGATTTTGCTGTGGCTTACTGGGTTAATGCACCTGTCTTGTAAAAAGGATTTCATGAGTTCTAATCGTTGGAGAGTCTTTTTCATTTACTTACTGATAAGCTTCCTATGGAGCCAATGTAAATTTGCATTGATTTTGGGATTGAGATAGTGCAATTGTGAGATATAGAATCTGTATTACGTGTTCATCAAGAGCAATACGTCATGATGCGCTGCAAAGATTGGCATTAAGAATAACATAGTGAAACCAATGGATTTCTTTTTGAACTTATCTAATAGTGATTCAATGTTCGCTGCCCTTCTTAACATTACTTTGCACTTGTGATGTTCCAATGGCTTAGTGGGTTAATGCCCCTGTCTTTTAAACGGGAGTTCATGAATTCTAGTCCTCAGAGAGCTCTTTTTCATTTACTTACCAATAAGTTTCCTATAGAGCCAATGGAAATTTGCATTGATTTTTGGATTGAGATATTGCAATTGTGAGATAGAATCTGTACTAAGTGTTCATAAAGAACAATATGTCATTACAAGCTGTTTAGATTGGCATTAAGAATAACATAGTAAAACCAATGGATTTCTATTTGAACTTACCTAATAGTGATTCATTGGTCACTGCCCTTCTTGACATAAATTTGCACCTGTGATGTTGTTGTGACTTACTGGGTTAATGCACCTGTCTTGTAAAAAGGATTTCATGAGTTCTAATCGTTGGAGAGTCTTTTTCATTTACTTACTGATAAGCTTCCTATGGAGCCAATGTAAATTTGCATTGATTTTGGGATTGAGATAGTACAATTGTGAGATATAGAATCTGTATTACGTGTTCATCAAGAACAATACGTCATGATGCGCTGCAAAGATTGGCATTAAGAATAACATAGTGAAACCAATGGATTTCTTTTTGAACTTACCAATAGTGATTCAATGTTCACTGCCCTTCTTGACATCACTTTGCACTTGTGATGTTCCAATGGCTTAGTGGGTTAATACCCCTGTCTTTTAAACAGGAGTTCATGAGTTCTAGTCCTCAGAGAGCTCTTTTTCATTTACTTACCAATAAGTTTCCTATAGAGCCAATGGAAATTTCCATTGATTTTGGGATTGAGATAGTGCAATTGTGAGATAGAATCTGTACTAAGTGTTCATAAAGAACAATATGTCATTACAAGCTGTTTAGATTGGCATTAAGAATAGCATAGTAAAACCAATGGATTTCTTTTTGAACTTACCTAATAGTGATTCATTGGTCACTGCCCTTCTTGACATAAATTTGCACCTGTGATTTTGCTGTGGCTTACTGGGTTAATGCACCTGTTTTGTAAAAAGGATTTCATGAGTTCTAATCCTTGGAGAGTCTTTTTCATTTACTTACTGATAAGCTTCCTATGGAGCCAATGTAAATTTGCATTGATTTTGGGATTGAGATAGTGCAATTGTGAGATATAGAATCTGTATTACGTGTTCATCAAGAACAATACGTCATGATGCGCTGCAAAGATTGGCATTAAGAATAACATAGTGAAACCAATGGATTTCTTTTTGAACTTACCAATAGTGATTCAATGTTCACTGCCCTTCTTGACATCACTTTGCACTTGTGATGTTCCAATGGCTTAGTGGGTTAATGCCCCTGTCTTTTAAACATGAGTTCATGAATTCTAGTCCTCAGAGAGCTCTTTTTCATTTACTTACCAATAAGTTTCCTATAGAGCCAATGGAAATTTGCATTGATTTTGGGATTGAGATAGTGCAATTGTGAGATAGAATCTGTACTAAGTATTCATAAAGAACAATATGTCATTACAAGCTGTTTAGATTGGCATTAAGAATAACATAGTAAAACCAATGGATTTCTATTTGAACTTACCTAATAGTGATTCATTGGTCACTGCCCTTCTTGACATAAATTTGCACCTGTGATGTTGCTGTGGCTTACTGGGTTAATGCTCCTGTCTTGTAAAAAGGATTTCATGAGTTCTAATCCTTGGAGAGTCTTTTTAATTTACTTACTACTAAGCTTCCTATGGAGCAATGGAAATTTGCATTAATTTTGAGATATAGAATCTGTATTACGTGTTCATCAAGAACAATACGTCATGATGCGCTGCAAAGATTGGCATTAAGAATAACATAGTGAAACCAATGGATTTCTTTTTGAACTTACCTAATAGTGATTCATTGGTCATTGCCCTTCTTGACATAAATTTGCACCTTTGATGTTGCTGTGGCTTACTTGGTTATTGCGCCTGTCTTCTAAAAAGGATTTCATGAGTTCTAATCCTTGGAGAGTCTTTTTCATTTACTTACTGATAAGCTACCTATGGAGCCAATGTAAATTTGCATTGATTTTGGGATTGAGATAATGCAGTTGTGAGATATAGAATCTGTATTACGTGTTCATCAAGAACAATACGTCATGATGCGCTGCAAAGATTGGCATTAAGAATAACATAGTGAAACCAATGGATTTCTTTTTGAACTTACCAATAGTGATTCAATGTTCACTGCCCTTCTTGACATCACTTTGCACTTGTGATGTTCCAATGGCTTAGTGGGTTAATGCCCCTGTCTTTTAAACATGAGTTCATGAATTCTAGTCCTCAGAGAGCTCTTTTTCATTTACTTACCAATAAGTTTCCTATAGAGCCAATGGAAATTTGCATTGATTTTGGGATTGAGATAGTGCAATTGTGAGATAGAATCTGTACTAAGTATTCATAAAGAACAATATGTCATTACAAGCTGTTTAGATTGGCATTAAGAATAACATAGTAAAACCAATGGATTTCTATTTGAACTTACCTAATAGTGATTCATTGGTCACTGCCCTTCTTGACATAAATTTGCACCTGTGATTTTGCTGTGGCTTACTGGGTTAATGCACCTGTTTTGTAAAAAGGATTTCATGAGTTCTAATCCTTGGAGAGTCTTTTTCATTTACTTACTGATAAGCTTCCTATGGAGCCAATGTAAATTTGCATTGATTTTGGGATTGAGATAGTGCAATTGTGAGATATAGAATCTGTATTACGTGTTCATCAAGAACAATACGTCATGATGCGCTGCAAAGATTGGCATTAAGAATAACATAGTGAAACCAATGGATTTCTTTTTGAACTTACCTAATAGTGATTCAATGTTCGCTGCCCTTCTTGACATCACTTAGCACTTGTGATGTTTCAATGGCTTAGTGGGTTAATGCCCCTGTCTTTTAAACAGGAGTACATGAATTCTAGTCCTCAGAGAGCTCTTTTTCATTTACTTACCAATAAGTTTCCTATAGAGCCAATGGAAATTTGCATTGATTTTGGGATTGAGATAGTGCAATTGTGAGATAGAATCTGTACTAAGTATTCATAAAGAACAATATGTCATTACAAGCTGTTTAGATTGGCATTAAGAATAACATAGTAAAACCAATGGATTTCTATTTGAACTTACCTAATAGTGATTCATTGGTCACTGCCCTTCTCGACATAAATTTGCACCTGTGATGTTGCTGTGACTTACTGGGTTAATGCACCTTTCTTGTAAAAAGGATTTCATGAGTTCTAATCCTTGGAGAGTCTTTTTCATTTACTTACTGATAAGCTTCCTATGGAGCCAATGTAAATTTGCATTGATTTTGGGATTGAGATAATGCAGTTGTGAGATATAGAATCTGTATTACGTGTTCATCAAGAACAATACGTCATGATGCGCTGCAAAGATTGGCATTAAGAATAACATAGTGAAACCAATGGATTTCTTTTTGAACTTACCAATATTGATTCAATGTTCACTGCCCTTCTTGACATCACTTTGCACTTGTGATGTTCCAATGGCTTAGTGGGTTAATCCCCCTGTCTTTTAAACATTAGTTCATGAGTTCTAGTTCTCAGAGAGCTCTTTTTCATTTACTTACCAATAAGTTTCCTATAGAGCCAATGGAAATTTGCATTGATTTTTGGATTGAGATAGTGCAATTGTGAGATAGAATCTGTACTAAGTATTCATAAAGAATAATATGTCATTACAAGCTGTTTAGATTGGCATTAAGAATAGCATAGTAAAACCAATGGATTTCTATTTGAACTTACCTAATAGTGATTCATTGGTCACTGCCCTTCTTGACATAAATTTGCACCTGTGATGTTGCTGTGGCTTACTGGGTTAATGCTCCTGTCTTGTAAAAAGGATTTCATGAGTTCTAATCCTTGGAGAGTCTTTTTCATTTACTTACTAATAAGCTTCCTATGGAGCAATGGAAATTTGCATTGATTTTGAGATATAGAATCTGTATTACGTGTTCATCAAGAACAATACGTCATGATGCGCTGCAAAGATTGGCATTAAGAATAACATAGTGAAACCAATGGATTTCTTTTTGAACTTACCTAATAGTGATTCATTGGTCATTGCCCTTCTTGACAACCTTTTGCACTTGTGATGTTCCAGTGGCTTACTTGGTTATTGCGCCTGTCTTATAAACAGGAGTTCATGAGTTCAAATTCTCAGAGAGTTTTTTCATTTACTTACTAATAAGCTTCCTATAGAGCCAATGGAAATTTGCACTGATTTTGGGCTTGAGATAGTGCAATTGTGAGATATAGAATCTGTATTACGTGTTCATCAAGAACAATACGTCATCATGCGCTGCAAAGATTGGCATTAAGAATAACATCGTGAAACCAATGGATTTCTTTTTGAACTTGCCTAATAGTGATTCAATGTTCGCTGCCCTTCTTGACATCACTTAGCACTTGTGATGTTCCAATGGCTTAGTGGGTTAATGCCCCTGTCTTTCAAACAGGAGTACATGAATTCTAGTCCTCAGAGAGCTCTTTTTCATTTACTTACCAATAAGTTTCCTATAGAGCCAATGGAAATTTGCATTGATTTTGGGATTGAGATAGTGCAATTGTGAGATAGAATCTGTACTAAGTATTCATAAAGAACAATATGTCATTACAAGCTGTTTAGATTGGCATTAAGAATAACATAGTAAAACCAATGGATTTCTATTTGAACTTACCTAATAGTGATTCATTGGTCACTGCCCTTCTCGACATAAATTTGCACCTGTGATGTTGCTGTGACTTACTGGGTTAATGCACCTTTCTTGTAAAAAGGATTTCATGAGTTCTAATCCTTGGAGAGTCTTTTTCATTTACTTACTGATAAGCTTCCTATGGAGCCAATGTAAATTTGCATTGATTTTGGGATTGAGATAATGCAGTTGTGAGATATAGAATCTGTATTACGTGTTCATCAAGAACAATACGTCATGATGCGCTGCAAAGATTGGCATTAAGAATAACATAGTGAAACCAATGGATTTGTTTTTGAACTTACCAATATTGATTCAATGTTCACTGCCCTTCTTGACATCACTTTGCACTTGTGATGTTCCAATGGCTTAGTGGGTTAATGCCCCTGTCTTTTAAACAGGAGTTCATGAGTTCTAGTTCTCAGAGAGCTCTTTTTCATTTACTTACCAATAAGTTTCCTATAGAGCCAATGGAAATTTGCATTGATTTTTGGATTGAGATAGTGCAATTGTGAGATAGAATCTGTACTAAGTATTCATAAAGAACAATATGTCATTACAAGCTGTTTAGATTGGCATTAAGAATAACATAGTAAAACCAATGGATTTCTATTTGAACTTACCTAATAGTGATTCATTGGTCACTGCCCTTCTTGACATATATTTGCACCTGTGATGTTGCTGTGACTTACTGGGTTAATGCACCTGTCTTGTAAAAAGGATTTCATGAGTTCTAATCGTTGGAGAGTCTTTTTCATTTACTTACTAATAAGCTTCCTATGGAGCCAATGTAAATTTGCATTGATTTTGGGATTGAGATAGTGCAATTGTGAGATATAGAATCTGTATTACGTGTTCATCAAGAGGAATACGTCATGATGCGCTGCAAAGATTGGCATTAAGAATAACATAGTGAAACCAATGGATTTCTTTTTGAACTTATCTAATAGTGATTCAATGTTCGCTGCCCTTCTTGACATTACTTTGCACTTGTGATGTTCCAATGGCTTAGTGGGTTAATGCCCCTGTCTTTTAAACGGGAGTTCATGAATTCTAGTCCTCAGAGAGCTCTTTTTCATTTACTTACCAATAAGTTTCCTATAGAGCCAATGGAAATTTGCATTGATTTTTGGATTGAGATATTGCAATTGTGAGATAGAATCTGTACTAAGTGTTCATAAAGAACAATATGTCATTACAAGCTGTTTAGATTGGCATTAAGAATAACATAGTAAAACCAATGGATTTCTATTTGAACTTACCTAATAGTGATTCATTGGTCACTGCCCTTCTTGACATAAATTTGCACCTGTGATGTTGCTGTGACTTACTGGGTTAATGCACCTGTCTTGTAAAAAGGATTTCATGAGTTCTAATCGTTGGAGAGTCTTTTTCATTTACTTACTGATAAGCTTCCTATGGAGCCAATGTAAATTTGCATTGATTTTGGGATTGAGATAGTGCAATTGTGAGATATAGAATCTGTATTACGTGTTCATCAAGAGCAATACGTCATGATGCGCTGCAAAGATTGGCATTAAGAATAACATAGTGAAACCAATGGATTTCTTTTTGAACTTATCTAATAGTGATTCAATGTTCGCTGCCCTTCTTGACATTACTTTGCACTTGTGATGTTCCAATGGCTTAGTGGGTTAATGCCCCTGTCTTTTAAACGGGAGTTCTTGAATTCTAGTCCTCAGAGAGCTCTTTTTCATTTACTTACCAATAAGTTTCCTATAGAGCCAATGGAAATTTGCCTTGATTTTTGGATTGAGATATTGCAATTGTGAGATAGAATCTGTACTAAGTGTTCATAAAGAACAATATGTCATTACAAGCTGTTTAGATTGGCATTAAGAATAACATAGTAAAACCAATGGATTTCTATTTGAACTTACCTAATAGTGATTCATTGGTCACTGCCCTTCTTGACATAAATTTGCACCTGTGATGTTGCTGTGGCTTACTGGGTTAATGCTCCTGTCTTGTAAAAAGGATTTCATGAGTTCTAATCCTTGGAGAGTCTTTTTCATTTACTTACTAATAAGCTTCATATGGAGCAATGGAAATTTGCATTGATTTTGAGATATAGAATCTGTATTACGTGTTCATCAAGAACAATACGTCATGATGCGCTGCAAAGATTGGCATTAAGAATAACATAGTAAAACCAATGGATTTTTATTTGAACTTACCTAATAGTGATTCATTGGTCACTGCCCTTCTTGACATAAATCTGCACCTGTGATGTTGCTGTGACTTACTGGGTTAATGCACCTGTCTTGTAAAAAGGATTTCATGAGTTCTAATCCTTGTAGAGTCTTCTTCATTTACTTACTAATAAGCTTCCTATGGAGCCAATGTAAATTTGCATTGATTTTGGGATTGAGAAAGTGCAATTGTGAGATATAGAATCTGTATTACGTGGTCATCAAGAACAATACGTCATGATGCGCTGCAAAGATTGGCATTAAGAATAACATAGTGAAACCAATGGATTTCTTTTTGAACTTACCTAATAGTGACTCATTGGTCATTGCCCTTCTTGACAACCTTTTGCACTTGTGATGTTCCAGTGGCTTACTTATTTATTGCGCCTGTCTTATAAACAGGAGTTCATGAGTTCTGATTCTCAGAGAGTTTTTTCATTTACTTACTAATAAGCTTCCTATAGAGCCAATGGAAATTTGCATTGATTTTGGGCTTGAGATATTGCAATTGTGAGATAGAATCTGTACTAAGTGTTCATAAAGAACAATATGTCATTACAAGCTGTTTAGATTGGCATTAAGAATAACATAGTAAAACCAATGGATTTCTTTTTGAACTTACCTAATAGTGATTCATTGGTCACTGCCCTTCTTGACATAAATTTGCACCTGTGATGTTGCTGTGGCTTACTGGGTTAATGCTCCTGTTTTGTAAAAAGGATTTCATGAGTTCTAATCCTTGGAGAGTCTTTTTCATTTACTTACTAATAAGCTTCCTATGGAGCAATGGAAATTTGCATTGATTTTGAGATATAGAATCTGTATTACGTGTTCATCAAGAACAATACGTCATGATGCACTGCAAAGATTGGCATTAAGAATAACATAGTGAAACCAATGGATTTCTTTTTGAACTTACCTAATAGTGATTCATTGGTCATTGCCCTTCTTGACAACCTTTTGCACTTGTGATGTTCCAGTGGCTTACTTGGTTATTGCGCCTGTCTTATAAACAGGAGTTCATGAGTTCTGATTCTCAGAGAGTTTTTTCATTTACTTACTAATAAGCTTCCTATAGAGCCAATGGAAATTTGCATTGATTTTGGGCTTGAGATAGTGCAATTGTGAGATATAGAATCTGTATTACGTGTTCATCAGGAACAATACGTCATGATGCGCTGCAAAGATTGGCATTAAGAATAACATAGTGAAACCAATGGATTTCTTTTTGAACTTACCAATAGTGATTCAATGTTCACTGCCCTTCTTGACATCACTTTGCACTTGTGATGTTCCAATGGCTTAGTGGGTTAATACCCCTGTCTTTTAAACAGGAGTTCATGAGTTCTAGTCCTCAGAGAGCTCTTTTTCATTTACTTACCAATAAGTTTCCTATAGAGCCAATGGAAATTTGCATTGATTTTTGGATTGAGATAGTGCAATTGTGAGATAGAATCTGTACTAAGTATTCATAAAGAACAATATGTCATTACAAGCTGTTTAGATTGGCATTAAGAATAACATAGTAAAACCAATGGATTTCTATTTGAACTTACCTAATAGTGATTCATTGGTCACTGCCCTTCTTGACATATATTTGCACCTGTGATGTTGCTGTGACTTACTGGGTTAATGCACCTGTCTTGTAAAAAGGATTTCATGAGTTCTAATCGTTGGAGAGTCTTTTTCATTTACTTACTAATAAGCTTCCTATGGAGCCAATGTAAATTTGCATTGATTTTGGGATTGAGATAGTGCAATTGTGAGATATAGAATCTGTATTACGTGTTCATCAAGAGGAATACGTCATGATGCGCTGCAAAGATTGGCATTAAGAATAACATAGTGAAACCAATGGATTTCTTTTTGAACTTATCTAATAGTGATTCAATGTTCGCTGCCCTTCTTGACATTACTTTGCACTTGTGATGTTCCAATGGCTTAGTGGGTTAATGCCCCTGTCTTTTAAACGGGAGTTCATGAATTCTAGTCCTCAGAGAGCTCTTTTTCATTTACTTACCAATAAGTTTCCTATAGAGCCAATGGAAATTTGCATTGATTTTTGGATTGAGATATTGCAATTGTGAGATAGAATCTGTACTAAGTGTTCATAAAGAACAATATGTCATTACAAGCTGTTTAGATTGGCATTAAGAATAACATAGTAAAACCAATGGATTTCTATTTGAACTTACCTAATAGTGATTCATTGGTCACTGCCCTTCTTGACATAAATTTGCACCTGTGATGTTGCTGTGACTTACTGGGTTAATGCACCTGTCTTGTAAAAAGGATTTCATGAGTTCTAATCGTTGGAGAGTCTTTTTCATTTACTTACTGATAAGCTTCCTATGGAGCCAATGTAAATTTGCATTGATTTTGGGATTGAGATAGTGCAATTGTGAGATATAGAATCTGTATTACGTGTTCATCAAGAGCAATACGTCATGATGCGCTGCAAAGATTGGCATTAAGAATAACATAGTGAAACCAATGGATTTCTTTTTGAACTTATCTAATAGTGATTCAATGTTCGCTGCCCTTCTTGACATTACTTTGCACTTGTGATGTTCCAATGGCTTAGTGGGTTAATGCCCCTGTCTTTTAAACGGGAGTTCTTGAATTCTAGTCCTCAGAGAGCTCTTTTTCATTTACTTACCAATAAGTTTCCTATAGAGCCAATGGAAATTTGCCTTGATTTTTGGATTGAGATATTGCAATTGTGAGATAGAATCTGTACTAAGTGTTCATAAAGAACAATATGTCATTACAAGCTGTTTAGATTGGCATTAAGAATAACATAGTAAAACCAATGGATTTCTATTTGAACTTACCTAATAGTGATTCATTGGTCACTGCCCTTCTTGACATAAATTTGCACCTGTGATGTTGCTGTGGCTTACTGGGTTAATGCTCCTGTCTTGTAAAAAGGATTTCATGAGTTCTAATCCTTGGAGAGTCTTTTTCATTTACTTACTAATAAGCTTCATATGGAGCAATGGAAATTTGCATTGATTTTGAGATATAGAATCTGTATTACGTGTTCATCAAGAACAATACGTCATGATGCGCTGCAAAGATTGGCATTAAGAATAACATAGTAAAACCAATGGATTTTTATTTGAACTTACCTAATAGTGATTCATTGGTCACTGCCCTTCTTGACATAAATCTGCACCTGTGATGTTGCTGTGACTTACTGGGTTAATGCACCTGTCTTGTAAAAAGGATTTCATGAGTTCTAATCCTTGTAGAGTCTTCTTCATTTACTTACTAATAAGCTTCCTATGGAGCCAATGTAAATTTGCATTGATTTTGGGATTGAGAAAGTGCAATTGTGAGATATAGAATCTGTATTACGTGGTCATCAAGAACAATACGTCATGATGCGCTGCAAAGATTGGCATTAAGAATAACATAGTGAAACCAATGGATTTCTTTTTGAACTTACCTAATAGTGACTCATTGGTCATTGCCCTTCTTGACAACCTTTTGCACTTGTGATGTTCCAGTGGCTTACTTATTTATTGCGCCTGTCTTATAAACAGGAGTTCATGAGTTCTGATTCTCAGAGAGTTTTTTCATTTACTTACTAATAAGCTTCCTATAGAGCCAATGGAAATTTGCATTGATTTTGGGCTTGAGATATTGCAATTGTGAGATAGAATCTGTACTAAGTGTTCATAAAGAACAATATGTCATTACAAGCTGTTTAGATTGGCATTAAGAATAACATAGTAAAACCAATGGATTTCTTTTTGAACTTACCTAATAGTGATTCATTGGTCACTGCCCTTCTTGACATAAATTTGCACCTGTGATGTTGCTGTGGCTTACTGGGTTAATGCTCCTGTTTTGTAAAAAGGATTTCATGAGTTCTAATCCTTGGAGAGTCTTTTTCATTTACTTACTAATAAGCTTCCTATGGAGCAATGGAAATTTGCATTGATTTTGAGATATAGAATCTGTATTACGTGTTCATCAAGAACAATACGTCATGATGCACTGCAAAGATTGGCATTAAGAATAACATAGTGAAACCAATGGATTTCTTTTTGAACTTACCTAATAGTGATTCATTGGTCATTGCCCTTCTTGACAACCTTTTGCACTTGTGATGTTCCAGTGGCTTACTTGGTTATTGCGCCTGTCTTATAAACAGGAGTTCATGAGTTCTGATTCTCAGAGAGTTTTTTCATTTACTTACTAATAAGCTTCCTATAGAGCCAATGGAAATTTGCATTGATTTTGGGCTTGAGATAGTGCAATTGTGAGATATAGAATCTGTATTACGTGTTCATCAGGAACAATACGTCATGATGCGCTGCAAAGATTGGCATTAAGAATAACATAGTGAAACCAATGGATTTCTTTTTGAACTTACCAATAGTGATTCAATGTTCACTGCCCTTCTTGACATCACTTTGCACTTGTGATGTTCCAATGGCTTAGTGGGTTAATACCCCTGTCTTTTAAACAGGAGTTCATGAGTTCTAGTCCTCAGAGAGCTCTTTTTCATTTACTTACCAATAAGTTTCCTATAGAGCCAATGGAAATTTGCATTGATTTTTGGATTGAGATAGTGCAATTGTGAGATAGAATCTGTACTAAGTATTCATAAAGAACAATATGTCATTACAAGCTGTTTAGATTGGCATTAAGAATAACATAGTAAAACCAATGGATTTCTATTTGAACTTACCTAATAGTGATTCATTGGTCACTGCCCTTCTTGACATAAATTTGCACCTGTGATGTTGCTGTGGCTTACTGGGTTAATGCACCTGTATTGTAAAAAGTATTTCATGAGTTCTAATCCTTGGAGAGTCTTTTTCATTTACTTACTAATAAGCTTCCTATGGAGCCAATGTAAATTTGCATTGATTTTGGCATTGAGATAGTGCAATTGTGAGATATAGAATCTGTATTACGTGTTCATCAAGAACAATACGTCATGATGCGCTGCAAAGATTGGCATTAAGAATAACATAATGAAACCAATGGATTTGTTTTTGAACTTATCTAATAGTGATTCAATGTTCGCTGCCCTTCATGACATCACAAAGCACTTGTGATGTTCCAATGGCTTAGTGGGTTAATGCCCCTGTCTTTTAAACAGGAGTTCATGAATTCTAGTCCTCAGAGAGCTCTTCTTCATTTACTTACCAATAAGTTTCCTATAGAGCCAATGGAAATTTGCATTGATTTTGGGATTGAGATAGTGCAATTGTGAGATAGAATCTGTACCAAGTATTCATAAAGAACAATATGTCATTACAAGCTGTTTAGATTGGCATTAAGAATAACATAGTAAAACCAATGGATTTCTATTTGAACTTACCTAATAGTAATTCATTGGTCACTGCCCTTCTTGACATAAATTTGCACCTGTGATGTTGCTGTGGCTTACTGGGTTAATGCTCCTGTTTTGTAAAAAGAATTTCATGAGTTCTAAGCCTTGGAGAGTCTTTTTCATTTACTTACTAATCAGCTTCCTATGGAGCAATGGAAATTTGCATTGATTTTGAGATATAGAATCTGTATTACGTGTTCATCAAGAACAATACGTCATGATGCGCTGCAAAGATTGGCATTAAGAATAACATAGTAAAACCAATGGATTTCTATTTGAACTTACCTAATAGTGATTCATTGGTCACTGCCCTTCTTGACATAAATCTGCACCTGTGATGTTGCTGTGACTTACTGGGTTAATGCACCTGTCTTGTAAAAAGGATTTCATGAGTTCTAATCCTTGGAGAGTCTTTATCATTTACTTACTAATAAGCTTCCTATGGAGCCAATGTAAATTTGCATTGATTTTGGGATTGAGAAAGTGCAATTGTGAGATATAGAATCTGTATTACGTGTTCATCAAGAACAATACGTCAAGATGCGCTGCAAAGATTGGCATTAAGAATAACATAGTGAAACCAATGGATTTCTTTTTGAACTTACCTAATATTGATTCATTGGTCATTGCCCTTCTTGACAACCTTTTGCACTTGTGATGTTCCAGTGGCTTACTTGGTTATTGCGCCTGTCTTATAAACAGAAGTTCATGAGTTCTGATTCTCAGAGAGTTTTTTCATTTACTTACTAATAAGCTTCCTATAGAGCCAATGGAAATTTGCATTGATTTTGGGCTTGAGATAGTGCAATTGTGAGATATAGAATCTGTATTACGTGTTCATCAAGAACAATACGTCATGATGCTCTGCAAAGATTGGCATTAAGAATAACATAGTGAAACCAATGGATTTCTTTTTGAACTTATCTAATAGTGATTCAATGTTCGCTGCCCTTCTTGACATCACTTTGCACTTGTGATGTTCCAATGGCTTAGTGGTTTAATGCCCCTGTCTTTTAAACAGGAGTTCATGAGTTCTAGTCCTCAGAGAGCTCTTTTTCATTTACTTACCAATAAGTTTCCTATAGAGCCAATGGAAATTTGCATTGATTTTTGGATTGAGATAGTGCAATTGTGAGATAGAATCTGTACTAAGTATTCATAAAGAACAATATGTCATTACAAGCTGTTTAGATTGGCATTAAGAATAACATAGTAAAACCAATGGATTTCTATTTGAACTTACCTAATAGTGATTCATTGGTCACTGCCCTTCTTGACATAAATTTGCACCTGTGATGTTGCTGTGGCTTACTGGGTTAATGCTCCTGTTTTGTAAAAAGGATTTCATGAGTTCTAATCCTTGGAGAGTCTTTTTCATTTACTTACTAATCAGCTTCCTATGGAGCAATGGAAATTTGCATTGATTTTGAGATATAGAATCTGTATTACGTGTTCATCAAGAACAATACGTCATGATGCGCTGCAAAGATTGGCATTAAGAATAACATAGTAAAACCAATGGATTTCTATTTGAACTTACCTAATAGTGATTCATTGGTCACTGCCCTTGACATAAATCTGCACCTGTGATGTTGCTGTGACTTACTGGGTTAATGCACCTGTCTTGTAAAAAGGATTTCATGAGTTCTAATCCTTGGAGAGTCTTTTTCATTTACTTACTAATAAGCTTCCTATGTAGCCAATGTAAATTTGCATTGATTTTGGGATTGAGAAAGTGCAATTGTGAGATATATAATCTGTATTACGTGTTCATCAAGAACAATACGTCATGATGCGCTGCAAAGATTGGCATTAAGAATAACATAGTGAAACCAATGGATTTCTTTTTGAACTTAACTAATATTGATTCATTGGTCATTGCCCTTCTTGACAACCTTTTGCACTTGTGATGTTCCAGTGGCTTACTTTGTTATTGCGCCTGTCTTATAAACAGGAGTTCATGAGTTCTGATTCTCAGAGAGTTTTTTCATTTACTTACTAATAAGCTTCCTATAGAGCCAATGGAAATTTGCATTGATTTTGGGCTTGAGATAGTGTAATTGTGAGATATAGAATCTGTATTACGTGTTCATCAAGAACAATACGTCATGATGCGCTGCAAAGATTGGCATTAAGAATAACATAGTGAAACCAATGGATTTCTTTTTGAACTTACCTAATAGTGATTCAATGTTCGCTGCCCTTCTTGACATCACTTAGCACTTGTGATGTTCCAATGGCTTAGTGGGTTAATGCCCCTTTCTTTTAAACAGGAGTTCATGAATTCTAGTCCTCAGAGAGCTCTTCTTCATTTACTTACCAATAAGTTTCCTATAGAGCCAATGGAAATTTGCATTGATTTTGGGATTGAGATAGTGCAATTGTGAGATAGAATCTGTACTAAGTGTTCATAAAGAACAATATGTCATTACAAGCTGTTTAGATTGGCATTAAGAATAGCATAGTAAAACCAATGGATTTCTTTTTGAACTTACCTAATAGTGATTCATTGGTCACTGCCCTTCTTGACATAAATTTGCACCTGTGATGTTGCTGTGGCTTACTGGGTTAATGCATCTGTCTTGTAAAAAGGATTTCATGAGTTCTAATACTTGGAGAGTCTTTTTCATTTACTTACTAATAAGCTTCCTATGGAGCCAATGTAAATTTGCATTGATTTTGGGATTGAGATAGTGCAATTGTGAGATATAGGATCTGTATTACGTGTTCATCAAGAACAATACGTCATGATGCGCTGCAAAGATTGGCATTAAGAATAACATAGTGAAACCAATGGATTTCTTTTTGAACTTATCTAATAGTGATTCAATGTTCACTGCCCTTCTTGACATCACTTAGCATTTGTGATGTTCCAATGGCTTAGTGGTTTAATGCCCCTGTCTTTTAAACAGGAGTTCATGAGTTCTAGTCCTCAGAGAGCTCTTTTTCATTTACTTACCAATAAGTTTCCTATAGAGCCAATGGAAATTTGCATTGATTTTTGGATTGAGATAGTGCAATTGTGAGATAGAATCTGTACTAAGTATTCATAAAGAACAATATGTCATTACAAGCTGATTAGATTGGCATTAAGAATAACATAGTAAAACCAATGGATTTCTTTTTGAACTTACCTAATAGTGATTCATTGGTCACTGCCCTTCTTGACATAAATTTGCACCTGTGATGTTGCTGTGGCTTACTGGGTTAATGCTCCTGTTTTGTAAAAAGGATATCATGAGTTCTAATCCTTGGAGAGTCTTTTTCATTTACTTACTAATAAGCTTCCTATGGAGTAATGGAAATTTGCATTGATTTTGAGATATAGAATCTGTATTACGTGTTAATCAAGAACAATACGTCATGATGCACTGCAAAGATTGGCATTAAGAATAACATAGTGAAACCAATGGATTTCTTTTTGAACTTACCTAATAGTGATTCATTGGTCACTGCCCTTCTTGACATAAATTTGCACTTGTGATGTTGCTTTGGCATACTGGGTTAATGCACCTGTCTTGTAAAAAGTATTTCATGAGTTCTAATCCTTGGAGAGTCTTTTTCATTTACTTACTGATAAGCTTCCTATGGAGCCAATGTAAATTTGCATTGATTTTGGGATTGAGATAGTGCAATTGTGAGATATAGAATCTGTATTACGTGTTCATCAAGAACAATACGTCATGATGCGCTGCAAAGATTGGCATTAAGAATAACATAGTGAAACCAATGGATTTCTTTTTGAACTTATCTAATAGTGATTCAATGTTCGCTGCCCTTCTTGACATCACTTTGCACTTGTGATGTTCCAATGGCTTAGTGGTTTAATGCCCCTGTCTTTTAAACAGGAGTTCATGAGTTCTAGTCCTCAAAGAGCTCTTTTTCATTTACTTACCAATAAGTTTCCTATAGAGCCAATGGAAATTTGCATTGATTTTTGGATTGAGATAGTGCAATTGTGAGATAGAATCTGTACTAAGTATTCATAAAGAACAATATGTCATTACAAGCTGTTTAGATTGGCATTAAGAATAACATAGTAAAACCAATGGATTTCTATTTAAACTTACCTAATAGTGATTCATTGGTCACTGCCATTCTTGACATAAATTTGCACCTGTGATGTTGCTGTGGCTTACTGGGTTAATGCTCCTGTTTTGTAAAAAGGATTTCATGAGTTCTAATCCTTGGAGAGTCTTTTTCATTTACTTACTAATCAGCTTCCTATGGAGCAATGGAAATTTGCATTGATTTTGAGATATAGAATCTGTATTACGTGTTCATCAAGAACAATACGTCATGATGCGCTGCAAAGATTGGCATTAAGAATAACATAGTAAAACCAATGGATTTCTATTTGAACTTACCTAATAGTGATTCATTGGTCACTGCCCTTGACATAAATTTGCACCTGTGATGTTGCTGTGACTTACTGGGTTAATGCACCTGTCTTGTAAAAAGGATTTCATGAGTTCTAATCCTTGGAGAGTCTTTTTCATTTACTTACTAATAAGCTTCCTATGGAGCCAATGTAAATTTGCATTGATTTTGGGATTGAGAAAGTGCAATTGTGAGATATAGAATCTGTATTACTTGTTCATCAAGAACAATACGTCATGATGCGCTGCAAAGATTGGCATTAAGAATAACATAGTGAAACCAATGGATTTCTTTTTGAACTTAACTAATATTGATTCATTGGTCATTGCCCTTCTTGACAACCTTTTGCACTTGTGATGTTCCAGTAGCTTACTTGGTTATTGCGCCTGTCTTATAAACAGGAGTTCATGAGTTCTGATTCTCAGAAAGTTTTTTCATTTACTTACTAATAAGCTTCCTATAGAGCCAATGGAAATTTGCATTGATTTTGGGCTTGAGATAGTGCAATTGTGAGATATAGAATCTGTATTACGTGTTCATCAAGAACAATACGTCATGATGCGCTGCAAAGATTGGCATTAAGAATAACATAGTGAAACCAATGGATTTCTTTTTGAACTTATCTAATAGTGATTCAATGTTCGCTGCCCTTCTTGACATTACTTTGCACTTGTGATGTTCCAATGGCTTAGTGGGTTAATGCCCCTGTCTTTTACACAGGAGTTCATGATTTCTAGTCCTCAGAGAGCTCTTTTTCATTTACTTACCAATAAGTTTCCTATAGAACCAATGGAAATTTGCATTGATTTTTGGATTGAGATATTGCAATTGTGAGATAGAATCTGTACTAAGTGTTCATAAAGAACAATATGTCATTACAAGCTGTTTAGATTGGCATTAAGAATAACATAGTAAAACCAATGGATTTCTTTTTGAACTTACCTAATAGTGATTCATTGGTCACTGCCCTTCTTGACATAAATTTGCACGTGTGATGTTGCTGTGGCTTACTGGGTTAATGCTCCTGTTTTGTAAAAAGGATATCATGAGTTCTAAGCCTTGGAGAGTCTTTTTCATTTACTTACTAATAAGCTTCCTATGGAGCAATGGAAATTTGCATTGATTTTGAGATATAGAATCTGTATTACGTGTTAATCAAGAACAATACGTCATGATGCACTGCAAAGATTGGCATTAAGAATAACATAGTGAAACCAATGGATTTCTTTTTGAACTTACCTAATAGTGATTCATTGGTCACTGCCCTTCTTGACATAAATTTGCACTTGTGATGTTGCTTTGGCTTACTGGGTTAATGCACCTGTCTTGTAAAAAGTATTTTATGAGTTCTAATCCTTGGAGAGTCTTTTTCATTTACTTACTGATAAGCTTCCTATGGAGCCAATGTAAATTTGCATTGATTTTGGGATTGAGATAGTGCAATTGTGAGATATAGAATCTGTATTACGTGTTCATCAAGAACAATACGTCATGATGCGCTGCAAAGATTGGCATTAAGAATAACATAGTGAAACCAATGGATTTCTTTTTGAACTTACCTAATAGTGATTCAATGTTCGCTGCCCTTCTTGACATCACTTAGCACTTGTGATGTTCCAATGGCTTAGTGGGTTAATGCCCCTGTCTTTTAAACAGGAGTTCATGAATTCTAGTCCTCAGAGAGCTCTTCTTCATTTACTTACCAATAAGTTTCCTATAGAGCCAATGGAAATTTGCATTGATTTTGGGATTGAGATAGTGCAATTGTGAGATAGAATCTGTACTAAGTGTTCATAAAGAACAATATGTCATTACAAGCTGTTTAGATTGGCATTAAGAATAGCATAGTAAAACCAATGGATTTCTTTTTGAACTTACCTAATAGTGATTCATTGGTCACTGCCCTTTTTGACATAAATTTGCACCTGTGATGTTGCTGTGGCTTACTGGGTTAATGCACCTGTCTTGTAAAAAGGATTTCATGAGTTCTAATCCTTGGAGAGTTTTTTTCATTTACTTACTGATAAGCTTCCTATGGAGCCAATGTAAATTTGCATTGATTTTGGGATTGAGATAGTGCAATTGTGAGATATAGAATCTGTATTACGTGTTCATCAAGAACAATACGTCATGATGCGCTGCAAAGATTGGCATTAAGAATAACATAGTGAAACCAATGGATTTCTTTTTGAACTTACCAATAGTGATTCAATGTTCACTGCCCTTCTTGACATCACTTTGCACTTGTGATGTTTCAATGGCTTAGTGGGTTAATGCCCCTGTTTTTTAAACAGGAGTTCATGAATTCTAGTCCTCAGAGAGCTCTTTTTCATTTACTTACCAATAAGTTTCCTATAGAGCCAATGGAAATTTGCATTGATTTTTGGATTGAGATAGTGCAATTGTGAGATAGAATCTGTACTAAGTATTCATAAAGAACAATATGTCATTACAAGCTGTTTAGATTGGCATTAAGAATAACATAGTAAAACCAATGGATTTCTATTTGAACTTACCTAATAGTGATTCATTGGTCACTGCCCTTCTTGAAATAAATTTGCACCTGTGACGTTGCTGTGGCTTACTGGGTTAATGCTCCTGTTTTGTAAAAAGGATTTCATGAGTTCTAATCCTTGGAGAGTCTTTTTCATTTACTTACTAATCAGCTTCCTATGGAGCAATGGAAATTTGCATTGATTTTGAGATATAGAATCTGTATTACGTGTTCATCAAGAACAATACGTCATGATGCGCTGCAAAGATTGGCATTAAGAATAACATAGTAAAACCAATGGATTTCTATTTGAACTTACCTAATAGTGATTCATTGGTCACTGCCCTTGACATAAATTTGCACCTGTGATGTTGCTGTGACTTACTGGGTTAATGCACCTGTCTTGTAAAAAGGATTTCATGAGTTCTAATCCTTGGAGAGTCTTTTTCATTTACTTACTAATAAGCTTCCTATGGAGCCAATGTAAATTTGCATTGATTTTGGGATTGAGAAAGTGCAATTGTGAGATATAGAATCTGTATTACGTGTTCATCAAGAACAATACGTCATGATGCGCTGCAAAGATTGGTATTAAGAATAACATAGTGAAACCAATGGATTTCTTTTTGAACTTAACTAATATTGATTCATTGGTCATTGCCCTTCTTGACAACCTTTTGCACTTGTGATGTTCCAGTGGCTTACTTGGTTATTGCGCCTGTCTTATAAACAGGAGTTCATGAGTTCTGATTCTCAGAGAGTTTTTTCATTTACTTACTAATAAGCTTCCTATAGAGCCAATGGAAATTTGCATTGATTTTGGGCTTGAGATAGTGCAATTGTGAGATATAGAATCTGTATTACGTGTTCATCAAGAACAATACGTCATGATGCGCTGCAAAGATTGGCATTAAGAATAACATAGTGAAACCAATGGATTTCTTTTTGAACTTATCTAATAGTGATTCAATGTTCGCTGCCCTTCTTGACATCACTTTGCACTTGTGATGTTACAATGGCTTAGTGGGTTAATGCCCCTGTCTTTTACACAGGAGTTCATGAATTCTAGTCCTCAGAGAGCTCTTTTTCATTTACTTACCAATAAGTTTCCTATAGAGCCAATGGAAATTTGCATTGATTTTTGGATTGAGATATTGCAATTGTGAGATAGAATCTGTACTAAGTGTTCATAAAGAACAATATGTCAGTACAAGCTGTTTAGATTGGCATTAAGAATAACATAGTAAAACCAATGGATTTCTTTTTGAACTTACCTAATAGTGATTCATTGGTCACTGCCCTTCTTGACATAAATTTGCACCTGTGATGTTGCTGTGGCTTACTGGGTTAATGCTCCTGTTTTGTAAAAAGGATATCATGAGTTCTAATCCTTGGAGAGTCTTTTTCATTTACTTACTAATAAGCTTCCTATTTAGCAATGGAAATTTGCATTGATTTTGAGATATAGAATCTGTATTACGTGTTCATCAAGAACAATACGTCATGATGCGCTGCAAAGATTGGCATTAAGAATAACATAGTGAAACCAATGGATTTCTTTTTGAACTTACCTAATAGTGATTCAATGTTCGCTGCCCTTCTTGACATCACTTAGCACTTGTGATGTTCCAATGGCTTAGTGGGTTAATGCCCCTGTCTTTTAAACAGGAGTACATGAATTCTAGTCCTCAGAAAACTCTTTTTCATTTACTTACCAATAAGTTTCCTATAGAGCCAATGGAAATTTGCATTGATTTTGGGATTGAGATAGTGCAATTGTGAGATAGAATCTGTACTAAGTGTTCATAAAGAACAAAATGTCATTACAAGCTGTTTAGATTGGCATTAAGAATAGCATAGTAAAACCAATGGATTTCTATTTGAACTTACCTAATAGTGATTCATTGGTCACTGCCCTTCTTGACATAAATTTGCACCTGTGATGTTGCTGTGGCTTACTGGGTTAATGCACCTGTCTTGTAAAAAGGATTTCATGAGTTCTAATCCTTGGAGAGTCTTTTTCATTTACTTACTGATAAGCTTCCTATGGAGCCAATGTAAATTTGCATTGATTTTGGGATTGAGATAGTGCAATTGTGAGATATAGAATCTGTATTACGTGTTCATCAAGAACAATACGTCATGATGCGCTGCAAAGATTGGCATTAAGAATAACATAGTGAAACCAATGGATTTCTTTTTGAACTTACCTAATAGTGATTCAATGTTCGCTGCCCTTCTTGACATCACTTTGCACTTGTGATGTTCCAATGGCTTAGTGGGTTAATGCCCCTGTCTTTTACACAGGAGTTCATGAATTCTAGTCCTCAGAGAGCTCTTTTTCATTTACTTACCAATAAGTTTCCTATAGAGCCAATGGAAATTTGCATTGATTTTTGGATTGAGATATTGCAATTGTGAGATAGAATCTGTACTAAGTGTTCATAAAGAACAATATGTCAGTACAAGCTGTTTAGATTGGCATTAAGAATAACATAGTAAAACCAATGGATTTCTTTTTGAACTTACCTAATAGTGATTCATTGGTCACTGCCCTTCTTGACATAAATTTGCACCTGTGGTGTTGCTGTGGCTTACTGGGTTAATGCTCCTGTTTTGTAAAAAGGATATCATGAGTTCTAATCCTTGGAGAGTCTTTTTCATTTACTTACTAATAAGCTTCCTATTTAGCAATGGAAATTTGCATTGATTTTGAGATATAGAATCTGTATTACGTGTTCATCAAGAACAATACGTCATGATGCGCTGCAAAGATTGGCATTAAGAATAACATAGTGAAACCAATGGATTTCTTTTTGAACTTACCAATAGTGATTCAATGTTCACTGCCCTTCTTGACATCACTTTGCACTTGTGATGTTTCAATGGCTTAGTGGGTTAATGCCCCTGTTTTTTAAACAGGAGTTCATGAATTCTAGTCCTCAGAGAGCTCTTTTTCATTTACTTACCAATAAGTTTCCTATAGAGCCAATGGAAATTTGCATTGATTTTTGGATTGAGATAGTGCAATTGTGAGATAGAATCTGTACTAAGTATTCATAAAGAACAATATGTCATTACAAGCTGTTTAGATTGGCATTAAGAATAACATAGTAAAACCAATGGATTTCTATTTGAACTTACCTAATAGTGATTCATTGGTCACTGCCCTTCTTGACATAAATTTGCACCTGTGATGTTGCTGTGGCTTACTGGGTTAATGCTCCTGTTTTGTAAAAAGGATTTCATGAGTTCTAATCCTTGGAGAGTCTTTTTCATTTACTTACTAATCAGCTTCCTATGGAGCAATGGAAATTTGCATTGATTTTGAGATATAGAATCTGTATTACGTGTTCATCAAGAACAATACGTCATGATGCGCTGCAAAGATTGATATTAAGAATAACATAGTGAAACCAATGGATTTCTTTTTGAACTTAACTAATATTGATTCATTGGTCATTGCCCTTCTTGACAACCTTTTGCACTTGTGATGTTCCAGTGGCTTACTTGGTTATTGCGCCTGTCTTATAAACAGGAGTTCATGAGTTCTGATTCTCAGAGAGTTTTTTCATTTACTTACTAATAAGCTTCCTATAGAGCCAATGGAAATTTGCATTGATTTTGGGCTTGAGATAGTGCAATTGTGAGATATAGAATCTGTATTACGTGTTCATCAAGAACAATACGTCATGATGCGCTGCAAAGATTGGCATTAAGAATAACATAGTGAAACCAATGGATTTCTTTTTGAACTTATCTAATAGTGATTCAATGTTCGCTGCCCTTCTTGACATCACTTTGCACTTGTGATGTTCCAATGGCTTAGTGGGTTAATGCCCCTGTCTTTTACACAGGAGTTCATGAATTCTAGTCCTCAGAGAGCTCTTTTTCATTTACTTACCAATAAGTTTCCTATAGAGCCAATGGAAATTTGCATTGATTTTTGGATTGAGATATTGCAATTGTGAGATAGAATCTGTACTAAGTGTTCATAAAGAACAATATGTCAGTACAAGCTGTTTAGATTGGCATTAAGAATAACATAGTAAAACCAATGGATTTCTTTTTGAACTTACCTAATAGTGATTCATTGGTCACTGCCCTTCTTGACATAAATTTGCACCTGTGATGTTGCTGTGGCTTACTGGGTTAATGCTCCTGTTTTGTAAAAAGGATATCATGAGTTCTAATCCTTGGAGAGTCTTTTTCATTTACTTACTAATAAGCTTCCTATTTAGCAATGGAAATTTGCATTGATTTTGAGATATAGAATCTGTATTACGTGTTCATCAAGAACAATACGTCATGATGCGCTGCAAAGATTGGCATTAAGAATAACATAGTGAAACCAATGGATTTCTTTTTGAACTTACCTAATAGTGATTCAATGTTCGCTGCCCTTCTTGACATCACTTAGCACTTGTGATGTTCCAATGGCTTAGTGGGTTAATGCCCCTGTCTTTTAAACAGGAGTACATGAATTCTAGTCCTCAGAAAACTCTTTTTCATTTACTTACCAATAAGTTTCCTATAGAGCCAATGGAAATTTGCATTGATTTTGGGATTGAGATAGTGCAATTGTGAGATAGAATCTGTACTAAGTGTTCATAAAGAACAATATGTCATTACAAGCTGTTTAGATTGGCATTAAGAATAGCATAGTAAAACCAATGGATTTCTTTTTGAACTTACCTAATAGTGATTCATTGGTCACTGCCCTTCTTGACATAAATTTGCACCTGTGATGTTGCTGTGGCTTACTGGGTTAATGTACCTGTCTTGTATAAAGGATTTCATGAGTTCTAATCCTTGGAGAGTCTTTTTCATTTACTTACTGATAAGCTTCCTATGGAGCCAATGTAAATTTGCATTGATTTTGGGATTGAGATAGTGCAATTGTGAGATATAGAATCTGTATTACGTGTTCATCAAGAACAATACGTCATGATGCGCTGCAAAGATTGGCATTAAGAATAACATAGTGAAACCAATGGATTTCTTTTTGAACTTACCTAATAGTGATTCAATGTTCGCTGCCCTTCTTGACATCACTTTGTACTTGTGATGTTCCAATGGCTTAGTGGGTTAATGCCCCTGTCTTTTACACAGGAGTTCATTAATTCTAGTCCTCAGAGAGCTCTTTTTCATTTACTTACCAATAAGTTTCCTATAGAGCCAATGGAAATTTGCATTGATTTTTGGATTGAGATATTGCAATTGTGAGATAGAATCTGTACTAAGTGTTCATAAAGAACAATATGTCAGTACAAGCTGTTTAGATTGGCATTAAGAATAACATAGTAAAACCAATGGATTTCTTTTTGAACTTACCTAATAGTGATTCATTGGTCACTGCACTTCTTGACATAAATTTGCACCTGTGATGTTGCTGTGGCTTACTGGGTTAATGCTCCTGTTTTGTAAAAAGGATATCATGAGTTCTAATCCTTGGAGAGTCTTTTTCATTTACTTACTAATAAGCTTCCTATTTAGCAATGGAAATTTGCATTGATTTTGAGATATAGAATCTGTATTACGTGTTCATCAAGAACAATACGTCATGATGCGCTGCAAAGATTGGCATTAAGAATAACATAGTGAAACCAATGGATTTCTTTTTGAACTTACCTAATAGTGATTCAATGTTCGCTGCCCTTCTTGACATCACTTAGCATTTGTGATGTTCCAATGGCTTAGTGGGTTAATGCCCCTGTCTTTTAAACAGGAGTACATGAATTCTAGTCCTCAGAAAACTCTTTTTCATTTACTTACCAATAAGTTTCCTATAGAGCCAATGGAAATTTGCATTGATTTTGGGATTGAGATAGTGCAATTGTGAGATAGAATCTGTACTAAGTGTTCATAAAGAACAATATGTCATTACAAGCTGTTTAGATTGGCATTAAGAATAGCATAGTAAAACCAATGGATTTCTTTTTGAACTTACCTAATAGTGATTCATTGGTCACTGCCCTTCTTGACATAAATTTGCACCTGTGATGTTGCTGTGGCTTACTGGGTTAATGCACCTGTCTTGTAAAAAGGATTTCATGAGTTCTAATCCTTGGAGAGTCTTTTTCATTTACTTACTGATAAGCTTCCTATGGAGCCAATGTAAATTTGCATTGATTTTGGGATTGAGATAGTGCAATTGTGAGATATAGAATCTGTATTACGTGTTCATCAAGAACAATAAGTCATGATGCGCTGCAAAGATTGGCATTAAGAATAACATAGTGAAACCAATGGATTTCTTTTTGAACTTACCTAATAGTGATTCAATGTTCGCTGCCCTTCTTGACATCACTTAGCACTTGTGATGTCCCAATGGCTTAGTGGGTTAATGCCCCTGTCTTTTAAACAGGAGTACATGAATTCTAGTCCTCAGAGAGCTCTTTTTCATTTACTTACCAATAAGTTCCCTATAGAGCCAATGGAAATTTGCATTGATTTTGGGATTGAGATAGTGCAATTGTGAGATAGAATCTGTACTAAGTGTTCATAAAGAACAATATGTCATTACAAGCTGTTTAGATTGGCATTAAGAATAGCATAGTAAAACCAATGGATTTCTTTTTGAACTTACCTAATAGTGATTCATTGGTCACTGCCCTTCTTGACATAAATTTGCACCTGTGATGTTGCTGTGGCTTACTGGGTTAATGCACCTGTCTGGTAAAAAGGATTTCATGAGTTCTAATCCTTGGAGAGTCTTTTTCATTTACTTACTGATAAGCTTCCTATGGAGCCAATGTAAATTTGCATTGATTTTGGGATTGAGATAGTGCAATTGTGAGATATAGAATCTGTATTACGTGTTCATCAAGAACAATACGTCATGATGCGCTGCAAAGATTGGCATTAAGAATAACATAGTGAAACCAATGACTTTCTTTTTGAACTTACCTAATAGTGATTCAATGTTCGCTGCCCTTCTTGACATCACTTAGCACTTGTGATGTTCCAATGGCTTAGTGGGTTAATGCCCCTGTCTTTTAAACAGGAGTTCATGAATTCTAGTTCTCAGAGAGCTCTTCTTCATTTACTTACCAATAAGTTTCCTATAGAGCCAATGGAAATTTGCATTGATTTTGGGATTGAGATAGTGCAATTGTGAGATAGAATCTGTACTAAGTGTTCATAAAGAACAATATGTCATTACAAGCTGTTTAGATTGGCATTAAGAATAGCATAGTAAAACCAATGGATTTCTTTTTGAACTTACCTAATAGTGATTCATTGGTCACTGCCCTTCTTGACATAAATTTGCACCTGTGATGTTGCTGTGGCTTACTGGGTTAATGCACCTGTCTTGTAAAAAGGATTTCATGAGTTCTAATCCTTGGAGAGTCTTTTTCATTTACTTACTGATAAGCTTCCTATGGAGCCAATGTAAATTTGCATTGATTTTGGGATTGAGATAGTGCAATTGTGAGATATAGAATCTGTATTACGTGTTCATCAAGAACAATACGTCATGATGCGCTGCAAAGATTGGCATTAAGAATAACATAGTGAAACCAATGGATTTCTTTTTGAACTTACCTAATAGTGATTCAATGTTCGCTGCCCTTCTTGACATCATTTAGCACTTGTGATGTTCCAATGGCTTAGTGGGTTAATGCCCCTGTCTTTTAAACAGGAGTACATGAATTCTAGTCCTCAGAGAGCTCTTTTTCATTTACTTACCAATAAGTTTCCTATAGAGCTAATAGAAATTTGCATTGATTTTGGGATTGAGATAGTGCAATTGTGATATAGAATCTGTACTAAGTGTTCATAAAGAACAATATGTCATTACAAGCTGTTTAGATTGGCATTAAGAATAGCATAGTAAAACCAATGGATTTCTTTTTGAACTTACCTAATAGTGATTCATTGGTCACTGCCCTTCTTGACATAAATTTGCACCTGTGATGTTGCTGTGGCTTACTGGGTTAATGCACCTGTCTTGTAAAAAGGATTTCATGAGTTCTAATCCTTGGAGAGTCTTTTTCATTTACTTACTGATAAGCTTCCTATGGAGCCAATGTAAATTTGCATTGATTTTGGGATTGAGATAGTGCAATTGTGAGATATAGAATCCGTATTACGTGTTCATCAAGAACAATACGTCATGATGCGCTGCAAAGATTGGCATTAAGAATAACATAGTGAAACCAATGGATTTCTTTATGACCTTACCTAATAGTGATTCAATGTTCGCTGCCCTTCTTGACATCACTTAGCACTTGTGATGTTCCAATGGCTTAGTGGGTTAATGCCCCTGTCTTTTAAACAGGAGTTCATGAGTTCTAATCCTTGGAGAGTCTTTTTCACTTACTTACTAATAAGCTTCCTATGGAGCCAATGTAAATTTGCATTGATTTTGGGATTGAGATAGTGCAATTGTGAGATAGAATCTGTACTAAGGGTTCATAAAGAACAATATGTCATTACAAGCTGTTTAGATTGGCATTAAGAATAGCATAGTAAAACCAATGGATTTCTTTTTGAACTTACCTAATAGTGATTCATTGGTCACTGCCCTTCTTGACATAAATTTGCACCTGTGATGTTGCTGTGGCTTACTGGGTTAATGCACCTGTCTTGTAAAAAGGATTTCATGAGTTCTAATCCTTGGAGAGTCTTTTTCATTTACTTACTGATAAGCTTCCTATGGAGCCAATGTAAATTTGCATTGATTTTGGGATTGAGATAGTGCAATTGTGAGATATAGAATCTGTATTACGTGTTCATCAAGAACAATACGTCATGATGCGCTGCAAAGATTGGCATTAAGAATAACATAGTGAAACCAATGGATTTCTTTTTGAACTTACCTAATAGTGATTCAATGTTCGCTGCCCTTCTTGACATCACTTAGCACTTGTGATGTTCCAATGGCTTAGAGGGTTAATGCCCCTGTCTTTTAAACAGGAGTTAATGAATTCTAGTCCTCAGAGAGCTCTTTTTCATTTACTTACCAATAAGTTTCCTATAGAGCCAATGGAAATTTGCATTGATTTTGGGATTGAGATAGTGCAATTGTGAGATAGAATCTGTACTAAGTGTTCATAAAGAACAATATGTCATTACAAGCTGTTTAGATTGGCATTAAGAATAGCATAGTAAAACCAATGGATTTCTTTTTGAACTTACCTAATAGTGGTTCATTGGTCACTGCCCTTCTTGACTTAAATTTGCACCTGTGATGTTGCTGTGGCTTACTGGGTTTATGCACCTGTCTTGTGAAAAGGATTTCATGAGTTCTAATCCTTGGAGAGTCTTTTTCATTTACTTACTAATAAGCTTCCTATGGAGCAATGGAAATTTGCATTGATTTTGAGATATAGAATCTGTATTACGTGTTCATCAAGAACAATACGTCATGATGCGCTGTAAAGATTGGCATTAAGAATAACATAGTGAAACCAATGGATTTCTTTTTGAACTTACCTAATAGTGATTCATTGGTCATTGCCCTTCTTGACAACGTTTTGCACTTGTGATGTTCCAGTGGCTTACTTGGTTATTGCGCCTGTCTCATAAACAGGAGTTCATGAGTTCAAATTCTCAGAGAGTTTTTTCATTTACTTACTATTAAGCTTCCTATAGAGCCAATGGAAATTTGCATTGATTTTGGGATTGAGATAGTGCAATTGTGAGATATAGAATCTGTATTACGTGTTCATCAAGAACAATACGTCATGATGCGCTGCAAAGATTGGCATTAAGAATAACATAGTGAAACCAATGGATTTCTTTATGACCTTACCTAATAGTGATACAATGTTCGCTGCCCTTCTTGACATCACTTAGCACTTGTGATGTTCCAATGGCTTAGTGGGTTAATGCCCCTGTCTTTTAAACAGGAGTTCATGAGTTCTAATCCTTGGAGAGTCTTTTTCATTTACTTACTAATAAGCTTCCTATGGAGCCAATGTAAATTTGCATTGATTTTGGGATTGAGATAGTGCAATTGTGAGATAGAATCTGTACTAAGGGTTCATAAAGAACAATATGTCATTACAAGCTGTTTAGATTGGCATTAAGAATAGCATAGTAAAACCAATGGATTTCTTTTTGAACTTACCTAATAGTGATTCATTGGTCACTGCCCTTCTTGACATAAATTTGCACCTGTGATGTTGCTGTGGCTTACTGGGTTAATGCACCTGTCTTGTAAAAAGGATTTCATGAGTTCTAATCCTTGGAGAGTCTTTTTCATTTACTTACTGATAAGCTTCCTATGGAGCCAATGTAAATTTGCATTGATTTTGGGATTGAGATAGTGCAATTGTGAGATATAGAATCTGTATTACGTGTTCATCAAGAACAATACGTCATGATGCGCTGCAAAGATTGGCATTAAGAATAACATAGTGAAACCAATGGATTTCTTTTTGAACTTACCTAATAGTGATTCAATGTTCGCTGCCCTTCTTGACATCACTTAGCACTTGTGATGTTCCAATGGCTTAGAGGGTTAATGCCCCTGTCTTTTAAACAGGAGTTCATGAATTCTAGTCCTCAGAGAGCTCTTTTTCATTTACTTACCAATAAGTTTCCTATAGAGCCAATGGAAATTTGCATTGATTTTGGGATTGAGATAGTGCAATTGTGAGATAGAATCTGTACTAAGTGTTCATAAAGAACAATATGTCATTACAAGCTGTTTAGATTGGCATTAAGAATAGCATAGTAAAACCAATGGATTTCTTTTTGAACTTACCTAATAGTGGTTCATTGGTCACTGCCCTTCTTGACTTAAATTTGCACCTGTGATGTTGCTGTGGCTTACTGGGTTAATGCACCTGTCTTGTGAAAAGGATTTCATGAGTTCTAATCCTTGGAGAGTCTTTTTCATTTACTTACTAATAAGCTTCCTATGGAGCAATGGAAATTCGCATTGATTTTGAGATATAGAATCTGTATTACGTGTTCATCAAGAACAATACGTCATGATGCGCTGTAAAGATTGGCATTAAGAATAACATAGTGAAACCAATGGATTTCTTTTTGAACTTACCTAATAGTGATTCATTGGTCATTGCCCTTCTTGACAACGTTTTGCACTTGTGATGTTCCAGTGGCTTACTTGGTTATTGCGCCTGTCTCATAAACAGGAGTTCATGAGTTCAAATTCTCAGAGAGTTTTTTCATTTACTTACTAATAAGCTTCCTATAGAGCCAATGGAAATTTGCATTGATTTTGGGCTTGAGATAGTGCAATTGTGAGATAGAATCTGTACTAAGTGTTCATAAAGAACAATATGTCATTACAAGCTGTTTAGATTGGCATTAAGAATAACATAGTGAAACCAATGGATTTCTTTATGACCTTACCTAATAGTGATTCAATGTTCGCTGCCCTTCTTGACATCACTTAGCACTTGTGATGTTCCAATGGCTTAGTGGGTTAATGCCCCTGTCTTTTAAACAGGAGTTCATGAGTTCTAATCCTTGGAGAGTCTTTTTCATTTACTTACTAATAAGCTTCCTATGGAGCCAATGTAAATTTGCATTGATTTTGGGATTGAGATAGTGCAATTGTGAGATAGAATCTGTACTAAGGGTTCATAAAGAACAATATGTCATTACAAGCTGTTTAGATTGGCATTAAGAATAGCATAGTAAAACCAATGGATTTCTTTTTGAACTTACCTAATAGTGATTCATTGGTCACTGCCCTTCTTGACATAAATTTGCACCTGTGATGTTGCTGTGGCTTACTGGGTTAATGCACCTGTCTTGTAAAAAGGATTTCATGAGTTCTAATCCTTGGAGAGTCTTTTTCATTTACTTACTGATAAGCTTCCTATGGAGCCAATGTAAATTTGCATTGATTTTGGGATTGAGATAGTGCAATTGTGAGATATAGAATCTGTATTACGTGTTCATCAAGAACAATACGTCATGATGCGCTGCAAAGATTGGCATTAAGAATAACATAGTGAAACCAATGGATTTCTTTTTGAACTTACCTAATAGTGATTCAATGTTCGCTGCCCTTCTTGACATCACTTAGCACTTGTGATGTTCCAATGGCTTAGAGGGTTAATGCCCCTGTCTTTTAAACAGGAGTTCATGAATTCTAGTCCTCAGAGAGCTCTTTTTCATTTACTTACCAATAAGTTTCCTATAGAGCCAATGGAAATTTGCATTGATTTTGGGATTGAGATAGTGCAATTGTGAGATAGAATCTGTACTAAGTGTTCATAAAGAACAATATGTCATTACAAGCTGTTTAGATTGGCATTAAGAATAGCATAGTAAAACCAATGGATTTCTTTTTGAACTTACCTAATAGTGGTTCATTGGTCACTGCCCTTCTTGACTTAAATTTGCACCTGTGATGTTGCTGTGGCTTACTGGGTTAATGCACCTGTCTTGTGAAAAGGATTTCATGAGTTCTAATCCTTGGAGAGTCTTTTTCATTTACTTACTAATAAGCTTCCTATGGAGCAATGGAAATTTGCATTGATTTTGAGATATAGAATCTGTATTACGTGTTCATCAAGAACAATACGTCATGATGCGCTGTAAAGATTGGCATTAAGAATAACATAGTGAAACCAATGGATTTCTTTTTGAACTTACCTAATAGTGATTCATTGGTCATTGCCCTTCTTGACAACGTTTTGCACTTGTGATGTTCCAGTGGCTTACTTGGTTATTGCGCCTGTCTCATAAACAGGAGTTCATGAGTTCAAATTCTCAGAGAGTTTTTTCATTTACTTACTAATAAGCTTCCTATAGAGCCAATGGAAATTTGCATTGATTTTGGGCTTGAGATAGTGCAATTGTGAGATAGAATCTGTACTAAGTGTTCATAAAGAACAATATGTCATTACAAGCTGTTTAGATTGGCATTAAGAATAGCATAGTAAAACCAATGGATTTCTTTTTGAACTTACCTAATAGTGATTCATTGGTCACTGCCCTTCTTGACATAAATTTGCACCTGTGATGTTGCTGTGGCTTACTGGGTTAATGCACCTGTTTTGTAAAAAGGATTTCATGAGTTCTAATCCTTGGAGAGTATTTTTCATTTACTTACTGATAAGCTTCCTATGGAGCCAATGTAAATTTGCATTGATTTTGGGATTGAGATAGTGCAATTGTGAGATATAGAATCTGTATTACGTGTTCATCAAGAACAATACGTCATGATGCGCTGCAAAGATTGGCATTAAGAATAACATAGTGAAACCAATGGATTTCTTTTTGAACTTACCTAATAGTGATTCAATGTTCGCTGCCCTTCTTGACATCACTTAGCACTTGTGATGTTCCAATGGCTTAGTGGGTTAATGTCCCTGTCTTTTAAACAGGAGTACATGAATTCTAGTCCTCAGAGAGCTCTTTTTCATTTACTTACCAATAAGTTCCCTATAGAGCCAATGGAAATTTGCATTGATTTTGGGATTGAGATAGTGCAATTGTGATATAGAATCTGTACTAAGTGTTCATAAAGAACAATATGTCATTACAAGCTGTTTAGATTGGCATTAAGAATAGCATAGTAAAACCAATGGATTTCTTTTTGAACTTACCTAATAGTGATTCATTGGTCACTGCCCTTCTTGACATAAATTTGCACCTGTGATGTTGCTGTGGCTTACTGGGTTAATGCACCTGTCTTGTAAAAAGGATTTCATGAGTTCTAATCCTTGGAGAGTCTTTTTCATTTACTTACTGATAAGCTTCCTATGGAGCCAATGTAAATTTGCATTGATTTTGGGATTGAGATAGTGCAATTGTGAGATATAGAATCCGTATTACGTGTTCATCAAGAACAATACGTCATGATGCGCTGCAAAGATTGGCATTAAGAATAACATAGTGAAACCAATGGATTTCTTTATGACCTTACCTAATAGTGATTCAATGTTCGCTGCCCTTCTTGACATCACTTAGCACTTGTGATGTTCCAATGGCTTAGTGGGTTAATGCCCCTGTCTTTTAAACAGGAGTTCATGAGTTCTAATCCTTGGAGAGTCTTTTTCACTTACTTACTAATAAGCTTCCTATGGAGCCAATGTAAATTTGCATTGATTTTGGGATTGAGATAGTGCAATTGTGAGATAGAATCTGTACTAAGGGTTCATAAAGAACAATATGTCATTACAAGCTGTTTAGATTGGCATTAAGAATAGCATAGTAAAACCAATGGATTTCTTTTTGAACTTACCTAATAGTGGTTCATTGGTCACTGCCCTTCTTGACTTAAATTTGCACCTGTGATGTTGCTGTGGCTTACTGGGTTAATGCACCTGTCTTGTGAAAAGGATTTCATGAGTTCTAATCCTTGGAGAGTCTTTTTCATTTACTTACTGATAAGCTTCCTATGGAGCCAATGTAAATTTGCATTGATTTTGGGATTGAGATAGTGCAATTGTGAGATATAGAATCTGTATTACGTGTTCATCAAGAACAATACGTCATGATGCGCTGCAAAGATTGGCATTAAGAATAACATAGTGAAACCAATGGATTTCTTTTTGAACTTACCTAATAGTGATTCAATGTTCGCTGCCCTTCTTGACATCACTTAGCACTTGTGATGTTCCAATGGCTTAGTGGGTTAATGTCCCTGTCTTTTAAACAGGAGTACATGAATTCTAGTCCTCAGAGAGCTCTTTTTCATTTACTTACCAATAAGTTCCCTATAGAGCCAATGGAAATTTGCATTGATTTTGGGATTGAGATAGTGCAATTGTGATATAGAATCTGTACTAAGTGTTCATAAAGAACAATATGTCATTACAAGCTGTTTAGATTGGCATTAAGAATAGCATAGTAAAACCAATGGATTTCTTTTTGAACTTACCTAATAGTGATTCATTGGTCACTGCCCTTCTTGACATAAATTTGCACCTGTGATGTTGCTGTGGCTTACTGGGTTAATGCACCTGTCTTGTAAAAAGGATTTCATGAGTTCTAATCCTTGGAGAGTCTTTTTCATTTACTTACTGATAAGCTTCCTATGGAGCCAATGTAAATTTGCATTGATTTTGGGATTGAGATAGTGCAATTGTGAGATATAGAATCCGTATTACGTGTTCATCAAGAACAATACGTCATGATGCGCTGCAAAGATTGGCATTAAGAATAACATAGTGAAACCAATGGATTTCTTTATGACCTTACCTAATAGTGATTCAATGTTCGCTGCCCTTCTTGACATCACTTAGCACTTGTGATGTTCCAATGGCTTAGTGGGTTAATGCCCCTGTCTTTTAAACAGGAGTTCATGAGTTCTAATCCTTGGAGAGTCTTTTTCACTTACTTACTAATAAGCTTCCTATGGAGCCAATGTAAATTTGCATTGATTTTGGGATTGAGATAGTGCAATTGTGAGATAGAATCTGTACTAAGGGTTCATAAAGAACAATATGTCATTACAAGCTGTTTAGATTGGCATTAAGAATAGCATAGTAAAACCAATGGATTTCTTTTTGAACTTACCTAATAGTGGTTCATTGGTCACTGCCCTTCTTGACTTAAATTTGCACCTGTGATGTTGCTGTGGCTTACTGGGTTAATGCACCTGTCTTGTGAAAAGGATTTCATGAGTTCTAATCCTTGGAGAGTCTTTTTCATTTACTTACTAATAAGCTTCCTATGGAGCAATGGAAATTTGCATTGATTTTGAGATATAGAATCTGTATTACGTGTTCATCAAGAACAATACGTCATGATGCGCTGTAAAGATTGGCATTAAGAATAACATAGTGAAACCAATGGATTTCTTTTTGAACTTACCTAATAGTGATTCATTGGTCATTGCCCTTCTTGACAACGTTTTGCACTTGTGATGTTCCAGTGGCTTACTTGGTTATTGCGCCTGTCTCATAAACAGGAGTTCATGAGTTCAAATTCTCAGAGAGTTTTTTCATTTACTTACTAATAAGCTTCCTATAGAGCCAATGGAAATTTGCATTGATTTTGGGCTTGAGATAGTGCAATTGTGAGATAGAATCTGTACTAAGGGTTCATAAAGAACAATATGTCATTACAAGCTGTTTAGATTGGCATTAAGAATAGCATAGTAAAACCAATGGATTTCTTTTTGAACTTACCTAATAGTGATTCATTGGTCACTGCCCTTCTTGACATAAATTTGCACCTGTGATGTTGCTGTGGCTTACTGGGTTAATGCACCTGTCTTGTAAAAAGGATTTCATGAGTTCTAATCCTTGGAGAGTCTTTTTCATTTACTTACTGATAAGCTTCCTATGGAGCCAATGTAAATTTGCATTGATTTTGGGATTGAGATAGTGCAATTGTGAGATATAGAATCTGTATTACGTGTTCATCAAGAACAATACGTCATGATGCGCTGCAAAGATTGGCATTAAGAATAACATAGTGAAACCAATGGATTTCTTTTTGAACTTACCTAATAGTGATTCAATGTTCGCTGCCCTTCTTGACATCACTTAGCACTTGTGATGTTCCAATGGCTTAGAGGGTTAATGCCCCTGTCTTTTAAACAGGAGTTCATGAATTCTAGTCCTCAGAGAGCTCTTTTTCATTTACTTACCAATAAGTTTCCTATAGAGCCAATGGAAATTTGCATTGATTTTGGGATTGAGATAGTGCAATTGTGAGATAGAATCTGTACTAAGTGTTCATAAAGAACAATATGTCATTACAAGCTGTTTAGATTGGCATTAAGAATAGCATAGTAAAACCAATGGATTTCTTTTTGAACTTACCTAATAGTGGTTCATTGGTCACTGCCCTTCTTGACTTAAATTTGCACCTGTGATGTTGCTGTGGCTTACTGGGTTTATGCACCTGTCTTGTGAAAAGGATTTCATGAGTTCTAATCCTTGGAGAGTCTTTTTCATTTACTTACTAATAAGCTTCCTATGGAGCAATGGAAATTTGCATTGATTTTGAGATATAGAATCTGTATTACGTGTTCATCAAGAACAATACGTCATGATGCGCTGTAAAGATTGGCATTAAGAATAACATAGTGAAACCAATGGATTTCTTTTTGAACTTACCTAATAGTGATTCATTGGTCATTGCCCTTCTTGACAACGTTTTGCACTTGTGATGTTCCAGTGGCTTACTTGGTTATTGCGCCTGTCTCATAAACAGGAGTTCATGAGTTCAAATTCTCAGAGAGTTTTTTCATTTACTTACTATTAAGCTTCCTATAGAGCCAATGGAAATTTGCATTGATTTTGGGATTGAGATAGTGCAATTGTGAGATATAGAATCTGTATTACGTGTTCATCAAGAACAATACGTCATGATGCGCTGCAAAGATTGGCATTAAGAATAACATAGTGAAACCAATGGATTTCTTTATGACCTTACCTAATAGTGATACAATGTTCGCTGCCCTTCTTGACATCACTTAGCACTTGTGATGTTCCAATGGCTTAGTGGGTTAATGCCCCTGTCTTTTAAACAGGAGTTCATGAGTTCTAATCCTTGGAGAGTCTTTTTCATTTACTTACTAATAAGCTTCCTATGGAGCCAATGTAAATTTGCATTGATTTTGGGATTGAGATAGTGCAATTGTGAGATAGAATCTGTACTAAGGGTTCATAAAGAACAATATGTCATTACAAGCTGTTTAGATTGGCATTAAGAATAGCATAGTAAAACCAATGGATTTCTTTTTGAACTTACCTAATAGTGATTCATTGGTCACTGCCCTTCTTGACATAAATTTGCACCTGTGATGTTGCTGTGGCTTACTGGGTTAATGCACCTGTCTTGTGAAAAGGATTTCATGAGTTCTAATCCTTGGAGAGTCTTTTTCATTTACTTACTGATAAGCTTCCTATGGAGCCAATGTAAATTTGCATTGATTTTGGGATTGAGATAGTGCAATTGTGAGATATAGAATCTGTATTACGTGTTCATCAAGAACAATACGTCATGATGCGCTGCAAAGATTGGCATTAAGAATAACATAGTGAAACCAATGGATTTCTTTTTGAACTTACCTAATAGTGATTCAATGTTCGCTGCCCTTCTTGACATCACTTAGCACTTGTGATGTTCCAATGGCTTAGAGGGTTAATGCCCCTGTCTTTTAAACAGGAGTTCATGAATTCTAGTCTTCAGAGAGCTCTTTTTCATTTACTTACCAATAAGTTTCCTATAGAGCCAATGGAAATTTGCATTGATTTTGGGATTGAGATAGTGCAATTGTGAGATAGAATCTGTACTAAGTGTTCATAAAGAACAATATGTCATTACAAGCTGTTTAGATTGGCATTAAGAATAGCATAGTAAAACCAATGGATTTCTTTTTGAACTTACCTAATAGTGGTTCATTGGTCACTGCCCTTCTTGACTTAAATTTGCACCTGTGATGTTGCTGTGGCTTACTGGGTTAATGCACCTGTCTTGTGAAAAGGATTTCATGAGTTCTAATCCTTGGAGAGTCTTTTTCATTTACTTACTAATAAGCTTCCTATGGAGCAATGGAAATTCGCATTGATTTTGAGATATAGAATCTGTATTACGTGTTCATCAAGAACAATACGTCATGATGCGCTGTAAAGATTGGCATTAAGAATAACATAGTGAAACCAATGGATTTCTTTTTGAACTTACCTAATAGTGATTCATTGGTCATTGCCCTTCTTGACAACGTTTTGCACTTGTGATGTTCCAGTGGCTTACTTGGTTATTGCGCCTGTCTCATAAACAGGAGTTCATGAGTTCAAATTCTCAGAGAGTTTTTTCATTTACTTACTAATAAGCTTCCTATAGAGCCAATGGAAATTTGCATTGATTTTGGGCTTGAGATAGTGCAATTGTGAGATAGAATCTGTACTAAGTGTTCATAAAGAACAATATGTCATTACAAGCTGTTTAGATTGGCATTAAGAATAACATAGTGAAACCAATGGATTTCTTTATGACCTTACCTAATAGTGATTCAATGTTCGCTGCCCTTCTTGACATCACTTAGCACTTGTGATGTTCCAATGGCTTAGTGGGTTAATGCCCCTGTCTTTTAAACAGGAGTTCATGAGTTCTAATCCTTGGAGAGTCTTTTTCACTTACTTACTAATAAGCTTCCTATGGAGCCAATGTAAATTTGCATTGATTTTGGGATTGAGATAGTGCAATTGTGAGATAGAATCTGTACTAAGGGTTCATAAAGAACAATATGTCATTACAAGCTGTTTAGATTGGCATTAAGAATAGCATAGTAAAACCAATGGATTTCTTTTTGAACTTACCTAATAGTGGTTCATTGGTCACTGCCCTTCTTGACTTAAATTTGCACCTGTGATGTTGCTGTGGCTTACTGGGTTAATGCACCTGTCTTGTGAAAAGGATTTCATGAGTTCTAATCCTTGGAGAGTCTTTTTCATTTACTTACTAATAAGCTTCCTATGGAGCAATGGAAATTTGCATTGATTTTGAGATATAGAATCTGTATTACGTGTTCATCAAGAACAATACGTCATGATGCGCTGTAAAGATTGGCATTAAGAATAACATAGTGAAACCAATGGATTTCTTTTTGAACTTACCTAATAGTGATTCATTGGTCATTGCC
This sequence comes from Phyllobates terribilis, assembly GCF_046119375.1. Taxonomy (NCBI): domain Eukaryota; kingdom Metazoa; phylum Chordata; class Amphibia; order Anura; family Dendrobatidae; genus Phyllobates; species Phyllobates terribilis. Next base: position 332,521,323 of record NW_027362764.1, on the reverse strand, counting down.
CTTCTTGACAACGTTTTGCACTTGTGATGTTCCAGTGGCTTACTTGGTTATTGCGCCTGTCTCATAAACAGGAGTTCATGAGTTCAAATTCTCAGAGAGTTTTTTCATTTACTTACTAATAAGCTTCCTATAGAGCCAATGGAAATTTGCATTGATTTTGGGCTTGAGATAGTGCAATTGTGAGATAGAATCTGTACTAAGTGTTCATAAAGAACAATATGTCATTACAAGCTGTTTAGATTGGCATTAAGAATAGCATAGTAAAACCAATGGATTTCTTTTTGAACTTACCTAATAGTGATTCATTGGTCACTGCCCTTCTTGACATAAATTTGCACCTGTGATGTTGCTGTGGCTTACTGGGTTAATGCACCTGTTTTGTAAAAAGGATTTCATGAGTTCTAATCCTTGGAGAGTATTTTTCATTTACTTACTGATAAGCTTCCTATGGAGCCAATGTAAATTTGCATTGATTTTGGGATTGAGATAGTGCAATTGTGAGATATAGAATCTGTATTACGTGTTCATCAAGAACAATACGTCATGATGCGCTGCAAAGATTGGCATTAAGAATAACATAGTGAAACCAATGGATTTCTTTTTGAACTTACCTAATAGTGATTCAATGTTCGCTGCCCTTCTTGACATCACTTAGCACTTGTGATGTTCCAATGGCTTAGTGGGTTAATGTCCCTGTCTTTTAAACAGGAGTACATGAATTCTAGTCCTCAGAGAGCTCTTTTTCATTTACTTACCAATAAGTTCCCTATAGAGCCAATGGAAATTTGCATTGATTTTGGGATTGAGATAGTGCAATTGTGATATAGAATCTGTACTAAGTGTTCATAAAGAACAATATGTCATTACAAGCTGTTTAGATTGGCATTAAGAATAGCATAGTAAAACCAATGGATTTCTTTTTGAACTTACCTAATAGTGATTCATTGGTCACTGCCCTTCTTGACATAAATTTGCACCTGTGATGTTGCTGTGGCTTACTGGGTTAATGCACCTGTCTTGTAAAAAGGATTTCATGAGTTCTAATCCTTGGAGAGTCTTTTTCATTTACTTACTGATAAGCTTCCTATGGAGCCAATGTAAATTTGCATTGATTTTGGGATTGAGATAGTGCAATTGTGAGATATAGAATCCGTATTACGTGTTCATCAAGAACAATACGTCATGATGCGCTGCAAAGATTGGCATTAAGAATAACATAGTGAAACCAATGGATTTCTTTATGACCTTACCTAATAGTGATTCAATGTTCGCTGCCCTTCTTGACATCACTTAGCACTTGTGATGTTCCAATGGCTTAGTGGGTTAATGCCCCTGTCTTTTAAACAGGAGTTCATGAGTTCTAATCCTTGGAGAGTCTTTTTCACTTACTTACTAATAAGCTTCCTATGGAGCCAATGTAAATTTGCATTGATTTTGGGATTGAGATAGTGCAATTGTGAGATAGAATCTGTACTAAGGGTTCATAAAGAACAATATGTCATTACAAGCTGTTTAGATTGGCATTAAGAATAGCATAGTAAAACCAATGGATTTCTTTTTGAACTTACCTAATAGTGATTCATTGGTCACTGCCCTTCTTGACATAAATTTGCACCTGTGATGTTGCTGTGGCTTACTGGGTTAATGCACCTGTCTTGTAAAAAGGATTTCATGAGTTCTAATCCTTGGAGAGTCTTTTTCATTTACTTACTGATAAGCTTCCTATGGAGCCAATGTAAATTTGCATTGATTTTGGGATTGAGATAGTGCAATTGTGAGATATAGAATCTGTATTACGTGTTCATCAAGAACAATACGTCATGATGCGCTGCAAAGATTGGCATTAAGAATAACATAGTGAAACCAATGGATTTCTTTTTGAACTTACCTAATAGTGATTCAATGTTCGCTGCCCTTCTTGACATCACTTAGCACTTGTGATGTTCCAATGGCTTAGAGGGTTAATGCCCCTGTCTTTTAAACAGGAGTTCATGAATTCTAGTCCTCAGAGAGCTCTTTTTCATTTACTTACCAATAAGTTTCCTATAGAGCCAATGGAAATTTGCATTGATTTTGGGATTGAGATAGTGCAATTGTGAGATAGAATCTGTACTAAGTGTTCATAAAGAACAATATGTCATTACAAGCTGTTTAGATTGGCATTAAGAATAGCATAGTAAAACCAATGGATTTCTTTTTGAACTTACCTAATAGTGGTTCATTGGTCACTGCCCTTCTTGACTTAAATTTGCACCTGTGATGTTGCTGTGGCTTACTGGGTTAATGCACCTGTCTTGTGAAAAGGATTTCATGAGTTCTAATCCTTGGAGAGTCTTTTTCATTTACTTACTAATAAGCTTCCTATGGAGCAATGGAAATTTGCATTGATTTTGAGATATAGAATCTGTATTACGTGTTCATCAAGAACAATACGTCATGATGCGCTGTAAAGATTGGCATTAAGAATAACATAGTGAAACCAATGGATTTCTTTTTGAACTTACCTAATAGTGATTCATTGGTCATTGCCCTTCTTGACAACGTTTTGCACTTGTGATGTTCCAGTGGCTTACTTGGTTATTGCGCCTGTCTCATAAACAGGAGTTCATGAGTTCAAATTCTCAGAGAGTTTTTTCATTTACTTACTAATAAGCTTCCTATAGAGCCAATGGAAATTTGCATTGATTTTGGGATTGAGATAGTGCAATTGTGAGATATAGAATCTGTATTACGTGTTCATCAAGAACAATACGTCATGATGCGCTGCAAAGATTGGCATTAAGAATAACATAGTGAAACCAATGGATTTCTTTATGACCTTACCTAATAGTGATTCAATGTTCGCTGCCCTTCTTGACATCACTTAGCACTTGTGATGTTCCAATGGCTTAGTGGGTTAATGCCCCTGTCTTTTAAACAGGAGTTCATGAGTTCTAATCCTTGGAGAGTCTTTTTCACTTACTTACTAATAAGCTTCCTATGGAGCCAATGTAAATTTGCATTGATTTTGGGATTGAGATAGTGCAATTGTGAGATAGAATCTGTACTAAGGGTTCATAAAGAACAATATGTCATTACAAGCTGTTTAGATTGGCATTAAGAATAGCATAGTAAAACCAATGGATTTCTTTTTGAACTTACCTAATAGTGATTCATTGGTCACTGCCCTTCTTGACATAAATTTGCACCTGTGATGTTGCTGTGGCTTACTGGGTTAATGCACCTGTCTTGTAAAAAGGATTTCATGAGTTCTAATCCTTGGAGAGTCTTTTTCATTTACTTACTGATAAGCTTCCTATGGAGCCAATGTAAATTTGCATTGATTTTGGTATTGAGATAGTGCAATTGTGAGATATAGAATCTGTATTACGTGTTCATCAAGAACAATACGTCATGATGCGCTGCAAAGATTGGCATTAAGAATAACATAGTGAAACCAATGGATTTCTTTTTGAACTTACCTAATAGTGATTCAATGTTCGCTGCCCTTCTTGACATCACTTAGCACTTGTGATGTTCCAATGGCTTAGAGGGTTAATGCCCCTGTCTTTTAAACAGGAGTTCATGAATTCTAGTCCTCAGAGAGCTCTTTTTCATTTACTTACCAATAAGTTTCCTATAGAGCCAATGGAAATTTGCATTGATTTTGGGATTGAGATAGTGCAATTGTGAGATAGAATCTGTACTAAGTGTTCATAAAGAACAATATGTCATTACAAGCTGTTTAGATTGGCATTAAGAATAGCATAGTAAAACCAATGGATTTCTTTTTGAACTTACCTAATAGTGGTTCATTGGTCACTGCCCTTCTTGACTTAAATTTGCACCTGTGATGTTGCTGTGGCTTACTGGGTTTATGCACCTGTCTTGTGAAAAGGATTTCATGAGTTCTAATCCTTGGAGAGTCTTTTTCATTTACTTACTAATAAGCTTCCTATGGAGCAATGGAAATTTGCATTGATTTTGAGATATAGAATCTGTATTACGTGTTCATCAAGAACAATACGTCATGATGCGCTGTAAAGATTGGCATTAAGAATAACATAGTGAAACCAATGGATTTCTTTTTGAACTTACCTAATAGTGATTCATTGGTCATTGCCCTTCTTGACAACGTTTTGCACTTGTGATGTTCCAGTGGCTTACTTGGTTATTGCGCCTGTCTCATAAACAGGAGTTCATGAGTTCAAATTCTCAGAGAGTTTTTTCATTTACTTACTAATAAGCTTCCTATAGAGCCAATGGAAATTTGCATTGATTTTGGGATTGAGATAGTGCAATTGTGAGATATAGAATCTGTATTACGTGTTCATCAAGAACAATACGTCATGATGCGCTGCAAAGATTGGCATTAAGAATAACATAGTGAAACCAATGGATTTCTTTATGACCTTACCTAATAGTGATTCAATGTTCGCTGCCCTTCTTGACATCACTTAGCACTTGTGATGTTCCAATGGCTTAGTGGGTTAATGCCCCTGTCTTTTAAACAGGAGTTCATGAGTTCTAATCCTTGGAGAGTCTTTTTCATTTACTTACTAATAAGCTTCCTATGGAGCCAATGTAAATTTGCATTGATTTTGGGATTGAGATAGTGCAATTGTGAGATAGAATCTGTACTAAGGGTTCATAAAGAACAATATGTCATTACAAGCTGTTTAGATTGGCATTAAGAATAGCATAGTAAAACCAATGGATTTCTTTTTGAACTTACCTAATAGTGATTCATTGGTCACTGCCCTTCTTGACATAAATTTGCACCTGTGATGTTGCTGTGGCTTACTGGGTTAATGCACCTGTCTTGTAAAAAGGATTTCATGAGTTCTAATCCTTGGAGAGTCTTTTTCATTTACTTACTAATAAGCTTCCTATGGAGCAATGGAAATTTGCATTGATTTTGAGATATAGAATCTGTATTACGTGTTCATCAAGAACAATACGTCATGATGCGCTGTAAAGATTGGCATTAAGAATAACATAGTGAAACCAATGGATTTCTTTTTGAACTTACCTAATAGTGATTCATTGGTCATTGCCCTTCTTGACAACGTTTTGCACTTGTGATGTTCCAGTGGCTTACTTGGTTATTGCGCCTGTCTCATAAACAGGAGTTCATGAGTTCAAATTCTCAGAGAGTTTTTTCATTTACTTACTAATAAGCTTCCTATAGAGCCAATGGAAATTTGCATTGATTTTGGGCTTGAGATAGTGCAATTGTGAGATAGAATCTGTACTAAGTGTTCATAAAGAACAATATGTCATTACAAGCTGTTTAGATTGGCATTAAGAATAGCATAGTAAAACCAATGGATTTCTTTTTGAACTTACCTAATAGTGATTCATTGGTCACTGCCCTTCTTGACATAAATTTGCACCTGTGATGTTGCTGTGGCTTACTGGGTTAATGCACCTGTTTTGTAAAAAGGATTTCATGAGTTCTAATCCTTGGAGAGTATTTTTCATTTACTTACTGATAAGCTTCCTATGGAGCCAATGTAAATTTGCATTGATTTTGGGATTGAGATAGTGCAATTGTGAGATATAGAATCTGTATTACGTGTTCATCAAGAACAATACGTCATGATGCGCTGCAAAGATTGGCATTAAGAATAACATAGTGAAACCAATGGATTTCTTTTTGAACTTACCTAATAGTGATTCAATGTTCGCTGCCCTTCTTGACATCACTTAGCACTTGTGATGTTCCAATGGCTTAGTGGGTTAATGTCCCTGTCTTTTAAACAGGAGTACATGAATTCTAGTCCTCAGAGAGCTCTTTTTCATTTACTTACCAATAAGTTCCCTATAGAGCCAATGGAAATTTGCATTGATTTTGGGATTGAGATAGTGCAATTGTGAGATAGAATCTGTACTAAGTGTTCATAAAGAACAATATGTCATTACAAGCTGTTTAGATTGGCATTAAGAATAGCATAGTAAAACCAATGGATTTCTTTTTGAACTTACCTAATAGTGGTTCATTGGTCACTGCCCTTCTTGACTTAAATTTGCACCTGTGATGTTGCTGTGGCTTACTGGGTTAATGCACCTGTCTTGTGAAAAGGATTTCATGAGTTCTAATCCTTGGAGAGTCTTTTTCATTTACTTACTAATAAGCTTCCTATGGAGCAATGGAAATTTGCATTGATTTTGAGATATAGAATCTGTATTACGTGTTCATCAAGAACAATACGTCATGATGCGCTGTAAAGATTGGCATTAAGAATAACATAGTGAAACCAATGGATTTCTTTTTGAACTTACCTAATAGTGATTCATTGGTCATTGCCCTTCTTGACAACGTTTTGCACTTGTGATGTTCCAGTGGCTTACTTGGTTATTGCGCCTGTCTCATAAACAGGAGTTCATGAGTTCAAATTCTCAGAGAGTTTTTTCATTTACTTACTAATAAGCTTCCTATAGAGCCAATGGAAATTTGCATTGATTTTGGGCTTGAGATAGTGCAATTGTGAGATAGAATCTGTACTAAGTGTTCATAAAGAACAATATGTCATTACAAGCTGTTTAGATTGGCATTAAGAATAGCATAGTAAAACCAATGGATTTCTTTTTGAACTTACCTAATAGTGATTCATTGGTCACTGCCCTTCTTGACATAAATTTGCACCTGTGATGTTGCTGTGGCTTACTGGGTTAATGCACCTGTTTTGTAAAAAGGATTTCATGAGTTCTAATCCTTGGAGAGTATTTTTCATTTACTTACTGATAAGCTTCCTATGGAGCCAATGTAAATTTGCATTGATTTTGGGATTGAGATAGTGCAATTGTGAGATATAGAATCTGTATTACGTGTTCATCAAGAACAATACGTCATGATGCGCTGCAAAGATTGGCATTAAGAATAACATAGTGAAACCAATGGATTTCTTTTTGAACTTACCTAATAGTGATTCAATGTTCGCTGCCCTTCTTGACATCACTTAGCACTTGTGATGTTCCAATGGCTTAGTGGGTTAATGTCCCTGTCTTTTAAACAGGAGTACATGAATTCTAGTCCTCAGAGAGCTCTTTTTCATTTACTTACCAATAAGTTCCCTATAGAGCCAATGGAAATTTGCATTGATTTTGGGATTGAGATAGTGCAATTGTGAGATAGAATCTGTACTAAGTGTTCATAAAGAACAATATGTCATTACAAGCTGTTTAGATTGGCATTAAGAATAGCATAGTAAAACCAATGGATTTCTTTTTGAACTTACCTAATAGTGGTTCATTGGTCACTGCCCTTCTTGACTTAAATTTGCACCTGTGATGTTGCTGTGGCTTACTGGGTTAATGCACCTGTCTTGTGAAAAGGATTTCATGAGTTCTAATCCTTGGAGAGTCTTTTTCATTTACTTACTAATAAGCTTCCTATGGAGCAATGGAAATTTGCATTGATTTTGAGATATAGAATCTGTATTACGTGTTCATCAAGAACAATACGTCATGATGCGCTGTAAAGATTGGCATTAAGAATAACATAGTGAAACCAATGGATTTCTTTTTGAACTTACCTAATAGTGATTCATTGGTCATTGCCCTTCTTGACAACATTTTGCACTTGTGATGTTCCAGTGGCTTACTTGGTTATTGCGCCTGTCTCATAAACAGGAGTTCATGAGTTCAAATTCTCAGAGAGTTTTTTCATTTACTTACTAATAAGCTTCCTATAGAGCCAATGGAAATTTGCATTGATTTTGGGCTTGAGATAGTGCAATTGTGAGATAGAATCTGTACTAAGTGTTCATAAAGAACAATATGTCATTACAAGCTGTTTAGATTGGCATTAAGAATAGCATAGTAAAACCAATGGATTTCTTTTTGAACTTACCTAATAGTGATTCATTGGTCACTGCCCTTCTTGACATAAATTTGCACCTGTGATGTTGCTGTGGCTTACTGGGTTAATGCACCTGTTTTGTAAAAAGGATTTCATGAGTTCTAATCCTTGGAGAGTATTTTTCATTTACTTACTGATAAGCTTCCTATGGAGCCAATGTAAATTTGCATTGATTTTGGGATTGAGATAGTGCAATTGTGAGATATAGAATTTGTATTACGTGTTCATCAAGAACAATACGTCATGATGCGCTGCAAAGATTGGCATTAAGAATAACATAGTGAAACCAATGGATTTCTTTTTGAACTTACCTAATAGTGATTCAATGTTCGCTGCCCTTCTTGACATCACTTAGCACTTGTGATGTTCCAATGGCTTAGTGGGTTAATGTCCCTGTCTTTTAAACAGGAGTACATGAATTCTAGTCCTCAGAGAGCTCTTTTTCATTTACTTACCAATAAGTTCCCTATAGAGCCAATGGAAATTTGCATTGATTTTGGGATTGAGATAGTGCAATTGTGATATAGAATCTGTACTAAGTGTTCATAAAGAACAATATGTCATTACAAGTTGTTTAGATTGGCATTAAGAATAGCATAGTAAAACCAATGGATTTCTTTTTGAACTTACCTAATAGTGATTCATTGGTCACTGCCCTTCTTGACATAAATTTGCACCTGTGATGTTGCTGTGGCTTACTGGGTTAATGCACCTGTCTTGTAAAAAGGATTTCATGAGTTCTAATCCTTGGAGAGTCTTTTTCATTTACTTACTGATAAGCTTCCTATGGAGCCAATGTAAATTTGCATTGATTTTGGGATTGAGATAGTGCAATTGTGAGATATAGAATCCGTATTACGTGTTCATCAAGAACAATACGTCATGATGCGCTGCAAAGATTGGCATTAAGAATAACATAGTGAAACCAATGGATTTCTTTATGACCTTACCTAATAGTGATTCAATGTTCGCTGCCCTTCTTGACATCACTTAGCACTTGTGATGTTCCAATGGCTTAGTGGGTTAATGCCCCTGTCTTTTAAACAGGAGTTCATGAGTTCTAATCCTTGGAAAGTCTTTTTCACTTACTTACTAATAAGCTTCCTATGGAGCCAATGTAAATTTGCATTGATTTTGGGATTGAGATAGTGCAATTGTGAGATAGAATCTGTACTAAGTGTTCATAAAGAACAATATGTCATTACAAGCTGTTTAGATTGGCATTAAGAATAGCATAGTAAAACCAATGGATTTCTTTTTGAACTTACCTAATAGTGGTTCATTGGTCACTGCCCTTCTTGACTTAAATTTGCACCTGTGATGTTGCTGTGGCTTACTGGGTTAATGCACCTGTCTTGTGAAAAGGATTTCATGAGTTCTAATCCTTGGAGAGTCTTTTTCATTTACTTACTAATAAGCTTCCTATGGAGCAATGGAAATTTGCATTGATTTTGAGATATAGAATCTGTATTACGTGTTCATCAAGAACAATACGTCATGATGCGCTGTAAAGATTGGCATTAAGAATAACATAGTGAAACCAATGGATTTCTTTTTGAACTTACCTAATAGTGATTCATTGGTCATTGCCCTTCTTGACAACGTTTTGCACTTGTGATGTTCCAGTGACTTACTTGGTTATTGCGCCTGTCTCATAAACAGGAGTTCATGAGTTCAAATTCTCAGAGAGTTTTTTCATTTACTTACTAATAAGCTTCCTATAGAGCCAATGGAAATTTGCATTGATTTTGGGATTGAGATAGTGCAATTGTGAGATATAGAATCTGTATTACGTGTTCATCAAGAACAATACGTCATGATGCGCTGCAAAGATTGGCATTAAGAATAACATAGTGAAACCAATGGATTTCTTTATGACCTTACCTAATAATGATTCAATGTTCGCTGCCCTTCTTGACATCACTTAGCACTTGTGATGTTCCAATGGCTTAGTGGTTTAATGCCCCTGTCTTTTAAACAGGAGTTCATGAGTTCTAATCCTTGGAGAGTCTTTTTCATTTACTTACTAATAGGCTTCCTATGGAGCCAATGTAAATTTGCATTGATTTTGGGATTGAGATAGTGCAATTGTGAGATAGAATCTGTACTAAGGGTTCATAAAGAACAATATGTCATTACAAGCTGTTTAGATTGGCATTAAGAATAGCATAGTAAAACCAATGGATTTCTTTTTGAACTTACCTAATAGTGATTCATTGGTCACTGCCCTTCTTGACATAAATTTGCACCTGTGATGTTGCTGTGGCTTACTGGGTTAATGCACCTGTCTTGTAAAAAGGATTTCATGAGTTCTAATCCTTGGAGAGTCTTTTTCATTTACTTACTGATAAGCTTCTTATGGAGCCAATGTAAATTTGCATTGATTTTGGGATTGAGATAGTGCAATTGTGAGATATAGAATCTGTATTACATGTTCATCAAGAACAATACGTCATGATGCGCTGCAAAGATTGGCATTAAGAATAACATAGTGAAACCAATGGATTTCTTTTTGAACTTACCTAATAGTGATTCAATGTTCGCTGCCCTTCTTGACATCACTTAGCACTTGTGATGTTCCAATGGCTTAGAGGGTTAATGCCCCTGTCTTTTAAACAGGAGTTCATGAATTCTAGTCCTCAGAGAGCTCTTTTTCATTTACTTACCAATAAGTTTCCTATAGAGCCAATGGAAATTTGCATTGATTTTGGGATTGAGATAGTGCAATTGTGAGATAGAATCTGTACTAAGTGTTCATAAAGAACAATATGTCATTACAAGCTGTTTAGATTGGCATTAAGAATAGCATAGTAAAACCAATGGATTTCTTTTTGAACTTACCTAATAGTGGTTCATTGGTCACTGCCCTTCTTGACTTAAATTTGCACCTGTGATGTTGCTGTGGCTTACTGGGTTAATGCACCTGTCTTGTGAAAAGGATTTCATGAGTTCTAATCCTTGGAGAGTCTTTTTCATTTACTTACTAATAAGCTTCCTATGGAGCAATGGAAATTTGCATTGATTTTGAGATATAGAATCTGTATTACGTGTTCATCAAGAACAATACGTCATGATGCGCTGTAAAGATTGGCATTAAGAATAACATAGTGAAACCAATGGATTTCTTTTTGAACTTACCTAATAGTGATTCATTGGTCATTGCCCTTCTTGACAACGTTTTGCACTTGTGATGTTCCAGTGGCTTACTTGGTTAGTGCGCCTGTCTCATAAACAGGAGTTCATGAGTTCAAATTCTCAGAGAGTTTTTTCATTTACTTACTAATAAGCTTCCTATAGAGCCAATGGAAATTTGCATTGATTTTGGGATTGAGATAGTGCAATTGTGAGATATAGAATCTGTATTACGTGTTCATCAAGAACAATACGTCATGATGCGCTGCAAAGATTGGCATTAAGAATAACATAGTGAAACCAATGGATTTCTTTATGACCTTACCTAATAGTGATTCAATGTTCGCTGCCCTTCTTGACATCACTTAGCACTTGTGATGTTCCAATGGCTTAGTGGGTTAATGCACCTGTCTTTTAAACAGGAGTTCATGAGTTCTAATCCTTGGAGAGTCTTTTTCATTTACTTACTAATAAGCTTCCTATGGAGCCAATGTAAATTTGCATTGATTTTGGGATTGAGATAGTGCAATTGTGAGATAGAATCTGTACTAAGGGTTCATAAAGAACAATATGTCATTACAAGTTGTTTAGATTGGCATTAAGAATAGCATAGTAAAACCAATGGATTTCTTTTTGAACTTACCTAATAGTGATTCATTGGTCACTGCCCTTCTTGACATAAATTTGCACCTGTGATGTTGCTGTGGCTTACTGGGTTAATGCACCTGTCTTGTAAAAAGGATTTCATGAGTTCTAATCCTTGGAGAGTCTTTTTCATTTACTTACTGATAAGCTTCCTATGGAGCCAATGTAAATTTGCATTGATTTTGGGATTGAGATAGTGCAATTGTGAGATATAGAATCCGTATTACGTGTTCATCAAGAACAATACGTCATGATGCGCTGCAAAGATTGGCATTAAGAATAACATAGTGAAACCAATGGATTTCTTTATGACCTTACCTAATAGTGATTCAATGTTCGCTGCCCTTCTTGACATCACTTAGCACTTGTGATGTTCCAATGGCTTAGTGGGTTTTTGCCCCTGTCTTTTAAACAGGAGTTCATGAGTTCTAATCCTTGGAGAGTCTTTTTCACTTACTTACTAATAAGCTTCCTATGGAGCCAATGTAAATTTGCATTGATTTTGGGATTGAGATAGTGCAATTGTGAGATAGAATCTGTACTAAGTGTTCATAAAGAACAATATGTCATTACAAGCTGTTTAGATTGGCATTAAGAATAGCATAGTAAAACCAATGGATTTCTTTTTGAACTTACCTAATAGTGGTTCATTGGTCACTGCCCTTCTTGACTTAAATTTGCACCTGTGATGTTGCTGTGGCTTACTGGGTTAATGCACCTGTCTTGTGAAAAGGATTTCATGAGTTCTAATCCTTGGAGAGTCTTTTTCATTTACTTACTAATAAGCTTCCTATGGAGCAATGGAAATTTGCATTGATTTTGAGATATAGAATCTGTATTACGTGTTCATCAAGAACAATACGTCATGATGCGCTGTAAAGATTGGCATTAAGAATAACATAGTGAAACCAATGGATTTCTTTTTGAACTTACCTAATAGTGATTCATTGGTCATTGCCCTTCTTGACAACGTTTTGCACTTGTGATGTTCCAGTGACTTACTTGGTTATTGCGCCTGTCTCATAAACAGGAGTTCATGAGTTCAAATTCTCAGAGAGTTTTTTCATTTACTTACTAATAAGCTTCCTATAGAGCCAATGGAAATTTGCATTGATTTTGGGATTGAGATAGTGCAATTGTGAGATATAGAATCTGTATTACGTGTTCATCAAGAACAATACGTCATGATGCGCTGCAAAGATTGGCATTAAGAATAACATAGTGAAACCAATGGATTTCTTTATGACCTTACCTAATAGTGATTCAATGTTCGCTGCCCTTCTTGACATCACTTAGCACTTGTGATGTTCCAATGGCTTAGTGGGTTAATGCCCCTGTCTTTTAAACAGGAGTTCATGAGTTCTAATCCTTGGAGAGTCTTTTTCATTTACTTACTAATAGGCTTCCTATGGAGCCAATGTAAATTTGCATTGATTTTGGGATTGAGATAGTGCAATTGTGAGATAGAATCTGTACTAAGGGTTCATAAAGAACAATATGTCATTACAAGCTGTTTAGATTGGCATTAAGAATAGCATAGTAAAACCAATGGATTTCTTTTTGAACTTACCTAATAGTGATTCATTGGTCACTGCCCTTCTTGACATAAATTTGCACCTGTGATGTTGCTGTGGCTTACTGGGTTAATGCACCTGTCTTGTAAAAAGGATTTCATGAGTTCTAATCCTTGGAGAGTCTTTTTCATTTACTTACTGATAAGCTTCTTATGGAGCCAATGTAAATTTGCATTGATTTTGGGATTGAGATAGTGCAATTGTGAGATATAGAATCTGTATTACGTGTTCATCAAGAACAATACGTCATGATGCGCTGCAAAGATTGGCATTAAGAATAACATAGTGAAACCAATGGATTTCTTTTTGAACTTACCTAATAGTGATTCAATGTTCGCTGCCCTTCTTGACATCACTTAGCACTTGTGATGTTCCAATGGCTTAGAGGGTTAATGCCCCTGTCTTTTAAACAGGAGTTCATGAATTCTAGTCCTCAGAGAGCTCTTTTTCATTTACTTACCAATAAGTTTCCTATAGAGCCAATGGAAATTTGCATTGATTTTGGGATTGAGATAGTGCAATTGTGAGATAGAATCTGTACTAAGTGTTCATAAAGAACAATATGTCATTACAAGCTGTTTAGATTGGCATTAAGAATAGCATAGTAAAACCAATGGATTTCTTTTTGAACTTACCTAATAGTGGTTCATTGGTCACTGCCCTTCTTGACTTAAATTTGCACCTGTGATGTTGCTGTGGCTTACTGGGTTAATGCACCTGTCTTGTGAAAAGGATTTCATGAGTTCTAATCCTTGGAGAGTCTTTCTCATTTACTTACTAATAAGCTTCCTATGGAGCAATGGAAATTTGCATTGATTTTGAGATATAGAATCTGTATTACGTGTTCATCAAGAACAATACGTCATGATGCGCTGTAAAGATTGGCATTAAGAATAACATAGTGAAACCAATGGATTTCTTTTTGAACTTACCTAATAGTGATTCATTGGTCATTGCCCTTCTTGACAACGTTTTGCACTTGTGATGTTCCAGTGGCTTACTTGGTTATTGCGCCTGTCTCATAAACAGGAGTTCATGAGTTCAAATTCTCAGAGAGTTTTTTCATTTACTTACTAATAAGCTTCCTATAGAGCCAATGGAAATTTGCATTGATTTTGGGATTGAGATAGTGCAATTGTGAGATATAGAATCTGTATTACGTGTTCATCAAGAACAATACGTCATGATGCGCTGCAAAGATTGGCATTAAGAATAACATAGTGAAACCAATGGATTTCTTTATGACCTTACCTAATAGTGATTCAATGTTCGCTGCCCTTCTTGACATCACTTAGCACTTGTGATGTTCCAATGGCTTAGTGGGTTAATGCACCTGTCTTTTAAACAGGAGTTCATGAGTTCTAATCCTTGGAGAGTCTTTTTCATTTACTTACTAATAAGCTTCCTATGGAGCCAATGTAAATTTGCATTGATTTTGGGATTGAGATAGTGCAATTGTGAGATAGAATCTGTACTAAGGGTTCATAAAGAACAATATGTCATTACAAGCTGTTTAGATTGGCATTAAGAATAGCATAGTAAAACCAATGGATTTCTTTTTGAACTTACCTAATAGTGGTTCATTGGTCACTGCCCTTCTTGACTTAAATTTGCACCTGTGATGTTGCTGTGGCTTACTGGGTTAATGCACCTGTCTTGTGAAAAGGATTTCATGAGTTCTAATCCTTGGAGAGTCTTTTTCATTTACTTACTAATAAGCTTCCTATGGAGCAATGGAAATTTGCATTGATTTTGAGATATAGAATCTGTATTACGTGTTCATCAAGAACAATACGTCATGATGCGCTGTAAAGATTGGCATTAAGAATAACATAGTGAAACCAATGGATTTCTTTTTGAACTTACCTAATAGTGATTCATTGGTCATTGCCCTTCTTGACAACATTTTGCACTTGTGATGTTCCAGTGGCTTACTTGGTTATTGCGCCTGTCTCATAAACAGGAGTTCATGAGTTCAAATTCTCAGAGAGTTTTTTCATTTACTTACTAATAAGCTTCCTATAGAGCCAATGGAAATTTGCATTGATTTTGGGCTTGAGATAGTGCAATTGTGAGATAGAATCTGTACTAAGTGTTCATAAAGAACAATATGTCATTACAAGCTGTTTAGATTGGCATTAAGAATAGCATAGTAAAACCAATGGATTTCTTTTTGAACTTACCTAATAGTGATTCATTGGTCACTGCCCTTCTTGACATAAATTTGCACCTGTGATGTTGCTGTGGCTTACTGGGTTAATGCACCTGTTTTGTAAAAAGGATTTCATGAGTTCTAATCCTTGGAGAGTATTTTTCATTTACTTACTGATAAGCTTCCTATGGAGCCAATGTAAATTTGCATTGATTTTGGGATTGAGATAGTGCAATTGTGAGATATAGAATCTGTATTACGTGTTCATCAAGAACAATACGTCATGATGCGCTGCAAAGATTGGCATTAAGAATAACATAGTGAAACCAATGGATTTCTTTTTGAACTTACCTAATAGTGATTCAATGTTCGCTGCCCTTCTTGACATCACTTAGCACTTGTGATGTTCCAATGGCTTAGTGGGTTAATGTCCCTGTCTTTTAAACAGGAGTACATGAATTCTAGTCCTCAGAGAGCTCTTTTTCATTTACTTACCAATAAGTTCCCTATAGAGCCAATGGAAATTTGCATTGATTTTGGGATTGAGATAGTGCAATTGTGAGATAGAATCTGTACTAAGTGTTCATAAAGAACAATATGTCATTACAGGCTGTTTAGATTGGCATTAAGAATAGCATAGTAAAACCAATGGATTTCTTTTTGAACTTACCTAATAGTGGTTCATTGGTCACTGCCCTTCTTGACATAAATTTGCACCTGTGATGTTGCTGTGGCTTACTGGGTTAATGCACCTGTCTTGTAAAAAGGATTTCATGAGTTCTAATCCTTGGAGAGTCTTTTTCATTTACTTACTAATAAGCTTCCTATGGAGCCAATGGAAATTTGCATTGATTTTGGGATTGAGATAGTGCAATTGTGAGATAGAATCTGTACTAAGTGTTCATAAAGAACAATATGTCATTACAAGCTGTTTAGATTGGCATTAAGAATAACATAGTGAAACCAATGGATTTCTTTATGACCTTACCTAATAGTGATTCAATGTTCGCTGCCCTTCTTGACATCACTTAGCACTTGTGATGTTCCAATGGCTTAGTGGGTTAATGCACCTGTCTTTTAAACAGGAGTTCATGAGTTCTAATCCTTGGAGAGTCTTTTTCATTTACTTACTAATAAGCTTCCTATGGAGCCAATGTAAATTTGCATTGATTTTGGGATTGAGATAGTGCAATTGTGAGATAGAATCTGTACTAAGGGTTCATAAAGAACAATATGTCATTACAAGCTGTTTAGATTGGCATTAAGAATAGCATAGTAAAACCAATGGATTTCTTTTTGAACTTACCTAATAGTGATTCATTGGTCACTGCCCTTCTTGACATAAATTTGCACCTGTGATGTTGCTGTGGCTTACTGGGTTAATGCACCTGTCTTGTAAAAAGGATTTCATGAGTTCTAATCCTTGGAGAGTCTTTTCTATTTACTTACTGATAAGCTTCCTATGGAGCCAATGTAAATTTGCATTGATTTTGGGATTGAGATAGTGCAATTGTGAGATATAGAATCTGTATTACGTGTTCATCAAGAACAATACGTCATGATGCGCTGCAAAGATTGGCATTAAGAATAACATAGTGAAACCAATGGATTTCTTTTTGAACTTACCTAATAGTGATTCAATGTTCGCTGCCCTTCTTGACATCACTTAGCACTTGTGATGTTCCAATGGCTTAGAGGGTTAATGCCCCTGTCTTTTAAACAGGAGTTCATGAATTCTAGTCCTCAGAGAGCTCTTTTACATTTACTTACCAATAAGTTTCCTATAGAGCCAATGGAAATTTGCATTGATTTTGGGATTGAGATAGTGCAATTGTGAGATAGAATCTGTACTAAGTGTTCATAAAGAACAATATGTCATTACAAGCTGTTTAGATTGGCATTAAGAATAGCATAGTAAAACCAATGGATTTCTTTTTGAACTTACCTAATAGTGGTTCATTGGTCACTGCCCTTCTTGACTTAAATTTGCACCTGTGATGTTGCTGTGGCTTACTGGGTTAATGCACCTGTCTTGTGAAAAGGATTTCATGAGTTCTAATCCTTGGAGAGTCTTTTTCATTTACTTACTAATAAGCTTCCTATGGAGCAATGGAAATTTGCATTGATTTTGAGATATAGAATCTGTATTACGTGTTCATCAAGAACAATACGTCATGATGCGCTGTAAAGATTGGCATTAAGAATAACATAGTGAAACCAATGGATTTCTTTTTGAACTTACCTAATAGTGATTCATTGGTCATTGCCCTTCTTGACAACATTTTGCACTTGTGATGTTCCAGTGGCTTACTTGGTTATTGCGCCTGTCTCATAAACAGGAGTTCATGAGTTCAAATTCTCAGAGAGTTTTTTCATTTACTTACTAATAAGCTTCCTATAGAGCCAATGGAAATTTGCATTGATTTTGGGCTTGAGATAGTGCAATTGTGAGATAGAATCTGTACTAAGTGTTCATAAAGAACAATATGTCATTACAAGCTGTTTAGATTGGCATTAAGAATAGCATAGTAAAACCAATGGATTTCTTTTTGAACTTACCTAATAGTGATTCATTGGTCACTGCCCTTCTTGACATAAATTTGCACCTGTGATGTTGCTGTGGCTTACTGGGTTAATGCACCTGTTTTGTAAAAAGGATTTCATGAGTTCTAATCCTTGGAGAGTATTTTTCATTTACTTACTGATAAGCTTCCTATGGAGCCAATGTAAATTTGCATTGATTTTGGGATTGAGATAGTGCAATTGTGAGATATAGAATCTGTATTACGTGTTCATCAAGAACAATACGTCATGATGCGCTGCAAAGATTGGCATTAAGAATAACATAGTGAAACCAATGGATTTTTTTTTGAACTTACCTAATAGTGATTCAATGTTCGCTGCCCTTCTTGACATCACTTAGCACTTGTGATGTTCCAATGGCTTAGTGGGTTAATGTCCCTGTCTTTTAAACAGGAGTACATGAATTCTAGTCCTCAGAGAGCTCTTTTTCATTTACTTACCAATAAGTTCCCTATAGAGCCAATGGAAATTTGCATTGATTTTGGGATTGAGATAGTGCAATTGTGAGATAGAATCTGTACTAAGTGTTCATAAAGAACAATATGTCATTACAAGCTGTTTAGATTGGCATTAAGAATAGCATAGTAAAACCAATGGATTTCTTTTTGAACTTACCTAATAGTGATACATTGGTCACTGCCCTTCTTGACATAAATTTGCACCTGTGATGTTGCTGTGGCTTACTGGGTTAATGCACCTGTCTTGTAAAAAGGATTTCATGAGTTCTAATCCTTGGAGAGTCTTTTTCATTTACTTACTGATAAGCTTCCTATGGAGCCAATGTAAATTTGCATTGATTTTGGGATTGAGATAGTGCAATTGTGAGATATAGAATCTGTATTACGTGTTCATCAAGAACAATACGTCATGATGAGCTGCAAAGATTGGCATTAAGAATAACATATTGAAACCAATGGATTTCTTTTTGAAGTTACCTAATAGTGATTCAATGTTCGCTGCCCTTCTTGACATCACTTAGCAGTTGTGATGTTCCAATGGCTTAGTGGGTTAATGCCCCTGTCTTTTAAACAGGAGTTCATGAGTTCTAGTCCTCAGAGAGCTCTTTTTCATTTACTTACCAATAAGTTTCCTATAGAGCCAATGGAAATTTCCATTGATTTTGGGATTGAGATAGTGCAATTGTGAGATAGAATCTGTACTAAGTGTTCATAAAGAACAATATGTCATTACAGGCTGTTTAGATTGGCATTAAGAATAGCATAGTAAAACCAATGGATTTCTTTTTGAACTTACCTAATAGTGGTTCATTGGTCACTGCCCTTCTTGACATAAATTTGCACCTGTGATGTTGCTGTGGCTTACTGGGTTAATGCACCTGTCTTGTAAAAAGGATTTCATGAGTTCTAATCCTTGGAGAGTCTTTTTCATTTACTTACTAATAAGCTTCCTATGGAGCCAATGGAAATTTGCATTGATTTTGGGATTGAGATAGTGCAATTGTGAGATAGAATCTGTACTAAGTGTTCATAAAGAACAATATGTCATTACAAGCTGTTTAGATTGGCATTAAGAATAGCATAGTAAAACCAATGGATTTCTTTTTGAACTTACCTAATAGTGATTCATTGGTCACTGCCCTTCTTGACATAAATTTGCAACTGTGATGTTGCTGTGGCTTACTGGGTTAATGCACCTGTCTTGTAAAAAGGATTTCATGAGTTCTAATCCTTGGAGAGTCTTTTTCATTTACTTACTAATAAGCTTCCTATAGAGCAATGGAAATTTGCATTGATTTTGAGATATAGAATCTGTATTACGTGTTCATCAAGAACAATACGTCATGATGCGCTGTAAAGATTGGCATTAAGAATAACATAGTGAAACCAATAAATTTCTTTTTGAACTTACCTAATAGTGATTCATTGGTCATTGCCCTTCTTGAAAACGTTTTGCACTTGTGATGTTCCAGTGGCTTACTTGGTTATTGCGCCTGTCTCATAAACAGGAGTTCATGAGTTCAAATTCTCAGAGAGTTTTTTCATTTACTTACTAATAAGCTTCCTATAGAGCCAATGGAAATTTGCATTGATTTTGGGCTTGAGATAGTGCAATTGTGAGATAGAATCTGTACTAAGTGTTCATAAAGAACAATATGTCATTACAAGCTGTTTAGATTGGCATTAAGAATAGCATAGTAAAACCAATGGATTTCTTTTTGAACTTACCTAATAGTGATTCATTGGTCACTGCCCTTTTTGACATAAATTTGCACTTGTGATGTTGCTGTGGCTTACTGGGTTAATGCACCTGTCTTTTTAAAAAGGATTTCATGAGTTCTAATCCTTGGAGAGTCTTTTTCATTTACTTACTGATAAGCTTCCTATGGAGCCAATGTAAATTTGCATTGATTTTGGGATTGAGATAGTGCAATTGTGAGATATAGAATCTGTATTACGTGTTCATCAAGAACAATACGTCATGATGCGCTGCAAAGATTGGCATTAAGAATAACATAGTGAAACCAATGGATTTCTTTATGACCTTACCTAATAGTGATTCAATGTTCGCTGCCCTTCTTGACATCACTTAGCACTTGTGATGTTCCAATGGCTTAGTGGGTTAATGCCCCTGTCTTTTAAACAGGAGTTCATGAGTTCTAATCCTTGGAGAGTCTTTTTCATTTACTTACTAATAAGCTTCCTATGGAGCCAATGTAAATTTGCATTGATTTTGGGATTGAGATAGTGCAATTGTGAGATAGAATCTGTACTAAGGGTTCATAAAGAACAATATGTCATTACAAGCTGTTTAGATTGGCATTAAGAATAGCATAGTAAAACCAATGGATTTCTTTTTGAACTTACCTAATAGTGATTCATTGGTCACTGCCCTTCTTGACATAAATTTGCACCTGTGATGTTGCTGTGGCTTACTGGGTTAATGCACCTGTCTTGTAAAAAGGATTTCATGAGTTCTAATCCTTGGAGAGTCTTTTTCATTTACTTACTGATAAGCTTCCTATGGAGCCAATGTAAATTTGCATTGATTTTGGGATTGAGATAGTGCAATTGTGAGATATAGAATCTGTATTACGTGTTCATCAAGAACAATACGTCATGATGCGCTGCAAAGATTGGCATTAAGAATAACATAGTGAAACCAATGGATTTCTTTTTGAACTTACCTAATAGTGATTCAATGTTCGCTGCCCTTCTTGACATCACTTAGCACTTGTGATGTTCCAATGGCTTAAAGGGTTAATGCCCCTGTCTTTTAAACAGGAGTTCATGAATTCTAGTCCTCAGAGAGCTCTTTTTCATTTACTTACCAATAAGTTTCCTATAGAGCCAATGGAAATTTGCATTGATTTTGGGATTGAGATAGTGCAATTGTGAGATAGAATCTGTACTAAGTGTTCATAAAGAACAATATGTCATTACAAGCTGTTTAGATTGGCATTAAGAATAGCATAGTAAAACCAATGGATTTCTTTTTGAACTTACCTAATAGTGGTTCATTGGTCACTGCCCTTCTTGACTTAAATTTGCACCTGTGATGTTGCTGTGGTTTACTGGGTTAATGCACCTGTCTTGTGAAAAGGATTTCATGAGTTCTAATCCTTGGAGAGTCTTTTTCATTTACTTACTAATAAGCTTCCTATGGAGCAATGGAAATTTGCATTGATTTTGAGATATAGAATCTGTATTACGTGTTCATCAAGAACAATACGTCATGATGCGCTGTAAAGATTGGCATTAAGAATAACATAGTGAAACCAATGGATTTCTTTTTGAACTTACCTAATAGTGATTCATTGGTCATTGCCCTTCTTGACAACGTTTTGCACTTGTGATGTTCCAGTGGCTTACTTGGTTATTGCGCCTGTCTCATAAACAGGAGTTCATGAGTTCAAATTCTCAGAGAGTTTTTTCATTTACTTACTAATAAGCTTCCTATAGAGCCAATGGAAATTTGCATTGATTTTGGGCTTGAGATAGTGCAATTGTGAGATAGAATCTGTACTAAGTGTTCATAAAGAACAATATGTCATTACAAGCTGTTTAGATTGGCATTAAGAATAGCATAGTAAAACCAATGGATTTCTTTTTGAACTTACCTAATAGTGATTCATTGGTCACTGCCCTTCTTGACATAAATTTGCACCTGTGATGTTGCTGTGGCTTACTGGGTTAATGCACCTGTTTTGTAAAAAGGATTTCATGAGTTCTAATCCTTGGAGAGTATTTTTCATTTACTTACTGATAAGCTTCCTATGGAGCCAATGTAAATTTGCATTGATTTTGGGATTGAGATAGTGCAATTGTGAGATATAGAATCTGTATTACGTGTTCATCAAGAACAATACGTCATGATGCGCTGCAAAGATTGGCATTAAGAATAACATAGTGAAACCAATGGATTTCTTTTTGAACTTACCTAATAGTGATTCAATGTTCGCTGCCCTTCTTGACATCACTTAGCACTTGTGATGTTCCAATGGCTTGGTGGGTTAATGTCCCTGTCTTTTAAACAGGAGTACATGAATTCTAGTCCTCAGAGAGCTCTTTTTCATTTACTTACCAATAAGTTCCCTATAGAGCCAATGGAAATTTGCATTGATTTTGGGATTGAGATAGTGCAATTGTGAGATAGAATCTGTACTAAGTGTTCATAAAGAACAATATGTCATTACAAGCTGTTTAGATTGGCATTAAGAATAGCATAGTAAAACCAATGGATTTCTTTTTGAACTTACCTAATAGTGATTCATTGGTCACTGCCCTTCTTGACATAAATTTGCACCTGTGATGTTGCTGTGGCTTACTGGGTTAATGCACCTGTCTTGTAAAAAGGATTTCATGAGTTCTAATCCTTGGAGAGTCTTTTTCATTTACTTACTGATAAGCTTCCTATGGAGCCAATGTAAATTTGCATTGATTTTGGGATTGAGATAGTGCAATTGTGAGATATAGAATCTGTATTACGTGTTCATCAAGAACAATACGTCATGATGCGCTGCAAAGATTGGCATTAAGAATAACATATTGAAACCAATGGATTTTTTTTTGAAGTTACCTAATAGTGATTCAATGTTCGCTGCCCTTCTTGACATCACTTAGCAGTTGTGATGTTCCAATGGCTTAGTGGGTTAATGCCCCTGTCTTTTAAACAGGAGTTCATGAGTTCTAGTCCTCAGAGAGCTCTTTTTCATTTACTTACCAATAAGTTTCCTATAGAGCCAATGGAAATTTCCATTGATTTTGGGATTGAGATAGTGCAATTGTGAGATAGAATCTGTACTAAGTGTTCATAAAGAACAATATGTCATTACAGGCTGTTTAGATTGGCATTAAGAATAGCATAGTAAAACCAATGGATTTCTTTTTGAACTTACCTAATAGTGGTTCATTGGTCACTGCCCTTCTTGACATAAATTTGCACCTGTGATGTTGCTGTGGCTTACTGGGTTAATGCACCTGTCTTGTAAAAAGGATTTCATGAGTTCTAATCCTTGGAGAGTCTTTTTCATTTACTTACTAATAAGCTTCCTATGGAGCAATGGAAATTTGCATTGATTTTGAGATATAGAATCTGTATTACGTGTTCATCAAGAACAATACGTCATGATGCGCTGTAAAGATTGGCATTAAGAATAACATAGTGAAACCAATGGATTTCTTTTTGAACTTACCTAATAGTGATTCATTGGTCATTGCCCTTCTTGAAAACGTTTTGCACTTGTGATGTTCCAGTGGCTTACTTGGTTATTGCGCCTGTCTCATAAACAGGAGTTCATGAGTTCAAATTCTCAGAGAGTTTTTTCATTTACTTACTAATAAGCTTCTTATAGAGCCAATGGAAATTTGCATTGATTTTGGGCTTGAGATAGTGCAATTGTGAGATAGAATCTGTACTAAGTGTTCATAAAGAACAATATGTCATTACAAGCTGTTTAGATTGGCATTAAGAATAGCATAGTAAAACCAATGGATTTCTTTTTGAACTTACCTAATAGTGATTCATTGGTCACTGCCCTTCTTGACATAAATTTGCACTTGTGATGTTGCTGTGGCTTACTGGGTTAATGCACCTGTCTTTTTAAAAAGGATTTCATGAGTTCTAATCCTTGGAGAGTCTTTTTCATTTACTTACTGATAAGCTTCCTATGGAGCCAATGTAAATTTGCATTGATTTTGGGATTGAGATAGTGCAATTGTGAGATATAGAATCTGTATTACGTGTTCATCAAGAACAATACGTCATGATGCGCTGCAAAGATTGGCATTAAGAATAACATAGTGAAACCAATGGATTTCTTTTTGAACTTACCAATAGTGATTCAATGTTCACTGCCCTTCTTGACATCACTTTGCACTTGTGATGTTCCAATGGCTTAGTGGGTTAATGCCCCTGTCTTTTAAACAAGAGTTCATGAATTCTAGTCCTCAGAGAGCTCTTTTTCATTTACTTACCAATAAGTTTCCTATAGAGCCAATGGAAATTTCCATTGATTTTGGGATTGAGATAGTGCAATTGTGAGATAGAATCTGTACTAAGTGTTCATAAAGAACAATATGTCATTACAAGCTGTTTAGATTGGCATTAAGAATAGCATAGTAAAACCAATGGATTTCTTTTTGAACTTACCTAATAGTGATTCATTGGTCACTGCCCTTCTTGACATAAATTTGCACCTGTGATGTTGCTGTGGCTTACTGGGTTAATGCACCTGTTTTGTAAAAAGGATTTCATGAGTTCTAATCGTTGGAGAGTCTTTTTCATTTACTTACTGATAAGCTTCCTATGGAGCCAATGTAAATTTGCATTGATTTTGGGATTGAGATAGTGCAATTGTGAGATATAGAATCTGTATTACGTGTTCATCAAGAACAATACGTCATGATGCGCTGCAAAGATTGGCATTAAGAATAACATATTGAAACCAATGGATTTCTTTTTGAACTTACCTAATAGTGATTCAATGTTCGCTGCCCTTATTGACATCACTTAGCACTTGTGATGTTCCAATGGCTTAGTGGGTTAATGCCCCTGTCTTTTAAACAGGAGTTCATGAATTCTAGTCCTCAGAGAGCTCTTTTTCATTTACTTACCAATAAGTTTCCTATAGAGCCAATGGAAATTTGCATTGATTTTGGGATTGAGATAGTGCAATTGTGAGATAGAATCTGTACTAAGGGTTCATAAAGAACAATATGTCATTACAAGCTGTTTAGATTGGCATTAAGAATAGCATAGTAAAACCAATGGATTTCTTTTTGAACTTACCTAATAGTGGTTCATTGGTCACTGCCCTTCTTGACATAAATTTGCACCTGTGATGTTGCTGTGTCTTACTGGGTTAATGCACCTGTCTTGTAAAAAGGATTTCATGAGTTCTAATCCTTGGAGAGTCTTTTTCATTTACTTACTTATAAGCTTCCTATGGAGCCAATGTAAATTTGCATTGATTTTGGGATTGAGATAGTGCAATTGTGAGATAGAATCTGTACTAAGTGTTCATAAAGAACAATATGTCATTACAAGCTGTTTAGATTGGCATTAAGAA
Source organism: Phyllobates terribilis (assembly GCF_046119375.1). NCBI lineage: Eukaryota > Metazoa > Chordata > Amphibia > Anura > Dendrobatidae > Phyllobates > Phyllobates terribilis. The sequence continues at coordinate 332,495,866 of NW_027362764.1, read as the reverse complement.
TAGCATAGTAAAACCAATGGATTTCTTTTTGAACTTACCTAATAGTGATTCATTGGTCACTGCCCTTCTTGACATAAATTTGCACCTGTGATGTTGCTGTGGCTTACTGGGTTAATGCACCTGTCTTGTAAAAAGGATTTCATGAGTTCTAATCCTTGGAGAGTGTTTTTCATTTACTTACTGATAAGCTTCCTATGGAGCCAATGTAAATTTGCATTGATTTTGGGATTGAGATAGTGCAATTGTGAGATATAGAATCTATATTACGTGTTCATCAAGAACAATACGTCATGATGCGCTGCAAAGATTGGCATTAAGAATAACATAGTGAAACCAATGGATTTCTTTTTGAACTTACCTAATAGTGATTCATTGGTCACTGCCCTTCTTGACATAAATTTGCACCTGTGATGTTGCTGTGGCTTACTGGGCTAATGCACCTGTCTTGTAAAAAGGATTTCATGAGTTCTAATCCTTGGAGAGTCTTTTTCATTTACTTACTAATAAGCTTCCTATGGAGCAATTGAAATTTGCATTGATTTTGAGATATAGAATCTGTATTACGTGTTCATCAAGAACAATACGTCATGATGCGCTGTAAAGATTGGCATTAAGAATAACATAGTGAAACCAATGGATTTCTTTTTGAACTTACCTAATAGTGATTCATTGGTCATTGCCCTTCTTGACAACGTTTTGCACTTGTGATGTTCCAGTGGCTTACTTGGTTATTGCGCCTGTCTCATAAACAGGAGTTCATGAGTTCAAATTCTCAGAGAGTTTTTTTCATTTACTTACTAATAAGCTTCCTATAGAGCCAATGGAAATTTGCATTGATTTTGGGCTTGAGATAGTGCAATTGTGAGATAGAATCTGTACTAAGTGTTCATAAAGAACAATATGTCATTACAAGCTGTTTAGATTGGCATTAAGAATAGCATAGTAAAACCAATGGATTTCTTTTTGAACTTACCTAATAGTGATTCATTGGTCACTGCCCTTCTTGCCATAAATTTGCACTTGTGATGTTGCTGTGGCTTACTGGGTTAATGCACCTGTCTTTTTAAAAAGGATTTCATGAGTTCTAATCCTTGGAGAGTCTTTTTCATTTACTTACTGATAAGCTTCCTATGGAGCCAATGTAAATTTGCATTGATTTTGGGATTGAGATAGTGCAATTGTGAGATATAGAATCTGTATTACGTGTTCAAGAACAATACGTCATGATGCGCTGCAAAGATTGGCATTAAGAATAACATAGTGAAACCAATGGATTTCTTTTTGAACTTACCAATAGTGATTCAATGTTCACTGCCCTTCTTGACATCACTTTGCACTTGTGATGTTCCAATGGCTTAGTGGGTTAATGCCCCTGTCTTTTAAACAGGAGTTCATGAATTCTAGTCCTCAGAGAGCTCTTTTTCATTTACTTACCAATATGTTTCCTATAGAGCCAATGGAAATTTCCATTGATTTTGGGATTGAGATAGTGCAATTGTGAGATAGAATCTGTACTAAGTGTTCATAAAGAACAATATGTCATTACAAGCTGTTTAGATTGGCATTAAGAATAGCATAGTAAAACCAATGGATTTCTTTTTGAACTTACCTAATAGTGATTCATTGGTCACTGCCCTTCTTGACATAAATTTGCACCTGTGATGTTGCTGTGGCTTACTTGGGTTAATGCACCTGTTTTGTAAAAAGGATTTCATGAGTTCTAATCCTTGGAGAGTCTTTTTCATTTACTTACTGATAAGCTTCCTATGGAGCCAATGTAAATTTGCATTGATTTTGGGATTGAGATAGTGCAATTGTGAGATATAGAATCTGTATTACGTGTTCATCAAGAACAATACGTCATGATGCGCTGCAAAGATTGGCATTAAGAATAACATAGTGAAACCAATGGATTTCTTTTTGAACTTACCTAATAGTGATTCAATGTTCGCTGCCCTTCTTGACATCACTTAGCACTTGTGATGTTCCAATGGCTTAGAGGGTTAATGCCCCTGTCTTTTAAACAGGAGTTCATGAATTCTAGTCCTCAGAGAGCTCTTTTTCATTTACTTACCAATAAGTTTCCTATAGAGCCAATGGAAATTTCCATTGATTTTGGGATTGAGATAGTGCAATTGTGAGATAGAATCTGTACTAAGTGTTCATAAAGAACAATATGTCATTACAAGCTGTTTAGATTGGCATTAAGAATAGCATAGTAAAACCAATGGATTTCTTTTTGAACTTACCTAATAGTGATTCATTGGTCACTGCCCTTCTTGACATAAATTTGCACCTGTGATGTTGCTGTGGCTTACTTGGGTTAATGCACCTGTTTTGTAAAAAGGATTTCATGAGTTCTAATCCTTGGAGAGTCTTTTTCATTTACTTACTGATAAGCTTCCTATGGAGCCAATGTAAATTTGCATTGATTTTGGGATTGAGATAGTGCAATTGTGAGATATAGAATCTGTATTACGTGTTCATCAAGAACAATACGTCATGATGCGCTGCAAAGATTAGCATTAAGAATAACATATTGAAACCAATGGATTTCTTTTTGAACTTACCTAATAGTGATTCATTGGTCACTGCCCTTCTTGACATAAATTTGCACCTGTGATGTTGCTGTGGCTTACTGGGTTAATGCACCTGTCTTTTTAAAAAGGATTTCATGAGTTCTAATCCTTGGAGAGTCTTTTTCATTTACTTACTAATAAGCTTCCTATGGAGCAATGGAAATTTGCATTGATTTTGAGATATAGAATCTGTATTACGTGTTCATCAAGAACTATACGTCATGATGCGCTGTAAAGATTGGCATTAAGAATAACATAGTGAAACCAATGGATTTCTTTTTGAACTTACCTAATAGTGATTCATTGGTCATTGCCCTTCTTGACAACGTTTTGCACTTGTGATGTTCCAGTGGCTTACTTGGTTATTGCGCCTGTCTCATAAGCAGGAGTTCATGAATTCAAATTCTCAGAGAGTTTTTTCATTTACTTACTAATAAGCTTCCTATAGAGCCAATGGAAATTTGCATTGATTTTGGGCTTGAGATAGTGCAATTGTGAGATATAGAATCTGTATTACGTGTTCATCAAGAACAATACGTCATGATGCGCTGCAAAGATTGGCATTAAGAATAACATAGTGAAACCAATGGATTTCTTTTTGAACTTACCAAAAGTGATTCAATGTTCACTGCCCTTCTTGACATCACTTAGCACTTGTGATGTTCCAATGGCTTAGAGGGTTAATGCCCCTGTCTTTTAAACAGGAGTTCATGAATTCTAGTCCTCAGAGAGCTCTTTTTCATTTACTTACCAATAAGTTTCCTATAGAGCCAATGGAAATTTCCATTGATTTTGGGATTGAGATAGTGCAATTGTGAGATAGAATCTGTACTAAGTGTTCATAAAGAACAATATGTCATTACAAGCTGTTTAGATTGGCATTAAGAATAGCATAGTAAAACCAATGGATTTCTTTTTGAACTTACCTAATAGTGATTCATTGGTCACTGCCCTTCTTGACATAAATTTGCACCTGTGATGTTGCTGTGGCTTACTTGGGTTAATGCACCTGTTTTGTAAAAAGGATTTCATGAGTTCTAATCCTTGGAGAGTCTTTTTCATTTACTTACTGATAAGCTTCCTATGGAGCCAATGTAAATTTGCATTGATTTTGGGATTGAGATAGTGCAATTGTGAGATATAGAATCTGTATTACGTGTTCATCAAGAACAATACGTCATGATGCGCTGCAAAGATTAGCATTAAGAATAACATATTGAAACCAATGGATTTCTTTTTGAACTTACCTAATAGTGATTCATTGGTCACTGCCCTTCTTGACATAAATTTGCACCTGTGATGTTGCTGTGGCTTACTGGGTTAATGCACCTGTCTTTTTAAAAAGGATTTCATGAGTTCTAATCCTTGGAGAGTCTTTTTCATTTACTTACTAATAAGCTTCCTATGGAGCAATGGAAATTTGCATTGATTTTGAGATATAGAATCTGTATTACGTGTTCATCAAGAACTATACGTCATGATGCGCTGTAAAGATTGGCATTAAGAATAACATAGTGAAACCAATGGATTTCTTTTTGAACTTACCTAATAGTGATTCATTGGTCATTGCCCTTCTTGACAACGTTTTGCACTTGTGATGTTCCAGTGGCTTACTTGGTTATTGCGCCTGTCTCATAAGCAGGAGTTCATGAATTCAAATTCTCAGAGAGTTTTTTCATTTACTTACTAATAAGCTTCCTATAGAGCCAATGGAAATTTGCATTGATTTTGGGCTTGAGATAGTGCAATTGTGAGATATAGAATCTGTATTACGTGTTCATCAAGAACAATACGTCATGATGCGCTGCAAAGATTGGCATTAAGAATAACATAGTGAAACCAATGGATTTCTTTTTGAACTTACCAAAAGTGATTCAATGTTCACTGCCCTTCTTGACATTACTTTGCACTTGTGATGTTCCAATGGCTTAGTGGGTTAATGCCCCTGTTTTTTAAACAGGAGTTCTTGAATTCTAGTCCTCAGAGAGCTCTTTTTCATTTACTTACCAATAAGTTTCCTATAGAGCCAATGGAAATTTGCATTGATTTTGGGATTGAGATACTGCAATTTTGAGATAGAATCTGTACTAAGTGTTCATAAAGAACAATATGTCATTACAAGCTGTTTAGATTGGCATTAAGAATAGCATAGTAAAACCAATGGATTTCTTTTTGAACTTACCTAATAGTGATTCTTTGGTCACTGCCCTTCTTGACATAAATTTGCAACTGTGATGTTGCTGTGGCTTACTGGGTTAATGCACCTGTCTTGTAAAAGGATTTCATGAGTTCTAACCCTTGGAGAGTCTTTTTCATTTACTTACTGATAAGCTTCCTATGGAGCCAATGTAAATTTGCATTGATTTTGGGATTGAGATAGTGCAATTGTGAGATATAGAATCTGTATTACGTGTTCATCAAGAACAATACGTCATGATGCGCTGCAAAGATTGGCATTAAGAATAACATAGTGAAACCAATGGATTTCTTTTTGAACTTACCTAATAGTGATTCAATGTTCGCTGCCCTTCTTGACATCACTTAGCACTTGTGATGTTCCAATGGCTTAGAGGGTTAATGCCCCTGTCTTTTAAACAGGAGTTCATGAATTCTAGTCCTCAGAGAGCTGTTTTTCATTTACTTACCAATAAGTTTCCTATAGAGCCAATAGAAATTTGCATTGATTTTGGGATTGAGATAGTGCAATTGTGAGATAGAATCTGTACTAAGGGTTCATAAAGAACAATATGTCATTACAGGCTGTTTAGATTGGCATTAAGAATAGCATAGTAAAACCAATGGATTTCTTTTTGAACTTACCTAATAGTGGTTCATTGGTCACTGCCCTTCTTGACATAAATTTGCACCTGTGATGTTGCTGTGGCTTACTGGGTTAATGCACCTGTCTTGTAAAAAGGATTTCATGAGTTCTAATCCTTGGAGAGTCTTTTTCATTTACTTACTAATAAGCTTCCTATGGAGCCAATGTAAATTTGCATTGATTTTGGGATTGAGATAGTGCAATTGTGAGATAGAATCTGTACTAAGGGTTCATAAAGAACAATATGTCATTACAAGCTGTTTAGATTGGCATTAAGAATAGCATAGTAAAACCAATGGATTTCTTTTTGAACTTACCTAATAGTGGTTCATTGGTCACTGCCCTTCTTGACATAAATTTGCACCTGTGATGTTGCTGTGGCTTACTGGGTTATTGCACCTGTCTTGTAAAAAGGATTTCATGAGTTCTAATCCTTGGAGAGTCTTTTTCATTTACTTACTAATAAGCTTCCTATGGAGCCAATGTAAATTTGCATTGATTTTGGGATTGAGATAGTGCAATTGTGAGATAGAATCTGTACTAAGTGTTCATAAAGAACAATATGTCATTACAAGCTGTTTAGATTGGCATTAAGAATAGCATAGTAAAACCAATGGATTTCTTTTTGAACTTACCTAATAGTGATTCATTGGTCACTGCCCTTCTTGACATAAATTTGCACCTGTGATGTTGCTGTGGCTTACTGGGTTAATGCACCTGTCTTGTAAAAAGGATTTCATGAGTTCTAATCCTTGGAGAGTCTTTTTCATTTACTTACTGATAAGCTTCCTATGGAGCCAATGTAAATTTGCATTGATTTTGGGCTTGAGATAGTGCAATTGTGAGATATAGAATCTGTATTACGTGTTCATCAAGAACAATACGTCATGATGCGCTGCAAAGATTGGCATTAAGAATAACATAGTGAAACCAATGGATTTCTTTTTGAACTTACCTAATAGTGATTCAATGTTCGCTGCCCTTCTTGACATCACTTAGCACTTGTGATGTTCCAATGGCTTAGAGGGTTAATGCCCCTGTCTTTTAAACAGGAGTTCATGAATTCTAGTCCTCAGAGAGCTCTTTTTCATTTACTTACCAATAAGTTTCCTATAGAGCCAATGGAAATTTCCATTGATTTTGGGATTGAGATAGTGCAATTGTGAGATAGAATCTGTACTAAGTGTTCATAAAGAACAATATGTCATTACAAGCTGTTTAGATTGGCATTAAGAATAGCATAGTAAAACCAATGGATTTCTTTTTGAACTTACCTAATAGTGATTCATTGGTCACTGCCCTTCTTGACATAAATTTGCACCTGTGATGTTGCTGTGGCTTACTTGGGTTAATGCACCTGTTTTGTAAAAAGGATTTCATGAGTTCTAATCCTTGGAGAGTCTTTTTCATTTACTTACTGATAAGCTTCCTATGGAGCCAATGTAAATTTGCATTGATTTTGGGATTGAGATAGTGCAATTGTGAGATATAGAATCTGTATTACGTGTTCATCAAGAACAATACGTCATGATGCGCTGCAAAGATTAGCATTAAGAATAACATATTGAAACCAATGGATTTCTTTTTGAACTTACCTAATAGTGATTCATTGGTCACTGCCCTTCTTGACATAAATTTGCACCTGTGATGTTGCTGTGGCTTACTGGGTTAATGCACCTGTCTTTTTAAAAAGGATTTCATGAGTTCTAATCCTTGGAGAGTCTTTTTCATTTACTTACTAATAAGCTTCCTATGGAGCAATGGAAATTTGCATTGATTTTGAGATATAGAATCTGTATTACGTGTTCATCAAGAACTATACGTCATGATGCGCTGTAAAGATTGGCATTAAGAATAACATAGTGAAACCAATGGATTTCTTTTTGAACTTACCTAATAGTGATTCATTGGTCATTGCCCTTCTTGACAACGTTTTGCACTTGTGATGTTCCAGTGGCTTACTTGGTTATTGCGCCTGTCTCATAAGCAGGAGTTCATGAATTCAAATTCTCAGAGAGTTTTTTCATTTACTTACTAATAAGCTTCCTATAGAGCCAATGGAAATTTGCATTGATTTTGGGCTTGAGATAGTGCAATTGTGAGATATAGAATCTGTATTACGTGTTCATCAAGAACAATACGTCATGATGCGCTGCAAAGATTGGCATTAAGAATAACATAGTGAAACCAATGGATTTCTTTTTGAACTTACCAAAAGTGATTCAATGTTCACTGCCCTTCTTGACATTACTTTGCACTTGTGATGTTCCAATGGCTTAGTGGGTTAATGCCCCTGTTTTTTAAACAGGAGTTCTTGAATTCTAGTCCTCAGAGAGCTCTTTTTCATTTACTTACCAATAAGTTTCCTATAGAGCCAATGGAAATTTGCATTGATTTTGGGATTGAGATAGTGCAATTGTGAGATAGAATCTGTACTAAGTGTTCATAAAGAACAATATGTCATTACAAGCTGTTTAGATTGGCATTAAGAATAGCATAGTAAAACCAATGGATTTCTTTTTGAACTTACCTAATAGTGGTTCATTGGTCACTGCCCTTCTTGACATAAATTTGCACCTGTGATGTTGCTGTGGCTTACTGGGTTATTGCACCTGTCTTGTAAAAAGGATTTCATGAGTTCTAATCCTTGGAGAGTCTTTTTCATTTACTTACTAATAAGCTTCCTATGGAGCCAATGTAAATTTGCATTGATTTTGGGATTGAGATAGTGCAATTGTGAGATAGAATCTGTACTAAGTGTTCATAAAGAACAATATGTCATTACAAGCTGTTTAGATTGGCATTAAGAATAGCATAGTAAAACCAATGGATTTCTTTTTGAACTTACCTAATAGTGATTCATTGGTCACTGCCCTTCTTGACATAAATTTGCACCTGTGATGTTGCTGTGGCTTACTGGGTTAATGCACCTGTCTTGTAAAAAGGATTTCATGAGTTCTAATCCTTGGAGAGTCTTTTTCATTTACTTACTGATAAGCTTCCTATGGAGCCAATGTAAATTTGCATTGATTTTGGGCTTGAGATAGTGCAATTGTGAGATATAGAATCTGTATTACGTGTTCATCAAGAACAATACGTCATGATGCGCTGCAAAGATTGGCATTAAGAATAACATAGTGAAACCAATGGATTTCTTTTTGAACTTACCTAATAGTGATTCAATGTTCGCTGCCCTTCTTGACATCACTTAGCACTTGTGATGTTCCAATGGCTTAGAGGGTTAATGCCCCTGTCTTTTAAACAGGAGTTCATGAATTCTAGTCCTCAGAGAGCTCTTTTTCATTTACTTACCAATAAGTTTCCTATAGAGCCAATGGAAATTTCCATTGATTTTGGGATTGAGATAGTGCAATTGTGAGATAGAATCTGTACTAAGTGTTCATAAAGAACAATATGTCATTACAAGCTGTTTAGATTGGCATTAAGAATAGCATAGTAAAACCAATGGATTTCTTTTTGAACTTACCTAATAGTGATTCATTGGTCACTGCCCTTCTTGACATAAATTTGCACCTGTGATGTTGCTGTGGCTTACTTGGGTTAATGCACCTGTTTTGTAAAAAGGATTTCATGAGTTCTAATCCTTGGAGAGTCTTTTTCATTTACTTACTGATAAGCTTCCTATGGAGCCAATGTAAATTTGCATTGATTTTGGGATTGAGATAGTGCAATTGTGAGATATAGAATCTGTATTACGTGTTCATCAAGAACAATACGTCATGATGCGCTGCAAAGATTAGCATTAAGAATAACATATTGAAACCAATGGATTTCTTTTTGAACTTACCTAATAGTGATTCATTGGTCACTGCCCTTCTTGACATAAATTTGCACCTGTGATGTTGCTGTGGCTTACTGGGTTAATGCACCTGTCTTTTTAAAAAGGATTTCATGAGTTCTAATCCTTGGAGAGTCTTTTTCATTTACTTACTAATAAGCTTCCTATGGAGCAATGGAAATTTGCATTGATTTTGAGATATAGAATCTGTATTACGTGTTCATCAAGAACTATACGTCATGATGCGCTGTAAAGATTGGCATTAAGAATAACATAGTGAAACCAATGGATTTCTTTTTGAACTTACCTAATAGTGATTCATTGGTCATTGCCCTTCTTGACAACGTTTTGCACTTGTGATGTTCCAGTGGCTTACTTGGTTATTGCGCCTGTCTCATAAGCAGGAGTTCATGAATTCAAATTCTCAGAGAGTTTTTTCATTTACTTACTAATAAGCTTCCTATAGAGCCAATGGAAATTTGCATTGATTTTGGGCTTGAGATAGTGCAATTGTGAGATATAGAATCTGTATTACGTGTTCATCAAGAACAATACGTCATGATGCGCTGCAAAGATTGGCATTAAGAATAACATAGTGAAACCAATGGATTTCTTTTTGAACTTACCAAAAGTGATTCAATGTTCACTGCCCTTCTTGACATTACTTTGCACTTGTGATGTTCCAATGGCTTAGTGGGTTAATGCCCCTGTTTTTTAAACAGGAGTTCTTGAATTCTAGTCCTCAGAGAGCTCTTTTTCATTTACTTACCAATAAGTTTCCTATAGAGCCAATGGAAATTTGCATTGATTTTGGGATTGAGATACTGCAATTTTGAGATAGAATCTGTACTAAGTGTTCATAAAGAACAATATGTCATTACAAGCTGTTTAGATTGGCATTAAGAATAGCATAGTAAAACCAATGGATTTCTTTTTGAACTTACCTAATAGTGATTCTTTGGTCACTGCCCTTCTTGACATAAATTTGCAACTGTGATGTTGCTGTGGCTTACTGGGTTAATGCACCTGTCTTGTAAAAGGATTTCATGAGTTCTAACCCTTGGAGAGTCTTTTTCATTTACTTACTGATAAGCTTCCTATGGAGCCAATGTAAATTTGCATTGATTTTGGGATTGAGATAGTGCAATTGTGAGATATAGAATCTGTATTACGTGTTCATCAAGAACAATACGTCATGATGCGCTGCAAAGATTGGCATTAAGAATAACATAGTGAAACCAATGGATTTCTTTTTGAACTTACCTAATAGTGATTCAATGTTCGCTGCCCTTCTTGACATCACTTAGCACTTGTGATGTTCCAATGGCTTAGAGGGTTAATGCCCCTGTCTTTTAAACAGGAGTTCATGAATTCTAGTCCTCAGAGAGCTGTTTTTCATTTACTTACCAATAAGTTTCCTATAGAGCCAATAGAAATTTGCATTGATTTTGGGATTGAGATAGTGCAATTGTGAGATAGAATCTGTACTAAGGGTTCATAAAGAACAATATGTCATTACAGGCTGTTTAGATTGGCATTAAGAATAGCATAGTAAAACCAATGGATTTCTTTTTGAACTTACCTAATAGTGGTTCATTGGTCACTGCCCTTCTTGACATAAATTTGCACCTGTGATGTTGCTGTGGCTTACTGGGTTAATGCACCTGTCTTGTAAAAAGGATTTCATGAGTTCTAATCCTTGGAGAGTCTTTTTCATTTACTTACTAATAAGCTTCCTATGGAGCCAATGTAAATTTGCATTGATTTTGGGATTGAGATAGTGCAATTGTGAGATAGAATCTGTACTAAGGGTTCATAAAGAACAATATGTCATTACAAGCTGTTTAGATTGGCATTAAGAATAGCATAGTAAAACCAATGGATTTCTTTTTGAACTTACCTAATAGTGGTTCATTGGTCACTGCCCTTCTTGACATAAATTTGCACCTGTGATGTTGCTGTGGCTTACTGGGTTATTGCACCTGTCTTGTAAAAAGGATTTCATGAGTTCTAATCCTTGGAGAGTCTTTTTCATTTACTTACTAATAAGCTTCCTATGGAGCCAATGTAAATTTGCATTGATTTTGGGATTGAGATAGTGCAATTGTGAGATAGAATCTGTACTAAGTGTTCATAAAGAACAATATGTCATTACAAGCTGTTTAGATTGGCATTAAGAATAGCATAGTAAAACCAATGGATTTCTTTTTGAACTTACCTAATAGTGATTCATTGGTCACTGCCCTTCTTGACATAAATTTGCACCTGTGATGTTGCTGTGGCTTACTGGGTTAATGCACCTGTCTTGTAAAAAGGATTTCATGAGTTCTAATCCTTGGAGAGTCTTTTTCATTTACTTACTGATAAGCTTCCTATGGAGCCAATGTAAATTTGCATTGATTTTGGGCTTGAGATAGTGCAATTCTGAGATATAGAATCTGTATTACGTGTTCATCAAGAACAATACGTCATGATGCGCTGCAAAGATTGGCATTAAGAATAACATAGTGAAACCAATGGATTTCTTTTTGAAGTTACCAAAAGTGATTCAATGTTCACTGCCCTTCTTGACATTACATTGCACTTGTGATGTTCCAATGGCTTAGTGGGTTAATGCCCCTGTTTTTTAAACAGGAGTTCATGAATTCTAGTCCTCAGAGAGCTCTTATTCATTTACTTACCAATAAGTTTCCTATAGAGCCAATGGAAATTTGCATTGATTTTGGGATTGAGATACTGCAATTTTGAGATAGAATCTGTACTAAGTGTTCATAAAGAACAATATGTCATTACAAGCTGTTTAGATTGGCATTAAGAATAGCATAGTAAAACCAATGGATTTCTTTTTGAACTTACCTAATAGTGATTCTTTGGTCACTGCCCTTCTTGACATAAATTTGCAACTGTGATGTTGCTGTGGCTTACTGGGTTAATGCACCTGTCTTGTAAAAGGATTTCATGAGTTCTAACCCTTGGAGAGTCTTTTTCATTTACTTACTGATAAGCTTCCTATGGAGCCAATGTAAATTTGCATTGATTTTGGGATTGAGATAGTGCAATTGTGAGATATAGAATCTGTATTACGTGTTCATCAAGAACAATACGTCATGATGCGCTGCAAAGATTGGCATTAAGAATAACATAGTGAAACCAATGGATTTCTTTTTGAACTTACCTAATAGTGATTCAATGTTCGCTGCCCTTCTTGACATCACTTAGCACTTGTGATGTTCCAATGGCTTAGAGGGTTAATGCCCCTGTCTTTTAAACAGGAGTTCATGAATTCTAGTCCTCAGAGAGCTGTTTTTCATTTACTTACCAATAAGTTTCCTATAGAGCCAATAGAAATTTGCATTGATTTTGGGATTGAGATAGTGCAATTGTGAGATAGAATCTGTACTAAGGGTTCATAAAGAACAATATGTCATTACAGGCTGTTTAGATTGGCATTAAGAATAGCATAGTAAAACCAATGGATTTCTTTTTGAACTTACCTAATAGTGGTTCATTGGTCACTGCCCTTCTTGACATAAATTTGCACCTGTGATGTTGCTGTGGCTTACTGGGTTAATGCACCTGTCTTGTAAAAAGGATTTCATGAGTTCTAATCCTTGGAGAGTCTTTTTCATTTACTTACTAATAAGCTTCCTATGGAGCCAATGTAAATTTGCATTGATTTTGGGATTGAGATAGTGCAATTGTGAGATAGAATCTGTACTAAGGGTTCATAAAGAACAATATGTCATTACAAGCTGTTTAGATTGGCATTAAGAATAGCATAGTAAAACCAATGGATTTCTTTTTGAACTTACCTAATAGTGGTTCATTGGTCACTGCCCTTCTTGACATAAATTTGCACCTGTGATGTTGCTGTGGCTTACTGGGTTAATGCACCTGTCTTGTAAAAAGGATTTCATGAGTTCTAATCCTTGGAGAGTCTTTTTCATTTACTTACTAATAAGCTTCCTATGGAGCCAATGTAAATTTGCATTGATTTTGGGATTGAGATAGTGCAATTGTGAGATAGAATCTGTACTAAGTGTTCATAAAGAACAATATGTCATTACAAGCTGTTTAGATTGGCATTAAGAATAGCATAGTAAAACCAATGGATTTCTTTTTGAACTTACCTAATAGTGATTCATTGGTCACTGCCCTTCTTGACATAAATTTGCACCTGTGATGTTGCTGTGGCTTACTGGGTTAATGCACCTGTCTTGTAAAAAGGATTTCATGAGTTCTAATCCTTGGAGAGTCTTTTTCATTTACTTACTGATAAGCTTCCTATGGAGCCAATGTAAATTTGCATTGATTTTGGGCTTGAGATAGTGCAATTGTGAGATATAGAATCTGTATTACGTGTTCATCAAGAACAATACGTCATGATGCGCTGCAAAGATTGGCATTAAGAATAACATAGTGAAACCAATGGATTTCTTTTTGAACTTACCAAAAGTGATTCAATGTTCACTGCCCTTCTTGACATTACATTGCACTTGTGATGTTCCAATGGCTTAGTGGGTTAATGCCCCTGTTTTTTAAACAGGAGTTCATGAATTCTAGTCCTCAGAGAGCTCTTATTCATTTACTTACCAATAAGTTTCCTATAGAGCCAATGGAAATTTGCATTGATTTTGGGATTGAGATACTGCAATTTTGAGATAGAATCTGTACTAAGTGTTCATAAAGAACAATATGTCATTACAAGCTGTTTAGATTGGCATTAAGAATAGCATAGTAAAACCAATGGATTTCTTTTTGAACTTACCTAATAGTGATTCTTTGGTCACTGCCCTTCTTGACATAAATTTGCAACTGTGATGTTGCTGTGGCTTACTGGGTTAATGCACCTGTCTTGTAAAAGGATTTCATGAGTTCTAACCCTTGGAGAGTCTTTTTCATTTACTTACTGATAAGCTTCCTATGGAGCCAATGTAAATTTGCATTGATTTTGGGATTGAGATAGTGCAATTGTGAGATATAGAATCTGTATTACGTGTTCATCAAGAACAATACGTCATGATGCGCTGCAAAGATTGGCATTAAGAATAACATAGTGAAACCAATGGATTTCTTTTTGAACTTACCTAATAGTGATTCAATGTTCGCTGCCCTTCTTGACATCACTTAGCACTTGTGATGTTCCAATGGCTTAGAGGGTTAATGCCCCTGTCTTTTAAACAGGAGTTCATGAATTCTAGTCCTCAGAGAGCTGTTTTTCATTTACTTACCAATAAATTTCCTATAGAGCCAATAGAAATTTGCATTGATTTTGGGATTGAGATAGTGCAATTGTGAGATAGAATCTGTACTAAGGGTTCATAAAGAACAATATGTCATTACAGGCTGTTTAGATTGGCATTAAGAATAGCATAGTAAAACCAATGGATTTCTTTTTGAACTTACCTAATAGTGGTTCATTGGTCACTGCCCTTCTTGACATAAATTTGCACCTGTGATGTTGCTGTGGCTTACTGGGTTAATGCACCTGTCTTGTAAAAAGGATTTCATGAGTTCTAATCCTTGGAGAGTCTTTTTCATTTACTTACTAATAAGCTTCCTATGGAGCCAATGTAAATTTGCATTGATTTTGGGATTGAGATAGTGCAATTGTGAGATAGAATCTGTACTAAGGGTTCATAAAGAACAATATGTCATTACAAGCTGTTTAGATTGGCATTAAGAATAGCATAGTAAAACCAATGGATTTCTTTTTGAACTTACCTAATAGTGGTTCATTGGTCACTGCCCTTCTTGACATAAATTTGCACCTGTGATGTTGCTGTGGCTTACTGGGTTATTGCACCTGTCTTGTAAAAAGGATTTCATGAGTTCTAATCCTTGGAGAGTCTTTTTCATTTACTTACTAATAAGCTTCCTATGGAGCCAATGTAAATTTGCATTGATTTTGGGATTGAGATAGTGCAATTGTGAGATAGAATCTGTACTAAGTGTTCATAAAGAACAATATGTCATTACAAGCTGTTTAGATTGGCATTAAGAATAGCATAGTAAAACCAATGGATTTCTTTTTGAACTTACCTAATAGTGATTCATTGGTCACTGCCCTTCTTGACATAAATTTGCACCTGTGATGTTGCTGTGGCTTACTGGGTTAATGCACCTGTCTTGTAAAAAGGATTTCATGAGTTCTAATCCTTGGAGAGTCTTTTTCATTTACTTACTGATAAGCTTCCTATGGAGCCAATGTAAATTTGCATTGATTTTGGGCTTGAGATAGTGCAATTGTGAGATATAGAATCTGTATTACGTGTTCATCAAGAACAATACGTCATGATGCGCTGCAAAGATTGGCATTAAGAATAACATAGTGAAACCAATGGATTTCTTTTTGAAGTTACCAAAAGTGATTCAATGTTCACTGCCCTTCTTGACATTACATTGCACTTGTGATGTTCCAATGGCTTAGTGGGTTAATGCCCCTGTTTTTTAAACAGGAGTTCATGAATTCTAGTCCTCAGAGAGCTCTTATTCATTTACTTACCAATAAGTTTCCTATAGAGCCAATGGAA
Organism: Phyllobates terribilis; assembly: GCF_046119375.1. NCBI lineage: Eukaryota > Metazoa > Chordata > Amphibia > Anura > Dendrobatidae > Phyllobates > Phyllobates terribilis. The sequence goes on along the minus strand of NW_027362764.1, from coordinate 332,480,134 downwards.
ATTTGCATTGATTTTGGGATTGAGATACTGCAATTTTGAGATAGAATCTGTACTAAGTGTTCATAAAGAACAATATGTCATTACAAGCTGTTTAGATTGGCATTAAGAATAGCATAGTAAAACCAATGGATTTCTTTTTGAACTTACCTAATAGTGATTCTTTGGTCACTGCCCTTCTTGACATAAATTTGCAACTGTGATGTTGCTGTGGCTTACTGGGTTAATGCACCTGTCTTGTAAAAGGATTTCATGAGTTCTAACCCTTGGAGAGTCTTTTTCATTTACTTACTGATAAGCTTCCTATGGAGCCAATGTAAATTTGCATTGATTTTGGGATTGAGATAGTGCAATTGTGAGATATAGAATCTGTATTACGTGTTCATCAAGAACAATACGTCATGATGCGCTGCAAAGATTGGCATTAAGAATAACATAGTGAAACCAATGGATTTCTTTTTGAACTTACCTAATAGTGATTCAATGTTCGCTGCCCTTCTTGACATCACTTAGCACTTGTGATGTTCCAATGGCTTAGAGGGTTAATGCCCCTGTCTTTTAAACAGGAGTTCATGAATTCTAGTCCTCAGAGAGCTGTTTTTCATTTACTTACCAATAAGTTTCCTATAGAGCCAATAGAAATTTGCATTGATTTTGGGATTGAGATAGTGCAATTGTGAGATAGAATCTGTACTAAGGGTTCATAAAGAACAATATGTCATTACAGGCTGTTTAGATTGGCATTAAGAATAGCATAGTAAAACCAATGGATTTCTTTTTGAACTTACCTAATAGTGGTTCATTGGTCACTGCCCTTCTTGACATAAATTTGCACCTGTGATGTTGCTGTGGCTTACTGGGTTAATGCACCTGTCTTGTAAAAAGGATTTCATGAGTTCTAATCCTTGGAGAGTCTTTTTCATTTACTTACTAATAAGCTTCCTATGGAGCCAATGTAAATTTGCATTGATTTTGGGATTGAGATAGTGCAATTGTGAGATAGAATCTGTACTAAGGGTTCATAAAGAACAATATGTCATTACAAGCTGTTTAGATTGGCATTAAGAATAGCATAGTAAAACCAATGGATTTCTTTTTGACCTTACCTAAGAGTGGTTCATTGGTCACTGCCCTTCTTGACATAAATTTGCACCTGTGATGTTGCTGTGGCTTACTGGGTTAATGCACCTGTCTTGTAAAAAGGATTTCATGAGTTCTAATCCTTGGAGAGTCTTTTTCATTTACTTACTAATAAGCTTCCTATGGAGCCAATGTAAATTTGCATTGATTTTGGGATTGAGATAGTGCAATTGTGAGATAGAATCTGTACTAAGTGTTCATAAAGAACAATATGTCATTACAAGCTGTTTAGATTGGCATTAAGAATAGCATAGTAAAACCAATGGATTTCTTTTTGAACTTACCTAATAGTGATTCATTGGTCACTGCCCTTCTTGACATAAATTTGCACCTGTGATGTTGCTGTGGCTTACTGGGTTAATGCACCTGTCTTGTAAAAAGGATTTCATGAGTTCTAATCCTTGGAGAGTCTTTTTCATTTACTTACTGATAAGCTTCCTATGGAGCCAATGTAAATTTGCATTGATTTTGGGCTTGAGATAGTGCAATTGTGAGATATAGAATCTGTATTACGTGTTCATCAAGAACAATACGTCATGATGCGCTGTAAAGATTGGCATTAAGAATAACATAGTGAAACCAATGGATTTCTTTTTGAACTTACCTAATAGTGATTCATTGGTCATTGCCCTTCTTGACAACGTTTTGCACTTGTGATGTTCCAGTGGCTTACTTGGTTATTGCGCCTGTCTCATAAACAGGAGTTCATGAGTTCAAATTCTCAGAGAGTTTTTTCATTTACTTACTAATAAGCTTCCTATGGAGCCAATGGAAATTTGCATTGATTTTGGGCTTGAGATAGTGCAATTGTGAGATATAGAATCTGTATTACGTGTTCATCAAGAACAATACGTCATGATGCGCTGCAAAGATTGGCATTAAGAATAACATAGTGAAACCAATGGATTTCTTTTTGAACTTACCAAAAGTGATTCAATGTTCACTGCCCTTCTTGACATTACTTTGTACTTGTGATGTTCCAATGGCTTAGTGGGTTAATGCCCCTGTTTTTTAAACAGGAGTTCATGAATTCTAGTCCTCAGAGAGCTCTTTTTCATTTACTTACCAATAAGTTTCCTATAGAGCCAATGGAAATTTGCATTGATTTTGGGATTGAGAAACTGCAATTTTGAGATAGAATCTGTACTAAGTGTTCATAAAGAACAATATGTCATTACAAGCTGTTTAGATTGGCATTAAGAATAGCATAGTAAAACCAATGGATTTCTTTTTGAACTTACCTAATAGTGATTCATTGGTCAATGCCCTTCTTGACATAAATTTGCAACTGTTATGTTGCTGTGGCTTACTGGGTTAATGCACCTGTCTTGTAAAAAGGATTTCATGAGTTCTAATCCTTGGAGAGTCTTTTTCATTTACTTACTAATAAGCTTCCTATGGAGCAATGGAAATTTGCATTGATTTTGAGATATAGAATCTGTATTACGTGTTCATCAAGAACAATACGTCATGATGCGCTGTAAAGATTGGCATTAAGAATAACATAGTGAAACCAATGGATTTCTTTTTGAACTTACCTAATAGTGATTCATTGGTCATTGCCCTTCTTGACAACGTTTTGCACTTGTGATGTTCCAGTGGCTTACTTGGTTATTGCGCCTGTCTCATAAACAGGAGTTCATGAGTTCAAATTCTCAGAGAGTTTTTTCATTTACTTACTAATAAGCTTCCTATAGAGCCAATGGAAATTTGCATTGATTTTGGGCTTGAGATAGTGCAATTGTGAGATAGAATCTGTACTAAGTGTTCATAAAGAACAATATGTCATTACAAGCTGTTTAGATTGGCATTAAGAATAGCATAGTAAAACCAATGGATTTCTTTTTGAACTTACCTAATAGTGATTCATTGGTCACTGCCCTTCTTGACATAAATTTGCACCTGTGATGTTGCTGTGGCTTACTGGGTTAATGCACCTGTCTTGTAAAAAGGATTTCATGAGTTCTAATCCTTGGAGAGTCTTTTTCATTTACTTACTGATAAGCTTCCTATGGAGCCAATGTAAATTTGCATTGATTTTGGGCTTGAGATAGTGCAATTGTGAGATATAGAATCTGTATTACGTGTTCATCAAGAACAATACGTCATGATGCGCTGTAAAGATTGGCATTAAGAATAACATAGTGAAACCAATGGATTTCTTTTTGAACTTACCTAATAGTGATTCATTGGTCATTGCCCTTCTTGACAACGTTTTGCACTTGTGATGTTCCAGTGGCTTACTTGGTTATTGCGCCTGTCTCATAAACAGGAGTTCATGAGTTCAAATTCTCAGAGAGTTTTTTCATTTACTTACTAATAAGCTTCCTATAGAGCCAATGGAAATTTGCATTGATTTTGGGCTTGAGATAGTGCAATTGTGAGATATAGAATCTGTATTACGTGTTCATCAAGAACAATACGTCATGATGCACTGCAAAGATTGGCATTAAGAATAACATAGTGAAACCAATGGATTTCTTTTTGAACTTACCAAAAGTGATTCAATGTTCACTGCCCTTCTTGACATTACTTTGTACTTGTGATGTTCCAATGGCTTAGTGGGTTAATGCCCCTGTTTTTTAAACAGGAGTTCATGAATTCTAGTCCTCAGAGAGCTCTTTTTCATTTACTTACCAATAGGTTTCCTATAGAGCCAATGGAAATTTGCATTGATTTTGGGATTGAGATACTGCAATTTTGAGATAGAATCTGTACTAAGTGTTCATAAAGAACAATATGTCATTACAAGCTGTTTAGATTGGCATTAAGAATAGCATAGTAAAACCAATGGATTTCTTTTTGAACTTACCTAATAGTGATTCTTTGGTCACTGCCCTTCTTGACATAAATTTGCAACTGTGATGTTGCTGTGGCTTACTGGGTTAATGCACCTGTCTTGTAAAAGGATTTCATGAGTTCTAACCCTTGGAGAGTCTTTTTCATTTACTTACTGATAAGCTTCCTATGGAGCCAATGTAAATTTGCATTGATTTTGGGATTGAGATAGTGCAATTGTGAGATATAGAATCTGTATTACGTGTTCATCAAGAACAATACGTCATGATGCGCTGCAAAGATTGGCATTAAGAATAACATATTGAAACCAATGGATTTCTTTTTGAACTTACCTAATAGTGATTCAATGTTCGCTGCCCTTCTTGACATCATTTAGCACTTGTGATGTTCCAATGGCTTAGTGGGTTAATGCCCCTGTCTTTTAAACAGGAGTTCATGAATTCTAGTCCTCAGAGAGCTGTTTTTCATTTACTTACCAATAAGTTTCCTATAGAGCCAATGGAAATTTGCATTGATTTTGGGATTGAGATAGTGCAATTGTGAGATAGAATCTGTACTAAGGGTTCATAAAGAACAATATGTCATTACAGGCTGTTTAGATTGGCATTAAGAATAGCATAGTAAAACCAATGGATTTCTTTTTGAACTTACCTAATAGTGGTTCATTGGTCACTGCCCTTCTTGACATAAATTTGCACCTGTGATGTTGCTGTGGCTTACTGGGTTAATGCACCTGTCTTGTAAAAAGGATTTCATGAGTTCTAATCCTTGGAGAGTCTTTTTCATTTACTTACTAATAAGCTTCCTATGGAGCCAATGTAAATTTGCATTGATTTTGGGATTGAGATAGTGCAATTGTGAGATAGAATCTGTACTAAGTGTTCATAAAGAACAATATGTCATTACAAGCTGTTTAGATTGGCATTAAGAATAGCATAGTAAAACCAATGGATTTCTTTTTGAACTTACCTAATAGTGATTCATTGGTCACTGCCCTTCTTGACATAAATTTGCAACTGTGATGTTGCTGTGGCTTACTGGGTTAATGCACCTGTCTTGTAAAAAGGATTTCATGAGTTCTAATCCTTGGAGAGTCTTTTTCATTTACTTACTAATAAGCTTCCTATGGAGCAATGGAAATTTGCATTGATTTTGAGATATAGAATCTGTATTACGTGTTCATCAAGAACAATACGTCATGATGCGCTGTAAAGATTGGCATTAAGAATAACATAGTGAAACCAATGGATTTCTTTTTGAACTTACCTAATAGTGATTCATTGGTCATTGCCCTTCTTGACAACGTTTTGCACTTGTGATGTTCCAGTGGCTTACTTGGTTATTGCGCCTGTCTCATAAACAGGAGTTCATGAGTTCAAATTCTCAGAGAGTTTTTTCATTTACTTACTAATAAGCTTCCTATAGAGCCAATGGAAATTTGCATTGATTTTGGGCTTGAGATAGTGCAATTGTGAGATATAGAATCTGTATTACGTGTTCATCAAGAACAATACGTCATGATGCGCTGCAAAGATTGGCATTAAGAATAACATAGTGAAACCAATGGATTTCTTTTTGAACTTACCAAAAGTGATTCAATGTTCACTGCCCTTCTTGACATTACTTTGCACTTGTGATGTTCCAATGGCTTAGTGGGTTAATGCCCCTGTTTTTTAAACAGGAGTTCATGAATTCTAGTCCTCAGAGAGCTCTTTTTCATTTACTTACCAATAAGTTTCCTATAGAGCCAATGGAAATTTGCATTGATTTTGGGATTGAGATACTGCAATTTTGAGATAGAATCTGTACTAAGTGTTCATAAAGAACAATATGTCATTACAAGCTGTTTAGATTGGCATTAAGAATAGCATAGTAAAACCAATGGATTTCTTTTTGAACTTACCTAATAGTGATTCTTTGGTCACTGCCCTTCTTGACATAAATTTGCAACTGTGATGTTGCTGTGGCTTACTGGGTTAATGCACCTGTCTTGTAAAAGGATTTCATGAGTTCTAACCCTTGGAGAGTCTTTTTCATTTACTTACTGATAAGCTTCCTATGGAGCCAATGTAAATTTGCATTGATTTTGGGATTGAGATAGTGCAATTGTGAGATATAGAATCTGTATTACGTGTTCATCAAGAACAATACGTCATGATGCGCTGCAAAGATTGGCATTAAGAATAACATATTGAAACCAATGGATTTCTTTTTGAACTTACCTAATAGTGATTCAATGTTCGCTGCCCTTCTTGACATCATTTAGCACTTGTGATGTTCCAATGGCTTAGTGGGTTAATGCCCCTGTCTTTTAAACAGGAGTTCATGAATTCTAGTCCTCAGAGAGCTGTTTTTCATTTACTTACCAATAAGTTTCCTATAGAGCCAATGGAAATTTGCATTGATTTTGGGATTGAGATAGTGCAATTGTGAGATAGAATCTGTACTAAGGGTTCATAAAGAACAATATGTCATTACAGGCTGTTTAGATTGGCATTAGGAATAGCATAGTAAAACCAATGGATTTCTTTTTGAACTTACCTAATAGTGGTTCATTGGTCACTGCCCTTCTTGACATAAATTTGCACCTGTGATGTTGCTGTGGCTTACTGGGTTAATGCACCTGTCTTGTAAAAAGGATTTCATGAGTTCTAATCCTTGGAGAGTCTTTTTCATTTACTTACTAATAAGCTTCCTATGGAGCCAATGTAAATTTGCATTGATTTTGGGATTGAGATAGTGCAATTGTGAGATAGAATCTGTACTAAGTGTTCATAAAGAACAATATGTCATTACAAGCTGTTTAGATTGGCATTAAGAATAGCATAGTAAAACCAATGGATTTCTTTTTGAACTTACCTAATAGTGATTCATTGGTCACTGCCCTTCTTGACATAAATTTGCAACTGTGATGTTGCTGTGGCTTACTGGGTTAATGCACCTGTCTTGTAAAAAGGATTTCATGAGTTCTAATCCTTGGAGAGTCTTTTTCATTTACTTACTAATAAGCTTCCTATGGAGCAATGGAAATTTGCATTGATTTTGAGATATAGAATCTGTATTACGTGTTCATCAAGAACAATACGTCATGATGCGCTGTAAAGATTGGCATTAAGAATAACATAGTGAAACCAATGGATTTCTTTTTGAACTTACCTAATAGTGATTCATTGGTCATTGCCCTTCTTGACAACGTTTTGCACTTGTGATGTTCCAGTGGCTTACTTGGTTATTGCGCCTGTCTCATAAACAGGAGTTCATGAGTTCAAATTCTCAGAGAGTTTTTTCATTTACTTACTAATAAGCTTCCTATAGAGCCAATGGAAATTTGCATTGATTTTGGGCTTGAGATAGTGCAATTGTGAGATATAGAATCTGTATTACGTGTTCATCAAGAACAATACGTCATGATGCGCTGCAAAGATTGGCATTAAGAATAACATAGTGAAACCAATGGATTTCTTTTTGAACTTACCAAAAGTGATTCAATGTTCACTGCCCTTCTTGACATTACTTTGCACTTGTGATGTTCCAATGGCTTAGTGGGTTAATGCCCCTGTTTTTTAAACAGGAGTTCATGAATTCTAGTCCTCAGAGAGCTCTTTTTCATTTACTTACCAATAAGTTTCCTATAGAGCCAATGGAAATTTGCATTGATTTTGGGATTGAGATACTGCAATTTTGAGATAGAATCTGTACTAAGTGTTCATAAAGAACAATATGTCATTACAAGCTGTTTAGATTGGCATTAAGAATAGCATAGTAAAACCAATGGATTTCTTTTTGAACTTACCTAATAGTGATTCTTTGGTCACTGCCCTTCTTGACATAAATTTGCAACTGTGATGTTGCTGTGGCTTACTGGGTTAATGCACCTGTCTTGTAAAAGGATTTCATGAGTTCTAACCCTTGGAGAGTCTTTTTCATTTACTTACTGATAAGCTTCCTATGGAGCCAATGTAAATTTGCATTGATTTTGGGATTGAGATAGTGCAATTGTGAGATATAGAATCTGTATTACGTGTTCATCAAGAACAATACGTCATGATGCGCTGCAAAGATTGGCCTTAAGAATAACATATTGAAACCAATGGATTTCTTTTTGAACTTACCTAATAGTGATTCAATGTTCGCTGCCCTTCTTGACATCATTTAGCACTTGTGATGTTCCAATGGCTTAGTGGGTTAATGCCCCTGTCTTTTAAACAGGAGTTCATGAATTCTAGTCCTCAGAGAGCTGTTTTTCATTTACTTACCAATAAGTTTCCTATAGAGCCAATGGAAATTTGCATTGATTTTGGGATTGAGATAGTGCAATTGTGAGATAGAATCTGTACTAAGGGTTCATAAAGAACAATATGTCATTACAGGCTGTTTAGATTGGCATTAAGAATAGCATAGTAAAACCAATGGATTTCTTTTTGAACTTACCTAATAGTGGTTCATTGGTCACTGCCCTTCTTGACATAAATTTGCACCTGTGATGTTGCTGTGGCTTACTGGGTTAATGCACCTGTCTTGTAAAAAGGATTTCATGAGTTCTAATCCTTGGAGAGTCTTTTTCATTTACTTACTAATAAGCTTCCTATGGAGCCAATGTAAATTTGCATTGATTTTGGGATTGAGATAGTGCAATTGTGAGATAGAATCTGTACTAAGTGTTCATAAAGAACAATATGTCATTACAAGCTGTTTAGATTGGCATTAAGAATAGCATAGTAAAACCAATGGATTTCTTTTTGAACTTACCTAATAGTGATTCATTGGTCACTGCCCTTCTTGACATAAATTTGCAACTGTGATGTTGCTGTGGCTTACTGGGTTAATGCACCTGTCTTGTAAAAAGGATTTCATGAGTTCTAATGCTTGGAGAGTCTTTTTCATTTACTTACTAATAAGCTTCCTATGGAGCAATGGAAATTTGCATTGATTTTGAGATATAGAATCTGTATTACGTGTTCATCAAGAACAATACGTCATGATGCGCTGTAAAGATTGGCATTAAGAATAACATAGTGAAACCAATGGATTTCTTTTTGAACTTACCTAATAGTGATTCATTGGTCATTGCCCTTCTTGACAACGTTTTGCACTTGTGATGTTCCAGTGGCTTACTTGGTTATTGCGCCTGTCTCATAAACAGGAGTTCATGAGTTCAAATTCTCAGAGAGTTTTTTCATTTACTTACTAATAAGCTTCCTATAGAGCCAATGGAAATTTGCATTGATTTTGGGCTTGAGATAGTGCAATTGTGAGATAGAATCTGTACTAAGTGTTCATAAAGAACAATATGTCATTACAAGCTGTTTAGATTGGCATTAAGAATAGCATAGTAAAACCAATGGATTTCTTTTTGAACTTACCTAATAGTGATTCATTGGTCACTGCCCTTCTTGACATAAATTTGCACTTGTGATGTTGCTGTGGCTTACTGGGTTAATGCACCTGTCTTTTTAAAAAGGATTTCATGAGTTCTAATCCTTGGAGAGTCTTTTTCATTTACTTACTGATAAGCTTCCTATGGAGCCAATGTAAATTTGCATTGATTTTGGGATTGAGATAGTGCAATTGTGAGATATAGAATCTGTATTACGTGTTCATCAAGAACAATACGTCATGATGCGCTGCAAAGATTGGCATTAAGAATAACATAGTGAAACCAATGGATTTCTTTTTGAACTTACCTAATAGTGATTCAATGTTCGCTGCCCTTCTTGACATCACTTAGCACTTGTGATGTTCCAATGGCTTAGTGGGTTAATGCCCCTGTCTTTTAAACAGGAGTTCATGAATTCTAGTCCTCAGAGAGCTCTTTTTCATTTACTTACCAATAAGTTTCCTATAGAGCCAATGGAAATTTGCATTGATTTTGGGATTGAGATAGTGCAATTGTGAGATAGAATCTGTACTAAGGGTTCATAAAGAACAATATGTCATTACAAGCTGTTTAGATTGGCATTAAGAATAGCATAGTAAAACCAATGGATTTCTTTTTGAACTTACCTAATAGTGGTTCATTGGTCACTGCCCTTCTTGACATAAATTTGCACCTGTGATGTTGCTGTGGCTTACTGGGTTAATGCACCTGTCTTGTAAAAAGGATTTCATGAGTTCTAATCCTTGGAGAGTCTTTTTCATTTACTTACTAATAAGCTTCCTATGGAGCCAATGTAAATTTGCATTGATTTTGGGATTGAGATAGTGCAATTGTGAGATAGAATCTGTACTAAGTGTTCATAAAGAACAATATGTCATTACAAGCTGTTTAGATTGGCATTAAGAATAGCATAGTAAAACCAATGGATTTCTTATTGAACTTACCTAATAGTGATTCATTGGTCACTGCCCTTCTTGACATAAATTTGCACCTGTGATGTTGCTGTGGCTTACTGGGTTAATGCACCTGTCTTGTAAAAAGGATTTCATGAGTTCTAATCCTTGGAGAGTCTTTTTCATTTACTTACTGATAAGCTTCCTATGGAGCCAATGTAAATTTGCATTGATTTTGGGATTGAGATAGTGCAATTGTGAGATAGAATCTGTACTAAGTGTTCATAAAGAACAATATGTCATTACAAGCTGTTTAGATTGGCATTAAGAATAGCATAGTAAAACCAATGGATTTCTTTTTGAACTTACCTAATAGTGATTCATTGGTCACTGCCCTTCTTGACATAAATTTGCAACTGTGATGTTGCTGTGGCTTACTGGGTTAATGCACCTGTCTTGTAAAAAGGATTTCATGAGTTCTAATCCTTGGAGAGTCTTTTTCATTTACTTACTAATAAGCTTCCTATGGAGCAATGGAAATTTGCATTGATTTTGAGATATAGAATCTGTATTACGTGTTCATCAAGAACAATACGTCATGATGCGCTGTAAAGATTGGCATTAAGAATAACATAGTGAAACCAATGGATTTCTTTTTGAACTTACCTAATAGTGATTCATTGGTCATTGCCCTTCTTGACAACGTTTTGCACTTGTGATGTTCCAGTGGCTTACTTGGTTATTGCGCCTGTCTCATAAACAGGAGTTCATGAGTTCAAATTCTCAGAGAGTTTTTTCATTTACTTACTAATAAGCTTCCTATAGAGCCAATGGAAATTTGCATTGATTTTGGGCTTGAGATAGTGCAATTGTGAGATATAGAATCTGTATTACGTGTTCATCAAGAACAATACGTCATGATGCGCTGCAAAGATTGGCATTAAGAATAACATAGTGAAACCAATGGATTTCTTTTTGAACTTACCAAAAGTGATTCAATGTTCACTGCCCTTCTTGACATTACTTTGCACTTGTGATGTTCCAATGGCTTAGTGGGTTAATGCCCCTGTTTTTTAAACAGGAGTTCATGAATTCTAGTCCTCAGAGAGCTCTTTTTCATTTACTTACCAATAAGTTTCCTATAGAGCCAATGGAAATTTGCATTGATTTTGGGATTGAGATACTGCAATTTTGAGATAGAATCTGTACTAAGTGTTCATAAAGAACAATATGTCATTACAAGCTGTTTAGATTGGCATTAAGAATAGCATAGTAAAACCAATGGATTTCTTTTTGAACTTACCTAATAGTGATTCTTTGGTCACTGCCCTTCTTGACATAAATTTGCAACTGTGATGTTGCTGTGGCTTACTGGGTTAATGCACCTGTCTTGTAAAAGGATTTCATGAGTTCTAACCCTTGGAGAGTCTTTTTCATTTACTTACTGATAAGCTTCCTATGGAGCCAATGTAAATTTGCATTGATTTTGGGATTGAGATAGTGCAATTGTGAGATATAGAATCTGTATTACGTGTTCATCAAGAACAATACGTCATGATGCGCTGCAAAGATTGGCCTTAAGAATAACATATTGAAACCAATGGATTTCTTTTTGAACTTACCTAATAGTGATTCAATGTTCGCTGCCCTTCTTGACATCATTTAGCACTTGTGATGTTCCAATGGCTTAGTGGGTTAATGCCCCTGTCTTTTAAACAGGAGTTCATGAATTCTAGTCCTCAGAGAGCTGTTTTTCATTTACTTACCAATAAGTTTCCTATAGAGCCAATGGAAATTTGCATTGATTTTGGGATTGAGATAGTGCAATTGTGAGATAGAATCTGTACTAAGGGTTCATAAAGAACAATATGTCATTACAGGCTGTTTAGATTGGCATTAAGAATAGCATAGTAAAACCAATGGATTTCTTTTTGAACTTACCTAATAGTGGTTCATTGGTCACTGCCCTTCTTGACATAAATTTGCACCTGTGATGTTGCTGTGGCTTACTGGGTTAATGCACCTGTCTTGTAAAAAGGATTTCATGAGTTCTAATCCTTGGAGAGTCTTTTTCATTTACTTACTAATAAGCTTCCTATGGAGCCAATGTAAATTTGCATTGATTTTGGGATTGAGATAGTGCAATTGTGAGATAGAATCTGTACTAAGTGTTCATAAAGAACAATATGTCATTACAAGCTGTTTAGATTGGCATTAAGAATAGCATAGTAAAACCAATGGATTTCTTTTTGAACTTACCTAATAGTGATTCATTGGTCACTGCCCTTCTTGACATAAATTTGCAACTGTGATGTTGCTGTGGCTTACTGGGTTAATGCACCTGTCTTGTAAAAAGGATTTCATGAGTTCTAATGCTTGGAGAGTCTTTTTCATTTACTTACTAATAAGCTTCCTATGGAGCAATGGAAATTTGCATTGATTTTGAGATATAGAATCTGTATTACGTGTTCATCAAGAACAATACGTCATGATGCGCTGTAAAGATTGGCATTAAGAATAACATAGTGAAACCAATGGATTTCTTTTTGAACTTACCTAATAGTGATTCATTGGTCATTGCCCTTCTTGACAACGTTTTGCACTTGTGATGTTCCAGTGGCTTACTTGGTTATTGCGCCTGTCTCATAAACAGGAGTTCATGAGTTCAAATTCTCAGAGAGTTTTTTCATTTACTTACTAATAAGCTTCCTATAGAGCCAATGGAAATTTGCATTGATTTTGGGCTTGAGATAGTGCAATTGTGAGATAGAATCTGTACTAAGTGTTCATAAAGAACAATATGTCATTACAAGCTGTTTAGATTGGCATTAAGAATAGCATAGTAAAACCAATGGATTTCTTTTTGAACTTACCTAATAGTGATTCATTGGTCACTGCCCTTCTTGACATAAATTTGCACTTGTGATGTTGCTGTGGCTTACTGGGTTAATGCACCTGTCTTTTTAAAAAGGATTTCATGAGTTCTAATCCTTGGAGAGTCTTTTTCATTTACTTACTGATAAGCTTCCTATGGAGCCAATGTAAATTTGCATTGATTTTGGGATTGAGATAGTGCAATTGTGAGATATAGAATCTGTATTACGTGTTCATCAAGAACAATACGTCATGATGCGCTGCAAAGATTGGCATTAAGAATAACATAGTGAAACCAATGGATTTCTTTTTGAACTTACCTAATAGTGATTCAATGTTCGCTGCCCTTCTTGACATCACTTAGCACTTGTGATGTTCCAATGGCTTAGTGGGTTAATGCCCCTGTCTTTTAAACAGGAGTTCATGAATTCTAGTCCTCAGAGAGCTCTTTTTCATTTACTTACCAATAAGTTTCCTATAGAGCCAATGGAAATTTGCATTGATTTTGGGATTGAGATAGTGCAATTGTGAGATAGAATCTGTACTAAGGGTTCATAAAGAACAATATGTCATTACAAGCTGTTTAGATTGGCATTAAGAATAGCATAGTAAAACCAATGGATTTCTTTTTGAACTTACCTAATAGTGGTTCATTGGTCACTGCCCTTCTTGACATAAATTTGCACCTGTGATGTTGCTGTGGCTTACTGGGTTAATGCACCTGTCTTGTAAAAAGGATTTCATGAGTTCTAATCCTTGGAGAGTCTTTTTCATTTACTTACTAATAAGCTTCCTATGGAGCCAATGTAAATTTGCATTGATTTTGGGATTGAGATAGTGCAATTGTGAGATAGAATCTGTACTAAGTGTTCATAAAGAACAATATGTCATTACAAGCTGTTTAGATTGGCATTAAGAATAGCATAGTAAAACCAATGGATTTCTTTTTGAACTTACCTAATAGTGATTCATTGGTCACTGCCCTTCTTGACATAAATTTGCACCTGTGATGTTGCTGTGGCTTACTGGGTTAATGCACCTGTCTTGTAAAAAGGATTTCATGAGTTCTAATCCTTGGAGAGTCTTTTTCATTTACTTACTGATAAGCTTCCTATGGAGCAATGGAAATTTGCATTGATTTTGAGATATAGAATCTGTATTACGTGTTCATCAAGAACTATACGTCATGATGCGCTGTAAAGATTGGCATTAAGAATAACATAGTGAAACCAATGGATTTCTTTTTGAACTTACCTAATAGTGATTCATTGGTCATTGCCCTTCTTGACAACGTTTTGCACTTGTGATGTTCCAGTGGCTTACTTGGTTATTGCGCCTGTCTCATAAACAGGAGTTCATGAGTTCAAATTCTCAGAGAGTTTTTTCATTTACTTACTAATAAGCTTCCTATAGAGCCAATGGAAATTTGCATTGATTTTGGGCTTGAGATAGTGCAATTGTGAGATATAGAATCTGTATTACGTGTTCATCAAGAACAATACGTCATGATGCGCTGCAAAGATTGGCATTAAGAATAACATAGTGAAACCAATGGATTTCTTTTTGAACTTACCAAAAGTGATTCAATGTTCACTGCCCTTCTTGACATCACTTTGCACTTGTGATGTTCCAATGGCTTAGTGGGTTAATGCCCCTGTTTTTTAAACAGGAGTTCATGAATTCTAGTCCTCAGAGAGCTCTTTTTCATTTACTTACCAATAAGTTTCCTATAGAGCCAATGGAAATTTGCATTGATTTTGGGATTGAGATACTGCAATTTTGAGATAGAATCTGTACTAAGTGTTCATAAAGAACAATATGTCATTACAAGCTGTTTAGATTGGCATTAAGAATAGCATAGTAAAACCAATGGATTTCTTTTTGAACTTACCTAATAGTGATTCATTGGTCACTGCCCTTCTTGACATAAATTTGCAACTGTGATGTTGCTGTGGCTTACTGGGTTAATGCACCTGTCTTGTAAAAGGATTTCATGAGTTCTAACCCTTGGAGAGTCTTTTTCATTTACTTACTGATAAGCTTCCTATGGAGCCAATGTAAATTTGCATTGATTTTGGGATTGAGATAGTGCAATTGTGAGATATAGAATCTGTATTACGTGTTCATCAAGAACAATACGTCATGATGCGCTGCAAAGATTGGCATTAAGAATAACATAGTGAATCCAATGGATTTCTTTTTGAACTTACCTAATAGTGATTCAATGTTCGCTGCCCTTCTTGACATCACTTAGCACTTGTGATGTTCCAATGGCTTAGTGGGTTAATGCCCCTGTCTTTTAAACAGGAGTTCATGAATTCTAGTCCTCAGAGAGCTCTTTTTCATTTACTTACCAATAGCGTTGAGCCACCCCCGTAGTGTTCGAGTTCGGTTCGGTTCGTCGAACACCCGTGTGTTCGCTGAACTGTTCGTCGAACACCGTTAAAACCAATGGCAGGCAAACAAAAACACATAGAAACACATAGAAAACACCTTCAAAGGTGTCCAAAAGCTGACAAACTGCTCAGAAGACACAACTAACACATGGAAAAGTGACAAGTACATATAGTCATGCGAAAAGAAAAGAGGTGGAGGAGTAAAAGGAGGGGGAGACACAGATATAGGCATGTCATGCCCTTCTAAAATCCAAAAAGTGAGAAGCCGAGACGGCCAGTCCGCTCCTGCCCGTGCCACCTCCGTGTCGCCGGGTTTGTGCCAGAGCCGCGGTGAACCCTGACGGCCAGCCCCCCTCTCCCAATACTGGTGCCTGTCCGCTGGTGGGTCGAGAGAGCCCCCCTGTGGTGGAGGCAGCTCTAAGCTTTTTAATTTAAATTGTCCCTCTAATTTGAATGAATACACTTTAAATCCATTTACAAGGATCTATTGGAGGGCAAGTCTCATGCCAGCAGCCGCGTAATTCCAGCTCCAGTAGCGTCCACTAAAGCTGCTGCAGTTAAAAAGCTTTCATAAGGATCGAGCTCGGCTGTCCACCGCAAGGCATCCTAGTGCCAGTCCCAGCCCCTATGCCTTGGGGTGCCTCCTGATGCTCTTCACTAAGTATCCCGTGGTCCCGAAGCATTTCCTTTGAAAAAATTAAGTGTCCAAACTACAGGTGGTGTAGCTTGCTTAACAGCCGGGATAATCCGCTGACTAGCAGACACTGCTACTAGGCACAAAGTATTTCCTGGGCTAGATGCAGTTAAAAATTTGTAAGTAGATACTCTCGTTGGATGCTGAGAAAGCATTCCATAGAGTCTCCTGGCACGCCATATATGATTCTCTTAAAAAGCTTGGGGTAGGGGTCTAGGGGACCCTTTTATAGCCAAAATCACGGCCCTGTATCACAATACGTCACCTAGGCTGAAGATAAATGGAACTGTAGCACCGAGGGCTCGGTTGCTACAGACGTATTGCACCTCACCCAGAGGTGTGATATCTCACTCTCAGATAAGGATGGAGTGTGGATCAGGACCCGACACCTGCATGCATTACACCACATTGCCGTGGGGCAGGGCGACCAATATGCCCCTGAGATGGGCACGACAGTCCCTGTCCCTGGCTGGAGTGGGGGGAGGGAACACTGAGGAAGGGGAACCCTGCAGTGCAGGAGCAGGGAGGAAGCAGTTCCTGGGTGCATTGAGAAGGGAGTATAAAAGGTGGGCACCATCTTAGTTCAGTGCAGAGAAGTCTGAGCAGAAGTGGCAGGGAGCAGGGGCTCTGCATGAGCTCTGCTCCGGAGGCGGGCCTAGTAACAGAGGCCCAGGCCTGCAGGGGGGAGAAGGAAGGAAGAGGAGCGGAGAAGGCTCCAGGAACGAGGAATGAAGGGATCCCAGGGGTGCGGACGGGCGAGTCGCCACCGCACGCCCGAATCCACCTGCGTGGAGGGGTCAGGCCAAAGGGGGAGACCGGTCCCCGAACTAGTGGAGGCAGGAAACGACCCTCAGCTAGAAACCGGAGGCTCTGACATTTTATGTGGCGCAGCCCCTTGCTCCACCCGCTAGGAAGGCACCACATAGGGTGAGGGAAACTGGCGCCAAGTTTACCAAGAGGAGGCCCGAGGCAGCCGGACAGAAGTGTTGGTAAGAAAGGCCAGACAAAGGACACACAAAGGGGGTCCTGTGAAGCGCTCCAAAGTTATCTGGGAGTTGTCTGAGCCCCTCACCTGGTGAGCACAGTACGATGTGGGCAGCCGTTACCTGCAGACATGGTCTGGATAATAAGAACTGTGAGTAAAGGCCCTGAACTGCATCACTGACTCCGTGTCGTTACTGCTGCTGCCCTGCACCATCACCCCCATCCTCCGCATACACTGCCCTGAGGCTATACTCCTCCCGTGGGGAGTTATGCTACGCTCTGCTGCACCCACAACACCAGCCTTAGCGGTCTGCCCTGTAGCGGCGGTTCACTCTGACCGCAATCCACGGGTGGCGTAGTCGGACATTTAAACATCAAAACCACATAAATAGTTCCGCCACTGGTTTGACCGCCCTGAGCCACGGAACCGGATCGCCGCCACGAAGACTACAACCACCAGCATCCACCAAAAAGGGTCCGGCTCCGGGTGTCCCAAGGCCCAGGGGGTGCGTCAGAACATTTTCATCACCTTTCACAATCACCAATGGGACAAGGCAGGGATGTCCTCTGTCCCCTCTCTTATACATCCTAGTGACGGAGCACCTGCTCTCATCAATTCGCCATAACCCCAATATTAGGTGGATTGAGGTGGGAGGCACCGAGTACAAGTGCTCTCTATTTGCTGATGATGTCCTAGTATATATCACTCAATCACATATATCCATCCCTGCTGTTATGGCTGAAATAGATCACTTTGTTACATGGTAAAATTTTAAAATCAATGCAGCGAAGTCTGAGGCCCTCGATGTCTCCCTCCCTAAATCCATATAGGATTCCATCCAGTCCAACTTTCCATTTGCCTGGCCCTCACAGGGTATCAAATACTTAGGAATTCCTATTCATAGAGACCTCTCCCATCTATGTTATCTTAATTTTGGGCCCTTTATTGAACAATTCCATACAGACCACGGTTGGCAAGTTAGAACTGTAAGATTCACTACGTGAACCACTGGTGTTTTGTGGAAAAGCACATGTACACCGCGTTCCAAATTATTATGCAAAAAGTGTTTAGGAGTGATAAGGGAAGAATTTGTTTGTTTGTCAGTTAAACTCATTGATGGTGATGTGTGTCAGGGCTCTTTATATCACTGTAAGCAATTGCAGACACCTGTGCTAATTAGTTTGGCAGGTGTGTCCAATGAAAGGCAAGACTACTTAAGAAGGCTCTCTCACATTATTAAGCAGCCTACATTTTCTGCCAAAATGGGAAAGAAAAAGGATGTGTCGGCTGCTGAGAAGCAACAAATTGTGGAGTGTTTAGGTCAAGGCATGACTACAATCAACATTGTGCGATGATCAGGATGAAGTGTCTTGGCAATCAAGAAGTATGTAGCTGATTCACAGTACACACGTGTGCGTGCTGATAAGGGCAAATTGAGGACTCTTTCCTACAGGCAATTACGTCAGGTTGAAAGAGCAGCGGCAAAAAAGCCTTGTCATAGCAGCAGACAAGTTTTTGAAGCTGCTTGTGCCTCCAACGTCCCCCGAACAACAAGATGCAGGGTCCTTCAGAGGTTTGCAGCTGTGCATACGCCATCCTGTCGACCTCCTCTATCCACTTCACACAAGCAGAAACGGCTCCAGTGGGCCAAACATTAAATGAAGACTGATTTCAAAACTGTTTTGTTCACGGATGAGTGCCGTGCAGCGCTCGATGGTCCAGATGAATGGAGTGGAGGATGGCTGGTTGATGGACACCCCACGCAAACACGGCTACAGCGCCAACAAGGAGGAGGTGGAGTAATGTTTTGGGCTGGAATCATGGGGAGAGAGATTGTCGGCCCCTTTAGGATCCCTGAAGGCGCTAAAGATGAACTCCATAATGTATGTGGATTTTCTCAAACAGCACTTCCTGCCATGGTTCAAGAAGAAGAACCATGTATTTCACAGCAAGATCATTTTTCTGCATGATAATGCACCATCTCATGCTGCACATAAAACATCTGCATCTCTGGCTGATATGGGCATAAAAGGGGACAAACTTATGGTGTGACCCCCATGCTCCCCTGACCTCTACCCCATTCAGAACCTTTGGAGCATCATTAAAAGGAGTGTCTATGATGGCGGGAGGCAGTTCACATCTAAGCAACAGCTCTGGGAGGGTATTCTGTCCTCATGCAAAACAATTGAAGCAGAAACCATCCAAAACCTGACAAATTCAATGGACGAGAGAGTTCAGAAGCTCCTTTCGAACAAGGGGTCCTATGTGAAAATGTAACATCACCTAGAATAAAGTTTTGAGTTGAAAACTGTTTGATTTCAGTTTCTAACAACCTGCTAATGCTTATAATTTCAAAAATGACCATTTTTTTGGTCTTTATTAAAATGAAAAGGTTGATCGAAAAGTTTGGGGGATCTAAGAGTGTGGCAACCCAGTAGTCATGATTACTTCGAATTCTGACAATATGAGGGTCATGCTGCAGGTAGTGCAGCAAGAAGGCACTTATGTGTCTTGCGCATCTCGGAGCCCCAAAATTATTTTCCGGGCTAGATGCAGCTAAAAATTATTTTTAATTTTAAATCTGGTGAAGCTTATTATAGATGGCCTAATAGGATCAGTGCTGCACACTGCTACAAAGCCCAAATTATTTTCCAGTCAAGATACAGATAAACATGATTAGTAATTTGAAAGCTTAAAACGGTTGGTAGGGTGATTTTAACCAATCATCAAGCTTTTACTCTCCCCAGGATGACACAGGGGTAGAAAAGTCGTTTCGGATCCATGATTTGTTCATCTTTATGAACGTGAGTCTGTCTACATTATCAGTGGAGAGCCGCGTGCGCTTATCTGTCAGCACACCACCAGCAGCGCTGAACACACGTTCAGACAGAACGCTGGCAGCGGGGCATGACAAGATCTCCAAGGCGTAAGTGGCTAGCTCCGGCCATTTATCCAGATTGGAAGCCCAAAAAGAGCAAGGGTCCAGTGACAAAGTCGTGGCTTCAATGTTTACTTGGAGATACTCCTGTACCATCGTCTCTAGGCGTTGACTATGTGTCGGACTTCTTGTCTCCTGTGGCCTTGCAAAGGATGGGCTAAAAAAGTGGTGAAATGATTCCGCAAAATTGATGTTACCAGCAGATACTGTGGTTCTGTTACGGTTTGAGTGCTGAACACTTGACGGTCCCACGGTTGGCAAGTTGGAACTGTGAGATTCACTACATGCACCGCTGGTATTTTGTGGAAAAGCACATGTAAGATTCTGCAACAGTCTCTGCTGATACTCCTGCATGCGTGCATCCCTTTCTATGGCAGTAATAATTTCTGCAAATTTACTTTTGTACCGGGGATCTAACAGTGTGGCAACCCAGTAGTCAGGATTATTTCTAATTCTCACAATTCGAGGGTCATGTTGCAGGTAGTGCAGCAAGAAGGCACTCATGTGTGTTGCGCATCCAGGAGCACCAAGTCCCTGTTGTGTTGGTGGCGAGGTAACAATCATGCTTCCTTCCTCTGTCCTCTCCCCCCAACCTCGCACAACAGAAATGTGATCAAGGTCTCCCTCATCTGATGAGTCTTCCATCAGTTCGTCCTCCACTTCTTCCTGGGCTCCTACACCTTCCTCACTAGTTTGGCTGCTACCATGCGCCCTGGTAAAATCATCTCCCCCACCCTCACATGCCTGCCGCCCTGGTGCTGCCGACCGTCTGGACCTTGCAGATGTTAGCCCTTCCGCATACAACTCCTCCTCCTCTACTTCCTCCACCTCCTCTTGTGCCACCACCTGACTCCGAATTCTGTTTAACATGTGCTCCAGCATGTAAATCACCGGAATAGTCATGCTGATAATGGCATCGTCAGCACTAAACATCTTCGTCGCCATTTCAAAACTGTGCAGAAGGGTGCATAGGTCCCTGATCTGAGACCACTCCTCCAGCGTGATTTGCCCCACCTCTGAATCTCGTTGGCCCAGGCTATACGTCAGAACGTATTGCACCAGGGCTTGTCAGTGCTGCCACAGTCGCTGCAACATGTGCAGAGTTGAATTCCACCGGGTAGGCACATCGCATTTTAGCCGGTGAAGTGGCAGGCCCAACGACTTCTGTAGAGATGTAAGTCGCTGAGCTGCGGGATGCGAACAGCGGAAGTGAGCACACAGCGACCGTGCCCTCTGCAGAAGGCCATCTAGTCTGGGATAGTGGGCTAAAAATTGCTGGACAACCAGGTTCAACACGTGAGCCATACAAGGCACGTGTGTGACATTGCCCCGGCGAAGGGCCGCACCCAGGTTTGCAGCATTGTCGCACACGGCCTTCCCTGGTTTCAGGTCCAGTGGAGACAACCATTCATGAAATTGGTTCTCCAGAGCTGACCACAACTCCTCAGCTGTGTGACTCACATTTCCCAGACATTTCAATGTAAAAACCGCCTGATGACGTTGAGCCCTACTGCCAGCATAGTAAGGAGGTGTGCAGGATCCCTTCTGCGCAGTTAGAAAGCTTGTGGCATGACCAGACAGGCTTTGGGTGCAGGTGGAAGACCGAGAGGAGGTTGAGGAGGCAGAAGCAGTGGAGGAAAAATGACATAAAGAGGATTGACGCACAACTCGTGGGGACGGCAAGACTTGGACAGCAGCCCCTTGTCCTGCTGTCACCATAGTTACCCAGTGCCCAGTCAGCGACATGTAACGCCCCTGTCCATGCCTACTCGTCCAAGTGTCTGTGGTGAAATGCACCCTGTCACACACAGAGTTTCTCAAAGAAGCGGTGATGTTGTGTGCGACATGCTGGTGGAGCGCAGGCACACCTTTCTTTGAGAAGTAGTGCCGACTGGGCATCTGGTACTGGGGCACTGCGACGGACATAAGGTCTCGAAAATCCTCTGTGTCCACCAGGCGGAAAGGCAGCATTTCTGTAGCCAAGAGCTTGCAGATGGTGAAATTCAACCTCTTAGCTTTCTCATGGCTAGGAGGAAATGGTCTTTTACTTGTCCACATCTGAGGGACCGAGGGCTGGCTATTGTGCTTAGACGGGGTTGATAAGGGTGTCCCCGGCAAACTGCCGGTCTGTGAGGAAGATGCAGGCGGACATGTTAGGTTGCCTTGATCCAAAGGTGGTGCTATCGATGTCGGACAGCGCTCAAGACCAGCTGGTGTTACCACCTCCAAAGAAAATGATGACCTGCCAATCACGCTGGCTGTTGCGGGTAAAGAGGTGGCAGGTCTGCGCCCCAAAACAGGTGTGACTGCTGTCCCCCCAGTCACAGAGGATGAAGAGGCCGCGGATGCACAAGATATGGCAGACGGTGGTTGGCCCGGCCGGCTAGACCGCATTGTAGCACACTGAGCTTCCCACTGCAACTTATGCTTCATGTCCATGTGCCGGTTCATGCATGAAGTACTCAAACTATGTATTTTTTGGCCTCTACTTAGCTTTTGCTGACAAATGTTACAGATAACACGAGTTGGGTCATCTTTATCGATCTGAAAAAATGCCCAGGCTATGCAAGGCTTAGCACCCATGCGACCTGAAGAGCCACCACGACTTGTGGTGAGAGGCAGAGTTGTGTTTGAGGATGCAGTTGTTGACGTGCTTCCAGTACTACGTCTCTGTCCAGGAAGGCGCAACCTGACCTCGTCGTCACTAGCATCTTCCTCCACCTCCTCTGCTGACCTCATCTCTTGGCTGACTGTGGGTTGACAGTAAGTGGGATCTCCGACCTCATCATCATCACCCTGTGCGTTATCACACCCGTCGTCCTCAGAGCCAACCTGTTCCTGCCCTGACAAAAAACTAAAGTTGTCGCTCCAATCAGGTATTTGAGTCTTATCATCGTCTTCCTCATTGTCTCCACCAACAGGAGTTACAGTTTGGGAATGAGGGTCTACATTATGGTCAGAACCTTCTGCGTCTGGTCCTGGATCCGACTCATAAAGATTCTGGGCATCAGTGCAGATCATTTCCTCGTCTGGATTCACAGAAGCGCTGGAGTCGACCTCTGATTCCCAGGCTATAGTATGAGTAAACAGCTCTGCAGACTCAACCATCTGTTCTACCTCATTCTCAGACGGGCAGCTGGAGATTTGGGAGCTGTGAGGAAGCAAGTGCGATTTGGGTGACACCTTTGAGGACTGGAGTATTTGTGATGTTGAAGTTGATGTGGAGGAGAGCCCACTTAAAGGAGCACTTGATATCCGTTGAAGCACCTGCTGTTTTTGTGCCTCATCTGGAATTTGTAGCGATTGGCGTGGCCGTAAGAAAGGGATCTTATCACATTGTCCGCTAAAAGAAGTAGACATTTTAGTTTGGCTGGAAGATGGTCTTTCTTCTGCACCTACCCCATGGACACAACCTTTTTTCCCCTTCCCAACACGCCTATTCCTCTTTCCACCAGCAGCAGGCCTTTTTCCACTCATTTTGGTGGTTAACTAATTCACAACTCTGGAGTTGTTTGCACAAAAAAACAATGGATGGTAACCGAGCAGAGCTGAGTGGCCAAACTGTGGTATTAGGCCAAAACTATTGGCTGGGTTAGATGCAGAAAAAAATTATTTTTAATTTGCAACCTGATGGAGGTCAGTATAGATGGACTAATAGACCAAGTCCCACACACCGCTAGAAGCCCAAATATTTTTTCAGAGCTAGATGCAGAAATTTTTTTTATTCAATTTGCAACCTGATGGAGGTCAGTATAGATGGACTAATAGACCAAGTCCCACACACTGCTAGAAGCCCAAATATTTTTTCAGAGCTAGATGCAGAAAAAAATTATTTTTAATTTGCAACCTGATGGAGGTCAGTATAGATGGACTAATAGACCAAGTCCCACACACCGCTAGAAGCCCAAATATTTTTTCAGAGCTAGATGCAGAAAAAAATTATTTTTAATTTGCAACCTGATGGAGGTCAGTATAGATGGACTAATAGACCAAGTCCCACACACCGCTAAAAGCCCAAATATTTTTTCAGAGCTAGATGCAGAAAAAAATTATATTCAATTTGCAACCTGCTGGAGGTCAGTATAGAAGGACTAATAGAACAAGTCCCACACACTGCTAGAAGCCCAAATATTTTTTCAGAGCTAGATGCAGAAAAAAATTATATTCAGTTTGCAACCTGATGGAGGTCAGTATAGATGGACTAATAGAATGATGCTATGCCCAAAAGATTTTACTTCACTAGGTGCAGTAAAAAAATTGGTATTCTATACACAGGTGGTATATCTTGCAACACAGATAGGCTACTCCACTGACTAACACACTCTGCAATAGGCCAAAAAGGATTAGCTTTGCTAGATTCAGCCAAATGCTGTGAAAAAAACTTGCACAGCACTGGCACAGACCTGCCTGGCAAAAACTGATAGGAACTGATGTAACCTAGTCCTGAAAAGGACTCCAATTACAATTAGTCTTTACTCCCACAATCTATCTATTTAAGAGCACAGACCTGCCTGATAAAAGTCGTAGGAAATGCTGTAACCTAGTCCTTAAAAGGACTGCAATCACAAATATTCCCTACTCCCAAGCTATCTGTATATTTGTGCGAAAATTGGCTTGAAATTAACAAGGTATAGCGCACACAGCAACAGCGGTGCCGTCTAACACGCAGCTGCAGCAGTGAGAAAATGGTGGCGACGGGGAAAATGGCTTGGTCTTATAGGGCAAGGACATGTGACATACACTGCCAATCACACATGCCCTTGCTTGTGTGAAAAAAAGCACTTCGCTCCGTGTGTGCGCTGCTGATAGGCTGACAGATTGCACCTCCCCACTGCAAATGCGGGAAAGAGAAAAAAAAATGGAGATCTTCATTGCTCCTGCAGAGATCCATCCCCTGCCTCTCCCCCCGCCCCGCTGTACACTCAAACTGCGTATTAACATTAATTTTCATCATTACTGAGAAAAAATCCAGTTATGATTTTGGTGCACGAACAGTTATCGAACATAACCTCGAACAGCCGAATTTTTCTCAAATTGTTCGTGTTCGCCGACCGGCTCGAACACCGCCCAAAACAGCTCGAATTTGAGATTGGCGAACAGTTCGAGTAGAACAACGCTCATCTCTACTTACCAATAAGTTTCCTATAGAGCCAATGGAAATTTGCATTGATTTTGGGATTGAGATAGTGCAATTGTGAGATAGAATCTGTACTAAGTGTTCATAAAGAACAATATGTCATTACAAGCTGTTTAGATTGGCATTAAGAATAGCATAGTAAAACCAATGGATTTCTTTTTGAACTTAAATAATAGTGATTCATTGGTCACTGCCCTTCTTGACATAAATTTGCACCTGTGATGTTGCTGTGGCTTACTGGGTTAATGCACCTGTCTTGTAAAAAGGATTTCATGAGTTCTAATCCTTGGAGAGTCTTTTTCATTTACTTACTAATAAGCTTCCTATGGAGCAATGGAAATTTGCATTGATTTTGAGATATAGAATCTGTATTACGTGTTCATCAAGAACAATACGTCATGATGCGCTGCAAAGATTGGCATTAAGAATAACATAGTGAAACCAATGGATTTCTTTTTGAACTCACCAAAAGTGATTCAATGTTCACTGCCCTTCTTGACATCAATTTGCACTTGTGATGTTCCAATGGCTTAGTGGGTTAATGCCCCTGTCTATTAAACAGGAGCTCATGAGTTCTAGTCCTCAGAGAGCACTTTTTCATTTACTTACCAATAAGTTTCCTATAGAGCCAATGGAAATTTCCATTGATTTTTGGATTGAGATAGTGCAATTGTGAGATAGAATCTGTACTAAGTGTTCATAAAGAACAATATGTCATTACAAGCTGTTTAGATTGGCATTAAGAATAGCATAGTAAAACCAATGGATTTCTTTTTGAACTTACCTAATAGTGATTCATTGGTCACTGCCCTTCTTGACATAAATTTGCACCTGTGATGTTGCTGTGGCTTACTGGGTTAATGCACCTGTCTTGTAAAAAGGATTTCATGAGTTCTAATCCTTGGAGAGTCTTTTGCATTTACTTACTAATAAGCTTCCTATGGAGCAATGGAAATTTGCATTGATTTTGAGATATAGAATCTGTATTACGTGTTCATCAAGAACAATACGTCATGATGCGCTGCAAAGATTGGCATTAAGAATAACATAGTGAAACCAATGGATTTCTTTTGAACTTACCTAATAGTGATTCATTGGTCATTGCCCTTCTTGACAACGTTTTGCACTTGTGATGTTACAGTGGCTTACTTGGTTATTGCGCCTGTCTCATAAACAGGAGTTCATGAGTTCAAATTCTCAGAGAGTTTTTTCATTTACTTACTAATAAGCTTCCTATAGAGCCAATGGAAATTTGCATTGATTTTGGGCTTGAGATAGTGCAATTGTGAGATATAGAATCTGTATTACGTGTTCATCAA
The DNA here is from genome assembly GCF_046119375.1 of Phyllobates terribilis. NCBI lineage: Eukaryota > Metazoa > Chordata > Amphibia > Anura > Dendrobatidae > Phyllobates > Phyllobates terribilis. The sequence continues at coordinate 332,453,585 of NW_027362764.1, read as the reverse complement.
GAACAATACGTCATGATGCACTGCAAAGATTGGCATTAAGAATAACATAGTGAAACCAATGGATTTCTTTTTGAACTTACCAAAAGTGATTCAATGTTCACTGCCCTTCTTGACATCACTTTGCACTTGTGATGTTCCAATGACTTAGTGGGTTAATGCCCCTGTCTTTTAAACAGGAGTTCATGAGTTCTAGTCCTCAGAGAGCACTTTTTCATTTACTTACCAATAAGTTTCCTATAGAGCCAATGGAAATTTCCATTGATTTTGGGATTGAGATAGTGCAATTGTGAGATAGAATCTGTACTAAGTGTTCATAAAGAACAATATGTCATTACAAGCTGTTTAGATTGGCCTTAAGAATAGCATAGTAAAACCAATGGATTTCTTTTTGAACTTACCTAATAGTGATTCATTGGTCACTGCCCTTCTTGACATAAATTTGCACCTGTGATGTTGCTGTGGCTTACTGGGTTAATGCACCTGTCTTGTAAAAAGGATTTCATGAGTTCTAATCCTTGGAGAGTCATTTTCATTTACTTACTGATAAGCTTCCTATGGAGCCAATGTAAATTTGCATTGATTTTGGGATTGAGATAGTGCAATTGTGAGATATAGAATCTGTATTACGTGTTCATCAAGAACAATACGTCATGATGCGCTGCAAAGATTGGCATTAAGAATAACATAGTGAAACCAATGGATTTCTTTTTGAACTCACCAAAAGTGATTCAATGTTCACTGCCCTTCTTGACATCAATTTGCACTTGTGATGTTCCAATGGCTTAGTGGGTTAATGCCCCTGTCTATTAAACAGGAGCTCATGAGTTCTAGTCCTCAGAGAGCACTTTTTCATTTACTTACCAATAAGTTTCCTATAGAGCCAATGGAAATTTCCATTGATTTTTGGATTGAGATAGTGCAATTGTGAGATAGAATCTGTACTAAGTGTTCATAAAGAACAATATGTCATTACAAGCTGTTTAGATTGGCATTAAGAATAGCATAGTAAAACCAATGGATTTCTTTTTGAACTTACCTAATAGTGATTCATTGGTCACTGCCCTTCTTGACATAAATTTGCACCTGTGATGTTGCTGTGGCTTACTGGGTTAATGCACCTGTCTTGTAAAAAGGATTTCATGAGTTCTAATCCTTGGAGAGTCTTTTTCATTTACTTACTAATAAGCTTCCTATGGAGCAATGGAAATTTGCATTGATTTTGAGATATAGAATCTGTATTACGTGTTCATCAAGAACAATACGTCATGATGCGCTGCAAAGATTGGCATTAAGAATAACATAGTGAAACCAATGGATTTCTTTTGAACTTACCTAATAGTGTTTCATTGGTCATTGCCCTTCTTGACAACGTTTTGCACTTGTGATGTTCCAGTGGCTTACTTGGTTATTGCGCCTGTCTCATAAACAGGAGTTCATGAGTTCAAATTCTCAGAGAGTTTTTTCATTTACTTACTAATAAGCTTCCTATAGAGCCAATGGAAATTTGCATTGATTTTGGGCTTGAGATAGTGCAATTGTGAGATATAGAATCTGTATTACGTGTTCATCAAGAACAATACGTCATGATGCACTGCAAAGATTGGCATTAAGAATAACATAGTGAAACCAATGGATTTCTTTTTGAACTTACCAAAAGTGATTCAATGTTCACTGCCCTTCTTGACATCAGTTTGCACTTGTGATGTTCCAATGACTTAGTGGGTTAATGCCCCTGTCTTTTAAACAGGAGTTCATGAGTTCTAGTCCTCAGAGAGCACTTTTTCATTTACTTACCAATAAGTTTCCTATAGAGCCAATGGAAATTTCCATTGATTTTGGGATTGAGATAGTGCAATTGTGAGATAGAATATGTAGTAAGTGTTCATAAAGAACAATATGTCATTACAGGCTGTTTAGATTGGCATTAAGAATAACATAGTAAAACCAATGGATTTCTATTTGAACTTACCTAATAGTGATTCATTGGTCACTGCCCTTCTTGACATAAATTTGCACCTGTGATGTTGCTGTGGCTTACTGGGTTAATGCACCTGTCTTGTAAAAAGGATTTCATGAGATCTAATCCTTGGAGAGTCTTTTTCATTTACTTACTAATAAGCTTCCTATGGAGCAATGGAAATTTGCATTGATTTTGAGATATAGAATCTGTGTTACGTGTTCATCAAGAACAATACGTCATGATGCGCTGCAAAGATTGGCATTAAGAATAACATAGTGAAACCAATGGATTTCTTTTTGAACTTACCAATAGTGATTCAATGTTCACTGCCCTTCTTGACATCACTTTGCACTTGTGATGTTCCAATGGCTTAGTGGGTTAATGCCCCTGTCTTTTAAACAGGAGTTCATGAGTTCTAGTCCTCAGAGAGCTCTTTTTCATTTACTTACCAATAAGTTTCCTATAGAGCCAATAGAAATTTGCATTGATTTTGGGATTGAGATAGTGCAATTGTGAGATAGAATCTGTAGTAAGTGTTCATAAAGAACAATATGTCATCACAATCTGTTTAGATTGGCTTTAAGAATAACATAGTAAAACCAATGGATTTATTTTTGAACTTACCTAATAGTGATTCATTGTTCACTGCCCTTCTTGACATGACTTTGCACCTGTGATGTTCCTGTGGCTTACTGGGTTAATGCACCTGTCTTGTAAAAAGGATTTCATGAGCTCTAATTCTTGGAGAGTCTTTTTCATTTACTTACTAATAAGCTTCCTATGGAGCCAATGTAAATTTGCATTGATTTTGGGATTGAGATAGTGCAATTGTGAGATATAGAATCTGTATTACATGTTCATCAAGAACAATACGTCATGATGCCCTGCAAAGATTGGCATTAAGAATAACATAGTGAAACCAATGGATTTCTATTTGAACTTAACTAATAGTGATTCAATGTTCGCTGCCCTTCTTGACATCACTTTGCACTTGTGATGTTCCAATGGCTTAGTGGGTTAATGCCCCTGTCTTTTAAACAGGAGTTCATGAATTCTAGTCCTCAGAGAGCTCTTTTTCATTTACTTACCAATAAGTTTCCTATAGAGCCAATAGAAATTTGCATTGATTTTGGGATTGAGATAGTGCAATTGTGAGATAGAATCTGTAGTAAGTGTTCATAAAGAACAATATGTCATCACAATCTGTTTAGATTGGCTTTAAGAATAACATAGTAAAACCAATGGATTTCTTTTTGAACTTACCTAATAGTGATTCATTGTTCACTGCCCTTCTTGACATCACTTTGCACCTGTGATGTTGCTGTGGCTTACTGGGTTAATGCACCTGTCTTGTAAAAAGGATTTCATGAGTTCTAATCCTTGTAGAGTCTATTTCATTTACTTACTAATAAGCTTCCTATGGAGCAATGGAAATTTGCATTGATTTTGAGATATAGAATCTGTATTACGTGTTCATCAAGAACAATACGTCATGATGCGCTGCAAAGATTGGCATTAAGAATAACATAGTGAAACCAATGGATTTCTTTTTGAACTTACCTAATAGTGATTTATTGGTCATTGCCCTTCTTGACAACCTTTTGCACTTGTGATGTTCCAGTGGATTACTGGGTTAATGCACCTGTCTTGTAAAAAGAATTTCATGAGTTCTAGTCCTCAGAGAGCTCTTTTTCATTTACTTACCAATAAGTTTCCTATAGAGCAAATGGAAATTTGCATTGATTTTGGGATTTAGATTGTGCAATTGTGAGATAGAATTTGTACTACAGTAAGTGTTCATAAAGTACAATATGTCATTATACGCTCAAAGATTGGCATTAAGAATAACATAGTGAAACCAATGGATTTCTTTTTTAACTTCCCTAATAGTGATTCATTACTCACTGCCCTTCTTGACATCACTTTACACCTGTGATGTTCCAGTGGCTTACTGGGTTAATGCACCTGTCTTGTAAAAAGGATTTCATGAGTTCTAATCCTTGGAGAGTCTTTTTCATTTACTTACTAATAAGCTTCCTATAGAGCCAATGGAAATTTGCATTGATTTTGTGCTTGAGATAGTGCAATTATGAGATAGAATCTGTATTACGTGTTCATCAAGAAGAATACGTCATGATGCGCTGCAAAAATTTGCATTAAGAAAAACATAGTAAAACCAATGGATTTCTTTTTGAACTTACCTAATAGTGATTCATTGGACACTGCCCTTCTTGACATCACTTTACACCTGTGATGTTCCAGTGGCTTACTGGGTTAATGCACCTGTCTTGTACAAAGAATTTCATGAGTTCAAGTCCTCAGAGAGCTCTTTTTCATTTACTTACCAATAAGTTTCCTATAGAGCAAATGGAAATTTGCATTGATTTTGGGATTGAGATTGTGCAATTGTGAGATAGAATTTGTACTACAGTAAGTGTTCATAAAGTACAATATGTCATTATACGCTCAAAGATTGGCATTAAGAATAACATAGTGAAACCAATGGATTTGTTTTTGAACTTTCCTAATAGTGATTCATTACTCACTGCCCTTCTTGACATCACTTTGCACCTGTGATGTTCCTGTGGCTTACTGGGTTAATGCACCTGTCTTGTAAAAAGGATTTCATGAGTTCTAATCCTTGGAGAGTCTTTTTAATTTACTTACTAATAAGCTTCCTATGGAGCCAATGTAAATTTGCATTGATTTTGGGATTGAGATAGTGCAATTGTGAGATATAGAATCTGTATTACGTGTTCATCAAGAACAATACGTCATGATGCGCTGCAAAGATTGGCATTAAGAATAACATAGTGAAACCAATGGATTTCTTTTTGAACTTACCTAATAGTGATTCATTGGTCATTGCCCTTCTTGACAACATTTTGCACTTGTGATGTTCCAGTGGCTTACTTAGTTATTGCGCCTGTCTTATAAACAGGAGTTCATGAGTTCTAATTCTCAGAGAGTTTTTCATTTACTTACTAATAAGATTCCTATAGAGCCAATGGAAATTTGCATTGATTTTGGGCTTGAAATAGTGCAATTGTGAGATATAGAATCTGTATTACGTGTTCATCAAGAGCAATACGTCATGATGCGCTGCAAAGATTGGCATTAAGAATAACATAGTGAAACCAATGGATTTCTTTTTGAACTTACCTAATAGTGATTCAATGTTCACTGCCCTTCTTGACATCACTTTCCACTTGTGATGTTCCAATGGCTTAGTGGGTTAATGCCCCTGTCTTTTAAACAGGAGTTCATGAATTCTAGTCCTCAGAGAGCTTTTTTTCATTTACTTAACAATAAGTTTCCTATAGAGCCAATGGAAATTTGCATTGATTTTGGGATTGAGATAGTGCAATTGTGAGATAGAATCTGTACTAAGTGTTCATAAAGAACAATATGTCATTACAAGCTGTTTAGATTGGCATTAAGAATAGCATAGTAAAACCAATGGATTTCTTTTTGAACTTACCTAATAGTGATTCATTGGTCACTGCCCTTCTTGACATAAATTTGCACCTGTGATGTTGCTGTGGCTTACTGGGTAAATGCACCTGTCTTGTAAAAAGGATTTCATGAGTTCTAATCCTTGGAGAGTGTTTTTCATTTACTTACTAATAAGCTTCCTCTGGAGCAATGGAAATTTGCATTGATTTTGAGATATAGAATCTGTATTACATGTTCATCAAGAACAATACGTCATGATGCCCTGCAAAGATTGGCATTAAGAATAACATAGTGAAACCAATGGATTTCTTTTTGAACTTAACTAATAGTGATTCAATGTTCACTGCCCTTCTTGACATCACTTTCCACTTGTGATGTTCCAATGGCTTAGTGGGTTAATGCCCCTGTCTTTTAAACAGGAGTTCATGAATTCTAGTCCTCAGAGAGCTCTTTTTCATTTACTTACCAATAAGTTTCCTATAGAGCCAATGGAAATTTGCATTGATTTTTGGATTGAGATAGTGCAATTGTGAGATAGAATCTGTACTAAGTGTTCATAAAGAACAATATGTCATTACAGGGTGTTTAGATGGGCATTAAGAATAACATAGTAAAACCAATGGATTTCTATTTGAACTTACCTAATAGTGATTCATTGTTCACTGCCCTTCTTGACATAAATTTGCACCTGTGATGTTGCTGTGGCTTACTGGGTTAATGCACCTGTCTTGTAAAAAGGATTTCATGAGTTCTAATCCTTGTAGAGTGTATTTCATTTACTTACTAATAAGCTTTCTATGGAGCAATGGAAATTTGCATTGATTTTGAGATATAGAATCTGTATTACATGTTCATCAAGAACAATACGTCATGATGCGCTGCAAAGATTGGCATTAAGAATAACATAGTGAAACCAATGGATTTCTTTTTGAACTTACCTAATAGTGATTTATTGGTCATTGCCCTTCTTGACAACCTTTTGCACTTGTGATGTTGCAGTGGCTTACTTGGTTATTGCGCCTGTCTTATAAACAGGAGTTCATGAGTTCTAATTCTCAGAGAGTTTTTTCATTTACTTACTAATAAGCTTCCTATAGAGCCAATGGAAATTTGCATTGATTTTGGGCTTGAGATAGTGCAATTCTGAGATATAGAATCTGTATTACGTGTTCATCAAGAACAATACGTCATGATGCGCTGCAAAGATTGGCTTTAAGAATAACATAGTGAAACCAATGGATTTCTTTTTGAACTTACCAATAGTGATTCAATGTTCACTACCCTTCTTGACATCACTTTGCACTTGTGATGTTCCAATGACTTAGTGGGTTAATGCCCCTGTCTTTTAAACAGGAGTTCATGAGTTCTAGTCCTCAGAGAGCACTTTTTCATTTACTTACCAATAAGTTTCCTATAGAGCCAATGGAAATTTCCATTGATTTTGGGATTGAGATAGTGCAATTGTGAGATAGAATCTGTACTAAGTGTTCATAAAGAACAATATGTCATTACAAGCTGTTTAGATTGGCATTAAGAATAGCATAGTAAAACCAATGGATTTCTTTTTTAACTTACCTAATAGTGATTCATTGGTCACTGCCCTTCTTGACATAAATTTGCACCTGTGATGTTGCTGTGGCTTACTGGGTTAATGCACCTGTCTTGTAAAAAGGATTTCATGAGTTCTAATCCTTGGAGAGTCTTTTTCATTTATTTACTGATAAGCTTCCTATGGAGCCAATGTAAATTTGCATTGATTTTGGGATTGAGATAGTGCAATTGTGAGATAGAATCTGTACTAAGTGTTCATAAAGAACAATATGTCATTACAAGCTGTTTAGATTGGCATTAAGAATAACATAGTAAAACCAATGGATTTCTATTTGAACTTACCTAATAGTGATTCATTGGTCACTGCCCTTCTTGACATAAATTTGCACCTGTGATGTTGCTGTGGCTTACTGGGTTAATGCACCTGTCTTGTAAAAATTATTTCATGAGTTCTAATCCTTGGAGAGTCTTTTTCATTTACTTACTAATAAGCTTCCTATGGAGCAATGGAAATTTGCATTGATTTTGAGATATAAAATCTGTATTACGTGTTCATCAAGAACAATACGTCATGATGCGCTGCAAAGATTGGAATTAAGAATAACATAGTGAAACCAATGGATTTCTTTTTCAACTTACCTAATAGTGATTCATTGGTCATTGCCCTTCTTGACAACCTTTTGCACTTGTGATGTTCCAGTGGCTTACTTGGTTATTGCGCCTGTCTTATAAACAGGAGTTCATGAGTTTTAATTCTCAGAGAGTTTTTTCATTTACTTACTAATAAGCTTCCTATAGAGCCAATGGAAATTTGCATTGATTTTGGGCTTGAGATAGTGCAATTGTGAGATATAGAATCTGTATTATGTGTTCATCAAGAACAATACGTCATGATGCGCTGCAAAGATTGGCTTTAAGAATAACATAGTGAAACCAATGGATTTCTTTTTGAACTTACCAATAGTGATTCAATGTTCACTGCCCTTCTTGACATCACTTTGCACTTGTGATGTTCCAATGGCTTAGTGGGTTAATGCCCCTGTCTTTTAACCAGGAGTTCATGAGTTCTAGTCCTCAGAGAGCTCTTTTTCATTTACTTACCAATAAGTTTCCTATAGAGCCAATAGAAATTTGCATTGATTTTGGGATTGAGATAGTGCAATTGTGAGATAGAATATGTAGTAAGTGTTCATAAAGAACAATATGTCATTACAGGCTGTTTAGATTGGCATTAAGAATAACATAGTAAAACCAATGGATTTCTATTTGAACTTACCTAATAGTGATTCATTGGTCACTGCCCTTCTTGACATAAATTTGCACCTGTGATGTTGCTGTGGCTTACTGGGTTAATGCACCTGTCTTGTAAAAAGGATTTCATGAGTTCTAATCCTTGGAGAGTCTTTTTCATTTACTTACTAATAAGCTTCCTATGGAGCAATGGAAATTTGCATTGATTTTGAGATATAGAATCTGTGTTACGTGTTCATCAAGAACAATACGTCATGATGCGCTGCAAAGATTGGCATTAAGAATAACATAGTGAAACCAAAGGATTTCTTTTTGAACTTACCAATAGTGATTCAATGTTCACTGCCCTTCTTGACATCACTTTGCACTTGTGATGTTCCAATGGCTTAGTGGGTTAATGCTCCTGTCTTTTAAACAGGAGTTCATGAGTTCTAGTCCTCAGAGAGCTCTTTTTCATTTACTTACCAATAAGTTTCCTATAGAGCCAATAGAAATTTGCATTGATTTTGGGATTGAGATAGTGCAATTGTGAGATAGAATCTGTAGTAAGTGTTCATAAAGAACAATATGTCATCACAATCTGTTTAGATTGGCTTTAAGAATAACATAGTAAAACCAATGGATTTCTTTTTGAACTTACCTAATAGTGATTCATTGTTCACTGCCCTTCTTGACATCACTTTGCACCTGTGATGTTGCTGTGGCTTACTGGGTTAATGCACCTGTCTTGAAAAAAGGATTTCATGAGTTCTAATCCTTGTAGAGTCTATTTCATTTACTTACTAATAAGCTTCCTATGGAGCAATGGAAATTTGCATTGATTTTGAGATATAGAATCTGTATTACGTGTTCATCAAGAACAATACGTCATGATGCGCTGCAAAGATTGGCATTAAGAATAACATAGTGAAACCAATGGATTTCTTTTTGTACTTACCTAATAGTGATTTATTGGTCATTGCCCTTCTTGACAACCTTTTGCACTTGTGATGTTCCAGTGGCTTACTGGGTTAATGCACCTGTCTTGTAAAAAGAATTTCATGAGTTCTAGTCCTCAGAGAGCTCTTTTTCATTTACTTACCAATAAGTTTCCTATAGAGCAAATGGAAATTTGCATTGATTTTGGGATTTAGATTGTGCAATTGTGAGATAGAATTTGTACTACAGTAAGTGTTCATAAAGTACAATATGTCATTATACGCTCAAAGATTGGCATTAAGAATAACATAGTGAAACCAATGGATTTCTTTTTTAACTTCCCTAATAGTGATTCATTACTCACTGCCCTTCTTGACATCACTTTACACCTGTGATGTTCCAGTGGCTTACTGGGTTAATGCACCTGTCTTGTAAAAAGAATTTCATGAGTTCTAATCCTTGGAGAGTCTTTTTGATTTACTTACTAATAAGCTTCCTATGTAGCCAATGTAAATTTGCATTGATTTTGGGATTGAGATAGTGCAATTGTGAGATATAGAATCTGTATTACGTGTTCATCAAGAACAATACGTCATGATGCGCTGCAAAGATTGGCATTAAGAATAACATAGTGAAACCAATGGATTTCTTTTTAAACTTACCTAATAGTGATTCACTGGTCATTGCCCTTCTTGACAACATTTTGCACTTGTGATGTTCCAATGGCTTAGTGGGTTAATGCCACTGTCTTTTAAACAGGAGTTCATGAGTTCTAGTCCTCAGAGAGCTCTTTTTCATTTACTTACCAATAAGTTTCCTATAGAGCCAATGGAAATTTGCATTGATTTTGGGATTGAGATAGTGCAATTGTGAGATAGAATCTGTACTAAGTGTTCATAAAGAACAATACGTCATGATGCGCTGCAAAGATTGTTATTAAGAATAGCATAGTAAAACCAATGGATTTCTTTTTGAACTTACCTAATAGTGATTCATTGGTCACTGCCCTTCTTGACATAAATTTGCACCTGTGATGTTGCTGTGGCTTACTGGGTTAATGCACCTGTCTTGTAAAAAGGATTTCATGAGTTCTAATCCTTGGAGAGTCTTTTTCATTTACTTACTAATAAGCTTCCTATGGAGCAATGGAAATTTGCATTGATTTTGAGATATAGAATCTGTATTACGTGTTCATCAAGAACAATACGTCATGATGCGCTGCAAAGATTGGCATTGAGAATAACATAGTGAAACCAATGGATTTCTTTTTGAACTTACCTAATAGTGATTCATTGGTCATTGCCCTTCTTGACAACCTTTTGCACTTGTGATGTTCCAGTGGCTTACTTGGTTATTGCGCCTGTCTTATAAACAGGAGTTCATGAGTTTTAATTCTCATAGAGTTTTTTCATTTACTTACTAATAAGCTTCCTATAGAGCCAATGGAAATTTGCATTGATTTTGGGCTTGAGATAGTGCAATTGTGAGATATAGAATCTGTATTACGTGTTCATCAAGAACAATACGTCATGATGCGCTGCAAAGATTGGCTTTAAGAATAACATAGTGAAACCAATGGATTTCTTTTTGAACTTACCAATAGTGATTCAATGTTCACTGCCCTTCTTGACATCACTTTGCACTTGTGATGTTCCAATGGCTTAGTGGGTTAATGCCCCTGTCTTTTAACCAGGAGTTCATGAGTTCTAGTCCTCAGAGAGCTCTTTTTCATTTACTTACCAATAACTTTCCTATAGAGCCAATAGAAATTTGCATTGATTTTGGGATTGAGATAGTGCAATTGTGAGATAGAATCTGTAGTAAGTGTTCATAAAGAACAATATGTCATCACAATCTGTTTAGATTGGTTTTAAGAATAACATAGTAAAACCAATGGATATTTTTTTGAACTTACCTAATAGTGATTCATTGTTCACTGCCCTTCTTGACATCACTTTGCATCTGTGATGTTCCTGTGGCTTACTGGGTTAATGCACTTGTCTTGTGAAAAGGATTTCATGAGTTCTAATCCTTGGAGAGTCTTTTTCATTTACTTACTAATAAGCTTCCTATGGAGCCAATGTAAATTTGCATTGATTTTGGGATTGAGATAGTGCAATTGTGAGATATAGAATCTGTATTACATGTTCATCAAGAACAATACGTCATGATGCCCTGCAAAGATTGGCATTAAGTATAACATAGTGAAACCAATGGATTTCTTTTTGAACTTACCTAATAGTGATTCAATGTTCACTGCCCTTCTTGACATCACTTTCCACTTGTGATGTTCCAATGGCTTAGTGGGTTAATGTCCCTGTCTTTTAAACAGGAGTTCATGAATTCTAGTCCTCAGAGAGCTGTTTTTCATTTACTTACCAATAAGTTTCCTATAGAGCCAATGGAAATTTGCATTGATTTTGGGATTGAGATAGTGCAATTGTGAGATAGAATCTGTACTAAGTGTTCATAAAGAACAATATGTCATTACAAGCTGTTTAGATTGGCATTAAGAATAGCATAGTAAAACCAATGGATTTCTTTTTGAACTTACCTAATAGTGATTCATTGGTCACTGCCCTTCTTGACATAAATTTGCACCTGTGATGTTGCTGTGGCTTACTGGGTTAATGCACCTGTCTTGTAAAAAGGATTTCATGAGTTCTAATCCTTGGAGAGTCTTTTTCATTTACTTACTAATAAGCTTCCTATGGAGCCAATGTAAATTTGCATTGATTTTGGGATTGAGATAGTGCAATTGTGAGATATAGAATCTGTATTACGTGTTCATCAAGAACAATACGTCATGATGCGCTGCAAAGATTGGCTTTAAGAATAACATAGTGAAACCAATGGATTTATTTTTGAACTTACCAATAGTGATTCAATGTTCACTGCCCTTCTTGACATCAGTTTGCACTTGTGATGTTACAATGGCTTAGTGGGTTAATGACCCTGTCTTTTAAACAGGAGTTCATGAGTTCTAGTCCTCAGAGAGCTCTTTTTCATTTACTTACCAATAAGTTTCCTATAGAGCCAATGGAAATTTGCATTGATTTGGGGATTGAGATAGTGCAATTGTGAGATAGAATCTGTACTAAGTGTTCATAAAGAACAATATGTCATTACAAGCTGTTTAGATTGTCATTAAGAATAGCATAGTAAAACCAATGGATTTCTTTTTGAACTTACCTAATAGTGATTCATTGGTCACTGCCCTTCTTGACATAAATTTGCACCTGTGATGTTGCTGTGGCTTACTGGGTTAATGCACCTGTCTTGTAAAAAGGATATCATGAGTTCTAATCCTTGGAGAGTCTTTTTCATTTACTTACTAATAAGCTTCTTATGGAGCAATGGAAATTTGCATTGATTTTGAGATATAGAATCTGTATTACGTGTTCATCAAGAACAATACGTCATGATGCGCTGCAAAGATTGGCTTTAAGAATAACATAGTGAAACCAATGGATTTCTTTTTGAACTTACCAATAGTGATTCAATGTTCACTGCCCTTCTTGACATCACTTTGCACTTGTGATGTTCCAATGGCTTAGTGGGTTAATGCCCCTGTCTTTTAACCAGGAGTTCATGAGTTCTAGTCCTCAGAGAGCTCTTTTTCATTTACTTACCAATAACTTTCCTATAGAGCCAATAGAAATTTGCATTGATTTTGGGATTGAGATAGTGCAATTGTGAGATAGAATCTGTAGTAAGTGTTCATAAAGAACAATATGTCATCACAATCTGTTTAGATTGGTTTTAAGAATAACATAGTAAAACCAATGGATTTCTTTTTGAACTTACCTAATAGTGATTCATTGTTCACTGCCCTTCTTGACATCACTTTGCATCTGTGATGTTCCTGTGGCTTACTGGGTTAATGCACTTGTCTTGTGAAAAGGATTTCATGAGTTCTAATCCTTGGAGAGTCTTTTTCATTTACTTACTAATAAGCTTCCTATGGAGCCAATGTATATTTGCATTGATTTTGGGATTGAGATAGTGCAATTGTGAGATAGAATCTGTACTAAGTGTTCATAAAGAACAATATGTCATTACAAGCTGTTTAGAGTGGCATTAAGAATAGCATAGTAAAACCAATGGATTTCTTTTTTAACTTAACTAATAGTGATTCATTGGTCACTGCCCTTCTTGACATAAATTTGCACCTGTGATGTTGCTGTGTCTTACTGGGTTATTGCACCTGTCTTGTAAAAAGGATTTCATGAGTTCTAATCCTTGGAGAGTCTTTTTCATTTACTTACTAATAAGCTTCCTATAGAGCCAATGGAAATTTGCATTGATTTTGTGCTTGAGATAGTGCAATTATGAGATAGAATCTGTATTACGTGTTCATCAAGAAGAATACGTCATGATGCGCTGCAAAAATTTGCATTAAGAAAAACATAGTAAAACCAATGGATTTCTTTTTGAACTTACCTAATAGTGATTCATTGGACACTGCCCTTCTTGACATCACTTTACACCTGTGATGTTCCAGTGGCTTACTGGGTTAATGCACCTGTCTTGTACAAAGAATTTCATGAGTTCAAGTCCTCAGAGAGCTCTTTTTCATTTACTTACCAATAAGTTTCCTATAGAGCAAATGGAAATTTGCATTTATTTTGGGATTGAGATTGTGCAATTGTGAGATAGAATTTGTACTACAGTAAGTGTTCATAAAGTACAATATGTCATTATACGCTCAAAGATTGGCATTAAGAATAACATAGTGAAACCAATGGATTTCTTTTTGAACTTTCCTAATAGTGATTCATTACTCACTGCCCTTCTTGACATCACTTTGCACCTGTGATGTTCCTGTGGCTTTCTGGGTTAATGCACCTGTCTTGTAAAAAGGATTTCATGAGTTCTAATCCTTGGAGAGTCTTTTTCATTTACTTACTAATAAGCTTCCTATGGAGCCAATGTAAATTTGCATTGATTTTGGGATTGAGATAGTGCAATTGTGAGATATAGAATCTGTATTACATGTTCATCAAGAACAATACGTCATGATGCGCTGCAAAGATTGGCATTAAGAGTAACATAGTGAAACCAATGGATTTCTTTTTGAACTTACCTAATAGTGATTCATTGGTCACTGCCCTTCTTGACATAAGTTTGCACCTGTGATGTTGCTGTGTCTTACTGGGTTAATGCACCTGTCTTGTAAAAAGGATTTCATGAGTTCTAATCCTTGGAGAGTCTTTTTCATTTACTTACTAATAAGCTTCCTATAGAGCCAATGGAAATTTGCATTGATTTTGTGCTTGAGATAGTGCAATTATGAGATAGAATCTGTATTACGTGTTCATCAAGAAGAATACGTCATGATGCGCTGCAAAAATTTGCATTAAGAAAAACATAGTAAAACCAATGGATTTCTTTTTGAACTTACCTAATAGTGATTCATTGGACACTGCCCTTCTTGACATCACTTTACACCTGTGATGTTCCAGTGGCTTACTGGGTTAATGCACCTGTCTTGTACAAAGAATTTCATGAGTTCAAGTCCTCAGAGAGCTCTTTTTCATTTACTTACCAATAAGTTTCCTATAGAGCAAATGGAAATTTGCATTGATTTTGGGATTGAGATTGTGCAATTGTGAGATAGAATTTGTACTACAGTAAGTGTTCATAAAGTACAATATGTCATTATACGCTCAAAGATTGGCATTAAGAATAACATAGTGAAACCAATGGATTTGTTTTTGAACTTTCCTAATAGTGATTCATTACTCACTGCCCTTCTTGACATCACTTTGCACCTGTGATGTTCCTGTGGCTTACTGGGTTAATGCACCTGTCTTGTAAAAAGGATTTCATGAGTTCTAATCCTTGGAGAGTCTTTTTAATTTACTTACTAATAAGCTTCCTATGGAGCCAATGTAAATTTGCATTGATTTTGGGCTTGAGATAGTGCAATTGTGAGATATAGAATCTGTATTACGTGTTCATCAAGAACAATACGTCATGATGCGCTGCAAAGATTGGCATTAAGAATAACATAGTGAAACCAATGGATTTCTTTTTGAACTTACCTAATAGTGATTCATTGGTCATTGCCCTTCTTGACAACATTTTGCACTTGTGATGTTCCAGTGGCTTACTTAGTTATTGCGCCTGTCTTATAAACAGGAGTTCATGAGTTCTAACTCTCAGAGAGTTTTTCATTTACTTACTAATAAGCTTCCTATAGAGCCAATGGAAATTTGCATTGATTTTGGGCTTGAAATAGTGCAATTGTGAGATATAGAATCTGTATTACGTGTTCATCAAGAACAATACGTCATGATGCGCTGCAAAGATTGGCATTAAGAATAACATAGTGAAACCAATGGATTTCTTTTTGAACTTAACTAATAGTGATTCAATGTTCGCTGCCCTTCTTGACATCACTTTGCACTTGTGATGTTCCAATGGCTTAGTGGGTTAATGCCCCTGTCTTTTAAACAGGAGTTCATGAATTCTAGTCCTCAGAGAGCTCTTTTTCATTTACTTACCAATAAGTTTCCTATAGAGCCAATGGAAATTTGCATTGATTTTTGGATTGAGATAGTGCAATTGTGAGATAGAATCTGTACTAAGTGTTCATAAAGAACAATATGTCATTACAGGGTGTTTAGATTGGCATTAAGAATAACATAGTAAAACCAATGGATTTCTATTTGAACTTACCTAATAGTGATTCATTGTTCACTGCCCTTCTTGACATAAATTTGCACCTGTGATGTTGCTGTGGCTTACTGGGTTAATGCACCTGTCTTGTAAAAAGGATTTCATGAGTTCTAATCCTTGTAGAGTCTATTTCATTTACTTACTAATAAGCTTGCTATGGAGCAATGGAAATTTGCATTGATTTTGAGATATAGAATCTGTATTACATGTTCATCAAGAACAATACGTCATGATGCGCTGCAAAGATTGGCATTAAGAATAACATAGTGAAACCAATGGATTTCTTTTTGAACTTACCTAATAGTGATTTATTGGTCATTGCCCTTCTTGACAACCTTTTGCACTTGTGATGTTGCAGTGGCTTACTTGGTTATTGCGCCTGTCTTATAAACAGGAGTTCATGAGTTCTAATTCTCAGAGAGTTTTTTCATTTACTTACTAATAAGCTTCCTATAGAGCCAATGGAAATTTGCATTGATTTTGGGCTTGAGATAGTGCAATTCTGAGATATAGAATCTGTATTACGTGTTCATCAAGAACAATACGTCATGATGCGCTGCAAAGATTGGCTTTAAGAATAACATAGTGAAACCAATGGATTTCTTTTTGAACTTACCAATAGTGATTCAATGTTCACTACCCTTCTTGACATCACTTTGCACTTGTGATGTTTCAATGGCTTAGTGGGTTAATGCCCCTGTCTTTTAACCAGGAGTTCATGAGTTCTAGTCCTCAGAGAGCTCTTTTTCATTTACTTACCAATAAGTTTCCTATAGAGCCAATAGAAATTTGCATTGATTTTGGGATTGAGATAGTGCAATTGTGAGATAGAATCTGTAGTAAGTGTTCATAAAGAACAATATGTCATCACAATCTGTTTAGATTGGCTTGAAGAATAACATAGTAAAACCAATGGATTTCTTTTTGAACTTACCTAATAGTGATTCATTGTTCACTGCCCTTCTTGACATCACTTTGCACCTGTGATGTTCCTGTGGCTTACTGGGTTAATGCACCTGTCTTGTAAAAAGGATTTCATGAGTTCTAATCCTTGGAGAGTCTTTTTCATTTACTTACTAATAAGCTTCCTATGGAGCCAATGTAAATTTGCATTGATTTTGGGATTGAGATAGTGCAATTGTGAGATATAGAATCTGTATTACATGTTCATCAAGAACAATACGTCATGATGCGCTGCAAAGATTGGCATTAAAAATAACATAGTGAAACCAATGGATTTCTTTTTGAACTTACCTAATAGTGATTCAATGTTCACTGCCCTTCTTGACATCACTTTGCACTTGTGATGTTCCAATGGCTTAGTGGGTTAATGCTCTTGTCTTTTAAACAGGAGTTCATGAATTATAGTCCTCAGAGAGATGTTTTTCATTTACTTACCAATAAGTTTCCTATAGAGCCAATGGAAATTTGCATTGATTTTGGGATTGAGATAGTGCAATTGTGAGATAGAATCTGTACTAAGTGTTCATAAAGAACAATACGTCATTACAAGCTGTTTAGATTGGCATTAAGAATAGCATAGTAAAACCAATGGATTTCTTTTTGAACTTACCTAATAGTGATTCATTGGTCACTGCTCTTCTTGACATAAATTTGCACCTGTGATGTTGCTGTGGCTTACTGGGTTAATGCACCTGTCTTGTTAAAAGGATTTCATGAGTTCTAATCCTAGGAGAGTCTTTTTCATTTACTTACTAATAAGCTTCCTATGGAGCAATGGAAATTTGCATTGATTTTGAGATATAGAATCTGTATTACGTGTTCATCAAGAACAATACGTCATTATGCGCTTCAAAGATTGGCATTAAGACTAACATAGTGAAACCAATGGATTTCTTTTTGAACTTACCTAATAGTGATTCATTGGTCACTGCCCTTCTTGACATAAGTTTGCACCTGTGATGTTGCTGTGGCTTACTGGGTTAATGCACCTGTCTTGTAAAAAGAATTTCATGAGTTCTAATCCTTGGAGAGTCTTTTTCATTTACTTACTAATAAGCTTCCTATAGAGCCAATGGAAATTTGCATTGATTTTGTGCTTGAGATAGTGCAATTATGAGATAGAATCTGTATTACGTGTTCATCAAGAACAATACGTCATGATGCGCTGCAAAAATTGGCATTAAGAAAAACATAGTAAAACCAATGGATTTCTTTTTGAACTTACCTAATAGTGATTCATTGGACACTGCCCTTCTTGACATCACTTTACACCTGTGATGTTCCAGTGGCTTACTGGGTTAATGCACCTGTCTTGTAAAAAGAATTTCATGAGTTCTAGTCCTCAGAGAGCTCTTTTTCATTTACTTACCAATAAGCTTCCTATGGAGCCAATGTAAATTTGCATTGATTTTGGGATTGAGATAGTGCAATTGTGAGATATAGAATCTGTATTACGTGTTCATCAAGAACAATACGTCATGATGCGCTGCAAAGATTGGCATTAAGAATAACATAGTGAAAGCAATGGATTTCTTTTTGAACTTAACTAATAGTGATTCAATGTTCGCTGCCCTTCTTGACATCACTTTGCACTTGTGATGTTCCAATGGCTTAGTGGGTTAATGCCCCTGTCTTTTAAACAGGAGTTCATGAATTCTAGTCCTCAGAGAGCTCTTTTTCATTTACTTACCAATAAGTTTCCTATAGAGCCAATGGAAATTTCCATTGATTTTGGGATTGAGATAGTGCAATTGTGAGATAGAATCTGTACTAAGTGTTCATAAAGAACAATATGTCATTACAAGCTGTTTAGATTGGCATTAAGAAGAACATAGTAAAACCAATGGATTTCTTTTTGAACTTACCTAATAGTGATTCGTTGTTCACTGCCCTTCTTGACATCGCTTGGCAGCTGTGTTGTTCCAGTGGCTTACTGCCTTAATTAACCTGTTTTATAAACATGAGTTCAAATTCTCAGAGAGTTTATTCATTTACTTACTAATAAGCTTGCTTTAGAGCCAATGGAAATTTGCATTGATATTGGGCTTGAGATTGTGCAATTGTGAGATAGAATTTGAACTTCAGTAAGTGTTCATAAAGTACAATATGTCGTTATACGCTCAAAGATTGGCATTAAGAATAACATAGTGAAACCAATGGATTTCTTTTTGAACTTACCTAATAGTGATTCATTGGCCACTGCCCTTCTTGACATCACTTTGCACCTGTGATGTTCCAGTGGCTTACTGGGTTAATGCACATGTCTTGTAAACAGGAGTTCATGAGTTCTAATTCTCAGAGAGTTTTATTATTTACTTACTAATAAGCTTCCTATAGAGCCAATGTAAATTTGCATTGATTTTGGGCTTGAGATAGTGCAATTATGAGATAGAATCTGTATTACGTGTTCATCAAGAACAATATGTCATTACAAGCTGTTTAGATTGGCATTAAGAATAACATAGTAAAACCAATGGATTTCTTTTTGAACTTACCTAATAGTGATTCGTTGTTCACTGCCCTTCTTGACATCACTTGGCAGCTGTGTTGTTTCAGTGGCTTACTGCCTTAATTAACCTGTTTTATAAACATGAGTTCAAATTCTCAGATAGTTTTTTCATTTACTTACTAATAAGCTTCCTATAGAGCCAATAGAAATTTGCATTGATTTTGGGCTTGAGATAGTGCAATTGTGAGATATAGAATCTGTATTACGTGTTCATCAAGAACAATATGTCATCTTACGATCAAAGATTGGCATTAAGAATAACATAGTGAAACCAATGGATGTCTTTTTGAACTTTCCTAATAGTGATTCATTACTCACTGCCCTTCTTGACATCAATTTGCACCTGTGATATTCCTGTGGCTTACTGGGTTGATGCACCTGTTTTGTAAAAAGGATTTCATGAGTTCTTATCCTTGGAGAGCCTTTTTCATTTACTTACTAATATTCTTCCTATGGAGTCAGTGGAAATTGCATTGGTTTTGGGCTTGAGATTGTGCAATTGTGAGATAGAATTTGAACTACAGTAAGTGTTCATAAAGAACAATATGTCATTACAAGCTGTTTAGATTGGCATTAAGAATAACATAGTGAAACCAATGGATTTCTTTTTGAACTTACCTAATAGTGATTCATTGTTCACTGCCCTTCTTGACAAAGCTTTGCACCTGTGATGTTCCAGTGGCTTACTGGGTTTATGCACCTGTCTTGTAAACAGCAGTTCATGAGTTCTATCCCTTGGAGAGCCTTTTTCATTTACTTACTAATAAGTTTCCTATAGAGTAAAAGTAAATTTGCATTGATTTTGGGCTTGAGATAGTGCAATTGTGAGAGAGAATCTGTAGTAAGTTTTCATAAAGAACAATATGTCATCACAAGCTGTTTAGATTGGCTTTAAGAATAACATAGTAAAACCAATGGATTTCTTTTTGAACTTACCTAATAGTGATTCATTGTTCACTGCCTTTCTTGACATCACTTGGCAGCTGTGTTGTTCCAGTGGCTTACTGCCTTAATTAACCTGTTTTATAAACATGAGTTCATATTCTCAGAGAGTTTTTTCATTTACTTACTAATAAGCTTCCTTTAGAGCCAATGGAAATTTGCATTAATATTGGGCTTGAGATTGTGCAATTGTGAGATAGAATTTGTACTACAGTAAGTGTTCATAAAGTACAATATGTCATTATACGCTCAAAGATTGGCTTTAAGAATAACATAGTAAAACCAATTGATTTCTTTTTGAACTTACCTAATAGTGATTCATTGGTCACTGCCCTTCTTGACAGCCTTTTGCACTTGTGATGTTCCAATGGCTTAGTGGGTTAATGCCACTGTCTTTTAAACAGTAGTTCATGAGTTCTAATTCTCAGAGAGTTTTTTCATTTATTTACTAATAAGCTTCCTATAGAGCCAATGGAAATTTGCATTGATTTTGTGCTTGAGATAGTGCAATTATGAGATAGAATCTGTATTACGTGTTCATCAAGAACAATATGTCATGATGCGCTGCAAAAATTTGCATTAAGAAAAACATAGTAAAACCAATGGATTTCTTTTTGAACTTACCTAATAGTGATTCATTGGTCACTGCCCTTCTTGACATGTCTTTACACCTGTGATGTTCCAGTGGCTTACTGGGTTAATTCACCTGTCTTGCAAAAAGGATTTCATGAGTTCTAGTCCTCAGAGAGCTTTTTTTTCATTTACTTACTTATTAACTTTCTATAGAGCCAATGTAAATTTGCATTGATTTTGGGATTGAGATAGTGCAATTGTGAGATAGAATCTGTAGTAAGTGTTCATAAAGAACAATATGTCATCACAAGCTGTTTAGATTGACTTTAAGAATAACATAGTAAAACCAATGGATTTCTTTTTGAACTTACCTAATAGTGATTCATTGTTCACTGCCCTTCTTGACATCACTTGGCAGCTGAGTTGTTCCAGTTTCTTACTGCCTTAATTAACCTGTTTTATAAACATGAGTTCATATTCTCAGAAAGTATTTTCATTTACTTACTAATAAGCTTGCTTTAGAGCCAATGGAAATTTGCATTGATATTGGGCTTGAGATTGTGCAATTGTGAGATAGAATTTCAACTTCAGTAAGTGTTCATAAAGTACAATATGTCGTTATACGCTCAAAGATTGGCATTAAGAATAACATAGTGAAACCAATGGATTTCTTTTTGAACTTACCTAATAGTGATTCATTGGCCACTGCCCTTCTTGACATCACTTTGCACCTGTGATGTTCCAGTGGCTTACTGGGTTAATGCACATTTCTTGTAAACAGGAGTTCATGAGTTCTAATTCTCAGAGAGTTTTATTATTTACTTACTAATAAGCTTCCTATAGAGCCAATGTAAATTTGCATTGATTTTGGGCTTGAGATAGTGCAATTATGAGATAGAATCTGTATTACGTGTTCATCAAGAACAATATGTCATTACAAGCTGTTTAGATTGGCATTAAGAATAACATAGTAAAACCAATGGATTTCTTTTTGAACTTACCTAATAGTGATTCGTTGTTCACTGCCCTTCTTGACATCACTTGGCAGCTGTGTTGTTCCAGTGGCTTACTGCCTTAATTAACCTGTTTTATAAACATGAGTTCAAATTCTCAGAGAGTTTTTTCATTTACTTACTAATAAGCTTCCTTTAGAGCCAATGGAAATTTGCATTGATATTATGCTTGAGATTGTGCAATTGTGAGATAGAATTTGTACTACAGTAAGTGTTAATAAAGTACAATATGTCATTATAGGCTCAAAGATTGGCATTAAGAATAACATAGTGAAACCAATGGATTTCTTTTTGAACTTACCTAATAGTGATTCATTGTTCACTGCCCTTCTTGACAACCCTTTGCACTTGTGATGTACCAATGGCTTAGTGGGATAATGCCCCTGTCTTTTACACAAGAGTTCATGAGTTCTAGTCCTCAGAGAGCTATTTTTCAATTACTTACCAATAAGTTTCCTATAGAGCAAATGGAAATTTGCATTGATTTTGGGATTTAGATTGTGCAATTGTGAGATATAGATTCTGTATTACGTGTTCATCAAGAACAATACGTCATGATGCGCTGCAAAGATTGGCATTAAGAATAACATAGTGAAAGCAATGGATTTCTTTTTGAACTTAACTAATAGTGATTCAATGTTCGCTGCCCTTCTTGACATCACTTTGCACTTGTGATGTTCCAATGGCTTAGTGGGTTAATGCCCCTGTCTTTTAAACAGGAGTTCATGAATTCTAGTCCTCAGAGAGCTCTTTTTCATTTACTTACCAATAAGTTTCCTATAGAGCCAATGGAAATTTCCATTGATTTTGGGATTGAGATAGTGCAATTGTGAGATAGAATCTGTACTAAGTGTTCATAAAGAACAATATGTCATTACAAGCTGTTTAGATTGGCATTAAGAAGAACATAGTAAAACCAATGGATTTCTTTTTGAACTTACCTAATAGTGATTCGTTGTTCACTGCCCTTCTTGACATCGCTTGGCAGCTGTGTTGTTCCAGTGGCTTACTGCCTTAATTAACCTGTTTTATAAACATGAGTTCAAATTCTCAGAGAGTTTATTCATTTACTTACTAATAAGCTTGCTTTAGAGCCAATGGAAATTTGCATTGATATTGGGCTTGAGATTGTGCAATTGTGAGATAGAATTTGAACTTCAGTAAGTGTTCATAAAGTACAATATGTCGTTATACGCTCAAAGATTGGCATTAAGAATAACATAGTGAAACCAATGGATTTCTTTTTGAACTTACCTAATAGTGATTCATTGGCCACTGCCCTTCTTGACATCACTTTGCACCTGTGATGTTCCAGTGGCTTACTGGGTTAATGCACATGTCTTGTAAACAGGAGTTCATGAGTTCTAATTCTCAGAGAGTTTTATTATTTACTTACTAATAAGCTTCCTATAGAGCCAATGTAAATTTGCATTGATTTTGGGCTTGAGATAGTGCAATTATGAGATAGAATCTGTATTACGTGTTCATCAAGAACAATATGTCATTACAAGCTGTTTAGATTGGCATTAAGAATAACATAGTAAAACCAATGGATTTCTTTTTGAACTTACCTAATAGTGATTCGTTGTTCACTGCCCTTCTTGACATCACTTGGCAGCTGTGTTGTTTCAGTGGCTTACTGCCTTAATTAACCTGTTTTATAAACATGAGTTCAAATTCTCAGATAGTTTTTTCATTTACTTACTAATAAGCTTCCTATAGAGCCAATAGAAATTTGCATTGATTTTGGGCTTGAGATAGTGCAATTGTGAGATATAGAATCTGTATTACGTGTTCATCAAGAACAATATGTCATCTTACGATCAAAGATTGGCATTAAGAATAACATAGTGAAACCAATGGATGTCTTTTTGAACTTTCCTAATAGTGATTCATTACTCACTGCCCTTCTTGACATCAATTTGCACCTGTGATATTCCTGTGGCTTACTGGGTTGATGCACCTGTTTTGTAAAAAGGATTTCATGAGTTCTTATCCTTGGAGAGCCTTTTTCATTTACTTACTAATATTCTTCCTATGGAGTCAGTGGAAATTGCATTGGTTTTGGGCTTGAGATTGTGCAATTGTGAGATAGAATTTGAACTACAGTAAGTGTTCATAAAGAACAATATGTCATTACAAGCTGTTTAGATTGGCATTAAGAATAACATAGTGAAACCAATGGATTTCTTTTTGAACTTACCTAATAGTGATTCATTGTTCACTGCCCTTCTTGACAAAGCTTTGCACCTGTGATGTTCCAGTGGCTTACTGGGTTTATGCACCTGTCTTGTAAACAGCAGTTCATGAGTTCTATCCCTTGGAGAGCCTTTTTCATTTACTTACTAATAAGTTTCCTATAGAGTAAAAGTAAATTTGCATTGATTTTGGGCTTGAGATAGTGCAATTGTGAGAGAGAATCTGTAGTAAGTTTTCATAAAGAACAATATGTCATCACAAGCTGTTTAGATTGGCTTTAAGAATAACATAGTAAAACCAATGGATTTCTTTTTGAACTTACCTAATAGTGATTCATTGTTCACTGCCTTTCTTGACATCACTTGGCAGCTGTGTTGTTCCAGTGGCTTACTGCCTTAATTAACCTGTTTTATAAACATGAGTTCATATTCTCAGAGAGTTTTTTCATTTACTTACTAATAAGCTTCCTTTAGAGCCAATGGAAATTTGCATTAATATTGGGCTTGAGATTGTGCAATTGTGAGATAGAATTTGTACTACAGTAAGTGTTCATAAAGTACAATATGTCATTATACGCTCAAAGATTGGCTTTAAGAATAACATAGTAAAACCAATTGATTTCTTTTTGAACTTACCTAATAGTGATTCATTGGTCACTGCCCTTCTTGACAGCCTTTTGCACTTGTGATGTTCCAATGGCTTAGTGGGTTAATGCCACTGTCTTTTAAACAGTAGTTCATGAGTTCTAATTCTCAGAGAGTTTTTTCATTTATTTACTAATAAGCTTCCTATAGAGCCAATGGAAATTTGCATTGATTTTGTGCTTGAGATAGTGCAATTATGAGATAGAATCTGTATTACGTGTTCATCAAGAACAATATGTCATGATGCGCTGCAAAAATTTGCATTAAGAAAAACATAGTAAAACCAATGGATTTCTTTTTGAACTTACCTAATAGTGATTCATTGGTCACTGCCCTTCTTGACATGTCTTTACACCTGTGATGTTCCAGTGGCTTACTGGGTTAATTCACCTGTCTTGCAAAAAGGATTTCATGAGTTCTAGTCCTCAGAGAGCTTTTTTTTCATTTACTTACTTATTAACTTTCTATAGAGCCAATGTAAATTTGCATTGATTTTGGGATTGAGATAGTGCAATTGTGAGATAGAATCTGTAGTAAGTGTTCATAAAGAACAATATGTCATCACAAGCTGTTTAGATTGACTTTAAGAATAACATAGTAAAACCAATGGATTTCTTTTTGAACTTACCTAATAGTGATTCATTGTTCACTGCCCTTCTTGACATCACTTGGCAGCTGAGTTGTTCCAGTTTCTTACTGCCTTAATTAACCTGTTTTATAAACATGAGTTCATATTCTCAGAAAGTATTTTCATTTACTTACTAATAAGCTTGCTTTAGAGCCAATGGAAATTTGCATTGATATTGGGCTTGAGATTGTGCAATTGTGAGATAGAATTTCAACTTCAGTAAGTGTTCATAAAGTACAATATGTCGTTATACGCTCAAAGATTGGCATTAAGAATAACATAGTGAAACCAATGGATTTCTTTTTGAACTTACCTAATAGTGATTCATTGGCCACTGCCCTTCTTGACATCACTTTGCACCTGTGATGTTCCAGTGGCTTACTGGGTTAATGCACATTTCTTGTAAACAGGAGTTCATGAGTTCTAATTCTCAGAGAGTTTTATTATTTACTTACTAATAAGCTTCCTATAGAGCCAATGTAAATTTGCATTGATTTTGGGCTTGAGATAGTGCAATTATGAGATAGAATCTGTATTACGTGTTCATCAAGAACAATATGTCATTACAAGCTGTTTAGATTGGCATTAAGAATAACATAGTAAAACCAATGGATTTCTTTTTGAACTTACCTAATAGTGATTCGTTGTTCACTGCCCTTCTTGACATCACTTGGCAGCTGTGTTGTTCCAGTGGCTTACTGCCTTAATTAACCTGTTTTATAAACATGAGTTCAAATTCTCAGAGAGTTTTTTCATTTACTTACTAATAAGCTTCCTTTAGAGCCAATGGAAATTTGCATTGATATTATGCTTGAGATTGTGCAATTGTGAGATAGAATTTGTACTACAGTAAGTGTTAATAAAGTACAATATGTCATTATAGGCTCAAAGATTGGCATTAAGAATAACATAGTGAAACCAATGGATTTCTTTTTGAACTTACCTAATAGTGATTCATTGTTCACTGCCCTTCTTGACAACCCTTTGCACTTGTGATGTACCAATGGCTTAGTGGGATAATGCCCCTGTCTTTTACACAAGAGTTCATGAGTTCTAGTCCTCAGAGAGCTATTTTTCAATTACTTACCAATAAGTTTCCTATAGAGCCAATGGAAATTTGCATTGATTTTGGGATTGAGATAGTGCAATTGTGAGATAGAATCTGTACTAAGTGTTCATAAAGAACAATATGTCATTACAAGCTGTTTAGATTGGCATTAAGAAGAACATAGTAAAACCAATGGATTTCTTTTTGAACTTACCTAATAGTGATTCGTTGTTCACTGCCCTTCTTGACATCGCTTGGCAGCTGTGTTGTTCCAGTGGCTTACTGCCTTAATTAACCTGTTTTATAAACATGAGTTCAAATTCTCAGAGAGTTTATTCATTTACTTACTAATAAGCTTGCTTTAGAGCCAATGGAAATTTGCATTGATATTGGGCTTGAGATTGTGCAATTGTGAGATAGAATTTGAACTTCAGTAAGTGTTCATAAAGTACAATATGTCGTTATACGCTCAAAGATTGGCATTAAGAATAACATAGTGAAACCAATGGATTTCTTTTTGAACTTACCTAATAGTGATTCATTGGCCACTGCCCTTCTTGACATCACTTTGCACCTGTGATGTTCCAGTGGCTTACTGGGTTAATGCACATGTCTTGTAAACAGGAGTTCATGCGTTCTAATTCTCAGAGAGTTTTATTATTTACTTACTAATAAGCTTCCTATAGAGCCAATGTAAATTTGCATTGATTTTGGGCTTGAGATAGTGCAATTGTGAGATAGAATCTGTAGTAAGTGTTCATAAAGAACAATATGTTATCTTACGATCAAAGATTGGCATTAAGAATAACATAGTGAAACTAATGGATGTCTTTTTGAACTTTCCTAATAGTGATTCATTACTCACTGCCCTTCTTGACATAACTTTGCACCTGTGATGTTCCAGTGGCTTACTGGGTTTATGCACCTGTCTTGTAAACAGCAGTTCATGAGTTCTAATCCTTGGAGAGCCTTTTTCATTTAGTTACTAATAAGCTTCCTATAGAGTCAAAGTAAATTTGCATTGATTTTGGGATTGAGATAGTGCAATTGTGAGATAGAATCTGTAGTAAGTGTTCGTAAAGAACAATATGTCATCACAAGCTGTTTTGATTGGCTTTAAAAATAACATAGTAAAACCAATGGATTTCTTTTTGAACTTACCTAATAGTGATTCATTGTTCACTGCCATTCTTGACATCACTTGGCATCTGTGTTGTTCCAGTGGCTTATTGCCTTAATTAACCTGTTTTATAAACATGAGTTCTAATTCTCAGAGAGTTTTTTCATTTACTTACTAATAAGCTTCCTTTAGAGCCAATGGAAATTTGCATTGATATTGGGCTTGAGATTGTGCAATTGTGAGATAGAATCTGTATTAAGTGTTCATAAAGAACAATATGTCATCTTACGATCAAAGATTGGCATTAAGAATAACATAGTGAAACCAATGGATGTGTTTTTGAACTTTCCTAATAGTGATTCATTACTCACTGCCCTTCTTGACATCAATTTGCACCTGTGATATTCCTGTGGCTTACTGGGTTGATGCACCTGTTTTGTAAAAAGGATTTCATGAGTTCTTATCCTTGGAGAGTCTTTTTCATTTACTTACTAATATTCTTCCTATGGAGTCAGTGGAAATTGCATTGGTTTTGGGCTTGAGATTGTGCAATTGTGAGATAGAATTTGAACTACAGTAAGTGTTCATAAAGAACAATATGTCATTACAAGCTGTTTAGATTGGCATTAAGAATAACACAGTTAAACCAATGGATTTCTTTTTGAACTTACCTAATAGTGATTCATTGTTCACTGCCCTTCTTGACAAAGCTTTGCACCTGTGATGTTCCAGTGGCTTACTGGGTTTATGCACCTGTCTTGTAAACATCAGTTCATGAGTTCTATCCCTTGGAGAGCCTTTTTCATTTACTTACTAATAAGTTTCCTATAGAGTAAAAGTAAATTTGCATTGATTTTGGGCTTGAGATAGTGCAATTGTGAGATAGAATCTGTAGTAAGTTTTCATAAAGAACAATATGTCATCACAAGCTGTTTAGATTGGCTTTAAGAATAACATAGTAAAACCAATGGATTTCTTTTTGAACTTACCTAATAGTGATTCATTGTTCACTGCCTTTCTTGACATCACTTGGCAGCTGTGTTGTTCCAGTGGCTTACTGCCTTAATTAACCTGTTTTATAAACATGAGTTCATATTCTCAGAGAGTTTTTTCATTTACTTACTAATAAGCTTCCTTTAGAGCCAATGGAAATTTGCATTAATATTGGGCTTGAGATTGTGCAATTGTGAGATAGAATTTGTACTACAGTAAGTGTTCATAAAGTACAATATGTCATTATACGCTCAAAGATTGGCTTTAAGAATAACATAGTAAAACCAATGGATTTCTTTTTGAACTTACCTAATAGTGATTCATTGGTCACTGCCCTTCTTGACAACCTTTTGCACTTGTGATGTTCCAATGGCTTAGTGGGTTAATGCCACTGTCTTTTAAACAGTAGTTCATGAGTTCTAATTCTCAGAGAGTTTTTTCATTTATTTACTAATAAGCTTCCTATAGAGCCAATGGAAATTTGCATTGATTTTGTGCTTGAGATAGTGCAATTATGAGATAGAATCTGTATTACGTGTTCATCAAGAACAATATGTCATGATGCGCTGCAAAAATTTGCATTAAGAAAAACATAGTAAAACCAATGGATTTCTTTTGAACTTACCTAATAGTGATTCATTGGTCACTGCCCTTCTTGACATGTCTTTACACCTGTGATGTTCCAGTGGCTTACTGGGTTTATTCACCTGTCTTGCAAAAAGGATTTCATGAGTTCTAGTCCTCAGAGAGCTTTTTTTTCATTTACTTACTTATTAACTTCCCATAGAGCCAATGTAAATTTGCATTGATTTTGGGATTGAGATAGTGCAATTGTGAGATAGAATCTGTAGTAAGTGTTCATAAAGAACAATATGTCATCACAAGCTGTTTAGATTGGCTTTAAGAATAACATAGTAAAACCAATGGATTTCTTTTGAACTTACCTAATAGTGATTCATTGTTCACTGCCCTTCTTGACATCACTTGGCAGCTGTGTTGTTCCAGTGGCTTACTGCCTTAATTAACCTGTTTTATAAACATGAGTTCATATTCTCAGAGAGTTTTTTCATTTACTTACTAATAAGCTTGCTTTAGAGCCAATGGAAATTTGCATTGATATTGGGCTTGAGATTGTGCAATTGTGAGATAGAATCTGTATTAAGTGTTCATAAAGAACAATATGTCATCTTACGATGAAAGATTGGCATTAAGAATAACATAGTGAAACCAATGGATGTGTTTTTGAACTTTCCTAATAGTGATTCATTACTCACTGCCCTTCTTGACATCAATTTGCACCTGTGATATTCCTGTGGCTTACTGGGTTGATGCACCTGTTTTGTAAAAAGGATTTCATGAGTTCTTATCCTTGGAGAGTCTTTTTCATTTACTTACTAATATTCTTCCTATGGAGTCAGTGGAAATTGCATTGGTTTTGGGCTTGAGATTGTGCAATTGTGAGATAGAATTTGAACTACAGTAAGTGTTCATAAAGAACAATATGTCATTACAAGCTGTTTAGATTGGCATTAAGAATAACACAGTAAAACCAATGGATTTCTTTTTGAACTTACCTAATAGTGATTGATTGTTCACTGCCCTTCTTGACAAAGCTTTGCACCTGTGATGTTCCAGTGGCTTACTGGGTTTATGCACCTGTCTTGTAAACAGCAGTTCATGAGTTCTATCCCTTGGAGAGCCTTTTTCATTTACTTACTAATAAGTTTCCTATAGAGTAAAAGTAAATTTGCATTGATTTTGGGCTTGAGATAGTGCAATTGTGAGATAGAATCTGTAGTAAGTGTTCAAAAAGAACAATATGTCATCACAAGCTGTTTAGATTGGCTTTAAGAATAACATAGTAAAACCAATGGATTTCTTTTTGAACTTACCTAATAGTGATTCATTGTTCACTGCCTTTCTTGACATCACTTGGCAGCTGTGTTGTTCCAGTGGCTTACTGCCTTAATTAACCTGTTTTATAAACATGAGTTCATATTCTCAGAGCGTTTTTTCATTTACTTACTAATAAGCTTCCTTTAGAGCCAATGAAAATTTGCATTAATATTGGGCTTGAGATTGTGCAATTGTGAGATAGAATTTGTACTACAGTAAGTGTTCATAAAGTACAATATGTCATTATACGCTCAAAGATTGGCTTTAAGAATAACATAGTAAAACCAATGGATTTCTTTTTGAACTTACCTAATAGTGATTCATTGGTCACTGCCCTTCTTGACAACCTTTTGCACTTGTGATGTTCAAATGGCTTAGTGGGTTAATGCCACTGTCTTTTAAACAGTAGTTCATGAGTTCTAATTCTGAGAGAGTTTTTTCATTTATTTACTAATAAGCTTCCTATAGAGACAATGGAAATTTGCATTGATTTTGTGCTTGAGATAGTGCAATTATGAGATAGAATCTGTATTACGTGTTCATCAACAACAATATGTCATGATGCGCTGCAAAAATTTGCATTAAGAAAAACATAGTAAAACCAATGGATTTCTTTTTGAACTTACCTAATAGTGATTCATTGGTCACTGCCCTTCTTGACATGTCTTTACACCTGTGATGTTCCAGTGGCTTACTGGGTTTATGCACCTGTCTTGTAAACAGCAGTTCATGAGTTCTAATCCTTAGAGAGCCTTTTTCATTTACTTACTAATAAGCTTCCTATAGAGTCAATGTAAATTTGCATTGATTTTGGGCTTGAGATAGTGCAATTGTGAGATAGAATCTGTAGTAAGTGTTCAAAAAGAACAATATGTCATCACAAGCTGTTTAGATTGGCTTTAAGAATAACATAGTAAAACCAATGGATTTCTTTTTGAACTTACCTAATAGTGATTCATTGTTCACTGCCCTTCTTGACATCACTTGGCAGCTGTGTTGTTCCAGTGGCTTACTGCCTTAATTAACCTGTTTTATAAACATGAGTTCTAATTCTCGGAGAGTTTTTTCATTTACTTTCTAATAAGCTTCCTTTAGAGCCAATGAAAATTTGCATTGATATTGGGCTTGAGATTGTGCAATTGTGAGATAGAATCTGTATTAAGTGTTCATAAAGAACAATATGTCATCTTACGATCAAAGATTGGCATTAAGAATAACATAGTGAAACCAATGGATGTCTTTTTGAACTTTCCTAATAGTGATTCATTACTCACTGCCCTTCTTGACATCACTTTGCACCTGTGATATTCCTGTGGCTTACTGGGTTAATGCACCTGTTTTGTAAAAAGGATTTCATGAGTTCTAATCCTTGGAGTGTCTTTTTCATTTACTTACTAACATTCTTCCTATGGAGCCAATGGAAATTTGCATTGATTTTGGGCTTGAGATAGTGCAATTGTGAGATATAGAATCTGTATTACGTGTTCATCAAGAACAATATGTCATGATGCGATGCAAAGATTGGC
Source organism: Phyllobates terribilis (assembly GCF_046119375.1). Classification (NCBI taxonomy): domain Eukaryota; kingdom Metazoa; phylum Chordata; class Amphibia; order Anura; family Dendrobatidae; genus Phyllobates; species Phyllobates terribilis. The sequence continues at coordinate 332,421,711 of NW_027362764.1, read as the reverse complement.
ATTAAGAATAACATAATGAAACCAATGGATTTCTTTTTGAACTTACCTAATAGTGATTCATTGTTCACTGCCCTTCTTGACAAAGCTTTGCACCTGTGATATTCCTGTGGCTTACTTGGTTAATGCACCTGTTTTGTAAAAAGGATTTCATGAGTTCTAATCCTTGGAGAGTCTTTTTCATTTACTTACTAATATTCTTCCTATGGAGCCAATGGAAATTTGCATTGATTTTGGGCTTGAGATTGTGCAATTGTGAGATAGAATTTGTACTACAGTAAGTGTTCATAAAGAACAATATGTCATTACAAGCTGTTTAGATTGGCATTAAGAATAACATAGTAAAACCAATGGATTTCTTTTTGAACTTACCTAATAGTGATTCATTGTTCACTGCCCTTCTTGACATGACTTGGCAGCTGTGTTGTTCCAGTGGCTTACTGCCTTAATTAACCTGTTTTATAAACATGAGTTCTAATTCTCTGAGAGTTTTTTCATTTACTTTCTAATAAGCTTCCTTTAGAGCCAATGGAAATTTGCATTGATATTGGGCTTGAGATTGTGCAATTGTGAGATAGAATTTGTACTACAGTAGGTGTTCATAAAGAACAATATGTCATTACAAGCTGTTTAGATTGGCATTAAGAATAACATAGTAAAACCAATGGATTTCTTTTTGAACTTACCTAATAGTGATTCATTGTTCACTGCCCTTCTTGACATAACTTTGCACCTGTGATGTTCCAGTGGCTTACTGGGTTTATGCACCTGTCTTGTAAACAGCAGTTCATGAGTTCTAATCCTTGGAGAGCCTTTTTCATTTAGTTACTAATAAGCTTCCTATAGAGTCAAAGTAAATTTGCATTGATTTTGGGATTGAGATAGTGCAATTGTGAGATAGAATCTGTAGTAAGTGTTCATAAAGAACAATATGTCATCACAAGCTGTTTTGATTGGATTTAAAAATAACATAGTAAAACCAATGGATTTCTTTTTGAACTTACCTAATAGTGATTCATTGTTCACTGCCATTCTTGACATCACTTGGCATCTGTGTTGTTCCAGTGGCTTATTGCCTTAATTAACCTGTTTTATAAACATGAGTTCTAATTCTCAGAGAGTTTTTTCATTTAGTTACTAATAAGCTTCCTTTAGAGCCAATGGAAATTTGCATTGATATTGGGCTTGAGATTGTGCAATTGTGAGATAGAATCTGTATTAAGTGTTCATAAAGAACAATATGTCATCTTACGATCAAAGATTGGCATTAAGAATAACATAGTGAAACCAATAGATGTCTTTTTGAACTTTCCTAATAGTGATTCATTACTCACTGCCCTTCTTGACATCAATTTGCACCTGTGATATTCCTGTGGCTTACTTGGTTGATGCACCTGTTTTGTAAAAAGGATTTCATGAGTTCTTATCCTTGGAGAGTCTTTTTCATTTACTTACTAATATTCTTCCTATGGAGTCAGTGGAAATTGGATTGGTTTTGGGCTTGAGATTGTGCAATTGTGAGATAGAATTTGAACTACAGTAAGTGTTCATAAAGAACAATATGTCATTACAAGCTGTTTAGATTGGCATTAAGAATAACACAGTAAAACCAATGGATTTCTTTTTGAACTTACCTAATAGTGATTCATTGTTCACTGCCCTTCTTGACAAAGCTTTGCACCTGTGATGTTCCAGTGGCTTACTGGGTTTATGCACCTGTCTTGTAAACAGCAGTTCATGAGTTCTATCCCTTGGAGAGCCTTTTTCATTTACTTACTAATAAGTTTCCTATAGAGTAAAAGTAAATTTGCATTGATTTTGGGCTTGAGATAGTGCAATTGTGAGATAGAATCTGTAGTAAGTTTTCATAAAGAACAATATGTCATCACAAGCTGTTTAGATTGGCTTTAAGAATAACATAGTAAAACCAATGGATTTCTTTTTGAACTTACCTAATAGTGATTCATTGTTCACTGCCTTTCTTGACATCACTTGGCAGCTGTGTTGTTCCAGTGGCTTACTGCCTTAATTAACCTGTTTTATAAACATGAGTTCATATTCTCAGAGAGTTTTTTCATTTACTTACTAATAAGCTTCCTTTAGAGCCAATGGAAATTTGCATTAATATTGGGCTTGAGATTGTGCAATTGTGAGATAGAATTTGTACTACAGTAAGTGTTCATAAAGTACAATATGTCATTATATGCTCAAAGATTGGCTTTAAGAATAACATAGTAAAACCAATGGATTTCTTTTTGAACTTACCTAATAGTGATTCATTGGTCACTGCCCTTCTTGACAACCTTTTGCACTTGTGATGTTCTAATGGCTTAGTGGGTTAATGCCACTGTCTTTTAAACAGTAGTTCATGAGTTCTAATTCTCAGAGAGTTTTTTCATTTATTTACTAATAAGCTTCCTATAGAGACAATGGAAATTTGCATTGATTTTGTGCTTGAGATAGTGCAATTATGAGATAGAATCTGTATTACGTGTTCATCAACAACAATATGTCATGATGCGCTGCAAAAATTTGCATTAAGAAAAACATAGTAAAACCAATGGATTTCTTTTTGAACTTACCTAATAGTGATTCATTGGTCACTGCCCTTCTTGACATGTCTTTACACCTGTGATGTTCCAGTGGCTTACTGGGTTAATTCACCTGTCTAGCAAAAAGAATTTCATGAGTTCTAGTCCTCAGAGACCTTTTTTTTCATTTACTTACTTATTAACTTCCCATAGAGCCAATGTAAATTTGCATTGATTTTGGGATTGAGATAGTGCAATTGTGAGATAGAATCTGTAGTAAATGTTCATAAAGAACAATATGTCATCACAAGCTGTTTAGATTGGATTTAAGAATAACATAGTAAAACCAATGGATTTCTTTTTGAACTTACCTAATAGTGATTCATTGTTCACTGCCCTTCTTGACATCACTTGGCAGCTGTGTTGTTCCAGTGGCTTACTGCCTTAATTAATCTGTTTTATAAACATGAGTTCATATTCTCAGAGAGTTTTTTCATTTACTTACTAATAAGCTTCCTTTAGAGCCAATTGGAAATTTGCATTTATATTGGGCTTGAGATTGTGCAATTGTGAGATAGAATCTGTATTAAGTGTTCATAAAGAACAATATGTCATCTTACGATCAAAGATTGGCATTAAGAATAACATAGTGAAACCAATGGATGTCTTTTTGAACTTTCCTAATAGTGATTCATTACTCACTGCCCTTCTTGACATCACTTTGTACCTGTGATATTCCTGTGGCTTACTGGGTTAATGCACCTGTTTTGTAAAAAGGATTTCATGAGTTCTAATCCTTCAAGAGTCTTTTTCATTTACTTACTAATAAGCTTCCTATGGAGTCAATGGAAATTTGCATTGATTTTGGGCTTGAGATTGTGCAATTGTGAGATAGAATTTGTACTACAGTAAGTGTTCATAAAGAACAATATGTCATTACAAGCTGTTTAGATTGGCATTAAGAATAACATAGTAAAACCAATGGATTTCTTTTTGAACTTACCTAATAGTGATTCATTGTTCACTGCCCTTCTTGACATAACTTTGCACCTGTGATGTTCCAGTGGCTTACTGGGTTTATGCACCTGTCTGGTAAACAGCAGTTCATGAGTTCTAATCCTTAGAGAGCCTTTTTCATTTACTTACTAATAAGCTTCCTATAGAGTCAATGGAAATTTGCATTGATTTTGGGATTGAGATTGTGCAATTGTGAGATAGAATTTGTACTACAGTAAGTGTTCATAAAGTACAATATGTCATTATACGCTCAAAGATTGGCATTAAGAATAAGATAGTGAAACCAATGGATTTCTTTTTGAACTTACCTAATAGTGATTCATTGGTCACTGAACTTCTTGACAACCTTTTGCACTTGTGATGTTCCAGTGGCTAACTGGGTTAATGTGCCTGTCTTATAAAGAGTAGTTCATGAGTTCTAATTCTCAGAGAGTTTTTTCATTTACTTACTAATAAGCTTCCTATAGAGCCAATAGACATTTGCATTGATTTTGGGCTTGAGATAGTGCAATTGTGAGATATAGAATCTGTATTACGTGTTCATCAAGAACAATACGTCATGATGCGCTGCAAAGATTAGCATTAAGAAAAACATAGTAAAACCAATGGATTTCTTTTTGAACGTTCCTAATAGTGATTCATTACTCACTGCCCTTCTTGACATCATTTAGCACCTGTGATGTTCCTGTGGCTTACTGGGTTAATGCACCTGTTTTGTAAACAGGAGTTCATGAGTTCTAATCCTTGAAGAGTCTTTTTCATTTACTTACTAATAAGCTTCCTATAGAGCCAATGGAAATTAGCATTGATTTTGGGCTTGAGATTGTGCAATTGTGAGATATAGAATCTGTATTACGTGTTCATCAAGAACAATACGTCATGATGCGCTGCAAAGATTAGCGGCATGCATTTGGGGCCTCCATGACATGCGGCATGCATGTGGGTCCCCATGACATGCGGCATGCACGTGGGGCTCCCTTGACATGCGACATTCATTTGGGGCCCCCATGACATGTGGCATGCATGTGGGGCTCCCATGATATGCGGCATGCATTTGGGGCCTCCATTACATGCGGCATGCATGTGGGGCCCCCATGGCATGAGCTATGCATGTGGGGCCCCTATGACATGCGGCATGCATTTGGGGCCCCGATGACATGCGGCATGCATGTGGGGCACCCATGACTTGCGCCATGCACGTGGGGCCGCTATGACATGCGGCATGAATTTGGGGGCCCCATTACATGCGGAATGCATGTGGAGCCCCCATGACATGCGGCATGCATGTGGGGCCCCCATGACATGCGGCATGCATTTGGGAACCCATGACATGCGGCATGCATTTGGGGCCCCCATAACATGCTGCATGCATCTGGGGTGCCCGAGACATGCGGCATGCACGTGGGGCCCCTAGGACATGCCGCACGCATTTGGGGCCCCCATTACATGTGGAATGCACATGGGGCCCCCATGACATGCGGCATACGCTTGGGGCCTCAATGACATGCGGCATGAGTTTGGATCTTCCATGACATGCGGCATGCACGTGGGGCCCCCATGACATGAGTCATGATTTGGGGTCACCATGACATGCGGCATGCATTTGGGGCCCCCATGACATGCGGCATGCATTTGGGTCCCCCATGAAATGCGGCATGCATGTGGGGCCCCCAGGACATGCGGCATGCATGTGGGGCCCCCATGACATGCGGCATGCATTTGGGGCCCCCATGACATGCTCCATGCATGTGGGGCCCCTATGACATGCGGCATGCATTTGGGGGCCCCATGACATGCGGCATGCACGTGGGGCCCCCATGACATGCGGCATACATTTGTGGCCCCCGTGACATGAGGCATGCACGTGGGGCCCCCATGACATGCGGCAAGCACGTGGTGCCCCAATGACATGCAGCATGCACGTGGGACCCCCATGACATGCGGCATGCAAGTGGGCCCCCATAACATGCTGCATGCATTTGGGGTGCCCGAGACATGCGGCATGCACGTGGGGCCACTATGACATGCCGCATGCATTTGGGGCCCCCATTACATGTGGCATGCACATGGGGCCCTCATGACATGCGGCATATGCTTGGGGCCCCAATGACATGCGGCATGAGTTTGGATCCCCCATTACATGTGTCATGCACGTGGGACCCCCATGACATGAGTCATGCATTTGGGGCCGCCATGACATCAGGCATGCATTTGGGCCCCCCATGAAATGCGGTATGCATGTGGGGCCCCCAGGACATGCGGCATGCATTTGGGGCCCCCATGACATGCGGCATGCATGTGGGCCCCCCATGAAATGCCCCATGCATGTGGGGCCCCATATGACATGCGGCATGCAATTGTGGGCCCAAGACATGCTGCATGCATTTGGGGGGCCCCATGACATGCGGCATGCACGTGGGGACCCCATGAAATGCGGCATGCATTTGGGGCCCCCATGACATGCGGAATGCATTTGTGGCCCCCATGACATGCGGAATGCCTGCGGGGCCCCCATGACATGCGGCATGCATGCGGCGCCCTCATGACATGCGGCATGCATTTGGGGCCCCCAATACATGCGGCATTCACGTGGGGCCCCCATGATATGCGGCATGCATTTGGGGCCCCCATGACTTGAGGCATGCATTTTGGGCCCCCATGACATGCGGCATGCATGTGGGGCCCTCATGAAATGCGGCATTTATTTGGGGCCCCCATGACATGCGGCATGCATGTGGGGCACCATGACATGCGCCATGCAAGTGGAGCCCCCATGACATGCGGCATGCATTTGGGCCCCCATGACATGCGGCATGCATTTGGGGTACCTGAGACATGCGGCATGCACGTGGACCCCCCATAACAAGCTGCATGCATTTGGGGTGCAAGAGACATGCGGAATGCATGTGGGGCCCCAATAACATGCTGCATGCATTTGGGGCCCCCATTACATGCGTCATACGCTTGGGGCCCCAAGGACATGCAGCATGAGTTTGGATCCCCTATGACATGCGTCATGCACATGGGGCCCCAATGACATGCAACATGCATGTGGGGCCCCCATGACATGCGGAATGCAAGTGAGGCCCCCATGACATGCGGCGTGCATTTGGGGCCCCCATTATATGCGGCATGCACGTGGGCCTCCATGATATGTGGCATGCATTTGGGGCCCCCATGACATGCGGCATGCACGTGGGGCCCTCATGACATGCAGCATGCATTTGGGGCCACTATGACATGCGGCATGCATTTGGGGCCCCCATTACATGCGGCATGCATTTGGGGCCCCCATGACATGCGGAATGCCTGTTGGGCCCCCATGACATGCGCCATGCATTTGGGGTGCCCGAGACATGCGGCATGCAAGTGGGCCCCCAAATGCATGCCGCATGCATTTGGGGTGCCCGAGACATGCGGCATGCACGTGTGGCCCCAATGACATGCGGCATGAGTTTGGATCCCCCATTACATGTGGCATGCACGTGGGACCCCCATGACATGAGTCATGCATTTGGGGCCGACATGACATCAGGCATGCATTTGGGCCCCCCATGAAATGCGGTATGCATGTGGGGCCCCCAGGACATGCGGCATGCATTTGGGGCCCCCATGACATGCGGCATGCATGTGGGCCCTCCATGAAATGCGCCATGCATATGGGGCCCCATATGACATGCGGCATGCATTTGTGGGCCCAAGACATGCTGCATGCATTTGGGGGGCCCCATGACATGCGGCATGCACGTGGGGACCCCATGAAATGCGGCATGCATTTGGGGCCCCCATGACATGCGGAATGCATTTGTGGCCCCCATGACATGCGGAATGCCTGCGGGGCCCCCATGACATGCGGCATGCATGCGGCGCCCTCATGACATGCGGCATGCATTTGGGGCCCCCAATACATGCGGCATTCACGTGGGGCCCCCATGATATGCGGCATGCATTTGGGGCCCCCATGACTTGAGGCATGCATTTTGGGCCCCCATGACATGCGGCATGCATGTGGGGCCCTCATGAAATGCGGCATTTATTTGGGGCCCCCATGACATGCGGCATGCATGTGGGGCACCATGACATGCGCCATGCAAGTGCAGCCCCCATGACATGCGGCATGCATTTGGGCCCCCATGACATGCGGCATGCATTTGGGGTACCTGAGACATGCGGCATGCACGTGGACCCCCCATAACAAGCTGCATGCATTTGGGGTGCAAGAGACATGCGGAATGCATGTGGGGCCCCAATAACATGCTGCATGCATTTGGGGCCCCCATTACATGCGTCATACGCTTGGGGCCCCAAGGACATGCGGCATGAGTTTGGATCCCCTATGACATGCGTCATGCACATGGGGCCCCAATGACATGCAACATGCATGTGGGGCCCCCATGACATGCGGAATGCAAGTGAGGCCCCCATGACATGCGGCATGCATTTGGGGCCCCCATTATATGCGGCATGCACGTGGGCCTCCATGATATGTGGCATGCATTTGGGGCCCCCATGACATGCGGCATGCACGTGGGGCCCTCATGACATGCAGCATGCATTTGGGGCCACTATGACATGCGGCATGCATTTGGGGCCCCCATTACATGCGGCATGCATTTGGGGCCCCCATGACATGCGGAATGCCTGTGGGGCCCCCATGACATGCGCCATGCATTTGGGGTGCCCGAGACATGCGGCATGCAAGTGGGCCCCCATAACATGCTGCATGCATTTGGGGTGCCCGAGACATGCGGCATGCACGTGTGGCCCCAATGACATGCGGCATGAGTTTGGATCCCCCATTACATGTGGCATGCACGTGGGACCCCCATGACATGAGTCATGCATTTGGGGCCGACATGACATCAGGCATGCATTTGGGCCCCCCATGAAATGCGGTATGCATGTGGGGCCCCCAGGACATGCGGCATGCATTTGGGGCCCCCATGACATGCGGCATGCATGTGGGCCCCCCATGAAATGCGCCATGCATATGGGGCCCCATATGACATGCGGCATGCATTTGTGGGCCCAAGACATGCTGCATGCATTTGGGGGGCCCCATGACATGCGGCATGCACGTGGGGACCCCATGAAATGCGGCATGCATTTGGGGCCCCCATGACATGCGGAATGCATTTGTGGCCCCCATGACATGCGGAATGCCTGCGGGGCCCCCATGACATGCGGCATGCATGCGGCGCCCTCATGACATGCGGCATGCATTTGGGGCCCCCAATACATGCGGCATTCACGTGGGGCCCCCATGATATGCGGCATGCATTTGGGGCCCCCATGACTTGAGGCATGCATTTTGGGCCCCCATGACATGCGGCATGCATGTGGGGCCCTCATGAAATGCGGCATTTATTTGGGGCCCCCATGACATGCGGCATGCATGTGGGGCACCATGACATGCGCCATGCAAGTGCAGCCCCCATGACATGCGGCATGCATTTGGGCCCCCATGACATGCGGCATGCATTTGGGGTACCTGAGACATGCGGCATGCACGTGGACCCCCCATAACAAGCTGCATGCATTTGGGGTGCCCGGGACATGCGGAATGCATGTGGGGCCCCAATAACATGCCGCATGCATTTGGGGCCCCCATTACATGCGTCATACGCTTGGGGCCCCAAGGACATGCGGCATGAGTTTGGATCCCCTATGACATGCGTCATGCACATGGGGCCCCAATGACATGCAGCATGCACGTGGGGCCCCCATGACATGCGGAATGCAAGTGAGGCCCCCATGACATGCGGCATGCATTTGGGGCCCCCATTATATGCGGCATGCACGTGGGCCTCCATGATATGTGGCATGCATTTGGGGCCCCCATGACATGCGGCATGCACGTGGGGCCCTCATGACATGCAGCATGCATTTGGGGCCACTATGACATGCGGCATGCATTTGGGGCCCCCATTACATGCGGCATGCATTTGGGGCCCCCATGACATGCGGAATGCCTGTGGGGCCCCCATGACATGCGCCATGCATTTGGGGTGCCCGAGACATGCGGCTTGCAAGTGGGCCCCCATAACATGCTGCATGCATTTGGGGTGCCCGAGACATGCGGCATGCACGTGTGGCCCCAATGACATGCGGCATGAGTTTGGATCCCCCATTACATGTGGCATGCACGTGGGACCCCCATGACATGAGTCATGCATTTGGGGCCGACATGACATCAGGCATGCATTTGGGCCCCCCATGAAATGCGGTATGCATGTGGGGCCCCCAGGACATGCGGCATGCATTTGGGGCCCCCATGACATGCGGCATGCATGTGGGCCCCCCATGAAATGCGCCATGCATATGGGGCCCCATATGACATGCGGCATGCATTTGTGGGCCCAAGACATGCTGCATGCATTTGGGGGGCCCCATGACATGCGGCATGCACGTGGGGACCCCATGAAATGCGGCATGCATTTGGGGCCCCCATTACATGCGGAATGCATTTGTGGCCCCCATGACATGCGGAATGCCTGCGGGGCCCCCATGACATGCGGCATGCATGCGGCACCCTCATGACATGCGGCATGCATTTGGGGCCCCCAATACATGCGGCATGCACGTGGGCCCCCATGGTATGCGGCATGCATTTGGGGCCCCCATGACTTGAGGCATGCATTTTGGGCCCCCATGACATGCGGCATGCATGTGGGGCCCTCATGAAATGCGGCATTTATTTGGGGCCCCCATGACATGCGGCATGCATGTGGGGCACCATGACATGCGCCATGCAAGTGGAGCCCCCATGACATGCGGCATGCATTTTTGCCCCCATGACATGCGGCATGCATTTGGGGTACCTGAGACATGCGGCATGCACGTGGGCCCCCCATAACATGCTGCATGCATTTGGGGTGCCCGAGACATGTGGAATGCATGTGGGGCCCCAATAACATGCCGCATGCATTTGGGGCCCCCATTACATGCGTCATACGCTTGGGGCCCCAATGACATGCGGCATGAGTTTGGATCCCCCATGACATGCGGCATGCACATGGGGCCCCAATGACATGCAGCATGCACGTGGGGCCCCCATGACATGCGGAATGCAAGTGAGGCCCCCATGACATGCGGCATGCATTTGGGGCCCCCAATATATGCGGCATGCACGTGGGGCCCCCATGACATGAGCCATGCATTTGGGGCCCCCATGACATGCAGCATGCACGTGGGGCCCTCATGACATGCAGCATGCATTTGGGGCCACTATGACATGCGGCATGCATTTGGGGCCCCCATTACATGCGGCATGCATTTGGGGCCCCCATGACATGCAGAATGCCTGTGGGGCCCCATGACATGCGCCATGCATTTGGGGTGCCCGAGACATGCGGCATGCAAGTGGGCCCCCATAACATGCTGCATGCATTTGGGGTGCCCGAGACATGCGGCATGCACGTGGGGCCCCTATGACATGCCGCATGCATTTGGGGCCCTCATTACATGTGGCATGCACATGGGGCCCTCATGACATGCGGCATATGCTTGGGGCCCCAATGACATGCGGCATGAGTTTGGATCCCCCATTACATGTGGCATGCACGTGGGACCCCCAAGACATGAGTCATGCATTTGGGGCCGCCATGACATCAGGCATGCATTTGGGCACCCCATGAAATGCGGTATGCATGTGGGGCCCCCATGACATGTGGTATGCATGTGGGGCCCCATGATATGCGGCATGCAGTTGGGGCCCCCAATACATGCGGCATGCACGTTGGGCACCCATGACATGCGGCATGCATTTATGGCCCTCATGACATGCGGCATGCATTTGGGCCCCCATGCCATGCGGCATGCATGTGGGGCCCCCATGACATGCGGCATGCATTTGCGGGCCCCATGACATGTGTTATGCACGTGGGGCCCCTATGACATGCCGCATGCATTTGGACCCCCATGACATGCGGCATGCATGTGGGACCCCCATGACATGCGTCATGCATTTGGATCCCCCACTACATGCTGCATGCAAGTGGGGCCCCCATGACATGCGGCACGCATGTGGGCCCCCCATGACATGCGCCATGCATGTGGGGCCCCTATGACATGCGGCATGCATGTGGGACCCCCATGACATGCGGCATGCACGTGGGGTCCCCATGACATGTGGCATGCATGTGGGGCCCCCATGACATGCCGCATACATTTGTGGCCCCCGTGACATGAGGCATGCACGTGGGGCCCCCATGACATGCGGCAAACACGTGGAGCCCCAATGACATGCAGCATGTACGTTGGGCACCCATGACATGCGGCATGCATTTATGGCCCCCATGACATGCGGCATGCATTTGGGGCCCCCATGACTTGAGGCATGCATGTGGGGCCCCCATGACATGCACCGTGCATGTGGGCCCCCTATGACATGCTGCATGCATTTGGGGCCCCTATGACATGCATGTGGGGCCCCCATGAAATAAGCCATGCATGTGGGGCCCCTATGACATTCGGCATGCATTTGTGGGCCCCATGACATGCTGCATGCATTTGGGGGGCCCATGACATGCGGCATGCACGTGGGGCCCCCATGATATGCGACATGCATTTGGGGCCCCCATGATTGAGGCATGCATTTTGGGCCCCCAAGACATGCGGCATGCACATGGGGCCCCCAAGACATGCGGCATGCACGTGGGCCCCCCATTAAATGCGGCATGCATTTAGGGCCCCCATGACATGCGGCATGCATTTGGGGCCCCCATGACATGCTGCATGCATGTGGGGCACCATGACATGCGCCATGCAATTGGTGCCCCGATGACATGCGGCATGCATGTGGGGCACCCATGACATGCGCCATGTACGTGGTGCCACTATGACATGCGGCATGCACGTGGGGCCCCAATGACATGCAGCATACATTTGGGGCCCCCGTGACATGCGGCATGCACGAGGGGCCCCCATGACATGCAGCATGCATTTGAATCCCCCATTTCATGACGGATGCACGTGGGGCCCCCATGACATGCGGAATGCCTGCGGGGCCCCCATGACATGCGGCATGCATGCGGGGCCCTCATGACATGCGGCATGAATTTGAGGCCCCCATGACATGCGGCATGCATTTGGGTCCCCATGACATGTGGCATGCATTGGGGGCCCCCATGACATGCGGCATGAATGTGGGTCCCATGACATGCGGCATGCATTTGGGCCCCCATGACATGCGGCATGCATTTGGGGCCTGCATAACATGCGGCATGCATTTGGGGCACCCATGTCTTGCGGCATGCACGTGGGGCCCCCATGACATGCGGCATGCCATTGGGACTCCCATGAAATGCGGTATGCATGTGGGGCCCCATGACATTCGGCATGCATTTGGGGCCCCCATGACATTTGGAATGCATTTGGGGCCTCATGACATGCACCATGCATTTGGGGCACCCCATGACATGCGGCATACGTTTGGGCTCCCCATGACATGTGGCATGCACGTGGGGCCCCCATGACATGCGGCATGCATTTGTGGCCCCCACGACATGCGGCATGCACGTGGGGCCCCCATGACATGCGGCATGCACGTGGGGCTCCCATGACATGCGGCATGCACGTGGGGCACTCATGACATGCGGCACGTCTTTGGGGCCCCATGACATGCTGCATGCATTTCGGTTCCCCATGACATGCGGCATGCACGTGGGGCCCCCATGACATGCGGCATGTACGTGGGGAACCCATGACATGAGTCATGCATTTGGGATAACCATGACATGAGGCATGCACGTGGTACCCCCATGACATGCGCAATGCATGTTGGGCCCCATGAAATGCGCCATGCATGTGGGGCCCCCATGACATGCGGCAAGCACGTGGGGCCCCTATGACATGCCGCATGCATTTGGGGCCCCCATTACATGTGGCATGCACGTGGGGCCCCCTTAACATGCTGCATGCATTTCAGGTGCCCGAGACATGCGGCATGAGTTTGGATCCCCCATGACATGCGGCATGCACATGGGGCCCCCATGACATGTGGCATGCATGTGGGGCCCCCAGGACATGCAGCATGCACGTGGGGCCCCCATGACATGCGGAATGCACGTGAGGCCCCAATGACATGCGGCATGCACGTGGGGCCTGCATAACATGCTGCATGCATATGGGGTACCTGAGACATTCGGCATGCACGTGGAGCCCCCATGACATGCGGCATGCATTTGGGGCCCCTATGACATGCGGCATGCATTTGTGGGCCCCAAGACATGCAGCATTCATTTGGGGCCCCCATGACTTGAGGATGCATTTGGGCCCCCATGACATGTGGCATGCATGTGGGGCCCCCATGAAATGCGCCATGCATGTGGGGCCCCTATGACATGCGGCAGGCATTTGTGGGCCCCAACACATGCTGCATGCATTTGGGGGCCCCATTACATGCGGCATGCACGTGGAGCCCCATGACATGCGGCATGCATTTAGGGCACCCATGACATGCGGCATGCATGTGGGGCCCCCATGACATGCGGCATGCATTTGGGCCCCCATGACATGCGGCATGTATTTGGGGCCTGCATAACATGCTGCATGCATTTGGGGTACCTGAGACATGCGGCATGCACGTGGGGCCCCCATAAAATGCTGCATGCATTTGGGATGCCCGATACATGCGGCATGCACGTGGGGCCCCTATGACATGCCGCATGCATTTGGCCCCCCTATGACATGCGGCATGCATGTGGGACCCCCATGAGATGCGGCATGCATTTGGATCCCTCATAACATGCTGCATGCAAGTGGGGCCCCCCATGACATGCGCCATGCATGTGGGGCCTCTATAACATGCGGCATGCTTGTGGGGCCCCCATGACATGCAGCATACATTTGGGGCCCCCGTGACATGCGGCATGCAAGTGGGGCCCCCATGACATGCAGCATGCATGTGAATCCCCCATTACATGCCGGATGCACGTGGGGCCCCATGACATGCGGCATGCATTTGGGGCCCCCATGACATGCGGAATGCCTGCGGGGCCCCCATGACATGCGGCATGCATGTGGGTCCCATGACATGCGGCATGCATTTGGTCCCCCATGACATGCGGCATGCATTTGGGGCCTGCATAACATGCTGCATGCATTTGGGGTACCTGAGACATGCGGCATGCATGTGGGGCCCCCATCACATGCTGCATGCATTTGGGGTGCCCGAGACATGCGGCATGCACGTGGGGCCCCTATGACATGCCGCATGCATTTGGGCCCCCCATTACATGCGGCATGCACATGGGGCCCCCATGACACGCGGCATACTCTTGGGGCCCCAATGACATGCGGCATGAGTTTGGATTCTCCATGACATGGGCATGCACGTGGGGCCCCCATGACATGAGTCATGCATTTGGGGCCCCTGTGACACGCGGCATGCACGTGGGGCCCCCATGACATGCAACATGCATTTGGGGCCCCCATGTCATGCGGAATGCACATGAGGCCCCCTTGACATGTGGAATGCATGTGGGGCCCTCATGACATGCGGCATGCATTTGGGGCCCCCATGACATGTGGAATGCCTGCGGGGCCCCTATGACATGCGGCATGCATTTGTGGGCCCCAAAACATGCGGCATGCATGTGGGGAACCCATGACATGCACCAGGCACGCGGGGCCCCTATGACATGCGGCATGAATTGTGGACCCCCAATAAATGCGGCATGCACGTGGGGCCCCCCTGATATGCGGCATGCATTTGGGGCCCCCATGACTTGATGCATGCATTTGGGGCCCCCATGACATGCGGCATGCATGTGGGGCCCCTTGAAATGCACCATGCACGTGGGGCCCCTATGACATGTGGCATGAATTTGGGGCCCCCAATAAATGCGGCATGCACGTGAGGCCCCCATGATATGCGGCATGCATTTGGGGCCCCCATGACTTGAGGCATGCATTTGGGGCCCCCATGACATGCGGCATGAACATGGAGCCCCATGAAAAGCGGCATGCACGTGGGGCCCCCATGATATGCAGCATGCATGTGAGGCCCCCATGACAGGCGGCATGCATTTGGGGCCCCCATGACATGTGGCATGCATGTGGGACCCCCATGACATGCGGCATGCATGCGGGGCCCCCATGACATGCGGCATGCACATGGAGCCCCATGACAAGCGGCATGCACGTGGGGCTCCCATGATATGCAGCATGCATGTGAGGACCCAATGACATGCGGCTTGCATTTATGGAACCCATGACATGTGGCAAGCATTTGGGCCCCCATGAAATGCGGCATGCATGTTGGGCCCCCATGACTTGCGCCATGCACGTGGGGCCCCTTTGACATGCAGCATGAATTTGGGGGCCCCATTACATGCGGCATGCATGTGGAGCCCCCATGACATGCGTCATGCATTTGGGCCCCCATGACATGCGGCATGCATTTGGGGCCTGCATAACATGCTTCATGCATTTGTGGTACCTGAGACATGCGGCATGCACGTGGGGCCCCGATGACATGCGGCATGCATTTGGGGGCCCCATGACATGCGGCATGCATGTGGGGCCCCTATGACATGCGGCATGCATTTGGGGCCTCCATGACATGCGGCATGCATTTGGGGGGCCCCATGACATGCGGCATGCAGGTGGGGCCCCTTTTACATGTGGCATGAATTTGGGGGCCCCATTACATGCGGCATGCATGTGGAGCCCCCATGACATGCGTCATGCATTTGGGCCCCCATGACATGCGGCATGCATTTGGGCCCTGCATAACATGCTGCATGCATTTGGGGTACCTGAGACATGCGGCATGCACGTGGGGCCCCATTACATGCGTCATACGCTTTGGGCCCCAATGAAATGCGGCATGAGTTTGGATCCCCCATGACATGCGGCATGCACATGGGGCCCCAATGACATGCAGCATGCACGTGGGCCCCCATGACATGCGGAATGCAAGTGAGGCCCCCATGACATGCGGCATGCATTTGGGGCCCCCAATATATGCGGCATGCACGTAGGGCCACCATGATATGTGGCATGCATTTGGGGCCCCCATGACATGAGCCATGCATTTGAGGCCCCCATGACATGCGGCATGCACGTGGGGCCCCTATGACATGCCGCATGCATTTGGGGCCCCCATTACATGTGGCATGCACATGGGGCCCTCATGACATGCGGCATATGCTTGGGGCCCCAATGACATGCGACATGAGTTTGGATCCCCCATGACATGTGGCATGCACGTGGGACCCCCATGACATGAGTCATGCATTTGGGGCAGCCATGACATCAGGCATGCATTTGGGCCCCCCATGAAATGCGGCATGCATGTGGGGCCCCCATGACATATGGCATGCATGTGGGGCCCCATGATATGCGGCATACAGTTGGGGCCCCCAATACATGCGACATGCACGTTGGGCACCCATGACATGCGGCATGCATTTATGGCCCTCATGACATGTGGCATGCATGTGGGGCCCCCATGACATGCGGCATGCATGTGGGGCCCCCATGACATGCGGCATGCATATGCGGGCCCCATGACATGTGTTATGCACGTGGGGCCCCTATGACATGCCGCATGCATTTGGACCCCCATGACATGCGGCATGCATGTGGGACCCCCATGACATGCGTCATGCATTTGGATCCCCCATTACATGCTGCATGCAAGTGGGGCCCCCATGACATGCGGCACGCATGTGGTCCCCCCATGACATGCGCCATGCATGTGGGGCCCCCATGACATGCGGCATGCATGTGGGACCCCCATGGCATGCGGCATGCACGTGGGGCCCCCATGACATGCGGCATGCATGTGGGGCCCCCATGACATGCCGCATACATTTGTGGCCCCCATGGCATGAGGCATGCACGTGGGGCCCCCATGACACGCGGCAAGCACGTGGGGCCCCAATGACATGCAGCATGCATTTGGGGCCCCTATGACATGCCGCATGCATTTGGGGCCCCCATTACATGTGGCATGCACGTGGGGCCCCCTTAACATGCTGCATGCATTTCAGGTGCCCGAGACATGCGGCATGAGTTTGGATCCCCCATGACATGCGGCATGCACATGGGGCCCCCATGACATGTGGCATGCATGTGGGGCCCCCAGGACATGCAGCATGCACGTGGGGCCCCCATGACATGCGGAATGCACGTGAGGCCCCAATGACATGCGGCATGCACGTGGGGCCTGCATAACATGCTGCATGCATATGGGGTACCTGAGACATTCGGCATGCACGTGGAGCCCCCATGACATGCGGCATGCATTTGGGGCCCCTATGACATGCGGCATGCATTTGTGGGCCCCAAGACATGCAGCATTCATTTGGGGCCCCCATGACTTGAGGATGCATTTGGGCCCCCATGACATGTGGCATGCATGTGGGGCCCCCATGAAATGCGCCATGCATGTGGGGCCCCTATGACATGCGGCAGGCATTTGTGGGCCCCAACACATGCTGCATGCATTTGGGGGCCCCATTACATGCGGCATGCACGTGGAGCCCCATGACATGCGGCATGCATTTAGGGCACCCATGACATGCGGCATGCATGTGGGGCCCCCATGACATGCGGCATGCATTTGGGCCCCCATGACATGCGGCATGTATTTGGGGCCTGCATAACATGCTGCATGCATTTGGGGTACCTGAGACATGCGGCATGCACGTGGGGCCCCCATAAAATGCTGCATGCATTTGGGATGCCCGATACATGCGGCATGCACGTGGGGCCCCTATGACATGCCGCATGCATTTGGCCCCCCTATGACATGCGGCATGCATGTGGGACCCCCATGAGATGCGGCATGCATTTGGATCCCTCATAACATGCTGCATGCAAGTGGGGCCCCCCATGACATGCGCCATGCATGTGGGGCCTCTATAACATGCGGCATGCTTGTGGGGCCCCCATGACATGCAGCATACATTTGGGGCCCCCGTGACATGCGGCATGCAAGTGGGGCCCCCATGACATGCAGCATGCATGTGAATCCCCCATTACATGCCGGATGCACGTGGGGCCCCATGACATGCGGCATGCATTTGGGGCCCCCATGACATGCGGAATGCCTGCGGGGCCCCCATGACATGCGGCATGCATGTGGGTCCCATGACATGCGGCATGCATTTGGTCCCCCATGACATGCGGCATGCATTTGGGGCCTGCATAACATGCTGCATGCATTTGGGGTACCTGAGACATGCGGCATGCATGTGGGGCCCCCATCACATGCTGCATGCATTTGGGGTGCCCGAGACATGCGGCATGCACGTGGGGCCCCTATGACATGCCGCATGCATTTGGGCCCCCCATTACATGCGGCATGCACATGGGGCCCCCATGACACGCGGCATACTCTTGGGGCCCCAATAACATGCCGCATGCATTTGGGGCCCCCATTACATGCGTCATACGCTTGGGGCCCCAATGACATGCGGCATGAGTTTGGATCCCCCATGACATGCGGCATGCACATGGGGCCCCAATGACATGCAGCATGCACGTGGGGCCCCCATGACATGCGGAATGCAAGTGAGGCCCCCATGACATGCGGCATGCATTTGGGGCCCCCAATATATGCGGCATGCACGTGGGGCCCCCATGACATGAGCCATGCATTTGGGGCCCCCATGACATGCAGCATGCACGTGGGGCCCTCATGACATGCAGCATGCATTTGGGGCCACTATGACATGCGGCATGCATTTGGGGCCCCCATTACATGCGGCATGCATTTGGGGCCCCCATGACATGCAGAATGCCTGTGGGGCCCCATGACATGCGCCATGCATTTGGGGTGCCCGAGACATGCGGCATGCAAGTGGGCCCCCATAACATGCTGCATGCATTTGGGGTGCCCGAGACATGCGGCATGCACGTGGGGCCCCTATGACATGCCGCATGCATTTGGGGCCCTCATTACATGTGGCATGCACATGGGGCCCTCATGACATGCGGCATATGCTTGGGGCCCCAATGACATGCGGCATGAGTTTGGATCCCCCATTACATGTGGCATGCACGTGGGACCCCCAAGACATGAGTCATGCATTTGGGGCCGCCATGACATCAGGCATGCATTTGGGCACCCCATGAAATGCGGTATGCATGTGGGGCCCCCATGACATGTGGTATGCATGTGGGGCCCCATGATATGCGGCATGCAGTTGGGGCCCCCAATACATGCGGCATGCACGTTGGGCACCCATGACATGCGGCATGCATTTATGGCCCTCATGACATGCGGCATGCATTTGGGCCCCCATGCCATGCGGCATGCATGTGGGGCCCCCATGACATGCGGCATGCATTTGCGGGCCCCATGACATGTGTTATGCACGTGGGGCCCCTATGACATGCCGCATGCATTTGGACCCCCATGACATGCGGCATGCATGTGGGACCCCCATGACATGCGTCATGCATTTGGATCCCCCACTACATGCTGCATGCAAGTGGGGCCCCCATGACATGCGGCACGCATGTGGGCCCCCCATGACATGCGCCATGCATGTGGGGCCCCTATGACATGCGGCATGCATGTGGGACCCCCATGACATGCGGCATGCACGTGGGGTCCCCATGACATGTGGCATGCATGTGGGGCCCCCATGACATGCCGCATACATTTGTGGCCCCCGTGACATGAGGCATGCACGTGGGGCCCCCATGACATGCGGCAAACACGTGGAGCCCCAATGACATGCAGCATGTACGTTGGGCACCCATGACATGCGGCATGCATTTATGGCCCCCATGACATGCGGCATGCATTTGGGGCCCCCATGACTTGAGGCATGCATGTGGGGCCCCCATGACATGCACCGTGCATGTGGGCCCCCTATGACATGCTGCATGCATTTGGGGCCCCTATGACATGCATGTGGGGCCCCCATGAAATAAGCCATGCATGTGGGGCCCCTATGACATTCGGCATGCATTTGTGGGCCCCATGACATGCTGCATGCATTTGGGGGGCCCATGACATGCGGCATGCACGTGGGGCCCCCATGATATGCGACATGCATTTGGGGCCCCCATGATTGAGGCATGCATTTTGGGCCCCCAAGACATGCGGCATGCACATGGGGCCCCCAAGACATGCGGCATGCACGTGGGCCCCCCATTAAATGCGGCATGCATTTAGGGCCCCCATGACATGCGGCATGCATTTGGGGCCCCCATGACATGCTGCATGCATGTGGGGCACCATGACATGCGCCATGCAATTGGTGCCCCGATGACATGCGGCATGCATGTGGGGCACCCATGACATGCGCCATGTACGTGGTGCCACTATGACATGCGGCATGCACGTGGGGCCCCAATGACATGCAGCATACATTTGGGGCCCCCGTGACATGCGGCATGCACGAGGGGCCCCCATGACATGCAGCATGCATTTGAATCCCCCATTTCATGACGGATGCACGTGGGGCCCCCATGACATGCGGAATGCCTGCGGGGCCCCCATGACATGCGGCATGCATGCGGGGCCCTCATGACATGCGGCATGAATTTGAGGCCCCCATGACATGCGGCATGCATTTGGGTCCCCATGACATGTGGCATGCATTGGGGGCCCCCATGACATGCGGCATGAATGTGGGTCCCATGACATGCGGCATGCATTTGGGCCCCCATGACATGCGGCATGCATTTGGGGCCTGCATAACATGCGGCATGCATTTGGGGCACCCATGTCTTGCGGCATGCACGTGGGGCCCCCATGACATGCGGCATGCCATTGGGACTCCCATGAAATGCGGTATGCATGTGGGGCCCCATGACATTCGGCATGCATTTGGGGCCCCCATGACATTTGGAATGCATTTGGGGCCTCATGACATGCACCATGCATTTGGGGCACCCCATGACATGCGGCATACGTTTGGGCTCCCCATGACATGTGGCATGCACGTGGGGCCCCCATGACATGCGGCATGCATTTGTGGCCCCCACGACATGCGGCATGCACGTGGGGCCCCCATGACATGCGGCATGCACGTGGGGCTCCCATGACATGCGGCATGCACGTGGGGCACTCATGACATGCGGCACGTCTTTGGGGCCCCATGACATGCTGCATGCATTTCGGTTCCCCATGACATGCGGCATGCACGTGGGGCCCCCATGACATGCGGCATGTACGTGGGGAACCCATGACATGAGTCATGCATTTGGGATAACCATGACATGAGGCATGCACGTGGTACCCCCATGACATGCGCAATGCATGTTGGGCCCCATGAAATGCGCCATGCATGTGGGGCCCCCATGACATGCGGCAAGCACGTGGGGCCCCTATGACATGCCGCATGCATTTGGGGCCCCCATTACATGTGGCATGCACGTGGGGCCCCCTTAACATGCTGCATGCATTTCAGGTGCCCGAGACATGCGGCATGAGTTTGGATCCCCCATGACATGCGGCATGCACATGGGGCCCCCATGACATGTGGCATGCATGTGGGGCCCCCAGGACATGCAGCATGCACGTGGGGCCCCCATGACATGCGGAATGCACGTGAGGCCCCAATGACATGCGGCATGCACGTGGGGCCTGCATAACATGCTGCATGCATATGGGGTACCTGAGACATTCGGCATGCACGTGGAGCCCCCATGACATGCGGCATGCATTTGGGGCCCCTATGACATGCGGCATGCATTTGTGGGCCCCAAGACATGCAGCATTCATTTGGGGCCCCCATGACTTGAGGATGCATTTGGGCCCCCATGACATGTGGCATGCATGTGGGGCCCCCATGAAATGCGCCATGCATGTGGGGCCCCTATGACATGCGGCAGGCATTTGTGGGCCCCAACACATGCTGCATGCATTTGGGGGCCCCATTACATGCGGCATGCACGTGGAGCCCCATGACATGCGGCATGCATTTAGGGCACCCATGACATGCGGCATGCATGTGGGGCCCCCATGACATGCGGCATGCATTTGGGCCCCCATGACATGCGGCATGTATTTGGGGCCTGCATAACATGCTGCATGCATTTGGGGTACCTGAGACATGCGGCATGCACGTGGGGCCCCCATAAAATGCTGCATGCATTTGGGATGCCCGATACATGCGGCATGCACGTGGGGCCCCTATGACATGCCGCATGCATTTGGCCCCCCTATGACATGCGGCATGCATGTGGGACCCCCTTGAGATGCGGCATGCATTTGGATCCCTCATAACATGCTGCATGCAAGTGGGGCCCCCCATGACATGCGCCATGCATGTGGGGCCTCTATAACATGCGGCATGCTTGTGGGGCCCCCATGACATGCAGCATACATTTGGGGCCCCCGTGACATGCGGCATGCAAGTGGGGCCCCCATGACATGCAGCATGCATGTGAATCCCCCATTACATGCCGGATGCACGTGGGGCCCCATGACATGCGGCATGCATTTGGGGCCCCCATGACATGCGGAATGCCTGCGGGGCCCCCATGACATGCGGCATGCATGTGGGTCCCATGACATGCGGCATGCATTTGGTCCCCCATGACATGCGGCATGCATTTGGGGCCTGCATAACATGCTGCATGCATTTGGGGTACCTGAGACATGCGGCATGCATGTGGGGCCCCCATCACATGCTGCATGCATTTGGGGTGCCCGAGACATGCGGCATGCACGTGGGGCCCCTATGACATGCCGCATGCATTTGGGCCCCCCATTACATGCGGCATGCACATGGGGCCCCCATGACACGCGGCATACTCTTGGGGCCCCAATGACATGCGGCATGAGTTTGGATTCTCCATGACATGGGCATGCACGTGGGGCCCCCATGACATGAGTCATGCATTTGGGGCCCCTGTGACACGCGGCATGCACGTGGGGCCCCCATGACATGCAACATGCATTTGGGGCCCCCATGTCATGCGGAATGCACATGAGGCCCCCTTGACATGTGGAATGCATGTGGGGCCCTCATGACATGCGGCATGCATTTGGGGCCCCCATGACATGTGGAATGCCTGCGGGGCCCCTATGACATGCGGCATGCATTTGTGGGCCCCAAAACATGCGGCATGCATGTGGGGAACCCATGACATGCACCAGGCACGCGGGGCCCCTATGACATGCGGCATGAATTGTGGACCCCCAATAAATGCGGCATGCACGTGGGGCCCCCCTGATATGCGGCATGCATTTGGGGCCCCCATGACTTGATGCATGCATTTGGGGCCCCCATGACATGCGGCATGCATGTGGGGCCCCTTGAAATGCACCATGCACGTGGGGCCCCTATGACATGTGGCATGAATTTGGGGCCCCCAATAAATGCGGCATGCACGTGAGGCCCCCATGATATGCGGCATGCATTTGGGGCCCCCATGACTTGAGGCATGCATTTGGGGCCCCCATGACATGCGGCATGAACATGGAGCCCCATGAAAAGCGGCATGCACGTGGGGCCCCCATGATATGCAGCATGCATGTGAGGCCCCCATGACAGGCGGCATGCATTTGGGGCCCCCATGACATGTGGCATGCATGTGGGACCCCCATGACATGCGGCATGCATGCGGGGCCCCCATGACATGCGGCATGCACATGGAGCCCCATGACAAGCGGCATGCACGTGGGGCTCCCATGATATGCAGCATGCATGTGAGGACCCAATGACATGCGGCTTGCATTTATGGAACCCATGACATGTGGCAAGCATTTGGGCCCCCATGAAATGCGGCATGCATGTTGGGCCCCCATGACTTGCGCCATGCACGTGGGGCCCCTTTGACATGCAGCATGAATTTGGGGGCCCCATTACATGCGGCATGCATGTGGGGCCCCCATGACATGCGTCATGCATTTGGGCCCCCATGACATGCGGCATGCATTTGGGGCCTGCATAACATGCTTCATGCATTTGTGGTACCTGAGACATGCGGCATGCACGTGGGGCCCCGATGACATGCGGCATGCATTTGGGGGCCCCATGACATGCGGCATGCATGTGGGGCCCCTATGACATGCGGCATGCATTTGGGGCCTCCATGACATGCGGCATGCATTTGGGGGGCCCCATGACATGCGGCATGCAGGTGGGGCCCCTTTTACATGTGGCATGAATTTGGGGGCCCCATTACATGCGGCATGCATGTGGAGCCCCCATGACATGCGTCATGCATTTGGGCCCCCATGACATGCGGCATGCATTTGGGCCCTGCATAACATGCTGCATGCATTTGGGGTACCTGAGACATGCGGCATGCACGTGGGGCCCCATTACATGCGTCATACGCTTTGGGCCCCAATGAAATGCGGCATGAGTTTGGATCCCCCATGACATGCGGCATGCACATGGGGCCCCAATGACATGCAGCATGCACGTGGGCCCCCATGACATGCGGAATGCAAGTGAGGCCCCCATGACATGCGGCATGCATTTGGGGCCCCCAATATATGCGGCATGCACGTAGGGCCACCATGATATGTGGCATGCATTTGGGGCCCCCATGACATGAGCCATGCATTTGAGGCCCCCATGACATGCGGCATGCACGTGGGGCCCCTATGACATGCCGCATGCATTTGGGGCCCCCATTACATGTGGCATGCACATGGGGCCCTCATGACATGCGGCATATGCTTGGGGCCCCAATGACATGCGACATGAGTTTGGATCCCCCATGACATGTGGCATGCACGTGGGACCCCCATGACATGAGTCATGCATTTGGGGCAGCCATGACATCAGGCATGCATTTGGGCCCCCCATGAAATGCGGCATGCATGTGGGGCCCCCATGACATATGGCATGCATGTGGGGCCCCATGATATGCGGCATACAGTTGGGGCCCCCAATACATGCGACATGCACGTTGGGCACCCATGACATGCGGCATGCATTTATGGCCCTCATGACATGTGGCATGCATGTGGGGCCCCCATGACATGCGGCATGCATGTGGGGCCCCCATGACATGTGGCATGCATATGCGGGCCCCATGACATGTGTTATGCACGTGGGGCCCCTATGACATGCCGCATGCATTTGGACCCCCATGACATGCGGCATGCATGTGGGACCCCCATGACATGCGTCATGCATTTGGA
This sequence comes from Phyllobates terribilis, assembly GCF_046119375.1. Taxonomy (NCBI): domain Eukaryota; kingdom Metazoa; phylum Chordata; class Amphibia; order Anura; family Dendrobatidae; genus Phyllobates; species Phyllobates terribilis. The sequence goes on along the minus strand of NW_027362764.1, from coordinate 332,396,091 downwards.
TCCCCCATTACATGCTGCATGCAAGTGGGGCCCCCATGACATGCGGCACGCATGTGGTCCCCCCATGACATGCGCCATGCATGTGGGGCCCCCATGACATGCGGCATGCATGTGGGACCCCCATGGCATGCGGCATGCACGTGGGGCCCCCATGACATGCGGCATGCATGTGGGGCCCCCATGACATGCCGCATACATTTGTGGCCCCCATGGCATGAGGCATGCACGTGGGGCCCCCATGACACGCGGCAAGCACGTGGGGCCCCAATGACATGCAGCATGCATTTGGGGCCCCTATGACATGCCGCATGCATTTGGGGCCCCCATTACATGTGGCATGCACGTGGGGCCCCCTTAACATGCTGCATGCATTTCAGGTGCCCGAGACATGCGGCATGAGTTTGGATCCCCCATGACATGCGGCATGCACATGGGGCCCCCATGACATGTGGCATGCATGTGGGGCCCCCAGGACATGCAGCATGCACGTGGGGCCCCCATGACATGCGGAATGCACGTGAGGCCCCAATGACATGCGGCATGCACGTGGGGCCTGCATAACATGCTGCATGCATATGGGGTACCTGAGACATTCGGCATGCACGTGGAGCCCCCATGACATGCGGCATGCATTTGGGGCCCCTATGACATGCGGCATGCATTTGTGGGCCCCAAGACATGCAGCATTCATTTGGGGCCCCCATGACTTGAGGATGCATTTGGGCCCCCATGACATGTGGCATGCATGTGGGGCCCCCATGAAATGCGCCATGCATGTGGGGCCCCTATGACATGCGGCAGGCATTTGTGGGCCCCAACACATGCTGCATGCATTTGGGGGCCCCATTACATGCGGCATGCACGTGGAGCCCCATGACATGCGGCATGCATTTAGGGCACCCATGACATGCGGCATGCATGTGGGGCCCCCATGACATGCGGCATGCATTTGGGCCCCCATGACATGCGGCATGTATTTGGGGCCTGCATAACATGCTGCATGCATTTGGGGTACCTGAGACATGCGGCATGCACGTGGGGCCCCCATAAAATGCTGCATGCATTTGGGATGCCCGATACATGCGGCATGCACGTGGGGCCCCTATGACATGCCGCATGCATTTGGCCCCCCTATGACATGCGGCATGCATGTGGGACCCCCATGAGATGCGGCATGCATTTGGATCCCTCATAACATGCTGCATGCAAGTGGGGCCCCCCATGACATGCGCCATGCATGTGGGGCCTCTATAACATGCGGCATGCTTGTGGGGCCCCCATGACATGCAGCATACATTTGGGGCCCCCGTGACATGCGGCATGCAAGTGGGGCCCCCATGACATGCAGCATGCATGTGAATCCCCCATTACATGCCGGATGCACGTGGGGCCCCATGACATGCGGCATGCATTTGGGGCCCCCATGACATGCGGAATGCCTGCGGGGCCCCCATGACATGCGGCATGCATGTGGGTCCCATGACATGCGGCATGCATTTGGTCCCCCATGACATGCGGCATGCATTTGGGGCCTGCATAACATGCTGCATGCATTTGGGGTACCTGAGACATGCGGCATGCATGTGGGGCCCCCATCACATGCTGCATGCATTTGGGGTGCCCGAGACATGCGGCATGCACGTGGGGCCCCTATGACATGCCGCATGCATTTGGGCCCCCCATTACATGCGGCATGCACATGGGGCCCCCATGACACGCGGCATACTCTTGGGGCCCCAATGACATGCGGCATGAGTTTGGATTCTCCATGACATGGGCATGCACGTGGGGCCCCCATGACATGAGTCATGCATTTGGGGCCCCTGTGACACGCGGCATGCACGTGGGGCCCCCATGACATGCAACATGCATTTGGGGCCCCCATGTCATGCGGAATGCACATGAGGCCCCCTTGACATGTGGAATGCATGTGGGGCCCTCATGACATGCGGCATGCATTTGGGGCCCCCATGACATGTGGAATGCCTGCGGGGCCCCTATGACATGCGGCATGCATTTGTGGGCCCCAAAACATGCGGCATGCATGTGGGGAACCCATGACATGCACCAGGCACGCGGGGCCCCTATGACATGCGGCATGAATTGTGGACCCCCAATAAATGCGGCATGCACGTGGGGCCCCCCTGATATGCGGCATGCATTTGGGGCCCCCATGACTTGATGCATGCATTTGGGGCCCCCATGACATGCGGCATGCATGTGGGGCCCCTTGAAATGCACCATGCACGTGGGGCCCCTATGACATGTGGCATGAATTTGGGGCCCCCAATAAATGCGGCATGCACGTGAGGCCCCCATGATATGCGGCATGCATTTGGGGCCCCCATGACTTGAGGCATGCATTTGGGGCCCCCATGACATGCGGCATGAACATGGAGCCCCATGAAAAGCGGCATGCACGTGGGGCCCCCATGATATGCAGCATGCATGTGAGGCCCCCATGACAGGCGGCATGCATTTGGGGCCCCCATGACATGTGGCATGCATGTGGGACCCCCATGACATGCGGCATGCATGCGGGGCCCCCATGACATGCGGCATGCACATGGAGCCCCATGACAAGCGGCATGCACGTGGGGCTCCCATGATATGCAGCATGCATGTGAGGACCCAATGACATGCGGCTTGCATTTATGGAACCCATGACATGTGGCAAGCATTTGGGCCCCCATGAAATGCGGCATGCATGTTGGGCCCCCATGACTTGCGCCATGCACGTGGGGCCCCTTTGACATGCAGCATGAATTTGGGGGCCCCATTACATGCGGCATGCATGTGGGGCCCCCATGACATGCGTCATGCATTTGGGCCCCCATGACATGCGGCATGCATTTGGGGCCTGCATAACATGCTTCATGCATTTGTGGTACCTGAGACATGCGGCATGCACGTGGGGCCCCGATGACATGCGGCATGCATTTGGGGGCCCCATGACATGCGGCATGCATGTGGGGCCCCTATGACATGCGGCATGCATTTGGGGCCTCCATGACATGCGGCATGCATTTGGGGGGCCCCATGACATGCGGCATGCAGGTGGGGCCCCTTTTACATGTGGCATGAATTTGGGGGCCCCATTACATGCGGCATGCATGTGGAGCCCCCATGACATGCGTCATGCATTTGGGCCCCCATGACATGCGGCATGCATTTGGGCCCTGCATAACATGCTGCATGCATTTGGGGTACCTGAGACATGCGGCATGCACGTGGGGCCCCATTACATGCGTCATACGCTTTGGGCCCCAATGAAATGCGGCATGAGTTTGGATCCCCCATGACATGCGGCATGCACATGGGGCCCCAATGACATGCAGCATGCACGTGGGCCCCCATGACATGCGGAATGCAAGTGAGGCCCCCATGACATGCGGCATGCATTTGGGGCCCCCAATATATGCGGCATGCACGTAGGGCCACCATGATATGTGGCATGCATTTGGGGCCCCCATGACATGAGCCATGCATTTGAGGCCCCCATGACATGCGGCATGCACGTGGGGCCCCTATGACATGCCGCATGCATTTGGGGCCCCCATTACATGTGGCATGCACATGGGGCCCTCATGACATGCGGCATATGCTTGGGGCCCCAATGACATGCGACATGAGTTTGGATCCCCCATGACATGTGGCATGCACGTGGGACCCCCATGACATGAGTCATGCATTTGGGGCAGCCATGACATCAGGCATGCATTTGGGCCCCCCATGAAATGCGGCATGCAAGTGGGGCCCCCATGACATATGGCATGCATGTGGGGCCCCATGATATGCGGCATACAGTTGGGGCCCCCAATACATGCGACATGCACGTTGGGCACCCATGACATGCGGCATGCATTTATGGCCCTCATGACATGTGGCATGCATGTGGGGCCCCCATGACATGCGGCATGCATGTGGGGCCCCCATGACATGCGGCATGCATATGCGGGCCCCATGACATGTGTTATGCACGTGGGGCCCCTATGACATGCCGCATGCATTTGGACCCCCATGACATGCGGCATGCATGTGGGACCCCCATGACATGCGTCATGCATTTGGATCCCCCATTACATGCTGCATGCAAGTGGGGCCCCCATGACATGCGGCACGCATGTGGTCCCCCCATGACATGCGCCATGCATGTGGGGCCCCCATGACATGCGGCATGCATGTGGGACCCCCATGGCATGCGGCATGCACGTGGGGCCCCCATGACATGCGGCATGCATGTGGGGCCCCCATGACATGCCGCATACATTTGTGGCCCCCATGGCATGAGGCATGCACGTGGGGCCCCCATGACACGCGGCAAGCACGTGGGGCCCCAATGACATGCAGCATGCATTTGGGGCCCCTATGACATGCTGCATGCATTTGGGGCCCCCATGACTTGAGGCATGCATTTGGGGCCCCCCAGACATGCGGCATGTATATATGGCCCCCATGACATGCGGCATGCATTTTGGGGCCCCCATGACTTGAGGCATGCAAGTGGGGCCCCCATGACATGCACCATGCATGTGTTGCCCCTATGACATGCTGCATGCATTTGGGGCCCCTATGACATGCTGCATGCATTTGGGGCCCACATGACATGCGGCATGCATTTGGGGCCCCCATGACATGTGATATGCATATGGGGCCCCCATGACATGTGGTTTGCATGTGGCGCCCCCATGACATGCGGCATGCATTTGGGGCCCCCAAGTCATGCGGTATGCACGTGGGGCTTACATGACATTTGGCATGCATTTGGGGCCCCCATGACATGCTTCATGCATTTGGGGCACCCATGACATGCTGCATGCACATGGGACCACCATGACAAGCGGCATGCACGTGGGGCACCCATGACTTTCGGCATGCATTTGTGGCCCCCATGAATAGCTGCATGTATTTGAGGCCACCAAGACATGCGGCAGGCATTTGGGGTCCCCATGACATGTGGCATGCACGTGGGCCCCCATGATATGCAGCATGCATGTGTGCCCCCATGACATGCAGCATGCATTTGGGGGTACCCTTGACATGCGCCATGCACTTGGGGTCGCCTTGAAATGCGGCATGCACGTGGGGCCCTCATGACTTGCCGCATACACTTGGAGCCCCGATGACATGCGGCATGCATTTGGGGCCTCAAAGACATGCAGCATGCATTTGTGGCCCCCATGACATGCGGCATGCACGCGGGGCCCCTATATCATGCGGCATTCATTTGGGGACCTCATGACATGCCGCATGCACTTGGGAATCCCATGACTTGCGACATTCATTTGGGACCCCTATGACATGCGGCATGCATGTGGGGCCCCCCATGACATGTGGCATGCACAATGGGCCCCCATGACATCCAGCATACATTTGGGGCCCCCATGACATGCGGCATGCATTTGGGGCACCCATGACATTCGTCATGCATTTGGGGCCCACATGACATGCGACATGCATTTGGAGCCCCCATGACATGTGTCTTGCACGTGGGGCCCCATGACATGCGGCATGCATTTGGGGCCCACATGACATGCGACATGCAAGTGGACCCCCATGAAATGCGGTATGCATGTGGGGCCCCCATGTCTTGCGGCATGCAAGTGGGGCCCCCATGACATGCCGCATGCCGTTGGGACTCCCATGAAATGCGGTATGCATGTGGGGCCTACTTGACATGTGGCTTGCACGTGGGGCCCCCATGACATGCCGCATGCATTTGGGGCCCTCATGACATGCGGCATGCTCATGGGGCCCCCATGACATGCGGAATTCATTTGGGGACCTCAAAACATGTGGCATGTACGTGGGATCCCCAAGACATGCGACATGCATTTGGGACCCCCAATGCATGTGGCGTGTATGGGGGGCCCCAATCACATGTGGCAAGCATGTTGGGCCCCCATGACATGCGGCATGCATTTGGGGCCTCCATGAAATGCGGCATGCGTTCGGGGCCCCATGACATGCGGCATGCACTTGGGGCCGCCATGACATGTGGCATGCAGTTGGGGCCCCCATGACTTGCGGCATGCACGTGTGGCCCCCAATGACATTTGTTATGCATTCAAGGCCCCCATGACATGCGGCATGCATGTGGGTCCCCCATGACATGTGGCACGTATTTGGGGCCCCCATGTCATGCGGCATGCATGTGGTTCCCAAATGACATGTGGCATGCATGTGGGGCCCCCATGACATGTGGCATGCATTTCGGGTAGCAATGACATGCGGCATGCACGTGGGGCAACCAACACATGAGGCATGCACAAATTCATTTGGGGACCTCAAGACATGCGGCATGCATTTAGGGCCCACATGACATGCGGCAGGCATTTGGGGAACTCATGACATGCCGCATGCATTTGGGACCCCCATGACATGTGGCATGCATGTGGGGCCCCCCATGACATGTGGCATGCACGTTGGGCCCCCATGACATCCAGCATTCATTTGGGGCCCCCGTGACATGCGGCATGCATTTGGGGCCCCCATGACATTCGTCATGCATTTGGGGCCCACATGACATACGGCATGCATTTGGAGCCCCCATGACATGCATCTTGCACGTGGGGCCCCCATGACATGCGGCATGCATTTGGGGCCCACATGACATGCGACATGCAAATGGGCCCCCCATGAAATGCGGCATGCATGTGGGCCCCCATGTCTTGCGGCATGCACGTGGGGCCCCCATGACATGCGGCATGCCATTGGGACTCCCATGAAATGCGGTATGCATGTGGGGCCCCATGACATTCGGCATGCATTTGGGGCCCCCATGACATTTGGAATGCATTTGGGGCCTCATGACATGCACCATGCATTTGGGGCACCCCATGACATGCGGCATACGTTTGGGCTCCCCATGACATGTGGCATGCACGTGGGGCCCCCATGACATGCGACATGCATTTGTGGCCCCCACGACATGCGGCATGCACGTGGGGCCCCCATGACATGCGGCATGCACGTGGGGCTCCCATGACATGCGGCATGCACGTGGGGCACTCATGACATGCGGCACGTCTTTGGGGCCCCATGACATGCTGCATGCATTTCGGTTCCCCATGACATGCGGCATGCACGTGGGGCCCCCATGACATGCGGCATGTACGTGGGGAACCCATGACATGAGTCATGCATTTGGGGTACCCATGACATGAGGCATGCACGTGGTACCCCCATGACATGCGGCATGAATGTGGGTCCCATGACATGCGGCATGCATTTGGGCCCCCATGACATGCGGCATGCATTTGGGGTCTGCATAACATGCGGCATGCATTTGGGGTACCTGAGAGATGCGGCATGCATGTGGGGCCCCTATGACATGCCGCATGCATTTGGGGCCCCCATTACATGCGGCATGCACATGGGGCACCTGTGACACGCGGCATACGCTTGGGGCCCCAATGACATGCGGCATTCGTTTGGGTCCCCCATGACATGCGGAATGCAGGTGGGGCCCCCATGACATGAGTCATGCATTTGGGGCCCCCATGACATGTGGCATGCACGTGGGGCCCCGATGACATGCGGCATGCATTTTGGGCACCCATGACTTGCACCATGCACGCGGGGCCCCTTTGACATGCCGCATGAAATTGGGGGCCCCATTACATGCGGCATGCACGTGAAGCCCCCATGACATGCGGTATGCATTTGGGGCCCCATGACATGCGGCATGCATTTGGGCCCCCATGACATGTGGCATGCATTTGGGGCCTGCATAACATGCTGCATGCATTTGGGGTACCTGAGACATGCGGCATGCATTTGGGGCCCCAATGACATGCGGCATGCCTGTTGGGCATCCATGACATGCGGCATGCATTTTGGGGCCCCATGACATGCGGCATGCACGTGGGGCCCTCATGACATGCAGCATGCATTTGGGGCCACTATGACATGCGTCATGCATTTGGGGCCCTCATTACATGCGGCATGCACGTGGGGCCCCCATGACATGCGGCATGAATTTGGGGCCCCAATACATGCGGCATGCACGTTGGGCCTCCGTGACATGTGGCATGCATTTGGGCCCCCATGACATGCGGCATGCATGTGGGGCCCCCATGACATGTGGCATGCATTTGCGGGCCACATGACATGTGTTATGCACGTGGGGCCCCTATGACATGCCGCATGCATTTGGGGCCCCCATGACATGCGACATGCATGTGGGACCCCCATGACATGCGTTATGCATTTGGATCCCCCATTACATGCTGCATGCAAGTGGGGCCCCCATGACATGCCGCATACATTTGTGGCACCGTGACATGAGGCATGCATGTGGGGCCCCCATGACATGCGACAAGCACATGGGGCCCCAATGACATGCAGCATGTACGTTGGGCACCCATGACATGCGGCATGCATTTATGGCCCCCATGACATGCGGCATGCATTTGGGGCCCCCATGACTTGAGGCAAGCATGTGGGGCCCCCATGACATGCACCATGCATGTGGGGCCCCTATGACATGCTGCATGCATTTGGGGCCCCCAAGACTTGAGGCATGCATTTGGGGCCCCCATGACATGCGGCATGCATGTAGGGCCCCCATGAAATGTGCCATGCATGTGGGACCCCTATGACATGTGGCATGCATTTGTGGGCCCCAAGACATGTGGCATGCACGTGGGGCCCCCATGACATGCTGCATGCATTTGTGGCCCCCATGATATGCCGCACGCATTTGGGGCCCCCATGACATGAGGCATGCATGTGGGGCCCCCATGAAATGAGCCATGCATGTGGGGCCCCTATGACATGCGGCATGCATTTGTGGGCCCCAAGACATGCTGCATGCATTTGGGGGGCCCCATGACATGCAGCATGCACGTGGGGCCCCCATGAAATGCGGCATGCATTTGGGGCCCCCATGACATGCGGCATGCATTTAGGGCCCCCATGACATGCGGCATGCATGCGGCACCCTCATGACATGCGGCATGCATTTGGGGCCCCCAATACATGCGGCATGCACGTGGGGCCCCATGATATGCGGCATGCTTTTGGGGCCCCATGACTTGAGGCATGCATTTGGGGCCCCCATGACATGCGGCATGCATGTGGGACACCATGACATGCGCCATGCATGTGGGGCCCCTATGACATGCGGCTTGCAATTGGGGCCCCGATGACATGCGGCATGCACGTGGGGCCCCCATGACATGCTGCATGCATTTGGTGTGCCCGAGACATGCGGCATGCACGTGGGGCCCCTATGACATGCCGCATGCATTTGGGGCCCCCATTACATGCGGCATGCACATGGGGCCCCCATGACATGCGGCATACGCTTGTGGCCCCAATGACATGCGGCATGAGTTTGGATCCCCCATGACATGTGGCATGCACGTGGGGCCTCCATGACATGAGTCATGAATTTGGGGCCGCCATGACATGCCTCATGCATTTGGGGCCCCCATAACATTCGGCATGCATTTGGGCCCCCCATGAAATGCGGCATGCATGTGGGGCCCCCATGACATGTGGCATGCATGTGGGGCCCCATGATATGCGGCATGCAGTTGGGGCCCCCAATACATGCGGCATGCACGTTGGGCACCCATGACATGCGGCATGCATTTATGGCCCCCATGACATGCGGCATGCATTTGGGCCCCCATGACATGCGACATGCGCGTGGGGCCCCAATGACATGCGACATGCATTTGGGCCCCCATGACATGCGGCCTGCACGTGGGGCCCCAATGACATGAAGCATGCATGTGGGGCCCCCATGAGATGCGGCATGCATGTAGGGCCCCCATGAAATGTGCCATGCATCTTTGGCACCTATGACATGCGGCATGCATTTGTAGGCCCCAAGACATGTGGCATGCACGTGGGGCCCCTATGACATGCGACATGCATTTGTGGGCCCAAGACATGCTGCATGCATGTGGGGCATCTATAACATGAGGCATGCTTGTGGGGCCCCCATGACATGCAGCATACATTTGGGGCCCCCGTGACATGCGGCATGCACGTGGGGCCACCATGACATGCAGCATGCATTTGAATCCCCCATTACATGACGGATGCACGTGGGGCCCCCATGACATTCAGCATGCATTTGGGGCCCCCATGACATGCGGAATGCCTGCGGGGCCCCCATGACATGCGGCATGCATGCAGGGCCCTCATGACATGCGGCATGAATTTGAGGCCCCCTGACATGTGGCATGCATTTGGGCCCCCATTACATGTGGCATGCATTTGGGGCCCCCATGACATGCGACATGCATTTGGGGCCCCCATGACTTGCGGCATACATGTGTGGCACCATGACATTCGCCATGCATGTGGGGCCCCTATTGCATGCAGCATGCAATTGGGGCCCCAATACATGCGGCATGCACGTGGGCCCCGATGACATGCGGCATGCATGTGGGGCACCAATGACATGCGCCATGCACGTGGGGCCCCTATGACATGTGGCATGCATTTGGGGGCCCCATTACATGCGGCATGCACGTGGAGCCCCCAAGACATGCGGCATGCATTTGGGGCCTGCATAACATGCTGCATGCATTTGGGGTACCTGAGTCATGCGGCATGCACGTGGGGCCCCATAAAATGCTGCATGCATTTGGAATGCCCGAGACATACGGCATGCACGTGGGGCCCCTATGACATGCCGCATGCATTTGGGGCCCCCATGACATGCGGCATGCATTTGGATCCCTCATTCCATGCTGCATGCAAGTGGTGCCCCCATGACATGCGGCATGCATGTGGACCCCCATGACATGCGCCATGCATGTGGTGCCCCTATGACATGCGGCATGCACTTGGGACCCCCATGACATTCGGCATGTATGTGGGGCCCCTATGACATGCGGCATGCACGTGGGACCCCCATGACATTTGGCATGCATTTGGGGCCCCCATGACATGCGGAATGCCTGCGGGGCCCCATGACATGCGGCATGCATGCGGTGCCCTCATGATATGCGGCATGAATTTGGGGCCCCCAATATATGCAGCATGCACGTGGTACCCCCATGATATGCGCCGTGCATGTGGGGCCCCTATGACATTCGGCATGCATTCTTGGGCCCCAAGACATGTGGCATGCATTTTTGGGCCCCATTACATGCGGTATGCACGTGGAGCACCCATGACATGCGGCATGCATTTGGGGCACCCATGACATACGGCATGCATGTGGGGCCCCCATGACATGCGGCATGCATTTGGGCCCCCATGACATGCGGCATGCATTTGGGGCCTGCATAACATGCTGCATGCATTTGGGGTACCTGAGACATGCGGCATGCACGTGGGGCCCCCATAAAATGCTGCATGCATTTGGGATGCCCGAGACATGTGGCATGCACCTGGGGCCCCCATTTGGGGCCCCCATGACATGCGGCATGCACGTGGGACCCCCATGAGATGCAGCATGCATTTGGATCCCTCATTACATGCTGCATGCAAGTGGGCCCCCCCATGACATGCGGCATGCATGTGGGACCCCCATGACATGCTGCATGCATTTGTGGGCCCCAAGTCATGCTGCATGCATTTGGTGCCCCCATGACATGCGGCATGCATTTTAGGCCCCCATAACATGCGGCATGCATGCGTTGCCCTCATGACATGCGGCATGCATTTGGGGCCCCCAATACATGCGGCATGCACGTGGGGCCGCCATGATATGCGGCATGCATTTGGAGCCCCCATGACTTGAGGCATGCATTTTGGGCCCCCATGACATGCGCAATGCATGTGGGGCCCCTATGACATGCGGCATGCAATTGGGGCCCCGATGACAAGCGGCATGCATGTGGGGCACCCATGACATGCGCCATGTACGTGGGGCCCCTATGACATGCGGCATGCATGCGGGGCCCCCATGACATGCTCCATGCATGTTGGGCCCCTATGACATGCGGCATGCATTTGGGGGGCCCCATGACATGCAGCATGCACGTGGGGCCACCATGACATGACACATACATTTGTGGCCCCCGTGACATGAGGCATGCACGTAGGGCCCCCATGACATGTGGCAAGCACGTGGGGCCCCATTGACATGCAGCATGTACGTTGGGCACCCATGACATGCGGCATGCATTTATGGCCCCCATTACATGAGGCATGCATTTGGGCCCCCATGACATGCGGCAAGCACGTGGGGCCCCAATGACATGAAGCATGCACGTGGGGCCCCCATGACATGCGGAATGCACGTGAGGCCCCCATGACATGCGGAATGCCTGTGGGGCCCCAATGACATGCGGCATGCATGCGGGGCCCTCATGACATGCGGCATGCATTTGGGGCCCCCAATATATGCAGCATGCACGTGGGGCCCCCATGATATGTGGCATGCATTTGGGGCCCCCATGACTTGAGGCATGCATTTGGGGCCCCCATGACATGCGGCATGCATGTAGGGCCCCCATGAAATGCGCCATGCATGTGGGGCCCCTATGCCATGCGGCATGCATTTGTGGGCCCCAAGACATGTGGCATGCACGTGGGGCCCCCATGACATGCTAAATGCATTTGTGGCCGCCATGATATGTGGCACGCATTTGGGACCCCATGACATGCGGCAAGCACGTGGGGCCCCAATGACATGCAGCATGCACGAGGGGCCCCCATGACATGCGGAATGCATGTGAGGCCCCCATGAAATGTGGCATGAATTTGGGGCCCCCATGACATGCGGAATGCCTGCGGGGCCCCCATGACATGAGGCATGCACGTGGGGCCCCCATGACATGGGGCATGCACGTGGGGCCCCCATTACATGCGGCATGCATTTGGGGCCCCCATGACATGCGGCATGCATTTGGGGCCCCCATGACATGCGGCATACATGTGGTGCCCCTATGACAAGCGGCTTGCACGTGGGACCCCCATGACATTCGGCATGTATGTGGGGCTCCTATGACATGCGGCATGCACGTGGGACCCCCATGACATTTGGCATGCATTTGGGGCCCCCATGACATGCGGAATGCCTGCAGGGCCCCCATGACATATGGCATGACATGCTGCATGCAAGTGGGGCCCCCATGACATGCGGCATGCATGTGGACCCCCATGACATGCGCCATGCATGTGGTGCCCCTATGACATGCGGCATGCACGTGGGACCCCCATGACATTCGGCATGTATGTGGGGCCCCTATGACATGCCGCATGCATTTGGGGCCCCCATGACATGCGACATGCATGTGGGACCCCCATGACATGCGTTATGCATTTGGATCCCCCATTACATGCTGCATGCAAGTGGGGCCCCCATGACATGCCGCATACATTTGTGGCACCGTGACATGAGGCATGCACGTGGGGCCCCAATGACATGCAGCATGTACGTTGGGCACCCATGACATGCGGCATGCATTTATGGCCCCCATGACATGCAGCATGCATTTGGGGCCCCCATGACTTTAGGCAAGCATGTGGGGCCCCCATGACATGCACCAAGCATGTGGGGCCCCTATGACATGCTGCATGCATTTGGGGCCCCCAAGACTTGAGGCATGCATTTGGGGCCCCCATGACATGCGGCATGCATGTAGGGCCCCCATGAAATGCGCCATGCATGTGGGACCCCTATGACATGCGGCATGCATTTGTGGGCCCCAAGACATGTGGCATGCACGTGGGGCCCCCATGACATGCTGCATGCATTTGTGGCCCCCATGATATGCGGCACGCATTTGGGGCCCCCATGACATGAGGCATGCATGTGGGGCCCCCATGAAATGAGCCATGCATGTGGGGCCCCTATGACATGCGGCATGCATTTGTGGGCCCCAAGACATGCTGCATGCATTTGGGGGGCCCCATGACATGCAGCATGCACGTGGGACCCCCATGAGATGCGGCATGCATTTGGGGCCCCCATGACATGTGGCATGCATTTAGGGCCCCCATGACATGCGGCATGCATGCGGCGCCCTCATGACATGCGGCATGCATTTGTGGCCCCCAATACATGCGGCATGCACGTGGGGCCCCCATGATATGCGGCATGCATTTGGGGCCCCATGACTTGAGGCATGCATTTTGGGCCTACATGACATGCGGCATGCACATGGGGCCCCCATGACATGCGGCATGGACGTGGGGCCCCCATTACATGTGGCATGCATTTAGGGCCCCCATGACATTCGACATGCATTTGGGGCCCCCATGACATGCGGTATGCATGTGGGACACCATGACATGCGACATGCATGTGGGGCCCCTATGACATGCGGCTTGCAATTGGGGCCCCGATGACATGCGGCATGCACGTGGGGCCCCCATGACATGCTGCATGCATTTGGTGTGCCCGAGACATGCGGCATGCACGTGGGGCCCCTATGACATGCCGCATGCATTTGGGGCCCCCATTACATGCGGCATGCACATGGGGCCCCCATGACATGCGGCATACGCTTGGGGCCCCAATGACATGCGGCATGAGTTTGGATCCCCCTTGACATGTGGCATGCACGTGGGGCCTCCATGACATTAGTCATGCATTTGGGGCCGCCATGACATGCTGCATGCATTTGGGGCCCCCATAACATGCGGCATGCATTTGGGCCCCCCATGAAATGCGGCAAGCATGTGGGGCCCCCATGACATGTGGCATGCACGTGGGGCCTCCATGACATGAGTCATGCATTTGGGGCCCCCATGACTTGAGGTATGCATGTGGGGCCCCCATGACATGCACCATGCATGTGGGGCCCCTATGACATGCTGCATGCATTTGGGGCCCCTATGACATGCTGCATGCATTTGGGGCCCCCATGACTTGAGGCATGCATTTGGGGCCCCCATGACATGCGGAATGCATGTAGGGCCCCCAAGAAATGTGCCATGCATGTGGTGCCCCTATGACATGCGGCATGCATTTGTGGGCCCCAAGACATGTGGCATGCACGTGGGGCCCCCATGACATGCTGCATGCATTTGTGGCCCCCATGATATGCGGCACGCATTTGGGGCCCCCATGACATGCGGCATGCATGTGGGGCCCCCATGAAATAAGCCATGCATGTGGGGCCCCTATGACATGCGGCATGCATTTGTGGGCCCCAAGACATGCTGCATGCATTTGGGGGGTCCAATCACATGCGGCATGCACGTGGGTCCCCCATGATATGCGACATGCATTTGGGGCCCCCATGATTGAGGCATGCATTTTGGGCCCCCATGACATGCGGCATGCACATGGGGCCCCCAAGACAGGCGGCATGCACGTGGGGCCCCCATTAAATGCGGCATGCATTTAGGGCCCCCATGACATGCGGCATGCATTTGGGGCCCCCATGACATGCTGCATGCATGTGGGGCACCATGACATGCGCCATGCATGTGGGGCCCCTATGACATGCGGCATGCAATTGGGGCCCCGATGACATGCGGCATGCATGTGGGGCACCCATGACATGCGCCATGTACGTGGTGCCCCTATGACATGCGGCATGCACGTGGGGCCCCAATTACATGAGGCATGCACGTGGGGCCCCCATGACATGCGGCATGCATGTAGGGCCCCCATGAAATGTGCCATGCATGTTTGGCACCTATGACATGCGGCATGCATTTGTAGGCCCCAAGACATTTGGCATGCACGTGGGGCCCCTATGACATACGGCATGCATTTGTGGGCCCCAACACATGCTGCATGCATGTGGGGCCTCTATAACATGCGGCATGCTTGTGGGGCCCCCATGACATGCAGCATACATTTGGGGCCCACGTGACATGCGGCATGCACGTGGGGCCCCCATGACATGCAGCATGCATTTGAATCCCCCATTACATGACGGATGCACGTGGGGCCCCCATGACATGCGGCATGCATTTGGGGCCCCCATGACATGCGGAATGCCTGCGGGGCCCCCATGACATGCGGCATGCATACGGGGCCCTCATGACATGCGGCATGAATTTGAGGCCCCCATGACATGTGGCATGCATTTGGGTCCACATGACATGTGGCATGCATTGCGGGCCCCCATGACATGCGGCATGAATGTGGGTCCCATGACATGCGGCATGCATTTGGGCCCCCATGACATGCGGCATGCATTTGGGGCCTGCATAACATGCTGCATGCATTTGGGGTACCTGAGAGATGCGGCATGCATGTGGGGCCCCTATAACATGCCGCATGCATTTGGGGCCCACATTACATGCGGCATGCACATGGGGCACCCGTGACACGCGGCATACGCTTGGGGCCCCAATGACATGCGGCATGCGTTTGGGGCCCCCATGACATGCGGCATGCAGGTGGGGCCCCCATGACATGAGTCATGCATTTGGGGCCCCCGTGACATGCGGCATGCACGTGGAGCCCCCATGACATGCGGCATGCATTTGGGGCCCCATGACATGCGGCATGCATGTGGGGCCCCCATGACATGCGGCATGCATTTAGGCCCCCATGACATGTGGCATGCATTTGGGGCCTGCATAACATGCTGCATGCATTTGGGGTACCTGAGACATGCGGCATGCATTTGGGGCCCCAATGACATGTGGCATGCCTGTTGGGCCCCCATGACATGCGGCATGCATTTGGGGGCCCCATGACATGCGGCATGCACGTGGGGCCCTCATGACATGCAGCATGCATTTGGGGCCACTATGACATGCGGCATGCATTTGGGCCCCCATTACATGCGGCATGCACGTGGGGCCCCCATGACATGCGGCATGCATTTGGGGCCCCCATGACATGCGGAATGCCTGTGGGGCCCCCATGACATGCGGCATGAATTTGGGGCCCCAATACATGCGGCATGCACGTTGGGCCCCCATGACATGTGGCATGCATTTGGGGCCCCATGACATGCGGCATGCATGTGGGGCCCCCATGACATGCGGCATGCATTTGGGCCCCCATGACATGTGGCATGCATTTGGGGCCTGCATAACATGCTGCATGCATTTGGGGTACCTGAGACATGCGGCATGCATTAGGGGCCCCAATGACATGCGGCATGTCTGTTGGGCACCCATGACATGCGGCATGCATTTGGGGGCCCCATGACATGCGGCATGCACGTGGGGCCCTCATGACATGCAGCATGCATTTGGGACCACTATGACATGCGGCATGCATTTGGGGCCGCCATTACATGCGGCATGCACGTGGGGCCCCCATGACATGCGGCATGCATTTGGGGCCCCCATGACATGCGGAATGCCTGTGGGGCCCCCATGACATGCGGCATGAATTTGGGGCCCCAATACATGCGGCATGCACGTTGGGCCCCCATGACATGTGGCATGCATTTGGGCCCCCATGACATGCGGCATGCATGTGGGGCCCCCATGACATGTGGCATGCATTTGCAGGCCCCATGACATGTGTTATGCACGTGGGGCCCCTATGACATGCCGCATGCATTTGGGGCCCCCATGACATGCAGCATGCATGTGGGACCCCCATGACATGCGTTATGCATTTGGATCCCCCATTACATGCTGCATGCAAGTGGGGCCCCCATGACATGCCGCATACATTTGTGGAACCGTGACATGAGGCATGCACGTGGGGCCCCCATGACATGCACCATGCATGTTGGGCCCCTATGACATGCTGCACGCATTTGGGGCCCCCATGACATGAGGCATGCATGTGGGGCCCCCATGAAATGAGCCATGCATGTGGGGCCCCTATGACATGCGGCATGCATTTGTGGGCCCCAAGACATGCTGCATGCATTTGGGGGGCCCCATGACATGCAGCATGCACGTGGGGCCCCCATGAAATGCGGCATGCATTTGGGGCCCCCATGACATGCGGCATGCATTTAGGGGCCCCATGACATGCGGCATGCATGCGGCGCCCTCATGACATGCGGCATGCATTTGGGGGCCCAAAATACATGCGGCATGCACGTGGGGCCCCCATGATATGCGGCATGCATTTGGGGCCCCATGACTTGAGGCATGCATTTTGGGCCCCCATGACATGCGGCATGCACATGGGGCCCCCATGACATGCGTCATATGCTTGTGGCCCCAATGACATGCGGCATGAGTTTGGATCCCCCATGACATGTGGCATGCACGTGGGGCCCCCATGACATGAGTCATGCATTTGGGGCCGCCATGACATCAGGCATGCATTTGGGCCCCCCATGAAATGCGGCATGCATGTGGGGCCCCCATGACATGTGGCATGCATGTGGGGCCCCATGATATGCGGCATGCAGTTGGGGCCCCCAATACATGCGGCAAGCACGTTGGGCACCCATGACATGCGGCATGCATTTATGGCCCCCATGACATGCGGCATGCATTTGGGCCCCCATGACATGCGGCATGCATGTGGGGCCCCCATGACATGTGGCATGCATTTGCGGGCCCCATGACATGTGTTATGCACGTGGGGCTCCTATGACATGCCGCATGCATTTGGGGCCCCCATGACATGCGGCATGCATGTGGGGCCCCCATGACATGCGTTATGCATTTGGATCCCCCATTACATGCTGCATGCAAGTGGGGCCCCCATGACATGCCGCATACATTTGTGGCACCGTGACATGAGGTATGCACGTGGGGCCCCCATGACATGCGACAAGCACGTGGGGCCCCAATGACATGCAGCATGTACGTTGGGCACCCATGACATGCGGCATGCATTTATGCCCCCCATGACATGCGGCATGCATTTGGGGCCCCCATGACTTGAGGCAAGCATGTGGGGCCCCCATGACATGCACCATGCATGTGGGGCCCCTATGACATGCTGCATGCATTTGGGGCCCCCAAGACTTGAGGCATGCATTTGGGCCCCCCATGACATGCGGCATGCATGTAGGGCCCCCATGAAATGCGCCATGCATGTGGGACCCTTATGACATGCGGCATGCATTTGTGGGCCCCAAGACATGTGGCATGCACGTGGGGCCCCCATGACATGCTGCATGCATTTGTGGCAACCATGATATGCGGCACGCATTTGGGGCCCCCATGACATGAGGCATGCATGTGGGGCCCCCATGAAATGAGCCATGCATGTGGGGCCCCAATGACATGCGGCATGCATTTGGGGGGCCCCTATTACATGCAGCATGCACGTGGGGCCCCATGAAATGCGGCATGCATTTGGGGCCCCCATGACATGCGGCATGCATTTAGGGCCCCCATGACATGCGGCATGCATGCGGCACCCTCATGACATGCGGCATGCATTTGGGGCCCCCAATACATGCGTCATGCACGTGGGGCCCCCATGATATGCGGCATGCTTTTGGGGCCCCATGACTTGAGGCATGCATTTTGGGCCCCCATGACATGCGGCATGCACATGGGGCCCCCATGACATGCGGCATGCACGTGGGGCCCCATTACATGTGGCATGCATTTAGGGCCCCCATGACATGCGACATGCATTTGGCGCCCCCATGACATGCGGCATGCATGTGGGACACCATGACATGCGCCATGTATGTGGGGCCCCTATGACATGCGGCTTGCAATTGGGGCCCCGATGACATGCGGCATGCACGTGGGGCCCCCATGACATGCTGCATGCATTTGGTGTGCCCAAAACATGCGGCATGCACGTGGGGCCGCTATGACATGCCGCATGCATTTGGGGCCCCCATTACATGCGGCATGCACATGGGGCCCCCATGACATGCGGCATACGCTTGTGGCCCCAATGACATGCGGCATGAGTTTGGATCCCCCATGACATGTGGCATGCACGTGGGGCCTCCATGACATGAGTCATGCATTTGAGGCCGCCATGACATGCTGCATGCATTTGGGGCCCCCATAACATGCGGCATGCATTTGGGCCCCCCATGAAATGCGGCATGCATGTGGGGCCCCCATGACATGTGGCATGCATGTGGGGCCCCATGATATGCGGCATGCAGTTGGGGCCCCCAATACATGCGGCATGCACGTTGGGCACCCATGACATGCGGCATGCATGTGGGCACCAATGACATGCGGCATGCACGTGGGGCCCCAATGACATGAAGCATGCATGTAGGGCCCCCATGAAATGTGCCATGCATCTTTGGCACCTATGACATGCGGCATGCATTTGTAGGCCCCAAGACATGTGGCATGCACGTGGGGCCCCTATGACATGCGGCATACATTTGTGGGCCCCAAGACATGCTGCATGCATGTGGGGCCTCTATAACATGCGGCATGCTTGTGGGGCCCTCATGACATGCAGCATACATTTGGGGCCCCCGTGACATGCGGCATGCACGTGGGGCCCCCATGACATGCAGCATGCATTTGAATCCCCCATTACATGACGGATGCACTTGGGCCCCCATGACATGCGGCATGCATTTGGGGCCCCCATGACATGCGGAATGCCTGCGGGGCCCCCATGACATGCGCATGCATGCGGGGCCCTCATGACATGCGGCATGAATTTGAGGCCCCCATGACATGTGGCATGCATTTGGGTCCCCATGACATGTGGCATGCATTGGGGGCCCCCATGACATGCGGCATGAATGTGGGTCCCATGACATGCGGCATGCATTTGGGCCCCCATGACATGCGGCATGCATTTGGGGCCTGCATAACATGCTGCATGCATTTGGGGTACCTGAGAGATGCGGCATGCATTTGGGGCCCCCATGACATGCGGAATGCCTGTGGGGCCCCCATGACATGCGGCATGAATTTGGGGCCCCAATACATGCAGCATGCACGTTGGGCCCCCATGACATGTGGCATGCATTTGCGGGCCCCATGACATGTGTTATGCACGGGGGGCCCCTATGACATGCCGCATGCATTTGGGGGCCCCATGACATGCGGCATGCATGTGGGACCCCCATGACATGCGGCATGCATTTGGGGCCCCCATGACTTGAGGCAAGCATGTGGGGCCCCCATGACATGTACCATGCATGTGGGGCCCCTATGACATGCTGCATGCATTTGGGGCCCCCATGATATGTGGCACGCATTTGGGGACCCCATGACATGAGGCATGCATGTGGGGCCCGCATGAAATGAGCCATGCATGTGGGGCCCCTATGACATGCGGCATGCATTTGTGGGCCCCAAGATATGCTGCATGCATTTGGGGGGCCCCATGACATGCAGCATGCACGTGGGGCCCCCATGAAATGCGGCATGCATTTGGGGCCCCATGACATGCGGCATGCATTTATGGCCCCCATGACATGCGGCATGCATGCGGCGCCCTCATGACATGCGGCATGCATTTGGGGCCCCCAATACATGCGGCATGCACGTGGGGCCCCCATGATATGCGGCATGCATTTGGGGCCCCATGACTTGAGGCATGCATTTTGGGCCCCCATGACATGCGGCATGCACATTGGGCCCCCATGACATGCGGCATGCACGTGGGCCCCCATTACATGCGGCATGCATTTGCGGGCCCCATGACATGTGTTATGCACGTGGGGCCCCTATGACATGCCGCATGCATTTGGGACCCCCATGACATGCGTCATGCATTTGGATCCCCCATGACATGCGGCATGCATGCGGGGCCCCCATGACATGCTCCATGCATGTTGGGCCCCTATGACATGCGGCATGCATTTGGGGGGCCCCATGACATGCGCAATGCATGTGGGGCCCCTATGACATGCGGCATGCAATTGGGGGGCCCCATGACATGCGGCATGCACGTGGGGCCCCCATGACATGACACATATATTTGTGGCCCCCGTGACATGAGGCATGCACGTGGGGCCCCCATGACATGCGGCAAGCACGTGGGGCCCCAATGACATGCAGCATGTACGTTGGGCACCCATGACATGCGGCATGCATTTATGGCCCCCATGACATGCGGCATGCATTTCGGCCCCCATGACATGCGGCAAGCACGTGGGGCCCCAATGACATGAAGCATGCACGTGGGGCCCCCATGACATGCGGAATGCCTGTGGGGCCCCAATGACATGCGGCATGCATGCGGGGCCCTCATGACATGCGGCATGCATTTGGGGCCCCCAATATATGCGGCATGCACGTGGGGCCCCCATGATATGTGGCATGCATTTGGGGCCCCCATGACTTGAGGCATGCATTTGTGGGCCCCAAGACATGTGGCATGCACGTGGGGCCCCCATGACATGCTGCATGCATTTGTGGCCGCCATGATATGTGGCACGCATTTGGGCCCCCATGACATGCGGCAAGCACGTGGGGCCCCAATGACATGCAGCATGCACGTGGGGCCCCCATGACATGCGGAATGCATGTGGGGCACCATGACATGCGCCATGCATGTGGGACCCCTATTACATGCGGCATGCAATTGGGGCCCCATGACATGCGGCATGCACGTGGGGCCCCCATGAAATGCGGCATGCATTTGGGTCCCCCATGACATGCGGAATGCCTGCGGGGCCCCATGACATGCGCCATGCATGTGGGGCCCCTATTACATGCGGCATGCAATTGGGGCCCCATGACATGCTGCATGCATGCGGTGCCCTCATGACATGCGGCATGCATTTGGGGCCCCAAAACATGCGGCATGCACGTGGGCCCCCATGATATGCGGCATGCATTTGGGTCCCCCATGACTTAAGGCATGAATTTGGGGCCCCCATGAAATGCGCCATGCATGTGGGGCCCCTATGAAATGCTGCATGCATTTGTGGGCCCCAAGACATGCGGCATGCATGTTGGGCCCTCATGACATGCGGCATGAATTTGGGGCCCCAATACATGCGGCATGCACGTGGGGCCCCGATGACATGTGGCATGCATGTGGGGCACCCATGACATGCGCCATGCACGTGGGGCCCCTATGACATGTGGCATGCATTTGGGGGCCCCATTACATGCGGCATGCACGTGGAGCCCCAAGACATGCGGCATGCATTTGGGGCCTGCATAACATGCTGCATGCATTTGGGGTACCTGAGACATGCGGCATGCACGTGGGGCCCCCATAAAATGCTGCATGCATTTGGAATGCCCGAGACATGCGGCATGCACGTGGGGCCCCTATGACATGCCGCATGCATTTGGGGCCCCCATGACATGCGGCATGCATTTGGATCCCTCATTCCATGCTGCATGCAAGTTTGGCCCCCATGCGCCATGCATCTGGTGCCCCTATGACATGCGGCATGCACGTGGGACCCCCATGACATTCGGCATGCATTTGGGGCCCCCATGACATGCGGAATGCCTGCGGGGCCCCCATGACATGCGGCATGCATGCGGTGGCCTCATGATATGCGGCATGAATTTGGGGCCCCCAATATATGCAACATGCACGTGGGGCCCCCATGATATGCGCCGTGCATGTGGGGCACCTATGACATTCGGCATGCATTCGTGGGCACCAAGACATGTGGCATGCATTTGGGGGCCCCATGACATACGTCATGCATGTGGGGCCCTCATGACATGCGGCATGCATTTGGGCCCCCATGACATGTGGCATGCATTTGGGGCCTGCATAACATGCTGCATGCATTTGGGGTACCTGAGACATGCGGCATGCACGTGGGGCCCCCATAAAATGCTGCATGCATTTGGTATGCCCGAGACATGCGGCATGCACCTGGGGCCCCCATTTGGGGCCCCCATGACATGCGGCATGCATGTGGGACCCCCATGAGATGCAGCATGCAATTGGGGCCCCGATGACAAGCGGCATGCATGTGGGGCACCCATGACATGCGCCATGTACGTGGGGCCCCTATGACATGCGGCATGCACGTGGGGCCCTCATGACATGCAGCATTCATTTGGGGCCCCCATGAAATGCGGCATGCATGTGGGGCCCCCATGATATGCGGCATGCATTTGGGGCCCCGATGACATGCGGCATGCATGTGGGCCCCCCTTGACATGCGACATTAATTTGGGGCCCCCATGACATGCGGCATGCATGTGGGGCTCCCATGACATGCAGCATGCATTTGGGGCCTCCATGACATGCGTCATGCATGTGGGGCCCCATGACATGTGCCATGCATGTGGGGCCCCTATGACATGCGGCATGCATTTGGGGCCCCGATGACATGCGGCATGCATGTGGGGCACCCATGACTTGCGCCATGCACGTGGGGCCCCTTTGACATGCGCCATGAATTTGGGGGCCCCATTACATGCGGCATGCACGTGTAGCCCCCATGACATGCGGCATGCATTTGGGGCCCCCATGTCATGCGGAATGCACGTGAGGCCCCCTTGACATGTGAAATGCATGTGGGGCCCCCATGACATGCGACATGCATTTGGGGCCCCCATGACATGTGGAATGCCTGCGGGGCCCCCATGACATGCGGCATGCATGCGGGGCCCCCATGATATGCGGCATGCATTTGGGGCCGCTGTGACTTGAGGCATGCATTTGGGGCCCCCATGACATGCGGCATGTATGTGGGGGACTCATGAAATGCGCCATGCATGTGGGCTCCTATGACATGCGGCATGCACGTGGGGCCCCTATGACATGTGGCATGCATTTGGGGGCCCCATTACATGCGGCATGCACGTGGAGTCCCCATGACAAGCGGCATGCATTTGGGGCCCCCATGACATGCGGCATGCATGTGGGGACCCCATGACATGTGGCATGCATGTGGGGACCCCATGACATGCGGCATGCATTTGGGTGCCCCATGACATGCGGCATGCATGTGGGGCCCCCATGACATGCGGCATGCATTTGGGCCCCAATGACATGCGGCATGCATTTGGATGCCCCATTACATGTGGCATGTATTTGGGGCCCCCATGTCATGCGGAATGCAAGTGAGGCCACCTTGACATGCGGAATGCATGTGGGGCCCCCATGACATGCGGCATGCATGTGGGGACCCCATGACATGCGGCATGCATTTGGGTGCCCCATGACATGCGGCATGCATGTGGGGCCCCCATGACATGCGGCATGCATTTGAATCCCCCATTACATGCGGCATGCACGTGGGGCCCCCATGACATGCGGCATGCATTTGGGGCACCCATGACATGCGGAATGCCTGCGGGGCCCCCATGACATGCAACATGCATGTGGGGCCCTCATGACATGCGGCATGAATTTGGGTCCCCCAATACATGTGGCATGCACGTGGGCCCCCATGATATGAGGCATGCATTTGGGGCCCCATTACATGCGGCATGCACGTGGAGCCCCCAAGACATGCGGTATGCATTTGGGGCCCCATGACATGCGCCATGCATGTGGGGCCCCTATGACATGCGGCATGCATGTGGCCCCTATGACATTCTGCATGCATTTGGGGCCCCTTTGACATGCGGAATACCTGCGGGACCCCCATGACATGCGGCATCCATTTGGGGTACCTGAGACATGCGGCATGCACGTGGGGCCCCATGACATGCTGCATGCATTTGGTGTGCCAGAGACATGTGGCATGCACGTGTGGCCCCTATGACATGCCGCATGCATTTGGGGACCCCATTACATGCGGCATGCAAATGGGGCCCCCATGACATGCGGCATACGCTTGGGGCCCCAATGACATGCGGCATGCGTTTGGGTTTCCCATGAAATGCGGCATGCACGTGGGGCCCCCATGACATGCGGCATGCATTTGGGGCACCCATGACATGCGAAATGCCTGCGGGGCCCCCATGACATGCAACATGCATGTGGGGCCCTCATGACATGCGGCATGAATTTGGGGCCCCCAATACATGTGGCATGCACGTGGGGCCCCCATGATATGAGGCATGCATTTGGGGCCCCAATACATGCGGCATGCACGTGGAGCCCCCAAGACATGCGGCATGCATTTGGGGCCCCCATGACATGCGGCATGCATTTGGGCCCCCATGACATGTGGCATGCATTTGGGGCCTGCATAACATGCTGCATGCATTTGGGGTACCTGAGACATGCGGCATGCATTAGGGGCCCCAATGACATGCGGCATGTCTGTTGGGCACCCATGACATGCGGCATGCATTTGGGGGCCCCATGACATGCGGCATGCACGTGGGGCCCTCATGACATGCAGCATGCATTTGGGACCACTATGACATGCGGCATGCATTTGGGGCCGCCATTACATGCGGCATGCACGTGGGGCCCCCATGACATGCGGCATGCATTTGGGGCCCCCATGACATGCGGAATGCCTGTGGGGCCCCCATGACATGCGGCATGAATTTGGGGCCCCAATACATGCGGCATGCACGTTGGGCCCCCATGACATGTGGCATGCATTTGGGCCCCCATGACATGCGGCATGCATGTGGGGCCCCCATGACATGTGGCATGCATTTGCAGGCCCCATGACATGTGTTATGCACGTGGGGCCCCTATGACATGCCGCATGCATTTGGGGCCCCCATGACATGCAGCATGCATGTGGGACCCCCATGACATGCGTTATGCATTTGGATCCCCCATTACATGCTGCATGCAAGTGGGGCCCCCATGACATGCCGCATACATTTGTGGAACCGTGACATGAGGCATGCACGTGGGGCCCCCATGACATGCACCATGCATGTTGGGCCCCTATGACATGCTGCACGCATTTGGGGCCCCCATGACATGAGGCATGCATGTGGGGCCCCCATGAAATGAGCCATGCATGTGGGGCCCCTATGACATGCGGCATGCATTTGTGGGCCCCAAGACATGCTGCATGCATTTGGGGGGCCCCATGACATGCAGCATGCACGTGGGGCCCTCATGAAATGCGGCATGCATTTGGGGCCCCCATGACATGCGGCATGCATTTAGGGGCCCCATGACATGCGGCATGCATGCGGCGCCCTCATGACATGCGGCATGCATTTGGGGGCCCAAAATACATGCGGCATGCACGTGGGGCCCCCATGATATGCGGCATGCATTTGGGGCCCCATGACTTGAGGCATGCATTTTGGGCCCCCATGACATGCGGCATGCACATGGGGCCCCCATGACATGCGTCATATGCTTGTGGCCCCAATGACATGCGGCATGAGTTTGGATCCCCCATGACATGTGGCATGCACGTGGGGCCCCCATGACATGAGTCATGCATTTGGGGCCGCCATGACATCAGGCATGCATTTGGGCCCCCCATGAAATGCGGCATGCATGTGGGGCCCCCATGACATGTGGCATGCATGTGGGGCCCCATGATATGCGGCATGCAGTTGGGGCCCCCAATACATGCGGCAAGCACGTTGGGCACCCATGACATGCGGCATGCATTTATGGCCCCCATGACATGCGGCATGCATTTGGGCCCCCATGACATGCGGCATGCATGTGGGGCCCCCATGACATGTGGCATGCATTTGCGGGCCCCATGACATGTGTTATGCACGTGGGGCTCCTATGACATGCCGCATGCATTTGGGGCCCCCATGACATGCGGCATGCATGTGGGGCCCCCATGACATGCGTTATGCATTTGGATCCCCCATTACATGCTGCATGCAAGTGGGGCCCCCATGACATGCCGCATACATTTGTGGCACCGTGACATGAGGTATGCACGTGGGGCCCCCATGACATGCGACAAGCACGTGGGGCCCCAATGACATGCAGCATGTACGTTGGGCACCCATGACATGCGGCATGCATTTATGCCCCCCATGACATGCGGCATGCATTTGGGGCCCCCATGACTTGAGGCAAGCATGTGGGGCCCCCATGACATGCACCATGCATGTGGGGCCCCTATGACATGCTGCATGCATTTGGGGCCCCCAAGACTTGAGGCATGCATTTGGGCCCCCCATGACATGCGGCATGCATGTAGGGCCCCCATGAAATGCGCCATGCATGTGGGACCCTTATGACATGCGGCATGCATTTGTGGGCCCCAAGACATGTGGCATGCACGTGGGGCCCCCATGACATGCTGCATGCATTTGTGGCAACCATGATATGCGGCACGCATTTGGGGCCCCCATGACATGAGGCATGCATGTGGGGCCCCCATGAAATGAGCCATGCATGTGGGGCCCCAATGACATGCGGCATGCATTTGGGGGGCCCCTATTACATGCAGCATGCATGTGGGGCCCCATGAAATGCGGCATGCATTTGGGGCCCCCATGACATGCGGCATGCATTTAGGGCCCCCATGACATGCGGCATGCATGCGGCACCCTCATGACATGCGGCATGCATTTGGGGCCCCCAATACATGCGTCATGCACGTGGGGCCCCCATGATATGCGGCATGCTTTTGGGGCCCCATGACTTGAGGCATGCATTTTGGGCCCCCATGACATGCGGCATGCACATGGGGCCCCCATGACATGCGGCATGCACGTGGGGCCCCATTACATGTGGCATGCATTTAGGGCCCCCATGACATGCGACATGCATTTGGCGCCCCCATGACATGCGGCATGCATGTGGGACACCATGACATGCGCCATGTATGTGGGGCCCCTATGACATGCGGCTTGCAATTGGGGCCCCGATGACATGCGGCATGCACGTGGGGCCCCCATGACATGCTGCATGCATTTGGTGTGCCCGAAACATGCGGCATGCACGTGGGGCCGCTATGACATGCCGCATGCATTTGGGGCCCCCATTACATGCGGCATGCACATGGGGCCCCCATGACATGCGGCATACGCTTGTGGCCCCAATGACATGCGGCATGAGTTTGGATCCCCCATGACATGTGGCATGCACGTGGGGCCTCCATGACATGAGTCATGCATTTGAGGCCGCCATGACATGCTGCATGCATTTGGGGCCCCCATAACATGCGGCATGCATTTGGGCCCCCCATGAAATGCGGCATGCATGTGGGGCCCCCATGACATGTGGCATGCATGTGGGGCCCCATGATATGCGGCATGCAGTTGGGGCCCCCAATACATGCGGCATGCACGTTGGGCACCCATGACATGCGGCATGCATGTGGGCACCAATGACATGCGGCATGCACGTGGGGCCCCAATGACATGAAGCATGCATGTAGGGCCCCCATGAAATGTGCCATGCATCTTTGGCACCTATGACATGCGGCATGCATTTGTAGGCCCCAAGACATGTGGCATGCACGTGGGGCCCCTATGACATGCGGCATACATTTGTGGGCCCCAAGACATGCTGCATGCATGTGGGGCCTCTATAACATGCGGCATGCTTGTGGGGCCCTCATGACATGCAGCATACATTTGGGGCCCCCGTGACATGCGGCATGCACGTGGGGCCCCCATGACATGCAGCATGCATTTGAATCCCCCATTACATGACGGATGCACTTGGGCCCCCATGACATGCGGCATGCATTTGGGGCCCCCATGACATGCGGAATGCCTGCGGGGCCCCCATGACATGCGCATGCATGCGGGGCCCTCATGACATGCGGCATGAATTTGAGGCCCCCATAACATGTGGCATGCATTTGGGTCCCCATGACATGTGGCATGCATTGGGGGCCCCCATGACATGCGGCATGAATGTGGGTCCCATGACATGCGGCATGCATTTGGGCCCCCATGACATGCGGCATGCATTTGGGGCCTGCATAACATGCTGCATGCATTTGGGGTACCTGAGAGATGCGGCATGCATTTGGGGCCCCCATGACATGCGGAATGCCTGTGGGGCCTCCATGACATGCGGCATGAATTTGGGGCCCCAATACATGCAGCATGCACGTTGGGCCCCCATGACATGTGGCATGCATTTGCGGGCCCCATGACATGTGTTATGCACGGGGGGCCCCTATGACATGCCGCATGCATTTGGGGGCCCCATGACATGCGGCATGCATGTGGGACCCCCATGACATGCGTTATGCATTTGGATCCCCCATTACATGCTGCATGCAAGTCGGGCCCCCATGACATGCCGCATACATTTGTGGCACCGTGACATGAGGCATGCACGTGGGGCCCCCATGACATGCGACAAGCACGTGGGGCCCCAATGACATGCAGCATGTACGTTGGGCACCCATGACATGCGGCATGCATTTATGGCCCCCATGACATGCGGCATGCATTTGGGGCCCCCATGACTTGAGGCAAGCATGTGGGGCCCCCATGACATGTACCATGCATGTGGGGCCCCTATGACATGCTGCATGCATTTGGGGCCCCCATGATATGTGGCACGCATTTGGGGACCCCATGACATGAGGCATGCATGTGGGGCCCGCATGAAATGAGCCATGCATGTGGGGCCCCTATGACATGCGGCATGCAATTGTGGGCCCCAAGATATGCTGCATGCATTTGGGGGGCCCCATGACATGCAGCATGCACGTGGGGCCCCCATGAAATGCGGCATGCATTTGGGGCCCCATGACATGCGGCATGCATTTATGGCCCCCATGACATGCGGCATGCATGCGGCGCCCTCATGACATGCGGCATGCATTTGGGGCCCCCAATACATGCGGCATGCACGTGGGGCCCCCATGATATGCGGCATGCATTTGGGGCCCCATGACTTGAGGCATGCATTTTGGGCCCCCATGACATGCGGCATGCACATTGGGCCCCCATGACATGCGGCATGCACGTGGGCCCCCATTACATGCGGCATGCATTTGCGGGCCCCATGACATGTGTTATGCACGTGGGGCCCCTATGACATGCCGCATGCATTTGGGACCCCCATGACATGCGTCATGCATTTGGATCCCCCATGACATGCGGCATGCATGCGGGGCCCCCATGACATGCTCCATGCATGTTGGGCCCCTATGACATGCGGCATGCATTTGGGGGGCCCCATGACATGCGCAATGCATGTGGGGCCCCTATGACATGCGGCATGCAATTGGGGGGCCCCATGACATGCGGCATGCACGTGGGGCCCCCATGACATGACACATATATTTGTGGCCCCCGTGACATGAGGCATGCACGTGGGGCCCCCATGACATGCGGCAAGCACGTGGGGCCCCAATGACATGCAGCATGTACGTTGGGCACCCATGACATGCGGCATGCATTTATGGCCCCCATGACATGCGGCATGCATTTCGGCCCCCATGACATGCGGCAAGCACGTGGGGCCCCAATGACATGAAGCATGCACGTGGGGCCCCCATGACATGCGGAATGCCTGTGGGGCCCCAATGACATGCGGCATGCATGCGGGGCCCTCATGACATGCGGCATGCATTTGGGGCCCCCAATATATGCGGCATGCACGTGGGGCCCCCATGATATGTGGCATGCATTTGGGGCCCCCATGACTTGAGGCATGCATTTGTGGGCCCCAAGACATGTGGCATGCACGTGGGGCCCCCATGACATGCTGCATGCATTTGTGGCCGCCATGATATGTGGCACGCATTTGGGCCCCCATGACATGCGGCAAGCACGTGGGGCCCCAATGACATGCAGCATGCACGTGGGGCCCCCATGACATGCGGAATGCATGTGGGGCACCATGACATGCGCCATGCATGTGGGACCCCTATTACATGCGGCATGCAATTGGGGCCCCATGACATGCGGCACGCACGTGGGGCCCCCATGAAATGCGGCATGCATTTGGGTCCCCCATGACATGCGGAATGCCTGCGGGGCCCCATGACATGCGCCATGCATGTGGGGCCCCTATTACATGCGGCATGCAATTGGGGCCCCATGACATGCTGCATGCATGCGGTGCCCTCATGACATGCGGCATGCATTTGGGGCCCCAAAACATGCGGCATGCACGTGGGCCCCCATGATATGCGGCATGCATTTGGGGCCCCCATGACTTAAGGCATGAATTTGGGGCCCCCATGAAATGCACCATGCATGTGGGGCCCCTATGAAATGCTGCATGCATTTGTGGACCCCAAGACATGCGGCATGCATGTTGGGCCCTCATGACATGCGGCATGAATTTGGGGCCCCAATACATGCGGCATGCACGTGGGGCCCCGATGACATGTGGCATGCATGTGGGGCACCCATGACATGCGCCATGCACGTGGGGCCCCTATGACATGTGGCATGCATTTGGGGGCCCCATTACATGCGGCATGCACGTGGAGCCCCAAGACATGCGGCATGCATTTGGGGCCTGCATAACATGCTGCATGCATTTGGGGTACCTGAGACATGCGGCATGCACGTGGGGCCCCCATAAAATGCTGCATGCATTTGGAATGCCCGAGACATGCGGCATGCACGTGGGGCCCCTATGACATGCCGCATGCATTTGGGGCCCCCATGACATGCGGCATGCATTTGGATCCCTCATTCCATGCTGCATGCAAGTTTGGCCCCCATGCGCCATGCATCTGGTGCCCCTATGACATGCGGCATGCACGTGGGACCCCCATGACATTCGGCATGCATTTGGGGCCCCCATGACATGCGGAATGCCTGCGGGGCCCCCATGACATGCGGCATGCATGCGGTGGCCTCATGATATGCGGCATGAATTTGGGGCCCCCAATATATGCAACATGCACGTGGGGCCCCCATGATATGCGCCGTGCATGTGGGGCCCCTATGACATTCGGCATGCATTCGTGGGCACCAAGACATGTGGCATGCATTTGGGGGCCCCATGACATACGTCATGCATGTGGGGCCCTCATGACATGCGGCATGCATTTGGGCCCCCATGACATGTGGCATGCATTTGGGGCCTGCATAACATGCTGCATGCATTTGGGGTACCTGAGACATGCGGCATGCACGTGGGGCCCCCATAAAATGCTGCATGCATTTGGTATGCCCGAGACATGCGGCATGCACCTGGGGCCCCCATTTGGGGCCCCCATGACATGCGGCATGCATGTGGGACCCCCATGAGATGCAGCATGCAATTGGGGCCCCGATGACAAGCGGCATGCATGTGGGGCACCCATGACATGCGCCATGTACGTGGGGCCCCTATGACATGCGGCATGCACGTGGGGCCCTCATGACATGCAGCATTCATTTGGGGCCCCCATGAAATGCGGCATGCATGTGGGGCCCCCATGATATGCGGCATGCATTTGGGGCCCCGATGACATGCGGCATGCATGTGGGCCCCCCTTGACATGCGACATTAATTTGGGGCCCCCATGACATGCGGCATGCATGTGGGGCTCCCATGACATGCAGCATGCATTTGGGGCCTCCATGACATGCGTCATGCATGTGGGGCCCCATGACATGTGCCATGCATGTGGGGCCCCTATGACATGCGGCATGCATTTGGGGCCCCGATGACATGCGGCATGCATGTGGGGCACCCATGACTTGCGCCATGCACGTGGGGCCCCTTTGACATGCGCCATGAATTTGGGGGCCCCATTACATGCGGCATGCACGTGTAGCCCCCATGACATGCGGCATGCATTTGGGGCCCCCATGTCATGCGGAATGCACGTGAGGCCCCCTTGACATGTGAAATGCATGTGGGGCCCCCATGACATGCGACATGCATTTGGGGCCCCCATGACATGTGGAATGCCTGCGGGGCCCCCATGACATGCGGCATGCATGCGGGGCCCCCATGTTATGCGGCATGCATTTGGGGCCGCTGTGACTTGAGGCATGCATTTGGGGCCCCCATGACATGCGGCATGTATGTGGGGGACTCATGAAATGCGCCATGCATGTGGGCTCCTATGACATGCGGCATGCACGTGGGGCCCCTATGACATGTGGCATGCATTTGGGGGCCCCATTACATGCGGCATGCACGTGGAGTCCCCATGACAAGCGGCATGCATTTGGGGCCCCCATGACATGCGGCATGCATGTGGGGACCCCATGACATGTGGCATGCATGTGGGGACCCCATGACATGCGGCATGCATTTGGGTGCCCCATGACATGCGGCATGCATGTGGGGCCCCCATGACATGCGGCATGCATTTGGGCCCCAATGACATGCGGCATGCATTTGGATGCCCCATTACATGTGGCATGTATTTGGGTCCCCCATGTCATGCGGAATGCAAGTGAGGCCACCTTGACATGCGGAATGCATGTGGGGCCCCCATGACATGCGGCATGCATGTGGGGACCCCATGACATGCGGCATGCATTTGGGTGCCCCATGACATGCGGCATGCATGTGGGGCCCCCATGACATGCGGCATGCATTTGAATCCCCCATTACATGCGGCATGCACGTGGGGCCCCCATGACATGCGGCATGCATTTGGGGCACCCATGACATGCGGAATGCCTGCGGGGCCCCCATGACATGCAACATGCATGTGGGGCCCTCATGACATGCGGCATGAATTTGGGTCCCCCAATACATGTGGCATGCACGTGGGCCCCCATGATATGAGGCATGCATTTGGGGCCCCATTACATGCGGCATGCACGTGGAGCCCCCAAGACATGCGGTATGCATTTGGGGCCCCATGACATGCGCCATGCATGTGGGGCCCCTATGACATGCGGCATGCATGTGGCCCCTATGACATTCTGCATGCATTTGGGGCCCCTTTGACATGCGGAATACCTGCGGGACCCCCATGACATGCGGCATCCATTTGGGGTACCTGAGACATGCGGCATGCACGTGGGGCCCCATGACATGCTGCATGCATTTGGTGTGCCAGAGACATGTGGCATGCACGTGTGGCCCCTATGACATGCCGCATGCATTTGGGGACCCCATTACATGCGGCATGCAAATGGGGCCCCCATGACATGCGGCATACGCTTGGGGCCCCAATGACATGCGGCATGCGTTTGGGTTTCCCATGAAATGCGGCATGCACGTGGGGCCCCCATGACATGCGGCATGCATTTGGGGCACCCATGACATGCGAAATGCCTGCGGGGCCCCCATGACATGCAACATGCATGTGGGGCCCTCATGACATGCGGCATGAATTTGGGGCCCCCAATACATGTGGCATGCACGTGGGGCCCCCATGATATGAGGCATGCATTTGGGGCCCCAATACATGCGGCATGCACGTGGAGCCCCCAAGACATGCGGCATGCATTTGGGGCCCCCATGACATGCGGCATGCATTTGGGCCCCCATGACATGTGGCATGCATTTGGGGCCTGCATAACATGCTGCATGCATTTGGGGTACCTGAGACATGAGGCATGCATTTGGGGCCCCAATGACATGAGGCATGCCTGTTGGGCCCCCATGACATGCGGCATGCATTTGGGGGCCCCATGACATGCGGCATGCACGTGGGGCCCCCATGACATGCGGCATGCATTTGGGGCCACCATGACATGCGGAATGCCTGTGGGGCCCCCATGACATGCGGCATGAATTTGGGGCCCCAATACATGCGGCATGCACGTTGGGCCCCCATGACATGTGGCATGCACTTGCGGGCCCCATGACATGTGTTATGCACGTGGGGCCCCTATGACATGCCGCATGCATTTGGGGCCCCCATGACATGCGGCATGCATGTGGGACCCCCATGATATGCGTTATGCATTTGGATCCCCCATGACATGCTGCATGCAAGTGGGGCCCCCATGACATGCCGCATACATTTGTGGCACCGTGACATGAGGCATGCACGTGGGGCCCCCATGACATGCGACAAGCACGTGGGGCCCCAATGACATGCAGCATGTACGTTGGGCACCCATGACATGCGGCATTGCATTTATGGCCCCCATGACATGCGGCATGCATTTGGGGCCCCCATGACTTGAGGCAAGCATGTGGGGCCCCCATGACATGTACCATGCATGTGGGGCCCCTATGACATGCTGCATGCATTTGGGGCCCCCATGATATGCGGCACGCATTTGGGGACCCCATGACATGAGGCATGCATGTGGGGCCCCCATGAAATGAGCCATGCATGTGGGGCCCCTATGACATGCGGCATGCATTTGTGGGCCCCAAGATATGCTGCATGCATTTGGGGGGCCCCATGACATGCAGCATGCACGTGGGGCCCCCATGAAATGCGGCATGCATTTGGGGCCCCCATGACATGCGGCATGCATTTATGGCCCCCATGACATGCGGCATGCATTTGGGGTGCCCCATGACATGCGGCATGCACGTGGGGCCCCCATGACATGACACATACATTTGAGGCCCTCGTGACATGAGGCATGCACGTGGGGCCCCCATGACATGCGTCAAGCACGTGGGGCTTCAATGACATGCAGCATGTACGTTGGGCACCCATGACATGCGGCATGCATTTATGGCCCCCATGACATGCGGCATGCATTTGGGCCCCCATGACATGCGGCATGCACGTGGGGCCCCCATTACATGCGGCATGCATTTAGGGCCCCCTTGACATGCAACATGCATTTGGGGCCCCCATGACATGCGCAATGCATGTGGGGCCCCTATGACATGCGGCATGCAATTGGGGCCCCGATGACAAGCGGCATGCATGTGGGGCACCCATGACATGCGCCATGTACGTGGGGGCCCTATGACATGCGGCATGCATGCGCGGCCCCCATGACATGCTCCATGCATGTTGGGCCCCTATGACATGCGGCATGCATTTGGGGTGCCCCATGACATGCGGCATGCACGTGGGGCCCCCATGACATGACACATACATTTGAGGCCCTCGTGACATGAGGCATGCACGTGGGGCCCCCATGACATGCGTCAAGCACGTGGGGCTTCAATGACATGCAGCATGTACGTTGGGCACCCATGACATGCGGCATGCATTTATGGCCCCCATGACATGCGGCATGCATTTGGGCCCCCATGACATGCGGCAAGCACGTGGGGCCCCAATGACATGAAGCATGCACGTGGGGCCCCCATGACATGCGGAATGCCTGTGGGGCCCCAATGACATGCGGCATGCATGCGGGGCCCTCATGACATGCGGCATGCATTTGGGGCCCCCAATATATGCGGCATGCACGTGGGGCCCCCATGATATGTGGCATGCATTTGGGGCCCCCATGACTTGAGGCATGCATTTGTGGACCCCAAGACATGTGGCATGCACGTGGGGCCCCCATGACATGCTGCATGCATTTGTGGCCGCCATGATATGTGGCACGCATTTGGGCCCCCATGACATGCGGCAAGCACGTGGGGCCCCAATGACATGCAGCATGCACGTGGGGCCCCCATGACATGCGGAATGCATGGGAGGCCCCCATGAAATGTGGCATGCATTTGGGGCCCCCATGACATGCGGAATGCCTGCGGGGCCCCCATGACATGCGGCATACATGCGGGGCCCCTTGACATGCGCCATGCATGTGGGGCCCCTATTACATGCGGCATGCAATTGGGGCCCCATGACATGCAGCATGCATGCGGTGCCCTCATGACATGCGGCATGCATTTGGGGCCCCAATACATGCGGCATGCATTTGGGGCCCCCATGACTTAAGGCATGAATTTGGGGCCCCCATGAAATGCGCCATGCATGTGGGGCCCCTATGAAATGCTGCATGCATTTGTGGGCCCCAAGACATGCGGCATGCATGTTGGGCCCTCATGACATGCGGCATGAATTTGGGGCCCCAATGCATGCGGCATGCATGTGGGGCCCCGATGACATGTGGCATGCATGTGGGGCACCCATGACATGCGCCATGCACGTGGGGCCCCTATGACATGTGGCATGCATTTGGGGGCCCCATTACATGCGGCATGCACGTGGAGCCCCCAAAACATGCGGCATGCATTTGGGGCCTGCATAACATGCTGCATGCATTTGGGGTACCTGAAACATGCCGCATGCACGTGGGGCCCCCATAAAATGCTGCATGCATTTGGAATGCCCGAGACATGCGGCATGCACGTGGGGCCCCTATGACATGCCGCATGCATTTGGGGCCCCCATGACATGCGGCATGCATTTGGATCCCTCATTCCATGTTGCATGCAAGTTTGGCCCCCATGACATGCGGCATGCATGTGGACCCCCATGACATGCGCCATGCATCTGGTGCCCCTATGACATGCGGCGTGCACGTGGGACCCCCATGACATTCGGCATGTATGTGGGGCCCCTATGACATGCGGCATGCACGTGGGACCCCCATGACATTTGGCATGCATTTGGGGCCCCCATGACATGTGGAATGCCTGCGGGGCCCCCATGACATGCGGCATGCATGCGGTGGCCTCATGATATGCGGCATGAATTTGGGGCCCCCAATATAGGCAGCATGCACGTGGGGCCCCCATGATATGCGCCGTGCATGTGGGGCCCCTATGACATTCGGCATGCATTCGTGGGCCCCAAGACATGTGGCATGCATTTGGGGGCCCCATGACATACGTCATGCATGTGGGGCCCTCATGACATGCGGCATGCATTTGGGCCCCCATGACATGCGGCAAGCATTTGGGGCCTGCATAACATGCTGCATGCATTTGGGGTACCTGAGACATGCGGCATGCACGTGGGGCCCCCATAAAATGCTGCATGCATTTGGGATGCCCGAGACATGCGGCATGCACCTGGGGCCCCCATTTGGGGCCCCCATGACATGCGGCATGCATGTGGGACCCCCATGAGATGCAGCTTGCATTTCGATCCCTCATTACATGCTGCATGCAAGTGGGGCCCCCCATGACATGCAGCATGCATGTGGGACCCCCATGACATGCTGCATGCATTTGTGGCCCCCATGATATGCGGCACGCCTTTGGGGCCACCATGACATGAGGCATGCATGTGGGGCCCCTATGAAATGAGCCATGCATGTGGGGCCCCTATGACATTCGGCATGCATTTGTGGGCCCCAAGTCATGCTGCATGCATTTGGGGCCCCCATGACATGTGGCATGCATTTAGGGCCCCCATAACATGCGGCATGCATGCGTTGCCCTCATGACATGCGGCATGCATTTGGGGCCCCCAATACATGCTGCATGCACGTGGGGCCGCCATGAAATGCGGCATGCATTTGGGGCCCCCATGACTTGAGGCATGCATTTTGGGCCCCCATGACATAGCTTAATCCTCCACTAAGTATGACAAATCTAACCCAAGCTGGGGTACAGAAACGCCTCAGTAACATTAAAATAAACAAATCACCAGGACCTGATGGCATACACCCACGGGTACTAAGGGAACTAAGTAATGTGATAGACAGACCGTTATATCTTATATTTAAGGACTCTGTTGAGACTGGGTCTGTGCCACTTGATTGGCGACAGGCGAATGTAGTGCCAATATTCAAAAAGGGAGCGAAAAGTGACGCCGGAAACTATCGGCCGGTGAGTCTGACGTCCGTTGTGGGCAAAATTTTTGAAAGCTTCATTAAAGAGGCAATTACGGAGCATCTTGATGCTAATAATCTTTTAATCCCGAACCAACATGGATTCATGAGGAATCGCTCCTGCCAAACAAACCTGATTGACTTCTACGAGAAGGTGAGCTCTCGAGTAGATCAGGGGGAACCAGTGGATGTCGTGTATCTCGACTTCTCAAAAGCGTTCGATAGCGTGCCACATAATAGGTTGGTATACAAAATGAGAATGATGGGGCTGGGGGAAAATGTCTGCAAGTGGGTAGCAAACTGGCTAAAGGATAGAAGGCAGAGGGTGGTTATAAATGGAATATACTCAGATTGGGTAAGCGTCACTAGTGGGGTACCACAGGGGTCTGTACTAGGCCCAATGTTATTTAATATCTTTATTAACGACATAGTCAACGGGATAAATAGTAAAATATCAATATTTGCAAATGACACAAAGTTATGTAAAACAATTAATACAAAAGAGGACAGTGCAGACCTACAGAGGGATTTGGATAAGCTGGGTAGGTGGAGCATTAAATGGCAAATGAGGTTTAACGAGGAGAAATGTAAGGTCATACATATGGGAAGGAAAAATGGAAGTCACCAGTACTCACTGAATGGGAAACCATTGGGGAATTCAGAGATGGAGAAGGACTTGGGCATCTTGATTGATAGCAAACTAAATTGGAGTGCCCAAAGTCAGGCGGCTGCTGTAAGGGCAAACAGGGTAATGGGATGTATCAGAAGAGGTATAGCTGCAAAGGATGAGAACATTGTTCTTCCACTGTACAAAGCACTGGTCAGACCACACTTGGAATACTGTGCTCAGTTATGGGCCCCAATATATAGAAAGGATATAAATGAGCTTGAAAAGGTACAAAGGAGGGCAACAAAATTAATAAAGGGAATGGAGGGACTGCAATACCCAGAGAGGTTGGCAAAACTAGGACTATTCAGCCTGGAAAAGAGAAGGTTGAGGGGGGACATAATAAATGTGTACAAATATGTTAGGGGACAGTATAGAGACCTTGCCCGGGATTTGTTCAAAAGGAGGGATATTACGGTAACAAGAGGGCACTCACTAAGACTGGAAGAGAAAAGGTTCCAGCACCAGCATAGGAAGGGGTTCTTTACGGTAAGAGCAGTGAGAATATGGAATTCACTGAGTGAGGAGACGGTAATGTCGGATTCACTACACCAGTTCAAGCGGGGACTGGATGCATTTCTAGATACCAGGCAGATTTCTGCATATACTTAAAAATAAAATAAAATAGTAGGTTGATACAGGGATTTATTCTGACTGCTGGTTTCAGAGTCGGGAGGGAATTTTTCCTCAGGTGAAGATTGGCCAAATCATTTGGGGTTTTTGCCCTCCTCTGGATCAACTTTAGCAATCACAGAACTAACAGGTCGAACTTGATGGACGCAAGTCTTTATTCGGCTTTACTAACTATGTATCTATGTATATGACATGCGCAATGCATGTGGGGCCCCTATGACATGCGGCATGCAATTGGGGCCCCGATGACAAGCGGCATGCATGTGGGGCACCCATGACATGCGCCATGTACGTGGGGCCCCTATGACATGCGGCATGCACGTGGGGCCCTCATGACATGCAGCATGCATTTGGGGCCACTATGACATGCGGCATGCATTTGGGCCCCCATGACATGCGGCATGCATTTGGGCCCCCATGACATGCGGAAAGCACGTGAGGCCCCAATGACATGAAGCATGCACGTGGGGCCCCAATGACATGAAGCATGCACGTGGGGCCCCCATGACATGCGGCATGCATGTGGAGCCCCCATGACATGCGGCCTGCATTTGGGGCCCCCATGACATGCGGCATGCATGCGGGGCCCTCATGACATGCGGCATGAATTTGAGGCCCCCATGACATGCGGAATGCATTTGGGCCCCCATGACAGTCGGCATGCATTGGGGGCCCCCATGACATGCGGCATGCATTTGGGGCCTGCATAACATGCTGCATGCATTTGGGGTACCTGAGACATGCGGCATGCACGTGGGGCCCCAATAAAATGCTGCATGCATTTGGGATGCCCGAGACATGCGGCATGCACGTGGGGCCCCTATGACATGCCGCATGCATTTGGGGCCCCCATGACATGCGGCATGCATGTGGGACCCCCATGAGATGCGGCATGCATTTGGATCCCTCATTACATGCTGCATGCAAGTGGGGCCGCCCATGACATGCGCCATGCATGTGGGGCCTCTATAACATGCGGCATGCTTGTGGGGCCCCCATTATATGCAGCATACATTTGGGGACCCCGTGACATGCGGCATGCACGAGGGGCCCCCATGACATGCAGCATGCATTTGGGGCCCCCATGACATGCGGAATTCCTTCGGGGCCCCCATGACATGTGGCATGCATGCGGGGCCCTCATGACATGCGACATGAATTTGAGGCCCCTATGACATGCGGCATGCATTTGGGCCCCCATGACATGCGGCATGCATTTGGGGACTGCATAACATGCCGCAAGCATTTTGGGCCCCCATTACATGCGGCATGCACGTGGGCCCCCCATAAAATGCTGCATGCATTTGGGATGCCCGAGACATGCGGCATGCACGTGGGGCCCCTATGACATGATGCATGCATTTGGGCCCCCATGACATGCAGCATGCACGTGGGGCCCCTATGACATGACGCATGCATTTGGGCCCCTATGAAATGCGGCATGCATGTGGGGCCCCCATGACATGCGCCATGCATGTGGGGCCTCTATAACATGCGGCATGCTTGTGGGGCCCCCATTATATGCAGCATACATTTGGGGACCCCGTGACATGTGGAATTCCTGCGGGGCCCCCATGACATGCGGCATGCATGCGGGGCCCTCATGACATGCGACATGAATTTGAGTCCCCCATGACATGCGGCATGCATTTGGGCCCCCATGACATGCGGCATGCATTTGGGGACTGCATAACATGCCGCATGCATTTGGGGCCCCCATTACATGCGGCATGCACGTGGGGCCCCATGAAATGCGCCATGCATGTGGGCCCCTATGACATGCGGCATGCATTTGTGGGCTCCAACACATGCGGCATTCATTTGGGGCACCCATGACATGCACCATGCACGTGGGGCCCCTATGACATGTGGCATGCATTTGGGGGCCTAATTACATGCGGCATGCACGTGGAGACCCCCATGACATGCGGCATTCATTTGAATCCCCCATTACATGTGGAATGCCTGCGGGGCCCCCATGACATGCGGCATGCATGCGGGGCCCTCATGACATGCGGCATGAATTTGGGGCCGCCAATACATGCGGCATGTACGTTGGGCATTTATGGAACCCATGACATGCGGCCAGCATTTGGGCCCCCATTACATGCGGCATGCATGTGGGCCCCCCATGACATGCGGCATGCATTTGGGGGCCCCATGACATGCGGCATGCATGTGGGGCCCCATGACATGCGGCATGCATTTGGGGCCCCCATGACATGTGGAATGCCTGCGGGGACCCCATGACATGCAGCATGCATGCAGGGCCCTCATGACATGCGGCATGAATTTGGGGCCCCCAATAAATGCGGCATGCACGTGAGGCCCGCGTGATATGCGGCATGGATTTGGGGCCCCCATGACTTGAGGCGTGCTTTTGGGGCCTCCATGACATATGGCATGCATGTGGTGCCCTATGAAATGCGGCATGCATGCGGGGCCCTCATGACATGCGGCATGCATTTGGGGCCCCGATGACATGCGGCATGCATGTGGGGCCCCCTTGACATGCGACATTAATTTGGGGCCCCCATGACATGCGGCATGCATGTGGGGCTCCCATGACATGCGGCATGCATTTGGGGCCTCCATGACATGCGTCATGCATGTGGGGCCCCCATGACATGCGCCATGCATGTGGGGCCCCGATGACATGCGGCATGCATGTGGGGCACCCATGACATGCGGCATGCACGTGGAGCCCCCATGACATGCGGCATGCATATGGGGCCCCATGACATGCGGCATGCGTGTGGGGCCCCCATGACATGCGGCATGCATTTGGGCCCCCATTACATGCGGCATGCATTTGGGGCCTGCATAACATGCTGCATGCATTTGGGGTACCTGAGACATGAGGCATGCATTTGGGGCCCCCATTACATGCGGCATGCACATGGGGCCCCCATGACATGAGTCATGCATTTGGGGCCGCCATGACATGCGGCATGCATGTGGGGCCTCTATAACATGCGGCATGCTTGTGGGGCCCCCATTATATGCAGCATACATTTGGGGACCCCGTGACATGTGGAATTCCTGCGGGGCCCCCATGACATGCGGCATGCATGCGGGGCCCTCATGACATGCGACATGCATGTGAAGCCCCCATGACATGCGGCCTGCATTTGGGGCCCCCATGACATGCGGCATGCACGTGGGGCCCCCATGACATGCAACATGCATTTGGGGCCCCCATGTCATGCGGAATGCACGTGAGGCCCCCTTGACATGTGAAATGCATGTGGGGCCCCCATGACATGTGGAATGCCTGCGGGGCCCCCATGACATGTGGAATGCCTGCGGGGCCCCCATGACATGCGGCATGCATGCGGGGCCCCCAAGAAATGCGGCATGCACGTGAGGCCCCCATGATATGCGGCATGCATTTGGGGCCCCTATGACTTGAGGCATGCATTTGGGGCCCCCATGACATGCGGCATGTATGTGGGGACTCATGAAATGCGCCATGCATGTGGGCTCCTATGACATGCGGCATGCACGTGAGGCCCCTATGACATGTGGCATGCATTTGGGGGCCCCATTACATGCGGCATGCACGTGGAGTCCCCATGACAAGCGGCATGCATTTGGGGCCCCCATGACATGCGGCATGCATGTGGGGACCCCATGACATGTGGCATGCATGTGGGGACCCCATGACATGCGGCATGCATTTGGGTGCCCCATGACATGCGGCATGCATGTGGGGCCCCCATGTCATGCGGAATGCACGTGAGGCCACCTTGACATGCGGAATGCATGTGGGGCCCCCATGACATGCGGCATGCATGTGGGACCCCCATGACATGCGGCATGCATTTGAATCCCCCATTACATGCGGCATGCACGTGGGGCCCCCATGACATGCGGCATGCATTTGGGGCACCCATGACATGCGGAATGCCTGCGGGGCCCCCATGACATGCAACATGCATGTGGGGCCCTCATGACATGCGGCATGAATTTCGGTCCCCCAATACATGTGGCATGAACGTGGGGCCCCCATGATATGAGGCATGCATTTGGGGCCCCATTACATGCGGCATGC
Organism: Phyllobates terribilis; assembly: GCF_046119375.1. Lineage (NCBI taxonomy): Eukaryota > Metazoa > Chordata > Amphibia > Anura > Dendrobatidae > Phyllobates > Phyllobates terribilis. The sequence goes on along the minus strand of NW_027362764.1, from coordinate 332,351,674 downwards.
ACGTGGAGCCCCCAAGACATGCGGCATGCATTTGGGGCCCCATGACATGCGCCATGCATGTGGGGCCCCTATGACATGCAGCATGCATGTGGTCCCTATGACATTCTGCATGCATTTGGGGCCCCTTTGACATGCGGAATACCTGCGGGACCCCCATGACATGCGGCATCCATTTGGGGCCTGCATAACATGCTGCATGCATTTGGGGTACCTGAGACATGCGGCAAGCACGTGGGGCCCCATGACATGCTGCATGCATTTGATGTGCCAGAGACATGTGGCATGCACGTGGGGCCCCTATGACATGCCGCATGCATTTGGGGCCCCCATTACATGCGGCATGCACATGGGGCCCCATGACATGCGGCATACTCTTGGGGAACCAATGACATGCGGCATGCGTTTGGGTTTCCCATGAAATGCGGCATGCACGTGGGGCCCCCATGACATGCGGCATGCATTTGGGGCACCCATGACATGCGGAATGCCTGCGGGGCCCCCATGACATGCAACATGCATGTGGGGCCCTCATGACATGCGGCATGAATTTGGGGCCCCCAATACATGTGGCATGCACGTGGGGCCCCCATGATATGAGGCATGCATTTGGGGCCCCATTACATGCGGCATGCACGTGGAGCCTCCAAGACATGCGGCATGCATTTGGGGCCCCCATGACATGCGCCATGCATGTGGGGCCCCTATGACATGCTGCATGCATGTGGGACCCCCATGACATTCTGCATGCATTTGGGGCCCCTGTGACATGCGGAATACCTGCGGGACCCCCATGACATGCGGCATCCATTTGGGGCCTGCATAATATGCTGCATGCATTTGGGGTACCTGAGACATGCGGCATGCACGTGGGGCCCCATGACATGCTGCATGCATTTGGTGTGCCAGAGACATGTGGCATGCACGTGGGGCACCTTTGACATGCCGCATGCATTTGGGGCCCCCATGACATGCACCATGCATGTGGGGCCCCTATGACATGCGGCATGCATGTGGGGCACCCATGACTTGCACCATGCACGTGGGGCCCCTTTGACATGCGGCATGAATTTGGGTGCCCCATTACATGCGGCATGCACGTGGAGCCCCCATGGCATGCGGCATGCATGTGGGACCCCCATGACATGCGGCATGCATTTGAATCCCCCATTACATGCGGCATGCACGTGGGGCCCCCATGACATGCGGCATGCATTTGGGGCCCCCATGACATGCGGCATGCATGCGGGGCCCTCATGACATGCGTCATGAATTTGGGTCCCCAATACATGTGGCATGCACGTGGGGCCCCCATGACATGCGCCATGCATTTATGGCCCCCATGACATGCGGCATGCATTTTTATCCCCCATTACATGCTGCATGCACGTGGGGCCCCCATGACATGTGGCATGCATTTGGGGCCCCCATTTCATGCGGAATGCACGTGAGGCCACCTTGACATGCGGAATGCATGTGGGGCCCCCATGACATGCGCCATGCACTTATGGCCCCCATGACATGCGGCATGCATTTGGGCCCCCATGACATGCGGCATGCATGTGGGACCCCCATGACATGCGGCATGCATGTGGGACCCCCATGACATGCGTCATGCAATTGGATCCCCCATTACATGCTGCATGCAAGTGGGGCCCCCATGACATGCGCCATGCATGTGGGGCCCCTATGACATGCGGCATGCATGTGGGACCCCCTTGACATGCGGCATGCACGTGGGGCCCCATGACATGCGGCATGCATGTGGGGCCCCCATGACATGCCGCATACATTTGTGGCCCCCGTGACATGAGGCATGCACGTGGGGCCCCCATGACATGCGGCAAGCACGTGGGGCCCCAATGACATGCAGCATGCATTTATGGCCCCCATTTCATGCGGCATGTATTTGGGGCCCCCATGACTTGAGGCATGCATGTGGGGCCCCCATGACATGCACCATGCATGTGGGGCCCCTATGACATGCTGCATGCATTTGGGGCCCCCATGACTTGAGGCATGCATTTGGGGCCCCCATGTCATGCGGCATGCATGTAGGGCCCCCAAGAAATGTGCCATGCATGTGGTGCCCCTATGACATGCGGCATGCATCTGTGGGCCCCAAGACATGTCGCATGCACGTGGGGCCCCCATGACATGCTGCATGCATTTGTGGCCCCCATGATATGCGGCATGCATGTGGGGCCCCCATGAAATAAGCCATGCATGTGGGGCCCCTATGACATGCGGCATGCATTTGTGGGCCCCAAGACATGCTGCATGCATTTGGGGGGCCCCATGACATGCGGCATGCACGTGGGGCCCCCATGATATGCGACATGCATTTGGGGCCCCCATGATTGAGGCATGCATTTTGGGCCCCCTTGACATGCGGCATGCACATGGGGCCCCCAAGACATGCAGCATGCACGTGGGGCCCCCATTAAATGCGGCATGCATTTAGGGCACCCATGACATGCGGCATGCATTTGTGGCCCCCATGACATGCTGCATGCATGTGGGGCACCATGACATGCGCCATGCATATGGGGCCCCTATGACATGCGGCATGCAATTGGGGCCCCGATGACATGCGGCATGCATGTGGGGCACCCATGACATGCGCTATGTACGTGGTGCCCCTATGACATGCGGCATGCACGTGGGCCCCCAATGACATGAAGCATGCATGTGGGGCCCCCATGACATGCGGCATGCATGTAGGGCCCCCATGAAATGTGCCATGCATGTTTGGCACCTATGCCATGCGGCATGCATTTGTAGGCCCCAAGACATGTGGCATGCACGTGGGGCCCCTATGACATGCGGCATGCATTTGATGGCCCCAAGACATGCTGCATGCATGTGGGGCCTCTATAACATGCGGCATGCTTGTGGGGCCCCCATGACATGCAGCATACATTTGAGGCCCCCGTGACATGCGGCATGCATGTGGGGCCCCCATGACAAGCAGCATGCATTTGAGTCCCCCATTACATGACGGATGCACGTGGGGCCCCCATGACATGCGGCATGCATTTGGGGCCCCCATGACATGCGGAATGCCTGCGGGGCCCCTATGACATGCGGCATGCATGCGGGGCCCTCATGACATGCGGCATGAATTTGAGGCCCCCATGACATGTGGCATGCATTTGGGTCCCCATGACATGTGGCATGCATTGGGGGCCCCCATGACATGCGGCATGAATGTGGGTCCCATGACATGCGGCATGCATTTGGGCCCCCATGACATGCGGCATGCATTTGGGGCCTGCATAACATGCTGCATGCATTTGGGGTACCTGAGAGATGCGGCATGCATGTGGGGCCCCTATGACATGCCGCATGCATTTGGGGCCCCCATTACATGCGGCATGCACATGGGGCACCCGTGACATGCGGCATACGCTTGGGGCCCCAATGACATGCGGCATGCATTTGGGCCCCCATGACATGTGGCATGCATTTGGGGCCTGCATAACATGCTGCATGCATTTGGGGTACCTGAGACATGCGGCATGCATTTGGGGCCCCAATGACATGCGGCATGCCTGTTGGGCCCCCATGACATGCGGCATGCATTTGGGGGCCCCATGACATGCGGCATGCACGTGGGGCCCTCATGACATGCAGCATGCATTTGGGGCCACTATGACATGCGGCATGCATTTGGGGCCCCCATTACATGCGGCATGCACGTGGGGCCCCATGACATGCGGCATGCATTTGGGGCCCCCATGACATGCGGAATGCCTGTGGGGCCCCCATGACATGCGGCATGAATTTGGGGCCCCAATACATGCGGCATGCACGTTGGGACCCATGACATGTGGCATGCATTTGGGTCCCCATGACATGCGGCATGCATGTGGGGCCCCCATGACATGTGGCATGCATTTGCGGGCCCCATGACATGTGTTATGCACGTGGGGCCCCTATGACATGCGTTATGCATTTGGATCCCCCATTACATGCTGCATGCAAGTGGGGCCCCCATGACATGCCGCATACATTTGTGGCACCGTGACATGAGGCATGCACGTGGGGCCCCCATGACATGCAACAAGCACGTGGGGCCCCAATGACATGCAGCATGTACGTTGGGCACCCATGACATGCGGCATGCATTTATGGCCCCCATGACATGCGGCATGCATTTGGGGCCCCCATGACTTGAGGCAAGCATGTGGGGCCCCCATGACATGCACCATGCATGTGGGGCCCCTATGACATGCTGCATGCATTTGGGGCCCCCAAGACTTGAGGCATGCATTTGGGGCCCCCATGACATGCGGCATGCATGTAGGGCCCCCATGAAATGTTCCATGCATGTGGGACCCCTATGACATGTGGCATGCATTTGTGGGCCCCAAGACATGTGGCATGCACGTGGGGCCCCCATGACATGCTGCATGCATTTGTGGCCCCCATGATATGCGGCACGCATTTGGGGCCCCCATGACATGAGGCATGCATGTGGGGCCCCCATGACATGCGGCATGCATTTAGGGCCCCCATGATATGCGGTATGCATGCGGCGCCCTCATGACATGCGGTATGCATTTGGGGCCCCCAATACATGCGGCATGCACGTGGGGCCCCCATGATATGCGGCATGCTTTTGGGGCCCCATGACTTGAGGCATGCATTTTGGGCCCCCATGACATGCGGCATGCACATAGGGCCCCCATTACATGCGGCATACACATGGGGCCCCCATGACATGTGGCATACTCTTGGGGCCCCAATGACATGCGGCATGAGTTTGGATTCTCCATGACATGCGGCATGCACGTGGGGCCCCCATGACATGAGTCATGCATTTGGGGCCCCTGTGACACGCGGCATGCACGTGGGGCCCCCATGACATGCAACATGCATTTGGGGCCCCCATGTCATGCGGAATGCACGTGAGGCCCCCTTGACATGTGGAATGCATGTGGGGCCCTCATGACATGCGGCATGCATTTGGGGCCCCCATGACATGTGGAATGCCTGCGGGGCCCCTATGACATGCGGCATGCATTTGTGGGCCCCAAGACATGCGGCATGCATGAGGGGCACCCATGACATGCACCAGGCACGCGGGGCCCCTATGACATGCGGCATGCATGTGGGGCCCCTTGAAATGCACCATGCACGTGGGGCCCCTATGACATGTGGCATGAATTTGGGGCCCCCAATAAATGCGGCATGCACGTGAGGCCCCCATGATATGCGGCATGCATTTGGGGCCCCCATGACTTGAGGCATGCATTTGGGGCCCCCATGACATGCGGCATGAACATGGAGCCCCATGACAAGCGGCATGCACGTGGGGCCCCCATGATATGCAGCATGCATGTGAGGCCCCCATGACAGGCGGCATGCATTTGGGGCCCCCATGACATGTGGCATGCATGTGGGACCCCCATGACATGCGGCATGCATGCGGGGCCCCCATGACATGCGGCATGCACATGGAGCCCCATGACAAGCGGCATGCACGTGGGGCCCCCATGATATGCAGCATGCATGTGAGGCCCCAATGACATGCGGCTTGCATTTATGGAACCCATGACATGTGGCAAGCATTTGGGCCCCCATGAAATGCGGCATGCATGTTGGGCCCCCATGACTTGCGCCATGCACGTGGGGCCCCTTTGACATGCGGCATGAATTTGGGGGCCCCATTACATGCGGCATGCATGTGGGGCCCCCATGACATGCGTCATGCATTTGGGCCCCCATGACATGCGGCATGCATGTGGGGCCCCTATGACATGCGGCATGCATTTGGGGCCTCCATGACATGCGGCATGCATTTGGGGGGCCCCATGACATGCGGCATGAACGTGTTGCCCCTTTGACATGCGGCATGAATTTGGGGGCCCCATTACATGCGGCATGCATGTGGGGCCCCCATGACATGCGTCATGCATTTGGGCCCCCATGACATGCGGCATGCATTTGGGGCCTGCATAACATGCTGCATGCATTTGGGGTACCTGAGACATGCGGCATGCACGTGGGGCCCCCATTACATGCGGCATGCATTTGGGGCCCCCATGACATGTAGAATGCCTGTGGGGCCCCCATGACATGCACCATGCATTTGGGGTGCCCGAGACATGCGGCATGCACGTGGGGCCCCCATAACATGCTGCATGCATTTGGGGTGCCCGAGACATGCGGCATGCACGTGGGGCCCCTATGACATGCCGCATGCATTTGGGGCCCCCATTACATGTGGCATGCACATGGGGCCCTCATGACATGCGGCATATGCTTGGGGCCCCAATGACATGCGACATGAGTTTGGATCCCCCATGACATGTGGCATGCACGTGGGACCCCCATGACATGAGTCATGCATTTGGGGCAGCCATGACATCAGGCATGCATTTGGGCCCTCCATGAAATGCGGCATGCATGTGGGGCCCCCATGACATGTGGCATGCATGTGGGGTCCCATGATATGCGGCATGCAGCTGGGGCCCCCAATACATGCGACATGCACGTTGGGCACCCATGACATGCGGCATGCATTTATGGCCCTCATGACATGCGGCATACATGTGGGGCCCCCATGACATGCGGCATGCATGTGGGGCCCCCATGACATGCGGCATGCATATGCGGGCCCCATGACATGTGTTATGCACGTGGGGCCCCTATGACATGCCGCATGCATTTGGACCCTCATGACATGCGGCATGCATGTGGGACCCCCATGACATGCGTCATGCATTTGGATCCCCCATTACATGCTGCATGCAAGTGGGGCCCACATGACATGCGGCACGCATGTGGGCCCCCCATGACATGCGTCATGCATGTGGGGCCCCCATGACATGCGGCATGCATATGGGACCCCCATGACATGCGGCATGCACGTGGGGCCCCCATGACATGCGGCATGCATGTGGGGCCCCCATGACATGCCGCATACATTTGTGGCCCCCATGACATGAGGCATGCACGTGGGGCACCCATGACATGCGGCAAGCACGTGGGGCCCCAATGACATGCAGTATGTACGTTGGGCACGCATGACATGCGGCATGTATTTATGGCCCCCATGACATGCGGCATGCATTTGGGGCCCCCATGACTTGAGGCATGCAAGTGGGGCCCCCATGACATGCACCATGCATGTGGGGTCCCTATGACATGCTGCATGCATTTGGGGCCCCTATGACATGCTGCATGCATTTGGGGCCCCCATGACTTGAGGCATGCATTTGGGGCCCCCATGACATGCGGCATGCATGTAGGGCCCCCAAGAAATGTGCCATGCATGTGGTGCCCCTATGACATGCGGCATGCATTTGTGGGCCCCAAGACATGTGGCATGCACGTGGGGCCCCCATGACATGCTGCATGCATTTGTGGCCCCCATGATATGCGGCAGGCATTTGGGGCCCCCATGACATGCGGCATGCATGTGGGGCCCCCATGAAATAAGCCATGCATGTGGGGCCCCTATGACATGCGGCATGCATTTGTGGGCCCCAAGACATGCTGCATGCATTTGGGGGGCCCCATGACATGCGGCATGCACGTGGGGCCCCCATGATATGCGACATGCATTTAGGGCCCCCATGACATGCGGCATGCATTTGGGGCCCCCATGTCATGCTGCATGCATGTTGGGCACCATGACATGCGCCATGCATGTGGGGCCCCTATGACATGCGGCATGCAATTGGGGCCCCGATGACATGCGGCATGCATGTGGGGCACCCATGACATGCGCATTGTACGTGGTGCCCCTATGACATGCGGCATGCACGTGGGGCCCCAATGACATGAAGCATGCACGTGGGGCCCCCATGACATGCGGCATGCATGTAGGGCCCCCATGAAATGTGCCATGCATGTTTGGCACCTATGACATGCGGCATGCATTTGTAGGCCCCAAGACATGTGGCATGCACGTGGGGCCCCTATGACATGCGGCATGCATTTGTGGGCCCCAAGACATGCGGCATGCATGTGGGGCACCCATGATATGCGCCATGTACGTGGTGCCCCTATGACATGCGGCATGCACGTGGGGCCCCAATGACATGCGGCATGCACGTGGGGCCCCCATGACATGCAGCATGCATTTGAATCCCCCATTACATGACAGATGCACGTGGGGCCCCCATGACATGCGGCATGCATTTGGGGCCCCCATGACATGCGGAATGCCTGCGGGGCCCCCATGACATGCGGCATGCATGCGGGGCCCTCATGACATGCGGCATGAATTTGAGGCCCCCATGACATGTGGCATGCATTTGGGTCCCCTTGACATGTGGCATGCATTGGGGGCCCCCATGACATGCGGCATGAATGTGGGTCCCATGACATGCGGCATGCATTTGGGCCCCCATGACATGCGGCATGCATTTGGGGCCTGCATAACATGCTGCATGCATTTGGGGTACCTGAGAGATGCGGCATGCATGTGGGGCCCCTATGACATGCCGCATGCATTTGGGGCCCCCATTACATGCGGCATGCACATGGGGCACCCATGACACGCGGCATACGCTTGGGGCCCCAATGACATGCGGCATGCTTTTGGGTCCCCCATGACATGCGGCATGCCTGTTGGGCCCCCATGACATGCGGCATGCATTTGGGGGCCCCATGACATGCGGCATGCACGTGGGGCCCTCATGACATGCAGCATGCATTTGGGGCCACTATGACATGCGGCATGCATTTGGGGCCCCCATTACATGCGGCATGCACGTGGGACCCCATGACATGCGGCATGCATTTGGGGCCCCCATGACATGCGGAATGCCTGTGGGGCCCCCATGACATGCTGCATGAATTTGGGGCCCCAATACATGCGGCATGCACGTTGGGCCCCCATGACATGTGGCATGCATTTGGGTCCCCATGACATGCGGCATGCATGTGGGGCCCCCATGACATGTGGCATGCATTTGCGGGCCCCATGACATGTGTTATGCACGTGGGGCCCCTATGACATGCGTTATGCATTTGGATCCCCCATTACATGCTGCATGCAAGTGGAGCCCCCATGACATGCCGCATACATTTGTGGCACCGTGACATGAGGCATGCACGTGGGGCCCCCATGACATGCAACAAGCACGTGGGGCCCCAATGAGATGCAGCATGTACGTTGGGCACCCATGACATGCGGCATGCATTTATGGCCCCCATGACATGCGACATGCATTTGGGGCCCCTATGACATGCTGCATGCATTTGGGGCCCCCAAGACTTGAGGCATGCATTTGGGGCCCCCATGACATGCGGCATGCATGTAGGGCCCCCATGAAATGTTCCATGCATGTGGGACCCCTATGACATGTGGCATGCATTTGTGGGCCCCAAGACATGTGGCATGCACGTGGGGCCCCCATGACATGCTGCATGCATTTGTGGCCCCCATGATATGCGGCACGCATTTGGGGCCCCCATGACATGAGGCATGAATTTGAGGCCCCCTGACATGTGGCATGCATTTGGGTCCCCATGACATGCGGCATGCATGTGGGGCCCCCATGACATGCGTCATGCATTTGGGCCCCCATGACATGTGGCATGCATTTGGGGCCTGCATAACATGCGGCATGCATTTGGGGCCCCCATGACATGCGGAATGCCTGCGGGGCCCCCATGACATGCGGCATGCATGCGGGGCCCTCATGACATGCGGCATGAATTTGAGGCCCCCATGACATGTGGCATGCATTTGGGTCCCCATGACATGTGGCATGCATTGGGGGCCCCCATGACATGCGGCATGAATGTGGGTCCCATGACATGCGGCATGCATTTGGGCCCCCATGACATGCGGCATGCATTTGGGGCCTGCATAACATGCTGCATGCATTTGGGGTACCTAAGAGATGCGGCATGCATTTGGGGCCCCATGACTTGAGGCATGCATTTAGGGCCCCCATGACATGCAACATGCATTTGGGGCCCCCATGACATGAGGCATGCATGTGGGACACCATGACATGCGCCATGCATGTGGGGCCCCTATGACATGCGGCTTGCAATTGGGGCCCCGATGACATGCGGCATGCACATGGGGCCCCCATGACATGCTGCATGCATTTGGTGTGCCCGAGACATGCGGCATGCACGTGGGGCCCCCATGACATGACACATACATTTGTGGCCCCCGTGACATGAGGCATGCACGTGGGGCCCCCATGACATGCGGCAAGCACGTGGGGCCCCAATGACATGCAGCATGTACGTTGGGCACCCATGACATGCGGCATGCATTTGGGCCCCCATGACATGCGGCAAGCACGTGGGGCCCCAATGACATGCAGCATGTACGTTGGGCACCCATGACATGCGGCATGCATTTATGGCCCCCATGACATGCGGCATGCATTTGGGCCCCCATGACATGCGGCAAGCACGTGGGGCCCCAATGACATGAAGCATGCACGTGGGGCCCCCATGACATGCGGAATGCACGTGAGGCCCCCATGACATGCGGAATGCCTGTGGGGCCCCAATGACATGCGGCATGCATGCGGGGCCCTCATGACATGCGGCTTGCATTTGGGGCCCCCAATATATGCGGCATGCACGTGGGGCCCCCATGATATGTGGCATGCATTTGGGGCCCCCATGACTTGAGGCATGCATTTGGGGCCCCCATGACATGCGGCATGCATGTAGGGCCCCCATGAAATGCGCCATGCATGTGGGGCCCCTATGCCATGCGGCATGCATTTGTGGGCCCCAAGACATGTGGCATGCACGTGGGGCCCCCATGACATGCTGCATGCATTTGTGGCCGCCATGATATGTGGCACGCATTTGGGCCCCCATGACATGCGGCAAGCACGTGGGGCCCCAATGACATGCAGCATGCACGTGGGGCCCCTATGACATGCGGAATGCATGTGTGGCCCCCATGAAATGTGGCATGCATTTGGGGCCCCAATGACATGCGGAATGCCTGCGGGGCCCCCATGACATGAGGCATGCACGTGGGGCCCCATGACATGCGGCATGCACATTGGGCCCCCATTACATGCGGCATGCATTTGGGGCCCCCATGACATGCGGCATGCATTTGGGGCCCCCATGACATGCGGCATACATGTGGGGCACCATGACATTCGCCATGCATGTGGGGCCCCTATTGCATGCAGCATGCAATTGGGGCCCCATGACATGCGGCATGCACGTGGGGCCCCCATGACAAGCGGCATGAATTTGGGGCCCCAATACATGCGGCATGCACGTGGGCCCCGATGACATGCGGCATGCATGTGGGGCACCCATGACATGCGCCATGCACGTGGGGCCCCTATGACATGTGGCATGCATTTGGGGGCCCCATTACATGCGGCATGCACGTGGAGCCCCCAATACATGCGGCATGCATTTGGGGCCTGCATAACATGCTGCATGCATTTGGGGTACCTGAGTCATGCGGCATGCACGTGGGGCCCCATAAAATGCTGCATGCATTTGGAATGCCCGAGACATACGGCATGCACGTGGGGCCCCTATGACATGCCGCATGCATTTGGGGCCCCCATGACATGCGGCATGCATGTGGACCCCATGACATGCGGAATGCAAGTGAGGCCCCCATGACATGCGGCATGCATTTGGGGCCCCCAATATATGCGGCATGCACGTGGGGCCACCATGATATGTGGCATGCATTTGGGGCCCCCATGACATGAGCCATGCATTTGAGGCCCCCATGACATGCGGCATGCTCGTGGGGCCCTCATGACATGCAGCATGCATTTGGGGCCACTATGACATGCGGCATGCATTTGGGGCCCCCATTACATGCGGCATGCATTTGGGGCCCCCATGACATGCGGAATGCCTGTGGGGCCCCCATGACATGCGCCATGCATTTGGGGTGCCCGAGACATGCGGCATGCACGTGGGGCCCCCATAACATGCTGCATGCATTTGGGGTGCCCGAGACATGCGGCATGCACGTGGGGCCCCTATGACATGCCGCATGCATTTCTGTCCCCCATTACATGTGGCATGCACATGGGGCCCTCATGACATGCGGCATATGCTTGGGGCCCCAATGACATGCGACATGAGTTTGTATCCCCCATGACATGTGGCATGCACGTGGGACCCCCATGACATGAGTCATGCATTTGGGGCAGCCATGACATCAGGCATGCATTTGGGCCCCCCATGAAATGCGGCATGCGTGTGGGGCCCCCATGACATATGGCATGCATGTGGGGCCCCATGATATGCAGCATACAGTTGGGGCCCACAATACATGCGACATGCACTTTGGGCACCCATGACATGCGGCATGCATTTATGGCCCTCATGACATGTGGCATGCATGTGGGGCCCCCATGACATGCGGCATGCATGTGGGGCCCCCATGACATGCGGCATGCATATGCGGACCCCATGACATGTGTTATGCACGTGGGGCCCCTATGACATGCCGCATGCATTTGGACCCCCATGACATGCGGCATGCATGTGGGACCCCCATGACATGCGTCATGCATTTGGATCCCCCATTACATGCTGCATGCAAGTGGGGCCCCCATGACATGCGGCACGCATGTGGGCCCCCCATGACATGCGCCATGCATGTGGGGCCCCCATGACATGCGGCATGCATGTGGGACCCCCATGGCATGCGGCATGCAAGTGGGGCCCCCATGACATGCGGCACGCATGTGGGCCCCCCATGACATGCGCCATGCATGTGGGGCCCCTATGACATGCTGCATGCATTTGGGGCCCCCATGACTTGAGGCATGCATTTGGGGCCCCCATGACATGCGACATGCATGTAGGGCCCCCAAGAAATGTGCCATGCATGTGGTGCCCCTATGACATGCGGCATGCATTTGTGGGCCCCAAGACATGTGGCATGCACGTGGGGCCCCATGACATGCTGCATGCATTTGTGGCCCCCATGATATGCGGCACGCATTTGGGGCCCCCATGACATGCGGCATGCATGTGGGGCCCCCATGAAAAAAGCCATGCATGTGGGGCCCCTATGACATGCGGCATGCACATGGGGCCCCCAAGACATGCGGCATGCACGTGGGGCCCCATTAAATGCGGCATGCATTTAGGGCCCCCATGACATGCGGCATGCATTTGGGGCCCCGATGACATGCGGCATGCATGTGGGGCACCCATGACATGCGCCATGTACATGGTGCCCCTATGACATGCGGCATGCACGTGGGGCCCCAATGACATGAAGCATGCACGTGGGGCCCCCATGACATGCGGCATGCATGTAGGGCCCCCATGAAATGTGCCATGCATGTTTGGCACCTATGACATGCGGCATGCATTTGTAGGCCCCAAGACATGCTGCATGCATGTGGGGCCTCTATAACATGCGGCATGCTTGTGGGGACCCCATGACATGCAGCATACATTTGGGGCCCCCGTGACATGCGGCATGCACGTGGGGCCCCCATGACATGCAGCATGCATTTGAATCCCCCATTACATGACGGATGCACGTGGGGCCCCCATGACATGCGGCATGAATGTGGGTCCCATGACATGCGGCATGCATTTGGGCCCCCATGACATGCGGCATGCATTTGGGGCCTGCATAACATGCTGCATGCATTTGGGGTACCTGAGAGATGCGGCATGCATGTGGGGCCCCTATGACATGCCGCATGCATTTGGGGCCCCCATTACATGCGGCATGCACATGGGGCAGCCGTGACACGCGGCATACGCTTGGGGCCCCAATGACATGCGGCATGCGTTTGGGTCCCCCATGACATGCGGCATGCAGGTGGGGCCCCCATGACATGAGTCATGCATTTGGGGCCCCCATGACATGCGGCATGCACGTGGGGCCCCGATGACATGCGGCATGCATTTTGGGCACCCATGACTTGCACCATGCACGCGGGGCCCCTTTGACATGCCGCATGAATTTGGGGGGCCCATTACATGCGGCATGCACGTGGAGCCCCCATGACATGCGGTATGCATTTGGGGCCCCATGACATGCGGCATGCATGTGGGGCCCCCATGACATGCGGCATGCATTTGGGCCCCCATGACATGTGGCATGCATTTGGGGCCTGCATAACATGCTGCATGCATTTGGGGTACCTGAGACATGCGGCATGCATTTGGGGCCCCAATGACATGCGGCATGCCTGTTGGGCCTCCATGACATGCGGCATGCATTTTGGGGCCCCATGACATGCGGCATGCACGTGGGGCCCTCATGACATGCAGCATGCATTTGGGGCCACTATGACATGCGGCATGCATTTGGGGCCCTCATTACATGCGGCATGCATGTGGGGCCCCCATGACATGCGGCATGAATTTGGGGCCCCAATACATGCGGCATGCATGTTGGGCCCCCGTGACATGTGGCATGCATTTGGGCCCCCATGACATGCGGCATGCATGTGGGGCCCCCATGACATGTGGCATGCATTTGCGGGCCCCATGACATGTGTTATGCACGTGGGGCCCCTATGACATGCCGCATGCATTTGGGGCCCCCATGACATGCGACATGCATGTGGGACCCCCATGACATGCGTTATGCATTTGGATCCCCCATTACATGCTGCATGCAAGTGGGGCCCCCATGACATGCCGCATACATTTGTGGCACCGTGACATGAGGCATGCATGTGGGGCCCCCATGACATGCGACAAGCACATGGGGCCCCAATGACATGCAGCATGTACGTTGGGCACCCATGACATGCGGCATGCATTTATGGCCCCCATGACATGCGGCATGCATTTGGGGCCCCCATGACTTGAGGCAAGCATGTGGGGCCCCCATGACATGCACCATGCATGTGGGGCCCCTATGACATGCTGCATGCATTTGGGGCCCCCAAGACTTGAGGCATGCATTTGGGGCCCCCATGACATGCGGCATGCATGTAGGGCCCCCATGAAATGTGCCATGCATGTGGGACCCCTATGACATGTGGCATGCACGTGGGGCCCCCATGACATGCTGCATGCATTTGTGGCCCCCATGATATGCAGCACGCATTTGGGGCCCCCATGACATGAGGCATGCATGTGGGGCCCCCATGAAATGAGCCATGCATGTGGGGCCCCTATGACATGCGGCATGCATTTGTGGGCCCCAAGACATGCTGCATGCATTTGGGGGGCCCCATGACATGCAGCATGCACGTGGGGCCCCCATGAAATGCGGCATGCATTTGGGGCCCCCATGACATGCAGAATGCATTTAGGGCCCCCATGACATGCGGCATGCATGCGGCGCCCTCATGACATGCGGCATGCATTTGGGGTCCCCAATACATGCGGCATGCACGTGGGGCCCCATGATATGCGGCATGCTTTTGGGGCCCCATGACTTGAGGCATGCATTTGGGGCCCCCATGACATGCGGCATGCATGTGGGACACCATGACATGCGCCATGCATGTGGGGCCCCTATGACATGCGGCTTGCAATTGTGGCCCCGTTGACATGCGGCATGCACGTGGGGCCCCCATGACATGCTGCATGCATTTGGTGTGCCCGAGACATGCGGCATGCACGTGGGGCCCCTATGACATGCCGCATGCATTTGGGGCCCCCATTACATGCTTCATGCACATGGGGCCCCCATGACATGCGGCATACGCTTGTGGACCCAATGACATGCGGCATGAGTTTGGATCCCCCATGACATGTGGCATGCATGTGGGGCCTCCATGACATGAGTCATGCATTTGGGGCCGCCATGACATGCTGCATGCATTTGGGGCCCCCATAACATTCGGCATGCATTTGGGCCCCCCATGAAATGCGGCATGCATGTGGGGGCCCCCATGACATGTGGCATGCATGTGGGGCCCCATGATATGCGGCATGCAGTTGGGGCCCCCAATACATGCGGCATGCATGTGGGGCCCCCATGACATGCGGCATGCATTTATGGCCCCATGACATGCGGCATGCATTTGGGGCCCCATGACATGCGGCATGCACGTGGGGCCCCAATGACATGCGGCATGCATTTGGGCCCCCATGACATGCGGCATGCACGTGGGGCCCCAATGACATGAAGCATGCATGTGGGGCCCCCATGACATGCGGCATGCATTTGTAGGCCCCAAGACATGTGGCATGCACGTGGGGCCCCTATGACATGCGGCATGCATTTGTGGGCCCAAGACATGCTGCATGCATGTGGGGCATCTATAACATGTGGCATGCTTGTGGGGCCCTCATGACATGCAGCATACATTTGGGGCCCCCGTGACATGCGGCATGCACGTGGGGCCCCCATGACATGCAGCATGCATTTGAATCCCCCATTACATGACGGATGCACGTGGGGCCCCCATGACATGCAGCATGCATTTGGGGCCCCCATGACATGCGGAATGCCTGCGGGGCCCGCATGACATGCGGCATGCATGCGGGGCCCTCATGACATGCGGCATGAATTTGAGGCCCCCTGACATGTGGCATGCATTTGGGTCCCCATGACATGCGGCATGCATGTGGGGCCCCCATGACATGCGGCATGCATTTGGGCCCCCATGACATGTGGCATGCATTTGGGGCCTGCATAACATGCGGCATGCATTTGGGGCCCCCATGACATGCGGAATGCCTGCGGGGCCCCCATGACATGTGGCATGCATGCGGGGCCCTCATGACATGCGGCATGAATTTGAGGCCCCCATGACATGTGGCATGCATTTGGGTCCCCATGACATGTGGCATGCATTGGGGGCCCCCATGACATGCGGCATGAATGTGGGTCCCATGACATGCGGCATGCATTTGGGCCCCCATGACATGCGGCATGCATTTGGGGCCTGCATAACATGCTGCATGCATTTGGGGTACCTAAGAGATGCGGCATGCATTTGGGGCCCCATGACTTGAGGCATGCATTTAGGGCCCCCATGACATGCAACATGCATTTGGGGCCCCCATGAAATGAGGCATGCATGTGGGACACCATGACATGCGCCATGCATGTGGGGCCCCTATGACATGCGGCTTGCAATTGGGGCCCCGATGACATGCGGCATGCACGTGGGGCCCCCATGACATGCTGCATGCATTTGGTGTGCCCGAGACATGCGGCATGCACGTGGGGCCCCCATGACATGACACATACATTTGTGGCCCCCGTGACATGAGGCATGCACGTGGGGCCCCCATGACATGCGGCAAGCACGTGGGGCCCCAATGACATGCAGCATGTACGTTGGGCACCCATGACATGCGGCATGCATTTGGGCCCCCATGACATGCGGCAAGCACGTGGGGCCCCAATGACATGCAGCATGTACGTTGGGCACCCATGACATGCGACATGCATTTATGGCCCCCATGACATGCGGCATGCATTTGGGCCCCCATGACATGCGGCAAGCACGTGGGGCCCCAATGATATGAAGCATGCACGTGGGGCCCCCATGACATGCGGAATGCACGTGAGGCCCCCATGACAAGCGGAATGCCTGTGGGGCCCCAATGACATGCGGCATGCATGCGGGGCCCTCATGACATGCGGCTTGCATTTGGGGCCCCCAATATATGCAGCATGCACGTGGGGCCCCCATGATATGTGGCATGCATTTGGGGCCCCCATGACTTGAGGCATGCATTTGGGGCCCCCATGACATGCGGCATGCATGTAGGGCCCCCATGAAATGCGCCATGCATGTGGGGCCCCTATGCCATGCGGCATGCATTTGTGGGCCCCAAGACATGTGGCATGCACGTGGGGCCCCCATGACATGCTGCATGCATTTGTGGCCGCCATGATATGTGGCACGCATTTGGGCCCCCATGACATGCGGCAAGCACATGGGGCCCCAATGACATGCAGCATGCACGTGGGGCCCCTATGACATGCGGAATGCATGTGTGGCCCCCATGAAATGTGGCATGCATTTGGGGCCCCCATGACATGCGGAATGCCTGCGGGGCCCCCATGACATGAGGCATGCACGTGGGGCCCCATGACATGCGGCATGCACATTGGGCCCCCATTACATGCGGCATGCATTTGGGGCCCCCATGACATGCGGCATGCATTTGGGGCCCCCATGACATGCGGCATACGTGTGGGGCACCATGACATTCGCCATGCATGTGGGGCCCTTATTGCATGCAGCATGCAATTGGGGCCCCATGACATGCGGCATGCACGTGGGGCCCCCATGACAAGCGGCATGAATTTGGGGCCCCAATACATGCGGCATGCACGTGGGCCCCGATGACATGCGGCATGCATGTGGGGCACCCATGACATGCGCCATGCACGTGGGGCCCCTATGACATGTGGCATGCATTTGGGGGCCCCATTACATGCGCCATGCATGTGGTGCCCCTATGACATGCGGCATGCACTTGGGACCCCCATGACATTCGGCATGTATGTGGGGCCCCTGTGACATGCGGCATGCACGTGGGACCCCCATGACATTTGGCATGCATTTGGGGCCCCCATGACATGCGGAATGCCTGCGGGGCCCCATGAAATGCGCATGCATGCGGTGCCCTCATGATATGCGGCATGAATTTGGGGCCCCCAATATATGCAGCATGCACGTGGTACCCCCATGATATGCGCCGTGCATGTGGGGCCCCTATGACATTCGGCATGCATTCTTGGGCCCCAAGACATGTGGCATGCATTTGGGGTCCCCATTACATGCGGCATGCACGTGGAGCACCCATGACATGCGGCATGCATTTGGGGCACCCATGACATACGGCATGCATGTGGGGCCCCCATGCCATGCGGCATGCATTTGGGCCCCCATGCCATGCGGCATGCATTTGGGGCCTGCATAACATGCTGCATGCATTTGGGGTACCTGAGACATGCGGCATGCACGTGGGGCCCCCATAAAATGCTGCATGCATTTGGGATGCCCGAGACATGCGGCATGCATGTGGGACCCCCATGAGATGCAGCATGCATTTGGATCCCTCATTACATGCTGCATGCAAGTCGGCCCCCCATGACATGCTGCATGCATTTGTGTCCCCCATGATATGCGGCACGCCTTTGGGGCCCCCATAACATGAGGCATGCATGTGGGGCCCCCATGAAATAAGCCATGCATGTGGGGCCCCTATGACATTCGGCATGCATTTGTGGGCCCCAAGTCATGCTGCATGCATTTGGGGCCCCCATGATATGCGGCAGGCATTTGGGGCCCCCATGACATGCGGCATGCATGTGGGGCCCCCATGAAATAAGCCATGCATGTGGGGCCCCTATGACATGCGGCATGCATTTGTGGGCCCCAAGACATGCTGCATGCATTTGGGGGGCCCCATGACATGCGGCATGCACGTGGGGCCCCCATGATATGCGACATGCATTTAGGGCCCCCATGACATGCGGCATGCATTTGGGGCCCCCATGTCATGCTGCATGCATGTTGGGCACCATGACATGCGCCATGTATGTGGGGCCCCTATGACATGCGGCATGCAATTGGGGCCCCGATGACATGCGGCATGCATGTGGGGCACCCATGACATGCGCATTGTACGTGGTGCCCCTATGACATGCCGCATGCATTTGGGGCCCCCATTACATGCGGCATGCACATGGGGCACCCGTGACACGCGGCATACGCTTGGGGCCCCAATGACATGCGGCATGCGTTTGGGTCCCCCATGACATGCGGCATGCAGGTGGGGCCCCATTGACATGCGGCATGCATTTGGGGCACCCATGACTTGCACCATGCACGCGGGGCCCCTTTGACATGCCGCATGAATTTGGGGGCCCCATTACATGCGGCATGCACGTGGAGTCCCCATGACATGCGGCATGCATTTGGGGCCCCATGACATGTGGCATGCATTTCAGGCCTGCATAACATGCTGCATGCATTTGGGGTACCTGAGACATGCGGCATGCATTTGGGGCCCCAATGACATGCGGCATGCCTGTTGGGCCCCCTTGACATGCATTTGGGGGCCCCATGACATGCGGCATGCATTTGGGGCCCCCATTACATGCGGCATGCACGTGGGGCCCCCATGACATGCGGCATGCATTTGGGGCCCACATGACATGCGGAATGCCTGTGGGGCCCCCATGACATGCGGCATGAATTTGGGGCCCCAATACATGCGGCATGCACGTTGGGCCCCCATGACATGTGGCATGCATTTGGGCCCCCATGACATGCGGCATGCATGTGGGGCCCCCATGACATGTGGCATGCATTTGCGGGCCCCCATGACATGCGGAATGCCTGCGGGGCACCCATGACATGCGGCATGCATGCGGGGCCCTCATGACATGCGGCATGAATTTGAGGCCCCCATGACATGTGGCATGCATTTGGGTCCCCATGACATGTGGCATGCATTGGGGGCCCCCATGACATGCGGCATGAATGTGGGTCCCATGACATGCGGCATGCATTTGGGCCCCCATGACATGTGGCATGCATTTGGGGCCTGCATAACATGCTGCATGCATTTGGGGTACCTGAGAGATGCGGCATGCATGTGGGGCCCCTATGACATGCCGCATGCATTTGGGGCCCCCATTACATGCAGCATGCACATGGGGCACCCGTGACACACGGCATACGCTTGGGGCCCCAATGACATGCGGCATGCATTTGGGCCCCCATGACATGTGGCATGCATTTGGGGCCTGCATAACATGCTGCATGCATTTGGGGTACCTGAGACATGCGGCATGCATTAGGGGCCCCAATGACATGCGGCATGCCTGTTGGGCCCCCATGACATGCGGCATGCATTTGGGGGCCCCATGACATGCGGCATGCACGTGGGGCCCTCATGACATGCAGCATGCATTTGGGGCCACTATGACATGCGGCATGCATTTGGGGCCCCCATTACATGCGGCATGCACGTGGGGCCCCATGACATGCGGCATGCATTTGGGGCCCCCATGACATGCGGAATGCCTGTGGGGCCCCCATGACATGCGGCATGAATTTGGGGCCCCAATACATGCGGCATGCACGTTGGGCCCCCATGACATGTGGCATGCATTTGGGTCCCCATGACATGCGGCATGCATGTGGGGCCCCCATGACATGTGGCATGCATTTGCGGGCCCCATGACATGTGTTATGCACGTGGGGCCCCTATGACATGCGTTATGCATTTGGATCCCCCATTACATGCTGCATGCAAGTGGGGCCCCCATGACATGCCGCATACATTTGTGGCACCGTGACATGAGGCATGCACGTGGGGCCCCCATGACATGCAACAAGCACGTGGGGCCCCAATGACATGCAGCATGTACGTTGGGCACCCATGACATGCGGCATGCATTTATGGCCCCCATGACATGCGACATGCATTTGGGGCCCCTATGACATGCTGCATGCATTTGGGGCCCCCAAGACTTGAGGCATGCATTTGGGGCCCCCATGACATGCGGCATGCATGTAGGGCCCCCATGAAATGTTCCATGCATGTGGGACCCCTATGACATGTGGCATGCATTTGTGGGCCCCAAGACATGTGGCATGCACGTGGGGCCCCCATGACATGCTGCATGCATTTGTGGCCCCCATGATATGCGGCACGCATTTGGGGCCCCCATGACATGAGGCATGAATTTGAGGCCCCCTGACATGTGGCATGCATTTGGGTCCCCATGACATGCGGCATGCATGTGGGGCCCCCATGACATGCGGCATGCATTTGGGCCCCCATGACATGTGGCATGCATTTGGGGCCTGCATAACATGCGGCATGCATTTGGGGCCCCCATGACATGCGGAATGCCTGCGGGGCCCCCATGACATGCGGCATGCATGCGGGGCCCTCATGACATGCGGCATGAATTTGAGGCCCCCATGACATGTGGCATGCATTTGGGTCCCCATGACATGTGGCATGCATTGGGGGCCCCCATGACATGCGGCATGAATGTGGGTCCCATGACATGCGGCATGCATTTGGGCCCCCATGACATGCGGCATGCATTTGGGGCCTGCATAACATGCTGCATGCATTTGGGGTACCTAAGAGATGCGGCATGCATTTGGGGCCCCATGACTTGAGGCATGCATTTAGGGCCCCCATGACATGCAACATGCATTTGGGGCCCCCATGACATGAGGCATGCATGTGGGACACCATGACATGCGCCATGCATGTGGGGCCCCTATGACATGCGGCTTGCAATTGGGGCCCCGATGACATGCGGCATGCACATGGGGCCCCCATGACATGCTGCATGCATTTGGTGTGCCCGAGACATGCGGCATGCACGTGGAGCCCCCATGACATGACACATACATTTGTGGCCCCCGTGACATGAGGCATGCACGTGGGGCCCCCATGACATGCGGCAAGCACGTGGGGCCCCAATGACATGCAGCATGTACGTTGGGCACCCATGACATGCGGCATGCATTTGGGCCCCCATGACATGCGGCAAGCACGTGGGGCCCCAATGACATGCAGCATGTACGTTGGGCACCCATGACATGCGGCATGCATTTATGGCCCCCATGACATGCGGCATGCATTTGGGCCCCCATGACATGCGGCAAGCACGTGGGGCCCCAATGACATGAAGCATGCACGTGGGGCCCCCATGACATGCGGAATGCACGTGAGGCCCCCATGACATGCGGAATGCCTGTGGGGCCCCAATGACATGCGGCATGCATGCGGGGCCCTCATGACATGCGGCTTGCATTTGGGGCCCCCAATATATGCGGCATGCACGTGGGGCCCCCATGATATGTGGCATGCATTTGGGGCCCCCATGACTTGAGGCATGCATTTGGGGCCCCCATGACATGCGGCATGCATGTAGGGCCCCCATGAAATGCGCCATGCATGTGGGGCCCCTATGCCATGCGGCATGCATTTGTGGGCCCCAAGACATGTGGCATGCACGTGGGGCCCCCATGACATGCTGCATGCATTTGTGGCCGCCATGATATGTGGCACGCATTTGGGCCCCCATGACATGCGGCAAGCACGTGGGGCCCCAATGACATGCAGCATGCACGTGGGGCCCCTATGACATGCGGAATGCATGTGTGGCCCCCATGAAATGTGGCATGCATTTGGGGCCCCAATGACATGCGGAATGCCTGCGGGGCCCCCATGACATGAGGCATGCACGTGGGGCCCCATGACATGCGGCATGCACATTGGGCCCCCATTACATGCGGCATGCATTTGGGGCCCCCATGACATGCGGCATGCATTTGGGGCCCCCATGACATGCGGCATACATGTGGGGCACCATGACATTCGCCATGCATGTGGGGCCCCTATTGCATGCAGCATGCAATTGGGGCCCCATGACATGCGGCATGCACGTGGGGCCCCCATGACAAGCGGCATGAATTTGGGGCCCCAATACATGCGGCATGCACGTGGGCCCCGATGACATGCGGCATGCATGTGGGGCACCCATGACATGCGCCATGCACGTGGGGCCCCTATGACATGTGGCATGCATTTGGGGGCCCCATTACATGCGGCATGCACGTGGAGCCCCCAATACATGCGGCATGCATTTGGGGCCTGCATAACATGCTGCATGCATTTGGGGTACCTGAGTCATGCGGCATGCACGTGGGGCCCCATAAAATGCTGCATGCGTTTGGAATGCCCGAGACATACGGCATGCACGTGGGGCCCCTATGACATGCCGCATGCATTTGGGGCCCCCATGACATGCGGCATGCATGTGGACCCCATGACATGCGGAATGCAAGTGAGGCCCCCATGACATGCGGCATGCATTTGGGGCCCCCAATATATGCGGCATGCACGTGGGGCCACCATGATATGTGGCATGCATTTGGGGCCCCCATGACATGAGCCATGCATTTGAGGCCCCCATGACATGCGGCATGCTCGTGGGGCCCTCATGACATGCAGCATGCATTTGGGGCCACTATGACATGCGGCATGCATTTGGGGCCCCCATTACATGCGGCATGCATTTGGGGCCCCCATGACATGCGGAATGCCTGTGGGGCCCCCATGACATGCGCCATGCATTTGGGGTGCCCGAGACATGCGGCATGCACGTGGGGCCCCCATAACATGCTGCATGCATTTGGGGTGCCCGAGACATGCGGCATGCACGTGGGGCCCCTATGACATGCCGCATGCATTTCTGTCCCCCATTACATGTGGCATGCACATGGGGCCCTCATGACATGCGGCATATGCTTGGGGCCCCAATGACATGCGACATGAGTTTGTATCCCCCATGACATGTGGCATGCACGTGGGACCCCCATGACATGAGTCATGCATTTGGGGCAGCCATGACATCAGGCATGCATTTGGGCCCCCCATGAAATGCGGCATGCGTGTGGGGCCCCCATGACATATGGCATGCATGTGGGGCCCCATGATATGCAGCATACAGTTGGGGCCCACAATACATGCGACATGCACTTTGGGCACCCATGACATGCGGCATGCATTTATGGCCCTCATGACATGTGGCATGCATGTGGGGCCCCCATGACATGCGGCATGCATGTGGGGCCCCCATGACATGCGGCATGCATATGCGGACCCCATGACATGTGTTATGCACGTGGGGCCCCTATGACATGCCGCATGCATTTGGACCCCCATGACATGCGGCATGCATTTGGGGCCTGCATAACATGCTGCATGCATTTGGGGTACCTGAGAGATGCGGCATGCATGTGGGGCCCCTATGACATGCCGCATGCATTTGGGGCCCCCATTACATGCGGCATGCACATGGGGCAGCCGTGACACGCGGCATACGCTTGGGGCCCCAATGACATGCGGCATGCGTTTGGGTCCCCCATGACATGCGGCATGCAGGTGGGGCCCCGATGACATGCGGCATGCATTTTGGGCACCCATGACTTGCACCATGCACGCGGGGCCCCTTTGACATGCCGCATGAATTTGGGGGCCCCATTACATGCGGCATGCACGTGGAGCCCCCATGACATGCGGTATGCATTTGGGGCCCCATGACATGCGGCATGCATGTGGGCCCCCCATGACATGCGGCATGCATTTGGGCCCCCATGACATGTGGCATGCATTTGGGGCCTGCATAACATGCTGCATGCATTTGGGGTACCTGAGACATGCGGCATGCATTTGGGGCCCCAATGACATGCGGCATGCCTGTTGGGCCTCCATGACATGCGGCATGCATTTTGGGGCCCCATGACATGCGGCATGCACGTGGGGCCCTCATGACATGCAGCATGCATTTGGGGCCACTATGACATGCGGCATGCATTTGGGGCCCTCATTACATGCGGCATGCATGTGGGGCCCCCATGACATGCGGCATGAATTTGGGGCCCCAATACATGCGGCATGCACGTTGGGCCCCCGTGACATGTGGCATGCATTTGGGCCCCCATGACATGCGGCATGCATGTGGGGCCCCCATGACATGTGGCATGCATTTGCGGGCCCCATGACATGTGTTATGCACGTGGGGCCCCTATGACATGCCGCATGCATTTGGGGCCCCCATGACATGCGACATGCATGTGGGACCCCCATGACATGCGTTATGCATTTGGATCCCCCATTACATGCTGCATGCAAGTGGGGCCCCCATGACATGCCGCATACATTTGTGGCACCGTGACATGAGGCATGCACGTGGGGCCCCCATGACATGCGACAAGCACATGGGGCCCCAATGACATGCAGCATGTACGTTGGGCACCCATGACATGCGGCATGCATTTATGGCCCCCATGACATGCGGCATGCATTTGGGGCCCCCATGACTTGAGGCAAGCATGTGGGGCCCCCATGACATGCACCATGCATGTGGGGCCCCTATGACATGCTGCATGCATTTGGGGCCCCCAAGACTTGAGGCATGCATTTGGGGCCCCCATGACATGCGGCATGCATGTAGGGCCCCCATGAAATGTGCCATGCATGTGGGTCCCCTATGACATGTGGCATGCACGTGGGGCCCCCATGACATGCTGCATGCATTTGTGGCCCCCATGATATGCGGCATGCATTTGGGGCCCCCATGACATGAGGCATGCATGTGGGGCCCCCATGAAATGAGCCATGCATGTGGGGCCCCTATGACATGCGGCATGCATTTGTGGGCCCCAAGACATGCTGCATGCATTTGGGGGGCCCCATGACATGCAGCATGCACGTGGGGCCCCCATGAAATGCGGCATGCATTTGGGGCCCCCATGACATGCAGCATGCATTTAGGGCCCCCATGACATGCGGCATGCATGCGGCGCCCTCATGACATGCGGCATGCATTTGGGGTCCCCAATACATGCGGCATGCACGTGGGGCCCCATGATATGCGGCATGCTTTTGGGGCCCCATGACTTGAGGCATGCATTTGGGGCCCCCATGACATGCGGCATGCATGTGGGACACCATGACATGCGCCATGCATGTGGGGCCCCTATGACATGCGGCTTGCAATTGGGGCCCCGTTGACATGCGGCATGCACGTGGGGCCCCCATGACATGCTGCATGCATTTGGTGTGCCCGAGACATGCGGCATGCACGTGGGGCCCCTATGACATGCCGCATGCATTTGGGGCCCCCATTACATGCTTCATGCACATGCGGCCCCCATGACATGCGGCATACGCTTGTGGCCCCAATGACATGCGGCATGAGTTTGGATCCCCCATGACATGTGGCATGCATGTGGGGCCTCCATGACATGAGTCATGCATTTGGGGCCGCCATGACATGCTGCATGCATTTGGGGCCCCCATAACATTCGGCATGCATTTGGGCCCCCCATGAAATGCGGCATGCATGTGGGGCCCCCATGACATGTGGCATGCATGTGGGGCCCCATGATATGCGGCATGCAGTTGGGGCCCCCAATACATGCGGCATGCATGTGGGGCCCCCATGACATGCGGCATGCATTTATGGCCCCATGACATGCGGCATGCATTTGGGGCCCCATGACATGCGGCATGCACGTGGGGCCCCAATGACATGCGGCATGCATTTGGGCCCCCATGACATGCGGCATGCACGTGGGGCCCCAATGACATGAAGCATGCATGTGGG
Organism: Phyllobates terribilis; assembly: GCF_046119375.1. Taxonomy (NCBI): domain Eukaryota; kingdom Metazoa; phylum Chordata; class Amphibia; order Anura; family Dendrobatidae; genus Phyllobates; species Phyllobates terribilis. The sequence goes on along the minus strand of NW_027362764.1, from coordinate 332,324,640 downwards.
GCCCCCATGACATGCGGCATGCATGTAGGGCCCCCATGAAATGTGCCATGCATCTTTGGCACCTATGACATGCGGCATGCATTTGTAGGCCCCAAGACATGTGGCATGCACGTGGGGCCCCTATGACATGCGGCATGCATTTGTGGGCCCAAGACATGCTGCATGCATGTGGGGCATCTATAACATGTGGCATGCTTGTGGGGCCCTCATGACATGCAGCATACATTTGGGGCCCCCGTGACATGCGGCATGCACGTGGGGCCCCCATGACATGCAGCATGCATTTGAATCCCCCATTACATGACGGATGCACGTGGGGCCCCCATGACATGCAGCATGCATTTGGGGCCCCCATGACATGCGGAATGCCTGCGGGGCCCGCATGACATGCGGCATGCATGCGGGGCCCTCATGACATGCGGCATGAATTTGAGGCCCCCTGACATGTGGCATGCATTTGGGTCCCCATGACATGCAGCATGCATGTGGGGCCCCCATGACATGCGGCATGCATTTGGGCCCCCATGACATGTGGCATGCATTTGGGGCCTGCATAACATGCGGCATGCATTTGGGGCCCCCATGACATGCGGAATGCCTGCGGGGCCCCCATGACATGCGGCATGCATGCGGGGCCCTCATGACATGCGGCATGAATTTGAGGCCCCCATGACATGTGGCATGCATTTGGGTCCCCATGACATGTGGCATGCATTGGGGGCCCCCATGACATGCGGCATGAATGTGGGTCCCATGACATGCGGCATGCATTTGGGCCCCCATGACATGCGGCATGCATTTGGGGCCTGCATAACATGCTGCATGCATTTGGGGTACCTAAGAGATGCGGCATGCATTTGGGGCCCCATGACTTGAGGCATGCATTTAGGGCCCCCATGACATGCAACATGCATTTGGGGCCCCCATGACATGAGGCATGCATGTGGGACACCATGACATGCGCCATGCATGTGGGGCCCCTATGACATGCGGCTTGCAATTGGGGCCCCGATGACATGCGGCATGCACGTGGGGCCCCCATGACATGCTGCATGCATTTGGTGTGCCCGAGACATGCGGCATGCACGTGGGGCCCCCATGACATGACACATACATTTGTGGCCCCCGTGACATGAGGCATGCACGTGGGGCCCCCATGACATGCGGCAAGCACGTGGGGCCCCAATGACATGCAGCATGTACGTTGGGCACCCATGACATGCGGCATGCATTTGGGCCCCCATGACATGCGGCAAGCACGTGGGGCCCCAATGACATGCAGCATGTACGTTGGGCACCCATGACATGCGACATGCATTTATGGCCCCCATGACATGCGGCATGCATTTGGGCCCCCATGACATGCGGCAAGCACGTGGGGCCCCAATGATATGAAGCATGCACGTGGGGCCCCCATGACATGCGGAATGCACGTGAGGCCCCCATGACATGCGGAATGCCTGTGGGGCCCCAATGACATGCGGCATGCATGCGGGGCCCTCATGACATGCGGCTTGCATTTGGGGCCCCCAATATATGCAGCATGCACGTGGGGCCCCCATGATATGTGGCATGCATTTGGGGCCCCCATGACTTGAGGCATGCATTTGGGGCCCCCATGACATGCGGCATGCATGTAGGGCCCCCATGAAATGCGCCATGCATGTGGGGCCCCTATGCCATGCGGCATGCATTTGTGGGCCCCAAGACATGTGGCATGCACGTGGGGCCCCCATGACATGCTGCATGCATTTGTGGCCGCCATGATATGTGGCACGCATTTGGGCCCCCATGACATGCGGCAAGCACATGGGGCCCCAATGACATGCAGCATGCACGTGGGGCCCCTATGACATGCGGAATGCATGTGTGGCCCCCATGAAATGTGGCATGCATTTGGGGCCCCCATGACATGCGGAATGCCTGCGGGGCCCCCATGACATGAGGCATGCACGTGGGGCCCCATGACATGCGGCATGCACATTGGGCCCCCATTACATGCGGCATGCATTTGGGGCCCCCATGACATGCGGCATGCATTTGGGGCCCCCATGACATGCGGCATACGTGTGGGGCACCATGACATTCGCCATGCATGTGGGGCCCTTATTGCATGCAGCATGCAATTGGGGCCCCATGACATGCGGCATGCACGTGGGGCCCCCATGACAAGCGGCATGAATTTGGGGCCCCAATACATGCGGCATGCACGTGGGCCCCGATGACATGCGGCATGCATGTGGGGCACCCATGACATGCGCCATGCACGTGGGGCCCCTATGACATGTGGCATGCATTTGGGGGCCCCATTACATGCGCCATGCATGTGGTGCCCCTATGACATGCGGCATGCACTTGGGACCCCCATGACATTCGGCATGTATGTGGGGCCCCTGTGACATGCGGCATGCACGTGGGACCCCCATGACATTTGGCATGCATTTGGGGCCCCCATGACATGCGGAATGCCTGTGGGGCCCCATGACATGCGGCATGCATGCGGTGCCCTCATGATATGCGGCATGAATTTGGGGCCCCCAATATATGCAGCATGCACGTGGTACCCCCATGATATGCGCCGTGCATGTGGGGCCCCTATGACATTCGGCATGCATTCTTGGGCCGCAAGACATGTGGCATGCATTTGGGGGCCCCATTACATGCGGCATGCACGTGGAGCACCCATGACATGCGGCATGCATTTGGGGCACCCATGACATACGGCATGCATGTGGGGCCCCCATGACATGCGGCATGCATTTGGGCCCCCATGCCATGCGGCATGCATTTGGGGCCTGCATAACATGCTGCATGCATTTGGGGTACCTGAGACATGCGGCATGCACGTGGGGCCCCCATAAAATGCTGCATGCATTTGGGATGCCCGAGACATGCGGCATGCATGTGGGACCCCCATGAGATGCAGCATGCATTTGGATCCCTCATTACATGCTGCATGCAAGTGGGCCCCCCATGACATGCTGCATGCATTTGTGTCCCCCATGATATGCGGCACGCCTTTGGGGCCCCCATAACATGAGGCATGCATGTGGGGCCCCCATGAAATAAGCCATGCATGTGGGGCCCCTATGACATTCGGCATGCATTTGTGGGCCCCAAGTCATGCTGCATGCATTTGGGGCCCCCATGATATGCGGCATGCATTTTAGGCCCCCATAACATGCGGCATGCATGCGTTGCCCTCATGACATGCGGCATGCATTTGGGGCCCCCAAAACATGCGGCATGCACGTGGGGCCGCCATGATATGCGGCATGCATTTGGAGCCCCCATGACTTGAGGCATGCATTTTGGGCCCCCATGACATGCGCAATGCATGTGGGGCCCCTATGACATGCGGCATGCAATTGGGGCCCCGATGACAAGCGGCATGCATGTGGGGCACCCATGACATGCGCCATGTACGTGGGGCCCCTATGACATGCGGCATGCATGCGGGGCCCCCATGACATGCTCCATGCATGTTGGGCCCCTATGACATGCGGCATGCATTTGGGGGGCCCCATGACATGCAGCATGCACGTGGGGCCCCCATGACATGACACATACATTTGTGGCCCCCGTGACATGAGGCATGCACGTGGGGCCCCCATGACATGTCGCAAGCACGTGGGGCCCCATTGACATGCAGCATGTACGTTGGGCACCCATGACATGCGGCATGCATTTATGGCCCCCATGACATGAGGCATGCATTTGGGCCCCCATGACATGCGGCAAGCACGTGGGGCCCCAATGACATGAAGCATGCACGTGAGGCCCCCATGACATGCGGAATGCCTGTGGGGCCCCAATGACATGCGACATGCATGCGGGGCCCTCATGACATGCGGCATGCATTTGGGGCCCCCAATATATGCGGCATGCACGTGGGGCCCCCATGATATGTGGCATGCATTTGGGGCCCCCATGACTTGAGGCATGCATTTGAGGCCCCCATGACATGCGGCATGCACGTGGGGCCCCAATGACATGCAGCATGCACGTGGGGCCCCCATGACATGCGGAATGCATGTGAGGCCCCTATGCCATGCGGCATGCATTTGTGGGCCCCAAGACATGTGGCATGCACGTGGGGCCCCCATGACATGGGGCATGCACGTGGGGCCCCCATTACATGCGGCATGCATTTTGGGGGCCCATGACATGCGGCATGCATTTGGGGCCCCCATGACATGCGGCATACATGTGGTGCCCCTATGACAAGCGGCTTGCACGTGGGACCCCCATGACATTCGGCATGTATGTGGGGCTCCTATGACATGCGGCATGCACGTGGGACCCCCATGACATTTGGCATGCATTTGGGCCCCCATGACATGCGGAATGCCTGCAGGGCCCCCATGTCATGCGGCATGACATGCTGCATGCAAGTGGGGCCCCCATGACATGCGGCATGCACGTGGGACCCCATGACATTCGGCATGTATGTGGGGCCCCTATGACATGCGGCATGCACGTGGGGCCCCTATGACATGCCGCATGCATTTGGGGCCCCCATGACATGCGGCATGCATGTGGGACCCCCATGACATGCGTTATGCATTTGGATCCCCCATTACATGCTGCATGCAAGTGGGGCCCCCATGACATGCCGCATACATTTGTGGCACCGTGACATGAGGCATGCACGTGGGGCCCCCATAACATGCGACAAGCACGTGGGGCCCCAATGACATGCAGCATGTACGTTGGGCACCCATGACATGCTGCATGCATTTGGGGCCCCTATGACATTCTGCATGCATTTGGGGCCCCCATGACATGCACCATGCATTTGGGGCCCCTATGACATGCGGCATGCATGTAGGGCCCCCATGATATGCGCCATGCATGTGGGACCCCTATGACATGCGGCATGCATTTGTGGGCCCCAAGACATGTGGCATGCACGTGGGGCCCCCATGACATGCTGCATGCATTTGTGGCCCCCATGATATGCGGCATGCATTTGTGGCCCCCATGACATGCGGCATGCATTTGGGGCCCCCAATACATGCGGCATGCACGTGGGGCCCCATGATATGCGGCATGCTTTTGGGGCCCCATGACTTGAGGCATGCATTTCGGGCCCCCATGACATGCGGCATGCACATGGGGCCCCCATGACATGCGGCATGCACGTGGGGCCCCCATTACATGTGGCATGCATTTAGGGCCCCCATGACATGCGACATGCATTTGGGGCCCCCATGACATGCGGCATGCATGTGGGACACCATGACATGCGCCATGCATGTGGGTCCCCTATGACATGCGGCTTGCAATTGGGGCCCCGATGACATGCGGCATGCACGTGGGGCCCCCATGACATGCTGCATGCATTTGGTGTGCCCGAAACATGCGGCATGCACGTGGGGCCCCTATGACATGCCGCATGCATTTGGGGCCCCCATTACATGCGGCATGCACATGGGGCCCCCATGACATGCGGCATACGCTTGTGGCCCCAATGACATGCGGCATGAGTTTGGATCCCCCATGACATGTGGCATGCACGTGGGGCCTCCATGACATGAGTCATGCATTTGGGGCCGCCATGACATGCTGCATGCATTTGGGGCCCCCATAACATGCGGCATGCATTTGGGCCCCCCATGAAATGCGGCATGCATGTGGGGCCCCATGACATGTGGCATGCATGTGGAGCCCCATGATATGCGGCATGCAGTTGGGGCCCCCAATACATGCGGCATGCACGTTGGGCACCCATGACATGCGGCATGCATTTATGGCCCCCATGACATGCGGCATGCATGTGGGCACCAATGACATGCGGCATGCACGTGGGGCCCCAATGACATGAAGCATGCATGTAGGGCCCCCATGAAATGTGCCATGCATCTTTGGCACCTATGACATGCGGCATGCATTTGTAGGCCCCAAGACATGTGGCATGCACGTGGGGCCCCTATGACATGTGGCATGCATTTGTGGGCCCCAAGACATGCTGCATGCATGTGGGGCCTCTATAACATGCGGCATGCTTGTGGGGCCCTCATGACATGCAGCATACATTTGGGGCCCCCGTGACTTGCGGCATGCACGTGGGGCCCCCATGACATGCAGCATGCATTTGAATCCCCCATTACATGACGGATGCACGTGGGCCCCCATGACATGCGGCATGCATTTGGGGCCCCCATGACATGCGGAATGCCTGCGGGGCCCCCATGACATGCGGCATGCATGCGGGGCCCTCATGACATGCGGCATGAATTTGAGGCCCCCATGACATGTGGCATGCATTTGGGTCCCCATGACATGTGGCATGCATTGGGGGCCCCCATGACATGCGGCATGAATGTGGGTCCCATGACATGCGGCATGCATTTGGGCCCCCATGACATGCGGCATGCATTTGGGGCCTGCATAACATGCTGCATGCATTTGGGGTACATAAGAGATGCGGCATGCATGTGGGGCCCCTATGACATTCCGCATGCATTTGGGGCCCCCATTACATGCGGCATGCACATGGGGCACCCGTGACAAGCGGCATACGCTTGGGGCCCCAATGACATGCGGCATGCGTTTGGTTCCCCCATGACATGCGGCATGCAGGTGGCGCCCCCATGACATGAGTCATGCATTTGGGGCCCCCGTGACATGCGGCATGCACGTGGGGCCCCGATGACATGCGGCATGCATTTGGGGCACCCATGACTTGCACCAGGCACGCGGGGCCCCTTTGACATGCCGCATGAATTTGGGGGCCCCATTACATGCGGCTTGCACGTGGAGCCCCCATGACATGCGGCATGCATTTGGGGCCCCATGACATGTGGCATGCATGTGGGGCCCCCATGACATGGGGCATGCATTTGGGCCCCCATGACATGTGGCATGCATTTGGGGCATGCATAACATGCTGCATGCATTTGGGGTACCTGAGACATAAGGCATGCATTTGGGGCCCCAATGACATGCGGCATGCCTGTTGGGCCCCCATGACATGCGGCATGCATTTGGGGGCCCCATGACATGCGGCATGCACGTGGGGCCCCCATGACATGCGGCATGCATTTGGGGCCCCCATGACATGAGGAATGCCTGTGGGGCCCCCATGACATGCGGCATGAATTTGGGGCCTCAATACATGCGGCATGCACGTTGGGCCCCATGACATGTGGCATGCATTTGCGGGCCCCATGACATGTGTTATGCACGTGGGGCCCCTATGACATGCCGCATGCATTTGGGGGCCCCATGACATGCGGCATGCATGTGGGACCCCCATGACATGCGTTATGCATTTGGATCCCCCATTACATGCTGCATGCAAGTCGGGCCCCCATGACATGCCGCATACATTTGTGGCACCGTGACATGAGGCATGCACGTGGGGCCCCCATGACATGCGACAAGCACGTGGGGCCCCAATGACATGCAGCATGTACGTTGGGCACCCATGACATGCGGCATGCATTTATGGCCCCCATGACATGCGGCATGCATTTGGGGCCCCCATGACTTGAGGCAAGCATGTGGGGCCCCCATGACATGTACCATGCATGTGGGGCCCCTATGACATGCTGCATGCATTTGGGGCCCCCATGATATGCGGCACGCATTTGGGGACCCCATGACATGAGGCATGCATGTGGGTCCCCTATGACATGCGGCATGCATTTGTGGGCCCCAAGATATGCTGCATGCATTTGGGGGGCCCCATGACATGCAGCATGCACGTGGGGCCCCCATGAAATGCGGCATGCATTTGGGGCCCCCATGACATGCGGCATGCATTTAGGGCCCCCATGACATGCGGCATGCATGCGGCGCCCTCATGACATGCGGCATGCATTTGGGGCCCCCAATACATGCGGCATGCACGTGGGGCCCCCATGATATGCGGCATGCTTTTGGGGCCCCATGACTTGAGGCATGCATTTTGGGCCCCCATGACATGCGGCATGCACATGGGGCACCCATGACATGCGACATGCATTTGGGGCCCCCATGACATGCGGCATGCATGTGGGACACCATGACATGCGCCATGCATGTGGGGCCCCTATGACATGCGGCTTGCAATTGGGGCCCCGATGACATGCGGCATGCACGTGGGGCCCCCATGACATGCTGAATGCATTTGGTGTGCCCGAAACATGCGGCATGCACGTGGGGCCCCTATGACATGCCGCATGCATTTGGGGCCCCCATTACATGCGGCATGCACATGGGGCCCCCATGACATGCGGCATACGCTTGTGGCCCCAATGACATGCGGCATGAGTTTGGATCCCCCATGACATGTGGCATGCACGTGGGGCCTCCATGACATGAGTCATGCATTTGGGGCCGCCATGACATGCTGCATGCATTTGGGGCCCCCATAACATGCGGCATGCATTTTGGCCCCCCATGAAATGCGGCATGCATGTGGGGCCCCCATGACATGTGGCATGCATGTGGAGCCCCATGATATGCGGCATGCAGTTGGGGCCCCCAATACATGCGGCATGCACGTTGGGCACCCATGACATGCGGCATGCATTTATGGCCCCCATGACATGCGGCATGCATGTGGGCACCAATGACATGCGGCATGCACGTGGGGCCCCAATGACATGAAGCATGCATGTAGGGCCCCCATGAAATGTGCCATGCATCTTTGGCACCTATGACATGCGGCATGCATTTGTAGGCCCCAAGACATGTGGCATGCACGTGGGGCCCCTATGACATGTGGCATGCATTTGTGGGCCCCAAGACATGCTGCATGCATGTGGGGCCTCTATAACATGCGGCATGCTTGTGGGGCCCTCATGACATGCAGCATACATTTGGGGCCCCCGTGACATGCGGCATGCACGTGGGGCCCCCATGACATGCAGCATGCATTTGAATCCCCCATTACATGACGGATGCACGTGGGCCCCCATGACATGCGGCATGCATTTGGGGCCCCCATGACATGCGGAATGCCTGCGGGGCCCCCATGACATGCGGCATGCATGCGGGGCCCTCATGACATGCGGCATGAATTTGAGGCCCCCATGACATGTGGCATGCATTTGGGTCCCCATGACATGTGGCATGCATTGGGGGCCCCCATGACATGCGGCATGAATGTGGGTCCCATGACATGCGGCATGCATTTGGGCCCCCATGACATGCGGCATGCATTTGGGGCCTGCATAGCATGCTGCATGCATTTGGGGTACCTAAGAGATGCGGCATGCATGTGGGGCCCCTATGACATTCCGCATGCATTTGGGGCCCCCATTACATGCGGCATGCACATGGGGCACCCGTGACAAGCGGCATACGCTTGGGGCCCCAATGACATGCGGCATGCGTTTGGTTCCCCCATGACATGCGGCATGCAGGTGGCGCCCCCATGACATGAGTCATGCATTTGGGGCCCCCGTGACATGCGGCATGCACGTGGGGCCCCGATGACATGCGGCATGCATTTGGGGCACCCATGACTTGCACCAGGCACGCGGGGCCCCTTTGACATGCCGCATGAATTTGGGGGCCCCATTACATGCGGCTTGCACGTGGAGCCCCCATGACATGCGGCATGCATTTGGGGCCCCATGACATGTGGCATGCATGTGGGGCCCCCATGACATGCGGCATGCATTTGGGCCCCCATGACATGTGGCATGCATTTGGGGCATGCATAACATGCTGCATGCATTTGGGGTACCTGAGACATGAGGCATGCATTTGGGGCCCCAATGACATGCGGCATGCCTGTTGGGCCCCCATGACATGCGGCATGCATTTGGGGGCCCCATGACATGCGGCATGCATGTGGGACCCCCATGACATGCGTTATGCATTTGGATCCCCCATTACATGCTGCATGCAAGTCGGGCCCCCATGACATGCCGCATACATTTGTGGCACCGTGACATGAGGCATGCACGTGGACCCCCATGACATGCGCCATGCATCTGGTGCCCCTATGACATGCTGCATGCACGTGGGACCCCCATGACATTCGGCATGCACTTGGGGCCCCCATGACATGCTGCATGCACGTGGGACCCCCATGACATTCGGCATGCATTCGTGGGCCCCAAGACATGTGGCATGCATTTGGGGGCCCCATGACATACGTCATGCATGTGGGGCCCTCATGACATGCGGCATGCATTTGGGCCCCCATGACATGCGGCATGCATTTGGGGCCTGCATAACATGCTGCATGCATTTGGGATACCTGAGACATGCGACATGCACGTGGGGCCCCCATAAAATGCTGCATGCATTTGGGATGCCCGAGACATGCGGCATGCACCTGGGGCCACCATTTGGGGCCCCCATGACATGCGGCATGCATGTGGGACCCCCATGAGATGCAGCATGCATTTCGATCCCTCATTACATGCTGCATGCAAGTGGGGCCCCCCATGACATGCGGCATGCATGTGGGACCCCCATGACATGCTGCATGCATTTGTGGCCCCCATGATATGCGGCACGCCTTTGGGGCCACCATGACATGAGGCATGCATGTGGGGCCCCTATGAAATGAGCCATGCATGTGGGGCCCCTATGACATTCGGCATGCATTTGTGGGCCCCAAGTCATGCTGCATGCATTTGGGGCCCCCATGACATGTGGCATGCATTTAGGGCCCCCATAACATGCGGCATGCATGCGTTGCCCTCATGACATGCGGCATGCATTTGGGGCCCCCAATACATGCGGCATGCACGTGGGTCCGCCATGATATGCGGCATGCATTTGGGCCCCCATGACTTGAGGCATGCATTTTGGGCCCCCATGACATGCGCAATGCATGTGGGGCCCCTATGACATGCGGCATGCAATTGGGGCCCCGATGACAAGCGGCATGCATGTGGGGCACCCATGACATGCGCCATGTATGTGGGGCCCCCATGACATGCGGCATGCACGTGGGGCCCTCATGACATGCAGCATGCATTTGGGGCCACTATGACATGCGGCATGCATTTGGGCCCCCATGACATGCGACATGCATTTGGGCCCCCATGAAATGCGGCATGCATGTGGGGCCCCCATGATATGCGGCATGCATTTGGGGCCCCGATGACATGCGGCATGCATGTGGGGCCCCCTTGACATGCGACATTAGTTTGGGGCCCCCATGACATGCGGCATGCATGTGGGGCTCCCATGACATGGGCATTCATTTGGGGCCTCCATGACATGCGTCATGCATGTGGGGCCCCCATGACATGCGCCATGCATGTGGGGCCCCTATGACATGCGGCATGCATTTGGGGCCCCGATGACATGCGGCTTGCATGTGGGGCACCCATGACTTGCGCCATGCATGTGGGGCCCCTATGACATGCGGCATGCATTTGTGGGCTCCAACACATGCGGCATTCATTTGGGGCACCCATGACATGCACCATGCACGTGGGGCCCCTATGACATGTGGCATGCATTTGGGGGCCTCATTACATGCGGCATGCACGTGGAGACCCCCATGACATGCGGCATTCATTTGAATCCCCCATTACATGCGGAATGCCTGCAGGGCCCCCATGACATGCGGCATGCATGCGGGGCCCTCATGACATGCGGCATGAATTTGGGGCCGCCAATACATGCGGCATGTACGTTGGGCATTTATGGAACCCATGACATGCGGCTAGCATTTGGGCCCCCATTACATGCGGCATGCATGTGGGCCCCCCATGACATGCGGCATGCATTTGGGGGCCCCATGACATGCGGCATGCATGTGGGGCCCCCATGACATGCGGCATGCATTTGGGGCCCCCATGACATGTGGAATGCCTGCGGGGACCCCATGACATGCAGCATGCATGCGGGGCCCTCATGACATGCGGCATGAATTTGGGGCCCCCAATAAATGCGGCATGCACGTGAGGCCCGCGTGATATGCGGCATGGATTTGGGGCCCCCATGACTTGAGGCGTGCTTTTGGGGCCTCCATGACATGTGGCATGCATGTGGTGCCCTATGAAATGCGGCATGCATGCGGGGCCCTCATGACATGCGGCATGCATTTGGGGTCCCGATGACATGCGGCATGCACGTGGGGCCCCCATGACATGCGGCATGCACGTGGGGCCCCCATGATATGCGGCATGCACGTGGGGCCCCCATGACATGCGGCATGCATTTGGGGCTCCCATGACATGCGGCATGCACTTCAGTCTCCCATGACATGCGGCATGCATTTGGGGGCCCCATGACATGCGGCATGCAAGTGGGGCCCCCATGACAGGCGGCACATAATTGGGGCCCCCATGACATGCGGCATGCATTTGGGGCCCCCATGACATGTGGAATGCCTGCGGGGACCCCATGACATGCAGCATGCATGCGGGGCCCTCATGACATGCGGCATGAATTTGGGGCCCCCAATAAATGCGGCATGCACGTGAGGCCCGCGTGATATGCGGCATGGATTTGGGGCCCCCATGACTTGAGGCGTGCTTTTGGGGCCTCCATGACATGTGGCATGCATGTGGTGCCCTTTGAAATGCGGCATGCATGCGGGGCCCTCATGACATGCGGCATGCATTTGGGGTCCCGATGACATGCGGCATGCACGTGGGGCCCCCATGACATGCGGCATGCACGTGGGGCCCCCATGATATGCGGCATGCACGTGGGGCCCCCATGACATGCGGCATGCATTTGGGGCTCCCATGACATGCGGCATGCACTTCAGTCTCCCATGACATGCGGCATGCATTTGGGGGCCCCATGACATGCGGCATGCATGTGGGGCCCCCGAGACATGCGTCATGCATTTGGGGCCGCAAGACATGCGTCATGCATTTGGGCCCGCCACGACATGCGGCATGCATGTGGGGCCCCCATGACAGGTGGCACATAATTGGGGCCCCCATGACATGCGGCATGCATTTGGGGCCCCAATGACATGCGGCATGCACGTGGTGCCCCATGACATGTGGCATGCTCTTGGGGCCCCATGACATTCTTCATGCATTTGGGACCCCAATGACATGCGTCATGCACGTGGGGCCCCTATGATATGCGGCATGCACGTGGGGCCCCCATGACATGCGGCATGCACGTGGGGCCCCCATGACATGCGGCATGCATTTGGGACCCCAATGACATGCTGCATGCACGTGGGGCCCCCATGACATGCGGCATGCATTTGGGGCCCCCATGACATGCGGCATGAATTTGGGGCCCCAATGACATGCGGCATGCACGTGGTGCCCCATGACATGCGGCATGCATTTGGGGCCCCCATGACATGCGGCATGCATGTGGGGCCCCCATGACAGGCGGCACATAATTGGGGCCCACATGACATGCGGCATGCACGTGGGGCCCCCACGACATGTGGCATGCTCTTGGGGCCACCATGACATTCTTCATGCATTTGGGACCCCAATGACATGCGTCATGCACGTGGGGCCCATATGATATGCGGCATGCACGTGGGGCCCCCATGACATGCGGCATGCATATGGGGCCCCCATGACATGCGACATGCATTTGGGACCCCAATGACATGCGGCATGCACGTGGGGCCCCCATGACATGCGGCATGCACGTGGGGCCCCCATGACATGCGGCATGCATTTGGGGCCCCCATGACATTCGGCATGCACGTGGGCCCCCATGACATGCGGCACGTGTTTGGGGCCCCCAAGACATGCGGCATGCATTTGGGACCCCAATGACATGCGGCATGCATTTGGGGCTCCCATGACATGCGGCATGCATTTGGGACCCCAATGACATGCAGCATGCACGTGGGGCCCCCATGACATGCGGCATGCATGTGGGGCCCCTATGACACGCGGCATGCAATTGGGGCCCCGATGACAAGCGGCATGCATGTGGGGCACCCATGACATGCGCCATGTACGTGGGGCCCCTATGACATGCGGCATGCACGTGGGGCCCTCATGACATGCAGCATGCATTTGGGGCCACTATGACATGCGGCATGCATTTGGGCCCCCATGACATGCGGCATGCATTTGGGCCCCCATGACATGCGGAAAGCACGTGGGGCCCCAATGATATGAAGCATGCACGTGGGGCCCCAATGACATGAAGCATGCACGTGGGGCCCCCATGACATGCGGCATGCATGTGGAGCCCCCATGACATGCGGCCTGCATTTGGGGCCCCCATGACATGCGGCATGCATGCGGGGCCCGCATGACATGCGGCATGAATTTGAGGCCCCCATGAAATGCGGAATGCATTTGGGCCCCCATGACAGTCGGCATGTATTGGGGGCCCCCATGACATGCGGCATGCATTTGGGGACTGCATAACATGCTGCATGCATTTGGGGTACCTGAGACATGCGGCATGCACGTGGGACCCCAATAAAATGCTGCATGCATTTGGGATGCCCGAGACATGCGGCATGCACGTGGGGCCCATATGACATGCCGCATGCATTTGGGGCCCCCATGACATGCGGCATGCATGTGGGACCCCCATGAGATGCGGCATGCATTTGGATCCCTCATTACATGCTGCATGCAAGTGGGGCCGCCCATGACATGCGCCATGCATGTGGGGCCTCTATAACATGCGGCATGCTTGTGGGGCTCCCATTATATGCAGCATACATTTGGGGACCCCGTGACATGCGGCATGCACGTGGGGCCCCCATGACATGCAACATGCACGTGGGGCCCCCATGACATGCGGCATGCATTTGGGGCCCCCATGACATGCGACATGCATTTGGGACCCCAATGACATGCCCCATGCACGTGGGGCCCCCATGACATGCGGCATGCACGTGGGCCCCCATGACATGCGGCATACATTTGGGGCCCCCATGACATGCGGCATGCATTTGGGGCCCCAATGACATGCGGCATGCATTTGGGGCCCCAATGACATGTGGCATGCACGTGGGGCCCCCATGACATGCGGCATGCATTTGGGGCCCCCATGACATTCGGCATGCACGTGGGCCCCCATGACATGCGGCACGTGTTTGGGGCCCCCAAGACATGCGGCATGCATTTGGGACCCCAATGACATGTGGCATGCATTTGGGGCTCCCATGACATGCGGCATGCACGTGGGGCCCCCATGACATGCGGCATGCATTTGGGGCCCCCATGACATGCGGCATGCATTTGGGGCCCCCATGACATGCGGAATGCACTTCGGGCTCCCATGACATGTGGCATGCTTTTGGGGCCCCCATGACATTCTTCATGCATTTGGGACCCCAATGACATGCGTCATGCACGTGGGGCCCCTATGACATGCGGCATGCACTTCGGGCTCCCATGACATGCGGCATGCATTTGGGGCCCCTATGACATGTGGCATGCATGTGGGGCCCCATGACAGGCGGCACATAATTGGGGCCCCCATGACATGCGGCATGCATTTGGGGCCCCCAAGACATGCATCATGTATTTGTGGCCGCCACGACATGCGGCATGCATTTGGTGCCACAATGACATGCGGCATGCACGTGCGGCCCCCATGACATGCGGCATGCATTTGGGGCCCCCATGACATGCGGCATGCACGTGGGGCCCACACTACATGTGGCATGCTTTTGGGGCCCCCATGACATGCGGCATGCACGTGGGGCCCCCATGACATGCGGCATGCATTTGTGACCCCAATGACATGCGGAATGCACGAGGGCCCCCCATGACATGCGGCATGAATTTATGGCCCCCATGACATGCGGCACAAAATTGGGGCCCCCATGACATGCTTCATGCATGTGGGGCTCCCATGACATGCGGCATGCATTTGGGCCCCCATTACATGCGGCATGCATTTGGGACCCCCATGACATGTGGCATGCACTTCGGGCTCCCATGACATGCGGCATGCATTTGTGGCCCCTAAGACATGCGTCATGCATTTGGGCATGCCACGACATGCGGCATGCACGTCGGCCCCCATGACATTCGGCATGCACATGGGGCCCCCATGACATGCGGCATGCATTTGGGACCCCAATGACATGCGGCATGCATTTGGGGCTCCCATGACATGCGGCATGCAATTGGGACCCCAATGACATGTGGCATGCATTTGGGGCCCCCAAGACATGCATCATGTATTTGTGGCCGCCACGACATGCGGCATGCATTTGGTGCCACAATGACATGCGGCATGCACGTGCGGCCCCCATGACATGCGGCATGCATTTGGGGCCCCCATGACATGCGGCATGCACGTGGGGCCCACACTACATGTGGCATGCTTTTGGGGCCCCCATGACATGCGGCATGCACGTGGGGCCCCCATGACATGCGGCATGCATTTGTGACCCCAATGACATGCGGAATGCACGACGGCCCCCCATGACATGCGGCATGAATTTATGGCCCCCATGACATGCGGCATGCAATTGGGACCCCAATGACATGTGGCATGCATTTGGGGCCCAAATGACATGCGGGATGCATTTGGGGCCCCCATAACATGCAGCATGCATTTGGGGCCCCCATGACATGCGGCATGCATTTGGGGCCCCAATGACATGCGGCATGCACGTGGGGCCCCCATGACATGCGGCATGCACGTGGGGCCCCCATGACATGCGGCATGCACGTGGGGCTCCCATGACATGCGGCATGCAAGTGGGACCCCCATGACATGCGGCATGCATGAGGGGCCCCCATGACATGCGGCATGCACGTGGGGCTTCCACGACATGTGGCATGCTTTTGGGGCCCCCATGACATTCTTCATGCATTTGGGACCCCAATGACATGCGGCATGCACGTGGGGCCCCCATGACATGCGGCATGCACGTGGGGCCCCCATGACATGCGGCATGCACGTGGGGCCCCCATGACATGCGGCATGCACGTGGGCCTCCCATGACATGCGGCATGCATATGGGACCCCCATGACATGCGGCATGCACGTGGGGCTTCCACGACATGTGGCATGCTTTTGGGGCCCCCATGACATTCTTCATGCATTTGGGACCCCAATGACATGCGTCATGCACGTGGGCCCTCATGACATGCGGCTTGCATTTGGGGTCCCCAAGACATGCGGCATGCATTTGGGGCCCCCAAGACATGCGTCATGCACGTGGGTCCTCATGACATGCGGCATGCATTTGGGGTCCCCAAGACATGCGGCATGCATTTGGGGCCCCCATGACATGCGGCATGCACCTCAGTCTCCCATGACATGCGGCATGCATTTGGGGGCCCCATGACATGCGGCATGCATGTGGGGCCCCCATGACAGGCGGCACATAATTGGGGCCCCCATGACATGCGGCATGCATTTGGGGCCCCCGAGACATGCGTCATGCATTTTTGGCCGCCACGACATGCGGCATGCACGTGGGCCCCCATGACATGCGGCATGCACTTCGGGCTCCCATGACATGCGGCATGCATTTGGGGCCCCCATGACATGCGGCATGCTTGTGGGGCCCCCATGACAGGCGGCACATAATTGGGGCCCCCATGACATGTGGCATGCATTTGGGGCCCCCATGACATGCGGCATGCATTTGGGGCCCCAAGACATGCGTCATGCATTTGGGCCAGCCACGACATGCGGCATGCATGTGGGGCCCCCATGACAGGTGGCACATAATTGGGGCCCCCATGACATGCGGCATGCACGTGGTGCCCCATGACATGCGGTATGCATTTGGGGCCCCCATGACATGCGGCATGCATGTGGGGCCCCCATGACAGGCGGCACATAATTGGGGCCCCCATGACATGTGGCATGCACGTGGGGCCCCCACGACATGTGGCATGCTCTTGGGCCCCCAGGACATTCTTCATGCATTTGGGACCCCAATGACATCCGTCATGCACGTGGGGCCCCTATGATATGCGGCATGCACGTGGGGCCCCTGTGACATGCGGCATGCATTTGGGGCCCCCATGACATGCGACATGCATTTGGGACCCCAATGACATGCGGCATGCACGTGGGGCCCCCATGACATGCGGCATGCACGTGGGGCCCCATGACATGCGGCATGCATTTGGGACCCCAATGACATGCGGCATGCACGTGGGCCCCCATGACATGCGGCATACATTTGGGGCCCCCATGACATGCGGCATGCATTTGCGGCCCCAATGTCATGCGGCATGCATTTGGGGCCCCAATGACATGTGGCATGCACGTGGGGCCCCCATGACATGCGGCATGCATTTGGGGCCCCCATGACATGCGGCATGCACTTCGGGCTCCCATGACATGCGGCATGCATTTGGGGCCCCTATGACATGTGGCATGCACGTGGGGCCCACACGACATGTGGCATGCTTTTGGGGCCCCCATGACATGCGGCATGCACGTGGGGCCCCCACTACATGTGGCATGCTTTTGGGGCCCCCATGACATTCTTCATGCATTTGGGACCCCAATGACATGCGTCATGCATGTGGAGCCCCATGACATGCGGCACATAATTGGGGCCCCCATGACATGCGGCATGCATTTGGGGCCCCCAAGACATGCATCATGTATTTGTGGCCGCCACGACATGCGGCATGCATTTGGTGCCCCAATGACATGCGGCATGCACGTGGGGCCCCCATGACATGCGGCATGCATTTGGGGCCCCCATGACATGCGGCATGCATGTGGGGCCCCCATGACAGGCGGCACATAATTGGGGCCCCCATGACATGCGGCATGCACGTGGGGCCCCCACGACATGTGGCATGCTCTTGGGCCCCCATGACATTCTTCATGCATTTGGGACCCCAATGACATCCGTCATGCACGTGGGGCCCCTATGATATGCGGCATGCACGTGGGGCCCCCATGACATGCGGCATGCATTTGGGGCCCCCATGACATGCGACATGCATTTGGGACCCCAATGACATGCCCCATGCACGTGGGGCCCCCATGACATGCGGCATGCACGTGGGCCCCCATGACATGCGGCATACATTTGGGGCCCCCATGACATGCGGCATGCATTTGGGGCCCCAATGACATGCGGCATGCATTTGGGGCCCCAATGACATGTGGCATGCACGTGGGGCCCCCATGACATGCGGCATGCATTTGGGGCCCCCATGACATTCGGCATGCACGTGGGCCCCCATGACATGCGGCACGTGTTTGGGGCCCCCAAGACATGCGGCATGCATTTGGGACCCCAATGACATGTGGCATGCATTTGGGGCTCCCATGACATGCGGCATGCACGTGGGGCCCCCATGACATGCGGCATGCATTTGGGGCCCCCATGACATGCGGCATGCATTTGGGGCCCCCATGACATGCGGAATGCACTTCGGGCTCCCATGACATGCGGCATGCATTTGGGGCCCCTATGACATGTGGCATGCACGTGGGGCCCACACAACATGTGGCATGCTTTTGGGGCCCCCATGACATGCGGCATGCACGTGGGGCCCCCACGACATGTGGCATGCTTTTGGGGCCCCCATGACATTCTTCATGCATTTGGGACCCCAATGACATGCGTCATGCACGTGGGGCCCCTATGACATGCGGCATGCACTTCGGGCTCCCATGACATGCGGCATGCATTTGGGGCCCCTATGACATGTGGCATGCATGTGGGGCCCCATGACAGGCGGCACATAATTGGGGCCCCCATGACATGCGGCATGCATTTGGGGCCCCCAAGACATGCATCATGTATTTGTGGCCGCCACGACATGCGGCATGCATTTGGTGCCACAATGACATGCGGCATGCACGTGCGGCCCCCATGACATGCGGCATGCATTTGGGGCCCCCATGACATGCGGCATGCACGTGGGGCCCACACTACATGTGGCATGCTTTTGGGGCCCCCATGACATGCGGCATGCACGTGGGGCCCCCATGACATGCGGCATGCATTTGTGACCCCAATGACATGCGGAATGCACGAGGGCCCCCCATGACATGCGGCATGAATTTATGGCCCCCATGACATGCGGCACAAAATTGGGGCCCCCATGACATGCTTCATGCATGTGGGGCTCCCATGACATGCGGCATGCATTTGGGCCCCCATTACATGCGGCATGCATTTGGGACCCCCATGACATGTGGCATGCACTTCGGGCTCCCATGACATGCGGCATGCATTTGAGGCCCCTAAGACATGCGTCATGCATTTGGGCCTGCCACGACATGCGGCATGCACGTGGGCCCCCATGACATTCGGCATGCACATGGGGCCCCCTTGACATGCGGCATGCATTTGGGACCCCAATGACATGCGGCATGCATTTGGGGCTCCCATGACATGCGGCATGCAATTGGGACCCCAATGACATGTGGCATGCATTTGGGGCCCAAATGACATGCGGGATGCATTTGGGGCCCCCATAACATGCAGCATGCATTTGGGGCCCCCATGACATGCGGCATGCATTTGGGGCCCCAATGACATGCGGCATGCACGTGGGGCCCCCATGACATGCGGCATGCACGTGGGGCCCCCATGACATGCGGCATGCACGTGGGGCTCCCATGACATGCGGCATGCAAGTGGGACCCCCATGACATGCGGCATGCATGAGGGGCCCCCATGACATGCGGCATGCACGTGGGGCTTCCACGACATGTGGCATGCTTTTGGGGCCCCCATGACATTCTTCATGCATTTGGGACCCCAATGACATGCGGCATGCACGTGGGGCCCCCATGACATGCGGCATGCACGTGGGGCCCCCATGACATGCGGCATGCACGTGGGGCCCCCATGACATGCGGCATGCACGTGGGGCTCCCATGACATGCGGCATGCATATGGGACCCCCATGACATGCGGCATGCACGTGGGGCTTCCACGACATGTGGCATGCTTTTGGGGCCCCCATGACATTCTTCATGCATTTGGGACCCCAATGACATGCGTCATGCACGTGGGCCCTCATGACATGCGGCTTGCATTTGGGGTCCCCAAGACATGCGGCATGCATTTGGGGCCCCCAAGACATGCGTCATGCACGTGGGTCCTCATGACATGCGGCATGCATGTGGGGTCCCCAAGACATGCGGCATGCATTTGGGGCCCCCATGACATGCGGCATGCACTTCAGTCTCCCATGACATGCGGCATGCATTTGGGGGCCCCATGACATGCGGCATGCATGTGGGGCCCCCTTGACAGGCGGCACATAATTGGGGCCCCCATGACATGCGGCATGCATTTGGGGCCCCCGAGACATGCGTCATGCATTTTTGGCCGCCACGACATGCGGCATGCACGTGGGCCCCCATGACATGCGGCATGCACTTCGGGCTCCCATGACATGCGGCATGCATTTGGGGCCCCCATGACATGCGGCATGCTTGTGGGGCCCCCATGACAGGCGGCACATAATTGGGGCCCCCATGACATGTGGCATGCATTTGGGGCCCCCATGACATGCGGCATGCATTTGGGGCCCCAAGACATGCGTCATGCATTTGGGCCAGCCACGACATGCGGCATGCATGTGGGGCCCCCATGACAGGTGGCACATAATTGGGGCCCCCATGACATGCGGCATGCACGTGGTGCCCCATGACATGCGGTATGCATTTGGGGCCCCCATGACATGCGGCATGCATGTGGGGCCCCCATGACAGGCGGCACATAATTGGGGCCCCCATGACATGAGGCATGCACGTGGGGCCCCCACGACATGTGGCATGCTCTTGGGCCCCCAGGACATTCTTCATGCATTTGGGACCCCAATGACATCCGTCATGCACGTGGGGCCACTATGATATGCGGCATGCACGTGGGGCCCCCGTGACATGCGGCATGCATTTGGGGCCCCCATGACATGCGACATGCATTTGGGACCCCAATGACATGCGGCATGCACGTGGGGCCCCCATGACATGCGGCATGCACGTGGGGCCCCATGACATGCGGCATGCATTTGGGACCCCAATGACATGCGGCATGCACGTGGGCCCCCATGACATGCGGCATACATTTGGGGCCCCCATGACATGCGGCATGCATTTGCGGCCCCAATGACATGCGGCATGCATTTGGGGCCCCAATGACATGTGGCATGCACGTGGGGCCCCCATGACATGCGGCATTCATTTGGGGCCCCCATGACATGCGGCATGCACTTCGGGCTCCCATGACATGCGGCATGCATTTGGGGCCCCTATGACATGTGGCATGCACGTGGGGCCCACACGACATGTGGCATGCTTTTGGGGCCCCCATGACATGCGGCATGCACGTGGGGCCCCCACTACATGTGGCATGCTTTTGGGGCCCCCATGACATTCTTCATGCATTTGGGACCCCAATGACATGCGTCATGCATGTGGAGCCCCATGACATGCGGCACATAATTGGGGCCCCCATGACATGCGGCATGCATTTGGGGCCCCCAAGACATGCATCATGTATTTGTGGCCGCCACGACATGCGGCATGCATTTGGTGCCCCAATGACATGCGGCATGCACGTGGGGCCCCCATGACATGCGGCATGCATTTGGGGCCCCCATGACATGCGGCATGCATGTGGGGCCCCCATGACAGGCGGCACATAATTGGGGCCCCCATGACATGCGGCATGCACGTGGGGCCCCCACGACATGTGGCATGCTCTTGGGCCCCCATGACATTCTTCATGCATTTGGGACCCCAATGACATCCGTCATGCACGTGGGGCCCCTATGATATGCGGCATGCACGTGGGGCCCCCATGACATGCGGCATGCATTTGGGGCCCCCATGACATGCGACATGCATTTGGGACCCCAATGACATGCCCCATGCACGTGGGGCCCCTATGACATGCGGCATGCACTTCGGGCTCCCATGACATGCGGCATGCATTTGGGGCCCCTATGACATGTGGCATGCATGTGGGGCCCCATGACAGGCGGCACATAATTGGGGCCCCCATGACATGCGGCATGCATTTGGGGCCCCCAAGACATGCATCATGTATTTGTGGCCGCCACGACATGCGGCATGCATTTGGTGCCACAATGACATGCGGCATGCACGTGCGGCCCCCATGACATGCGGCATGCATTTGGGGCCCCCATGACATGCAGCATGCACGTGGGGCCCACACTACATGTGGCATGCTTTTGGGGCCCCCATGACATGCGGCATGCACGTGGGGCCCCCATGACATGCGGCATGCATTTGTGACCCCAATGACATGCGGAATGCACGAGGGCCCCCCATGACATGCGGCATGAATTTATGGCCCCCATGACATGCGGCACAAAATTGGGGCCCCCATGACATGCTTCATGCATGTGGGGCTCCCATGACATGCGGCATGCATTTGGGCCCCCATTACATGCGGCATGCACTTCGGGCTCCCATGACATGCGGCATGCATTTGAGGCCCCTAAGACATGCGTCATGCATTTGGGCCTGCCACGACATGCGGCATGCACGTGGGCCCCCATGACATTCGGCATGCACATGGGGCCCCCTTGACATGCGGCATGCATTTGGGACCCCAATGACATGCGGCATGCATTTGGGGCTCCCATGACATGCGGCATGCAATTGGGACCCCAATGACATGTGGCATGCATTTGGGGCCCAAATGACATGCGGGATGCATTTGGGGCCCCCATAACATGCAGCATGCATTTGGGGCCCCCATGACATGCGGCATGCATTTGGGGCCCCAATGACATGCGGCATGCACGTGGGGCCCCCATGACATGCGGCATGCACGTGGGGCCCCCATGACATGCGGCATGCACGTGGGGCTCCCATGACATGCGGCATGCAAGTGGGACCCCCATGACATGCGGCATGCATGAGGGGCCCCCATGACATGCGGCATGCACGTGGGGCTTCCACGACATGTGGCATGCTTTTGGGGCCCCCATGACATTCTTCATGCATTTGGGACCCCAATGACATGCGGCATGCACGTGGGGCCCCCATGACATGCGGCATGCACGTGGGGCCCCCATGACATGCGGCATGCACGTGGGGCCCCCATGACATGCGGCATGCACGTGGGGCTCCCATGACATGCGGCATGCATATGGGACCCCCATGACATGCGGCATGCACGTGGGGCTTCCACGACATGTGGCATGCTTTTGGGGCCCCCATGACATTCTTCATGCATTTGGGACCCCAATGACATGCGTCATGCACGTGGGCCCTCATGACATGCGGCTTGCATTTGGGGTCCCCAAGACATGCGGCATGCATTTGGGGCCCCCAAGACATGCGTCATGCACGTGGGTCCTCATGACATGCGGCATGCATTTGGGGTCCCCAAGACATGCGGCATGCATTTGGTGCCCCCATGACATGCGGCATGCACTCCGGGCTCCCATGACATGCGGCATGCATTTGGCACCCCCATGACATGCGGCATGCACGTGGGCCCCCATGACATTCGGCATGCACATGGGGCCCCCAAGACATGCGTCATGGATTTGGGACTCCATGACATGCGGCATGCACGTGGGGCCCCCATGACATGCGGCATGCACGTGGGTCCCCCACGACATGTGGCATGCATTTGGGGCCCCCATGACATGAATCATGCACGTGGGGCCCCCATGACATGCGGGATGCATTTGGGGCCCCCATAACACGCAACATGCATTTGGGGCCCCAATGACATGCGGCATGCACGTGGGCCCCCATGACATGCGGCATGCATTTGGGGCCCCCATGACATGCGGCATGCACGTGGGACCCCCACGACATGTGGCATGCTTTTGTGGCCCCCATGACATGCGGCATGCACGTGGGGCCCCCACGACATGTGGCATGCTTTTGGGGCCCCCATGAAATTCTTCATGCATTTGGGGGCCCCATGACATGCGGCATGCATTTGGGGCCCCCATGACATGCAGCATGCACGTGGGCCCCCATGACATGCGGCATGCATTTGGGGCCCCCATGACATGCGGCATGCATTTGGGGACCCAATGACGTGCGGCATGCATTTTAGGCCCCAATGACATGCGGCATGCACGTGGGGCCCCCGGGACATGCGGCATGCATTTGGGCCCCCCATGACATTCGGCATGCATGTGGGGCCCCCAGGACATGCGGCACATAATTGGGGCCCCCATGACATGCGGCATGCACGTGGGACCCCCACTACATGTGGCATGCTTTTGGGGAACCCATGACATGTGACATGCACATGGGGCCCCCACGACATGTGGCATGCTTTTGGGGCCCCCATGAAATTCTTCATGCATTTGGGGCCCCCATGACATGCGGCATGCATTTGGGGCCCCTATGACATGCGGCATGCACGTGGGGCCCCCATGACATGCGGCATGCACGTGGGGCCCCCATAACATGCGGCATGCATTTGGGGCCCCCATGACATGCGGCATGCACTTCGGGCTCCCATGACATGCGGCATGCATTTGGGGCCCCAATGACATGCGGCATGCATTTGGGACCCCAATGACATGCGGCATGCACGTGGGGCCCCCATGACATGCGGCATGCACGTGGGGCCCCCATAACATGCGGCATGCATTTGGGGCCCCCATTAAATGCGGCATGCACTTCGGGCTCCCATGACATGCGGCATGCATTTGGGGCCCCTATGACATGTGGCATGCATGTGGGGAACCATGACAGGCGGCACATAATTGGGGCCCCCATGATATGCGGCATGCATTTGGGTCCCCAATGACATGCGGCATGCACTTGGGGCCCCTATGATATGAGGCATGCACGTGGGGCCCCCAAGACATGCGGCATGCATTTGGGGCCCCCATGTCATGTGGCATGATTTTGGGGCCCCCATGACATGCGGCATGCATTTGGGGCCCAAATGACATGCGGCATACATTTGGGGCCCCCCATGCCGCATATCATGCATTTGGGACCCCCATGACATGCGACATGCACGTGGGGCCCCCATGACATGCTTCATGCATTTGGGGCTCCCATGACAAGCGGCATGCACGTGGGGCCCCCAAGACATGCGGCATGCATTTGGGACCCCAATGACATGCGGCATGCACGTGGGGCCCCCATGACATGCGGCATGCACGTGGGCCCCCATGACATGCGGCATACATTTGGGGCCCCCATGACATGCGTCATGCACGTGGGGACCCCATGACACGCGGGATGCATTTGGGGCCCCCATAACACGCGGCATGCATTTGGGGCCCCCATGACATGCGGCATGCATTTGGGGCCCCAATGACATGCGGCATGCATTTGGGGCCCCCAAGACATGCGTCATGCATTTGGGGCCCCCATGACATGCGGCATGCATGTGGGGCCCCCATGACAGGCGGCACGTAATTGGGGCCCCCATGACATGCGGCATGCATTTGGGGCGCCCATGACATGCGACATGCATTTGTGACCCCAATGACATGCGGCATGCACGTGGGGCCCCCATGACTTGCGGCATGCACGTGGGGCCCCCATGACATGCGGCATGCACATGGGGCCCCCATGACATGCGGCATGCATTTGGGGCCCCCATGACATGCTTCATGCATTTGGGGCTCCCATGACATGCGGCATGCATTTGGGGCCGCCACGACATGTGGCATGCACGTGGGCCCTCATGACATGCGGCATGCATTGGGGCCCCCATGACATGCGGCATGCATTTGGGACACCAATGACATGCGGCATGCACGTGGGACCCCAATGACATGCGGCATGCATTTGGGGCCCCCATGACATGCTTCATGCATTTGGGGCTCCCATGACATGCAGCATGCATTTGGGGCCCCCGAGACATGCGTCATGCATTTGGGACCCCAATGACATGCGGCATGCACGTGGGGCCCCCACGACATGTGGCATGCTTTTGGGGCCCCCATGACATGCGTCATGCACGTGGGGCCCCCACGACATGTGGCATGCTTTTGGGGCCCCCATGACATGCGTCATGCACGTGGGGCCCCCACGACATGTGGCATGCTTTTGGGGCCCCCATGACATGCGGCATGCATTTATGGCCCCCATGACATGCGGCACAAAATTGGGGACCCCAAGACATGTGACATGCACTTTTGGGCCCCCATGACATGCGGCATGCATGTGGGGCCCCCATGACAGGCGGCATGTAATTGGGGCCCCCATGAAATGCGGCATGCATTTGGGGCCCCCATGACATGCGGCATGCATTTGGGGCCCCAATGACATGCGGCATGCATTTGTGGACCCCATGACATGCGGCATGCATTTGGGGCCCCAATGACATGCGACATGCACGTGGGGCCCCCATGACTTGCGGCATGCACGTGGGGCCCCATGACATGCGGCATGCACATGGGGCCCCCATGACATGCAGCATGCATTTGGGGCCCCCGAGACATGCGTCATGCACTTGGGGCTCCCATGACATGCGGCATGCATTTGGGGCCCCCATGACAGGCGGCACATAATTGGGGCCCCTATGACATGCGTCATGCACGTGGGGCCCCTATGATATGCGGCATGCACATGGGGCCCCCAAGACATGCGGCATGTATTTGGGGCCCCCATGACATGCGTCATGCACGTGGGGACCCCATGACACGCGGGATGCATTTGGGGCCCCCATAACACGCGGCATGCATTTGGGGCCCCCATGACATGCGGCATGCATTTGGGGACCCAATGACATGCGGCATGCATTTGGGGCCCCCAAGACATGCGTCATGAATTTGGGGCCCCCATGACATGCGGCATGCATGTGGGGCGCCCATGACAGTCGGCACGTAATTGGGGCCCCCATGACATGTGGCATGCATTTGGGGCCCCCATGACATGCGACATGCATTTGTGACCCCAATGACATGCGGCATGCACGTGGGGCCCCCATCACTTGCGGCATGCACGTGGGGCCCCCATGACATGCGGCATGCACATGGGGCCCCCATGACATGCGGCATGCATTTGGGGCCCCCATGACATGCGTCATGCACGTGGGGCCCCCACGACATGTGGCATGCTTTTGGGGCCCCCATGACATGCGGCATGCACGTGGGGCCCCCACGACATGTGGCATGCTTTTGGGGCCCCCATGACATTCTTCATGCATTTGGGACCCCAATGACATGCGTCATGCACGTGGGGCCCCTATGATATGTGGCATGCACGTGGGGCCCCCAAGACATGCGGCATGTATTTGGGGCCCCCATGACATGCGGCATGCATTTGGGACCCCAATGACATGCGGAATGCACGAGGGCCCCCCATGACATGCGGCATGCATTTATGGCCCCCATGACATGCGGCACAAAATTGGGGCCCCCAGGACATGTGACATGCACTTTTGGGCCCCCATGACATGCGGCATGCATGTGGGGCCCCATGACAGGCGGCATGTAATTGGGGCCCCCATGACATGCGGCATGCATTTGGGGCCCCCATGACATGCGGCATGCATTTGGGGCCCCAATGACATGCGGCATGCATTTGGGGACCCCATGACATGCGGCATGCATTTGGGGCCCCAATGACATGCGGCATGCACGTGGGGCCCCATGACATGCGGCATGCACGTGGGGCCCCCATTACATGCGGCATGCATTTGGGGCCCCCATGACATGCCGCATGCACTTCGGGCTCCCATGACATGCGGCATGCACATGGGGCCCCCATGACATGCGGCATGGATTTGGGGCCCCAATGACATGCGGCATGCATTTGGGGACCCCATGACATGCGGCATGCATTTGGGGCCCCAATGACATGCGACATGCACGTGGGGCCCCCATGACTTGCGGCATGCACGTGGGGCCCCCATGACATGCGGCATGCACATGGGGCCCCCATGACATGCAGCATGCATTTGGGGCCCCCGAGACATGCGTCATGCACTTGGGGCTCCCATGACATGCGGCATGCATTTGGGGCCCCCATGACAGGCGGCACATAATTGGGGCCCCTATGACATGCGTCATGCACGTGGGGCCCCTATGATATGCGGCATGCACATGGGGCCCCCAAGACATGCGGCATGTATTTGGGGCCCCCATGACATGCGTCATGCACGTGGGGACCCCATGACACGCGGGATGCATTTGGGGCCCCCATAACACGCGGCATGCATTTGGGGCCCCCATGACATGCGGCATGCATTTGGGGCCCCAATGACATGCGGCATGCATTTGGGGCCCCCAAGACATGCGTCATGAATTTGGGGCCCCCATGACATGCGGCATGCATGTGGGGCGCCCATGACAGTCGGCACGTAATTGGGGCCCCCATGACATGTGGCATGCATTTGGGGCCCCCATGACATGCGACATGCATTTGTGACCCCAATGACATGCGGCATGCACGTGGGGCCCCCATCACTTGCGGCATGCACGTGGGGCCCCCATGACATGCGGCATGCACATGGGGCCCCCATGACATGCGGCATGCATTTGGGGCCCCCATGACATGCGTCATGCACGTGGGGCCCCCACGACATGTGGCATGCTTTTGGGGCCCCCATGACATGCGGCATGCACGTGGGGCCCCCACGACATGTGGCATGCTTTTGGGGCCCCCATGACATTCTTCATGCATTTATGGCCCCCATGACATGCGGCACAAAATTGGGGCCCCCAGGACATGTGACATGCACTTTTGGGCCCCCATGACATGCGGCATGCATGTGGGGCCCCATGACAGGCGGCATGTAATTGGGGCCCCCATGACATGCGGCATGCATTTGGGGCCCCCATGACATGCGGCATGCATTTGGGGCCCCAATGACATGCGGCATGCATTTGGGGACCCCATGACATGCGGCATGCATTTGGGGCCCCAATGACATGCGGCATGCACGTGGGGCCCCATGACATGCGGCATGCACGTGGGGCCCCCATGACATGCGGCATGCATTTGGGGCCCCCATGACATGCCGCATGCACTTCGGGCTCCCATGACATGCGGCATGCACATGGGGCCCCCATGACATGCGGCATGGATTTGGGGCCCCCATGACATGCTTCATGCATTTGGGGCTCCCATGACATGCAGCATGCATTTGGGGCCCCCGACACATGCGTCATGCACTTCGGGCTCCCATGACATGCGGCATGCATTTGGGGCCCCATGACAGGCGGCACATAATTGGGGCCCCCATGACATGCGGCATGCATTTGGGGCCCCCATGACATGTGACATGCACGTGGGGCCCCCATGACATGCGGCATGCATTTGGGGCCCCCATGACATGCGGCATGCATTTGTGGCCCCCAAGACATGCGTCATGCATTTGGGCCCGCCACGACATGCGGCATGCATTTTGGGCCCCCAAGACATGCGTCATGCATTTGTGGCCGCCACGACATGCGGCATGCACGTGGGCCCCCATGACATGCGGGATGCATTTGGGGCCCCCATAAGACGCAGCTTGCATTTGGGGCCCCCACGACATGTGGCATGCTTTTGGGGCCCCCATGACATGCGGCATGGACGTGGGGCCCCCACGACATGTGGCATGCTTTTGGGGCCCCCATGACATTCTTCATGCATTTGGGACCCCAATGACATGCGTCGTGCACGTGGGGCCCCTATGATATGCGGCATGCACGTGGGGCCCCCAAGACATGCGGCATACATTTGGGACCCCAATGACATGCGGCATGCACGTGGGGCCCCCATGACATGCGGCATGCATTTGGGGCCCCCATGACATGCAACATGCATTTGGGACCCCAATGACATGCGGCATGCACGTGGGGCCCCCATGACATGCGGCATGCACGTGGGGCCCCCATAACATGCGGCATGCATTTGGGGCCCCATGAAATGCGGCATGCACTTCGGGCTCCCATGACATGCGGCATGCATTTGGGGCCCCTATGACATGTGGCATGCATGTGGGGAACCATGACAGGCGGCACATAATTGGGGCCCCAATGATATGCGGCATGCATTTGGGTCCCCAATGACATGCGGCATGCACTTGGGGCCCCTATGATATGAGGCATGCACGTGGGGCCCCCAAGACATGCGGCATGCATTTGGGGCCCCCATGTCATGTGGCATGCTTTTGGGGCCCCCATGACATGTGGCATGCATGTGGGGCCCCCACGACATGTGGCATGCTTTTGGGACCCCATGACATTCTTCATGCATTTGGGACCAAATGACATGCGTCATGCACGTGGGGACCCCATGACACGCGGGATGCATTTGGGGCCCCCATAACACGTGGCATGCATTTGGGGCCCCCATGACATGCGGCATGCATTTGGGGCCCAAATGACATGCGGCATGCATTTGGGGCCCCCCATGCCGCATATCATGCATTTGGGACCCCCATGACATGCGACATGCATTTGGGACCCCAATGACATGCGTCATGCACGTGGGGCCCCCATTACTTGCGGCATGCACGTGGGGCCCCCATGACATGCGGCATGCACGTGGGCCCCCATGACATGCAGCATACATTTGGGGCCCCCATGACATGCGTCATGCACGTGGGGACCCCATGACATGCGGCATGCACGTGGGGCCCCCATGACATGCGGCATGCACGTGGGCCCCCATGACATGCGGCACGTAATTGGGGCCCCCATGACATGCGGCATGCATTTGGGGCCCCCATGACATGCGGCATGCATTTGGGGCCCCCATGACATGCTTCATGCATTTGGGGCTCCCATGACATGCGGCATGCATTTGGGGCCGCCACGACATGTGGCATGCACGTGGGCCCTCATGACATGCGGCATGCATTGGGGCCCCCATGACATGCGGCATGCATTTGGGACACCAATGACATGCGGCATGCACGTGGGACACCAATGACATGCGGCATGCACGTGGGGCCCCCATGACTTGCGGGATGCACGTGGGGCCCCCATGACATGCGGCATGCACGTGGGGCCCCCATGACATGCGGCATGCATTTGGGGCCCCCATGACATGCTTCATGCATTTGGGGCTCCCATGACATGCAGCATGCATTTGGGGCCCCCGAGACATGCGTCATGCATTTGGGACCCCAATGACATGGGGCATGCACGTGGGGCCCCCATGACTTGCGGCATGCACGTGGGGCCCCCATGACATGAGGCATGCACATGGGGCCCCCATGACATGCGGCATGCATTTGGGGCCCCCATGACATGCTTCATGCATTTGGGGCTCCCATGACATGCAGCATGCATTTGGGGCCCCCGACACATGCGTCATGCACTTCGGGCTCCCATGACATGCGGCATGCATTTGGGGCCCCCATGACAGGCGGCACATAATTGGGGCCCCCATGACATGCGGCATGCTTTTGGGGCCCCCATGACATTCTTCATGCATTTGGGACCCCAATGACATGCGTCGTGCACGTGGGGCCCCTATGATATGCGGCATGCACGTGAGGCCCCCAAGACATGCGGCATGCATTTGGGACCCCAATGACATGCGGCATGCACGTGGGGCCCCCATGACATGCGGCATGCATTTGGGGACCCCATGACATGCAACATGCATTTGGGACCCCAATGACATGCGTCATGCACGTGGGGCCACCATGACATGCGGCATGCACGTCAGGCCCCCATAACATGCGGCATGCATTTGGGGCCCCCATGACATGCGGCATGCACTTCGGGCTCCCATGACATGCGGCATGCATTTGGGGCCCCCATGACATTCGGCATGCACGTGGGCCCCCATGACATGCGGCACGTGTTTGGGGCCCCCAAGACATGCGGCATGCATTTGGGACCCCAATGACATGTGGCATGCATTTGGGGCTCCCATGACATGCGGCATGCATTTGGGACCCCAATGACATGCAGCATGCACGTGGGGCCCCCATGACATGCGGCATGCATGTGGGGCCCCTATGACACGCGGCATGCAATTGGGGCCCCGATGACAAGCGGCATGCATGTGGGGCACCCATGACATGCGCCATGTACGTGGGGCCCCTATGACATGCGGCATGCACGTGGGGCCCTCATGACATGCAGCATGCATTTGGGGCCACTATGACATGCGGCATGCATTTGGGCCCCCATGACATGCGGCATGCATTTGGGCCCCCATGACATGCGGAAAGCACGTGGGGCCCCAATGATATGAAGCATGCACGTGGGGCCCCAATGACATGAAGCATGCACGTGGGGCCCCCATGACATGCGGCATGCATGTGGAGCCCCCATGACATGCGGCCTGCATTTGGGGCCCCCATGACATGCGGCATGCATGCGGGGCCCGCATGACATGCGGCATGAATTTGAGGCCCCCATGAAATGCGGAATGCATTTGGGCCCCCATGACAGTCGGCATGTATTGGGGGCCCCCATGACATGCGGCATGCATTTGGGGACTGCATAACATGCTGCATGCATTTGGGGTACCTGAGACATGCGGCATGCACGTGGGACCCCAATAAAATGCTGCATGCATTTGGGATGCCCGAGACATGCGGCATGCACGTGGGGCCCATATGACATGCCGCATGCATTTGGGGCCCCCATGACATGCGGCATGCATGTGGGACCCCCATGAGATGCGGCATGCATTTGGATCCCTCATTACATGCTGCATGCAAGTGGGGCCGCCCATGACATGCGCCATGCATGTGGGGCCTCTATAACATGCGGCATGCTTGTGGGGCTCCCATTATATGCAGCATACATTTGGGGACCCCGTGACATGCGGCATGCACGTGGGGCCCCCATGACATGCAACATGCACGTGGGGCCCCCATGACATGCGGCATGCATTTGGGGCCCCCATGACATGCGACATGCATTTGGGACCCCAATGACATGCCCCATGCACGTGGGGCCCCCATGACATGCGGCATGCACGTGGGCCCCCATGACATGCGGCATACATTTGGGGCCCCCATGACATGCGGCATGCATTTGGGGCCCCAATGACATGCGGCATGCATTTGGGGCCCCAATGACATGTGGCATGCACGTGGGGCCCCCATGACATGCGGCATGCATTTGGGGCCCCCATGACATTCGGCATGCACGTGGGCCCCCATGACATGCGGCACGTGTTTGGGGCCCCCAAGACATGCGGCATGCATTTGGGACCCCAATGACATGTGGCATGCATTTGGGGCTCCCATGACATGCGGCATGCACGTGGGGCCCCCATGACATGCGGCATGCATTTGGGGCCCCCATGACATGCGGCATGCATTTGGGGCCCCCATGACATGCGGAATGCACTTCGGGCTCCCATGACATGTGGCATGCTTTTGGGGCCCCCATGACATTCTTCATGCATTTGGGACCCCAATGACATGCGTCATGCACGTGGGGCCCCTATGACATGCGGCATGCACTTCGGGCTCCCATGACATGCGGCATGCATTTGGGGCCCCTATGACATGTGGCATGCATGTGGGGCCCCATGACAGGCGGCACATAATTGGGGCCCCCATGACATGCGGCATGCATTTGGGGCCCCCAAGACATGCATCATGTATTTGTGGCCGCCACGACATGCGGCATGCATTTGGTGCCACAATGACATGCGGCATGCACGTGCGGCCCCCATGACATGCGGCATGCATTTGGGGCCCCCATGACATGCGGCATGCACGTGGGGCCCACACTACATGTGGCATGCTTTTGGGGCCCCCATGACATGCGGCATGCACGTGGGGCCCCCATGACATGCGGCATGCATTTGTGACCCCAATGACATGCGGAATGCACGAGGGCCCCCCATGACATGCGGCATGAATTTATGGCCCCCATGACATGCGGCACAAAATTGGGGCCCCCATGACATGCTTCATGCATGTGGGGCTCCCATGACATGCGGCATGCATTTGGGCCCCCATTACATGCGGCATGCATTTGGGACCCCCATGACATGTGGCATGCACTTCG
This sequence comes from Phyllobates terribilis, assembly GCF_046119375.1. Lineage (NCBI taxonomy): Eukaryota > Metazoa > Chordata > Amphibia > Anura > Dendrobatidae > Phyllobates > Phyllobates terribilis. The sequence continues at coordinate 332,289,931 of NW_027362764.1, read as the reverse complement.
GGCTCCCATGACATGCGGCATGCATTTGTGGCCCCTAAGACATGCGTCATGCATTTGGGCATGCCACGACATGCGGCATGCACGTCGGCCCCCATGACATTCGGCATGCACATGGGGCCCCCATGACATGCGGCATGCATTTGGGACCCCAATGACATGCGGCATGCATTTGGGGCTCCCATGACATGCGGCATGCAATTGGGACCCCAATGACATGTGGCATGCATTTGGGGCCCCCAAGACATGCATCATGTATTTGTGGCCGCCACGACATGCGGCATGCATTTGGTGCCACAATGACATGCGGCATGCACGTGCGGCCCCCATGACATGCGGCATGCATTTGGGGCCCCCATGACATGCGGCATGCACGTGGGGCCCACACTACATGTGGCATGCTTTTGGGGCCCCCATGACATGCGGCATGCACGTGGGGCCCCCATGACATGCGGCATGCATTTGTGACCCCAATGACATGCGGAATGCACGACGGCCCCCCATGACATGCGGCATGAATTTATGGCCCCCATGACATGCGGCATGCAATTGGGACCCCAATGACATGCGGCATGCATTTGGGGCCCAAATGACATGCGGGATGCATTTGGGGCCCCCATAACATGCAGCATGCATTTGGGGCCCCCATGACATGCGGCATGCATTTGGGGCCCCAATGACATGCGGCATGCACGTGGGGCCCCCATGACATGCGGCATGCACGTGGGGCCCCCATGACATGCGGCATGCACGTGGGGCTCCCATGACATGCGGCATGCAAGTGGGACCCCCATGACATGCGGCATGCATGAGGGGCCCCCATGACATGCGGCATGCACGTGGGGCTTCCACGACATGTGGCATGCTTTTGGGGCCCCCATGACATTCTTCATGCATTTGGGACCCCAATGACATGCGGCATGCACGTGGGGCCCCCATGACATGCGGCATGCACGTGGGGCCCCCATGACATGCGGCATGCACGTGGGGCCCCCATGACATGCGGCATGCACGTGGGCCTCCCATGACATGCGGCATGCATATGGGACCCCCATGACATGCGGCATGCACGTGGGGCTTCCACGACATGTGGCATGCTTTTGGGGCCCCCATGACATTCTTCATGCATTTGGGACCCCAATGACATGCGTCATGCACGTGGGCCCTCATGACATGCGGCTTGCATTTGGGGTCCCCAAGACATGCGGCATGCATTTGGGGCCCCCAAGACATGCGTCATGCACGTGGGTCCTCATGACATGCGGCATGCATTTGGGGTCCCCAAGACATGCGGCATGCATTTGGGGCCCCCATGACATGCGGCATGCACCTCAGTCTCCCATGACATGCGGCATGCATTTGGGGGCCCCATGACATGCGGCATGCATGTGGGGCCCCCATGACAGGCGGCACATAATTGGGGCCCCCATGACATGCGGCATGCATTTGGGGCCCCCGAGACATGCGTCATGCATTTTTGGCCGCCACGACATGCGGCATGCACGTGGGCCCCCATGACATGCGGCATGCACTTCGGGCTCCCATGACATGCGGCATGCATTTGGGGCCCCCATGACATGCGGCATGCTTGTGGGGCCCCCATGACAGGCGGCACATAATTGGGGCCCCCATGACATGTGGCATGCATTTGGGGCCCCCATGACATGCGGCATGCATTTGGGGCCCCAAGACATGCGTCATGCATTTGGGCCAGCCACGACATGCGGCATGCATGTGGGGCCCCCATGACAGGTGGCACATAATTGGGGCCCCCATGACATGCGGCATGCACGTGGTGCCCCATGACATGCGGTATGCATTTGGGGCCCCCATGACATGCGGCATGCATGTGGGGCCCCCATGACAGGCGGCACATAATTGGGGCCCCCATGACATGTGGCATGCACGTGGGGCCCCCACGACATGTGGCATGCTCTTGGGCCCCCAGGACATTCTTCATGCATTTGGGACCCCAATGACATCCGTCATGCACGTGGGGCCCCTATGATATGCGGCATGCACGTGGGGCCCCTGTGACATGCGGCATGCATTTGGGGCCCCCATGACATGCGACATGCATTTGGGACCCCAATGACATGCGGCATGCACGTGGGGCCCCCATGACATGCGGCATGCACGTGGGGCCCCATGACATGCGGCATGCATTTGGGACCCCAATGACATGCGGCATGCACGTGGGCCCCCATGACATGCGGCATACATTTGGGGCCCCCATGACATGCGGCATGCATTTGCGGCCCCAATGTCATGCGGCATGCATTTGGGGCCCCAATGACATGTGGCATGCACGTGGGGCCCCCATGACATGCGGCATGCATTTGGGGCCCCCATGACATGCGGCATGCACTTCGGGCTCCCATGACATGCGGCATGCATTTGGGGCCCCTATGACATGTGGCATGCACGTGGGGCCCACACGACATGTGGCATGCTTTTGGGGCCCCCATGACATGCGGCATGCACGTGGGGCCCCCACTACATGTGGCATGCTTTTGGGGCCCCCATGACATTCTTCATGCATTTGGGACCCCAATGACATGCGTCATGCATGTGGAGCCCCATGACATGCGGCACATAATTGGGGCCCCCATGACATGCGGCATGCATTTGGGGCCCCCAAGACATGCATCATGTATTTGTGGCCGCCACGACATGCGGCATGCATTTGGTGCCCCAATGACATGCGGCATGCACGTGGGGCCCCCATGACATGCGGCATGCATTTGGGGCCCCCATGACATGCGGCATGCATGTGGGGCCCCCATGACAGGCGGCACATAATTGGGGCCCCCATGACATGCGGCATGCACGTGGGGCCCCCACGACATGTGGCATGCTCTTGGGCCCCCATGACATTCTTCATGCATTTGGGACCCCAATGACATCCGTCATGCACGTGGGGCCCCTATGATATGCGGCATGCACGTGGGGCCCCCATGACATGCGGCATGCATTTGGGGCCCCCATGACATGCGACATGCATTTGGGACCCCAATGACATGCCCCATGCACGTGGGGCCCCCATGACATGCGGCATGCACGTGGGCCCCCATGACATGCGGCATACATTTGGGGCCCCCATGACATGCGGCATGCATTTGGGGCCCCAATGACATGCGGCATGCATTTGGGGCCCCAATGACATGTGGCATGCACGTGGGGCCCCCATGACATGCGGCATGCATTTGGGGCCCCCATGACATTCGGCATGCACGTGGGCCCCCATGACATGCGGCACGTGTTTGGGGCCCCCAAGACATGCGGCATGCATTTGGGACCCCAATGACATGTGGCATGCATTTGGGGCTCCCATGACATGCGGCATGCACGTGGGGCCCCCATGACATGCGGCATGCATTTGGGGCCCCCATGACATGCGGCATGCATTTGGGGCCCCCATGACATGCGGAATGCACTTCGGGCTCCCATGACATGCGGCATGCATTTGGGGCCCCTATGACATGTGGCATGCACGTGGGGCCCACACAACATGTGGCATGCTTTTGGGGCCCCCATGACATGCGGCATGCACGTGGGGCCCCCACGACATGTGGCATGCTTTTGGGGCCCCCATGACATTCTTCATGCATTTGGGACCCCAATGACATGCGTCATGCACGTGGGGCCCCTATGACATGCGGCATGCACTTCGGGCTCCCATGACATGCGGCATGCATTTGGGGCCCCTATGACATGTGGCATGCATGTGGGGCCCCATGACAGGCGGCACATAATTGGGGCCCCCATGACATGCGGCATGCATTTGGGGCCCCCAAGACATGCATCATGTATTTGTGGCCGCCACGACATGCGGCATGCATTTGGTGCCACAATGACATGCGGCATGCACGTGCGGCCCCCATGACATGCGGCATGCATTTGGGGCCCCCATGACATGCGGCATGCACGTGGGGCCCACACTACATGTGGCATGCTTTTGGGGCCCCCATGACATGCGGCATGCACGTGGGGCCCCCATGACATGCGGCATGCATTTGTGACCCCAATGACATGCGGAATGCACGAGGGCCCCCCATGACATGCGGCATGAATTTATGGCCCCCATGACATGCGGCACAAAATTGGGGCCCCCATGACATGCTTCATGCATGTGGGGCTCCCATGACATGCGGCATGCATTTGGGCCCCCATTACATGCGGCATGCATTTGGGACCCCCATGACATGTGGCATGCACTTCGGGCTCCCATGACATGCGGCATGCATTTGAGGCCCCTAAGACATGCGTCATGCATTTGGGCCTGCCACGACATGCGGCATGCACGTGGGCCCCCATGACATTCGGCATGCACATGGGGCCCCCTTGACATGCGGCATGCATTTGGGACCCCAATGACATGCGGCATGCATTTGGGGCTCCCATGACATGCGGCATGCAATTGGGACCCCAATGACATGTGGCATGCATTTGGGGCCCAAATGACATGCGGGATGCATTTGGGGCCCCCATAACATGCAGCATGCATTTGGGGCCCCCATGACATGCGGCATGCATTTGGGGCCCCAATGACATGCGGCATGCACGTGGGGCCCCCATGACATGCGGCATGCACGTGGGGCCCCCATGACATGCGGCATGCACGTGGGGCTCCCATGACATGCGGCATGCAAGTGGGACCCCCATGACATGCGGCATGCATGAGGGGCCCCCATGACATGCGGCATGCACGTGGGGCTTCCACGACATGTGGCATGCTTTTGGGGCCCCCATGACATTCTTCATGCATTTGGGACCCCAATGACATGCGGCATGCACGTGGGGCCCCCATGACATGCGGCATGCACGTGGGGCCCCCATGACATGCGGCATGCACGTGGGGCCCCCATGACATGCGGCATGCACGTGGGGCTCCCATGACATGCGGCATGCATATGGGACCCCCATGACATGCGGCATGCACGTGGGGCTTCCACGACATGTGGCATGCTTTTGGGGCCCCCATGACATTCTTCATGCATTTGGGACCCCAATGACATGCGTCATGCACGTGGGCCCTCATGACATGCGGCTTTCATTTGGGGTCCCCAAGACATGCGGCATGCATTTGGGGCCCCCAAGACATGCGTCATGCACGTGGGTCCTCATGACATGCGGCATGCATGTGGGGTCCCCAAGACATGCGGCATGCATTTGGGGCCCCCATGACATGCGGCATGCACTTCAGTCTCCCATGACATGCGGCATGCATTTGGGGGCCCCATGACATGCGGCATGCATGTGGGGCCCCCTTGACAGGCGGCACATAATTGGGGCCCCCATGACATGCGGCATGCATTTGGGGCCCCCGAGACATGCGTCATGCATTTTTGGCCGCCACGACATGCGGCATGCACGTGGGCCCCCATGACATGCGGCATGCACTTCGGGCTCCCATGACATGCGGCATGCATTTGGGGCCCCCATGACATGCGGCATGCTTGTGGGGCCCCCATGACAGGCGGCACATAATTGGGGCCCCCATGACATGTGGCATGCATTTGGGGCCCCCATGACATGCGGCATGCATTTGGGGCCCCAAGACATGCGTCATGCATTTGGGCCAGCCACGACATGCGGCATGCATGTGGGGCCCCCATGACAGGTGGCACATAATTGGGGCCCCCATGACATGCGGCATGCACGTGGTGCCCCATGACATGCGGTATGCATTTGGGGCCCCCATGACATGCGGCATGCATGTGGGGCCCCCATGACAGGCGGCACATAATTGGGGCCCCCATGACATGAGGCATGCACGTGGGGCCCCCACGACATGTGGCATGCTCTTGGGCCCCCAGGACATTCTTCATGCATTTGGGACCCCAATGACATCCGTCATGCACGTGGGGCCACTATGATATGCGGCATGCACGTGGGGCCCCCGTGACATGCGGCATGCATTTGGGGCCCCCATGACATGCGACATGCATTTGGGACCCCAATGACATGCGGCATGCACGTGGGGCCCCCATGACATGCGGCATGCACGTGGGGCCCCATGACATGCGGCATGCATTTGGGACCCCAATGACATGCGGCATGCACGTGGGCCCCCATGACATGCGGCATACATTTGGGGCCCCCATGACATGCGGCATGCATTTGCGGCCCCAATGACATGCGGCATGCATTTGGGGCCCCAATGACATGTGGCATGCACGTGGGGCCCCCATGACATGCGGCATTCATTTGGGGCCCCCATGACATGCGGCATGCACTTCGGGCTCCCATGACATGCGGCATGCATTTGGGGCCCCTATGACATGTGGCATGCACGTGGGGCCCACACGACATGTGGCATGCTTTTGGGGCCCCCATGACATGCGGCATGCACGTGGGGCCCCCACTACATGTGGCATGCTTTTGGGGCCCCCATGACATTCTTCATGCATTTGGGACCCCAATGACATGCGTCATGCATGTGGAGCCCCATGACATGCGGCACATAATTGGGGCCCCCATGACATGCGGCATGCATTTGGGGCCCCCAAGACATGCATCATGTATTTGTGGCCGCCACGACATGCGGCATGCATTTGGTGCCCCAATGACATGCGGCATGCACGTGGGGCCCCCATGACATGCGGCATGCATTTGGGGCCCCCATGACATGCGGCATGCATGTGGGGCCCCCATGACAGGCGGCACATAATTGGGGCCCCCATGACATGCGGCATGCACGTGGGGCCCCCACGACATGTGGCATGCTCTTGGGCCCCCATGACATTCTTCATGCATTTGGGACCCCAATGACATCCGTCATGCACGTGGGGCCCCTATGATATGCGGCATGCACGTGGGGCCCCCATGACATGCGGCATGCATTTGGGGCCCCCATGACATGCGACATGCATTTGGGACCCCAATGACATGCCCCATGCACGTGGGGCCCCTATGACATGCGGCATGCACTTCGGGCTCCCATGACATGCGGCATGCATTTGGGGCCCCTATGACATGTGGCATGCATGTGGGGCCCCATGACAGGCGGCACATAATTGGGGCCCCCATGACATGCGGCATGCATTTGGGGCCCCCAAGACATGCATCATGTATTTGTGGCCGCCACGACATGCGGCATGCATTTGGTGCCACAATGACATGCGGCATGCACGTGCGGCCCCCATGACATGCGGCATGCATTTGGGGCCCCCATGACATGCGGCATGCACGTGGGGCCCACACTACATGTGGCATGCTTTTGGGGCCCCCATGACATGCGGCATGCACGTGGGGCCCCCATGACATGCGGCATGCATTTGTGACCCCAATGACATGCGGAATGCACGAGGGCCCCCCATGACATGCGGCATGAATTTATGGCCCCCATGACATGCGGCACAAAATTGGGGCCCCCATGACATGCTTCATGCATGTGGGGCTCCCATGACATGCGGCATGCATTTGGGCCCCCATTACATGCGGCATGCACTTCGGGCTCCCATGACATGCGGCATGCATTTGAGGCCCCTAAGACATGCGTCATGCATTTGGGCCTGCCACGACATGCGGCATGCACGTGGGCCCCCATGACATTCGGCATGCACATGGGGCCCCCTTGACATGCGGCATGCATTTGGGACCCCAATGACATGCGGCATGCATTTGGGGCTCCCATGACATGCGGCATGCAATTGGGACCCCAATGACATGTGGCATGCATTTGGGGCCCAAATGACATGCGGGATGCATTTGGGGCCCCCATAACATGCAGCATGCATTTGGGGCCCCCATGACATGCGGCATGCATTTGGGGCCCCAATGACATGCGGCATGCACGTGGGGCCCCCATGACATGCGGCATGCACGTGGGGCCCCCATGACATGCGGCATGCACGTGGGGCTCCCATGACATGCGGCATGCAAGTGGGACCCCCATGACATGCGGCATGCATGAGGGGCCCCCATGACATGCGGCATGCACGTGGGGCTTCCACGACATGTGGCATGCTTTTGGGGCCCCCATGACATTCTTCATGCATTTGGGACCCCAATGACATGCGGCATGCACGTGGGGCCCCCATGACATGCGGCATGCACGTGGGGCCCCCATGACATGCGGCATGCACGTGGGGCCCCCATGACATGCGGCATGCACGTGGGGCTCCCATGACATGCGGCATGCATATGGGACCCCCATGACATGCGGCATGCACGTGGGGCTTCCACGACATGTGGCATGCTTTTGGGGCCCCCATGACATTCTTCATGCATTTGGGACCCCAATGACATGCGTCATGCACGTGGGCCCTCATGACATGCGGCTTGCATTTGGGGTCCCCAAGACATGCGGCATGCATTTGGGGCCCCCAAGACATGCGTCATGCACGTGGGTCCTCATGACATGCGGCATGCATTTGGGGTCCCCAAGACATGCGGCATGCATTTGGTGCCCCCATGACATGCGGCATGCACTCCGGGCTCCCATGACATGCGGCATGCATTTGGCACCCCCATGACATGCGGCATGCACGTGGGCCCCCATGACATTCGGCATGCACATGGGGCCCCCAAGACATGCGTCATGGATTTGGGACTCCATGACATGCGGCATGCACGTGGGGCCCCCATGACATGCGGCATGCACGTGGGTCCCCCACGACATGTGGCATGCATTTGGGGCCCCCATGACATGAATCATGCACGTGGGGCCCCCATGACATGCGGGATGCATTTGGGGCCCCCATAACACGCAACATGCATTTGGGGCCCCAATGACATGCGGCATGCACGTGGGCCCCCATGACATGCGGCATGCATTTGGGGCCCCCATGACATGCGGCATGCACGTGGGACCCCCACGACATGTGGCATGCTTTTGTGGCCCCCATGACATGCGGCATGCACGTGGGGCCCCCACGACATGTGGCATGCTTTTGGGGCCCCCATGAAATTCTTCATGCATTTGGGGGCCCCATGACATGCGGCATGCATTTGGGGCCCCCATGACATGCAGCATGCACGTGGGCCCCCATGACATGCGGCATGCATTTGGGGCCCCCATGACATGCGGCATGCATTTGGGGACCCAATGACGTGCGGCATGCATTTTAGGCCCCAATGACATGCGGCATGCACGTGGGGCCCCCGGGACATGCGGCATGCATTTGGGCCCCCCATGACATTCGGCATGCATGTGGGGCCCCCAGGACATGCGGCACATAATTGGGGCCCCCATGACATGCGGCATGCACGTGGGACCCCCACTACATGTGGCATGCTTTTGGGGAACCCATGACATGTGACATGCACATGGGGCCCCCACGACATGTGGCATGCTTTTGGGGCCCCCATGAAATTCTTCATGCATTTGGGGCCCCCATGACATGCGGCATGCATTTGGGGCCCCTATGACATGCGGCATGCACGTGGGGCCCCCATGACATGCGGCATGCACGTGGGGCCCCCATAACATGCGGCATGCATTTGGGGCCCCCATGACATGCGGCATGCACTTCGGGCTCCCATGACATGCGGCATGCATTTGGGGCCCCAATGACATGCGGCATGCATTTGGGACCCCAATGACATGCGGCATGCACGTGGGGCCCCCATGACATGCGGCATGCACGTGGGGCCCCCATAACATGCGGCATGCATTTGGGGCCCCCATTAAATGCGGCATGCACTTCGGGCTCCCATGACATGCGGCATGCATTTGGGGCCCCTATGACATGTGGCATGCATGTGGGGAACCATGACAGGCGGCACATAATTGGGGCCCCCATGATATGCGGCATGCATTTGGGTCCCCAATGACATGCGGCATGCACTTGGGGCCCCTATGATATGAGGCATGCACGTGGGGCCCCCAAGACATGCGGCATGCATTTGGGGCCCCCATGTCATGTGGCATGATTTTGGGGCCCCCATGACATGCGGCATGCATTTGGGGCCCAAATGACATGCGGCATACATTTGGGGCCCCCCATGCCGCATATCATGCATTTGGGACCCCCATGACATGCGACATGCACGTGGGGCCCCCATGACATGCTTCATGCATTTGGGGCTCCCATGACAAGCGGCATGCACGTGGGGCCCCCAAGACATGCGGCATGCATTTGGGACCCCAATGACATGCGGCATGCACGTGGGGCCCCCATGACATGCGGCATGCACGTGGGCCCCCATGACATGCGGCATACATTTGGGGCCCCCATGACATGCGTCATGCACGTGGGGACCCCATGACACGCGGGATGCATTTGGGGCCCCCATAACACGCGGCATGCATTTGGGGCCCCCATGACATGCGGCATGCATTTGGGGCCCCAATGACATGCGGCATGCATTTGGGGCCCCCAAGACATGCGTCATGCATTTGGGGCCCCCATGACATGCGGCATGCATGTGGGGCCCCCATGACAGGCGGCACGTAATTGGGGCCCCCATGACATGCGGCATGCATTTGGGGCGCCCATGACATGCGACATGCATTTGTGACCCCAATGACATGCGGCATGCACGTGGGGCCCCCATGACTTGCGGCATGCACGTGGGGCCCCCATGACATGCGGCATGCACATGGGGCCCCCATGACATGCGGCATGCATTTGGGGCCCCCATGACATGCTTCATGCATTTGGGGCTCCCATGACATGCGGCATGCATTTGGGGCCGCCACGACATGTGGCATGCACGTGGGCCCTCATGACATGCGGCATGCATTGGGGCCCCCATGACATGCGGCATGCATTTGGGACACCAATGACATGCGGCATGCACGTGGGACCCCAATGACATGCGGCATGCATTTGGGGCCCCCATGACATGCTTCATGCATTTGGGGCTCCCATGACATGCAGCATGCATTTGGGGCCCCCGAGACATGCGTCATGCATTTGGGACCCCAATGACATGCGGCATGCACGTGGGGCCCCCACGACATGTGGCATGCTTTTGGGGCCCCCATGACATGCGTCATGCACGTGGGGCCCCCACGACATGTGGCATGCTTTTGGGGCCCCCATGACATGCGTCATGCACGTGGGGCCCCCACGACATGTGGCATGCTTTTGGGGCCCCCATGACATGCGGCATGCATTTATGGCCCCCATGACATGCGGCACAAAATTGGGGACCCCAAGACATGTGACATGCACTTTTGGGCCCCCATGACATGCGGCATGCATGTGGGGCCCCCATGACAGGCGGCATGTAATTGGGGCCCCCATGAAATGCGGCATGCATTTGGGGCCCCCATGACATGCGGCATGCATTTGGGGCCCCAATGACATGCGGCATGCATTTGTGGACCCCATGACATGCGGCATGCATTTGGGGCCCCAATGACATGCGACATGCACGTGGGGCCCCCATGACTTGCGGCATGCACGTGGGGCCCCATGACATGCGGCATGCACATGGGGCCCCCATGACATGCAGCATGCATTTGGGGCCCCCGAGACATGCGTCATGCACTTGGGGCTCCCATGACATGCGGCATGCATTTGGGGCCCCCATGACAGGCGGCACATAATTGGGGCCCCTATGACATGCGTCATGCACGTGGGGCCCCTATGATATGCGGCATGCACATGGGGCCCCCAAGACATGCGGCATGTATTTGGGGCCCCCATGACATGCGTCATGCACGTGGGGACCCCATGACACGCGGGATGCATTTGGGGCCCCCATAACACGCGGCATGCATTTGGGGCCCCCATGACATGCGGCATGCATTTGGGGACCCAATGACATGCGGCATGCATTTGGGGCCCCCAAGACATGCGTCATGAATTTGGGGCCCCCATGACATGCGGCATGCATGTGGGGCGCCCATGACAGTCGGCACGTAATTGGGGCCCCCATGACATGTGGCATGCATTTGGGGCCCCCATGACATGCGACATGCATTTGTGACCCCAATGACATGCGGCATGCACGTGGGGCCCCCATCACTTGCGGCATGCACGTGGGGCCCCCATGACATGCGGCATGCACATGGGGCCCCCATGACATGCGGCATGCATTTGGGGCCCCCATGACATGCGTCATGCACGTGGGGCCCCCACGACATGTGGCATGCTTTTGGGGCCCCCATGACATGCGGCATGCACGTGGGGCCCCCACGACATGTGGCATGCTTTTGGGGCCCCCATGACATTCTTCATGCATTTGGGACCCCAATGACATGCGTCATGCACGTGGGGCCCCTATGATATGTGGCATGCACGTGGGGCCCCCAAGACATGCGGCATGTATTTGGGGCCCCCATGACATGCGGCATGCATTTGGGACCCCAATGACATGCGGAATGCACGAGGGCCCCCCATGACATGCGGCATGCATTTATGGCCCCCATGACATGCGGCACAAAATTGGGGCCCCCAGGACATGTGACATGCACTTTTGGGCCCCCATGACATGCGGCATGCATGTGGGGCCCCATGACAGGCGGCATGTAATTGGGGCCCCCATGACATGCGGCATGCATTTGGGGCCCCCATGACATGCGGCATGCATTTGGGGCCCCAATGACATGCGGCATGCATTTGGGGACCCCATGACATGCGGCATGCATTTGGGGCCCCAATGACATGCGGCATGCACGTGGGGCCCCATGACATGCGGCATGCACGTGGGGCCCCCATTACATGCGGCATGCATTTGGGGCCCCCATGACATGCCGCATGCACTTCGGGCTCCCATGACATGCGGCATGCACATGGGGCCCCCATGACATGCGGCATGGATTTGGGGCCCCAATGACATGCGGCATGCATTTGGGGACCCCATGACATGCGGCATGCATTTGGGGCCCCAATGACATGCGACATGCACGTGGGGCCCCCATGACTTGCGGCATGCACGTGGGGCCCCCATGACATGCGGCATGCACATGGGGCCCCCATGACATGCAGCATGCATTTGGGGCCCCCGAGACATGCGTCATGCACTTGGGGCTCCCATGACATGCGGCATGCATTTGGGGCCCCCATGACAGGCGGCACATAATTGGGGCCCCTATGACATGCGTCATGCACGTGGGGCCCCTATGATATGCGGCATGCACATGGGGCCCCCAAGACATGCGGCATGTATTTGGGGCCCCCATGACATGCGTCATGCACGTGGGGACCCCATGACACGCGGGATGCATTTGGGGCCCCCATAACACGCGGCATGCATTTGGGGCCCCCATGACATGCGGCATGCATTTGGGGCCCCAATGACATGCGGCATGCATTTGGGGCCCCCAAGACATGCGTCATGAATTTGGGGCCCCCATGACATGCGGCATGCATGTGGGGCGCCCATGACAGTCGGCACGTAATTGGGGCCCCCATGACATGTGGCATGCATTTGGGGCCCCCATGACATGCGACATGCATTTGTGACCCCAATGACATGCGGCATGCACGTGGGGCCCCCATCACTTGCGGCATGCACGTGGGGCCCCCATGACATGCGGCATGCACATGGGGCCCCCATGACATGCGGCATGCATTTGGGGCCCCCATGACATGCGTCATGCACGTGGGGCCCCCACGACATGTGGCATGCTTTTGGGGCCCCCATGACATGCGGCATGCACGTGGGGCCCCCACGACATGTGGCATGCTTTTGGGGCCCCCATGACATTCTTCATGCATTTATGGCCCCCATGACATGCGGCACAAAATTGGGGCCCCCAGGACATGTGACATGCACTTTTGGGCCCCCATGACATGCGGCATGCATGTGGGGACCCATGACAGGCGGCATGTAATTGGGGCCCCCATGACATGCGGCATGCATTTGGGGCCCCCATGACATGCGGCATGCATTTGGGGCCCCAATGACATGCGGCATGCATTTGGGGACCCCATGACATGCGGCATGCATTTGGGGCCCCAATGACATGCGGCATGCACGTGGGGCCCCATGACATGCGGCATGCACGTGGGGCCCCCATGACATGCGGCATGCATTTGGGGCCCCCATGACATGCCGCATGCACTTCGGGCTCCCATGACATGCGGCATGCACATGGGGCCCCCATGACATGCGGCATGGATTTGGGGCCCCCATGACATGCTTCATGCATTTGGGGCTCCCATGACATGCAGCATGCATTTGGGGCCCCCGACACATGCGTCATGCACTTCGGGCTCCCATGACATGCGGCATGCATTTGGGGCCCCATGACAGGCGGCACATAATTGGGGCCCCCATGACATGCGGCATGCATTTGGGGCCCCCATGACATGTGACATGCACGTGGGGCCCCCATGACATGCGGCATGCATTTGGGGCCCCCATGACATGCGGCATGCATTTGTGGCCCCCAAGACATGCGTCATGCATTTGGGCCCGCCACGACATGCGGCATGCATTTTGGGCCCCCAAGACATGCGTCATGCATTTGTGGCCGCCACGACATGCGGCATGCACGTGGGCCCCCATGACATGCGGGATGCATTTGGGGCCCCCATAAGACGCAGCTTGCATTTGGGGCCCCCACGACATGTGGCATGCTTTTGGGGCCCCCATGACATGCGGCATGGACGTGGGGCCCCCACGACATGTGGCATGCTTTTGGGGCCCCCATGACATTCTTCATGCATTTGGGACCCCAATGACATGCGTCGTGCACGTGGGGCCCCTATGATATGCGGCATGCACGTGGGGCCCCCAAGACATGCGGCATACATTTGGGACCCCAATGACATGCGGCATGCACGTGGGGCCCCCATGACATGCGGCATGCATTTGGGGCCCCCATGACATGCAACATGCATTTGGGACCCCAATGACATGCGGCATGCACGTGGGGCCCCCATGACATGCGGCATGCACGTGGGGCCCCCATAACATGCGGCATGCATTTGGGGCCCCATGAAATGCGGCATGCACTTCGGGCTCCCATGACATGCGGCATGCATTTGGGGCCCCTATGACATGTGGCATGCATGTGGGGAACCATGACAGGCGGCACATAATTGGGGCCCCAATGATATGCGGCATGCATTTGGGTCCCCAATGACATGCGGCATGCACTTGGGGCCCCTATGATATGAGGCATGCACGTGGGGCCCCCAAGACATGCGGCATGCATTTGGGGCCCCCATGTCATGTGGCATGCTTTTGGGGCCCCCATGACATGTGGCATGCATGTGGGGCCCCCACGACATGTGGCATGCTTTTGGGACCCCATGACATTCTTCATGCATTTGGGACCAAATGACATGCGTCATGCACGTGGGGACCCCATGACACGCGGGATGCATTTGGGGCCCCCATAACACGTGGCATGCATTTGGGGCCCCCATGACATGCGGCATGCATTTGGGGCCCAAATGACATGCGGCATGCATTTGGGGCCCCCCATGCCGCATATCATGCATTTGGGACCCCCATGACATGCGACATGCATTTGGGACCCCAATGACATGCGTCATGCACGTGGGGCCCCCATTACTTGCGGCATGCACGTGGGGCCCCCATGACATGCGGCATGCACGTGGGCCCCCATGACATGCAGCATACATTTGGGGCCCCCATGACATGCGTCATGCACGTGGGGACCCCATGACATGCGGCATGCACGTGGGGCCCCCATGACATGCGGCATGCACGTGGGCCCCCATGACATGCGGCACGTAATTGGGGCCCCCATGACATGCGGCATGCATTTGGGGCCCCCATGACATGCGGCATGCATTTGGGGCCCCCATGACATGCTTCATGCATTTGGGGCTCCCATGACATGCGGCATGCATTTGGGGCCGCCACGACATGTGGCATGCACGTGGGCCCTCATGACATGCGGCATGCATTGGGGCCCCCATGACATGCGGCATGCATTTGGGACACCAATGACATGCGGCATGCACGTGGGACACCAATGACATGCGGCATGCACGTGGGGCCCCCATGACTTGCGGGATGCACGTGGGGCCCCCATGACATGCGGCATGCACGTGGGGCCCCCATGACATGCGGCATGCATTTGGGGCCCCCATGACATGCTTCATGCATTTGGGGCTCCCATGACATGCAGCATGCATTTGGGGCCCCCGAGACATGCGTCATGCATTTGGGACCCCAATGACATGGGGCATGCACGTGGGGCCCCCATGACTTGCGGCATGCACGTGGGGCCCCCATGACATGAGGCATGCACATGGGGCCCCCATGACATGCGGCATGCATTTGGGGCCCCCATGACATGCTTCATGCATTTGGGGCTCCCATGACATGCAGCATGCATTTGGGGCCCCCGACACATGCGTCATGCACTTCGGGCTCCCATGACATGCGGCATGCATTTGGGGCCCCCATGACAGGCGGCACATAATTGGGGCCCCCATGACATGCGGCATGCTTTTGGGGCCCCCATGACATTCTTCATGCATTTGGGACCCCAATGACATGCGTCGTGCACGTGGGGCCCCTATGATATGCGGCATGCACGTGAGGCCCCCAAGACATGCGGCATGCATTTGGGACCCCAATGACATGCGGCATGCACGTGGGGCCCCCATGACATGCGGCATGCATTTGGGGACCCCATGACATGCAACATGCATTTGGGACCCCAATGACATGCGTCATGCACGTGGGGCCACCATGACATGCGGCATGCACGTCAGGCCCCCATAACATGCGGCATGCATTTGGGGCCCCCATGACATGCGGCATGCACTTCGGGCTCCCATGACATGCGGCATGCATTTGGGGCCCCCATGACATGCGGCATGCATTTGGGACCCCAATGACATGCGGCATGCACGTGGGGCCCCCATGACATGCGGCATGCACGTGGGGCCCCCATAACATGCGGCATGCATTTGGGGCCCCCATGAAATGCGGCATGCACTTCGGGCTCCCATGACATGCGGCATGCATTTGGGGCCCCTATGATATGAGGCATGCACGTGGGGCCCCCAAGACATGCGGCATGCATTTGGGGCCCCCATGTCATGTGGCATGCTTTTGGGGCCCCCATGACATGTGGCATGCATGTGGGGCCCCCACGACATGTGGCATGCTTTTGGGACCCCATGACATTCTTCATGCATTTGGGACCAAATGACATGCGTCATGCACGTGGGGACCCCATGACACGCGGGATGCATTTGGGGCCCCCATAACACGTGGCATGCATTTGGGGCCCCCATGACATGCGGCATGCATTTGGGGCCCAAATGACATGCGGCATGCATTTGGGGCCCCCCATGCCGCAAATCATGCATTTGGGACCCCCATGACATGCGACATGCATTTGGGACCCCAATGACATGCGTCATGCACGTGGGGCCCCCATTACTTGCGGCATGCACGTGGGGCCCCCATGACATGTGGCATGCACATGGGGCCCCCATGACATGCGACATGCATTTGGGGCCCCCATGACATGCTTCATGCATTTGGGGCTCCCATGACATGCGGCATGCATTTGGGGCCGCCACGACATGTGGCATGCACGTGGGCCCTCATGACATGCGGCATGCATTGGGGCCCCCATGACATGCGGCATGCATTTGGGACACCAATGACATGCGGCATGCACGTGGGACACCAATGACATGCGGCATGCACGTGGGGCCCCCATGACTTGCGGGATGCACGTGGGGCCCCCATGACATGCGGCATGCACGTGGGGCCCCCATGACATGCGGCATGCATTTGGGGCCCCCATGACATGCTTCATGCATTTGGGGCTCCCATGACATGCAGCATGCATTTGGGGCCCCCGAGACATGCGTCATGCATTTGGGACCCCAATGACATGGGGCATGCACGTGGGGCCCCCATGACTTGCGGCATGCACGTGGGGCCCCCATGACATGAGGCATGCACATGGGGCCCCCATGACATGCGGCATGCATTTGGGGCCCCCATGACATGCTTCATGCATTTGGGGCTCCCATGACATGCAGCATGCATTTGGGGCCCCCGACACATGCGTCATGCACTTCGGGCTCCCATGACATGCGGCATGCATTTGGGGCCCCCATGACAGGCGGCACATAATTGGGGCCCCCATGACATGCGGCATGCTTTTGGGGCCCCCATGACATTCTTCATGCATTTGGGACCCCAATGACATGCGTCGTGCACGTGGGGCCCCTATGATATGCGGCATGCACGTGAGGCCCCCAAGACATGCGGCATGCATTTGGGACCCCAATGACATGCGGCATGCACGTGGGGCCCCCATGACATGCGGCATGCATTTGGGGCCCCCATGACATGCAACATGCATTTGGGACCCCAATGACATGCGTCATGCACGTGGGGCCACCATGACATGCGGCATGCACGTCAGGCCCCCATAACATGCGGCATGCATTTGGGGCCCCCATGACATGCGGCATGCACTTCGGGCTCCCATGACATGCGGCATGCATTTGGGGCCCCCATGACATGCGGCATGCATTTGGGACCCCAATGACATGCGGCATGCACGTGGGGCCCCCATGACATGCGGCATGCACGTGGGGCCCCCATAACATGCGGCATGCATTTGGGGCCCCCATGAAATGCGGCATGCACTTCGGGCTCCCATGACATGCGGCATGCATTTGGGGCCCCTATGATATGAGGCATGCACGTGGGGCCCCCAAGACATGCGGCATGCATTTGGGGCCCCCATGTCATGTGGCATGCTTTTGGGGCCCCCATGACATGTGGCATGCATGTGGGGCCCCCACGACATGTGGCATGCTTTTGGGACCCCATGACATTCTTCATGCATTTGGGACCAAATGACATGCGTCATGCACGTGGGGACCCCATGACACGCGGGATGCATTTGGGGCCCCCATAACACGTGGCATGCATTTGGGGCCCCCATGACATGTGGCATGCATTTGGGGCCCAAATGACATGCGGCATGCATTTGGGGCCCCCCATGCCGCAAATCATGCATTTGGGACCCCCATGACATGCGACATGCATTTGGGACCCCAATGACATGCGTCATGCACGTGGGGCCCCCATTACTTGCGGCATGCACGTGGGGCCCCCATGACATGTGGCATGCACATGGGGCCCCCATGACATGCGACATGCATTTGGGGCCCCCATGACATGCTTCATGCATTTGGGGCTCCCATGACAAGCGGCATGCACGTGGGGCCCCCAAGACATGCGGCATGCATTTGGGACCCCAATGACATGCGGCATGCACGTGGGGTCCCCATGACATGCGGCATGCATTTGGGGCCCCCATGACATGCAACATGCATTTGGGACCCCAATGACATGCGGCATGCATGTGGGGCCCCCATGACAGGCGGCATGCACGTGGGGCCCCCATAACATGCGGCAAGCATGTGGGGCCCCCATGACAGGCGGCACGTAATTGGGGCCCCCATGACATGCGGCATGCATTTGGGGCCCCCATGACATGCGGCATGCATTTGGGGCCCCCATGACATGCTTCATGCATTTGGGGCTCCCATGACATGCGGCATGCATTTGGGGCCGCCACGACATGTGGCATGCACGTGGGCCCTCATGACATGCGGCATGCATTGGGGCCCCCATGACATGCGGCATGCATTTGGGACACCAATGACATGCGGCATGCACGTGGGACACCAATGACATGCGGCATGCACGTGGGGCCCCCATGACTTGCGGGATGCACGTGGGGCCCCCATGACATGCGGCATGCACGTGGGGCCCCCATGACATGCGGCATGCATTTGGGGCCCCCATGACATGCTTCATGCATTTGGGGCTCCCATGACATGCAGCATGCATTTGGGGCCCCCGAGACATGCGTCATGCATTTGGGACCCCAATGACATGGGGCATGCATTTGGGGCCCCCATGACTTGCGGCATGCACGTGGGGCCCCCATGACATGCGGCATGCACATGGGGCCCCCATGACATGCGGCATGCATTTGGGGCCCCCATGACATGCTTCATGCATTTGGGGCTCCCATGACATGCAGCATGCATTTGGGGCCCCCGACACATGCGTCATGCACTTCGGGCTCCCATGACATGCGGCATGCATTTGGGGCCCCCATGACAGGCGGCACATAATTGGGGCCCCCATGACATGCGGCATGCTTTTGGGGCCCCCATGACATTCTTCATGCATTTGGGACCCCAATGACATGCGTCGTGCACGTGGGGCCCCTATGATATGCGGCATGCACGTGGGGCCCCCAAGACATGCGGCATGCATTTGGGACCCCAATGACATGCGGCATGCACGTGGGGCCCCCATGACATGCGGCATGCATTTGGGGCCCCCATGACATGCAACATGCATTTGGGACCCCAATGACATGCGGCATGCACGTGGGGCCCCCATGACATGCGGCATGCACGTGGGGCCCCCATAACATGCGGCATGCATTTGGGGCCCCCATGACATGCGGCATGCACTTCGGGCTCCCATGACATGCGGCATGCATTTGGGGCCCCCATGACATGCGGCATGCATTTGGGACCCCAATGACATGCGGCATGCACGTGGGGCCCCCATGACATGCGGCATGCACGTGGGCCCCCCATAACATGCGGCATGCATTTGGGGCCCCCATGAAATGCGGCATGCACTTCGGGCCCCCATGACATGCGGCATGCACATGGGGCCCCCATGACATGCGACATGCATTTGGGGCCCCCATGACATGCTTCATGCATTTGGGGCTCCCATGACAAGCGGCATGCACGTGGGGCCCCCAAGACATGCGGCATGCATTTGGGACCCCAATGACATGCGTCATGCACGTGGGGCCCCCATGACATGCGGCATGCATTTGGGGCCCCCATGACATGCAACATGCATTTGGGACCCCAATGACATGCGGCATGCACGTGGGCCCCCATGACATGCAGCATACATTTGGGGCCCCCATGACATGCGTCATGCACGTGGGGACCCCATGACATGCGGCATGCATGTGGGGCCCCCATGACATGCGGCATGCACGTGGGCCCCCATGACATGCGGCATACATTTGGGGCCCCCATGACATGCGTCATGCACGTGGGGACCCCATGACACGCGGGATGCATTTGGGGCCCCCATAACACGCGGCATGCATTTGGGGCCCCCATGACATGCGGTATGCATTTGGGGCCCCAATGACATGCGGCATGCACGTGGGCCCCCATGACATGCGGCATACATTTGGGGCCCCCATGACATGCGGCATGAATTTGCGGCCCCAATGACATGCGGCATGCATTTGGGGCCCCAATGACATGTGGCATGCACGTGGGGCCCCCATGACATGCGGCATTCATTTGGGGCCCCCATGACATGCGGCATGCACTTCGGGCTCCCATGACATGCGGCATGCATTTGGGGCCCCTATGACATGTGGCATGCACGTGGGGCCCACACGACATGTGGCATGCTTTTGGGGCCCCCATGACATGCGGCATGCACGTGGGGCCCCCACTACATGTGGCATGCTTTTGGGGCCCCCATGACATTCTTCATGCATTTGGGACCCCAATGACATGCGTCATGCATGTGGAGCCCCATGACATGCGGCACATAATTGGGGCCCCCATGACATGCGGCATGCATTTGGGGCCCCCAAGACATGCATCATGTATTTGTGGCCGCCACGACATGCGGCATGCATTTGGTGCCCCAATGACATGCGGCATGCACGTGGGGCCCCCATGACATGCGGCATGCATTTGGGGCCCCCATGACATGCGGCATGCATGTGGGGCCCCCATGACAGGCGGCACATAATTGGGGCCCCCATGACATGCGGCATGCACGTGGGGCCCCAACGACATGTGGCATGCTCTTGGGCCCCCATGACATTCTTCATGCATTTGGGACCCCAATGACATCCGTCATGCACGTGGGGCCCCTATGATATGCGGCATGCACGTGGGGCCCCCATGACATGCGGCATGCATTTGGGGCCCCCATGACATGCGACATGCATTTGGGACCCCAATGACATGCCCCATGCACGTGGGGCCCCCATGACATGCGGCATGCACGTGGGCCCCCATGACATGCGGCATACATTTGGGGCCCCCATGACATGCGGCATGCATTTGGGGCCCCAATGACATGCGGCATGCATTTGGGGCCCCAATGACATGTGGCATGCACGTGGGGCCCCCATGACATGCGGCATGCATTTGGGGCCCCCATGACATTCGGCATGCACGTGGGCCCCCATGACATGCGGCACGTGTTTGGGGCCCCCAAGACATGCGGCATGCATTTGGGACCCCAATGACATGTGGCATGCATTTGGGGCTCCCATGACATGCGGCATGCACGTGGGGCCCCCATGACATGCGGCATGCATTTGGGGCCCCCATGACATGCGGCATGCATTTGGGGCCCCCATGACATGCGGAATGCACTTCGGGCTCCCATGACATGCGGCATGCATTTGGGGCCCCTATGACATGTGGCATGCACGTGGGGCCCACACAACATGTGGCATGCTTTTGGGGCCCCCATGACATGCGGCATGCACGTGGGGCCCCCACGACATGTGGCATGCTTTTGGGGCCCCCATGACATTCTTCATGCATTTGGGACCCCAATGACATGCGTCATGCACGTGGGGCCTCTATGACATGCGGCATGCACTTCGGGCTCCCATGACATGCGGCATGCATTTGGGGCCCCTATGACATGTGGCATGCATGTGGGGCCCCATGACAGGCGGCACATAATTGGGGCCCCCATGACATGCGGCATGCATTTGGGGCCCCCAAGACATGCATCATGTATTTGTGGCCGCCACGACATGCGGCATGCATTTGGTGCCACAATGACATGCGGCATGCACGTGCGGCCCCCATGACATGCGGCATGCATTTGGGGCCCCCATGACATGCGGCATGCACGTGGGGCCCACACTACATGTGGCATGCTTTTGGGGCCCCCATGACATGCGGCATGCACGTGGGGCCCCCATGACATGCGGCATGCATTTGTGACCCCAATGACATGCGGAATGCACGAGGGCCCCCCATGACATGCGGCATGAATTTATGGCCCCCATGACATGCGGCACAAAATTGGGGCCCCCATGACATGCTTCATGCATGTGGGGCTCCCATGACATGCGGCATGCATTTGGGCCCCCATTACATGCGGCATGCATTTGGGACCCCCATGACATGTGGCATGCACTTCGGGCTCCCATGACATGCGGCATGCATTTGAGGCCCCTAAGACATGCGTCATGCATTTGGGCCTGCCACGACATGCGGCATGCACGTGGGCCCCCATGACATTCGGCATGCACATGGGGCCCCCTTGACATGCGGCATGCATTTGGGACCCCAATGACATGCGGCATGCATTTGGGGCTCCCATGACATGCGGCATGCAATTGGGACCCCAATGACATGTAGCATGCATTTGGGGCCCAAATGACATGCGGGATGCATTTGGGGCCCCCATAACATGCAGCATGCATTTGGGGCCCCCATGACATGCGGCATGCATTTGGGGCCCCAATGACATGCGGCATGCACGTGGGGCCCCCATGACATGCGGCATGCACGTGGGGCCCCCATGACATGCGGCATGCACGTGGGGCTCCCATGACATGCGGCATGCAAGTGGGACCCCCATGACATGCGGCATGCATGAGGGGCCCCCATGACATGCGGCATGCACGTGGGGCTTCCACGACATGTGGCATGCTTTTGGGGCCCCCATGACATTCTTCATGCATTTGGGACCCCAATGACATGCGGCATGCACGTGGGGCCCCCATGACATGCGGCATGCACGTGGGGCCCCCATGACATGCGGCATGCACGTGGGGCCCCCATGACATGCGGCATGCACGTGGGGCTCCCATGACATGCGGCATGCATATGGGACCCCCATGACATGCGGCATGCACGTGGGGCTTCCACGACATGTGGCATGCTTTTGGGGCCCCCATGACATTCTTCATGCATTTGGGACCCCAATGACATGCGTCATGCACGTGGGCCCTCATGACATGCGGCTTGCATTTGGGGTCCCCAAGACATGCGGCATGCATTTGGGGCCCCCAAGACATGCGTCATGCACGTGGGTCCTCATGACATGCGGCATGCATTTGGGGTCCCCAAGACATGCGGCATGCATTTGGTGCCCCCATGACATGCGGCATGCACTCCGGGCTCCCATGACATGCGGCATGCATTTGGCACCCCCATGACATGCGGCATGCACGTGGGCCCCCATGACATTCGGCATGCACATGGGGCCCCCAAGACATGCGTCATGGATTTGGGACTCCATGACATGCGGCATGCACGTGGGGCCCCCATGACATGCGGCATGCACGTGGGTCCCCCACGACATGTGGCATGCATTTGGGGCCCCCATGACATGAATCATGCACGTGGGGCCCCCATGACATGCGGGATGCATTTGGGGCCCCCATAACACGCAACATGCATTTGGGGCCCCAATGACATGCGGCATGCACGTGGGCCCCCATGACATGCGGCATGCATTTGGGGCCCCCATGACATGCGGCATGCACGTGGGACCCCCACGACATGTGGCATGCTTTTGTGGCCCCCATGACATGCGGCATGCACGTGGGGCCCCCACGACATGTGGCATGCTTTTGGGGCCCCCATGAAATTCTTCATGCATTTGGGGGCCCCATGACATGCGGCATGCATTTGGGGCCCCCATGACATGCAGCATGCACGTGGGCCCCCATGACATGCGGCATGCATTTGGGGCCCCCATGACATGCGGCATGCATTTGGGGACCCAATGACATGCGGCATGCATTTTAGGCCCCAATGACATGCGGCATGCACGTGGGGCCCCCGGGACATGCGGCATGCATTTGGGCCCCCCATGACATTCGGCATGCATGTGGGGCCCCCAGGACATGCGGCACATAATTGGGGCCCCCATGACATGCGGCATGCACGTGGGACCCCCACTACATGTGGCATGCTTTTGGGGAACCCATGACATGTGACATGCACATGGGGCCCCCACGACATGTGGCATGCTTTTGGGGCCCCCATGAAATTCTTCATGCATTTGGGGCCCCCATGACATGCGGCATGCATTTGGGGCCCCTATGACATGCGGCATGCACGTGGGGCCCCCATGACATGCGGCATGCACGTGGGGCCCCCATAACATGCGGCATGCATTTGGGGCCCCCATGACATGCGGCATGCACTTCGGGCTCCCATGACATGCGGCATGCATTTGGGGCCCCAATGACATGCGGCATGCATTTGGGACCCCAATGACATGCGGCATGCACGTGGGGCCCCCATGACATGCGGCATGCACGTGGGGCCCCCATAACATGCGGCATGCATTTGGGGCCCCCATTAAATGCGGCATGCACTTCGGGCTCCCATGACATGCGGCATGCATTTGGGGCCCCTATGACATGTGGCATGCATGTGGGGAACCATGACAGGCGGCACATAATTGGGGCCCCCATGATATGCGGCATGCATTTGGGTCCCCAATGACATGCGGCATGCACTTGGGGCCCCTATGATATGAGGCATGCACGTGGGGCCCCCAAGACATGCGGCATGCATTTGGGGCCCCCATGTCATGTGGCATGATTTTGGGGCCCCCATGACATGCGGCATGCATTTGGGGCCCAAATGACATGCGGCATGCATTTGGGGCCCCCCATGCCGCATATCATGCATTTGGGACCCCCATGACATGCGACATGCACGTGGGGCCCCCATGACATGCTTCATGCATTTGGGGCTCCCATGACAAGCGGCATGCACGTGGGGCCCCCAAGACATGCGGCATGCATTTGGGACCCCAATGACATGCGGCATGCACGTGGGCCCCCATGACATGCGGCATACATTTGGGGCCCCCATGACATGCGTCATGCACGTGGGGACCCCATGACATGCGGCATGCACGTGGGGCCCCCATGACATGCGGCATGCACGTGGGCCCCCATGACATGCGGCATACATTTGGGGCCCCCATGACATGCGTCATGCACGTGGGGACCCCATGACACGCGGGATGCATTTGGGGCCCCCATAACACGCGGCATGCATTTGGGGCCCCCATGACATGCGGCATGCATTTGGGGCCCCAATGACATGCGGCATGCATTTGGGGCCCCCAAGACATGCGTCATGCATTTGGGGCCCCCATGACATGCGGCATGCATGTGGGGCCCCCATGACAGGCGGCACGTAATTGGGGCCCCCATGACATGCGGCATGCATTTGGGGCGCCCATGACATGCGACATGCATTTGTGACCCCAATGACATGCGGCATGCACGTGGGGCCCCCATGACTTGCGGCATGCACGTGGGGCCCCCATGACATGCGGCATGCACATGGGGCCCCCATGACATGCGGCATGCATTTGGGGCCCCCATGACATGCTTCATGCATTTGGGGCTCCCATGACATGCGGCATGCATTTGGGGCCGCCACGACATGTGGCATGCACGTGGGCCCTCATGACATGCGGCATGCATTGGGGCCCCCATGACATGCGGCATGCATTTGGGACACCAATGACATGCGGCATGCACGTGGGACCCCAATGACATGCGGCATGCACGTGGGGCCCCCATGACATGCGGCATGCATTTGGGGCCCCCATGACATGCTTCATGCATTTGGGGCTCCCATGACATGCAGCATGCATTTGGGGCCCCCGAGACATGCGTCATGCATTTGGGACCCCAATGACATGCGGCATGCACGTGGGGCCCCCACGACATGTGGCATGCTTTTGGGGCCCCCATGACATGCGTCATGCACGTGGGGCCCACACGACATGTGGCATGCTTTTGGGGCCCCCATGACATGCGTCATGCACGTGGGGCCCCCACGACATGTGGCATGCTTTTGGGGCCCCCATGACATGCGGCATGCATTTATGGCCCCCATGACATGCGGCACAAAATTGGGGACCCCAAGACATGTGACATGCACTTTTGGGCCCCCATGACATGCGGCATGCATGTGGGGCCCCCATGACAGGCGGCATGTAATTGGGGCCCCCATGAAATGCGGCATGCATTTGGGGCCCCCATGACATGCGGCATGCATTTGGGGCCCCAATGACATGCGGCATGCATTTGTGGACCCCATGACATGCGGCATGCATTTGGGGCCCCAATGACATGCGACATGCACGTGGGGCCCCCATGACTTGCGGCATGCACGTGGGGCCCCATGACATGCGGCATGCACATGGGGCCCCCATGACATGCAGCATGCATTTGGGGCCCCCGAGACATGCGTCATGCACTTGGGGCTCCCATGACATGCGGCATGCATTTGGGGCCCCCATGACAGGCGGCACATAATTGGGGCCCCTATGACATGCGTCATGCACGTGGGGCCCCTATGATATGCGGCATGCACATGGGGCCCCCAAGACATGCGGCATGTATTTGGGGCCCCCATGACATGCGTCATGCACGTGGGGACCCCATGACACGCGGGATGCATTTGGGGCCCCCATAACACGCGGCATGCATTTGGGGCCCCCATGACATGCGGCATGCATTTGGGGACCCAATGACATGCGGCATGCATTTGGGGCCCCCAAGACATGCGTCATGAATTTGGGGCCCCCATGACATGCGGCATGCATGTGGGGCGCCCATGACAGTCGGCACGTAATTGGGGCCCCCATGACATGTGGCATGCATTTGGGGCCCCCATGACATGCGACATGCATTTGTGACCCCAATGACATGCGGCATGCACGTGGGGCCCCCATCACTTGCGGCATGCACGTGGGGCCCCCATGACATGCGGCATGCACATGGGGCCCCCATGACATGCGGCATGCATTTGGGGCCCCCATGACATGCGTCATGCACGTGGGGCCCCCACGACATGTGGCATGCTTTTGGGGCCCCCATGACATGCGGCATGCACGTGGGGCCCCCACGACATGTGGCATGCTTTTGGGGCCCCCATGACATTCTTCATGCATTTGGGACCCCAATGACATGCGTCATGCACGTGGGGCCCCTATGATATGTGGCATGCACGTGGGGCCCCCAAGACATGCGGCATGTATTTGGGGCCCCCATGACATGCGGCATGCATTTGGGACCCCAATGACATGCGGAATGCACGAGGCCCCCCATGACATGCGGCATGCATTTATGGCCCCCATGACATGCGGCACAAAATTGGGGCCCCCAGGACATGTGACATGCACTTTTGGGCCCCCATGACATGCGGCATGCATGTGGGGCCCCATGACAGGCGGCATGTAATTGGGGCCCCCATGACATGCGGCATGCATTTGGGGCCCCCATGACATGCGGCATGCATTTGGGGCCCCAATGACATGCGGCATGCATTTGGGGACCCCATGACATGCGGCATGCATTTGGGGCCCCAATGACATGCGGCATGCACGTGGGGCCCCATGACATGCGGCATGCACGTGGGGCCCCCATTACATGCGGCATGCATTTGGGGCCCCCATGACATGCCGCATGCACTTCGGGCTCCCATGACATGCGGCATGCACATGGGGCCCCCATGACATGCGGCATGGATTTGGGGCCCCAATGACATGCGGCATGCATTTGGGGACCCCATGACATGCGGCATGCATTTGGGGCCCCAATGACATGCGACATGCACGTGGGGCCCCCATGACTTGCGGCATGCACGTGGGGCCCCCATGACATGCGGCATGCACATGGGGCCCCCATGACATGCAGCATGCATTTGGGGCCCCCGAGACATGCGTCATGCACTTGGGGCTCCCATGACATGCGGCATGCATTTGGGGCCCCCATGACAGGCGGCACATAATTGGGGCCCCTATGACATGCGTCATGCACGTGGGGCCCCTATGATATGCGGCATGCACATGGGGCCCCCAAGACATGCGGCATGTATTTGGGGCCCCCATGACATGCGTCATGCACGTGGGGACCCCATGACACGCGGGATGCATTTGGGGCCCCCATAACACGCGGCATGCATTTGGGGCCCCCATGACATGCGGCATGCATTTGGGGCCCCAATGACATGCGGCATGCATTTGGGGCCCCCAAGACATGCGTCATGAATTTGGGGCCCCCATGACATGCGGCATGCATGTGGGGCGCCCATGACAGTCGGCACGTAATTGGGGCCCCCATGACATGTGGCATGCATTTGGGGCCCCCATGACATGCGACATGCATTTGTGACCCCAATGACATGCGGCATGCACGTGGGGCCCCCATCACTTGCGGCATGCACGTGGGGCCCCCATGACATGCGGCATGCACATGGGGCCCCCATGACATGCGGCATGCATTTGGGGCCCCCATGACATGCGTCATGCACGTGGGGCCCCCACGACATGTGGCATGCTTTTGGGGCCCCCATGACATGCGGCATGCACGTGGGGCCCCCACGACATGTGGCATGCTTTTGGGGCCCCCATGACATTCTTCATGCATTTATGGCCCCCATGACATGCGGCACAAAATTGGGGCCCCCAGGACATGTGACATGCACTTTTGGGCCCCCATGACATGCGGCATGCATGTGGGGCCCCATGACAGGCGGCATGTAATTGGGGCCCCCATGACATGCGGCATGCATTTGGGGCCCCCATGACATGCGGCATGCATTTGGGGCCCCAATGACATGCGGCATGCATTTGGGGACCCCATGACATGCGGCATGCATTTGGGGCCCCAATGACATGCGGCATGCACGTGGGGCCCCATGACATGCGGCATGCACGTGGGGCCCCCATGACATGCGGCATGCATTTGGGGCCCCCATGACATGCCGCATGCACTTCGGGCTCCCATGACATGCGGCATGCACATGGGGCCCCCATGACATGCGGCATGGATTTGGGGCCCCCATGACATGCTTCATGCATTTGGGGCTCCCATGACATGCAGCATGCATTTGGGGCCCCCGACACATGCGTCATGCACTTCGGGCTCCCATGACATGCGGCATGCATTTGGGGCCCCATGACAGGCGGCACATAATTGGGGCCCCCATGACATGCGGCATGCATTTGGGGCCCCCATGACATGTGACATGCACGTGGGGCCCCCATGACATGCGGCATGCATTTGGGGCCCCCATGACATGCGGCATGCATTTGTGGCCCCCAAGACTTGCGTCATGCATTTGGGCCCGCCACGACATGCGGCATGCATTTTGGGCCCCCAAGACATGCGTCATGCATTTGTGGCCGCCACGACATGCGGCATGCACGTGGGCCCCCATGACATGCGGGATGCATTTGGGGCCCCCATAAGACGCAGCTTGCATTTGGGGCCCCCACGACATGTGGCATGCTTTTGGGGCCCCCATGACATGCGGCATGGACGTGGGGCCCCCACGACATGTGGCATGCTTTTGGGGCCCCCATGACATTCTTCATGCATTTGGGACCCCAATGACATGCGTCGTGCACGTGGGGCCCCTATGATATGCGGCATGCACGTGGGGCCCCCAAGACATGCGGCATACATTTGGGACCCCAATGACATGCGGCATGCACGTGGGGCCCCCATGACATGCGGCATGCATTTGGGGCCCCCATGACATGCAACATGCATTTGGGACCCCAATGACATGCGGCATGCACGTGGGGCCCCCATGACATGCGGCATGCACGTGGGGCCCCCATAACATGCGGCATGCATTTGGGGCCCCCATGACATGCGGCATGCACTTCGGGCTCCCATGACATGCGGCATGCATTTGGGGCCCCCATGACATGCGGCATGCATTTGGGACCCCAATGACATGCGGCATGCACGTGGGGCCCCCATGACATGCGGCATGCACGTGGGGCCCCCATAACATGCGGCATGCATTTGGGGCCCCCATTAAATGCGGCATGCACTTCGGGCTCCCATGACATGCGGCATGCATTTGGGGCCCCTATGACATGTGGCATGCATGTGGGGAACCATGACAGGCGGCACATAATTGGGGCCCCCATGATATGCGGCATGCATTTGGGTCCCCAATGACATGCGGCATGCACTTGGGGCCCCTATGATATGAGGCATGCACGTGGG
Organism: Phyllobates terribilis; assembly: GCF_046119375.1. Classification (NCBI taxonomy): domain Eukaryota; kingdom Metazoa; phylum Chordata; class Amphibia; order Anura; family Dendrobatidae; genus Phyllobates; species Phyllobates terribilis. The sequence continues at coordinate 332,258,952 of NW_027362764.1, read as the reverse complement.
GCCCCCAAGACATGCGGCATGCATTTGGGGCCCCCATGTCATGTGGCATGATTTTGGGGCCCCCATGACATGCGGCATGCATTTGGGGCCCAAATGACATGCGGCATGCATTTGGGGCCCCCCATGCCGCATATCATGCATTTGGGACCCCCATGACATGCGACATGCACGTGGGGCCCCCATGACATGCTTCATGCATTTGGGGCTCCCATGACAAGCGGCATGCACGTGGGGCCCCCAAGACATGCGGCATGCATTTGGGACCCCAATGACATGCGGCATGCACGTGGGCCCCCATGACATGCGGCATACATTTGGGGCCCCCATGACATGCGTCATGCACGTGGGGACCCCATGACATGCGGCATGCACGTGGGGCCCCCATGACATGCGGCATGCACGTGGGCCCCCATGACATGCGGCATACATTTGGGGCCCCCATGACATGCGTCATGCACGTGGGGACCCCATGACACGCGGGATGCATTTGGGGCCCCCATAACACGCGGCATGCATTTGGGGCCCCCATGACATGCGGCATGCATTTGGGGCCCCAATGACATGCGGCATGCATTTGGGGCCCCCAAGACATGCGTCATGCATTTGGGGCCCCCATGACATGCGGCATGCATGTGGGGCCCCCATGACAGGCGGCACGTAATTGGGGCCCCCATGACATGCGGCATGCATTTGGGGCGCCCATGACATGCGACATGCATTTGTGACCCCAATGACATGCGGCATGCACGTGGGGCCCCCATGACTTGCGGCATGCACGTGGGGCCCCCATGACATGCGGCATGCACATGGGGCCCCCATGACATGCGGCATGCATTTGGGGCCCCCATGACATGCTTCATGCATTTGGGGCTCCCATGACATGCGGCATGCATTTGGGGCCGCCACGACATGTGGCATGCACGTGGGCCCTCATGACATGCGGCATGCATTGGGGCCCCCATGACATGCGGCATGCATTTGGGACACCAATGACATGCGGCATGCACGTGGGACCCCAATGACATGCGGCATGCACGTGGGGCCCCCATGACATGCGGCATGCATTTGGGGCCCCCATGACATGCTTCATGCATTTGGGGCTCCCATGACATGCAGCATGCATTTGGGGCCCCCGAGACATGCGTCATGCATTTGGGACCCCAATGACATGCGGCATGCACGTGGGGCCCCCACGACATGTGGCATGCTTTTGGGGCCCCCATGACATGCGTCATGCACGTGGGGCCCACACGACATGTGGCATGCTTTTGGGGCCCCCATGACATGCGTCATGCACGTGGGGCCCCCACGACATGTGGCATGCTTTTGGGGCCCCCATGACATGCGGCATGCATTTATGGCCCCCATGACATGCGGCACAAAATTGGGGACCCCAAGACATGTGACATGCACTTTTGGGCCCCCATGACATGCGGCATGCATGTGGGGCCCCCATGACAGGCGGCATGTAATTGGGGCCCCCATGAAATGCGGCATGCATTTGGGGCCCCCATGACATGCGGCATGCATTTGGGGCCCCAATGACATGCGGCATGCATTTGTGGACCCCATGACATGCGGCATGCATTTGGGGCCCCAATGACATGCGACATGCACGTGGGGCCCCCATGACTTGCGGCATGCACGTGGGGCCCCATGACATGCGGCATGCACATGGGGCCCCCATGACATGCAGCATGCATTTGGGGCCCCCGAGACATGCGTCATGCACTTGGGGCTCCCATGACATGCGGCATGCATTTGGGGCCCCCATGACAGGCGGCACATAATTGGGGCCCCTATGACATGCGTCATGCACGTGGGGCCACTATGATATGCGGCATGCACATGGGGCCCCCAAGACATGCGGCATGTATTTGGGGCCCCCATGACATGCGTCATGCACGTGGGGACCCCATGACACGCGGGATGCATTTGGGGCCCCCATAACACGCGGCATGCATTTGGGGCCCCCATGACATGCGGCATGCATTTGGGGACCCAATGACATGCGGCATGCATTTGGGGCCCCCAAGACATGCGTCATGAATTTGGGGCCCCCATGACATGCGGCATGCATGTGGGGCGCCCATGACAGTCGGCACGTAATTGGGGCCCCCATGACATGTGGCATGCATTTGGGGCCCCCATGACATGCGACATGCATTTGTGACCCCAATGACATGCGGCATGCACGTGGGGCCCCCATCACTTGCGGCATGCACGTGGGGCCCCCATGACATGCGGCATGCACATGGGGCCCCCATGACATGCGGCATGCATTTGGGGCCCCCATGACATGCGTCATGCACGTGGGGCCCCCACGACATGTGGCATGCTTTTGGGGCCCCCATGACATGCGGCATGCACGTGGGGCCCCCACGACATGTGGCATGCTTTTGGGGCCCCCATGACATTCTTCATGCATTTGGGACCCCAATGACATGCGTCATGCACGTGGGGCCCCTATGATATGTGGCATGCACGTGGGGCCCCCAAGACATGCGGCATGTATTTGGGGCCCCCATGACATGCGGCATGCATTTGGGACCCCAATGACATGCGGAATGCACGAGGGCCCCCCATGACATGCGGCATGCATTTATGGCCCCCATGACATGCGGCACAAAATTGGGGCCCCCAGGACATGTGACATGCACTTTTGGGCCCCCATGACATGCGGCATGCATGTGGGGCCCCATGACAGGCGGCATGTAATTGGGGCCCCCATGACATGCGGCATGCATTTGGGGCCCCCATGACATGCGGCATGCATTTGGGGCCCCAATGACATGCGGCATGCATTTGGGGACCCCATGACATGCGGCATGCATTTGGGGCCCCAATGACATGCGGCATGCACGTGGGGCCCCATGACATGCGGCATGCACGTGGGGCCCCCATTACATGCGGCATGCATTTGGGGCCCCCATGACATGCCGCATGCACTTCGGGCTCCCATGACATGCGGCATGCACATGGGGCCCCCATGACATGCGGCATGGATTTGGGGCCCCAATGACATGCGGCATGCATTTGGGGACCCCATGACATGCGGCATGCATTTGGGGCCCCAATGACATGCGACATGCACGTGGGGCCCCCATGACTTGCGGCATGCACGTGGGGCCCCCATGACATGCGGCATGCACATGGGGCCCCCATGACATGCAGCATGCATTTGGGGCCCCCGAGACATGCGTCATGCACTTGGGGCTCCCATGACATGCGGCATGCATTTGGGGCCCCCATGACAGGCGGCACATAATTGGGGCCCCTATGACATGCGTCATGCACGTGGGGCCCCTATGATATGCGGCATGCACATGGGGCCCCCAAGACATGCGGCATGTATTTGGGGCCCCCATGACATGCGTCATGCACGTGGGGACCCCATGACACGCGGGATGCATTTGGGGCCCCCATAACACGCGGCATGCATTTGGGGCCCCCATGACATGCGGCATGCATTTGGGGCCCCAATGACATGCGGCATGCATTTGGGGCCCCCAAGACATGCGTCATGAATTTGGGGCCCCCATGACATGCGGCATGCATGTGGGGCGCCCATGACAGTCGGCACGTAATTGGGGCCCCCATGACATGTGGCATGCATTTGGGGCCCCCATGACATGCGACATGCATTTGTGACCCCAATGACATGCGGCATGCACGTGGGGCCCCCATCACTTGCGGCATGCACGTGGGGCCCCCATGACATGCGGCATGCACATGGGGCCCCCATGACATGCGGCATGCATTTGGGGCCCCCATGACATGCGTCATGCACGTGGGGCCCCCACGACATGTGGCATGCTTTTGGGGCCCCCATGACATGCGGCATGCACGTGGGGCCCCCACGACATGTGGCATGCTTTGGGGCCCCCATGACATTCTTCATGCATTTATGGCCCCCATGACATGCGGCACAAAATTGGGGCCCCCAGGACATGTGACATGCACTTTTGGGCCCCCATGACATGCGGCATGCATGTGGGGCCCCATGACAGGCGGCATGTAATTGGGGCCCCCATGACATGCGGCATGCATTTGGGGCCCCCATGACATGCGGCATGCATTTGGGGCCCCAATGACATGCGGCATGCATTTGGGGACCCCATGACATGCGGCATGCATTTGGGGCCCCAATGACATGCGGCATGCACGTGGGGCCCCATGACATGCGGCATGCACGTGGGGCCCCCATGACATGCGGCATGCATTTGGGGCCCCCATGACATGCCGCATGCACTTCGGGCTCCCATGACATGCGGCATGCACATGGGGCCCCCATGACATGCGGCATGGATTTGGGGCCCCCATGACATGCTTCATGCATTTGGGGCTCCCATGACATGCAGCATGCATTTGGGGCCCCCGACACATGCGTCATGCACTTCGGGCTCCCATGACATGCGGCATGCATTTGGGGCCCCATGACAGGCGGCACATAATTGGGGCCCCCATGACATGCGGCATGCATTTGGGGCCCCCATGACATGTGACATGCACGTGGGGCCCCCATGACATGCGGCATGCATTTGGGGCCCCCATGACATGCGGCATGCATTTGTGGCCCCCAAGACATGCGTCATGCATTTGGGCCCGCCACGACATGCGGCATGCATTTTGGGCCCCCAAGACATGCGTCATGCATTTGTGGCCGCCACGACATGCGGCATGCACGTGGGCCCCCATGACATGCGGGATGCATTTGGGGCCCCCATAAGACGCAGCTTGCATTTGGGGCCCCCACGACATGTGGCATGCTTTTGGGGCCCCCATGACATGCGGCATGGACGTGGGGCCCCCACGACATGTGGCATGCTTTTGGGGCCCCCATGACATTCTTCATGCATTTGGGACCCCAATGACATGCGTCGTGCACGTGGGGCCCCTATGATATGCGGCATGCACGTGGGGCCCCCAAGACATGCGGCATACATTTGGGACCCCAATGACATGCGGCATGCACGTGGGGCCCCCATGACATGCGGCATGCATTTGGGGCCCCCATGACATGCAACATGCATTTGGGACCCCAATGACATGCGGCATGCACGTGGGGCCCCCATGACATGCGGCATGCACGTGGGGCCCCCATAACATGCGGCATGCATTTGGGGCCCCCATGACATGCGGCATGCACTTCGGGCTCCCATGACATGCGGCATGCATTTGGGGCCCCCATGACATGCGGCATGCATTTGGGACCCCAATGACATGCGGCATGCACGTGGGGCCCCCATGACATGCGGCATGCACGTGGGGCCCCCATAACATGCGGCATGCATTTGGGGCCCCATGAAATGCGGCATGCACTTCGGGCTCCCATGACATGCGGCATGCATTTGGGGCCCCTATGACATGTGGCATGCATGTGGGGAACCATGACAGGCGGCACATAATTGGGGCCCCAATGATATGCGGCATGCATTTGGGTCCCCAATGACATGCGGCATGCACTTGGGGCCCCTATGATATGAGGCATGCACGTGGGGCCCCCAAGACATGCGGCATGCATTTGGGGCCCCCATGTCATGTGGCATGCTTTTGGGGCCCCCATGACATGTGGCATGCATGTGGGGCCCCCACGACATGTGGCATGCTTTTGGGACCCCATGACATTCTTCATGCATTTGGGACCAAATGACATGCGTCATGCACGTGGGGACCCCATGACACGCGGGATGCATTTGGGGCCCCCATAACACGTGGCATGCATTTGGGGCCCCCATGACATGCGGCATGCATTTGGGGCCCAAATGACATGCGGCATGCATTTGGGGCCCCCCATGCCGCATATCATGCATTTGGGACCCCCATGACATGCGACATGCATTTGGGACCCCAATGACATGCGTCATGCACGTGGGGCCCCCATTACTTGCGGCATGCACGTGGGGCCCCCATGACATGCGGCATGCACGTGGGCCCCCATGACATGCAGCATACATTTGGGGCCCCCATGACATGCGTCATGCACGTGGGGACCCCATGACATGCGGCATGCACGTGGGGCCCCCATGACATGCGGCATGCACGTGGGCCCCCATGACATGCGGCACGTAATTGGGGCCCCCATGACATGCGGCATGCATTTGGGGCCCCCATGACATGCGGCATGCATTTGGGGCCCCCATGACATGCTTCATGCATTTGGGGCTCCCATGACATGCGGCATGCATTTGGGGCCGCCACGACATGTGGCATGCACGTGGGCCCTCATGACATGCGGCATGCATTGGGGCCCCCATGACATGCGGCATGCATTTGGGACACCAATGACATGCGGCATGCACGTGGGACACCAATGACATGCGGCATGCACGTGGGGCCCCCATGACTTGCGGGATGCACGTGGGGCCCCCATGACATGCGGCATGCACGTGGGGCCCCCATGACATGCGGCATGCATTTGGGGCCCCCATGACATGCTTCATGCATTTGGGGCTCCCATGACATGCAGCATGCATTTGGGGCCCCCGAGACATGCGTCATGCATTTGGGACCCCAATGACATGGGGCATGCACGTGGGGCCCCCATGACTTGCGGCATGCACGTGGGGCCCCCATGACATGAGGCATGCACATGGGGCCCCCATGACATGCGGCATGCATTTGGGGCCCCCATGACATGCTTCATGCATTTGGGGCTCCCATGACATGCAGCATGCATTTGGGGCCCCCGACACATGCGTCATGCACTTCGGGCTCCCATGACATGCGGCATGCATTTGGGGCCCCCATGACAGGCGGCACATAATTGGGGCCCCCATGACATGCGGCATGCTTTTGGGGCCCCCATGACATTCTTCATGCATTTGGGACCCCAATGACATGCGTCGTGCACGTGGGGCCCCTATGATATGCGGCATGCACGTGAGGCCCCCAAGACATGCGGCATGCATTTGGGACCCCAATGACATGCGGCATGCACGTGGGGCCCCCATGACATGCGGCATGCATTTGGGGACCCCATGACATGCAACATGCATTTGGGACACCAATGACATGCGTCATGCACGTGGGGCCACCATGACATGCGGCATGCACGTCAGGCCCCCATAACATGCGGCATGCATTTTGGGGCCCCCATGACATGCGGCATGCACTTCGGGCTCCCATGACATGCGGCATGCATTTGGGGCCCCCATGACATGCGGCATGCATTTGGGACCCCAATGACATGCGGCATGCACGTGGGGCCCCCATGACATGCGGCATGCACGTGGGGCCCCCATAACATGCGGCATGCATTTGGGGCCCCCATGAAATGCGGCATGCACTTCGGGCTCCCATGACATGCGGCATGCATTTGGGGCCCCTATGATATGAGGCATGCACGTGGGGCCCCCAAGACATGCGGCATGCATTTGGGGCCCCCATGTCATGTGGCATGCTTTTGGGGCCCCCATGACATGTGGCATGCATGTGGGGCCCCCACGACATGTGGCATGCTTTTGGGACCCCATGACATTCTTCATGCATTTGGGACCAAATGACATGCGTCATGCACGTGGGGACCCCATGACACACGGGATGCATTTGGGGCCCCCATAACACGTGGCATGCATTTGGGGCCCCCATGACATGCGGCATGCATTTGGGGCCCAAATGACATGCGGCATGCATTTGGGGCCCCCCATGCCGCAAATCATGCATTTGGGACCCCCATGACATGCGACATGCATTTGGGACCCCAATGACATGCGTCATGCACGTGGGGCCCCCATTACTTGCGGCATGCACGTGGGGCCCCCATGACATGTGGCATGCACATGGGGCCCCCATGACATGCGACATGCATTTGGGGCCCCCATGACATGCTTCATGCATTTGGGGCTCCCATGACATGCGGCATGCATTTGGGGCCGCCACGACATGTGGCATGCACGTGGGCCCTCATGACATGCGGCATGCATTGGGGCCCCCATGACATGCGGCATGCATTTGGGACACCAATGACATGCGGCATGCACGTGGGACACCAATGACATGCGGCATGCACGTGGGGCCCCCATGACTTGCGGGATGCACGTGGGGCCCCCATGACATGCGGCATGCACGTGGGGCCCCCATGACATGCGGCATGCATTTGGGGCCCCCATGACATGCTTCATGCATTTGGGGCTCCCATGACATGCAGCATGCATTTGGGGCCCCCGAGACATGCGTCATGCATTTGGGACCCCAATGACATGGGGCATGCACGTGGGGCCCCCATGACTTGCGGCATGCACGTGGGGCCCCCATGACATGAGGCATGCACATGGGGCCCCCATGACATGCGGCATGCATTTGGGGCCCCCATGACATGCTTCATGCATTTGGGGCTCCCATGACATGCAGCATGCATTTGGGGCCCCCGACACATGCGTCATGCACTTCGGGCTCCCATGACATGCGGCATGCATTTGGGGCCCCCATGACAGGCGGCACATAATTGGGGCCCCCATGACATGCGGCATGCTTTTGGGGCCCCCATGACATTCTTCATGCATTTGGGACCCCAATGACATGCGTCGTGCACGTGGGGCCCCTATGATATGCGGCATGCACGTGGGGCCCCCAAGACATGCGGCATGCATTTGGGACCCCAATGACATGCGGCATGCACGTGGGGCCCCCATGACATGCGGCATGCATTTGGGGCCCCCATGACATGCAACATGCATTTGGGACCCCAATGACATGCGGCATGCACGTGGGGCCCCCATGACATGCGGCATGCACGTGGGGCCCCCATAACATGCGGCATGCATTTGGGGCCCCCATGACATGCGGCATGCACTTCGGGCTCCCATGACATGCGGCATGCATTTGGGGCCCCCATGACATGCGGCATGCATTTGGGACCCCAATGACATGCGGCATGCACGTGGGGCCCCCATGACATGCGGCATGCACGTGGGCCCCCCATAACATGCGGCATGCATTTGGGGCCCCCATGAAATGCGGCATGCACTTCGGGCCCCCATGACATGCGGCATGCACATGGGGCCCCCATGACATGCGACATGCATTTGGGGCCCCCATGACATGCTTCATGCATTTGGGGCTCCCATGACAAGCGGCATGCACGTGGGGCCCCCAAGACATGCGGCATGCATTTGGGACCCCAATGACATGCGTCATGCACGTGGGGCCGCCATGACATGCGGCATGCATTTGGGGCCCCCATGACATGCAACATGCATTTGGGACCCCAATGACATGCGGCATGCACGTGGGCCCCCATGACATGCAGCATACATTTGGGGCCCCCATGACATGCGTCATGCACGTGGGGACCCCATGACATGCGGCATGCATGTGGGGCCCCCATGACATGCGGCATGCACGTGGGCCCCCATGACATGCGGCATACATTTGGGGCCCCCATGACATGCGTCATGCACGTGGGGACCCCATGACACGCGGGATGCATTTGGGGCCCCCATAACACGCGGCATGCATTTGGGGCCCCCATGACATGCGGCATGCATTTGGGGCCCCAATGACATGCGGCATGCACGTGGGCCCCCATGACATGCGGCATACATTTGGGGCCCCCATGACATGCGGCATGCATTTGCGGCCCCAATGACATGCGGCATGCATTTGGGGCCCCAATGACATGTGGCATGCACGTGGGGCCCCCATGACATGCGGCATTCATTTGGGGCCCCCATGACATGCGGCATGCACTTCGGGCTCCCATGACATGCGGCATGCATTTGGGGCCCCTATGACATGTGGCATGCACGTGGGGCCCACACGACATGTGGCATGCTTTTGGGGCCCCCATGACATGCGGCATGCACGTGGGGCCCCCACTACATGTGGCATGCTTTTGGGGCCCCCATGACATTCTTCATGCATTTGGGACCCCAATGACATGCGTCATGCATGTGGAGCCCCATGACATGCGGCACATAATTGGGGCCCCCATGACATGCGGCATGCATTTGGGGCCCCCAAGACATGCATCATGTATTTGTGGCCGCCACGACATGCGGCATGCATTTGGTGCCCCAATGACATGCGGCATGCACGTGGGGCCCCCATGACATGCGGCATGCATTTGGGGCCCCCATGACATGCGGCATGCATGTGGGGCCCCCATGACAGGCGGCACATAATTGGGGCCCCCATGACATGCGGCATGCACGTGGGGCCCCAACGACATGTGGCATGCTCTTGGGCCCCCATGACATTCTTCATGCATTTGGGACCCCAATGACATCCGTCATGCACGTGGGGCCCCTATGATATGCGGCATGCACGTGGGGCCCCCATGACATGCGGCATGCATTTGGGGCCCCCATGACATGCGACATGCATTTGGGACCCCAATGACATGCCCCATGCACGTGGGGCCCCCATGACATGCGGCATGCACGTGGGCCCCCATGACATGCGGCATACATTTGGGGCCCCCATGACATGCGGCATGCATTTGGGGCCCCAATGACATGCGGCATGCATTTGGGGCCCCAATGACATGTGGCATGCACGTGGGGCCCCCATGACATGCGGCATGCATTTGGGGCCCCCATGACATTCGGCATGCACGTGGGCCCCCATGACATGCGGCACGTGTTTGGGGCCCCCAAGACATGCGGCATGCATTTGGGACCCCAATGACATGTGGCATGCATTTGGGGCTCCCATGACATGCGGCATGCACGTGGGGCCCCCATGACATGCGGCATGCATTTGGGGCCCCCATGACATGCGGCATGCATTTGGGGCCCCCATGACATGCGGAATGCACTTCGGGCTCCCATGACATGCGGCATGCATTTGGGGCCCCTATGACATGTGGCATGCACGTGGGGCCCACACAACATGTGGCATGCTTTTGGGGCCCCCATGACATGCGGCATGCACGTGGGGCCCCCACGACATGTGGCATGCTTTTGGGGCCCCCATGACATTCTTCATGCATTTGGGACCCCAATGACATGCGTCATGCACGTGGGGCCTCTATGACATGCGGCATGCACTTCGGGCTCCCATGACATGCGGCATGCATTTGGGGCCCCTATGACATGTGGCATGCATGTGGGGCCCCATGACAGGCGGCACATAATTGGGGCCCCCATGACATGCGGCATGCATTTGGGGCCCCCAAGACATGCATCATGTATTTGTGGCCGCCACGACATGCGGCATGCATTTGGTGCCACAATGACATGCGGCATGCACGTGCGGCCCCCATGACATGCGGCATGCATTTGGGGCCCCCATGACATGCGGCATGCACGTGGGGCCCACACTACATGTGGCATGCTTTTGGGGCCCCCATGACATGCGGCATGCACGTGGGGCCCCCATGACATGCGGCATGCATTTGTGACCCCAATGACATGCGGAATGCACGAGGGCCCCCCATGACATGCGGCATGAATTTATGGCCCCCATGACATGCGGCACAAAATTGGGGCCCCCATGACATGCTTCATGCATGTGGGGCTCCCATGACATGCGGCATGCATTTGGGCCCCCATTACATGCGGCATGCATTTGGGACCCCCATGACATGTGGCATGCACTTCGGGCTCCCATGACATGCGGCATGCATTTGAGGCCCCTAAGACATGCGTCATGCATTTGGGCCTGCCACGACATGCGGCATGCACGTGGGCCCCCATGACATTCGGCATGCACATGGGGCCCCCTTGACATGCGGCATGCATTTGGGACCCCAATGACATGCGGCATGCATTTGGGGCTCCCATGACATGCGGCATGCAATTGGGACCCCAATGACATGTAGCATGCATTTGGGGCCCAAATGACATGCGGGATGCATTTGGGGCCCCCATAACATGCAGCATGCATTTGGGGCCCCCATGACATGCGGCATGCATTTGGGGCCCCAATGACATGCGGCATGCACGTGGGGCCCCCATGACATGCGGCATGCACGTGGGGCCCCCATGACATGCGGCATGCACGTGGGGCTCCCATGACATGCGGCATGCAAATGGGACCCCCATGACATGCGGCATGCATGAGGGGCCCCCATGACATGCGGCATGCACGTGGGGCTTCCACGACATGTGGCATGCTTTTGGGGCCCCCATGACATTCTTCATGCATTTGGGACCCCAATGACATGCGGCATGCACGTGGGGCCCCCATGACATGCGGCATGCACGTGGGGCCCCCATGACATGCGGCATGCACGTGGGGACCCCATGACATGCGGCATGCACGTGGGGCTCCCATGACATGCGGCATGCATATGGGACCCCCATGACATGCGGCATGCACGTGGGGCTTCCACGACATGTGGCATGCTTTTGGGGCCCCCATGACATTCTTCATGCATTTGGGACCCCAATGACATGCGTCATGCACGTGGGCCCTCATGACATGCGGCTTGCATTTGGGGTCCCCAAGACATGCGGCATGCATTTGGGGCCCCCAAGACATGCGTCATGCACGTGGGTCCTCATGACATGCGGCATGCATTTGGGGTCCCCAAGACATGCGGCATGCATTTGGTGCCCCCATGACATGCGGCATGCACTCCGGGCTCCCATGACATGCGGCATGCATTTGGCACCCCCATGACATGCGGCATGCACGTGGGCCCCCATGACATTCGGCATGCACATGGGGCCCCCAAGACATGCGTCATGGATTTGGGACTCCATGACATGCGGCATGCACGTGGGGCCCCCATGACATGCGGCATGCACGTGGGGCCCCCACGACATGTGGCATGCATTTGGGGCCCCCATGACATGAATCATGCACGTGGGGCCCCCATGACATGCGGGATGCATTTGGGGCCCCCATAACACGCAACATGCATTTGGGGCCCCAATGACATGCGGCATGCACGTGGGCCCCCATGACATGCGGCATGCATTTGGGGCCCCCATGACATGCGGCATGCACGTGGGACCCCCACGACATGTGGCATGCTTTTGTGGCCCCCATGACATGCGGCATGCACGTGGGGCCCCCACGACATGTGGCATGCTTTTGGGGCCCCCATGAAATTCTTCATGCATTTGGGGGCCCCATGACATGCGGCATGCATTTGGGGCCCCCATGACATGCGGCATGCACGTGGGCCCCCATGACATGCGGCATGCATTTGGGGCCCCCATGACATGCGGCATGCATTTGGGGACCCAATGACATGCGGCATGCATTTTAGGCCCCAATGACATGCGGCATGCACGTGGGGCCCCCGGGACATGCGGCATGCATTTGGGCCCCCCATGACATTCGGCATGCATGTGGGGCCCCCAGGACATGCGGCACATAATTGGGGCCCCCATGACATGCGGCATGCACGTGGGACCCCCACTACATGTGGCATGCTTTTGGGGAACCCATGACATGTGACATGCACATGGGGCCCCCACGACATGTGGCATGCTTTTGGGGCCCCCATGAAATTCTTCATGCATTTGGGGCCCCCATGACATGCGGCATGCATTTGGGGCCCCTATGACATGCGGCATGCACGTGGGGCCCCCATGACATGCGGCATGCACGTGGGGCCCCCATAACATGCGGCATGCATTTGGGGCCCCCATGACATGCGGCATGCACTTCGGGCTCCCATGACATGCGGCATGCATTTGGGGCCCCAATGACATGCGGCATGCATTTGGGACCCCAATGACATGCGGCATGCACGTGGGGCCCCCATGACATGCGGCATGCACGTGGGGCCCCCATAACATGCGGCATGCATTTGGGGCCCCCATGAAATGCGGCATGCACTTCGGGCTCCCATGACATGCGGCATGCATTTGGGGCCCCTATGACATGTGGCATGCATGTGGGGAACCATGACAGGCGGCACATAATTGGGGCCCCCATGATATGCGGCATGCATTTGGGTCCCCAATGACATGCGGCATGCACTTGGGGCCCCTATGATATGAGGCATGCACGTGGGGCCCCCAAGACATGCGGCATGCATTTGGGGCCCCCATGTCATGTGGCATGATTTTGGGGCCCCCATGACATGCGGCATGCATTTGGGGCCCAAATGACATGCGGCATGCATTTGGGGCCCCCCATGCCGCATATCATGCATTTGGGACCCCCATGACATGCGACATGCACGTGGGGCCCCCATGACATGCTTCATGCATTTGGGGCTCCCATGACAAGCGGCATGCACGTGGGGCCCCCAAGACATGCGGCATGCATTTGGGACCCCAATGACATGCGGCATGCACGTGGGCCCCCATGACATGGGGCATGCATTTGGGGCCCCCATGACATGCCGCATGCACTTCGGGCTCCCATGACATGCTTCATGCATTTGGGGCTCCCATGACATGCAGCATGCATTTGGGGCCCCCGACACATGCGTCATGCACTTCGGGCTCCCATGACATGCGGCATGCATTTGGGGCCCCATGACAGGCGGCACATAATTGGGGCCCCCATGACATGCGGCATGCATTTGGGGCCCCCATGACATGTGACATGCACGTGGGGCCCCCATGACATGCGGCATGCATTTGGGGCCCCCATGACATGCGGCATGCATTTGTGGCCCCCAAGACATGCGTCATGCATTTGGGCCCGCCACGACATGCGGCATGCATTTTGGGCCCCCAAGACATGCGTCATGCATTTGTGGCCGCCACGACATGCGGCATGCACGTGGGCCCCCATGACATGCGGGATGCATTTGGGGCCCCCATAAGACGCAGCTTGCATTTGGGGCCCCCACGACATGTGGCATGCTTTTGGGGCCCCCATGACATGCGGCATGGACGTGGGGCCCCCACGACATGTGGCATGCTTTTGGGGCCCCCATGACATTCTTCATGCATTTGGGACCCCAATGACATGCGTCGTGCACGTGGGGCCCCTATGATATGCGGCATGCACGTGGGGCCCCCAAGACATGCGGCATACATTTGGGACCCCAATGACATGCGGCATGCACGTGGGGCCCCCATGACATGCGGCATGCATTTGGGGCCCCCATGACATGCAACATGCATTTGGGACCCCAATGACATGCGGCATGCACGTGGGGCCCCCATGACATGCGGCATGCACGTGGGGCCCCCATAACATGCGGCATGCATTTGGGGCCCCCATGACATGCGGCATGCACTTCGAGCTCCCATGACATGCGGCATGCATTTGGGGCCCCCATGACATGCGGCATGCATTTGGGACCCCAATGACATGCGGCATGCACGTGGGGCCCCCATGACATGCGGCATGCACGTGGGGCCCCCATAACATGCGGCATGCATTTGGGGCCCCATGAAATGCGGCATGCACTTCGGGCTCCCATGACATGCGGCATGCATTTGGGGCCCCTATGACATGTGGCATGCATGTGGGGAACCATGACAGGCGGCACATAATTGGGGCCCCAATGATACGCGGCATGCATTTGGGTCCCCAATGACATGCGGCATGCACTTGGGGCCCCTATGATATGAGGCATGCACGTGGGGCCCCCAAGACATGCGGCATGCATTTGGGGCCCCCATGTCATGTGGCATGCTTTTGGGGCCCCCATGACATGTGGCATGCATGTGGGGCCCCCACGACATGTGGCATGCTTTTGGGACCCCATGACATTCTTCATGCATTTGGGACCAAATGACATGCGTCATGCACGTGGGGACCCCATGACACGCGGGATGCATTTGGGGCCCCCATAACACGTGGCATGCATTTGGGGCCCCCATGACATGCGGCATGCATTTGGGGCCCAAATGACATGCGGCATGCATTTGGGGCCCCCCATGCCGCATATCATGCATTTGGGACCCCCATGACATGCGACATGCATTTGGGACCCCAATGACATGCGTCATGCACGTGGGGCCCCCATTACTTGCGGCATGCACGTGGGGCCCCCATGACATGCGGCATGCACGTGGGCCCCCATGACATGCAGCATACATTTGGGGCCCCCATGACATGCGTCATGCACGTGGGGACCCCATGACATGCGGCATGCACGTGGGGCCCCCATGACATGCGGCATGCACGTGGGCCCCCATGACATGCGGCACGTAATTGGGGCCCCCATGACATGCGGCATGCATTTGGGGCCCCCATGACATGCGGCATGCATTTGGGGCCCCCATGACATGCTTCATGCATTTGGGGCTCCCATGACATGCGGCATGCATTTGGGGCCGCCACGACATGTGGCATGCACGTGGGCCCTCATGACATGCGGCATGCATTGGGGCCCCCATGACATGCGGCATGCATTTGGGACACCAATGACATGCGGCATGCACGTGGGACACCAATGACATGCGGCATGCACGTGGGGCCCCCATGACTTGCGGGATGCACGTGGGGCCCCCATGACATGCGGCATGCACGTGGGGCCCCCATGACATGCGGCATGCATTTGGGGCCCCCATGACATGCTTCATGCATTTGGGGCTCCCATGACATGCAGCATGCATTTGGGGCCCCCGAGACATGCGTCATGCATTTGGGACCCCAATGACATGGGGCATGCACGTGGGGCCCCCATGACTTGCGGCATGCACGTGGGGCCCCCATGACATGAGGCATGCACATGGGGCCCCCATGACATGCGGCATGCATTTGGGGCCCCCATGACATGCTTCATGCATTTGGGGCTCCCATGACATGCAGCATGCATTTGGGGCCCCCGACACATGCGTCATGCACTTCGGGCTCCCATGACATGCGGCATGCATTTGGGGCCCCCATGACAGGCGGCACATAATTGGGTCCCCCATGACATGCGGCATGCTTTTGGGGCCCCCATGACATTCTTCATGCATTTGGGACCCCAATGACATGCGTCGTGCACGTGGGGCCCCTATGATATGCGGCATGCACGTGAGGCCCCCAAGACATGCGGCATGCATTTGGGACCCCAATGACATGCGGCATGCACGTGGGGCCCCCATGACATGCGGCATGCATTTTGGGCCCCCATGACATGCAACATGCATTTGGGACCCCAATGACATGCGTCATGCACGTGGGGCCACCATGACATGCGGCATGCACGTCAGGCCCCCATAACATGCGGCATGCATTTGGGGCCCCCATGACATGCGGCATGCACTTCGGGCTCCCATGACATGCGGCATGCATTTGGGGCCCCCATGACATGCGGCATGCATTTGGGACCCCAATGACATGCGGCATGCACGTGGGGCCCCCATGACATGCGGCATGCACGTGGGGCCCCCATAACATGCGGCATGCATTTGGGGCCCCCATGAAATGCGGCATGCACTTCGGGCTCCCATGACATGCGGCATGCATTTGGGGCCCCTATGATATGAGGCATGCACGTGGGGCCCCCAAGACATGCGGCATGCATTTGGGGCCCCCATGTCATGTGGCATGCTTTTGGGGCCCCCATGACATGTGGCATGCATGTGGGGCCCCCACGACATGTGGCATGCTTTTGGGACCCCATGACATTCTTCATGCATTTGGGACCAAATGACATGCGTCATGCACGTGGGGACCCCATGACACGCGGGATGCATTTGGGGCCCCCATAACACGTGGCATGCATTTGGGGCCCCCATGACATGCGGCATGCATTTGGGGCCCAAATGACATGCGGCATGCATTTGGGGCCCCCCATGCCGCAAATCATGCATTTGGGACCCCCATGACATGCGACATGCATTTGGGACCCCAATGACATGCGTCATGCACGTGGGGCCCCCATTACTTGCGGCATGCACGTGGGGCCCCCATGACATGTGGCATGCACATGGGGCCCCCATGACATGCGACATGCATTTGGGGCCCCCATGACATGCTTCATGCATTTGGGGCTCCCATGACAAGCGGCATGCACGTGGGGCCCCCAAGACATGCGGCATGCATTTGGGACCCCAATGACATGCGGCATGCACGTGGGGTCCCCATGACATGCGGCATGCATTTGGGGCCCCCATGACATGCAACATGCATTTGGGACCCCAATGACATGCGGCATGCATGTGGGGCCCCCATGACAGGCGGCATGCACGTGGGGCCCCCATAACATGCGGCATGCATGTGGGGCCCCCATGACAGGCGGCACGTAATTGGGGCCCCCATGACATGCGGCATGCATTTGGGGCCCCCATGACATGCAGCATGCATTTGGGGCCCCCATGACATGCTTCATGCATTTGGGGCTCCCATGACATGCGGCATGCATTTGGGGCCGCCACGACATGTGGCATGCACGTGGGCCCTCATGACATGCGGCATGCATTGGGGCCCCCATGACATGCGGCATGCATTTGGGACACCAATGACATGCGGCATGCACGTGGGACACCAATGACATGCGGCATGCATGTGGGGCCCCCATGACATGCTGCATGCATTTGGGGCTCCCATGACATGCAGCATGCATTTGGGGCCCCCGAGACATGCGTCATGCATTTGGGACCCCAATGACATGGGGCATGCACGTGGGGCCCCCATGACTTGCGGCATGCACGTGGGGCCCCCATGACATGCGGCATGCACATGGGGCCCCCATGACATGCGGCATGCATTTGGGGCCCCCATGACATGCTTCATGCATTTGGGGCTCCCATGACATGCAGCATGCATTTGGGGCCCCCGACACATGCGTCATGCACTTCGGGCTCCCATGACATGCGGCATGCATTTGGGGCCCCCATGACAGGCGGCACATAATTGGGGCCCCCATGACATGCGGCATGCTTTTGGGGCCCCCATGACATTCTTCATGCATTTGGGACCCCAATGACATGCGTCGTGCACGTGGGGCCCCTATGATATGCGGCATGCACGTGGGGCCCCCAAGACATGCGGCATGCATTTGGGACCCCAATGACATGCGGCATGCACGTGGGGCCCCCATGACATGCGGCATGCATTTGGGGCCCCCATGACATGCAACATGCATTTGGGACCCCAATGACATGCGGCATGCACGTGGGGCCCCCATGACATGCGGCATGCACTTCAGGCCCCCATGACATGCGGCATGCACATGGGGCCCCCATGACATGCGACATGCATTTGGGGCCCCCATGACATGCTTCATGCATTTGGGGCTCCCATGACAAGCGGCATGCACGTGGGGCCCCCAAGACATGCGGCATGCATTTGGGACCCCAATGACATGCGTCATGCACGTGGGGCCCCCATGACATGCGGCATGCATTTGGGGCCCCCATGACATGCAACATGCATTTGGGACCCCAATGACATGCGGCATGCACGTGGGCCCCCATGACATGCAGCATACATTTGGGGCCCCCATGACATGCGTCATGCACGTGGGGACCCCATGACATGCGGCATGCATGTGGGGCCCCCATGACATGCGGCATGCACGTGGGCCCCCATGACATGCGGCATACATTTGGGGCCCCCATGACATGCGTCATGCACGTGGGGACCCCATGACACGCGGGATGCATTTGGGGCCCCCATAACACGCGGCATGCATTTGGGGCCCCCATGACATGCGGCATGCATTTGGGGCCCCAATGACATGTGGCATGCATTTGGGGCCCCCAAGACATGCGTCATGCATTTGGGGCCCCCATGACATGCGGCATGCATGTGGGGCCCCCATGACAGGCGGCACGTAATTGGGGCCCCCATGACATGCGGCATGCATTTGGGGCCCCCATGACATGCGGCATGCTTTTGGGGCCCCCATGACATTCTTCATGCATTTGGGACCCCAATGACATGCGTCGTGCACGTGGGGCCCCTATGATATGCGGCATGCACGTGAGGCCCCCAAGACATGCGGCATGCATTTGGGACCCCAATGACATGCGGCATGCACGTGGGGCCCCCATGACATGCGGCATGCATTTGGGGCCCCCATGACATGCAACATGCATTTGGGACCCCAATGACATGCGGCATGCACGTGGGGCCCCCATGACATGCGGCATGCACGTGGGGCCCCCATAACATGCGGCATGCATTTGGGGCCCCCATGAAATGCGGCATGCACTTCGGGCTCCCATGACATGCGGCATGCATTTGGGGCCCCTATGATATGAGGCATGCACGTGGGGCCCCCAAGACATGCGGCATGCATTTGGGGCCCCCATGTCATGTGGCATGCTTTTGGGGCCCCCATGACATGTGGCATGCATGTGGGGCCCCCACGACATGTGGCATGCTTTTGGGACCCCATGACATTCTTCATGCATTTGGGACCAAATGACATGCGTCATGCACGTGGGGACCCCATGACACGCGGGATGCATTTGGGGCCCCCATAACACGTGGCATGCATTTGGGGCCCCCATGACATGCGGCATGCATTTGGGGCCCAAATGACATGCGGCATGCATTTGGGGCCCCCCATGCCGCATATCATGCATTTGGGACCCCCATGACATGCGACATGCATTTGGGACCCCAATGACATGCGTCATGCACGTGGGGCCCCCATTACTTGCGGCATGCACGTGGGGCCCCCATGACATGTGGCATGCACATGGGGCCCCCATGACATGCGACATGCATTTGGGGCCCCCATGACATGCTTCATGCATTTGGGGCTCCCATGACAAGCGGCATGCACGTGGGGCCCCCAAGACATGCGGCATGCATTTGGGACCCCAATGACATGCGGCATGCACGTGGGGTCCCCATGAAATGCGGCATGCATTTGGGGCCCCCATGACATGCAACATGCATTTGGGACCCCAATGACATGCGGCATGCACGTGGGGCCCCCATGACATGCGGCATGCACGTGGGGCCCCCATAACATGCGGCATGCATTTGGGGCCCCCATGACATGCGGCATGCACGTGGGGACCCCATGACACGCGGGATGCATTTGGGGCCCCCATAACACGCGGCATGCATTTGGGGCCCCCATGACATGCGGCATGCATTTGGGGCCCCAATGACATGCGGCATGCATTTGGGCCCCCAAGACATGCGTCATGCATTTGGGGCCCCCATGACATGCGGCATGCATGTGGGGCCCCCATGACAGGCGGGACGTAATTGGGGCCCCCATGACATGCGGCATGCATTTGGGGCCCCCATGACATGCGGCATGCATTTGGGGCCCCCATGACATGCTTCATGCATTTGGGGCTCCCATGACATGCGGCATGCATTTGGGGCCGCCACGACATGTGGCATGCACGTGGGCCCTCATGACATGCGGCATGCATTGGGGCCCCCATGACATGCGGCATGCATTTGGGACACCAATGACATGCGGCATGCACGTGGGACACCAATGACATGCGGCATGCACGTGGGGCCCCCATGACTTGCGGGATGCACGTGGGGCCCCCATGACATGCGGCATGCACGTGGGGCCCCCATGACATGCGGCATGCATTTGGGGCCCCCATGACATGCTTCATGCATTTGGGGCTCCCATGACATGCAGCATGCATTTGGGGCCCCCGAGACATGCGTCATGCATTTGGGACCCCAATGACATGGGGCATGCACGTGGGGCCCCCATGACTTGCGGCATGCACGTGGGGCCCCCATGACATGCGGCATGCACATGGGGCCCCCATGACATGCGGCATGCATTTGGGGCCCCCATGACATGCTTCATGCATTTGGGGCTCCCATGACATGCAGCATGCATTTGGGGCCCCCGACACATGCGTCATGCACTTCGGGCTCCCATGACATGCGGCATGCATTTGGGGCCCCCATGACAGGCGGCACATAATTGGGGCCCCCATGACATGCGGCATGCTTTTGGGGCCCCCATGACATTCTTCATGCATTTGGGACCCCAATGACATGTGTCGTGCACGTGGGGCCCCTATGATATGCGGCATGCACGTGGGGCCCCCAAGACATGCGGCATGCATTTGGGACCCCAATGACATGCGGCATGCACGTGGGGCCCCCATGACATGCGGCATGCATTTGGGGCCCCCATGACATGCAACATGCATTTGGGACCCCAATGACATGCGGCATGCACGTGGGGCCCCCATGACATGCGGCATGCACGTGGGGCCCCCATAACATGCGGCATGCATTTGGGGCCCCCATGACATGCGGCATGCACTTCGGGCTCCCATGACATGCGGCATGCATTTGGGGCCCCCATGACATGCGGCATGCATTTGGGACCCCAATGACATGCGGCATGCACGTGGGGCCCCCATGACATGCGGCATGCACGTGGGGCCCCCATAACATGCGGCATGCATTTGGGGCCCCCATGAAATGCGGCATGCACTTCGGGCTCCCATGACATGCGGCATGCATTTGGGGCCCCTATGATATGAAGCATGCATGTGGGGCCCTCAAGACATGCGGCATGCATTTGGGGCCCCCATGTCATGTGGCATGCTTTTGGGGCCCCCATGACATGTGGCATGCATGTGGGGCCCCCACGACATGTGGCATGCTTTTGGGACCCCATGACATTCTTCATGCATTTGGGACCCCAATGACATGCGTCATGCACGTGGGGACCCCATGACACGCGGGATGCATTTGGGGCCCCCATAACACGTGGCATGCATTTGGGGCCCCCATGACATGCGGCATGCATTTGGGGCCCAAATGACATGCGGCATGCATTTGGGGCCCCCCATGCCGCATATCATGCATTTGGGACCCCCATGACATGCGACATGCATTTGGGACCCCAATGACATGCGTCATGCACGTGGGGCCCCCATTACTTGCGGCATGCACGTGGGGCCCCCATGACATGCGGCATGCACATGGGGCCCCCATGACATGCGACATGCATTTGGGGCCCCCATGACATGCTTCATGCATTTGGGGCTCCCATGACAAGCGGCATGCACGTGGGGCCCCCAAGACATGCGGCATGCATTTGGGACCCCAATGACATGCGGCATGCACGTGGGGCCCCCATGACATGCGGCATGCATTTGGGGCCCCCATGACATGCAACATGCATTTGGGACCCCAATGACATGCGGCATGCACGTGGGGCCCCCATGACATGCGGCATGCACGTGGGGCCCCCATAACATGCGGCATGCATTTGGGGCCCCCATGACATGCGACATGCACTTCGGGCTCCCATGACATGCGGCATGCACGTGGGGCCCCCATAACATGCGGCATGCACGTGGGGCCCCCATAACATGCGGCATGCATTTGGGGCCCCCATGAAATGCGGCATGCACTTCGGGCTCCCATGACATGCATCATGCATTTGGGGCCGCCACGACATGCGGCATGCATTTGGGTCCCCAATGACATGCGGCATGCACGTGGGGCCCCCAAGACATGCGGCATGCATTTGGGGCCCCCATGTCATGTGGCATGCTTTTGGGGCCCCCATGACATGTGGCATGCATGTGGGGCCCCCACGACATGTGGCATGCTTTTGGGACCCCATGCCATTCTTCATGCATTTGGGACCCCAATGATATGCGTCATGCACGTGGGGACCCCATGACACGCGGGATGCATTTGGGCCCCCATAACACGTGGCATGCATTTGGGGCCCCCATGACATGCGGCATGCATTTGGGGCCCAAATGACATGCGGCATGCATTTGGGGCCCCCAAGACATGCGTCATGCATTTGGGGCCCCCATGACATGCGGCATGCATTTGGACCCCCACGACATGCGGCATGCATTTGGGACCCCAATGACATGCGGCATGCACGTGGGGCCCCATGACATGCGGCATGCACGTGGGGCCACATGACATGCGGCATGCACGTGGGCCCCCATGACATGCGGCATACATTTGGGGCCCCCATGACATGCGTCATGCACGTGGGGACCCCATGACATGCGGCATGCACGTGGGGCCCCCATGACATGCGGCATGCACGTGGGCCCCCATGACATGCGGCATACATTTGGGGCCCCCATGACATGCGTCATGCACGTGGGGACCCCATGACACGCGGGATGCATTTGGGGCCCCAATGACATGCGGCATGCATTTGGGGCCCCCAAGACATGCGTCATGCATTTGGGGCCCCCATGACATGCGGCATGCATGTGGGGCCCCCATGACAGGCGGCACGTAATTGGGGCCCCAATGACATGCTTCATGCATTTGGGGCTCCCATGACATGCGGCATGCATTTGGGACACCAATGACATGCGGCATGCACGTGGGGCCCCCATGACATGCGGCATGCACGTGGGGCCCCATGACATGCGTCATGCACGTGGGGCCCCCATGACATGCGGCATGCACGTGGGGCCCCCATGACAGGCGGCATGTAATTGGGGCCCCAATGACATGCGGCATGCACGTGGGGCCCCCATGACATGCGGCATGCACGTGGGGCCCCCATGATATGCGGCATGCACGTGGGGAGCCCATGACATGCGGCATGCATTTGGGGCCCCCGAGACATGCGTCATGCATTTGGGGCCGCCACGACATGCGGCATGCACGTGGGCCCCCATGACATGCGGCATGCACTTCGGGCTCCCATGACATGCGGCATGCATTTGGGGCCCCCATGACATGCGGCATGCATGTGGGGCCCCCATGACAGGCGGCACATAATTGGGGCCCCAATGACATGCGGCATGCACTTGGGACCCCAATGACATGCGGCATGCACGTGGGGCCCCCATGACATGCGGCATGCACTTGGGGCCCCCATGACATGCAACATGCATTTGGGACCCCAATGACATGCGGCATGCACGTGGGGCCCCCATGACATGCGGCATGCACGTGGGGCCCCCATAACATGCGGCATGCATTTGGGGCCCCCATGACATGCGGCATGCACTTCGGGCTCCCATGACATGCGGCATGCATTTGGGGCCCCCATGACATGCGGCATGCATTTGGGACCCCAATGACATGCGGCATGCACGTGGGGCCCCCATGACATGCGGCATGCACGTGGGGCCCCCATGATATGCGGCATGCACGTGGGGCCCCCATGACATGCGGCATACATTTGGGGCCCCCATAACATGCGGCATGCATTTGGGGCCCCCATGACATGCGGCATGCACTTCGGGCTCCCATGACATGCGGCATGCACTTCGGGCTCCCATGACATGCGGCATGCATTTGGGGCCCCCATGACATGCGGCATGCACTTCGGGCTCCCATGACATGCGGCATGCTTTTGGGGCCCCTAAGACATGTGGCATGCATGTGGGGAACCATGATAGGCGGCACATAATTGGGGCCCCCATGATATGCGGCATGCATTTGGGGGCCCCAAGACATGCGTCATGCATTTGGGGCCGCCACGACATGCGGCATGCATTTGGGGCCCCAATGACATGCGGCATGCACTTGGGGCCCCTATGATACGAGGCATGCACGTGGGGCCCCCAAGACATGCGGCATGCATTTGGGGCCCCCATGTCATGTGGCATGCTTTTGGGGCCCCCATGACATGTGGCATGCATGTGGGGCCCCCACGACATGTGGCATGCTTTTGGGACCCCATGACATTCTTCATGCATTTGGGACCCCAATGACATGCGTCATGCAAGTGGGGACCCCATGACACGCGGGATGCATTTGGGGCCCCCATAACACGCGGGATGCATTTGGGGCCCCATAACACGTGGCATGCATTTGGGGCCCCCATGACATGCGGCATGCATTTAAGGCCCAAATGACATGCGGCATGCATTTGGGGCCCCCATGACATGCGGCATGCACTTCGGGCTCCCATGACATGCGGCATGCACTTCGGGCTCCCATGACATGCGGCATGCATTTGGGGCCCCCATGACATGCGGCATGCACTTCGGGCTCCCATGACATGCGGCATGCTTTTGGGGCCCCTAAGACATGTGGCATGCATGTGGGGAACCATGATAGGCGGCACATAATTGGGGCCCCCATGATATGCGGCATGCATTTGGGGGCCCCAAGACATGCGTCATGCATTTGGGGCCGCCACGACATGCGGCATGCATTTGGGGCCCCAATGACATGCGGCATGCACTTGGGGCCCCTATGATACGAGGCATGCACGTGGGGCCCCCAAGACATGCGGCATGCATTTGGGGCCCCCATGTCATGTGGCATGCTTTTGGGGCCCCCATGACATGTGGCATGCATGTGGGGCCCCCACGACATGTGGCATGCTTTTGGGACCCCATGACATTCTTCATGCATTTGGGACCCCAATGACATGCGTCATGCAAGTGGGGACCCCATGACACGCGGGATGCATTTGGGGCCCCCATAACACGCGGGATGCATTTGGGGCCCCATAACACGTGGCATGCATTTGGGGCCCCCATGACATGCGGCATGCATTTAAGGCCCAAATGACATGCGGCATGCATTTGGGGCCCCCAAGACATGCGTCATGCATTTGGGGCCCCCATGACATGCGGCATGTCATAGGGGCCCCACGTGCATGCCACATGTCTCTGGCACACCAAATGCATGCAGCATGTCATGGGGCCCCCGTGCATGCCGCATGTCTCAGGTACCCCAAATGCATGCAGCATGTTATGCAGGCCCCAAATGGATGCCGCATGTCATGGGGTTCCCGCAGGTATTCCGCATGTCACATGGGCCCCAAATGCATGCAGAATGTCATAGGGGCCACATGCATGCTGCATGTCATGGGGCCCCCAAATGCATGCCGCATGTCATGGGAGCCCCACATGCATGCCGCATGTCATGGGGGCCCACTGTGCATGCCGCATGTATTGGGGGCCCCAAATTCATGCCGCATGTCATGAGGGCCCCGCATGCATGCCGCATTTCATAGGGCACCACATGCATGCCACATGTCATGGAGGCCCCAAAAGCACGCCTCAAGTCATGGGGGCCCAAATCCATGCCGCATATCACGCGGGCCTCACGTGCATGCCGCATTTATTGAGGGCCCCAAATTCATGCCGCATGTCATGAGGGCCCCGCATGCATGATGCATGTCATGGGGTCCCCGCAGGCATTCCACAAGTCATGGGGGCCCCAAATGCATGCCGCATGTCATGGGGGCCCCAAATGCATGCCGCATGTCATGGGGGCCCCACAAGCATGCCGCATGTAATGGAGGCCCAAATGCTAGCCGCATGTCATGGGTTCCATAAATGCATGCCGCATGGCATGGGGGTCCAACGTACATGCCGCATGTATTGGCGGCCCCAAATTCATGCCGCATGTCATGAGGGCACCGCATGCATGCCGCATGTCATGGGGGCCCCACAGGCATTCCGCATGTCATGGGGGCCCCAAATGCATGCCACATGTCATGGGGGCCCCACGTGCATGCCGCATGTAATGAGGCCCCCAAATGCATGCCACATGTCATAGGGGCCCCACGTGCATGGTGCATTTCATGGGTGCCCCAAATGAATGCCGCATGTGTTGGAGCCCACAAATGCATGCCGCATGTCATAGGGGCCCCACATGCATGGCGCATTTCATGGGGGCCCCACGTGCATGCCGCATGTAATGGGGGCCCCAAATGCATGCGGCATGTTATGCAGTCCCCAAATGCATGCCGCATGTCATGGGGGCCCAAATGCATGCCGCATGTCATGGGGGCCTCAAATTCATGTCGCATGTCATGAGGGCCCCGCATGCATGTAGCATGTCATGGGGGCCCTGCAGGAATTCCGCATGTCAAGGGGTCCCCAAATGTATGCTGCATATAATGGGGGCCCCACAAGCATGCCGCATGTTATAGAGGCCCCACATGCATGGCGCATGTCATGGGGGCCCCACATGCATGCCGCATTTCATGGGGGCCCAAATGCATGCGTCATGTCATAGGGGCCCCACGTGCATGCTGCATGTCATGGGGCCCCGCATGCATGCCACATGTCATGGGGGCCCCGAAGGAATTCCGCATGTCATGGGGGCCCCAAATGCATGCCGCATGTCATGGGGGCCCCACGTGCATCCCGCATGTAATGGGGGATTCAAATGCATGTTGCATGTCATGGGGGCCCCACGTGCATGCCGCATGTCACGGGGGGCCCTAAATGCATGCCGCATGTCATGGGGGCCCCAAATGCATGCAGCATGACTTGGGGCCCACAAATGCATGCCGATTGTCATAGGGGCCCCACATGCATGGCTCATTTCATAGGGGCCCCACATGCATGCCTCATGTCATGGTGGCCCCAAAGGCGTGCCGCATATCATGGGGGCCACAAATGCATCCATCATGTCATGGGGGTCCCACATGCATGCCGCATGTCATGGGGGGCCCCACTTGCATGCAGCATGTAATGAGGGATCGAAATGCATGCTGCATCTCATGGGGGTCCCACATGCATGCCGCATGTCATGGGGGCCCCAAATTGGGGCCCCAGGTGCATGCCGCATGTCTCGGGCATCCCAAATGCATGCAGCATTTTATGGGGGCCCCACGTGCATGCCGCATGTCTCAGGTACCCCAAATGCATGCAGCATGTTATGCAGGCCCCAAATGCATGCCGCATGTCATGGGGGCCCAAATGCATGCCGCATGTCATGAGGGCCCCACATGCATGACGTATGTCATGGGGCCCCCAAATGCATGCCACATGTCTTGGGGCCCACGAATGCATGGCGAATGTCATAGGGGCCCCACATGCACGGCGCATATCATGGGGGCCCCACGTGCATGCTGCATATATTGGGGGCCCCAAATTCATGCCGCATATCATGAGGCCACCGCATGCATGCCGCATGTCATGGGGTCCCCGCAGGCATTCCGCATGTCATGGGGGCCCCAAATGCATGCGAAATGTCATGGGGCTCCCACGTGCATGCCGCATGTCATAGGGGCCCCACATACATGCCGAATGTCATGGGGGTCCCACGTGCATGCCGCATGTCATAGGGGCACAAGATGCATGGCGCATGTCATGGGGGTCCACATGCATGCCGCATGTCATGGGGGCCAAACTTGCTTGCAGCATGGAATGAGGGATCCAAATGCATGCCGCATGTCATGGGGGCCCCAAATGCATGCGGCATGTCATAGGGGGCCCACGTGCATGCCGCATGTCTCGGGCATTCCAAATGCATGCCACATGTCATCGGGGCCCCACGTGCATGCCGCATGTATTGGGGCCCCAAATTCATGCCGCATGTCATGAGGGCCGCACATGCATGCCGCATGTCTTGGGGCCCACAAATGCATGCAGCATTTCATAGGGGCCCCACATGCATGGCGCATTTCATGGGGGTCCCAAATTCATGCCTTAAGTCATGGGGGCCCCAAATGCATGCCGCATATCATGGGGGCCCACGTGCATGCCACATGTATTGGGGCCCCAAATGCATGCCGCATGTAATGGGGGCCCCACGTGCATGCCACATGTCTTGGGGGCCCCACGTGCATGCCTCATGTCATGGGGGCCCCGCAGGCATTCCGCATGTCATGGGGGCCCCAAATGCATGCCACATTTCATGGGGGCCTCACATGCATTCCGCATGTCATGGGGGCCCCACGTGCTTGCCGCATGTCATGGGGGCCCAAATGCATGCCGCATGTCATGGGGGCCATAAATGCATGCCGCATGTCATGGGTGCCCAACGTACATGCTGCATGTCATGGGGGCCCCACGTGCATGCCTCATGTCACGGGGGCCACAAATGTATGTGTCATGTCATGGGGGCCCCACGTGCATGCCGCATGTCATGGGGCCCCCCAAATGCATGCCGCATGTCATAGGGGCCCAACATGCATGGAGCATGTCATGGGGGCCCCGCATGCATGCCGCATGTCATAGGGCCCCACGTACATGGCGCATGTCATGGGTGCCCCACATGCATGCCGCTTGTCATCGGGGCCCCAATTGCATGCCGCATGTCATAGGGGCCCCACATGCATTGCGCATGTCATGGGGCCCCCCAAATGCATGCCGCATGTCATAGGGGCCCAACATGCATGGAGCATGTCATGGGGGCCCCGCATGCATGGAGCATGTCATGGGGGCCCCGCATGCATGCCGCATGTCATGGGGGATCCAAATGCATGACGCATGTCATGGGGGTCCCAAATGCATGCGGCATGTCATAGGGGCCCCACGTGCATAACACATGTCATGGGGCCCGCAAATGCATGCCGCATGTCATGGGGGCCCCACATGCATGCCGCATGTCATGGGGGCCCAAATGCATGCCGCATGTCATGGGGGCCATAAATGCATGCCGCATGTCATGGGTGCCCAACGTGCATGCCGCATGTATTGGGGGCCCCAACTGCATGCCGCATATCATGGGGCCCCACATGCATGGCGCATGTCATGGTGTCCCACATGCATGCCGCATGTCATGGGGGCCCCAAATGCATGTTGCATGTCAAGGGGGCCCTAAATACATGCCGCATGTAATGGGGGCCCCACGTGCATGCCGCATGTCATGGGGGCCCCATGTGCATGCCGCATGTCATGGGGGCCCAAAATGCATGCCTCAAGTCATGGGGCCCCAAGCGTATGCCGCGTGTCACGGGTGCCCCATGTGCATGCCGCATGTAATGGGGGCCCCAAATGCATTTGGCATGTCATAGGGGCCCCACATGCATGCCGCATCTCTCAGGTACCCCAAATGCATGCAGCATGTTATGCAGGCCCCAAATGCATGCCGCATGTCATGGGGGCCCAAATGCATGCCGCATGTCATGGGACCCACATTCATGCCGCATGTCATGGGGGCCCCCAATGCATGCCACATGTCATGGGGGCCTCAAATTCATGCCGCATGTCATGAGGGCCCCGCATGCATGCCACATGTCATGGGGTCCCCGCAGGCATTCCGCATGTCATGGGGGCCCCAAATGCATGCCGCATGTCATGGGACCCACGTGCATCCGTCATGTAATGGGGGATTCAAATGCATGCTGCATGTCATGGGGGCCCCACATGCATGCCGCATGTCACGGGGGCCCCAAATGTATGCTGCATGTCATGGGGGCCCCACAAGCATGCCGCATGTTATAGAGGCCCCACATGCATGCAGCATGTCTTGGGGCCATCAAATGCATGCCGCATGTCATAGGGGCCCCACGTGCATGCCACATGTCTTGGGGCCTACAAATACATGCCGCATGTCATAGGTGCCAAACATGCATGGCACATTTCATGGGGGCCCTACATGCATGCCGCATGTCATGGGGGCCCCACGTGCATGCTTCATGTCATTGGGGGCCCACGTGCATGCCGCATGTCATAGGGGCACCACGTAAATGGCGCATGTCATGGGTGCCCCACATGCATGCCGCATGTCATAGGGGCCCCAATTGCATGCCGCATGTCATAGGGGCCCCACATGCATGGCGCATGTCATGGTGCCCCACATGCATGCAGCATGTCATGGGGGCCCCAAATGCATGCCGCATGTCATGGGGGCCCTAAATGCATGCCGCATTTAATGGGGGCCCCACGTGCATGCCGCATGTCTTGGGGGCCCCATGTGCATGCTGCATGTCATGGGGGCCCAAAATGCATGCCTCAATCATGGGGGCCCCAAATGCATGTCGCATATCATGGGGGCCCCACGTGCATGCCGCATGTCATGGGGCCCCCCAAATGCATGCAGCATGTCTTGGGGCCCACAAATGCATGCCGCATGTCATAGGGGCCCCACATGCATGGCTTATTTCATGGGGGCCCCACATGCATGCCGCATGTCATGGGGGCCCCAAATGCGTGCCGCATATCATGGGGGCCACAAATGCATGCAGCATGTCATGGGGGCCCCACGTGCATGCCACATGTCTTGGGGCCCACAAATGCATGCCGCATGTCATAGGGGCACCACATGCATGGCACATTTCTTGGGGGCCCTACATGCATGCCGCATGTCATGGGGGCCCCAAATGCATGCCTCAAGTCATGGGGGCCCCAAATGCATGCAGCATGTCATAGGGGCCCCAAATGCATGCAGCATGTCATAGGGGCCCCACATGCATGGTGCATGTCATGGGGGCCCCACATGCATGCCTCAAGTCATGGGGGCCCCAAATACATGCCGCATGACATGGGGGCCATAAATGCATGCCGCATGTCATGGGTGCCCAACGTACATGCTGCATGTCATTGGGGCCCCATGTGCTTGCCGCATGTCATGGGGGCCCCACGTGCATGCCTCATGTCACGGGGCCACAAATGTATGCGGCATGTCATGGGGGCCCCACATGCATGCCGCATGTCATGGGGGCCCCACGTGCATGCCGCATGTCAAGGGGGTCCCACATGCATGCCGCATGTCATAGGGGCCCCACATGCATGGCGCATGTCATGGGGGGCCCACATGCGTGCCGCATGTCATGGGGGCCCCACTTGCATGCAGCATGTAATGGGGGATCCAATTGCATGACGCATGTCATGGGGGTCTCACATGCATGCCGCATGTCATGGGGGCCCAAATGCATGCCGCATGTCATGGGGGGCATAAATGCATGCCGCATGTCATGGGTGCCCAACGTGCATGCCGCATGTATTGGGGGCCCCAACTGCATGCCGCATATCATGGGGCCCCACATGCATGCCACATGTCATGGGGGCCCCACATGCATGCCGCATTTCATGGGGGGCCCAAATGCATGCTGCATGTTATGGGGGCCCCAAATGCATGCAGCATGTCATGGCGGCCCCAAATGCATGACACATGTCATGGAGGCCCCACGTGCATGCCACATGTCTTGGGGGATCCAAACTCATGCCGCATGTCATTGGGGCCCCAAGCGTATGCCGCATGTCATGGGGGCCCCATGTGCATGCCGCATGTAATGGGGGCCCCAAATGCATGCGGCATGTCATAGGGGCCCCACGTGCATGCCGCATGTCTCGGGCACACCAAATGCATGCAGCATGTCATGGGGGCCCCACGTGCATGCCGCATGTCATCGGGGCCCCAATTGCAAACCGCATGTCATAGGGGCCCCACATGCATGGCACATGTCATGGTGTCCCACATGCATGCCGCATGTCATGGGGGCCCCAAATGCATGTCGAATGTCATGGGGGCCCCTTATGCATGCCGCATGTCATGGGGGCCCCAAATGCATGCCGCATTTCATGGGGGCCCCACGTGCATGCTGCATGTCATGGGGCCCCCCAAATGCATGCAGCATGTCTTAGGGCCCACAAATGCATGCCGCATGTCATTGGGGCCCCACATGCATGGCTCATTTCATGGGGCCCCCACATGCATGCCTCATGTCATGGGGGCCCCAAATGCGTGCCGCATATCATGGATGCCACAAATGCATGCAGCATGTCATGGGGCACATGCATGCCACATGTATTGGGGCCCACAAATGCATGCCGCATGTCATACGGGTCCCACATGCATGGCGCATTTCATGGGGGCCCAACGTACATGCTGCATGTCATTGGGGCCCCACGTGCTTGTCGCATGTCATGGGGGCCCCACGTGCATGCCTCATGTCACGGTGCCACAAATGTATGCGGCATGTCATGGGGGCCCCACTTGCATGCAGCATGTAATGGGGGATCCAAATGCATAACGCATGTCATGGGGGTCCCACATGCATGCCGCATGTCATGGGGGCCCCAAATGCATGCGGCATGTCATAGGGGCCCCACGTGCATAACACATGTCATGGGGCCCGCAAATGCATGCCACATGTCATGGGGGCCCCACATGCATGCCGCATGTCATGGGGGCCCAAATGCACGCCGCATGTCATGGGGGCCATAAATGCATGACGCATGTCATGGGTGCCCAACGTGCATGCCGCATGTCATGGGGGCCCCCCAAATGCATGCAGCATGTCTTGGGGCCCACAAATGCATGCCGCATGTCATAGGGGCCCCACATGCATGGCTTATTTTATGGGGGCCCCACATGCATGCCGCATGTCATGGGGGCCCCAAATGCATGCCGCATATCATGGGGGCCACAAATGCATGCAGCATGTCATTGGGGCCCCACGTGCATGCCACATGTCTTGGGGCCCACAAATGCATGCCGCATGTCATAGGGGCACCACATGCATGGCACATTTCTTGGGGGCCCTACATGCATGGTGCATGTCATGGGGGCCCCACATGCATGCCTCAAGTCATGGGGGCCCCAAATACATGCCGCATGACATGGGGGCCATAAATGCATGCCGCATGTCATGGGTGCCCAACGTACATGCTGCATGTCATTGGGGACCCATGTGCTTGCCGCATGTCATGGGGGCCCCACGTGCATGCCTCATGTCACGGGGGCCACAAATGTATGCGGCATGTCATGGGGGCCCCACATGCATGCCGCATGTCATGGGGGCCCCACGTGCATGCCGCATGTCAAGGGGGTCCCACATTCATGCCGCATGTCATAGGGGCCCCACATGCATGGCGCATGTCATGGGGGGCCCACATGCGTGCCGCATGTCATGGGGGCCCCACTTGCATGCAGCATGTAATGGGGGATCCAATTGCATGACGCATGTCATGGGGGTCTCACATGCATGCCGCATGTCATGGGGGCCCAAATGCATGCCGCATGTCATGGGGGCCATAAATGCATGCCGCATGTCATGGTTGCCCAACGTGCATGCCACATGTATTGGGGGCCCCAACTGCATGCCGCATATCATGGGGCCCCACATGCATGCCACATGTCATGGGGGCCCCACATGCATGCCGCATTTCATGGGGGGCCCAAATGCATGCTGCATGTTATGGGGGCCCCAAATGCATGCAGCATGTCATGGCGGCCCCAAATGCATGACACATGTCATGGAGGCCCCACGTGCATGCCACATGTCATGGGGGATCCAAACTCATGCCGCATGTCATTGGGGCCCCAATCGTATGCCGCATGTCATGGGGGCCCCATGTGCATGCCGCATGTAATGGGGCCCCAAATGCATGCGGCATGTCATAGGGGCCCCACGTGCATGCCACATGTCTCGGGCACACCAAATGCATGCAGCATGTCATGGGGGCCCCACGTGCATGCCGCATGTCATCGGGGCCCCAATTGCAAACCGCATGTCATAGGGGCACCACATGCATGGCACATGTCATGGTGTCCCACATGCATGCCGCATGTCATGGGGGCCCCAAATGCATGTCGAATGTCATGGGGGCCCTAAATGCATGCCGCATGTAATTGGGGCCCCACGTGCATTCCGCATGTCATGGGGGCCCCATGTGCATGCCGCATGTCATGGGGGCCCAAAATGCATGCCTCAAGTCATGGGGCCCCAAATGCATGCCGCATATCATGGGGCCCCACATGCATGCCGCATGTATTGGGGGCCCCAAATGCATGCCGCATGTCATGAGGGCGTCGCATGCATGCCGCATGTCATGGGGGCCCCAAATGCATGCCGCATTTCATGGGGGGCCCACGTGCATGCTGCATGTCATGGGGCCCCCCAAATGCATGCAGCATGTCTTAGGGCCCACAAATGCATGCCGCATGTCATTGGGGCCCCACATGCATGGCTCATTTCATGGGGCCCCCACATGCATGCCTCATGTCATGGGGGCCCCAAATGCGTGCCGCATATCATGGGGGCCACAAATGCATGCAGCATGTCATGGGGCACATGCATGCCACATGTCTTGGGGCCCACAAATGCATGCCGCATGTCATACGGGTCCCACATGCATGGCGCATTTCATGGGGGCCCAAAGTACATGCTGCATGTCATTGGGGCCCCACGTGCTTGTCGCATGTCATGGGGGCCCCACGTGCATGCCTCATGTCACGGTGCCACAAATGTATGCGGCATGTCATGGGGGCCCCACTTGCATGCAGCATGTAATGGGGGATCCAAATGCATAACGCATGTCATGGGGGTCCCACATGCATGCCGCATGTCATGGGGGCCCCAAATGCATGCGGCATGTCATAGGGGCCCCACGTGCATAACACATGTCATGGGGCCCGCAAATGCATGCCACATGTCATGGGGGCCCCACATGCATGCCGCATGTCATGGGGGCCCAAATGCATGCCGCATGTCATGGGGGCCATAAATGCATGCCGCATGTCATGGGTGCCCAAAGTGCATGCCGCATGTATTGGGGGCCCCAACTGCATGCCGCATATCATGGGGCCCCACATGCATGCCACATGTCATGGGGGCCCCACATGCATGCCGCATTTCATGGGGGGCCCAAATGCATGCCTGATGTCATGGCGGCCCCAAATGCATGCCGCATATCATGGGGGCCCGACGTGCATGCCGCATGTATTTGGGCCCCTAAATGCATGCTGCATGTCATGAGGGCGCCGCATGCATGCCGCATGTCATGGGGGGCCCTAAATGCATGCCGCATGTCATGGGGGCCCCAAATGCATGCCGCATTTCATGGGGGCCCCACGTGCATGCCGCATGTCATGGGGCCCCAATTGCATGCCGCATGTAATAGGGGCCCCACATGCATGGCGCATGTCATGGTGCCCCACATGTATGCCGCATGTCATGGGGGCCCCAAATGCATGCCATGGGGGCCCCAAATGCATGCCACATGTAATGGGGGCCCCACGTGCTTCCCGCATGTCATGGGGGCCCAAATGCATGCCGCATGTCATGGGGGCCATAAATGCATGCCGCATGTCATGGGTGCCCAACGTACATGCTGCATGTCATGGGGGCCCCACGTGCATGCCTCATGTCACGGGGGCCACAAATGTATGTGTCATGTCATGGGGGCCCCACGTGCATGCCGCATGTCATGGGGCCCCCCAAATGCATGCCGCATGTCATAGGGGCCCAACATGCATGGAGCATGTCATGGGGGCCCCGCATGCATGCCGCATGTCATAGGGGCCCCACGTACATGGCGCATGTCATGGGTGCCCCACATGCATGCCGCTTGTCATCGGGGCCCCAATTGCATGCCGCATGTCATAGGGGCCCCACATGCATTGCGCATGTCATGGGGCCCCCCAAATGCATGCCGCATGTCATAGGGGCTCAACATGCATGGAGCATGTCATGGGGGTCCCAAATGCATGCGGCATGTCATAGGGGCCACGTGCATAACACATGTCATGGGGCCCGCAAATGCATGCCGCATGTCATGGGGGCCCCACATGCATGCCGCATGTAATGGGGGCCCCTCGTGCATGCCGCATGTCATGGGGGCCCCATGTGCATGCCGCATGTCATGGGGGCACAAAATGCATGCCTCAAGTCATGGGGCCCCAAATGCATGCCGCATATCATGGGGGCCCCACGTGCATGCCGCATGTATTGGGGGCCCCAAATGCATGCCGCATGTCATGAGGGCGCCGCATGCATGCCACATGTCATGGGGCCATAAATGCATGCCGCATGTCATGGGGGCCCCAAATGCATGCCGCATTTCATGGGGGTCCCACGTGCATGCTGCATGTCATGGGGCCCCCCAAATGCATGCAGCATATCTTGGGGCCCACAAATGCATGCCGCATGTCATAGGGGCCCCACATGCACGGCTCATTTCATGGGGGCCCCACATGCATGCCTCATGTCATGGGGGCCCCAAATGCGTGCCGCATATCATGGGGGCCCCAAATGCATGCAGCATGTCATAGGGGCCCCACATGCATGGTACATGTCAGGGGGGCCCCAAATGCATGCCGCATGTCTCGGGCACACCAAATGCATGCAGCATGTCATGGGGGCCCCACGTGCATGCCGCATGTCATCGGGGCCCCAATTGCAAGCCGCATGTCATAGGGGCCCCACATGCATGGCGCATGTCATGGTGTCCCACATGCATGCCGCATGTCATGGGGGCCCCAAATGCATGTCGCATGTCATGGGGGCCCTAAATGCATGCCACATGTAATGGGGGCCCCATGTGCATGCCGCATGTCATGGGGGCCCAAAATGCATGCCTCAAGTCATGGGGCCCCAAAAGCATGCCGCATATCATGGGGGCCCCACGTGCATGTCTCATGTATTGGGGGCCCCAAATGCATGCCGCATGTCAGGAGGGCGCCGCATGCATGCCGCATGTCATGGGGGCCCTAAATGCATGCCACATGTCATGGGGGCCCCAAATGCATGCCGCATTTCATGGGAGCCCCACGTGCATGCTGCATGTCATGGGGCCCCCCAAATGCATGCAGCATGT
The DNA here is from genome assembly GCF_046119375.1 of Phyllobates terribilis. Taxonomy (NCBI): domain Eukaryota; kingdom Metazoa; phylum Chordata; class Amphibia; order Anura; family Dendrobatidae; genus Phyllobates; species Phyllobates terribilis. The sequence continues at coordinate 332,221,018 of NW_027362764.1, read as the reverse complement.
CTTATGGCCCACAAATGCATGCCGCATGTCATAGGGGCCCCACATGCATGGCTCATTTCATGGGGGCCCCACATGCATGCCTCATGTCATGGGGGCCCCAAATGCATGCCTCAAGTCTTGGGGGGCCCAAATGCATGCAGCATGTCATAGGGGCCCCACATGCATGCCGCATATCATGGGGCCCCACATGCATGCCACATGTCATGGGGGCCCCACATGCATGCCGCATTTCATGGGGGGCCCAAATGCATGCCTGATGTCATGGCGGCCCCAAATGCATGACTCATGTCATGGGGCCCCACGTGCATGCCACATGTCATGGGGGATCCAAACTCATGCCGCATGTCATTGGGGCCACAAGCATATGCCGCATGTCATGGGGGCCCCATGTGCATGCCGCATGTCATGGGGGCCCAAAATGCATGCCTCAAGTCATGGGGCCCCAAATGCATGCCGCATATCATGGGGGCCCGACGTGCATGCCGCATGTATTTGGGCCCCCAAATGCATGCCGCATGTCATGAGGGCACCGCATGCATGCCGCATGTCATGAGGACCCTAAATGCATGCCGCATGTCATGGGGGCCCCAAATGCATGCCGCATTTCATGGGGGCCCCACATGCATGGTGCATGTCATGGGGGCCCCACATGCTTGCCTCAAGTCATGGGGGCCCCAAATGCATGCCGCATGTCATGGGTGCCCAACGTGCATGCCGCATGTATTGGGGGCCCCAACTGCATGCCGCATATCATGGGGCCCCACATGCATGCCACATGTCATGGGGGCCCCACATGCATGCCGCATTTCATGGGGGGCCCAAATGTATGCCTGATTTCATGGCGGCCCCAAATGCATGACTCATGTCATGGGGCCCCACGTGCATGCCACATGTCATGGGGGATCCAAACTCATGCCGCATGTCATTGGGGCCACAAGCATATGCCGCATGTCATGGGGGCCCCATGTGCATGCCGCATGTCATGGGGGCCCAAAATGCATGCCTCAAGTCATGGGGCCCCAAATGCATGCCGCATATCATGGGGGCCCGACGTGCATGCCGCATGTATTTGGGCCCCCAAATGCATGCCGCATGTCATGAGGGCGCCGCATGCATGCCACATGTCATGGGGGCCCTAAATGCATGCCGCATGTCATGGGGTCCCCAAATGCATGCCGCATTTCATGGGGGCCCCACGTGCATGCCTCATGTCATGGGGACCCAATTGCATGCCGCATGTAATAGGGGCCCCACATGCATGGCGCATGTCATGGTGCCCCACATGTATGCCGCATGTCATTGGGGCCCCAAATGCATGCCGCATGTCATGGGGGCCCCAAATGCATGCCGCATGTAATGGGGGCCCCACGTGCTTCCCGCATGTCATGGGGGCCCAAATGCATGCCGCATGTCATGGGGGCCATAAATGCATGCCGCATGTCATGGGTGCCCAACGTACATGCTTCATGTAATGGGGGCCCCACGTGCATGCCTCATGTCACGGGGGCCACAAATGTATGTGTCATGTCATGGGGGCCCCACGTGCATGCCGCATGTCATGGGGCCCCCGAAATGCATGCCGCATGTCATAGGGGCCCAACATGCATGGAGCATGTCATGGGGGGCCCGCATGCATGCCGCATGTCATAGGGGCCCCACGTACATGGCGCATGTCATGGGTGCCCCACATGCATGCCGCTTGTCATCGGGGCCCCAATTGCATGCCGCATGTCATAGGGGCCCCACATGCATTGTGCATGTCATGGGGCCCCCCAAATGCATGCCGCATGTCATAGGGGCCCAACATGCATGGAGCATGTCATGGGGGCCCAAATGCATGCCGCATGTCATGGGGGCCATAAATGCATGCCGCATGTCATGGGTGCCCAACGTGCATGCCGCATGTATTGGGGGCCCCAACTGCATGCCGCATATCATGGGGCCCCACATGCATGCCACATGTCATGGGGGCCCCACATGCATGCCGCATTTCATGGGGGGCCCAAATGCATGCCTGATGTCATGGCGGCCCCAAATGCATGACTCATATCATGGGGCCCCACGTGCATGCCACATGTCATGGGGGATCCAAACTCATGCCGCATGTCATTGGGGCCACAAGCATATGCCGCATGTCATGGGGGCCCCATGTGCATGCCGCATGTCATGGGGGCCCAAAATGCATGCCTTAAGTCATGGGGCCCCAAATGCATGCCGCATATCATGGGGGCCCGACGTGCATGCCGCATGTATTGGGGGCCCCAAATGCATGCAGCACGTCATAGGGGCCCCACATGCATGGTGCATGTCATGGGAGCCCCACATGCTTGCCTCAAGTCATGGGGGCCCCAAATGCATGCCGCATGTCATGGGGGCCATAAATGCATGCCGCATGTCATGGGTGCCCAACGTACATGCTGCATGTCATTGGGGCCCCACGTGCTTGTCGCATATCATGGGGGCCCCACGTGCATGCCTCATGTCACGGTGCCACAAATGTATGCGGCATGTCAAGGGGGCCCCACTTGCATGCAGCATGTAATGGGGGATCCAAATGCATAACGCATGTCATGGGGGTCCCACATGCATGCTGCATGTCATGGGGGCCCCAAATGCATGTGACATGTCATAGGGGCCCCACGTGCATAACACATGTCATGGGGCCCGCAAATGCATGCCACATGTCATGGGGGCCCCACATGCATGCCGCATGTTATGGGGTCCCAAATGCATGCTACATGTCATGGGGGCCCAACGTGCATGCCGCATGTATTGGGGCCCCAAATTCATGCCGCATGTCATGGGGGCCCCACAGGCATTCCGCATGTCATGGGGGCCCCAAATGCATGCCGCATGTCATGGGGGCCCCACGTGCATGCCGCATGTAATGGGGGCCCCAAATGCATGCCGCATGTCATAGTGGCCCCAAATGCATGCTGCATGTCATGAGGGCCCCACGTGCATGCCGCATGTCATGGGGCCCCCAAATGCATGCCGCATGTCATGGGTGCCCAACAGACATGCCCCATGTCATTGGGGCCCCAAATGCATGCCGCATGTCTCAGGTACCTCAAATGCATGCAGCATGTTATGCAGGCCCCAAATGCATGCCACATGTCATGGGGGCCCAAATGCATGCCGCATGTCATGGGGGCCCCACATGCATGCCGCATGTCATGGGGCCCCAAATGCATGCCACATGTCATGGGGGCCCAACGTGCATGCCGCATGTATTGGGGCCCCAAATTCATGCAGCATGTCATGGGGGCCCCACAGGCGTTCCGCATGTCATGGGGGCCCCAAATGCATGCCGCATGTCATGGGGGCCCCACATGCATGCCGCATGTCATGAGGCCCCAAATGCATGCCGCATGTCTTGGGGGCTCCACGTGCATGCCGCATGTAATGGGGCCCCCAAATTCATGCGGCATGTCAAAGGGGCCCCGCGTGCATGGCGCAAGTCATGGGTGCCCCAAATGCATGCCGCATGTCATCGGGGCCCCACGTGCATGCCGCATGTCACGGGGGCCCCAAATGCATGACTCATGTCATGGGGGCCCCACCTGCATGCCGCATGTCATGGGGGACCCAAACGCATGCCGCATGTCATTGGGGCCCCAAGCGTATGCCACGTGTCACGGGTGCCACATGTGCATGCCGCATGTAATGGGGGCCCAAAATGCATGCGGCATTTTATAGGGGCCCCACATGCATGCCGCATCTCTCAGGTACCCCAAATGCATGCAGCATGTTATGCAGGCCCCAAATGCATGCCGCATGTCATGGGGCCCAAATGCATGCCGCATGTCATAGGGGCACCACGTACATTGCGCATGTCATGGGTGCCCCACATGCATGCCACATGTCATCGGGGCCCCAATTGCATGCCGCATGTAATAGGGGCCCCACATGCATGGCGCATGTCATGGTGCCCCACATGCATGCAGCATGTCATGGGGGCCCCAAATGCATGCCGCATGTCATGGGGGCCCCACGTGCATGCCGCATGTCATAGGGGTACCACGTACATGGCGCATGTCATGGGTGCCCCACATGCATGCCGCATGTCATCGGGGCCCCAATTGCATGCCGCATGTCATAGGGGCCCCACATGCATGGCGCATGTCATGGTGCCCCACATGCATGCAGCATGTCATGGGGGCCCCAAATGCATGCCGCATGTCATGGGGGCACCACGTGCATGCCACATGTCTTGGGGCCCACAAATGCATGCCGCATGTCATAGGGGCACCACATGCATGGCACATTTCTTGGGGGCCCTACATGCATTCCGCATGTCATGGGGGCCCCAAATGCATGCCTCAAGTCATGGGGGCCCCAAATGCATGCAACATGTCATAGGGGCCCCAAATGCATGCAGCATGTCATAGGGGCCCCACATGCATGGTGCATGTCATGGGGGCCCCACATGCATGCCTCAAGTCATGGGGGCCCCAAATGCATGACTCATGTCATGGAGGCCCCACGTGCATGCCACATGTCATGGGGGCCCCACATGCTGGCCGCATTTCATGGGGGGCCCAAATGCATGCCGCATGTTATGGGGGCCCCAAATGCATGCAGCATGTAATGGTGCCCCAAATGCATGACTCATGTCATGGAGGCCCCACGTGCATGCCACATGTCAAGGGGGATCCAAACTCATGCCGCATGTCATTGGGGCCCCAAGCGTATGCCGCATGTCATGGGGGCCCCATGTGCATGTCGCATGTAATGGGGGCCCCAAATGCATGCGGCATGTCATAGGGGCCCCACGTGCATGCCGCATGTCCCGGGTACACCAAATGCATGCAGCATGTCATGGGGGCCCCACGTGCATGCCGCATGTCATCGGGGCCCCAATTGCATGCCGCATGTAATAGGGGCCCCACATGCATGGCGCATGTCATGGTGCCCCACATGTATGCCGCATGTCATGGGGGCCCCAAATGCATGCCGCATGTCATGGGGGCCCCAAATGCACGCCGCATGTAATGGGGGCCCCACGTGCATGCCCCATGTCATGGGGGCCCTACGTGCATGCCTCATGTCATGGGGGCCCCGCAGGCATTCCGCATGTCATGGGGGCCTCACGTGCATGCTTCATGTCATTGGGGCCCCACGTGCTTGCCGCATGTCATGGGGGCCCCACGTGCATGCTTCATGTCATTGGGGCCCCACGTGCTTGCCGCATGTCATGGGGGCCCAAATGCATGCCGCATGTCATGGGGGCCATAAATGCATGCCGCATGTCATGGGTGCCCAACGTACATGCTGCATGTCAATGGGGCCCCACGTGCTTGCCGCATGTCATGGGGGCCCCACGTGCATGCCTCATGTCACGGGGGCCACAAATGTATGTGTCATGTCATGGGGGCCCCACGTGCATGCCGCATGTCATGGGGCCCCCCAAATGCAAGCCGCATGTCATAGGGGCTCAACATGCATGGAGCATGTCATGGGGGCCCCGCATGCATGCCGCATGTCATAGGGGCCCCACGTACATGGCGCATGTCATGGGTGCCCCACATGCATGCCGCTTGTCATCGGGTCCCCAATTGCATGCCGCATGTCATAGGGGCCCCACATGCATTGCGCATGTCATGGGGGCCCAAAATGCATGCCTCAAGTCATGGGGGCTCCAAATGCATGCCGCATATAATGGCGGCCCCACGTGCATGCCGCATGTATTGGGGGCCCCAAATGCATACCGCATGTCATGAGGCCAACGCATGCATGCCGCATGTTATGGGGGCCTAAAATGCATGCCGCATGTCATGGGGGCCCCAAATGCATGCAGCATGACTTGGGGCCCACAAATGCATGCCGAATGTCATAGGGGCCCCACATGCATGGCTCATTTCATGGGGGCCCCACATGCATGCCTCATGTCATGGGGGCCCCAAAGGCGTGCTGCATATCATGGGGGCCACAAATGCATACAGCATGTCATGGGGGTCCCACATGCATGCCGCATGTCATGGGGGCCCCACTTGCATGCAGCATGTAATGAGGGATCCAAATGCATGCTGCATCTCATGGGGGTCCCACATGCATGCCGCATGTCATGGGGGCCCCAAATGGGGGCCCCAGGTGCATGCCGCATGTCTCGGGCATCCCAAATGCATGCAGCATTTTATGGGGGCCCCACGTGCATTCCGCATGTCTCAGGTACCACAAATGCATGCAGCATGTTATGCAGGCCCAAAATGCATGCCGCATGTCATGGGGGCCGAAATGCATGCCGCATGTCATGGGGGCCCCACATGCATGCCGTATGTCATGGGTGCCCCAAATGCATGCCGCATGTCATGGGTGCTCCACGTGCATGCCGCATGTAATGGGGCCCCCAAATGCATGCCACATGTCTTGGGGCCCAAGAATGCATGCCGAATGTCATAGGGGCCCCACATGCACGGCGCATATCATGGGGGCCCCACGTGCATGCTGCATATATTGGGGGCCCCAAATTCATGCCGCATATCATGAGGGCACCGCATGCATGCCGCATATCATGGGGCCCCGCAGGCATTCCGCATGTCATGGGGGCCCCAAATGCATGCCAAATGTCATGGGGGTCCCACGTGCATGCCGCATGTCATAGGGGCCCCACATACATGCCGAATGTCATGGGGGTCCCACGTGCATGCCGCATGTCATGGGGCCCCCCAAATGCATGCAGCATATCTTGGGGCCCCAAATGCATGCCGCATGTCATGATGGCGCCGCATGCATGCCGCATGTCATGGGGGCCATAAATGCAAGCCGCATGTCATGGGGGCCCCAAATGCATGCCGCATTTCATTGGGGCCCCACGTGCATGCTGCATGTCATGGGGCCCCCCAAATGCATGCAGCATATATTGGGGCCCCAAATGCATGCCGCATGTCATGATGGCGCCGCATGCATGCCGCATGTCATGGGGGCCATAAATGCATGCCGCATGTCATAGGGGCCCCACATGCATGGCTCATTTCATGGGGGCCCCACATGCATGCCTCATGTCACCGTGCCACAAATGTATGCGGCATGTCATGGGGGCCCCACTTGCATGCAGCATGTCATGGGGGCCCCAAATGCATGCGGCATGTCATAGGGGCCCCACATGCATAACACATGTCATGGGGCCCGCAAATGCATGCCACATGTCATGGGGGCCCAACGTGCATGCCGCATGTATTGGGGCCCCAAATTCATGCCGCATGTCATGGGGGCCCCACAGTCATTCTGCATGTCATGGGGGCCCCAAATGCATGCCGCATGTCATGGGGGGCCAACGTGCATGCCGCATGTAATGGGGGCCCCAAATGCATGCCGCATGTCATAGTGGCCCAAAATGCATGCTGCATGTCATGAGGGCCCCACGTGCATGCCGCATGTCATGGGGCCCCCAAATGCATGCCGCATGTCATGGGGCCCAACAGGCATGCCGCATGTCATTGGGGCCCCAAATGCATGCCGCATGTCTCAGGTACCCCAAATGTATGCAGCATGTTATGCAGGCCCCAAATGCATGCTACATGTCATGGGGGCCCAAATGCATGCCGCATGTCATGGGGGCCCCACATGCATGCCACATGTCATGGGGCCCCAAATGCATGCCGCATGTCATGGGGGCTCCACGTGCATGCCGCATGTAATGGGGCCCCCAAATTCATGCGGCATGTCAAAGGGGCCCCGCGTGCATGGTGCAAGTCATGGGTGCCCCAAATGCATGCCGCATGTCATCGGGGCCCCACGTGCATGCCGCATGTCACGGGGGCCCCAAATGCATGACTCATGTAATGAGGGATCCAAATGCATGCTGCATCTCATGGGGGTCCCACATGCATGCCGCATGTCATGGGGGCCCCAAATGGGGGCCCCAGGTGCATGCCGCATGTCTCGGGCATCCCAAATGCATGCAGCATTTTATGGGGGCCCCACGTGCATTCCGCATGTCTCAGGTACCACAAATGCATGCAGCATGTTATGCAGGCCCCAAATGCATGCCCCATGTCATGGGGGCCCAAATGCATGCCGCATGTCATGGAGGCCCCACATGCATGCCGTATGTCATGGGTGCCCCAAATGCATGCCGCATGTCATGGGTGCTCCACGTGCATGCCGCATGTAATGGGGCCCCCAAATGCATGCCACATGTCTTGGGGCCCAAGAATGCATGCCGAATGTCATAGGGGCCCCACATGCACGGCGCATATCATGGGGGCCCCACGTGCATGCTGCATATATTGGGGGCCCCAAATTCATGCCGCATATCATGAGGGCACCGCATGCATGCCGCATGTCATGGGGCCCCGCAGGCATTCCGCATGTCATGGGGGCCCCAAATGCATGCCAAATGTCATGGGGGTCCCACGTGCATGCCGCATGTCATAGGGGCCCCACATACATGCCGAATGTCATGGGGGTCCCACGTGCATGCCGCATGTCATGGGGCCCCCCAAATGCATGCAGCATATCTTGGGGCCCCAAATGCATGCCGCATGTCATGATGGCGCCGCATGCATGCCGCATGTCATGGGGGCCATAAATGCAAGCCGCATGTCATGGGGGCCCCAAATGCATGCCGCATTTCATGGGGGCCCCACGTGCATGCTGCATGTCATGGGGCCCCCCAAATGCATGCAGCATATCTTGGGGCCCCAAATGCATGCCGCATGTCATGATGGCGCCGCATGCATGCCGCATGTCATGGGGGCCATAAATGCATGCCGCATGTCATAGGGGCCCCACATGCATGGCTCATTTCATGGGGGCCCCACATGCATGCCTCATGTCACGGTGCCACAAATGTATGCGGCATGTCATGGGGGCCCCACTTGCATGCAGCATGTCATGGGGGCCCCAAATGCATGCGGCATGTCATAGGGGCCCCACATGCATAACACATGTCATGGGGCCCGCAAATGCATGCCACATGTCATGGGGGCCCAACGTGCATGCCGCATGTATTGGGGCCCCAAATTCATGCCGCATGTCATGGGGGCCCCACAGTCATTCCGCATGTCATGGGGGCCCCAAATGCATGCCGCATGTCATGGGGGGCCAACGTGCATGCCGCATGTAATGGGGGCCCCAAATGCATGCCGCATGTCATAGTGGCCCCAAATGCATGCTGCATGTCATGAGGGCCCCACGTGCATGCCGCATGTCATGGGGCCCCCAAATGCATGCCGCATGTCATGGGGGCCCAACAGGCATGCCGCATGTCATTGGGGCCCCAAATGCATGCCGCATGTCTCAGGTACCCCAAATGTATGCAGCATGTTATGCAGGCCCCAAATGCATGCTACATGTCATGGGGGCCCAAATGCATGCCGCATGTCATGGGGGCCCCACATGCATGCCGCATGTCATGGGGCCCCAAATGCATGCCGCATGTAATGGGGGCTCCACGTGCATGCCGCATGTAATGGGGCCCCCAAATTCATGCGGCATGTCAAAGGGGCCCCGCGTGCATGGTGCAAGTCATGGGTGCCCCAAATGCATGCCGCATGTCATCGGGGCCCCACGTGCATGCCGCATGTCACGGGGGCCCCAAATGCATGACTCATGTCATGGGGCCCCACCTGCATGCCGCATGTCATGGGGGACCCAAACGCATGCCGCATGTCATTGGGGTCCCAAGCGTATGCCGCGTGTCACGGGTGCCCCATGTGCATGCCGCATGTAATGGGGGCCCCTAATGCATGCGGCATGTTATAGGGGCCCCACATGCATGCCGCATCTCTTAGGTACCCCAAATGCATGCAGCATGTTATGCAGGCCCCAAATGCATGCCGCATGTCATGGGGACCCAAATGCATGCCACATGTCATGGGGGCTTCAAATTCATGCCGCATGTCATGAGGGCCCCGCATGCATGCCGCATGTCATGGGGGCCCCGCAGGCATTCCGCATGTCATGGGGGCCCCAAATGCATGCCGCATGTCATGGGGGCCCCACGTGCATCCGTCATGTAATGGGGGATTCAAATGCATGCTGCATGTCATGGGGGCCCCACATGCATGCCGCATGTCACGGGGGCCCCAAATGTATGCTGCATGTCATGAGGGCCCCACAAGCATGCCGCATGTTATAGAGGCCCCACATGCATGCAGCATGTCTTGGGGCCCACAAATGCATGCCGCATGTCATAGGGGCCCCTCGTGCATGCCACATGTCTTGGGGCCTACAAATGCATGCCGCATGTCATAGGTGCCAAACATGCATGGCACATTTCATGGGGGCCCTACATGCATGCTTCATGTAATTGGGGCCCCACGTGCATGCCGCATGTCATGGGTGCCCACATGCATGCCGCATGTCATGGGGGCCATAAATGCATGCCGCATGTCATGGGTGCCCAACGTGCATGCCGCATGTATTGGGGGCCCCAACTGCATGCCGCATATCATGGGGCCCCACATGCATGCCACATGTCATGGGGGCCCCACATGCATGCCACATGTCATGGGGGCCCCACATGCATGCCGCATTTCATGGGGGGCCCAAATGCATGCCGCATGTTATGGGGGCCCCAAATGCATGCAGCATGTCATGGCGGCCCCAAATGCATGACTCATGTCATGGAGGCCCCACGTGCATGCCACATGTCATGGGGGATCCAAACTCATGCCACATGTCATTGGGGCCACAAGCGTATGCCGCATGTCATGGGGGCCCCATGTGCATGCCGCATGTAATGGGGGCCCCAAATGCATGCGGCATGTCATAGGGGCCCCACGTGCATGACGCATGTCTCGGGCACACCAAATGCATGCAGCATGTCATGGGGGCCCCACGTGCATGCCGCATGTCATCGGGGCCCCAATTGCAAGCCGCATGTCATAGGGGCCCCACATGCATGGCGCATGTCAAGGTGTCCCACATGCATGCCGCATGTCATGGGGGCCCCAAATGCATGTCGCATGTCAAGGGGGCCCTAAATGCATGCCACATGTAATGGGGGCCCCACGTGCATGCCGCATGTCATGGGGGCCCCATGTGCATGCCGCATGTCATGGGGGCCCAAAATGCATGCCTCAAGTCATGGGGCCCCAAAGCATGCCGCATATCATGGGGGCCCCACGTGCATGCCGCATGTATTGGGGGCCCCAAATGCATGCTGCATGTCATGAGGGCGCCGCATGCATGCCGCATGTCATGGGGCCCTAAATGCATGCCGCATGTCATGGGGGCCCCAAATGCATGCCGCATTTCATGGGGGCCCCACGTGCATGCTGCATGTCATGGGGCCCCCCAAATGCATGCAGCATGTCTTATGGCTCACAAATGCATGCCGCATGTCATAGGGGCCCCACATGCATGGCTCATTTCATGGGGGCCCCACATGCATGCCTCATGTCATGGGGGCCCCAAATGCGTGCCGCATATCATGGGGGCCACAAATGCATGCAGCATGTCATGGGGGCCCCACGTGCATGCCACATGTCTTGGGGCCCACAAATGCATGCCACATGTCATAGGGGCCCCACATGCATGGAACATTTCATGGGGGCCCTACATGCATGCCGCATGTCATGGGGGCCCCAAATGCATGCCTCAAGTCTTGGGGGCCCCAAATGCATGCAGCATGTCATAGGGGCCCCACATGCATGGTGCATGTCATGGGGGCCCACATGCTTGCCTCAAGTCATGGGGGCCCCAAATGCATGCCGCATGTCATGGGGGCCCCACGTGCATGCCACATGTCTTGGGGCCCACAAATGCATGCCACATGTCATAGGGGTCCCACATGCATGGAACATTTCATGGGGGCCCTACATGCATGCCGCATGTCATGGGGGCCCCAAATGCATGCCTCAAGTCTTGGGGGCCCCAAATGCATGCAGCATGTCATAGGGGCCCCACATGCATGGTGCATGTCATGGGGGCCCCACATGCTTGCCTCAAGTCATGGGGGCCCCAAATGCATGCCGCATGTCATGGGGGCCATAAATGCATGCCGCATGTCATGGGTGCCCAACGTACATGCTGCATGTCATTGGGGCCACACGTGCTTGTTGCATGTCATGGGGGCCCCACGTGCATGCCTCATGTCACGGTGCCACAAATGTAAGCAGCATGTCATGGGGGCCCCACTTGCATGCAGCATGTAATGGGGGATCCAAATGCATAACGCATGTCATAGGGGCCCCACGTGCATAACACATGTCATGGGGCCCGCAAATGCATGCCACATGTCATGGGGGCCCCACATGCATGCCGCATGTCATGGGGACCCAAATGCATGCCACATGTCATGGGGGCCCAACGTGCATGCCGCATGTATTGGGGCCCCAAATTCATGCCGCATGTCATGGGGGCCCCAGAGGCATTCCGCATGTCATGGGGGACCCAAATGCATGCCGCATGTCATGGGGGCCCCACGTGCATGCCGCATGTAATGGGGGCCCCAAATGCATGCCGCATGTCATAGTGGCCCCAAATGCATGCTGCATGTCATGAGGGCCCCACGTGCATGCCGCATGTCATGGGGCCCCCAAATGCATGCCGCATGTCATGGGGGCCCAAAAGGCATGCCGCATGTCATTGGGGCCCCAAATGCATGCCGCATGTCTCAGGTACCCCAAATGCATGCAGCATGTTATGCAGGCCCCAAATGCATGCCACATGTCATGGGGGCCCAAATGCATGCCGCATGTCATTGGGGCCCCAAGCGTATGCCGCATGTCACGGGTGCCCCATGTGCATGCCGCATGTAATGGGGGCCCCAAATGCATTTGGCATGTCATAGGGGCCCCACATGCATGCCGCATCTCTCAGGTACCCCAAATGCATGCAGCATGTTATGCAGGCCCCAAATGCATGCCGCATGTCATGGGGGCCCAAATGCATGCCGCATGTCATGGGACCCACATTCATGCCGCATGTCATGGGGGCCCCCAATGCATGCCACATGTCATGAGGGCCTCAAATTCATGCCGCATGTCATGAGGGCCCCGCATGCATGCCGCATGTCATGGGGTCCCCGCAGGCATTCCGCATGTCATGGGGGCCCCAAATGCATGCCGCATGTCATGGGACCCACGTGCATCCGTCATGTAATGGGGGATTCAAATGCATGCTGCATGTCATGGGGGCCCCACATGCATGCCGCATGTCACAGGGGCCCCAAATGTATGCTGCATGTCATGGGGGCCCCACAAGCATGCCGCATGTTATAGAGGCCCCACATGCATGCAGCATGTCTTGGGGCCATCAAATGCATGCCGCATGTCATAGGGGCCCCACGTGCATGCCACATGTCTTGGGGCCTACAAATACATGCCGCATGTCATAGGTGCCAAACATGCATGGCACATTTCATGGGGGCCCTACATGCATGCCGCATGTCATGGGTGCCCCACGTGCATGCTTCATGTCATTGGGGGCCCACATGCATGCCGCATGTCATAGGGGCACCACGTACATGGCGCATGTCATGGGTGCCCCACATGCATGCCGCATGTCATCGGGGCCCCAATTGCATGCCGCATGTCATAGGGGAACCACATGCATGGCGCATGTCATGGTGCCCCACATGCATGCAGCATGTCATGGGGGCCCCAAATGCATGCCGCATGTCATGGGGGCCCTAAATGCATGCCGCATTTAATGGGGGCCCCACGTGCATGCCGCATGTCTTGGGGGCCCCATGTGCATGCCGCATGTCATGGGGGCCCAAAATGCATGCCTCAATCATGGGGGCCCCAAATGCATGTCGCATATCATGGGGGCCCAAAATGCATGCCTCAATCATGGGGGCCCCAAATGCATGTCGCATATCATGGGGGCCCCACGTGCATGCCGCATGTCATGGGGCCCCCCAAATGCATGCAACATGTCTTGGGGCCCACAAATGCATGCCGCATGTCATAGGGGCCCCACATGCATGGCTTATTTCATGGGGGCCCCACATGCATGCCGCATGTCATGGGGGCCCCAAATGCATGCCGCATATCATGGGGGCCACAAATGCATGCAGCATGTCATGGGGCCCCACGTGCATGCCACATGTCTTGGGGCCCACAAGTGCATGCCGCATGTCATAGGGGCACCACATGCATGGCACATTTCTTGGGGGCCCTACATGCATGCCGCATGTCATGGGGGCCCCAAATGCATGCCTCAAGTCATGGGGGCCCCAAATGCATGCAGCATGTCATAGGGGCCCCAAATGCATGCAGCATGTCATAGGGGCCCCACATGCATGGTGCATGTCATGGGGGCCCCACATGCATGCCTCAAGTCATGGGGGCCCCAAATACATGCCGCATGACATGGGGGCCATAAATGCATGCCGCATGTCATGGGTGCCCAACGTACATGCTGCATGTCATTGGGGCCCCATGTGCTTGCCGCATGTCATGGGGGCCCCACGTGCATGCCTCATGTCACGGGGGCCACAAATGTATGCGGCATGTCATGGGGGCCCCACATGCATGCCGCATGTCATGGGGGCCCCACGTGCATGCCGCATGTCAAGGGGGTCCCACATGCATGCCGCATGTCATAGGGGCCCCACATGCATGGCGCATGTCATGGGGGGCCCACATGCGTGCCGCATGTCATGGGGGCCCCACTTGCATGCAGCATGTAATGGGGGATCCAATTGCATGACGCATGTCATGGGGGTCTCACATGCATGCCGCATGTCATGGGGGCCCAAATGCATGCTGCATGTTATGGGGGCCCCAAATGCATGCAGCATGTCATGGCGGCCCCAAATGCATGTCGAATGTCATGGGGGCCCTAAATGCATGCCGCATGTAATTGGGGCCCCACGTGCATGCCGCATGTCATGGGGGCCCCATGTGCATGCCGCATGTCATGGGGGCCCAAAATGCATGCGGCATGTCATAGGGGCCCCACGTGCATGCCGCATGTCTCGGGCACACCAAATGCATGCAGCATGTCATGGGGGCCCCACGTGCATGCCGCATGTCATCGGGGCCCCAATTGCAAACCGCATGTCATAGGGGCCCCACATGCATGGCACATGTCATGGTGTCCCACATGCATGCCGCATGTCATGGGGGCCCCAAATGCATGTCGAATGTCATGGGGGCCCTAAATGCATGCCGCATGTAATTGGGGCCCCACGTGCATGCCGCATGTCATGGGGGCCCCATGTGCATGCCGCATGTCATGGGGGCCCAAAATGCATGCCTCAAGTCATGGGGCCCCAAATGCATGCCGCATATCATGGGGCCCCACATGCATGCCGCATGTATTGGGGGCCCCAAATGCATGCCGCATGTCATGAGGGCGCCGCATGCATGCCGCATGTCATGGGGGCCCCAAATGCATGCCGCATTTCATGGGGGCCCCACGTGCATGATGCATGTCATTGGGGCCCCAAATGCATGCCGCATGTCATTGGGGCCCCAAATGCATGCCGCATGTCATTGGGGCCCCACATGCATGGCTCATTTCATGGGGCCCCCACATGCATGCCTCATGTCATGGGGGCCCCAAATGCGTGCCGCATATCATGGATGCCACAAATGCATGCAGCATGTCATGGGGCACATGCATGCCACATGTCTTGGGGCCCACAAATGCATGCCGCATGTCATACGGGTCCCACATGCATGGCGCATTTCATGGGGGCCCAACGTACATGCTGCATGTCATTGGGACCCACGTGCTTGTCGCATGTCATGGGGGCCCCACGTGCATGCCTCATGTCACGGTGCCACAAATGTATGCGGCATGTCATGGGGGCCCTACTTGCATGCAGCATGTAATGGGGGATCCAAATGCATAACGCATGTCATGGGGGTCCCACATGCATGCCGCATGTCATGGGGGCCCCAAATGCATGCGGCATGTCATAGGGGCCCCACGTGCATAGCACATGTCATGGGGCCCGCAAATGCATGCCACATGTCATGGGGGCCCCACATGCATGCCGCATGTCATGGGGGCCCAAATGCATGCCGCATGTAATGGGGGCCATAAATGCATGCCGCATGTCATGGGTGCCCAACGTGCATGCCGCATGTCATGGGGCCCCCAAATGCATGCAGCATGTCTTGGGGCCCACAAATGCATGCCGCATGTCATAGGGGCCCCACATGCATGGCTTATTTTATTGGGGCCCCACATGCATGCCGCATGTCATGGGGGCCCCAAATGCGTGCCGCATATCATGGGGGCCACAAATGCATGCAGCATGTCATTGGGGCCCCACGTGCATGCCACATGTCTTGGGGCCCACAAATGCATGCCGCATGTCATAGGGGCACCACATGCATGGCACATTTCTTGGGGGCCCTACATGCATGGTGCATGTCATGGGGGCCCCACATGCATGCCTCAAGTCATGGGGGCCCCAAATACATGCTGCATGACATGGGGGCCATAAATGCATGCCGCATGTCATGGGTGCCCAACGTACATGCTGCATGTCATTGGGGACCCATGTGCTTGCGCATTTCATGGGGGCCCCACGTGCATGCCTCATGTCACGGGGGCCACAAATGTATGCGGCATGTCATGGGGGCCCCACATGCATGCCGCATGTCATGGGGGCCCCACGTGCATGCCGCATGTCAAGGGGGTCCCACATGCATGCCGCATGTCATAGGGGCCCCACATGCATGGCACATGTCATGGGGGCCCACATGCGTGCCGCATGTCATGGGGGCCCCACTTGCATGCAGCATGTAATGGGGGATCCAATTGCATGACGCATGTCATGGGGGTCTCACATGCATGCCGCATGTCATGGGGGCCCAAATGCATGCCGCATGTCATGGGGGCCATAAATGCATGCCGCATGTCATGGGTGCCCAACGTGCATGCCGCATGTATTGGGGGCCCCAACTGCATGCCGCATATCATGGGGCCCCACATGCATGCCACATGTCATGGGGGCCCCACATGCATGCCGCATTTCATGGGGGGCCCAAATGCATGCTGCATGTTATGGGGGCCCCAAATGCATGCAGCATGTCATGGCGGCCCCAAATGCATGACACATGTCATGGAGGCCCCACGTGCATGCCACATGTCATGGGGGATCCAAACTCATGCCGCATGTCATTGGGGCCCCAAGCGTATGCCGCATGTCATGGGGGCCCCATGTGCATGCCGCATGTAATGGGGGCCCCAAATGCATGCGGCATGTCATAGGGGCCCCACGTGCATGCCGCATGTCTCGGGCACACCAAATGCATGCAGCATGTCATGGGGGCCCCACGTGCATGCCGCATGTCATCGGGGCCCCAATTGCAAACCGCATGTCATAGGGGCCACACATGCATGGCACATGTCATGGTGTCCCACATGCATGCCGCATGTCATGGGGGCCCCAAATGCATGTCGAATGTCATGGGGGCCCCAAGCGTATGCCGCGTGTCACGGGTGCCCCATGTGCATGCCGCATGTAATGGGGGCCCCAAATGCATTTGGCATGTCATAGGGGCCCCACATGCATGCCGCATCTCTCAGGTACCCCAAATGCATGCAGCATGTTATGCAGGCCCCAAATGCATGCCGCATGTCATGGGGGCCCAAATGCATGCCGCATGTCATGGGACCCACATTCATGCCGCATGTCATGGGGGCCCCCAATGCATGCCACATGTCATGGGGGCCTCAAATTCATGCCGCATGTCATGAGGGCCCCGCATGCATGCCGCATGTCATGGGGTCCCCGCAGGCATTCCGCATGTCATGGGGGCCCCAAATGCATGCCGCATGTCATGGGACCCACGTGCATCCGTCATGTAATGGGGGATTCAAATGCATGCTGCATGTCATGGGGGCCCCACATGCATGCCGCATGTCACAGGGGCCCCAAATGTATGCTGCATGTCATGGGGGCCCCACAAGCATGCCGCATGTTATAGAGGCCCCACATGCATGCAGCATGTCTTGGGGCCATCAAATGCATGCCGCATGTCATAGGGGCCCCACGTGCATGCCACATGTCTTGGGGCCTACAAATACATGCCGCATGTCATAGGTGCCAAACATGCATGGCACATTTCATGGGGGCCCTACATGCATGCCGCATGTCATGGGTGCCCCACGTGCATGCTTCATGTCATTGGGGGCCCACATGCATGCCGCATGTCATAGGGGCACCACGTACATGGCGCATGTCATGGGTGCCCCACATGCATGCCGCATGTCATCGGGGCCCCAATTGCATGCCGCATGTCATAGGGGAACCACATGCATGGCGCATGTCATGGTGCCCCACATGCATGCAGCATGTCATGGGGGCCCCAAATGCATGCCGCATGTCATGGGGGCCCTAAATGCATGCCGCATTTAATGGGGGCCCCACGTGCATGCCGCATGTCTTGGGGGCCCCATGTGCATGCCGCATGTCATGGGGGCCCAAAATGCATGCCTCAATCATGGGGGCCCCAAATGCATGTCGCATATCATGGGGGCCCCACGTGCATGCCGCATGTCATGGGGCCCCCCAAATGCATGCAACATGTCTTGGGGCCCACAAATGCATGCCGCATGTCATAGGGGCCCCACATGCATGGCTTATTTCATGGGGGCCCCACATGCATGCCGCATGTCATGGGGGCCCCAAATGCATGCCGCATATCATGGGGGCCACAAATGCATGCAGCATGTCATGGGGCCCCACGTGCATGCCACATGTCTTGGGGCCCACAAGTGCATGCCGCATGTCATAGGGGCACCACATGCATGGCACATTTCTTGGGGGCCCTACATGCATGCCGCATGTCATGGGGGCCCCAAATGCATGCCTCAAGTCATGGGGGCCCCAAATGCATGCAGCATGTCATAGGGGCCCCAAATGCATGCAGCATGTCATAGGGGCCCCACATGCATGGTGCATGTCATGGGGGCCCCACATGCATGCCTCAAGTCATGGGGGCCCCAAATACATGCCGCATGACATGGGGGCCATAAATGCATGCCGCATGTCATGGGTGCCCAACGTACATGCTGCATGTCATTGGGGCCCCATGTGCTTGCCGCATGTCATGGGGGCCCCACATGCATGCCTCATGTCACGGGGGCCACAAATGTATGCGGCATGTCATGGGGGCCCCACATGCATGCCGCATGTCATGGGGGCCCCACGTGCATGCCGCATGTCAAGGGGGTCCCACATGCATGCCGCATGTCATAGGGGCCCCACATGCATGGCGCATGTCATGGGGGGCCCACATGCGTGCCGCATGTCATGGGGGCCCCACTTGCATGCAGCATGTAATGGGGGATCCAATTGCATGACGCATGTCATGGGGGTCTCACATGCATGCCGCATGTCATGGGGGCCCAAATGCATGCCGCATGTCATGGGGGCATAAATGCATGCCGCATGTCATGGGTGCCCAACGTGCATGCCGCATGTATTGGGGGCCCCAATTGCATGCCGCATATCATGGGGCCCCACATGCATGCCACATGTCATGGGGGCCCCACATGCATGCCGCATTTCATGGGGGGCCCAAATGCATGCTGCATGTTATGGGGGCCCCAAATGCATGCAGCATGTCATGGCGGCCCCAAATGCATGTCGAATGTCATGGGGGCCCTAAATGCATGCCGCATGTAATTGGGGCCCCACGTGCATGCCGCATGTCATGGGGGCCCCATGTGCATGCCGCATGTCATGGGGGCCCAAAATGCATGCGGCATGTCATAGGGGCCCCACGTGCATGCCGCATGTCTCGGGCACACCAAATGCATGCAGCATGTCATGGGGGCCCCACGTGCATGCCGCATGTCATCGGGGCCCCAATTGCAAACCGCATGTCATAGGGGCCCCACATGCATGGCACATGTCATGGTGTCCCACATGCATGCCGCATGTCATGGGGGCCCCAAATGCATGTCGAATGTCATGGGGGCCCTAAATGCATGCCGCATGTAATTGGGGCCCCACGTGCATGCCGCATGTCATGGGGGCCCCATGTGCATGCCGCATGTCATGGGGGCCCAAAATGCATGCCTCAAGTCATGGGGCCCCAAATGCATGCCGCATATCATGGGGCCCCACATGCATGCCGCATGTATTGGGGGCCCCAAATGCATGCCGCATGTCATGAGGGCGCCGCATGCATGCCGCATGTCATGGGGGCCCCAAATGCATGCCGCATTTCATGGGGGCCCCACGTGCATGATGCATGTCATTGGGGCCCCAAATGCATGCCGCATGTCATTGGGGCCCCAAATGCATGCCGCATGTCATTGGGGCCCCACATGCATGGCTCATTTCATGGGGCCCCCACATGCATGCCTCATGTCATGGGGGCCCCAAATGCGTGCCGCATATCATGGATGCCACAAATGCATGCAGCATGTCATGGGGCACATGCATGCCACATGTCTTGGGGCCCACAAATGCATGCCGCATGTCATACGGGTCCCACATGCATGGCGCATTTCATGGGGGCCCAACGTACATGCTGCATGTCATTGGGACCCACGTGCTTGTCGCATGTCATGGGGGCCCCACGTGCATGCCTCATGTCACGGTGCCACAAATGTATGCGGCATGTCATGGGGGCCCTACTTGCATGCAGCATGTAATGGGGGATCCAAATGCATAACGCATGTCATGGGGGTCCCACATGCATGCCGCATGTCATGGGGGCCCCAAATGCATGCGGCATGTCATAGGGGCCCCACGTGCATAGCACATGTCATGGGGCCCGCAAATGCATGCCACATGTCATGGGGGCCCCACATGCATGCCGCATGTCATGGGGGCCCAAATGCATGCCGCATGTAATGGGGGCCATAAATGCATGCCGCATGTCATGGGTGCCCAACGTGCATGCCGCATGTCATGGGGCCCCCCAAATGCATGCAGCATGTCTTGGGGCCCACAAATGCATGCCGCATGTCATAGGGGCCCCACATGCATGGCTTATTTTATTGGGGCCCCACATGCATGCCGCATGTCATGGGGGCCCCAAATGCGTGCCGCATATCATGGGGGCCACAAATGCATGCAGCATGTCATTGGGGCCCCACGTGCATGCCACATGTCTTGGGGCCCACAAATGCATGCCGCATGTCATAGGGGCACCACATGCATGGCACATTTCTTGGGGGCCCTACATGCATGGTGCATGTCATGGGGGCCCCACATGCATGCCTCAAGTCATGGGGGCCCCAAATACATGCTGCATGACATGGGGGCCATAAATGCATGCCGCATGTCATGGGTGCCCAACGTACATGCTGCATGTCATTGGGGACCCATGTGCTTGCGCATTTCATGGGGGCCCCACGTGCATGCCTCATGTCACGGGGGCCACAAATGTATGCGGCATGTCATGGGGGCCCCACATGCATGCCGCATGTCATGGGGGCCCCACGTGCATGCCGCATGCCAAGGGGGTCCCACATGCATGCCGCATGTCATAGGGGCCCCACATGCATGGCGCATGTCATGGGGGCCCACATGCGTGCCGCATGTCATGGGGGCCCCACTTGCATGCAGCATGTAATGGGGGATCCAATTGCATGACGCATGTCATGGGGGTCTCACATGCATGCCGCATGTCATGGGGGCCCAAATGCATGCCGCATGTCATGGGGGCCATAAATGCATGCCGCATGTCATGGGTGCCCAACGTGCATGCCGCATGTATTGGGGGCCCCAACTGCATGCCGCATATCATGGGGCCCCACATGCATGCCACATGTCATGGGGGCCCCACATGCATGCCGCATTTCATGGGGGGCCCAAATGCATGCTGCATGTTATGGGGGCCCCAAATGCATGCAGCATGTCATGGCGGCCCCAAATGCATGACACATGTCATGGAGGCCCCACGTGCATGCCACATGTCATGGGGGATCCAAACTCATGCCGCATGTCATTGGGGCCCCAAGCGTATGCCGCATGTCATGGGGGCCCCATGTGCATGCCGCATGTAATGGGGGCCCCAAATGCATGCGGCATGTCATAGGGGCCCCACGTGCATGCCGCATGTCTCGGGCACACCAAATGCATGCAGCATGTCATGGGGGCCCCACGTGCATGCCGCATGTCATCGGGGCCCCAATTGCAAACCGCATGTCATAGGGGCCACACATGCATGGCACATGTCATGGTGTCCCACATGCATGCCGCATGTCATGGGGGCCCCAAATGCATGTCGAATGTCATGGGGGCCCTAAATGCATGCCGCATGTAATTGGGGCCCCACGTGCATGCCGCATGTCATGGGGGCCCCATGTGCATGCCGCATGTCATGGGGGCCCAAAATGCATGCCTCAAGTCATGGGGCCCCAAATGCATGCCGCATATCATGGGGCCCCACATGCATGCCGCATGTACTGGGGGCCCCAAATGCATGCCGCATGTCATGAGGGCGCCGCATGCATGCCGCATGTCATGGGGCCCCAAATGCATGCCGCATTTCATGGGGGCCCCACGTGCATGTTGCATGTCATGGGGCCCCCCAAATGCATGCAGCATGTCTTAGGGCCCACAAATGCATGCCGCATGTCATTGGGGCCCCACATGCATGGCTCATTTCATGGGGCCCCCACATGCATGCCTCATGTCATGGGGGCCCCAAATGCGTGCCGCATATCATGGGGGCCACAAATGCATGCAGCATGTCATGGGGCACATGCATGCCACATGTCTTGGGGCCCACAAATGCATGCCGCATGTCATACGGGTCCCACATGCATGGCGCATTTCATGGGGGCCCAAAGTACATGCTGCATGTCATTGGGGCCCCACGTGCTTGTCGCATGTCATGGGGGCCCCACGTGCATGCCTCATGTCACGGTGCCACAAATGTATGCGGCATGTCATGGGGGCCCCACTTGCATGCAGCATGTAATGGGGGCCCCAAATGCATGCAGCATGTCATGGCGGCCCCAAATGCATGACTCATGTCATGGAGGCCCCACGTGCATGCCACATGTCATGGGGGCCATAAATGCATGCCGCATGTCATGGGTGCCCAACGTACATGCTGCATGTCATAGGGGCCCCACGTGCATAACACATGTCATGGGGCCCGCAAATGCATGCCACTTGTCATGGGGGCCCCACATGCATGCCGCATGTCATGGGGGCCCAAATTCATGCCGCATGTCATGGGGGCCATAAATGCATGCCGCATGTCATGGGTTCCCAACGTGCATGCCGCATGTATTGGGGGCCCCAACTGCATGCCGCATATCATGGGGCCCCACATGCATGCCACATGTCATGGGGGCCCCACATGCATGCCGCATTTCATGGGGGGCCCAAATGCATGCCTGATGTCATGGCGGCCCCAAATGCATGACTCATATCATGGGGCCCCACGTGCATGCCACATGTCATGGGGGATCCAAACTCATGCCGCATGTCATTGGGGCCACAAGCATATGCCGCATGTCATGGGGGCCCCATGTGCATGCCGCATGTCATGGGGGCCCAAAATGCATGCCTTAAGTCATGGGGCCCCAAATGCATGCCGCATATCATGGGGGCCCGACGTGCATGCCGCATGTATTGGGGGCCCCAAATGCATGCAGCACGTCATAGGGGCCCCACATGCATGGTGCATGTCATGGGAGCCCCACATGCTTGCCTCAAGTCATGGGGGCCCCAAATGCATGCCGCATGTCATGGGGGCCATAAATGCATGCCGCATGTCATGGGTGCCCAACGTACATGCTGCATGTCATTGGGGCCCCACGTGCTTGTCGCATATCATGGGGGCCCCACGTGCATGCCTCATGTCACGGTGCCACAAATGTATGCGGCATGTCAAGGGGGCCCCACTTGCATGCAGCATGTAATGGGGGATCCAAATGCATAACGCATGTCATGGGGGTCCCACATGCATGCTGCATGTCATGGGGGCCCCAAATGCATGCGGCATGTCATAGGGGCCCCACGTGCATAACACATGTCATGGGGCCCGCAAATGCATGCCACATGTCATGGGGGCCCCACATGCATGCCGCATGTTATGGGGTCCCAAATGCATGCCACATGTCATGGGGGCCCAACGTGCATGCCGCATGTATTGGGGCCCCAAATTCATGCCGCATGTCATGGGGGCCCCACAGGCATTCCGCATGTCATGGGGGCCCCAAATGCATGCCGCATGTCATGGGGGCCCCACGTGCATGCCGCATGTAATGGGGGCCCCAAATGCATGCCGCATGTCATAGTGGCCCCAAATGCATGCTGCATGTCATGAGGGCCCCACGTGCATGCCGCATGTCATGGGGCCCCCAAATGCATGCCGCATGTCATGGGTGCCCAACAGACATGCCCCATGTCATTGGGGCCCCAAATGCATGCCGCATGTCTCAGGTACCCCAAATGCATGCAGCATGTTATGCAGGCCCCAAATGCATGCCACATGTCATGGGGGCCCAAATGCATGCCGCATGTCATGGGGGCCCCACATGCATGCCGCATGTAATGGGGCCCCAAATGCATGCCACATGTCATGGGGGCCCAACGTGCATGCCGCATGTATTGGGGCCCCAAATTCATGCCGCATGTCATGGGGGCCCCACATGCATGCCGCATGTCATGAGGCCCCAAATGCATGCCGCATGTCTTGGGGGCTCCACGTGCATGCCGCATGTAATGGGGCCCCCAAATTCATGCGGCATGTCAAAGGGGCCCCGCGTGCATGGCGCAAGTCATGGGTGCCCCAAATGCATGCCGCATGTCATCGGGGCCCCACGTGCATGCCGCATGTCACGGGGGCCCCAAATGCATGACTCATGTCATGGGGGCCCCACCTGCATGCCGCATGTCATGGGGGACCCAAACGCATGCCGCATGTCATTGGGGCCCCAAGCGTATGCCGCGTGTCACGGGTGCCCCATGTGCATGCCGCATGTAATGGGGGCCCAAAATGCATGCGGCATTTTATAGGGGCCCCACATGCATGCCACATCTCTCAGGTACCCCAAATGCATGCAGCATGTTATGCAGGCCCCAAATGCATGCCGCATGTCATGGGGCCCAAATGCATGCCGCATGTCATAGGGGCACCACGTACATGGCGCATGTCATGGGTGCCCCACATGCATGCCACATGTCATCGGGGCCCCAATTGCATGCCGCATGTCATAGGGGCCCCACATGCATGGCGCATGTCATGGTGCCCCACATGCATGCAGCATGTCATGGGGGCCCCAAATGCATGCCGCATGTCATGGGGGCCCCACGTGCATGCCGCATGTCATAGGGGCACCACGTACATGGCGCATGTCATGGGTGCCCCACATGCATGCCACATGTCATCTGGGCCCCAATTGCATGCCGCATGTCATAGGGGCCCCACATGCATGGCGCATGTCATGGTGCCCCACATGCATGCAGCATGTCATGGGGGCCCCAAATGCATGCCGCATGTCATGGGGCCCCCCCGTGCATGCCGCATGTCTTGGGGGCCCCATGTGCATGCCGCATGTCATGGGGGCCCAAAATGCATGCCTCAATCATGGGGGCCCCAAATGCATGTCGCATATCATGGGGGCCCCTTGTGCATGCCGCATGTCATAGGGGCACCACATGCATGGCACATTTCTTGGGGGCCTACATGCATTCCGCATGTCATGGGGGCCCCAAATGCATGCCTCAAGTCATGGGGGCCCCAAATGCATGCAACATGTCATAGGGGCCCCAAATGCATGCAGCATGTCATAGGGGCCCCACATGCATGGTGCATGTCATGGGGGCCCCACATGCATGCCTCAAGTCATGGGGGCCCCAAATGCATGACTCATGTCATGGAGGCCCCACGTGCATGCCACATGTCATGGGGGCCCCACATGCTGGCCGCATTTCATGGGGGGCCCAAATGCATGCCGCATGTTATGGGGGCCCCAAATGCATGCAGCATGTAATGGTGCCCCAAATGCATGACTCATGTCATGGAGGCCCCACGTGCATGCCACATGTCAAGGGGGATCCAAACTCATGCCGCATGTCATTGGGGCCCCAAGCGTATGCCGCATGTCATGGGGGCCCCATGTGCATGTCGCATGTAATGGGGGCCCCAAATGCATGCGGCATGTCATAGGGGCCCCACGTGCTTGCCGCATGTCATGGGGGCCCCACGTGCATGCCGCATGTATTGGGGGCCACAAATGCATGCCGCATGTCATGAGGGCGCCGCATGCATGCCGCATGTCATGGGGGCCCTAAATGCATGCCGCATGTCATGGGGGCCCCAAATGCATGCCGCATTTCATGGGGGCCCCACGTGCATGCTGCATGTCATGGGGGCCCCACATGCATGCCTCAAGTCATGGGGGCCCCAAATACATGCCGCATGACATGGGGGCCATAAATGCATGCCGCATGTCATGGGTGCCCAACGTACATGCTGCATGTCATTGGGGCCCCACGTGCTTGCCGCATGTCATGGGGGCCCCACGTGCATGCCGCATGTATTGGGGGCCACAAATGCATGCCGCATGTCATGAGGGCGCCGCATGCATGCCGCATGTCATGGGGGCCCTAAATGCATGCCGCATGTCATGGGGGCCCCAAATGCATGCCGCATTTCATGGGGGCCCCACGTGCATGCTGCATGTCATGGGGCCCCCCAAATGCATGCAGCATGTCTTGGGGCCCACAAATGCATGCCGCATGTCATAGGGGCCCCACATGCATGGCTCATTTCATGGGGGCCCCAAATGCATGCCGCATGTCATGGGGGCCCTAAATGCATGCCGCATGTCATGGGGGCCCCAAATGCATGCCGCATTTCATGGGGGCCCCACGTGCATGCTGCATGTCATGGGGCCCCCCAAATGCATGCAGCATGTCTTGGGGCCCACAAATGCATGCCGCATGTCATAGGGGCCCCACATGCATGGCTCATTTCATGGGGGCCCCAAATGCAAGCCGCATGTCATGGGGGCCATAAATGCATGCCGCATGTCATGGGTGCCCAACGTACATGCTGCATGTCATTGGGGCCCCACGTGCTTGTCGCATGTCATGGGGGCCCCACGTGCATGCCTCATGTCACGGTGCCACAAATGTATGCGGCATGTCATGGGGGCCCCACTTGCATGCAGCATGTAATGGGGGATCCAAATGCATAACGCATGTCATGGGGGTCCCACATTCATGCCGCATGTCATGGGGGCCCCAAATGCATGCGGCATGTCATAGGGGCCCCACGTGCATGCCGCATGTCATAGGGGCCCCACATACATGCCGAATGTCATGGGGGTCCCACGTGTATGCCGCATGTCATAGGGGCACCACATGCATGGCGCATGTCATGGGGGTCCACATGCATGCCGCATGTCATGAGGGCACCGCATGCTTGCCGCATGTCATGGGGGCCCCGCAGGCATTCCGCATGTCATGGGGGACCCAAATGCATGCCGCATTTCATGGGGGCCCCACGTGCATGCCGCATGTCATGGGGCCCCAATTGCATGCCGCATGTAATAGGGGCCCCACATGCATGGCGCATGTCATGGTGCCCCACATGTATGCCGCATGTCATGGGGGCCCCAAATGCATGCCGCATGTCATGGGGGCCCCAAATGCACGCCGCATGTAATGGGGGCCCCACGTGCATGCCCCATGTCACGGGGGCCCCACGTGCATGCCTCATGTCATGGGGGCCCCGCAGGCATTCCGCATGTCATGGGGGCCTCACGTGCATGCTTCATGTCATTGGGGCCCCACGTGCTTGCCGCATGTCATGGGGGCCCAAATGCATGCCGCATGTCATGGGGGCCATAAATGCATGCCGCATGTCATGGGTGCCCAACGTACATGCTGCATGTCAATGGGGCCCCACGTGCTTGCCACATGTCATGGGGGCCCCACGTGCATGCCTCATGTCACGGGGGCCACAAATGTATGTGTCATGTCATGGGGGCCCCACGTGCATGCCGCATGTCATGGGGCCCCCCAAATGCATGCCGCATGTCATAGGGGCCCAACATGCATGGAGCATGTCATGGGGGCCCCGCATGCATGCCGCATGTCATAGGGGCCCCACGTACATGGCGCATGTCATGGGTGCCCCACATGCATGCCGCTTGTCATCGGGTCCCCAATTGCATGCCGCATGTCATAGGGGCCCCACATGCATTGCGCATGTCATGGGGGCCCAAAATGCATGCCTCAAGTCATGGGGGCTCCAAATGCATGCTGCATATAATGGCGGCCCCACGTGCATGCCGCATGTATTGGGGGCCCCAAATGCATACCGCATGTCATGAGGGCAACGCATGCATGCCGCATGTTATGGGGGCCTAAAATGCATGCCGCATGTCATGGGGGCCCCAAATGCATGCAGCATGACTTGGGGCCCACAAATGCATGCCGAATGTCATAGGGGCCCCACATGCATGGCTCATTTCATGGGGGCCCCACATGCATGCCTCATGTCATGGGGGCCCCAAAGGCGTGCTGCATATCATGGGGGCCACAAATGCATGCAGCATGTCATGGGGGTCCCACATGCATGCCGCATGTCATGGGGGCCCCACTTGCATGCAGCATGTAATGAGGGATCCAAATGCATGCTGCATCTCATGGGGGTCCCACATGCATGCCGCATGTCATGGGGGCCCCAAATGGTGGCCCCAGGTGCATGCCGCATGTCTCGGGCATCCCAAATGCATGCAGCATTTTATGGGGGCCTCACGTGCATTCCGCATGTCTCAGGTACCCCAAATGCATGCAGCATGTTATGCAGGCCCCAAATGCATGCCGCATGTCATGGGGGCCCAAATGCATGCCGCATGTCATGGGGGGCCCACATGCATGCCGTATGTCATGGGTGCCCCAAATGCATGCCGCATGTCATGGGTGCTCCACGTGCATGCCGCATGTAATGGGGCCCCCAAATGCATGCCACATGTCTTGGGGCCCAAGAATGCATGCCGAATGTCATAGGGGCCCCACATGCACGGCGCATATCATGGGGGCCCCACGTGCATGCTGCATATATTGGGGGCCCCAAATTCATGCCGCATATCATGACGGCACCGCATGCATGCCGCATGTCATGGGGCCCCGCAGGCATTCCGCATGTCATGGGGGCCCCAAATGCATGCCAAATGTCATGGGGGTCCCACGTGCATGCCGCATGTCATAGGGGCCCCACATACATGCCGAATGTCATGGGGGTCCCACGTGCATGCCGCATGTCATAGGGGCACCACATGCATGGCGCATGTCATGGGGTCCACATGCATGCCGCATGTCAAGGGGGCCCCAAATGCATGCAGCATGTCATAGGGGCCCCACGTGCATGCCGTATGTCTCGGGCATTCCAAATGCATGCAGCATTTTATGGGGCCCCATGTGCATGCCGCATGACTCAGGTACCCCAAATGCATGCAACATGTTATGCAGGCCCCAAATGCATGCCACATGTCATGGGGGCCCCAAATGCAAGCCACATGTCATGGGGGCCCCACATGCATGCCGCATGTCATGAGGCCCCAAATGCATGCCGCATGTCTTGGGGGCTCCACGTGCATGCCGCATGTAATGGGGCCCCCAAATTCATGCGGCATGTCAAAGGGGCCCCGCGTGCATGGCGCAAGTCATGGGTGCCCCAAATGCATGCCGCATGTCATCGGGGCCCCACGTGCATGCCGCATGTCACGGGGGCCCCAAATGCATGACTCATGTCATGGGGGCCCCACCTGCATGCCGCATGTCATGGGGGACCCAAACGCATGCCGCATGTCATTGGGGCCCCAAGCGTATGCCGCGTGTCACGGGTGCCCCATGTGCATGCCGCATGTAATGGGGGCCCAAAATGCATGCGGCATTTTATAGGGGCCCCACATGCATGCCGCATCTCTCAGGTACCCCGAATGCATGCAGCATGTTATGCAGGCCCCAAATGCATGCCGCATGTCATGGGGCCCAAATGCATGCCGCATGTCATAGGGGCACCACGTACATGGCGCATGTCATGGGTGCCCCACATGCATGCCACATGTCATTGGGGCCCCAATTGCATGCCGCATGTCATAGGGGCCCCACATGCATGGCTTATTTCATGAGGGCCCCACATGCATGCCGCAAATCATGGGGGCCCCAAATGCATGTCGCATATCATGGGGGCCCCTTGTGCATGCCGCATGTGATTGGGCCCCCCAAATGCATGCAGCATGTCTTGGGGCCCACAAATGCATGCCGCATGTCATAGGGGCCCCACATGCATGGCTTATTTCATGAGGGCCCCACATGCATGCCGCATGTCATGGGGGCCCCAAATGCGTGCCGCATATCATGGGGGCCACAAATGCATGCAGCATGTCATGGGGGCACCACGTGCATGCCACATGTCTTGGGGCCCACAAATGCATGCCGCATGTCATAGGGGCACCACATGCATGGCACATTTCTTGGGGGCCCTACATGCATTCCGCATGTCATGGGGGCCCCAAATGCATGCCTCAAGTCATGGGGGCCCCAAATGCATGCAACATGTCATAGGGGCCCCAAATGCATGCAGCATGTCATAGGGGCCCCACATGCATGGTGCATGTCATGGGGGCCCCACATGCATGCCTCAAGTCATGGGGGCCCCAAATGCATGACTCATGTCATGGAGGCCCCACGTGCATGCCACATGTCATGGGGGCCCCACATGCTGGCCGCATTTCATGGGGGGCCCAAATGCATGCCGCATGTTATAGGGGCCCCAAATGCATGCAGCATGTAATGGTGCCCCAAATGCATGACTCATGTCATGGAGGCCCCACGTGCATGCCACATGTCAAGGGGGATCCAAACTCATGCCGCATGTCATTGGGGCCCCAAGCGTATGCCGCATGTCATGGGGGCCCCATGTGCATGTCGCATGTAATGGGGGCCCCAAATGCATGCGGCATGTCATAGGGGCCCCACGTGCATGCCGCATGTCTCGGGTACACCAAATGCATGCAGCATGTCATGGGGTCCCCACGTGCATGCCGCATGTCATCGGGGCCCCAATTGCAAGCCGCATGTCATAGGGGCCCCACATGCATGGCGCATGTCATGGTGTCCCACATGCATACCGCATGTCATGGGGGCCCCAAATGCATGTCGAATGTCATGGGGGCCCTAAATGCATGCCGCATGTAATGGGGGCCCCACGTGCATGCCGCATGTCATGGGGGCCCCATGTGCATGCCGCATGTCATGGGGGCCCAAAATGCATGCCTCAAGTCATGGGGCCCCAAATGCATTCCGCATATCATGGGGGCCCCACGTGTATGCCGCATGTATTGGGGGCCACAAATGCATGCCGCATGTCATGAGGGCGCCGCATGCATGCCGCATGTCATGGGGGCCCTAAATGCATGCCGCATGTCATGGGGGCCCCAAATGCATGCCGCATTTCATGGGGGCCCCACGTGCATGCTGCATGTCATGGGGCCCCCCAAATGCATGCAGCATGTCTTGGGGCCCACAAATGCATGCCGCATGTCATAGGGGCCCCACATGCATGGCTCATTTCATGGGGGCCCCACATGCATGCCTCATGTCATGGGGGCCCCAAATGCGTGCCGCATATTATGGGGGCCACAAATGCATGCAGCATGTCATGGGGGCCCCACGTGCATGCCACATGTCTTGGGGCCCACAAATGCATGCCGCATGTCATAGGGGTCCCACATGCATGGCGCATTTCATGGGGGCCCTACATGCATGCCGCATGTCATGGGGGCCCCAAATGCATGCCTCAAGTCTTGGGGGCCCCAAATGCATGCAGCATGTCATAAGGGCCCCACATGTTTGGTGCATGTCATGGGGCCCCACATGCTTGCCTCAAGTCATGGGGGCCCCAAATGCATGCCGCATGTCATGGGGGCCATAAATGCATGCCGCATGTCATGGGTGCCCAACGTACATGCTGCATGTCTTTGGGGCCCCACGTGCTTGTCGCATGTCATGGGGGCCCCACGTGCATGCCTCATGTCACGGTGCCACAAATGTATGCGGCATGTCATGGGGGCCCCACTTGCATGCAGCATGTAATGGGGGATCCAAATGCATAACGCATGTCATGGGGGTCCCACATTCATGCCGCATGTCATGGGGGCCCCAAATGCATGCGGCATGTCATAGGGGCCCCACGTGCATGCCGCATGTCATAGGGGCCCCACATACCTGCCGAATGTCATGGGGGTCCCACGTGTATGCCGCATGTCATAGGGGCACCACATGCATGGCACATGTCATGGGGGTCCACATGCATGCCGCATGTCATGAGGGCACCGCATGCATGCCGCATGTCATGGGGGCCCCGCAGGCATTCCGCATGTCATGGGGGACCCAAATGCATGCCGCATTTCATGGGGGCCCCACGTGCATGCCGCATGTCATGGGGCCCCAATTGCATGCCGCATGTAATAGGGGCCCCACATGCATGGCGCATGTCATGGTGCCCCACATGTATGCCGCATGTCATGGGGGCCCCAAATGCATGCCGCATGTCATGGGGGCCCCAAATGCATGCCTCATGTCATGGGGGCCCCGCAGGCATTCCGCATGTCATGGGGGCCCCAAATTCATGCCACATTTCATGGGGGCCTCACATGCATTCCGCATGACATGGGGGCCCCACGTGCATGCTGCATGTCATTGGGGCCCCACGTGCTTGCCGCATGTCATGGGGGCCCAAATGCGTGCCACATATCATGGCGGCCACAAATGCATTTAGCATGTCATGGGGGCCCCACGTGCATGCCACATGTCTTGGGGCCCACAAATGCATGCCGCATGGCATAGGGGCCCCACATGCATGGCGCATTTCATGGGGGCCCTACATGCATGCCGCATGTCATGGGGGCCCCAAATGCATGCCTCAAGTCATGGGGGCCCCAAATGCATGCCACATATCATGGGGGCCCCACGTACATGCCGCATATATTGGGGGCCCCAAATGCATGCCGCATGTCATGAGGGCCCCGCATGCATGCCGCATGTCATTGGGGCCCCACAGGCATTCCGCATGTCATGGGGGCCTCACGTGCATGCTTCATGTCATTGGGGCCCCACGTGCTTGCCGCATGTCATGGGGGCCCCACGTGCATGCTTCATGTCATTGGGGCCCCACGTGCTTGCCGCATGTCATGGGGGCCCAAATGCATGCCGCATGTCATGGGGGCCATAAATGCATGCCGCATGTCATGGGTGCCCAACGTACATGCTGCATGTCAATGGGGCCCCACGTGCTTGCCGCATGTCATGGGGGACCCACGTGCATGCCTCATGTCACGGGGGCCACAAATGTATGTGTCATGTCATGGGGGCCCCAAATGCATGCCGCATGTCATAGTGGCCCCAAATGCATGCTGCATGTCATGAG
Organism: Phyllobates terribilis; assembly: GCF_046119375.1. Taxonomy (NCBI): domain Eukaryota; kingdom Metazoa; phylum Chordata; class Amphibia; order Anura; family Dendrobatidae; genus Phyllobates; species Phyllobates terribilis. The sequence goes on along the minus strand of NW_027362764.1, from coordinate 332,187,734 downwards.
GGCCCCACGTGCATGCCGCATGTCATGGGGCCCCCAAATGCATGCCGCATGTCATGGGGCCCAACAGGCATGCCGCATGTCATTGGGGCCCCAAATGCATGCCGCATGTCTCAGGTACCCCAAATGTATGCAGCATGTTATGCAGGCCCCAAATGCATGCTACATGTCATGGGGGCCCAAATGCATGCCGCATGTCATGGGGGCCCCACATGCATGCCACATGTCATGGGGCCCCAAATGCATGCCGCATGTCATGGGGGCTCCACGTGCATGCCGCATGTAATGGGGCCCCCAAATTCATGCGGCATGTCAAAGGGGCCCCGCGTGCATGGTGCAAGTCATGGGTGCCCCAAATGCATGCCGCATGTCATCGGGGCCCCACGTGCATGCCGCATGTCACGGGGGCCCCAGGTGCATGCCGCATGTCTCGGGCATCCCAAATGCATGCAGCATTTTATGGGGGCCCCACGTGCATTCCGCATGTCTCAGGTACCACAAATGCATGCAGCATGTTATGCAGGCCCCAAATGCATGCCCCATGTCATGGGGGCCCAAATGCATGCCGCATGTCATGGAGGCCCCACATGCATGCCGTATGTCATGGGTGCCCCAAATGCATGCCGCATGTCATGGGTGCTCCACGTGCATGCCGCATGTAATGGGGCCCCCAAATGCATGCCACATGTCTTGGGGCCCAAGAATGCATGCCGAATGTCATAGGGGCCCCACATGCACGGCGCATATCATGGGGGCCCCACGTGCATGCTGCATATATTGGGGGCCCCAAATTCATGCCGCATATCATGAGGGCACCGCATGCATGCCGCATGTCATGGGGCCCCGCAGGCATTCCGCATGTCATGGGGGCCCCAAATGCATGCCAAATGTCATGGGGGTCCCACGTGCATGCCGCATGTCATAGGGGCCCCACATACATGCCGAATGTCATGGGGGTCCCACGTGCATGCCGCATGTCATGGGGCCCCCCAAATGCATGCAGCATATCTTGGGGCCCCAAATGCATGCCGCATGTCATGATGGCGCCGCATGCATGCCGCATGTCATGGGGGCCATAAATGCAAGCCGCATGTCATGGGGGCCCCAAATGCATGCCGCATTTCATGGGGGCCCCACGTGCATGCTGCATGTCATGGGGCCCCCCAAATGCATGCAGCATATCTTGGGGCCCCAAATGCATGCCGCATGTCATGATGGCGCCGCATGCATGCCGCATGTCATGGGGGCCATAAATGCATGCCGCATGTCATAGGGGCCCCACATGCATGGCTCATTTCATGGGGGCCCCACATGCATGCCTCATGTCACGGTGCCACAAATGTATGCGGCATGTCATGGGGGCCCCACTTGCATGCAGCATGTCATGGGGGCCCCAAATGCATGCGGCATGTCATAGGGGCCCCACATGCATAACACATGTCATGGGGCCCGCAAATGCATGCCACATGTCATGGGGGCCCAACGTGCATGCCGCATGTATTGGGGCCCCAAATTCATGCCGCATGTCATGGGGGCCCCACAGTCATTCCGCATGTCATGGGGGCCCCAAATGCATGCCGCATGTCATGGGGGGCCAACGTGCATGCCGCATGTAATGGGGGCCCCAAATGCATGCCGCATGTCATAGTGGCCCCAAATGCATGCTGCATGTCATGAGGGCCCCACGTGCATGCCGCATGTCATGGGGCCCCCAAATGCATGCCGCATGTCATGGGGGCCCAACAGGCATGCCGCATGTCATTGGGGCCCCAAATGCATGCCGCATGTCTCAGGTACCCCAAATGTATGCAGCATGTTATGCAGGCCCCAAATGCATGCTACATGTCATGGGGGCCCAAATGCATGCCGCATGTCATGGGGGCCCCACATGCATGCCACATGTCATGGGGCCCCAAATGCATGCCGCATGTCATGGGGGCTCCACGTGCATGCCGCATGTAATGGGGCCCCCAAATTCATGCGGCATGTCAAAGGGGCCCCGCGTGCATGGTGCAAGTCATGGGTGCCCCAAATGCATGCCGCATGTCATCGGGGCCCCACGTGCATGCCGCATGTCACGGGGGCCCCAAATGCATGACTCATGTCATGGGGCCCCACCTGCATGCCGCATGTCATGGGGGACCCAAACGCATGCCGCATGTCATTGGGGTCCCAAGCGTATGCCGCGTGTCACGGGTGCCCCATGTGCATGCCGCATGTAATGGGGGCCCCTAATGCATGCGGCATGTTATAGGGGCCCCACATGCATGCCGCATCTCTTAGGTACCCCAAATGCATGCAGCATGTTATGCAGGCCCCAAATGCATGCCGCATGTCATGGGGACCCAAATGCATGCCACATGTCATGGGGGCTTCAAATTCATGCCGCATGTCATGAGGGCCCCGCATGCATGCCGCATGTCATGGGGGCCCCGCAGGCATTCCGCATGTCATGGGGGCCCCAAATGCATGCCGCATGTCATGGGGGCCCCACGTGCATCCGTCATGTAATGGGGGATTCAAATGCATGCTGCATGTCATGGGGGCCCCACATGCATGCCGCATGTCACGGGGGCCCCAAATGTATGCTGCATGTCATGAGGGCCCCACAAGCATGCCGCATGTTATAGAGGCCCCACATGCATGCAGCATGTCTTGGGGCCCACAAATGCATGCCGCATGTCATAGGGGCCCCTCGTGCATGCCACATGTCTTGGGGCCTACAAATGCATGCCGCATGTCATAGGTGCCAAACATGCATGGCACATTTCATGGGGGCCCTACATGCATGCTTCATGTAATTGGGGCCCCACGTGCATGCCGCATGTCATGGGTGCCCACATGCATGCCGCATGTCATGGGGGCCATAAATGCATGCCGCATGTCATGGGTGCCCAACGTGCATGCCGCATGTATTGGGGGCCCCAACTGCATGCCGCATATCATGGGGCCCCACATGCATGCCACATGTCATGGGGGCCCCACATGCATGCCACATGTCATGGGGGCCCCACATGCATGCCGCATTTCATGGGGGGCCCAAATGCATGCCGCATGTTATGGGGGCCCCAAATGCATGCAGCATGTCATGGCGGCCCCAAATGCATGACTCATGTCATGGAGGCCCCACGTGCATGCCACATGTCATGGGGGATCCAAACTCATGCCACATGTCATTGGGGCCACAAGCGTATGCCGCATGTCATGGGGGCCCCATGTGCATGCCGCATGTAATGGGGGCCCCAAATGCATGCGGCATGTCATAGGGGCCCCACGTGCATGACGCATGTCTCGGGCACACCAAATGCATGCAGCATGTCATGGGGGCCCCACGTGCATGCCGCATGTCATCGGGGCCCCAATTGCAAGCCGCATGTCATAGGGGCCCCACATGCATGGCGCATGTCAAGGTGTCCCACATGCATGCCGCATGTCATGGGGGCCCCAAATGCATGTCGCATGTCAAGGGGGCCCTAAATGCATGCCACATGTAATGGGGGCCCCACGTGCATGCCGCATGTCATGGGGGCCCCATGTGCATGCCGCATGTCATGGGGGCCCAAAATGCATGCCTCAAGTCATGGGGCCCCAAAGCATGCCGCATATCATGGGGGCCCCACGTGCATGCCGCATGTATTGGGGGCCCCAAATGCATGCTGCATGTCATGAGGGCGCCGCATGCATGCCGCATGTCATGGGGCCCTAAATGCATGCCGCATGTCATGGGGGCCCCAAATGCATGCCGCATTTCATGGGGGCCCCACGTGCATGCTGCATGTCATGGGGCCCCCCAAATGCATGCAGCATGTCTTATGGCTCACAAATGCATGCCGCATGTCATAGGGGCCCCACATGCATGGCTCATTTCATGGGGGCCCCACATGCATGCCTCATGTCATGGGGGCCCCAAATGCGTGCCGCATATCATGGGGGCCACAAATGCATGCAGCATGTCATGGGGGCCCCACGTGCATGCCACATGTCTTGGGGCCCACAAATGCATGCCACATGTCATAGGGGCCCCACATGCATGGAACATTTCATGGGGGCCCTACATGCATGCCGCATGTCATGGGGGCCCCAAATGCATGCCTCAAGTCTTGGGGGCCCCAAATGCATGCAGCATGTCATAGGGGCCCCACATGCATGGTGCATGTCATGGGGGCCCACATGCTTGCCTCAAGTCATGGGGGCCCCAAATGCATGCCGCATGTCATGGGGGCCCCACGTGCATGCCACATGTCTTGGGGCCCACAAATGCATGCCACATGTCATAGGGGTCCCACATGCATGGAACATTTCATGGGGGCCCTACATGCATGCCGCATGTCATGGGGGCCCCAAATGCATGCCTCAAGTCTTGGGGGCCCCAAATGCATGCAGCATGTCATAGGGGCCCCACATGCATGGTGCATGTCATGGGGGCCCCACATGCTTGCCTCAAGTCATGGGGGCCCCAAATGCATGCCGCATGTCATGGGGGCCATAAATGCATGCCGCATGTCATGGGTGCCCAACGTACATGCTGCATGTCATTGGGGCCACACGTGCTTGTTGCATGTCATGGGGGCCCCACGTGCATGCCTCATGTCACGGTGCCACAAATGTAAGCAGCATGTCATGGGGGCCCCACTTGCATGCAGCATGTAATGGGGGATCCAAATGCATAACGCATGTCATAGGGGCCCCACGTGCATAACACATGTCATGGGGCCCGCAAATGCATGCCACATGTCATGGGGGCCCCACATGCATGCCGCATGTCATGGGGACCCAAATGCATGCCACATGTCATGGGGGCCCAACGTGCATGCCGCATGTATTGGGGCCCCAAATTCATGCCGCATGTCATGGGGGCCCCAGAGGCATTCCGCATGTCATGGGGGACCCAAATGCATGCCGCATGTCATGGGGGCCCCACGTGCATGCCGCATGTAATGGGGGCCCCAAATGCATGCCGCATGTCATAGTGGCCCCAAATGCATGCTGCATGTCATGAGGGCCCCACGTGCATGCCGCATGTCATGGGGCCCCCAAATGCATGCCGCATGTCATGGGGGCCCAAAAGGCATGCCGCATGTCATTGGGGCCCCAAATGCATGCCGCATGTCTCAGGTACCCCAAATGCATGCAGCATGTTATGCAGGCCCCAAATGCATGCCACATGTCATGGGGGCCCAAATGCATGCCGCATGTCATTGGGGCCCCAAGCGTATGCCGCGTGTCACGGGTGCCCCATGTGCATGCCGCATGTAATGGGGGCCCCAAATGCATTTGGCATGTCATAGGGGCCCCACATGCATGCCGCATCTCTCAGGTACCCCAAATACATGCAGCATGTTATGCAGGCCCCAAATGCATGCCGCATGTCATGGGGGCCCAAATGCATGCCGCATGTCATGGGACCCACATTCATGCCGCATGTCATGGGGGCCCCCAATGCATGCCACATGTCATGGGGGCCTCAAATTCATGCCGCATGTCATGAGGGCCCCGCATGCATGCCGCATGTCATGGGGTCCCCGCAGGCATTCCGCATGTCATGGGGGCCCCAAATGCATGCCGCATGTCATGGGACCCACGTGCATCCGTCATGTAATGGGGGATTCAAATGCATGCTGCATGTCATGGGGGCCCCACATGCATGCCGCATGTCACAGGGGCCCCAAATGTATGCTGCATGTCATGGGGGCCCCACAAGCATGCCGCATGTTATAGAGGCCCCACATGCATGCAGCATGTCTTGGGGCCATCAAATGCATGCCGCATGTCATAGGGGCCCCACGTGCATGCCACATGTCTTGGGGCCTACAAATACATGCCGCATGTCATAGGTGCCAAACATGCATGGCACATTTCATGGGGGCCCTACATGCATGCCGCATGTCATGGGTGCCCCACGTGCATGCTTCATGTCATTGGGGGCCCACATGCATGCCGCATGTCATAGGGGCACCACGTACATGGCGCATGTCATGGGTGCCCCACATGCATGCCGCATGTCATCGGGGCCCCAATTGCATGCCGCATGTCATAGGGGAACCACATGCATGGCGCATGTCATGGTGCCCCACATGCATGCAGCATGTCATGGGGGCCCCAAATGCATGCCGCATGTCATGGGGGCCCTAAATGCATGCCGCATTTAATGGGGGCCCCACGTGCATGCCGCATGTCTTGGGGGCCCCATGTGCATGCCGCATGTCATGGGGGCCCAAAATGCATGCCTCAATCATGGGGGCCCCAAATGCATGTCGCATATCATGGGGGCCCCACGTGCATGCCGCATGTCATGGGGCCCCCCAAATGCATGCAACATGTCTTGGGGCCCACAAATGCATGCCGCATGTCATAGGGGCCCCACATGCATGGCTTATTTCATGGGGGCCCCACATGCATGCCGCATGTCATGGGGGCCCCAAATGCGTGCCGCATATCATGGGGGCCACAAATGCATGCAGCATGTCATGGGGCCCCACGTGCATGCCACATGTCTTGGGGCCCACAAGTGCATGCCGCATGTCATAGGGGCACCACATGCATGGCACATTTCTTGGGGGCCCTACATGCATGCCGCATGTCATGGGGGCCCCAAATGCATGCCTCAAGTCATGGGGGCCCCAAATGCATGCAGCATGTCATAGGGGCCCCAAATGCATGCAGCATGTCATAGGGGCCCCACATGCATGGTGCATGTCATGGGGGCCCCACATGCATGCCTCAAGTCATGGGGGCCCCAAATACATGCCGCATGACATGGGGGCCATAAATGCATGCCGCATGTCATGGGTGCCCAACGTACATGCTGCATGTCATTGGGGCCCCATGTGCTTGCCGCATGTCATGGGGGCCCCACGTGCATGCCTCATGTCACGGGGGCCACAAATGTATGCGGCATGTCATGGGGCCCCACATGCATGCCACATGTCATGGGGGCCCCACATGCATGCCGCATTTCATGGGGGGCCCAAATGCATGCTGCATGTTATGGGGGCCCCAAATGCATGCAGCATGTCATGGCGGCCCCAAATGCATGTCGAATGTCATGGGGGCCCTAAATGCATGCCGCATGTAATTGGGGCCCCACGTGCATGCCGCATGTCATGGGGGCCCCATGTGCATGCCGCATGTCATGGGGGCCCAAAATGCATGCGGCATGTCATAGGGGCCCCACGTGCATGCCGCATGTCTCGGGCACACCAAATGCATGCAGCATGTCATGGGGGCCCCACGTGCATGCCGCATGTCATCGGGGCCCCAATTGCAAACCGCATGTCATAGGGGCCCCACATGCATGGCACATGTCATGGTGTCCCACATGCATGCCGCATGTCATGGGGGCCCCAAATGCATGTCGAATGTCATGGGGGCCCTAAATGCATGCCGCATGTAATTGGGGCCCCACGTGCATGCCGCATGTCATGGGGGCCCCATGTGCATGCCGCATGTCATGGGGGCCCAAAATGCATGCCTCAAGTCATGGGGCCCCAAATGCATGCCGCATATCATGGGGCCCCACATGCATGCCGCATGTATTGGGGGCCCCAAATGCATGCCGCATGTCATGAGGGCGCCGCATGCATGCCGCATGTCATGGGGGCCCCAAATGCATGCCGCATTTCATGGGGGCCCCACGTGCATGATGCATGTCATTGGGGCCCCAAATGCATGCCGCATGTCATTGGGGCCCCAAATGCATGCCGCATGTCATTGGGGCCCCACATGCATGGCTCATTTCATGGGGCCCCCACATGCATGCCTCATGTCATGGGGGCCCCAAATGCGTGCCGCATATCATGGATGCCACAAATGCATGCAGCATGTCATGGGGCACATGCATGCCACATGTCTTGGGGCCCACAAATGCATGCCGCATGTCATACGGGTCCCACATGCATGGCGCATTTCATGGGGGCCCAACGTACATGCTGCATGTCATTGGGACCCACGTGCTTGTCGCATGTCATGGGGGCCCCACGTGCATGCCTCATGTCACGGTGCCACAAATGTATGCGGCATGTCATGGGGGCCCTACTTGCATGCAGCATGTAATGGGGGATCCAAATGCATAACGCATGTCATGGGGGTCCCACATGCATGCCGCATGTCATGGGGGCCCCAAATGCATGCGGCATGTCATAGGGGCCCCACGTGCATAGCACATGTCATGGGGCCCGCAAATGCATGCCACATGTCATGGGGGCCCCACATGCATGCCGCATGTCATGGGGGCCCAAATGCATGCCGCATGTAATGGGGGCCATAAATGCATGCCGCATGTCATGGGTGCCCAACGTGCATGCCGCATGTCATGGGGCCCCCCAAATGCATGCAGCATGTCTTGGGGCCCACAAATGCATGCCGCATGTCATAGGGGCCCCACATGCATGGCTTATTTTATTGGGGCCCCACATGCATGCCGCATGTCATGGGGGCCCCAAATGCGTGCCGCATATCATGGGGGCCACAAATGCATGCAGCATGTCATTGGGGCCCCACGTGCATGCCACATGTCTTGGGGCCCACAAATGCATGCCGCATGTCATAGGGGCACCACATGCATGGCACATTTCTTGGGGGCCCTACATGCATGGTGCATGTCATGGGGGCCCCACATGCATGCCTCAAGTCATGGGGGCCCCAAATACATGCCGCATGACATGGGGGCCATAAATGCATGCCGCATGTCATGGGTGCCCAACGTACATGCTGCATGTCATTGGGGACCCATGTGCTTGCGCATTTCATGGGGGCCCCACGTGCATGCCTCATGTCACGGGGGCCACAAATGTATGCGGCATGTCATGGGGGCCCCACATGCATGCCGCATGTCATGGGGGCCCCACGTGCATGCCGCATGTCAAGGGGGTCCCACATGCATGCCGCATGTCATAGGGGCCCCACATGCATGGCGCATGTCATGGGGGCCCACATGCGTGCCGCATGTCATGGGGGCCCCACTTGCATGCAGCATGTAATGGGGGATCCAATTGCATGACGCATGTCATGGGGGTCTCACATGCATGCCGCATGTCATGGGGGCCCAAATGCATGCCGCATGTCATGGGGGCCATAAATGCATGCCGCATGTCATGGGTGCCCAACGTGCATGCCGCATGTATTGGGGGCCCCAACTGCATGCCGCATATCATGGGGCCCCACATGCATGCCACATGTCATGGGGGCCCCACATGCATGCCGCATTTCATGGGGGGCCCAAATGCATGCTGCATGTTATGGGGGCCCCAAATGCATGCGGCATGTCATAGGGGCCCCACGTGCATGCCGCATGTCTCGGGCACACCAAATGCATGCAGCATGTCATGGGGGCCCCACGTGCATGCCGCATGTCATCGGGGCCCCAATTGCAAACCGCATGTCATAGGGGCCACACATGCATGGCACATGTCATGGTGTCCCACATGCATGCCGCATGTCATGGGGGCCCCAAATGCATGTCGATTGTCATGGGGGCCCTAAATGCATGCCGCATGTAATTGGGGCCCCACGTGCATGCCGCATGTCATGGGGGCCCCATGTGCATGCCGCATGTCATGGGGGCCCAAAATGCATGCCTCAAGTCATGGGGCCCCAAATGCATGCCGCATATCATGGGGCCCCACATGCATGCCGCATGTACTGGGGGCCCCAAATGCATGCCGCATGTCATGAGGGCGCCGCATGCATGCCGCATGTCATGGGGCCCCAAATGCATGCCGCATTTCATGGGGGCCCCACGTGCATGTTGCATGTCATGCGGCCCCCCAAATGCATGCAGCATGTCTTAGGGCCCACAAATGCATGCCGCATGTCATTGGGGCCCCACATGCATGACTCATTTCATGGGGCCCCCACATGCATGCCTCATGTCATGGGGGCCCCAAATGCGTGCCGCATATCATGGGGGCCACAAATGCATGCAGCATGTCATGGGGCACATGCATGCCACATGTCTTGGGGCCCACAAATGCATGCCGCATGTCATACGGGTCCCACATGCATGGCGCATTTCATGGGGGCCCAAAGTACATGCTGCATGTCATTGGGGCCCCACGTGCTTGTCGCATGTCATGGGGGCCCCACGTGCATGCCTCATGTCACGGTGCCACAAATGTATGCGGCATGTCATGGGGGCCCCACTTGCATGCAGCATGTAATGGGGGCCCCAAATGCATGCAGCATGTCATGGCGGCCCCAAATGCATGACTCATGTCATGGAGGCCCCACGTGCATGCCACATGTCATGGGGGCCATAAATGCATGCCGCATGTCATGGGTGCCCAACGTACATGCTGCATGTCATTGGGGCCCCAAATGCATGCGGCATGTCATAGGGGCCCCACGTGCATAACACATGTCATGGGGCCCGCAAATGCATGCCACTTGTCATGGGGGCCCCACATGCATGCCGCATGTCATGGGGGCCCAAATTCATGCCGCATGTCATGGGGGCCATAAATGCATGCCGCATGTCATGGGTTCCCAACGTGCATGCCGCATGTATTGGGGGCCCCAACTGCATGCCGCATATCATGGGGCCCCACATGCATGCCACATGTCATGGGGGCCCCACATGCATGCCGCATTTCATGGGGGGCCCAAATGCATGCCTGATGTCATGGCGGCCCCAAATGCATGACTCATATCATGGGGCCCCACGTGCATGCCACATGTCATGGGGGATCCAAACTCATGCCGCATGTCATTGGGGCCACAAGCATATGCCGCATGTCATGGGGGCCCCATGTGCATGCCGCATGTCATGGGGGCCCAAAATGCATGCCTTAAGTCATGGGGCCCCAAATGCATGCCGCATATCATGGGGGCCCGACGTGCATGCCGCATGTATTGGGGGCCCCAAATGCATGCAGCACGTCATAGGGGCCCCACATGCATGGTGCATGTCATGGGAGCCCCACATGCTTGCCTCAAGTCATGGGGGCCCCAAATGCATGCCGCATGTCATGGGGGCCATAAATGCATGCCGCATGTCATGGGTGCCCAACGTACATGCTGCATGTCATTGGGGCCCCACGTGCTTGTCGCATATCATGGGGGCCCCACGTGCATGCCTCATGTCACGGTGCCACAAATGTATGCGGCATGTCAAGGGGGCCCCACTTGCATGCAGCATGTAATGGGGGATCCAAATGCATAACGCATGTCATGGGGGTCCCACATGCATGCTGCATGTCATGGGGGCCCCAAATGCATGCGGCATGTCATAGGGGCCCCACGTGCATAACACATGTCATGGGGCCCGCAAATGCATGCCACATGTCATGGGGGCCCCACATGCATGCCGCATGTTATGGGGTCCCAAATGCATGCCACATGTCATGGGGGCCCAACGTGCATGCCGCATGTATTGGGGCCCCAAATTCATGCCGCATGTCATGGGGGCCCCACAGGCATTCCGCATGTCATGGGGGCCCCAAATGCATGCCGCATGTCATGGGGGCCCCACGTGCATGCCGCATGTAATGGGGGCCCCAAATGCATGCCGCATGTCATAGTGGCCCCAAATGCATGCTGCATGTCATGAGGGCCCCACGTGCATGCCGCATGTCATGGGGCCCCCAAATGCATGCCGCATGTCATGGGTGCCCAACAGACATGCCCCATGTCATTGGGGCCCCAAATGCATGCCGCATGTCTCAGGTACCCCAAATGCATGCAGCATGTTATGCAGGCCCCAAATGCATGCCACATGTCATGGGGGCCCAAATGCATGCCGCATGTCATGGGGGCCCCACATGCATGCCGCATGTAATGGGGCCCCAAATGCATGCCACATGTCATGGGGGCCCAACGTGCATGCCGCATGTATTGGGGCCCCAAATTCATGCCGCATGTCATGGGGGCCCCACATGCATGCCGCATGTCATGAGGCCCCAAATGCATGCCGCATGTCTTGGGGGCTCCACGTGCATGCCGCATGTAATGGGGCCCCCAAATTCATGCGGCATGTCAAAGGGGCCCCGCGTGCATGGCGCAAGTCATGGGTGCCCCAAATGCATGCCGCATGTCATCGGGGCCCCACGTGCATGCCGCATGTCACGGGGGCCCCAAATGCATGACTCATGTCATGGGGGCCCCACCTGCATGCCGCATGTCATGGGGGACCCAAACGCATGCCGCATGTCATTGGGGCCCCAAGCGTATGCCGCGTGTCACGGGTGCCCCATGTGCATGCCGCATGTAATGGGGGCCCAAAATGCATGCGGCATTTTATAGGGGCCCCACATGCATGCCACATCTCTCAGGTACCCCAAATGCATGCAGCATGTTATGCAGGCCCCAAATGCATGCCGCATGTCATGGGGCCCAAATGCATGCCGCATGTCATAGGGGCACCACGTACATGGCGCATGTCATGGGTGCCCCACATGCATGCCACATGTCATCGGGGCCCCAATTGCATGCCGCATGTCATAGGGGCCCCACATGCATGGCGCATGTCATGGTGCCCCACATGCATGCAGCATGTCATGGGGGCCCCAAATGCATGCCGCATGTCATGGGGGCCCCACGTGCATGCCGCATGTCATAGGGGCACCACGTACATGGCGCATGTCATGGGTGCCCCACATGCATGCCGCATGTCATCTGGGCCCCAATTGCATGCCGCATGTCATAGGGGCCCCACATGCATGGCGCATGTCATGGTGCCCCACATGCATGCAGCATGTCATGGGGGCCCCAAATGCATGCCGCATGTCATGGGGCCCCCCCGTGCATGCCGCATGTCTTGGGGGCCCCATGTGCATGCCGCATGTCATGGGGGCCCAAAATGCATGCCTCAATCATGGGGGCCCCAAATGCATGTCGCATATCATGGGGGCCCCTTGTGCATGCCGCATGTCATAGGGGCACCACATGCATGGCACATTTCTTGGGGGCCTACATGCATTCCGCATGTCATGGGGGCCCCAAATGCATGCCTCAAGTCATGGGGGCCCCAAATGCATGCAACATGTCATAGGGGCCCCAAATGCATGCAGCATGTCATAGGGGCCCCACATGCATGGTGCATGTCATGGGGGCCCCACATGCATGCCTCAAGTCATGGGGGCCCCAAATGCATGACTCATGTCATGGAGGCCCCACGTGCATGCCACATGTCATGGGGGCCCCACATGCTGGCCGCATTTCATGGGGGGCCCAAATGCATGCCGCATGTTATGGGGGCCCCAAATGCATGCAGCATGTAATGGTGCCCCAAATGCATGACTCATGTCATGGAGGCCCCACGTGCATGCCACATGTCAAGGGGGATCCAAACTCATGCCGCATGTCATTGGGGCCCCAAGCGTATGCCGCATGTCATGGGGGCCCCATGTGCATGTCGCATGTAATGGGGGCCCCAAATGCATGCGGCATGTCATAGGGGCCCCACGTGCTTGCCGCATGTCATGGGGGCCCCACGTGCATGCCGCATGTATTGGGGGCCACAAATGCATGCCGCATGTCATGAGGGCGCCGCATGCATGCCGCATGTCATGGGGGCCCTAAATGCATGCCGCATGTCATGGGGGCCCCAAATGCATGCCGCATTTCATGGGGGCCCCACGTGCATGCTGCATGTCATGGGGGCCCCACATGCATGCCTCAAGTCATGGGGGCCCCAAATACATGCCGCATGACATGGGGGCCATAAATGCATGCCGCATGTCATGGGTGCCCAACGTACATGCTGCATGTCATTGGGGCCCCACGTGCTTGCCGCATGTCATGGGGGCCCCACGTGCATGCCGCATGTATTGGGGGCCACAAATGCATGCCGCATGTCATGAGGGCGCCGCATGCATGCCGCATGTCATGGGGGCCCTAAATGCATGCCGCATGTCATGGGGGCCCCAAATGCATGCCGCATTTCATGGGGGCCCCACGTGCATGCTGCATGTCATGGGGCCCCCCAAATGCATGCAGCATGTCTTGGGGCCCACAAATGCATGCCGCATGTCATAGGGGCCCCACATGCATGGCTCATTTCATGGGGGCCCCAAATGCATGCCGCATGTCATGGGGGCCCTAAATGCATGCCGCATGTCATGGGGGCCCCAAATGCATGCCGCATTTCATGGGGGCCCCACGTGCATGCTGCATGTCATGGGGCCCCCCAAATGCATGCAGCATGTCTTGGGGCCCACAAATGCATGCCGCATGTCATAGGGGCCCCACATGCATGGCTCATTTCATGGGGGCCCCAAATGCAAGCCGCATGTCATGGGGGCCATAAATGCATGCCGCATGTCATGGGTGCCCAACGTACATGCTGCATGTCATTGGGGCCCCACGTGCTTGTCGCATGTCATGGGGGCCCCACGTGCATGCCTCATGTCACGGTGCCACAAATGTATGCGGCATGTCATGGGGGCCCCACTTGCATGCAGCATGTAATGGGGGATCCAAATGCATAACGCATGTCATGGGGGTCCCACATTCAGGCCGCATGTCATGGGGGCCCCAAATGCATGCGGCATGTCATAGGGGCCCCACGTGCATGCCGCATGTCATAGGGGCCCCACATACATGCCGAATGTCATGGGGGTCCCACGTGTATGCCGCATGTCATAGGGGCACCACATGCATGGCGCATGTCATGGGGGTCCACATGCATGCCGCATGTCATGAGGGCACCGCATGCTTGCCGCATGTCATGGGGGCCCCGCAGGCATTCCGCATGTCATGGGGGACCCAAATGCATGCCGCATTTCATGGGGGCCCCACGTGCATGCCGCATGTCATGGGGCCCCAATTGCATGCCGCATGTAATAGGGGCCCCACATGCATGGCGCATGTCATGGTGCCCCACATGTATGCCGCATGTCATGGGGGCCCCAAATGCATGCCGCATGTCATGGGGGCCCCAAATGCACGCCGCATGTAATGGGGGCCCCACGTGCATGCCCCATGTCACGGGGGCCCCACGTGCATGCCTCATGTCATGGGGGCCCCGCAGGCATTCCGCATGTCATGGGGGCCTCACGTGCATGCTTCATGTCATTGGGGCCCCACGTGCTTGCCGCATGTCATGGGGGCCCAAATGCATGCCGCATGTCATGGGGGCCATAAATGCATGCCGCATGTCATGGGTGCCCAACGTACATGCTGCATGTCAATGGGGCCCCACGTGCTTGCCGCATGTCATGGGGGCCCCACGTGCATGCCTCATGTCACGGGGGCCACAAATGTATGTGTCATGTCATGGGGGCCCCACGTGCATGCCGCATGTCATGGGGCCCCCCAAATGCATGCCGCATGTCATAGGGGCCCAACATGCATGGAGCATGTCATGGGGGCCCCGCATGCATGCCGCATGTCATAGTTGCCCCACGTACATGGCGCATGTCATGGGTGCCCCACATGCATGCCGCTTGTCATCGGGTCCCCAATTGCATGCCGCATGTCATAGGGGCCCCACATGCATTGCGCATGTCATGGGGGCCCAAAATGCATGCCTCAAGTCATGGGGGCTCCAAATGCATGCTGCATATAATGGCGGCCCCACGTGCATGCCGCATGTATTGGGGGCCCCAAATGCATACCGCATGTCATGAGGGCAACGCATGCATGCCGCATGTTATGGGGGCCTAAAATGCATGCCGCATGTCATGGGGGCCCCAAATGCATGCAGCATGACTTGGGGCCCACAAATGCATGCCGAATGTCATAGGGGCCCCACATGCATGGCTCATTTCATGGGGGCCCCACATGCATGCCTCATGTCATGGGGGCCCCAAAGGCGTGCTGCATATCATGGGGGCCACAAATGCATGCAGCATGTCATGGGGGTCCCACATGCATGCCGCATGTCATGGGGGCCCCACTTGCATGCAGCATGTAATGAGGGATCCAAATGCATGCTGCATCTCATGGGGGTCCCACATGCATGCCGCATGTCATGGGGGCCCCAAATGGTGGCCCCAGGTGCATGCCGCATGTCTCGGGCATCCCAAATGCATGCAGCATTTTATGGGGGCCTCACGTGCATTCCGCATGTCTCAGGTACCCCAAATGCATGCAGCATGTTATGCAGGCCCCAAATGCATGCCGCATGTCATGGGGGCCCAAATGCATGCCGCATGTCATGGGGGGCCCACATGCATGCCGTATGTCATGGGTGCCCCAAATGCATGCCGCATGTCATGGGTGCTCCACGTGCATGCCGCATGTAATGGGGCCCCCAAATGCATGCCACATGTCTTGGGGCCCAAGAATGCATGCCGAATGTCATAGGGGCCCCACATGCACGGCGCATATCATGGGGGCCCCACGTGCATGCTGCATATATTGGGGGCCCCAAATTCATGCCGCATATCATGACGGCACCGCATGCATGCCGCATGTCATGGGGCCCCGCAGGCATTCCGCATGTCATGGGGGCCCCAAATGCATGCCAAATGTCATGGGGGTCCCACGTGCATGCCGCATGTCATAGGGGCCCCACATACATGCCGAATGTCATGGGGGTCCCACGTGCATGCCGCATGTCATAGGGGCACCACATGCATGGCGCATGTCATGGGGTCCACATGCATGCCGCATGTCAAGGGGGCCCCAAATGCATGCAGCATGTCATAGGGGCCCCACGTGCATGCCGTATGTCTCGGGCATTCCAAATGCATGCAGCATTTTATGGGGCCCCATGTGCATGCCGCATGACTCAGGTACCCCAAATGCATGCAACATGTTATGCAGGCCCCAAATGCATGCCACATGTCATGGGGGCCCCAAATGCAAGCCACATGTCATGGGGGCCCCACATGCATGCCGCATGTCATGAGGCCCCAAATGCATGCCGCATGTCTTGGGGGCTCCACGTGCATGCCGCATGTAATGGGGCCCCCAAATTCATGCGGCATGTCAAAGGGGCCCCGCGTGCATGGCGCAAGTCATGGGTGCCCCAAATGCATGCCGCATGTCATCGGGGCCCCACGTGCATGCCGCATGTCACGGGGGCCCCAAATGCATGACTCATGTCATGGGGGCCCCACCTGCATGCCGCATGTCATGGGGGACCCAAACGCATGCCGCATGTCATTGGGGCCCCAAGCGTATGCCGCGTGTCACGGGTGCCCCATGTGCATGCCGCATGTAATGGGGGCCCAAAATGCATGCGGCATTTTATAGGGGCCCCACATGCATGCCGCATCTCTCAGGTACCCCGAATGCATGCAGCATGTTATGCAGGCCCCAAATGCATGCCGCATGTCATGGGGCCCAAATGCATGCCGCATGTCATAGGGGCACCACGTACATGGCGCATGTCATGGGTGCCCCACATGCATGCCACATGTCATTGGGGCCCCAATTGCATGCCGCATGTCATAGGGGCCCCACATGCATGGATTATTTCATGAGGGCCCCACATGCATGCCGCAAATCATGGGGGCCCCAAATGCATGTCGCATATCATGGGGGCCCCTTGTGCATGCCGCATGTGATTGGGCCCCCCAAATGCATGCAGCATGTCTTGGGGCCCACAAATGCATGCCGCATGTCATAGGGGCCCCACATGCATGGCTTATTTCATGAGGGCCCCACATGCATGCCGCATGTCATGGGGGCCCCAAATGCGTGCCGCATATCATGGGGGCCACAAATGCATGCAGCATGTCATGGGGGCACCACGTGCATGCCACATGTCTTGGGGCCCACAAATGCATGCCGCATGTCATAGGGGCACCACATGCATGGCACATTTCTTGGGGGCCCTACATGCATTCCGCATGTCATGGGGGCCCCAAATGCATGCCTCAAGTCATGGGGGCCCCAAATGCATGCAACATGTCATAGGGGCCCCAAATGCATGCAGCATGTCATAGGGGCCCCACATGCATGGTGCATGTCATGGGGGCCCCACATGCATGCCTCAAGTCATGGGGGCCCCAAATGCATGACTCATGTCATGGAGGCCCCACGTGCATGCCACATGTCATGGGGGCCACACATGCTGGCCGCATTTCATGGGGGGCCCAAATGCATGCCGCATGTTATAGGGGCCCCAAATGCATGCAGCATGTAATGGTGCCCCAAATGCATGACTCATGTCATGGAGGCCCCACGTGCATGCCACATGTCAAGGGGGATCCAAACTCATGCCGCATGTCATTGGGGCCCCAAGCGTATGCCGCATGTCATGGGGGCCCCATGTGCATGTCGCATGTAATGGGGGCCCCAAATGCATGCGGCATGTCATAGGGGCCCCACGTGCATGCCGCATGTCTCGGGTACACCAAATGCATGCAGCATGTCATGGGGTCCCCACGTGCATGCCGCATGTCATCGGGGCCCCAATTGCAAGCCGCATGTCATAGGGGCCCCACATGCATGGCGCATGTCATGGTGTCCCACATGCATACCGCATGTCATGGGGGCCCCAAATGCATGTCGAATGTCATGGGGGCCCTAAATGCATGCCGCATGTAATGGGGGCCCCACGTGCATGCCGCATGTCATGGGGGCCCCATGTGCATGCCGCATGTCATGGGGGCCCAAAATGCATGCCTCAAGTCATGGGGCCCCAAATGCATTCCGCATATCATGGGGGCCCCACGTGCATGCCGCATGTATTGGGGGCCACAAATGCATGCCGCATGTCATGAGGGCGCCGCATGCATGCCGCATGTCATGGGGGCCCTAAATGCATGCCGCATGTCATGGGGGCCCCAAATGCATGCCGCATTTCATGGGGGCCCCACGTGCATGCTGCATGTCATGGGGCCCCCCAAATGCATGCAGCATGTCTTGGGGCCCACAAATGCATGCCGCATGTCATAGGGGCCCCACATGCATGGCTCATTTCATGGGGGCCCCACATGCATGCCTCATGTCATGGGGGCCCCAAATGCGTGCCGCATATTATGGGGGCCACAAATGCATGCAGCATGTCATGGGGGCCCCACGTGCATGCCACATGTCTTGGGGCCCACAAATGCATGCCGCATGTCATAGGGGTCCCACATGCATGGCGCATTTCATGGGGGCCCTACATGCATGCCGCATGTCATGGGGGCCCCAAATGCATGCCTCAAGTCTTGGGGGCCCCAAATGCATGCAGCATGTCATAAGGGCCCCACATGTTTGGTGCATGTCATGGGGCCCCACATGCTTGCCTCAAGTCATGGGGGCCCCAAATGCATGCCGCATGTCATGAGGGCCATAAATGCATGCCGCATGTCATGGGTGCCCAACGTACATGCTGCATGTCATTGGGGCCCCACGTGCTTGTCGCATGTCATGGGGGCCCCACGTGCATGCCTCATGTCACGGTGCCACAAATGTATGCGGCATGTCATGGGGGCCCCACTTGCATGCAGCATGTAATGGGGGATCCAAATGCATAACGCATGTCATGGGGGTCCCACATTCATGCCGCATGTCATGGGGGCCCCAAATGCATGCGGCATGTCATAGGGGCCCCACGTGCATGCCGCATGTCATAGGGGCCCCACATACCTGCCGAATGTCATGGGGGTCCCACGTGTATGCCGCATGTCATAGGGGCACCACATGCATGGCACATGTCATGGGGGTCCACATGCATGCCGCATGTCATGAGGGCACCGCATGCATGCCGCATGTCATGGGGGCCCCGCAGGCATTCCGCATGTCATGGGGGACCCAAATGCATGCCGCATTTCATGGGGGCCCCACGTGCATGCCGCATGTCATGGGGCCCCAATTGCATGCCGCATGTAATAGGGGCCCCACATGCATGGCGCATGTCATGGTGCCCCACATGTATGCCGCATGTCATGGGGGCCCCAAATGCATGCCGCATGTCATGGGGGCCCCAAATGCATGCCTCATGTCATGGGGGCCCCGCAGGCATTCCGCATGTCATGGGGGCCCCAAATTCATGCCACATTTCATGGGGGCCTCACATGCATTCCGCATGACATGGGGGCCCCACGTGCATGCTGCATGTCATTGGGGCCCCACGTGCTTGCCGCATGTCATGGGGGCCCAAATGCGTGCCACATATCATGGCGGCCACAAATGCATTTAGCATGTCATGGGGGCCCCACGTGCATGCCACATGTCTTGGGGCCCACAAATGCATGCCGCATGGCATAGGGGCCCCACATGCATGGCGCATTTCATGGGGGCCCTACATGCATGCCGCATGTCATGGGGGCCCCAAATGCATGCCTCAAGTCATGGGGGCCCCAAATGCATGCCACATATCATGGGGGCCCCACGTACATGCCGCATATATTGGGGGCCCCAAATGCATGCCGCATGTCATGAGGGCCCCGCATGCATGCCGCATGTCATTGGGGCCCCACAGGCATTCCGCATGTCATGGGGGCCTCACGTGCATGCTTCATGTCATTGGGGCCCCACGTGCTTGCCGCATGTCATGGGGGCCCCACGTGCATGCTTCATGTCATTGGGGCCCCACGTGCTTGCCGCATGTCATGGGGGCCCAAATGCATGCCGCATGTCATGGGGGCCATAAATGCATGCCGCATGTCATGGGTGCCCAACGTACATGCTGCATGTCAATGGGGCCCCACGTGCTTGCCGCATGTCATGGGGGACCCACGTGCATGCCTCATGTCACGGGGGCCACAAATGTATGTGTCATGTCATGGGGGCCCCACGTGCATGCCGCATGTCATGGGGCCCCCCAAATGCATGCCGCATGTCATAGGGGCCCAACATGCATGGAGCATGTCATGGGGGCCCCGCATGCATGCCGCATGTCATAGGGGCCCCACGTACATGGCGCATGTCATGGGTGCCCCACATGCATGCCGCTTGTCATCGGGTCCCCAATTGCATGCCGCATGTCATAGGGGCCCCACATGCATTGCGCATGTCATGGGGGCCCAAAATGCATGCCTCAAGTCATGGGGGCTCCAAATGCATGCCGCATGTATTGGGGGCCCCAAATGCATACCGCATGTCATGAGGGCAACGCATGCATGCCGCATGTTATGGGGGCCTAAAATGCATGC
Source organism: Phyllobates terribilis (assembly GCF_046119375.1). Taxonomy (NCBI): domain Eukaryota; kingdom Metazoa; phylum Chordata; class Amphibia; order Anura; family Dendrobatidae; genus Phyllobates; species Phyllobates terribilis. The sequence goes on along the minus strand of NW_027362764.1, from coordinate 332,166,765 downwards.
CGCATGTCATGGGGGCCCCAAATGCATGCAGCATGACTTGGGGCCCACAAATGCATGCCGAATGTCATAGGGGCCCCACATGCATGGCTCATTTCATGGGGGCCCCACATGCATGCCTCATGTCATGGGGGCCCCAAAGGCGTGCTGCATATCATGGGGGCCACAAATGCATGCAGCATGTCATGGGGGTCCCACATGCATGCCGCATGTCATGGGGGCCCCGTAGGCATTCCGCATGTCATGGGGGCCCCAAATGCATGCCACATTTCATGGGGGCCACACATGCATTCCGCATGTCATGGGGGCCCCACGTGCATGCTGCATGTCATTGGGGCCCCACGTGCTTGCCGCATGTCATGGGGGCCCAAATGCGTGCCACATATCATGGCGGCCACAAATGCATTTAGCATGTCATGGGGGCCCCACGTGCATGCCACATGTCTTGGGGCCCACAAATGCATGCCACATGGCATAGGGGCCCACATGCATGCCGCATGTCATGGGGGCCCCAAATGCATGCCTCAAGTCATGGGGGCCCCAAATGCATGCCACATATCATGGGGGCCCCACGTGCATGCCGCATATATTGGGGGCCCCAAATGCATGCCGCATGTCATGAGGGCCCCGCATGCATGCCGCATGTCATTGGGGCCCCACAGGCATTCCGCATGTCATGGGGGCCTCACGTGCATGCTTCATGTCATTGGGGCCCCACGTGCTTGCCGCATGTCATGGGGGCCCCACGTGCATGCTTCATATCATTGGGGCCCCATGTGCTTGCCGCATGTCATGGGGGCCCAAATGCATGCCTCATGTCATGGGGGCCATAAATGCATGCCGCATGTCATGGGTGCCCAACGTACATGCTGCATGTCAATGGGGCCCCACGTGCTTGCCGCATGTCATGGGGGCCCCACGTGCATGCCTCATGTCACGGGGGCCACAAATGTATGTGTCATGTCATGGGGGCCCCACGTGCATGCCGCATGTCATGGGGCCCCCCAAATGCATGCCGCATGTCATAGGGGCCCAACATGCATGGAGCATGTCATGGGGGCCCCGCATGCATGCCGCATGTCAGAGGGGCCCCACGTACATGGCGCATGTCATGGGTGCCCCACATGCATGCCGCTTGTCATCGGGTCCCCAATTGCATGCCGCATGTCATAGGGGCCCCACATGCATTGCGCATGTCATGGGGGCCCAAAATGCATGCCTCAAGTCATGGGGGCTCCAAATGCATGCCGCATATAATGGCGGCCCCACGTGCATGCAGCATGTCATAGGGGCCCCACATGCATGGTGCATGTCATGGGGGCCCCACATGCATGCCTCAAGTCATGGGGGCCCCAAATACATGCCGAAGGACATGGGGGCCATAAATGCATGCCGCATGTCATGGGTGCCCAACGTACATGCTGCATGTCATTGGGGCCCCACGTGCTTGTCGCATGTCATGGGGGCCCCACGTGCATGCCTCATGTCACGGGGGCCACAAATGTATGCGGCATGTCATGGGGGCCCACATGCATGCCGCATGTCATGGGTGCCCCACGTGCATGCCGCATGTCAAGGGGGTCCCACATGCATGCCGCATGTCATAGGGGCCCCACATGCATGGCGCATGTCATGGGGGGCCCACATGCGTGCCGCATGTCATGGGGGCCCCACTTGCATGCAGCATGTAATGGGGGATCCAATTGCATGACGCATGTCATGGGGGTCTCACATGCATGCCGCATGTCATGATGGCCCAAATGCATGCCGCATGTCATGGGGGCCATAAATGCATGCCGCATGTCATGGGTGCCCAACGTGCATGCCGCATGTATTGGGGGCCCCAACTGCATGCCGCATTTCATGGGGGGCCCAAATGCATGCCGCATGTTATGGGGGCCCCAAATGCATGCAGCATGTCATGGCGGCCCCAAATGCATGACTCATGTCATGGAGGCCCCACGTGCATGCCACATGTCATGGGGGATCCAAACTCATGCCGCATGTCATTGGGGCCCCAAGCGTATGCCGCATGTCATGGGGGCCCCATGTGCATGCCGCATTTCATGGGGGCCCCACGTGCATGCTGCATGTCATGGGGCCCCCCAAATGCATGCAGCATGTCTTAGGGCCCACAAATGCATGCCGCATGTCATTGGGGCCCCACATGCATGGCTCATTTCATGGGGCCCCCACATGCATGCCTCATGTCATGGGGGCCCCAAATGCGTGCCGCATATCATGGATGCCACAAATGCATGCAGCATGTCATGGGGCACATGCATGCCACATGTCTTGGGGCCCACAAATGCATGCCGCATGTCATACGGGTCCCACATGCATGGCGCATTTCATGGGGGCCCAACGTACATGCTGCATGTCATTGGGACCCACGTGCTTGTCGCATGTCATGGGGGCCCCACGTGCATGCCTCATCTCACGGTGCCACAAATGTATGCGGCATGTCATGGGGGCCCCACTTGCATGCAGCATGTAATGGGGGATCCAAATGCATAACGCATGTCATGGGGGTCCCACATGCATGCCGCATGTCATGGGGGCCCCAAATGCATGCGGCATGTCATAGGGGCCCCACGTGCATAACACATGTCATGGGGCCCGCAAATGCATGCCACATGTCATGGGGGCCCCACATGCATGCCGCATGTCATGGGGGCCCAAATGCATGCCGCATGTCATGGGGGCCATAAATGCATGCCGCATGTCATGGGTGCCCAACGTGCATGCCGCATGTCATGGGGGCCCCCCAAATGCATGCAGCATGTCTTGGGGCCCACAAATGCATGCCGCATGTCATTGGGGCCCCACATGCATGGCTTATTTTATGGGGGCCCCACATGCATGCCGCATGTCATGGGGGCCCCAAATGCGTGCCGCATATCATGGGGGCCACAAATGCATGCAGCATGTCATTGGGGCCCCACGTGCATGCCACATGTCTTGGGGCCCACAAATGCATGCCGCATGTCATAGGGGCACCACATGCATGGCACATTTCTTGGGGGCCCTACATGCATGGTGCATGTCATGGGGGCCACACATGCATGCCTCAAGTCATGGGGGCCCCAAATACATGCCGCATGACATGGGGGCCATAAATGCATGCCGCATGTCATGGGTGCCCAACGTACATGCTGCATGTCATTGGGGACCCATGTGCTTGCCGCATGTCATGGGGGCCCCACGTGCATGCCTCATGTCACGGGGGCCACAAATGTATGCGGCATGTCATGGGGGCCCCACATGCATGCCGCATGTCATGGGGGCCCCACGTGCATGCCGCATGTCAAGGGGGTCCCACATGCATGCCGCATGTCATAGGGGCCCCACATGCATGGCGCATGTCATGGGGGGCCCACATGCGTGCCGCATGTCATGGGGGCCCCACTTGCATGCAGCATGTAATGGGGGATCCAATTGCATGACGCATGTCATGGGGGTCTCACATGCATGCCGCATGTCATGGGGGCCCAAATGCATGCCGCATGTCATGGGGGCCATAAATGCATGCCGCATGTCATGGGTGCCCAACGTGCATGCCGCATGTATTGGGGGCCCCAACTGCATGCCGCATATCATGGGGCCCCACATGCATGCCACATGTCATGGGGGCCCCACATGCATGCTGCATTTCATGGGGGGCCCAAATGCATGCTGCATGTTATGGGGGCCCCAAATGCATGCAGCATGTCATGGCGGCCCCAAATGCATGACACATGTCATGGAGGCCCCACGTGCATGCCACATGTCATGGGGGATCCAAACTCATGCCGCATGTCATTGGGGCCCCAAGAGTATGCCGCATGTCATGGGGGCCCCATGTGCATGCCGCATGTAATGGGGGCCCCAAATGCATGCGGCATGTCATAGGGGCCCCACGTGCATGCCGCATGTCTCGGGCACACCAAATGCATGCAGCATGTCATGGGGGCCCCACGTGCATGCCGCATGTCATCGGGGCCCCAATTGCAAACCGCATGTCATAGGGGCCACACATGCATGGCACATGTCATGGTGTCCCACATGCATGCCGCATGTCATGGGGGCCCCAAATGCATGTCGAATGTCATGGGGGCCCTAAATGCATGCCGCATGTAATTGGGGCCCCACGTGCATGCCGCATGTCATGGGGGCCCCATGTGCATGCCGCATGTCATGGGGGCCCAAAATGCATGCCTCAAGTCATGGGGCCCCAAATGCATGCCGCATATCATGGGGCCCCACATGCATGCCGCATGTATTGGGGGCCCCAAATGCATGCCGCATGTCATGAGGGCGCCGCATGCATGCCGCATGTCATGGGGCCCCAAATGCATGCCGCATTTCATGGGGGCCCCACGTGCATGCTGCATGTCATGGGGCCCCCCAAATGCATGCAGCATGTCTTAGGGCCCACAAATGCATGCCGCATGTCATTGGGGCCCCACATGCATGGCTCATTTCATGGGGCCCCCACATGCATGCCTCATGTCATGGGGGCCCCAAATGCGTGCCGCATATCATGGGGGCCACAAATGCATGCAGCATGTCATGGGGCACATGCATGCCACATGTCTTGGGGCCCACAAATGCATGCCGCATGTCATACGGGTCCCACATGCATGGCGCATTTCATGGGGGCCCAAAGTACATGCTGCATGTCATTGGGGCCCCACGTGCTTGTCGCATGTCATGGGGGCCCCACGTGCATGCCTCATGTCACGGTGACACAAATGTATGCGGCATGTCATGGGGGCCCCACTTGCATGCAGCATGTAATGGGGGCCCCAAATGCATGCAGCATGTCATGGCGGCCCCAAATGCATGACTCATGTCATGGAGGCCCCACGTGCATGCCACATGTCATGGGGGCGATAAATGCATGCCGCATGTCATGGGTGCCCAACGTACATGCTGCATGTCATTGGGGCCCCAAATGCATGCGGCATGTCATAGGGGCCCCACGTGCATAACACATGTCATGGGGCCCGCAAATGCATGCCACTTGTCATGGGGGCCCCACATGCATGCCGCATGTCATGGGGGCCCAAATTCATGCCGCATGTCATGGGGGCCATAAATGCATGCCGCATGTCATGGGTGCCCAACGTGCATGCCGCATGTATTGGGGGCCCCAACTGCATGCCGCATATCATGGGGCCCCACATGCATGCCACATGTCATGGGGGCCCCACATGCATGCCGCATTTCATGGGGGGCCCAAATGCATGCCTGATGTCATGGCGGCCCCAAATGCATGACTCATATCATGGGGCCCCACGTGCATGCCACATGTCATGGGGGATCCAAACTCATGCCGCATGTCATTGGGGCCACAAGCATATGCCGCATGTCATGGGGGCCCCATGTGCATGCCGCATGTCATGGGGGCCCAAAATGCATGCCTTAAGTCATGGGGCCCCAAATGCATGCCGCATATCATGGGGGCCCGACGTGCATGCCGCATGTATTGGGGGCCCCAAATGCATGCAGCACGTCATAGGGGCCCCACATGCATGGTGCATGTCATGGGAGCCCCACATGCTTGCCTCAAGTCATGGGGGCCCCAAATGCATGCCGCATGTCATGGGGGCCATAAATGCATGCCGCATGTCATGGGTGCCCAACGTACATGCTGCATGTCATTGGGGCCCCACGTGCTTGTCGCATATCATGGGGTCCCCACGTGCATGCCTCATGTCACGGTGCCACAAATGTATGCGGCATGTCAAGGGGGCCCCACTTGCATGCAGCATGTAATGGGGGATCCAAATGCATAACGCATGTCATGGGGGTCCCACATGCATGCTGCATGTCATGGGGGCCCCAAATGCATGCGGCATGTCATAGGGGCCCCACGTGCATAACACATGTCATGGGGCCCGCAAATGCATGCCACATGTCATGGGGGCCCCACATGCATGCCGCATGTTATGGGGTCCCAAATGCATGCCACATGTCATGGGGGCCCAACGTGCATGCCGCATGTATTGGGGCCCCAAATTCATGCCGCATGTCATGGGGGCCCCACAGGCATTCCGCATGTCATGGGGGCCCCAAATGCATGCCGCATGTCATGGGGGCCCCACGTGCATGCCGCATGTAATGGGGGCCCCAAATGCATGCCGCATGTCATAGTGGCCCCAAATGCATGCTGCATGTCATGAGGGCCCCACGTGCATGCCGCATGTCATGGGGCCCCCAAATGCATGCCGCATGTCATGGGTGCCCAACAGACATGCCCCATGTCATTGGGGCCCCAAATGCATGCCGCATGTCTCAGGTACCCCAAATGCATGCAGCATGTTATGCAGGCCCCAAATGCATGCCACATGTCATGGGGCCCAAATGCATGCCGCATGTCATGGGGGCCCCACATGCATGCCGCATGTCATGGGGCCCCAAATGCATGCCACATGTCATGGGGGCCCAACGTGCATGCCGCATGTATTGGGGCCCCAAATTCATGCCGCATGTCATGGGGGCCCCACAGGCATTCCGCATGTCATGGGGGCCCCAAATGCATGCCGCATGTCATGGGGGCCCCACGTGCATGCCGCATGTAATGGGGGCCCCAAATGCATGCCGCATGTCATAGTGGCCCCAAATGCATGCTGCATGTCATGAGGGCCCCACGTGCATGCCGCATGTCATGGGGCCCCCAAATGCATGCCGCATGTTATGGGGGCCCAACAGGCATGCCGCATGTCATTGGGGCCCCAAATGCATGCCGCATGTCTCAGGTACCCCAAATGCATGCAGCATGTTATGCAGGCCCCAAATGCATGCCACATATCATGGGGGCCCGAATGCATGCCGCATGTCATGAGGCCCCAAATGCATGCCGCATGTCTTGGGGGCTCCACGTGCATGCCGCATGTAATGGGGCCCCCAAATTCATGCAGCATGTCAAAGGGGCCCCGCGTGCATGGCGCAAGTCATGGGTGCCCCAAATGCATGCCGCATGTCATCGGGGCCCCACGTGCATGCCGCATGTCACGGGGGCCCCAAATGCATGACTCATGTCATGGGGGCCCCACCTGCATGCCGCATGTCATGGGGGACCCAAACGCATGACTCATGTCATTGGGGCCCCAAGCGTATGCCGCGTGTCACGGGTGCCCCATGTGCATGCCGCATGTAATGGGGGCCCAAAATGCATGCGGCATTTTATAGGGGCCCCACATGCATGCCACATCTCTCAGGTACCCCAAATGCATGCAGCATGTTATGCAGGCCCCAAATGCATGCCGCATGTCATGGGGCCCAAATGCATGCCGCATGTCATAGGGGCACCACGTACATGGCGCATGTCACGGGTGCCCCACATGCATGCCACATGTCATCGGGGCCCCAATTGCATGCCGCATGTCATAGGGGCCCCACATGCATGGCGCATGTCATGGTGCCCCACATGCATGCAGCATGTCATAGGGGCCCCACATGCATGCCGCATGTCATGGGGGCCCCACGTGCATGCCGCATGTCATAGGGGCACCACGTACATGGCGCATGTCATGGGTGCCCCACATGCATGCCGCATGTCATCTGGGCCCCAATTGCATGCCGCATGTCATAGGGGCCCCACATGCATGGCGCATGTCATGGTGCCCCACATGCATGCAGCATGTCATGGGGGCCCCAAATGCATGCCGCATGTCATGGGGGCCCCACGTGCATGCCGCATGTCTTGGGGGCCCCATGTGCATGCCGCATGTCATGGGGGCCCAAAATGCATGCCTCAATCATGGGGGCCCCAAATGCATGTCGCATATCATGGGGGGCCCTTGTGCATGCCGCATGTGATTGGGCCCCCCAAATGCATGCAGCATGACTTGGGGCCCACAAATGCATGCCGCATGTCATAGGGGCCCCACATGCATGGCTTATTTCATGAGGGCCCCACATGCATGCCGCATGTCATGGGGGCCCCAAATGCGTGCCGCATATCATGGGGGCCACAAATGCATGCAGCATGTCATGGGGGCACCACGTGCATGCCACATGTCTTGGGGCCCACAAATGCATGCCGCATGTCATAGGGGCACCACATGCATGGCACATTTCTTGGGGGCCTACATGCATTCCGCATGTCATGGGGGCCCCAAATGCATGCCTCAAGTCATGGGGGCCCCAAATGCATGCAACATGTCATAGGGGCCCCAAATGCATGCAGCATGTCATAGGGGCCCCACATGCATGGTGCATGTCATGGGGGCCCCACATGCATGCCTCAAGTCATGGGGGCCCCAAATGCATGACTCATGTCATGGAGGCCCCACGTGCATGCCACATGTCATGGGGGCCCCACATGCTGGCCGCATTTCATGGGGGGCCCAAATGCATGCCGCATGTTATGGGGGCCCCAAATGCATGCAGCATGTAATGGTGCCCCAAATGCATGACTCATGTCATGGAGGCCCCACGTGCATGCCACATGTCAAGGGGGATCCAAACTCATGCCGCATGTCATTGGGGCCCCAAGCGTATGCCGCATGTCATGGGGGCCCCATGTGCATGTCGCATGTAATGGGGGCCCCAAATGCATGCGGCATGTCATAGGGGCCCCACGTGCATGCCGCATGTCTCGGGTACACCAAATGCATGCAGCATGTCATGGGGGCCCCACGTGCATGTCATCGGGGCCCCAATTGCAAGCCGCATGTCATAGGGGCCCCACATGCATGGCGCATGTCATGGTGTCCCACATGCATACCGCATGTCATGGGGGCCCCAAATGCATGTCGAATGTCATGGGGGCCCTAAATGCATGCCGCATGTAATGGGGGCCCCACGTGCATGCCGCATGTCATGGGGGCCCCATGTGCATGCCGCATGTCATGGGGGCCCAAAATGCATGCCTCAAGTCATGGGGCCCCAAATGCATTCCGCATATCATGGGGGCCCCACGTGCATGCCGCATGTATTGGGGGCCACAAATGCATGCTGCATGTCATGAGGGCGCCGCATGCATGCCGCATGTCATGGGGGCCCTAAATGCATGCCGCATGTCATGGGGGCCCCAAATGCATGCCGCATTTCATGGGGGCCCCACGTGCATGCTGCATGTCATGGGGCCCCCCAAATGCATGCAGCATGTCTTGGGGCCCACAAATGCATGCCGCATGTCATAGGGGCCCCACATGCATGGCTCATTTCATGGGGGCCCCAAATGCATGCCGCATGTCATGGGGGCCATAAATGCATGCCGCATGTCATGGGTGCCCAACGTACATGCTGCATGTCATTGGGGCCCCACGTGCTTGTCGCATGTCATGGGGGCCCCACGTGCATGCCTCATGTCACGGTGCCACAAATGTATGCGGCATGTCATGGGGGCCCCACTTGCATGCAGCATGTAATGGGGGATCCAAATGCATAACGCATGTCATGGGGGTCCCACATTCATGCCGCATGTCATGGGGGCCCCAAATGCATGCGGCATGTCATAGGGGCCCCACGTGCATGCCGCATGTCATAGGGGCCCCACATACATGCCGAATGTCATGGGGGTCCCACGTGTATGCCGCATGTCATAGGGGCACCACATGCATGGCGCATGTCATGGGGGTCCACATGCATGCCGCATGTCATGAGGGCACCGCATGCTTGCCGCATGTCATGGGGGCCCCGCAGGCATTCCGCATGTCATGGGGGACCCAAATGCATGCCGCATTTCATGGGGGCCCCACGTGCATGCCGCATGTCATGGGGCCCCAATTGCATGCCGCATGTAATAGGGGCCCCACATGCATGGCGCATGTCATGGTGCCCCACATGTATGCCGCATGTCATGGGGGCCCCAAATGCATGCCGCATGTCATGGGGGCCCCAAATGCACGCCGCATGTAATGGGGGCCCCACGTGCATGCCCCATGTCACGGGGGCCCCACGTGCATGCCTCATGTCATGGGGGCCCCGCAGGCATTCCGCATGTCATGGGGGCCTCACGTGCATGCTTCATGTCATTGGGGCCCCACGTGCTTGCCGCATGTCATGGGGGCCCAAATGCATGCCGCATGTCATGGGGGCCATAAATGCATGCCGCATGTCATGGGTGCCCAACGTACATGCTGCATGTCAATGGGGCCCCACGTGCTTGCCGCATGTCATGGGGGCCCCACGTGCATGCCTCATGTCACGGGGGCCACAAATGTATGTGTCATGTCATGGGGGTCCCACGTGCATGCCGCATGTCATGGGGCCCCCCAAATGCATGCCGCATGTCATAGGGGCCCAACATGCATGGAGCATGTCATGGGGGCCCTACATGCATGCCGCATGTCATGGGGGCCCCAAATGCATGCCTCAAGTCATGGGGGCCGCAAATACATGCCACATATCATGGGGGCCCCACGTGCATGCCGCATATATTGGGGGCCCCAAATGCAAACCGCATGTCATGAGGGCCCCGCAGGCATGCCGCATGTCATTGGGGCCCCACAGGCATTCCGCATGTCATGGGGGCCTCACGTGCATTCCGCATGTCATGGGGGCCCCACGTGCATGCTTCATGTCATTGGTGCCCCACGTGCTTGCCGCATGTCATGGGGGCCCAAATGCGTGCCACATATCATGGCGGCCACAAATGCATTTAGCATGTCATGGGGGCCCCACGTGCATGCCACATGTCTTGGGGCCCACAAATGCATGCCACATGGCATAGGGGCCCCACATGCATGCCGCATGTCATGGGGGCCCCAAATGCATGCCTCAAGTCATGGGGGCCCCAAATGCATGCCACATATCATGGGGGCCCCACGTGCATGCCGCATATATTGGGGGCCCCAAATGCATGCCGCATGTCATGAGGGCCCCGCATGCATGCCGCATGTCATTGGGGCCCCACAGGCATTCCGCATGTCATGGGGGCCTCACGTGCATGCTTCATGTCATTGGGGCCCCACGTGCTTGCCGCATGTCATGGGGGCCCCACGTGCATGCTTCATGTCATTGGGGCCCCATGTGCTTGCCGCATGTCATGGGGGCCCAAATGCATGCCTCATGTCATGGGGGCCATAAATGCATGCCGCATGTCATGGGTGCCCAACGTACATGCTGCATGTCAATGGGGCCCCACGTGCTTGCCGCATGTCATGGGGGCCCCACGTGCATGCCTCATGTCACGGGGGCCACAAATGTATGTGTCATGTCATGGGGTCCCCACGTGCATGCCGCATGTCATGGGGCCCCCCAAATGCATGCCGCATGTCATAGGGGCCCAACATGCATGGAGCATGTCATGGGGGCCCCGCATGCATGCCGCATGTCAGAGGGGCCCCACGTACATGGCGCATGTCATGGGTGCCCCACATGCATGCCGCTTGTCATCGGGTCCCCAATTGCATGCCGCATGTCATAGGGGCCCCACATGCATTGCGCATGTCATGGGGGCCCAAAATGCATGCCTCAAGTCATGGGGGCTCCAAATGCATGCCGCATATAATGGCGGCCCCACGTGCATGCAGCATGTCATAGGGGCCCCACATGCATGGTGCATGTCATGGGGGCCCCACATGCATGCCTCAAGTCATGGGGGCCCCAAATACATGCCGAAGGACATGGGGACCATAAATGCATGCCGCATGTCATGGGTGCCCAACGTACATGCTGCATGTCATTGGGGCCCCACGTGCTTGTCGCATGTCATGGGGGCCCCACGTGCATGCCTCATGTCACGGGGGCCACAAATGTATGCGGCATGTCATGGGGGCCCACATGCATGCCGCATGTCATGGGTGCCCCACGTGCATGCCGCATGTCAAGGGGGTCCCACATGCATGCCGCATGTCATAGGGGCCCCACATGCATGGCGCATGTCATGGGGGGCCCACATGCGTGCCGCATGTCATGGGGGCCCCACTTGCATGCAGCATGTAATGGGGGATCCAATTGCATGACGCATGTCATGGGGGTCTCACATGCATGCCGCATGTCATGATGGCCCAAATGCATGCCGCATGTCATGGGGGCCATAAATGCATGCCGCATGTCATGGGTGCCCAACGTGCATGCCGCATGTATTGGGGGCCCCAACTGCATGCCGCATTTCATGGGGGGCCCAAATGCATGCCGCATGTTATGGGGGCCCCAAATGCATGCAGCATGTCATGGCGGCCCCAAATGCATGACTCATGTCATGGAGGCCCCACGTGCATGCCACATGTCATGGGGGATCCAAACTCATGCCGCATGTCATTGGGGCCCCAAGCGTATGCCGCATGTCATGGGGGCCCCATGTGCATGCCGCATTTCATGGGGGCCCCACGTGCATGCTGCATGTCATGGGGCCCCCCAAATGCATGCAGCATGTCTTAGGGCCCACAAATGCATGCCGCATGTCATTGGGGCCCCACATGCATGGCTCATTTCATGGGGCCCCCACATGCATGCCTCATGTCATGGGGGCCCCAAATGCGTGCCGCATATCATGGATGCCACAAATGCATGCAGCATGTCATGGGGCACATGCATGCCACATGTCTTGGGGCCCACAAATGCATGCCGCATGTCATACGGGTCCCACATGCATGGCGCATTTCATGGGGGCCCAACGTACATGCTGCATGTCATTGGGACCCACGTGCTTGTCGCATGTCATGGGGGCCCCACGTGCATGCCTCATGTCACGGTGCCACAAATGTATGCGGCATGTCATGGGGGCCCCACTTGCATGCAGCATGTAATGGGGGATCCAAATGCATAACGCATGTCATGGGGGTCCCACATGCATGCCGCATGTCATGGGGGCCCCAAATGCATGCGGCATGTCATAGGGGCCCCACGTGCATAACACATGTCATGGGGCCCGCAAATGCATGCCACATGTCATGGGGGCCCCACATGCATGCCGCATGTCATGGGGGCCCAAATGCATGCCGCATGTCATGGGGGCCATAAATGCATGCCGCATGTCATGGGTGCCCAACGTGCATGCCGCATGTCATGGGGGCCCCCCAAATGCATGCAGCATGTCTTGGGGCCCACAAATGCATGCCGCATGTCATAGGGGCCCCACATGCATGGCTTATTTTATGGGGGCCCCACATGCATGCCGCATGTCATGGGGGCCCCAAATGCGTGCCGCATATCATGGGGGCCAGAAATGCATGCAGCATGTCATTGGGGCCCCACGTGCATGCCACATGTCTTGGGGCCCACAAATGCATGCCGCATGTCATAGGGGCACCACATGCATGGCACATTTCTTGGGGGCCCTACATGCATGGTGCATGTCATGGGGGCCCCACATGCATGCCTCAAGTCATGGGGGCCCCAAATACATGCCGCATGACATGGGGGCCATAAATGCATGCCGCATGTCATGGGTGCCCAACGTACATGCTGCATGTCATTGGGGACCCATGTGCTTGCCGCATGTCATGGGGGCCCCACGTGCATGCCTCATGTCACGGGGGCCACAAATGTATGCGGCATGTCATGGGGGCCCCACATGCATGCCGCATGTCATGGGGGCCCCACGTGCATGCCGCATGTCAAGGGGGTCCCACATGCATGCCGCATGTCATAGGGGCCCCACATGCATGGCGCATGTCATGGGGGGCCCACATGCGTGCCGCATGTCATGGGGGCCCCACTTGCATGCAGCATGTAATGGGGGATCCAATTGCATGACGCATGTCATGGAGGCCCCACGTGCATGCCACATGTCATGGGGGATCCAAACTCATGCCGCATGTCATTGGGGCCCCAAGAGTATGCCGCATGTCATGGGGGCCCCATGTGCATGCCGCATGTAATGGGGGCCCCAAATGCATGCGGCATGTCATAGGGGCCCCACGTGCATGCCGCATGTCTCGGGCACACCAAATGCATGCAGCATGTCATGGGGGCCCCACGTGCATGCCGCATGTCATCGGGGCCCCAATTGCAAACCGCATGTCATAGGGGCCACACATGCATGGCACATGTCATGGTGTCCCACATGCATGCCGCATGTCATGGGGGCCCCAAATGCATGTCGAATGTCATGGGGGCCCTAAATGCATGCCGCATGTAATTGGGGCCCCACGTGCATGCCGCATGTCATGGGGGCCCCATGTGCATGCCGCATGTCATGGGGGCCCAAAATGCATGCCTCAAGTCATGGGGCCCCAAATGCATGCCGCATATCATGGGGCCCCACATGCATGCCGCATGTATTGGGGGCCCCAAATGCATGCCGCATGTCATGAGGGCGCCGCATGCATGCCGCATGTCATGGGGCCCCAAATGCATGCCGCATTTCATGGGGGCCCCACGTGCATGCTGCATGTCATGGGGCCCCCCAAATGCATGCAGCATGTCTTAGGGCCCACAAATGCATGCCGCATGTCATTGGGGCCCCACATGCATGGCTCATTTCATGGGGCCCGAACATGCATGCCTCATGTCATGGGGGCCCCAAATGCGTGCCGCATATCATGGGGGCCACAAATGCATGCAGCATGTCATGGGGCACATGCATGCCACATGTCTTGGGGCCCACAAATGCATGCCGCATGTCATACGGGTCCCACATGCATGGCGCATTTCATGGGGGCCCAAAGTACATGCTGCATGTCATTGGGGCCCCACGTGCTTGTCGCATGTCATGGGGGCCCCACGTGCATGCCTCATGTCACGGTGACACGAATGTATGCGGCATGTCATGGGGGCCCCACTTGCATGCAGCATGTAATGGGGGCCCCAAATGCATGCAGCATGTCATGGCGGCCCCAAATGCATGACTCATGTCATGGAGGCCCCACGTGCATGCCACATGTCATGGGGGCCATAAATGCATGCCGCATGTCATGGGTGCCCAACGTACATGCTGCATGTCATTGGGGCCCCAAATGCATGCGGCATGTCATAGGGGCCCCACGTGCATAACACATGTCATGGGGCCCGCAAATGCATGCCACTTGTCATGGGGGCCCCACATGCATGCCGCATGTCATGGGGGCCCAAATTCATGCCGCATGTCATGGGGGCCATAAATGCATGCCGCATGTCATGGGTGCCCAACGTGCATGCCGCATGTATTGGGGGCCCCAACTGCATGCCGCATATCATGGGGCCCCACATGCATGCCACATGTCATGGGGGCCCCACATGCATGCCGCATTTCATGGGGGGCCCAAATGCATGCCTGATGTCATGGCGGCCCCAAATGCATGACTCATATCATGGGGCCCCACGTGCATGCCACATGTCATGGGGGATCCAAACTCATGCCGCATGTCATTGGGGCCACAAGCATATGCCGCATGTCATGGGGGCCCCATGTGCATGCCGCATGTCATGGGGGCCCAAAATGCATGCCTTAAGTCATGGGGCCCCAAATGCATGCCGCATATCATGGGGGCCCGACGTGCATGCCGCATGTATTGGGGGCCCCAAATGCATGCAGCACGTCATAGGGGCCCCACATGCATGGTGCATGTCATGGGAGCCCCACATGCTTGCCTCAAGTCATGGGGGCCCCAAATGCATGCCGCATGTCATGGGGGCCATAAATGCATGCCGCATGTCATGGGTGCCCAACGTACATGCTGCATGTCATTGGGGCCCCACGTGCTTGTCGCATATCATGGGGGCCCCACGTGCATGCCTCATGTCACGGTGCCACAAATGTATGCGGCATGTCAAGGGGGCCCCACTTGCATGCAGCATGTAATGGGGGATCCAAATGCATAACGCATGTCATGGGGGTCCCACATGCATGCTGCATGTCATGGGGGCCCCAAATGCATGCGGCATGTCATAGGGGCCCCACGTGCATAACACATGTCATGGGGCCCGCAAATGCATGCCACATGTCATGGGGGCCCCACATGCATGCCGCATGTTATGGGGTCCCAAATGCATGCCACATGTCATGGGGGCCCAACGTGCATGCCGCATGTATTGGGGCCCCAAATTCATGCCGCATGTCATGATGGCCCCACAGGCATTCCGCATGTCATGGGGGCCCCAAATGCATGCCGCATGTCATGGGGGCCCCACGTGCATGCCGCATGTAATGGGGGCCCCAAATGCATGCCGCATGTCATAGTGGCCCCAAATGCATGCTGCATGTCATGAGGGCCCCACGTGCATGCCGCATGTCATGGGGCCCCCAAATGCATGCCGCATGTCATGGGTGCCCAACAGACATGCCCCATGTCATTGGGGCCCCAAATGCATGCCGCATGTCTCAGGTACCCCAAATGCATGCAGCATGTTATGCAGGCCCCAAATGCATGCCACATGTCATGGGGCCCAAATGCATGCCGCATGTCATGGGGGCCCCACATGCATGCCGCATGTCATGGGGCCCCAAATGCATGCCACATGTCATGGGGGCCCAACGTGCATGCCGCATGTATTGGGGCCCCAAATGCATGCCGCATGTCATAGTGGCCCCAAATGCATGCTGCATGTCATGAGGGCCCCACGTGCATGCCGCATGTCATGGGGCCCCCAAATGCATGCCGCATGTTATGGGGGCCCAACAGGCATGCCGCATGTCATTGGGGCCCCAAATGCATGCCGCATGTCTCAGGTACCCCAAATGCATGCAGCATGTTATGCAGGCCCCAAATGCATGCCACATATCATGGGGGCCCGAATGCATGCCGCATGTCATGGGGGCCCCACATGCATGCCGCATGTCATGAGGCCCCAAATGCATGCCGCATGTCTTGGGGGCTCCACGTGCATGCCGCATGTAATGGGGCCCCCAAATTCATGCAGCATGTCAAAGGGGCCCCGCGTGCATGGCGCAAGTCATGGGTGCCCCAAATGCATGCCGCATGTCATCGGGGCCCCACGTGCATGCCGCATGTCACGGGGGCCCCAAATGCATGACTCATGTCATGGGGGCCCCACCTGCATGCCGCATGTCATGGGGGACCCAAACGCATGACGCATGTCATTGGGGCCCCAAGCGTATGCCGCGTGTCACGGGTGCCCCATGTGCATGCCGCATGTAATGGGGGCCCAAAATGCATGCGGCATTTTATAGGGGCCCCACATGCATGCCACATCTCTCAGGTACCCCAAATGCATGCAGCATGTTATGCAGGCCCCAAATGCATGCCGCATGTCATGGGGCCCAAATGCATGCCGCATGTCATAGGGGCACCACGTACATGGCGCATGTCACGGGTGCCCCACATGCATGCCACATGTCATCGGGGCCCCAATTGCATGCCGCATGTCATAGGGGCCCCACATGCATGGCGCATGTCATGGTGCCCCACATGCATGCAGCATGTCATGGGGGCCCCAAATGCATGCCGCATGTCATGGGGGCCCCACGTGCATGCCGCATGTCATAGGGGCACCACGTACATGGCGCATGTCATGGGTGCCCCACATGCATGCCGCATGTCATCTGGGCCCCAATTGCATGCCGCATGTCATAGGGGCCCCACATGCATGGCGCATGTCATGGTGCCCCACATGCATGCAGCATGTCATGGGGGCCCCAAATGCATGCCGCATGTCATGGGGGCCCCACGTGCATGCCGCATGTCTTGGGGGCCCCATGTGCATGCCGCATGTCATGGGGGCCCAAAATGCATGCCTCAATCATGGGGGCCCCAAATGCATGTCGCATATCATGGGGGGCCCAACGTGCATGCCGCATGTGATTGGGCCCCCCAAATGCATGCAGCATGACTTGGGGCCCACAAATGCATGCCGCATGTCATAGGGGCCCCACATGCATGGCTTATTTCATGAGGGCCCCACATGCATGCCGCATGTCATGGGGGCCCCAAATGCGTGCCGCATATCATGGGGGCCACAAATGCATGCAGCATGTCATGGGGGCACCACGTGCATGCCACATGTCTTGGGGCCCACAAATGCATGCCGCATGTCATAGGGGCACCACATGCATGGCACATTTCTTGGGGGCCTACATGCATTCCGCATGTCATGGGGGCCCCAAATGCATGCCTCAAGTCATGGGGGCCCCAAATGCATGCAACATGTCATAGGGGCCCCAAATGCATGCAGCATGTCATAGGGGCCCCACATGCATGGTGCATGTCATGGGGGCCCCACATGCATGCCTCAAGTCATGGGGGCCCCAAATGCATGACTCATGTCATGGAGGCCCCACGTGCATGCCACATGTCATGGGGGCCCCACATGCTTGCCGCATTTCATGGGGGGCCCAAATGCATGCCGCATGTTATGGGGGCCCCAAATGCATGCAGCATGTAATGGTGCCCCAAATGCATGACTCATGTCATGGAGGCCCCACGTGCATGCCACATGTCAAGGGGGATCCAAACTCATGCCGCATGTCATTGGGGCCCCAAGCGAATGCCGCATGTCATGGGGGCCCCATGTGCATGTCGCATGTAATGGGGGCCCCAAATGCATGCGGCATGTCATAGGGGCCCCACGTGCATGCCGCATGTCTCGGGTACACCAAATGCATGCAGCATGTCATGGGGGCCCCACGTGCATGCCGCATGTCATCGGGGCCCCAATTGCAAGCCGCATGTCATAGGGGCCCCACATGCATGGCGCATGTCATGGTGTCCCACATGCATACCGCATGTCATGGGGGCCCCAAATGCATGTCGAATGTCATGGGGGCCCTAAATGCATGCCGCATGTAATGGGGGCCCCACGTGCATGCCGCATGTCATGGGGGCCCCATGTGCATGCCGCATGTCATGGGGGCCCAAAATGCATGCCTCAAGTCATGGGGCCCCAAATGCATTCCGCATATCATGGGGGCCCCACGTGCATGCCGCATGTATTGGGGGCCACAAATGCATGCCGCATGTCATGAGGGCGCCGCATGCATGCCGCATGTCATGGGGGCCCTAAATGCATGCCGCATGTCATGGGGGCCCCAAATGCATGCCGCATTTCATGGGGGCCCCACGTGCATGCTGCATGTCATGGGGCCCCCCAAATGCATGCAGCATGTCTTGGGGCCCACAAATGCATGCCGCATGTCATAGGGGCCCCACATGCATGGCTCATTTCATGGGGGCCCCAAATGCATGCCGCATGTCATGGGGGCCATAAATGCATGCCGCATGTCATGGGTGCCCAACGTACATGCTGCATGTCATTGGGGCCCCACGTGCTTGTCGCATGTCATGGGGGCCCCACGTGCATGCCTCATGTCACGGTGCCACAAATGTATGCGGCATGTCATGGGGGCCCCACTTGCATGCAGCATGTAATGGGGGATCCAAATGCATAACGCATGTCATGGGGGTCCCACATTCATGCCGCATGTCATGGGGGCCCCAAATGCATGCGGCATGTCATAGGGGCCCCACGTGCATGCCGCATGTCATAGGGGCCCCACATACATGCCGAATGTCATGGGGGTCCCACGTGTATGCCGCATGTCATAGGGGCACCACATGCATGGCGCATGTCATGGGGGTCCACATGCATGCCGCATGTCATGAGGGCACCGCATGCTTGCCGCATGTCATGGGGGCCCCGCAGGCATTCCGCATGTCATGGGGGACCCAAATGCATGCCGCATTTCATGGGGGCCCCACGTGCATGCCGCATGTCATGGGGCCCCAATTGCATGCCGCATGTAATAGGGGCCCCACATGCATGGCGCATGTCATGGTGCCCCACATGTATGCCGCATGTCATGGGGGCCCCAAATGCATGCCGCATGTCATGGGGGCCCCAAATGCACGCCGCATGTAATGGGGGCCCCACGTGCATGCCCCATGTCACGGGGGCCCCACGTGCATGCCTCATGTCATGGGGGCCCCGCAGGCATTCCGCATGTCATGGGGGCCTCACGTGCATGCTTCATGTCATTGGGGCCCCACGTGCTTGCCGCATGTCATGGGGGCCCAAATGCATGCCGCATGTCATGGGGGCCATAAATGCATGCCGCATGTCATGGGTGCCCAACGTACATGCTGCATGTCAATGGGGCCCCACGTGCTTGCCGCATGTCATGGGGGCCCCACGTGCATGCCTCATGTCACGGGGGCCACAAATGTATGTGTCATGTCATGGGGGTCCCACGTGCATGCCGCATGTCATGGGGCCCCCCAAATGCATGCCGCATGTCATAGGGGCCCAACATGCATGGAGCATGTCATGGGGGCCCCGCATGCATGCCGCATGTCATAGGGGCCCCACGTACATGGCGCATGTCATGGGTGCCCCACATGCATGCCGCTTGTCATCGGGTTCCCAATTGCATGCCGCATGTCATAGGGGCCCCACATGCATTGCGCATGTCATGGGGGCCCAAAATGCATGCCTCAAGTCATGGGGGCTCCAAATGCATGCCGCATATAATGGCGGCCCCACGTGCATGCCGCATGTATTGGGGGCCCCAAATGCATACCGCATGTCATGAGGGCAACGCATGCATGCCGCATGTTATGGGGGCCTAAAATGCATGCCGCATGTCATGGGGGCCCCAAATGCATGCAGCATGACTTGGGGCCCACAAATGCATGCCGAATGTCATAGGGGCCCCACATGCATGGCTCATTTCATGGGGGCCCCACATGCATGCCTCATGTCATGGGGGCCCCAAAGGCGTGCTGCATATCATGGGGGCCACAAATGCATGCAGCATGTCATGGGGGTCCCACATGCATGCCGCATGTCATGGGGGCCCCGTAGGCATTCCGCATGTCATGGGGGCCCCAAATGCATGCCACATTTCATGGGGGCCACACATGCATTCCGCATGTCATGGGGGACCCACGTGCATGCTGCATGTCATTGGGGCCCCACGTGCTTGCCGCATGTCATGGGGGCCCCACGTGCATGCCACATGTCTTGGGGCCCACAAATGCATGCCGCATGGCATAGGGGCCCCACATGCATGGCACATTTCATGGGGGCCCTACATGCATGCCGCATGTCATGGGGGCCCCAAATGCATGCCTCAAGTCATGGGGGCCGCAAATACATGCCACATATCATGGGGGCCCCACGTGCATGCCGCATATATTGGGGGCCCCAAATGCAAGCCGCATGTCATGAGGGCCCCGCATGCATGCCGCATGTCATTGGGGCCCCACAGGCATTCCGCATGTCATGGGGGCCTCACGTGCATTCCGCATGTCATGGGGGCCCCACGTGCATGCTTCATGTCATTGGGGCCCCACGTGCTTGCCGCATGTCATGGGGGCCCAAATGCGTGCCACATATCATGGCGGCCACAAATGCATTTAGCATGTCATGGGGGCCCCACGTGCATGCCACATGTCTTGGGGCCCACAAATGCATGCCACATGGCATAGGGGCCCCACATGCATGCCGCATGTCATGGGGGCCCCAAATGCATGCCTCAAGTCATGGGGGCCCCAAATGCATGCCACATATCATGGGGGCCCCACGTGCATGCCGCATATATTGGGGGCCCCAAATGCATGCCGCATGTCATGAGGGCCCCGCATGCATGCCGCATGTCATTGGGGCCCCACAGGCATTCCGCATGTCATGGGGGCCTCACGTGCATGCTTCATGTCATTGGGGCCCCACGTGCTTACCGCATGTCATGGGGGCCCCACGTGCATGCTTCATGTCATTGGGGCCCCATGTGCTTGCCGCATGTCATGGGGGCCCAAATGCATGCCTCATGTCATGGGGGCCATAAATGCATGCCGCATGTCATGGGTGCCCAACGTACATGCTGCATGTCAATGGGGCCCCACGTGCTTGCCGCATGTCATGGGGGCCCCACGTGCATGCCTCATGTCACGGGGGCCACAAATGTATGTGTCATGTCATGGGGGCCCCACGTGCATGCCGCATGTCATGGGGCCCCCCAAATGCATGCCGCATGTCATAGGGGCCCAACATGCATGGAGCATGTCATGGGGGCCCCGCATGCATGCCGCATGTCAGAGGGGCCCCACGTACATGGCGCATGTCATGGGTGCCCCACATGCATGCCGCTTGTCATCGGGTCCCCAATTGCATGCCGCATGTCATAGGGGCCCCACATGCATTGCGCATGTCATGGGGGCCCAAAATGCATGCCTCAAGTCATGGGGGCTCCAAATGCATGCCGCATATAATGGCGGCCCCACGTGCATGCAGCATGTCATAGGGGCCCCACATGCATGGTGCATGTCATGGGGGCCCCACATGCATGCCTCAAGTCATGGGGGCCCCAAATACATGCCGAAGGACATGGGGGCCATAAATGCATGCCGCATGTCATGGGTGCCCAACGTACATGCTGCATGTCATTGGGGCCCCACGTGCTTGTCGCATGTCATGGGGGCCCCACGTGCATGCCTCATGTCACGGGGGCCACAAATGTATGCGGCATGTCATGGGGGCCCACATGCATGCCGCATGTCATGGGGGCCCCACGTGCATGCCGCATGTCAAGGGGGTCCCACATGCATGCCGCATGTCATAGGGGCCCCACATGCATGGCGCATGTCATGGGGGGCCCACATGCGTGCCGCATGTCATGGGGGCCCCACTTGCATGCAGCATGTAATGGGGGATCCAATTGCATGACGCATGTCATGGGGGTCTCACATGCATGCCGCATGTCATGATGGCCCAAATGCATGCCGCATGTCATGGGGGCCATAAATGCATGCCGCATGTCATAGGTGCCCAACGTGCATGCCGCATGTATTGGGGGCCCCAACTGCATGCCGCATTTCATGGGGGGCCCAAATGCATGCCGCATGTTATGGGGGCCCCAAATGCATGCAGCATGTCATGGCGGCCCCAAATGCATGACTCATGTCATGGAGGCCCCACGTGCATGCCACATGTCATGGGGGATCCAAACTCATGCCGCATGTCATTGGGGCCCCAAGCGTATGCCGCATGTCATGGGGGCCCCATGTGCATGCCGCATGTAATGGGGGCCCCAAATGCATGTGGCATGTCATAGGGGCCCCACGTGCATGCCGCATGTCTCGGGCACACCAAATGCATGCAGCATGTCATGGGGGCCCCACGTGCATGCCGCGTGTCATCGGGGCCCCAATTGCAAACCGCATGTCATAGGGGCCCCACATGCATGGCGCATGTCATGGTGTCCCACATGCATGCCGCATGTCATGGGGGCCCCAAATGCATGTGGCATGTCATAGGGGCCCCACGTGCATGCCGCATGTCTCGGGCACACCAAATGCATGCAGCATGTCATGGGGGCCCCACGTGCATGCCGCGTGTCATCGGGGCCCCAATTGCAAACCGCATGTCATAGGGGCCCCACATGCATGGCGCATGTCATGGTGTCCCACATGCATGCCGCATGTCATGGGGGCCCCAAATGCATGTCGAATGTCATGGGGGCCCCAAATGCATGCCGCATGTCATGAGGGCGCCGCATGCATGCCGCATGTCTTGGGGCCCACAAATGCATGCCGCATGTCATTGGGGCCCCACATGCATGGCTCATTTCATGGGGGCCCCACATGCATGCCTCATGTCATGGGGGCCCCAAATGCGTGCCGCATATCATGGGGGCCACAAATGCATGCAGCATGTCATGGGGCACATGCATGCCACATGTCTTGGGGCCCACAAATGCATGCCGCATGTCATAGGGGTCCCACATGCATGGCACTTTTCATGGGGGCCCTACATGCATGCCGCATGTCATGGGGGCCCCAAATGCATGCCTCAAGTCTTGGGGGCCCCAAATGCATGCAGCATGTCATAGGGGCCCCACATGCATGGTGCATGTCATGGGGGCCCCACATGCTTGCCTCAAGTCATGGGGGCCCCAAATGCATGCCGCATGTCATGGGGGCCATAAATGCATGCCGCATGTCATGGGTGCCCAACGTACATGCTGCATGTCATTGGGGCCCCACGTGCTTGTCGCATGTCATGGGGGCCCCACGTGCATGCCTCATGTCACGGTGCCACAAATGTATGCGGCATGTCATGGGGGCCCCACTTGCATGCAGCATGTAATGGGGGATCCAAATGCATAACGCATGTCATGGGGGTCCCACATGCATGCCGCATGTCATGGGGGCCCCAAATGCATACGGCATGTCATAGGGGCCCCACGTGCATAACACATGTCATGGGGCCCGCAAATGCATGCCACATGTCATGGGGGCCCCACATGCATGCCGCATGTCATGGGGGCCCAAATGCATGCCGCATGTCATGGGGGCCATAAATGCATGCCGCATGTCATGGGTGCCCAACGTGCATGCCGCATGTATTGGGGGTCCCAACTGCATGCCGCATATCATGGGGCCCCACATGCATGCCACATGTCATGGGGGCCCCACATGCATGCCGCATTTCATGGGGGGCCCAAATGCATGCCTGATGTCATGGCGGCCCCAAATGCATGACTCATGTCATGGGGCCCCACGTGCATGCCACATGTCATGGGGGATCCAAACTCATGCCGCATGTCATTGGGGCCACAAGCATATGCCGCATGTCATGGGGGCCCCATGTGCATGCCGCATGTCATGGGGGCCAAAAATGCATGCCTTAAGTCATGGGGCCCCAAATGCATGCCGCATATCATGGGGGCCCGACGTGCATGCCGCATGTATTGGGGGCCCCAAATGCATGCAGCATGTCATAGGGGCCCCACATGCATGGTGCATGTCATTGGGGCCCCACATGCTTGCCTCAAGTCATGGGGACCCCAAATGCATGCCGCATGTCATGGGGGCCATAAATGCATGCCGCATGTCATGGGTGCCCAACGTACATGCTGCATGTCATTGGGGCCCCACGTGCTTGTCGCATGTCATGGGGGCCCCACGTGCATGCCTCATGTCACGGTGCCACAAATGTATGCGGCATGTCAAGGGGGCCCCACTTGCATGCAGCATGTAATGGGGGATCCAAATGCATAACGCATGTCATGGGGGTCCCACATGCATGCTGCATGTCATGGGGGCCCCAAATGCATGCGGCATGTCATAGGGGCCCCACGTGCATAACACATGTCATGGGGCCCGCAAATGCATGCCACATGTCATGGGGGCCCCACATGCATGCCGCATGTTATGGGGGCCCAAATGCATGCCACATGTCATGGGGGCCCAACGTGCATGCCGCATGTATTGGGGCCCCAAATTCATGCCGCATGTCATGGGGGCCCCACAGGCATTCCGCATGTCATGGGGGCCCCAATTGCATGCCGCATGTCATGGGGGCCCCACGTGCATGCCGCATGTAATGGGGGCCCCAAATGCATGCTGCATGTCATGAGGGCCCCACGTGCATGCCGCATGTCATGGGGCCCCCAAATGCATGCCGCATGTCATGGGTGCCCAACAGACATGCCCCATGTCATTGGGGCCCCAAATGCATGCCGCATGTCTCAGGTACCCCAAATGCATGCAGCATGTTATGCAGGCCCCAAATGCATGCCACATGTCATGGGGGCCCAAATGCATGCCGCATGTCATGGGGGCCCCACATGCATGCCGCATGTCATGGGGCCCCAAATGCATGCCACATGTCATGGGGGCCCAACGTGCATGCCGCATGTATTGGGGCCCCAAATTCATGCCGCATGTCATGGGGGCCCCACAGGCATTCCGCATGTCATGGGGGCCCCACGTGCATGCCGCATGTCATGGGGCCCCCAAATGCATGCCGCATGTCATGGGGGTCCAACAGGCATGCCGCATGTCATTGGGGCCCCAAATGCATGCCGCATGTCTCAAGTACCCCAAATGCATGCAGCATGTTATGCAGGCCCCAAATGCATGCCGCATGTCATGGGGGCCACACATGCATGCCGCATGTCATGAGGCCCCAAATGCATGCCGCATGTCATGGGGGCTCCACGTGCATGCCGCATGTAATGGGGCCCCCAAATTCATGCGGCATGTCAAAGGGGCCCCGCGTGCATGGCGCAAGTCATGGGTGCCCCAAATGCATGCCGCATGTCATCGGGGCCCCACGTGCATGCCGCATGTCATGGGGGCCCCAAATGCATGACTCATGTCATGGGGGCCCCACCTGCATGCCGCATGTCATGGGGGACCCAAACGCATGCCGCATGTCATTGGGGCCCCAAGCGTATGCCGCGTGTCACGGGTGCCCCATGTGCATGCCGCATGTAATGGGGGCCCAAAATGCATGCGGCATTTTATAGGGGCCCCACATGCATGCCGCATCTCTCAGGTACCACAAATGCATGCAGCATGTTATGCAGGCCCCAAATGCATGCCGCATGTCATGGGGGCCCAAATGCATGCCGCATGTCATAGGGGCACCACGTACATGGCGCATGTCATGGGTGCCCCACATGCATGCCACATGTCATTGGGGCCCCAATTGCATGCCGCATGTCATAGGGGCCCCACATGCATGGCGCATGTCATGGTGCCCCACATGTATGCAGCATGTCATGGGGGCCAAAAATGCATGCCGCATGTCATGGGGGCCCCACGTGCATGCCGCATGTCATAGGGGCACCACGTACATGGCGCATGTCATGGGTGCCCCACATGCATGCCGCATGTCATCGGGGCCCCAATTGCATGCCGCATGTCATAGGGGCCCCACATGCATGGCGCATGTCATGGTGCCCCACATGCATGCAGCATGTCATGGGGGGCCCAAATGCATGCCGCATGTCATGGGGGCCCCACGTGCATGCCGCATGTCTTGTGGGCCCCATGTGCATGCCGCATGTCATGGGGGCCCAAAATGCATGCCTCAATCATGGGGGCCCCAAATGCATGTCGCATATCATGGGGGCCCCTTGTGCATGCCGCATGTGATTGGGCCCCCCAAATGCATGCAGCATGTCTTGGGGCCCACAAATGCATGCCGCATGTCATAGGGGCCCCACATGCATGGCTTATTTCATGGGGGCCCCACATGCATGCCGCATGTCATGGGGGCCCCAAATGCGTGCCACATATCATGGGGGCCACAAATGCATGCAGCATGTCATGGGGGCACCACGTGCATGCCACATGTCTTGGGGCCCACAAATACATGCCGCATGTCATAGGGGCACCACATGCATGGCACATTTCTTGGGGGCCCTACATGCATTCCGCATGTCATGGGGGCCCCAAATGCATGCCTCAAGTCATGGGGGCCCCAAATGCATGCAACATGTCATAGGGGCCCCAAATGCATGCAGCATGTCATAGGGGCCCCACATGCATGGTGCATGTCATGGGGGCCCCACATGCATGCCTCAAGTCATGGGGGCCCCAAATGCATGACTCATGTCATGGAGGCCCCACGTGCATGCCACATGTCATGGGGGCCCCACATGCTGGCCGCATTTCATGGGGGGCCCAAATGCATGCCGCATGTTATGGGGGCCCCAAATGCATGCAGCATGTAATGGTGCCCCAAATGCATGACTCATGTCATGGAGGCCCCACGTGCATGCAACATGTCAAGGGGGATCCAAACTCATGCCGCATGTCATTGGGGCCCCAAGCATATGCCGCATGTCATGGGGGCCCCATGTGCATGTCGCATGTAATGGGGGCCCCAAATGCATGCGGCATGTCATAGGGGCCCCACGTGCATGCCGCATGTCTCGGGTACACCAAATGCATGCAGCATGTCATGGGGGCCCCACGTGCATGCCGCATGTCATCGGGGCCCCAATTGCAAGCCGCATGTCATAGGGGCCCCACATGCATGGCGCATGTCATGGTGTCCCACATGCATACCGCATGTCATGGGGGCCCCAAATGCATGTCGAATGTTATGGGGGCCCTAAATGCATGCCGCATGTAATGGGGGCCCCACGTGCATGCCGCATGTCATGGGGGCCCCATGTGCATGCCGCATGTCATGGGGGCCCAAAATGCATGCCTCAAGTCATGGGGCCCCAAATGCATGCCGCATATCAAGGGGGCCCCACGTGCATGCCGCATGTCATGGGGCCCCAAATGCATGCCTCAAGTCTTGGGGGCCCCAAATGCATGCAGCATGTCATAGGGGCCCCACATGCTTGGTGCATGTCATGGGGGCCCCACATGCTTGCCTCAAGTCATGGGGGCCCCAAATGCATGCCGCATGTCATGGGGGCCATTAATGCATGCCGCATGTCATGGGTGCCCAACGTACATGCTGCATGTCATTGGGGCCCCACGTGCTTGTCGCATGTCATGGGGGCCCCACGTGCATGCCTCATGTCACGGTGCCACAAATGTATGCAGCATGTCATGGGGGCCCCACTTGCATGCAGCATGTAATGGGGGATCCAAATGCATAACGCATGTCATGGGGGTCCCACATTCATGCCGCATGTCATGGGGGCCCCAAATGCATGCGGCATGTCATAGGGGCCCCACGTGCATGCCGCATGTCATAGGGGCCCCACATACATGCCGAATGTCATGGGGGTCCCACGTGCATGCCGCATGTCATAGGGGCACCACATGCATGGCGCATGTCATGGGGCTCCACATGCATGCCGCATGTCATGGGGGCCCCACTTGCATGCAGCATGTCATGCCGCATGTCATGGGGGCCCCGCAGGCATGGCGCATGTCATGGGGGTCCACATGCATGCCGCATGTCATGGGGGCCCCTCTTGCATGCAGCATGGAATGAGGGATCCAAATGCATGCCGCATGTAATGGGGGCCCCAAATGCATGCGGCATGTCACAGGGGCCCCACGTGCATGCCGCATGTCTCGGGCATTCCAAATGCATGCAGCATTTTATGGGGGCACCACATGCATGGCGCATGTCATAGGGGCCCCACGTGCATGGCGCATGTCATGGGTGCCTCACATGCATGCCGCATGTCATCGGGGCCCCACGTGCATGCCGCATGTATTGGGGCCCCAAATTCATGCCGCATGTCATGAGGGCCCCACATGCATGCCGCATGTCTTGGGGCCCACAAATGCATGCGGCATTTCATAGGGGTCCCACATGCATGGCGCATGTCATGGGGGCCCAAAATGCATGCCTCAAGTCATGGGGGCTCCAAATGCATGCCGCATATCATGGGGGCCCACGTGCATGCCGCATGTATTGGGGCCCCAAATGCATGCCGCATGTCATGAGGGCACCGCATGCATGCCGCATGTCATGGGGGCCCCGCAGGCATTCCGCATGTCATGGGGGACCCAAATGCATGCCGCATTTCATGGGGGCCCCACATGCATGCCGCATGTCATGGGGCCCCAATTGCATGCCGCATGTAATAGGGGCCCCACATGCATGGCGCATGTCATGGTGCCCCACATGTATGCCGCATGTCATGGGGGCCCCAAATGCATGCCGCATGTCATGGGGGCCCCAAATGCACGCCGCATGTAATGGGGGCCCCACGTGCATGCTCCATGTCATGGGGGCCACACGTGCATGCCTCATGTCATTGGGGCACCGCAGGCATTCCGCATGTCATGGGGGCCCCAAATTCATGCCACATTTCATGGGGGCCTCACATGCATTCCGCATGTCATGGGGGCCCCACGTGCATGCTGCATGTCATTGGGGCCCCACGTGCTTGCCGCATGTCATGGGGGCCCAAATGCGTGCCACATATCATGGTGGCCACAAATGCATTTAGCATGTCATGGGGGCCCCACGTGCATGCCTCATGTCACGGGGGCCACAAATGCATGTCGAATGTCATGGGGGCCCCAAATGCATGCCGCATGTCATGAGGGCGCCGCATGCATGCCGCATGTCTTGGGGCCCACAAATGCATGCCGCATGTCATTGGGGCCCCACATGCATGGCTCATTTCATGGGGGCCCCACATGCATGCCTCATGTCATGGGGGCCCCAAATGCGTGCCGCATATCATGGGGGCCACAAATGCATGGAGCATGTCATGGGGCACATGCATGCCACATGTCTTGGGGCCCACAAATGCATGCCGCATGTCATAGGGGTCCCACATGCATGGCACTTTTCATGGGGGCCCTACATGCATGCCGCATGTCATGGGGGCCCCAAATGCATGCCTCAAGTCTTGGGGGCCCCAAATGCATGCAGCATTTCATAGGGGCCCCACATGCATGGTGCATGTCATGGGGGCCCCACATGCTTGCCTCAAGTCATGGGGGCCCCAAATGCATGCCGCATGTCATGGGGGCCATAAATGCATGCCGCATGTCATGGGTGCCCAACGTACATGCTGCATGTCATTGGGGCCATAAATGCATGCCGCATGTCATGGGTGCCCAACGTGCATGCCGCATGTATTGGGGGTCCCAACTGCATGCCGCATATCATGGGGCCCCACATGCATGCCACATGTCATGGGGGCCCCACATGCATGCCGCATTTCATGGGGGGCCCAAATGCATGCCTGATGTCATGGCGGCCCCAAATGCATGACTCATGTCATGGGGCCCCACGTGCATGCCACATGTCATGGGGGATCCAAACTCATGCCGCATGTCATTGGGGCCACAAGCATATGCCGCATGTCATGGGGGCCCCATGTGCATGCCGCATGTCATGGGGGCCAAAAATGCATGCCTTAAGTCATGGGGCCCCAAATGCATGCCGCATATCATGGGGGCCCGACGTGCATGCCGCATGTATTGGGGGCCCCAAATGCATGCAGCATGTCATAGGGGCCCCACATGCATGGTGCATGTCATGGGGGCCCCACATGCTTGCCTCAAGTCATGGGGGCCCCAAATGCATGCCGCATGTCATGGGGGCCATAAATGCATGCCGCATGTCATGGGTGCCCAACGTACATGCTGCATGTCATTGGGGCCCCACGTGCTTGTCGCATGTCATGGGGGCCCCACGTGCATGCCTCATGTCACGGTGCCACAAATGTATGCGGCATGTCAAGGGGGCCCCACTTGCATGCAGCATGTAATGGGGGATCCAAATGCATAACGCATGTCATGGGGGTCCCACATGCATGCTGCATGTCATGGGGGCCCCAAATGCATGCGGCATGTCATAGGGGCCCCACGTGCATAACACATGTCATGGGGCCCGCAAATGCATGCCACATGTCATGGGGTCCCCACATGCATGCCGCATGTTATGGGGGCCCAAATGCATGCCACATGTCATGGGGGCCCAACGTGCATGCCGCATGTATTGGGGCCCCAAATTCATGCCGCATGTCATGGGGGCCCCACAGGCATTCCGCATGTCATGGGGGCCCCAAATGCATGCCGCATGTCATGGGGGCCCCACGTGCATGCCGCATGTAATGGGGGCCCCAAATGCATGCTGCATGTCATGAGGGCCCCACGTGCATGCCGCATGTCATGGGTGCCCAACAGACATGCCCCATGTCATTGGGGCCCCAAATGCATGCCGCATGTCTCAGGTACCCCAAATGCATGCAGCATGTTATGCAGGCCCCAAATGCATGCCACATGTCATGGGGGCCCAAATGCATGCCGCATGTCATGGGGGCCCCACATGCATGCCGCATGTCATGGGGCCCCAAATGCATGCCACATGTCATGGGGGCCCAACGTGCATGCCGCATGTATTGGGGCCCCAAATTCATGCCGCATGTCATGGGGGCCCCACAGGCATTCCGCATGTAATGGGGGCCCCAAATGCATGCCGCATGTCATAGTGGCCCCAAATGCATGCTGCATGTCATGAGGGCCCCACGTGCATGCCGCATGTCATGGGGCCCCCAAATGCATGCCGCATGTCATGGGGGCCCAACAGGCATGCCGCATGTCATTGGGGCCCCAAATGCATGTTGCATGTCTCAGGTACCCCAAATGCATGCAGCATGTTATGCAGGCCCCAAATGCATGCCGCATGTCATGGGGGCCCCACATGCATGCCGCATGTCATGAGGCCCCAAATGCATGCCGCATGTCATGGGGGCTCCACGTGCATGCCGCATGTAATGGGGCCCCCAAATTCATGCGGCATGTCAAAGGGGCCCCGCGTGCATGGCGCAAGTCATGGGTGCCCCAAATGCATGCCGCATGACATCGGGGCCCCACGTGCATGCCGCATGTCACGGGGGCCCCAAATGCATGACTCATGTCATGGGGGCCCCACCTGCATGCCGCATGTCATGGGGGACCCAAACGCATGCCGCATGTCATTGGGGCCCCAAGCGTATGCCGCGTGTCACGGGTGCCCCATGTGCATGCCGCATGTAATGGGGGCCCAAAATGCATGCGGCATTTTATAGGGGCCCCACATGCATGCCGCATCTCTCAGGTACCACAAATGCATGCAGCATGTTAAGCAGGCCCCAAATGCATGCCGCATGTCATGGGGGCCCAAATGCATGCCGCATGTCATAGGGGCACCACGTACATGGCGCATGTCATGGGTGCCCCACATGCATGCCACATGTCATCGGGGCCCCAATTGCATGCCGCATGTCATAGGGGCCCCACATGCATGGCGCATGTCATGGTGCCCCACATGTATGCAGCATGTCATGGGGGCCAAAAATGCATGCCGCATGTCATGGGGGCCCCACGTGCATGCCGCATGTCATAGGGGCACCACGTACATGGCGCATGTCATGGGTGCCCCACATGCATGCCGCATGTCATCGGGGCCCCAATTGCATGCCGCATGTCATAGGGGCCCCACATGCATGGCGCATGTCATGGTGCCCCACATGCATGCAGCATGTCATGGGGGGCCCAAATGCATGCCGCATGTCATGGGGGCCCCACGTGCATGCCACATGTCTTGTGGGCCCCATGTGCATGCCGCATGTCATGGGGGCCCAAAATGCATGCCTCAATCATGGGGGCCCCAAATGCATGTCGCATATCATGGGGGCCCCTTGTGCATGCCGCATGTGATTGGGCCCCCCAAATGCATGCAGCATGTCTTGGGGCCCACAAATGCATGCCGCATGTCATAGGGGCCCCACATGCATGGCTTATTTCATGGGGGCCCCACATGCATGCCGCATGTCATGGGGGCCCCAAATGCGTGCCACATATCATGGGGGCCACAAATGCATGCAGCATGTCATGGGGGCACCACGTGCATGCCACATGTCTTGGGGCCCACAAATACATGCCGCATGTCATAGGGGCACCACATGCATGGCACATTTCTTGGGGGCCCTACATGCATTCCGCATGTCATGGGGGCCCCAAATGCATGCCTCAAGTCATGGGGGCCCCAAATGCATGCAACATGTCATAGGGGCCCCAAATGCATGCAGCATGTCATAGGGGCCCCACATGCATGGTGCATGTCATGGGGGCCCCACATGCATGCCTCAAGTCATGGGGGCCCCAAATGCATGACTCATGTCATGGAGGCCCCACGTGCATGCCACATGTCATGGGGGCCCCACATGCTGGCCGCATTTCATGGGGGGCCCAAATGCATGCCGCATGTTATGGGGGCCCCAAATGCATGCAGCATGTAATGGTGCCCCAAATGCATGACTCATGTCATGGAGGCCCCACGTGCATGCAACATGTCAAGGGGGATCCAAACTCATGCCGCATGTCATTGGGGCCCCAAGCGTATGCCGCATGTCATGGGGGCCCCATGTGTATGTCGCATGTAATGGGGGCCCCAAATGCATGCGGCATGTCATAGGGGCCCCACGTGCATGCCGCATGTCTCGGGTACACCAAATGCATGCAGCATGTCATGGGGGCCCCACGTGCATGCCGCATGTCATCGGGGCCCCAATTGCAAGCCGCATGTCATAGGGGCCCCACATGCATGGCGCATGTCATGGTGTCCCACATGCATACCGCATGTCATGGGGGCCCCAAATGCATGTCGAATGTTATGGGGGCCCTAAATGCATGCCGCATGTAATGGGGGCCCCACGTGCATGCCGCATGTCATGGGGGCCCCATGTGCATGCCGCATGTCATGGGGGCCCAAAATGCATGCCTCAAGTCATGGGGCCCCAAATGCATGCCGCATATCATGGGGGCCCCACGTGCATGCCGCATGTCATGGGGCCCCAAATGCATGCCTCAAGTCTTGGGGGCCCCAAATGCATGCAGCATGTCATAGGGGCCCCACATGCTTGGTGCATGTCATGGGGGCCCCACATGCTTGCCTCAAGTCATGGGGGCCCCAAATGCATGCCGCATGTCATGGGGGCCATAAATGCATGCCGCATGTCATGGGTGCCCAACGTACATGCTGCATGTCATTGGGGCCCCACGTGCTTGTCGCATGTCATGGGGGCCCCACGTGCATGCCTCATGTCACGGTGCCACAAATGTATGCAGCATGTCATGGGGGCCCCACTTGCATGCAGCATGTAATGGGGGATCCAAATGCATAACGCATGTCATGGGGGTCCCACATTCATGCCGCATGTCATGGGGGCCCCAAATGCATGCGGCATGTCATAGGGGCCCCACGTGCATGCCGCATGTCATAGGGGCCCCACATACATGCCGAATGTCATGGGGGTCCCACGTGCATGCCGCATGTCATAGGGGCACCACATGCATGGCGCATGTCATGGGGGCCCCACTTGCATGCAGCATGTCATGCCGCATGTCATGGGGGCCCCGCAGGCATGGCGCATGTCATGGGGGTCCACATGCATGCCGCATGTCATGGGGGCCCCTCTTGCATGCAGCATGGAATGAGGGATCCAAATGCATGCCGCATGTAATGGGGGCCCCAAATGCATGCGGCATGTCACAGGGGCCCCACGTGCATGCCGCATGTCTCGGGCATTCCAAATGCATGCAGCATTTTATGGGGGCACCACATGCATGGCTTATGTCATAGGGGCCCCACGTGCATGGCGCATGTCATGGGTGCCTCACATGCATGCCGCATGTCATCGGGGCCCCACGTGCATGCCGCATGTATTGGGGCCCCAAATTCATGCCGCATGTCATGAGGGCCCCACATGCATGCCGCATGTCTTGGGGCCCACAAATGCATGCGGCATTTCATAGGGGTCCCACATGCATGGCGCATCTCATGGGGGCCCCAAATGCATGCCTTAAGTCATGGGGGGCCCAAATGCATGCCGCATATCATGGGGGCCCACGTGCATGCCGCATGTATTGGGGCCCCAAATGCATGCCGCATGTCATGAGGGCACCGCATGCATGCCGCATGTCATGGGGGCCCCGCAGGCATTCCGCATGTCATGGGGGACCCAAATGCATGCCGCATTTCATGGGGGCCCCACATGCATGCCGCATGTCATGGGGCCCCAATTGCATGCCGCATGTAATAGGGGCCCCACATGCATGGCGCATGTCATGGTGCCCCACATGTATGCCGCATGTCATGGGGGCCCCAAATGCATGCCGCATGTCATGGGGGCCCCAAATGCACGCCGCATGTAATGGGGGCCCCACGTGCATGCTCCATGTCATGGGGGCCACACGTGCATGCTTCATGTCATTGGGGCACCGCAGGCATTCCGCATGTCATGGGGGCCCCAAATTCATGCCACATTTCATGGGGGCCTCACATGCATTCCGCATGTCATGGGGGCCCCACGTGCATGCTGCATGTCATTGGGGCCCCACGTGCTTGCCGCATGTCATGGGGGCCCAAATGCGTGCCACATATCATGGTGGCCACAAATGCATTTAGCATGTCATGGGGGCCCCACGTGCATGCCACTTGTCTTGGGGCCCACAAATGCATGCCGCATGGCATAGGGGCCCCACATGCATGGCGCATTTCATGGGGGCCCTACATGCATGCCGCATGTCATGGGGGCCCCAAATGCATGCCTCAAGTCATGGGGGCCCCAAATGCATGCCACATATCATGGGGGCCCCACGTGCATGCCGCATATATTGGGGGCCCCAAATGCATGCCGCATGTCATGAGGGCCCCGCATGTCATTGGGGCCCCACAGGCATTCCGCATGTCATGGGGGCCTCACGTGCATGATTCATGTCATTGGGGCCCCACGTGCTTGCCGCATGTCATGGGGGCCCCACGTGCATGCTTCATGTCATTGGGGCCCCACGTTCTTGCCGCATGTCATGGGGGCCCAAATGCATGCCGCATGTCATGGGGGCCATAAATGCATGCCGCATGTCATGGGTGCCCAACGTACATGCTGCATGTCAATGGGGCCCCACGTGCTTGCCGCATGTCATGGGGGCCCCACGTGCATGCCTCATGTCACGGGGGCCACAAATGTATGTGTCATGTCATGGGGGCCCCATGTGCATGCCGCATGTAATGGGGGCCCAAAATGCATGCGGCATTTTATAGGGGCCCCACATGCATGCCGCATCTCTCAGGTACCACAAATGCATGCAGCATGTTATGCAGGCCCCAAATGCATGCCGCATGTCATGGGGGCCCAAATGCATGCCGCATGTCATAGGGGCACCACGTACATGGCGCATGTCATGGGTGTCCCACATGCATGCCACATGTCATCGGGGCCCCAATTGCATGCCGCATGTCATAGGGGCCCCACATGCATGGCGCATGTCATGGTGCCCCACATGCATGCAGCATGTCATGGGGGCCCCAAATGCATGCCGCATGTCATGGGGGCCCCACGTGCATGCCGCATGTCATAGGGGCACCACGTACATGGCGCATGTCATGGGTGTCCCACATGCATGCCGCATGTCATGGGGGCCCCAATTGCATGCCGCATGTCATAGGGGCCCCACATGCATGGCGCATGTCATGGTGCCCCACATGCATGCAGCATGTCATGGGGGGCCCAAATGCATGCTGCATGTCATGGGGACCCCACGTGCATGCCGCATGTCTTGGGGGCCCCATGTGCATGCCGCATGTCATGGGGGCCCAAAATGCATGCCTCAATCATGGGGGCCCCAAATGCATGTCGCATATCATGGGGGCCCCATGTGCATGCCGCATGTGATTGGGCCCCCCAAATGCATGCAGCATGTCTTGGGGCCCAAAATGCATGCCGCATGTCATAGGGGCCCCACATGCATGGCTTATTTCATGGGGGCCCCACATGCATGCCGCATGTCATGGGGGCCCCAAATGCGTGCTGCATATCATGGAGGCCACAAATGCATGCAGCATGTCATGGGGGCACCACGTGCATGCCACATGTCTTGGGGCCCACAAATGCATGCCGCATGTCATAGGGGCACCACATGCATGGCACATTTCTTGGGGGCCCTACATGCATTCCGCATGTCATGGGGGCCCCAAATGCATGCCTCAAGTCATGGGGGCCCCAAATGCATGCAACATGTCATAGGGGCCCCAAATGCATGCAGCATGTCATAGGGGCCCCACATGCATGGTGCATGTCATGGGGGCCCCACATGCATGCCTCAAGTCATGGGGGCCCCAAATGCATGACTCATGTCATGGAGGCCCCACGTGCATGCCACATGTCATGGGGGCCCCACATGCTGGCCGCATTTCATGGGGGGCCCAAATGCATGCCGCATGTTATGGGGGCCCCAAATGCATGCAGCATGTAATGGTGCCCCAAATGCATGACTCATGTCATGGAGGCCCCACGTGCATGCCACGTGTCAAGGGGGATCCAAACTCATGCCGCATGTCATTGGGGCCCCAAGCGTATGCCGCATGTCATGGGGGCCCCATGTGCATGTCGCATGTAATGGGGGCCCCAAATGCATGCGGCATGTCATAGGGGCCCCACGTGCATGCCGCATGTCTCGGGTACACCAAATGCATGCAGCATGTCATGGGGGCCCCACGTGCATGCCGCATGTCATCGGGGCCCCAATTGCAAGCCGCATGTCATAGGGGCCCCACATGCATGGCGCATGTCATGGTGTCCCACATGCATAACGCATGTCATGGGGGCCCCAAATGCATGTCGAATGTCATGGGGGCCCTAAATGCATGCCGCATGTAATGGGGGCCCCACGTGCATGCCGCATGTCATGGGGGCCCCATGTGCATGCCGCATGTCATGGGGGCCCAAAATGCATGCCTCAAGTCATGGGGCCCCAAATGCATGCCGCATATCATGGGGGCCCCACGTGCATGCCGCATGTATTGGGGGCCACAAATGCATGGCGCATGTCATGAGGGCACCGCATGCATGCCGCATGTCATGGGGGCCCTAAATGCATGCCGCATGTCATGGGGGCCCCAAATGCATGCCGCATTTCATGGGGGCCCCACGTGCATGCTGCATGTCATGGGGCCCCCCAAATGCATGCAGCATGTCTTGGGGCCCACAAATGCATGCCGCATGTCATAGGGGCCCCACATGCATGGCTCATTTCATGGGGGCCCCACATGCATGCCTCATGTCATGGGGGCCCCAAATGCGTGCCGCATATTATGGGGGCCACAAATGCATGCAGCATGTCATGGGGGCCCCACGTGCATGCAACATGTCTTGGGGCCCACAAATGCATGCCGCATGTCATAGGGGTCCCACATGCATGGCACATTTCATGGGGGCCCTACATGCATGCCGCATGTCATGGGGGCCCCAAATGCATGCCTCAAGTCTTGGGGGCCCCAAATGCATGCAGCATGTCATAGGGGCCCCACATGCTTGGTGCATGTCATGGGGGCCCCACATGCTTGCCTCAAGTCATGGGGGCCCCAAATGCATGCCGCATGTCATGGGGGCCATAAATGCATGCCGCATGTCATGGGTGCCCAACGTACATGCTGCATGTCATTGGGGCCCCACGTGCTTGTCGCATGTCATGGGGGCCCCACGTGCATGCCTCATGTCACGGTGCCACAAATGTATGCGGCATGTCATGGGGGCCCCACTTGCATGCAGCATGTAATGGGGGATCCAAATGCATAACGCATGTCATGGGGGTCCCACATTCATGCCGCATGTCATGGGGGCCCCAAATGCATGCGGCATGTCATAGGGGCCCCACGTGCATGCCGCATGTCATAGGGGCCCCACATACATGCCGAATGTCATGGGGGTCCCACGTGCATGCCGCATGTCATAGGGGCACCACATGCATGGCGCATGTCATGGGGCTCCACATGCATGCCGCATGTCATGGGGGCCCCACTTGCATGCAGCATGTCATGCCGCATGTCATGGGGGTCCCGCAGGCATGGCGCATGTCATGGGGGTCCACATGCATGCCGCATGTCATGGGGGCCCCTCTGGCATGCAGCATGGAATGAGGGATCCAAATGCATGCCGCATGTCATGGGGGCCCCAAATGCATGCGGCATGTCATAGGGGCCCCACGTGCATGCCGCATGTCTCGGGCATTAAAAATGCATGCAGCATTTTATGGGGGCACCACATGCATGGCGCATGTCATGGGGGTCCACATGCATGCCGCATGTCATGGGGGCCCCTCTTGCATGCAGCATGGAATGAGGGATCCAAATGCATGCCGCATGTAATGGGGCCCCCAAATGCATGCCACATGTCATAGGGGCCCCACGTGCATGGCGCATGTCATGGGTGCCCCACATGCATGCCGCATGTCATCGGGGCCCCACGTGCATGCCGCATGTATTGGGGCCCCAAATTCATGCCGCATGTCATGAGGGCCCCACATGCATGCCGCATGTCTTGGGGCCCACAAATGCATGCGGCATTTCATAGGGGTCCCACATGCATGGCGCATTTCATGGGGGGCCAAAATGCATGCCTTAAGTCATGGGGGGCCCAAATGCATGCCGCATATCATGGGGGCCCACGTGCATGCCGCATGTATTGGGGCCCCAAATGCATGCCGCATGTCATGAGGGCACCGCATGCATGCCGCATGTCATGGGGGCCCCGCAGGCATTCCGCATGTCATGGGGGACCCAAATGCATGCCGCATTTCATGGGGGCCCCACGTGCATGCCGCATGTCATGGGGCCCCAATTGCATGCCGCATGTAATAGGGGCCCACATGCATGGCGCATGTCATGGTGCCCCACATGTATGCCGCATGTCATGGGGGCCCCAAATGCATGCCGCATGTCATGGGGGCCCCAAATGCATGCCGCATGTGATGGGGGCCCCACGTGCATGCCCCATGTCATGGGGGCCCCACG
Source organism: Phyllobates terribilis (assembly GCF_046119375.1). Classification (NCBI taxonomy): domain Eukaryota; kingdom Metazoa; phylum Chordata; class Amphibia; order Anura; family Dendrobatidae; genus Phyllobates; species Phyllobates terribilis. The sequence goes on along the minus strand of NW_027362764.1, from coordinate 332,126,955 downwards.
TGCATGCCTCATGTCATGGGGGCCCCGCAGGCATTCCGAATGTCATGGGGGCCCCAAATTCATGCCACATTTCATGGGGGCCTCACATGCATTCCGCATGTCATGGGGGCCCCACGTGCATGCTGCATGTCATTGGGGCCCCACGTGCTTGCCGCATGTCATGGGGGCCCAAATGCGTGCCACATATCATGGCGGCCACAAATGCATTTAGCATGTCATGGGGGCCCCACGTGCATGCCACATGTCTTGGGGCCCACAAATGCATGCCGCATGGCATAGGGGCCCCACATGCATGGCGCATTTCATGGGGGCCCTACATGCATGCCGCATGTCATGGGGGCCCCAAATGCATGCCTCAAGTCATGGGGGCCCCAAATGCATGCCACATATCATGGGGACCCCACGTGCATGCCGCATATATTGGGGGCCCCAAATGCATGCCGCATGTCATGAGGGCCCCGCATGCATGCCGCATGTCATTGGGGCCCCACAGGCATTCCGCATGTCAGGGGGGCCTCACGTGCATGCTTCATGTCATTTTATGGCCCCACGTGCTTGTCGCATGTCATGGGGGCCCCTCGTGCATGCTTCATGTCATTGGGGCCCCACGTGCTTGCCGCATGTCATGGGGGCCCAAATGCATGCCGCATGTCATAGGGGCCCAACATGCATGGAGCATGTCATGGGGGGCCCGCATGCATGCCGCATGTCATAGGGGCCCCACATGCATTGTGCATGTCATGGGGGCCCAAAATGAATGCCTCAAGTCATGGGGGCTCCAAATGCATGCCGCATATAATGGCGGCCCCACGTGCATGCCGCATGTATTGGGGGGCCCAAATGCATACCGCATGTCATGAGGGCAACGCATGCATGCCGCATGTTATGGGGGCCTAAAATGCATGTCGCATGTCATGGGGGCCCCAAATGCATGCAGCATGACTTGGAGCCCACAAATGCATGCCGAATGTCATAGGGGCCCCAAGCGTATGCCGCATGTCATGGGGGCCCCATGTGCATGTCGCATGTAATGGGGGCCCCAAATGCATGCGGCATGTCATAGGGGCCCCACGTGCATGCCGCATGTCTCGGGTACACCAAATGCATGCAGCATGTCATGGGGGCCCCACGTGCATGCCGCATGTCATCGGGGCCCCAATTGCAAGCCACATGTCATAGGGGCCCCACATGCATGGCGCATGTCATGGTGTCCCACATGCATACCGCATGTCATGGGGGCCCCAAATGCATGTCGAATGTCATGGGGGCCCCAAATGCATGCCTCAAGTCATGGAGGGCCCAAATGCATGCCGCATATCATGGGGGCCCCGCGTGCATGCCGCATTTATTGGGGGCCCCAAATTCATGCCGCATGTCATGAGGGTCCCGCATGCATGCCGCATGTCAAGGGGGCCCCGCAGGCATTCCACATGTCATGGGGGCCCCAAATGCATGCCGCATGTCATGGGGGCCCCACATGCATTCAACATGTCAAGGCGGCCTCACGTGCATTCCGCATGACATGGGGGCCCCAAATGCATGACTCATGTCATGGGGGCCCCACGTGCATGCCGCATGTCGTGGGTGACCCAAACCCATGCCGCATGTCATTGGGGCCCCAAGCGTATGCCGCATGTCATGGGGGCCCCATGTGCATGCCGCATGTAATGGGGGCCCCAAATGCATGCGGCATGTCATAGGGGCCCCACGTGCATGCCACATGTCTCTGGCACACCAAATGCATGCAGCATGTCATGGGGCCCCACGTGCATGCCGCATGTCTCAGGTACCCCAAATGCATGCAGCATGTTATGCAGGCCCCAAATGGATGCCGCATGTCATGGGGGTCCCGCAGGTATTCCGCATGTCACAGGGGCCCCAAATGCATGCAGAATGTCATGGGGGTCCCACATGCATGCCGAATGTCATAGGGCCCCCACATGCATGGCGCATGTCATGGGGGCCCCAAATGCATGCCGCATGTCTTGGGGGCTCCACGTGCATGCCGCATGTAATGGGGCCCCAAATGCATGCCTCATATCATGGGGGCCCCACGTGCATGCCACATGTATTGGGGGCCCCAAATTCATGCCGCATGTCATGAGGGCCCCACATGCATGTTGCATGTCATGGGGGCCCCGCAGGCATTCCGCATGTCATGGGTGCCCCAAATGCATGCCGCATGTCATGGGGGCCCCACGTGCATGCCGCATTTCATGGGGGACCCAAACGCATGCCGCATGTCATTGGGGCCCCAAGCGTATGCCGCATGTCATGGGGGCCCCATGTGCATGCCGCATGTAATGGGGGGCCCAAATGCATGCGGCATGTCATAGGGGCCCCACATGCATGCCACATGTCTCTGGCACACCAAATGCATGAAGCATGTCATGGGGCCCCACGTGCATGCCGCATGTCTCAGGTACCCCAAATGCATGCAGCATATTATGCAGGCCCCAAATGGATGCCGCATGTCATGGGGGTCCCGCAGGTATTCCGCATGTCACAGGGGCCCCAAATGCATGCAGAATGTCATGGGTGTCCCACATGCATGCCTCATGTCATAGGGGCCCCACATGCATGGCGCATGTCATGGGGGCCCCAAATGCATGCCGCATGTCTTGGGGGCTCCACGTGCATGCCGCATGTAATGGGGCCCCAAATGCATGCCTCATATCATGGGGACCCCACGTGCATGCCACATGTATTGGGGGACCCAAATTCATGATGCATGTCATGAGGGCCCCGCATGCATGCCGCATGTCATGGGGGCCCCAAATGCATGCCGCATGTCATGGGATCCCCACGTGCATGCCGCATGTAATGGGGGATTCAAATGCATACCGCATGTCATGGGGGTCCCACATGCATGCCGCATGTCATGGGGGCTCCACGTGCATGCCGCATGTAATGGGGCACCCAAATTCATGCCGCATGTCAAAGGGGCCCCACGTGCATGGCGCAAGTCATGGGCGCCCCACATGCATGCCGCATGTCATAGGGCCCCCACATGCATGGTGCATGTCATGGGGGCCCAAAATGCATGCGGCATGTCATAGGGGCCCCACGTGCATGCCACATGTCTCTGGCACACCAACTGCATGCAGCATGTCATGGGGTCCCACGTGCATGCCGCATGTCTCAGGTACCCCAAATGCATGCAGCATGTTATGCAGGCCCCAAATGGATGCCGCATGTCATGGGGGTCCCGCAGGTATTCCGCATGTCACAGGGGCCCCAAATGCATGCAGAATGTCATGGGGGTCCCACATGCATGCAGCATGTCATAGGGGCCCCACATGCATGGCGCATGTCATGGGGGCCCCACGTGCATGCCACATGTATTGGGGGACCCAAATTCATGACGCATGTAATGGGGGATTCAAATGCATGCCGCATGTCATGGGGGTCCCACATGCATGCCGCATGTCATGGGGGCTCCACGTGCATGCCGCATGTAATGGGGCACCCAAATTCATGCCGCATGTCAAAGGGGCCCCACGTGCATGGCGCAAGTCATGGGTGCCCCACATGCATGCCGCATGTCATAGGGGCCCCACATGCATGGTGCATGTCATGGGGGCCCCAAATGCATGCGGCATGTCATAGGGGCCCCACGTGCATGCCACATGTCTCTGGCACACCAAATGCATGCAGCATGTCATGGGGCCCCACGTGCATGCCGCATGTCTCAGGTACCCCAAATGCATGCAGCATGTTATGCAGGCCCCAAATGGATGCCGCATGTCATGGGGGTCCTGCAGGTATTCCGCATGTCACAGGGGCCCCAAATGCATGCAGAATGTCATGGGGGTCCCAGATGCATGCAGCATGTCATAGGGGCCCCACATGCATGGCGCATGTCATGGGGGCCCCAAATGCATGCCGCATGTCTTGGGGGCTCCACGTGCATGCCGCATGTAATGGGGGCCCCAAATTCATGCCGCATGTCATGAGGGCCCCACATGCATGTTGCATGTCATGGGGGCCCCGCAGGCATTCCGCATGTCATGGGTGCCCCAAATGCATGCCGCATGTCATGGGGGCCCCACGTGCATGCCGCATTTCATGGGGGACCCAAACGCATGCCGCATGTTATTGGGGCCCCAAGCGTATGCCGCATGTCATGGGGGCCGAATGTGCATGCCGCATGTAATGGGGGCCCCAAATGCATGCGGCATGTCATAGAGGCCCCACGTGCATGCCACATGTCTCTGGCACACCAAATGCATGCAGCATGTCATGGGGCCCCACGTGCATGCCGCATGTCTCAGGTACCCCAAATGCATGCAGCATGTTATGCAGGCCCCAAATGGATGCCGCATGTCATGGGGGTCCCGCAGGTATTCCGCATGTCACATGGGCCCCAAATGCATGCCGCATGTCATGGGAGCCCCACATGCATGCCGCATGTCATGGGGGCCCACTGTGCAGGCCGCATGTATTGGGGGCCCCAAATTCATGCCGCATGTCATGAGGGCCCCGCATGCATGCCGCATTTCATAGGGCACCACATGCATGCCACATGTCATGGAGGCCCCAAAAGCACGCCTCAAGTCATGGGGGCCCAAATCCATGCCGCATATCACGCGGGCCTCACGTGCATGCCGCATGTCATGAGGGCCCCGCAGGCATGATGCATGTCATGGGGTCCCCGCAGGCATTCCACATGTCATGGGGGCCCCAAATGCATGCCGCATGTCATGGGGGCCCCACATGCATGCTGCATGTCATGGGGCCCCCAAATGCATGCCGCATGTCATGGGGGCCCAAATGCATGCCGCATGTCATGGGGGCCATAAATGCATGCCGCATGTCATGGGTGCCCAACGTGCATGCCGCATGTATTGGGGGCCCCAACTGCATGCCGCATATCATGGGGCCCCACATGCATGCCACATGTCATGGGGGCCCAACATGCATGCCGCATTTCATGGGGGGCCCAAATGCATGCCGCATGTTATGGGGGCCCCAAATGCATGCAGCATGTCATGGCAGCCCCAAATGCATGACTCATGTCATGGAGGCCCCACGTGCATTCCACATGTCATGGGGGATCCAAACTCATGCCGCATGTCATTGGGGCCACAAGCATATGCCGCATGTCATGGGGGCCCCATGTGCATGCCGCATGTAATGGGGGCCCCAAATGCATGCGGCATGTCATACGGGCCCCACGTGCATGCCGCATGTCTCGGGCACACCAAATGCATGCAGCATGTCATGGGGGCCCCACGTGCATACCGCATGTCATCGGGGCCCCAATTGCAAGCTGCATGTCATAGGGGCCCCACATGCATGGCGCATGTCATGGTGTCCCACATGCATGCCGCATGTCATGGGGGCCCCAAATGCATGTCGCATGTCATGGGGGCCCTAAATGCATGCCACATGTAATGGGGGCCCCACGTGCATGCCGCATGTCATGGGGGCCCCATGTGCATGCCGCATGTCATGGGGGCCCAAAATGCATGCCTCAAGTCATGGGGCCCCAAAAGCATGCCGCATATCATGGGGGCCCCACGTGCATGCCGCATGTATTGGGGGCCCCAAATGCATGCTGCATGTCATGGGGGCCCAACGTGCATGCCGCATGTATTGGGGCCCCAAATTCATGCCGCATGTCATGGGGGCCCCACAGGCATTCCGCATGTCATGGGGGCCCCAAATGCATGCCGCATGTCATGGGGGCCCCACGTGCATGCCGCATGTAATGGGGGCCCCAAATGCATGCCGCATGTCATAGTGGCCCCAAATGCATGCCGCATGTCATGGGGGCCCAACAGGCATGCCGCATGTATTGGGGCCCCAAATTCATGCCGCATGTCATGGGGGCCCCACAGGCATTCCGCATGTCATGGGGGCCCCAAATGCATGCCGCATGTCATGGGGGCCCCACGTGCATGCCGCATGTAATGGGGGCCCCAAATGCATGCCGCATGTCATAGTGGCCCCAAATGCATGCCGCATGTCATGGGGGCCCAACAGGCATGCCGCACGTCATTGGGGCCCCAAATGCATGCCGCATGTCTCAGGTACCCCAAATGCATGCAGCATGTTATGCAGGCCCCAAATGCATGCCACATGTCATGGGGGCCCAAATGCATGCCGCATGTCATGGGGGCCCCACATGCATGCCACATGTCATGGGGCCCCAAATGCATGCCGCATGTCATGGGGGCTCCACGTGCATGCCGCATGTAATGGGGCCCCCAAATTCATGCGGCATGTCAATGGGGCCCCGCGTGCATGGTGCAAGTCATGGGTGCCCCAAATGCATGCCGCATGTCATCGGGGCCCACGTGCATGCCGCATGTCATAGTGGCCCCAAATGCATGCTGCATGTCATGAGGGCCCCACGTGCATGCCGCAGGTCATAGGGGCCCCACGTACATGGCGCATGTCATGGGTGCCCCACATGCATGCCGCTTGTCATCGGGGCCCCAATTGCATGCCGCATGTCATAGGGGCCCCACATGCATTGCGCATGTCATGGGGGCCCAAAATGCATGCCTCAAGTCATGGGGGCCCCATATACATGGCGCATATCATGGCGGCCCCACGTGCATGCCGCATGTATTGGGGGCCCCAAATGCATGCCGCATGTCATGAGGGCAACGCATTCATGCCGCATGTTATGGGGGCCCTAAATGCATGCCGCATGTCATGGGGGCCCCAAATGCATGCAGCATGACTTGGGGCCCACAAATGCATGCCGAATGTTATAGGGGCCCCACATGCATGTCTCATTTCATAGGGGCCCCACATGCATGCCTCATGTCATGGTGGCCCCAAAGGCGTGCCTCATATCATGGGGGCCACAAATGCATGCATCATGTCATGGGAGTCCCACATGCATGCCGCATGTCATGGGGGGCCCCACTTGCATGCAGCATGTAATGAGGGATCGAAATGCATGCTGCATCTCATGGGGGTCCCACATGCATGCCGCATGTCATGGGGGTCCCAAATGGGGTCCCCAGGTGCATGCCGCATTTCTCGGGCATCCCAAATGCATGCAGCATTTTATGGGGGCCCCACGTGCATGCCGCATGTCTCAGGTACCCCAAATGCATGCAGCATGTTATGCAGGCCCCAAATGCATGCCGCATGTCATGGGGGCCCAAATGCATGCCGCATGTCATGAGGGCCCCACATGCATGACGTATGTCATGGGGCCCCCAAATGCATGCCACATGTCTTGGGGCCCACGAATGCATGTCGAATGTCATAGGGGCCCCACATGCACGGCGCATATCATGGGGGCCCAACGTGCATGCTGCATATATTGGGGGCCCCAAAATCATGCCGCATATCATGATGCCACCGCATGCATGCCGCATGTCATGGGGGCCCCGCAGGCATTCCGCATGTCACGGGGGCCCCAAATGCATGCCAAATGTCATGGGGGTCCCACTTGCATGCCGCATGTCATAGGGGCCCCACATACATGCCGAATGTCATGGGGGTCCCACGTGCATGCCGCATGTCATAGGGGCACCAGATGCATGGCGCATGTCATGGGGGTCCACATGCATGCCGCATGTCATGGGGGCCAAACTTGCATGCAGCATGGAATGAGGGATCCAAATGCATGCCGCATGTCATGGGGGCCCCAAATGCATGCGGCATGTCATAGGGGGTCCACGTGCATGCCGCATGTCTCGGGCATTCCAAATGCATGCAGCATTTTATGGGGGCCCCACGTGCATGCCGCATGTCTCAGGTACCCCAAATGCATGCAGCATGTTATGCAGGCCCCAAATGCATGCCGCATGTCTTGGGGGCTCCACGTGCATGCCGCATGTAATGGGGCCCCCAAATGCATGCCACATGTCATAGGGGCCCCACGTGCATGGCGCATGTCATGGGTGCCCCACATGCATGCCACATGTCATCGGGGCCCCACGTGCATGCCGCATGTATTGTGGCCCCAAATTCATGCCGCATGTCATGAGGGCCCCACATGCATGCCGCATGTCTTGGGGCCCACAAATGCATGCAGCATTTCATAGGGGCCCCACATGCATGGCGCATTTCATGGGGGCCCCAAATTCATGCCTTAAGTCATGGGGGCCCCAAATGCATGCCGCATATCATGGGGGCCCACGTGCATGCCGCATGTATTGGGCCCCAAATGCATGCCGCATGTCATGAGGGCACCGCATGCATGCTGCATGTCATGGGGCCCCAAATGCATGCCGCATGTAATAGGGGCCCCACATGCATGGCGCATGTCATGGGGCCCCGCAGGCATTCCGCATGTCATGGGGGACCCAAATGCATGCCGCATTTCATGGGGCCCCCAAATGCATGCCGCATGTCATGGGGCCCCCAAATGCATGCCGCATGTCATAGGGGCCCAACATGCATGGAGCATGTCATGGGGGCCCCGCATGCATGCCGCATGTCATAGGGGCCCCACGTACATGGCGCATGTCATGGGTGCCCCACATGCATGCCGCTTGTCATCGGGGCCCCAATTGCATGCCGCATGTCATAGGGGCCCCACATGCATTGCGCATGTCATGGGGCCCCCCAAATGCATGCCGCATGTCATAGGGGCCCAACATGCATGGAGCATGTCATGGGGGCCCCGCATGCATGCCGCATGTCATGGGGGATCCAAATGCATGACGCATGTCATGGGGGTCCCAAATGCATGCGGCATGTCATAGGGGCCCCACGTGCATAACACATGTCATGGGGCCCGCAAATGCATGCCGCATGTCATGGGGGCCCCACATGCATGCCGCATGTCATGGGGGCCCAAATGCATGCCGCATGTCATGGGGGCCATAAATGCATGCCGCATGTCATGAGTGCCCAACGTGCATGCCGCATGTATTGGGGGCCCCAACTGCATGCCGCATATCATGGGGCCCCACATGCATGGCGCATGTCATGGTGTCCCACATGCATGCCGCATGTCATGGGGGCCCCAAATGCATGTTGCATGTCAAGGGGGCCCTAAATGCATGCCGCATGTAATGGGGGCCCCACGTGCATGCCGCATGTCATGGGGGCCCCATGTGCATGCCGCATGTCATGGGGGCCCAAAATGCATGCCTCAAGTCATGGGGCCCCAAATGCATGCCGCATATCATGGGGCCCCACATGCATGGCGTATGTCATGGTGTCCCACATGCATGCCGCATGTCATGGGGGCCCCAAATGCATGTTGCATGTCAAGGGGGCCCTAAATGCATGCCGCATGTAATGGGGGCCCCACGTGCATGCCGCATGTCATGGGGGCCCCATGTGCATGCCGCATGTCATGGGGGCCCAAAATGCATGCCTCAAGTCATGGGGCCCCAAATGCATGCCGCATATCATGGGGGCCCCACGTGCATGCCGCATGTATTGGGGGCCCCACATGCATGCCGCATGTCATGAGGGCGCCGCATGCATGCCGCATGTCATGGGGGCCATAAATGCATGCCGCATGTCATGGGGGCCCCAAATGCATGCCGCATTTCATGGGGGCCCCACGTGCATGCTGCATGTCATGGGGCCCCCCAAATGCATGCAGCATATCTTGGGGCCCACAAATGCATGCCGCATGTCATAGGGGCCCCACATGCATGGCTCATTTCATGGGGGCCCCACATGCATGCCTCATGTCATGGGGCCCCAAATGCGTGCCGCATATCATGGGGGCCCCAAATGCATGCAGCATGTCATAGGGGCCCCACATGCATGGTACATGTCATGGGTGCCCCACATGCTTGCCTCAAGTCATGGGGGCCCCAAATGCATGCCGCATGTCATGGGTGCCATAAATGCATGCCGCATGTCATTGGGTCCCCAACGTACATGCTGCATGTCATTGGGGCCCCACGTGCTTGTCGCATGTCATGGGGGCCCCACGTGCATGCCTCATGTCACGGTGCCACAAATGTATGCGGCATGTCATGGGGGCCCCACTTGCATGCAGCATGTAATGGGGGATCCAAATGCATAACGAATGTCATGGGGGTCCCACATGCATGCCGCATGTCATGGGGGCCCCAAATGCATGCGGCATGTCATAGGGGCCCCACATGCATAACACATGTCATGGGGCCCGCAAATGCATGCCACATGTCATGGGGGCCCAACGTGCATGCCGCATGTATTGGGGCCCCAAATTCATGCCGCATGTCATGGGGGCCCCACAGGCATTCCGCATGTCATGGGGGCCCCAAATGCATTTCGCATGTCATGGGGGCCCCACGTGCATGCCGCATGTAATGGGGGCCCCAAATGCATGCTGCATGTCATGAGGGCCCCACGTGCATGCCGCATGTCATGGGGCCCCCAAATGCATGCCGCATGTCATGGGGGCCCAACAGGCATGCCGCACGTCATTGGGGCCCCAAATGCATGCCGCATGTCTCAGGTACCTCAAACGCAAGCGTATGCCGCGTGTCAAGGGTGCCCCATGTGCATGCCGCATGTAATGGGGGCCCCAAATGCATGCGGCATGTCATAGGGGCCCCACATGCATGCCGCATCTCTTAGGTACCCCAAATGCATGCAGCATGTTATGCAGGCCCCAAATGCATGCCACATGTCATGGGGGCCCAAATGCATGCCGCATGTCATGGGACCCACATTCATGCCGCATGTCATGGGGGCCCCCAATGCATGCCACATGTCATGGGGGCCTCAAATTCATGCCGCATGTCATGAGGGCCCCGCATGCATGCCGCATGTCATGGGGGCCCCGCAGGCATTCCGCATGTCATGGGGGCCCCAAATGCATGCCGCATGTTATGCAGGCCCCAAATGCATGCCACATGTCATGGGGGCCCAAATGCATGCCGAATGTCATGGGGGCCCCACATGCATGCCGCATGTCATGGGGACCCAAATGCATGCCACATGTCAGGGGGCCTCAAATTCATGCCGCATGTCATGAGGGCCCCGCATGCATGCCGCATGTCATGGGGGCCCCGCAGGCATTCCGCATGTCATGGGGGCCCCAAATGCATGCCGCATATCATGGGGGCCCCACGTGCATCCGTCATGTAATGGGGGATTCAAATGCATGCTGCATGTCATGGGGGCCCCACGTGCATGCCGCATGTCACGGGGGCCCCAAATGTATGCTGCATGTCATGGGGGCCCCACAAGCATGCCGCATGTTATAGATGCCCCACATGCATGCAGCATGTCTTGGGCCCACAAATGCATTCCGCATGTCATAGGGGCCCTACGTGCATGCCACATGTCTTGGGGCCTACAAATGCATGCCGCATGTCATAGGTGCCAAAGATGCATGGCACATTTCATGGGGGCCCTACATGCATGCCGCATGTCATGGGGGCCCCACGTGCATGCTTCATGTCATTGGGGCCCCACCTGCATGCCGCATGTCATGGGGGCCCAAATGCATGCCGCATGTCATTGGGGCCCCACGTGCATGCCGCATGTCATGGGGGCCCAAATGCATGCCGCATGTCATGGGGGCCATAAATGCATGCCACATGTCATGGGTGCCCAACGTGCATGCCGCATGTATTGGGGGCCCCAACTGCATGCCGCATATCATGGGGCCCCACATGCATGCCACATGTCATGGGGGCCCCACATGCATGCCGCATTTCATTGGGGGCCCAAATGCATGCCGCATGTTATGGGGGCCCCAAATGCATGCAGCATGTCATGGCGGCCCCAAATGCATGACTCATGTCATGGAGGCCCCACGTGCATGCCACATGTCATGGGGGATCCAAACTCATGCCGCATGTCATTGGGGCCACAAGTGTATGCCGCATGTCATGGGGGCCCCATGTGCATGCCGCATGTATTGGGGGCCCCAAATGCATGTGGCATGTCATAGGGGCCCCACGTGCATGCCGCATGTCTCGGGCACACCAAATGCATGCAGCATGTCATGGGGGCCCCACGTGCATGCCGCATGTCATCGGGGCCCCAATTGCAAGCTGCATGTCATAGGGGCCCCACATGCATGGCGCATGTCATGGTGTCCCACATGCATGCTGCATGTCATGGGGGCCCCAAATGCATGCCTCAAGTCATGGGGCCCCATGTGCATGCCGCATGTATTGGGGCCCCAAATGCATGCCGCATGTCATGAGGGCGACACATGCATGCCGCATGTCATGGGGGCCCCAAATGCATGCCGCATGTCATGGGGGCCCCAAATGCATGCCGCATTTCATGGGGGCCCCACGTGCATGCTGCATGTCATGGGGCCCCCCAAATGCATGCAACATGTCTTGGGGCCCACAAATGCATGCCGCATGTCATAGGGGCCCCACATGCATGGCTCATTTCATGGGGGCCCCACATGCATGCCTCATGTCATGGGGGCCCCACGTGCATACCACATGTCTTGGGGCCCACAAATGCATGCCACATGTCATAGGGGTCCCACATGCATGGCACATTTCATGGGGGCCCTACATGCATGCCTCATGTCATGGGGGCCCCAAATGCATGCCTCAAGTCTTGGGGGCCCCAAATGCATGCAGAATGTCATAGGGGCCCCACATGCATGGTGCATGTCATGGGGGCCCCACATGCTTGCCTCAAGTCATGGGGGCCCCAAATGCATGCCGCATGTCATGGGGGCCAAAAATGCATGCCGCATGTCATGGGTGCCCAACGTACATGCTGCATGTCATTGGGGCCCCACGTGCTTGTCGCATGTCATGGGGGCCCCACGTGCATGCCTCATGTCACGGTGCCACAAATGTATGCGGCATGTCATGGGGGCCCCACTTGCATGCAGCATGTAATGGGGGATCCAAATGCATAACGCATGTCATGGGGGTCCCACATGCATGTCGCATGTCATGGGGGCCCCAAATGCATGCGGCATGTCATAGGGGCCCCACGTGCATAACACATGTCATGGGGCCCGCAAATGCATGCCACATGTCATGGGGGCCCCACATGCATGCCGCATGTCATGGGGGCCCAAATGCATGCCACATGTCATGGGGGCCCAAAGTGCATGCCGCATGTATTGGGGCCCCAAATTCATGCCGCATGTCATGGGGGCCCCACAGGCATTCCGCATGTCATGTGGGCCCCAAATGCATGCCGCATGTCATGGGGGCCCCACGTGCATGCCGCATGTAATGGGGGCCCCAAATGCATGCCGCATGTCATAGTGGCCCCAAATGCATGCTGCATGTCATGAGGGCCCCACGTGCATGCCGCATGTCATGGGGCCCCCAAATGCATGCCGCATGTCATGGGGGCCCAACAGGCATGCCGCATGTCATTGGGGCCCCAAATGCATGCCGCATGTCTCAGGTACCCCAAATGCATGCAGCATGTTATGCAGGCCCCAAATGCATGCCACATGTCATGGGGGCTCCACGTGCATGCCGCATGTAATGGTGCCCCCAAATTCATGCGGCATGTCCAAGGGGCCCCGCGTGCATGTTGCAAGTCATGGGTTCCCCAAATGCATGCTGCATGTCAACGGGGCCCCACGTGCATGCCGCATGTCACGGGGGCCCCAAATGCATGACTCATGTCATGGGGGCCCCACCTGCATGCCGCATGTCATGGGGGACCCAAACGCATGCGCAATGTCATTGGGGCCCCAAGCGTATGCCGCGTGTCACGGGTGCCCCATGTGCATGCCGCAAGTAATGGGGGCCCCAAATGCATGCGGCATGTCATAGGGGCCCCACATGCATGCCGCATCTCTCAGGTACCCCAAATGCATGCAGCATGTTATGCAGGCCCCAAATGCATGCCGCATGTCATGGGGGCCCAAATGCATACCGCATGTCATGGGACCCACATTCATGCCGCATGTCATGGGGGCCCCCAATGCATGCCACATGTCAAGGGGACCCAAATGCATGCCACATGTCATGGGGGCCTCAAATTCATGCCGCATGTCATGAGGGCCCCGCATGCATGCCGCATGTCATGGGTGCCCCGCAGGCATTCCGCATGTCATGGGGGCCCCAAAGGCATGCCGCATGTCATAGGGGCCCCATGTGCATGCCACATGTCTTGGGGCCTACAAATGCATGCCGCATGTCATAGGTGCCAAACATGCATGGCACATTTCATGGGGGCCCTACATGCATGCCGCATGTCATGGGGGCCCCACGTGCATGCTTCATGTCATTGGGGCCCCACGTGCATGCCGCATGTCATAGGGGCACCACGTACAATGCGCATGTCATGGGTGCCCCACATGCATGCCGCATGTCATCGGGGCCCCAATTGCATGCCGCATGTCATAGGGGTCCCACATGCATGGCGCATGTCATGGTGCCCCACATGCATGCAGCATGTCATGGGGGCCCCAAATGCATGCCGCATGTCATGGGGGCCCTAAATGCATGTCGCATATCATGGGGGCCCCACGTGCATGCCGCATGTCATGGGGCCCCCCAAATGCATGCAGCATGTCTTGGGGCCCACGAATGCATGCCGCATGTCATAGGGGCCCCACATGCATGGCTTATTTCATGGGGGCCCCACATGCATGCCGCATGTCATGGGGGCCCCAAATGCGTGCCGCATATCATGGGGGCCACAAATGCATGCAGCATGTCATGGGGGGCCCACGTGCATGCCACATGTCTTGGGGCCCACAAATGCATGCCGCATGTCATAGGGGCCCCACATGCATGGCTTATTTCATGGGGGCCCCACATGCATGCCACATGTCTTGGGGCCCACAAATGCATGCCGCATGTCATGGGGGCCCCAAATGCATGCCTCAAGTCATGGGGGCCCCAAATGCATGCATCATGTCATAGGGGCCCCAAATGCATGCAGCATGTCATAGGGGCCCCACATGCATGGTGCATGTCATGGGGCCCCACATGCATGCCGCATGTCATGGGGGCCCCACGTGCATGCCGCATGTCATGGGGGTCCCACGTGCATGCCGCATGTCATGGGGGTCCCACATGCATGCCGCATGTCATGGGGGCCCCACATGCATGGCGCATGTCATGGGGGGCCCACATGCGTGCCGCATGTCATGTGGGCCCCACTTGCATGCAGCATGTAATGGGGGATCCAAATGCATGACGCATGTCATGGGGGCCCCACATGCATGCCGCATGTCATGGGGGCCCCAAATGCGTGCCGCATATCATGGGGGCCACAAATGCATGCAGCATGTCATGGGGGCCCCACGTGCATGCCACATGTCTTGGGGCCCACAAATGCATGCCGCGTGTCATAGGGGCACCACATGCATGGCACATTTCTTGGGGTCCCTACATGCATGCCGCATGTCATGGGGGCCCCACTTGCATGCCTCAAGTCATGGGGGCCCCAAATGCATGCCCCATGTCATGGGGGCCATAAATACATGCCGCATGTCATGGGTGCCCAACGTACTTACTGCATGTCATTGGGGCCCGACGTGCTTGCCACATGTCATGGGTGCCCCACGTGCATGCCTCATGTCATGGGGGCCACAAATGTATGCGGCATGTCATGGGGGCCCCACATGCATGCCGCATGTCATGGGGGCCCCACGTGCATGCCGCATGTCATGGGGGTCCCACATGCATGCCGCATGTCATGGGGGCCCCACATGCATGGCGCATGTCATGGGGGGCCCACATGCGTGACGCATGTCATGTGGGCCCCACTTGCATGCAGCATGTAATGGGGGATCCAAATGCATGACGCATGTCATGGGGGTCCCACATGCATGCCGCATGTCATGAGGGTCCAAATGCATGCGGCATGTCATAGGGGCCCCACGTGCATAACACATGTCATGGGGCCCGCATATGCATGCCGCATGTCATGGGGGCCACACATGCATGCCGCATGTCATGGGGACCCCACATGCATGCCGCATGTCATGAGGGCCATAAATGCATGCCGCATGTCATGGGTGCCCAACGTGCATGTCGCATGTATTGGGGGCCCCAGCTGCATGCCGCATATCAAGGGGCCCCACATGCATGCCACATGTCATGGGGGCCCCACATGCATGCGGCATTTCATGGGGGGCCCAAATGCATGCTTGATGTCATGGCTGCCCCAAATGCATGCCGCATGTCATGGGGGCCCAAATTCATGACGCATGTCATGGGGGCCCCACATGCATGCCGCATGTAATGGGGCCCCCAAATTCATGCCGCATGTCAAAGGGGCAACACGTGCATGCCGCATGTCATGGGGCCCCCCAAATGCATGCCGCATGTCATGGAGGCCCCAAATGCATGCCGCTTGTCATAGGGGCCCCACATGCATGCCGCATGTCATGGGGGCCCAAATGCATGACGCATGTCATGGGGGCCCCACATGCATGCCGCATGTAATGGGGCCCCCAAATTCATGCCGCATGTCAAAGGGGCCCCACGTGCATGGCGCAAGTCATGGGGGCCCAACATGCATGCCGCATTTCATGGGGGCCCAAATGCTTGCCACATGTCATGGGTTCCATAAATGCAAGCCGCATGTCATTGGGGCCTCACATGCATGCTGCATATCATGGGGGCCCCACGTGCATGCCGCTTGTCATGGGGCTCCATGTGCATGCCGCATGTCATGGGGGCCCCGCATGCATGCCGCATGTCATGGGGGTCCCACATGCATGCCACATGTCATGGGGGCCCCAAATGCATGCCGCCTGTCATGGGGGCCTCACATGCATGCTGCATATCATGGGGGCCCCACGTGCATGTCGCTTGTCATGGGGCTCTATGTTCATGCCGCATGTCATGGGGGCCCCAAATGCATGCCTCAAGTCATGGGGGCCCCAAATGCATGCCGCATATCATGGGGGCCTCACGTGCATGCCGCATTTATTGGGGGCCCCAAATTCATGCCACATGTCATAGGGGCCCCACGTGCATGGTGCATTTCAAGGGGCCCCACATGCATGCCGCATGTCATGGGGGCCCCAAATGCATGCATCAAGTCATGGGGGCCCCAAATGCATGCCGCATATCAGGGGGTCCCCACGTGCATGCCGCATTTATTGGGGGCCCAAAATTCATGCCGCATGTCATAGGGGCCCCGCGTGCCTGGTGCATGTCATGGGTGCCCCACATGCATGCCGCATGTCTTGGGGCCCACAAATGCATGCCGCATGTCATAGGGGCCCCGCAGGCATTCCACATGTCATGGGGGCCCCAAATGCATGCCGCATGTCATGAGGGCCCCACATGCATTCCACATGTCAAGGGGGCCTCACGTGCATTCCGCATGACATGGGGGCCCCAAATGCATGTTGCATGTCATGGGGGCCCCACGTTCATGCCGCGTGTCACAGGGGCCCCAAATGCATGACTCATGTCATGGGGGCCCCACGTGCATGCCGCATGTCATGGAGAATCCAAACTCATGCCGCATGTCATTGGGGCCCCAAGAGTATGCCGCATGTCATGGGGGCCCCATGTGCATGCCACATGTCTTGGGGCCCACAAATGCATGCCGCGTGTCATAGGGGCACCACATGCATGGCACATTTCTTGGGGTCCCTACATGCATGCCGCATGTCATGGGGGCCCCACTTGCATGCCTCAAGTCATGGGGGCCCCAAATGCATGCCCCATGTCATGGGGGCCATAAATACATGCCGCATGTCATGGGTGCCCAACGTACTTACTGCATTTCATTGGGGCCCGACGTGCTTGCCACATGTCATGGGTGCCCCACGTGCATGCCTCATGTCATGGGGGCCACAAATGTATGCGGCATGTCATGGGGGCCCCACATGCATGCCGCATGTCATGGGGGCCCCACGTGCATGCCGCATGTCATGGGGGTCCCACATGCATGCCGCATGTCATGGGGGCCCCACATGCATGGCGCATGTCATGGGGGGCCCACATGCATGACGCATGTCATGTGGGCCCCACTTGCATGCAGCATGTAATGGGGGATCCAAATGCATGACGCATGTCATGGGGGCCCTACATGCATGCCGCATGTCATGGGGGCCCCACGTGCATGCTTCATGTCATTGGGGCCCCACGTGCATGCCGCATGTCATAGGGGCACCACGTACAATGCGCATGTCATGGGTGCCCCACATGCATGCCGCATGTCATCGGGGCCCCAATTGCATGCCGCATGTCATAGGGGTCCCACATGCATGGTGCATGTCATGGTGCCCCACATGCATGCAGCATGTCATGGGGGCCCCAAATGCATGCCGCATGTCATGGGGGCCCTAAATGCATGTCGCATATCATGGGGGCCCCACGTGCATGCCGCATGTCATGGGGCCCCCCAAATGCATGCAGCATGTCTTGGGGCCCACAAATGCATGCCGCATGTCATAGGGGCCCCACATGCATGGCTTATTTCATGGGGGCCCCACATGCATGCCGCATGTCATGGGGGCCCCAAATGCGTGCCGCATATCATGGGGGCCACAAATGCATGCAGCATGTCATGGGGGGCCCACGTGCATGCCACATGTCTTGGGGCCCACAAATGCATGCCGCATGTCATAGGGGCCCCACATGCATGGCTTATTTCATGGGGGCCCCACATGCATGCCACATGTCTTGGGGCCCACAAATGCATGCCGCATGTCATGGGGGCCCCAAATGCATGCCTCAAGTCATGGGGGCCCCAAATGCATGCATCATGTCATAGGGGCCCCAAATGCATGCAGCATGTCATAGGGGCCCCACATGCATGGTGCATGTCATGGGGCCCCACATGCATGCCGCATGTCATGGGGGCCCCAAATGCGTGCCGCATATCATGGGGGCCACAAATGCATGCAGCATGTCATGGGGGCCCCACGTGCATGCCACATGTCTTGGGGCCCACAAATGCATGCCGCATGTCATAGGGGCACCACATGCATGGCACATTTCTTGGGGTCCCTACATGCATGCCGCATGTCATGGGGGCCCCACTTGCATGCCTCAAGTCATGGGGGCCCCAAATGCATGCCCCATGTCATGGGGGCCATAAATACATGCCGCATGTCATGGGTGCCCAACGTACATACTGCATGTCCTTGGGGCCCCACGTGCTTGCCGCATGTCATGGGTGCCCCACGTGCATGCCTCATGTCATGGGGGCCACAAATGTATGCGGCATGTCATGGGGGCCCCACATGCATGCCGCATGTCATGGGGGCCCCACGTGCATGCCGCATGTCATGGGGGTCCCACGTGCATGCCGCATGTCATGGGGGTCCCACATGCATGCCGCATGTCATGGGGGCCCCACATGCATGGCGCATGTCATGGGGGGCCCACATGCGTGCCGCATGTCATGTGGGCCCCACTTGCATGCAGCATGTAATGGGGGATCCAAATGCATGACGCATGTCATGGGGGCCCCACATGCATGCCGCATGTCATGGGGGCCCCAAATGCGTGCCGCATATCATGGGGGCCACAAATGCATGCAGCATGTCATGGGGGCCCCACGTGCATGCCACATGTCTTGGGGCCCACAAATGCATGCCGCGTGTCATAGGGGCACCACATGCATGGCACATTTCTTGGGGTCCCTACATGCATGCCGCATGTCATGGGGGCCCCACTTGCATGCCTCAAGTCATGGGGGCCCCAAATGCATGCCCCATGTCATGGGGGCCATAAATACATGCCGCATGTCATGGGTGCCCAACGTACTTACTGCATTTCATTGGGGCCCGACGTGCTTGCCACATGTCATGGGTGCCCCACGTGCATGCCTCATGTCATGGGGGCCACAAATGTATGCGGCATGTCATGGGGGCCCCACATGCATGCCGCATGTCATGGGGGCCCCACGTGCATGCCGCATGTCATGGGGGTCCCACATGCATGCCGCATGTCATGGGGGCCCCACATGCATGGCGCATGTCATGGGGGGCCCACATGCGTGACGCATGTCATGTGGGCCCCACTTGCATGCAGCATGTAATGGGGGATCCAAATGCATGACGCATGTCATGGGGGTCCCACATGCATGCCGCATGTCATGAGGGTCCAAATGCATGCGGCATGTCATAGGGGCCCCACGTGCATAACACATGTCATGGGGCCCGCATATGCATGCCGCATGTCATGGGGGCCACACATGCATGCCGCATGTCATGGGGACCCCACATGCATGCCGCATGTCATGAGGGCCATAAATGCATGCCGCATGTCATGGGTGCCCAACGTGCATGTCGCATGTATTGGGGCCCCAGCTGCATGCCGCATATCAAGGGGCCCCACATGCATGCCACATGTCATGGGGACCCCACATGCATGCCGCATTTCATGGGGGGCCCAAATGCATGCCTGATGTCATGGCTGCCCCAAATGCATGCCGCATGTCATGGGGGCCCAAATTTATGACGCATGTCATGGGGGCCCCACATGCATGCCGCATGTAATGGGGCCCCCAAATTCATGCCGCATGTCAAAGGGGCAACACGTGCATGCCGCATGTCATGGGGCCCCCCAAATGCATGCCGCATGTCATGGAGGCCCCAAATGCATGACTCATGTCATGGGGGCCCCACCTGCATGCCGCATGTCATGGGGGACCCAAACGCATGCGCAATGTCATTGGGGCCCCAAGCGTATGCCGCGTGTCACGGGTGCCCCATGTGCATGCCCAAGTAATGGGGGCCCCAAATGCATGCGGCATGTCATAGGGGCCCCACATGCATGCCGCATCTCTCAGGTACCCCAAATGCATGCAGCATGTTATGCAGGCCCCAAATGCATGCCGCATGTCATGGGGGCCCAAATGCATGCCGCATGTCATGGGACCCACATTCATGCCGCATGTCATGGGGGCCCCCAATGCATGCCACATGTCAAGGGGACCCAAATGCATGCCACATGTCATGGGGGCCTCAAATTCATGACGCATGTCATGAGGGCCCCGCATGCATGCCGCATGTCATGGGTGCCCCGCAGGCATTCCGCATGTCATGGGGGCCCCAAAGGCATGCCGCATGTCATAGGGGCCCCATGTGCATGCCACATGTCTTGGGGCCTACAAATGCATGCCGCATGTCATAGGTGCCAAACATGCATGGCACATTTCATGGGGGCCCTACATGCATGCCGCATGTCATGGGGGCCCCACGTGCATGCTTCATGTCATTGGGGCCCCACGTGCATGCCGCATGTCATAGGGGCACCACGTACAATGCGCATGTCATGGGTGCCCCACATGCATGCCGCATGTCATCGGGGCCCCAATTGCATGCCGCATGTCATAGGGGTCCCACATGCATGGCGCATGTCATGGTGCCCCACATGCATGCAGCATGTCATGGGGGCCCCAAATGCATGCCGCATGTCATGGGGGCCCTAAATGCATGTCGCATATCATGGGGGCCCCACGTGCATGCCGCATGTCATGGGGCCCCCCAAATGCATGCAGCATGTCTTGGGGCCCACAAATGCATGCCGCATGTCATAGGGGCCCCACATGCATGGCTTATTTCATGGGGGCCCCACATGCATGCCGCATGTCATGGGGGCCCCAAATGCGTGCCGCATATCATGGGGGCCACAAATGCATGCAGCATGTCATGGGGGGCCCACGTGCATGCCACATGTCTTGGGGCCCACAAATGCATGCCGCATGTCATAGGGGCCCCACATGCATGGCTTATTTCATGGGGGCCCCACATGCATGCCACATGTCTTGGGGCCCACAAATGCATGCCGCATGTCATGGGGGCCCCAAATGCATGCCTCAAGTCATGGGGGCCCCAAATGCATGCATCATGTCATAGGGGCCCCAAATGCATGCAGCATGTCATAGGGGCCCCACATGCATGGTGCATGTCATGGGGCCCCACATGCATGCCGCATGTCATGGGGGCCCCAAATGCGTGCCGCATATCATGGGGGCCACAAATGCATGCAGCATGTCATGGGGGCCCCACGTGCATGCCACATGTCTTGGGGCCCACAAATGCATGCCGCATGTCATAGGGGCACCACATGCATGGCACATTTCTTGGGGTCCCTACATGCATGCCGCATGTCATGGGGGCCCCACTTGCATGCCTCAAGTCATGGGGGCCCCAAATGCATGCCCCATGTCATGGGGGCCATAAATACATGCCGCATGTCATGGGTGCCCAACGTACATACTGCATGTCATTGGGGCCCCACGTGCTTGCCGCATGTCATGGGTGCCCCACGTGCATGCCTCATGTCATGGGGGCCACAAATGTATGCGGCATGTCATGGGGGCCCCACATGCATGCCGCATGTCATGGGGGCCCCACGTGCATGCCGCATGTCATGGGGGTCCCACGTGCATGCCGCATGTCATGGGGGTCCCACATGCATGCCGCATGTCATTGGGGCCCCACATGCATGGCGCATGTCATGGGGGGCCCACATGCGTGCCGCATGTCATGTGGGCCCCACTTGCATGCAGCATGTAATGGGGGATCCAAATGCATGACGCATGTCATGGGGGCCCCACATGCATGCCGCATGTCATGGGGGCCCCAAATGCGTGCCGCATATCATGGGGGCCACAAATGCATGCAGCATGTCATGGGGGCCCCACGTGCATGCCACATGTCTTGGGGCCCACAAATGCATGCCGCGTGTCATAGGGGCACCACATGCATGGCACATTTCTTGGGGTCCCTACATGCATGCCGCATGTCATGGGGGCCCCACTTGCATGCCTCAAGTCATGGGGGCCCCAAATGCATGCCCCATGTCATGGGGGCCATAAATACATGCCGCATGTCATGGGTGCCCAACGTACTTACTGCATTTCATTGGGGCCCGACGTGCTTGCCACATGTCATGGGTGCCCCACGTGCATGCCTCATGTCATGGGGGCCACAAATGTATGCGGCATGTCATGGGGGCCCCACATGCATGCCGCATGTCATGGGGGCCCCACGTGCATGCCGCATGTCATGGGGGTCCCACATGCATGCCGCATGTCATGGGGGCCCCACATGCATGGCGCATGTCATGGGGGGCCCACATGCGTGACGCATGTCATGTGGGCCCCACTTGCATGCAGCATGTAATGGGGGATCCAAATGCATGACGCATGTCATGGGGGCCCCAAATGCGTGCCGCATATCATGGGGGCCACAAATGCATGCAGCATGTCATGGGGGCCCCACGTGCATGCCACATGTCTTGGGGCCCACAAATGCATGCCGCGTGTCATAGGGGCACCACATGCATGGCACATTTCTTGGGGTCCCTACATGCATGCCGCATGTCATGGGGGCCCCACTTGCATGCCTCAAGTCATGGGGGCCCCAAATGCATGCCCCATGTCATGGGGGCCATAAATACATGCCGCATGTCATGGGTGCCCAACGTACTTACTGCATTTCATTGGGGCCCGACGTGCTTGCCACATGTCATGGGTGCCCCACGTGCATGCCTCATGTCATGGGGGCCACAAATGTATGCGGCATGTCATGGGGGCCCCACATGCATGCCGCATGTCATGGGGGCCCCACGTGCATGCCGCATGTCATGGGGGTCCCACATGCATGCCGCATGTCATGGGGGCCCCACATGCATGGCGCATGTCATGGGGGGCCCACATGCGTGACGCATGTCATGTGGGCCCCACTTGCATGCAGCATGTAATGGGGGATCCAAATGCATGACGCATGTCATGGGGGTCCCACATGCATGCCGCATGTCATGAGGGTCCAAATGCATGCGGCATGTCATAGGGGCCCCACGTGCATAACACATGTCATGGGGCCCGCATATGCATGCCGCATGTCATGGGGGCCACACATGCATGCCGCATGTCATGGGGACCCCACATGCATGCCGCATGTCATGAGGGCCATAAATGCATGCCGCATGTCATGGGTGCCCAACGTGCATGTCGCATGTATTGGGGGCCCCAGCTGCATGCCGCATATCAAGGGGCCCCACATGCATGCCACATGTCATGGGGACCCCACATGCATGCCGCATTTCATGGGGGGCCCAAATGCATGCCTGATGTCATGGCTGCCCCAAATGCATGCCGCATGTCATGGGGGCCCAAATTCATGATGCATGTCATGGGGGCCCCACATGCATGCCGCATGTAATGGGGCCCCCAAATTCATGCCGCATGTCAAAGGGGCAACACGTGCATGCCGCATGTCATGGGGCCCCCCAAATGCATGCCGCATGTCATGGAGGCCCCAAATGCATGCCGCTTGTCATAGGGGCCCCACATGCATGCCGCATGTCATGGGGGCCCAAATGCATGACGCATGTCATGGGGGCCCCACATGCATGCCGCATGTAATGGGGCCCCCAAATTCATGCCGCATGTCAAAGGGGCCCCACGTGCATGGCGCAAGTCATGGGGGCCCAACATGCATGCCGCATTTCATGGGGGCCCAAATGCTTGCCACATGTCATGGGTTCCATAAATGCAAGCCGCATGTCATTGGGGCCTCACATGCATGCTGCATATCATGGGGGCCCCACGTGCATGCCGCTTGTCATGGGGCTCCATGTGCATGCCGCATGTCATGGGGGCCCCGCATGCATGCCGCATGTCATGGGGGTCCCACATGCATGCCACATGTCATGGGGGCCCCAAATGCATGCCGCCTGTCATGGGGGCCTCACATGCATGCTGCATATCATGGGGGCCCCACGTGCATGCCGCTTGTCATGGGGCTCTATGTTCATGCCGCATGTCATGGGGGCCCCAAATGCATGCCTCAAGTCATGGGGGCCCCAAATGCATGCCGCATATCATGGGGGCCTCACGTGCATGCCGCATTTATTGGGGGCCCCAAATTCATGCCACATGTCATAGGGGCCCCACGTGCATGGTGCATTTCAAGGGGCCCCACATGCATGCCGCATGTCATGGGGGCCCCAAATGCATGCATCAAGTCATGGGGGCCCCAAATGCATGCCGCATATCAGGGGGGCCCCACGTGCATGCCGCATTTATTGGGGGCCCAAAATTCATGCCGCATGTCATAGGGGCCCCGCGTGCCTGGTGCATGTCATGGGTGCCCCACATGCATGCCGCATGTCTTGGGGCCCACAAATGCATGCCGCATGTCATAGGGGCCCCGCAGGCATTCCACATGTCATGGGGGCCCCAAATGCATGCCGCATGTCATGAGGGCCCCACATGCATTCCACATGTCAAGGGGGCCTCACGTGCATTCCGCATAACATGGGGGCCCCAAATGCATGTTGCATGTCATGGGGGCCCCACGTGCATGCCGCGTGTCACAGGGGCCCCAAATGCATGACTCATGTCATGGGGGCCCCACGTGCATGCCGCATGTCATGGAGAATCCAAACTCATGCCGCATGTCATTGGGGCCCCAAGAGTATGCCGCATGTCATGGGGGCCCCATGTGCATGCCGCATGTCATGGGGCCCCAAAAGCATGCCGCATATCATGGGGGCCCCACGTGCATGCCGCATGTATTGGGGGCCCCAAATGCATACCGCATGTCATGAAGGCGCCGCATGCATACCGCATATCATGGGGGCCCTAAATGCATGCCGCATGTCATGGGGGCCCCAAATGCATGCCGCATTTCATGGGGGCCCCACGTGCATGCTGCATGTCATGGGGCCCCCCAAATGCATGCAGCATGTCTTGGGGCCCACAAATGCATGCCGCATGTCATAGGGGCCCTACATGCATGGCTCATTTCATGGGGGCCCCACATGCATGCCTCATGTCATGGGGGCCCCAAATGCGTGCCGCATATCATGGGGGCCACAAATGCATGCAGCATGTCATGGGGGCCCCACGTGCATGCCACATGTCTTGGGGCCCACAAATGCATGCCACATGTCATAGGGGTCCCACATGCATGGAACATTTCATGGGGGCCCTACATGCATGCCACATGTCATGGGGGCCCCAAATGCATGCCTCAAGTCTTGGGGGCCCCAAATGCATGCAGCATGTCATAGGGGCCCCACATGCATGGTGCATGTCATGGGGGCCCCACATGCTTGCCTCAAGTCATGGGGGCCCCAAATGCATGCCGCATGTCATGGGGGCCATAAATGCATGCCGCATGTCATGGGTGCCCAACGTACATGCTGCATGTCATTGGGGCCCCACGTGCTTGTTGCATGTCATGGGGGCCCCACGTGCATGCCTCATGTCACGGTGCCACAAATGTATGCGGCATGTCATGGGGGCCCCACTTGCATGCAGCATGTAATGGGGGATCCAAATGCATAACGCATGTCATAGGGGCCCCACGTGCATAACACATGTCATGGGGCCCGCAAATGCATGCCACATGTCATGGGGGCCCCACATGCATGCCGCATGTCATGGGGACCCAAATGCATGCCACATGTCATGGGGGCCCAACGTGCATGCCGCATGTATTGGGGCCCCAAATTCATGCCGCATGTCATGGGGGCCCCACAGGCATTCCGCATGTCATGGGGGCCCCAAATGCATGCCGCATGTCATGGGGCCCCACGTGCATGCCGCATGTAATGGGGCCCCAAATGCATGCCGCATGTCATAGTGGCCCCAAATGCATGCTGCATGTCATGAGGGCCCCACGTGCATGCCGCATGTCATGGGGCCCCCAAATGCATGCCGCATGTCATGGGGACCCAACAGGCATGCCGCATGTCATTGGGGCCCCAAATGCATGCCGCATGTCTCAGGTACCCCAAATGCATGCAGCATGTTATGCAGGCCCCAAATGCACGCCACATGTCATGGGGGCCCAAATGCATGCCGCATGTCATTGGGGCCCCAAGCGTATGCCGCGTGTCACGGGTGCCCCATGTGCATGCCGCATGTAATGGGGGCCCCAAATGCATGCGGCATGTCATAGGGGCCCCACATGCATGCCGCATCTCTCAGGTACCCCAAATGCATGCAGCATGCTATGCAGGCCCCAAATGCATGCCGCATGTCATGGGGGCCCAAATGCATGCCGCATGTCATGGGGGCCCCACGTGCATGCCACATGTCTTGGGGCCCACAAATGCATGCCACATGTCATAGGGGTCCCACATGCATGGAACATTTCATGGGGGCCCTACATGCATGCCACATGTCATGGGGGCCCCAAATGCATGCCTCAAGTCTTGGGGGCCCCAAATGCATGCAGCATGTCATAGGGGCCCCACATGCATGGTGCATGTCATGGGGGCCCCACATGCTTGCCTCAAGTCATGGGGGCCCGAAATGCATGCCGCATGTCATGGGGGCCATAAATGCATGCCGCATGTCATGGGTGCCCAACGTACATGCTGCATGTCATGGGGGCCCCACGTGCATGCCTCATGTCACGGTGCCACAAATGTATGCGGCATGTCATGGGGGCCCCACTTGCATGCAGCATGTAATGGGGGATCCAAATGCATAACGCATGTCATAGGGGCCCCACGTGCATGCCACATGTCATGGGGGCCCCAAATGCATGCCGCATGTCATGGGGACCCAAATGCATGCCACATGTCATGGGGGCCCAACGTGCATGCCGCATGTATTGGGGCCCCAAATTCATGCCGCATGTCATGGGGGCCCCACAGGCATTCCGCATGTCATGGGGGCCCCAAATGCATGCCGCATGTCATGGGGCCCCACGTGCATGCCGCATGTAATGGGGCCCCAAATGCATGCCGCATGTCATAGTGGCCCCAAATGCATGCTGCGTGTCATGAGGGCCCCACGTGCATGCCACATGTCATGGGGCCCCCAAATGCATGCCGCATGTCATGGGGACCCAACAGGCATGCCGCATGTCATTGGGGCCCCAAATGCATGCCGCATGTCTCAGGTACCCCAAATGCATGCAGCATGTTATGCAGGCCCCAAATGCATGCCACATGTCATGGGGGCCCAAATGCATGCCGCATGTCATTGGGGCCCCAAGCGTATGCCGCGTGTCACGGGTGCCCCATGTGCATGCCGCATGTAATGGGGGCCCCAAATGCATGCGGCATGTCATAGGGGCCCCACATGCATGCCGCATCTCTCAGGTACCCCAAATGCATGCAGCATGTTATGCAGGCCCCAAATGCATGCCGCATGTCATGGGGGCCCAAATGCATGCCGCATGTCATGGGACCCACATTCATGCCGCATGTCATGGGGGCCCCCAATGCATGCCACATGTCATGGGGACCCAAATGCATGCCACATGTCATGGGGGCCTCAAATTCTTGCCGCATGTCATGAGGGCCCCGCATGCATGCCGCAAGTCATGTGGGCCCCGCAGGCATTCCGCATGTCATGGGGGCCCCAAATGCATGCCGCATGTCATGGGGGCCCCACGTGCATCCGTCATGTAATGGGGGATTCAAATGCATGCTGCTTGTCATGGGGGCCCCACATGCATGCCGCATGTCACGGGGGCCCCAAATGTATGCTGCATGTCATGGGGGCCCCACAAGCATGCCGCATGTTATAGAGGCCCCACATGCATGCAGCATGTCTTGGGGCCATCAAATGCATGCCGCATGTCATAGGGGCCCCACGTGCATGCCACATGTCTTGGGGCCTACAAATGCATGCCGCATGTCATAGGTGCCAAACATGCATGGCACATTTCATGGGGGCCCTACATGCATGCCGCATGTCATGGGGCCCCACATGCATGCTTCATGTCATTGGGGGCCCACGTGCATGCCGCATGTCATAGAGGCACCACGTACATGGCGCATGTCATGGGTGCCCCACATGCATGCCGCATGTCATCGGGGCCCCAATTGCTTGCCGCATGTCATAGGGGCCCCATATGCATGGCGCATGTCATGGTGCCCCACATGCATGCAGCATGTCATGGGGGCCACAAATGCATGCCGCATGTCATGGGGGCCCTAAATGCATGCCGCATTTAATGGGGGCCCCACGTGCATGCCGCATGTCTTGGGGGCCCCATGTGCATGCCGCATGTCATGGGGGCCCAAAATGCATGCCTCAATCATGGGGGCCCCAAATGCATGTCGCATATCATGGGGGCCCACGTGCATGCCGCATGTCATGGGGCCCCCCAAATGCATGCAGCATGTCTTGGGGCCCACAAATGCATACCGCATGTCATAGGGGCCCCACATGCATGGCTTATTTCATGGGGGCCCCACATGCATGCCGCATGTCATGGGGGCCCCAAATGTGTGCCGCATATCATGGGGGCCACAAATGCATGCAGCATGTCATGGGGCTCCACGTGCATGCCACATGTCTTGTGGCCCACAAATGCATGCCGCATGTCATAGGGGCACCAAATGCATGGCACATTTCTTGGGGGCCCTACATGCATGCCGCATGTCATGGGGGCCCCAAATGCATGCCTCAAGTCATGGGGGCACCAAATGCATGCAGCATGTCATAGGGGCCCCAAATGCATGCAGCATGTCATAGGGGCCCCACATGCATGGTGCATGTCATGGGGGCCCCACATGCATGCCTCAAGTCATGGGGGCCCCAAATACATGCCGCATGACATGGGGGCCATAAATGCATGCCGCATGTCATGGGTGCCCAACGTACATGCTGCATGTCATTGGGGCCCCACGTGCTTGCCGCATGTCATGGGGGCCCCACGTGCATGCCTCATGTCACGGGGGCCACAAATGTATGCGGCATGTCATGGGGGCCCCACATGCATGCCGCATGTCATGGGGCCCCACGTGCATGCCGCATGTCAAGGGAGCCCCACGTGCATGCCACATGTATTGGGGGACCCAAATTCATGACGGATGTCATGAGGGCCCCGCATGCATGCCGCATGTCATGGGGGCCCCAAATGCATGCCGCATGTCATGGGGTATTCAAATGCATGCCGCATGTCATGGGGGTCCCACATGCATGCCGCATGTCATGGGGGCTCCACGTGCATGCCGCATGTAATGGGGCACCCAAATTCATGCCGCATGTCAAAGGGGTCCCACGTGCATGGCGCAAGTCATGGGTGCCCCACATGCATGCCGCATGTCATAGGGGCTCCACATGCATGGTGCATGTCATGGGGGCCCCAAATGCATGCGGCATGTCATAGGGGCCCCACGTGCATGCCACATGTCTCTGGCACACCAAATGCATGCAGCATGTCATGGGGCCCCACGTGCATGCCGCATGTCTCAGGTACCCCAAATGCATGCAGCATGTTATGCAGGCCCCAAATGGATGCCGCATGTCATGGGGGTCCCGCAGGTATTCCGCATGTCACAGGGGCCCCAAATGCATGCAGAATGTCATGGGGGTCCCAGATGCATGCAGCATGTCATAGGGGCCCCACATGCATGGCGCATGTCATGGGGGCCCCAAATGCATGCCGCATGTCTTGGGGGCTCCACGTGCATGCCGCATGTAATGGGGCCCCAAATGCATGCCTCATATCATGGGGGCCCCACGTGCATGCCACATGTATTGGGGGCCCCAAATTCATGCCGCATGTCATGAGGGCCCCACATGCATGTTGCATGTCATGGGGGCCCCGCAGGCATTGCGCATGTCATGGGTGCCCCAAATGCATGCCGCATGTCATGGGGGCCCCACGTGCATGCCGCATTTCATGGGAAACCCAAACGCATGCCGCATGTCATGGGGGTCCCACATGCATGCCGCATGTCATGGGGCACCCAAATGCATGCCGCATGTCATAGGGGCCCCACATGCATGGCTTATTTCATGGGGGCCCCACATGCATGCCGCATGTCATGGGGGCCCCAAATGCGTGCCGCATATCATGGGGGCCACAAATGCATGCAGCATGTCATGGGGGCCCCACGTGCATGCCACATGTCTTGTGGCCCACAAATGCATGCCGCATGTCATAGGGGCACCACATGCATGGCACATTTCTTGGGGGCCCTACATGCATGCCGCATGTCATGGGGGCCCCAAATGCATGCCTCAAGTCATGGGGGCCCCAAATGCATGCAGCATGTCATAGGGGCCCCAAATGCATGCAGCATGTCATAGGGGCCCCACATGCATGGTGCATGTCATGGGGGCCCCACATGCATGCCTCAAGTCATGGGGGCCCCAAATACATGCCGCATGACATGGGGGCCATAAATGCATGCCGCATGTCATGGGTGCCCAACGTACATGCTGCATGTCATTGGGGCCCCACGTGCTTGCCGCATGTCATGGGGGCCCCACGTGCATGCCTCATGTCACGGGGGCCACAAATGTATGCGGCATGTCATGGGGGCCCCACATGCATGCCGCATGTCATGGGGCCCCACGTGCATGCCGCATGTCAAGGGGGCCCCACGTGCATGCCACATGTATTGGGGGACCCAAATTCATGACGCATGTCATGAGGGCCCCGCATGCATGCCGCATGTCATGGGGGCCCCAAATGCATGCCGCATGTCATGGGGGATTCAAATGCATGCCGCATGTCATGGGGGTCCCACATGCATGCCGCACGTCATGGGGGCTCCACGTGCATGCCGCATGTAATGGGGCACCCAAATTCATGCCGCATGTCAAAGGGGTTCCAAGTGCATGGCGCAAGTCATGGGTGCCCCACATGCATGCCGCATGTCATAGGGGCTCCACATGCATGGTGCATGTCATGGGGGCCCCAAATGCATGCGGCATGTCACAGGGGCCCCACGTGCATGCCACATGTCTCTGGCACACCAAATGCATGCAGCATGTCATGGGGCCCCACGTGCATGCCGCATGTCTCAGGTACCCCAAATGCATGCAGCATGTTATGCAGGCCCCAAATGGATGCCGCATGTCATGGGGGTCCCGCAGGTATTCCGCATGTCACAGGGGCCCCAAATGCATGCAGAATGTCATGGGGGTCCCAGATGCATGCAGCATGTCATAGGGGCCCCACATGCATGGCGCATGTCATGGGGGCCCCAAATGCATGCCGCATGTCTTGGGGGCTCCACGTGCATGCCGCATGTAATGGGGCCCCAAATGCATGCCTCATATCATGGGGGCCCCACGTGCATGCCACATGTATTGGGGGCCCCAAATTCATGCCGCATGTCATGAGGGCCCCACATGCATGTTGCATGTCATGGGGGCCCCGCAGGCATTGCGCATGTCATGGGTGCCCCAAATGCATGCCGCATGTCATGGGGGCCCCACGTGCATGCCGCATTTCATGGGAAACCCAAACGCATGCCGCATGTCATGGGGGTCCCACATGCATGCCGCATGTCATGGGGGCCCCACGTGCTTGCCACATGTAATGGGGGATTCAAATGCATGCCGCATGTCATGGGGGTCACACATGCATGCCGCATGTCATGGGGGCCCCATATGCATGCCGCATGTCATGGGGCACCCAATTGCATGCTGCATCTCATGGGGGTCCCACATGCATGCCGCATGTCATGGGGGCCCCAAATGCATGCCACATGTCTTGGGGCCCAAGAATGCATGCCGAATGTCATAGGGGCCCCACATGCACGGCGCATATCATGGGGGCCCCACGTGCATGCTGCATATATTGGGGGCCCCAAATTCATGCCGCATATCATGAGGGCACCGCATGCATGCCGCATGTCATGGGGCCCCGCAGGCATTCCGCATGTCATGGGGGCCCCAAATGCATGCCAAATGTCATGGGGGTCCCACGTGCATGCCGCATGTCATAGGGGCCCCACATACATGCTGAATGTCATGGGGGTCCCACGTGCATGCCGCATGTCATAGGGGCACCACATGCATGGCGCATGTCATGGGGGTCCCACGTGCATGCCGCATGTCATAGGGGCACCACATGCATGGCGCATGTCATGGGGTCCACATGCATGCCGCATGTCATGGGGGCCCCACTTGCATGCAGCATGGAATGAGGGATCCAAATGCATGCCGCATGTCATGGGGGCCCCAAATGCATGCGGCATGTCATAGGGGCCCCACGTGCATGCCGTATGTCTCGGGCATTCCAAAT
Source organism: Phyllobates terribilis (assembly GCF_046119375.1). Taxonomy (NCBI): domain Eukaryota; kingdom Metazoa; phylum Chordata; class Amphibia; order Anura; family Dendrobatidae; genus Phyllobates; species Phyllobates terribilis. Next base: position 332,094,185 of record NW_027362764.1, on the reverse strand, counting down.
GCATGCAGCATTTTATGGGGCCCCACGTGCATGCCGCATAACTCAGGTACCCCAAATGCATGCAGCATGTTATGCAGGCCCCAAATGCATGCCGCATGTCTTGGGGGCTCCACGTGCATGCCGCATGTAATGGGGCCCCCAAATGCATGCCACATGTCATAGGGGCCCCACGTGCATGGCGCATGTCATGGGTGCCCCACATGCATGCCGCATGTCATCGGGGCCCCACGTGCATGCCGCATGTATTGGGGCCCCAAATTCATGCCGCATGTCATGAGGGCCCCACATGCATGCCGCATGTCTTGGGGCCCACAAATGCATGCGGCATTTCATAGGGGCCCCACATGCATGGCGCATTTCATGGGGGCCCCAAATGCATGCCTTAAGTCATGGGGGCTCCAAATGCGTGACGCATGTCAAGGGGGCCCACGTGCATGCCGCATGTATTGGGGCCCCAAATGCATGCCGCATGTCATGAGGGCACCGCATGCATGCCACATGTCATGGGGGCCCCGCAGGCATTCGGCATGTCATGGGGGACCCATATGCATGCCGCATTTCATGGGGGCCCCACGTGCATGCCGCATGTCATGGGGCCCCAATTGCATGCCACATGCAATAGGGGCCCCACATGCATGGCGAATGTCATGGTGCCCCACATGTATGCCGCATGTCATGGGGGCCCCAAATGCATGCCGCATGTCATGGGGGCCCCAAATGCATGCCTCATGTCATGGGGGCCCCGTAGGCATTCCGCATGTCATGGGGGCCCCAAATGCATGCCACATTTCATGGGGGCCACACATGCATTCCGCATGTCATGGGGGCCCCACGTGCATGCTGCATGTCATTGGGGCCCCACGTGCTTGCCGCATGTCATGGGGGCCCAAATGCATGCCACATATCATGGTGGCCACAAATGCATGCAGCATGTCATGGAGGCCCCACGTGCATGCCACATGTCTTGGGGCCCACAAATGCATGCCGCATGGCATAGGGGCCCCACATGCATGGCACATTTCATGGGGGCCCTACATGCATTCCGCATGTCATGGGTGCCCAACGTACATGCTGCATGTCATTGGGGCCCCAAGTGCTTGCCGCATGTCATGGGGGCCCCACGTGCATGCCTCATGTCACGGGGGCCACAAATGTATGTGTCATGTCATGGGGGCCCCACGTGCATGCCGCATGTCTCGGGCACACCAAATGCATGCAGCATGTCATGGGGGCACCACGTGCATGCCGCATGTCATCGGGGACCCAATTGCAAGCCGCATGTCATAGGGGCCCCACATGCATTGCGCATGTCATGGTGTCCCACATGCATGCCTCATGTCATGGGGCCCCAAATGCATGTTGCATGTCATGGGGGCCCTAAATGCATGCCGCATGTAATGGGGGCCCCACGTGCATGCTGCATGTCATGGGGGACCCATGTGCATGCCGCATGTAATGGGGGCCCAAAATGCATGCCTCAAGTCATGGGGCCCCAAATGCATGCCGCATATCATGGGGGCCCCACGTGCATGCCGCATGTATTGTGGGCCCCAAATGCATGCCGCATGTCATGAGGGCGCCGCATGCATGCCGCATGTCATGGGGGCCCTAAATGCATGCCGCATGTCATAGGGGCCCCACATGCATGGCTCATTTCATGGGGGCCCCACATGCATGCCTCATGTCATGGGGGCCCCAAATGCGTGCCGCATATCATGGGTGCCACAAATGCATGCAGGATGTCATGGGGGCCCCACGTGCATGCCACATGTCTTGGGGCCCACAAATGCATGCCACATGTCATAGGGGTCCCACATGCATGGCACATTTCATGGGGGCCCTACATGCATGCCGCATGTCATGGGTGCCCCAAATGCATGCCTCAAGTCTTGGGGGCCCCAAATGCATGCAGCATGTCATAGGGGCCCCACATGCATGCCGCATCTCTTAGGTACCCCAAATGCATGCAGCATGTTATGCAGGCCCCAAATGCATGCCGCATGTCATGGGGGCCCAAATGCATTCCACATGTCATGGGACCCACATTCATGCCGCATGTCATGGGGGCCCCCAATGCATGCCACATGTCATGGGGACCCAAATGCATGCCACATGTCATGGGGGCCTCAAATTCATGCCGCATGTCATGGGGGCCCCGCATGCATGCCGCATGTCATGGGGGCCCCGCAGGCATTCCGCATGTCATGGGGGCCCCAAATGCAGGCCGCATGTTATGCAGGCCCCAAATGCATGCCACATGTCATGGGGGCCTAAATGCATGCCGCATGTCATGGGGGCCCCACATGCATGCCGCATGTCATGGGGACCCAAATGCATGCCACATGTCAGGGTGCCTCAAATTCATGCCGCATGTCATGAGGGCCCCGCATGCATGCCGCATGTCATGGGGGCCCCGCAGGCATGCCGCATGTCATCGGGGCCCCAATTGCAAGCCGCATGTCATAGGGGCCCCACATGCATGGCGCATGTCATGGTGTCCCACAAGCATGCTGCATGTCATGGGGGCCCCAAATGCATGCCTCAAGTCATGGGGCCCCATTTGCATGCCGCATGTATTGGGGCCCCAAATGCATGCCGCATGTCATGAGGGCGATGCATGCATGCCGCATGTCATGGGGGCCCCAAATGCATGCCGCATGTCATGGGGGCCCAAATGCATGCCGCATTTCATGGGGGCCCCACGTGCATGCTGCATGTCATGGGGCCCCCCAAATGCATGCAGCATGTCTTGGGGCCCACAAATGCATGCCGCATGTCATAGGGGCCCCACATGCATGGCTCATTTCATGGGGGCCCCACATGCATGCCTCATGTCATGGGGGCCCCACGTGCATGCCACATGTCTTGGGGCCCACACATGCATGCCACATGTCATAGGGGTCCCACATGCATGGCACATTTCATGGGGGCCCTACATGCATGCCTCATGTCATGGGGGCCCCAAATGCATGCCTCAAGTCTTGGGGGCCCCAAATGCATGCAGCATGTCATAGGGGCCCCACATGCATGGTGCATGTCATGGGGGCCCCACATGCTTGCCTCAAGTCATGGGGGCCCCAAATGCATGCCGCATGTCATGGGTGCCCAACGTACATGCTGCATGTCATTGGGGCCCCACGTGCTTGTCGCATGTCATGGGGGCCCCACGTGCATGCCTCATGTCACGGTGCCACAAATGTATGCGGCATGTCATGGGGGCCCCACTTGCATGCAGCATGTAATGGGGGATCCAAATGCATAACGCATGTCATGGGGGTCCCACATGCATGTCGCATGTCATGGGGGCCCCAAATGCATGCGGCATGTCATAGGGGCCCCACGTGCATAACACATGTCATGGGGCCCGCAAATGCATGCCACATGTCATGGGGGCCCCACATGCATGCCGCATGTCATGGGGGCACAAATGCATGCCACATGTCATGGGGGCCCCACGTGCATGCCGCATGTCATGGGGCCCCCAAATGCATGCCGCATGTCATGGGGGCCCAACAGGCATGCCGCATGTCATTGGGGCCCCAAATGCATGCTGCATGTCTCAGGTACCCCAAATGCATGCAGCATGTTATGCAGGCCCCAAATGCATGCCACATGTCATGGGGCCCCAAATGCATGCCGCATGTCATGGGGGCTCCACGTGCATGCCGCATGTAATGGGCCCCCCAAATTCATGCCGCATGTCTCAGGTACCCCAAATGCATGCAGCATGTTATGCAGGCCCCAAATGCATGCCACATGTCATGGGGCCCCAAATGCATGCCGCATGTCATGGGGGCACCACGTACAATGCGCATGTCATGGGTGCCCCACATGCATGCCGCATGTCATCGGTGCCCCAATTGCATGCCGCATGTCATAGGGGGCCCACATGCATGGCGCATGTCATGGTGCCCCACATGCATGCAGCATGTCATGGGGGCCCCAAATGCATGCCGAATGTCATGGGGGCCCTAAATGCATGTCGCATATCATGGGGGCCCCACGTGCATGCCGCATGTCATGGGGCCCCCCAAATGCATGCAGCATGTCTTGGGGCCCACAAATGCATGCCGCATGTCATAGGGGCCCCACATGCATGGCTTATTTCATGGGGGCCCCACATTCATGCCGCATGTCATGGGGGCCCCAAATGCGTGCCGCATATCATGGGGGCCACAAATGCATGCAGCATGTCATGGGGGCCCCACGTGCATGCCACATGTCTTGGGGCCCACAAATGCATGCCGCATGTCATTGGGGCACCACATGCATGGCACATTTCTTGGGGGTCCTACATGCATGCCGCATGTCATGGGGGCCCCAAATGCATGCCTCAAGTCATGGGGGCCCCAAATGCATGCAGCATGTCATAGGGGCCCCAAATGCATGCAGCATGTCATAGGGGCCCCACATGCATGGTGCATGTCATGGGGGCCCCACTTGCATGCCTCAAGTCATGGGGGCCCCAAATGCATGCCCCATGTCATGGGGGCCATAAATACATGCCGCATGTCATGGGTGCCCAACGTACATACTGCATGTCATTGGGGCCCCAAGTGCTTGCCGCATGTCATGGGTGCCCCACTTGCATGCCTCATGTCATGGGGGCCACAAATGTATGCGGCATGTCATGGGGGCCCCACATGCATGAAGCATGTCATGGGGGCCCCACGTGCATGCCGCATGTCATGGGGGTCCCACATGCATGCCGCATGTCATGGGGGCCCCACATGCATGGCGCATGTCATGGGGGCCCCACTTGCATGCAGCATGTAATGGGGGATCCAAATGCATGACGCATGTCATGGGGGTCCCACATGCATGCCGCATGTCATGAGGGTCCAAATGCATGCGGCATGTCATAGGGGCCCCACGTGCATAACACATGTCATGGGGCCCGCATATGCATGCCGCATGTCATGGGGGCCCCACATGCATGCCGCATGTCATGGGGGCCCCACATGCATGCCGCATGTCATGAGGGCCATAAATGCATGCCGCATGTCATGGGTGCCCAAAGTGCATGTCGCATGTATTGGGGGCCCCAGCTGCATGCCACATATCATGGGGCCCCACATGCATGCCACATGTCATGGGGGCCCCACATGCATGCCGCATTTCATGGGGGGCCCAAATGCATGCCTGATGTCATGGCTGCCCCAAATGCATGACTCATGTCATGGGGGTCCCACGTGCATGCCACATGTCATGGGGGATCCAAACTCATGTCGCATGTCATTGGGGCCCCAAGCATATGAGGCATGTCATGAGGGCCCCATGTGCATGCCACATGTAATGGGGGCCCCAAATGCATGCGGCATGTCATAGGGGCCCCACGTGCATGCCGCATGTCTCGGGCACCACAAATGCATGCAGCATGTTATGGGGGCCCCACGTGCATGCCGCATGTCTCGGGCACCCCAAATGCATGGCGCATGTCATGGGGGCCCCACAGGCATTCCGCATGTCATGGGGGCCCCAAATGCATGCCGCATGTAATGGGGGCCCCACGTGCATGCCGCATGTCTCAGGTACCCCAAATGCATGCAGCATGTTATGCAGGCCCCAAATGCATGCCGCATGTCATAGGGGCCCCACATGCATGCCGCATGTCATGGGGGCCCAAATGCATGACGCATGTCATGGGGGCCCCACATGCATGCCGCATGTAATGGGGCCCCCAAATTCATGCCGCATGTCAAAGGGGCCCCACGTGCATGGCACAAGTCATGGGGGCCCAACATGCATGCCGCATTTCATGGGGGCCCAAATGCTTGCCACATGTCATGGGTTCCATAAATGCAAGCCGCATGTCATTGGGGCCTCACATGCATGCTGCATATCATGGGGGCCCCACGTGCATGCCGCTTGTCATGGGGCTCCATGTGCATGCCGCATGTCATGGGGGCCCCGCATGCATGCCGCATGTCATGGGGGTCCCACATGCATGCCACATGTCATGGGGGCCCCAAATGCATGCCGCCTGTCATGGGGGCCTCACATGCATGCTGCATATCATGGGGGCCCCACGTGCATGCCGCTTGTCATGGGGCTCCATGTTCATGCCGCATGTCATGGGGGCCCCAAATGCATGCCTCAAGTCATGGGGGCCCCAAATGCATGCCGCATATCATGGGGGCCTCACGTGCATGCCGCATTTATTGGGGGCCACAAATTCATGCCACATGTCATAGGGGCCCCACGTGCATGGTGCATTTCAAGGGGCCCCACATGCATGCCGCATGTCATGGGGGCCCCAAATGCATGCATCAAGTCATGGGGGCCCCAAATGCATGCCGCATATCAGGGGGGCCCCACGTGCATGCCGCATTTATTGGGGGCCCAAAATTCATGCCGCATGTCATAGGGGCCCCGCGTGCCTGGTGCATGTCATGGGTGCCCCACATGCATGCCGCATGTCTTGGGGCCCACAAATGCATGCCGCATGTCATAGGGGCCCCGCAGGCATTCCACATGTCATGAGGGCCCCACATGCATTCCACATGTCAAGGGGGCCTCACGTGCATTCCGCATGACATGGGGGCCCCAAATGCATGTTGCATGTCATGGGGGAACCACGTGCATGCCGCGTGTCACAGGGGCCCCAAATGCATGACTCATGTCATGGGGGCCCCACGTGCATGCCGCATGTCATGGAGAATCCAAACTCATGCCGCATGTCATTGGGGCCCCAAGAGTATGCCGCATATCATGGGGGCCCCACGTGTATGCCGCATGTCATGGGGCCCCAAAAGCATGCCGCATATCATGGGGGCCCCACGTGTATGCCGCATGTATTGGGGGCCCCAAATGCATGCCGCATGTCATGAGGGCGCCGCATGCATGCCGCATATCATGGGGGCCCTAAATGCATGCCGCATGTCATGGTGGCCCCAAATGCATGCCGCATTTCATGGGGGCCCCACGTGCATGCTGCATGTCATGGGGCCCCCCAAATGCATGCAGCATGTCTTGGGGCCCACAAATGCATGCCGCATGTCATAGGGGCCCCACATGCATGGCTCATTTCATGGGGGCCCCACATGCATGCCTTATGTCATGGGGGCCCCAAATGCGTGCCGCATATCATGGGGGCCACAAATGCACGCAGCATGTCATGGGGGCCCCACGTGCATGCCAAATGTCTTGGGGCCCACAAATGCATGCCACATGTCATAGGGGTCCCACATGCATGGAACATTTCATGGGGGCCCTACATGCATGCCGCATGTCATGGGGGCCCCAAATGCATGCCTCAAGTCTTGGGGGCCCCAAATGCATGCAGCATGTCATAGGGGCCCCATATGCATGGTGCATGTCATGGGGGCCCCACATGCTTGCCTCAAGTCATGGGGGCCATAAATGCATGACGCATGTCATGGGTGCCCAACGTACATGCTGCATGTCATTGGGGCCCCACGTGCTTGTTGCATGTCATGGGGGCCCCACGTGCATGCCTCATGTCACGGTGCCACAAATGTATGCGGCATGTCATGGGGGCCCCACTTGCATGCAGCATGTAATGGGGGATCCAAATGAATAACGCATGTCATAGGGGCCCCACGTGCATAACACATGTCATGGGGCCCGCAAATGCATGCCACATGTCATGGGGGCCCCACATGCATGCCGCATGTCATGGGGACCCAAATGCATGCCACATGTCATGGGGGCCCAACGTGCATGCCGCATGTATTGGGGCCCCAAATTCATGCCGCATGTCATGGGGGCCCCACAGGCATTCCGCATGTCATGGGGGCCCCAAATGCATGCCGCATGTCATGGGGCCCACGTGCATGCCGCATGTAATGGGGGCCCCAAATGCATGCCGCATGTCATAGTGGCCCCAAATGCATGCTGCAGGTCATGAGGGCCCCACGTGCATGCCGCATGTCATGGGGCCCCCAAATGCATGCCGCATGTCATGGGGGCCCAACAGGCATGCCGCATGTCATTGGGCCCCAAATGTATGCCGCATGTCTCAGGTACCCCAAATGCATGCAGCATGTTATGCAGGCCCCAAATGCATGCCACATGTCATGGGGGCCCAAATGCATGCCGCATGTCATTGGGGCCCCAAGCGTATGCCGCGTGTCACGGGTGCCCCATGTGCATGCCGCATGTAATGGGGGCCCCAAATGCATGCGGCATGTCATAGGGGCCCCACATGCATGCCGCATCTCTCAGGTACCCCAAATGCATGCAGCATGTTATGCAGGCCCCAAATGCATGCCGCATGTCATGGGGGCCCAAATGCATGCCGCATGTCATGGGACCCACATTCATGCCGCATGTCATGGGGGCCCCCAATGCATGCCACATGTCATGGGGACCCAAATGCATGCCACATGTCATGGGGGCCTCAAATTCATGCCGCATGTCATGAGGGCCCCGCATGCATGCCGCATGTCATGGGGGCCCCGCAGGCATTCCGCATGTCATGGGGGCCCCAAATGCATGCCGCATGTCATGGGGGCCCCACGTGCATCCGTCATGTAATGGGGGATTCAAATGCATGCTGCTTGTCATGGGGGCCCCACATGCATGCCGCATGTCACGGGGGCCCCAAATGTATGCTGCATGTCATGGGGGCCCCACAAGCATGCCGCATGTTATAGAGGCCCCACATGCATGCAGCATGTCTTGGGGCCATCAAATGCATGCCGCATGTCATAGGGGCCCCACGTGCATGCCACATGTCTTGGGGCCTACAAATGCATGCCGCATGTCATAGGTGCCAAACATGCATGGCACATTTCATGGGGGCCCTACATGCATGCCGCATGTCATGGGGGCCCCACATGCATGCTTCATGTCATTGGGGCCCCAAATGCATGCAGCATGTCATAGGGGCCCCAAATGCATGCAGCATGTCATAGGGGCCCCACATGCATGGTGCATGTCATGGGGGCCCCACATGCATGCCTCAAGTCATGGGGGCCCCAAATACATGCCGCATGACATGGGGGCCATAAATGCATGCCGCATGTCATGGGTGCCCAACGTACATGCTGCATGTCATTGGGGCCCCACGTGCTTGCCGCATGTCATGGGGGCCCCCACGTGCATGCCTCATGTCACGGGGGCCACAAATGTATGCGGCATGTCATGGGGGCCCCACATGCATGCCGCATGTCATGGGGCCCCACGTGCATGCCGCATGTCAAGGGGGCCCCACGTGCATGCCACATGTATTGGGGGACCCAAATTCATGACGCATGTCATGAGGGCCCCGCATGCATGCCGCATGTCATGGGTGCCCCAAATGCATGCCGCATGTCAAAGGGGCCCCACGTGCATGGCGCAAGTCATGGGTGCCCTGCATGTCATAGGGGCCCCACATGCATGGTGCATGTCATGGGGGCCCCAAATGCATGCGGCATGTCATAGGGGCCCCACGTGCATGCCACATGTCTCTGGCACACCAAATGCATGCAGCATGTCATGGGGCCCCACGTGCATGCCGCATGTCTCAGGTACCCCAAATGCATGCAGCATGTTATGCAGGCCCCAAATGGATGCCGCATGTCATGGGGGTCCCGCAGGTATTCCGCATGTCACAGGGGCCCCAAATGCATGCAGAATTTCATGGGGGTCCCAGATGCATGCAGCATGTCATAGGGGCCCCACATGCATGGCGCATGTCATGGGGGCCCCAAATGCATGCCGCATGTCTTGGGGGCTCCACGTGCATGCCGCATGTCATGGGGGCCTCACGTGCATTCCACATGTCATGGGGGCCCCACGTGCATGCTGCATGTCATGGGGCCCCACATGCATGCCGCATGTCATGGGGGCCCCAAATGCATGCCACATATCATGGGGGCCCCACGTTCATGCCGCATATATTGGGGGCCCCAAATGTATGCCGCATGTCATGAGGGCCCCGCATGCATGCCGTATGTCATGGGGGCCCCGCAGGCATTCCGCATGTCATTGGGTCCCAAAATGCATGCCGCATTTCATGGGGGCCACACGTGCATGCCGCATGTAAGGGGGGGATCCAAACGCATGCTGCATGTTATGGGGGTCCCACATGCATGCCGCATGTCATGGGGGCCCCAAATGCATGCCGCATGTCATGGCGGCCCCAAATGCATGACTCATGTCATGGGGGCCCCACATGCATGCCGCATGTCATGGGGGATCCAAACTCATGCCGCATGTCATGGGGGCCCCAAATGCATGCCGCATGTCATGGCGGCCCCAAGTGCATGACTCATGTCATGGGGGCCCCATGTGCATGCCGCATGTAATGGGGGCCCCAAATGCATGCCGCATGTCTCAGGTACCCAAAATGCATGCAGCATGTTATGCAGGCCCCAAATGCATGCCGCATGTAATGGGGGCCCAAATGCATGCCGCATGTCATGGGGGCCCCACACGCATGCCGCATGTCATGGGGCCCCAAATGCATGCCGCATGTCATGGGGGCTCCACGTGCATGCCGCATGTAATGGGGCCCCCAAATTCATGGCGCATGTCAAAGGGGCCCCACGTGCATGGCGCAAAGGGGCCTCACGTGCATTGCGCATGACATGGGGGCCCAAAATGCATGTTGCATGTCATGGGGGCCCCACGTGCATGCCGCATGTCATGGGGGCCCCAAATGCAGGCCGCATGTCATGGGAGCCCCACATGCATGCCGCATGTCATGGGGGCCCAAAATTAATGTCGCATGTCAAGGGGCCCCACATGCATGCCGCATGTCATCGGGGCCCCAAATGCATTCCACATGTCATGGGGGCCCCAAATGCATGCCGCATGTCATGGGGGCCCCAAATGCATGCCGCATGTCATGGGGGGCCCACATGCATGCCGCATGTAATGGGGGCCCAAATGCTAGCCGCATGTCATGGGTTCCATAAATGCCCAACGTACATGCCGCATGTATTGGCGGCCCCAAATTCATGCCGCATGTCATGAGGGCCCCGCATGTATGCCGCATGTCATGGGAGCCCCGCAGGCATTCCGCATGTAATGGGGGATTCAAATGAATGCAGCATGTCATGGGGGTCTCCACGTGCATGCCGCATGTAATGAGGCCCCCAAATGCATGCCACATGTCATAGGGGCCCCACGTGCATGCTGCATGTCATGGGGGCCCAAATGCATGCATCATGTCATGGGGGCCCCAAATGCATGCCGCATGTCATGGGGGATTCAAATGCATGCCGCATGTCATGGGGGTCCCACATGCATGCCGCACGTCATGGGGGCTCCACGTGCATGCCGCATGTAATGGGGCACCCAAATTCATGCCGCATGTCAAAGGGGTCCCAAGTGCATGGCGCAAGTCATGGGTGCCCCACATGCATGCCGCATGTCATAGGGGCTCCACATGCATGGTGCATGTCATGGGGGCCCCAAATGCATGCGGCATGTCACAGGGGCCCCACGTGCATGCCACATGTCTCTGGCACACCAAATGCATGCAGCATGTCATGGGGCCCCACGTGCATGCCGCATGTCTCAGGTACCCCAAATGCATGCAGCATGTTATGCAGGCCCCAAATGGATGCCGCATGTCATGGGGGTCCCGCAGGTATTCCGCATGTCACAGGGGCCCCAAATGAATGCAGAATGTCATGGGGGTCCCAGATGCATGCAGCATGTCATAGGGGCCCCACATGCATGGCGCATGTCATGGGGGCCCCAAATGCATGCCGCATGTCTTGGGGGCTCCACGTGCATGCCGCATGTAATGGGGTCCCAAATGCATGCCTCATATCATGGGGGCCCCACGTGCATGCCACATGTATTGGGGGCCCCAAATTCATGCCGCATGTCATGAGGGCCCCACATGCATGTTGCATGTCATGGGGGCCCCGCAGGCATTGCGCATGTCATGGGTGCCCCAAATGCATGCCGCATGTCATGGGGGCCCCACGTGCATGCCGCATTTCATGGGAAACCCAAACGCATGCCGCATGTCATGGGGGTCCCACATGCATGCCGCATGTCATGGGGGCCCCACGTGCTTGCCACATGTAATGGGGGATTCAAATGCATGCCGCATGTCATGGGGGTCACACATGCATGCCGCATGTCATGGGGGCCCCATATGCATGCCGCATGTCATGGGGCACCCAATTGCATGCTGCATCTCATGGGGGTCCCACATGCATGCCGCATGTCATGGGGGCCCCAAATGCATGCCACATGTCTTGGGGCCCAAGAATGCATGCCGAATGTCATAGGGGCCCCACATGCACGGCGCATATCATGGGGGCCCCACGTGCATGCTGCATATATTGGGGGCCCCAAATTCATGCCGCATATCATGAGGGCACCGCATGCATGCCGCATGTCATGGGGCCCCGCAGGCATTCCGCATGTCATGGGGGCCCCAAATGCATGCCAAATGTCATGGGGGTCCCACGTGCATGCCGCATGTCATAGGGGCCCCACATACATGCTGAATGTCATGGGGGTCCCACGTGCATGCCGCATGTCATAGGGGCACCACATGCATGGCGCATGTCATGGGGGTCCCACGTGCATGCCGCATGTCATAGGGGCACCACATGCATGGCGCATGTCATGGGGTCCACATGCATGCCGCATGTCATGGGGGCCCCACTTGCATGCAGCATGGAATGAGGGATCCAAATGCATGCCGCATGTCATGGGGGCCCAAAATGCATGCGGCATGTCATAGGGGCCCCACGTGCATGCCGTATGTCTCGGGCATTCCAAATGCATGCAGCATTTTATGGGGCCCCACGTGCATGCCGCATAACTCAGGTACCCCAAATGCATGCAGCATGTTATGCAGGCCCCAAATGCATGCCGCATGTCTTGGGGGCTCCACGTGCATGCCGCATGTAATGGGGCCCCCAAATGCATGCCACATGTCATAGGGGCCCCACGTGCATGGCGCATGTCATGGGTGCCCCACATGCATGCCGCATGTCATCGGGGCCCCACGTGCATGCCGCATGTATTGGGGCCCCAAATTCATGCCGCATGTCATGAGGGCCCCACATGCATGCCGCATGTCTTGGGGCCCACAAATGCATGCGGCATTTCATAGGGGCCCCACATGCATGGCGCATTTCATGGGGGCCCCAAATGCATGCCTTAAGTCATGGGGGCTCCAAATGCGTGACGCATGTCAAGGGGGCCCACGTGCATGCCGCATGTATTGGGGCCCCAAATGCATGCCGCATGTCATGAGGGCACCGCATGCATGCCACATGTCATGGGGGCCCCGCAGGCATTCGGCATGTCATGGGGGACCCATATGCATGCCGCATTTCATGGGGGCCCCACGTGCATGCCGCATGTCATGGGGCCCCAATTGCATGCCACATGCAATAGGGGCCCCACATGCATGGCGAATGTCATGGTGCCCCACATGTATGCCGCATGTCATGGGGGCCCCAAATGCATGCCGCATGTCATGGGGGCCCCAAATGCATGCCTCATGTCATGGGGGCCCCGTAGGCATTCCGCATGTCATGGGGGCCCCAAATGCATGCCACATTTCATGGGGGCCACACATGCATTCCGCATGTCATGGGGGCCCCACGTGCATGCTGCATGTCATTGGGGCCCCACGTGCTTGCCGCATGTCATGGGGGCCCAAATGCATGCCACATATCATGGTGGCCACAAATGCATGCAGCATGTCATGGAGGCCCCACGTGCATGCCACATGTCTTGGGGCCCACAAATGCATGCCGCATGGCATAGGGGCCCCACATGCATGGCACATTTCATGGGGGCCCTACATGCATTCCGCATGTCATGGGTGCCCAACGTACATGCTGCATGTCATTGGGGCCCCAAGTGCTTGCCGCATGTCATGGGGGCCCCACGTGCATGCCTCATGTCACGGGGGCCACAAATGTATGTGTCATGTCATGGGGGCCCCACGTGCATGCCGCATGTCTCGGGCACACCAAATGCATGCAGCATGTCATGGGGCACCACGTGCATGCCGCATGTCATCGGGGACCCAATTGCAAGCCGCATGTCATAGGGGCCCCACATGCATTGCGCATGTCATGGTGTCCCACATGCATGCCTCATGTCATGGGGCCTCAAATGCATGTTGCATGTCATGGGGGCCCTAAATGCATGCCGCATGTAATGGGGGCCCCACGTGCATGCCGCATGTCATGGGGGACCCATGTGCATGCCGCATGTAATGGGGGCCCAAAATGCATGCCTCAAGTCATGGGGCCCCAAATGCATGCCGCATATCATGGGGGCCCCACGTGCATGCCGCATGTATTGTGGGCCCCAAATGCATGCCGCATGTCATGAGGGCGCCGCATGCATGCCGCATGTCATGGGGGCCCTAAATGCATGCCGCATGTCATAGGGGCCCCACATGCATGGCTCATTTCATGGGGGCCCCACATGCATGCCTCATGTCATGGGGGCCCCAAATGCGTGCCGCATATCATGGGTGCCACAAATGCATGCAGGATGTCATGGGGGCCCCACGTGCATGCCACATGTCTTGGGGCCCACAAATGCATGCCACATGTCATAGGGGTCCCACATGCATGGCACATTTCATGGGGGCCCTACATGCATGCCGCATGTCATGGGTGCCCCAAATGCATGCCTCAAGTCTTGGGGGCCCCAAATGCATGCAGCATGTCATAGGGGCCCCACATGCATGCCGCATCTCTTAGGTACCCCAAATGCATGCAGCATGTTATGCAGGCCCCAAATGCATGCCGCATGTCATGGGGGCCCAAATGCATTCCACATGTCATGGGACCCACATTCATGCCGCATGTCATGGGGGCCCCCAATGCATGCCACATGTCATGGGGACCCAAATGCATGCCACATGTCATGGGGGCCTCAAATTCATGCCGCATGTCATGGGGGCCCCGCATGCATGCCGCATGTCATGGGGGCCCCGCAGGCATTCCGCATGTCATGGGGGCCCCAAATGCAGGCCGCATGTTATGCAGGCCCCAAATGCATGCCACATGTCATGGGGGCCCAAATGCATGCCGCATGTCATGGGGGCCCCACATGCATGCCGCATGTCATGGGGACCCAAATGCATGCCACATGTCAGGGTGCCTCAAATTCATGCCGCATGTCATGAGGGCCCCGCATGCATGCCGCATGTCATGGGGGCCCCGCAGGCATGCCGCATGTCATCGGGGCCCCAATTGCAAGCCGCATGTCATAGGGGCCCCACATGCATGGCGCATGTCATGGTGTCCCACAAGCATGCTGCATGTCATGGGGGCCCCAAATGCATGCCTCAAGTCATGGGGCCCCATTTGCATGCCGCATGTATTGGGGCCCCAAATGCATGCCGCATGTCATGAGGGCGATGCATGCATGCCGCATGTCATGGGGGCCCCAAATGCATGCCGCATGTCATGGGGGCCCAAATGCATGCCGCATTCCATGGGGGCCCCACGTGCATGCTGCATGTCATGGGGCCCCCCAAATGCATGCAGCATGTCTTGGGGCCCACAAATGCATGCCGCATGTCATAGGGGCCCCACATGCATGGCTCATTTCATGGGGGCCCCACATGCATGCCTCATGTCATGGGGGCCCCACGTGCATGCCACATGTCTTGGGGCCCACACATGCATGCCACATGTCATAGGGGTCCCACATGCATGGCACATTTCATGGGGGCCCTACATGCATGCCTCATGTCATGGGGGCCCCAAATGCATGCCTCAAGTCTTGGGGGCCCCAAATGCATGCAGCATGTCATAGGGGCCCCACATGCATGGTGCATGTCATGGGGGCCCCACATGCTTGCCTCAAGTCATGGGGGCCCCAAATGCATGCCGCATGTCATGGGTGCCCAACGTACATGCTGCATGTCATTGGGGCCCCACGTGCTTGTCGCATGTCATGGGGGCCCCACGTGCATGCCTCATGTCACGGTGCCACAAATGTATGCGGCATGTCATGGGGGCCCCACTTGCATGCAGCATGTAATGGGGGATCCAAATGCATAACGCATGTCATGGGGGTCCCACATGCATGTCGCATGTCATGGGGGCCCCAAATGCATGCGGCATGTCATAGGGGCCCCACGTGCATAACACATGTCATGGGGCCCGCAAATGCATGCCACATGTCATGGGGGCCCCACATGCATGCCGCATGTCATGGGGGCCCAAATGCATGCCACATGTCATGGGGGCCCCACGTGCATGCCGCATGTCATGGGGCCCCCAAATGCATGCCGCATGTCATGGGGGCCCAACAGGCATGCCGCATGTCATTGGGGCCCCAAATGCATGCTGCATGTCTCAGGTACCCCAAATGCATGCAGCATGTTATGCAGGCCCCAAATGCATGCCACATGTCATGGGGCCCCAAATGCATGCCGCATGTCATGGGGGCTCCACGTGCATGCCGCATGTAATGGGCCCCCCAAATTCATGCCGCATGTCTCAGGTACCCCAAATGCATGCAGCATGTTATGCAGGCCCCAAATGCATGCCACATGTCATGGGGCCCCAAATGCATGCCGCATGTCATGGGGGCACCACGTACAATGCGCATGTCATGGGTGCCCCACATGCATGCCGCATGTCATCGGTGCCCCAATTGCATGCCGCATGTCATAGGGGGCCCACATGCATGGCGCATGTCATGGTGCCCCACATGCATGCAGCATGTCATGGGGGCCCCAAATGCATGCCGAATGTCATGGGGGCCCTAAATGCATGTCGCATATCATGGGGGCCCCACGTGCATGCCGCATGTCATGGGGCCCCCCAAATGCATGCAGCATGTCTTGGGGCCCACAAATGCATGCCGCATGTCATAGGGGCCCCACATGCATGGCTTATTTCATGGGGGCCCCACATTCATGCCGCATGTCATGGGGGCCCCAAATGCGTGCCGCATATCATGGGGGCCACAAATGCATGCAGCATGTCATGGGGGCCCCACGTGCATGCCACATGTCTTGGGGCCCACAAATGCATGCCGCATGTCATTGGGGCACCACATGCATGGCACATTTCTTGGGGGTCCTACATGCATGCCGCATGTCATGGGGGCCCCAAATGCATGCCTCAAGTCATAGGGGCCCCAAATGCATGCAGCATGTCATAGGGGCCCCACATGCATGGTGCATGTCATGGGGGCCCCACTTGCATGCCTCAAGTCATGGGGGCCCCAAATGCATGCCCCATGTCATGGGGGCCATAAATACATGCCGCATGTCATGGGTGCCCAACGTACATACTGCATGTCATTGGGGCCCCAAGTGCTTGCCGCATGTCATGGGTGCCCCACTTGCATGCCTCATGTCATGGGGGCCACAAATGTATGCGGCATGTCATGGGGGCCCCACATGCATGAAGCATGTCATGGGGGCCCCACGTGCATGCCGCATGTCATGGGGGTCCCACATGCATGCCGCATGTCATGGGGGCCCCACATGCATGGCGCATGTCATGGGGGCCCCACTTGCATGCAGCATGTAATGGGGGATCCAAATGCATGACGCATGTCATGGGGGTCCCACATGCATGCCGCATGTCATGAGGGTCCAAATGCATGCGGCATGTCATAGGGGCCCCACGTGCATAACACATGTCATGGGGCCCGCATATGCATGCCGCATGTCATGGGGGCCCCACATGCATGCCGCATGTCATGGGGGCCCCACATGCATGCCGCATGTCATGAGGGCCATAAATGCATGCCGCATGTCATGGGTGCCCAAAGTGCATGTCGCATGTATTGGGGGCCCCAGCTGCATGCCACATATCATGGGGCCCCACATGCATGCCACATGTCATGGGGGCCCCACA
This sequence comes from Phyllobates terribilis, assembly GCF_046119375.1. Taxonomy (NCBI): domain Eukaryota; kingdom Metazoa; phylum Chordata; class Amphibia; order Anura; family Dendrobatidae; genus Phyllobates; species Phyllobates terribilis. The sequence continues at coordinate 332,076,408 of NW_027362764.1, read as the reverse complement.
TGCATGCCGCATTTCATGGGGGGCCCAAATGCATGCCTGATGTCATGGCTGCCCCAAATGCATGACTCATGTCATGGGGGTCCCACGTGCATGCCACATGTCATGGGGGATCCAAACTCATGTCGCATGTCATTGGGGCCCCAAGCATATGAGGCATGTCATGAGGGCCCCATGTGCATGCCACATGTAATGGGGGCCCCAAATGCATGCGGCATGTCATAGGGGCCCCACGTGCATGCCGCATGTCTCGGGCACCACAAATGCATGCAGCATGTTATGGGGGCCCCACGTGCATGCCGCATGTCTCGGGCACCCCAAATGCATGGCGCATGTCATGGGGGCCCCACAGGCATTCCGCATGTCATGGGGGCCCCAAATGCATGCCGCATGTAATGGGGGCCCCACGTGCATGCCGCATGTCTCAGGTACCCCAAATGCATGCAGCATGTTATGCAGGCCCCAAATGCATGCCGCATGTCATAGGGGCCCCACATGCATGCCGCATGTCATGGGGGCCCAAATGCATGACGCATGTCATGGGGGCCCCACATGCATGCCGCATGTAATGGGGCCCCCAAATTCATGCCGCATGTCAAAGGGGCCCCACGTGCATGGCGCAAGTCATGGGGGCCCAACATGCATGCCGCATTTCATGGGGGCCCAAATGCTTGCCACATGTCATGGGTTCCATAAATGCAAGCCGCATGTCATTGGGGCCTCACATGCATGCTGCATATCATGGGGGCCCCACGTGCATGCCGCTTGTCATGGGGCTCCATGTGCATGCCGCATGTCATGGGGGCCCCGCATGCATGCCGCATGTCATGGGGGTCCCACATGCATGCCACATGTCATGGGGGCCCCAAATGCATGCCGCCTGTCATGGGGGCCTCACATGCATGCTGCATATCATGGGGGCCCCACGTGCATGCCGCTTGTCATGGGGCTCCATGTTCATGCCGCATGTCATGGGGGCCCCAAATGCATGCCTCAAGTCATGGGGGCCCCAAATGCATGCCGCATATCATGGGGGCCTCACGTGCATGCCGCATTTATTGGGGGCCACAAATTCATGCCACATGTCATAGGGGCCCCACGTGCATGGTGCATTTCAAGGGGCCCCACATGCATGCCGCATGTCATGGGGGCCCCAAATGCATGCATCAAGTCATGGGGGCCCCAAATGCATGCCGCATATCAGGGGGGCCCCACGTGCATGCCGCATTTATTGGGGGCCCAAAATTCATGCCGCATGTCATAGGGGCCCCGCGTGCCTGGTGCATGTCATGGGTGCCCCACATGCATGCCGCATGTCTTGGGGCCCACAAATGCATGCCGCATGTCATAGGGGCCCCGCAGGCATTCCACATGTCATGAGGGCCCCACATGCATTCCACATGTCAAGGGGGCCTCACGTGCATTCCGCATGACATGGGGGCCCCAAATGCATGTTGCATGTCATGGGGGCCCCACGTGCATGCCGCGTGTCACAGGGGCCCCAAATGCATGACTCATGTCATGGGGGCCCCACGTGCATGCCGCATGTCATGGAGAATCCAAACTCATGCCGCATGTCATTGGGGCCCCAAGAGTATGCCGCATATCATGGGGGCCCCACGTGTATGCCGCATGTCATGGGGCCCCAAAAGCATGCCGCATATCATGGGGGCCCCACGTGTATGCCGCATGTATTGGGGGCCCCAAATGCATGCCGCATGTCATGAGGGCGCCGCATGCATACCGCATATCATGGGGGCCCTAAATGCATGCCGCATGTCATGGTGGCCCCAAATGCATGCCGCATTTCATGGGGGCCCCACGTGCATGCTGCATGTCATGGGGCCCCCCAAATGCATGCAGCATGTCTTGGGGCCCACAAATGCATGCCGCATGTCATAGGGGCCCCACATGCATGGCTCATTTCATGGGGGCCCCACATGCATGCCTTATGTCATGGGGGCCCCAAATGCGTGCCGCATATCATGGGGGCCACAAATGCACGCAGCATGTCATGGGGGCCCCACGTGCATGCCAAATGTCTTGGGGCCCACAAATGCATGCCACATGTCATAGGGGTCCCACATGCATGGAACATTTCATGGGGGCCCTACATGCATGCCGCATGTCATGGGGGCCCCAAATGCATGCCTCAAGTCTTGGGGGCCCCAAATGCATGCAGCATGTCATAGGGGCCCCATATGCATGGTGCATGTCATGGGGGCCCCACATGCTTGCCTCAAGTCATGGGGGCCATAAATGCATGACGCATGTCATGGGTGCCCAACGTACATGCTGCATGTCATTGGGGCCCCACGTGCTTGTTGCATGTCATGGGGGCCCCACGTGCATGCCTCATGTCACGGTGCCACAAATGTATGCGGCATGTCATGGGGGCCCCACTTGCATGCAGCATGTAATGGGGGATCCAAATGAATAACGCATGTCATAGGGGCCCCACGTGCATAACACATGTCATGGGGCCCGCAAATGCATGCCACATGTCATGGGGGCCCCACATGCATGCCGCATGTCATGGGGACCCAAATGCATGCCACATGTCATGGGGGCCCAACGTGCATGCCGCATGTATTGGGGCCCCAAATTCATGCCGCATGTCATGGGGGCCCCACAGGCATTCCGCATGTCATGGGGGCCCCAAATGCATGCCGCATGTCATGGCGCCCACGTGCATGCCGCATGTAATGGGGGCCCCAAATGCATGCCGCATGTCATAGTGGCCCCAAATGCATGCTGCAGGTCATGAGGGCCCCACGTGCATGCCGCATGTCATGGGGCCCCCAAATGCATGCCGCATGTCATGGGGGCCCAACAGGCATGCCGCATGTCATTGGGGCCCCAAATGTATGCCGCATGTCTCAGGTACCCCAAATGCATGCAGCATGTTATGCAGGCCCCAAATGCATGCCACATGTCATGGGGGCCCAAATGCATGCCGCATGTCATTGGGGCCCCAAGCGTATGCCGCGTGTCACGGGTGCCCCATGTGCATGCCGCATGTAATGGGGGCCCCAAATGCATGCGGCATGTCATAGGGGCCCCACATGCATGCCGCATCTCTCAGGTACCCCAAATGCATGCAGCATGTTATGCAGGCCCCAAATGCATGCCGCATGTCATGGGGGCCCAAATGCATGCCGCATGTCATGGGACCCACATTCATGCCGCATGTCATGGGGGCCCCCAATGCATGCCACATGTCATGGGGACCCAAATGCATGCCACATGTCATGGGGGCCTCAAATTCATGCCGCATGTCATGAGGGCCCCGCATGCATGCCGCATGTCATGGGGGCCCCGCAGGCATTCCGCATGTCATGGGGGCCCCAAATGCATGCCGCATGTCATGGGGGCCCCACGTGCATCCGTCATGTAATGGGGGATTCAAATGCATGCTGCTTGTCATGGGGGCCCCACATGCATGCCGCATGTCACGGGGGCCCCAAATGTATGCTGCATGTCATGGGGGCCCCACAAGCATGCCGCATGTTATAGAGGCCCCACATGCATGCAGCATGTCTTAGGGCCATCAAATGCATGCCGCATGTCATAGGGGCCCCACGTGCATGCCACATGTCTTGGGGCCTACAAATGCATGCCGCATGTCATAGGTGCCAAACATGCATGGCACATTTCATGGGGGCCCTACATGCATGCCGCATGTCATGGGGGCCCCACATGCATGCTTCATGTCATTGGGGCCCCAAATGCATGCAGCATGTCATAGGGGCCCCAAATGCATGCAGCATGTCATAGGGGCCCCACATGCATGGTGCATGTCATGGGGGCCCCACATGCATGCCTCAAGTCATGGGGGCCCCAAATACATGCCGCATGACATGGGGGCCATAAATGCATGCCGCATGTCATGGGTGCCCAACGTACATGCTGCATGTCATTGGGGCCCCACGTGCTTGCCGCATGTCATGGGGGCCCCCACGTGCATGCCTCATGTCACGGGGGCCACAAATGTATGCGGCATGTCATGGGGGCCCCACATGCATGCCGCATGTCATGGGGCCCCACGTGCATGCCGCATGTCAAGGGGGCCCCACGTGCATGCCACATGTATTGGGGGACCCAAATTCATGACGCATGTCATGAGGGCCCCGCATGCATGCCGCATGTCATGGGTGCCCCAAATGCATGCCGCATGTCAAAGGGGCCCCACGTGCATGGCGCAAGTCATGGGTGCCCTGCATGTCATAGGGGCCCCACATGCATGGTGCATGTCATGGGGGCCCCAAATGCATGCGGCATGTCATAGGGGCCCCACGTGCATGCCACATGTCTCTGGCACACCAAATGCATGCAGCATGTCATGGGGCCCCACGTGCATGCCGCATGTCTCAGGTACCCCAAATGCATGCAGCATGTTATGCAGGCCCCAAATGGATGCCGCATGTCATGGGGGTCCCGCAGGTATTCCGCATGTCACAGGGGCCCCAAATGCATGCAGAATTTCATGGGGGTCCCAGATGCATGCAGCATGTCATAGGGGCCCCACATGCATGGCGCATGTCATGGGGGCCCCAAATGCATGCCGCATGTCTTGGGGGCTCCACGTGCATGCCGCATGTCATGGGGGCCTCACGTGCATTCCACATGTCATGGGGGCCCCACGTGCATGCTGCATGTCATGGGGCCCCACATGCATGCCGCATGTCATGGGGGCCCCAAATGCATGCCACATATCATGGGGGCCCCACGTTCATGCCGCATATATTGGGGGCCCCAAATGTATGCCGCATGTCATGAGGGCCCCGCATGCATGCCGTATGTCATGGGGGCCCCGCAGGCATTCCGCATGTCATTGGGTCCCAAAATGCATGCCGCATTTCATGGGGGCCACACGTGCATGCCGCATGTAAGGGGGGATCCAAACGCATGCTGCATGTTATGGGGGTCCCACATGCATGCCGCATGTCATGGGGGCCCCAAATGCATGCCGCATGTCATGGCGGCCCCAAATGCATGACTCATGTCATGGGGGCCCCACATGCATGCCGCATGTCATGGGGGATCCAAACTCATGCCGCATGTCATGGGGGCCCCAAATGCATGCCGCATGTCATGGCGGCCCCAAGTGCATGACTCATGTCATGGGGGCCCCATGTGCATGCCGCATGTAATGGGGGCCCCAAATGCATGCCGCATGTCTCAGGTACCCAAAATGCATGCAGCATGTTATGCAGGCCCCAAATGCATGCCGCATGTAATGGGGGCCCAAATGCATGCCGCATGTCATGGGGGCCCCACACGCATGCCGCATGTCATGGGGGCTCCACGTGCATGCCGCATGTAATGGGGCCCCCAAATTCATGGCGCATGTCAAAGGGGCCCCACGTGCATGGCGCAAAGGGGCCTCACGTGCATTGCGCATGACATGGGGGCCCAAAATGCATGTTGCATGTCATGGGGGCCCCACGTGCATGCCGCATGTCATGGGGGCCCCAAATGCAGGCCGCATGTCATGGGAGCCCCACATGCATGCCGCATGTCATGGGGGCCCAAAATTAATGTCGCATGTCAAGGGGGCCCCACATGCATGCCGCATGTCATCGGGGCCCCAAATGCATTCCACATGTCATGGGGGCCCCAAATGCATGCCGCATGTCATGGGGGCCCCAAATGCATGCCGCATGTCATGGGGGGCCCACATGCATGCCGCATGTAATGGGGGCCCAAATGCTAGCCGCATGTCATGGGTTCTATAAATGCCCAACGTACATGCCGCATGTATTGGCGGCCCCAAATTCATGCCGCATGTCATGAGGGCCCCGCATGTATGCCGCATGTCATGGGAGCCCCGCAGGCATTCCGCATGTAATGGGGGATTCAAATGAATGCAGCATGTCATGGGGGTCTCCACGTGCATGCCGCATGTAATGAGGCCCCCAAATGCATGCCACATGTCATAGGGGCCCCACGTGCATGCTGCATGTCATGGGGGCCCAAATGCATGCATCATGTCATAGGGGCCCCACGTGCATGCCGCATGTCTCGGGCATCCCAAATGCATGCAGCATTTTATGGGGGCCCCACGTGCATGCCGCATGTAATGGGGGCCCCAAATGCATGCGGCATGTTATGCAGTCCCCAAATGCATGACGCATGTCATGGGGGCCCAAATGCATGCCGCATGTCATAGGGGCCTCAAATTCATGTCGCATGTCATGAGGGCCCCGCATGCATGCCACATGTCATGGGGGCCCCGAAGGAATTCCGCATGTCATGGGGGCCCCAAATGCATGCCGCATGTCATGGGGGCCCCACGTGCATCCCGCATGTAATGGGGGATTCAAATGCATGTTGCATGTCATGGGGGCCCCACGTGCATGCCGCATGTCACGGGGTCCCCAAATGTATGCTGCATATAATGGGGGCCCCACAAGCATGCCTCATGTTATAGAGGCCCCACATGCATGGCGCATGTCATGGGCGGCCCCACTTGCATGCAGCATGTAATGAGGGATCCAAATGCATGCCGCATCTCATAGGGGTCCCACATGCATGCCGCATGTCATGGGGGCCCCAAATGCATGCGGCATGTCATAGGGGCCCCACGTGCATGCCGCATGTCTCGGGCATCCCAAATGCATGCAGCATTTTATTGGGGCCCCACGTGCATGCCGCATGTCTCAGGTACCCCAAATGCATGCAGCATGTTATGCAGGCCCCAAATGCATGCCGCATGTCATGGGGGCCCAAATGCATGCCGCATGTCATAGGGGCCTCAAATTCATGTCGCATGTCATGAGGGCCCCGCATGCATGCCACATGTCATGGGGGCCCCGAAGGAATTCCGCATGTCATGGGGGCCCCAAATGCATGCCGCATTTCATGGGGGCCCCACGTGCATCCCGCATGTAATGGGGGATTCAAATGCATGTTGCATGTCATGGGGGCCCCACGTGCATGCCGCATGTCACGGGGTCCCCAAATGTATGCTGCATGTAATGGGGGCCCCAAATGCATGCCGCATGTCATGGCGGCCCCAAGTGCATGACTCATGTCATGGGGGCCCCATGTGCATGCCGCATGTAATGGGGGCCCCAAATGCATGCCGCATGTCTCAGGTACCCCAAATGCATGCAGCATGTTATGCAGGCCCCAAATGCATGCCGCATGTCATGGGGGCCCAAATGCATGCCGCATGTCATGGGACCCACATTCATGCCGCATGTCATGGGGGCCCCCAATGCATGCCACATGTCATGGGGACCCAAATGCATGCCACATGTCATGGGGGCCTCAAATTCATGCCGCATGTCATGAGGGCCCCGCATGCATGCCGCATGTCATGGGGGCCCCGCAGGCATTCCGCATGTCATGGGGGCCCCAAATGCATGCCGCATGTCATGGGGGCCCCACGTGCATCCGTCATGTAATGGGGGATTCAAATGCATGCTGCTTGTCATGGGGGCCCCACATGCATGCCGCATGTCACGGGGGCCCCAAATGTATGCTGCTTGTCATGGGGGCCCCACAAGCATGCCGCATGTTATAGAGGCCCCACATGCATGCAGCATGTCTTGGGGCCATCAAATGCATGCCGCATGTCATAGGGGCCCCACGTGCATGCCACATGTCTTGGGGCCTACAAATGCATGCCGCATGTCATAGGTGCCAAACATGCATGGCACATTTCATGGGGGCCCTACATGCATGCCGCATGTCATGGGGGCCCCACATGCATGCTTCATGTCATTGGGGCCCCAAATGCATGCAGCATGTCATAGGGGCCCCAAATGCATGCAGCATGTCATAGGGGCCCCACATGCATGGTGCATGTCATGGGGGCCCCACATGCATGCCTCAAGTCATGGGGGCCCCAAATACATGCCGCATGACATGGGGGCCATAAATGCATGCCGCATGTCATGGGTGCCCAACGTACATGCTGCATGTCATTGGGGCCCCACGTGCTTGCCGCATGTCATGGGGGCCCCCACGTGCATGCCTCATGTCACGGGGGCCACAAATGTATGCGGCATGTCATGGGGGCCCCACATGCATGCCGCATGTCATGGGGCCCCACGTGCATGCCGCATGTCAAGGGGGCCCCACGTGCATGCCACATGTATTGGGGGACCCAAATTCATGACGCATGTCATGAGGGCCCCGCATGCATGCCGCATGTCATGGGTGCCCCAAATGCATGCCGCATGTCAAAGGGGCCCCACGTGCATGGCGCAAGTCATGGGTGCCCTGCATGTCATAGGGGCCCCACATGCATGGTGCATGTCATGGGGGCCCCAAATGCATGCGGCATGTCATAGGGGCCCCACGTGCATGCCACATGTCTCTGGCACACCAAATGCATGCAGCATGTCATGGGGCCCCACGTGCATGCCGCATGTCTCAGGTACCCCAAATGCATGCAGCATGTTATGCAGGCCCCAAATGGATGCCGCATGTCATGGGGGTCCCGCAGGTATTCCGCATGTCACAGGGGCCCCAAATGCATGCAGAATGTCATGGGGGTCCCAGATGCATGCAGCATGTCATAGGGGCCCCACATGCATGGCGCATGTCATGGGGGCCCCAAATGCATGCCGCATGTCTTGGGGGCTCCACGTGCATGCCGCATGTCATGGGGGCCTCACGTGCATTCCACATGTCATGGGGGCCCCACGTGCATGCTGCATGTCATGGGGCCCCACATGCATGCCGCATGTCATGGGGGCCCCAAATGCATGCCACATATCATGGGGGCCCCACGTTCATGCCGCATATATTGGGGGCCCCAAATGTATGCCGCATGTCATGAGGGCCCCGCATGCATGCCGTATGTCATGGGGGCCCCGCAGGCATTCCGCATGTCATTGGGTCCCAAAATGCATGCCGCATGTAATGGGGGCCCAAATGCATGCCGCATGTCATGGGGGCTCCACGTGCATGCCGCATGTAATGGGGCCCCCAAATTCATGGCGCATGTCAAAGGGGCCCCACGTGCATGGCGCAAGGGGGCCTCACGTGCATTGCGCATGACATGGGGGCCCAAAATGCATGTTGCATGTCATGGGGGCCCCACGTGCATGCCGCATGTCATGGGGGCCCCAAATGCAGGCCGCATGTCATGGGAGCCCCACATGCATGCCGCATGTCATGGGGGCCCAAAATTAATGTCGCATGTCAAGGGGGCCCCACATGCATGCCGCATGTCATCGGGGCCCCAAATGCATTCCACATGTCATGGGGGCCCCAAATGCATGCCGCATGTCATGGGGGCCCCAAATGCATGCCGCATGTCATGGGGGGCCCACATGCATGCCGCATGTAATGGGGGCCCAAATGCTAGCCGCATGTCATGGGTTCCATAAATGCCCAACGTACATGCCGCATGTATTGGCGGCCCCAAATTCATGCCGCATGTCATGAGGGCCCCGCATGTATGCCGCATGTCATGGGAGCCCCGCAGGCATTCCGCATGTAATGGGGGATTCAAATGAATGCAGCATGTCATGGGGGTCTCCACGTGCATGCCGCATGTAATGAGGCCCCCAAATGCATGCCACATGTCATAGGGGCCCCACGTGCATGCTGCATGTCATGGGGGCCCAAATGCATGCATCATGTCATAGGGGCCCCACGTGCATGCCGCATGTCTCGGGCATCCCAAATGCATGCAGCATTTTATGGGGGCCCCACGTGCATGCCGCATGTAATGGGGGCCCCAAATGCATGCGGCATGTTATGCAGTCCCCAAATGCATGACGCATGTCATGGGGGCCCAAATGCATGCCGCATGTCATAGGGGCCTCAAATTCATGTCGCATGTCATGAGGGCCCCGCATGCATGCCACATGTCATGGGGGCCCCGAAGGAATTCCGCATGTCATGGGGACCCCAAATGCATGCCGCATGTCATGGGGGCCCCACGTGCATCCCGCATGTAATGGGGGATTCAAATGCATGTTGCATGTCATGGGGGCCCCACGTGCATGCCGCATGTCACGGGGTCCCCAAATGTATGCTGCATATAATGGGGGCCCCACAAGCATGCCTCATGTTATAGAGGCCCCACATGCATGGCGCATGTCATGGGCGGCCCCACTTGCATGCAGCATGTAATGAGGGATCCAAATGCATGCCGCATCTCATGGGGGTCCCACATGCATGCCGCATGTCATGGGGGCCCCAAATGCATGCGGCATGTCATAGGGGCCCCACGTGCATGCCGCATGTCTCGGGCATCCCAAATGCATGCAGCATTTTATTGGGGCCCCACGTGCATGCCACATGTCTCAGGTACCCCAAATGCATGCAGCATGTTATGCAGGCCCCAAATGCATGCCGCATGTCATGGGGGCCCAAATGCATGCCGCATGTCATAGGGGCCTCAAATTCATGTCGCATGTCATGAGGGCCCCGCATGCATGCCACATGTCATGGGGGCCCCGAAGGAATTCCGCATGTCATGGGGGTCCCAAATGCATGCCGCATTTCATGGGGGCCCCACGTGCATCCCGCATGTAATGGGGGATTCAAATGCATGTTGCATGTCATGGGGGCCCCACGTGCATGCCGCATGTCACGGGGTCCCCAAATGTATGCTGCATGTAATGGGGGGCCCAAATGCATGCCGCATGTCATGGCGGCCCCAAGTGCATGACTCATGTCATGGGGGCCCCATGTGCATGCCGCATGTAATGGGGGCCCCAAATGCATGCCGCATGTCTCAGGTACCCCAAATGCATGCAGCATGTTATGCAGGCCCCAAATGCATGCCGCATGTCATGGGGGCCCAAATGCATGCCGCATGTCATGGGACCCACATTCATGCCGCATGTCATGGGGGCCCCCAATGCATGCCACATGTCATGGGGACCCAAATGCATGCCACATGTCATGGGGGCCTCAAATGCATGCCGCATGTCATGAGGGCCCCGCATGCATGCCGCATGTCATGGGGGCCCCGCAGGCATTCCGCATGTCATGGGGGCCCCAAATGCATGCCGCATGTCATGGGGGCCCCACGTGCATCCGTCATGTAATGGGGGATTCAAATGCATGCTGCTTGTCATGGGGGCCCCACATGCATGCCGCATGTCACGGGGGCCCCAAATGTATGCTGCATGTCATGGGGGCCCCACAAGCATGCCGCATGTTATAGAGGCCCCACATGCATGCAGCATGTCTTGGGGCCATCAAATGCATGCCGCATGTCATAGGGGCCCCACGTGCATGCCACATGTCTTGGGGCCTACAAATGCATGCCGCATGTCATAGGTGCCAAACATGCATGGCACATTTCATGGGGGCCCTACATGCATGCCGCATGTCATGGGGGCCCCACATGCATGCTTCATGTCATTGGGGCCCCAAATGCATGCAGCATGTCATAGGGGCCCCAAATGCATGCAGCATGTCATAGGGGCCCCACATGCATGGTGCATGTCATGGGGGCCCCACATGCATGCCTCAAGTCATGGGGGCCCCAAATACATGCCGCATGACATGGGGGCCATAAATGCATGCCGCATGTCATGGGTGCCCAACGTACATGCTGCATGTCATTGGGGCCCCACGTGCTTGCCGCATGTCATGGGGGCCCCCACGTGCATGCCTCATGTCACGGGGGCCACAAATGTATGCGGCATGTCATGGGGGCCCCACATGCATGCCGCATGTCATGGGGCCCCACGTGCATGCCGCATGTCAAGGGGGCCCCACGTGCATGCCACATGTATTGGGGGACCCAAATTCATGACGCATGTCATGAGGGCCCCGCATGCATGCCGCATGTCATGGGTGCCCCAAATGCATGCCGCATGTCAAAGGGGCCCCACGTGCATGGCGCAAGTCATGGGTGCCCTGCATGTCATAGGGGCCCCACATGCATGGTGCATGTCATGGGGGCCCCAAATGCATGCGGCATGTCATAGGGGCCCCACGTGCATGCCACATGTCTCTGGCACACCAAATGCATGCAGCATGTCATGGGGCCCCACGTGCATGCCGCATGTCTCAGGTACCCCAAATGCATGCAGCATGTTATGCAGGCCCCAAATGGATGCCGCATGTCATGGGGGTCCCGCAGGTATTCCGCATGTCACAGGGGCCCCAAATGCATGCAGAATGTCATGGGGGTCCCAGATGCATGCAGCATGTCATAGGGGCCCCACATGCATGGCGCATGTCATGGGGGCCCCAAATGCATGCCGCATGTCTTGGGGGCTCCACGTGCATGCCGCATGTCATGGGGGCCTCACGTGCATTCCACATGTCATGGGGGCCCCACGTGCATGCTGCATGTCATGGGGCCCCACATGCATGCCGCATGTCATGGGGGCCCCAAATGCATGCCACATATCATGGGGGCCCCACGTTCATGCCGCATATATTGGGGGCCCCAAATGTATGCCGCATGTCATGAGGGCCCCGCATGCATGCCGTATGTCATGGGGGCCCCGCAGGCATTCCGCATGTCATTGGGTCCCAAAATGCATGCCGCATTTCATGGGGGCCACACGTGCATGCCGCATGTAAGGGGGGATCCAAACGCATGCTGCATGTTATGGGGGTCCCACATGCATGCCGCATGTCATGGGGGCCCCAAATGCATGCCGCATGTCATGGCGGCCCCAAATGCATGACTCATGTCATGGGGGCCCCACATGCATGCCGCATGTCATGGGGGATCCAAACTCATGCCGCATGTCATGGGGGCCCCAAATGCATGCCGCATGTCATGGCGGCCCCAAGTGCATGACTCATGTCATGGGGGCCCCATGTGCATGCCGCATGTAATGGGGGCCCCAAATGCATGCCGCATGTCTCAGGTACCCAAAATGCATGCAGCATGTTAAGAAGGCCCCAAATGCATGCCGCATGTAATGGGGGCCCAAATGCATGCCGCATGTCATGGGGGCCCCACGCGCATGCCGCATGTCATGGGGCCCCAAATGCATGCCGCATGTCATGGGGGCTCCACGTGCATGCCGCATGTAATGGGGCCCCCAAATTCATGGCGCATGTCAAAGGGGCCCCACGTGCATGGCGCAAGGGGGCCTCACGTGCATTGCGCATGACATGGGGGCCCAAAATGCATGTTGCATGTCATGGGGGCCCCACGTGCATGCCGCATGTCATGGGGGCCCCAAATGCAGGCCGCATGTCATGGGAGCCCCACATGCATGCCGCATGTCATGGGGGCCCAAAATTAATGTCGCATGTCAAGGGGGCCCCACATGCATGCCGCATGTCATCGGGGCCCCAAATGCATTCCACATGTCATGGGGGCCCCAAATGCATGCCGCATGTCATGGGGGCCCCAAATGCATGCCGCATGTCATGGGGGGCCCACATGCATGCCGCATGTAATGGGGGCCCAAATGCTAGCCGCATGTCATGGGTTCCATAAATGCCCAACGTACATGCCGCATGTATTGGCGGCCCCAAATTCATGCCGCATGTCATGAGGGCCCCGCATGTATGCCGCATGTCATGGGAGCCCCGCAGGCATTCCGCATGTAATGGGGGATTCAAATGAATGCAGCATGTCATGGGGGTCTCCACGTGCATGCCGCATGTAATGAGGCCCCCAAATGCATGCCACATGTCATAGGGGCCCCACGTGCATGCCGCATGTCTCGGGCATCCCAAATGCATGCAGCATTTTATGGGGGCCCCACGTGCATGCCGCATGTAATGGGGGCCCCAAATGCATGCGGCATGTTATGCAGTCCCCAAATGCATGACGCATGTCATGGGGGCCCAAATGCATGCCGCATGTCATAGGGGCCTCAAATTCATGTCGCATGTCATGAGGGCCCCGCATGCATGCCACATGTCATGGGGGCCCCGAAGGAATTCCGCATGTCATGGGGGCCCCAAATGCATGCCGCATGTCATGGGGGCCCCACGTGCATCCCGCATGTAATGGGGGATTCAAATGCATGTTGCATGTCATGGGGGCCCCACGTGCATGCCGCATGTCACGGGGTCCCCAAATGTATGCTGCATATAATGGGGGCCCCACAAGCATGCCTCATGTTATAGAGGCCCCACATGCATGGCGCATGTCATGGGCGGCCCCACTTGCATGCAGCATGTAATGAGGGATCCAAATGCATGCCGCATCTCATGGGGGTCCCACATGCATGCCGCATGTCATGGGGGCCCCAAATGCATGCGGCATGTCATAGGGGCCCCACGTGCATGCCGCATGTCTCGGGCATCCCAAATGCATGCAGCATTTTATTGGGGCCCCACGTGCATGCCGCATGTCTCAGGTACCCCAAATGCATGCAGCATGTTATGCAGGCCCCAAATGCATGCCGCATGTCATGGGGGCCCAAATGCATGCCGCATGTCATAGGGGCCTCAAATTCATGTCGCATGTCATGAGGGCCCCGCATGCATGCCACATGTCATGGGGGCCCCGAAGGAATTCCGCATGTCATGGGGGCCCCAAATGCATGCCGCTTTTCATGGGGGCCCCACGTGCATCCCGCATGTAATGGGGGATTCAAATGCATGTTGCATGTCATGGGGGCCCCACGTGCATGCCGCATGTCACGGGGTCCCCAAATGTATGCTGCATATAATGGGGGCCCCAAATGCATGCCGCATGTCATGGCGGCCCCAAGTGCATGACTCATGTCATGGGGGCCCCATGTGCATGCCGCATGTAATGGGGGCCCCAAATGCATGCCGCATGTCTCAGGTACCCAAAATGCATGCAGCATGTTATGCAGGACCCAAATGCATGCCGCATGTAATGGGGGCCCAAATGCATGCCGCATGTCATGGGGGCCCCACACGCATGCCGCATGTCATGGGGCCCCAAATGCATGCCGCATGTCATGGGGGCTCCACGTGCATGCCGCATGTAATGGGGCCCCCAAATTCATGGTGCATGTCAAAGGGGCCCCACGTGCATGGCGCAAGGGGGCCTCTCGTGCATTCCGCATGACATGGGGGCCCAAAATGCATGTTGCATGTCATGGGGGCCCCGCGTGCATGCCGCATGTCATGGGGGCCCCAAATGCAGGCCGCATGTCATGGGGGCCCAAAATTAATGTCGCATGTCAAGGGGGCCCCACATGCATGCCGCATGTCATGGGGGCCCAAAATTAATGTCGCATGTCAAGGGGGCCCCACATGCATGCCACATGTCATCGGGGCCCCAAATGCATTCCACATGTCATGGGGGCCCCAAATGCATGCCGCATGTCATGGGGGCCCCAAATGCATGCCGCATGTCATGGGGGGCCCACATGCATGCCGCATGTAATGGGGGCCCAAATGCTAGCCGCATGTCATGGGTTCCATAAATGCCCAACGTACATGCCGCATGTATTGGCGGCCCCAAATTCATGCCGCATGTCATGAGGGCCCCGCATGTATGCCGTATGTCATGGGAGCCCCGCAGGCATTCCGCATGTAATGGGGGATTCAAATGAATGCAGCATGTCATGGGGGTCTCCACGTGCATGCCGCATGTAATGAGGCCCCCAAATGCATGCCACATGTCATAGGGGCCCCACGTGCATGCTGCATGTCATGGGGGCCCAAATGCATGCATCATGTCATAGGGGCCCCACGTGCATGCCGCATGTCTCGGGCATCCCAAATGCATGCAGCATTTTATGGGGGCCCCACGTGCATGCCGCATGTAATGGGGGCCCCAAATGCATGCGGCATGTTATGCAGTCCCCAAATGCATGCCGCATGTCATGGGGGCCCAAATGCATGCCGCATGTCATAGGGGCCTCAAATTCATGTCGCATGTCATGAGGGCCCCGCATGCATGCCACATGTCATGGGGGCCCCGAAGGAATTCCGCATGTCATGGGGGCCCCAAATGCATGCCGCATGTCATGGGGGCCCCACGTGCATCCCGCATGTAATGGGGGATTCAAATGCATGTTGCATGTCATGGGGGCCCCACGTGCATGCCGCATGTCACGGGGTCCCCAAATGTATGCTGCATATAATGGGGGCCCCACAAGCATGCCTCATGTTATAGAGGCCCCACATGCATGGCGCATGTCATGGGCGGCCCCACTTGCATGCAGCATGTAATGAGGGATCCAAATGCATGCCGCATCTCATGGGGGTCCCACATGCATGCCGCATGTCATGGGGGCCCCAAATGCATGCGGCATGTCATAGGGGCCCCACGTGCATGCCGCATGTCTCGGGCATCCCAAATGCATGCAGCATTTTATTGGGGCCCCACGTGCATGCCGCATGTCTCAGGTACCCCAAATGCATGCAGCATGTTATGCAGGCCCCAAATGCATGCCGCATGTCATGGGGGCCCAAATGCATGCCGCATGTCATAGGGGCCTCAAATTCATGTCGCATGTCATGAGGGCCCCGCATGCATGCCACATGTCATGGGGGCCCCGAAGGAATTCCGCATGTCATGGGGGCCCCAAATGCATGCCGCATGTCATGGGGGCCCCACGTGCATCCCGCATGTAATGGGGGATTCAAATGCATGTTGCATGTCATGGGGGCCCCACGTGCATGCCGCATGTCACGGGGTCCCCAAATGTATGCTGCATATAATGGGGGCCCCACAAGCATGCCGCATGTTATAGAGGCCCCACATGCATGGCGCATGTCATGGGCGGCCCCACTTGCATGCAGCATGTAATGAGGGATCCAAATGCATGCCGCATCTCATGGGGGTCCCACATGCATGCCGCATGTCATGGGGGCCCCAAATGCATGCAGCATGTCATAGGGGCCCCACGTGCATGCCGCATGTCTCGGGCATCCCAAATGCATGCAGCATTTTATTGGGGCCCCACGTGCATGCCGCATGTCTCAGGTACCCCAAATGCATGCAGCATGTTATGCAGGCCCCAAATGCATGCCGCATGTCATGGGGGCCCCCAATGCATGCCGACTGTCATGGGGCCCCAAATGCATTCCGCATGTCATGGGGGCCTCAAATTCATGCCGCATGTCATGAGGGCCCCGCATGCATGCCGCATGTCATGGAGGCCCCAAATTCAGGCCGCATGTCATGGGGGCTCCACATGCATGCCGCATGTCATGGGGGCCCCACGTACATGCTTCATGTCATTGGGGCCCCACGTGCATGCTTCATGTCATTGGGGCCCCACGTGCTTTCCGCATGTCATGGGGGCCCAAATTCATGCCGCATGTCATGGGGGCCCAAATGCATGCCGCATGTCATAGTGGCCCCAAATGCATGCTGCATGTCATGAGGGCCCCAAGTGCATGCCGCATGTCATAGGGGCCCCACGTACATGGCGCATGTCATGGGTGCCCCACATGCATGCCGCTTGTCATCGGGGCCCCAATTGCATGCCGCATGTCATAGGGGCCCCACATGCATTGCGCATGTCATGGGGGCCCAAAATGCATGCCTCAAGTCATGGGGGCCCCAAATGCATGCCGCATATCATGGCGGCCCCACGTGCATGCCGCATGTATTGGGGGCCCCAAATGCATGCTGCATGTCATGAGGGCAACGCATGCATGCCGCATGTCATGGGGGCCCCAAATGCATGCCGCATGTCATGGGGGCCCCAAATGCATGCAGCATGACTTGGGGCCCACAAATGCATGCCGAATGTCATAGGGGCCCCACATGCATGGCTCATTTCATAGGGGCCCCACATGCATGCCTCATGTCATGGTGGCCCCAAAGGCGTGCCGCATATCATGGGGGCCACAAATGCATGCAGCATGTCATGGGGGTCCCACATGCATGCTGCATGTCATGGGGGGCCCCACTTGCATGCAGCATGTAATGAGGGATCGAAATGCAAGCTGCATCTCATGGGGGTCCCACATGAATGCCGCATGTCATGGAGGCCCCAAATGGGGGCCCCAGGTGCATGCCGCATGTCTCGGGCATCCCAAATGCATGCAGCATTTTATGGGGGCCCCACGTGCATGCCGCATGTCTCAGGTACCCCAAATGCATGCAGCATGTTATGCAGGCCCCAAATGCATGCCGCATGTCATGGGGGCCCAAATGCATGCCGCATGTCATGAGGGCCCCACATGCATGACGTATGTCATGGGGCCCCCAAATGCATGCCACATGTCTTGGGGCCCACGAATGCATGCCGAATGTCATAGGGGCCCCACATGCACCGCGCATATCATGGGGGCCCCACGTGCATGCTGCATATATTGGGGGCCCCAAATTCATGCCGCATATCATGTGGCCACCGCATGCATGCCGCATGTCATGGGGGCCCCGCAGGCATTCCGCATGTCATGGGGGCCCCAAATGCATGCCAAATGTCATGGGGGTCCCACGTGCATGCCGCATGTCATAGGGGCCCCACATACATGCCGAATGTCATGGGGGTCCCACGTGCACGCCGCATGTCATAGGGGCACCAGATGCATGCGGCATGTCATAGGGGCCCCACGTGCATGCCGCATGTCTCGGGCATTCCAAATGCATGCAGCATTTTATGGGGGCCCCACGTGCATGCCGCATGTCTCAGGTACCTCAAATGCATGCAGCATGTTATGCAGGCCCCAAATGCATGCCGCATGTCTTGGGGGCTCCACGTGCATGCCGCATGTAATGGGGCCCCCAAATGCATGCCACATGTCATAGGGGCCCCACGTGCATGGCGCATGTCATGGGTGCCCCACATGCATGCCACATGTCATCGGGGCCCACAAATGCATGCAGCATTTCATAGGGGCCCCACATGCATGGCGCATTTCATGGGGGCCCCAAATTCATGCCTTAAGTCATGGGGGCCCCAAATGCATGCCGCATATCATGGGGGCCCACGTGCATGCCGCATGTATTGGGGCCCCAAATGCATGCCGCATGTCATGAGGGCACCGCATGCATGCTGCATGTCATGGGGCCCCAATTGCATGCCGCATGTAATAGGGGCCCCACATGCATGTCGCATGTCAAGGGGCCCCGCAGGCATTCCGCATGTCATGGGGGACCCAAATGCATGCCGCATTTCATGGGGGCCCCACGTGCATGCCGCATGTCATGGGGCCCCAAATGCATGCCGCATGTAATAGGGGCCCCACATGCATGGCGCATGTCATGGTGCCCCACATGTATGCCGCATGTCATGGGGGCCCCGCAGGCATTCCGCATGTCATGGGGGACCCAAATGCATGCCGCATTTCATGGGTGCCCAACGTACATGCTGCATGTCATTGGGGCCACACGTGCTTGTCGCATGACATGGGGGCCCCACGTGCATGCCTCATGTCACGGTGCCACAAATGTATGCGGCATGTCATGGGTTCCCGACTTGCATGCAGCATGTATTGGGGCCCCAAATTCATGCCGCATGTCATGGGGGCCCCACAGGCATTCCGCATGTCATGGGGGCCCCAAATGCATGCCGCATGTCATGGGGGCCCAACGTGCATGCCGCATGTCATGGGGCCCCCAAATGCATGCCGCATGTCATGGGGGCCCAACAGGCATGCCGCATGTCATTGGGGCCCCAAATGCATGCCTCATGTCTCAGGTACCCCAAATGCATGCAGCATGTTATGCAGGCCCCAAATGCATGCCACATGTCATGGGGGCCCAAATGCATGCCGCATATCATGGGGGCCCCACATGCATGCCACATGTCATGGGGCACCAAATGCATGCCGCATGTCATGGGGGCTCCACGTGCAAGCCGCATGTAATGGGTCCCCCAAATTCATGCGGCATGTCAAAGGGGCCCCGCGTGCATGGTGCAAGTCATGGGTGCCCCAAATGCATGCCGCATGTCATCGGTGCCCCACGTGCATGCCGCATGTCACGGGGGCCCCAAATACATGACTCATGTCATGGGGGCGCCACCTGCATGCCGCATGTCATGGGGGAACCAAACGCATGCCGCATGTCATTGGGGCCCCAAGCGTATGCCGCGTGTCACGGGTGCCCCATGTGCATGCCGCATGTAATGGGGGCCCCAAATGCATGCGGAATGTCATAGGGGCCCCACATGCATGCCGCATCTCTTAGGTACCCCAAATGCATGCAGCATGTTATGCAGGCC
This sequence comes from Phyllobates terribilis, assembly GCF_046119375.1. Lineage (NCBI taxonomy): Eukaryota > Metazoa > Chordata > Amphibia > Anura > Dendrobatidae > Phyllobates > Phyllobates terribilis. Next base: position 332,056,402 of record NW_027362764.1, on the reverse strand, counting down.
CCAAATGCATGCCGCATGTCATGGGGGCCCAAATCCATGCCGCATGTCATGGGACCCACATTCATGCCGCATGTCATGGGGGCCCCCAATGCATGCCACATGTCATGGGGACCCAAATGCATGCCACATGTCATGGGGGCCTCAAATTCATGCCGCATGTCATGAGGGCCCCGCATGCATGCCGCATGTCATGGGGGCCCCGCAGGCATTCCGCATGTCATGGGGGCCCCAAATGCATGCCGCATGTCATGGGGGCCCACGTGCATCCGTCATGTAATGGGGGATTCAAATGCATGCTGCATGTCATGGGGGCCCCACGTGCATGCCGCATGTCACGGGGGCCCCAAATGTATGCTGCATGTCATGAGGGCCCCACAAGCATGCCGCATGTTATAGAGGCCCCACATGCATGCAGCATGTCTTGGGGCCCACAAATGCATGCCGCATGTCATAGGGGCCCCACGTGCATGCCACATGTCTTGGGGCCTACAAATGCATGCCGCATGTCATAGGTGCCAAAGATGCATGGCACATTTCATGGGGGCCCTACATGCATGCTTCATGTCATTGGGGCCCCACGTGCATGCCGCATGTCATTGGTGCCCACATGCATGCCGCATGTCATGGGGGCCATAAATGCATGCCGCATGTCATGGGTGCCCAACGTGCATGCCGCATGTATTGGGGGCCCCAAATGCATGCCGCATATCATGGGGCCCCACATGCATGCCACATGTCATGGGGGCCCCACATGCATGCCGCATTTCATGGGGGCCCAAATGCATGCCGCATGTTATGGGGGCCCCAAATGCATGCCGCATGTCATGGGGGCCCCGCAGGCATTCCGCATGTCATGGGGGCCCCAAATGCATGCCGCATGTTTTGCAGGCCCCAAATGCATGCCACATGTCATGGGGGCCCAAATGCATGCCGCATGTCATGGGACCCACATTCATGCCGCATGTCATGGGGGCCCCCAATGCATGCCACATGTCATGGGGACCCAAATGCATGCCACATGTCATGGGGGCCTCAAATTCATGCCGCATGTCATGAGGGCCCCGCATGCATGTCGCATATCATGGGGGCCCCGCAGGCAATCCGCATGTCATGGGGGCCCCAAATGCATGCCGCATGTTATGCAGGCCCCAAATGCATGCCACATGTCATGGGGGGCCAAATGCATGCCGCATGTCATGGGGGCCCCACATGCATGCCGCATGTCATGGGGACCCAAATGCATGCCACATGTCAGGGGGCCTCAAATTCATGCCGCATGTCATGAGGGCCCCGCATGCATGCCGCATGTCATGGGGGCCTCGCAGGCATTCCGCATGTCATGGGGGCCCCAAATGCATGCTGCATGTCATGGGGGCCCCACGTGCATCCGTCATGTAATGGGGGATTCAAATGCATGCTGCATGTCATGGGGGCCCCACGTGCATGCCGCATGTCACGGGGGCCCCAAATGTATGCTGCATGTCATGGGGGCCCCACAAGCATGCCGCATGTTATAGATGCCCCACATGCATGCAGCATGTCTTGGGCCCACAAATGCATGCCGCATGTCATAGGGGCCCCACGTGCATGCCACATGTCTTGGGGCCTACAAATGCATGCCGCATGTCATAGGTGCCAAAGATGCATGGCACATTTCATGGGGGCCCTACATGCATGCCGCATGTCATGGGGGCCCCACATGCATGCTTCATGTCATTGGGGCCCACGTGCATGCCGCATGTCATGGGGGCCCAAATGCAAGCCGCATGTCATTGGGGCCCCACGTGCATGCCGCATTTCATGGGGGCCCAAATGCATGCCGCATGTCATGGGGGCCATAAATGCATGCCGCATGTCATGGGTGCCCAACGTGCATGCCGCATGTATTGGGGGCCAAAACTGCATGCCGCATATCATGGGGCCCCACATGCATGCCACATGTCATGGGGGCCCCACATGCATGCCGCATTTCATGGGGGCCCCAAATGCATGCCGAATGTTATGGGGGCCCCAAATGCATGCATCATGTCATGGCGGCCCCAAATGCATGACTCATGTCATGGAGGCCCCACGTGCATGCCACATGTCATGGGGGATCCAAACTCATGCCGCATGTCATTGGGGCCACAAGCGTATGCCGCATGTCATGGGGGCCCCATGTGCATGCCGCATGTAATGGGGGCCTCAAATGCATGCGGCATGTCATAGGGGCCCCACGTGCATGCCGCATGTTTCGGGCACACCAAATGCATGCAGCATGTCATGGGGGCCCCACGTGCATGCCGCATGTCATCGGGGCCCCAATTGCAAGCCGCATGTCATAGGGGCCCCACATGCATGGCGCATGTCATGGTGTCCCACATGCATGCCGCATGTCATGGGGGCCCCAAATGCATGTCGCATGTCATGGGGGCCCTAAATGCATGCCACATGTAATGGGGGCCCCACGTGCATGCCGCATGGCATGGGGGCCCCATGTGCATGCCGCATGTCATGGGGGCCCAAAATGCATGCCTCAAGTCATGGGGCCCCAAAAGCATGCCGCACATCATGGGGGCCCCACATGCATGCCGCATGTATTGGGGGCCCCAAATACATGCCGCATGTCATGAGGGCGCCGGATGCATGCCGCATGTCATGGGGGCCCTAAATGCATGCCGCATGTCATGGGGGCCCCAAATGCATGCCGCATTTCATGGGGGCCCCACGTGCATGCTGCATGTCATGGGGCCCCCCAAATGCATGCCGCATGTCATTGGGGCCCCACATGCATGGCTCATTTCATGGGGGCCCCACATGCATGCCTCATGTCATGGGGGCCCCAAATGCGTGCCGCATATCATGGGGGCCACAAATGCATGCAGCATGTCATGGGGGCCCCACGTGCATGCCACATGTCTTGGGGCCCACAAATGCATGCCGCATGTCATAGGGGTCCCACATGCATGGCGCATTTCATGGGGGCCCTACATGCATGCCGCATGTCATGGGGGCCCCAAATGCATGCCTCAAGTCTTGGGGGCCCAAAATGCATGCAGCATGTCATAGGGGCCCCACATGCATGGTGCATGTCATGGGGGCCCCACATGCTTGCCTCAAGTCATGGGGGCACCAAATGCATGCCGCATGTCATGGGGGCCATAAATGCATGCCGCATGTCATGGGTGCCCAACGTACATGCTGCATGTCATTGAGGCCCCACGTGCTTGTCGCATGTCATGGGGGCCCCACGTGCATGCCTCATGTCACGGTGCCACAAATGTATGCGGCATGTCATGGGGGCCCCACTTGCATGCAGCATGTAATGGGGGATCCAAATGCAAAACGCATGTCATGGGGGCCCCACATGCATGCCGCATGTCATGGGGGCCCCAAATGCATGTGGCATGTCAGAGGAGCCCCACATGCATAACACATGTCATGGGGCCCGCAAATGCATGCCACATGTCATGGGGGCCCCACATGCATGCCGCATGTCATGGGGGCCCAAATGCATGCCGCATGTCATGGGGGCCATAAATGCATGCCGCATGTCATGGGTGCCCAACGTGCTTGCCGCATGTATTGGGGGCCCCAACTGCATGCCGCATATCATGTGGCCCCACATGCATGCCACATGTCATGGGGGCCCCACATGCATGCCGCATTTCATGGGGGGCCCAAATGCATGCCTGATGTCATGGCGGCCCCAAATGCATGACTCATGTCATGGGGGCCCCACGTGCATGCCACATGTCATGGGGGATCCAAACTCATGCCGCATGTCATTGGGGCCACAAGCATATGCCGCATGTCATGGGGGCCCCATGTGCATGCCGCATGTCATGGGGGCCATAAATGCATGCCGCATGTCATGGGTGCCCAACGTGCTTGCCGCATGTATTGGGGGCCCCAACTGCATGCCGCATATCATGTGGCCCCACATGCATGCCACATGTCATGGGGGCCCCACATGCATGCTGCATTTCATGGGGGGCCCAAATGCATGCCTGATGTCATGGCGGCCCCAAATGCATGACTCATGTCATGGGGGCCCCACGTGCATGCCACATGTCATGGGGGATCCAAACTCATGCCGCATGTCATTGGGGCCACAAGCATATGCCGCATGTCATGGGGGCCCCATGTGCATGCCGCATGTCATGGGGGCCCAAAATGCATGCCTCAAGTCATGGGGCCCCAAATGCATGCCGCATATCATGGGGGCCCACGTGCATGCCGCATGTATTTGGGCCCCCAAATGCATGCCGCATGTCATGAGGGCGCCGCATGCATGCCGCATGTCATGGGGGCCCTAAATGCATGCCGCATGTCATGGGGGCCCCAAATGCATGCCGCATTTCATGGGGGCCCCACGTGCATGCTGCATGTCATGGGGCCCCCCAAATGCATGCAGCATGTCTTGGGGCCCACAAATGCATGCCGCATGTCATAGGGGCCCCACATGCATGGCTCATTTCATGGGGGCCCCACATGCATGCCTCATGTCATGGGGGCCCCAAATGCGTGCCGCATATCATGGGGGCCACAAATGCATGCAGCATGTCATGGGGGCCCCACGTGCATGCCACATGTCTTGGGGCCCACAAATGCATGCCACATGTCATAGGGGTCCCACATGCATGGCACATTTCATGGGGGCCCTACATGCATGCCACATGTCATGGGGGCCCCAAATGCATGCCTCAAGTCTTGGGGGCCCCAAATGCATGCAGCATGTCATAGGGGCCCCACATGCATGGTGCATGTCATGGGGGCCCCACATGCTTACCTCAAGTCATGGGGGCCCCAAATGCATGCAGCATGTCATGGGGGCCATAAATGCATGCCGCATGTCATGGGTGCCCAACGTACATGCTGCATGTCATTGGGGCCCCACGTGCTTGTCGCATGTCATGGGGGCCCCACGTGCATGCCTCATGTCACGGTGCCACAAATGTATGCGGCATGTCATGGGGGCCCCACTTGCATGCAGCATGTAATGGGGGATCCAAATGCATAACGCATGTCATGGGGGTCCCACATGCATGCTGCATGTCATGGGGGCCCCAAATGCATGCGGCATGTCATAGGGGCCCCACGTGCATAACACATGTCATGGGGCCCGCAAATGCATGCCACATGTCATGGGGGCCCCACATGCATGCCGCATGTCATGGGGGCCCAAATGCATGCCACATGTCATGGGGGCCCAACGTGCATGCCGCATGTATTGGGGCCCCAAATTCATGCCGCATGTCATGGGGGCCCCACAGGCATTCTGCATGTCATGGGGGCCCCAAATGCATGCCGCATGTCATGGGGGCCCCACGTGCATGCCGCATGTAATGGGGGCCCCAAATGCATGCCGCATGTCATAGTGGTCCCAAATGCATGCTGCATGTCATGAGGGCCCCACGTGCATGCCGCATGTCATGGGGCCCCCAAATGCATGCCGCATGTCATGGGTGCCCAACAGACATGCCGCATGTCATTGGGGCCCCTAATGCATGCCGCATGTCTCAGGTACCCCAAATGCATGCAGCATGTTATGCAGGCCCCAAATGCATGCCACATGTCATGGGGGCCCAAATGCATGCCGCATGTCATGGGGGCCCCACATGCATGCCGCATGTCATGGGGCCCCAAATGCATGCCACATGTCATGGGGGCCCAACGTGCATGCCGCATGTATTTGGGCCCCAAATTCATGCCGCATGTCATGGGGGCCCCACAGGCATTCCGCATGTCATGGGGGCCCCAAATCCATGCCGCATGTCATGGGGGCCCCACGTGCATGCCGCATGTAATGGGGGCCCAAATGCATGCCGCATGTCATAGTGGCCCCAAATGCATGCTGCATGTCATGAGGGCCCCACGTGCATGCCGCATGTCATGGGGCCCCCAAATGCATGCCGCATGTCATGGGGGCCCAACAGGCATGCCACATGTCATTGGGGCCCCAAATGCATGCCACATGTCTCAGGTACCCCAAATGCATGCAGCATGTTATGCAGGCCCCAAATGCATGCCACATGTCATTAGGGCCTAAATGCATGCCGCATGTCATGGGGGCCCCACATGCATGCCGCATGTCATGGGGCCCCAAATGCATGCCGCATGTCATGGGGGCTCCACGTGCATGCCGCATGTAATGGGGCCCCCAAATTCATGCGGCATGTCAAAGGGGCCCCGCGTGCATGGCGCAAGTCATGGGTGCCCCAAATGCATGACTCATGTCATGGGGGCCCCACCTGCATGCCGCATGTCATGGGGGACCCAAACGCATGCCGCATGTCATTGGGGCCCCAAGCGTATGCCGCGTGTCACGGGTGCCCCATGTGCATGCTGCATGTAATGGGGGCCCCAAATGCATGCGGCATGTTATAGGGGCCCCACATGCATGCCGCATCTCTCAGGTACCCCAAATGCATGCAGCATGTTATGCAGGCCCCAAATGCATGTCGCATGTCATGGGGGCCCAAATGCATGCCGCATGTCATGGGACCCACATTCATGCCGCATGTCATGGGGGCCCGCAATGCATGCCACATGTCATGGGGACCCAAATGCATGCCACATGTCATGGGGGCCTCAAATTCATGCCGCATGTCATGAGGGTCCCGCATGCATGCCGCATGTCATGGGGGCCCCGCAGGCATTCTGCATGTCATGGGGGCCCGAAATGCATGCCGCATGTCATGGGGGCCCCACGTGCATCCGTCATGTAATGGGGGATTCAAATGCATGCTGCATGTCATGGGTGCCCCACGGGCATGCCGCATGTCACGTGGGCCCCAAATGTATGCTGCATGTCATGGGGGCCCCACAAGCATGCCGCATGTTATAGAGGCCCCACATGCATGCAGCATGTGTTGGGGCCCACAAATGCATGCCGCATGTCATAGGGGCCCCACGTGCATGCCAAATGTCTTGGGGCCTACAAATGCATGCCGCATGTCATAGGTGCCAAACATGCATGGCACATTTCATGGGGGCCCTACATGCATGCCGCATGTCATGGGGGCCCCACGTGCATGCCTCATGTCATTGGGGCCCCACGTGCATGCCGCATGTCATAGGGGCACCACGTACATGGCGCATGTCATGGGTGCCCCGCATGCATGCCGCATGTCATGGGGGCCCCAAATGCATGCCGCATGTCATGGGGGCCCTAAATGCATGCCGCATTTAATGGGGGCCCCATGTGCATGCCGCATGTCTTGGGGGCCCCATGTGCATGCCGCATGTCATGGGGGCCCAAAATGCATGCCTCAATCATGGGGGCCCCAAATGCATGTCGCATATCATGGGGGCCCCACTGCATGCCGCATGTGATTGGACCCCCCAAATGCATGCAGCATGTCTTGGGGCCCACAAATGCATGCCGCATGTCATAGGGGCCCCACATGCATGGCTTATTTCATGGGGGCCCCACATGCATGCCGCATGTCATGGGGGCCCCAAATGCGTGCCGCATATCATGGGGGCCACAAATGCATGCAGCATGTCATGGGGGCCCCACGTGCATGCCACATGTCTTGGGGCCCACAAATGCATGCCGCATGTCATAGGGGCACCACATGCATGGCACATTTCTTGGGGGCCCTACATGCATTCCGCATGTCATGGGGGCCCCAAATGCATGCCTCAAGTCATGGGGGCCCCAAATGCATGCAGCATGTCATAGGGGCCCCAAATGCATGCAGCATGTCATAGGGGCCCCACATGCATGGTGCATGTCATGGGGGCCCCACATGCATGCCTCAAGTCATGGGGGCCCCAAATGCATGACTCATGTCATGGAGGCCCCACGTGCATGCCACATGTCATGGGGGCCCCACATGCTTGCCGCATTTCATGGGGGGCCCAAATGCATGCCGCATGTTATGGGGGCCCCAAATGCATGCAGCATGTCATGGCGGCCCCAAATGCATGACTCATGTCATGGAGGCCCCACGTGCATGCCACATGTCAAGGGGGATCCAAACTCATGCCACATGTCATTGGGGCCCCAAGCGTATGCCGCATGTCATGGGGGCCCCATGTGCATGCCGCATGTCATGGGGGCCCCAAATGCATGCGGCATGTCATAGGGGCCCCACGTGCATGCCGCATGTCTCGGGCACACCAAATGCATGCAGCATGTCATGGGGGCCCCACGTGCATGCCGCATGTCATCGGGGCCCCAATTGCAAGCCGCATGTCATAGGGGCCCCACATGCTTGGCGCATGTCATGGTGTCCCACATGCATACCGCATGTCATGGGGGCCCCAAATGCATGTCGAATGTCATGGGGGCCCTAAATGCATGCCGCATGTAATGGGGGCCCCACGTGCATGCCGCATGTCATGGGGGCCCCATGTGCATGCCGCATGTCATGGGGGCCCAAAATGCATCCCTCAAGTCATGGGGCCCCAAATGCATGCCGCATATCATGGGGGCCCCACGTGCATGCCGCATGTATTGGGGGCCACAAATGCATGCCGCATGTCATGAGTGCGCCGTATGCATGCCGCATGTCATGGGGGCCCTAAATGCATGCCGCATGTCATGGGGGCCCCAAATGCATGCCGCATTTCATGGGGGCCCCACGTGCATGCTGCATGTCATGGGGCCCCCCAAATGCATGCAGCATGTCTTGGGGCCCACAAATGCATGCCGCATGTCATAGGGGCCCCACATGCATGGCTCATTTCATGGGGGCCCCACATGCATGCCTCATGTCATGGGGCCCCAAATGCGTGCCGCATGTAATGGGGGCCCCACGTGCATGCCGCATGTCATGGGGGCCCCATGTGCATGCCGCATGTCATGGGGGCCCAAAATGCATCCCTCAAGTCATGGGGCCCCAAATGCATGCCGCATATCATGGGGGCCCCACGTGCATGCCACATGTCTTGGGGCCCACAAATGCATGCCGCATGTCATAGGGGTCCCACATGCATGGCGCATTTCATGGGGGCCCTACATGCATGCCGCATATCATGGGGGCCCCAAATGCATGCCTCAAGTCTTGGGGGACCCAAATGCATGCAGCATGTCATAGGGGCCCCACATGCTTGGTGCATGTCATGGGGGCCCCACATGCTTGCCTCAAGTCATGGGGGCCCCAAATGCATGCCGCATGTCATGGGGGCCATAAATGCATGCCGCATGTCATGGGTGCCCAATGTACATGCTGCATGTCATTGGGGCCCCACGTGCTTGTCGCATGTCATGGGGGCCCCACGTGCATGCCTCATGTCACGGTGCCACAAATGTATGCGGCATGTCATGGGGGCCCCACTTGCATGCAGCATGTAATGGGGGATCCAAATGCATAACGCATGTCATGGGGGTCCCACATGCATGCCGCATGTCATGGGGGCCCCAAATGCATGCGGCATGTCATAGGGGCCCCACGTGCATGCCGCATGTCATAGGGGCCCCACATACATGCCGAATGTCATGGGGGTCCCACGTGCATGCCGCATGTCATAGGGGCACCACATGCATGGCGCATGTCATGGGGGTCCACATGCATGCCGCATGTCATGGGGGCCCCACTTGCATGCAGCATGTCATGCCGCATGTCATGGGGGCCCTGCAGGCATTCCGCATGTCATGGGGGCCCCAAATGCATGCCAAATGTCATGGGGATCCCACGTGCATGCCGCATGTCATAGGAGCCCCACATACATGCCGAATGTCATGGGGGTCCCACGTGCAAGCCGCTTGTCATAGGGGCACCACATGTATGCCGCATGTCATGGGGGCCCCAAATGCATGCCGCATGTCATGGGGGCCCCAAATGCATGCCGCATGTAATGGGGGCCCCATGTGCATGCCCCATGTCATGGGGGCCCCACGTGCATGCCTCATGTCATGGGGGCCCCGCAGGCATTCCGCATGTCATGGGGGCCCCAAATTCATGCCACATTTCATGGGGGCCTCACATGCATTCCGCATGTCATGGGGGCCCCACGTGCATGCTGCATGTCATTGGGGCCCCACGTGCTTGCCGCATGTCATGGGGGCCCAAATGCGTGCCACATATCATGGCGGCCACAAATGCATTTAGCATGTCATGGGGGCCCCACGTGCATGCCACATGTCTTGGGGCCCACAAATGCATGCCGCATGGCATAGGGGCCCCACATGCATGGCGCATTTCATGGGGGCCCTACATGCATGCCGCATGTCATGGGGGCCCCAAATGCATGCCTCAAGTCATGGGGGCCCCAAATGCATGCCATATATCATGGGGGCCCCACGTGCATGCCACATATATTGGGGGCCCCAAATGCATGCCGCATGTCATGAGGGCCCCGCATGCATGCCGCATGTCATTGGGGCCCCACAGGCATTCCGCATGTCATGGGGGCCTCACGTGCATTCCGCATGTCATGGGGGCCCCACGTGCATGCTTCATGTCATTGGGGCCCCACGTGCTTGCCGCATGTCATGGGGGCCCAAATGCATGCCTCATGTCATGGGGGCCATAAATGCATGCCGCATGTCATGGGTGCCCAACGTACATGCTGCATGTCAATGGGGCCCCACGTGCTTGCCACATGTCATGGGGGCCCCACGTGCATGCCTCATGTCACGGGGGCCACAAATGTATGCGTCATGTCATGGGTGCCCCACGTGCATGCCGCATGTCATGGGGCCCCCCAAATGCATGCCGCATGTCATAGGGGCCCAACATGCATGGAGCATGTCATGGGGGCCCCGCATGCATGCCGCATGTCATAGGGGCCCCACGTACATGGCGCATGTCATGGGTGCCCCACATGCATGCTGCTTGTCATCGGGGCCCCAATTGCATGCCGCATGTCATAGGGGCCCCACATGTATTGCGCATGTCATTTGGGCCCAAAATGCATGCCTCAAGTCATGGGGGCTCCAAATGCATGCCGCATGTCATGAGGGCAACGCATGCATGCCGCATGTTATGGGGGCCTAAAATGCATGCCGCATGTCATGGGGGCCACAAATGCATGCAGCATGACTTGGGGCCCACAAATGCATGCCGAATGTCATAGGGGCCCCACATGCATGGCTTATTTCATGGGGGCCCCACATGCATGCCTCATGTCATGGGGGCCCCAAAGGCGTGCCGCATATCATGGGGGCCACAAATGCATGCAGCATGTCATGGGGGTCCCACATGCATGCCGCATGTCATGGGGGGGTCCACTTGCATGCAGCATGTAATGAGGGATCCAAATGCATGCTGCATCTCATGGGGGTCCCACATGCATGCCGCATGTCATGGGGGGCCAAAATGGGGGCCCCAGGTGCATGCCGCATGTCTCGGGCATCCCAAATGCATGCAGCATTTTATGGGGGCACCACGTGCATGCCGCATGTCTCAGGTACCCCAAATGCATGCAGCATGTTATGCAGGCCCCAAATGAATGCCGCATGTCATGGGGGCCCAAATGCATGCCGCATGTCATGGGGGCCCCACATGCATGCCGTATGTCATGGGTGACCCAAATGCATGCCGCATGTCATGGGTGCTCCACGTGCATGCCGCATGTAATGGGGCCCCCAAATGCATGCCACATGTCTTGGGGCCCAAGAATGCATGCCGAATGTCATAGGGGCCCCACATGCACGGCGCATATCATGGGGGTACCACGTGCATGCTGCATATATTGGGGGCCCCAAATTCATGCCGCATATCATGAGGGCACCGCATGCATGCCGCATGTCATGGGGGCCCCACTTGCATGCAGCATGGAATGAGGGATCTAAATGCATGCCGCATGTCATGGGGGCCCCAAATGCATGCGGCATGTCATAGGGGCCCCACGTGCATGCCGTATGTCTCGGGCATTCCAAATGCATGCAACATTTTATGGGGCCCCACGTGCATGCCGCATGACTCAGGTACCCCAAATGCATGCAGCATGTTATGCAGGCCCCAAATGCATGCCGCATGTCTTGGGGGCTCCACGTGCATGCCACATGTAATGGGGCCCCCAAATGCATGCCACATGTCATAGGGGCCCCACGTGCATGGCGCATGTCATGGCTGCCCCACATGCATGCCGCATGTCATCGGGGCCCACGTGCATGCCGCATGTATTGGGGCCCCAAATTCATGCCGCTTGTCATGGGGGCCCCACGTGCATGCCGCATGTCATGGGGCCCCAATTGCATGCTGCATGCAATAGGGGCCCCACATGCATGGCGAATGTCATGGTGCCCCACATGTATGCCGCATGTCATGGGGGCCCCAAATGCATGCCGCATGTCATGGGGGCCCCAAATGCATGCCGCATGTAATGGGGGCCCAACGTGCATGCCGCATGTCATGGGGGCCCCACGTGCATGCCTCATGTCATGGGGGCCCCGCAGGCATTCCGCATGTCATGGGTGCCCCAAATGCATGCCACATTTCATGGGGGCCACACATGCATTCCGCATGTCATGGGGGCCCCACGTGCATGCTGCATGTCATTGGGGCCCCACGTGCTTGTCGCATGTCATGGGGGCCCAAATGCGTGCCACATATCATGGCGGCCACAAATGCATGCAGCATGTCATGGGGGCCCCACGTGCATGCCACATGTCTTGGGGCCCACAAATGCATGCCGCATGGCATAGGGGCCCCACATGCATGGCGCATTTCATGGGGGCCCTACATGCATGCCGCATGTCATGGGGGCCCCAAATGCATGCCTCAAGTCATGGGGGCCCCAAATGCATGCCACATATCATGGGGGCCCCACGTGCATGCCGCATATATTGGGGGCCCCAAATGCAAGCCGCATGTCATGAGGGCCCCGCATGGATGCCGCATGTCATTGGGGCCCCACAGGCATTCCGCATGTCATGGGGGCCTCACGTGCATGCTTCATGTCATTGGGGCCCCATGTGCTTGCCGCATGTCATGGGGGCCCAAATGCATGCCGCATGTCATGGGGGCCATAAATGCATGCCGCATGTCTTGGGTGCCCAACGTACATGCTGCATGTCATTGGGGCCCCACGTGCTTGCCGCATGTCATGGGGGCCCAAATGCATGCCGCATGTCATGGGTGCCCAACGTACATGCTGCATGTAATTGGGGCCCCACGTGCTTGCCGCATGTCATGGGGGCCCCACGTGCATGCCTCATGTCACGGGGGCCACAAATGTATGTGTCATGTCATGGGGGCTCCACGTGCATGCCGCATGTCTCGGGCACACCAAATGCATGCAGCATGTCATGGGGGCCCCACGTGCATGCCGCATGTCATCGGGGCCCCAATTGCAAGCCGCATGTCATAGGGGCCCCACATGCATGGCGCATGTCATGGTGTCCCACATGCATGCCTCATGTCATGGGGGCCCCAAATGCATGTTGCATGTCATGGGGGCCCTAAATGCATGCCGCATGTAATGGTGGCCCCACGTGCATGCCGCATGTCATGGGGGCCCCATGTGCATGCCGCATGTCATGGGGGCCCAAAATGCATGCCTCAAGTCATGGGGCCCCAAATGCATGCCGCATCTCTTAGGTACCCCAAATGCATGCAGCATGTTATGCAGGCCCCAAATGCATGCCGCATGTCATGGGGGCCCAAATGCATGCCACATGTCATGGGGACCCAAATGCATGCCACATGTCATGGGGGCCTCAAGTTCATGCCGCATGTCATGAGGGCCCCGCATGCATGCCGCATGTCATGGGGGCCCCGCAGGCATTCCGCATGTCATGGGGGCCCCAAATGCATGCCGCATGTTTTGCAGGCCCCAAATGCATGCCACATGTCATGGGGGCCCAAATGCATGCTGCATGTCATGGGACCCACATTCATGCCGCATGTCATGGGGGCCCCCAATGCATGCCACATGTCATGGGGACCCAAATGCATGCCACATGTCATGGGGGCCTCAAATTCATGCCGCATGTCATGAGGGCCCCGCATGCATGCCGCATGTCATGGGGGCCCCGCAGGCAATCCGCATGTCATGGGGGCCCCAAATGCATGCCGCATGTTATGCAGGCCCCAAATGCATGCCACATGTCATGGGGGCCCAAATGCATGCCGCATGTCATGGGGGCCCCACATGCATGCCGCATGTCATGGGGACCCAAATGCATGCCACATGTCAGGGGGCCTCAAATTCATGCCGCATGTCATGGGGGCCCCGCAGGCATTCCGCATGTCATGGGGGCCCCAAATGCATGCTGCATGTCATGGGGGCCCCACGTGCATCCGTCATGTAATGGGGGATTCAAATGCATGCTGCATGTCATGGGGGCCCCACGTGCATGCCGCATGTCACGGGGGCCCCAAATGTATGCTGCATGTCATGGGGGCCCCACAAGCATGCCGCATGTTATAGATGCCCCACATGCATGCCGCATGTCATGGGGGCCATAAATGCATGACGCATGTCATGGGTGCCCAACGTACATGCTGCATGTCATTGGGGCCCCACGTGCTTGTTGCATGTCATGGGGGCCCCACGTGCATGCCTCATGTCACGGTGCCACAAATGTATGCGGCATGTCATGGGGGCCCCACTTGCATGCAGCATGTAATGGGGGATCCAAATGAATAACGCATGTCATAGGGGCCCCACGTGCATAACACATGTCATGGGGCCCGCAAATGCATGCCACATGTCATGGGGGCCCCACATGCATGCCGCATGTCATGGGGACCCAAATGCATGCCACATGTCATGGGGGCCCAACGTGCATGCCGCATGTATTGGGGCCCCAAATTCATGCCGCATGTCATGGGGGCCCCACAGGCATTCCGCATGTCATGGGGGCCCCAAATGCATGCCGCATGTCATGGGGCCCCACGTGCATGCCGCATGTAATGGGGGCCCCAAATGCATGCCGCATGTCATAGTGGCCCCAAATGCATGCTGCATGTCATGAGGGCCCCACGTGCATGCCGCATGTCATGGGGCCCCCAAATGCATGCCGCATGTCATGGGGGCCCAACAGGCATGCCGCATGTCATTGGGGCCCCAAATGCATGCCGCATGTCTCAGGTACCCCAAATGCATGCAGCATGTTATGCAGGCCCCAAATGCATGCCACATGTCATGGGGGCCCAAATGCATGCCGCATGTCATTGGGGCCCCAAGCGTATGTCGCGTGTCACGGGTGCCCCATGTGCATGCCGCATGTAATGGGGGCCCCAAATGCATGCGGCATGTCATAGGGGCCCCACATGCATGCCGCATCTCTCAGGTACCCCAAATGCATGCAGCATGTTATGCAGGCCCCAAATGCATGCCGCATGTCATGGGGGCCCAAATGCATGCCGCATGTCATGGGACCCACATTCATGCCGCATGTCATGAGGGCCCCGCATGCATGCCGCATGTCATGGGGGCCCCGCAGGCATTCCGCATGTCATGGGGGCCCCAAATGCATGCCGCATGTCATGGGGGCCCCACGTGCATCCGTCATGTAATGGGGGATTCAAATGCATGCTGCTTGTCATGGGGGCCCCACATGCATGCCGCATGTCACGGGGGCCCCAAATGTATGCTGCATGTCATGGGGGCCCCACAAGCATGCCGCATGTTATAGAGGCCCCACATGCATGCAGCATGTCTTGGGGCCATCAAATGCATGCCGCATGTCATAGGGGCCCCACGTGCATGCCACATGTCTTGGGGCCTACAAATGCATGCCGCATGTCATAGGTGCCAAACATGCATGGCACATTTCATGGGGGCCCTACATGCATGCCGCATGTCATGGGGGCCCCACATGCATGCTTCATGTCATTGGGGCCCCAAATGCATGCAGCATGTCATAGGGGCCCCAAATGCATGCAGCATGTCATAGGGGCCCCACATGCATGGTGCATGTCATGGGGGCCCCACATGCATGCCTCAAGTCATGGGGGCCCCAAATACATGCCGCATGACATGGGAGCCATAAATGCATGCCGCATGTCATGGGTGCCCAACGTACATGCTGCATGTCATTGGGGCCCCACGTGCTTGCCGCATGTCATGGGGGCCCCCACGTGCATGCCTCATGTCACGGGGGCCACAAATGTATGCGGCATGTCATGGGGGCCCCACATGCATGCCGCATGTCATGGGGCCCCACGTGCATGCCGCATGTCAAGGGGGCCCCACTTGCATGCCACATGTATTGGGGGACCCAAATTCATGACGCATGTCATGAGGGCCCCGCATGCATGCCGCATGTCATGGGTGCCCCAAATGCATGCCGCATGTCAAAGGGGCCCCACGTGCATGGCGCAAGTCATGGGTGCCCCGCATGTCATAGGGGCCCCACATGCATGGT
This sequence comes from Phyllobates terribilis, assembly GCF_046119375.1. Lineage (NCBI taxonomy): Eukaryota > Metazoa > Chordata > Amphibia > Anura > Dendrobatidae > Phyllobates > Phyllobates terribilis. Next base: position 332,040,150 of record NW_027362764.1, on the reverse strand, counting down.
GCATGTCATGGGGGCCCCAAATGCATGCGGCATGTCATAGGGGCCCCACGTGCATGCCACATGTCTCTGGCACACCAAATGCATGCAGCATGTCATGGGGCCCCACGTGCATGCCGCATGTCTCAGGTACCCCAAATGCATGCAGCATGTTATGCAGGCCCCAAATGGATGCCGCATGTCATGGGGGTCCCGCAGGTATTCCGCATGTCACAGGGGCCCCAAATGCATGCAGAATGTCATGGGGGTCCCAGATGCATGCAGCATGTCATAGGGGCCCCACATGCATGGCGCATGTCATGGGGGCCCCAAATGCATGCCGCATGTCTTGGGGGCTCCACGTGCATGCCGCATATCATGGGGGCCTCACGTGCATTCCACATGTCATGGGGGCCCCACGTGCATGCTGCATGTCATGGGGCCCCACATGCATGCCGCATGTCATGGGGGCCCCAAATGCATGCCACATATCATGGGGGCCCCACGTTCATGCCGCATATATTGGGGGCCCCAAATGTATGCCGCATGTCATGAGGGCCCCGCATGCATGCCGTATGTCATGGGGGCCCCGCACGCATTCCGCATGTCATTGGGTCCCAAAATGCATGCCGCATTTCATGGGGGCCACACGTGCATGCCGCATGTAAGGGGGGATCCAAACGCATGCTGCATGTTATGGGGGTCCCACATGCATGCCGCATGTCATGGGGGCCCCAAATGCATGCCGCATGTCATGGCGGCCCCAAATGCATGACTCATGTCATGGGGGCCCCACGTGCATGCCGCATGTCATGGGGGATCCAAACTCATGCCGCATGTCATGGGGGCCCCAAATGCATGCCGCATGTCATGGCGGCCCCAAGTGCATGACTCATGTCATGGGGGCCCCATGTGCATGCCGCATGTAATGGGGGCCCCAAATGCATGCCGCATGTCTCAGGTACCCAAAATGCATGCATCATGTTATGCAGGCCCCAAATGCATGCCGCATGTCTTGGGGGCTCCACGTGCATGCCGCATGTAATGGGGCCCCCAAATGCATGCCACATGTCATAGGGGCCCCACGTGCATGGCGCATGTCATGGCTGCCCCACATGCATGCCGCATGTCATCGGGGCCCACGTGCATGCCGCATGTATTGGGGCCCCAAATTCATGCCGCTTGTCATGGGGGCCCCACGTGCATGCCGCATGTCATGGGGCCCCAATTGCATGCTGCATGCAATAGGGGCCCCACATGCATGGTGAATGTCATGGTGCCCCACATGTATGCCGCATGTCATGGGGGCCCCAAATGCATGCCGCATGTCATGGGGGCCCCAAATGCATGCCGCATGTAATGGGGGCCCAACGTGCATGCCGCATGTCATGGGGGCCCCACGTGCATGCCTCATGTCATGGGGGCCCCGCAGGCATTCCGCATGTCATGGGTGCCCCAAATGCATGCCACATTTCATGGGGGCCACACATGCATGCCACATATCATGGGGGCCCCACGTGCATGCCGCATATATTGGGGGCCCCAAATGCAAGCCGCATGTCATGAGGGCCCCGCATGCATGCCGCATGTCATTGGGGCCCCACAGGCATTCCGCATGTCATGGGGGCCTCACGTGCATGCTTCATGTCATTGGGGCCCCACGTGCTTGCCGCATGTCATGGGGGCCCAAATGCATGCCGCATGTCATGGGGGCCATAAATGCATGCCGCATGTCTTGGGTGCCCAACGTACATGCTGCATGTCATTGGGGCCCCACGTGCTTGCCGCATGTCATGGGGGCCCAAATGCATGCCGCATGTCATGGGTGCCCAACGTACATGCTGCATGTAATTGGGGCCACACGTGCTTGCCGCATGTCATGGGGGCCCCATGTGCATGCCTCATGTCACGGGGGCCACAAATGTATGTGTCATGTCATGGGGGCCCCACGTGCATGCCGCATGTCTCGGGCACACCAAATGCATGCAGCATGTCATGGGGGCCCCACGTGCATGCCGCATGTCATCGGGGCCCCAATTGCAAGCCGCATGTCATAGGGGCCCCACATGCATGGCGCATGTCATGGTGTCCCACATGCATGCCTCATGTCATGGGGGCCCCAAATGCATGTTGCATGTCATGGGGGCCCTAAATGCATGCCGCATGTAATGGTGGCCCCACGTGCATGCCGCATGTCATGGGGGCCCCATGTGCATGCCGCGTGTCATGGGGGCCCAAAATGCATGCCGCATCTCTTAGGTACCCCAAATGCATGCAGCATGTTATGCAGGCCCCAAATGCATGCCGCATGTCATGGGGGCCCAAATGCATGCCGCATGTCATGGGACCCACATTCATGCCGCATGTCATGGGGGCCCCCAATGCATGCCACATGTCATGGGGACCCAAATGCATGCCACATGTCATGGGGGCCTCAAGTTCATGCCGCATGTCATGAGGGCCCCGCATGCATGCCGCATGTCATGGGGGCCCCGCAGGCATTCCGCATGTCATGGGGGCCCCAAATGCATGCCGCATGTTTTGCAGGCCCCAAATGCATGCCACATGTCATGGGGGCCCAAATGCATGCTGCATGTCATGGGACCCACATTCATGCCGCATGTCATGGGGGCCCCCAATGCATGCCACATGTCATGGGGACCCAAATGCATGCCACATGTCATGGGGGCCTCAAATTCATGCCGCATGTCATGAGGGCCCCGCATGCATGCCGCATGTCATGGGGGCCCCGCAGGCAATTCGCATGTCATGGGGGCCCCAAATGCATGCCGCATGTTATGCAGGCCCCAAATGCATGCCACATGTCATGGGGGCCCAAATGCATGCCGCATGTCATGGGGGCCCCACATGCATGCCGCATGTCATGGGGACCCAAATGCATGTCACATGTCAGGGGGCCTCAAATTCATGCCGCATGTCATGGGGGCCCCGCAGGCATTCCGCATGTCATGGGGGCCCCAAATGCATGCTGCATGTCATGGGGGCCCCACGTGCATCCGTCATGTAATGGGGGATTCAAATGCATGCTGCATGTCATGGGGGCCCCACGTGCATGCCGCATGTCACGGGGGCCCCAAATGTATGCTGCATGTCATGGGGGCCCCACAAGCATGCCGCATGTTATAGATGCCCCACATGCATGCAGCATGTCTTGGGGCCTACAAATGCATGCCGCATGTCATAGGTGCCAAAGATGCATGGCACATTTCATGGGGGCCCTACATGCATGCCACATGTCATGGGGGCCCCACATGCATGCTTCATGTCATTGGGGCCCACGTGCATGCCGCATGTCATGGGGGCCCAAATGCAAGCCGCATGTCATTGGGGCCCCACGTGCATGCCGCATTTCATGGGGGCCCAAATGCATGCCGCATGTCATGGGGGCCATAAATGCATGCCGCATGTCATGGGTGCCCAACGTGCATGCCGCATGTATTGGGGGCCCCAACTGCATGCCGCATATCATGGGGCCCCACATGCATGCCACATGTCATGGGGGCCCCACATGCATGCCGCATTTCATGGGGGGCCCAAATGCATGCCGAATGTTATGGGGGGCCCAAATGCATGCAGCATGTCATGGCGGCCCCAAATGCATGACTCATGTCATGGAGGCCCCACGTGCATGCCACATGTCATGGGGGATCCAAACTCATGCCGCATGTCATTGGGGCCACAAGCGTATGCCGCATGTCATGGGGGCCCCATGTGCATGCCGCATGTAATGGGGGCCCCAAATGCATGCGGCATGTCATCGGGGCCCCAATTGCAAGCCGCATGTCATAGGGGCCCCACATGCATGGCGCATATCATGGTGTCCCACATGCATGCCGCATTTCATGGGGCCCCACGTGCATGCCGCATGTATTGGGGGCCCCAAATGCATGCCGCATGTCATGAGGGCGCCCCATGCATGCCGCATGTCATGGGGGCCCTAAATGCATGCCGCATGTCATGGGGGCCCCAAATGCATGCCGCATTTCATGGGGGCCCCACGTGCATGCTGCATGTCATGGGGCCCCCCAAATGCATGCAGCATGTCTTGGGGCCCACAAATGCATGCCGCATGTCATAGGGGCCCCACATGCATGGCTCATTTCATGGGGGCCCCACATACATGCCTCATGTCATGGGGGCCCCAAATGCGTGCCGCATATCATGGGGGCCACAAATGCATGCAGCATGTCATGGGGGCCCCACGTGCATGCCACATGTCTTGGGGCCCACAAATGCATGCCACATGTCATAGGGGTCCCACATGCATGGCACATTTCATGGGGGCCCTACATGAATGCCGCATGTCATGGGGGCCCCAAATGCATGCCTCAAGTCTTGGGGGCCCCAAATGCATGCAGCATGTCATAGGGGCCCCACATGCATGGTGCATGTCATGGGGGCCCCACATGCTTGCCTCAAGTCATGGGGGCCCCAAATGCATGCCGCATGTCATGGGGGCCATAAATGCATGCCGCATGTCATGGGTGCCCAACGTACATGCTGCATGTCATTGGGGCCCCATGTGCTTGTCGCATGTCATGGGGGCCCCATGTGCTTGTCGCATGTCATGGGGGCCCCACGTGCATGCCTCATGTCACGGTGCCACAAATGTATGCGGCATGTCATGGGGGCCCCACTTGCATGCAGCATGTAATGGGGGATCCAAATGCATAACGCATGTCATGGGGGTCCCACATGCATGTCGCATGTCATGGGGGCCCCAAATGCATGCGGCATGTCATAGGGGCCCCACATGCATGGTGCATGTCATGGGGGCCCAAATGCATGCCACATGTCACGGGGGCCCAACGTGCATGCCGCATGTATTGGGGCCCCAAATTCATGCCGCATGTCATGGGGGCCCCACAGGCATTCCGCATGTCATGGGGCCCCAAATGCATGCCGCATGTCATGGGGGCCCCACGTGCATGCCGCATGTAATGAGGGCCCCAAATGAATGCCGCATGTCATAGTGGCCCCAAATGCATGCTGCATGTCATGAGGGCCCCACGTGCATGTCGCATGTCATTTGGCCCCAAAATGCATGCCGCATGTCATGGAGGCCCAACAGGCATGCCGCATGTCATTGGGGCCCCAAATGCATGCCGCATGTCTCAGGTACCCCAAATGCATGCAGCATGTTATGCAGGCCCCAAATGCATGCCACATGTCATGGGGGCCCAAATGCATGCCGCATGTCATGGGGGCCCCACATGCATGCCGCATGTCATGGGGCCCCAAATGCATACCGCATGTCATGGGGGCTCCAAGTGCATGCCGCATGTAATGGGGCCCCCAAATTCATGCGGCATGTCAAAGGGGCCCCGCGTGCATGGTGCAAGTCATGGGTGCCCAAAATGCATGCCACATGTCATCGGGGCCCCACGTGCATGCCGCATGTCATGGGGGCCCCAAATGCATGACTCATGTCATGGGGGCCCCACCTGCATGCCGCATGTCATGGGGTACCCAAACGCATGCCGCATGTCATTGGGGCCCCAAGCGTATGCCGCGTGTCTCGGGTGCCCCATGTGCATGCCGCATGTAATGGGGGCCCCAAATGCATGCGGCATGTCATAGGGGCCCCACATGCATGCCGCATCTCTCAGGTACCCCAAATGCATGCAGCATGTTATGCAGGCCCCAAATGCATGCCGCATGTCATGGGGGCCCAAATGCATGCTGCATGTCATGGGACCCACATTCATGCCGCATGTCATGGGGGCCCCACGTGCATCCGTCATGTAATGGGGGATTCAAATGCATGCTGCATGTCATGGGGGCCCCACGTGCATGCCGCATGTCACGGGGGCCCCAAATGTATGCTGCATGTCATGGGGGCCCCACAAGCATGCCGCATGTTATAGAGGCCCCACATGCATGCAGCATGTCTTGGGGCCTACAAATGCATGCCGCATGTCATAGGTGCCAAACATGCATGGCACATTTCATGGGGGCCCTACATGCATGCCGCATGTCATGGGGGCCCCACGTGCATGCTTCATGTCATTGGGGCCCCACGTGCATGCCGCATGTCATAGGGGCACCACGTACATGGCGCATGTCATGGGTGCCCCACATGCATGCCGCATGTCATCGGGGCCCCAATTGCATGCCGCATGTCATAGGGGCCCCACATGCATGGCGCATGTCATGGTGCCCCACATGCATGCAGCATGTCATGGGGGCCCCAAATGCATGCCGCATGTCATGGGGGCCCTAAATGCATGCCGCATTTAATGGGGCCCCACGTGCATGCCGCATGTCTTGGGGGCCCCATGTGCATGCCGCATGTCATGGGGGCCCAAAATGCATGCCTCAATCATGGGGGCCCCAAATGCATGTCGCATATCATGGGGGCCCCACGTGCATGCCGCATGTCATGGGGCCCCCCAAATGCATGCAGCATGTCTTGGGGCCCACAAATGCATGCCGCATGTCATAGGGGCCCCACATGCATGGCTTATTTCATGGGGGCCCCACATGCATGCCGCATGTCATGGGGGCCCCAAATGCGTGCCGCATATAATGGGGGCCACAAATGCATGCAACATGTCATGGGGGTCCCACGTGCATGCCACATGTCTTGGGGCCCACAAATGCATGCCGCATGTCTTAGGGGCACCACATGCATGGCACATTTCTTGGGGGCCCTACATGCATGCCGCATGTCATGGGGGCCCCAAATGCATGCCTCAAGTCATGGGGGCCCCAAATGCATGCAGCATGTCATAGGGGCCCCAAATGCATGCAGCATGTCATAGGGGCCCCACATGCATGGTGCATGTCATGGGGGCCCCACTTGCATGCCTCAAGTCATGGGGGCCCCAAAATGCATGCCGCATGTCATGGGGGCCATATATACATGCCGCATGTCTGGGGGGCCCCAAATGCATGCCTCAAGTCATGGGGGCCCCAAATGCATGCAGCATGTCATAGGGGCCCCAAATGCATGCTGCATGTCATTGGGGCCCCACGTGCTTGCCGCATGTCATGGGGGCCCCACGTGCATGCCTCATGTCATGGGGGCCACAAATGTATGCGGCATGTCATGGGGGCCCCACATGCATGCCGCATGTCATGGGGGCCCCACGTGCATGCCGCATGCCATGGGGGTCCCACATGCATGCCGCATGTAATGGGGGATCCAAATGCATGACGCATGTCATGGGGGTCCCACATGCATGCCGCATGTCATGGGGGTCCAAATGCATGTGACGCGCCCCCTGGGACATATTCCTTTTTGAGGGGAATACCCGGCACCGGATCAGATGGGGGGATTGTAGTCTCCGAGCGGCTGTGACCCGGCCCGTGCCCAGGGCGTCAAACTCAGTGTTATGTGGCAGTCCTACAGATGTTATTAAGAGTTCTTTTGTGTCGACTACGCCACCCGTTGTGATGCGGTCACTGTGGCCGCCGCTGTAGCAGGGTCCGCTGAGGCTGATGGTGGGTGCGCAGCTTGGTGGAATAACCCCCAACGGGAGGGGTATAGCCTCAGGGGGGACAGGTGCAGAGGATGGGGGTTGTGGTGGTGCAGTGCAGACGGCAATGAAGACAGAGTCGGGTTGTGCAGTTAAGGGTGTTTACTTACTGCAGATGTTGTACTGGTCACTCCAGCTTCGAGTGACCACCCGAGCCGTGCTGCGTCCACCAGGTCCTGGATCCAGCCAACCCCCAAACAAGTCCGGAGCGTGGCCCTGAGCTCTCCTTCTGTCCCGTTCTCTGGCCGTCCCCACCAGTGATCCACCTAGGTCCAGCTCCCTCGGGCCTTCTGTTGGGACACCCTTGGCCTTGGGTTCCCTGACCCTTCATGTGGTGTGCCTTCGGGGTGGATGTGATGGGTGACCGTGGCAAACGCTGCCCACGGTCTCCGGTCTCTGGCTAGGGTGTGTTTTCTGCCCCCACCAGCTTGGGATCCGGTACCCTGTGCCGACTCTTCACCCGGGGATTTAAGTTGGGTTCTTGGAGTCCTTTTCTGCTGTTTCCTCCTCTGGGTCTCTCTTTCTCTTCTCCTCTCTCACTCTGGGTCTTTCTTCTCCTCTGCTCGCTGACTTGTTCTCTGCATCTGACCCTGTTCTTAGTTGGTGCCCACCTTATATACACCCTCTATGTGTGAGCTCAGGTGACCAGCACCCAATGAGCTCCTATCTTTACCCAGGCTGCTCCCCCTATCTGCCCCTACACTACTTGGGATGTACCACCCCCCTCCCACTCCAGCCAAGGACAGACTCGGTCGTACCTGCACATTTCTAAGTGGGAGTACCGTTGGTCTGCCCTCCGGAAATGGGATGTGTGTAGTGCATGCAGCCTACCGAGCTCAGTTCCACTCTCCATCCTTGCCCGGGAGTGGAATATCACACCTCTGGGTTGAGGTGCAATACCCCTGTAGCAGCCGAATCCTCAGGGTGCTACATTCCCCCCTGGTAAATCACAGCACGTCCTCGGGCTGTAAGACATAAACACCAAACATACATTTTTTTTTTTTCCATAAACATATAAAACAACATATATTAGCAAATAAAACATTCTCGTCGCCTCTGGCTCCTCCTCCGGTCACTGTGCAACGTGTGACCGGGTACAGTGCGACAGTCTTTCTAGAAAACATGGTTTTCCTATAAAACCAGTAGGGGGCGCTTTAGGAAGCGCAACTATTTACAGGGGAAGTTGGCCGCTCTCAGTCCTCGGCCAGGTAAAGGGAAGGGAATGGCTGCTCACAGTCCTCAGCCTGGTATGGATGCGGAATAACGGGTGAACAGTTCACTCAGCTGGTCCCAACGGGGACTATATATATGTAGCAACAGTTTCTTTGTACCCCGATCGGGTAACTATTTACATCTACTGCTCTGTCGCACTCAACGGCGTCTTCCTCCTGCTCTTTGCTTGTAGCTGGTTGTAACTTCAGACCCGTCCGGGTCCTCTTGCTCCTCCTCCTCGCACCGCAACTCCTCCTCCGTCAGGCGGTGTACGTGGAGGGCGTAAGGTCCTTTGGCACACTTGTGCCGGGTAAAGGTGACCTCGTCCCCGATGTAAAGGTCACGACCTCTGTGCCCCTCCGGCAGATGGGACTCCACGTCTCTGCGCGTGACAAAGACGTCGCCGGGGGTGTTGTTGTCTCGGATGAAGCCCCACCCATGCTGCTGGTTGAACTTGATCACTGTCCCGATGGTGCGGGGACAATGCGCTGCACGGGGGTCCCTCCTGGTCCGGCTCTTCTGCTCGGCGCTCCTTATTTGGGCCTGTTGTTCTCGGACCCGCCTCTCTCTCCGCTCCCTCGCAAACTCTTCGAGCTGCTGTCGGCAACACTCAGCACGCTCCGCTGCAGCTGCCCTGGTTTCCTGAGTGAACCCCATTAGGTCTTCTCCGGTGGGGTCCCACTCAAATTGGGCCTCTTCAAGCGGGGGCGAGATCCGTGCCACGGGCTTCGGAGCAGGAATCAGGGGCTCACACAAGGGCCCTAGTCTCTGCTGCCGTTCCAGCTCATGGAATTCTTCGGGCCAGATGAAGGGCCGCCCGTCCGGCCATGTGAGCTGGCTGAACAAGTCCTCCCCCAGGTGTGGCACCCTTGGTTTTACGGGCGCGGGCGCGGTGGTGGTGGCGCCCGGGTTGCCCAGGCCTTGCGGCCAGGCCTGGGACACCTGGAAGGTGAAGGGCACCGTTAGGACGGCGGCGCCCTGGGCTACCTGGCCTTGCTGCCAGGCCGGAGGCTCCGCGGAGGTAGGGGGCGCTGTTGGTGATGCGGCGCCCGGGGGTACTAGGCCTTGCGACCAGGCTGGTGGTATTTCCTGCTTTGTCACGCTCGAGGTCGGTGCGCATGGCGTCACAGGGGTCGCGACGGCGGCTTCCGGTTGGGGCCTAGTCTGCGTCGGTGACATGGCGTTTTCGGGCACAGCAGGGGAACTTTCGGGCTCTGCGACGGGGAGCTGGGGCAGGCAAGCGGTGTCCTGATTTGGGGTATAGACGTCCCCTTTACCTGCCTCCATGCGTCCGGCTCCCTTCTCGGCGCCGTCTCCGGCCTTGGGTCCTCCCGCGCCATCCTCAGAGGCGGTCTGTCTCCTCATCTTGGCTGGCGTGCTCCAGGTCTTGATTTGCTGGGCCATCTCTCGGCTCCACTCCGCCAATGTCTCTCGCTGTACCCGGGCCATCCTCCGTGCGAGGCCCTCCAGGGCAGTCTGTGCACACTCCCGGTCTCGGGGGAGCTGTGCAAGGACCTCCACTAGGCCTAGTGGGGTCGTGGTGTCTAGCAGGCTCCTGACCAACGGGTGGGTGCTGCTCTGCTCTTCTTCCAGCAGGCTCCTGGCCAGCGGGCCGGTGCTGTTCTGCTTTCTCTCCATATCCGGGTAAGCTCCTCCGCTACTCCTCGTTAGACTTCTTGCCTCCGGGTGCGCTCGCTCCAGACTGCTCCAGGCGGCACCCATCTTCGTTCTCTTCTTTCGTCTCCTCCCACTTCGAGGGCGGTCCCGGGGCAACTCGGTGACTGTCAGCTCCAGGGGCGGTTCTTTCACGCTGACAGACACCTCTAGCATCACAGTCTCTGTTGGTGGGGGCGGTTTCCACTTTTGGCGCCATTTTCTGTCCTGGCCCACGATGGGAGGCGGCCTCTTGCCCTCCTTTTGCACGCCCATAATGGCGTCCGCTGCTCTTCCAAGGCGGGAAATCTTCGGATTTGGCGGGAAGCGTCGCCCAGTGGCGGGAAACTCTGCAGATGGCGGGAACAAGCTGGAAATGGCGGACAATCGGCGGGAAACGACCTGTGATGGAGTCCGATGGCGTGGACCCTCCGGAACCGGCAGGAGACTTCTTTCTGAGGTAAACTTGCACTTTTCTTCAGGCACGCAGTACCCGGGTGTTGCGGGCACGTAATCCTGCCGACTACGCCAAAGTTGACGCGCCCCCTGGGACATATTCCTTTTTGAGGGGAATACCCGGCACCGGATCAGATGGGGGGATTGTAGTCTCCGAGCGGCTGTGACCCGGCCCGTGCCCAGGGCGTCAAACTCAGTGTTATGTGGCAGTCCTACAGATGTTATTAAGAGTTCTTTTGTGTCGACTACGCCACCCGTTGTGATGCGGTCACTGTGGCCGCCGCTGTAGCAGGGTCCGCTGAGGCTGATGGTGGGTGCGCAGCTTGGTGGAATAACCCCCAACGGGAGGGGTATAGCCTCAGGGGGGACAGGTGCAGAGGATGGGGGTTGTGGTGGTGCAGTGCAGACGGCAATGAAGACAGAGTCGGGTTGTGCAGTTAAGGGTGTTTACTTACTGCAGATGTTGTACTGGTCACTCCAGCTTCGAGTGACCACCCGAGCCGTGCTGCGTCCACCAGGTCCTGGATCCAGCCAACCCCCAAACAAGTCCGGAGCGTGGCCCTGAGCTCTCCTTCTGTCCCGTTCTCTGGCCGTCCCCACCAGTGATCCACCTAGGTCCAGCTCCCTCGGGCCTTCTGTTGGGACACCCTTGGCCTTGGGTTCCCTGACCCTTCATGTGGTGTGCCTTCGGGGTGGATGTGATGGGTGACCGTGGCAAACGCTGCCCACGGTCTCCGGTTTCTGGCTAGGGTGTGTTTTCTGCCCCCACCAGCTTGGGATCCGGTACCCTGTGCCGACTCTTCACCCGGGGATTTAAGTTGGGTTCTTGGAGTCCTTTTCTGCTGTTTCCTCCTCTGGGTCTCTCTTTCTCTTCTCCTCTCTCACTCTGGGTCTTTCTTCTCCTCTGCTCGCTGACTTGTTCTCTGCATCTGACCCTGTTCTTAGTTGGTGCCCACCTTATATACACCCTCTATGTGTGAGCTCAGGTGACCAGCACCCAATGAGCTCCTATCTTTACCCAGGCTGCTCCCCCTATCTGCCCCTACACTACTTGGGATGTACCACCCCCCTCCCACTCCAGCCAAGGACAGACTCGGTCGTACCTGCACATTTCTAAGTGGGAGTACCGTTGGTCTGCCCTCCGGAAATGGGATGTGTGTAGTGCATGCAGCCTACCGAGCTCAGTTCCACTCTCCATCCTTGCCCGGGAGTGGAATATCACACCTCTGGGTTGAGGTGCAATACCCCTGTAGCAGCCGAATCCTCAGGGTGCTACACATGCGGCATGTCATGGGGGCCCCACGTGCATAACACATGTCATGGGGCCCGCATATGCATGCCGCATGTCATGGGGGCCCCACATGCATGCCGCATGTCATGGGGGCCCCACATGCATGCCACATGTCATGAGGGCCATAAATGCATGCCGCATGTCATGGGTGCCCAACGTGCATGTCGCATGTATTGGGGGCCCCAACTGTATGCCGCATATCATGGGGCCCCACATGCATGCCATATGTCATGGGGGCCCCACATGCATGCCGCATTTCATGGGGGGCCCAAATGCATGCCTGATGTCATGGCTGCCCCAAATGCATGACTCATGTCATGGGGGTCCCACGTGCATGCCACATGTCATGGGGGATCCAAACTCATGTCGCATGTCATTGGGGCCCCAAGCATATGCCGCATGTCATGAGGGCCCCATGTGCATGCCACATGTAATGGGGGCCCCAAATGCATGCGGCATGTCATAGGGGCCCCACGTGCATGCCGCATGTCTCGGGCACCCCAAATGCATGCAGCATGTTATGGGGGCCCCACGTGCATGCCGCATGTCTCGGGCACCCCAAATGCATGGCGCATGTCAAGGGGGCCCCACAGGCATTCCGCATGTCATGGGGGCCCCAAATGCATGCCGCATGTAATGGGGGCCCCAAATGCATGCCGCATGTCATAGTGGCCCCAAATGCATGCTGCATGTCATGAGGGCCCCACGTGCATGCCGCATGTCATGGGGGCCTCAAATGCATGGCTCATGTCATGGGGGCCCCAAATGCATTCCACATATCATGGTGGCCCCACGTGCATGACGCATATATTGGGGGCCCCAAATGCATGCCGCATGTCATGGGGGCCTCACTTGCATTCCGCATGTCATGGGGGCCCACGTGCATGCTGCATGTCATTGGGGCCCCATGTGCATGCCGCATGTCATGGGGGATGCAAACTCATGCCGCATGTCATTGGGGCCCAAAGCGTATGACGCATGTAATGGGGCCCCACGTGCATGCCGCATGTCTCAGGTACCCCAAATGCATGCAGCATGTTATGCAGGCCCCAAATGCATGCCGCATGTCATGGGGGCCCAAATGCATGACGCATGTCATGGGGGCTCCACATGCATGCCGCATGTAATGGGGCCCCCAAATTCATGCCGCATGTCAAATTGGCAACACGTGCATGCCGCATGTCATGGGCCCCCCAAATGCATGCCGCATGTCATGGAGGCCCCAAATGCATGCCGCATGTCATAGGGGCCCCACATGCATGCCGCATGTCATGGGGCCCCCAAATGCATGCCGCATGTCATCGGGGCCCCACGTGCATGCCGCATGTCTCAGGTACCCCAAATGCATGAAGCATGTTATGCAGGCCCCAAATGCATGCCGCATGTCATGGGGGCCCAAATGCATGACGCATGTCATGGGGGCCCCACATGCATGCCGCATGTAATGGGGCCCCCAAATTCATGCCGCATGTCAAAGGGGCCCCACGTGCATGGCGCAAGTCATGGGGGCCCAACATGCATGCCGCATTTCATGGGGGCCCAAATGCTTGCCACATGTCATGGGTTCCATAAATGCAAGCCGCATGTCATTGGGTCCTCACATGCATGCTGCATATCATGGGAGCCCCACGTGCATGCCGCTTGTCATGGGGCTCCATGTGCATGCCGCATGTCATGGGGGCCCTGCATGCATGCCGCATGTCATGGGGGTCCCACATGCATGCCACATGTCATGGGGGCCCCAAATGCATGCCGCCTGTCATGGGGGCCTCACATGCATGCTGCATATCATGGGGGCCCCACGTGCATGCCGCTTTTCATGGGGCTCCATGTTCATGCCGCATGTCATGGGGGCCCCAAATGCATGCCTCAAGTCATGGGGGCCCCAAATGCATGCCGCATATCATGGGGGCCTCACGTGCATGCCGCATTTATTGGGGGCCCCAAATTCATGCCACATGTCATAGGGGCCCCACGTGCATGGTGCATTTCAAGGGGCCCCACATGCATGCCGCATGTCATGGGGGCCCCAAATGCATGCATCAAGTCATGGGGGCCCCAAATGCATGCCGCATATCAGGGGGGCCCCATGTGCATGCCGCATTTATTGGGGGTCCAAAATTCATGCCGCATGTCATAGGGGCCCCGCGTGCCTGGTGCATGTCATGGGTTCCCCACATGCATGCCGCATGTCTTGGGGCCCACAAATGCATGTCGCATGTCATAGGGGCCCCGCAGGCATTCCACATGTCATGGGGGCCAAAATGCATGCCGCATGTCATGAGGGCCCCACATGCATTCCACATGTCAAGGGGGCCTCATGTGCATTCCGCATGACATGGGGGCCCCAAATGCATGTTGCATGTCATGGGGGCCCCACGTGCATGCCGCGTGTCACAGGGGCCCCAAATGCATGACTCATGTCATGGGGGCCCCACGTGCATGCCGCATGTCATGGAGAATCCAAACTCATGCCGCATGTCATTGGGGCCCCAAGAGTATGCCGCATGTCATGGGGGCCCCATGTGCATGCCGCATGTAATGGGGGCCCCAAATGCATGCGGCATGTCATAGGGGCCCCACGTGCATGTTGCATGTCTCGGGCACCCCAAATGCATGCAGCATGTGATGGGGGCCCCACATGCGTGCCGCATGTCTCAGGTACCCCAAATGCATGCAGCATGTTATGCAGGCCCCAAATGCATGCCGCATGTCATGGGGGACCAAATGCATGCCGCATGTCATGGGACCCACATGCATGCCGCATGTCATGGGGGCCCCGCAGGCATTCCGCATGTCATGGGGGCCCCAAATGCATGCCGCATGTCATGGGGCCCCACGTGCATCCGGCATGTAATGGGGGATTCACATGCATGCTGCATGTCATGGGGGCCCCACTTGCATGCCGCATGTCACGGGGGCCCCAAATGTATGCTGCATGTCATGGGGGCCCCACAAGCATGCCGCATGTTATAGAGGCCCCACATGCATGGCGCATGTCATGGGGGCCCAAATGCATGCGGCATGTCATAGGGGCCCCACGTGCATGCCGCATGTCTCGGGCATCCCAAATGCATGCAGCATTTTATGGGGGCCCCACGTGCATGCCGCATGTCTCAGGTACCCCAAATGCATGCAGCATGTTATGCAGGCCCCAAATACATGCCGCATGTCATGGGGGCCCAAATGCATGCCGCATGTCATGGGGGCCCCACATGCATGCCGCATGTCATGGGTGCCCTAAATGCATGCCGCATGTCATGGGGCTCCACGTGCATGCCGCATGTAATGGGGCCCCCAAATGCATGCAGCATGTCTTGGGGCCTACAAATGCCTGCCGCATGTCATAGGGGCCCCACATGCATGGCGCATTTCATGGGGGCCCCACATGCATGCCACATGTCATGGGGGCCCAAATGCATCCTCAAGTCATGGGGGCCCCAAATGCATGCTGCATGTCTCGGGGCCCACAAATGCATGCCGCATGTCATAGGGGCCCCAAATGCATGCCGCATGTCATGGGGGCTCCACGTGCATGCCGAATGTCTCAGGTACCCCATATGCATGCAGCATGTTATGCAGGCCCCACGTGCATGCCGCATGTCATGGGGGCCTCACGTGCATTCCGCATGTCATGGGGGCCCCACGTGCATGCTGCATGTCCTGGGGGCCCCACATGCATGCCACATGTCATGGGGGCCCCACGTGCATGCCGCATGTCATGGGGGATCCAAACTCATGCCGCATGTCTCGGGCACCCCAAATGCATGCAGCATATTAAGGGGGCCCCACCTGCATGCCACATGTAATGGGGGCCCCAAATGCATGCGGCATGTCATAGGGGCCCCACGTGCTTGCCGCATGTCATGGGGGCCCCACATGCATGGCGCATTTCATGGGGCCCAACATGCATTGCGCATGTCATGAGGGTACCACGTGCATGCCTCATGTCATGGGTACCCCAAATGCATGACTCATGTCATGGGTTCCCCACGTACATGCCGCATGTCATGGGGGCCCCACGTGCATGCCGCATGTCATGGGGAACCGAAATGCATGCAGCATGTCATGGGGCCCCAAAGACATGCCGCATGTCATGAGTGCCCCACGTGCATGCCGCATGTCATGGGAGCCCCACGTGCATGCCGCATGTCATGGGGGCCCCACGTGCATGCCGCATGTCGTGGGGGCCACAAATGCATGCCGCATGTCATGGGGGCACCACGTGCATGCCACATGTCATGGGGAGCCCAAACGTATGCCGCATGTCATGGGGTGCCCCAAATGCATGGTGCATGTCATGAGGCCCCAAATGCATTCCAAATGTCATGGGGGCCCCAAATGCATGCCGAATGTCATGGGGCCCCACATGCATACCGCATTTCATGGGAGTCCCAATGGCATGCCGCATGTCATGGGGGCCCCACGTGCATGCCGCAAGACATGGGGGCCCACATGCATGCCGCATTTCATGGGGGGCCCATTTGCATGTCGCATGTCATGTGGGCCCCAAATGCATGCCGCATGTCATGGGGGCCCCACGTGCAATATGGATGTCATGGGGGCTCCAAATGCATGCCGTATGTCATGTGGGCCCCAAATGCATGACGAATGTCATGGGGGCCCCAAATGCATGCCGCATGTCACGCGGGCCCCAAATGTTTGCTGGATGTCATGGGGGCCCAACGTGCATGCCACATGTCATGGGGGGCCCCACATGCATGCCACATGTCATGGGGGTCCCAAATGCATGCGGCATGTCATGAGGTCCCCAAATGCCTGCCGCATGTCATGTGGGCCCTAAATGCATGCCGCATGTCTTGAGGTCCCCAAATGAATTTGTGCATGCCTCATGTGTTGGTTGCCCCACGTGCATGCCGCATGTCATTGCTACCCGAAATGCATGCCACATGTCATGGGGGCCCCACATGCATGCCACATGTCATTTTGAACCACATGCATGCCGCATGACATGGGGGCCCCAAATACGTGCCACATGTCATGGGGGACCCACATGCATGCCGCATGTCATGGGGGCCTTGATTGCATAACAAATGTCATTGGGGGCCACACGTGCATGCCGCAAGTCATGGGGGCCCCAACTGCATGCCACATGTCATGGCGGCCCCAAGTGCATGCCGCATGTCATGAGGCCCCGAACGCATGCCGCATTTCATGGAGGCCCCAAATGCATGCCGCATGTCATGGGGGCCCAACATGCTTGCCACATGTGATGGGGGCCCCCCATACACGCCACATGCATTGGGGGTCCCAAATGCATGTCGCATGTCTTGGGGATCCCACGTGCATGCCACATGTTTTGAGGTCCCCAAATGAATTCCGCATGTCATGGGGGCCCCATGAGCATGCCCCATGTCATGACGGCCCCAAATGCATGCGGCATGTCATGGGGGCCCCACGTGCAAGCCACATGTCAAGGAGGCCCCACATGCATACCGCATTTCATGGGAGTCCCAACGGCATGCGGCATGTCATGGGGGCCCCACTTGCATGCCGCAAGACATGGGGGCCCCACATGCATACCGCATTTCATGGGGGTCCACTTGCATGTCGCATGTCATGTGGGCCCCAAATGCATGCCGCATGTCATGGGGGCCCCACGTGCAAGACGCATGTCATGGGGGCTCCAAATGCATGCCGCATGTCATGTGGGCCCCAAATGCATGACGAATGTCATGGGTGCCCCAAATGCATGCCGCATGTCACGGGGGCCCCAAATGTATGCTGGATGTCATGGGGGCCCATTGTGCATGCCACATGTCATGGGGGGCCCCACATGCATGCCGCATGTCATAGGGGTCCCAAATGAATGTCGCAAGTCATGGGATTCCCAAGTGCATGCGGCATGTCATGAGGTCCCCAAATGAATGCCGCATGATATAGGGGCCCCGCGTGCATGCCGCATGTCATGGGGGCCACAAATGCATGCTGCATGTCTTTGAGGCCCCAAATGCATGCTGCATGTCATCGGGGCTCCAAGTGTATGCGGCAAGTCATGAGGGCCCCACGTGCATGCCGCATTTCAAGACGACCCCAAGTGCATGGCGCATGTCAAGGGTACCCCCAAATGCATGCTGCATGTCATGGGGGCACACATGCATGCTGCATATCATGGGGGACCACGTGCATGCCACATGTCTTGGTGGCCTCAAATACATGCAGCTATTCATGGGGGCCACAAATGCATGCCGAAAGTCATGGGTGCCCCACGTGCATGCAGCTTGTCATGGTGGTCCCATGTGCATGCAGCATGTCATGGGTGCCCCAAATGCATGAAGCATGTCATGGGGGCCCCAAATGCATGCCAAATGTCATGTAGGCCCCACGTGCATACCGCATGACTTGGGGGCCCCAAATGCATGCCGCATGTCATGGGGGCGCCACATGCAAGCCACATGTCATGGGGGCCCCATATGCATATCACATGTCATGGGGGCCCCAAATGCATGCCGCATGTCATGTGGGCCCCAAATGCATGCAGCATGTCATAGGGGCCCCAAATGCATGCAGCATGTCATAGGGGCCCCACATGCATGGTGCATGTCATGGGGGCCCCACTTGCATGCCTCAAGTCATGGGGGCCCCAAAATGCATGCCGCATGTCATGGGGGCCATATATACATGCCGCATGTCTGGGGGGTCCCAAATGCATGCCTCAAGTCATGGGGGCCCCAAATGCATGCAGCATGTCATAGGGGCCCCAAATGCATGCTGCATGTCATTGGGGCCCCACGTGCTTGCCGCATGTCATGGGGGCCCCACGTGCATGCCTCATGTCATGGGGGCCACAAATGTATGCGGCATGTCATGGGGGCCCCACATGCATGCCGCATGTCATGGGGGCCCCACGTGCATGCCGCATGCCATGGGGGTCCCACATGCATGCCGCATGTCATGGGGGCCCCACATGCATGGCGCATGTCATGGGGGGCCCACATGCGTGCCGCATGTCATGGGGGCCCCACTTGCATGCAGCATGTAATGGGGGATCCAAATGCATGACGCATGTCATGGGGCCCGCATATGCATGCCGCATGTCATGGGGGCCCCACATGCATGCCGCATGTCATGGGGGCCCCACATGCATGCCACATGTCATGAGGGCCATAAATGCATGCCGCATGTCATGGGTGCCCAACGTGCATGTCGCATGTATTGGGGGCCCCAACTGTATGCCGCATATCATGGGGCCCCACATGCATGCCATATGTCATGGGGGCCCCACATGCATGCCGCATTTCATGGGGGGCCCAAATGCATGCCTGATGTCATGGCTGCCCCAAATGCATGACTCATGTCATGGGGGTCCCACGTGCATGCCACATGTCATGGGGGATCCAAACTCATGTCGCATGTCAATGGGGCCCCAAGCATATGCCGCATGTCATGAGGGCCCCATGTGCATGCCACATGTAATGGGGGCCCCAAATGCATGCGGCATGTCATAGGGGCCTCACGTGCATGCCGCATGTCTCGGGCACCCCAAATGCATGCAGCATGTTATGGGGGCCCCACGTGCATGCCGCATGTCTCGGGCACCCCAAATGCATGGCGCATGTCATGGGGGCCCCACAGGCATTCCGCATGTCATGGGGGCCCCAAATGCATGCCGCATGTAATGGGGGCCCCAAATGCATGCTGCATGTCATGAGGGCCCCACGTGCATGCCGCATGTCATGGGGGCCTCAAATGCATGGCTCATGTCATGGGGGCCCCAAATGCATGCCACATATCATGGTGGCCCCACGTGCATGCCGCATATATTGGGGGCCCAAATGCATGCCGCATGTCATGGGGGCCTCACTTGCATTCCGCATGTCATGGGAGCCCACGTGCATGCTGCATGTCATTGGGGCCCCATGTGCATGCCGCATGTCATGGGGGATCCAAACTCATGCCGCATGTCATTGGGGCCCAAAGCGTATGACGCATGTAATGGGGCCCCACGTGCATGCCGCATGTCTCAGGTACCCCAAATGCATGCAGCATGTTATGCAGGCCCCAAATGCATGCCGCATGTCATGGGGCCCCCCAAATGCATGCCGCATGTCATGGAGGCCCCAAATGCATGCCGCATGTCATAGGGGCCCCACATGCATGCCGCATGTAATGGGGCCCCCAAATTCATGCCGCATGTCAAAGGGGCCCCACATGCATGGCGCAAGTCATGGGGGCCCAACATGCATGCCGCATTTCATGGGGGCCCAAATGCTTGCCACATGTCATGGGTTCCATAAATGCAAGCCGCATGTCATTGGGTCCTCACATGCATGCTGCATATCATGGGAGCCCCACGTGCATGCCGCTTGTCATGGGGCTCCATGTGCATGCCGCATGTCATGGGGGCCCCGCATGCATGCCGCATGTCATGGGGGTCCCACATGCATGCCACATGTCATGGGGGCCCCAAATGCATGCCACCTGTCATGGGGGCCTCACATGCATGCTGCATATCATGGGGTCCCCACGTGCATGCCGCTTTTCATGGGGCTCCATGTTCATGCCGCATGTCATGGGGGCCCCAAATGCATGCCTCAAGTCATGGGGGCCCCAAATGCATGCCGCATATCATGGGGGCCTCACGTGCATGCCGCATTTATTGGGGGCCCCAAATTCATGCCACATGTCATAGGGGCCCCACGTGCATGGTGCATTTCAAGGGGCCCCACATGCATGCCGCATGTCATGGGGGCCCCAAATGCATGCATCAAGTCATGGGGGCCCCAAATGCATGTCGCATATCAGGGGGGGGCCCCGTGCATGCCGCATTTATTGGGGGTCCAAAATTCATGCCGCATGTCATAGGGGCCCCGCGTGCCTGGTGCATGTCATGGGTTCCCCACATGCATGCCGCATGTCTTGGGGCCCACAAATGCATGCCGCATGTCATAGGGGCCCCGCAGGCATTCCACATGTCTCGGGGGCCCCAAATGCATGCCGCATGTCATGAGGGCCCCACATGCATTCCACATGTCAAGGGGGCCTCATGTGCATTCCGCATGACATGGGGGCCCCAAATGCATGTTGCATGTCATGGGGGCCCCACGTGCATGCCGCGTGTCACAGGGGCCCCAAATGCATGACTCATGTCATGGGGGCCCCACGTGCATGCCGCATGTCATGGAGAATCCAAACTCATGCCGCATGTCATTGGGGCCCCAAGAGTATGCCGCATGTCATGGGGGCCCCATGTGCATGCCGCATGTAATGGGGGCCCCAAATGCATGTGGCATGTCATAGGGGCCCCACGTGCATGCCGCATGTCTCGGGCACCCCAAATGCATGCAGCATGTGATGGGGGCCCCACATGCATGCCGCATGTCTCAGGTACCCCAAATGCATGCAGCATGTTATGCAGGCCCCAAATGCATGCCGCATGTCATGGGGGACCAAATGCATGCCGCATGTCATGGGACCCACATGCATGCCGCATGTCATGGGGGCCCCGCAGGCATTCCGCATGTCATGGGGGCCCCAAAAGCATGCCGCATGTCATGGGGCCCCACGTGCATCCGGCATGTAATGGGGGATTCACATGCATGCTGCATGTCATGGGGGCCCCACTTGCATGCCGCATGTCACGGGGGCCCCAAATGTATGCTGCATGTCATGGGGGCCCCACAAGCATGCCGCATGTTATAGAGGCCCCACATGCATGGCGCATGTCATGGGGGGCCCCACTTGCATGCAGCATGTTATGAGGGATCCAAATGCATGCCGCATCTCATGTGGGTCCCACATGCATGCCGCATGTCATAGGGGGCCCAAATGCATGCGGCATGTCATAGGGGCC
The DNA here is from genome assembly GCF_046119375.1 of Phyllobates terribilis. Lineage (NCBI taxonomy): Eukaryota > Metazoa > Chordata > Amphibia > Anura > Dendrobatidae > Phyllobates > Phyllobates terribilis. The sequence goes on along the minus strand of NW_027362764.1, from coordinate 332,018,246 downwards.
CCACGTGCATGCCGCATGTCTCGGGCATCCCAAATGCATGCAGCATTTTATGGGGGCCCCACGTGCATGCCGCATGTCTCAGGTACCCCAAATGCATGCAGCATGTTATGCAGGCCCCAAATACATGCCGCATGTCATGGGGGCCCAAATGCATGCCGCATGTCATGGGGGCCCCACATGCATGCCGCATGTCATGGGTGCCCTAAATGCATGCCGCATGTCATGGGGCTCCACGTGCATGCCGCATGTAATGGGGCCCCCAAATGCATGCAGCATGTCTTGGGGCCTACAAATGCCTGCCGCATGTCATAGGGGCCCCACATGCATGGCGCATTTCATGGGGGCCCCACATGCATGCCACATGTCATGGGGGCCCAAATGCATCCTCAAGTCATGGGGGCCCCAAATGCATGCTGCATGTCTTGGGGCCCACAAATGCATGCCACATGTCATAGGGGCCCCAAATGCATGCCGCATGTCATGGGGGCTCCACGTGCATGCCGAATGTCTCAGGTACCCCATATGCATGCAGCATGTTATGCAGGCCCCACGTGCATGCCGCATGTCATGGGGGCCTCACGTGCATTCCGCATGTCATGGGGGCCCCACGTGCATGCTGCATGTCCTGGGGGCCCCACATGCATGCCACATGTCATGGGGGCCCCACGTGCATGCCGCATGTCATGGGGGATCCAAACTCATGCCGCATGTCTCGGGCACCCCAAATGCATGCAGCATGTTAAGGGGGCCCCACGTGCATGCCACATGTAATGGGGGCCCCAAATGCATGTGGCATGTCATAGGGGCCCCACGTGCTTGCCGCATGTCATGGGGGCCCCACATGCATGGCGCATTTCATGGGGCCCAACATGCATTGCGCATGTCATGAGGGTACCACGTGCATGCCTCATGTCATGGGTACCCCAAATGCATGACTCATGTCATGGGTTCCCCACGTACATGCCGCATATCATGGGGGCCCCACGTGCATGCCGCATGTCATGGGGAACCGAAATGCATGCAGCATGTCATGGGGCCCCAAAGACGTGCCGCATGTCATGAGTGCCCCACGTGCATGCCGCATGTCATGGGAGCCCCACGTGCATGCCGCATGTCATGGGGGCCCCACGTGCATGCCGCATGTCGTGGGGGCCACAAATGCATGCCGCATGTCATGGGGGCCCCACGTGCATGCCACATGTCATGGGGAGCCCAAACGTATGCCGCATGTCATGGGGTGCCCCAAATGCATGGTGCATGTCATGAGGCCCCAAATGCATTCCAAATGTCATGGGGGCCCCAAATGCATGCCGAATGTCATGGGGCCCCACATGCATACCGCATTTCATGGGAGTCCCAATGGCATGCCGCATGTCATGGGGGCCCCACGTGCATGCCGCAAGACATGGGGGCCCACATGCATGCCGCATTTCATGGGTGGCCCATTTGCATGTCGCATGTCATGTGGGCCCCAAATGCATGCCGCATGTCATGGGGGCCCCACGTGCAAGATGCATGTCATGGGGGCTCCAAATGCATGCCGTATGTCATGTGGGCCCCAAATGCATGACGAATGTCATGGGGGCCCCAAATGCATGCCGCATGTCACGGGGGCCCCAAATGTATGTGGGATGTCATGGGGGCCCAACGTGCATGCCACATGTCATGGGGGGCCCCACATGCATGCCACATGTCATGGGGGTCCCAAATGCATGCGGCATGTCATGAGGTCCCCAAATGCCTGCCGCATGTCATGTGGGCCCTAAATGCATGCCGCATGTCTTGAGGTCCCCAAATGAATTTGTGCATGCCTCATGTGTTGGTTGCCCCGCGTGCATGCCGCATGTCATTGCTACCCGAAATGCATGCCACATGTCATGGGGGCCCCACATGCATGCCACATGTCATTTGGGAACCACATGCATGCCGCATGACATGGGGGCCCCAAATACGTGCCGCATGTCATGGGGGACCCACATGCATGCCGCATGTCATGGGGGCCTTGAATGCATAACAAATGTTATTGGGGGCCACACGTGCATGCCGCAAGTCATGGGGGCCCCAACTGCATGCCACATGTCATGGCGGCCCCAAGTGCATGCCGCATGTCATGGGGCCCCGAACGCATGCCGCATTTCATGGAGGCCCCAAATGCATGCAGCATGTCATGGGGGCCCAACATGCTTGCCACATGTGATGGGGGCCCCCCATACACGCCACATGCATTGGGGGTCCCAAATGCATGTCGCATGTCTTGGGGATCCCACGTGCATGCCACATGTTTTGAGGTCCCCAAATGAATTCCGCATGTCATGGGGGCCCCATGAGCATGCCGCATGTCATGAGGGCCCCAAATGCATGCGGCATGTCATGGGGGCCCCACGTGCAAGCCACATGTCAAGGAGGCCCCACATGCATACCGCATTTCATGGGAGTCCCAACGGCATGCGGCATGTCATGGGGGCCCCACTTGCATGCCGCAAGACATGGGGGCCCCACATGCATACCGCATTTCATGGGGGTCCACTTGCATGTCGCATGTCATGTGGTCCCCAAATGAATGCCGCATGTCATGGGGGCCCCACGTGCAAGACGCATGTCATGGGGGCTCCAAATGCATGCCGCATGTCATGTGGGCCCCAAATGCATGACGAATGTCATGGGTGCCCCAAATGCATGCCGCATGTCACGGGGGCCCCAAATGTATGCTGGATGTCATGGGGGCCCATTGTGCATGCCACATGTCATGGGGGGCCCCACATGCATGCCGCATGTCATAGGGGTCCCAAATGAATGTCGCAAGTCATGGGATTCCCAAGTGCATGCGGCATGTCATGAGGTCCCCAAATGAATGCCGCATGACATGGGGGCCCCAAATACGTGCCGCATGTCATGAGGGACCCACATGCATGCCGCATGTCATGGGGGCCTTGAATGCATAACAAATGTCATTGGGGGCCACACGTGCATGCCGCAAGTCATGGGGGCCCCAACTGCATGCCACATGTCATGGCGGCCCCAAGTGCATGCCGCATGTCATGGGGCCCCGAACGCATGCCGCATTTCATGGAGGCCCCAAATGCATGCAGCATGTCATGGGGGCCCAACATGCTTGCCACATGTGATGGGGGCCCCCCATACACGCCACATGCATTGGGGGTCCCAAATGCATGTCGCATGTCTTGGGGATCCCACGTGCATGCCACATGTTTTGAGGTCCCCAAATGAATTCCGCATGTCATGGGGGCCCCATGAGCATGCCGCATGTCATGAGGGCCCCAAATGCATGCGGCATGTCATGGGGGCCCCACGTGCAAGCCACATGTCAAGGAGGCCCCACATGCATACCGCATTTCATGGGAGTCCCAACGGCATGCGGCATGTCATGGGGGCCCCACTTGCATGCCGCAAGACATGGGGGCCCCACATGCATACCGCATTTCATGGGGGTCCACTTGCATGTCGCATGTCATGTGGTCCCCAAATGAATGCCGCATGTCATGGGGGCCCCACGTGCAAGACGCATGTCATGGGGGCTCCAAATGCATGCCGCATGTCATGTGGGCCCCAAATGCATGACGAATGTCATGGGTGCCCCAAATGCATGCCGCATGTCACGGGGGCCCCAAATGTATGCTGGATGTCATGGGGGCCCATTGTGCATGCCACATGTCATGGGGGGCCCCACATGCATGCCGCATGTCATAGGGGTCCCAAATGAATGTCGCAAGTCATGGGATTCCCAAGTGCATGCGGCATGTCATGAGGTCCCCAAATGAATGCCGCATGATATAGGGGCCCCGCGTGCATGCCGCATGTCATGGGGGCCACAAATGCATGCTGCATGTCTTTGAGGCCCCAAATGCATGCCGCATGTCATCGGGGCTCCAAGTGTATGCGGCAAGTCATGAGGGCCCCACGTGCATGCCGCATTTCAAGGCGACCCCAAGTGCATGGCGCATGTCAAGGGTACCCCCAAATGCATGCTGAATTTCATGGGGGCACACATGCATGCTGCATATCATGGGGGCCCACGTGCATGCCACATGTCATGGGGACCCCAAATGCATGCCGCATGTCTTGGTGGCCTCAAATACATGCAGCTATTCATGGGGGCCACAAATGCATGCCGAAAGTCATGGGTGCCCCAAATGCATGAAGCATGTCATGGGGGCCCCAAATGCATGCCAAATGTCATGTAGGCCCCACGTGCATACCGCATGACTTGGGGGCCCCAAATGCATGCCGCATGTCATGGGGGCGCCACATGCAAGCCACATGTCATGGGGGCCCCATATGCATATCACATGTCATGGGGGCCCCAAATGCATGCCGCATGTCATGTGGGCCCCAAATGCATGCAGCATGTCATAGGGGCCCCACATGCATGGTGCATGTCATGGGGGCCCCACTTGCATGCCTCAAGTCATGGGGGCCCCAAAATGCATGCCGCATGTCATGGGGGCCATATATACATGCCGCATGTCTGGGGGGCCCCAAATGCATGCCTCAAGTCATGGGGGCCCCAAATGCATGCAGCATGTCATAGGGGCCCCAAATGCATGCTGCATGTCATTGGGGCCCCACGTGCTTGCCGCATGTAATGGGGGCCCCACGTGCATGCCTCATGTCATGGGGGCCACAAATGTATGCGGCATGTCATGGGGGCCCCACATGCATGCCGCATGTCATGGGGGCCCCACATGCATGGCGCATGTCATGGGGGGCCCACATGCGTGCCGCATGTCATGGGGGCCCCACTTGCATGCAGCATGTAATGGGGGATCCAAATGCATGACGCATGTCATGGGGCCCGCATATGCATGCCGCATGTCATGGGGGCCCCACATGCATGCCGCATGTCATGGGGGCCCCACATGCATGCCACATGTCATGAGGGCCATAAATGCATGCCGCATGTCATGGGTGCCCAACGTGCATGTCGCATGTATTGGGGGCCCCAACTGTATGCCGCATATCATGGGGCCCCACATGCATGCCATATGTCATGGGGGCCCCACATGCATGCCGCATTTCATGGGGGGCCCAAATGCATGCCTGATGTCATGGCTGCCCCAAATGCATGACTCATGTCATGGTGGTCCCACGTGCATGCCACATGTCATGGGGGATCCAAACTCATGTCGCATGTCATTGGGGCCCCAAGCATATGCCGCATGTCATGAGGGCCCCATGTGCATGCCACATGTAATGGGGGCCCCAAATGCATGCGGCATGTCATAGTTGCCCCACGTGCATGCCGCATGTCTCGGGCACCCCAAATGCATGCAGCATGTTATGGGGGCCCCACGTGCATGCCGCATGTCTCGGGCACCCCAAATGCATGGCGCATGTCATGGGGGCCCCACAGGCATTCCGCATGTCATGGGGGCCCCAAATGCATGCCGCATGTAATGGGGGCCCCAAATGCATGCCGCATGTCATAGTGGCCCCAAATGCATGCTGCATGTCATGAGGGCCCCACGTGCATGCCGCATGTCATGGGGGCCTCAAATGCATGGCTCATGTCATGGGGCCCCAAATGCATGCCACATATCATGGTGGCCCCACGTGCATGCCGCATATATTGGGGGCCCCAAATGCATGCCGCATGTCATGGGGGCCTCACTTGCATTCCGCATGTCATGGGGGCCCACGTGCATGCTGCATGTCATTGGGGCCCCATGTGCATGCCGCATGTCATGGGGGATCCAAACTCATGCCGCATGTCATTGGGGCCCAAAGCATATGACGCATGTAATGGGGCCCCACGTGCATGCCGCATGTCTCAGGTACCCCAAATGCATGCAGCATGTTATGCAGGCCCCAAATGCATGCCGCATGTCATGGGGGCCCAAATGCATGACGCATGTCAAAGGGGCAACACGTGCATGCCGCATGTCATGGGGCCCCCCAAATGCATGCCGCATGTCATGGAGGCCCCAAATGCATGCCGCATGTCATAGGGGCCCCACATGCATGCCGCATGTCATGGGGCCCCCAAATGCATGCCGCATGTCATCGTGGCCCCACGTGCATGCCGCATGTCTCAGGTACCCAAAATGCATGAAGCATGTTATGCAGGCCCCAAATGCATGCCGCATGTCATGGGGGCCCAAATGCATGACGCATGTCATGGGGGCCCCACATGCATGCCGCATGTAATGGGGCCCCCAAATTCATGCTGCATGTCAAAGGGGCCCCACGTGCATGGCGCAAGTCATGGGGGCCCAACATGCATGCCGCATTTCATGGGGGCCCAAATGCTTGCCACATGTCATGGGTTCCATAAATGCAAGCCGCATGTCATTGGGTCCTCACATGCATGCTGCATATCATGGGAGCCCCACGTGCATGCCGCTTGTCATGGGGCTCCATGTGCATGCCGCATGACATGGGGGCCCCAAATACGTGCCGCATGTCATGGGGGCCCCACGTGCAAGATGCATGTCATGGGGCTCCAAATGCATGCCGTATGTCATGTGGGCCCCAAATGCATGACGAATGTCATGGGGGCCCCAAATGCATGCCGCATGTCACGGGGGCCCCAAATGTATGCTGGATGTCATGGGGGCCCAACGTGCATGCCACATGTCATGGGGGGCCCCACATGCATGCCACATGTCATGGGGTCCCAAATGCATGCGGCATGTCATGAGGTCCCCAAATGCCTGCCGCATGTCATGTGGGCCCTAAATGCATGCCGCATGTCTTGAGGTCCCCAAATGAATTTGTGCATGCCTCATGTGTTGGTTGCCCCGCGTGCATGCCGCATGTCATTGCTACCCGAAATGCATGCCACATGTCATGGGGGCCCCACATGCATGCCACATGTCATTTGGGAACCACATGCATGCCGCATGACATGGGGGCCCCAAATACGTGCCGCATGTCATGGGGGACCCACATGCATGCCGCATGTCATGGGGGCCTTGAATGCATAACAAATGTCATTGGGGGCCACACGTGCATGCCGCAAGTCATGGGGGCCCCAACTGCATGCCACATGTCATGGCGGCCCCAAGTGCATGCCGCATGTCATGGGGCCCCGAACGCATGCCGCATTTCATGGAGGCCCCAAATGCATGCAGCATGTCATGGGGGCCCAACATGCTTGCCACATGTGATGGGGGCCCCCCATACACGCCACATGCATTGGGGGTCCCAAATGCATGTCGCATGTCTTGGGGATCCCACGTGCATGCCACATGTTTTGAGGTCCCCAAATGAATTCCGCATGTCATGGGGGCCCCATGAGCATGCCGCATGTCATGAGGGCCCCAAATGCATGCGGCATGTCATGGGGGCCCCACGTGCAAGCCACATGTCAAGGAGGCCCCACATGCATACCGCATTTCATGGGAGTCCCAACGGCATGCGGCATGTCATGGGGGCCCCACTTGCATGCCGCAAGACATGGGGGCCCCACATGCATACCGCATTTCATGGGGGTCCACTTGCATGTCGCATGTCATGTGGTCCCCAAATGAATGCCGCATGTCATGGGGGCCCCACGTGCAAGACGCATGTCATGGGGGCTCCAAATGCATGCCGCATGTCATGTGGGCCCCAAATGCATGACGAATGTCATGGGTGCCCCAAATGCATGCCGCATGTCACGGGGGCCCCAAATGTATGCTGGATGTCATGGGGGCCCATTGTGCATGCCACATGTCATGGGGGGCCCCACATGCATGCCGCATGTCATAGGGGTCCCAAATGAATGTCGCAAGTCATGGGATTCCCAAGTGCATGCGGCATGTCATGAGGTCCCCAAATGAATGCCGCATGACATGGGGGCCCCAAATACGTGCCGCATGTCATGAGGGACCCACATGCATGCCGCATGTCATGGGGGCCTTGAATGCATAACAAATGTCATTGGGGGCCACACGTGCATGCCGCAAGTCATGGGGGCCCCAACTGCATGCCACATGTCATGGCGGCCCCAAGTGCATGCCGCATGTCATGGGGCCCCGAACGCATGCCGCATTTCATGGAGGCCCCAAATGCATGCAGCATGTCATGGGGGCCCAACATGCTTGCCACATGTGATGGGGGCCCCCCATACACGCCACATGCATTGGGGGTCCCAAATGCATGTCGCATGTCTTGGGGATCCCACGTGCATGCCACATGTTTTGAGGTCCCCAAATGAATTCCGCATGTCATGGGGGCCCCATGAGCATGCCGCATGTCATGAGGGCCCCAAATGCATGCGGCATGTCATGGGGGCCCCACGTGCAAGCCACATGTCAAGGAGGCCCCACATGCATACCGCATTTCATGGGAGTCCCAACGGCATGCGGCATGTCATGGGGGCCCCACTTGCATGCCGCAAGACATGGGGGCCCCACATGCATACCGCATTTCATGGGGGTCCACTTGCATGTCGCATGTCATGTGGTCCCCAAATGAATGCCGCATGTCATGGGGGCCCCACGTGCAAGACGCATGTCATGGGGGCTCCAAATGCATGCCGCATGTCATGTGGGCCCCAAATGCATGACGAATGTCATGGGTGCCCCAAATGCATGCCGCATGTCACGGGGGCCCCAAATGTATGCTGGATGTCATGGGGGCCCATTGTGCATGCCACATGTCATGGGGGGCCCCACATGCATGCCGCATGTCATAGGGGTCCCAAATGAATGTCGCAAGTCATGGGATTCCCAAGTGCATGCGGCATGTCATGAGGTCCCCAAATGAATGCCGCATGATATAGGGGCCCCGCGTGCATGCCGCATGTCATGGGGGCCACAAATGCATGCTGCATGTCTTTGAGGCCCCAAATGCATGCCGCATGTCATCGGGGCTCCAAGTGTATGCGGCAAGTCATGAGGGCCCCACGTGCATGCCGCATTTCAAGGCGACCCCAAGTGCATGGCGCATGTCAAGGGTACCCCCAAATGCATGCTGAATTTCATGGGGGCACACATGCATGCTGCATATCATGGGGGCCCACGTGCATGCCACATGTCATGGGGACCCCAAATGCATGCCGCATGTCTTGGTGGCCTCAAATACATGCAGCTATTCATGGGGGCCACAAATGCATGCCGAAAGTCATGGGTGCCCCAAATGCATGAAGCATGTCATGGGGGCCCCAAATGCATGCCAAATGTCATGTAGGCCCCACGTGCATACCGCATGACTTGGGGGCCCCAAATGCATGCCGCATGTCATGGGGGCGCCACATGCAAGCCACATGTCATGGGGGCCCCATATGCATATCACATGTCATGGGGGCCCCAAATGCATGCCGCATGTCATGTGGGCCCCAAATGCATGCAGCATGTCATAGGGGCCCCACATGCATGGTGCATGTCATGGGGGCCCCACTTGCATGCCTCAAGTCATGGGGGCCCCAAAATGCATGCCGCATGTCATGGGGGCCATATATACATGCCGCATGTCTGGGGGGCCCCAAATGCATGCCTCAAGTCATGGGGGCCCCAAATGCATGCAGCATGTCATAGGGGCCCCAAATGCATGCTGCATGTCATTGGGGCCCCACGTGCTTGCCGCATGTAATGGGGGCCCCACGTGCATGCCTCATGTCATGGGGGCCACAAATGTATGCGGCATGTCATGGGGGCCCCACATGCATGCCGCATGTCATGGGGGCCCCACATGCATGGCGCATGTCATGGGGGGCCCACATGCGTGCCGCATGTCATGGGGGCCCCACTTGCATGCAGCATGTAATGGGGGATCCAAATGCATGACGCATGTCATGGGGCCCGCATATGCATGCCGCATGTCATGGGGGCCCCACATGCATGCCGCATGTCATGGGGGCCCCACATGCATGCCACATGTCATGAGGGCCATAAATGCATGCCGCATGTCATGGGTGCCCAACGTGCATGTCGCATGTATTGGGGGCCCCAACTGTATGCCGCATATCATGGGGCCCCACATGCATGCCATATGTCATGGGGGCCCCACATGCATGCCGCATTTCATGGGGGGCCCAAATGCATGCCTGATGTCATGGCTGCCCCAAATGCATGACTCATGTCATGGTGGTCCCACGTGCATGCCACATGTCATGGGGGATCCAAACTCATGTCGCATGTCATTGGGGCCCCAAGCATATGCCGCATGTCATGAGGGCCCCATGTGCATGCCACATGTAATGGGGGCCCCAAATGCATGCGGCATGTCATAGTTGCCCCACGTGCATGCCGCATGTCTCGGGCACCCCAAATGCATGCAGCATGTTATGGGGGCCCCACGTGCATGCCGCATGTCTCGGGCACCCCAAATGCATGGCGCATGTCATGGGGGCCCCACAGGCATTCCGCATGTCATGGGGGCCCCAAATGCATGCCGCATGTAATGGGGGCCCCAAATGCATGCCGCATGTCATAGTGGCCCCAAATGCATGCTGCATGTCATGAGGGCCCCACGTGCATGCCGCATGTCATGGGGGCCTCAAATGCATGGCTCATGTCATGGGGCCCCAAATGCATGCCACATATCATGGTGGCCCCACGTGCATGCCGCATATATTGGGGGCCCCAAATGCATGCCGCATGTCATGGGGGCCTCACTTGCATTCCGCATGTCATGGGGGCCCACGTGCATGCTGCATGTCATTGGGGCCCCATGTGCATGCCGCATGTCATGGGGGATCCAAACTCATGCCGCATGTCATTGGGGCCCAAAGCATATGACGCATGTAATGGGGCCCCACGTGCATGCCGCATGTCTCAGGTACCCCAAATGCATGCAGCATGTTATGCAGGCCCCAAATGCATGCCGCATGTCATGGGGGCCCAAATGCATGACGCATGTCAAAGGGGCAACACGTGCATGCCGCATGTCATGGGGCCCCCCAAATGCATGCCGCATGTCATGGAGGCCCCAAATGCATGCCGCATGTCATAGGGGCCCCACATGCATGCCGCATGTCATGGGGCCCCCAAATGCATGCCGCATGTCATCGTGGCCCCACGTGCATGCCGCATGTCTCAGGTACCCAAAATGCATGAAGCATGTTATGCAGGCCCCAAATGCATGCCGCATGTCATGGGGGCCCAAATGCATGACGCATGTCATGGGGGCCCCACATGCATGCCGCATGTAATGGGGCCCCCAAATTCATGCTGCATGTCAAAGGGGCCCCACGTGCATGGCGCAAGTCATGGGGGCCCAACATGCATGCCGCATTTCATGGGGGCCCAAATGCTTGCCACATGTCATGGGTTCCATAAATGCAAGCCGCATGTCATTGGGTCCTCACATGCATGCTGCATATCATGGGAGCCCCACGTGCATGCCGCTTGTCATGGGGCTCCATGTGCATGCCGCATGACATGGGGGCCCCAAATACGTGCCGCATGTCATGGGGGCCCCACGTGCAAGATGCATGTCATGGGGCTCCAAATGCATGCCGTATGTCATGTGGGCCCCAAATGCATGACGAATGTCATGGGGGCCCCAAATGCATGCCGCATGTCACGGGGGCCCCAAATGTATGCTGGATGTCATGGGGGCCCAACGTGCATGCCACATGTCATGGGGGGCCCCACATGCATGCCACATGTCATGGGGTCCCAAATGCATGCGGCATGTCATGAGGTCCCCAAATGCCTGCCGCATGTCATGTGGGCCCTAAATGCATGCCGCATGTCTTGAGGTCCCCAAATGAATTTGTGCATGCCTCATGTGTTGGTTGCCCCACGTGCATGCCGCATGTCATTGCTACCCGAAATGCATGCCACGTGTCATGGGGGCCCCACATGCATGCCACATGTCATTTGGGAACCACATGCATGCCGCATGACATGGGGGCCCCAAATACGTGCCACATGTCATGGGGGACCCACATGCATGCCGCATGTCATGGGGGCCTTGAATGCATAACAAATGTCATTGGGGGCCACACGTGCATGCCACATGTCATGGCGGCCCCAAGTGCATGCCGCATGTCATGGGGCCCCGAACGCATGCCGCATTTCATGGAGGCCCCAAATGCATGCCGCATGTCATGGGGGCCCAACTTGCTTGAAACATGTGATGGGGCCCCCCATACACGCCACATGCATTGGGGGTCCCAAATGCATGTCGCATGTCTTGGGGATCCCACGTGCATGCCACATGTTTTGAGGTCCCCAAATGAATTCCGCATGTCATGGGGGCCCCATGAGCATGCCGCATGTCATGAGGGCCCCAAATGCATGCGGCATGTCATGGGGGCCCCACGTGCAAGCCACATGTCAAGGAGGCCCCACATGCATACCGCATTTCATGGGAGTCCCAACGGCATGCGGCATGTCATGGGGGCCCCACTTGCATGCCGCAAGACATGGGGGCCCCACATGCATACCGCATTTCATGGGGGTCCACTTGCATGTCGCATGTCATGTGGGCCCCAAATGCATGCCGCATGTCATGGGGGCCCCACGTGCAAGACGCATGTCATGGGGGCTCCAAATGCATGCCGCATGTCATGTGGGCCCCAAATGCATGACGAATGTCATGGGTGCCCCAAATGCATGCCGCATGTCACGGGGGCCCCAAATGTATGCTGGATGTCATGGGGGCCCATTGTGCATGCCACATGTCACGGGGGGCCCCACATGCATGCCGCATGTCATAGGGGTCCCAAATGAATGTCGCAAGTCATGGGATTCCCAAGTGCATGCGGCATGTCATGAGGTCCCCAAATGAATGCCGCATGATATAGGGGCCCCGCGTGCATGCCGCATGTCATGGGGGCCACAAATGCATGCTGCATGTCTTTGAGGCCCCAAATGCATGCCGCATGTCATCGGGGCTCCAAGTGTATGCGGCAAGTCATGAGGGCCCCACGTGCATGCCGCATTTCAAGGCGACCCCAAGTGCATGGCGCATGTCAAGGGTACCCCCAAATGCATGCTGAATGTCATGGGGGCACACATGCATGCTGCATATCATGGGGGCCCACGTGCATGCCACATGTCATGGGGACCCCAAATGCATGCCGCATGTCTTGGTGGCCTCAAATACATGCAGCTATTCATGGGGGCCACAAATGCATGCCGAAAGTCATGGGTGCCCCACGTGCATGCCGCTTGTCATGGTGGTCGCATGTGCATGCAGCATGTCATGGGTGCCCCAAATGCATGAAGCATGTCATGGGGGCCCCAAATGCATGCCAAATGTCATGTAGGCCCCACGTGCATACCGCATGACTTGGGGGCCCCAAATGCATGCCGCATGTCATGGGGGCGCCACATGCAAGCCACATGTCATGGGGGCCCCATATGCATATCACATGTCATGGGGGCCCCAAATGCATGCCGCATGTCATGTGGGCCCCAAATGCATGCAGCATGTCATAGGGGCCCCACATGCATGGTGCATGTCATGGGGGCCCCACTTGCATGCCTCAAGTCATGGGGGCCCCAAAATACATGCCGCATGTCATGGGGGCCATATATACATGCCGCATGTCTGGGGGGCCCCAAATGCATGCCTCAAGTCATGGGGGCCCCAAATGCATGCAGCATGTCATAGGGGCCCCAAATGCATGATGCATGTCATTGGGGCCCCACGTGCTTGCCGCATGTCATGGGGGCCCCACGTGCATGCCTGATGTCATGGGGGCCACAAATGTATGCGGCATGTCATGGGGGCCCCACATGCATGCCGCATGTCATGGGGGCCCCACGTGCATGCCGCATGCCATGGGGGTCCCACATGCATGCCTCATGTCATGGGGGCCCCACATGCATGGCGCATGTCATGGGGGGCCCACATGCGTGCCGCATGTCATGGGGGCCCCACTTGCATGCAGCATGTAATGGGGGATCCAAATGCATGACGCATGTCATGGGGCCCGCATATGCATGCCGCATGTCATGGGGGCCCCACATGCATGCCGCATGTCATGGGGGCCCCACATGCATGCCACATGTCATGAGGGCCATAAATGCATGCCGCATGTCATGGGTGCCCAACGTGCATGTCGCATGTATTGGGGGCCCCAACTGTATGCCGCATATCATGGGGCCCCACATGCATGCCATATGTCATGGGGGCCCCACATGCATGCCGCATTTCATGGGGGGCCCAAATGCATGCCTGATGTCATGGCTGCCCCAAATGCCTGACTCATGTCATGGGGGTCCCACGTGCATGCCACATGTCATGGGGGATCCAAACTCATGTCGCATGTCATTGGGGCCCCAAGCATATGCCGCATGTGATGAGGGCCCCATGTGCATGCCACATGTAATGGGGGCCCCTAATGCATGCGGCATGTCATAGGGGCCCCACGTGCATGCCGCATGTCTCGGGAACCCCAAATGCATGCAGCATGTTATGGGGGCCCCACGTGCATGCCGCATGTCTCGGGCACCCCAAATGCATGGCGCATGTCATGGGGGCCCCACAGGCATTCCGCATGTCATGGGGGCCCCAAATGCATGCCGCATGTAATGGGGGCCCCAAATGCATGCCGCATGTCATAGTGGCCCCAAATGCATGCTGCATGTCATGAGGGCCCCACGTGCATGCCGCATGTCATGGGGGCCTCAAATGCATGGCTCATGTCATGGGGCCCCAAATGCATGCCACATATCATGGTGGCCCCACGTGCATGCCGCATATATTGGGGGCCCCAAATGCATGCCGCATGTCATGGGGGCCTCACTTGCATTCCGCATGTCATGGGGGCCCACGTGCATGCTGCATGTCATTGGGGCCCCATGTGCATGCCGCATGTCATGGGGGATCCAAACTCATGCCGCATGTCATTGGGGCCCAAAGCATATGACGCATGTAATGGGCCCCACGTGCATGCCGCATGTCTCAGGTACCCCAAATGCATGCAGCATGTTATGCAGGCCCCAAATGCATGCCGCATGTCATGGGGGCCCAAATGCATGACGCATGTCAAAGGGGCAACACGTGCATGCCGCATGTCATGGGGCCCCCCAAATGCATGCCGCATGTCATGGAGGCCCCAAATGCATGCCGCATGTCATAGGGGCCCCACATGCATGCCGCATGTCATGGGGCCCCCAAATGCATGCCGCATGTCATCGTGGCCCCACGTGCATGCCGCATGTCTCAGGTACCCCAAATGCATGAAGGATGTTATGCAGGCCCCAAATGCATGCCGCACGTCATGGGGGCCCAAATGCATGACGCATGTCATGGGGGCCCCACATGCATGCCGCATGTAATGGGGCCCCCAAATTCATGCCGCATGTCAAAGGGGCCCCACGTGCATGGCGCAAGTCATGGGGGCCCAACATGCATGCCGCATTTCATGGGGGCCCAAATGCTTGCCACATGTCATGGGTTCCATAAATGCAAGCCGCATGTCATTGGGTCCTCACATGCATGCTGCATATCATGGGAGCCCCACGTGCATGCCGCTTGTCATAGGGCTCCATGTGCATGCCGCATGTCATGGGGGCCCCGCATGCATGCCGCATGTCATGGGGGTCCCACATGCATGCCACATGTCATGGGGGCCCCAAATGCATGCCGCCTGTCATGGGGGCCTCACATGCATGCTGCATATCATGGGGGTCCCACGTGCATGCCGCTTTTCATGGGGCTCCATGTTCATGCCGCATGTCATGGGGGCCCCAAATGCATGCCTCAAGTCATGGGGGCCCCAAATGCATGCCGCATATCATGGGGGCCTCACGTGCATGCCGCATTTATTGGGGGCCCCAAATTCATGCCACATGTCATAGGGGCCCCACGTGCATGGTGCATTTCAAGGGGCCCCACATGCATGCCGCATGTCATGGGGGCCCCAAATGCATGCATCAAGTCATGGGGGCCCCAAATGCATGCCGCATATCAGGGGGGGCCCACGTGCATGCCGCATTTATTGGGGGTCCAAAATTCATGCCGCATGTCATAGGGGCCCCACGTGCCTGGTGCATGTCATGGGTTCCCCACATGCATGCCGCATGTCTTGGGGCCCACAAATGCATGCCGCATGTCATAGGGGCCCCGCAGGCATTCCACATGTCATGGGGGCCCCAAATGCATGCCGCATGTCATGAGGGCCCCACATGCATTCCACATGTCAAGGGGGCCTCATGTGCATTCCGCATGACATGGGGCCCCAAATGCATGTTGCATGTCATGGGGGCCCCACGTGCATGCCGCGTGTCACAGGGGCCCCAAATGCATGACTCATGTCATGGGGGCCCCACGTGCATGCCGCATGTCATGGAGAATCCAAACTCATGCCGCATGTCATTGGGGCCCCAAGAGTATGCCGCATGTCATGGGGGCCCCATGTGCATGCCGCATGTAATGGGGGCCCCAAATGCATGCGGCATGTCATAGGGGCCCCACGTGCATGCCGCATGTCTCGGGCACCCCAAATGCATGCAGCATGTGATGGGGGCCCCACATGCATGCCGCATGTCTCAGGTACCCCAAATGCATGCAGCATGTTATGCAGGCCCCAAATGCATGCCGCATGTCATGGGGGACCAAATGCATGCCCCATGTCATGGGACCCACATGCATACCGCATGTCATGGGGCCCCACGTGCATCCGGCATGTAATGGGGGAATCACATGCATGCTGCATGTCATGGGGGCCCCACTTGCATGCCGCATGTCACGGGGGCCCCAAATGTATGCTGCATGTCATGGGGGCCCCACAAGCATGCCGCATGTTATAGAGGCCCCACATGCATGGCGCATGTCATGGGGGGCCCCACTTGCATGCAGCATGTTATGAGGGATCCAAATGCATGCCGCATCTCATGGGGGTCCCACATGCATGCCGCATGTCATAGGGGGCCCAAATGCATGCGGCATGTCATAGGGGCCCCACGTGCATGCCGCATGTCTCGGGCATCCCAAATGCATGCAGCATTTTATGGGGGGCCCACGTGCATGCCGCATGTCTCAGGTACCCCAAATGCATGCAGCATGTTATGCAGGCCCCAAATACATGCCGCATGTCATGGGGGCCCAAATGCATGCCGCCTGTCATGGGGGCCCCACATGCATGCCGCATGTCATGGGTGCCCTAAATGCATGCCGCATGTCATGGGGCTCCACGTGCATGCCGCATGTAATGGGGCCCCCAAATGCATGCAGCATGTCTTGGGGCCCACAAATGCCTGCCGCATGTCATAGGGGCCCCACATGCATGGCGCATTTCATGGGGGCCCCACATGCATGCCACATGTCATGGGGGCCCAAATGCATCCTCAAGTCATGGGGGCCCCAAATGCATGCTGCATGTCTTGGGGCCCACAAATGCATGCCGCATGTCATAGGGGCCCCAAATGCATGCCGCATGTCATGGGGGCTCCACGTGCATGCCGAATGTCTCAGGTACCCCATATGCATGCAGCATGTTATGCAGGCCCCACGTGCATGCCGCATGTCATGGGGGCCTCACGTGCATTCCGCATGTCATGGGGGCCCCACGTGCATGCCGCATGTCATGGGGGATCCAAACTCATGCCGCATGTCTCGGGCACCCCAAATGCATGCAGCATGTTAAGGGGGCCCCACGTGCATGCCACATGTAATGGGGGCCCCAAATGCATGCGGCATGTCATAGGGGCCCCACGTGCTTGCCGCATGTCATGGGGGCCCCACATGCATGGCGCATTTCATGGGGCCCAACATGCATTGCGCATGTCATGGGGGCCCCACGTGCATGCCGCATGTCATGGGGAACCGAAATGCATGCAGCATGTCATGGGGCCCCAAAGACGTGCCGCATGTCATGAGTGCCCCACGTGCATGCCGCATGTCATGGGAGCCCCACGTGCATGCCGCATGTCATGGGGGCCCCACGTGCATGCCGCATGTCGTGGGGGCCACAAATGCATGCCGCATGTCATGGGGGCCCCACGTGCATGCCACATGTCATGGGGAGCCCAAACGTATGCCGCATGTCATGGGGTGCCCCAAATGCATGGTGCATGTCATGAGGCCCCAAATGCATTCCAAATGTCATGGGGGCCCCAAATGCATGCCGAATGTCATGGGGCCCCACATGCATACCGCATTTCATGGGAGTCCCAATGGCATGCCGCATGTCATGGGGGCCCCACGTGCATGCCGCAAGACATGGGGGCCCACATGCATGCCGCATTTCATGGGGGGCGCATTTGCATGTCGAATGTCATGGGGGCCCCAAATGCATGCCGCATGTCACGGGGGCCCCAAATGTATGCTGGATGTCATGGGGGCCCAACGTGCATGCCACATGTCATGGGGGGCCCCACATGCATGCCACATGTCATGGGGGTCCCAAATGCATGCGGCATGTCATGAGGTCCCCAAATGCCTGCCGCATGTCATGTGGGCCCTAAATGCATGCCGCATGTCTTGAGGTCCCCAAATGAATTTGTGCATGCCTCATGTGTTGGTTGCCCCACGTGCATGCCGCAAGTCATTGCTACCCGAAATGCATGCCACATGTCATGGGGGCCCCACATGCATGCCACATGTCATTTGGGAACCACATGCATGCCGCATGACATGGGGGCCCCAAATACGTGCCGCATGTCATGGGGGACCCACATGCATGCCGCATGTCATGGGGGCCTTGAATGCATAACAAATGTCATTGGGGGCCACACGTGCATGCCGCAAGTCATGGGGGCCCCAACTGCATGCCACATGTCATGGCGGCCCCAAGTGCATGCCGCATGTCATGGGGCCCCGAACGCATGCCGCATTTCATGGAGGCCCCAAATGCATGCCGCATGTCATGGGGGCCCAACATGCTTGCCACATGTGATGGGGGCCCCCCATACACGCCACATGCATTGGGGGTCCCAAATGCATGTCGCATGTCTTGGGGATCCCACGTGCATGCCACATGTTTTGAGGTCCCCAAATGAATTCCGCATGTCATGGGGGCCCCATGAGCATGCCGCATGTCATGAGGGCCCCAAATGCATGCGGCATGTCATGGGGGCCCCACGTGCAAGCCACATGTCAAGGAGGCCCCACATGCATACCGCATTTCATGTGAGTCCCAACGGCATGCGGCATGTCATGGGGGCCCCACTTGCATGCCGCAAGACATGGGGGCCCCACATGCATACCGCATTTCATGGGGGTCCACTTGCATGTCGCATGTCATGTGGGCCCCAAATGCATGCCGCATGTCATGGGGGCCCCACGTGCAAGACGCATGTCATGGGGGCTCCAAATGCATGCCGCATGTCATGTGGGCCCCAAATGCATGACGAATGTCATGGGTGCCCCAAATGCATGCCGCATGTCACGGGGGCCCCAAATGTATGCTGGATGTCATGGGGGCCCATTGTGCATGCCACATGTCATGGGGGGGCCCACATGCATGCCGCATGTCATAGGGGTCCCAAATGAATGTCGCAAGTCATGGGATTCCCAAGTGCATGCGGCATGTCATGAGGTCCCCAAATGAATGCCGCATGATATAGGGGCCCCGCGTGTATGCCGCATGTCATGGGGGCCACAAATGCATGCTGCATGTCTTTGAGGCCCCAAATGCATGCCGCATGTCATCGGGGCTCCAAGTGTATGCGGCAAGTCATGAGGGCCCCACGTGCATGCCGCATTTCAAGGCGACCCCAAGTGCATGGCGCATGTCAAGGGTACCCCCAAATGCATGCTGCATGTCATGGGGGCACACGTGCATGCCACATGTCATGGGGACCCCAAATGCATGCCGCATGTCTTGGTGGCCTCAAATACATGCAGCTATTCATGGGGGCCACAAATACATGCCGAAAGTCATGGGTGCCCCACGTGCATGCCGCTTGTCATGGTGGTCCCATGTGCATGCAGCATGTCATGGGTGCCCCAAATGCATGAAGCATGTCATGGGGGCCCCAAATGCATGCCAAATGTCATGTAGGCCCCACGTGCATACCGCATGACTTGGGGGCCCCAAATGCATGCCGCATGTCATGGGGGCGCCACATGCAAGCCACATGTCATGGGGGCCCCATATGCATATCACATGTCATGGGGGCCCCAAATGCATGCCGCATGTCATGTGGGCCCCAAATGCATGACGAATGTCATGGGGGCCCCAAATGCATGCCGCATGTCACGGGGGCCCCAAATGTATGCTGAATGTCATGGGGGCCCATTGTGCATGCCACATGTCATGGGGGGCCCCACATCCATGCCGCATGTCATAGGGGTCCCAAATGCATGTCGCAAGTCTGGGGATTCCCTAGTGCATGCGGCATGTCATGAGGTCCCCAAATGAATGCAGCATGATATAGGGGCCTCGCGTGCATTCCGCATGTCATGGGGGCCACAAATGCATGCTGCATGTCTTTGGGGCCCCAAATGCATGCCGCATGTCATCGGGGCTCCAAGTGCATGCGGCAAGTCATGAGGGCCCCACGTGCATGCCGCATTTCAAGGCGACCCCAAGTGCATGACACATGTCAATGGTACCCCCAAATGCATGCTGCATGTCATGGGGGCACACATGCATGCTGCATATCATGGGGGCCCAAAATGCATACAGCTATTCATGGGGGGCCCAAATGCATGAAGCATGTCATGGGGAGCACCAACTGCATGCCAAATGTCATGGAGGCCCCACTTGCATGCCACATTTCAAGGGTACCCCAAATGCATGCTGGATGTCATGGGGGCACACATGCATGTTGCATATAATGGGGGCCACGTGCATCCCGCATGTCATGGAGGCCCAAGTTGCATGCCACATGTCATGGGGGCCCTAAATGCATGTCACATGTCATGGGGGCTCCACGTGCATGCTGCAAGTCATGTGGGCCCCACGTGCATGCCGCATGTCTTGGGGCCCACAAATGCATGCCGCATGTCATAGGGGCCCCACATGCATGGCGCATTTCATGGGGGCCCCAAATGCATGCCTCAAGTCATGGAGGCCCCAAATGCATGCCGCATATCATGGGGGTCCCACATGCATGCCGCATATCATGGGGCCCCAAATGCATGCCGCATGTCATGGGGGCTCCACGTGCATGCCGCATGTAATGGGGCCCCCAAATTCATGCCGCATGTCAAAGGGGCCCCACATGCATGGTGCAAGTCATGGGTGCCCCAAATGCATGCCGCATGTCATCGGGGCCCCACATGCATGCCGCATGTCATGGGGGCGCCACGTGCATGCCACATGTCACAGGGGCCCCACCTGCATGCCGCATGTCATGGGGGACCCAAACGCATGCCGCATGTCATTGGGGCTCCAAGCGTATTCCGCGTGTCACGGGTGCCCCATGTGCATGCCGCATGTAATGGGGGCCCCAAATGCATGTGGCATGTCATAGGGGCCCCACATGCATGCCGCATCTCTCAGGTACCCCAAATGCATGCAGCATGTAATGCAGGCCCCAAATGCATGCCGCATGTCATGGGGCCCAAATGCATGCCGCATGTCATGGGACCCACATTCATGCCGCATGTCATGGGGGCCCCCAATGCATGCCACATGTCATGGGGACCCAAATGCATGCCGCATGTCATGGGGGCCTCAAATTCATGCCGCATGTCATGAGGGCCCCGCATGCATGCCGCATGTCATGGGGGCCCCACAGGCATTCCGCATGTCATGGGGGCCCCACGTGCATCCGTCATGTAATGGGGGATTCAAATGCATGCTGCATGTCATGGGGGCCCCACGTGCATGCCGCATGTCACGGGGGCCCCAAATGTATGCTGCATGTCATTGGGGCCCCACGTGCATGCCGCATGTCATAGGGGCACCACGTACATGGCGCATGTCATGGGTGCCCCACATGCATGCCGCATGTCATCGGGGCACCAATTGCATGCCGCATGTCATAGGGGCCCCACATGCATGGCACATGTCATGGTGCCCCACATGCATGCAGCATGTCATGGGGGCCCCAAATGCATGCCGCATGTCATGGGGGCCCTAAATGCATGCCGCATTTAATGGGGGCCCCACGTGCATGCCGCATGTCTTGGGGGCCCCATGTGCATGCCGCATGTCTTGGGGGCCCAAAATGCATGCCTCAATCATGGGGGCCCCAAATGCATGTCACATATCATGGGGGCCCCACGTGCATGCCGCATGTCACGGGGGCCCCAAATGTATGCTGCATGTCATTGGGGCCCCACGTGCATGCCGCATGTCATAGGGGCACCACGTACATGGCGCATGTCATGGGTGCCCCACATGCATGCCGCATGTCATCGGGGCACCAATTGCATGCCGCATGTCATAGGGGCCCCACATGCGTGGCACATGTCATGGTGCCCCACATGCATGCAGCATGTCATGGGGGCCCCAAATGCATGCCGCATGTCATGGGGGCCCTAAATGCATGCCGCATTTAATGGGGGCCCCACGTGCATGCCGCATGTCTTGGGGGCCCCATGTGCATGCCGCATGTCTTGGGGGCCCAAAATGCATGCCTCAATCATGGGGGCCCCAAATGCATGTCACATATCATGGGGGCCCCAGGTGCATGCCGCATGTCATGGGCCCCCCAAATGCATGCAGCATGTCTTGGGGCCCACAAATGCATGCCGAATGTCATAGGGGCCCCACATGCATGGCTTATTTCATGGGGGCCCCACATGTATGCCGCATGTCATGGGGGCCCCAAATGCGTGCCGCATATCATGGGGGCCACAAATGCATGCAGCATGTCATGGGGGCCCCACGTGCATGCCGCATGTCATGAGGGCCATAAATGCATGCCGCATGACATGGGTGCCCAATGTACATGCTGCATGTCATTGGGGCTCCACGTGCTTGCTGCATGTCATGGGGGCCCCACGTGCATGCCTCATGTCACGGGGGCCACAAATGTATGCGGCATGTCATGGGGGCCCCACATGCATGCCGCATGTCATGGGGACCCCACGTGCATGCCGCATGTCATGGGGGTCCCACATGCATGCCGCATGTTATAGGGGCCCCACATGCATGGCGCATGTCATGGGGGGCCCACATGCGTGCCGCATGTCATGGGGGCCCCACTTGCATGCAGCATGTAGTGGGGGATCCAAATGCATGACGCATGTCATGGGGGTCCCACATGCATGCCGCATGTCATGGGGGTCCAAATGCATGCGGCATGTCATAGGGGCCCCACGTGCATAACACATGTCATGGGGCCCGCAAATGCATGCCGCATGTCATGGGGGCCCCACATGCATGCCGCATGTCATGGGGGCCCAAATGCATGCCGCATGTCATGAGGGCCATAAATGCATGCCGCATGTCATGGGTGCCCAACGTGCATGCCGCATGTATTGGGGGCCCCAACTGCATGCCGCATATCATGGGGCCCCACATGCATACCACATGTCATGGGGGCCCCACATGCATACCGCATTTCATGGGGGGCCCAAATGCATGCCTGATGTCATGGCGGCCCCAAATGCATGACTCATGTCATGGGGGTCCCACGTGCATGCCACATGTAATGGGGGATCCAAACTCATGCCGCATGTCGTTGGGGCCCCAAGCATATGCCGCATGTCATGAGGGCCCCATGTGCATGCCACATGTAATGGGGGCCCCAAATGCATGCGGCATGTCATAGGGGCCCCACGTGCATGCCGCATGTCTCGGGCACCCCAAATGCATGCAGCATGTTATGGGGGCCCACGTGCATGCCGCATGTCTCGGGCACCCCAAATGCATGGCGCATGTCATGGGTGCCC
The DNA here is from genome assembly GCF_046119375.1 of Phyllobates terribilis. Lineage (NCBI taxonomy): Eukaryota > Metazoa > Chordata > Amphibia > Anura > Dendrobatidae > Phyllobates > Phyllobates terribilis. The sequence goes on along the minus strand of NW_027362764.1, from coordinate 331,994,609 downwards.
CACAGGCATTCCGCATGTCATGGGGGCCCCAAATGCATGCCGCATGTAATGGGGGCCCCAAATGCATACCGCATGTCATAGTGGTCCCAAATGCATGCTGCATGTCATGAGGGCCCCACGTGCATGCCGCATGTCATGGGGGCCCCAAATGCATGGCTCATGTCATGGGGGCCCCAAATGCATGCCACATATCATGGGGGCCCACGTGCATGCCGCATATATTGTGGGCCCCAAATGCATGCCGCATGTCATGGGGGCCTCACTTGCATTCCGCATGTCATGGGGGCCCCACGTGCATGCTGCATGTCATTGGGGCCCCATGTGCATGCCGCATGTCATGGGGGATCCAAACTCATGCCGCATGTCATTGGGGCCCCAAGCGTATGACGCATGTAATGGGGGCCCCAAATGCATGCGGCATGTTATTGGGGCCCCACATGCATTCCGCATGTCTCGGGCACCCCAAATGCATGCAGCATGTTATGGGGGGCCCACGTGCATGCCGCATGTCTCAGGTACCCCAAATGCATGCCGCATGTCATGGGGGCCCAAATGCATGCCGCATGTCATGGGGGCTCCACTTGCATGGCGCATGTCATGGTGCCCCACATGCATGCCGCATGTCATGGGGGCCCCAAATAAATGCCGCATTTCATGAGGGCCCCACATGCATGCCGCATGTCATGGGGGCCCAAAATGCATGCCTCAAGTCATGGGGGCCCCAAATGCATGCCGCATATCATGGGGGCCCCACGTGCATGCCGCATGTATTGGGGGCCCAAAATGCATGCCGCATGTCATGAGGGCGCCGCATGCATGCCGCATGTCATGGGGGCCCCGCAGGCATTCCGCATGTCATGGGGGCCAAAATTGCATTCCGCATGTCATGGGGGCCCCAAATGCATGCCGCATTTCATGGGGTCCCCACGTGCATGCCGCATGTCATGGGGCCCCCCAAATGCATGCAGCATGTCTTGGGCCCACAAATGCATGCCGCATGTCATATGGGGCCCCACATGCATGGCGCATTTCATGGGGGGCCCACATGCATGCGGCATGTCATGGGGGCCCTAAATGCATGCCGCATGTCCTGGGGGCCCCACATGCATGCCGCATGTCATGGGGGTCCCACGTGCATGCCTCATGTCACGGGGGCCACAAATGTATGCCGCATGTCATGGGGGCCCCACGTGCATGCCGCATGTCATTTGGCCCCCAAATGCATGCCGCATGTCATAGGGGCCCCACATGCATGGAGCATGTCATGGGGGCCCCAAATGCATGCCGCATGTCATGGGGGCCCCACATGCATGCCGCATGTCCTGGGGGCCCCACATGCATGCCGCATTTCATGGGGGACCCAAATGCATGCCGCATGACATGGGGGCCCCAAATGCATGCCGCATGTCATGGTGACCCCAAATCATGACTCATGTCATGGGGGCCCCACGTGCATGCCGCATGTCATGGAAGATCCAAACTCATGCCGCATGTCATTGAGGCCCCAAGCGTATGCCGCATGTCATGGGGGCCCCATGTGCATTCCACATGTAATGGGGGCCCCAAATGCGTGTGGCATGTCCTAGGGGCCCCACGTGCATGCCGCATGTCTCGGGCACCCCAGATGCATGCAGAATGTTATGGGGGCCCCAAATGCATGCCGCATGTCATGGGTTCCCAAATGCATGCCGCATGTCATGGGGGCCCCACATGCATGCCGCATGTCATGGGGGCTCCACATGCATTCCGCATGTAATGGGGCCCCCAAATTCATGCCGCATGTCATAGCGGCCCCACGTGCATGGCGCAAGTCATGGGTGCCCCACATGCATGCCGCATGTCATCGGGGCCCCAAATGCATGCCGCATGTCATAGGGGCCCCACATGCATAGCTCATGCCATGGGGGCCCCACATGCATGCCGCATGTCATGGAGGCCCCAAATGCATGCCCCATATCATGGGAGCCCCACATGCATGCAACATGTCATGGGGGCCCCAAATGAATGTCGCATGTCAAGGGGGCCCCACGTGCATGCCGCATGTCATGGGGACCCACATGCATGCCGCATGTCATGGAGGCCCCAAATGCATGCCGCTAATCTTTGCAGCGCATCATGACGTATTGTTCTTGATGAACACGTAATACAGATTCTATATCTCACAATTGCACAATCTCAAGCCCAAAATCAATGCAAATTTCCATTGGCTCTATAGGAAGCTTATTAGTAAGTAAATGAAAAAGACTCTCCAAGGATTAGAACTCATGAACTCCTGTTTACAAAACAGGTGCATTAACCCAGTAAGCCACAGGAACATCACAGGTGCAAAATGATGTCAAGAAGGGCAGTGAGTAATGAATCACTATTAGGAACGTTCAAAAAGAAATCCATTGGTTTTACTATGTTTTTCTTAATGCTAATCTTTGCAGCGCATCATGACGTATTGTTCTTGATGAACACGTAATGCAGATTCTATATCTCACAATTGCACCATCTCAAGCCCAAAATCAATGCAAATGTCTATTGGCTCTATAGGAAGCTCATTAGTAAGTAAATGAAAAAACTCTCTGAGAATTAGAACTCATGAACTACTCTTTATAAGACAGGCACATTAACCCAGTTAGCCACTGGAACATCACAAGTGCAAAAGGTTGTCAAGAAGTTCAGTGACCAATGAATCACTATTAGGTAAGTTCAAAAAGAAATCCATTGGTTTCACTATCTTATTCTTAATGCCAATCTTTGAGCGTATAATGACATATTGTACTTTATGAACACTTACTCTAGTACAAATTCTATCTCACAATTGCACAATCTCAAGCCCAAAATCAATGCAAATTTCCATTGGCTCCATAGGAAGCTTATTAGTAAGTAAATGAAAAAGACTCTTGAAGGATTAGAACTCATGAAATCCTTTTTACAAAACAGGTACATTAACCCAGTAAGCCACAGGAATATCACAGGTGCAAAGTGATGTCAAGAAGGGCAGTGAGTAATGAATCACTATTAGGAAAGTTCAAAAAGACATCCATTGGTTTCACTATGTTATTCTTAATGCCAATCTTTGATCGTAAGATGACATATTGTTCTTTATGAGCACTTAATACAGATTCTATCTCATAATTGCACTATCTCAATCCCAAAATCAATGCAAATTACATTGACTCTATAGGAAGCTTATTAGTAAGTAAATGAAAAAGGCTCTCTAAGGATTAGAACTCATGAACTGCTGTTTACAAGACAGGTGCATAAACCCAGTAAGCCACTGGAACATCACAGGTGCAAAGTTATGTCAAGAAGGGCAGTGAACAATGAATCACTATAAGGTAAGTTCAAAAAGAAATCCATTGGTTTTACTATGTTATTCTTAATGCCAATCTAAACAGCTTGTAATGACATATTGTTCTTTATGAACACTTACTGTAGTACAAATTCTATCTCACAATTGCACAATCTCAAGCCCAATATCAAAGCAAATTTCCATTGGCTCTAAAGGAAGCTTATTAGAAAGTAAATGAAAAAACTCTCCGAGAATTAGAACTCATGTTTATAAAACAGGTTAATTAAGGCAGTAAGCCACTGGAACAACACAGCTGCCAAGTCATGTCAAGAAGGGCAGTGAACAATGAATCACTATTAGGTAAGTTCAAAAAGAAATCCATTGGTTTTACTATGTTATTCTTAATGCCAATCTAAACAGCTTGTAATGACATATTGTTCTTTATGAACACTTACTGTAGTACAAATTCTATCTCACAATTGCACAATCTCAAGCCCAAAATCAATGCAAATTTCCATTGGCTCCATAGGAAGAATATTAGTAAGTAAATGAAAAAGACTCTCCAAGGATTAGAACTCATGAAATCCTTTTTACACAACAGGTGCATTAACCAAGTAAGCCACAGGAATATCACAGGTGCAAAGCTTTGTCAAGAAGGGCAGTGAACAATGAATCACTATTAGGTAAGTTCAAAAAGAAATCCATTGGTTTCATTATGTTATTCTTAATGCCAATCTTTGCATCGCATCATGACATATTGTTCTTGATGAACACGTAATACAGATTCTATATCTCACAATTGCACTATCTCAAGCCCAAAATCAATGCAAATTTCCATTGGCTCCATAGGAAGAATGTTAGTAAGTAAATGAAAAAGACACTCCAAGGATTAGAACTCATGTAATCCTTTTTACAAAACAGGTGCATTAACCCAGTAAGCCACAGGAATATCACAGGTGCAAAGTGATGTCAAGAAGGGCAGTGAGTAATGAATCACTATTAGGAAAGTTCAAAAAGACATCCATTGGTTTCACTATGTTATTCTTAATGCCAATCTTTGATCGTAAGATGACATATTGTTCTTTATGAACACTTAATACAGATTCTATCTCACAATTGCACAATCTCAAGCCCAATATCAATGCAAATTTTCATTGGCTCTAAAGGAAGCTTATTAGAAAGTAAATGAAAAAACTCTCCGAGAATTAGAACTCATGTTTATAAAACAGGTTAATTAAGGCAGTAAGCCACTGGAACAACACAGCTGCCAAGTGATGTCAAGAAGGGCAGTGAACAATGAATCACTATTAGGTAAGTTCAAAAAGAAATCCATTGGTTTTACTATGTTATTCTTAAAGCAAATCTAAACAGCTTGTGATGACATATTGTTCTTTATGAACACTTACTGTAGTACAAATTCTATCTCACAATTGCACAATCTCAAGCCCAATATCAAAGCAAATTTCCATTGGCTCTAAAGGAAGCTTATTAGAAAGTAAATGAAAAAACTCTCCGAGAATTAGAACTCATGTTTATAAAACAGGTTAATTAAGGCAGTAAGCCACTGGAACAACACAGCTGCCAAGTCATGTCAAGAAGGGCAGTGAACAATGAATCACTATTAGGTAAGTTCAAAAAGAAATCCATTGGTTTTACTATGTTATTCTTAATGCCAATCTAAACAGCTTGTAATGACATATTGTTCTTTATGAACACTTACTGTAGTACAAATTCTATCTCACAATTGCACAATCTCAAGCCAAAAATCAATGCAAATTTCCATTGGCTCCATAGGAAGAATATTAGTAAGTAAATGAAAAAGACTCTCCAAGGATTAGAACTCATGAAATCCTTTTTACAAAACACGTGCATTAACCAAGTAAACCACAGGAATATCACAGGTGCAAAGCTTTGTAAAGAAGGGCAGTGAACAATGAATCACTATTAGGTAAGTTCAAAAAGAAATCCATTGGTTTCATTATGTTATTCGTAATGCCAATCTTTGCATCGCATCATGACATATTGTTCTTGATGAACACGTAATACAGATTCTATATCTCACAATTGCACTATCTCAAGCCCAAAATCAATGCAAATTTCCATTGGCTCCATAGGAAGAATGTTAGTAAGTAAATAAAAAAGACACTCCAAGGATTAGAACTCATGAAATCCTTTTTACAAAACAGGTGCATTAACCCAGTAAGCCACAGGAATATCACAGGTGCAAAGTGATGTCAAGAAGGGCAGTGAGTAATGAATCACTATTAGGAAAGTTCAAAAAGACATCCATTGGTTTCACTATGTTATTCTTAATGCCAATCTTTGATCGTAAGATGACATATTGTTCTTTATGAACACTTAATACAGATTCTATCTCACAATTGCACAATCTCAAGCCCAATATCAATGCAAATTTTCATTGGCTCTAAAGGAAGCTTATTAGAAAGTAAATGAAAAAACTCTCCGAGAATTAGAACTCATGTTTATAAAACAGGTTAATTAAGGCAGTAAGCCACTGGAACAACACAGCTGCCAAGTGATGTCAAGAAGGGCAGTGAACAATGAATCACTATTAGGTAAGTTCAAAAAGAAATCCATTGGTTTTACTATGTTATTCTTAATGCCAATCTAAACAGCTTGTAATGACATATTGTTCTTTATGAACACTTACTGTAGTACAAATTCTATCTCACAATTGCACAATCTCAAGCCAAAAATCAATGCAAATTTCCATTGGCTCCATAGGAAGAATATTAGTAAGTAAATGAAAAATACTCTCCAAGGATTAGAACTCATGAAATCCTTTTTACAAAACACGTGCATTAACCAAGTAAACCACAGGAATATCACAGGTGCAAAGCTTTGTAAAGAAGGGCAGTGAACAATGAATCACTATTAGGTAAGTTCAAAAAGAAATCCATTGGTTTCATTATGTTATTCGTAATGCCAATCTTTGCATCGCATCATGACATATTGTTCTTGATGAACACGTAATACAGATTCTATATCTCACAATTGCACTATCTCAAGCCCAAAATCAATGCAAATTTACATTGACTCTATAGGAAGCTTATTAGTAAGTTAATGAAAAAGGCTCTCTGAGGACTAGAACTCATGAAATCCTTTTTGCAAGACAGGTGCATTAACCCAGTAAGCCACTGGAACATCACAGGTGTAAAGAGATGTCAAGAAGGGCAGTGACCAATGAATCACTATTAGGTAAGATCAAAAAGAAATCCATTGGTTTTACTATGTTTTTCTTAATGCAAATTTTTGCAGCGCATCATGACATATTGTTCTTGATGAACACGTAATACAGATTCTATCTCATAATTGCACTATCTCAAGCACAAAATCAATGCAAATTTCCATTGGCTCTATAGGAAGCTTATTAGTAAATAAATGAAAAAATTTTCTGAGAATTAGAATTCATGAACTACTGTTTAGAAGACAGTGGCATTAACCCACTAAGCCATTGGAACATCACAAGTGCAAAAGGTTGTCAAGAAGGGCAGTGACCAATGAATCACTATTAGGTAAGTTCAAAAAGAAATCCATTGGTTTCACTATGTTATTCTTGATGCCAATCTTTGAGCGTATAATGACATATTGTACTTTATGAAAACTTACTGTAGTACAAATTTTATCTCACAATTGCACAATCTCAAGCCCAATATTAATGCAAATTTCCATTGGCTCTAAAGGAAGCTTATTAGTAAGTAAATGAAAAAACTCTCTGAGAATATGAACTCATGTTTATAAAACAGGTTAATTAAGGCAGTAAGCCACTGGAACAACACAGCTGCCAAGTGATGTCAAGAAGGGCAGTGAACAATGAATCACTATTAGGTAAGTTCAAAAAGAAATCCATTGGTTTTACTGTTATTCTTAAAGCCAATCTAAACAGCATGTGATGACATATTGTTCTTTATGAAAACTTACTACAGATTCTATCTCACAATTGGACTATCTCAAGCCCAAAATCAATGCAAATTTACTTTGACTCTATAGGAAACTTATTAGTAAGTAAATGAAAAAGGCTCTCCAAGGGATAGAACTCATGAACTGCTGTTTACAAGACAGGTGCATAAACCCAGTAAGCCACTGGAACATCACAGGTGCAAAGCTTTGTCAAGAAGGGCAGTGAACAATGAATCACTATTAGGTAAGTTCAAAAAGAAATCCATTGGTTTTACTGTGTTATTCTTAATGCCAATCTAAACAGCTTGTAATGACATATTGTTCTTTATGAACACTTACTGTAGTACAAATTCTATCTCACAATTGCACAATCTCAAGCCCAAAACCAATGCAAATTTCCATTGACTCCATAGGAAGAATATTAGTAAGTAAATGAAAAAGACTCTCCAAGGATTAGAACTCATGAAATCCTTTTTACAAAACAGGTGCATTAACCCAGTAAGCCACAGGAATATCACATGTGCAAAGTGATGTCAAGAAGGGCAGTGAGTAATGAATCACTATTAGGAAAGTTCAAAAAGACATCCATTGGTTTCACTATGTTATTCTTAATGCCAATCTTTGATCGTAAGATGACATATTGTTCTTTATGAACACTTAATACAGATTCTATCTCACAATTGCACAATCTCAAGCCCAACATCAATGCAAATTTCCATTGGCTCTAAAGGAAGCTTATTAGTAAGTAAATGAAAAAACTCTCTGAGAATTAGAACTCATGTTTATAAAACAGGTTAATTAAGGCAGTAAGCTACTGGAACAACACAGCTGCCAAGTGATGTCAAGAAGGGCAGTGAACAATGAATCACTATTAGGTAAGTTCAAAAAGAAATCCATTGGTTTTACTATGTTATTCTTAAAGCCAATGTAAACAGCTTGTGATGACATATTGTTCTTTATGAACACTTACTACAGATTCTATCTCACAATTGCACTATCTCAAGCACAATATCAATGCAAATTTACTTTGACTCTATAGGAAGCTTATTAGTAACTAAATGAAAAAGGCTCCACAAGGATTAGAACTCATAAACTGCTGTTTACAAGACAGGTGCATAAACCCAGTAAGCCACAGGAACATCACAGGTGCAAAGTTATGTCAAGAAGGGCAGTGAACAATGAATCACTATTAGGTAAGTTCAAAAAGACATCCATTGGTTTCACTATGTTATTCTTAATGCCAATCTTTGATCGTAAGATAACATATTGTTCTTTATGAACACTTACTACAGATTCTATCTCACAATTGCACTATCTCAAGCCCAAAATCAATGCAAATTTCTATTGGCTCTATAGGAAGCTTATTAGTAAGTAAATAATAAAACTCTCTGAGAATTAGAACTCATGTTTACAAGACATGTGCATTAACCCAGTAAGCCACTGGAACATCACAGGTGCAAAGAGATGTCAAAAAGGGCAGTGGCCAATGAATCACTATTAGGTAAGTTCAAAAAGAAATCCATTGGTTTCACTATGTTATTCTTAATGCCAATCTTTGAGCGTATAACGACATATTGTACTTTATGAACACTTACTGAAGTTCAAATTCTATCTCACAATTGCACAATCTCAAGCCCAATATCAATGCAAATTTCCATTGGCTCTAAAGCAAGCTTATTAGTAAGTAAATGAATAAACTCTCTGAGAATTTGAACTCATGTTTATAAAACAGGTTAATTAAGGCAGTAAGCCACTGGAACAACACAGCTGACAAGCGATGTCAAGAAGGGCAGTGAACAACGAATCACTATTAGGTAAGTTCAAAAAGAAATCCATTGGTTTTACTATGTTCTTCTTAATGCCAATCTAAACAGCTTGTAATGACATATTGTTCTTTATGAACACTTAGTACAGATTCTATCTCACAATTGCACTATCTCAATCCCAAAATCAATGCAAATTTCCATTGGCTCTATAGGAAACTTATTGGTAAGTAAATGAAAAATAGCTCTCTGAGGACTAGAACTCATGAACTCTTGTTTAAAAGACAGGGGCATTAACCCACTAAGCCATTGGTACATCACAAGTGCAAAGGGTTGTCAAGAAGGGCAGTGAACAATGAATCACTATTAGGTAAGTTCAAAAAGAAATCCATTGGTTTCACTATGTTATTCTTAATGCCAATCTTTGAGCCTATAATGACATATTGTACTTTATTAACACTTACTGTAGTACAAATTCTATCTCACAATTGCACAATCTCAAGCCCAATATCAATGCAAATTTCCATTGGCTCTAAAGGAAGCTTATTAGTAAGTAAATGAAAAAACTCTCTGAGAATTTGAACTCATGTTTATAAAACAGGTTAATTAAGGCAGTAAGCCACTGGAACAACACAGCTGCCAAGTGATGTCAAGAAGGGCAGTGAACAACGAATCACTATTAGGTAAGTTCAAAAAGAAATCCATTGGTTTTACTATGTTATTCTTAATGCCAATCTAAACAGCTTGTAATGACATATTGTTCTTGATGAACACGTAATACAGATTCTATCTCACAATTGCACTATCTCAAGCCCAAAATCAATGGAAATTTACATTGGCTCTATAGGAAGCTTATTAGTAAGTAAATGAAAAAGGCTCTCCAAGAATTAGAACTCACGAACTCCTGTTTACAAGACAGTTGCATAAACCCAGTAAGCCACTGGAACATCACAGGTGCAAAGTTATGTCAAGAAGGGCAGTGACCAATGAATCACTATTAGCTAAGTTCAAAAAGAAATCCATTGGTTTTACTATGCTATTCTTAATGCCAATCTTAACAGCTTGTAATGACATATTGTTCTTTATGAACACTTAGTACAGATTCTATCTCACAATTGCACTATCTTAATCCCAAAATCAATGCAAATTTCCATTAGCTCTATAGGAAACTTATTGGTAAGTAAATGAAAAAGAGCTCTCTGAGGACTAGAATTCATGAACTCCTGTTTAAAAGACAGGGGCATTAACCCACTAAGCCATTGGAACATCACAAGTGCAAAGTGATGTCAAGAAGGACAGCGAACATTGAATCACTATTAGTTAAGTTCAAAAAGAAATCCATTGGTTTCACTATGTTATTCTTAATGCCAATCTTTGCAGCGCATCATGACGTATTGTTCTTGATGAACACGTAATACAGATTCTATATCTCACAATTGCACTATCTCAATCCCAAAATCAATGCAAATTTACATTGGCTCCATAGGAAGCTTATTAGTAAGTAAATGAAAAAGACTCTCCAAGGATTAGAACTCATGAAATTCTTTTTACAAGACAGGTGCATTAACCCAGTAAGCCACTGGAACATCACAGGTGTAAAGTGATGTCAAGAAGGGCAGTGAGTAATGAATCACTATAAGGAAAGTTCAAAAAGAAATCCATTGGTTTCACTATGTTATTCTTAATGCCAATCTTTGAGCGTATAATGACATATTGTACTTTATGAACACGTACTGTAGTACAAATTCTATCTCACAATTACACAATCTAAATCCCAAAATCAATGCAAATTTCCATTTGCTCTATAGGAAACTTATTGGTAAGTAAATGAAAAAGAGCTCTCTGAGGACTAGAACTCATGAAACTCTATTTACAAGACAGGTGCATTAACCCAGTAAGCCACTGGAACATCACAGGTGTAAAGTGATGTCAAGAAGGGCAGTGTCCAATGAATCACTATTAGGTAAGTTCAAAAAGAAATCCATTGGTTTTACTATGTTTTTCTTAATGCCAATTTCTGCAGCGCATCATGACGTATTGTTCTTGATGAACACGTAATACAGATTCTATCTCATAATTGCACTATCTCAAGCACAAAATCAATGCAAATTTCCATTGGCTCTATAGGAAGCTTATTAGTAAGTAAATGAAAAAGACTCTCCAAGGATTAGAACTCATGAAATCCTTTTTACAAGACAGGTGCATTAACCCAGTAAGCCACAGCAACATCACAGGTGCAAACTTATGTCAAGAAGGGCAGTGACCAATGAATCACTATTAGGTAAGTTCAAAAAGAAATCCATTGGTTTCACTATGTTAGTCTTAATGCCAATCTTTGAAGCGCATAATGACGTATTGTTCTTGATGAACACGTAATACAGATTCTATATCTCAAAATCAATGCAAATTTCCATTGCTCCATAGGAAGCTTATTAGTAAGTAAATGAAAAAAACTCTCCAAGGATTAGAACTCATGAAATCCTTTTTACAAGACAGGTGCATTAACCCAGTAAGCCACAGGAACATCACAGGTGCAAAGTGATGTCAAGAAGGGCAGTGAACAATGAATCACTATTAGGTAAGTTCAAATTGAAATCCATTGGTTTTACTATGTTATTCTTAAAGCCAATCTAAACAGATTGTGATGACATATTGTTCTTTATGAACACGTACTACAGATTCTATCTCACAATTGCACTATCTCAATCCCAAAATCAATGCAAATTTCCATTGGCTCTATAGGAAACTTATTGGTAAGTAAATGAAAAAGAGCTCTCTGAGGATTAGAATTCATGAACTCCTGTTTTAAAGACAAGGGCATTAACCCACTAAGCCATTGGAACATCACATGTGCAAAGTGATGTCAAGAAGGGCAGTGAACATTGAATCACTATTGGTAAGTTCAAAAAGAAATCCATTGGTTTCACTATGTTATTCTTAATGCCAATCTTTGCAGCGCATCATGACGTATTGTTCTTGATGAACACGTAATACAGATTCTATATCTCACAATTGCACTATCTCAATCCCAAAATCAATGCAAATTTACATTGGCTCCATAGGAAGCTTATCAGTAAGTAAATGAAAAAGACTCTCCAAGGATTAGAACTCATGAAATCCTTTTTACAAGACAAATGCATTAACCCAGTAAGCCACAGAAACATCACAGGTGCAAATTTATGTCAAGAAGGGCAGTGACCAATGAATCACTATTAGGTAAGTTCAAAAAGAAATCCATTGGTTTTACTATGCTATTCTTAATGCCATTCTAAACAGCTTGTGATGACATATTGTTCTTTATGAACACTTACTACAGATTCTATCTCACAATTGCACTATCTCAATCCCAAAATCAATGCAAATTTCTATTGGCTCTATAGGAAACTTATTGGTAAGTAAATGAAAAACAGCTCTCTGAGGACTAGAACTCATGAACTCCTGTTTAAAAGACAGGGGCATTAACCCACTAAGCCATTGGAACATCACAAATGCAAGGTGATGTCAAGAAGGGCAGTGAACATTGAATCACTATTGGTAAGTTCATAAAGAAATTCATTGGTTTCACTATGTTATTCTTAATGCCAATCTTTGCAGCGCATCATGACGTATTGTTCTTGATGAACACGTAATACAGATTCTATATCTCACAATTGCACTATCTCAAGCCCAAAATCAATGCAAATTTCCATTGGCTCTATAGGAAGCTTATTAGTAGGTAAATGAAAAAACTCTATGAGAATTAGAACTCATGAACTCCTGTTTATAAGAAAGGCACAATAACTAAGTAAGCCACTGAAACATCACAAGTGCAAACGGTTGTCAAGAAGGGCAATGACCAATGAATCACTATTAGGTAAGTTGAAAAAGTAATCCATTGGTTTCACTATGTTATTCTTAATGCCAATCTTTGCAGCGCATCATGACGTATTGTTCTTGATGAACACGTAATACAGATTCTATATCTCAAAATCAATGCAAATTTCCATTGCTCCATAGGAAGCTTATTAGTAAGTAAATGAAAAAGACTCTCCAAGGATTAGAACTCATGAAATCATTTTTACAAGACAGGTGCATTAACCCAGTAAGCCACAGCAACATCACAGGTGCAAATTTATGTCAAGAAGGGCAGTGACCAATGAATCACTATTAGGTAAGTTCAAATAGAAATCCATTGGTTTTACTATGTTATTCTTAATGCCAATCTAAACAGCTTGTAATGACATATTGTTCTTTATGAACACTTAGTACAGATTCTATCTCACAATTGCACTATCTCAATCCCAAAATCAATGGAAATTTCCATTGGCTCTATAGGAAACTTATTGGTAAGTAAATGAAAAAGAGCTCTCTGAGGACTAGAATTCATGAACTCCTGTTTTAAAGACAAGGGCATTAACCCACTAAGCCATTGGAACATCACAAAGTGATGTCAAGAAGGGCAGCGAACATTGAATCACTATTAGGTAAGTTCAAAAAGAAATCCATTGGTTTCACTATGTTATTCTTAATGCCAATCTTTGCAGCGCATTATGACGTATTGTTCTTGATGAACACGTAATACAGATTCTATATCTCACAATTGCACTATCTCAATACCAAAATCAATGCAAATTTACATTGGCTCCATAGGAAGCTTATCAGTAAGTAAATGAAAAAGACTCTCCAAGGATTAGAACTCATGAAATCCTTTTTACAAGACAGGTGCATTAACCCAGTAAGCCACAGCAACATCACAGGAGCAAATTTATGTCAAGAAGGGCAGTGACCAATGAATCAATATTAGGTAAGTTCAAAAAGAAATCCATTGGTTTTACTATGTTATTCTTAATGCCAATCTAAACAGCTTGTAATGACATATTGTTCTTTATGAATACTTAATACAGATTCTATCTCACAATTGCACTATCTCAATCCAAAAATCAATGCAAATTTCCATTGGCTCTATAGGAAACTTATTGGTAAGTAAATGAAAAAGAGCTCTCTGAGGATTAGAATTCATGAACTCCTGTTTTAAAGACAAGGGCATTAACCCACTAAGCCATTGGAACATCACATGTGCAAAGTGATGTCAAGAAGGGCAGTGAACATTGAATCACTATTGGTAAGTTCAAAAAGAAATCCATTGGTTTCACTATGTTATTCTTAATGCCAATCTTTGCAGCGCATCATGACGTATTGTTCTTGATGAACACGTAATACAGATTCTATATCTCACAATTGCACTATCTCAATCCCAAAATCAATGCAAATTTACATTGGCTCCATAGGAAGCTTATCAGTAAGTAAATGAAAAAGACTCTCCAAGGATTAGAACTCATGAAATCCTTTTTACAAGACAAATGCATTAACCCAGTAAGCCACAGAAACATCACAGGTGCAAATTTATGTCAAGAAGGGCAGTGACCAATGAATCACTATTAGGTAAGTTCAAAAAGAAATCCATTGGTTTTACTATGCTATTCTTAATGCCATTCTAAACAGCTTGTGATGACATATTGTTCTTTATGAACACTTACTACAGATTCTATCTCACAATTGCACTATCTCAATCCCAAAATCAATGCAAATTTCTATTGGCTCTATAGGAAACTTATTGGTAAGTAAATGAAAAACAGCTCTCTGAGGACTAGAACTCATGAACTCCTGTTTAAAAGACAGGGGCATTAACCCACTAAGCCATTGGAACATCACAAATGCAAGGTGATGTCAAGAAGGGCAGTGAACATTGAATCACTATTGGTAAGTTCATAAAGAAATTCATTGGTTTCACTATGTTATTCTTAATGCCAATCTTTGCAGCGCATCATGACGTATTGTTCTTGATGAACACGTAATACAGATTCTATATCTCACAATTGCACTATCTCAAGCCCAAAATCAATGCAAATTTCCATTGGCTCTATAGGAAGCTTATTAGTAGGTAAATGAAAAAACTCTATGAGAATTAGAACTCATGAACTCCTGTTTATAAGAAAGGCACAATAACTAAGTAAGCCACTGAAACATCACAAGTGCAAACGGTTGTCAAGAAGGGCAATGACCAATGAATCACTATTAGGTAAGTTGAAAAAGTAATCCATTGGTTTCACTATGTTATTCTTAATGCCAATCTTTGCAGCGCATCATGACGTATTGTTCTTGATGAACACGTAATACAGATTCTATATCTCAAAATCAATGCAAATTTCCATTGCTCCATAGGAAGCTTATTAGTAAGTAAATGAAGAAGACTCTCCAAGGATTAGAACTCATGAAATCATTTTTACAAGACAGGTGCATTAACCCAGTAAGCCACAGCAACATCACAGGTGCAAATTTATGTCAAGAAGGGCAGTGACCAATGAATCACTATTAGGTAAGTTCAAATAGAAATCCATTGGTTTTACTATGTTATTCTTAATGCCAATCTAAACAGCTTGTAATGACATATTGTTCTTTATGAACACTTAGTACAGATTCTATCTCACAATTGCACTATCTCAATCCCAAAATCAATGGAAATTTCCATTGGCTCTATAGGAAACTTATTGGTAAGTAAATGAAAAAGAGCTCTCTGAGGACTAGAATTCATGAACTCCTGTTTTAAAGACAAGGGCATTAACCCACTAAGCCATTGGAACATCACAAAGTGATGTCAAGAAGGGCAGCGAACATTGAATCACTATTAGGTAAGTTCAAAAAGAAATCCATTGGTTTCACTATGTTATTCTTAATGCCAATCTTTGCAGCGCATTATGACGTATTGTTCTTGATGAACACGTAATACAGATTCTATATCTCACAATTGCACTATCTCAATACCAAAATCAATGCAAATTTACATTGGCTCCATAGGAAGCTTATCAGTAAGTAAATGAAAAAGACTCTCCAAGGATTAGAACTCATGAAATCCTTTTTACAAGACAGGTGCATTAACCCAGTAAGCCACAGCAACATCACAGGAGCAAATTTATGTCAAGAAGGGCAGTGACCAATGAATCAATATTAGGTAAGTTCAAAAAGAAATCCATTGGTTTTACTATGTTATTCTTAATGCCAATCTAAACAGCTTGTAATGACATATTGTTCTTTATGAATACTTAATACAGATTCTATCTCACAATTGCACTATCTCAATCCAAAAATCAATGCAAATTTCCATTGGCTCTATAGGAAACTTATTGGTAAGTAAATGAAAAAGAGCTCTCTGAGGATTAGAATTCATGAACTCCTGTTTTAAAGACAAGGGCATTAACCCACTAAGCCATTGGAACATCACATGTGCAAAGTGATGTCAAGAAGGGCAGTGAACATTGAATCACTATTGGTAAGTTCAAAAAGAAATCCATTGGTTTCACTATGTTATTCTTAATGCCAATCTTTGCAGCGCATCATGACGTATTGTTCTTGATGAACACGTAATACAGATTCTATATCTCACAATTGCACTATCTCAATCCCAAAATCAATGCAAATTTACATTGGCTCCATAGGAAGCTTATCAGTAAGTAAATGAAAAAGACTCTCCAAGGATTAGAACTCATGAAATCCTTTTTACAAGACAAATGCATTAACCCAGTAAGCCACAGAAACATCACAGGTGCAAATTTATGTCAAGAAGGGCAGTGACCAATGAATCACTATTAGGTAAGTTCAAAAAGAAATCCATTGGTTTTACTATGCTATTCTTAATGCCATTCTAAACAGCTTGTGATGACATATTGTTCTTTATGAACACTTACTACAGATTCTATCTCACAATTGCACTATCTCAATCCCAAAATCAATGCAAATTTCTATTGGCTCTATAGGAAACTTATTGGTAAGTAAATGAAAAACAGCTCTCTGAGGACTAGAACTCATGAACTCCTGTTTAAAAGACAGGGGCATTAACCCACTAAGCCATTGGAACATCACAAATGCAAAGTGATGTCAAGAAGGGCAGTGAACATTGAATCACTATTGGTAAGTTCATAAAGAAATTCATTGGTTTCACTATGTTATTCTTAATGCCAATCTTTGCAGCGCATCATGACGTATTGTTCTTGATGAACACGTAATACAGATTCTATATCTCACAATTGCACTATCTCAAGCCCAAAATCAATGCAAATTTCCATTGGCTCTATAGGAAGCTTATTAGTAGGTAAATGAAAAAACTCTATGAGAATTAGAACTCATGAACTCCTGTTTATAAGAAAGGCACAATAACTAAGTAAGCCACTGGAACATCACAAGTGCAAACGGTTGTCAAGAAGGGCAATGACCAATGAATCACTATTAGGTAAGTTGAAAAAGTAATCCATTGGTTTCACTATGTTATTCTTAATGCCAATCTTTGCAGCGCATCATGACGTATTGTTCTTGATGAACACGTAATACAGATTCTATATCTCAAAATCAATGCAAATTTCCATTGCTCCATAGGAAGCTTATTAGTAAGTAAATGAAAAAGACTCTCCAAGGATTAGAACTCATGAAATCATTTTTACAAGACAGGTGCATTAACCCAGTAAGCCACAGCAACATCACAGGTGCAAATTTATGTCAAGAAGGGCAGTGACCAATGAATCACTATTAGGTAAGTTCAAATAGAAATCCATTGGTTTTACTATGTTATTCTTAATGCCAATCTAAACAGCTTGTAATGACATATTGTTCTTTATGAACACTTAGTACAGATTCTATCTCACAATTGCACTATCTCAATCCCAAAATCAATGGAAATTTCCATTGGCTCTATAGGAAACTTATTGGTAAGTAAATGAAAAACAGCTCTCTGAGGACTAGAATTCATGTACTCCTGTTTAAAAGACAAGGGCATTAAACCACAAAGCCATTTGAACATCACAAGTGCAAAGTGATGTCAAGAAGGGCAGAGAACATTGAATCACTATTAGGTAAGTTCAAAAAGGAATCCATTGGTTTCACTATGTTATTCTTAATGCCAATCTTTGCAGCGCATCATGACGTATTGTTCTTGATGAACACGTAATACAGATTCTATATCTCACAATTGCACTATCTCAATCCCAAAATGAATGCAAATTTACATTGGCTCCATAGGAAGCTTATCAGTAAGTAAATGAAAAAGACTCTCCAAGGATTAGAACTCATGAAATCCTTTTTACAAGACAGGTGCATTAACCCAGTAAGCCACAGCAACATCACAGGTGCAAATTTATGTCAAGAAGGGCAGTGACCAATGAATCACTAATAGGTAAGTTCAAAAAGAAATCCATTGGTTTTACTATGCTATTCTTAATGCCAATCTAAACAGCTTGTAATGACATATTGTTCTTTATGAACACTTAGTACAGATTCTATCTCACAATTGCACTATCTCAATCCCAAAATCAATGGAAATTTCCATTGGCTCTATAGGAAACTTATTGGTAAGTAAATGAAAAAGTGCTCTCTGAGGACTAGAACTCATGAGCTCCTGTTTAAAAGACAGGGGCATTAACACACTAAGCCATTGGAACATCATAAGTGCAAAGTGATGTCAAGAAGGGCAGTGAACATTGAATCACTTTTGGTAAGTTCAAAAAGAAATCCATTGGTTTCACTATGTTATTCTTAATGCCAATCTTTGCAGCGCATCATGACGTATTGTTCTTGATGAACACGTAATACAGATTCTATATCTCACAATTGCACTATCTCAATACCAAAATCAATGCAAATTTACATTGGCTCCATAGGAAGCTTATCAGTAAGTAAATGAAAAAGACTCTCCAAGGATTAGAACTCATGAAATCCTTTATACAAGACAAGTGCATTAACCCAGTAAGCCACAGCAACATCACAGGTGCAAATTTATGTCAAGAAGGGCAGTGACCAATGAATCAATATTAGGTAAGTTCAAAAAGAAATCCATTGGTTTTACTATGTTATTCTTAATGCCAATCTAAACAGCTTGTAATGACATATTGTTCTTTATGAATACTTAATACAGATTCTATCTCACAATTGCACTATCTCAATCCAAAAATCAATGCAAATTTCCATTGGCTCTATAGGAAACTTATTGGTAAGTAAATGAAAAAGAGCTCTCTGAGGACTAGAATTCATGAACTCCTGTTTTAAAGACAAGGGGATTAACCCACTAAGCCATTGGAACATCACATGTGCAAAGTGATGTCAAGAAGGGCAGTGAACATTGAATCACTATTGGTAAGTTCAAAAAGAAATCCATTGGTTTCACTATGTTATTCTTAATGCCAATCTTTGCAGCGCATCATGACGTATTGTTCTTGATGAACACGTAATACAGATTCTATATCTCACAATTGCACTATCTCAATCCCAAAATCAATGCAAATTTACATTGGCTCCATAGGAAGCTTATCAGTAAGTAAATGAAAAAGACTCACCAAGGATTAGAACTCATGAAATCCTTTTTACAAGACAAATGCATTAACCCAGTAAGCCACAGAAACATCACAGGTGCAAATTTATGTCAAGAAGGGCAGTGACCAATGAATCACTATTAGGTAAGTTCAAAAAGAAATCCATTGGTTTTACTATGCTATTCTTAATGCCATTCTAAACAGCTTGTGATGACATATTGTTCTTTATGAACACTTACTACAGATTCTATCTCACAATTGCACTATCTCAATCCCAAAATCAATGCAAATTTCTATTGGCTCTATAGGAAACTTATTGGTAAGTAAATGAAAAACAGCTCTCTGAGGACTAGAACTCATGAACTCCTGTTTAAAAGACAGGGGCATTAACCCACTAAGCCATTGGAACATCACAAATGCAAAGTGATGTCAAGAAGGGCAGTGAACATTGAATCACTATTGGTAAGTTCATAAAGAAATTCATTGGTTTCACTATGTTATTCTTAATGCCAATCTTTGCAGCGCATCATGACGTATTGTTCTTGATGAACACGTAATACAGATTCTATATCTCACAATTGCACTATCTCAAGCCCAAAATCAATGCAAATTTCCATTGGCTCTATAGGAAGCTTATTAGTAGGTAAATGAAAAAACTCTATGAGAATTAGAACTCATGAACTCCTGTTTATAAGAAAGGCACAATAACTAAGTAAGCCACTGGAACATCACAAGTGCAAACGGTTGTCAAGAAGGGCAATGACCAATGAATCACTATTAGGTAAGTTGAAAAAGAAATCCATTGGTTTCACTATGTTATTCTTAATGCCAATCTTTGCAGCGCATCATGACGTATTGTTCTTGATGAACACGTAATACAGATTCTATATCTCAAAATCAATGCAAATTTCCATTGCTCCATAGGAAGCTTATTAGTAAGTAAATGAAAAAGACTCTCCAAGGATTAGAACTCATGAAATCATTTTTACAAGACAGGTGCATTAACCCAGTAAGCCACAGCAACATCACAGGTGCAAATTTATGTCAAGAAGGGCAGTGACCAATGAATCACTATTAGGTAAGTTCAAATAGAAATCCATTGGTTTTACTATGTTATTCTTAATGCCAATCTAAACAGCTTGTAATGACATATTGTTCTTTATGAACACTTAGTACAGATTCTATCTCACAATTGCACTATCTCAATCCCAAAATCAATGGAAATTTCCATTGGCTCTATAGGAAACTTATTGGTAAGTAAATGAAAAACAGCTCTCTGAGGACTAGAATTCATGTACTCCTGTTTAAAAGACAAGGGCATTAACCCACTAAGCCATTTGAACATCACAAGTGCAAAGTGATGTCAAGAAGGGCAGAGAACATTGAATCACTATTAGGTAAGTTCAAAAAGGAATCCATTGGTTTCACTATGTTATTCTTAATGCCAATCTTTGCAGCGCATCATGACGTATTGTTCTTGATGAACACGTAATACAGATTCTATATCTCACAATTGCACTATCTCAATCCCAAAATGAATGCAAATTTACATTGGCTCCATAGGAAGCTTATCAGTAAGTAAATGAAAAAGACTCTCCAAGGATTAGAACTCATGAAATCCTTTTTACAAGACAGGTGCATTAACCCAGTAAGCCACAGCAACATCACAGGTGCAAATTTATGTCAAGAAGGGCAGTGACCAATGAATCACTATTAGGTAAGTTCAAAAAGAAATCCATTGGTTTTACTATGCTATTCTTAATGCCAATCTAAACAGCTTGTAATGACATATTGTTCTTTATGAACACTTAGTACAGATTCTATCTCACAATTGCACTATCTCAATCCCAAAATCAATGGAAATTTCCATTGGCTCTATAGGAAACTTATTGGTAAGTAAATGAAAAAGTGCTCTCTGAGGACTAGAACTCATGAGCTCCTGTTTAAAAGACAGGGGCATTAACACACTAAGCCATTGGAACATCATAAGTGCAAAGTGATGTCAAGAAGGGCAGTGAACATTGAATCACTTTTGGTAAGTTCAAAAAGAAATCCATTGGTTTCACTATGTTATTCTTAATGCCAATCTTTGCAGCGCATCATGACGTATTGTTCTTGATGAACACGTAATACAGATTCTATATCTCAAAATCAATGGAAATTTCCATTGCTCCATAGGAAGCTTATTAGTAAGTAAATGAAAAAGACTCTCCAAGGATTAGAACTCATGAAATCCTTTCTACAAGACAGGTGCATTAACCCAGTAAGCCACAGCAACATCACAGGTGCAAATTTATGTCAAGAAGGGCAGTGACCAATGAATCACTATTAGGTAAGTTCAAATAGAAATCCATTGGTTTTACTATGTTATTCTTAATGCCAATCTAAACAGCTTGTAATGACATATTGTTCTTTATGAATACTTAATACAGATTCTATCTCACAATTGCACTATCTCAATCCAAAAATCAATGCAAATTTCCATTGGCTCTATAGGAAACTTATTGGTAAGTAAATGAAAAAGAGATCTCTGATGACTAGAATTCATGAACTCCTGTTTTAAAGACAAGGGCATTAACCCACTAAGCCATTGGAACATCACATGTGCAAAGTGATGTCAAGAAGGGCAGTGAACATTGAATCACTATTGGTAAGTTCAAAAAGAAATCCATTGGTTTCACTATGTTATTCTTAATGCCAATCTTTGCAGCGCATCATGACGTATTGTTCTTGATGAACACGTAATACAGATTCTATATCTCACAATTGCACTATCTCAATCCCCAAATCAATGCAAATTTACATTGGCTCCATAGGAAGCTTATCAGTAAGTAAATGAAAAAGACTCTCCAAGGATTAGAACTCATGAAATCCTTTTTACAAGACAAATGCATTAACCCAGTAAGCCACAGAAACATCACAGGTGCAAATTTATGTCAAGAAGGGCAGTGACCAATGAATCACTATTAGGTAAGTTCAAAAAGAAATCCATTGGTTTTACTATGTAATTCTTAATGCCAATCTAAACAGCTTGTAATGACATATTGTTCTTTATGAACACTTAGTACAGATTCTATCTCACAATTGCACTATCTCAATCCCAAAATCAATGGAAATTTCCATTGGCTCTATAGGAAACTTATTGGTAAGTAAATGAAAAAGTCCTCTCTGAGGACTAGAACTCATGAGCTCCTGTTTAAAAGACAGGGGCATTAACACACTAAGCCATTGGAACATCATAAGTGCAAAGTGATGTCAAGAAGGGCAGTGAACATTGAATCACTTTTGGTAAGTTCAAAAAGAAATCCATTGGTTTCACTATGTTATTCTTAATGCCAATCTTTGCAGCGCATCATGACGTATTGTTCTTGATGAACACGTAATACAGATTCTATATCTCACAATTGCACTATCTCAATCCCAAAATCAATGCAAATTTACATTGGCTCCAGAGGAAGCTTATCAGTAAGTAAATGAAAAAGACTCTCCAAGGATTAGAACTCATGAAATCCTTTTTACAAGACAAATGCATTAACCCAGTAAGCCACAGAAACATCACAGGTGCAAATTTATGTCAAGAAGGGCAGTGACCAATGAATCACTATTAGGTAAGTTCAAAAAGAAATCCATTGGTTTTACTATGCTATTCTTAATGCCATTCTAAACAGCTTGTGATGACATATTGTTCTTTATGAACACTTACTACAGATTCTATCTCACAATTGCACTATCTCAATCCCAAAATCAATGCAAATTTCTATTGGCTCTATAGGAAACTCATTGGTAAGTAAATGAAAAACAGCTCTCTGAGTACTAGAACTCATGAACTCCTGTTTAAAAGACAGGGGCATTAACCCACTAAGCCATTGGAACATCACAAATGCAAAGTGATGTCAAGAAGGGCAGTGAACATTGAATCACTATTGGTAAGTTCATAAAGAAATTCATTGGTTTCACTATGTTATTCTTAATGCCAATCTTTGCAGCGCATCATGACGTATTGTTCTTGATGAACACGTAATACAGATTCTATATCTCACAATTGCACTATCTCAATCCCAAAATGAATGCAAATTTACATTGGCTCCATAGGAAGCTTATCAGTAAGTAAATGAAAAAGACTCTCCAAGGATTAGAACTCATGGAATCCTTTTTACAAGACAGGTGCATTAACCCAGTAAGCCACAGCAACATCACAGGTGCAAATTTATGTCAAGAAGGGCAGTGACCAATGAATCACTATTAGGTAAGTTCAAAAAGAAATCCATTGGTTTTACTATGCTATTCTTAATGCCAATCTAAACAGCTTGTAATGACATATTGTTCTTTATGAACACTTAGTACAGATTCTATCTCACAATTGCACTATCTCAATCCCAAAATCAATGGAAATTTCCATTGGCTCTATAGGAAACTTATTGGTAAGTAAATGAAAAAGTGCTCTCTGAGGACTAGAACTCATGAGCTCCTGTTTAAAAGACAGGGGCATTAACCCACTAAGCCATTGGAACATCACAAGTGCAAAGTGATGTCAAGAAGGGCAGTGAACATTGAATCACTTTTGGTAAGTTCAAAAATAAATCCATTGGTTTCACTATGTTATTCTTAATGCCAATCTTTGCAGCGCATCATGATGTATTGTTCTTGATGAACACGTAATACAGATTCTATATCTCACAATTGCACTATCTCAAGCCCAAAATCAATGCAAATTTCCATTGGCTCTATAGGAAGCTTATTAGTAAGTAAATGAAAAAACTCTCTGAGAATTAGAACTCATGAACTCCTCTTTATAAGACAGGCGCAATAACCAAGTAAGCCACTGGAACATCACAAGTGCAAAAGGTTGTCAAGAAGGGCAATGACCAATGAATCGCTTTTAGGTAAGTTCAAAAAGAAATCCATTGGTTTCACTATGTTATTCTTAATGCCAATCTTTTCAGCGCATCATGACGTATTGTTCTTGATGAACACGTAATACAGATTCTATATCTCAAAATCAATGGAAATTTCCATTGCTCCATAGGAAGCTTATTAGTAAGTAAATGAAAAAGACTCTCCAAGGATTAGAACTCATGAAATCCTTTCTACAAGACAGGTGCATTAACCCAGTAAGCCACAGCAACATCACAGGTGCAAATTTATGTCAAGAAGGGCAGTGACCAATGAATCACTATTAGGTAAGTTCAAATAGAAATCCATTGGTTTTACTATGTTATTCTTAATGCCAATCTAAACAGCTTGTAATGACATATTGTTCTTTATGAATACTTAATACAGATTCTATCTCACAATTGCACTATCTCAATCCAAAAATCAATGCAAATTTCCATTGGCTCTATAGGAAACTTATTGGTAAGTAAATGAAAAAGAGATCTCTGATGACTAGAATTCATGAACTCCTGTTTTAAAGACAAGGGCATTAACCCACTAAGCCATTGGAACATCACATGTGCAAAGTGATGTCAAGAAGGGCAGTGAACATTGAATCACTATTGGTAAGTTCAAAAAGAAATCCATTGGTTTCACTATGTTATTCTTAATGCCAATCTTTGCAGCGCATCATGACGTATTGTTCTTGATGAACACGTAATACAGATTCTATATCTCACAATTGCACTATCTCAATCCCCAAATCAATGCAAATTTACATTGGCTCCATAGGAAGCTTATCAGTAAGTAAATGAAAAAGACTCTCCAAGGATTAGAACTCATGAAATCCTTTTTACAAGACAAATGCATTAACCCAGTAAGCCACAGAAACATCACAGGTGCAAATTTATGTCAAGAAGGGCAGTGACCAATGAATCACTATTAGGTAAGTTCAAAAAGAAATCCATTGGTTTTACTATGTAATTCTTAATGCCAATCTAAACAGCTTGTAATGACATATTGTTCTTTATGAACACTTAGTACAGATTCTATCTCACAATTGCACTATCTCAATCCCAAAATCAATGGAAATTTCCATTGGCTCTATAGGAAACTTATTGGTAAGTAAATGAAAAAGTCCTCTCTGAGGACTAGAACTCATGAGCTCCTGTTTAAAAGACAGGGGCATTAACACACTAAGCCATTGGAACATCATAAGTGCAAAGTGATGTCAAGAAGGGCAGTGAACATTGAATCACTTTTGGTAAGTTCAAAAAGAAATCCATTGGTTTCACTATGTTATTCTTAATGCCAATCTTTGCAGCGCATCATGACGTATTGTTCTTGATGAACACGTAATACAGATTCTATATCTCACAATTGCACTATCTCAATCCCAAAATCAATGCAAATTTACATTGGCTCCAGAGGAAGCTTATCAGTAAGTAAATGAAAAAGACTCTCCAAGGATTAGAACTCATGAAATCCTTTTTACAAGACAAATGCATTAACCCAGTAAGCCACAGAAACATCACAGGTGCAAATTTATGTCAAGAAGGGCAGTGACCAATGAATCACTATTAGGTAAGTTCAAAAAGAAATCCATTGGTTTTACTATGCTATTCTTAATGCCATTCTAAACAGCTTGTGATGACATATTGTTCTTTATGAACACTTACTACAGATTCTATCTCACAATTGCACTATCTCAATCCCAAAATCAATGCAAATTTCTATTGGCTCTATAGGAAACTCATTGGTAAGTAAATGAAAAACAGCTCTCTGAGTACTAGAACTCATGAACTCCTGTTTAAAAGACAGGGGCATTAACCCACTAAGCCATTGGAACATCACAAATGCAAAGTGATGTCAAGAAGGGCAGTGAACATTGAATCACTATTGGTAAGTTCATAAAGAAATTCATTGGTTTCACTATGTTATTCTTAATGCCAATCTTTGCAGCGCATCATGACGTATTGTTCTTGATGAACACGTAATACAGATTCTATATCTCACAATTGCACTATCTCAAGCCCAAAATCAATGCAAATTTCCATTGGCTCTATAGGAAGCTTATTAGTAAGTAAATGAAAAAACTCTATGAGAATTAGAACTCATGAACTCCTGTTTATAAGACAGGCACAATAACTAAGTAAGCCACTGGAACATCAGAAGTGCAAAAGGTTGTCAAGAAGGGCAATGACCAATGAATCACTATTAGGTAAGTTGAAAAAGAAATCCATTGGTTTCACTATGTTATTCTTAATGCCAATCTTTGCAGCGCATCATGACGTATTGTTCTTGATGAACACGTAATACAGATTCTATATCTCACAATTGCACTATCTCAATCCCAAAATCAATGCAAATTTCTATTGGCTCTATAGGAAACTTATTGGTAAGTAAATGAAAAACAGCTCTCTGAGGACTAGAACTCATTAACTCCTGTTTTAAAGACAGGGGCATTAACCCACTAAGCCATTGGAACATCACAAGTGCAAAGTGATGTCAAGAAGGGCAGTGAACATTGAATCACTATAGGTAAGTTGAAAAAGAAATCCATTGGTTTCACTATGTTATTCTTAATGCCAATCTTTGCAGCGCATCATGACGTATTGTTCTTGATGAACACGTAATACAGATTCTATATCTCAAAATCAATGCAAATTTCCATTGCTCCATAGGAAGCTTATTAGTAAGTAAATGAAAAAGACTCTCCAAGGATTAGAACTCATGAAATCATTTTTACAAGACAGGTGCATTAACCCAGTAAGCCACAGCAACATCACAGGTGCAAATTTATGTCAAGAAGGGCAGTGACCAATGAATCACTATTAGGTAAGTTCAAATAGAAATCCATTGGTTTTACTATGTTATTCTTAATGCCAATCTAAACAGCTTGTAATGACATATTGTTCTTTATGAACACTTAGTACAGATTCTATCTCACAATTGCACTATCTCAATCCCAAAATCAATGGAAATTTCCATTGGCTCTATAGGAAACTTATTGGTAAGTAAATGAAAAACAGCTCTCTGAGGACTAGAATTCATGAACTCCTGTTTAAAAGACAAGGGCATTAACCCACTAAGCCATTTGAACATCACAAGTGCAAAGTGATGTCAAGAAGGGCAGCGAACATTGAATCACTATTAGGTAAGTTCAAAAAGGAATCCATTGGTTTCACTATGTTATTCTTAATGCCAATCTTTGCAGCGCATCATGACGTATTGTTCTTGATGAACACGTAATACAGATTCTATATCTCACAATTGCACTATCTCAATCCCAAAATGAATGCAAATTTACATTGGCTCCATAGGAAGCTTATCAGTAAGTAAATGAAAAAGACTCTCCAAGGATTAGAACTCATGAAATCCTTTTTACAAGACAGGTGCATTAACCCAGTAAGCCACAGCAACATCACAGGTGCAAATTTATGTCAAGAAGGGCAGTGACCAATGAATCACTATTAGGTAAGTTCAAAAAGAAATCCATTGGTTTTACTATGCTATTCTTAATGCCAATCTAAACAGCTTGTAATGACATATTGTTCTTTATGAACACTTAGTACAGATTCTATCTCACAATTGCACTATCTCAATCCCAAAATCAATGGAAATTTCCATTGGCTCTATAGGAAACTTATTGGTAAGTAAATGAAAAAGTGCTCTCTTAGGACTAGAACTCATGAGCTCCTGTTTAAAAGACAGGGGCATTAACCCACTAAGCCATTGGAACATCACAAGTGCAAAGTGATGTCAAGAAGGGCAGTGAACATTGAATCACTTTTGGTAAGTTCAAAAAGAAATCCATTGGTTTCACTATGTTATTCTTAATGCCAATGTTTGCAGCGCATCATGACGTATTGTTCTTGATGAACACGTAATACAGATTCTATATCTCACAATTGCACTATCTCAATCCCAAAATCAATGCAAATTTACATTGGCTCCATAGGAAGCTTATCAGTAAGTAAATGAAAAAGACTCTCCAAGGATTAGAACTCATGAAATCCTTTTTACAAGACAAATGCATTAATCCAGTAAGCCACAGAAACATCACAGGTGCAAATTTATGTCAAGAAGGGCAGTGACCAATGAATCACTATTAGGTAAGTTCAAAAAGAAATCCATTGGTTTTACTATGCTATTCTTAATGCCATTCTAAACAGCTTGTGATGACATATTGTTCTTTATGAACACTTACTACAGATTCTATCTCACAATTGCACTATCTCAATCCCAAAATCAATGCAAATTTCTATTGGCTCTATAGGAAACTTATTGGTAAGTAAATGAAAAACAGCTCTCTGAGGACTAGAACTCATTAACTCCTGTTTTAAAGACAGGGGCATTAACCCACTAAGCCATTGGAACATCACAAGTGCAAAGTGATGTCAAGAAGGGCAGTGAACATTGAATCACTATAGGTAAGTTGAAAAAGAAATCCATTGGTTTCACTATGTTATTCTTAATGCCAATCTTTGCAGCGCATCATGACGTATTGTTCTTGATGAACACGTAATACAGATTCTATATCTCAAAATCAATGCAAATTTCCATTGCTCCATAGGAAGCTTATTAGTAAGTAAATGAAAAAGACTCTCCAAGGATTAGAACTCATGAAATCCTTTTTACAAGACAGGTGCATTAACCCAGTAAGCCACAGCAACATCACAGGTGCAAATTTATGTCAAGAAGGGCAGTGACCAATGAATCACTATTAGGTAAGTTCAAATAGAAATCCATTGGTTTTACTATGTTATTCTTAATGCCAATCTAAACAGCTTGTAATGACATATTGTTCTTTATGAACACTTAGTACAGATTCTATCTCACAATTGCACTATCTCAATCCCAAAATCAATGGAAATTTCCATTGGCTCTATAGAAAACTTATTGGTAAGTAAATGAAAAACAGCTCTCTGAGGACTAGAATTCATGAACTCCTGTTTAAAAGACAAGGGCATTAACCCACTAAGCCATTTGAACATCACAAGTGCAAAGTGATGTCAAGAAGGGCAGCGAACATTGAATCACTATTAGGTAAGTTCAAAAAGGTATCCATTGGTTTCACTATGTTATTCTTAATGCCAATCTTTGCAGCGCATCATGACGTATTGTTCTTGATGAACACGTAATACAGATTCTATATCTCACAATTGCACTATCTCAATCCCAAAATGAATGCAAATTTACATTCGCTCCATAGGAAGCTTATCAGTAAGTAAATGAAAAAGACTCTCCAAGGATTAGAACTCATGAAATCCTTTTTACAAGACAGGTGCATTAAGCCAGTAAGCCACAGCAACATCACAGGTGCAAATTTATGTCAAGAAGGGCAGTGACCAATGAATCACTATTAGGTAAGTTCAAAAAGAAATCCATTGGTTTTACTATGCTATTCTTAATGCCAATCTAAACAGCTTGTAATGACATATTGTTCTTTATGAATACTTAATACAGATTCTATCTCACAATTGCACTATCTCAATCCAAAAATCAATGCAAATTTCCATTGGCTCTATAGGAAACTTATTGGTAAGTAAATGAAAAAGAGCTCTCTGAGGACTAGAATACATGAACTCCTGTTTTAAAGACAAGGGCATTAACCCACTAAGCCATTGGAACATCACATGTGCAAAGTGATGTCAAGAAGGGCAGTGAACATTGAATCACTATTGGTAAGTTCAAAAAGAAATCCATTGGTTTCACTATGTTATTCTTAATGCCAATGTTTGCAGCGCATCATGACGTATTGTTCTTGATGAACACGTAATACAGATTCTATATCTCACAATTGCACTATCTCAATCCCAAAATCAATGCAAATTTACATTGGCTCCATAGGAAGCTTATCAGTAAGTAAATGAAAAAGACTCTCCAAGGATTAGAACTCATGAAATCCTTTTTACAAGACAAATGCATTAACCCAGTAAGCCACAGAAACATCACAGGTGCAAATTTATGTCAAGAAGGGCAGTGACCAATGAATCACTATTAGGTAAGTTCAAAAAGAAATCCATTGGTTTTACTATGCTATTCTTAATGCCATTCTAAACAGCTTGTGATGACATATTGTTCTTTATGAACACTTACTACAGATTCTATCTCACAATTGCACTATCTCAATCCCAAAATCAATGCAAATTTCTATTGGCTCTATAGGAAACTTATTGGTAAGTAAATGAAAAACAGCTCTCTGAGGACTAGAACTCATTAACTCCTGTTTTAAAGACAGGGGCATTAACCCACTAAGCCATTGGAACATCACAAGTGCAAAGTGATGTCAAGAAGGGCAGTGAACATTGAATCACTATAGGTAAGTTGAAAAAGAAATCCATTGGTTTCACTATGTTATTCTTAATGCCAATCTTTGCAGCGCATCATGACGTATTGTTCTTGATGAACACGTAATACAGATTCTATATCTCACAATTGCACTATCTCAATCCCAAAATCAATGCAAATTTACATTGGCTCCATAGGAAGCTTATTAGTAAGTAAATGAAAAAGACTCTCCAAGGATTAGAACTCATGAAATCCTTTTTACAAGACAGGTGCATTAACCCAGTAAGCCACAGCAACATCACAGGTGGAAATTTATGTCAAGAAGGGCAGTGACCAATGAATCACTATTAGGTAAGTTCAAAAAGAAATCCATTGGTTTTACTATGCTATTCTTAATGCCAATCTAAACAGCTTGTAATGACATATTGTTCTTTATGAACACTTAGTACAGATTCTATCTCACAATTGCAATATCTCAATCCAAAAATCAATGCAAATTTCCATTGGCTCTATAGGAAACTTATTGGTAAGTAAATGAAAAAGAGCTCTCTGAGGACTAGAATTCTTGAACTCCTGTTTAAAAGACAGGGGCATTAACCCACTAAGCCATTGGAACATCACAAGTGCAAAGTGATGTCAAGAAGGGCAGCGAACATTGAATCACTATTAGATAAGTTCAAAAAGAAATCCATTGGTTTCACTATGTTATTCTTAATGCCAATCTTTGCAGTGCATCATGACGTATTGTTCTTGATGAACACGTAACACAGATTCTATATTTCACAATTGCACTATCTCAATCCCAATATCAATGGAAATTTCCATTGGCTCTATAGGAAACTTATTGGTAAGAAAATGAAAAAGAGCTCTCTGAGGACTAGAACTCAAGAACTCCTGTTTAATAGACAGGGGCATTAACCCACTAAGCCATTGGAAAATCACAAGTGCAAAGTCATGTCAAGAAGGGCAGTGAACATTGAATCACTATTGGTAAGTTCAAAAAGAAATCCATTGGTTTCACTATGTTATTCTTAATGCCAATCTTTGCAGCGC
Source organism: Phyllobates terribilis (assembly GCF_046119375.1). Classification (NCBI taxonomy): domain Eukaryota; kingdom Metazoa; phylum Chordata; class Amphibia; order Anura; family Dendrobatidae; genus Phyllobates; species Phyllobates terribilis. The sequence goes on along the minus strand of NW_027362764.1, from coordinate 331,963,095 downwards.
ATCATGACGTATTGTTCTTGATGAACACGTAATACAGATTCTATATCTCACAATTGCACTATCTCAAGCCCAAAATCAATGCAAATTTCCATTGGCTCTATAGGAAGCTTATTAGTAAGTAAATGAAAAAACTCTCTGAGAATTAGAACACATGAACTCCTGTTTATAAGACAGGCGCAATAACCAAGTAAGCCACTGGAACATCACAAGTGCCAAAGGTTGTCAAGAAGGGCAATGACCAATGAATCACTATGAGGTAAGTTCAAAAAGAAATCTATTGGTTTCACTATGTTATTCTTAATGCCAATCTTTGCAGCGCATCATGACGTATTGTTCTTGATGAACACGTAATACAGATTCTATATCTCAAAATCAATGCAAATTCCCATTGCTCCATAGGAAGCTTATTAGTAAGTAAATGAAAAAGACTCTCCAAGGATTAGAACTCATGAAATAATTTTTACAAGACAGGAGAATTAACCCAGTAAGCCACAGCAACATCACAGGTGCAAATTTATGTCAAGAAGGGCAGTGACCAATGAATCACTATTAGGTAAGTTCAAATAGAAATCCATTGATTTTACTATGTTATTCTTAATGCCAATCTAAACAGCTTGTAATGACATATTGTTCTTTATGAACACTTAGTACAGATTCTATCTCACAATTGCACTATCTCAATCCCAAAATCAATGGAAATTTCCATTGGCTCTATAAGAAACTTATTGGTAAGTAAATGAAAAACAGCTCTCTGAGGACTAGAATTCATGATCTCCTGTTTAAAAGACAAGGGCACTAACCCACTAAGCCATTTGAACATCACAAGTGCAAAGTGATGTCAAGAAGGGCAGCGAACATTGAATCACTATTAGGTAAGTTCAAAAAGGAATCCATTGGTTTCACTATGTTATTCTTAATGCCAATCTTTGCAGCGCATCATGACGTATTGTTCTTGATGAACACGTAATACAGATTCTATATCTCACAATTGCACTATCTCAATCCCAAAATGAATGCAAATTTACATTGGCTCCATAGGAAGCTTATCAGTAAGTAAATGAAAAAGACTCTCCAAGGATTAGAACTCATGGAATCCTTTTTACAAGACAGGTGCATTAACCCAGTAAGCCACAGCAACATCACAGGTGCAAATTTATGTCAAGAAGGGCAGTGACCAATGAATCACTATTAGGTAAGTTCAAAAAGAAATCCATTGGTTTTACTATGCTATTCTTAATGCCAATCTAAACAGCTTGTAATGACATATTGTTCTTTATGAACACTTAGTACAGATTCTATCTCACAATTGCACTATCTCAATCCCAAAATCAATGGAAATTTCCATTGGCTCTATAGGAAACTTATTGGTAAGTAAATGAAAAAGTGCTCTCTGAGGACTAGAACTCATGAGCTCCTGTTTAAAAGACAGGGGCATTAACCCACTAAGCCATTGGAACATCACAAGTGCAAAGTGATGTCAAGAAGGGCAGTGAACATTGAATCACTTTTGGTAAGTTCAAAAATAAATCCATTGGTTTCACTATGTTATTCTTAATGCCAATCTTTGCAGCGCATCATGACGTATTGTTCTTGATGAACACGTAATACAGATTCTATATCTCACAATTGCACTATCTCAAGCCCAAAATCAATGCAAATTTCCATTGGCTCTATAGGAAGCTTATTAGTAAGTAAATGAAAAAACTCTCTGAGAATTAGAACTCATGAACTCCTCTTTATAAGACAGGCGCAATAACCAAGTAAGCCACTGGAACATCACAAGTGCAAAAGGTTGTCAAGAAGGGCAATGACCAATGAATCGCTTTTAGGTAAGTTCAAAAAGAAATCCATTGGTTTCACTATGTTATTCTTAATGCCAATCTTTTCAGCGCATCATGACGTATTGTTCTTGATGAACACGTAATACAGATTCTATATCTCAAAATCAATGGAAATTTCCATTGCTCCATAGGAAGCTTATTAGTAAGTAAATGAAAAAGACTCTCCAAGGATTAGAACTCATGAAATCCTTTCTACAAGACAGGTGCATTAACTCAGTAAGCCACAGCAACATCACAGGTGCAAATTTATGTCAAGAAGGGCAGTGACCAATGAATCACTATTAGGTAAGTTCAAATAGAAATCCATTGGTTTTACTATGTTATTCTTAATGCCAATCTAAACAGCTTGTAATGACATATTGTTCTTTATGAATACTTAATACAGATTCTATCTCACAATTGCACTATCTCAATCCAAAAATCAATGCAAATTTCCATTGGCTCTATAGGAAACTTATTGGTAAGTAAATGAAAAAGAGATCTCTGATGACTAGAATTCATGAACTCCTGTTTTAAAGACAAGGGCATTAACCCACTAAGCCATTGGAACATCACATGTGCAAAGTGATGTCAAGAAGGGCAGTGAACATTGAATCACTATTGGTAAGTTCAAAAAGAAATCCATTGGTTTCACTATGTTATTCTTAATGCCAATCTTTGCAGCGCATCATGACGTATTGTTCTTGATGAACACGTAATACAGATTCTATATCTCACAATTGCACTATCTCAATCCCCAAATCAATGCAAATTTACATTGGCTCCATAGGAAGCTTATCAGTAAGTAAATGAAAAAGACTCTCCAAGGATTAGAACTCATGAAATCCTTTTTACAAGACAAATGCATTAACCCAGTAAGCCACAGAAACATCACAGGTGCAAATTTATGTCAAGAAGGGCAGTGACCAATGAATCACTATTAGGTAAGTTCAAAAAGAAATCCATTGGTTTTACTATGCTATTCTTAATGCCAATCTAAACAGCTTGTAATGACATATTGTTCTTTATGAACACTTAGTACAGATTCTATCTCACAATTGCACTATCTCAATCCCAAAATCAATGGAAATTTCCATTGGCTCTATAGGAAACTTATTGGTAAGTAAATGAAAAAGTCCTCTCTGAGGACTAGAACTCATGAGCTCCTGTTTAAAAGACAGGGGCATTAACACACTAAGCCATTGGAACATCATAAGTGCAAAGTGATGTCAAGAAGGGCAGTGAACATTGAATCACTTTTGGTAAGTTCAAAAAGAAATCCATTGGTTTCACTATGTTATTCTTAATGCCAATCTTTGCAGCGCATCATAACGTATTGTTCTTGATGAACACGTAATACAGATTCTATATCTCACAATTGCACTATCTCAATCCCAAAATCAATGCAAATTTACATTGGCTCCAGAGGAAGCTTATCAGTAAGTAAATGAAAAAGACTCTCCAAGGATTAGAACTCATGAAATCCTTTTTACAAGACAAATGCATTAACCCAGTAAGCCACAGAAACATCACAGGTGCAAATTTATGTCAAGAAGGGCAGTGACCAATGAATCACTATTAGGTAAGTTCAAAAAGAAATCCATTGGTTTTACTATGCTATTCTTAATGCCATTCTAAACAGCTTGTGATGACATATTGTTCTTTATGAACACTTACTACAGATTCTATCTCACAATTGCACTATCTCAATCCCAAAATCAATGCAAATTTCTATTGGCTCTATAGGAAACTTATTGGTAAGTAAATGAAAAACAGCTCTCTGAGTACTAGAACTCATGAACTCCTGTTTAAAAGACAGGGGCATTAACCCACTAAGCCATTGGAACATCACAAATGCAAAGTGATGTCAAGAAGGGCAGTGAACATTGAATCACTATTGGTAAGTTCATAAAGAAATTCATTGGTTTCACTATGTTATTCTTAATGCCAATCTTTGCAGCGCATCATGACGTATTGTTCTTGATGAACACGTAATACAGATTCTATATCTCACAATTGCACTATCTCAAGCCCAAAATCAATGCAAATTTCCATTGGCTCTATAGGAAGCTTATTAGTAAGTAAATGAAAAAACTCTATGAGAATTAGAACTCATGAACTCCTGTTTATAAGACAGGCACAATAACTAAGTAAGCCACTGGAACATCACAAGTGCAAAAGGTTGTCAAGAAGGGCAATGACCAATGAATCACTATTAGGTAAGTTGAAAAAGAAATCCATTGGTTTCACTATGTTATTCTTAATGCCAATCTTTGCAGCGCATCATGACGTATTGTTCTTGATGAACACGTAATACAGATTCTATATCTCAAAATCAATGCAAATTTCCATTGCTCCATAGGAAGCTTATTAGTAAGTAAATGAAAAAGACTCTCCAAGGATTAGAACTCATGAAATCAATTTTACAAGACAGGTGCATTAACCCAGTAAGCCACAGCAACATCACAGGTGCAAGTTTATGTCAAGAAGGGCAGTGACCAATGAATCACTATTAGGTAAGTTCAAATAGAAATCCATTGGTTTTACTATGTTATTCTTAATGCCAATCTAAACAGCTTGTAATGACATATTGTTCTTTATGAACACTTAGTACAGATTCTATCTCACAATTGCACTATCTCAATCCCAAAATCAATGGAAATTTCCATTGGCTCTATAGGAAACTTATTGGTAAGTAAATGAAAAACAGCTCTCTGAGGACTAGAATTCATGAACTCCTGTTTAAAAGACAAGGGCATTAACCCACTAAGCCATTTGAACATCACAAGTGCAAAGTGATGTCAAGAAGGGCAGCGAACATTGAATCACTATTAGGTAAGTTCAAAAAGGAATCCATTGGTTTCACTATGTTATTCTTAATGCCAATCTTTGCAGCGCATCATGACGTATTGTTCTTGATGAACACGTAATACAGATTCTATATCTCACAATTGCACTATCTCAATCCCAAAATGAATGCAAATTTACATTGGCTCCATAGGAAGCTTATCAGTAAGTAAATGAAAAAGACTCTCCAAGGATTAGAACTCATGAAATCCTTTTTACAAGACAGGTGCATTAACCCAGTAAGCCACAGCAACATCACAGGTGCAAATTTATGTCAAGAAGGGCAGTGACCAATGAATCACTATTAGGTAAGTTCAAAAAGAAATCCATTGGTTTTACTATGCTATTCTTAATGCCAATCTAAACAGCTTGTAATGACATATTGTTCTTTATGAACACTTAATACAGATTCTATCTCACAATTGCACTATCTCAATCCCAAAATCAATGGAAATTTCCATTGGCTCTATAGGAAACTTATTGGTAAGTAAATGAAAAAGTGCTCTCTTAGGACTAGAACTCATGAGCTCCTGTTTAAAAGACAGGGGCATTAACCCACTAAGCCATTGGAACATCACAAGTGCAAAGTGATGTCAAGAAGGGCAGTGAACATTGAATCACTTTTGGTAAGTTCAAAAAGTAATCCATTGGTTTCACTATGTTATTCTTAATGCCAATCTTTGCAGCGCATCATGACGTATTGTTCTTGATGAACACGTAATACAGATACTATATCTCACAATTGCACTATCTCAAGCCCAAAATCAATGCAAATTTCCATTGGCTCTATAGGAAGCTTATTAGTAAGTAAATGAAAAAACCTCTCTGAGAATTAGAACTCATGAACTCCTCTTTATAAGACAGGCGCAATAACCAAGTAAGCCACTGGAACATCACAAGTGCAAAAGGTTGTCAAGAAGGGCAATGACCAATGAATCGCTTTTAGGTAAGTTCAAAAAGAAATCCATTGGTTTCACTATGTTATTCTTAATGCCAATCTTTGCAGCGCATCATGACGTATTGTTCTTGATGAACACGTAATACAGATTCTATATCTCAAAATCAATGGAAATTTCCATTGCTCCATAGGAAGCTTATTAGTAAGTAAATGAAAAAGACTCTCCAAGGATTAGAACTCATGAAATCCTTTCTACAAGACAGGTGCATTAAGCCAGTAAGCCACAGCAACATCACAGGTGCAAATTTATGTCAAGAAGGGCAGTGACCAATGAATCACTATTAGGTAAGTTCAAATAGAAATCCATTGGTTTTACTATGTTATTCTTAATGCCAATCTAAACAGCTTGTAATGACATACTGTTCTTTATGAATACTTAATACAGATTCTATCTCACAATTGCACTATCTCAATCCAAAAATCAATGCAAATTTCCATTGGCTCTATAGGAAACTTATTGGTAAGTAAATGAAAAAGAGCTCTCTGAGGACTAGAATTCATGAACTCCTGTTTTAAAGACAAGGGCATTAACCCACTAAGCCATTGGAACATCACATGTGCAAAGTGATGTCAAGAAGGGCAGTGAACATTGAATCACTATTGGTAAGTTCAAAAAGAAATCCATTTGTTTCACTATGTTATTCTTAATGCCAATGTTTGCAGCGCATCATGACGTATTGTTCTTGATGAACACGTAATACAGATTCTATATCTCACAATTGCACTATCTCAATCCCAAAATCAATGCAAATTTCTATTGGCTCTATAGGAAACTTATTGGTAAGTAAATGAAAAACAGCTCTCTGAGGACTAGAACTCATTAACTCCTGTTTTAAAGACAGGGGCATTAACCCACTAAGCCATTGGAACATCACAAGTGCAAAGTGATGTCAAGAAGGGCAGTGAACATTGAATCACTATTGGTAAGTTCAAAAAGAAATCCATTTGTTTCACTATGTTATTCTTAATGCCAATGTTTGCAGCGCATCATGACGTATTGTTCTTGATGAACACGTAATACAGATTCTATATCTCACAATTGCACTATCTCAATCCCAAAATCAATGCAAATTTACATTGGCTCCATAGGAAGCTTATCAGTAAGTAAATGAAAAAGACTCTCCAAGGATTAGAACTCATGAAATCCTTTTTACAAGACAAATGCATTAATCCAGTAAGCCACAGAAACATCACAGGTGCAAATTTATGTCAAGAAGGGCAGTGACCAATGAATCACTATTAGGTAAGTTCAAAAAGAAATCCATTGGTTTTACTATGCTATTCTTAATGCCATTCTAAACAGCTTGTGATGACATATTGTTCTTTATGAACACTTACTACAGATTCTATCTCACAATTGCACTATCTCAATCCCAAAATCAATGCAAATTTCTATTGGCTCTATAGGAAACTTATTGGTAAGTAAATGAAAAACAGCTCTCTGAGGACTAGAACTCATTAACTCCTGTTTTAAAGACAGGGGCATTAACCCACTAAGCCATTGGAACATCACAAGTGCAAAGTGATGTCAAGAAGGGCAGTGAACATTGAATCACTATAGGTAAGTTGAAAAAGAAATCCATTGGTTTCACTATGTTATTCTTAATGCCAATCTTTGCAGCGCATCATGACGTATTGTTCTTGATGAACACGTAATACAGATTCTATATCTCAAAATCAATGCAAATTTCCATTGCTCCATAGGAAGCTTATTAGTAAGTAAATGAAAAAGACTCTCCAAGGATTAGAACTCATGAAATCCTTTTTACAAGACAGGTGCATTAACCCAGTAAGCCACAGCAACATCACAGGTGCAAATTTATGTCAAGAAGGGCAGTGACCAATGAATCACTATTAGGTAAGTTCAAATAGAAATCCATTGGTTTTACTATGTTATTCTTAATGCCAATCTAAACAGCTTGTAATGACATATTGTTCTTTATGAACACTTAGTACAGATTCTATCTCACAATTGCACTATCTCAATCCCAAAATCAATGGAAATTTCCATTGGCTCTATAGGAAACTTATTGGTAAGTAAATGAAAAACAGCTCTCTGAGGACTAGAATTCATGAACTCCTGTTTAAAAGACAAGGGCATTAACCCACTAAGCCATTTGAACATCACAAGTGCAAAGTGATGTCAAGAAGGGCAGCGAACATTGAATCACTATTAGGTAAGTTCAAAAAGGTATCCATTGGTTTCTTAATGCCAATCTTTGCAGCGCATCATGACGTATTGTTCTTGATGAACACGTAATACAGATTCTATATCTCACAATTGCACTATCTCAATCCCAAAATGAATGCAAATTTACATTCGCTCCATAGGAAGCTTATCAGTAAGTAAATGAAAAAGACTCTCCAAGGATTAGAACTCATGAAATCCTTTTTACAAGACAGGTGCATTAAGCCAGTAAGCCACAGCAACATCACAGGTGCAAATTTATGTCAAGAAGGGCAGTGACCAATGAATCACTATTAGGTAAGTTCAAAAAGAAATCCATTGGTTTTAATATGCTATTCTTAATGCCAATCTAAACAGCTTGTAATGACATATTGTTCTTTATGAATACTTAATACAGATTCTATCTCACAATTGCACTATCTCAATCCAAAAATCAATGCAAATTTCCATTGGCTCTATAGGAAACTTATTGGTAAGTAAATGAAAAAGAGCTCTCTGAGGACTAGAATACATGAACTCCTGTTTTAAAGACAAGGGCATTAACCCACTAAGCCATTGGAACATCACATGTGCAAAGTGATGTCAAGAAGGGCAGTGAACATTGAATCACTATTGGTAAGTTCAAAAAGAAATCCATTGGTTTCACTATGTTATTCTTAATGCCAATGTTTGCAGCGCATCATGACGTATTGTTCTTGATGAACACGTAATACAGATTCTATATCTCACAATTGCACTATCTCAATCCCAAAATCAATGCAAATTTACATTGGCTCCATAGGAAGCTTATCAGTAAGTAAATGAAAAAGACTCTCCAAGGATTAGAACTCATGAAATCCTTTTTACAAGACAAATGCATTAACCCAGTAAGCCACAGAAACATCACAGGTGCAAATTTATGTCAAGAAGGGCAGTGACCAATGAATCACTATTAGGTAAGTTCAAAAAGAAATCCATTGGTTTTACTATGCTATTCTTAATGCCATTCTAAACAGCTTGTGATGACATATTGTTCTTTATGAACACTTACTACAGATTCTATCTCACAATTGCACTATCTCAATCCCAAAATCAATGCAAATTTCTATTGGCTCTATAGGAAACTTATTGGTAAGTAAATGAAAAACAGCTCTCTGAGGACTAGAACTCATTAACTCCTGTTTTAAAGACAGGGGCATTAACCCACTAAGCCATTGGAACATCACAAGTGCAAAGTGATGTCAAGAAGGGCAGTGAACATTGAATCACTATAGGTAAGTTGAAAAAGAAATCCATTGGTTTCACTATGTTATTCTTAATGCCAATCTTTGCAGCGCATCATGACGTATTGTTCTTGATGAACACGTAATACAGATTCTATATCTCACAATTGCACTATCTCAATCCCAAAATCAATGCAAATTTACATTGGTTCCATAGGAAGCTTATTAGTAAGTAAATGAAAAAGACTCTCCAAGGATTAGAACTCATGAAATCCTTTTTACAAGACAGGTGCATTAACCCAGTAAGCCACAGCAACATCACAGGTGGAAATTTATGTCAAGAAGGGCAGTGACCAATGAATCACTATTAGGTAAGTTCAAAAAGAAATCCATTGGTTTTACTATGCTATTCTTAATGCCAATCTAAACAGCTTGTAATGACATATTGTTCTTTATGAACACTTAGTACAGATTCTATCTCACAATTGCAATATCTCAATCCAAAAATCAATGCAAATTTCCATTGGCTCTATAGGAAACTTATTGGTAAGTAAATGAAGAAGAGCTCTCTGAGGACTAGAATTCATGAACTCCTGTTTAAAAGACAGGGGCATTAACCCACTAAGCCATTGGAACATCACAAGTGCAAAGTGATGTCAAGAAGGGCAGCGAACATTGAATCACTATTAGATAAGTTCAAAAAGAAATCCATTGGTTTCACTATGTTATTCTTAATGCCAATCTTTGCAGCGCATCATGACGTATTGTTCTTGATGAACACGTAATACAGATTCTATATCTCACAATTGCACTATCTCAAGCCCAAAATCAATGCAAATTTCCATTGGCTCTATAGGAAGCTTATTAGTAAGTAAATGAAAAAACTCTCTGAGAATTAAAACTCATGAACTCCTGTTTATAAGACAGGCGCAATAACCAAGTAAGCCACTGGAACATCACAAGTGCAAAAGGTTCTCAAGAAGGGCAATGACCAATGAATCACTATTAGGTAAGTTCAAAAAGAAATCCATTGGTTTCACTATGTTATTCTTAATGCCAATCTTTGCAGCGCATCATGACGTATTGTTCTTGATGAACACGTAATGCAGATTCTATATCTCAAAATCAATGCAAATTTCCATTGCTCCATAGGAAGCTTATTAGTAAGTAAATGAAAAAGACTCTCCAAGGATTAGAACTCATGAAATTCTTTTTACAAGACAGGTGCATTAACCCAGTAAGCCACAGCAACATCACAGGTGCAAATTTATGTCAAGAAGTGCAGTGACCAATGAATCACTATTAGGTAAGTTCAAATAGAAATCCATTGGTTTTACTATGTTATTCTTAATGCCAATCTAAACAGCTTGTAATGACATATTGTTCTTTATGAACACTTAGTACAGATTCTATCTCACAATTGCAATATCTCAATCCAAAAATCAATGCAAATTTCCATTGGCTCTATAGGAAACTTATTGGTAAGTAAATGAAAAAGAGCTCTCTGAGGACTAGAATTCATGAACTCCTGTTTAAAAGACAGGGGCATTAACCCACTAAGCCATTGGAACATCACCAGTGCAAAGTGATGTCAAGAAGGGCAGTGAACATTGAATCACTATTGGTAAGTTCAAAAAGAAATCCATTGGTTTCACTATGTTATTCTTAATGCCAATCTTTGCATCGCATCATGACGTGTTGTTCTTGATGAACACGTAATACAGATTCTATATCTCACAATTGCACTATCTTAATCCCAAAATCAATGCAAATTTACATTGGCTCCATAGGAAGCTTATTAGTAAGTAAATGAAAAGGTCTCTCCAAGGATTAGAACTCATGAAATACTTTTTACAAGACAGGTGCATTAACCCAGTAAGCCACAGCAACATCACAGGTGCAAATTTATGTCAAGAAGGGCAGTGACCAATGAATCACTATTAGGTAAGTTCAAAAAGAAATCCATTGGTTTTACTATGCTATTCTTACTGCCAATCTAAACAGCTTGTAATGACATATTGTTCTTTATGAACACTTAGTACAGATTCTATCTCACAATTGCACTATCTCAATCCCAAAATCAATGGAAATTTCCATTGGCTCTATAGGAAACTTATTGGTAAGTAAATGAAAAAGAGCTCTCTGAGGACTAGAACTCATGAACTCCTGTTTAAAAGATAGGGGCATTAACACACTAAGCCATTGGAACATCACAAGTGCAAAGTGATGTCAAGAAGGGCAGTGAACATTGAATCACTATTAGATAAGTTCAAAAAGAAATCCATTGGTTTCACTATGTTATTCTTAATGCCAATCTTTGCAGCGCATCATGACGTATTGTTCTTGATGAACACGTAATACAGATTCTATATCTCACAATTGCACTATCTCAAGCCCAAAATCAATGCAAATTTCCATTGGCTCTATAGGAAGCTTATTAGTAAGTAAATGAAAAAACTCTCTGAGTATTAGAACTCATGAACTCCTGTTTATAAGACAGGCGCAATAACCAAGTAAGCCACTGGAACATCACAAGTGCAAAAGGTTCTCAAGAAGGGCAATGACCAATGAATCACTATTAGGTAAGTTCAAAAAGAAATCCATTGGTTTCACTATGTTATTCTTAATGCCAATCTTTGCAGCGCATCATGACGTATTGTTCTTGATGAACACGTAATGCAGATTCTATATCTCAAAATCAATGCAAATTTCCATTGCTCCATAGGAAGCTTATTAGTAAGTAAATGAAAAAGACTCTCCAAGGATTAGAACTCATGAAATACTTTTTACAAGACAGGAGCATTAACCCAGTAAGCCACAGCAACATCACAGGTGCAAATTTATGTCAAGAAGTGCAGTGACCAATGAATCACTATTAGGTAAGTTCAAATAGAAATCCATTGGTTTTACTATGTTATTCTTAATGCCAATCTAAACAGCTTGTAATGACATATTGTTCTTTATGAACACTTAGTACAGATTCTATCTCACAATTGCAATATCTCAATCCAAAAATCAATGCAAATTTCCATTGGCTCTATAGGAAACTTATTGGTAAGTAAATGAAAAAGAGCTCTCTGAGGACTAGAATTCATGAACTCCTGTTTAAAAGACAGGGGCATTAACCCACTAAGCCATTGGAACATCACAAGTGCAAAGTGATGTCAAGAAGGGCAGTGAACATTGAATCACTATTGGTAAGTTCAAAAAGAAATCCATTGGTTTCACTATGTTATTCTTAATGCCAATCTTTGCAGCGCATCATGACGTATTGTTCTTGATGAACACGTAATACAGATTCTATATCTCACAATTGCACTATCTCAATCCCAAAATCAATGCAAATTTACATTGGCTCCATAGGAAGCTTATCAGTAAGTAAATGAAAAAGACTCTCCAAGGATTAGAACTCATGAAATCCTTTTTACAAGAGAGGTGCATTAACCCAGTAAGCCACAGCAACATCACAGGTGCAAATTTATGTCAAGAAGGGCAGTGACCAATGAATCACTATTAGGTAAGTTCAAAAAGAAATCCATTGGTTTTACTATGCTATTCTTAATGCCAATCTAAACAGCTTGTAATGACATATTGTTCTTTATGAACACTTAGTACAGATTCTATCTCACAATTGCACTATCTCAAGCCCAAAATCAATGGAAATTTCCATTGGCTCTATAGGAAACTTATTGGTAAGTAAATGAAAAAGAGCTCTCTGAGGACTAGAACTCATGAACTCCTGTTTAAAAGACAGGGGGATTAACCCACTAAGCCATTGGAATATCACAAGTGAAAAGTGATGTCAAGAAGGGCAGTGAACATTGAATCACTATTGGTAAGTTCAAAAAGAAATCCATTGGTTTCACCATGTTATTCTTAATGCCAATCTTTGCAGCGCATCATGACGTATTGTTCTTGATGAACACGTAATACAGATTCTATATCTCACAATTGCACTATCTCAATCCCAAAATCAATGCAAATTTACATTGGCTCCATAGGAAGCTTATTAGTAAGTAAATGAAAAAGGCTCTCCAAGGATTAGAACTCATGAAATCCTTTTTACAAGACAGGTGCATTAACCCAGTAAGCCACAGCAACATCACAGGTGCAAATTTATGTCAAGAAGGGCAGTGACCAATGAATCACTATTAGGTAAGTTCAAAAAGAAATCCATTGGTTTTACTATGCTATTCTTAATGCCAATCTAAACAGCTTGTAATGACATATTGTTCTTTATGAACACTTACTACAGATTCTATCTCACAATTGCACTATCTCAATCCCAAAATCAATGGAAATTTCCATTGGCTCTATAGGAAACTTATTGGTAAGTAAATGAAAAAGAGCTCTCTGAGGACTAGAACTCATGAACTCCTATTTAAAAGATAGGGGCATTAACACACTAAGCCATTGGAACATCACAAGTGCCAAGTGATGTCAAGAAGGGCAGTGAACATTGAATCACTATTGGTAAGTTCAAAAAGAAATCCATTGGTTTCACTATGTTATTCTTAATGCAAATCTTTGCAGCGCATCATGACGTATTGTTCTTGATGAACACGTAATACAGATTCTATATCTCACAATTGCACTATCTCAATCCCAAAAGCAATGCAAATTTACATTGGCTCCATAGGAAGCTTATCAGTAAGTAAATGAAAAAGACTCTCCAAGGATTAGAACTCATGAAATCCTTTTTACAAGACAGGTGCATTAACCCAGTAAGCCACAGCAACATCACAGGTGCAAATTTATGTCAAGAAGGGCAGTGACCAATGAATCACTATTAGGTAAGTTCAAAAAGAAATCCATTGGTTTTACTATGCTATTCTTAATGCCAATCTAAACAGCTTGTAATGACATATTGTTCTTTATGAACACTTAGTACAGATTCTATCTCACAATTGCACTATCTCAATCCCAAAATCAATGGAAATTTCCATTGGCTCTATAGGAAACTTATTGGTAAGTAAATGAAAAAGAGCTCTCTGAGGACTAGAACTCATGAACTCCTGTTTAAAAGATAGGGGCATTAACACACTAAGCCATTGGAACATCACAAGTGCAAAGTGATGTCAAGAAGGGCAGTGAACATTGAATCACCATTGGTAAGTTCAAAAAGAAATCCATTGGTTTCACTATGTTATTCTTAATGCAAATCTTTGCAGCGCATCATGACGTATTGTTCTTGATAAACACGTAATACAGATTCTATATCTCACAATTGCACTATCTCAAGCCCAAAATCAATGCAAATTTCCATTGGCTCTATAGGAATCTTATTAGTAAGTAAATGAAAAAACTCTCTGAGAATTAGAACTCATGAACTCCTGTTTATAAGACAGGCGCATTAACCAAGTAAGCCACTGGAACATCACAAGTGCAAAAGGTTCTCAAGAAGGGCAATGACCAATGAATCACTATTAGGTAAGTTCAAAAAGAAATCCATTGGTTTCACTATGTTATTCTTAATGCCAATCTTTGCAGCGCATCATGACGTATTGTTCTTGATGAACACGTAATGCAGATTCTATATCTCAAAATCAATGCAAATTTCCATTGCTCCATAGGAAGCTTATTAGTAAGTAAATGAAAAAGACTCTCCAAGGATTAGAACTCATGAAATCCTTTTTACAAGACAGGAGCATTAACCCAGTAAGCCACAGCAACATCACAGGTGCAAATTTATGTCAAGAAGTGCAGTGACCAATGAATCACTATTAGGTAAGTTCAAATAGAAATCCATTGGTTTTACTATGTTATTCTTAATGCCAATCTAAACAGCTTGTAATGACATATTGTTCTTTATGAACACTTAGTACAGATTCTATCTCACAATTGCAATATCTCAATCCAAAAATCAATGCAAATTTCCATTGGCTCTATAGGAAACTTATTGGTAAGTAAATGAAAAAGAGCTCTCTGAGGACTAGAATTCATGAACTCCTGTTTAAAAGACAGGGGCATTAACCCACTAAGCCATTGGAACATCACAAGTGCAAAGTGATGTCAAGAAGGGCAGTGAACATTGAATCACTATTGGTAAGTTCAAAAAGAAATCCATTGGTTTCACTATGTTATTCTTAATGCCAATCTTTGCAGCGCATCATGACGTGTTGTTCTTGATGAACACGTAATACAGATTCTATATCTCACAATTGCACTATCTCAATCCCAAAATCAATGCAAATTTACATTGGCTCCATAGGAAGCTTATTAGTAAGTAAATGAAAAAGTCTCTCCAAGGATTAGAACTCATGAAATACTTTTTACAACACAGGTGCATTAACCCAGTAAGCCACAGCAACATCACAGGTGCAAATTTATGTCAAGAAGGGCAGTGACCAATGAATCACTATTAGGTAAGTTCAAAAAGAAATCCATTGGTTTTACTATGCTATTCTTACTGCCAATCTAATCAGCTTGTAATGACATATTGTTCTTTATGAACACTTAGTACAGATTCTATCTCACAATTGCACTATCTCAATCCCAAAATCAATGGAAATTTCCATTGGCTCTATAGGAAACTTATTGGTAAGTAAATGAAAAAGAGCTCTCTGAGGACTAGAACTCATGAACTCCTGTTTAAAAGATAGGGGCATTAACACACTAAGCCATTGGAACATCACAAGTGCAAAGTGATGTCAAGAAGGGCAGTGAACATTGAATCACTATTAGATAAGTTCAAAAAGAAATCCATTGGTTTCACTATGTTATTCTTAATGCCAATCTTTGCAGCGCATCATGACGTATTGTTCTTGATGAACACGTAATACAGATTCTATATCTCACAATTGCACTATCTCAAGCCCAAAATCAATGCAAATTTCCATTGGCTCTATAGGAAGCTTATTAGTAAGTAAATGAAAAAACTCTCTGAGAATTAGAACTCATGAAATCCTGTTTATAAGACAGGCGCAATAACCAAGTAAGCCACTGGAACATCACAAGTGCAAAAGGTTCTCAAGAAGGGCAATGACCAATGAATCACTATTAGGTAAGTTCAAAAAGAAATCCATTGGTTTCACTATGTTATTCTTAATGTCAATCTTTGCAGCGCATCATGACGTATTGTTCTTGATGAACACGTAATGCAGATTCTATATCTCAAAATCAATGCAAATTTCCATTGCTCCATAGGAAGCTTATTAGTAAGTAAATTAAAAAGACTCTCCAAGGATTAGAACTCATGAAATACTTTTTACAAGACAGAAGCATTAACCCAGTAAGCCAAAGCAACATCACAGGTGCAAATTTATGTCAAGAAGTGCAGTGACCAATGAATCACTATTAGGTAAGTTCAAATAGAAATCCATTGGTTTTACTATGTTATTCTTAATGCCAATCTAAACAGCTTGTAATGACATATTGTTCTTTATGAACACTTAGTACAGATTCTATCTCACAATTGCAATATCTCAATCCAAAAATCAATGCAAATTTCCATTGGCTCTATAGGAAACTTATTGGTAAGTAAATGAAAAAGAGCTCTCTGAGGACTAGAATTCATGAACTCCTGTTTAAAAGACAGGGGCATTAACCCACTAAGCCATTGGAACATCACAAGTGCAAAGTGATGTCAAGAAGGTCAGTGAACATTGAATCACTATTGGTAAGTTCAAAAAGAAATCCATTGGTTTCACTATGTTATTCTTAATGCCAATCTTTGCAGCGCATCATGACGTATTGATCTTGATGAACACGTAATACAGATTCTATATCTCACATTTGCACTATCTCAATCCCAAAATCAATGCAAATTTACATTGGCTCCATAGGAAGCTTATTAGTAAGTAAATGAAAAAGGCTCTCCAAGGATTAGAACTCATGAAATACTTTTTACAAGACAGGTGCATTAACCCAGTAAGCCACAGCAACATCACAGGTGCAAATTTATGTCAAGAAGGGCAGTGACCAATGAATCACTATTAGGTAAGTTCAAAAAGAAATCCATTGGTTTTACTATGCTATTCTTAATGCCAATCTAAACAGCTTGTAATGACATATTGTTCTTTATGAACACTTAGTACAGATTCTATCTCACAATTGCACTATCTCAATCCCAAAATCAATGGAAATTTCCATTGGCTCTATAGGAAACTTATTGGTAAGTAAATGAAAAAGAGCTCTCTGAGGACTAGAACTCATGAACTCCTGTTTAAAAAAAAGGGGCATTAACACATTAAGCCATTGGAACATCACAAGTGCAAAGTGATGTCAAGAAGGGCAGTGAACATTGAATCACTATTGGTAAGTTCAAAAAGAAATCCATTGGTTTCACTTTGTTATTCTTAATGCCAATCTTTGCAGCGCATCATGACGTATTGTTCTTGATGAACACGTAATACAGATTCTATATCTCACAATTGCACTATCTCAAGCCCAAAATCAATGCAAATTTCCATTGGCTCTATAGGAAGCTTATTAGTAAGTAAATGAAAAAACTCTCTGAGAATTGGAACTCATGAACTCCTGATTATAAGACAGGCGCAATAACCAAGTAAGCCACTGGAACAACACAAGTGCAAAAGGTTGTCAAGAAGGGCAATGACCAATGAATCACTATTAGGTAAGTTCAAAAAGAAATCCATTGGTTTCACTGTGTTATTCTTAATGTCAATCTTTGCAGCGCATCATGACGGATTGTTCTTGATGAACACGTAATACAGATTCTATATCTCAAAATCAATGCAAATTTCCATTGCTCCATAGGAAGCTTATTAGTAAGTAAATGAAAAAGACTCTCCAAGGATTAGAACTCATGAAATCCTTTTTACAAGACAGGTGCATTAACCCAGTAAGCCACAGCAACATCACAGGTGCAAATTTATGTCAAGAAGGGCAGTGACCAATGAATCACTATTAGGTAAGTTCAAAAAGAAATCCATTGGTTTTACTATGCTATTCTTAATGCCAATCTAAACAGCTTGTAATGACATATTGTTCTTTATGAACACTTAGTACAGATTCTATCTCACAATTGCAATATCTCAATCCAAAAATCAATGCAAATTTCCATTGGCTCTATAGGAAACTTATTGGTAAGTAAATGAAAAAGAGCTCTCTGAGGACTAGAATTCATGAACTCCTGTTTAAAAGACAGGGGCATTAACCCACTAAGCCATTGGAACATCACAAGTGCAAAGTGATGTCAAGAAGGGCAGTGAACATTGAATCACTATTGGTAAGTTCAAAAAGAAATCCATTGGTTTCACTATGTTATTCTTAATGCCAATCTTTGCAGCGCATCATGACATATTGTTCTTGATGAACACGTAATACAGATTCTATATCTCACAATTGCACTATCTCAATCCCAAAATCAATGCAAATTTCCATTGCTCCATAGGAAGCTTATTAGTAAGTAAATGAAAAAGTCTCTCCAAGGATTAGAACTCATGAAATCCTTTTTACAAGACAGGTGCATTAACCCAGTAAGCCACAGCAACATCACAGGTGCAAATTTATGTCAAGAAGGGCAGTGACCAATGAATCACTATTAGGTAAGTTCAAAAAGAAATCCATTGGTTTTACTATGCTATTCTTAATGCCAATCTAAACAGCTTGTAATGACATATTGTTCTTTATGAACACTTAGTACAGATTCTATCTCACAATTGCAATATCTCAATCCAAAAATCAATGCAAATTTCCATTGGCTCTATAGGAAACTTATTGGTAAGTAAATGAAAAAGAGCTCTCTGAGGACTAGAATTCATGAACTCCTGTTTAAAAGACAGGAGCATTAACCCACTAAGCCATTGGAACATCACAAGTGCAAAGTGATGTCAAGAAGGGCAGTGAACATTGAATCACTATTGGTAAGTTCAAAAATAAATCCATTGGTTTCACTATGTTATTCTTAATGCCAATCTTTGCAGCGCATCATGACGTATTGATCTTGATGAACACGTAATACAGATTCTATATCTCACAATTGCACTATCTCAATCCCAAAATCAATGCAAATTTACATTGGCTCCATAGGAAGCTTATCAGTAAGTAAATGAAAAAGACTCTCCAAGGATTAGAACTCATGAAATCCTTTTTACAAGACAGGTGCATTAACCCAGTAAGCCACAGCAACATGACAGGTGCAAATTTATGTCAAGAAGGGCAGTGACCAATGAATCACTATTAGGTAAGTTCAAAAAGAAATCCATTGGTTTTACTATGCTATTCTTAATGCCAATCTAAACAGCTAAACAGCTTGTAATGACATATTGTTCTTTATGAACACTTAGTACAGATTCTATCTCACAATTGCACTATCTCAATCCCAAAATCAATGCAAATTTACATTGGCTCCATAGGAAGCTTATTAGTAAGTAAATGAAAAAGACTCTCCAAGGACTAGAACTCATGAAATCCTTTTGACAAGACAGGTGCATTAACCCAGTAAGCCACAGCAACATCACAGGTGCAAATTTAAGTCAAGAAGGGCAGTGACCAATGAGTCACTATTAGGTAAGTTCAAAAAGAAATCCATTGGTTTTACTATGTTATTCTTAAAACCAATCTAAACAAATTGTGATGACATATTGTTCTTTATGAACACCTACTACAGATTCTATCTCACAATTACACTATCTCAATCCCAAAATCAATGCAAATTTCCATTGGCTCTATAGGAAACTTATTGGTAAATAAATGAAAAAGCTCTCTGAGGACTAGAATTCATGAACTCCTGTTTAAAAGACATGGGAATTAACCCACTAAGCCATTGGAACATCACAAGTGCAAAGTGATGTCAAGAAGGGCAGTGAACATTGAATCACTAGTCGTAAGTTCAAAAAGAAATCCATTGGTTTCACTATGTTATTCTTAATTAGAGATGAGCGTTGTTTTACTCGAACTGTTCGCCAATCTCAAATTCGAGCGGTTTTGGGAGGTGTTCGAGCCGTTCGGCGAACACGAACAATTTGAGAAAAATTCGGCTGTTCGAGGTTATGTTCGATAACTGTTCGTGCACCAAAATCATAACTGGATTTTTTCTCAGTAATGATGAAAATTAATGTTAATACGCAGTTTGAGTGTACAGCGGGGTGGGGGGAGGGGCATGGGATGGATCTCTGCAGGAACAATGAAGATCTCTATTTTTTTTTCTCTTTCCCGCATTTACAGTGGGGAGGTGCAATCTGTCAGCCTATCAGCAGCGCACACACGGAGCGAAGTGCTTTTTTTCACACAAGCAAGGGCATGTGTCATTGGCAGTGTATGTCACATGTCCTTGCCCTATAAGACCAAGCCATTTTCCCCGTCGCCATCATTTTCTCACTGCTGCAGCTGCGTGTTAGACGGCACCGCTGTTGCTGTGTGCGCTATACCTTGTTAATTTCAAGCCAATTTTCGCACAAATATACAGATAGCTTGGGAGTAGGGAATAGTTGTGATTGCAGTCCTTTTAAGGACTAGGTTACAGCATTTCCTACGACTTTTATCAGGCAGGTCTGTGCTCTTAAATAGATAGGTTGTGGGAGTAAAGACTAATTGTAATTGGAGTCCTTTTCAGGACTAGGTTACATCAGTTCCTATCAGTTTTTGCCAGGGAGGTCTGTGCCAGTGCTGTGCAAGTTTTTTTCACAGCATTTGGCTGAATCTAGCAAAGCTAATCCTTTTTGGCCTATTGCAGAGTGTGTTAGTCAGTGGAGTAGCCTATCTGTGTTGCAAGATATACCACCTGTGTATAGAATACCAATTTTTTTACTGCACCTAGTGAAGTAAAATCTTTTGGGCATAGCATCATTCTATTTATCCATCTATACTGACCTCCATCAGGTTGCAAACTGAATATAATTTTTTCTGCATCTAGCTCTGAAAAAATATTTGGCCTTCTAGCAGTGTGTCGGACTTTCTCTATTAGTCCATCTATACTGACCTCCATCAGGTTGCAAATTCAAAATAATTTTTATCTGCATCTACAGTACCTCTGAAAAAATATTTGGGCTTCTAGCTGTGTGTGTGACTTGTTGTATTAGTCCATCTATACTGACCTCCATCAGGTTGCAAACTGAATATATTTTTTTCTGCATCTACCTCTGAAAAAATATTGGGCTTCTAGCTGTGTGTGGGTCTTGTTCTATTAATCCATCTATACAGACCTCCATCAGGTTGCAAACTGAATATAATATTTTTCTGCATCTAGCTCTGAAAAAATATTTGGCCTTCTAGTAGTGTGTGGGACTTTCTCTGTTAGTCCATCTATACTGACCTCCATCAGGTTGCAAACTGAATATATTTTTTTCTGCATCTACCTCTGAAAAAATATTGGGCTTCTAGCTGTGTGTGGGTCTTGTTCTATTAATCCATCTATACTGACCTCCATCAGGTTGAAAACTGAATATAATTTTTTTCTGCATCTAGCTCTGAAAAAATATTTGGGCTTCTAGTAGTGTGTCGGACTTTCTCTATTAGTCCTTCTATACTGACCTCCATCAGGTTGCAAACTGAATCTAATTTTTTTCTGCATCTAGCTCTGAAAAAATATTTGGCCTTCTAGCAGTGTGTCGGACTTTCTCTATTAGTCCATCTATACTGACCTCCATCAGGTTGCAAATTAAAAATAATTTTTATCTGCATCTACAGTACCTCTGAAAAAATATTTGGGCTTCTAGCTGTGTGTGGGACTTGTTGTATTAGTCCATCTATACTGACCTCCTTCAGTTTGCAAACTGAATATATTTTTTTCTGCATCTACCTCTGAAAAAATATTGGGCTTCTAGCTGTGTGTGGGTCTTGTTCTATTAATCCATCTATACAGACCTCTATCAGGTTGCAAACTGAATATAATTTTTTTCTGCATCTAGCTCTGAAAAAATATTTGGCCTTCTAGCAGTGTGTGGGACTTGTTCTATTAGTCCACCTATACTGACCTCCATCAGGTTGCAAATTCAAAATAATTTTTTGTATGCATCTAGCTCTGAAAAAATATTTGTCCTTCTAGCAGTGTGTGGGACTTTCTCTATTAGTCCATCTATACTGACCTCCATCAGGTTGCAAACTGAATCTAATTTTTTTCTGCATCTAGCTCTGAAAAAATATTTGGCCTTCTAGCAGTGTGTCGGACTTTCTCTATTAGTCCATCTATACTGACCTCCATCAGGTTGCAAATTAAAAATAATTTTTATCTGCATCTACAGTACCTCTGAAAAAATATTTGGGCTTCTAGCTGTGTGTGGGACTTGTTGTATTAGTCCATCTATACTGACCTCCATCAGGTTGCAAACTGAATATATTTTTTTCTGCATCGACCTCTGAAAAAATATTGGGCTTCTAGCTGTGTGTGGGTCTTGTTCTATTAATCCATCTATACAGACCTCCATCAGGTTGCAAACTGAATATAATTTTTTTCTGCATCTACCTCTGAAAAAATATTGGGCTTCTAGCTGTGTGTGGGACTTGTTGTATTAGTCCATCTATACTGACCTCCATCAGGTTGCAAGCTGAATATATTTTTTTCTGCATCTACCTCTGAAAAAATATTGGGCTTCTAGCTGTGTGTGGGACTTGTTCTATTAATCCATCTATACAGACCTCCATCAGGTTGCAAACTGATTATATTTTTTTCTGCATCTACCTCTGAAAAAATATTTTGCTTCTAGCTGTGTGTGGGACTTGTTGTATTAGTCCATCTATACTGACCTCAATCAGGTTGCAAACTGAATATATTTTTTTCTGCATCTACCTCTGAAAAAATATTGGGCTTCTAGCTGTGTGTGGGACTTGTTGTATTAGTCCACCTATACTGACCTCCATCAGGTTGCAAATTCAAAATAATTTTTTGTATGCATCTAGCTCTGAAAAAATATTTTCCTTCTAGCAGTGTGTGGGACTTTCTCTATTAGTCCATCTATACTGACCTCCATCAGGTTGCAAACTGAATCTAATTTTTTTCTGCATCTAGCTCTGAAAAAATATTTGGTCTTCTAGCAGTGTGTCGGACTTTCTCTATTAGTCCATCTATACTGACCTCCATCAGGTTGCAAATTAAAAATAATTTTTATCTGCATCTACAGTACCTCTGAAAAAATATTTGGGCTTCTAGCTGTGTGTGGGACTTGTTGTATTAGTCCATCTATACTGACCTCCATCAGGTTTCAAACTGAATATATTTTTTTCTGCATCTACCTCTGAAAAAATATTGGGCTTCTAGCTGTGTGTGGGACTTGTTGTATTAGTCCATCTATACTGACCTCCATCAGGTTGCAAACTGAATATATTTTTTTCTGCATCTACCTCTGAAAAAATATTGGGCTTCTAGCTGTGTGTGGGTCTTGTTCTATTAATCCAACTATACAGACCTCCATCAGGTTGCAAACTGAATATAATTTTTTTCTGCATCTACCTCTGAAAAAATATTGGGCTTCTAGCTGTGTGTGGGACTTGTTGTATTAGTCCTTCTATACTGACCTCCATCAGGTTGCAAACTGAATATATTTTTTTCTGCATCTACCTCTGAAAAAATATTGGGCTTCTAGCTGTGTGTGGGACTTGTTCTATTAATCCATCTATACAGACCTCCATCAGGTTGCAAACTGAATATATTTTTTTCTGCATCTACCTCTGAAAAAATATTGGGCTTCTAGCTGTGTGTGTGACTTGTTGTATTAGTCCATCTATACTGACCTCCATCAGGTTGCAAACTGAATATATTTTTTTCTGCATCTACCTCTGAAAAAATATTGGGCTTCTAGCTGTGTATGGGACTTGTTGTATTAGTCCATCTATACTGACCTCCATCAGGTTGCAAATTCAAAATAATTTTTTGTATGCATCTAGCTCTGAAAAAATATTTGGCCTTCTAGCAGTGTGTGGGACTTTCTCTATTAGTCCATCTATACTGACCTCCATCAGGTTGCAAACTGAATCTAATTTTTTTCTGCATCTAGCTCTGAAAAAATATTTGGCCTTCTAGCAGTGTGTCGGACTTTCTCTATTAGTCCATCTATACTGACCTCCATCAGGTTGCAAATTAAAAATAATTTTTATCTGCATCTACAGTACCTCTGAAAAATATTTGGGCTTCTAGCTGTGTGTGGGACTTGTTGTATTAGTCCATCTATACTGACCTCCATCAGGTTGCAAACTGAATATATTTTTTTCTGCATCTACCTCTGAAAAAATATTGGGCTTCTAGCTGTGTGTGGGTCTTGTTCTATAAATCCATCTATACAGACCTCCATCAGGTTGCAAACTGAATATAATTTTTTTCTGCATCTACCTCTGAAAAAATATTGGGCTTCTAGCTGTGTGTGGGACTTGTTGTATTAGTCCATCTATACTGACCTCCATCAGGTTGCAAACTGAATATATTTTTTTCTGCATCTACCTCTGAAAAAATATTGGGCTTCTAGCTGTGTGTGGGACTTGTTCTATTAATCCATCTATACAGACCTCCATCAGGTTGCAAACTGAATATATTTTTTTCTGCATCTACCTCTGAAAAAATATTGGGCTTCTAGCTGTGTGTGGGACTTGTTGTATTGGTCCATCTATACTGACCTCCATCAGGTTGCAAACTGAATATATTTTTTTCTGCATCTACCTCTGAAAAAATATTGGGCTTCTAGCTGTGTGTGGGACTTGTTCTATTAATCCATCTATACAGACCTCCATCAGGTTGCAAACTGAATATATTTTTTTCTGCATCTACCTCTGAAAAAATATTGGGCTTCTAGCTGTGTGTGGGACTTGTTGTATTAGTCCATCTATACTGACCTCCATCAGGTTGCAAACTGAATATATTTTTTTCTGCATCTACCTCTGAAAAAATATTGGGCTTCTAGCTGTGTGTGGGACTTGTTGTATTAGTCCATCTATACTGACCTCCATCAGGTTGCAAATTGAATATAATTTTTTTCTGCATCTAACCCAGCCAATAATTTTGGCCTAATACCACAGTTTGGCCACTCAGCTCTGCTCGGTTACCATCCATTGTTTTTTTGTGCAAACAACTCCAGAGTTGTGAATTAGTTAACCACCAAAATGAGTGGAAAAAGGCCTGCTGCTGGTGGAAAGGGGAATAGGCGTGTTGGGAAGGGGAAAAAAGGTTGTGTCCGTGGGGTAGGTGTTACAGCAACAGTAACATCTGCAGAAGAAAGACCATCTTCCAGCCAAACTAAAATGTCTACTTCTTTTAGCGGACAATGTGATAAGATCCCTTTCTTACGGCCACGCCAATCGCTACAAATTCCAGATGAGGCACAAAAACAGCAGGTGCTTCAACGGATATCAAGTGCTCCTTTAAGTGGGCTCTCCTCCACATCAACTTCAACATCACAAATACTCCAGTCCTCAAAGGTGTCACCCAAATCGCACTTGCTTCCTCACAGCTCCCAAATCTCCAGCTGCCCGTCTGAGTATGAGGTAGAACAGATGGTTGAGTCTGCAGAGATGTTTGCTCATACTATAGCCTGGGAATCAGAGGTCGACTCCAGCGCTTCTGTGAATCCAGACGAGGAAATGATCTGCACTGATGCCCAGAATCTTTATGAGTCGGATCCAGGACCAGACGCAGAAGGTTCTGACCATAATGTAGACCCTCATTCCCAAACTGTAACTCCTGTTGGTGGAGACAATGAGGAAGATGATGATAAGACTCAAATACCTGATTGGAGCGACAACTTTAGTTTTTTGTCAGGGCAGGAACAGGTTGGCTCTGAGGACGACGGGTGTGATAACACACAGGGTGATGATGATGAGGTTGGAGATCCCACTTACTGTCAACCCACAGTCAGCCAAGAGATGAGGTCAGCAGAGGAGGTGGAGGAAGATGCTAGTGACGACGAGGTCAGGTTGCGCCTTCCTGGACAGAGACGTAGTACTGGAAGCACGTCAACAACTGCATCCTCAAACACAACTCTGCCTCTCACCACAAGTCGTGGTGGCTCTTCAGGTCGCATGGGTGCTAAGCCTTGCATAGCCTGGGCATTTTTTCAGATCGATAAAGATGACCCAACTCGTGTTATCTGTAACATTTGTCAGCAAAAGCTAAGTAGAGGCCAAAAAATACATAGTTTGAGTACTTCATGCATGAACCGGCACATGGACATGAGGCATAAGTTGCAGTGGGAAGCTCAGTGTGCTATAATGCGGCCTAGCCGGCCGGGCCAACCACCGTCTGCCATATCTTGTGCATCCGCGGCCTCTTCATCCTCTGTGACTGGGGGGACAGCAGTCACACCTGTTTTGGGGCGCAGACCTGCCACCTCTTTACCTGCAACAGCCAGCGTGATTGGCAGGTCATCATTTTCTTTGGAGGTGGTAACACCAGCTGGTGTTGAGCGCTGTCCGACATCGATAGCACCACCTTTGGATCAAGGCAACCTAACATGTCCGCCTGCATCTTCCTCACAGACCGGCAGTTTGCCGGGGACACCCTTATCAACCCCGTCTAAGCACAATAGCCAGCCCTCGGTCCCTCAGATGTGGACAAGTAAAAGACCATTTCCTCCTAGCCATGAGAAAGCTAAAAGGTTGAATTTCACCATCTGCAAGCTCTTGCCTACAGAAATGCTGCCTTTCCGCCTGGTGGACACAGAGGATTTTCGAGACCTTATGTCCGTCGCAGTGCCCCAGTACCAGATGCCCAGTCGGCACTACTTCTCAAAGAAAGGTGTGCCTGCGCTCCACCAGCATGTCGCACACAACATCACCGCTTCTTTGAGAAACTCTGTGTGTGACAGGGTGCATTTCACCACAGACACTTGGACGAGTAGGCATGGACAGGGGCGTTACATGTCGCTGACTGGGCACTGGGTAACTATGGTGACAGCAGGACAAGGGGCTGCTGTCCAAGTCTTGCCGTCCCCACGAGTTGTGCGTCAATCCTCTTTATGTCAAAGTTCCTCCACTGCTTCTGCCTCCTCAACCTCCTCTCGGTCATCCACCTGCACCCAAAGCCTGTCTGGTCATGCCACAAGCTTTCTAACTGCGCAGAAGGGATCCTGCACACCTCCTTACTATGCTGGCAGTAGGGCTCAACGTCATCAGGCGGTTTTTACATTGAAATGTCTGGGAAATGTGAGTCACACAGCTGAGGAGTTGTGGTCAGCTCTGGAGAACCAATTTCATGAATGGTTGTCTCCACTGGACCTGAAATCAGGGAAGGCCGTGTGCGACAATGCTGCCAACCTGGGTGCGGCCCTTCGCCGGGGCAATGTCACACACGTGCCTTGTATGGCTCACGTGTTGAACCTGGTTGTCCAGCAATTTTTAGCCCACTATCCCAGACTAGATGGCCTTCTGCAGAGGGCACGGTTGCTGTGTGCTCACTTCCGCCGTTCGCATCCCGCAGCTCAGCAACTTACATCTCTACAGAAGTCGTTGGGCCTGCCACTTCACCGGCTAAAATGCGATGTGCCTACCCGGTGGAATTCAACTCTGCACATGTTGCAGCGACTGTGGCAGCACCGACAAGCCCTGGTGCAATACATTCTGACGTATAGCCTGGGCCAACGAGATTCAGAGGTGGGGCAAATCACGCTGGAGGAGTGGTCTCAGATCAGGGACCTATGCACCCTTCTGCACAGTTTTGAAATGGCGACGAAGATGTTTAGTGCTGACGATGCCATTATCAGCATGACTATTCCGGTGATTTACATGCTGGAGCACATGTTAAACAGAATTCGGAGTCAGGTGGTGGCACAAGAGGAGGTGGAGGAAGTAGAGGAGGAGGAGTTGTATGCGGAAGGGCTAACATCTGCAAGGTCCAGAAGGTCGGCAGCACCAAGGCGGCAGGCATGTGAGGGTGGGGGAGATGGTTTTACCAGGGCGCATGGTAGCAGCCAAACTAGTGAGGAAGGTGCAGGAGCCCAGGAAGAAGTGGAGGACGAACTGATGGAAGACTCATTAGATGAGGGAGACCTTGATCACATTTCTGTTGTGCGAGGTTGGGGGGAGAGGACAGAGGAAGGAAGCATGATTGTTACCTCGCCACCAACACAACAGGGACTTGGTGCTCCTGAATGCGCAACACACATGAGTGCCTTCTTGCTGCACTACCTGCAACATGACCCTCGAATTGTGGGTTGCCACACTGTTAGATCCCCGGTACAAAAGTAAATTTGCAGAAATTATTCCTGCCATAGAAAGGGATGCACGCATGCAGGAGTATCAGCAGAGACTGTTGCAGAATCTTACATGTGCTTTTCCACAAAATACCAGTGGTGCACGTAGTGAATCTCACAGTTCCAACTTGCCAACCGTGGGACCGTCAAGTGTTCAGCACTCAAACCGTAACAGAACCACAGTATCTGCTGGTAACATCAATTTTGCGGAATCATTTCACCACTTTTTTAGCCCATCCTTTGCAAGGCCACAGGAGACAAGAAGTCTGACACATAGTAAACGCCTAGAGACGATGGTACAGGAGTATCTCCAAGTAAACATTGAAGCCACGACTATGTCACTGGACCCTTGCTCTTTTTGGGCTTCCAATCTGGATAAATGGCCGGAGCTAGCCACTTACGCCTTGGAGATCTTGTCATGCCCCGCAGCCAGCGTTCTGTCTGAACGTGTGTTCAGCGCTGCTGGTGGTGTGCTGACAGATAAGCGCACGCGGCTCTCCACTGATAATGTAGACAGACTCACGTTCATAAAGATGAACAAATCATGGATCCGAAACGACTTTTCTACCCCTGTGTCATCCTGGGGAGAGTAAAAGCTTGATGATTGGTTAAAATCACCCTACCAACCGTTTTAAGCTTTCAAATTACTAATCATGTTTATCTGTATCTTGACTGGAAAATAATTTGGGCTTTGTAGCAGTGTGCAGCACTGATCCTATTAGGCCATCTATAATAAGCTCCACCAGATTTAAAATTAAAAATAATTTTTAGCTGCATCTAGCCCGGAAAATAATTTTGGGGCTCCGAGATGCGCAAGACACATAAGTGCCTTCTTGCTGCACTACCTGCAGCATGACCCTCATATTGTCAGAATTCGAAGTAATCATGACTACTGGGTTGCCACA
The DNA here is from genome assembly GCF_046119375.1 of Phyllobates terribilis. Taxonomy (NCBI): domain Eukaryota; kingdom Metazoa; phylum Chordata; class Amphibia; order Anura; family Dendrobatidae; genus Phyllobates; species Phyllobates terribilis. The sequence continues at coordinate 331,934,102 of NW_027362764.1, read as the reverse complement.
CTCTTAGATCCCCCAAACTTTTCGATCAACCTTTTCATTTTAATAAAGACCAAAAAAATGGTCACTTTTGAAATTATAAGCATTAGCAGGTTGTTAGAAACTGAAATCAAACAGTTTTCAACTCAAAACTTTATTCTAGGTGATGTTACATTTTCACATAGGACCCCTTGTTCGAAAGGAGCTTCTGAACTCTCTCGTCCATTGAATTTGTCAGGTTTTGGATGGTTTCTGCTTCAATTGTTTTGCATGAGGACAGAATACCCTCCCAGAGCTGTTGCTTAGATGTGAACTGCCTCCCGCCATCATAGACACTCCTTTTAATGATGCTCCAAAGGTTCTGAATGGGGTAGAGGTCAGGGGAGCATGGGGGTCACACCATAAGTTTGTCCCCTTTTATGCCCATATCAGCCAGAGATGCAGATGTTTTATGTGCAGCATGAGATGGTGCATTATCATGCAGAAAAATGATCTTGCTGTGAAATACACGGTTCTTCTTCTTGAACCATGGCAGGAAGTGCTGTTTGAGAAAATCCACATACATTATGGAGTTCATCTTTAGCGCCTTCAGGGATCCTAAAGGGGCCGACAATCTCTCTCCCCATGATTCCAGCCCAAAACATTACTCCACCTCCTCCTTGTTGGCGCTGTAGCCGTGTTTGCGTGCGGTGTCCATCAACCAGCCATCCTCCACTCCATCCATCTGGACCATCGAGCGCTGCACGGCACTCATCCGTGAACAAAACAGTTTTGAAATCAGTCTTCATGTAATGTTTGGCCCACTGGAGCCGTTTCTGCTTGTGTGAAGTGGATAGAGGAGGTCGACAGGATGGCGTATGCACAGCTGCAAACCTCTGAAGGACCCTGCATCTTGTTGTTCGGGGGACGTTGGAGGCACAAGCAGCTTCAAAAACTTGTCTGCTGCTATGACAAGGCTTTTTTGCCGCTGCTCTTTCAACCTGACGTAATTGCCTGTAGGAAAGAGTCCTCAATTTGCCCTTATCAGCACGCACACGTGTGTACTGTGAATCAGCTACATACTTCTTGATTGCCAAGACACTTCATCCTGATCATCGCACAATGTTGATTGTAGTCATGCCTTGACCTAAACACTCCACAATTTGTTGCTTCTCAGCAGCCGACACATCCTTTTTCTTTCCCATTTTGGCAGAAAATGTAGGCTGCTTAATAATGTGAGAGAGCCTTCTTAAGTAGTCTTGCCTTTCATTGGACACACCTGCCAAACTAATTAGCACAGGTGTCTGCAATTGCTTACAGTGATATAAAGAGCCCTGACACACATCACCATCAATGAGTTCAACTGACAAACAAACAAATTCTTCCCTTATCACTCCTAAACACTTTTTGCATAATAATTTGGAACGCAGTGTACATGTGCTTTTCCACAAAACACCAGTGGTTCACGTAGTGAATCTTACAGTTCTAACTTGCCAACCGTGGTCTGTATGGAATTGTTCAATAAAGGGCCCAAAATTAAGATAACATAGATGGGAGAGGTCTCTATGAATAGGAATTCCTAAGTATTTGATACCCTGTGAGGGCCAGGCAAAGGGAAAGTTGGACTGGATGGAATCCTATATGGATTTGGTGAGGGAGACATCGAGGGCCTCAGACTTCGCTGCATAGATTTTAAAATTTTACCATGTAACAAAGTGATCTATTTCAGCCATAACAGCAGGGATGGATATATGTGATTGAGTGATATATACTAGGACATCATCAGCAAATAGAGAGCACTTGTACTCGGTGCCTCCCACCTCAATCCACCTAATATTGGGGTTATGGCGAATTGATGAGAGCAGGTGCTCCGTCACTAGGATGTATAAGAGAGGGGACAGAGGACATCCCTGCCTTGTCCCATTGGTGATTGTGAAAGGTGATGAAAATGTTCTGACGCACCCCCTGGGCCTTGGGACACCCGGAGCCGGACCCTTTTTGGTGGATGCTGGTGGTTGTAGTCTTCGTGGCGGCGACCCGGTTCCGTGGCTCAGGGCGGTCAAACCAGTGGCGGAACTATTTATGTGGTTTTGATGTTTAAATGTCCGACTACGCCACCCGTGGATTGCGGTCAGAGTGAACCGCCGCTACAGGGCAGACCGCTGAGGCTGGTGTTGTGGGTGCAGCAGAGCGTAGCATAACTCCCCACGGGAGGAGTATAGCCTCAGGGCAGTGTATGCGGAGGATGGGGGTGATGGTGCAGGGCAGCAGCAGTAACGACACGGAGTCAGTGATGCAGTCCAGGGCCTTTACTCACAGTTCTTATTATCCAGACCACGTCTGCAGGTAACGGCTGCCCACGTCGTACTGTCCTCACCAGGTGAGGGGCTCAGACAACTCCCAGATAACTTTGGAGCACTTCACAGGACCCCCTTTGTGTGTCCTTTGTCTGGCCTTTCTTACCAACACTTCTGTCCGGCTGCCTCGGGCCTCCTCTTGGTAAACTTGGCGCCAGTTTCCCTGACCCTATGTGGTGCCTTCCTAGCGGGTGTAGCGAGGGGCTGCGCCACATAAAATGTCAGAGCCTCCGGTTTCTAGCTGAGGGTCGTTTCCTGCCTCCACTAGTTCGGGGACCGGTCTCCCCCTTTGGCCTGACCCCTCCACGCAGGTGGATTCGGGCGTGCGGTGGCGACTCGCCCGTCCGCACCCCTGGGATCCCTTCATTCCTCGTTCCTGGAGCCTTCTCCGCTCCTCTTCCTTCCTTCTCCCTCTTCCAGGCCTGGGCCTCTGTTACTAGGCCCACCTCCGGAGCAGACCTCATGCAGAGCCCCTGCTCCCTGCCACTTCTGCTCAGACTTCTCTGCACTGAACTAAGATGGTGCCCACCTTTTATACTCCCTTCTCAATGCACCCAGGAACTGCTTCCTCCCTGCTCCTGCACTACAGGGTTCCCCTTCCTCAGTGTTCCCTCCCCCCACTCCAGCCAGGGACAGGGACTGTCGTGCCCATCTCAGGGGCATATTGGTCGCTCTGCCCCACGGCAATGTGGTGTAATGCATGGAGGTGTCGGGTCCTGATCCACACTCCATCCTTACCTGAGAGTGAGATATCACACCTCTGGGTGAGGTGCAATACGTCTGTAGCAACCGAGCCCTCAGGGTGCTACAGTTCCATTTATCTTCAGCCTAGGTGACGTATTGCGATACAGGGCCGTGATTTTGGCTATAAAAGGGTCCCCTAGACCCCTACCCCAAGCTTTTTAAGAGAATCATATATGGCGTGCCAGGAGACTCTATGGAATGCTTTCTCAGCATCCAACGAGAGTATCTAATTACAAATTTTTAACTGCATCTAGCCCAGGAAATACTTTGTGCCTAGTAGCAGTGTCTGCTAGTCAGCGGATTATCCCGGCTGTTAAGCAAGCTACACCACCTGTAGTTTAGACACTTAATTTTTTCAAAGGAAATGCTTCGGGACCATGGGATACTTAGTGAAGAGCATCAGGAGGCACCCCAAGGCATAGGAGCTGGGACTGGCAGTAGGATGCCTTGCGCTGGACAGCCGAGCTCGATCCTTATAAAAGCTTTTTAACTGCAGCAGCTTTAGTGGACGCTACTGGAGCTGGAATTACCGCGGCTGCTGGCATGAGACTTGCCCTCCAATAGATCCTTGTAAATGGATTTAAAGTGTATTCATTCAAATTAGAGAGACAATTTAAATTAAAAAGCTTAGAGCTGCCTCCACCACAGGGGGGCTCTCTCGACCCACCAGCGGACAGGCACCAGTATTGGGAGAGGGGGGCTGGCCGTCAGGGTTCACCGCGGCTCTGGCACAAACCCGGCGACACGGAGGTGGCACGGGCAGGAGCGGACTGGCCGTGTCGGCTTCTCACTTTTTGGATTTTAGAAGGGCATGACATGCCTATATCTGTGTCTCCCCCTCCTTTTACTCCTCCGCCTCTTTTATTTTCGCATGACTATATGTACTTGTCACTTTTCCATGTGCTAGTTATGTCTTCTGAGCAGTTTGTCAGCTTTTGAACACCTTTGAAGGTGTTTTCTATGTGTTTCTATGTGTTTTTGTTTGCCTGCCATTGGTTTTAACTGTGATCGAAGGTGTTCGACGAACACACGGGTGTTCGACGAACCGAACCGAACTCGAACACTACGTGGGTGGCTCAACACTATTCTTAATGCCAATCTTTGCAGCGCATCATGACGTATTGTTCTTGATGAACACTTAATACAGATTCTATATCTCACAATTGCACTATCTCAAGAACAAAATCAATGCAAATTTCCATTGGCTCTATAGGAAGCTTATTAGTAAGTAAATGAAAAAACTCTCTGAGAATTAGAACTCATGAACTCCTGTTTATAAGACAGGCGCAATAACCAAGTAAGCCACTGGAACATCACAAGTGCAAAAGGTTGTCAAGAAGGGCAATGACCAATGAATCACTATTAGGTAAGTTCAAAAAGAAATCCATTGGTTTCACTATGTTATTCTTAATGCCAATCTTTGCAGCGCTCATGACGTATTGTTCTTGATGAACACGTAATACAGATTCTATATCTCAAAATCAATGCAAATTTCCATTGCTCCATAGGAAGCTTATTAGTAAGTAAATGAAAAAGACTCTCCAAGGATTAGAACTCATGAAATCCTTTTTACAAGACAGGTGCATTAACCCAGTAAGCCACAGCAACATCACAGGTGCAAATTTATGTCAAGAAGGGCAGTGACCAATGAATCACTATTAGGTAAGTTCAAAAAGAAATCCATTGGTTTTACTATGCTATTCTTAATGTCAATCTAAACAGCTTGTAATGACATATTGTTCTTTATGAACACTTAGTACAGATTCTATCTCACAATTGCACTATCTCAAGCCCCAAAATCAATGCAAATTTACATTGGCTCCATAGGAAGCTTATTAGTAAGTAAATGAAAAAGACTCTCCAAGGATTAGAACTCATGAAATCCTTTTTACAAGACAGGTGCATTAACCCAGTAAACCACAGGAACATCACAGGTGCAAAGTGATGTCAAGAAGGGCAGTGAACAATGAATCACCTTTAGGTAAGTTCAAAAAGATATCCATTGGTTTTACTATGTTATTCTTAAAGCCAATCTAAACAGATTGTGATGACATATTGTTTTTTATGAACACTTAGTACAGATTCTATCTCACAATTGCACTATCTCAAGCCCAAAATCAATGGAAATTTCCATTGGCTCTATAGGAAGTATATTAGTAAGTAAATGAAAAAACTCTCTGAGAATTAGAACTCATATTTATAGGACAGGCGCAATAACCAAGTAAGCCACTGGAACATCACAAGTGCAAAAGGTTGTCAAGAAGGGCAATGACCAATGAATCATTTTTAGGTAAGTTCAAAAAGAAATCTATTGGTTTCACTATGTTATTCTTAATGCCAATTTTTGCAGGGCATCATGACGTATTTTTCTTGATGAACACGTAATACAGATTCTATATCTCAAAATCAATGCAAATTTCCATTGCTCCATAGGAAGCTTATTAGTAAGTAAATGAATAAGACTCTCCAAGGATTAGAACTCATGAAATCCTTTTTACAAGACAGGTGCATTAACCCAGTAAGCCACAGCAACATCACAGGTGCAAATTTATGTCAAGAAGGGCAGTGACCAATGAATCACTATTAGGTAAGTTCAAAAAGAAATCCATTGGTTTTACTATGTTATTCTTAAAGCCAATCTAAACAGCTTGTAATGACATATTGTTCTTTATGAACACTTAGTACAGATTCTATCTCACAATTGCAGTATCTCAATCCCAAAATCAATGCAAATTTCCATTGGCTCCATAGGAAACTTATTGGTAAGTAAACGAAAAAAAACTCTCTGAGGACTAGAACTCATGAACTCCTGTTTAAAAGACAGGGGCATTAACCCACTAAGCCATTGGAATATCACGAGTGCAAAGTGATGTCAAGAAGGGCAGTGAACATTGAATCACTATTAGGTAAGTTCAAAAAGAAATCCATTGGTTTCACTATGTTATTCTTAATGCCAATCTTTGCAGCGCATCATGACGTATTGTTCTTGATGAACACGTAATACAGATTCTATATCTCACAATTGCACTATCTTAAGCCCAAAATCAATGCAAATTTCCATTGGCTCTATAGGAAGCTTATTAGTAAGTAAATGAAAGAACTCTCTGAGAATTAGAACTCATGAACTCCTGTTTATAAGACGGGCGCAATAACCAAGTAAGCCACTGGAACATCACAGGTGCGAAAGGTTGTCAAGAAGGGCAATGACCAATGATTCACTATTAGGTAAGTTCAAAAAGAATTCCATTGGTTTCACTATGTTATTCTTAATGCCAATCTTTGCAGCGCATCATGACGTATTGTTCTTGATGAACACGTAATACAGATTCTATATCTCAAAATCAATGCAAATTTCCATTGCTCCATAGGAAGCTTATTAGTAACTAAATGAAAAAGACTCTCCAAGGATTAGAACTCATGAAATCCTTTTTACAAGACAGGTGCATTAACCCAGTAAGCCACAGCAACATCACAGGTGCAAATTTATGTCAAGAAGGGCAGTGACTAATGAATCACTATTAGGTAAGTTCAAATAGAAATCCATTGGTTTTACTATGTTATTCTTAATGCCAATCTAAACAGCTTGTAATGACATATTGTTCTTTATGAACACTTAGTACAGATTCTATCTCACAATTGCAGTATCTCAATCCCAAAATCAATTCAAATTTCCATTGGCTCCATAGGAAACTTATTGGTAAGTAAACGAAAAAAAACTCTCTGAGGACTAGAACTCATGAACTCCTGTTTAAAAGACAGGGGCATTAACCCACTAAGCCATTGGAATATCACGAGTGCAAAGTGATGTCAAGAAGGGCAGTGAACATTGAATCACTATTAGGTAAGTTCAAAAAGAAATCCATTGGTTTCACTATGTTATTCTTAATGCCAATCTTTGCAGCGCATCATGACGTATTGTTCTTGATGAACACGTAATACAGATTCTATATCTCACAATTGCACTATCTTAAGCCCAAAATCAATGCAAATTTCCATTGGCTCTATAGGAAGCTTATTAGTAAGTAAATGAAAGAACTCTCTGAGAATTAGAACTCATGAACTCCTGTTTATAAGACGGGCGCAATAACCAAGTAAGCCACTGGAACATCACAAGTGCGAAAGGTTGTCAAGAAGGGCAATGACCAATGATTCACTATTAGGTAAGTTCAAAAAGAATTCCATTGGTTTCACTATGTTATTCTTAATGCCAATCTTTGCAGCGCATCATGACGTATTGTTCTTGATGAACACGTAATACAGATTCTATATCTCAAAATCAATGCAAATTTCCATTGCTCCATAGGAAGCTTATTAGTAACTAAATGAAAAAGACTCTCCAAGGATTAGAACTCATGAAATCCTTTTTACAAGACAGGTGCATTAACCCAGTAAGCCACAGCAACATCACAGGTGCAAATTTATGTCAAGAAGGGCAGTGACTAATGAATCACTATTAGGTAAGTTCAAATAGAAATCCATTGGTTTTACTATGTTATTCTTAATGCCAATCTAAACAGCTTGTAATGACATATTGTTCTTTATGAACACTTAGTACAGATTCTATCTCACAATTGCACTATCTCAGTCCCAAAATCAATGCAAATTTCCATTGGCTCTATAGGAAACTTATTGGTAAGTAAACGAAAAAAAACTCTCTGAGGACTAGAACTCACGAACTCCTGTTTAAAAGACAGGGACATTAACCCACTAAGCCATTGGAACATCACAAGTGCAAAGTGATGTCAAGAAGGGCAGTGAACAATGAATCACTATTAGGTAAGTTCAAAAATAAATCCATTGGTTTCACTATGTTATTCTTAATGCTAATCTTTGCAGCGCATTATGACATATTGTTCTTGATGAACACGTAATGCAGATTCTATATCCCAAAATCAATGCAAATTTCCATTGGCTCTATAGGAAACTTATTGGTAAGTAAATGAAAAAGAGCTCTCTGAGGACTAGAACTCATGGACTCCTGTTTAAAAGACAGGGGCATTAACCCACTAAGCCATTGGAACTTCACAAGTGCAAAGTGATGTCAAGAAAGGCAGTGAACATTGATTCACTATTAGGTAAGTTCAAAAAGAAATCCATTGGTTTCACTATGTTTTCCTTAATGCCAATCTTTGCAGCGCGTCATGACGTATTGTTCTTGATGAACACGTAATGCAGATTCTATATCCCAAAATCGATGCAAATTTCCATTGGCTCTATAGGAAACTTATTGGTAAGTAAATGAAAAACAGCTCTTTGAGGACTTAAATTCATGAACTCCTGTTTAAAAGACAGGGGCATTAACCCACTAAGCCATTGGAACATCACAAGTGCAAAGTGATGTCAAGAAGGGCAGTGAACATTGAATCACTATTAGGTAAGTTCAAAAAGAAATCCATTGGTTTCACTATGTTATTCTTAATGCCAATCTTTGCAGCGCATCATGACGTATTGTTCTTGATGAACATGTAATACAGATTCTATATCTCACAATTGCTCTATCTCAATCCCAAAATCAATGCAAATTTACATTGGCTCCATAAGAAGCTTATTAGTAAGTAAATGAAAAAGACTCTCCAAGGATTAGAACTCATGAAATCCTTTTTACAAGACATGTGCATTAACCCAGTAAGCCACAGGAACATCACTGTTGCAATGTGATGTCAAGAAGGGCAGTGAACAATGAATCACCTTTAGGTAAGTTCAAAAAGAAATCCATTGGTTTTACTATGTTATTCTTAAAGCCAATCTAAACAGATTGTGATGACATATTGTTCTTTATGAACACTTACTACAAATTCTATCTCACAATTGCACTATCTCAATCCCAAAATCAATGCAAATTTCTATTGGCTCTATAGGAAACTTATTGGTAAGTAAATGAAAAAGAGATCTCTGAGGACTAGAACTCATGAACTCCTGTTTAAAAGACAGGGGCATTAACCCACTAAGCCATTGGAACATCACAAATGCAAAGTGATGTCAAGAAGGGCAGTGAACATTGAATCGCTATTAGGTAAGATCAAAAAGAAATCCATTGGTTTCACTATGTTATTCTTAAAGCCAATCTTTGCAGCGCATCATGACGTATTGTTCTTGATGAACACGTAATACAGATTATATATCTCACAATTGCACTATCTCAAGCCCAAAATCAATGCAAATTTCCATTGCCTCTTTAGGAAGCTTATTAGTAAGTAAATGAAAAAACTCTCTGAGAATTAGAACTCATGAACTCCTGTTTATAAGACAGGCGCAATAACCAAGTAAGCCACTGGAACATCACAAGTGCCAAAGGTTGTCAAGAAGGGCAATGACCAATGAATCACTATTAGGTAAGTTCAAAAAGAAATCCATTGGTTTCACTATGTTATTCTTAATGCCAATCTTTGCAGTGCATCATGACGTATTTTTCTTGATGAACACGTAATACAGATTCTATATCTCACAATTGCACTATCTCAATCCCAAAATCAATGCAAATTTACATTGGCTCCATAGGAAGCTTATTAGTAAGTAAATGAAAAAGACTCACCAAGGATTAGAACTCATGAAATCCTTTTTACAAGACATGTGCATTAACCCAGTAAGCCACAGGAACATCACAGGTGCAATGTGATGTCAAGAAGGGCAGTGAACAATGAATCACCTTTAGGTAAGTTCAAAAAGAAATCCATTGGTTTTACTATGTTATTCTTAAAGCCAATCTAAACAGATTGTGATGACATATTGTTCTTTATGAACACTTACTACAGATTCTATCTCACAATTGCACTATCTCAATCCCAAAATCAATGCAAATTTCTATTGGCTCTATAGGAAACTTATTGGTAAGTAAATGAAAAAGAGCTCTCTGAGTACTAGAACTCATGAACTCCTGTTTAAAAGACAGGGGCATTAACCCACTAACCCATTGGAACATCACAAGTGCAAAGTGATGTCAAGAAGGGCAGTGAACATTGAATCACTATTAGGTAAGTTCAAAAAGAAATCCATTGGTTTCACTATGTTATTCTTAATGCCAATCTTTGCAGCGCATCATGACGTATTGTTCTTGATGAACACGTAAAACAGATTCTATATCTCACAATTGCACTATCTCAAGCCCAAAATCAATGCAAATTTCCATTGGCTCTATAGGAAGCTTATTAGTAAGTAAATGAACAAACTCTCTGAGAATTAGAACTCATGAACTCCTGTTTATAAGACAGGCGCAATAACCAAGTAAGCCACTGGAACATCACAAGTGCCAAAGGTTGTCAAGAAGGGCAATGACCAATGAATCACTATTAGGTAAGTTCAAAAAGAAATCCATTGGTTTCACTATGTTATTCTTAATGCCAATCTTTGCAGCGCATCATGACGTATTTTTCTTGATGAACACGTAATACAGATTCTATATCTCACAATTGCACTATCTCAATCCCAAAATCAATGCAAATTTACATTGGCTCCATAGGAAGCTTATTAGTAAGTAAATGAAAAAGACTCTCCAAGGATTAGAACTCATGAAATCCTTTTTACAAGACATGTGCATTAAACCAGTAAGTCACAGGAACATCACAAGTGCAATGTGATGTCAAGAAGGGCAGTGAACAATGAATCACCTTTAGGTAAGTTCAAAAAGAAATCCATTGGTTTTACTATGTTATTCTTAAAGCCAATCTAAACAGATTGTGATGACATATTGTTCTTTATGAACACTTACTACAGATTCTATCTCACAATTGCACTATCTCAATCCCAAAATCAATGCAAATTTCTATTGGCTCCATAGGAAACTTATTGGTAAGTAAATGAAAGAGAGCTCTCTGAGTACTAGAACTCATGAACTCCTGTTTAAAAGACAGGGGCATTAACCCACTAACCCATTGGAACATCACAAGTGCAAAGTGATGTCAAGAAGGGCAGTGAACATTGAATCACTATTAGGTAAGTTCAAAAAGAAATCCATTGGTTTCACTATGTTATTCTTAATGCCAATCTTTGCAGCGCATCATGACGTATTGTTCTTGATGAACACGTAATACAGATTCTATATCTCACAATTGCACTATCTCAAGCCCAAAATCAATGCAAATTTCCATTGGCTCTATAGGAAGCTTATTAGTAAGTAAATGAAAAAACTCTCTGAGAATTAGAACTCATGAACTCCTGTTTATAGGACAGGCGCAATAACCAAGTAAACCACTGGAACATCACAAGTGCAAAAGGTTGTCAAGAAGGGCAATGACCAATGAATCACTATTAGGTAAGTTCAAAAAGAAATACATTGGTTTCACTATGTTATTCTTAATGCCAATCTTTGCAGCGCATCATGACGTATTGTTCTTGATGAACACGTAATACAGATTCTATATCTCAAAATCATTGCAAATTTCCATTGCTCCATAGGAAGCTTATTAGTAAGTAAATGAAAAAGACTCTCCAAGGATTAGAACTCATGAAATCCTTTTTACAAGACAGGTGCATTAACCCAGTAAGCCACAGCAACATCACAGGTGCAAATTTATGTCAAGAAGGGCAGTGACTAATGAATCACTATTAGGTAAGTTCAAATAGAAATCCATTGGTTTTACTATGTTATTCTTAATGCCAATCTAAACAGCTTGTAATGACATATTGTTCTTTATGAACACTTAGTACAGATTCTATCTCACAATTGCACTATCTCAGTCCCAAAATCAATGCAAATTTCCATTGGCTCTATAGGAAACTTATTGGTAAGTAAACGAAAAAAAGCTCTCTGAGGACTAGAACTCACGAACTCCTGTTTAAAAGACAGGGACATTAAACCACTAAGCCATTGTAACATCACAAGTGCAAAGTGATGTCAAGAAGGGCAGTGAACAATGAATCACTTTTAGGTAAGTTCAAAAAGAAATCCATTGGTTTCACTATGTTATTCTTAATGCTAATCTTTGCAGCGCATCATGACATATTGTTCTTGATGAACACGTAATGCAGATTCTATATCCCAAAATCAATGCAAATTTCCATTGGCTCTATAGGAAACTTATTGGTAAGTAAATGAAAAAGAGCTCTCTGAGGACTAGAACTCATGGACTCCTGTTTAAAAGACAGGGGCATTAACCCACTAAGCTATTGGAACATCACAAGTGCAAAGTGATGTCAAGAAAGGCAGTGAACATTGATTCACTATTAGGTAAGTTCAAAAAGAAATCCATTGGTTTCACTATGTTTTTCTTAATGCCAATCTTTGCAGCGCATCATGACGTATTGTTCTTGATGAACACGTAATGCAGATTCTATATCCCAAAATCAATGCAAATTTCCATTGGCTCTATAGGAAACTTATTGGTAAGTAAATGAAAAACAGCTCTTTGAGGACTAGAATTCATGAACTCCTGTTTAAAAGACAGGGGCATTAACCCACTAAGCCATTGGAACATCACAAGTGCAAAGTGATGTCAAGAAGGGCAGTGAACGTTGAATCACTATTAGGTAAGTTCAAAAAGAAATCCATTGGTTTCACTATGTTATTCTTAATGCCAATCTTTGCAGCGCATCATGACGTATTGTTCTTGATGAACATGTAATACAGATTCTATATCTCACAATTGCTCTATCTCAATCCCAAAATCAATGCAAATTTACATTGGCTCCATAGGAAGCTTATTAGTAAGTAAATGAGAAAGACTCTCCAAGGATTAGAACTCATGAAATCCTTTTTACAAAACATGTGCATTAACCCAGTAAGCCACAGGAACATCACAGGTGCAAAGTAATGTCAAGAAGGGCAGTGAACAATGAATCACCTTTAGGTAAGTTCAAAAAGAAATCCATTGGTTTTACTATGTTATTCTTAAAGCCAATCTAAACAGATTGTGATGACATATTGTTCTTTATGAACACTTGCTACAAATTCTATCTCACAATTGCACTATCTCAATCCCAAAATCAATGCAAATTTCTATTGGCTCTATAGGAAACTTATTGGTAAGTAAATGAAAAAGAGATCTCTGAGGACTAGAACTCATGAACTCCTGTTTAAAAGACAGGAGCATTAACCCACTAAGCCATTGGAACATCACAATTGCAAAGTGATGTCAAGAAGGGCAGTGAACATTGAATCACTATTAGGTAAGTTCAAAAAGAAATCCATTGGTTTTACTATGTTATTCTTAATGCCAATCTTTGCAGCGCATCATGACGTATTGTTCTTGATGAACACGTAATACAGATTATATATCTCACAATTGCACTATCTCAAGCCCAAAATCAATGCAAATTTCCATTGCCTCTATAGGAAGCTTATTAGTAAGTAAATGAAAAAACTCTCTGAGAATTAGAACTCATGAACTCCTGTTTATAAGACAGGCGCAATAACCAAGTAAGCCACTGGAACATCACAAGTGCAAAAGGTTGTCAAGAAGGGCAATGACCAATGAATCACTATTAGGTAAGTTCAAAAAGAAATCCATTGGTTTCACTATGTTATTCTTAATGCCAATCTTTGCAGCGCATCATGACGTATTTTTCTTGATGAACACGTAATACAGATTCTATATCTCACAATTGCACTATCTCAATCCCAAAATCAATGCAAATTTACATTGGCTCCATAGGAAGCTTATTAGTAAGTAAATGAAAAAGACTCTCCAAGGATTAGAACTCATGAAATCCTTTTTACAAGACAGGTGCATTAACCCAGTAAGCCACAGGAACATCACATGTGCAAAGTGATGTCAAGAAGGGCAATGACCAATGAATCACTATTAGGTAAGTTCAAAAAGAAATCCATTGGTTTCACTATGTTATTCTTAATGCCAATCTTTGCAGCGCATCATGACGTATTTTTCTTGATGAACACGTAATACAGATTCTATATCTCAAAATCAATGCAAATTTCCATTGCTCCATAGGAAGCTTATTAGTAAGTAAATGAATAAGACTCTCTAAGGATTAGAACTCATGAAATCCTTTTTACAAGACAGGTGCATTAACCCAGTAAGCCACAGCAACATCACTGGTGCAAATTTATGTCAAGAAGGGCAGTGACCAATGAATCACTATTAGGTAAGTTCAAATAGAAATCCATTGGTTTTACTATGTTATTCTTAATGCCAATCTAAACAGCTTGTAATGACATATTGTTCTTTATGAACACTTACTACAGATTCTATCTCACAATTGCACTATCTCAATCCCAAAATCAATGCAAATTTCTATTGGCTCTATAGGAAACTTATTGGTAAGTAAATGAAAAAGAGATCTCTGAGGACTAGAACTCATGAACTCCTGTTTAAAAGACAGGAGCATTAACCCACTAAGCCATTGGAACATCACAATTGCAAAGTGATGTCAAGAAGGGCAGTGAACATTGAATCACTATTAGGTAAGTTCAAAAAGAAATCCATTGGTTTTACTATGTTATTCTTAATGCCAATCTTTGCAGCGCATCATGACGTATTGTTCTTGATGAACACGTAATACAGATTATATATCTCACAATTGCACTATCTCAAGCCCAAAATCAATGCAAATTTCCATTGCCTCTATAGGAAGCTTATTAGTAAGTAAATGAAAAAACTCTCTGAGAATTAGAACTCATGAACTCCTGTTTATAAGACAGGCGCAATAACCAAGTAAGCCACTGGAACATCACAAGTGCAAAAGGTTGTCAAGAAGGGCAATGACCAATGAATCACTATTAGGTAAGTTCAAAAAGAAATCCATTGGTTTCACTATGTTATTCTTAATGCCAATCTTTGCAGCGCATCATGACGTATTTTTCTTGATGAACACGTAATACAGATTCTATATCTCACAATTGCACTATCTCAATCCCAAAATCAATGCAAATTTACATTGGCTCCATAGGAAGCTTATTAGTAAGTAAATGAAAAAGACTCTCCAAGGATTAGAACTCATGAAATCCTTTTTACAAGACAGGTGCATTAACCCAGTAAGCCACAGGAACATCACATGTGCAAAGTGATGTCAAGAAGGGCAATGACCAATGAATCACTATTAGGTAAGTTCAAAAAGAAATCCATTGGTTTCACTATGTTATTCTTAATGCCAATCTTTGCAGCGCATCATGACGTATTTTTCTTGATGAACACGTAATACAGATTCTATATCTCAAAATCAATGCAAATTTCCATTGCTCCATAGGAAGCTTATTAGTAAGTAAATGAATAAGACTCTCTAAGGATTAGAACTCATGAAATCCTTTTTACAAGACAGGTGCATTAACCCAGTAAGCCACAGCAACATCACTGGTGCAAATTTATGTCAAGAAGGGCAGTGACCAATGAATCACTATTAGGTAAGTTCAAATAGAAATCCATTGGTTTTACTATGTTATTCTTAATGCCAATCTAAACAGCTTGTAATGACATATTGTTCTTTATGAACACTTACTACAGATTCTATCTCACAATTGCACTATCTCAATCCCAAAATCAATGCAAATTTCTATTGACTCTATAGGAAACTTATTGGTAAGTAAATGAAAAAGAGCTCTGTGAGGACTAGAACTCATGAACTCCTGTTTAAAAGACAGGGGCATTAACCCACTAACCGATTGGAACATCACAAGTGCAAAGTGATGTCAAGAAGGGCAGTGAACATTGAATCACTATTAGGTAAGTTCAAAAAGAAATCCATTGGTTTCACTATGTTATTCTTAATGCCAATCTTTGCAGCGCATCATGACGTATTGTTCTTGATGAACACTTAATACAGATTCTATATCTCACAATTGCACTATCTCAAGAACAAAATCAATGCAAATTTCCATTGGCTCTATAGGAAACTTATTAGTAAGTAAATGAAAAAACTCTCTGAAAATTAGAACTCATGAACTCCTGTTTATAGGACAGGAGCAATAACCAAGTAAGCCACTGGAACATCACAAGTGCAAAAGGTTGTCAAGAAGGGCAATGACCAATGAATCACTATTAGGTAAGTTCAAAAAGAAATCCATTGGTTTCACTATGTTATTCTTAATGCCAATCTTTGCAGCGCATCATGACGTATTGTTCTTGATGAACACTTAATACAGATTCTATATCTCACAATTGCACTATCTCAAGAACAAAATCAATGCAAATTTCCATTGGCTCTATAGGAAACTTATTAGTAAGTAAATGAAAAAACTCTCTGAAAATTAGAACTCATGAACTCCTGTTTATAGGACAGGAGCAATAACCAAGTAAGCCACTGGAACATCACAAGTGCAAAAGGTTGTCAAGAAGGGCAATGACCAATGAATCACTATTAGGTAAGTTCAAAAAGAAATCCATTGGTTTCACTATGTTATTCTTAATGCCAATCTTTGCAGCGCATCATGACGTATTTTTCTTGATGAACACGTAATACAGATTCTATATCTCAAAATCAATGCAAATTTCCATTGCTCCATAGGAAGCTTATTAGTAAGTAAATGAATAAGACTCTCTAAGGATTAGAACTCATGAAATCCTTTTTAAAGACAGGTGCATTAACCCAGTAAGCCACAGCAACATCACTGGTGCAAATTTATGTCAAGAAGGGCAGTGACCAATGAATCACTATTAGGTAAGTTCAAATAGAAATCCATTGGTTTTACTATGTTATTCTTAATGCCAATCTAAACAGCTTGTAATGACATATTGTTCTTTATGAACACTTACTACAGATTCTATCTCACAATTGCACTATCTCAATCCCAAAATCAATGCAAATTTCTATTGACTCTATAGGAAACTTATTGGTAAGTAAATGAAAAAGAGCTCTGTGAGGACTAGAACTCATGAACTCCTGTTTAAAAGACAGGGGCATTAACCCACTAAGCCATTGGCACAACACAACTGCAAAGTGATGTCAAGAAGGGCAGTGAAAATTGAATCACTATTAGGTAAATTCAAAAAGAAATCCATTGGTTTCACTATGTTATTCTTAATGCCAATCTTTGCAGCGCATCATGACGTATTGTTGTTGATGAACACGTAATACAGATTCTATATCTCACAATTGCACTATCTCAAGCCCAAAATCAATGCAAATTTCCATTGGCTCTATAGGAAGCTTATTAGTAAGTAAATGAAAAAGACTCTCCAAGGATTAGAGCTCATGAAATCCTTTTTACAAAACAGGTGCATTAACCCAGTAAGCCACAGGAACAACACAGGTGCAAAGTGATGTCAAGAAGGGGAGTGAACAATGAATCACCTTTAGGTAAGTTCAAAAAGAAATCCATTGGTTTTACTATGTTATTCTTAAAGCCAATCTAAACAGATTGTGATGACATATTGTTCTTTATGAACACTTACTACAGATTATATCTCACAATTGCACTATCTCAAGCCCAAAATCAATGCAAATTTCCATTGGCTCTATAGGAAGCTTATTAGTAAGTAAATGAAAAAACTCTCTGAGAATTAGAACTCATATTTATAGGACAGGCGCAATAAC
This sequence comes from Phyllobates terribilis, assembly GCF_046119375.1. NCBI lineage: Eukaryota > Metazoa > Chordata > Amphibia > Anura > Dendrobatidae > Phyllobates > Phyllobates terribilis. The sequence continues at coordinate 331,916,625 of NW_027362764.1, read as the reverse complement.
CAAGTAAGCCACTGGAACATCACAAGTGCAAAAGGTTGTCAAGAAGGGCAATGACCAATGAATCATTTTTAGGTAAGTTCAAAAAGAAATCTATTGGTTTCACTATGTTATTCTTAATGCCAATTTTTGCAGGGCATCATGACGTATTTTTCTTGATGAACACGTAATACAGATTCTATATCTCAAAATCAATGCAAATTTCCATTGCTCCATAGGAAGCTTATTAGTAAGTAAATGAATAAGACTCTCCAAGGATTAGAACTCATGAAATCCTTTTTACAACACAGGTGCATTAACCCAGTAAGCCACAGCAACATCACAGGTGCAAATTTATGTCAAGAAGGGCAGTGACCAATGAATCACTATTAGGTAAGTTCAAAAAGAAATCCATTGGTTTTACTATGTTATTCTTAAAGCCAATCTAAACAGCTTGTAATGACATATTGTTCTTTATGAACACTTAGTACAGATTCTATCTCACAATTGCAGTATCTCAATCCCAAAATCAATGCAAATTTCCATTGGCTCTATAGGAAACTTATTGGTAAGTAAATGAAAAAGAGCTCTCTGAGGACTAGAACTCATGGACTCCTGTTTATAAGACAGGGGCATTAACCCACTAAGCCATTGGAACTTCACAAGTGCAAAGTGATGTCAAGAAAGGCAGTGAACATTGATTCACTATTAGGTAAGTTCAAAAAGAAATCCATTGGTTTCACTATGTTTTTCTTAATGCCAATCTTTGCAGCGCGTCATGACGTATTGTTCTTGATGAACACATAATGCAGATTCTATATCCCAAAATCGATGCAAATTTCCATTGGCTCTATAGGAAACTTATTGGTAAGTAAATGAAAAACAGCTCTTTGAGGACTTAAATTCATGAACTCCTGTTTAAAAGACAGGGGCATTAACCCACTAAGCCATTGGAACATCACAAGTGCAAAGTGATGTCAAGAAGGGCAGTGAACATTGAATCGCTATTAGGTAAGATCAAAAAGAAATCCATTGGTTTCACTATGTTATTCTTAAAGCCAATCTTTGCAGCGCATCATGACGTATTGTTCTTGATGAACACGTAATACAGATTATATATCTCACAATTGCACTATCTCAAGCCCAAAATCAATGCAAATTTCCATTGCCTCTTTAGGAAGCTTATTAGTAAGTAAATGAAAAAACTCTCTGAGAATTAGAACTCATGAACTCCTGTTTATAAGACAGGCGCAATAACCAAGTAAGCCACTGGAACATCACAAGTGCCAAAGGTTGTCAAGAAGGGCAATGACCAATGAATCACTATTAGGTAAGTTCAAAAAGAAATCCATTGGTTTCACTATGTTATTCTTAATGCCAATCTTTGCAGCGCATCATTACGTATTTTTCTTGATGAACACGTAATACAGATTCTATATCTCACAATTGCACTATCTCAATCCCAAAATCAATGCAAATTTCCATTGGCTCTATAGGAAACTTATTGGTAAGTAAACGAAATAAAACTCTCTGAGGACTAGAACTCACGAACTCCTGTTTAAAAGACAGGGACATTAACCCACTAAGCCATTGGAACATCACAAGTGCAAAGGGATGTCAAGAAGGGCAGTGAACAATGAATCACTATTAGGTAAGTTCAAAAATAAATCCATTGGTTTCACTATGTTATTCTTAATGCTAATCTTTGCAGCGCATTATGACATATTGTTCTTGATGAACACGTAATGCAGATTCTATATCCCAAAATCAATGCAAATTTCCATTGGCTCTATAGGAAACTTATTGGTAAGTAAATGAAAAAGAGCTCTCTGAGGACTAGAACTCATGGACTCCTGTTTATAAGACAGGGGCATTTACCCACTAAGCCATTGGAACTTCACAAGTGCAAAGTGATGTCAAGAAAGGCAGTGAACATTGATTCACTATTAGGTAAGTTCAAAAAGAAATCCATTGGTTTCACTATGTTTTTCTTAATGCCAATCTTTGCAGCGCGTCATGACGTATTGTTCTTGATGAACACGTAATGCAGATTCTATATCCCAAAATCGATGCAAATTTCCATTGGCTCTATAGGAAACTTATTGGTAAGTAAATGAAAAACAGCTCTTTGAGGACTTAAATTCATGAACTCCTGTTTAAAAGACAGGGGCATTAACCCACTAAGCCATTGGAACATCACAAGTGCAAAGTGATGTCAAGAAGGGCAGTGAACATTGAATCACTATTAGGTAAGTTCAAAAAGAAATCCATTGGTTTCACTATGTTATTCTTAATGCCAATCTTTGCAGCGCATCATGACGTATTGTTCTTGATGAACATGTAATACAGATTCTATATCTCACAATTGCTCTATCTCAATCCCAAAATCAATGCAAATTTACATTGGCTCCATAGGAAGCTTATTAGTAAGTAAATGAAAAAGACTCTCCAAGGATTAGAACTCATGAAATCCTTTTTACAAGACATGTGCATTAACCCAGTAAGCCACAGGAACATCACAGTTGCAATGTGATGTCAAGAAGGGCAGTGAACAATGAATCACCTTTAGGTAAGTTCAAAAAGAAATCCATTGGTTTTACTATGTTATTCTTAAAGCCAATCTAAACAGATTGTGATGACATATTGTTCTTTATGAACACTTACTACAAATTCTATCTCACAATTGCACTATCTCAATCCCAAAATCAATGCAAATTTCTATTGGCTCTATAGGAAACTTATTGGTAAGTAAATGAAAAAGAGCTCTCTGAGGACTAGAACTCATGAACTCCTGTTTAAAAGACAGGGGCATTAACCCACTAAGCCATTGGAACATCACAAGTTCAAAGTGTTGTCAAGAAGGGCAGTGAACATTGAATCGCTATTAGGTAAGATCAAAAAGAAATCCATTGGTTTCACTATGTTATTCTTAAAGCCAATCTTTGCAGCGCATCATGACGTATTGTTCTTGATGAACACGTAATACAGATTATATATCTCACAATTGCACTATCTCAAGCCCAAAATCAATGCAAATTTCCATTGCCTCTTTAGGAAGCTTATTAGTAAGTAAATGAAAAAACTCTCTGAGAATTAGAACTCATGAACTCCTGTTTATAAGACAGGCGCAATAACCAAGTAAGCCACTGGAACATCACAAGTGCCAAAGGTTGTCAAGAAGGGCAATGACCAATGAATCACTATTAGGTAAGTTCAAAAAGAAATCCATTGGTTTCACTATGTTATTCTTAATGCCAATCTTTGCAGCGCATCATGACGTATTTTTCTTGATGAACACGTAATACAGATTCTATATCTCACAATTGCACTATCTCAATCCCAAAATCAATGCAAATTTACATTGGCTCCATAGGAAGCTTATTAGTAAGTAAATGAAAAAGACTCTCCAAGGATTAGAACTCATGAAATCCTTTTTACAAGACATGTGCATTAACCCAGTAAGCCACAGGAACATCACAGGTGCAATGTGATGTCAAGAAGGGCAGTGAACAATGAATCACCTTTAGGTAAGTTCAAAAAGAAATCCATTGGTTTTACTATTTTATTCTTAAAGCCAATCTAAACAGATTGTGATGACATATTGTTCTTTATGAACACTTACTACAGATTCTATCTCACAATTGCACTATCTCAGTCCCAAAATCAATGCAAATTTCCATTGGCTCTATAGGAAACTTATTGGTAAGTAAACGAAATAAAACTCTCTGAGGACTAGAACTCACGAACTCCTGTTTAAAAGACAGGGACATTAACCCACTAAGCCATTGGAACATCACAAGTGCAAAGGGATGTCAAGAAGGGCAGTGAACAATGAATCACTATTAGGTAAGTTCAAAAATAAATCCATTGGTTTCACTATGTTATTCTTAATGCTAATCTTTGCAGCGCATTATGACATATTGTTCTTGATGAACACGTAATGCAGATTCTATATCCCAAAATCAATGCAAATTTCCATTGGCTCTATAGGAAACTTATTGGTAAGTAAATGAAAAAGACTCTCCAAGGATTAGAACTCATGAAATCCTTTTTACAAGACATGTGCATTAACCCAGTAAGCCACAGGAACATCACAGGTGCAATGTGATGTCAAGAAGGGCAGTGAACAATGAATCACCTTTAGGTAAGTTCAAAAAGAAATCCATTGGTTTTACTATTTTATTCTTAAAGCCAATCTAAACATATTGTGATGACATATTGTTCTTTATGAACACTTACTACAGATTCTATCTCACAATTGCACTATCTCAATCCCAAAATCAATGCAAATTTCTATTGGCTCTATAGGAAACTTATTGGTAAGTAAATGAAAAAGAGCTCTCTGAGTACTAAAACTCATGAACTCCTGTTTAAAAGACAGGGGCATTAACCCACTAACCCACTAACCCATTGGAACATCACAAGTGCAAAGTGATGTCAAGAAGGGCAGTGAACATTGAATCACTATTAGGTAAGTTCAAAAAGAAATCCATTGGTTTCACTATGTTATTCTTAATGCCAATCTTTGCAGCGCATCATGACGTATTGTTCTTGATGAACACGTAATACAGATTCTATATCTCACAATTGCACTATCTCAAGCCCAAAATCAATGCAAATTTCCATTGGCTCTATAGGAAGCTTATTAGTAAGTAAATGAAAAAACTCTCTGAGAATTAGAACTCATGAACTCCTGTTTATAAGACAGGCGCAATAACCAAGTAAGCCACTGGAACATCACAAGTGCCAAAGGTTGTCAAGAAGGGCAATGACCAATGAATCACTATTAGGTAAGTTCAAAAAGAAATCCATTGGTTTCACTATGTTATTCTTAATGCCAATCTTTGCAGCGCATCATGACGTATTTTTCTTGATGAAAATGTAATACAGATTCCATATCTCACAATTGCACTATCTCAATCCCAAAATCAATGCAAATTTACATTGGCTCCATAGGAAGCTTATTAGTAAGTAAATGAAAAAGACTCTCCAAGGATTAGAACTCATGAAATCCTTTTTACAAGACATGTGCATTAACCCAGTAAGCCACAGGAACATCACAGTTGCAATGTGATGTCAAGAAGGGCAGTGAACAATGAATCACCTTTAGGTAAGTTCAAAAAGAAATCCATTGGTTTTACTATGTTATTCTTAAAGCCAATCTAAACAGATTGTGATGACATATTGTTCTTTATGAACACTTACTACAAATTCTATCTCACAATTGCACTATCTCAATCCCAAAATCAATGCAAATTTCTATTGGCTCTATAGGAAACTTATTGGTAAGTAAATGAAAAAGAGCTCTTTGAGGACTTAAATTCATGAACTCATGTTTAAAAGACAGGGGCATTTACCCACTAAGCCATTGGAACTTCACAAGTGCAAAGTGATGTCAAGAAAGGCAGTGAACATTGATTCACTATTAGGTAAGTTCAAGAAGAAATCCATTGGTTTCACTATGTTTTTCTTAATGCCAATCTTTGCAGCGCGTCATGACGTATTGTTCTTGATGAACACGTAATGCAGATTCTATATCCCAAAATCGATGCAAATTTCCATTGGCTCTATAGGAAACTTATTGGTAAGTAAATGAAAAACAGCTCTTTGAGGACTTAAATTCATGAACTCCTGTTTAAAAGACAGGGGCATTAACCCACTAAGCCATTGGAACATCACAAGTGCAAAGTGATGTCAAGAAGGGCAGTGAACATTGAATCACTATTAGGTAAGTTCAAAAAGAAATCCATTGGTTTCACTATATTATTCTTAATGCCAATCTTTGCAGCGCATCATGACGTATTGTTCTTGATGAACATGTAATACAGATTCTATATCTCACAATTGCTCTATCTCAATCCCAAAATCAATGCAAATTTACATTGGCTCCATAGGAAGCTTATTAGTAAGTAAATGAAAAAGACTCTCCAAGGATTAGATCTCATGAAATCCTTTTTACAAGACATGTGCATTAACCCTGTAAGCCACAGGAACATCACAGTTGCAATGTGATGTCAAGAAGGGCAGTGAACAATGAATCACCTTTAGGTAAGTTCAAAAAGAAATCCATTGGTTTTACTATGTTATTCTTAAAGCCAATCTAAACAGATTGTGATGACATATTGTTCTTTATGAACACTTACTACAAATTCTATCTCACAATTGCACTATCTCAATCCCAAAATCAATGCAAATTTCTATTGGCTCTATAGGAAACTTATTGGTAAGTAAATGAAAAAGAGCTCTCTGAGGACTAGAACTCATGAACTCCTGTTTAAAAGACAGGGGCATTAACCCACTAAGCCACTAACCCATTGGAACATCACAAGTGCAAAGTGATGTCAAGAAGGGCAGTGAACATTGAATCACTATTAGGTAAGTTCAAAAAGAAATCCATTGGTTTCACTATGTTATTCTTAATGCCAATCTTTGCAGCGCATCATGACGTATTGTTCTTGATGAACACGTAATACAGATTCTATATCTCACAATTGCACTATCTCAAGCCCAAAATCAATGCAAATTTCCATTGGCTCTATAGGAAGCTTATTAGTAAGTAAATGAAAAAACTCTCTGAGAATTAGAACTCATGAACTCCTGTTTATAAGACAGGCGCAATAACCAAGTAAGCCACTGGAACATCACAAGTGCCAAAGGTTGTCAAGAAGGGCAATGACCAATGAATCACTATTAGGTAAGTTCAAAAAGAAATCCATTGGTTTCACTATGTTATTCTTAATGCCAATCTTTGCAGCGCATCATGACGTATTTTTCTTGATGAAAATGTAATACAGATTCCATATCTCACAATTGCACTATCTCAATCCCAAAATCAATGCAAATTTACATTGGCTCCATAGGAAGCTTATTAGTAAGTAAATGAAAAAGACTCTCCAAGGATTAGAACTCATGAAATCCTTTTTACAAGACATGTGCATTAACCCAGTAAGCCACAGGAACATGACAGTTGCAATGTGATGTCAAGAAGGGCAGTGAACAATGAATCACCTTTAGGTAAGTTCAAAAAGAAATCCATTGGTTTTACTATGTTATTCTTAAAGCCAATCTAAACAGATTGTGATGACATATTGTTCTTTATGAACACTTACTACAAATTCTATCTCACAATTGCACTATCTCAATCCCAAAATCAATGCAAATTTCTATTGGCTCTATAGGAAACTTATTGGTAAGTAAATGAAAAAGAGCTCTTTGAGGACTTAAATTCATGAACTCCTGTTTAAAAGACAGGGGCATTTACCCACTAAGCCATTGGAACTTCACAAGTGCAAAGTGATGTCAAGAAAGGCAGTGAACATTGATTCACTATTAGGTAAGTTCAAAAAGAAATCCATTGGTTTCACTATGTTTTTCTTAATGCCAATCTTTGCAGCGCGTCATGACGTATTGTTCTTGATGAACACGTAATGCAGATTCTATATCCCAAAATCGATGCAAATTTCCATTGGCTCTATAGGAAACTTATTGGTAAGTAAATGAAAAACAGCTCTTTGAGGACTTAAATTCATGAACTCCTGTTTAAAAGACAGGGGCATTAACCCACTAAGCCATTGGAACATCACAAGTGCAAAGTGATGTCAAGAAGGGCAGTGAACATTGAATCACTATTAGGTAAGTTCAAAAAGAAATCCATTGGTTTCACTATATTATTCTTAATGCCAATCTTTGCAGCGCATCATGACGTATTGTTCTTGATGAACATGTAATACAGATTCTATATCTCACAATTGCTCTATCTCAATCCCAAAATCAATGCAAATTTACATTGGCTCCATAGGAAGCTTATTAGTAAGTAAATGAAAAAGACTCTCCAAGGATTAGAAATCATGAAATCCTTTTTACAAGACATGTGCATTAACCCTGTAAGCCACAGGAACATCACAGTTGCAATGTGATGTCAAGAAGGGCAGTGAACAATGAATCACCTTTAGGTAAGTTCAAAAAGAAATCCATTGGTTTTACTATGTTATTCTTAAAGCCAATCTAAACAGATTGTGATGACATATTGTTCTTTATGAACACTTACTACAAATTCTATCTCACAATTGCACTATCTCAATCCCAAAATCAATGCAAATTTCTATTGGCTCTATAGGAAACTTATTGGTAAGTAAATGAAAAAGAGCTCTCTGAGGACTAGAACTCATGAACTCCTGTTTTAAAGACAGGGGCATTAACCCACTAAGCCATTGGAACATCACAAGTGCAAAGTGATGTCAAGAAGGGCAGTGAACATTGAATCGCTATTAGGTAAGATCAAAAAGAAATCCATTGGTTTCACTATGTTATTCTTAAAGCCAATCTTTGCAGCGCATCATGACGTATTGTTCTTGATGAACACGTAATACAGATTATATATCTCACAATTGCACTATCTCAAGCCCAAAATCAATGCAAATTTCCATTGCCTCTTTAGGAAGCTTATTAGTAAGTAAATGAAAAAACTCTCTGAGAATTAGAACTCATGAACTCCTGTTTATAAGACAGGCGCAATAACCAAGTAAGCCACTGGAACATCACAAGTGCCAAAGGTTGTCAAGAAGGGCAATGACCAATGAATCACTATTAGGTAAGTTCAAAAAGAAATCCATTGGTTTCACTATGTTATTCTTAATGCCAATCTTTGCAGCGCATCATGACGTATTTTTCTTGATGAACACGTAATACAGATTCTATATCTCACAATTGCACTATCTCAATCCCAAAATCAATGCAAATTTACATTGGCTCCATAGGAAGCTTATTAGTAAGTAAATGAAAAAGACTCTCCAAGGATTAGAACTCATGAAATCCTTTTTACAAGACATGTGCATTAACCCAGTAAGCCACAGGAACATCACAGGTGCAATGTGATGTCAAGAAGGGCAGTGAACAATGAATCACCTTTAGGTAAGTTCAAAAAGAAATCCATTGGTTTTACTATTTTATTCTTAAAGCCAATCTAAACAGATTGTGATGACATATTGTTCTTTATGAACACTTACTACAGATTCTATCTCACAATTGCACTATCTCAATCCCAAAATCAATGCAAATTTCTATTGGCTCTATAGGAAACTTATTGGTAAGTAAATGAAAAAGAGCTCTCTGAGTACTAGAACTCATGAACTCCTGTTTAAAAGACAGGGGCATTAACCCACTAACCCACTAACCCATTGGTACATCACAAGTGCAAAGTGATGTCAAGAAGGGCAGTGAACATTGAATCACTATTAGGTAAGTTCAAAAAGAAATCCATTGGTTTCACTATGTTATTCTTAATGCCAATCTTTGCAGCGCATCATGACGTATTGTTCTTGATGAACACGTAATACAGATTCTATATCTCACAATTGCACTATCTCAAGCCCAAAATCAATGCAAATTTCCATTGGCTCTATAGGAAGCTTATTAGTAAGTAAATGAAAAAACTCTCTGAGAATTAGAACTCATGAACTCCTGTTTATAAGACAGGCGCAATAACCAAGTAAGCCACTGGAACATCACAAGTGCCAAAGGTTGTCAAGAAGGGCAATGACCAATGAATCACTATTAGGTAAGTTCAAAAAGAAATCCATTGGTTTCACTATGTTATTCTTAATGCCAATCTTTGCAGCGCATCATGACGTATTTTTCTTGATGAAAATGTAATACAGATTCTATATCTCACAATTGCACTATCTCAATCCCAAAATCAATGCAAATTTACATTGGCTCCATAGGAAGCTTATTAGTAAGTAAATGGAAAAGACTCTCCAAGGATTAGAACTCATGAAATCCTTTTTACAAGACATGTGCATTAACCCAGTAAGCCACAGAAACATCACAGGTGCAATGTGATGTCAAGAAGGGCAGTGAACAATGAATCACCTTTAGGTAAGTTCAAAAAGAAATCCATTGGTTTTACTATTTTATTCTTAAAGCCAATCTAAACAGATTGTGATGACATATTGTTCTTTATGAACACTTACTACAGATTCTATCTCACAATTGCACTATCTCAATCCCAAAATCAATGCAAATTTCCATTGGCTCTATAGGAAACTTATTGGTAAGTAAATGAAAAAGAGCTCTCTGAGTACTAGAACTCATGAACTCCTGTTTAAAAGACAGGGACATTAATCCACTAACCCACTAACCCATTGGAACATCACAAGTGCAAAGTGATGTCAAGAAGGGCAGTGAACATTGAATCACTATTAGGTAAGTTCAAAAAGAAATCCATTGGTTTCACTATGTTATTCTTAATGCCAATCTTTGCAGCTCATCATGACGTATTGTTCTTGAAGAACACGTAATACAGATTCTATATCTCACAATTGCACTATCTCAAGCCCAAAATCAATGCAAATTTCCATTGGCTCTATAGGAAGCTTATTAGTAAGCAAATGAAAAAACTCTCTGAGAATTAGAACTCATGTTTATAAGACAGGCGCAATAACCAAGTAAGCCACTGGAACATCACAAGTGCCAAAGGTTGTCAAGAAGGGCAATGACCAATGAATCACTATTAGGTAAGTTCAAAAAGAAATCCATTGGTTTCACTATGTTATTCTTAATGCCAATCTTTGCTGCGCATCATGACGTATTGTTCTTGATGAACATGTAATACAGATTCTATATCTCACAATTGCTCTATCTCAATCCCAAAATCAATGCAAATTTACATTGGCTCCATAGGAAGCTTATTAGTAAGTAAATGAGAAAGACTCTCCAAGGATTAGAACTCATGAAATCCTTTTTACAAGACAGGTGCATTAACCCAGTAAGCCACAGCAACATCACTGGTGCAAATTTATGTCAAGAAGGGCAGTGACCAATGAATCACTATTAGGTAAGTTCAAATAGAAATCCATTGGTTTTACTATATTATTCTTAATGCCAATCTAAACAGCTTGTAATGACATATTGTTCTTTATGAAAACTTAGTACAGATTCTATCTCACAATTGCACTATCTCAGTCCCAAAATCAATGCAAATTTATATTGGCTCTATAGGAAACTTATTGGTAAGTAAACGAAAAAAAGCTCTCTGAGGACTAGAACTCACGAACTCCTGTTTAAAAGACAGGGACATTAACCCACTAATCCAATGGAACATCACAAGTGCAAAGTGATGTCAAGAAGGGCAGTGAACAATGAATCACTTTTAGGTAAGTTCAAAAAGAAATCCATTGGTTTCACTATGTTATTCTTAATGCTAATCTTTGCAGCGCATCATGACATATTGTTCTTGATGAACACGTAATGCAGATTCTATATCCCAAAATCAATGCAAATTTCCATTGGCTCTATAGGAAACTTATTGGTAAGTAAATGAAAAAGAGCTCTCTGAGGACTAGAACTCATGGACTCCTGTTTAAAAGACAGGGGCATTAACCCACTAAGCCATTGGAACATCACAAGTGCAAAGTGATGTCAAGAAAGGCAGTGAACATTGATTCACTATTAGGTAAGTTCAAAAAGAAATCCATTGGTTTCACTATGTTTTTCTTAATGCCAATCTTTGCAGCGCATCATGACGTATTGTTCTTGATGAACACGTAATGCAGATTCTATATCCCAAAATCAATGCAAATTTCCATTGGCTCTATAGGAAACTTATTGGTAAGTAAATGAAAAACAGCTCTTTGAGGACTAGAATTCATGAACTCCTGTTTAAAAGACAGGGGCATTAACCCACTAAGCCATTGGAACATCACAAGTGCAAAGTGATGTCAAGAAGGGCAGTGAACGTTGAATCACTATTAGGTAAGTTCAAAAAGAAATCCATTGGTTTCACTATGTTATTCTTAATGCCAATCTTTGCAGCGCATCATGACGTATTGTTCTTGATGAACATGTAATACAGATTCTATATCTCACAATTGCTCTATCTCAATCCCAAAATCAATGCAAATTTACATTGGCTCCATAGGAAGCTTATTAGTAAGTAAATGAGAAAGACTCTCCAAGGATTAGAACTCATGAAATCCTTTTTACAAGACATGTGCATTAACCCAGTAAGCCACAGGAACATCACAGGTGCAAAGTGATGTCAAGAAGGGCAGTGAACAATGAATCACCTTTAGGTAAGTTCAAAAAGAAATCCATTGGTTTTACTATGTTATTCTTAAAGCCAATCTAAACAGATTGTGATGACATATTGTTCTTTATGAACACTTGCTACAAATTCTATCTCACAATTGCACTATCTCAATCCCAAAATCAATGCAAATTTCCATTTGCTCTATAGGAAACTTATTGGTAAGTAAATGAAAAAGAGCTCTCTGAGGACTAGAACTCATGAACTCCTGTTTAAAAGACAGGGGCATTAACCCACTAAGCCATTGGAACATCACAAGTGCTAAGTGATGTCAAGAAGGGCAGTGAACATTGAATCACTATTAGGTAAGTTCAAAAAGAAATCCATTGGTTTCACTATGTTATTCTTAATGCCAATCTTTGCAGCGCATCATGACGTATTGTTCTTGATGAACACGTAATACAGATTCTATATCTCACAATTGCACTATCTCAAGCACAAAATCAATGCAAATTTCCATTGGCTCTATAGGAAGCTTATTAGTAAGTAAATGGAGAAACTCTCTGAGAATTAGAACTCATGAACTCCTGTTTATAAGACAAGCACATTAACCAAGTAAGCCACAGGAAGATCAAAAGTGCAAAAGGTTGTCAAGAAGGGCAATGACCAATGAATCACTATTAGGTAAGTTCAAAAAGAAATCCATTGGTTTCACTATGTTATTCTTAATGCTAATATTTGCAGCGCATCATGACATATTGTTCTTGATGAACACGTAATACAGATTCTATATCTCACAATTGCACTATCTCAAGCCCAAAATCAATGCAAATTTCCATGGGCTCCATAGGAAGCTTATTAGAAAGTAAATGAAAAACACTCTCCAAAGATTAGAACTCATGAAATCCTTTTTACAAGACAGGTGCATTAACCCAGTAAGCCACAGCAACATCACAGGTGCACATTTATTTCAAGAAGGGCAGTGACCAATGAATCACTATTAGATAAGTTCAAAAAGAAATCCATTGGTTTTACTATGTTATTCTTAATGCCAATCTAAACAGCTTGTAATGACATATTGTTCTTTATGAACACTTAGTACAGATTCTATCTCACAATTGCACTGTCTCAATCCCAAAATCAATGCAAATTTCAATTAGCTCCATAGGAAGCTTATTAGTAAGTAAATGAAAATAGCTCTCCAAGGATTAGAACTCATGAAATCCTTTTTACAAGACAGGTGCATTAACCCTGTAAGCCACTGGAACATCACGGGTGCAAAGCTATGTCAAGAAGGGCAGTGAACAATGAATCACTATTAGGTAAGTTCAAAAAGAAATCCATTGGTTTCACTATGTTATTCTTAATGCCAATCTTTGCAACGCATCATGACATATTGTTCTTGATGAACACGTAATACAGATTCTATATCTCAAAATCAATGCAAATTTCCATTGCTCCATAGGAAGCTTATTAGTAAGTAAATGAAAAAGACTCTCCATGGATTAGAACTCATGAACTCCTGTTTACAAGACAGGTGCATAAACCCAGTAAGCCACTGGAACATCACAGGAGCAAATTTATGTCAAGAAGGGCAGTGAACAATGAATCACTATTTGGTAAGTTCAAAAAGAAATCCATTGGTTTTACTATGTTATTCTTAATGCCAATCTAAACAGCTTGTAATGACATATTGTTCTTTATGAACACTTAGTACAGATTCTATCTCACAATTGCATTATCTCAATCCCAAAATCAATGCAAATTTACATTGGCTCCATAGGAAGCTTATTAGTAAATAAATGAAAAAGACTCTCCAAGGATTAGAACTCATGAAATCCTTTTTACAAGACAGGTGCATTAACCCAGTAAGCCACAGGAACATCACAGGTGCAAAGTGATGTCAAGAAGGGCAGTGAACAATGAATCACTATTAGGTAAGTTCAAAAAGAAATCCATTGGTTTCACTATGTTATTCTTAATGCCAATCTTTGCAGCTCATCATGACATATTGTTCTTCATGAACACGTAATACAGATTCTATATCTCAAAATCAATGCAAATTTCCATTGCTCCATAGGAAGCTTATTAGTAAGTAAATGAAAAAGACTCTCCATGGATAGAACTCATGAACTTCTGTTGACAAGACAGGTGCATAAACCCAGTAAGCCACTGGAACATCACAGGTGAAAATTTGTGTCAAGAAGGGCAGTGAACAATGAATCACTATTTGGTAAGTTCTAAAAGAAATCCATTGGTTTTACTATGTTATTCTTAATGCCAATCTAAACAGATTGTGATGACATATTGTTCTTTATGAACACTTACTACAGATTCTATCTCACAATTGCACTATCTCTATCCCAAAATCAATGCAAATTTCCATTGGCTCTATAGGAAACTTATTGGTAAGTAAATGAAAAAGAGCTCTCTGAGGACTAGAACTCATGAACTCCTGTTTAAAAGACAGGGGCATTAACCCACTAAGCCATTGGAACATCACAAGTGCAAAGTGATGTCAAGAAGGGCAGTGAACATTGAATCACTATTAGGTAAGTTCAAAAAGACATCCATTGGTTTCACTATGTTATTCTTAATGCCAATCTTTGCAGCGCATCATGACGTATTGTTCTTGATGAACACGTAATACAGATTCTATATCTCACAATTGCACTATCTCAAGCCCAAAATCAATGCAAATTTCCATTGGCTCCATAGGAAGGTTATTAGTAAGTAAATGATAAAGACTCTCCAAGGATTAGAACTCATGAACTCCTGTTTACAAGACAGGTGCATAAACCCAGTAAGCCACTGGAACATCAGAAGTGCAAAGTGATGTCAAGAAGGGCAGTGAACAATGAATCACTATTAGGTAAGTTCAAAAAGAAATCCATTGGTTTGAATATGTTATTCTTAATGCTAATCTTTGCAGCGCATCATGACATATTGTTCTTGATGACCACGTTATACAGATTCTATATCTCACAATTGCACTATCTCAAGCCCAAAATCAATGCAAATTTCCATTGGCTCCATAGGAAGCTTATTAGTAAGTACATGAATAAGGCTCTCTATAGATTAGAACTCATGAACTCCTGTTTACAAGACAGGTGCATAAACCCAGTAAGCCACTGGAACATCACAGGTGCAAATTTATGTCAAGAAGGGCAGTGAAAAATGAATCACTATTTGGTAAATTCAAAAAGAAATCCACTGGTTTTACTATGTTATTCTTAATGCCAATCTAAACAGCTTTTAATGACATATTGTTCTTTATGAACACTTAGTACAGATTCTATCTCACAATTGCACTATCTCAGTCCCAAAATCAATGCAAATTTCCATTGGCTCTATAGGAAGCTTATTAGTAAGTAAATGAAATAACTCTCTGAGAATTAGAACTCATGAACTGCTGTTTATAAGACAAGCACATTAACCCAGTAAGCCACAGGAAGATCATAAGTGCAAAAGGTTGTCAAGAAGGGCAATGACCAATGAATCACTATTAGGTAAGTTCAAAAAGAAATCCATTGGTTTCACTATGTTATTCTTAATGCTAATATTTGCAGCGCATCATGACATATTGTTCTTGATGAACACGTAATACAGATTCTATATCTCACAATTGCACTATCTCAAGCCCAAAATCAATGCAAATTTCCATGGGCTCCATAGGACGCTTATTAGAAAGTAAATGAAAAAACTCTCTGAGAATTAGAACTCATGAACTCCTGTTTATAAGACAAGCGCATTGACCCAGTAAGCCACTGGAACATCACAAGTGCAAAAGGTTGTCAAGAAGGGCAATGACCAATGAATCACTATTAGGTAAGTTCAAAAATAAATCCATTGGTTTCACTATGTTATTCTTAATGCCAATCTTTGCAGCGCATCATGACGTATTGTTCTTGATGAACACGTAATACAGATTCTATATCTCACAATTGCACTATCTCAAGCCCAAAATCAATGCAAATTTCCATTGGCTCTATTGGTAGCTTATTAGTAAGTAAATGAAAAAACTCTCTGAGAATTAGAACTCATGAACTTCTGTTTATAAGACAGGCGCAATAACCCAGTAAGCCACTGGAACATCACAAGTGCAAAAGGTTGTCAAGAAGGGCAATGACCAATGAATCACTATTAGGTAAGTTCAAAAAGAAATCCATTGGTTTCACTATGTTATTCTTAATGCTAATCTTTGCAGCGCATCATGACATTGTTCTTGATGAACACGTAATACAGATTCTATATCTCAAAATCAATGCAAATTTCCATTGCTCCATAGGAAGCTATTAGTAAGTAAATGAAAAAGACTCTCCAAGGATTAGAACTCATGAAATCCTTTTTACAAGACAGGTGCATTAACCCAGTAAACCACAGCAACATCACGTGTGCAAATTTATGTCAAGAAGGGCAGTGACCAATGAATCACTATTTGGTAAGTTCAAATAGAAATCCATTGGTTTTACTATGTTATTCTTAATGCCAATCTAAACAGCTTGTAATGACATATTGTTCTTTATGAACACTTAGTACAGATTCTATCTCACAATTGCACTATCTCAGTACCAAAATCAATGCAAATTTCCATTGGCTCTATAGGAAACTTATTGGTAAGTAAACGAAAAAAATCTCTCTGAGGACTAGAACTCATGAACTCCTGTTTAAAAGACATTGGCATTAACCCACTAATCCATTGGAACATCACAAGTGCAAAGTGATGTCAAGAAGGGCAGTGACTAATGAATCACTATTAGGTAAGTTCAAAAAGAAATCCATTGGTTTTACTATGTTATTCTTAATGCCAATCTAAACAGCTTGTAAAGACATATTGTTCTTTATGAACACTTAGTACAGATTCTATCTCACAATAGCACTATCTCAATCCCAAAATCAATGCAAATTTCCATTGTCTCTATAGGAAACTTATTGGTAAGTAAATGAAAAAAAGCTCTCTGAGGACTAGAACTCACGAACTCCTGTTTAATAGACAGGGACATTAACCCACTAAGCCATTGGAACATCACAAG
The DNA here is from genome assembly GCF_046119375.1 of Phyllobates terribilis. Lineage (NCBI taxonomy): Eukaryota > Metazoa > Chordata > Amphibia > Anura > Dendrobatidae > Phyllobates > Phyllobates terribilis. The sequence goes on along the minus strand of NW_027362764.1, from coordinate 331,899,591 downwards.
TGCAAAGTGATGTCAAGAAGGGCAGTGAACAATGAATCACTATTAGGTAAGTTCAAAAAGAAATCCATTGGTTTGACTATGTTATTCTTAATGCTAACCTTTGCAGCGCATCATGACATATTGTTCTTGATGACCACGTTATACAGATTCTATATCTCACAATTGCACTATCTCAAGCCCAAAATCAATGCAAATTTCCATTGGCTCCATAGGAAGCTTATTAGTAAGTACATGAAAAAGGCTCTCTATGGATTAGAACTCATGAACTCCTGTTTACAAGACAGGTGCATAAACCCAGTAAGCCACTGGAACATCACAGGTGCAAATTTATGTCAAGAAGGGCAGTGAAAAATGAATCACTATTTGGTAAATTCAAAAAGAAATCCATTGGTTTTACTATGTTATTCTTAATGCCAATCTAAACAGCTTTTAATGACATATTGTTCTTTATGAACACTTAGTACAGATTCTATCTCACAATTGCACTATCTCAGTCCCAAAATCAATGCAAATTTCCATTGGCTCTATAGGAAACTTATTGGTAAGTAAATGAAAAAAAGCTCTCTGAGGACAAGAACTCACGAACTCCTGTTTAAAAGACAGGGACATTAACCCACTAAGCCATTGGAACATCACAAGTGCAAAGTGATGTCAAGAAGGGCAGTGAACAATGAATCACTATTAGGTAATTTCAAAAAGAAATCCATTGGTTTGACTATGTTATTCTTAATGCTAATCTTTGCAGCGCATCATGACATATTGTTCTTGATGACCACATTATACAGATTCTATATCTCACAATTGCACTATCTCAAGCCCAAAATCAATGCAAATTTCCATTGGCTCCATAGGAAGCTTATTAGTAAGTAAATGAAAAAGGCTCTCCAAGGATTAGAACTCATGAACTCCTGTTTACAAGACAGGTGCATAAACCCAGTAAGCCACTGGAACATCACAGGTGCAAAGTTATGTCAAGAAGGGCAGTGAACAATGAATCACTATTAGGTAAGTTAAAAAAGAAATACATTGCTTTCACTATGTTATTCTTAATGCCAATCTTTGCAGCGCATCATGACATATTGTTCTTGATGAACACGTAATACAGATTCTATATCTCACAATTGCACTATCTCAATCCCAAAATCAATGCAAATTTCCATTGGCTCTATAGGAAACTTATTGGTAAGTAAATGAAAAAGAGCTCTCTGAGGACTAGAACTCATGAACTCCTGTTTAAAAGACAGGGGAATTAAACCACTAAGCCATTGGAACATCACAAGTGCAAAGTGATGTCAAGAAGGGCAGTGAACAATGAATCACTATTAGGTAAGTTCAAAAAGAAATGCATTGGTTTTACTATGTTATTCTTAAAGCCAATCTAAACAGATTGTGATGACATATTGTTCTTTCTGAACACTTACTACAGATTCTATCTCACAATTGCACTATCTCAATCCCAAAATCAATGCAAATTTCCATTGGCTCTATAGGAAACTTATTGGTAAGTAAATGAAAAAGAGCTCTCTGAGGACTAGAACTCATGAACTCCTGTTTAAAAGACAGGGGCATTAACCCACTAAGCCATTGGAACATCACAAGTGCAAAGTGATGTCAAGAAGGGCAGTGAACAATGAATCACTATTAGGTAAGTTCAAAAAGAAATCCATTGGTTACACTATGTTATTCTTAATGCCAATCTTTGCAGCGCATCATGACGTATTGTTCTTGATGAACACGTAATACAGATTCTATATCTCACAATTGCACTATCTCAAGCCCAAAATCAATGCAAATTTCCATTGGCTCCATAGGAAGCATATTAGTAAGTAAATGAAAAAAACTCTTCAAGGATTAGAACTCATGAAATCCTTTTTACAAGACAGGTGCATTAACCCAGTAAGCCACTGGAACATCACAGGTGCAAAGTTATGTCAAGAAGGGCAGTGAACAATGAATCACTATTAGGTAAGTTCAAAAAGAAATCCATTGGTTTCACTATGTTATTCTTAATGCCAATCTTTGCAGCGCATCATGACATATTGTTCTTGATGAACAAGTAATACAGATTCAATATCTCAAAATCAATGCAAATTTCCATTGCTCCATAGGAAGCTTATTAGTAAGTAAATGAAAAAGACTCTCTATGGATTAGAACTCATGAACTCCTGTTTACAAGACAGGTGCATAAACCCAGTAAGCCACTGGAACATCACAGGTGCAAATTTATGTCAAGAAGGGCAGTGAACAATGAATCACTATTTGGTAAGTTCAAAAGGAAATCCATTGGTTTTACTATGTTATTCTTAATGCCAATCTAAACAGCTTGTAATGACATATTGTTCTTTATGAACACTTAGTACAGATTCTATCTCACAATTGCACTATCTCAATCCCAAAATCAATGCAAATTTCCATTGGCTCCATAGGAAGCTTATTAGTAAGTAAATGAAAAAAGCTCTCCAAGGATTAGAACTCATGAACTCCGGATTACAAGACAGGTGCATAAACCCAGTAAGCCACGGGAACATCACAGGTGCAAAGTTATGTCAAGAAGGGCAGTGAACAATGAATCACTATTAGGTAAGTTCAAAAACAAATCCATTGGTTTCACTATGTTATTCTTAATGCCAATCTTTGCAGCGCATCATGACATATTGTTCTTGATGAACACGTAATACAGATTCTATATCTCAAAATCAATTCAAATTTCCATTGCTCCATAGGAAGCTTATTATTCAGTAAACGAAAAAGACTCTCCATAGATTAGAACTCATGAACTCCTGTTTACAAGACAGGTGCATAAACCCAGTAAGCCACTGGAACATCACAGGTGCAAATTTATGTCAAGAAGGGCAGTGAACAATGAATCACTATTTGGTAAGTTCAAAAAGAAATCCATTGGTTTTACTATGTTATTCTTAATGCCAATCTAAACAGCTTGTAATGACATATTGTTCTTTATGAACACTTAGTACAGATTCTATCTCACAATTGCACTATCTCAATCCCAAAATCAATGCAAATTTCCATTGGCTCCATAGGAAGCTTATTAGAAAGTAAATGAAAAACGCTCTCTAAGGATTAGAACTCATGAACTCCTGTTTACAAGACAGGTGCATAAACCCAGTAAGCCACTGGAACATCACAGGTGCAAATTTATGTCAAGAAGGGCAGTGAACAATGAATCACTATTTGGTAAGTTCAAAAAGAAATCCATTGGTTTTACTATGTTATTCTTAATGCCAATCTAAACAGCTTGTAATGACATATTGTTCTTTATGAACACTTAGTACAGATTCTATCTCACAATTGCACTATCTCAATCCCAAAATCAATGCAAATTTCCATTGGCTCCATAGGAAGCTTATTAGAAAGTAAATGAAAAAAGCTCTCCAAGGATTAGAACTCATGAACTCCTGTTTACAAGACAGGTGCATAAACCCAGTAAGCCACTGGAACATTACAGGTGCAAAGTTATGTCAAGAAGGGCAGTGAACAATGAATCACTATTAGGTAAGTTCAAAAACAAATCCATTGGTTTCACTATGTTATTCTTAATGCCAATCTTTGCAGCGCATCATGACATATTGTTCTTGATGAACACGTAATACAGATTCTATATCTCACAATTGCACTATCTCAATCCCAAAATCAATGCAAATTTCCATTGGCTCTATAGGAAACTTATTGGTAAGTAAATGAAAAAGAGCTCTCTGAGGACTAGAACTCATGAACTCCTGTTTAAAAGACAGGGGCATTAAACCACTAAGCCATTGGAACATCACAAGTGCAAAGTGATGTCAAGAAGGGCAGTGAACAATGAATCACTATTAGGTAAGTTCAAAAAGAAATCCATTGGTTTCACTATGTTATTCTTAATGCCAATCTTTGCAGCTCATCATGACGTATTGTTCTTCATGAACACGTAATACAGATTCAATATCTCAAAATCAATGCAAATTTCCATTGCTCCATAGGAAGCTTATTAGTAAGTAAATGAAAAAGACTCTCCATGGATTAGAACTCATGAACTCCTGTTGACTAGACAGGTGCATTAACCCAGTAAGCCACTGGAACATCACAGGTGCAAATTTGTGTCAAGAAGGGCAGTGAACAATGAATCTCTATTTGGTAAGTTCAAAAAGAAATCCATTGGTTTTACTATGTTATTCTTAATGCCAATCTAAACAGATTGTGATAACATATTGTTCTTTATGAACACTTACTACAGATTCTATCTCACAATTGCACTATCTCTATCCCAAAATCAATGCAAATTTCCATTGGCTCTATAGGAAACTTATTGGTAAGTAAATGAAAAAGGGCTCTCTGAGGACTAGAACTCATGAACTCCTGATGAAAAGACAGGGGCATTAACCCACTAAGCCATTGGAACATCTCAAGTGCTAAGTGATTTCAAGAAGGGCAGTGAACATTGAATCACTATTAGGTAAGTTAAAAAAAAAATCCATTGGTTTCACTACGTTATTCTTAATGCCAATCTTTGCAGCGCATCATGACGTATTGTTCTTGATGAACACGTAATACAGATTCTATATCTCACAATTGAACTATCTCAAGCCCAAAATCAATGCAAATTTCCATTGGCTCTATAGGAAGCTTATTAGTAAGTAAATGAAAAAAACTCTCTGAGAATTAGAACTCATGTACTTCTGTTTATAAGACATGTGCATTGACCCAGTAAGCCACTGGAACATCACAAGTGCAAAAGGTTGTCAAGAAGGGCAATGACCAATGAATCACTATTAGGTAAGTTCATAAAGAAATCCATTGGTTTCACTATGTTATTCTTAATGCCAATCTTTGCAGCGCATCATGACGTATTGTTCTTGATGAACACGTAATACAGATTCTATATCTCAAAATCAATGCAAATTTCCATTGCTCCATAGGAAGCTTATTAGTAAGTAAATGAAAAAGACTCTCCATGGATTAGAACTCATGAACTCCTGTTGACAAGACAAGTGCATTAACCCAGTAAGCCAATGGAACATCACAGGTGCAAATTTGTGTCAAGAAGGGCAGTGAACAATGAATCACTATTTGGTAAGTTCAAAAAGAAATCCATTGGTTTTACTATGTTATTCTTAATGCCAATCTAAACAGATTGGGATGACATATTGTTCTTTATGAACACTTACTACAGATTCTATCTCACAATTGCACTATCTTTATCCCAAAATCAATGCAAATTTTCATTGGCTCTATAAGAAACTTATTGGTAAGTAAATGAAAAAGAGCTCTCTGAGGACTAGAACTCATGAACTCCTGTTTAAAATACAGGAGCATTAACCCACTAAGCCATTGGAACATCACAAGTGCAAAGTGATTTCAAGAAGGGCAGTGAACATTGAATCACTATTAGGTAAGTTAAAAAAAAAATCCATTGGTTTCACTATGTTATTCTTAATGCCAATCTTTGCAGCGCATCATGACGTATTGTTCTTGATGAACACGTAATACAGATTCTATATCTCACAATTGAACTATCTCAAGCCCAAAATCAATGCAAATTTCCATTGGCTCTATAGGAAGCTTATTAGTAAGTAAATGAAAAAACTCTCTGAGAATTAGAACTCATGAACTTCTGTTTATAAGACAGGCGCAATAACCAAGTAAGCCACTGGAACATCACAAGTGAAAAAGGTTGTCAAGAAGGGCAATGACCAATGAATCACTATTAGGTAAGTTCAAAAAGAAATCCATTGGTTTCACTATGTTATTCTTAATGCTAATCTTTGCAGCGCATCATGACATATTGTTCTTGATGAACACGTAATACAGATTCTATATCTCACAATTGAACTATCTCAAGCCCAAAATCAATGCAAATTTCCATTGGCTCCATAGGAAGCTATTAGTAAGTAAATGAAAAAGACTCTCCAAGGCTTAGAACTCATGAAATCCTTTTTACAAGACAGGTGCATTAACCCAGTAAACCACAGCAACATCACGGGTGCAAATTTATGTCAAGAAGGGCAGTGACCAATGAATCACTATTTGGTAAGTTCAAATAGAAATCCATTGGTTTTACTATGTTATTCTTAATGCCAATCTAAACAGCTTGTAATGACATATTGTTCTTTATGAACACTTAGTACAGATTCTATCTCACAATTGCACTATCTCAGTCCCAAAATCAATGCAAATTCCATTGGATCTATAGGAAACTTATTGGTAAGTAAACGAAAAAAATCTTTCTGAAGACTAGAACTCATGAACTCCAGTTTAAAAGACATTGGCATTAACCCACTAAGCCATTGGAACATCACAAGTGCAAAGTGATGTCAAGAAGGGCAGTGACCAATGAATCACTATTATGTAAGTTCAAAAAGAAATCCATTGTTTTTACTATGTTATTCTTAATGCCAATCTAAACAGCTTGTAATGACATATTGTTCTTTATGAACACTTAGTACAGATTCTATCTCACAATTGCACTATCTCTATCCCAAAATCAATGCAAATTTCCATTGGCTCTATAGGAAACTTATTGGTAAGTAAATGAAAAAGGGCTCTCTGAGGACTAGAACTCATGAACTCCTGATGAAAAGACAGGGGCATTAACCCACTAAGCCATTGGAACATCTCAAGTGCAAAGTGATTTCAAGAAGGGCAGTGAACATTGAATCACTATTAGGTAAGTTCAAAAAGAAATCCATTGGTTTGACTATGTTATTCTTAATGCTAATCTTTGCAGCGCATCATGACATATTGTTCTTGATGACCACGTTATACAGATTCTATATCTCACAATTGCACTATCTCAAGCCCAAAATCAATGCAAATTTCCATTGGCTCCATAGGAAGCTTATTAGTAAGTAAATGAAAAAGGCTCTCCAAGGATTAGAACTCATGAACTCCTGTTTACAAGACAGGTGCATAAACCCAGTAAGCCACTGGAACATCACAGGTGCAAAGTTATGTCAAGAAGGGCAGTGAACAATGAATCACTATTAGGTAAGTTTAAAAAGAAATCCATTGGTTTCACTATGTTATTCTTAATGCCAATATTTGCAGCGCATCATGACATATTGTTCTTGATGAACACGTAATACAGATTCTATATCTCACAATTGCACTATATCAAGCCCAAAATCAATGCAAATTTCCATTGGTTCCATAGGAAGGTTATTAGTAAGTAAATGAAAAAAATTCTCCAAGGATTAGAACTCATGAAATCCTTTTTACAAGACAGGTGCATTAACCCAGTAAGCCACAACAACATCACAGGTGCAAATTTATGTCAAGAAGGGCAGTGACCAATGAATCACTATTAGGTAAGTTCAAAAATAAATCCATTGGTTTTACTATGTTATTCTTAATGCCAATCTAAACAGCTTGTAATGACATATTGTTCTTTATGAACACTTAGTACAGATGCTATCTCACAATTGCACTATCTCAGTCCCAAAATCAATGCAAATTTCCTTTGGCTCTATAGGAAACTAATTGGTAAGTAAACGAAAAAAAGCTCTCTGAGGACTAGAACTCACGAACTCCTGTTTACAAGACAGGTGCATAAACCCAGTAAGCCACTGGAACAACACAGATAAAAAGTTATGTCAAGAAGGGCAGTGAACAATGAATCACTATTAGGTATGTTCAAAAAGAAATCCATTGGTTTCACTTGGTATTATTAATGCCAATCTTTGCAGCGCATCATGACATATTGTTCTTGATGAACACGTAATACAGATTCTATATCTCAAAATCAATGCAAATTTCCATTGCTCCATAGGAAGCTTATTAGTAAGTAAATGAAAAAGACTCTCCATGGATTAGAACTCATGAACTCCTGTTTACAAGACAGGTGCATAAACCCAGTAAGCCACTGGAACATCACAGGTGCAAATTTATGTCAAGAAGGGCAGTGACCAATGAATCACTATTAGGTAAGTTCAAAAAGAAATCCATTGGTTTTACTATGTTATTCTTAATGCCAATCTAAACAGCTTGTAATGACATATTGTTCTTTATGAACACTTAGTACAGATTCTATTTCACAATTGCACTATCTCAGTCCCAAAATCAATGCAAATTTCCATTGGCTCTATAGGAAACTTATTGGTAAGTAAACGAAAAAAAGCTCTATGAGGACTAGAACTCACGAACTCCTGTTTAAAAGACAGGGACATTAACCCACTAAGCCATTGGAACATCACAAGTGCAAAGTTATGTCAAGAAGGGCAGTGAACAATGAATCACTATTAGGTAAGTTCAAAAAGAAATCCATTGGTTTCACTATGTTATTCTTAATGCTAATATTTGCAGCGCATCATGACATATTGTTCTTGATGAACACGTAATACAGATTCTATATCTCACAATTGCACTATCTCAAGCCCAAAATCAATGCAAATTTCCATTGGCTCCATAGGAAGCTTATTAGTAAGTAAATGAAAAAGGCTCTCCAAGGATTAGAACTCATGAACTCCTGTTTACAAGACAGGTGCATAAACCCAGTAAGCCACTGGAACATCACAGGTGCAAAGTTATGTCAAGAAGGGCAGTGAACAATGAATCACTATTAGGTATGTTCAAAAAGAAATCCATTGGTTTCACTATGTTATTCTTAATGCCAATCTTTGCAACGCATCATGACATATTGTTCTTGATGAACACGTAATAAAGATTCTATATCTCAAAATCAATGCAAAATTTCCATTGCTCCATAGGAAGCTTATTAGTAAGTAAATGAAAAAAACTCTCCAAGGATTAGAACTCATGAAATCCTTTTTACAAGACAGGTGCATTAACCCAGTAAGCCACAGCAACATCACTGGTGCAAATTTATGTCAAGAAGGGCAGTGACCAATGAATCACTATTAGGTAAGTTCAAAAAGAATTCCATTGGTTTTACTATGTTATTCTTAATGCCAATCTAAACAGCTTGTAATGACATATTGTTCTTTATGAACACTTAGTACAGATTCTATCTCACAATTGCACTATCTCAATCCCAAAATCAATGCAAATTTCCATTGGCTCTATAGGAAACTTATTGGTAAGTAAGTCATGGGGGTTCCACATGCATGCCGCATGTCATGGGGGCCCCATGTGCATGTCGCATTTCATGGGGGCCCCAAATGTATGCCGCATGTCATGAGGGCCCCAAATGCATGCCGCATGTCATGGAGGCCCCAAATGTATGCCGCATGTCATGGGGGCCCCAAATACATGCCGCATGTCATGGGGGCCACCGTGCATGCCGCATGTCATGGGGGCCACAAATGCATGTCACATGTTTTGGGGCCCCCAAATACGTGCCACATGTCATGGGGGCCCCACGTGCTTGCCGCATGTTATGGAGTCCCCAAATGCATGCCGCCTGTCATGGGGGCCCCACAAGCATGCCGCATTTCCTTGGGGGCCCCAAATGCATGCTACATGTCAGGGGCCCCAAATGCTTGCTGCATGTCATGGAAGCCCCAAATACGTGCCGCTTGTAATGGGGGCCCCAAATGCATGCCGCATGTCATGGGGGCCCACATGCATACCGCTTGTCATGGGGGCAACACGTGCATACCGCATATCATGGGGCCCCACGTGCATGCCGCATGTCATGGGGGCCCCACATGCATGCCGCATGTCATGGGGGCCCCACATGCATGCCGCTTGTCATTGGACCCCGAATGCATGCCGCATGTCATGGGGGCCCCAAATGTATGCCGCAAGTCATGGGGGCCCCACGTGCATGTCGCATGTCATGTGTGCCCCACGTGCATGACACATGTCATGGTTGCAACACGTGCATTCTGCATGTCAAGGCGGCCCTAAGTGCACGGCGCATGTCACGATTACCCCAAATGCATGTCACAAGTCATGAGGGCCCCACGCGCATGCCGCATGTCATAAGGGGCCCCACATGCATTCCGCATGTCATTGGGGCCCCACGTGCATGCCGCTTGTCAAGGGGGCTCCAAATGCATGCCGCATATCAAGGGGGCCCCACGTGCATGCCGCATGTCATGGGGCCCCATGTGCATGCTGAATGTCAAAGGGGTCCCACGTGCATGCCGCATGTCACGGGTACCCCAAATGCATGCCACATGTCATGGTGGCCCCACATGCATGCCTCATGTCAAGGGGGGCCCAAATGCATGCCTCATGTCACGTGTACCCCAAATGCATGCCGCATGTCATGTGGCCCCAAGTGCATGCAGCAGGTCATGGGACCCCATGTGCATGCCGCATGCCATGGGTGTCCCACCCGCATGCCGCATGTCATGGGGACCCACATGCATGCCGTATGTCATTTGGGCCAACATGCATGCCGCATGTCATGGCGGCACCACATGCATACCGCATGTCATGGGGCTCCACGTGCATAGCACATGTCATGGGGCCCCAGGTGCAAGCCGCTTGTCATGAGGGCCAAGAAAGCATGCCGCATGTCATAGGGGCCCCAAATGCATGCCTCATGTCATGGGGGCCCCAAATGCATGCCTCATGTCGTGGGTGCCCCACGTGCATGCCGCATGTCATGGGGGCCCCACATGCATGCCACATGTCATGGGGGACCCATGTGCATGCCGCATGTCATGGGGGCCCCAAATGCATGCCACATGTCATGGGTACCCCAAATGCATGTTCCATGTCATGGGGTTCCCAAATGCATGCTGCTTGTCTTGAGAACCCAAAATGCATGCCATGGGGACCCTAAATGCATGCCTCATGTCATGGGGGCCCCATGTGCATGCCGCATGTCATGGGGCCCCATGTGCATGCCGAATGTCCTGGGGGTACCACGTGCATGCCACATGTCATGGGGGCCCCACATGCATGCTGCATGTCATGGGGGCCCCAAATGCAAAGTGCATGTCATGGGGGCCTCACGTGCATACCGCATGTCATGGGGACCCCCAAAGCTCGACTCATGTCATAAGGCCCCAAATGCATACTGCATGTCATGGGAGCTGCACATGCATGCCGCATGTCATGGGGGACCCACATGCATACCACATATCATTGGGGCAACACGTGTATACCGCATATCATGGGGCCCCACGTGCATAACGCATGTCATTGGGGCCCCAAATGCATGCTGCATGTCATGGGGCCCCATGTGCATGCCACACGTCATGGGGGCCCACATGCATAATGCATGTCATGGGTTCAACACGTGCATGTCGCAAGTCATGGGGCACCATGTGAATGCCACATGTCATGGGGGCCTCAAATGCATGCCACATGTCATGGAGGCCCCAAATGCATGCCGAATGTCATTGGGGCCCCAAATGCATACTGCCTGTCATGGGATCTCCATATGCATGCCGCATGTCATGTGGCCCCATGTGCATGCCGCATGTCATGGGGGCCCCACATGCATGCCGCATGTCATCTGGGCCCACATGCATGCCGCATGTCATGGAGGCACCAAATGCATACCGCATGTCATGGGGCTCCACGTGCATACCGCATGTCTTGGGCCCCCAAGTGCATGCCGCATGTCATGGATGCCCCAAATGCATGCCGCATGTCATGGGGGCCTAAAAAACATGCCGCTTGTCATAGGGGCCCCAAATGCATGCCGCATGTCATGGGGGTCACACGTGCATGCCCCTTGTCATGGGGGCTCCACATGCATGCCACATGTCATGTAGGCCCCACGTGCATGCCACATTTCATTGGGGGCCCAAAATGCATGCTGCATGTCAGGGGCCACAAATGCATGCTGCATGTCATGGGGGCCCCAAATACGTGCCACATATCATGGGGGCACCAAATGCATGGGCTATGTCATAGGGGCCCCACATGCATGCCGCATGTCATGGGGCCCCAAATGCATGCTACATGTCATGGGGGCCTCAAATGCATGCTGCATGTGATGGGAGACCCAAATGCATGCCACATGTCATGGTAGCTCCACATGCATGCCAAATGTCATGGGGGCCCCAAATACGTGCCACATTTCATGAGGGCCCCACATGCCTGGTGCATGTCATAGGGCCCCACATTCATGATGCATGTCATGGAGGCCCCACATGCATGCCGCATGTCATGGGGCCTCACATGCATGCCGCATGTCATGGGGGCCCCAAATGTATGCTGCATGTCATGGGGGCCCCAAATGCATGCCGCATATCATGTGGTCCCCACGTGCATTCCGCATGTCATGGGGGCTCTACATGCATGCCGCATGTCATGGGGGCACCAAGTGCATGCCTCATGTCATGGGGGCCCCAAATGCATGCCGCATGTCATGGTGGCTCCAAAAGCATGCCGCATGTCATGGGGGCCCCAAATGTATGCCACATGTCATGGGGGCCCCAAGAGCATACCGCATGACATGGGGGCCCCAAGTGCTTGAGGCATGTCATGGGGGCCCAGCATGCATGCCGCATGTCTTGGGTACCCCAAATGCATGTCGCATGTCATTTGGGCCCCACATGCATGAAGCATGTCATGGTGGCACCAAATGCATTCTACATATCATGGAGGCCCCACGTGCATGCCACATGTCATGGGGGCCCCAAATGCAAGCCACATGTCATGGGGGCCAAAAAAGCATGCCGCGTGTCATAGGGGCCCCAAATGCATTCCGAATGTCATGGGGGTCACACATTCATGTCGCATGTCATGGGGGCCCCACGTGCATTCCACATTTCATTGGGGGCCCCAAATGCATGCTGCATGTCTGGGGCCCCAAATGCATGCTGCATGTGATGGGGGCCTCAAATGCATGCAACATGTCATGGTAGCCCCACATGCATGCCACATGTTATGGGGGACCCACGTGCATGCCGCATGTCATGAAAGCCCCACATGCATGCCGCATGTCATGGGGGCCCCACATGCATGCCACATGTCATGGGGGCCCCAAATGCATGCCACATGTCAGGGGGGCCCCAAATGCATGCCGTATGTCATGGGTGCCCCAAATGCATGCCGCTTGTCATGGGGGCCCCAAATGCATGCCGCATATCATGTGTACCCCAAATGCATACCCCATGTCATGGGGGACCCACGTGCATACCGCATGTCATGGGGACCCCCTATGCATGCCTCATGTCATGGGGGCCCCAAATGCATACTGCATGTCTTGGGAGCTCCACATGCATGCCGCATGTCTTGTGGCCCCACGTGCATGCCGCATGTCATGGGGCCCCATGTGGATGCCGAATGTCATGGGGGTACCAATTTCATGCCGCATGTCATGGGGGACACTCATGCATACCGCATGTAATGGGGGCAACACGTGCATACCGCATATCATGGGGCCCCACGTGCATACCGCATGGCATTGGTCCCAAAATGCATGCCGCATGTCATGGGGCCCCATGTGCATGCCACATGCCATGGGGTCCACATCCATAACGCATGTCATTGGGGGAACATGTGCATACCGCATATCATGGGCCCCACATGCATACCGCATGTCATAGGTGCCCCAAATGCATGCCGCATGTCATGGGGCCCCATGTGCATGCCACATGTCATGGGGGCCCCAAATGCATGCCACATGTCATGGAGGCCCCAAATGCATGCCGCATGTCATTGGGGCCCCAAATGCATACTGCCTGTCATGGGACCTCCACATGCATGCCGCATGTCATGGGGCCCCATGTGCATGCTGCATGTCATTGGGGCCCCAAATGCATGCCGCATGTTATGTGGCCCCAAGTGCATGACGTATGTTATGGGGCCCCATGTGCATGCCGCATGTCATGGGGGCCCACATGCATGCCACATGTCATGGGGGCACCACATGCATACCGCATGTCATGGGGCTCCACGTGCATACCGCATGTCATGGGGCCCCACGTGCATGACGCATGTTATGGGTGCCCCAAATGCATGCCGCATGTCATGGGGGCCAAAAATGCATGCCACATGTCATGGGGGCCACACGTGCATGACACATGTCATGTGGGCTCCACATGCATGCCACATGTCAATGAGGCCACATGTGCATGCCACATTTCATTGGGGTCCCAAATGCACGCTGCATGTCAGAGGCCACAAATGCATGCTGCATGTCATGGGGCCCCACATGCATGCCCCATGTCTTGGGGGCCTCAAATGCATGCTGCACATGATGGGGGACCCAAATGCATGCCACATGTCATGGGGGCCCCAAATGCATGCCGCATGTCATGTGGCCCCAAGTGCATGACGCATGTCATGGGGCCCCTTGTGCATGCCACATGTCATGAGGGCCCACATGCATGCCACATGTCATGGGGGCCCCAAATGCATGCCGCATGTCATGTGGCCCCAAGTGCATGACGCATGTCATGGGGCCCCTTGTGCATGCCGCATGTCATGAGGGCCCACATGCATGCCACATGTCATGGGGGCACCACATGCATACCGCATGTCATGGGGCTCCACGTGCATACCGCATGTCATGGGGCCCCACGTGCATGACGCATGTTATGGGTGCCCCAAATGCATGCCGCATGTCATGGGGGCCAAAAATGAATGCCACATGTCATGGGGGCCACACGTGCATGACACATGTCATGGGGGCTCCACGTGCATGCCACATTTCATTGGGGGCCCAAATGCATGCTGCATGTCAGAGGCCACAAATGCATGCTGCATGTCATGTGGCCCCACATGCATGCCCCATGTCTTGGGGGCCTCAAATGCATGCTGCACGTGATGGGGGACCCAAATGCATGGCACATATCATGGTAGCCGACACGCATGCCGCATGTCATGGGAGCCTCAAATACATGCCACATGTCATGGGGGCCCCACATGCATGGTGCATGTCATAGGGGCCCCACATGCATGCCGCATGTCATGGGGCCCCACATGCATGCCGCATGTCATGGGGGCCTCAAATGTATGCTGCATGTCATGGGAGCCCCAAATGCATGCCGCATGTCATGGGGTCCCCACATGCATTCCGCATGTCATGGGGGCTCTACATCCATGCCGCATGTCATGAGTACACCAAGTGCATGCCGCATGTCATGGGGGCCCCAAATGCATGCCGCATGTCATGGGGGCTCCAAATGCATGTCGCATGTCATGGGGGACCCAAATGCATGCCACATGTCATGGGGGCCCCAAGAGCATGCCGCGTGACATGGGGGCCCCACGTGCTTGACGCATGTCATGGGGGCCCCACATGCATGCCGCATGTCTTGAGTACCTCAAATGCATGTCGCATGTCATTTGGGCCCCACATGCATGACGCATGTCATGATGGCCCCAAATGCATTCTACATATCATGGAGGCCCCACATCCATGCCGCATGTCATGGGGGCCCCAAATGCAAGCCGCCTGTCATGGGGGCCAAAAAAGCATTCCGCATGTCAAGGGGACCCCAAATGCATGCCTCATGTCATGGGGGCCACAAATGCATGCTGCATGTCATGGGGCCCCACATGCATGCCCCATGTCTTGGGGGCCTCAAATGCATGCTGCACGTGATGGGGGACCCAAATGCATGGCACATGTCATGGTAGCCGACACGCATGCCGCATGTCATGGGGGCCTCAAATACGTGCCACATGTCATGGGGGCCCCACATGCATGGTGCATGTCATAGGGGCCCCACATGCATGCCGCATGTCATGGGGCCCCACATGCATGCCGCATGTCATGGGGGCCTCAAATGTATGCTGCATGTCATGGGGGCCCCAAATGCATGCCACATGTCATGGTGGCCCCAAGAGCGTGCCGCGTGACATGGGGGCCCCACGTGCTTGACGCATGTCATGGGGGCTCTACATCCATGCCGCATGTCATGAGGGCACCAAGTGCATGCCGCATGTCATGGGGGCCCCAAATGCATGTCGCATGTCATGGGGGCTCCAAATGAATGCCGCATGTCATGGGGGCCCCAAATGCATGCCACATGTCATGGTGGCCCCAAGAGCGTGCCGCGTGACATGGGGGCCCCACGTGCTTGACGCATGTCATGGGGGCCCCACATGCATGACGCATGTCTTGAGTACCCCAAATGCATGTCGCATGTCATTTGGGCCCCACATGCATGACGCATGTCATGGTGGCCCCAAATGCATTCTACATATCATGGAGGCCCCACGTCCATGCCGCATGTCATGGGGGCCCCAAATGCATGCTGCGTGTCTTGGGAACCCCAAATGCATGTCGCATGTCATGTGGCCCCACGTGCATGCCGCATGTCATGGGGACCCATGTGCATGCCGAATGTCATGGGGGTACCACGTGCATGCCACATATCATGGGGTCCCCACATGCATGCCTCATGTCATGGGGGCCCCAAATGCAAAGTGCATGTCATGGGGGCCTCACGTGCATACCGCATGTCATGGGGACCCCCAAAGCTTGACTCATGTCATGGGGGCCCCAAATGCATACTGCATGTCATGGGAGCTCCACATGCATGCCGCATGTCATGTGGCCCCACGTGCATGTCGCATGTCATGGGGGACCCAAATGCATACCGCATATCATGGGGGCAACACGTGTATACCGCATATCATGGGGCCCCACGTGCATACCGCATGTCATGGGGGTCACACGTGCATGCCCCATGTCATGGGGGCTCCACATGCATGCCACATGTCATGTAGGCCCAACGTGCATGCCGCATTTCATTGGGGGCCCCAAATGCATGCTGCATGTCAGGGGCCACAAATGCATGCTGCATGTCATGGGGGCCCCAAATACGTGCCACATATCATGGGGGCACCAAATGCATGGGCCATGTCATAGGGGCCCCACATGCATGCCGCATGTCATGGGGCCCCAAATGCATGCTGCATGTCATGTGGTCCCCACTTGCATTCCGAATATCATGGGGGCCCTACATGCATGCCGCATGTCATGGGGGCACCAAGTGCATGCCTCATGTCATCGGGGCCCCAAATGCATCACGCATGTCATGGTGGCTCCAAATGCATGCCGCATGTCATGGGGGCCCCAAATGCATGCCACATGTCATGGGGGCCCCAAGAGCATGCCGCATGACATAGGGGCCCCACGTGCTTGAGGCATGTCATGGGGGCCCAACATGTATGCCGCATGTATTGAGTACGATAAATGCATGTCGCATGTCATTTGGGCCCCACATGCATGAAGCATGTCATGGGGGCCCAAATGCAAGCCACATGTCATGGGGGCCAAAAAAGCATGCCGCATGTCATAGGGGCCCCAAATGCATTCCGCATGTCATGGGGGCCCCACGTGCATGCCGCATTTCATTGGGGGCCCCAAATGCATGCTGCATGTCTGGGGCCCCAAATGCATGCTGCATGTGATGGGGGCCCCAAATGCATGCAACATGTCATGGTAGCCCCACATGCATGGGCCATGTCAAGGGGCCCCACATGAATGCCGCATGTCATGGGGGCCCCAAATGCATGCCGCATGTCATGGGGGCCCCACATACATGCCGCATGTCATGGGTACCCCAAATGCATGCCACATGTCATGGGGGACCCACGTGCATGCCGCATGTCATGGAAGCCCCACATGCATGCCGCATGTCATGGGGGCCCCACATGCATGCCACATGTCATGGGGGCCCCAAATGCATGCCACATGTCATGGGGGCCCCAAATGCATGCCACATGTCATGGGTACACCAAATGCATGCCGCATGTCATGTGTACCCCAAATGCATGCCCCATGTCATGAGGGACCCACGTGCATACTGCATGTCATGGGAGCTCCACATGCATGCCGCATGTCATGTGGCCCCACGTGCATGCCACATGTCATGGGGCCCCATGTGCATGCCGAATGTCATGGTGGTACCAATTTCATGCCGCATGTCATGGGGGACACTCATGCATACCGCATGTCATGGGGGCAACACGTGCATACCGCATATCATGGGGCCCCACGTGCATACCGCATGGCATTGGGGCCCAAAATGCATGCCGCATGTCATGTGGCCCCATGTGCATGCCACATGCCATGGGGGCCCACATGCATACCGCATGTCATGGAGTGAACATGTGCATACCGCATATCATGGGCCCCACGTGCATACCGCATGTCATAGGTGCCCCAAATGCATGCCGCATGTCATGGGGGCCCCAAATGCATGCCACATGTCATGGAGGCCCCAAATGCATACCGCATGTCATGTGGCTCCACGTGCATACCGCATGTCATGGGGCCCCACGTGTATGACGCATGCCATGTGTGCCCCAAATGCATGCCGCATGTCATGGGGGCCAAAAAAGCATGCCGCATGTCATAGGGGCCCCAAATGCATGCCACATGTCATGGGGGCCGCAAGAGCATACCGCATGACATGGGGGGCCCAAGTGCTTGAGGCATGTCATGGGGGCCCAACATGCATGCCGCATGTCTTGGGTACCCCAAATGCATGTCGCATGTCATTTGGGCCCCACATGCATGAAGCATGTCATGCTGGCCCCAAATGCATTCTACATATCATGGAGGCCCCACGTGCATGCCGCATGTCATGGGGGCCCCAAATGCAAGCCACATGTCATGGGGGCCAAAAAAGCATGCCGCATGTCAAAGGGGCCCCAAATGCATTCCGCATGTCAACAGCTGGACCTTTGGATTTTGGAAATGTTTGCGTTTTTTGACCAGATTCGCGTCAGGCGCTCCCACACTCGTCCCGAGGGGACGAGCATCTCCGGAATTTGCGATTAAGCCTCGGCGTCCGCGCTACAGTTTTCTGGCTCTGGAACGCACGCGGTTTGGAGCTGGACGCCGATATTCGGCGTGCTGCACTCTTATCACATGCCGGACGCGCTGTACTTTCTTCGTAACGTTTCGAGATGAAAAGATTTTTCCAAAGAAATCCTCTCTGCCATCTTCTATAATAGCCAGCTCTCACCTACAATAGCCAGCCCTCACGAAAAAACTTTGCCGCTGGACGACGCAACGCTCGCCATTTTACAGATCCAGCCCTGGAGATGCTCTGCACGCCGCCCCGGGTCGATCCGACGCCATTAAGGCTCCGAAAAAAGGCTTGCAAAAACCTCGTCTGTTCCAGGTCCGAAAAACAAGCCATTTAGCCAGCCCTCACAACATTTCATCACTTGGAAATGACCACCAGATGGCATCTGTGCTTTAAATATCATTCATTACTTGTCAGCCAGAATTCAGCTGCATTTCTGGAAATTGAACACTGGATGGCAGCTGTGCTTTAAAAGCCATTCACTCGTTCATGATAGACCCTCACAGGAAACACACAATAAGGAGATTTTTCACTTATCCTTCGGTGGAAAGGCTGTGATGGGGGGAGGGGATGATGATGTAGCATTTTTGTCTCTGTTGTTTCACTGAGATTAGGACTTTCAATGTGCTGCTGCCTGACCTTGTAAAACACTAACTCTTTTAACACAGATTGTGACCATATAATCAAATGAGAATAAGGAGTTTAATTAAAGGCATTTAAAAAGTTGCAATTTTATTACATCATTATTTAAAAAGACACAAAAATGGCAGCAATAATCACTGGTATTGAGGCCAATAATCACATCCATAGATGGAGCCCATATTTCATATCAAAAATAGGTAAAAGTAAATAGAGCATGTGACCATGTTGTAAAACACTTAAAGTTGTGTAAAAACCGTGGCGTAGGAACGGGCGGTGAAATAAGCACGCCAAAAAAACTATAAAGTTTAAGGTTTTTTTCCGTAATTCATCAGATGAGCGTGATAACGGACGCTGCACTGAATGGCGGCGCGTAGGAACGGGCGGTGAAATAAGCGCGCCTAAACAACTATAAAGTTTACGTTTTTTTTCCGTAATCCATCAGATGAGCGTGATAACGGTTGCTGTGCTGAACGGCGGCACGTAGGAATGGGCGGTGAAATAAGTGCGCCAAAAAAACTATAAAGTTTACGTTTTATTTCTGTAATTCATCAGATGAGCGTGATAACGGACGCTGCGCTGAACGGCGGCGCGTAGGAACGGGCGGTGAAATAAGCGCGCCAAAAAAACTATAAAGTTTAAGTTTTTTTTCCGTAATTCATCAGATGAGCATGATAACGGATGCTGTGCTGAACAGCGGCACGTAGGAACGGGCGGTGAAATAAGTGCACCAAAAAAACGATAAAGTTTACGTTTTTTTTCTGTAATTCATCAGATGAGCGTGATAACGGACGCTGCGCTGAACGGCGAAGCGTAGGAGCGGGCGGTGAAATAAGCGCGCCAAAAAAACTATAAAGTTTACGTTTTTTTTCCGTAATTCATCAGATGAGCGTGATAACGGAAGCTGCGCTGAACGGTGGCGCGTAGTAACAGGCGGTGAAATAAGCGTGCCAAAAAACTATAAAGTTTACTTTTTTTCCGTAATTCATTAGATGAGCGTGATAACGGAAGCTGCGCTGAACGGCGGCGCGTAGGAACGGGCGGTGAAATAAGCGTGCCAAAAAAACTATAAGGTTTACGTTTTTTTTCCGTAATTCATCAGATGAGCGTGATAACGGAAGGTGCGCTGAACCGCGGCGCGTAGGAATGGGCGGTGAAATAAGCGCGCCAAAGAAACTATAAAGTTTACGTTTTTTTCCATAATTCATTAGATGAGCATGATAACGGAAGCTGTGCTGAACGGCGGCGCGTAGGAAAAGGCAGTGAAATAAGCGCGCCAAAAAAACTATAAAGTTTAAGTTTTTTTTCCGTAATTTATCTGATGAGCGTGATAACGGACGCAGCCCTTAACGGCGGCGTCAGAGCGACTTTTTTTTGTTGCAGATTGAATTTTAAGTGCTTTTGGTATCATCAAACCTGTAGCCAGCTCTCATCCTCATTGAGCTATTCCAAGGGTGAGGGCTGGCTACGGGTCGCCCTGGAGGCACCTGTAGCCAGCTCTCATCCTCATTGAGCTATTCCAAGGGTGAGGGCTGGCTAGGGGTCGCCCTGGAGGCACCTGTAGCCAGCTCTCATCCTCATTGAGCTATTCCAACGGTGAGGGCTGGCTAGGGGTCGCCCTGGAGGCACCTGTAGCCAGCTCTCATCCTCATTGAGCTATTCCAAGGGTGAGGGCTGGCTAGGGGTCGCAATGGAGGCACCTGTAGCCAGCTCTCATCCTCATTGAGCTATTCCAAGGGTGAGGGCTGGCTACGGGTCGCCCTGGAGGCACCTGTAGCCAGCTCTCATCCTCATTGAGCTATTCCAAAGGTGTGGGCTGGTTACGGGTCGCCCTGGAGGCACCTGTAGCCAGCTCTCATCCTCATTGAGTTATTCCAAGGGTGAGGGCTGGCTACGGGTCGCCCTGGAGGCACCTGTAGCCAGCTCTCATCCTCATTGAGCTATTCCAAGGGTGAGGGCTGGCTAGGGGTCGCCCTGGAGGCACCTGTAGCCAGCTCTCGTCCTCATTGAGCTATTCCAAGGGTGAGGGCTGGCTACGTGTCGCCCTGGAGGCACCTGTAGCCAGCTCTCATCCTCATTGAGCGTGATAACGGACGCTGCGCTGAACGGCGGCGCATAGGAACGGGCGGTGAAATAAACGCGCCAAAAAAACTATAAAGTTTACGTTTTTTTTCCGTAATTCATCAGATGAGGGTGATAACGGACGCTGCGCTGAACGGCGGCGCGTAGGAACGGGCGGTGAAATAAGCGCGCCAAAAAAACTATAAAATTTACGTTTTTTTTCCGTAATTCTTCAGATGAGCGTGATAACGGAAGCTGCGCTGAACGGCGGCGCGTAGGAACAGGCGGTGAAATAAGCGCGCCAAAAAAGCTATAAAGTGTACGGTTTTTTTCCATAATTCATTAGATGAGCGTGATAACGGAAGCTGCGTTGAACGGCGGCGCGTAGGAACGGGCGGTGAAATAAGCGCGCCAAAAAAACTATAAAGTTTACGTTTTTTTTCCGTAATTCATCAAATGCGCGTGATAACGGACGCTGCACTGAATGGCGGCGTGTAGGAACGGGCGGTGAAATAAGCGCGCCAAAAAACTATAAAGTTTACGTTTTTTTTCCGTAATTCATCAGATGAGCGTGATAAAGGATGCTGTGCTGAACGGCGGCACGTAGGAACGGGCGGTGAAATAAGTGCGCCAAAAAAACGCTAAAGTTTACGTTTTTTTTCTGTAATTTATCAGATGAGCGTGATAACGGACGCAGCCCTTAACGGCGGCGTCAGAGCGACTTTTTTTTGTTGCAGATTGAATTTTAAGTGCTTTTGGTATCATCAAACCTGTAGCCAGCTCTCATCCTCATTGAGCTATTCCAAGGGTGAGGGCTGGCTAAGGGTCGCCCTGGAGGCACCTGTAGCCAGCTCTCATCCTCATTGAGCTGCTCCAAGGGTGAGGGCTGGCTACCGGTCGCCCTGGAGGCACCTGTAGCCAGCTCTCATCCTCATTGAGCTGCTCCAAGGGTGAGGGCTGGCTACGGGTCGCCCTGGAGGCACCTGTAGCCAGCTCTCATCCTCATTGAGCTGCTCCAAGGGTGAGGGCTTGCTACGGGTCGCCCTGGAGGCACCTGTAGCCAGCTCTCATCCTCATTGAGCTGCTCCAAGGGTGAGGGCTGGCTACGGGTCGGCCTGGAGGCACCTGTAGCCAGCTCTCATCCTCATTGAGCTGCTCCAAGGGTGAGGGCTGGCTAGGGGTCGCCCTGGAGGCACCTGTAGCCAGCTCTCATCCTCATTGAGCTGCTGCAAGGGTGAGGGCTGGCTAGGGGTCGCCCTGGAGGCACCTGTAGCCAGCTCTCATCCTCATTGAGCTGCTCCAAGGGTGAGGGCTGGCTAGGGGTCGCCCTGGAGGCACCTGTAGCCAGCTCTCATCCTCATTGAGCTGCTCCAAGGGTGAGGGCTGGCTAGGGGTCGCCCTGGAGGCACCTGTAGCCAGCTCTCATCCTCATTGAGCTGCTCCAAGGGTGAGGGCTGGCTAGGGGTCGCCCTGGAGGCACCTGTAGCCAGCTCTCATCCTCATTGAGCTGCTCCAAGGGTGAGGGCTGGCTAGGGGTCGCCCTGGAGGCACCTGTAGCCAGCTCTCATCCTCATTGAGCTGCTCCAAGGGTGAGGGCTGGCTAGGGGTCGCCCTGGAGGCACCTGTAGCCAGCTCTCATCCTCATTGAGCTATTCCAAGGGTGAGGGCTGGCTACGTGTCGCCCTGGAGGCACCTGTAGCCAGCTCTCATCCTCATTGAGCGTGATAACGGACGCTGCGCTGAACGGCGGCGTGTAGGAACGGTCGGTGAAGTAAGCGCGCCAAAAAAACTATAAAATTTACGTTTTTTTTCCGTAATTCATCAGATGAGCGTGATAACGGAAGCTGCGCTGAACGGCGGCGCGTAGGAACGGGCGGTGAAATAAGCGCGCCAAAAAAGCTATAAAGTGTACGTTTTTTTTCCATAATTCATTAGATGAGCGTGATAACGGAAGCTGCGTTGAACGGCGGCGCGTAGGAACGGGCGGTGAAATAAGCGCGCCAAAAAAACTATAAAGTTTATGTTTTTTTTCCGTAATTCATCAGATGAGCGTGATAACGGACGCTGCGCTGAATGGCGGCACGTAGGAACGGGCGGTGAAATAAGCGCGCCAAAAAAACTATAAAGTTTACGTTTTTTTTCCGTAATTCATCAGATGAGCGTGATAACGGATGCTGTGCTGAACGGCGGCACGTAGGAACGGGCGGTGAAATAAATGCGCCAAAAAAACGATAAAGTTTACGTTTTTTTTGTAATTTATCAGATGAGCGTGATAACGGACGCAGCCCTTAACGGCGGCGTCAGAGCGAATTTTTTTTGTTGCAGATTGAATTTTAAGTGCTTTTGGTATCATCAAACCTGTAGCCAGCTCTCATCCTCATTGAGCTATTCCAAGGGTGAGGGCTGGCTAAGGGTCGCCCTGGAGGCACCTGTAGCCAGCTCTCATCCTCATTGAGCTGCTCCAGGGGTGAGGGCTGGCTACGGGTCGCCCTGGAGGCACCTGTAGCCAGCTCTCATCCTCATTGAGCTGCTCCAGGGGTGAGGGCTGGCTAGGGGTCGCCCTGGAGGCACCTGTAGCCAGCTCTCATCCTCATTGAGCTGCTCCAAGGGTGAGGGCTGGCTAGGGGTCGCCCTGGAGGCACCTGTAGCCAGCTCTCATCCTCATTGAGCTGCTCCAAGGGTGAGGGCTGGCTAGGGGTCGCGCTGAAGGCACCTGTAGCCAGCTCTCATCCTCATTGAGCTGCTCCAAGGGTGAGGGCTGGCTAGGGGTCGCCCTGGAGGCACCTGTAGCCAGCTCTCATCCTCATTGAGCTGCTCCAAGGGTGAGGGCTGGCTAGGGGTCGCCCTGGAGGCACCTGTAGCCAGCTCTCATCCTCATTGAGCTGCTCCAAGGGTGAGGGCTGCCTAGGGGTCGCCCTGGAGGCACCTGTAGCCAGCTCTCATCCTCATTGAGCTGCTCCAAGGGTGAGGGCTGGCTAGGGGTCGCCCTGGAGGCACCTGTAGCCAGCTCTCATCCTCATTGAGCTGCTCCAAGGGTGAGGGCTGGCTAGGGGTCGCCCTGGAGGCACCTGTAGCCAGCTCTCATCCTCATTGAGCTGCTCCAAGGGTGAGGGCTGGCTAGGGGTCGCCCTGGAGGCACCTGTAGCCAGCTCTCATCCTCATTGAGCTGCTCCAGGGGTGAGGGCTGGCTAGGGGTCGCCCTGGAGGCACCTGTAGCCAGCTCTCATCCTCATTGAGCTGCTCCAGGGGTGAGGGCTGGCTAGGGGTCGCCCTGGAGGCACCTGTAGCCAGCTCTCATCCTCATTGAGCTGCTCCAGGGGTGAGGGCTGGCTAGGGGTCGCCCTGGAGGCACCTGTAGCCAGCTCTCATCCTCATTGAGCTGCTCCAGGGGTGAGGGCTGGCTAGGGGTCGCCCTGGAGGCACCTGTAGCCAGCTCTCATCCTCATTGAGCTGCTCCAAGGGTGAGGGCTGGCTAGGGGTCGCCCTGGAGGCACCTGTAGCCAGCTCTCATCCTCATTGAGCTGCTCCAAGGGTGAGGGCTGGCTAGGGGTCGCCCTGGAGGCACCTGTAGCCAGCTCTCATCCTCATTGAGCTGCTCCAAGGGTGAGGGCTGGCTAGGGGTCGCCCTGGAGGCACCTGTAGCCAGCTCTCATCCTCATTGAGCTGCTCCAAGGGTGAGGGCTGGCTAGGGGTCGCCCTGGAGGCACCTGTAGCCAGCTCTCATCCTCATTGAGCTGCTCCAAGGGTGAGGGCTGGCTAGGGGTCGGCATGGAGGCACCTGTAGCCAGCTCTCATCCTCATTGAGCTGCTCCAAGGGTGAGGGCTGGCTAGGGGTCGCCCTGGAGGCACCTGTAGCCAGCTCTCATCCTCATTGAGCTGCTATAAGGGTGAGGGCTGGCTAGGGGTCGCCCTGGAGGCACCTGTAGCCAGCTCTCATCCTCATTGAGCTGCTCCAAGGGTGAGGGCTGGCTAGGGGTCGCCCTGGAGGCACCTGTAGCCAGCTCTCATCCTCATTGAGCTATTCCAAGGGTGAGGGCTGGCTACGGGTCGCCCTGGATGTACCTGTAGCCAGCTCTCATCCTCATTGAGCTATTCCAAGGGTGAGGGCTGGCTAGAGGCAGCCGTGGACACACGATAGCCAGCCCTCATGGTGTTTGTGTTATTAAAGAAAAAAAATAAATTTGAGGGCTGGCTAGAGGCAGCCGTGGACACATGATAGCCAGCCCTCATGGTGTTTGTGTTATTAAAGAAAAATAATAAATTTGATGGCTGGCTAGAGGCAGCCGTGGACACACTATATATATATATATATATATATATATATATATATATATAATATATATATTTCTGCAGTATCTGTGCATTATGAATCGTGATATGTGTTAAAGGGGCCCACTGAGACTTTCGCCTAGGGCCCACATAAACCTGGAGCCGGCCCTGCCCATGTGTGGTGATTATTGATTCCAGTACTAATAGGAATAGCAGGGGCACTAACAGCATGAATGGGGTGTTTATTTATTTGTATTTTGGATATTGTTTCTTCTGGTGTGTGAATATATGGCACTGACCAGTTTAATGCCCTGTATTTGTGTGGTTTTTGCCTTGGATTCTTACATTTTATTATATTGTCTGCTATAGTATATATTTTGTGCTATAGTGCATTACCTCTAATACTGGTGGCGGATTTGCCAGTCAGTATATTAATGTGCAAAATTGATCACCAGGGACAGCCTAAGTGTATATTTGATCTTTACTTGATCTATTACAATCATGTGTTTTTCTGGGATGGATTTTGGAGTAGGTGGGCTTTCCATTAGTGGGTAATTCCACTATATTAACTTTTACTTGTGTTTTCATGAATTGGATTGTGACATTGATTGTATGTATTTATAAAAAATATAATTCATTGTAATTTATTGAAGTATTGTCTAGATTGGGTGATCACTGCACAAGAGCATACCCCTTTTCTTCTTGCCGATGTTTATATATATTTCGTATGCTGCATGTTGATCCCATAGTGATTAGATGGTGCCCTCCATAACTTTGAGTTTGTGACAAAAGTATTCTTGGGGTGATACCTTTATCGACTAACCAGAAAATATATATATATATATGCAAGCTTTCAGAGCATTAGAGGCTTCTTCTTCAGGCAACATTACAAATGATTTCATAAGATAAAAGGCACAGCATTGGAGAGATGTTACAAGAAGACATTTGTTCATGAGGTGTAAGTTGCAAAAGGCCTTGGGAATGTTTAATTATCTGGAGGTGTGAATTGTGTCCATGTAGTGAGTCATAAAGCTATGTTTTATCGTTAGTCCTGTTGTCAGTGAATTGAACATCCTTATCAATTTGAATTCCCAAATGTTTCTTTCTCTGTTGCCCTTGAAGTGACCTTTTAGTATCAAAACTTTTAGATTTTTCATACAGTGTCCCCTTCAGTGTCCAATTCAGACCTTCAGATAATTAAACATTCCCAAGGCCTTTCATTCATACAAAAAAACTAATTTGCTCTCCCTAACATATCAGTAGAAGACATCACAACTTACACCTCATGAAGAAATGTCTTGTTGTAACATCTCAAGTCCTTCTGCAGCCTTATCTCAATTGAATTAACATACAAACCAAAGCTTTTTTTTTTTTCTTTTTTCAAATGCTTCCTCAGGGTATATGAGAGCCTACAGTAGTTGGTGTATCTGAGTCTATATTCTGGCTTTTGAAGGAGCAACTTGCTAATTCTTACTATTGCTAGAAAATGGACTCTCCTGGAAATCCAGACCTGTTTCTCTGCAAGATATGCCTGAAGCTCTATAAAAACCTGCGCAGGCATCTAAAGACCGTATGCATGAAAACCCGTCAGGCGGAGATCGACAATGAAATCAAGAATACAAAAAGGAACATGCACAAGGTGGCTGAATCCCTTTCTGTTGTGCCTTATGACAGCCTCGATTTCAAAAACAGCCAATTTACAAGTGCTCAGGACTTCTTCACAGAATTTTTGGAAAGTCGAGGTTGCATCGTGACCGGAAAACCATCTGAAAGGTATGTATATGTTTCTTCATAATATTTCAGGGTTTTCTAGCATTTACCTATTCATTACCTATCCTAATTTTGCACGTAATTTTGTTTTTTACCTATATACATCTTATGCAATATATCTTAGTTGAGTGCTATCAAAATGGCTGAAAGACATGCCAACATAGTGCCAAAAAGTCTACCCCTACCCATCTAAGTAAGCTTCATACTTTATACTTTTATTTTTCTGTTAATCTAGATAGAAAAAAGGCTTGTTTTTTTTCAGTGAGCTAGTGTTACTTTTACCATATATTGTACTGTAAAATTGGGAAAAAATTCTATGTGCGCTTAAATTGCAAAACTGTGCAATTGCACTTTTTAACACTGCGTTCACTACATGGAGTGATGCCTCAGCTCAGCTCAGTATAACTTTGCGGATACCAAAAATGTATACTTTTGCTTTTATCTAAGTGCTGGAGAAAATTCTGAATTTTTTTAAAAAAAAAGTTTTGCACTTTGTGGTCATTTTTTCCAACCTATAGCATTATTTTTTGTGATCCATGTGATGACATTTTTTTGTGGCTAGGAGTGATGTATTCAAAGATATCATTTTTAGGTAGACAGTGTTTTGATCACCCAGTATTGAATTTTATTGGCGCATGTGTGTGCATATATATATATATATAATTTTTTTTTTTTCTTCAATATAATAAAATATAATAACATAATGTAATTACCTTATAATAATGTAAATATAATATGGCATACTATAATAATATATTAATAATATAATTAATACACTATAAAAATATAAAATTGTATCTAATACAAGATAATATACATATAATATAACAATATAATATATTATATTATATTAAATATAATATAATGCTATATTAAATAATATATTACTAATATAATATGATATAATTAAAATTATATAATCTAATATTGTAAATATAATATAATGTAGTAATAATAGAATTATAGTATGATATAATTACAATATAATAAGAATATCGTTTATGTGACAGCTGGCTACTGATGGTCCTAGATGTCCCTGTAGCTGGCTCTCACTTCTACTCCTAACTCAGATGTCTCAAAGCTCTCCTTTGCTATTGGGTCAAAACTAAGATTGTTGTCACTAGAATGGCCCTACAGGCACCACAATAGTGGTAAAGGGCCTTGACCAACCATCCAAGTCGCCTGCAAAGTTCTATATGTTGATACTCTCAATTATAGAGGAATTAATGCAGATTTTGGGTTTCTTTTTTAGGCCATCCACTGAAGAAGAGGAGCCTATGACACTTCCTCCTGAGGTTGAAGAAGCTAGGTAAGAACTATGCACCAGATTTCTAAAAACATTTGTAACAGCTTTACTATTATTAGTAAAGGAAGCTTATGATGTCAATAATCACCCTAATATATTCTTGCCTCTTTCAGTTCGAATGCCACGATGCCCATGCGGAAAAAACTTGCTGTGGTTGGGTTTCATAAGATGCACAGCTTAAGTTCCTCAATTTTACTGGCTTTTAAAAACTATTTAAAGGGAAAATGTACCGAATCGACCATAACACCGATGGTAAGTGTAATTTTATCATTTTGCGTGTGTTTGAGGAATCCTTACAGATGTGAACCCTGATGCATGATCATTTTTTTAAATTTTAGATACGAATCGTTTCTCGCTTTCTTTATTATGTAAACCCGGAAGACATCTCTGCTGACTTTTTAAAGAACTTGAAGGCCACTAGAGAATATTTTATTTCCTTGGAAAGCTTAAAGACCAATGAAGAAACAATAAAAAAGCATATTAGTCACCTGCGGAGATTTGTAACTTTTGTATGCTCAAAGGACTACCCCTATCTCCTTGACGAAGAAGCAAAAAATGCAGTTGAGCCCTTTAAGGAGACTTTGAGTGTTGTAGTAAAGAGATTAAACAAGAAGCTTGCAAAAGGCAGGAAGAGGGGGTAAGTAGCTCAAGTTTATACTACACCTGCAATTTAAATTTTTACTGTCATGGGGATGTAAAATGCCATAAAAACATCATGGGAAAGGTTGATTATTAGAAAGTCTAGATTTATTTATTACTTGTTCTGCCATGCAAGGTTGGAACAAAGTAATATTTAGCTCTTAGAAGCTCAGGCAAATCCCATATTTCCATTTCAATTGAATTCAAAATATTTTAACTTGCTAAAATGAGTTCATAATCACAAATGCGCAGAGGTTACATCTTCTGGCTCCATTATGGGATC
Organism: Phyllobates terribilis; assembly: GCF_046119375.1. Lineage (NCBI taxonomy): Eukaryota > Metazoa > Chordata > Amphibia > Anura > Dendrobatidae > Phyllobates > Phyllobates terribilis. The sequence goes on along the minus strand of NW_027362764.1, from coordinate 331,869,989 downwards.
GGTAAAATGGAACCCCTAGATAAAAGATTTGTCGAATGATGGAAACAAAGAATGCTAAATGTATCTAATGGGCTAACATGCAAAAAAAATAAATAAAAAGAATGAACCTGTAACATAACTCATTTTATCATCCACAGATTGGAATCCACGCCTGTGACTATGGCTGATTGCTGCAAAATTTTGAAAGTGGCAAAGCCTCACGTGACTGATATTTTTACACAGGCAGAAATTAGTAAGATGTTGAGTGATAAGGAGAAGACCCTAGCATGTTATTATCTTCAGGCTGTTATTATCTATAAGCATCTACGTAAGCCATCTGAGGCAAAAAATCTAATGGTAGGTTTAATTTAATTAACCAACTTAGCATATTGCTGACAGATGCTGCTTCACCATATCTTATGTATTTTCAATGTTTTTCTCTTAGTTAAAAGACTGGCTTGAAAGGGAGAAGTTAGATGTTGATGGACAGACCTTAACAGTGGTAAAGACAAAAAAAAATCTTTTGATACTGCAGGAGGAGGATGAGAAGGTAAAATGTTAAAAACATAACTCCTATAAAGCTGTGCTGTAGGTTCTTCAAGGTTTTGCCATTTGCAATCGCATCTTTAACACAGAGTTTCACTTTGACAGAATTTCAATACATATTTCGAAAAGATTAGGACAACTAATTAACCCAAGGATGCAGATACGGTGCCTACATTCTTTGTGTCCTGCAATGGACAACACATCAAGAATCCCGGCAAAGACATGGAGCGCTTCCATAATAAGTTCGTAAAAAATGAGGCCCTCCTTCTCTGCACTACCAAGCATTTAACAAGACTAACAAATGTTTTATCCACAGGTATCAGCTGCCCGTAAAAATATGGGTGATGGCAATAGACGCATACAAAAAGTGGGCTGAAGAATGTCTTTCACAGGTGGAAAGAGACCAGGCCAATGCGTACGTGCACTTTGTGTCCAGACCCGACATGGTGGATAAATCTCCATTTGCTGCAGGGATGTTAATTGTGGCTACACTGAAGGGAGATGAGCAAGCAGGAACCTCTGTGTAAGAGACCTAACTTTATCCCCACAGGCATTCCCAAAATCCATCTTTTTATTGCATGAGACTTAAGTAATTATGCCTTATTGTATATATGATTTCAACCAAATTCTTGGTTAAGTCGTCTAGTAGGTAACAATGCCTTTATCAGTTTTTCCTAACTTAACTGTTTTTTTTTTAACTTCACAGATGTACATTGCCCAAGAGAAGGAGGATCAGGGGAGAAGAGGACTGTGAGGGACAAGCAGATGAGGAAGAGACAGAAGGCGCTGGGTAGGAGACTGAACAGACACCCTATGATGCCACCACAATTAATTTCTCCACAGTACCATCCACACACAGTATGATGACCCAACTGTGCCTCCCTCCACTACCCTGGTGATGAATGGTGATCCCAGCACAGTATAATCCTCAATTGTGATTCCCATACAGCCCTCCATGCAGTACATGGGGCCTACGTGCAGTATCATGGCCCCTACTATCACTGTACGTCGTATTAATACCCCCACACAGCCTTCCGCACAGTGTGATGGACCCCACGCAGACCTTCACACTGTATATTTGCTGGCATACAATATAGTGGCCCTCAAATAGTCATCCATAAGATATAAAGGCTCCTTCATAGCCATCCACATATTATAATGCCCTCCATAAATTCATTCAAATATTATAATGGCCCCGCATACCTTATGGATGGGAAATGGGCCCTACATAGTAGTTCTCCATATGGTATAATGCACCTCCCATTGCCTTCTATATAGAATAATACTTTCCCATAGTTTTCTGTATATTACAATGCATCACCCATAGTCCTCCATATAACTTATTGTAACCTCCATATAACATATTGCAGCCTTTATGCAATATTATGTAATCTCCATACTACTCAATATATAAAGCAGCCTCTATAGTTCATCATATTGTATAATGTAGGCTCTATAATCCTCCATATAGTATAATGTAGCTTCTTTAATTATCCATATTGCATAATGTAGCCTCTATAATCCTCTGTATAGCATACAGCTTCTATATTCCTTCATATAGCATAATGTAGCATCTGTCATCTTGCATATAGGATAATGTGGCCCTACAGTCCTGTCCTCCATATCATAATGGGGCCCCATAGTTAATGGTTAATATATTTAATTTTGTATTAAGCAAAAAATCATTCTCTAACCAATAATCTATTATACAAATAAATAGCGGCACTTTCCGTAAAGTAATTCTGCCTTTTAGTATATGATGAATTCCAAATTCTTGGTTAAGTAGTCCGGTGAGGAACAACACCATTTTTAGTATATTCTAATTTACCATCTATCCATTAAACTTTACAGAAGTTCCATTGACATCACAGGAGAAGGCGGCGGCAATCGGAGACATTCTGAAGCGGCAGAAATCCATGAGGAAGAGGCAGTCCAGCAGACTGACAATGCTCAAAAAGAGCTCTATTTCAACAGATTAATTGAAAAGTACCCTGTAGGAGTAAACACCCAATTACCATCCCTGTCCACCTGCAGTCAGTACACAGAGCGTTTCGCACACTACTGTCGGGACAAGTGGAGGCGAGACCAATACAATCTACGCGTTTCAAGTGCTGTCGGTAAGTTTTTTTTCTCTTTCTTTAAATTTAAATCTGTCTACTTGATGTTATTGTATTCTTTGGGATGTGCTGCCTGAATATTTTTTTTGCTGAATATTTTACAGTATTTTCTCTTTTTTAGATTATTTCAGGCTTTTCCCCAAAGAAGATGATTTAAAGCACTATCTGAATCAACAGCATTGGACGTCCAACCTACCTGTCCTAGTAGATGTCCAACGTGGATGGAAGCCCAAACCAAAAAGAGGGGATACAGAGAACATTGCCAGACTTCAAGAAAAGCTAAAATTGCAAACGTGGACAGGCCTAATGATTGTAAATGAGTGAGGCAAAGGTGAAGGACTGTGCACAACTCGTGCTTTTAGTAAAGGAGAAGTCATTTGTGACTATCATGGAGTGCTTAGAGAAGGAGCTGAGGCTTGCAAAATACAGGCAACTCTGAACGAGGATGAATGTTATATGTTTTTTTTCTTCATTGGTGAAAAGCAGTGGTGTATTGATGCCAGGGAGGTTCCGTGCAGTTGTCACCCAGACATGCCTTCCACATTTGGGCGAAAAATGAATCATTCTTATAAAAATTACAACGTCAAACCAATCCTTAAATTTATAATTGATGGTAACACGCCATCAATACTATTTCTGGCTAATTGCGATATCAAACCAGGGACAGCGCTTTTGTTCGATTATGGAGTGAAACCTAATGACTATGGAGAAGGTTCAGATATCCCATGGCTGACAACGTGACATTTAAGGTACCATTACACTCTTCAATATCGTGTGCGATATTGCACAAGCGTCAGGTGTTTCACATCGCACACACTATCCTTAATTGATCGTACGTGCGCTGTTACATGCTATATCGTAGATAACGCATGTACAATGTTGCGATGCAGCGCTATTCTGTACCATGCTGCGATTCTGCAAATTCAATGCAAAGTATAGGTGAATCGTATGGTTCCATGCTTCAATGCTGCAGCCTGCACGATGGTTAATTACACGACGATCGTGAGATTTGAGGTCAGGATCTCAAATCAAACAAATAATACTGGATAAATAAATATCCAGTTCTACATGCAGACATGCTATACACATCTACTCCCATTCACACTTAAATGATATCACAGCAGACCTCGGTCATATCAGACCTGCCAACTTATACCACTCTAAGTGCCCAGAAAATGTAATGTTATTATTTATATCAGGCGGAGAGCACCAATCGAACCTAGGGTCACAACAAGGTCCATGAAGACAGGGATGCAGTTGAGAAAAAAGGAAACACCCAGGGTAATTGGTCAATATACTCATTCACATTGTCCTTGAACAATAAACATTTCTGTTTTAACATATGTATTCCCCTTCTTTCCTTTAAAGAGAATAAGAAGACGGCAGTGATCAGCTCCCAAGAAAGAATGAGGCGTTTCGGAGACTAAAGTTCCGGTCTTGTTAAAGTTTTTGAATTCATGTTTTATTTGTTTCTTTTCTGTTCTAGGTTGTTCTACAATTCCAGGTGAACGGGGCCCTCGAAGCAATGGGAGAAGATTTTCTTTATTATAAACATTTGTACTGTTTGTATTAGTGTTAAAGGGATTCTGTCACCAGGTTTTAGCCATCTCATCTGAGCGCACCATAATGTGGACACAGAGATCTTTATTCCAGTGATGTATCACTTACTAGGCTGCTCAGTGTAGTTTGCATTAAAACACTGTTAAATCATCTGGAGATTATCATTAGAGCACTACTCCAGTAGTCCAGTCATACTTGGGAGCTGCCAAATCTGCAACAGAGAAAACAGTAATTTTATCAAAATGACAGCAAGGAGCTCAGTAAGTGAAACATTGCTGGATCAGGATTTCTATCTCTACATTATGCTGCTGTCAGATGGGATGTCAAAAACCTGGTGACACAGTCCCTTTAATAACTATTTTAAAGCTAAATATAAATAGTCCTATGGCTATGATGAAACAATTCTGACAACTGTTCAAATGGCACAATCATTTACTACCGTCAGGTTTCTGAGCCGTTTAGTCTAATGCTTTGTCAGTATTACTAGAATCCATAATAATTTAAAGGTCAGGTAGCCATAAAAGTGCTCCTGCCAGTCAGAGCAGTGCAGTCCCTGGAAATCGGGCCTAGGGAAGCAGAATATATTACCATCCCTAACAACGGTAAGCATGACCCCCAGCTGTCCAGCAACCCGACATGTAGAACTGCCTATAAAAATGACCATTTGTCCAGTCAGTGCATCACTCTCTGGTGCCCTTTTACACTGGCACACTGCTTTCTGTCTCTCTCTCTCTTTCTCTCTCCGCAGTGCAATGCTCTCTGGTGCTCCTTCACTCTCTCTCCAGTGCACCACTCTCTGACGTGTTCTCTTTCTCCCTACTGCACCGCTCTCTGGCACTCCTCTGTCTTTATAGTGCACTGCTCTCTTTTGTGCTCTCTCAGTCTCCAGTGCATCACTGGCGCTCGCTTTTGATCTCTCCCCATTGCACCACTCTCTCGCATGCTCTCTCTCTGGTGCTCTCTTTCCGTCCAAAGTGCCTTTTTTTGTCTCTGTGCCTTCACGAGCTTCTCAATCTCTGTCTTTGCCCATCTGTGGCTCTCTATCGGTCTCTGTGCCTCTCTGTCCCTCCCTGTGCTTCTATTTACCTTTTGCATCCCTCTATGTGCCTACCTTTGTCCCTTTGCTCCCTTCTTTGCCTCTATGTGCCTCTTAATGACTCTCTCACGAGCACACCTCTTTCTGTAGGTCAAAGGTAAGAAGCACTACTCAAGTTGCAGCAGAGAAGATGAATTGGTAAGTAACCACAAAGCTACACAGTGTTTAACACTTGTGTATTTTTTAAGAATCTTGTTGGTGTAGGATGCTTCCTGAACATTAAAGTGAATGGTCAGGAAACATCTTTAAGCTACAGGATCCTTGAAAAATATGCAAGTTTTTATGGGATGATTTGTCAGGCTATCAACAATCACACAGGGCCACATGCCCGTCAACAGGGCAATAGCCGACTCCACAAGGCCAATGACCCTTTGCAAAGGGCCAGAGGTCCCTTTCCGCAGGGCCATAGGCATTTCCACAGGGCCATAACCCCCTCCAACTCTCTCCACAGGACCACAGGCTACTACCGGGCCACAGGCTTTTCCACAGTGCCACAAGCCCCATCCAGCTCTCTTCACAGGCAATCATGTTGCACTTTTGCAACAAAAGAGTCAATCTTTGTTGCAGTTGCAGCTCTCTTCACAGGCAATCATGTTGCACTTTTGCAACAAAAGAGTCAATCTTTGTTGCAGTTCGGCAACATTAGAGTCAACCCTGTTGCAGATCGGACACAAAGCTTGAAAATTTAGATGTTTACTGCAGAGGACTTCATAGGCCCCCATCTTACTCCAGAGCCTTCCACAGGCCCCTCCAGCCCGCTCCACAGGCCACAACTCCCTCCAGCTCGCTTTACATCGCCACATGCCCATCTGCGGGGCAACAGACCCCTATGCAGGGTCACAGGCCTTTCCACAGGGCCGCAACCCCTTCAGCTCTCTCCAAAGGACCACTGGCTCCTTCTGCCGGGCCACAAGCCTTTCCACAGGGCCACAATCCCCTCCAACTCTCTGCACAGGACAACAGGCTCTCTTTACAGGGCCATAGCTCCCCTCCACAGGGCCAAATGCACTTTCCACACGGCAAAAATCCCCTCCAGCTCTCTCCACAGAGTCACGGGGTTCGTCTGCAGGGCACAAGCCCCTTCATCAAGGCCAAGGGGCCTTTCTACAGGGCCACTGGCCTTTAAATAGGGACACAACCCCCTCAAGCTCTCTCCACAGAACCGCAGGCTCCTTCTACAGGTTTACAGGCATTTACACAGGGCCACATCCGCCTTCACCTCTCTCCACAAGGCGACAGGGCCCTTTCACTGTGTCATAAGCCTTTCCATAAGGCCACAACCCCCTCTGTCTCTCTCAAAAAGGACAGAGGCTCCCTTTACAAGGCAACAGCCCCCTCCACAAGGCCAAAGGCCTTTTTCAAAGGTCCACAGGTCCCTTTCGCAGGGCCATAGGCATTTCCCCAAGGCAATAACCCCCTCCAGCTCTCTCCACAGGACCACAGGCTCCTTCTACAAGACTACAACCCCTTTGAGCTCTTTCATCAGGGCAACAGCCGCCTCCGCCCCCCTTTAATCAGTTAAAAGGGCTCAAATGAGTGACCACAACACCTTCAGCTCTCTCCACAGGACCACAGGCTCCTACTGAGCCACAGGACTTTCCACAGTGCCACAAGCCCCTCTAGCTCTCTCCACAGGCAATCAAGTTGCATGTTTTTTAGTGCAAAGGACTTCATAGGCCCAAATCTTACTCCAGAGCCTTCCACAGGCCCCTCCAGCCGGCTCCACATGGCCTTTTCCTCAGGCCACAACTCCCTCCAGCTCTCTTTACATCGCCACATGCCCCTCTGCGGGGCCACAGACCCCTATACAGGGTCACAGGCCTTTCCACAGGGCCTCAACCCCTTCAGCTCTCTCCACAGGACCACAGGCTTTTCCACAGCCCACAACTCCTTGCAGCTCTCACCACAGGGCCACTGCTCCTTCCACAAGGCTAAAGGGCCTATCCATAGGGCCACAGACCTTTCCACAGGGCCACAACACGCTCCAGCTCTCTCCACAGGACAAGAAGCTCTCTTTACAGGGCCATAGCTCACCTCCACAGGGCCAAATGCACTTTCCACACGGCCACAACTCCCAACAGCCCTCTCCACAGAGTCACAGGGCCCGTCTGCAGGGCACAAGCCCCTCTTCAAGGCCAAAAGGCCTTTCTACATGGCCATAGTCATTCCCATAGGGCACGAGCACCTCCAGCTCTCTCCACAGGGCAACGGACCCCTGTACAGGGTCACAGTCCTTTCCACAGGGCCACAACAGCTTCAGCTCTCTCCACAGGCAATCATGTTGCATGTTGTTTACTGCAGAGGACTTCATAGGCCCAAACCTTACTCCAGAGCCTTCCACAGGCCCCTCCAGCCCGCTCCACATGGCCTTTTCCTCAGGCCGCAACTCCCTCCAGCTCTCTTTACATCGCCACATGCCCCTCTGCGGGGCCACAGACCCCTATACAGGGTCACATGCCTTTCCACAGGGCCTCAACCCCTTCAGCTCTCTCCACAGGACCACTGCCTCCTTCTGCCGGGCTACAAGCCTTTCCACAGGGCCACAATCCTCTCCAACTCTTCTCCACAGGACAACAAGCTCTCTTTACAGGGCCATAGCTCCCCTCCACAGGGCCAAATGCACTTTCTGCACGGCCACAGCCCCCTTTAGCTCTCTCCACAGAGACACAAGGCCCGTCTGCAGGGCACAAGCCCCCTCTTCAAGGCCAAAAGGCCTTTCTACATGGCCATAGTCATTTCCATAGGGCACGAGCCCCTCCAGCTCTCTCCACAGGGCAACGGACCGCTATACAGGGTCACAGGCCTTTCCACAGGGCCACAACACATTCAGCTCTTCCACAGGACCACAGGCTCCAGCCCGGCCACAGGCCTTTCCACAGTGCTACAAGTCCCTCCAGTTCTCTCCACAGGCAATCATGTTTCATGTTGTTTACCGCAAAAGGACTTCATAGGCCCAAATCTTACTTCAGACCCTTCCACAGGCCCCTCCAGCCCGCTCCACATGGCCTTTTCCGCAGGCCACAACTCCCTCCAGCTCTCTTTACATCGCCACATGCCCCTCTGCGGGGCCACAGACCCCTATACAGGGTCACAGGCCTTTCCTCAGGGCCTCAACCCCTTCAGCTCTCTCCACAGGACCACAGGCTTTTCCACAGCCCACAACTCCTTCCAGCTCTCACCACAGGGCCACAGCCCCTTCCACAAGGCTAAAGGGCCTATCCATAGGGCCACAGACATTTACACAGGGCCACAACACCCTCCAGCTCTCTCCACAGGACAAGAAGCTATCTTTACAGGGCCATAGCTCACCTCCACAGGGCCAAATGCACTTTCCACACGGCCACAACTCCCAACAGCTCTCTCCACAGAGTCACAAGGCCCGTCTGCAGGGCACAAGCCCCCTCTTCAAGGCCAAAAGGCCTTTCTACATGGCCATAGTCATTTCCATGGGGCACGAGCCCCTCCAGCTCTCTCCACAGGGCAACGGACCCCTATACAGTGTCACAGGCCTTTCCCCAGGGCCACAATCCCCTCCAACTCTTCTCCACACGACAACAAGCTCTCTTTACCGGGCCATAGCTCCCCTCCACAGGGCCAAATGCACTTTCTGCATGGCCACAGCCCCCTTTAGCTCTCTCCACAGAGACACAAGGCCCGTCTGCAGGGCACAAGCCCCCTCTTCAAGGCCAAAAGGCCTTTCTACATGGCCATAGTCATTTCCATAGGGCACAAGCCCCTCCAGCTCTCTCCACAGGGCAACGGACCCCTATACAGGGTCACAGGCCTTTCCACAGGGCCACAACACTTTCAGCTCTCTCCACAGGACCACAGGCTCCTACTGGGCCACAGGCCTTTCCACAGTGCCACAAGCCCCTCCAGCTCTCTCCACAGGCAATCATGTTGCATGTTGTTTACTGCAAAGGACTTCATAGGCCCAAATCTTACTCAAGAGCCTTCCACAGGCCTCTCCAGCCCACTCCACATGGCCTTTTCCTCAGACCACAACTCCCTCCAGCTCTCTTTACATCGCCACACGACCCTCTGCAGGGCCACAGACCCCTATACAGGGTCACAGGCCTTTCCACAGGGCCTCAACCCCTTTAGCTCTCTCCACAGGACCACTGGCTCCTTCTGCCGGGCCACAAGCATTTCCACAGGGCCATAATCCCCTCCAACTCTTCTCCACAGGACAACAAGCTCTCTTTACAGAGCCATAGCTCCCCTCCACAGGGCCAAATGCACTTTCTGCACGGCCACAGCCCCCTTTAGCTCTCTCCACAGAGACACAGGGCCCGTCTGCAGGACACAAGCCCCCTCTTCAAGGCCAAAGGGCCTTTCCACATGGCCATAGTCATTTCCATAGGGCACAAGCCCCTCCAGCTCTCTCCACAGGGCAACGGACCCCTATACAGGGTCACAGGCCTTTCCACAGGGCCACAACACCTTCAGCTCTCTCCACAGGACCACAGGCTACTACCGGGCCACAGGTCTTTCCACAGTGCCACAAGCACCATCCAGCTCTCTCCACAGGCAATCATGTTGCACTTTTGCAACAAGAGTCAATTTTTGTTGCAGTTCGGCAACATTGGAGTCAACCCTGTTGCAAATCTGACACGAAGCTTGAAAATTTAGATGTTTACTGCAAAGGACTTCATAGGCCCCCATCTTACTCCAGAGCCTTCCACAGGCCCCTCCAGCACGCTCCACATGGCCTTTTCCACAGGCCACAACTCCATCCAGCTGTCTTTACATCGCCACATGCCCCTCTGCAGGGCAACAGACCCCTATACAGGGTCACAGGCCTCTCCACAGGGCCTCAACCCCTTCAGCTCTCTCCACAGGACCACTGGCTCCTTCTGCCGGCCACAAGCCTTTCCACAGGGCCACAATCCCCTCCAATTCCACAGGACAACAGGCTCTCTTTACAGGGCCATAGCTCCCCTCCACAGGGCCAAATGCACTTTCCACATGGCCACAACCCCCTCCAGCTCTCTACACAGAGTCATGGGGCCCGTCTGCAGGGCACAAGCCCCTTCATCAAGGCCAAGGGGCCTTTCTACAGGGCCACTGGCCTTTAAATAGTGCCACAACCTCCTCTGGCTCTCTCAAGAGGGCCACAGGCTCCTTCTACAGGGCAAGGGCCCCCTCCACAAGGCCAAAGGCCCTTTGCAAAGAGCCATAGGTCCGTTCCACAGGGCCATAGTCATTTCCATAGGGCCATAACCCCCTCAAGCTCTCTCCACAGAACAACAGGCTCCTTCTACAGGTTTACAGGCATTTATACAGGGCCACAACCGCCTTCACCTCTCTCCACAGGGCCCTTTCACTGTGTCATAGGCTTTTCCATAAGGCCACAACCCCCTCTGTCTCTCTCAAAAAGGACAGAGGCTCCCTTTACAAGGCCACAGCCCCCTCCACAAGTCCAAAGGCCTTTTTCAAAGGGCCACAGGTCCCTTCCACAGAGCCATAGGCATTTCCCCAAGGCAATAACCCCCTCCAGCTCTCTCCACAGGCTCCTTCTACAAGGCTACAACCCTTTTCAGCTCTTTCATCAGGGCCACAGCCTCCTCCACCCCCCTTTAGTCAGTTAAAAGGACTCATTTGAGTGACCTATTGACCATTGGTCAGCTCGAGTAAAGGAACCTGATATAGTATACTGCACTGTTTAATATTCTTTTTTTCTTTACACAGGTTGAATGCTTGCAAAGAAATGTCACCTATGCCATGCTCCTTTATACCAGTTTTCTTGATTGACATGTTATTTTTGGAGCCAAATGAGAAAATTGGGAAATGGAAAGCTCCCCCCTCCTTCCAATCAGTGGATCCGGTCAGGTGCTCAGTGGCGGTAGGCCACCGCCTGAAAGCCAAACATGAAAAAAGGAATGCTGGCACCGGTTTCCATATGATGAATTTTACTTTATTCCATGAAGATCAATACATTAAAAAGAAGGCATCTTTACAGGCAATCCGCCCCATCATGTCATTTTTGGTTTAAGCCTAATTTCTTTCAATAAATAAAATGGAATAAATGTGTCACTTTTTTGCCTCTACTAATAGTTGTGGGGTATTATGACATCACAATAGAATTAATACTTACCCTTTCCGATGCCTTTTAGGGCTATCCGGTGCAGAACCAAGGCCAAATACCAACCGACAGGACCTTCCTGTAACATCATGGAAGGTCCTGTCGCTCAGGACGTGGCCTTGGCTCTGCACCGGATAGACCGAAAAGCGTCTGAAAGGGTAAGTATTAATTCTTTATTATTTTTAATACATCTTGATTTATTTAATTTTGATTTCGTACTGTATAGTAATATATTACAAAATGAAAGGGGGGCTGGCAGACATGTCACAAAGGGGAGGAGGAACAGGATTCTTCATCCTCCTCTGTGACATCACTTCTCCTCCGGGCCGGAAAAAAGCGTGGTGTGTGAACACAGCCTCAGGCTGCGTGCCCACGTAGCGATTTACAAGCGTATATGTTGCGTAATTTACGCAGCGGAAACGCTTGTGAAACACTTGTTAATCCGCACCCCATGGTACTTAGTGGCATTCCGCAATGTTAATGCCCATGCTGCGGATTTTTCCGCAGCGTTTCTGCTGCGCTTAAAAATCCTTTCCACAGGGCCACAACGCCTTCAGCTCTCTCCACAGGACCACAGGCTCCTACTGGGCCACAGGCCTTTCCACAGTGTCACAAGCCCCTCCATCTCTCTCCACAGGCTATCATGTTGCATGTCGTTTACTGCAAAGGACTTCATAGGCCCAAATCTTACTCCAGAGCCTTCCACAGGCCTCTCCAGCCTGCTCCACATGGCCTTTTCCTCAGGCCACAACTCCCTCCAGCTCTCTTTACATCGCCACATGTCCCTCTGCGGGGCCACAGACCCCTATACAGGGTCACAGGCCTTTCCACAGGGCCTCAACCCCTTCAGCTGTCTCCACAGGACCACAGGCTTTTCCACAGCCCACAACTCCTTCCAGCTCTCACCACACGGCCACAGCCCCTTCCACAAGGCTAAAGGGCCTATCCATAGGGCCACAGACCTTTCCACAGGGCCACAACACCCTCCAGCTCTCTCCACAGGAAAAGAAGCTCTCTTTACAGGGCCATAGCTCACCTCCACAGGGCCAAATGCACTTTCCACACGGCCACAACTCCCAACAGCTCTCTCCACAGAGTCACAGGGCCCGTCTGCAGGGCACAAGCCCCCTCTTCAAGGCCAAAAGGCCTTTCTACATGGCCATAGTCATTTCCATAGGGCACGAGCCCCTCCAGCTCTCTCCACAGGGCAACGGACACCTATACAGGGTCACAGGCCTTTCCACAGGGCCACAACACTTTCAGCTCTCTCCACAGGACCACAGGCTCCTACTGGGCCACAGGCCTTTCCACAGTGCCACAAGCCCCTCCAGCTCTCTCCACAGGCAATCATGTTGCATGTTGTTTACTGCAAAGGACTTCATAGGCTCAAATCTTACTCCAGAGCCTTCCACAGGCCCCTCCAGCCCGCTCCACATGGCCTTTTTCGTCAGGCCACAACTCCCTCCAGCTCTCTTTACATCGCCACATGCCCCTCTGCGGGGCCACAGACCCCTATACAGGGTCACAGGCCTTTCCACAGGGCCTCAACCCCTTCAGCTCTCTCCACAGGACCACTGGCTCCTTCTGCCGGGCCACAAGCATTTCCACAGGGCCACAATCCCCTCCAACTCTTCTCCACAGGACAACAAGCTCTCTTTACAGAGCCATAGCTCCCCTCCACAGGGCCAAATGCACTTTCTGCACGGCCACAGCCCCCTTTAGCTCTCTCCACAGAGACACGGGGCCCGTCTGCAGGACACAAGCCCCCTCTTCAAGGCCAAAGGGCCTTTCTACATGGCCATAGTCATTTCCATAGGGCACAAGCCCCTCCAGCTCTCTCCACAGGGCAACGGACCCCTATACAGGGTCACAGGCCTTTCCACAGGGCCACAACACCTTCAGCTCTCTCCACAGGACCACAGGCTACTACCGGGCCACAGGTCTTTCCACAGTGCCACAAGCACCATCCAGCTCTCTCCACAGGCAATCATGTTGCACTTTTGCAACAAGAGTCAATTTTTGTTGCAGTTCGGCAACATTGGAGTCAACCCTGTTGCAAATCGGACACGAAGATTGAAAATTTAGATGTTTACTGCAAAGGACTTCATAGGCCCCCATCTTACTCCAGAGCCTTCCACAGGCCCCTCCAGCACGCTCCACATGGCCTTTTCCACAGGCCACAACTCCATCCAGCTGTCTTTACATCGCCACATGCCCCTCTGCGGGGCAACAGACCCCTATACAGGGTCACAGGCCTCTCCACAGGGCCTCAACCCTTTCAGCTCTCTCCACAGGACCACTGGCTCCTTCTGCCGGGCCACAAGCCTTTCCACAGGGCCACAATCCCCTCCAATTCCACAGGACAACAGGCTCTCTTTACAGGGCCATAGCTCCCCTCCACAGGGCCAAATGCACTTTCCACATGGCCACAACCCCCTCCAGCTCTCTACACAGAGTCATGGGGCCCGTCTGCAGGGCACAAGCCCCTTCATCAAGGCCAAGGGGCCTTTCTACAGGGCCACTGTCCTTTAAATAGTGCCACAACCTCCTCTGGCTCTCTCAAGAGGGCCACAGGCTCCTTCTACAGGGCAAGGGCCCCCTCCACAAGGCCAAAGGCCCTTTGCAAAGAGCCATAGGTCCATTCCACAGGGTCATAGTCATTTCCATAGGGCCATAACCCCCCTCAAGCTCTCTCCACAGAACCGCAGGCTCCTTCTACAGGTTTACAGGCATATACACAGGGCCACATCCGCCTTCACCTCTCTCCACAAGGCGACAGGGCCCTTTCACTGTGTCATAGGCCTTTCCATAAGGCCACAACCTCCTCTGTCTCTCTCAAAAAGGACAGAGGCTCCCTTTGCAAGGCAACAGCCCCCTCCACAAGGCCAAAGGCCTTTTTCAAAGGGCCACAGGTCCCTTTCGCAGGGCCATAGGCATTTCCCCAAGGCAATAACCCCCTCCAGCTCTCTCCAGAGGACCACAGGCTCCTTCTACAAGACTACAACCCCTTTGAGCTCTTTCATCAGGGCCACAGCCTCCTCCGCCCCCCTTTAATCAGTTAAAAGGGCTCAATTTAGTGACCACAACACCTTCAGCTCTCTCCACAGGACCACAGGCTCCTACTGAGCCACAGGACTTTCCACAGTGCCACAAGCCCCTCTAGCTCTCTCCACAGGCAATCATGTTGCATGTTTTTTAGTGCAAAGGACTTCATAGGCCCAAATCTTACTCCAGAGCCTTCCACAGGCCCCTCCAGCCGGCTCCACATGGCCTTTTCCTCAGGCCACAACTCCCTCCAGCTCTCTTTACATCGCCACATGCCCCTCTGCGGGGCCACAGACCCCTATACAGGGTCACAGGCCTTTCCACAGGGCCTCAACCCCTTCAGCTCTCTCCACAGGACCACAGGCTTTTCCACAGCCCACAACTCCTTCCAGCTCTCACCACAGGGCCACAGCCCCTTCCACAAGGCTAAAGGGCCTATCCATAGGGCCACAGACCTTTCCACAGGGCCACAACACGCTCCAGCTCTCTCCACAGGACAAGAAGCTCTCTTTACAGGGCCATAGCTCACCTCCACAGGGCCAAATGCACTTTCCACACGGCCACAACTCCCAACAGCCCTCTCCACAGAGTCACAGGGCCCATCTGCAGGGCACAAGCCCCTCTTCAAGGCCAAAAGGCCTTTCTACATGGCCATAGTCATTCCCATAGGGCACGAGCACCTCCAGCTCTCTCCACAGGGCAACGGACCCCTGTACAGGGTCACAGTCCTTTCCACAGGGCCACAACAGCTTCAGCTCTCTCTCCACAGGCAATCATGTTGCATGTTGTTTACTGCAGAGGACTTCATAGGCCCAAACCTTACTCCAGAGCCTTCCACAGGCCCCTCCAGCCCGCTCCACATGGCCTGTTCCTCAGGCCACAACTCCCTCCAGCTCTCTTTACATCGCCACATGCCCCTCTGTGGGGCCACAGACCCCTATACAGGGTCACATGCCTTTCCACAGGGCCTCAACCCCTTCAGCTCTCTCCACAGGACCACTGCCTCCTTCTGCCGGGCTACAAGCCTTTCCACAGGGCCACAATCCCTTCCAACTCTTCTCCACAGGACAACAAGCTCTCTTTACAGGGCCATAGCTCCCCTCCACAGGGCCAAATGCACTTTCTGCATGGCCACAGCCCCCTTTAGCTCTCTCCTCAGAGACACAAGGCCCGTCTGCAGG
The DNA here is from genome assembly GCF_046119375.1 of Phyllobates terribilis. Taxonomy (NCBI): domain Eukaryota; kingdom Metazoa; phylum Chordata; class Amphibia; order Anura; family Dendrobatidae; genus Phyllobates; species Phyllobates terribilis. The sequence goes on along the minus strand of NW_027362764.1, from coordinate 331,854,380 downwards.
GCACAAGCCCCCTCTTCAAGGCCAAAAGGCCTTTCTACATGGCCATAGTCACTTCCATAGGGCACGAGCCCCTCCAGCTCTCTCCACAGGGCAACGGACCGCTATACAGGGTCACAGGCCTTTCCACAGGGCCACAACACCTTCAGCTCTTCCACAGGACCACAGGCTCCAGCCCGGCCACAGGCCTTTCATCAGTGCTACAAGTCCCTCCAGCTCTCTCCACAGGCAATCATGTTTCATGTTGTTTACCGCAAAAGGACTTCATAGGCCCAAATCTTACTTCAGACCCTTCCACAGGCCCCTCCAGCCCGCTCCACATGGCCTTTTCCGCAGGCCACAACTCCCTCCAGCTCTCTTTACATCGCCACATGCCCCTCTGTGGGGCCACAGACCCCTATACAGGGTCACAGGCCTTTCCACAGGGCCTCAACCCCTTCAGCTCTCTCCACAGGACCACAGGCTTTTCCACAGCCCACAACTCCTTCCAGCTCTCACCACAGGGCCACAGCCCCTTCCACAAGGCTAAAGGGCCTATCCATAGGGCCACAGACATTTCCACAGGGCCACAACACCCTCCAGCTCTCTCCACAGGACAAGAAGCTCTCTTTACAGGGCCATAGCTCACCTCCACAGGGCCAAATGCACTTTCCACACGGCCACAACTCCCAACAGCTCTCTCCACAGAGTCACAAGGCCCGTCTGCAGGGCACAAGCCCCCTCTTCAAGGCCAAAAGGCCTTTCTACATGGCCATAGTCATTTCCATAGGGCACGAGCCCCTCCAGCTCTCTCCACAGGGCAACCGACCCCTATACAGGGTCACAGGCCTTTCCCCAGGGCCACAATCCCCTCCAACTCTTCTCCACACGACAACAAGCTCTCTTTACCGGGCCATAGCACCCCTCCACAGGGCCAAATGCACTTTCTGCATGGCCACAGCCCCCTTTAGCTCTCTCCACATAGACACAAGGCCCGTTTGCAGGGCACAAGCCCCCTCTTCAAGGCCAAAAGGCCTTTCTACATGGCCATAGTCATTTCCATAGGGCACAAGCCCCTCCAGCTCTCTCCACAGGGCAACGGACCCCTATACAGGGTCACAGGCCTTTCCACAGGGCCACAACACTTTCAGCTCTCTCCACAGGACCACAGGCTCCTACTGGGCCACAGGCCTTTCCACAGTGCCACAAGCCCCTCCAGCTCTCTCCACAGGCAATCATGTTGCATGTTGTTTACTGCAAAGGACTTAATAGGCCCAAATCTTACTCCAGAGCCTTCCACAGGCCTTTCCAGCCCACTCCACATGGCCTTTTCCTCAGGCCACAACTCCCTCCAACTCTCTTTACATCGCCACATGCCCCTCTGCGGGGCCACAGACCCCTATACAGAGTCACAGGCCTTTCCACAGGGCCTCAACCCCTTTAGCTGTCTACACAGGACCACAGGCTTTTCCATAGCCCACAACTCCTTCCACCTCTCACCACAGGGCCACAGCCCCTTCCAAAAGGCCAAAGGGCCTATCCATAGGGCCACAAACCTTTCCACATGGCCACAACACCCTCCAGCTCTCTCCACAGGACAAGAAGCTCTCTTTACAGGGCCATAGCTCACCTCCACAGTGCCAAATGCACATTAAACACGGCCACAACTCCCAACAGCCCTCTCCACAGAGTCACAGGGCCCGTCTGCAGGGCACAAGCCCCCTCTTCAAAGCCAAAAGGCCTTTCTGCATGGCCATAGTCATTTCCATAGGGCACGAGCCCCTCAAGCTCTCTCCACAGGGCAACGGACCGCTATACAGGGTCACAGGCCTTTCCACAGGGCGACAACACCTTCAGCTCTCTCCACAGGACCACAGGCTCCTACTGTCACGCTGTCTCTGTATACTGGAGGTAGGGGGCCTAAGCTGACCCTAAGCTGGGGCCCTGACTAATCCCTCAACCTGGAGGTACTGTTAAAGGTACAGAGGTCCAGGCCGCCAGCGTAACCCCTACCTCCTGAAGATCCCTGCACCTCAGTAATCTAGTCCTGAGAAGGACCCCGATCACAACCAAAGGGAACAAGAAATAATATGCCCAAACACAGTATTTAGACGAACGAGACAGTACAAGGGAAAAACCAAAACCACCTTGCATACAAACAACTTCTCAACTACAACAGAGGGAAAACCAACGGGAAAGGAGAAAAATGATAAAGCGAGGAAAGGGAAAAAACACTTCCAAATACACTTATCTCAGCAACTCCAAACACCACGATCCGCTCTGTCAGTCTGAATGAAATGCTTTCACCGACACCTCCCAAACAGACCAGCAGGTATATGAAGGAGTCTCACTACAGAAGTATTGATTGCAGCTGGGCGAGGCTGGACCTCATCTAGCCCAGAGAGAGAGAGAGAATTAACTCCCTCACTGCCGAGAAACACAAAGCACCAACAAGTCAGCTGCGAGAAGTCAGGCTGTGTACTCGTGACGATCTTCGTGGCAACACACCCGTGACACCTACCCGGCAACAGGCTTTTCCACAGTGCTACAAGTCCCTCTAGCTCTCTCCACAGGCATTCATGTTGCATGTTGTTTACCAAAAAAAGGACTTCATAGGCCCAAATCTTACTTCAGACCCTTCCACAGGCCCCTCCAGCCCACACCACATGGCCTTTTCCGCAGGCCACAACTCCCTCCAGCTCTCTTTACATCGCCACATGCCCCTCTGCGGGGCCACAGACCCCTATACAGGGTCACAGGCCTTTCCACAGGGCCTCAACCCCTTCAGCTCTCTCCACCGGACCACTGGCTCCTTCTGCCGGGCCACAAGCATTTCCACAGGGCCACAATCCCCTCCAACTCTTCTCCACAGGACAAAAAGCTCTCTTTACAGAGCCATAGCTCCCCTCCACAGGGCCAAATGCACTTTCTGCACGGCTACAGCCCCCTTTAGCTCTCTCCACAGAGACACAGGGCCCGTCTGCAGGACACAAGCCCCCTCTTCAAGGCCAAAGGGCCTTTCTACTTGGCCATAGTCATTTCCATAGGGCACAAGCCCCTCCAGCTCTCTCCACAGGGCAACGGACCCCTATACAGGGTCACAGGCCTTTCCACAGGGCCACAACACCTTCAGCTCTCTCCACAGGACCACAGGCTCCTACCCGGCCACAGGCTTTTCCACAGTGCTACAAGTCCCTCTAGCTCTCTCCACAGGCAATCATGTTGCATGTTGTTTACCGAAAAAAGGACTTCATAGGCCCAAATCTTACTTCAGACCCTTCCACAGGCCCCTCCAGCCCGCTCCACATGGCCTTTTCCGCAGGCCACAACTCCCTCCAGCTCTCTTTACATCGCCACATGCCCCTCTGCAGGGCCACAGACCCCTATACAGGGTCACAGGCCTTTCCACAGGGCCTCAACCCCTTCAGCTCTCTCCACAGCACCACTGCCTACTTCTGCCGGGCCACAAGCCTTTCCACAGAGCCACAATCCCCTCCAACTCTTCTCCACAGGACAACAAGCTCTCTTTACTGGGCCATAGCTCCCCTCCACAGGGCCAAATGCACTTTCTACACGGCCACAGCACCCTTTAGCTCTCTCCACAGAGACACAAGGCCCGTATGCAGGGCACAAGCCCCCTCTTCAAGGCCAAAAGGCCTTTCTACATGGCCATAGTCATTTCCATAGGGCACGAGCACCTCCAGCTCTCTCCACAGGGCAACGGACCCCTATACAGGGTCACAGGCCTTTCCACAGGGCCACAACAGCTTCAGCTCTCTCCACAGGACCACAGGCTCCTACCCGGCCACACGCCTTTCCACAGTGCTACAAGTCCCTCCAGCTCTCTCCACAGGCAATCATGTTGCATGTTGTTTGCCGCAAAAAGACTTCATAGGCCCAAATCTTACTTCAGACCCTTCCACAGGCCCCTCCAGCCCGCTCTACATGGCCTTTTCCGCAGGCCACAACTCCCTCCAGCTCTCTTTACATCGCCACATGCCCCTCTGCGGGGCCACAGACCCCTATACAGGGTCACAGGCCTTTCCACAGCGCCTCAACCCCTTCAGCTCTCTCCACAGGACCACTGGCTCCTTCTGCCGAGCCACAAGCATTTCCACAGGGGCACAATCCGCTCAAACTATTCTCCACAGGACAACAAGCTAACTTTACAGGGCCATAGCTCCCTTCCTCAAAGCCAGCCCTCATGGTGTTTGTGTTATTAAAGAAAAAAAAAATTTGAGGGCTGGCTAGAGGCAGCCGTGGACACACGATTGCCAGCCCTCATGGTGTTTGTGTTATTAAAAAAAAAATAATAATTTTAGGGCTGGCTAGAGGCAGCCGTGGACACAACATAGCAAGCCCTCATGGTGTTTGTGTTATTAAAGAAAAAAAATAAATTTGAGGGCTGGCTAGAGGCAGCAGTGGACACACGATAGCCAGCCCTCATGGTGTTTGTGTTATTAAAGAAAAAAAATAAATTTGAGGGCTGGCTAGAGGCAGCCGTGGACACACGATAGCCAGCCCTCATGGTGTTTGTGTTATTAAAGAAAATAAATAAATTTGAGGGCTGGCTAGAGGCAGCCGTGGACACACGATAGCCAGCTCTCATGGTGTTTGTGTTATTAAAGAAAAAAAATAAATTTGAGGGCTGGCTAGAGGCAACCGTGGACACACGATAGCCAGCCCACATGGTGTTTGTGTTATTAAAGAAAAAAAATAAATTTAAGGGCTGGCTAGAGGCAGCCGTGGACACACGATAGCCAGCCCTCATGGTGTTTGTGTTATTAAAGAAAATAAATAAATTTGAGGGCTGGCTAGAGGCAACCGTGGACACACGATAGCCAGCCCACATGGTGTTTGTGTTATTAAAGAAAATAAATAAATTTGAGGGCTGGCTAGAGGCAGCCATGGACAAACGATAACCAGCCCTCATGGTGTTTGTGTTATTAAAGAAAAAAAATAAATTTGAGGGCTGGCTAGAGGCAGCCATGGACACACGATAGCCAGCCCACATGGTGTTTGTGTTATTAAAGAAAAAATATAAATTTGATGGCTGGCTAGAGGCAACCGTGGACACACGATAGCCAGCCCACATGGTGTTTGTGTTATTAAAGAAAATAAATAAATTTGAGGGCTGGCTAGAGGCAGCCATGGACAAACGATAACCAGCCCTCATGGTGTTTGTGTTATTAAAGAAAAAAAATAAATTTGAGGGCTGGCTAGAGGCAGCCATGGACACACGATAGCCAGCCCACATGGTGTTTGTGTTATTAAAGAAAAAATATAAATTTGATGGCTGGCTAGAGGCAGCCGTGGACACACTATATATATATATATATATATATTATATATATATATATATATATATATTTCTGCAGTATCTGTGCATTATGAATCGTGATATGTGTTAAAGGGGCCCACTGAGACTTTCGCCTATGGCCCACAAAAACCTGGAGCCGGCCCTGCCCATGTGTGGTGATTATTGATTCCAGTACTAAAAGGAATAGCAGGGGCACTAACAGCATGAATGGGGTGTTTATTTATTTGTGTTTTGGATATTGTTTCTTCTGGTGTGTGAATATATGGCACTGACCAGTTTAATGCCCTGTATTTGTGTGGTTTTTGCCTTGGATTCTTACATTTTATTATATTGTCTGCTATAGTATATATTTTGTGCTATAGTGCATTACCTCTAATACTGGTGGCGGATTTGCCAGTCAGTATATTAATGTGCAAAATTGATCACCAGGGACAGCCTAAGTGTATATTTGATCTTTACTTGATATATTACAATCATGTGTTTTTCTGGGATGGATTTTGGAGTAGGTGGGCTTTCCATTAGTGGGTAATTCCACTATATTAACTTTTACTTGTGTTTTCATGAATTGGATTGTGACATTGTTTGTATGTATTTATAAAAAATATAATTCATTGTAATTTATTGAAGTATTGTCTGGATTGGGTGATCACTGCACAAGAGCATACCCCTTTTCTTCTTGCCGATGTTTATATATATTTGGTATGCTGCATGTTGATCCCATAGTGATTAGATGGTGCCCTCCATAACTTTGAGTTTGTGACATGGACAGATTTTTCACACTTCTACAATTGAGTTCACTCTCAACTTTTCAGACGTCTGCAGACGGAGTCTCTTATCTTTTCTGTACTACAAGATGTTTTGCTGACAATTGGCCAAATACACAAGTCCTTCTGCAGCCTTATCTCAAATGAAATAACATACAAACCTTAGCTTTTTTTTTTCTTTTTTCAAATGCTTCCTCAGGGCTGGCTGGAGACAGCCATTGGCACATGAGAGCCAGCCCTCGTGGTTTTAATGTTATTAAAAAAAATAAAAAAATTTGAGGGCTGGCTGGTGACAGCCATGGGCACACGATAGCCAGCCTTCATGGTTGCATTTCTTATAAATAAAAATATAAACCTTTAGGGCTGGCTGGCGAGAGCCGTGTGCACGCGGATAGCCAGCCTTCATGGGGGTGTTATATTTATATCCCACCAAGGACAACATCTGAAACGAGTTTGTATGTTCTCCCCGTGTTTGCATGGGTTTCCTCCGGGTTCTCCGGTTTCCTCCCACACTCCAAAGACACACTGATAGGGAATCTAGATTGTGAGCCCCAATGGGGACAGCGACAATAATGTATGTAAAGCGCTGTGGAATATGTAAGCGCTATATAAAAATAAAAATAAGATGATGATAAAAAATATAAACCTTGAGGGCCGGCTGGAGACAGCCGTGGGCACACGATAGCCAGCCCTCATGCTCTTTACAGAGCCATAGCTCCCCTCCACAGGGCCAAATGCACTTTCCACATGGCCACAATCCCCTCCAGCTCTCTCCACAGAGTCACTGGGCCCGTCTGCTGGGCACAAGCCACTTCATCAAGGCCAAGGGGCCAGTCTACAGGGCCACTGGCCTTTAAATAGGGCCACAACCCCCTCTGGCTCTCTCAACAGGGCCACAGGCTCCTTCTGCAGGGCAACAGCCCCCTCCACAAGGCCAAAGGCCCTTTGCAAAGGGCTATAGGTCCATTCCACAGGGCCATAGTCATTTCCATAGGGCCATAACCCCCCTCAAGCTCTCTCCACAGAACCACAGGCTCCTTCTACAGGTTTACAGGCATTTACACAAGGCCACAACCGCCTTCACCTCTCTCCACAGGGCCCTTTCACTGTGTCATAGGCCTTTCCATAAGGCCACAACCCCCTCTGTCTCTCTTAAAAAGGACAGAGGCTCCCTTTACAAGGCAACAGCCCCCTCCAAAAGGCCAAATGCCTTTTTCAAGGGGTCATAGGTCCCCTCCGCAGGGCCATAGGCATTTCCCCAAGGCAATAACCCCCTCCAGCTCTCTCCAGAGGACCACAGGCTCCTTCTACAAGGCTACAACCCCTTTCAGCTCTTTCATCAGGGCCACAGCCTCCTCCACCCCCCTTTAATCAGTTAAAAGGGCTCATTTGCGTGACCACAACACCTTCAGCTCTCTCCACAGGACCACAGGCTCCTACCCGGCCACAGGCCTTTCCACAGTGCTACAAGTCCCTCCAGCTCTCTCCACAGGCAATCATGTTGCATGTTGTTTACCGCAAAAGGACTTCATAGGCCCAAATCTTACTTTAGACCCTTCCACAGGCCCCTCCAGCCCGCTCCACATGGCCTTTTCCGCAGGCCACAACTCCCTCCAGCTCTCTTTACATCGCCACATGCCCCTCTGCGGGGCGACAGACCCCTATACAGGGTCACAGGCCACAGGGCCACAATCCCCTCCAACTCTTCTCCACAGGACAACAAGCTCTCTTTACCGGGCCATAGCTCCCCTCCACAGGGCCAAATGCACTTTCTGCACGGCCACAGCCCCCTTTAGCTCTCTCCACAGAGACACAAGGCCCGTCTGCAGGGCACAAGCCCCCTCTTCAAGGCCAAAAGGCTTTTCTACATGGCCATAGTCATTTCCATAGGGCACGAGCCCCTCCAGCTCTCTCCACAGGGCAACGGACCCCTATACAGGGTCACAGGCCTTTCCACAGGGCCACAAGCCCCTCCAGCTCTCTCCACAGGCAATCATGTTGCTTGTTGTTTACTGCAAAGGACTTCATAGGCCCAAATCTTACTCCAGAGCCTTCCACAGGCCTCTCCAGCCCGCTCCACATGGCCTTTTCCTCAGGCCACAACTCCCTCCAGCTCTCTTTACATCGCCACATGCCCCTCTGCGGGGCCACAGACCCCTATACAGGGTCACAGGCCTTTCCACAGGGCCTCAACCCCTTCAGCTGTCTCCACAGGACCACAGGCTTTTCCACAGCCCACAACTCTTTCCAGCTCTCACCACAGGGCCACAGCCCCTTCCACAAGGCTAAAGTGCCTATCCATAGGGCCACAGACCTTTCCGCAGGGCCACAACACCCTCCAGCTCTCTCCACAGGACAAGAAGCTCTCTTTACAGGGCCATAGCTCACCTCCACAGGGCCAAATGCACTTTCCACACGGCCACAACTCCCAACAGCTCTCTCCACAGAGTCACAGGGCCCGTCTGCAGGGCACAAGCGCCCTCTTCAAGGCCAAAAGGCCTTTCTACATGGCTATAGTCATTTCCATAGGGCACGAGCCCCTCCAGCTCTCTCCACAGGGAAACGGACCCCTATACAGGGTCACAGGCCTTTCCACAGGGCCACAATACCTTCAGCTCTCTCCACAGAACCACAGGCTCCTACTGGGCCACAGGCCTTTCCACAGTGCCACAAGCCCCTCCAGCTCTCTCCACAGGCAATCATGTTGCATGTTGTTTACTGCAAAGGACTTCATAGGCTCAAATCTTACTCCAGAGCCTTCCACAGGCCTCCAGCCGGCTCCACATGGACTTTTCCTCAGGCCACAACTCCCTCCAGCTCTCTTTACATCACCACATGCCCCTCTGCGGGGCCACAGACCCCTATACAGGGTCACAGGCCTTTCCACAGGGCCTCAACCCCTTCAGCTGTCTCCACAGGACCACAAGCTTTTCCACAGCCCACAACTCCTTCCAGCTCTCACCACAGGGCCACAGCCCTTTCCACAAGGCTAAAGGGCCTATCCATAGGGTCACAGACCTTTCCACAGGGCTACAACACCCTCCAGCTCTCTCCACAGGACAAGAAGCTCTCTTTACAGGGCCATAGCTCACCTCCACAGGGCCAAATGCACTTTCCACACGGCCACAACTCCCAACAGCTCTCTCCACAGAGTCACAGGGCCCGTCTGCAGGGCACAAGCCCCCTCTTCAAGACCAAAAGGCCTTTCTACATGGCCATAGTCATTTCCATAGGGCACGAGCCCCTCCAGCTCTCTCCACAGGGCAACAGACCCCTATACAGGATCACAGGCCTTTCCACAGGGCCACAACACCTTCAGCTCTCTCCACAGGACCACAGGCTCCTACTGGGCCACAGGCCTTTCCACAGTGCCACAAGCCCCTCCAGCTCTCTCCGCAGGCAATCATGTTGCATGTTGTTTACTGCAAAGGACTTCATAGGCTCAAATCTTACTCCAGAGCCTTCCACAGGCCTCTCCAGCCCGCTCCACATGGCCTTTTCCTCAGGCCACAACTCCCTCCAGCTCTCTTTACATCGCCACATGCCCCTCTGCGGGGCCACAGACCCCTATACAGGGTCACAGGCCTTTCCACAGGGCCTCAACCCCTTCAGCTGTCTCCACAGGACCACAGGCTTTTCCACAGCCCACAACTCCTTCCAGCTCTCACCACAGGGCCACAGCCCTTTCCACAAGGCTTAAGGGCCTATCCATAGAGCCACAGACCTTTCCACAGTGCCACAACACCTTCCAGCTCTCTCCACAGGACAAGAAGCTCTCTTTACCGGGCCATAGCTCACCTCCACAAGGCCAAATGCACTTTCCACACGGTCACAACTCCCAACAGCTCTCTCCACAGAGTCACAGGGCATGTCTGCAGGGCACAAGCCCCCTCTTCAAGGCCAAAAGGCCTTTCTACATGGCCATAGTCATTTCCATAGGGCACGAGCCCCTCCAGCTCTCTCCACAGGGCAACGGACCCCTATACAGGGTCACAGGCCTTTCCACAGGGCCACAACACCTTCAGCTCTCTCCACAGGACCACAGGCTCCTACTGGGCCACAGGCCTTTCCACAGTGCCACAAGCCCCTCCAGCTCTCTCCACAGGCAATCATGTTGCATGTTGTTTACTGAAAAGGACTTCATAGGCCCAAATCTTACTCCAGAGCCTTCCACAGGCCTCTCCAGCCCGCTCCACATGGCCTTTACCTCAGGCCACAACTCCCTCCAGCTCTCTTTACATCGCCACATGCCCCTCTGCGGGGCCACAGACCCCTATACAGGGTCACAGGCCTTTCCACAGGGCCTCAACCCCTTCAGCTGTCTCCACAGGACCACAGGCTTTTCCACAGTCCACAACTCCTTCCAGCTCTCACCACAGGGCCACAGCCCCTTCCACAAGGCTAAAGGGCCTATCCATAGGGCCACAGACCTTTCCACAGGGCCACAACACCCTCCAGCTCTCTCCACAGGACAAGAAGCTCTCTTTACAGGGCCATAGCTCACCTCCACAGGGCCAAATGCACTTTCCACACGGCCACAACTCCCAACAGCTCTCTCCACAGAGTCACAGGGCCCGTCTGCAGGGAACAAGCCCCCTCTTCAAGGCCAAAAGGCCTTTCTACATGGCCATAGTCATTTACATAGGGCACGAGCCCCTCCAGCTCTCTCCACAGGGCAATGGACCACTATACAGGATCAGAGGCCTTTCCACAGGGCCACAACACCTTCAGCTCTCTCCACAGGACCACAGGCTCCTACTGGGCCACAGGCCTTTCCACAGTGCCACAAGCCCCTCCAGCTCTCTCCACAGGCAATCATGTTGCATGTTGTTTACTGTAAAGGACTTCATAGGCCCAAATCTTACTCCAGAGCCTTCCACAGGCCTCTGCAGCCCGCTCCACATGGCCTTTTCCTCAGGCCACAACTCCCTCCAGCTCTCTTTACATCTCCACATGCCCCTCTGCGGGGCCACAGACCCCTATACAGGGTCACAGGCCTTTCCACAAGGCCTCAACCCCTTCAGCTGTCTCCACAGGACCACAGGCTTCTCCACAGCCCACAACTCCTTCCAGCTCTCACCACAGGGCCACAGCCCCTTCCACAAGGCTAAAGGGCCTATCCATAGGGCCACAGACCTTTCCACAGGGCCACAAAACCCTCCAGCTCTCTCCACAGGACAAGAAGCTCTCTTTACATTGCCATAGCTCACCTCCACAAGGCCAAATGCACTTTCCACATGGCCACAACTCCCAACAGCTCTCTCCACAGAGTCACAGGGCACTTCTGCAGGGCACAAGCCCCCTCTTCAAGGCCAAAAGGCCTTTCTACATGGCCATAGTCATTTCCATAGGGCACGAGCCCCTCCAGCTCTCTCCACAGGGCAACGGACCCCTATACAGGGTCACAGGCCTTTCCACAGGGCCTCAACCCCTTCAGCTGTCTCCACGGGACCACAGGCTTTTCCACAGCCCACAACTCCTTCCAGCTCTCACCACAGGGCCACAGCCCTTTCCACAAGGCTAAAGGGCCTATCCATAGGGCCACAGGCCTTTCCACAGTGCCACAAGCCCCTCCAGCTCTCTCCACAGGCAATCATGTTGCATGTTGTTTACTGCAAAGGACTTCATAGGCCCAAATCTTACTCCAGAGCCTTCCACAGGCCTCTCCAGCCCGCTCCACATGGCCTTTTCCTCAGGCCACAACTCCCTCCAGCTCTCTTTACATCGCCACATGCGCCGCTGCGGGGCCACAGACCCCCATACAGGGTCACAGGCCTTTCCACAGGGCCTCAACCCCTTCAGCTCTCTCCACAGCACCATTGCCTACTTCTGCCGGGCCACAAGCCTTTCCACAGAGCCACAATCCCCTCCAACTCTTCTCCACAGGACAACAAGCTCTCTTTACAGGGCCATAGCTCCCCTCCACAGGGCCAAATGCACTTTCTGCACGGCCACAGCCCCCTTTAGCTCTCTCCACAGAGACACAAGGCCCTTATGCAGGGCACAAGCCCCCTCTTCAAGGCCAAAATGCCTTTCTACATGGCCATAGTCATTTCCATAGGGCACGAGCACCTCCAGCTCTCTCCACAGGGCAACGGACCCCTATACAGGGTCACAGGCCTTTCCACAGGGCCACAACACCTTCAGCTCTCTCCACTGGACCACAGGCTCCTACCCGGCCACACGCCTTTCCACAGTGCTACAAGTCCCTCCAGCTCTCTCCACAGGCAATCATGTTGCATGTTGTTTGCCGCAAAAAGACTTCATAGGCCCAAATCTTACTTCAGACCCTTCCACAGGCCCCACCAGCCCGCTCTACATGGCCTTTTCCGCAGGCCACAACTCCCTCCTGCTCTCTTTACATCGCTACATGCCCCTCTGCGGGGCCACAGACCCCTATACAGGGTCACAGGCCTTTCCACAGGGCCTCAACCCCTTCAGCTCTCTCCACAGTACCACTGGCTCATTCTGCCGAACCACAAGCATTTCCACAGGGCCACAATCCCCTCAAACTCTTCTCCACAGGACAACAAGCTAACTTTACAGGGCCATAGCTCCCTTCCTCATAGCCAGCCCTCATGGTGTTTGTGTTATTAAAGAAAAAAAAAATTTGAGGGCTGGCTAGAGGCAGCCGTGGACACACGATAGCCAGCCCTCATGGTGTTTGTGTTATTAAAGAAAAAAAAAAAATTGAGGGCTGGCTAGAGGCAGCCGTGGACACATGATAGCCAGCCCTCATGGTGTTTGTGTTATTTAAGAAAAAAAAAATTTGAGGGCTGGCTAGAGGCAGCCGTGGACACATGATAGCCAGCCCTCATGGTGTTTGTGTTATTAAAGAAAAAATAATAATTTTAGGGCTGGCTAGAGGCAGCCGTGGACACATGATAGCCAGCCCTCATGGTGTTTGTGTCATAAAAGAAAAAATAATAATTTGAGGGCTGGCTAGAGGCAGCCGTGGACACACGATAGCCAGCCCTCATGGTGTTTGTGTTATTAATGAAAAAAAAATTGGGGGGCTGGCTAGAGGCAGCCGTGGACACACCATAGCAAGCCCTCATGGTGTTTGTGTTATTAAAGAAAAAAAAAATTTAAGGGCTGGCTAGAGGCAGCCGTGGACACACGATAGCCAGCCCTCATGGTGTTTGTGTTATTAAAGAAAAAAAATAAATTTGAGGGCTGGCTAGAGGCAGCCGTGGACACACGATAGCCAGCCCTCATGGTGTTTGTGTTATTAAAGAAAAAAAAAAATTGGGGGGCTGGCTAGAGGCAGCCGTGAACACACGATAGCCAGCCCTCATGCAGTTTGTGTTATTAAAGAAAAAAAAAATTGGGGGGCTGGCTAGAGGCAGCCGTGGACACATGATAGCCAGCCCTCATGGTGTTTGTGTTATTAAAGAAAAAAAAATTGGGGGGCTGGCTAGAGGCAGCCGTGGACACACGATAGCCAGCCCTCATGGTGTTTGTGTTATTAAAGAAAAAAAAAAATTGGGGGGCTGGCTAGAGGCAGCCGTGAACACACGATAGCCAGCCCTCATGCAGTTTGTGTTATTAAAGAAAAAAAAAATTGGGGGGCTGGCTAGAGGCAGCCGTGGACACATGATAGCCAGCCCTCATGGTGTTTGTGTTATTAAAGAAAAAATAATAATTTTAGGGCTGGCTAGAGGCAGCCGTGGACACATGATAGCCAGCCCTCATGGTGTTTGTGTCATAAAAGAAAAAATAATAATTTGAGGGCTGGCTAGAGGCAGCCGTGGACACACGATAGCCAGCCCTCATGGTGTTTGTGTTATTAATGAAAAAAAAATTGGGGGGCTGGCTAGAGGCAGCCGTGGACACACCATAGCAAGCCCTCATGGTGTTTGTGTTATTAAAGAAAAAAAAAATTTAAGGGCTGGCTAGAGGCAGCCGTGGACACACGATAGCCAGCCCTCATGGTGTTTGTGTTATTAAAGAAAAAAAATAAATTTGAGGGCTGGCTAGAGGCAGCCGTGGACACACGATAGCCAGCCCTCATGGTGTTTGTGTTATTAAAGAAAAAAAAATTGGGGGGCTGGCTAGAGGCAGCCGTGGACACACGATAGCCAGCCCTCATGGTGTTTGTGTTATTAAAGAAAAAAAAAATTGGGGGGCTGGCTAGAGGCAGCCGTGAACACACGATAGACAGCCCTCATGCTGTTTGTGTTATTAAAGAAAAAAAAATTGGGGGGCTGGCTAGAGGCAGCCGTGGACACATGATAGCCAGCCCTCATGGTGTTTGTGTTATTAAAGAAAAAAAAAATTGGGGGGCTGGCTAGAGGCAGCCGTGAACACACGATAGCCAGCCCTCATGGTGTTTGTGTTATTAAAGAAAAAAAAAATTGGGGGGCTGGCTAGAGGCAGCCGTGGACACACGATAGCCAGCCCTCATGGTGTTTGTGTTATTAAAGAAAAAAAAAATTGGGGGTCTGGCTAGAGGCAGCCGTGAACACACGATAGCCAGCCCTCATGGTGTTTGTGTTATTAAAGAAAAAAAAAATTGGGGGGCTGGCTAGAGGCAGCCGTGGACACACGATAGCCAGCCCTCATGGTGTTTGTGTTATTAAAGAAAAAAAAAATTGGGGGGCTGGCTAGAGGCAGCCGTGAACACACGATAGCCAGCCCTCATGGTGTTTGTGTTATTAAAGAAAAAAAAATTGGGGGGCTGGCTAGAGGCAGCCGTGGACACACGATAGCCAGCCCTCATGGTGTTTGTGTTATTAAAGAAAAAAAAAAATTGGGGGGCTGGCTAGAGGCAGCCATGGACACACGATAGCCAGCCCTCATGCTGTTTGTGTTATTAAAGAAAAAAAATAATTGGGGGGCTTGCTAGAGGCAGCCGTGGACACACGATAGCCAGCCCTCATGCTGTTTGTGTTATTAAAGAAAAAAAAAATTGGGGGGCTGGCTAGAGGCAGCCGTGGACACATGATAGCCAGCCCTCATGGTGTTTGTGTTATTAAAGAAAAAAAAAATTTGAGGGCTGGCTAGAGGCAGCCGTGAACACACGATAGCCAGCCCTCATGGTGTTTGTGTTATTAAAGAAAAAAAAATTGGGGGGCTGGCTAGAGGCAGCCGTGGACACACGATAGCCAGCCCTCATGCTGTTTGTGTTATTAAAGAAAAAAAAAAATTGGGGGGCTTGCTAGAGGCAGCTGTGGACACACGATAGCCAGCCCTCATGCTGTTTGTGTTATTAAAGAAAAAAAAAATTGGGGGGCTGGCTAGAGGCAGCCGTGGACACACGATAGCCAGCCCATATGCTGTTTGTGTTATTAAAGAAAAAAAAAATTGGGGGGCTGGCTAGAGGCAGCCGTGGACACATGATAGCCAGCCCTCATGGTGTTTGTGTTATTAAAGAAAAAAAAAATTGGGGGGCTCGCTAGAGGCAGCCGTGGACACATGATAGCCAGCCCTCATGGTGTTTGTGTTATTAAAGAAAAAAAAAAATTGAGGGCTGGCTAGAGGCAGCCGTGAACACAATGCTTCATTTCTGCATCGTGGTTACATAGCCTTAGTGTTATTAAAGCAAAAAAAATTTGAGAGTTGGCTATAGACATTATATGCCCAATATGAGGGCTGGCTGCAGGTAATCCAGGACAACCAGAAGCAAGCTCTCATGCTTGCTTGCACATTAGAAAGAGAAACATCGCCATCTGGTGTTTTTACAATCCTACAATAAAAAATTAAAAAGTTGGACAACATTGCCACCCGGTGGAGTTTCCTCAAAACACACAATGTCAAGAAAAAAGTCAATGAGGGCTGGCTATTGGTCAATCAGGTAAGTGATTTAGCCAGCTCTAATGTTACATTTTTTTTGCATTTTTATTGCGTAGACCCCCTTAGGAGCGATATTTCAGGCCGCAGAGCGTGCAGTTTCGAGCAGAAATTTTGCCTTAACCCTGAAAAAAAATTAGCGCATCCCACCGCGTGCGTAAGCGTCCCAAATGCCAAAAAACAAATTTCCCCCATCAGTCCCTATATATTACTATAGTACAGAAGGTCATACTACCATATTGACTCTTTAATCCAGTTCCAATGTATCAAGGTCAAGCCTGTTGCACAAATGCAACAAATGTTGCATTCCGGCAACAAAAGTCGGCCATCTTGTGTCCCGTTTGCAACAAAAGGTCAACTTTTGTTGCCTTTCGGCAACATTTCAGGTCAAGCCTGTTGCAAATGGGACACGAAGCCTCTGATTTTGACCAAAGGTGCACCTCATGGGGCTCCACGTGCATACCGCATGTCATGGGGCCCCACGTGCATGTCGCATGTTATGGGTGCCCCAAATGCATGCCGCATGTCATGGGGGCCAAAAATGAATGCCACATGTCATGGGGGCCACACGTGCATGACACATGTCATGGGGGCTCCTCGTGCATGCCACATTTCATTGGGGGCCCAAATGCATGCTGCATGTCAGAGGCCACAAATGCATGCTGCATGTCATGGGGCCCCACATGCATGCCCCATGTCTTGGGGGCCTCAAATGCATGCTGCACGTGATGGGGGACCCAAATGCATGGCACATGTCATGGTAGCCGACACGCATGTCATGGGGGCCCCAAATGCGTGCCGCATATCATGGGGGCCCCAAATGCATGCCGCATGTCATAGGGGCCCCACATGCATGGCGCATGTCATGGGGGCCCCACATTTATACCGCATGTCATGGAGGCCCCAAATGCATGCCGCATGTAATGGGAGCCCCCATGCATGACACATGTCATGGGGGCCCCAAATGAATGTCGCATGTCAAGGGGGCCCCACGTGCATGCCGCATGTCATGGGGGCCCCAAATGCATGCCGCATGTACAGGGGGCCCCACGTGCATGCCACATTTCATGGGGTGCCCAAATGCATGCCGCATGTCATGGGGGCCATAAATGCATGCGGCATGTCATAGGGGCCCCACGTGCATACCACATGTCATGGGGGCCCCAAATGCATGCCGCATGTACTGGGGGGGCCCACGTGCATGCTGCATGTCATGGGGCCCCAAATGCATGCCGCATGTCATGGGGGCCCCAAATGCATGCCGCATGTCATGGGGCCCCCAAATGCATGCAGTATGTCTTGGGGCCCACAAATGCATGCCGCATGTCATAGGGGTCCCACATGCATGGCGCATTTCATGGGGGTCCCACATGCATGCGCATGTCATGGGGGCCCCACGTGCATGTTGCATGTCACGGGGCCCCCCAAATGCATGCAGCATGTCTTGGCGCCCTCAAATGCATGCCGCATGTCATAGGGGTCCCACATGCATGCCGCATGGCATGGGGGCCCCAAGTGCGTGCCCCATATCATGGGGGCCCCAAATGCATGCAGCATGTCATGGGGGCCCAACGTGCATGCCGCATGTATTGGGGGCCCCAAATGCATGCCGCATGTCATGGGGGAACCACCTGCATGCCGCACGTCATGGGGGAACCACCTGCATGCCTCATGTAATGGGGGATTCAAATGCATGCCGCATGTCATGGGGGTCCCACATGCATGCTGCATGTCATGGGGGCCCCAAATGCATGCCGCATATCATGGGGGCCCCGCAGGCATTCCGCATGTCATGGGGGCCTCACGTGCATGCCGCATGTCATGGGGGCCTCACGTGCATGCCACATGTATTGGGGGCCCCAACTGCATGCCGTATGTCTCAGGTACCCCAAATGCATGCAGCATGTTATGCAGGCCCCAAATGCATGCCGCATGTCATGGGGGCCCAAATGCATGACGCATGTCATGGGGGCTCCACGTGCATGCCGCATGTAATGGGGCTCCCAAATTCATGTCGCATGTCATAGGGGCCCCACGTGCATTCCGCATGACATGGGGGCCCCAAACGCATGCCGCATGTCATGGGGGCCCCACGTGCATGCCGCTTGTAATGGGGGATTCAAATGCATGCCGCATGTCATGGGGGTCCCACATGCATGCCACATGTCATTGGGGCCCCGCAGGCATTCCGCATGTCATGGGGGACTCACGTGCATTCCGCATGTCATGTGGGCCCCACGTGCATGCTGCATGTCATTGTGGCCCCACGTGCATGCCGCATGTCACGGGGGCCCCGCAGGCATTCCACATGTCATGGGGGACTGAAATAAATGCCGCATTTCATGGGGGCCCCACATGCATGCCGCATGTCACGGGGTTCCCGTAGGCATTCCACATGTCATGGGGGCCCCAAATAAATGGCGCATTTCATGGGGACCCCATGTGCATGCCACATGTCTTGGGGCCCACAAATGCATGCCGCATGTCATAGGGGCCCCACATGCATGGCGCATTTCATGGGGGCGCTACATGCATGCCGCATGTCATGGGGCCCCCAAATGCATACCTCAAGTCATGGGGGCCCCAAATGCATGCAGCATGTCAAAGGGGCCCCACATGCATGGTGCATGTCATGGGGGCCCCACATGCATGCCGCATATATTGGGGGCCTCAAATGCATGCCGCATGTCATGAGGGCCCCGCATGCATGCCGCATGTCATTGGGGCCCTGCAGGCATTCCGGATGTCATGGGGGCCTCACGTGCATTCCGCATGTCATGGGGGTCCCACGTGCATGCTGCATGTCATTGGGGCCCCACGTGCATGCCTCATGTTACGGGGGCCACGAATGCATGCCGCATGTCATAGGGGCCCCACATGCATGGAGCATGTCATGGGGGCCCCAAATGCATGCCGCATGTCATGGGAGCCCCACATGCATGCCACATGTCATGGGGGCCCCAAATGAATGTCGCATGTCAAGGGGGACCCACGTGCATGACGCATGTCATGGGGGCCCCACATACATGCCGCATGTCATGGGGGCCCAAATGCTTGCCGCTTGTCATGAGGGCCATAAATGCATGCCGCATGTCATGGGAGCCCCACATGCATGCCACATGTCATGGAGGCCCCCATGACATGCGGCAAGCATTTGGGCCCCAAATGCATGCCGCATGTCATGGGGGCCCAAATGCATGACGCATGTCATGGGGGCTCCACGTGCATGCCGCATGTAATGTGGCTCCCAAATTCATGTCGCATGTCATAGGGGCCCCACGTGCATTCCGCATGTCATGGGGGGCCCAAATGCATGCCGCATGTCATGGGGGCCCCACGTGCATGCCGCATGTAATGGGGGAGTCAAATGCATGCCGCATGTCATGGGGGTCCCACATGCATGCCACATGTCATTGGGGCCCCGCAGGCATTCCGCATGTCATGGGGGCCCCAAATGCATGCCTCAAGTCATGGGGTCCCAAATGCATGCAGCATGTCATAGGGGCCCCACATGCAAGGTGCATGTCATGGGGGCCCCACATGCATGCCTCAAGTCATGGGGGCCCCAAATGCATGCCACATACAATGGGGGCCCCACATGCATGCCGCATATATTGGGGGCCTCAAATGCATGCCGCATGTCATGAGGGCCCGCATGCATGCCGCATGTCATTGGGGCCCCGCAGGCATTCCGCATGTCATGGGGGCCTCACGTGCATTCCGCATGTCATGGGGGTCCCACGTGCATGCTGCATGTCATTGGGGCCCCACGTGCTTGCCGCATGTCATGGGGGCCCCACGTGCATGCCTCATGTTACGGGGGCCACGAATGCATGCCGCATGTCATAGGGGCCCCACATGCATGGAGCATGTCATGGGGGCCCCAAATGCATGCCGCATGTCATGGGAGCCCCACATGCATGCCACATGTCATGGGGGCCCCAAATGAATGTCGCATGTCAAGGGGGACCCACGTGCATGACGCATGTCATGGGGGCCCCACATACATGCCGCATGTCATGGGGGCCCAAATGCTTGCCGCTTGTCATGAGGGCCATAAATGCATGCCGCATGTCATGGGAGCCCCACATGCATGCCACATGTCATGGAGGCCCCCATGACATGCGGCAAGCATTTGGGCCCCAAATGCATGCCGCATGTCATGGGGGCCCAAATGCATGACGCATGTCATGGGGGCTCCACGTGCATGCCGCATGTAATGTGGCTCCCAAATTCATGTCGCATGTCATAGGGGCCCCACGTGCATTCCGCATGTCATGGGGGGCCCAAATGCATGCCGCATGTCATGGGGGCCCCACGTGCATGCCGCATGTAATGGGGGAGTCAAATGCATGCCGCATGTCATGGGGGTCCCACATGCATGCCACATGTCATTGGGGCCCCGCAGGCATTCCGCATGTCATGGGGGCCCCAAATGCATGCCTCAAGTCATGGGGTCCCAAATGCATGCAGCATGTCATAGGGGCCCCACATGCAAGGTGCATGTCATGGGGGCCCCACATGCATGCCTCAAGTCATGGGGGCCCCAAATGCATGCCACATACCATGGGGGCCCCACATGCATGCCGCATATATTGGGGGCCTCAAATGCATGCCGCATGTCATGAGGGCCCGCATGCATGCCGCATGTCATTGGGGCCCCGCAGGCATTCCGCATGTCATGGGGGCCTCACGTGCATGCCGCATGTCATTGGGGCCCCGCAGGCATTCCGCATGTCATGGGTGCCTCACGTGCATTCCGCATGTCATGGGGTCCCACGTGCATGCTGCATGTCATTGGGGCCCCACGTGCTTGCCGCATGTCATGGGGGCCCCACGTGCATGCCTCATGTTACGGGGGCCACAAATGCATGCCGCATGTCATAGGGGCCCACATGCATGGAGCATGTCATGGGGGCCCCAAATGCATGCGGCATGTCATAGGGGCCCCACGTGCATACCACATGTCATGGGGGCCCCAAATGCATGCCGCATGTCATGGGAGCCCCACATGCATGCCACATGTCATGGGGGCCCCAAATGAATGTCGCATGTCAAGGGGGCCCCACGTGCATGACGCATGTCATGGGGACCCACATGCTTGCCGCATGTCATGAGGGCCATAAATGCATGCCGCATGTCATGGAGGCCCCCATGACATGCGGCAAGCATTTGGGCCCCACATGCATGCCGCACGTCATGGGGACCCCAAATGCATGCCGCATGTCATGGGGGCCCCACGTGCATGGCGCATTTCATGAGGGCCCAAATGCATGCCGCATGTCATGAGGCCATAAATGCATGTCGCATGTCATGGGTGCCCAAAGTGCATGCCTCATGTCACGGGGGCCCCGCAGGCATTCCACATGTCATGGGGGCCCCAAATAAATGCCGCATTTCATGGGGGCCCCACGTGCATGCCGCATGTCCCGGGGGCCCCGCAGGCATTACACATGTCATGGGGGCCCCAAATAAATGCCGCATTTCATGGGGGCCCCATGTGCATGCCACATGTCTTGGGGCCCACAAATGCATGCCGCATGTCATAGGGGCCCCACATGCATGGCGCATTTCATGGGGGCCCTACATGCATGCCGCATGTCATGGGGGCCCCAAATGCATGCCTCAAGTCATGGGGGCCCCAAATGCACGCAGCATGTCATAGGGGCCCCACATGCATGGTGCATGTCATGGGGGCCCCACATGCATGCCTCAAGTCATGGGGGCCCCAAATGCATGCCACATATCATGGGGGCCCCACATGCATGCCGCATATATTGGGGGCCTCAATTGCATGCCGCATGTCATGAGGGCCCCGCATGCATGCCGCATGTCATTGGGGCCCCGTAGGCATTCCGCATGTCATGGGGGCCTCACGTGCATTCCGCATGTCATGGGGGTCCCACGTGCATGCTTCATGTCATGGGGGCCCCATGTGCTTGCCGCTTGTCATGGGGGCCCCACGTGCATGCCTCATGTTACGGGGGCCACGAATGCATGCCGCATGTCATAGGGGCCCCACGTGCATACCACATGTCATGGGGGCCCCAAATGCATGCCGCATTTCATGGGGGCCCCACATGCATGCCACATGTCATGGGGGCCCCAAATGAATGTCGCATGTCAAGGGGGCCCCACGTGCATGACGCATGTCATGGGGACCCACATGAATGCCGCATGTCATGGAGGCCCCCATGACATGCGGCATGCATTTGGGGGCCCCACATGCATGCCCCATGTCATGGGGGCCCAAATGCTTGCCGCATGTCATGGGGTCCCCAAATGCGTGCCGCATGTCATGGGGCCCCCCAAATGCATGCAGCATGTCTTGGGGCCCACAAATGCATGTCGCATGTCATAGGGGTCCCACATGCATGGCGCTTTTCATGGGGATCCCACATGCATGCGCATGTCATGGGGGGCCCAAATGCGTGCCGCATATCATGGGGGCCCCAAATGCATGCCGCATGTCATAGGGGCCCCACATGCATGGCGCATGTCATGGGGGCCCCACATTCATACCGCATGTCATGGAGGCTCCAAATGCATGCCGCATGTAATTGGAGCCCCCATGCATGCCACATGTCATGGGGGCCCCAAATGAACGTCGCATATCAAGGGGGCCCCACGTGCATGCCGCATGTCATGGGGGCCCCAAATGCATGCCGCATGTACAGGGGGCCCCACGTGCATGCCGCATGTCATGGGGACCCCAAATGCATGCCGCATGTCATGGGGGCCCCACATGCATGCTGCATGTCATGGGGCCCAAAAGATTGCCGCATGTCATGGGAGCCATAAATGCATGCCGCATGTCATGGGAGCCCCACATGAATGTCGCATGTCAAGGGGCCCAACGTGCATGCCGCATGTATTGGGGGCCCCAAATTCATGCAGCATGTCATAGGGGCCCCACATGCATGGCACATTTCATGGGGGCCCCAATTGCATTCAGCATGTAATGGGGGATCCAAATGCATGCTGCACGTCATGGGGGCCCCACGTGCATGCCGCATGTCATGGGGGCCCCGCAGGCATTCCACATGTCA
This sequence comes from Phyllobates terribilis, assembly GCF_046119375.1. Taxonomy (NCBI): domain Eukaryota; kingdom Metazoa; phylum Chordata; class Amphibia; order Anura; family Dendrobatidae; genus Phyllobates; species Phyllobates terribilis. The sequence continues at coordinate 331,831,479 of NW_027362764.1, read as the reverse complement.
TGGGGGCCCCAAATAAATGCCGCATTTCATGGGGGCCCCACGTGCATGCCGCATGTCATGGGGCCCCCCAAATGGATGCCGCATGTCATAGGGGCCCCAAATGCATGCCGCATCTCTTGGGGCCCACAAATGCATGCCGCATGTCATAGGGGCCCCACATGCATGGCACATTTCATGGGGCCCCAAATGCATGCCTCAAGTCATGGGGGCCCCAAATGCATGCCGCATATCATGGGGGTCCCACATGCATGACGCATATCAAGGGGGTCGCACATGCATGCCGCATGTCATGGGGGCCCCAAATGCATGCCGCATGTCACAGTGGCCCCAAATGCATGCTGCATGTCATGAGGGCCCCACTTGCATACCGCATGTCATAGGGGCCCCACGTACATGCCGCATGTCATTGGGGCCCCACGTGCTTGCCGCATGTCATGGGGGCCCCACGTGCATGCCTCATGTCACGAGGGCCACAAATGTATGCCGCATGTCATGGGGGCCCCGCATGCATGACGCATGTCATGGGGGCCCCACATGAATGCCGCATGTCATGGGGGCCCCACATGAATGCCGCATGTAATGGGGACCCCAAATGCATGCCAAATGTCATGGGGTCCTCACATGCATGCCGCATGTCATGGGGCCCCCCAAATTCATGCCGCATATCATAGGGGCCCCACATGCATGGAGCATGTCATGGGGGCCCCAAATGCATGACGCATGTCATGGGGGTCCCACATGCATGCCGCATGTCATGGGGGCCCCAAATGCATGCCGCTTGTCATGACGGCCCCAAATGCATGACTCATGTCATGGAGGCCCCACGTGCATGCCGCATGTCATGGGGGATCCAAACTCATGCCGCATGTCATTGGGGCCCCAAATGTATGCCGCATGTCATGGGGGCCCCATGTGCATGCCGCATGTCATGGGTGCCCCAAATGCATGCCGCATGTCATGGGGGCTCCACGTGCATGCCGCATTTCATGGGGGACCCAAATGCATGCCGCATGTCATGGGGGCCCCAAATGCATGTCACATGTCATGGGGGCCCCACGTGCATGCTGCATGTCATGGGGGCCCCAAATGCATGCCTCATGTCATGGGGGGCCCAAATGCATGCCGCATATCATGGGGCCCCCTAAATGCATGCAGCATGTCTTGGGGCCCACAAATGCATGCCGCATGTCATAGGGGCCCCACATGCATGGCGCATTTCATGGAGGCCCCACATGCATGCGCATGTCATGGGGGCCCCAAATGTGTGCCGCATATCATGGGGGCCCCAAATGCATGCAGCATGTCATGGGGGCCCCACGTGCATGCCGCATGTCATGGGGGACCCACTTGCATGCAGCATGTAATGGGGATCCAAATGCATGACGCATGTCATGGGGGTCCCACATGCATGCCTGCATGTCATGGGGACCCCAAATGCATGGCTCAAGTCATGGGGGCCCCCAAATGCATGCCGCATATCAAGGGGGCCACAAATGCATGCAGCATGTCATGGGGGCCCCACGTGCATGTCACATGTCATTGGGCCCCCCAAATGCATGGGGGCCCCCAAATGCATGCGCATGTCATGGGGGCCCCAAATGCATGCCGCATATCATGGGCTCCCCAAATGCATGCAGCATGTCATGGGGCCCCACGTGCATGCCGCATATCATTGGGGGCCACATGCATGCCGCATGTCATGGGAGCCCCACATGAATGTCGAATGTCAAGGGGGCCCAACGTGCATGCCGCATGTATTGGGGGCCCCAAATTCATGCCGCATGTCATGAGGGCCCTGCATGCATGCCGCATGTCATGGGGGCCCCGCAGGCATTCCGCATGTCATGGGGGGCCAAATGCATGCCGCATGTCATAGGGGCCCCACGTGCATGCCGCATGTAATGGGGGATTCAAATGCATGCCTCAAGTCATGGGGGCCCCAAATGCATGCCGCATGTCATGGGGGCCCCATGTGCATGCCACATGTAATGGGGGCCCCAAAAGCATGTGGCATGTCATAGGGGCCCCACGTGCATGCCGCATGTCTTGGGCACCCCAAATGCATGCAGCATGTCATAGGGGCCCCACGTGCATACCACATGTCATGGGGGCCCCAAATGCATGCCGCATGTACTGGGGGCCCCATGTGCATGCCGCATTTCATGGGGGACCCAAATGCATGCCGCATGTCATGGGGGCCCCACATGCATGGCGCATTTCATGGGGGCCCCACATGCATGCGCATGTCATGGGGCACCACATGCATGCCGCATGTCATGGGGCCCAAAAGCTTGCCGCATGTCATGGGGACCATAAATGCATGCCGCATGTCAAGGGGGCCCAACGTGCATGCCGCATGTATTGGGGGCCCCAAATGCATGCCTCAAGTCATGGGGGCCCCAAATGCATGCCGCATATCATGGGGGTCCCACATGCATGCCGCATATCATGGGGGTCCCACATGCATGCCGCATGTCATGGGGGCCCCAAATGCATGCCGCATGTCACATTGGCCCCAAATGCATGATGCATGTCATGAGGGCCCCATGTGCATACCGCATGTCATAGGGGCCCCACGTACATGGCACATGTCATCGGTGCCCCACGTGCATGCCGCATGTCATTGGGGCCCCAAATGCATGCCGCATGTAATGGGGTTCCCACGTGCATGCCGCATGTCATGGGGGCCCCAAATGCATGCCGCATGTAATGGGGGCCCCACGTGCATGCCGCATGTCATGGGGGCCCCAAATGCATGCAGCATGTCATGGGGGCCCCACTTGCATGCATCATGTAATGGGGGTCCCACATGCATGCAGCATGTCATGGGGGCTCCAAATGCATGCGGCATGTCATAGGGGCCCCACATACATGCCTCAAGTCATGGGGGCCCCAAATGCATGCCACATATCATGGGGGCCCCACATGCATGCCGCATGTCATGGGGGTCCCACGTGCATGCTGCATGTCATTGGGGCCCCACGTGCTTGCCGCATGTCATGGGGGCCCCACGTGCATGCCTCATGTCACGAGGGCCACAAATGTATGCCGCATGTCATGGGGGCCCCGCATGCATGACGCATGTCATGGGGGCCCCACATGAATGCCGCATGTCATGGGGGCCCCACATGAATGCCGCATGTAATGGGGACCCCAAATGCATGCCATATGTCATGGGGTCCTCACATGCATGCCGCATGTCATGGGGCCCCCCAAATTCATGCCGCATATCATAGGGGCCCCACATGCATGGAGCATGTCATGGGGGCCCCAAATGCATGACGCATGTCATGGGGGTCCCACATGCATGCCGCATGTCATGGGGGCCCCAAATGCATGCCGCTTGTCATGATGGCCCCAAATGCATGACTCATGTCATGGAGGCCCCACGTGCATGCCGCATGTCATGGGGGATCCAAACTCATGCCGCATGTCATTGGGGCCCCAAATGTATGCCTCATGTCATGGGGGCCCCATGTGCATGCCGCATGTCATGGGTGCCCCAAATGCATGCCGCATGTCATGGGGGCTCCACGTGCATGCCGCATTTCATGGGGGACCCAAATGCATGCCGCATGTCATGGGGGCCCCAAATGCATGTCACATGTCATGGGGGCCCCACGTGCATGCTGCATGTCATGGGGGCCCCAAATGCATGCCTCATGTCATGGGGGGCCCAAATGCATGCCGCATATCATGGGGCCCCCTAAATGCATGCAGCATGTCTTGGGGCCCACAAATGCATGCCGCATGTCATAGGGGCCCCACATGCATGGCGCATTTCATGGAGGCCCCACATGCATGCGCATGTCATGGGGGCCCCAAATGTGTGCCGCATATCATGGGGGCCCCAAATGCATGCAGCATGTCATGGGGGCCCCACGTGCATGCCGCATGTCATGGGGGACCCACTTGCATGCAGCATGTAATGGGGATCCAAATGCATGACGCATGTCATGGGGGTCCCACATGCATGCCTGCATGTCATGGGGACCCCAAATGCATGGCTCAAGTCATGGGGGCCCCCAAATGCATGCCGCATATCAAGGGGGCCACAAATGCATGCAGCATGTCATGGGGGCCCCACGTGCATGTCACATGTCATTGGGCCCCCCAAATGCATGGGGGCCCCCAAATGCATGCGCATGTCATGGGGGCCCCAAATGCATGCCGCATATCATGGGCTCCCCAAATGCATGCAGCATGTCATGGGGCCCCACGTGCATGCCGCATATCATTGGGGGCCACATGCATGCCGCATGTCATGGGAGCCCCACATGAATGTCGAATGTCAAGGGGGCCCAACGTGCATGCCGCATGTATTGGGGGCCCCAAATTCATGCCGCATGTCATGAGGGCCCTGCATGCATGCCGCATGTCATGGGGGCCCCGCAGGCATTCCGCATGTCATGGGGGGCCAAATGCATGCCGCATGTCATAGGGGCCCCACGTGCATGCCGCATGTAATGGGGGATTCAAATGCATGCCTCAAGTCATGGGGGCCCCAAATGCATGCCGCATGTCATGGGGGCCCCATGTGCATGCCACATGTAATGGGGGCCCCAAAAGCATGTGGCATGTCATAGGGGCCCCACGTGCATGCCGCATGTCTTGGGCACCCCAAATGCATGCAGCATGTCATAGGGGCCCCACGTGCATACCACATGTCATGGGGGCCCCAAATGCATGCCGCATGTACTGGGGGCCCCACGTGCATGCCGCATTTCATGGGGGACCCAAATGCATGCCGCATGTCATGGGGGCCCCACATGCATGGCGCATTTCATGGGGGCCCCACATGCATGCGCATGTCATGGGGCACCACATGCATGCCGCATGTCATGGGGCCCAAAAGCTTGCCGCATGTCATGGGGACCATAAATGCATGCCGCATGTCAAGGGGGCCCAACGTGCATGCCGCATGTATTGGGGGCCCCAAATGCATGCCTCAAGTCATGGGGGCCCCAAATGCATGCCGCATATCATGGGGGTCCCACATGCATGCCGCATATCATGGGGGTCCCACATGCATGCCGCATGTCATGGGGGCCCCAAATGCATGCCGCATGTCACATTGGCCCCAAATGCATGATGCATGTCATGAGGGCCCATGTGCATACCGCATGTCATAGGGGCCCCACGTACATGGCACATGTCATCGGTGCCCCACGTGCATGCCGCATGTCATTGGGGCCCCAAATGCATGCCGCATGTAATGGGGTTCCCACGTGCATGCTGCATGTCATGGGGGCCCCAAATGCATGCCGCATGTAATGGGGGCCCCACGTGCATGCAGCATGTCATGGGGGCCCCAAATGCATGCAGCATGTCATTGGGGCTCCACGTGCATGCCGCATGTAATGGGGCCCCCAAATGCATGCCGCATGTCATGGGGGGCCCATGTGCATGCCACATGTAATGGGGGCCCCAAAAGCATGTGGCATGTCATAGGGGCCCCACGTGCATGCCGCATGTCTTGGGCACCCCAAATGCATGCAGCATGTCATAGGGGCCCCACGTGCATACCACATGTCATGGGGGCCCCAAATGCATGACGCATGTACTGGGGGCCCCACGTGCATGCTGCATTTCATGGGGGACCCAAATGCATGCCGCATGTCATGGGGGCCCCAAATGCATGTTGCATGTCATGGGGGTCCCACGTGCATGCCGCATGTTATGGGGCCCCCAAGTGCATGCAGCATGTCTTGGGGCCCACAAATGCATGCCGCATGTCATAGGGGCCCCACATGCATGCCGCATTTCTTGGGGGCCCCACATGCATGCGCATGTCATGGGGGCACCACATGCATGCCGCATGTTTTGGGGCCCAAAAGCTTGCCGCATGTCATGGGGGCCATAAATGCATGCCGCATGTCATGGGAGCCCCACATGAATGTCGCATGTCAAGGGGGCCCAACGTGCATGCCGCATGTATTGGGGGCCCCAAATTCATGCCGCATGTCATGAGGGCCCTGCATGCATGCCGCATGTCATGGGGGCCCCGCAGGCATTCCGCATGTCATGGGGGCCCAAATGCATGCCGCATGTCATGGGGGCCCGACGTGCATGCCACATGTAATGGGGGATTCAAATGCATGCCTCAAGTCATGGGGGCCCCAAATGCATGCCGCATATCATGGGGGTCCCACATGCATGCCGCATATCATGGGGGTCCCACATGCATGCGCATGTCATGGGGGCACCGCATGCATGCCGCATGTCATGGGGCCCAAAAGCTTGCCGCATGTCATGGGGACCATAAATGCATGCCGCATGTCAAGGGGGCCCAACGTGCATGCCGCATGTATTGGGGGCCCCAAATGCATGCCTCAAGTCATGGGGGCCCCAAATGCATGCCGCATATCATGGGGGTCCCACATGCATGCCGCATATCATGGGGGTCCCACATGCATGCCGCATGTCATGGGGGCCCCAAATGCATGCCGCATGTCACATTGGCCCCAAATGCATGATGCATGTCATGAGGGCCCCATGTGCATACCGCATGTCATAGGGGCCCCACGTACATGGCACATGTCATCGGTGCCCCACATGCATGCCGCATGTCATTGGGGCCCCAAATGCATGCCGCATGTAATGGGGACCCCACGTGCATGCTGCATGTCATGGGGGCCCCAAATGCATGCCGCATGTAATGGGGGCCCCAAGTGCATGCAGCATGTCATGGGGGCCCCAAATGCATGCAGCATGTCATTGGGGCTCAACGTGCATGCCGCATGTAATGGGGCCCCCAAATGCATGCCGCATGTCATGGGGGCCCCATGTGCATGCCACATGTAATGGGGGCCCCAAAAGCATGTGGCATGTCATAGGGGCCCCACGTGCATGCCGCATGTCTTGGGCACCCCAAATGTATGCAGCATGTCATAGGGGCCCCACGTGCATACCACATGTCATGGGGGCCCCAAATGCATGCCGCATGTACTGGGGGCCCCACGTGCATGCCGCATTTCATGGGGACCCAAAAGCATGCCGCATGTCATGGGGGCCCCAAATGCATGTTGCATGTCATGGGGGTCCCACGTGCATGCCGCATGTTATGGGGCCCCCAAGTGCATGCAGCATGTCTTGGGGCCCACAAATGCATGCCACATGTCATAGGGGCCCCACATTGCAGCGCATCATGACATATTGTTCTTTATGAACACTTACTACAGATTCTATCTCACAATTGCACTATCTCAATCCCAAAATCAATGCAAATTTACTTTGACTCTATAAGAAGCTTATTAGTAACTAAATGAAAAAGGCTCTCTATGGATTAGAACTCATGAACTCCTGTTTACAAGACAGGTGCATAAACCCAGTAAGCCACTGGAACATCACAGGTGCAAATTTATGTAAAGAAGGGCAGTGAAAAATGAATCACTATTTGGTAAATTCAAAAAGAAATCCATTGGTTTTACTATGTTATTCTTAATGCCAATCTAAACAGCTTTTAATGACATATTGTTCTTTATGAACACTTAGTACAGATTCTATCTCACAATTGCACTATCTCAGTCCCAAAATCAATGCAATTTTCCATTGGCTCTATAGGAAACTTATTGGTAAGTAAATGAAAAAAAGCTCTCTGAGGACAAGAACTCACGAACTCCTGTTTAAAAGACAGGGACATTAACCCACTAAGCCATTGGAACATCACAAGTGCAAAGTGATGTCAAGAAGGGCAGTGAACAATGAATCACTATTAGGTAATTTCAAAAAGAAATCCATTGGTTTGACTATGTTATTCTTAATGCTAATCTTTGCAGCGCATCATGACATATTGTTCTTGATGACCACGTTATACAGATTCTAAATCTCACAATTGCACTATCTCAAGCCCAAAATCAATGCAAATTTCCATTGGCTCCATAGGAAGCTTATTAGTAAGTAAATGAAAAAGGCTCTCCAAGGATTAGAACTCATGAACTCCTGTTTACAAGACAGGTGCATAAACCCAGTAAGCCACTGGAACATCACAGGTGCAAAGTTATGTCAAGAAGGGCAGTGAACAATGAATCACTATTAGGTAAGTTAAAAAAGAAATACATTGCTTTCACTATGTTATTCTTAATGCCAATCTTTGCAGCGCATCATGACATATTGTTCTTGATGAACACGTAATACAGATTCTATATCTCAAAATCAATGCAAATTTCCATTGCTCCACAAGAAGCTTATTAGTAAGTAAATGAAAAAGACTCTCTATGGATTAGAACTCATGAACTCCTGTTTACAAGACAGGTGCATAAACCCAGTAAGCCACTGGAACATCACAGGTGCAAATTTATGTCAAGAAGGGCAGTGAACAATGAATCACTATTTGGTAAGTTCAAAAAGAAATCCATTGGTTTTACTATGTTATTCTTAATGCCAATCTAAACAGCTTGTAATGACATATTGTTCTTTATGAACACTTAGTACAGTTTCTATCTCACAATTGCACTATCTATATCCCAAAATCAATGCAAATTTCCATTGGCTCCATAGGAAGCTTATTAGTAAGTAAATGAAAAAAGCTCTCCAAGGATTAGAACTCATGAACTCCTGTTTACAAGACAGGTGCATAAACCCAGTAAGCCACGGGAACATCACAGGTGCAAAGTTATGTCAAGAAGGGCAGTGAACAATGAATCACTATTAGGTAAGTTCAAAAACAAATCCATTGGTTTCACTATGTTATTCTTAATGCCAATCTTTGCAGCGCATCATGACATATTGTTCTTGATGAACACGTAATACAGATTCTATATCTCAAAATCAATTCAAATTTCCATTGCTCCATAGGAAGCTTATTATTAAGTAAATGAAAAAGACTCTCCATAGATTAGAACTCATGAACTCCTGTTTACAAGACAGGTGCATAAACCCAGTAAGCCACTGGAACATCACAGGTGCAAGTTTATGTCAAGAAGGGCAGTGAACAATGAATCACTATTTGGTAAGTTCAAAAAGAAATCCATTGGTTTTACTATGTTATTCTTAATGCCAATCTAAACAGCTTGTAATGACATATTGTTCTTTATGAACACTTAGTACAGATTCTATATCACAATTGCACTATCTCAATCCCAAAATCAATGCAAATTTCCATTGGCTCCATAGGAAGCTTATTAGAAAGTAAATGAAAAAAGCTCTCCAAGGATTAGAACTCATGAACTCCTGTTTACAAGACAGGTGCATAAACCCAGTAAGCCACTGGAACATCACAGGTGCAAAGTTATGTCAAGAAGGGCAGTGAACAATGAATCACTATTAGGTAAGTTCAAAAACAAATCCACTGGTTTCACTATGTTATTCTTAATGCCAATCTTTGCAGCGCATCATGACATATTGTTCTTGATGAACACGTAATACAGATTCTATATCTCACAATTGCACTATCTCAATCCCAAAATCAATGCAAATTTCCATTGGCTCTATAGGAAACTTATTGGTAAGTAAATGAAAAATAGCTCTCTGAGGACTAGAACTCATGAACTCCTGTTTAAAAGACAGGGGCATTAAACCACTAAGCCATTGGAACATCACAAGTGCAAAGTGATGTCAAGAAGGGCAGTGAACAATGAATCACTATTAGGTAAGTTCAAAAAGAAATGCATTGGTTTTACTATGTTATTCTTAAAGCCAATCTAAACAGATTGTGATGACATATTGTTCTTTCTGAACACTTACTACAGATTCTATCTCACAATTGCACTATCTCAATCCCAAAATCAATGCAAATTTCCATTGGCTCTATAGGAAACTTATTGGTAAGTAAATGAAAAAGAGCTCTCTGAGGACTAGAACTCATGAACTCCTGTTTAAAAGACAGGGGCATTAACCCACTAAGCCATTGGAACATCACAAGTGCAAAGTGATGTCAAGAAGGGCAGTGAACAATGAATCACTATTAGGTAAGTTCAAAAAGAAATCCATTGGTTTCACTATGTTATTCTTAATGCCAATCTTTGCAGCTCATCATGACGTATTGTTCTTCATGAACACGTAATACAGATTCAATATCTCAAATTCAATGCAAATTTCCATTGCTCCATAGGAAGCTTATTAGTAAGTAAATGAAAAAGACTCTCCATGGATTAGAACTCATGAACTCCTGTTTACAAGACAGGTGCATAAACCCAGTAAGCCACTGGAACATCACAGGTGCAAATTTATGTCAAGAAGGGCAGTGACCAATGAATCACTATTAGGTAAGTTCAAAAAGAAATCCATTGGTTTTACTATGTTATTCTTAATGCCAATCTAAACAGCTTGTAATGACATATTGTTCTTTATGAACACTTAGTACAGATTCTATTTCACAATTGCACTATCTCAGTCCCAAAATCAATGCAAATTTCCATTGGCTCTATAGGAAACTTATTGGTAAGTAAACGAAAAAAAGCTCTATGAGGACTAGAACTTACGAACTCCTGTTTAAAAGACAGGGACATTAACCCACTAAGCCATTGGAACATCACAAGTGCAAAGTGATGTCAAGAAGGGCAGTGAACAATGAATCACTATTAGGTAAGTTCAAAAAGAAATCCATTGGTTTCACTATGTTATTCTTAATGCTAATATTTGCAGCGCATCATGACATATTGTTCTTGATGAACACGTAATACAGATTCTATATCTCACAATTGCACTATCTCAAGCCCAAAATCAATGCAAATTTCCATTGGCTCCATAGGAAGCTTATTAGTAAGTAAATGAAAAAGGCTCTCCAAGGATTAGAACTCATGAACTCCTGTTTACAAGACAGGTGCATAAACCCAGTAAGCCACTGGAACATCACAGGTGCAAAGTTATGTCAAGAAGGGCAGTGAACAATGAATCACTATTAGGTATGTTCAAAAAGAAATCCATTGGTTTCACTATGTTATTCTTAATGCCAATCTTTGCAACGCATCATGACATATTGTTCTTGATGAACACGTAATAAAGATTCTATATCTCAAAATCAATGCAAAATTTCCATTGCTCCATAGGAAGCTTGTTAGTAAGTAAATGAAAAAAACTCTCCAAGGATTAGAACTCATGAAATCCTTTTTACAAGACAGGTGCATTAACCCAGTAAGCCACAGCAACATCACTGGTGCAAATTTATGTCAAGAAGGGCAGTGACCAATGAATCACTATTAGGTAAGTTCAAAAAGAATTCCATTGGTTTTACTATGTTATTCTTAATGCCAATCTAAACAGCTTGTAATGACATATTGTTCTTTATGAACACTTAGTACAGATTCTATCTCACAATTGCACTATCTCAATCCCAAAATCAATGCAAATTTCCATTGGCTCTATAGGAAACTTATTGGTAAGTAAGTCATGGGGGGTCCACATGCATGCCGCATGTCATGGGGGCCCCATGTGCATGTCGCATTTCATGGGGGCCCCAAATGTATGCCGCATGTCATGAGGGCCCCAAATGCATGCCGCATGTCATGGAGGCCCCAAATGTATGCCGCATGTCATGGGGGCCCCAAATACATGCCGCATGTCATGGGGGCCACCGTGCATGCCGCATGTCATGGGGGCCACAAATGCATGTCACATGTTTTGGGGCCCCCAAATACGTGCCACATGCCATGGGGGCCCCACGTGCTTGCCGCATGTTAGGGAGTCCCTAAATGCATGCCGCCTGTCATGGGGGCCCCACGAGCATGCCGCATTTCCTTGGGGGCCCCAAATGCATGCTACATGTCAGGGGCCCCAAATGCTTGCTGCATGTCATGGAAGCCCCAAATACGTGCCGCTTGTAATGGGGGCCCCAAATGCATGCCGCATGTCATGGGGGCCCACATGCATACCGCTTGTCATGGGGGCAACACGTGCATACCGCATATCATGGGGCCCCACGTGCATGCCGCATGTCATGGGGGCCCCACATGCATGCCGCATGTCATGGGGGCCCCACATGCATGCCGCTTGTCATTGGACCCCGAATGCATGCCGCATGTCATGGGGGCCCCAAATGTATGCCGCAAGTCATGGGGGCCCCACGTGCATGTCGCATGTCATGTGTGCCCCACGTGCATGACACATGTCATGGTTGCAACACGTGCATTCTGCATGTCAAGGCGGCCCTAAGTGCACGGCGCATGTCACGATTACCCCAAATGCATGTCACATGTCATGAGGGCCCCACGCGCATGCCGCATGTCATAAGGGGCCCCACATGCATTCCGCATGTCATTGGGGCCCCACGTGCATGCCGCTTGTCAAGGGGGCTCCAAATGCATGCCGCATATCAAGGGGGCCCCACGTGCATGCCGCATGTCATGGGGCCCCATGTGCATGCTGAATGTCAAAGGGGTCCCACGTGCATGCCGCATGTCACGGGTACCCCAAATGCATGCCACATGTCATGGTGGCCCCACATGCATGCCTCATGTCAAGGGGGGCCCAAATGCATGCCTCATGTCACGTGTACCCCAAATGCATGCCGCATGTCATGTGGCCCCAAGTGCATGCAGCAGGTCATGGGACCCCATGTGCATGCCGCATGCCATGGGTGTCCCACCCGCATGCCGCATGTCATGGGGACCCACATGCATGCCGTATGTCATTTGGGCCAACATGCATGCCGCATGTCATGGGGGCACCACATGCATACCGCATGTCATGGGGCTCCACGTGCATAGCACATGTCATGGGGCCCCAGGTGCAAGCCGCTTGTCATGAGGGCCAAGAAAGCATGCCGCATGTCATAGGGGCCCCAAATGCATGCCTCATGTCATGGGGGCCCCAAATGCATGCCTCATGTCGTGGGTGCCCCACGTGCATGCCGCATGTCATGGGGGCCCCACATGCATGCCACATGTCATGGGGGACCCATGTGCATGCCGCATGTCATGGGGGCCCCAAATGCATGCCACATGTCATGGGTACCCCAAATGCATGTTCCATGTCATGGGGTTCCCAAATGCATGCTGCTTGTCTTGAGAACCCAAAATGCATGCCGCATGCCATGGGGACCCTAAATGCATGCCTCATGTCATGGGGGCCCCATGTGCATGCCGCATGTCATGGGGCCCCATGTGCATGCCGAATGTCCTGGGGGTACCACGTGCATGCCACATGTCATGGGGGCCCCACATGCATGCTGCATGTCATGGGGGCCCCAAATGCAAAGTGCATGTCATGGGGGCCTCACGTGCATACCGCATGTCATGGGGACCCCCAAAGCTCGACTCATGTCATAAGGCCCCAAATGCATACTGCATGTCATGGGAGCTGCACATGCATGCCGCATGTCATGGGGGACCCACATGCATACCACATATCATTGGGGCAACACGTGTATACCGCATATCATGGGGCCCCACGTGCATAACGCATGTCATTGGGGCCCCAAATGCATGCTGCATGTCATGGGGCCCCATGTGCATGCCACACGTCATGGGGGCCCACATGCATAATGCATGTCATGGGGGCAACACGTGCATGTCGCAAGTCATGGGGCACCATGTGAATGCCACATGTCATGGGGGCCTCAAATGCATGCCACATGTCATGGAGGCCCCAAATGCATGCCGAATGTCATTGGGGCCCCAAATGCATACTGCCTGTCATGGGATCTCCATATGCATGCCGCATGTCATGTGGCCCCATGTGCATGCCGCATGTCATGGGGGCCCCACATGCATGCCGCATGTCATGGGGGCCCACATGCATGCCGCATGTCATGGAGGCACCAAATGCATACCGCATGTCATGGGGCTCCACGTGCATACCGCATGTCTTGGGCCCCCAAGTGCATGCCGCATGTCATGGATGCCCCAAATGCATGCCGCATGTCATGGGGGCCTAAAAAACATGCCGCTTGTCATAGGGGCCCCAAATGCATGCCGCATGTCATGGGGGTCACACGTGCATGCCCCTTGTCATGGGGGCTCCACATGCATGCCACATGTCATGTAGGCCCCACGTGCATGCCACATTTCATTGGGGGCCCAAAATGCATGCTGCATGTCAGGGGCCACAAATGCATGCTGCATGTCATGGGGGCCCCAAATACGTGCCACATATCATGGGGGCACCAAATGCATGGGCTATGTCATAGGGGCCCCACATGCATGCCGCATGTCATGGGGCCCCAAATGCATGCTACATGTCATGGGGGCCTCAAATGCATGCTGCATGTGATGGGAGACCCAAATGCATGCCACATGTCATGGTAGCTCCACATGCATGCCAAATGTCATGGGGGCCCCAAATACGTGCCACATTTCATGAGGGCCCCACATGCCTGGTGCATGTCATAGGGCCCCACATTCATGATGCATGTCATGGAGGCCCCACATGCATGCCGCATGTCATGGGGCCTCACATGCATGCCGCATGTCATGGGGGCCCCAAATGTATGCTGCATGTCATGGGGGCCCAAAATGCATGCCGCATATCATGTGGTCCCCACGTGCATTCCGCATGTCATGGGGGCTCTACATGCATGCCGCATGTCATGGGGGCACCAAGTGCATGCCTCATGTCATGGGGGCCCCAAATGCATGCCGCATGTCATGGTGGCTCCAAAAGCATGCCGCATGTCATGGGGGCCCCAAATGTATGCCACATGTCATGGGGGCCCCAAGAGCATACCGCATGACATGGGGGCCCCAAGTGCTTGAGGCATGTCATGGGGGCCCAGCATGCATGCCGCATGTCTTGGGTACCCCAAATGCATGTCGCATGTTATTTGGGCCCCACATGCATGAAGCATGTCATGGTGGCACCAAATGCATTCTACATATCATGGAGGCCCCACGTGCATGCCACATGTCATGGGGGCCCCAAATGCAAGCCACATGTCATGGGGGCCAAAAAAGCATGCCGCGTGTCATAGGGGCCCCAAATGCATTCCGAATGTCATGGGGGTCACACATTCATGTCGCATGTCATGGGGGCCCCACGTGCATTCCACATTTCATTGGGGGCCCCAAATGCATGCTGCATGTCTGGGGCCCCAAATGCATGCTGCATGTGATGGGGGCCTCAAATGCATGCAACATGTCATGGTAGCCCCACATGCATGCCACATGTTATGGGGGACCCACGTGCATGCCGCATGTCATGAAAGCCCCACGTGCATGCCGCATGTCATGGGGGCCCCACATGCATGCCACATGTCATGGGGGCCCCAAATGCATGCCACATGTCAGGGGGGCCCCAAATGCATGCCGTATGTCATGGGTGCCCCAAATGCATGCCGCTTGTCATGGGGGCCCCAAATGCATGCCGCATATCATGTGTACCCCAAATGCATACCCCATGTCATGGGGGACCCACGTGCATACCGCATGTCATGGGGACCCCCTATGCATGCCTCATGTCATGGGGGCCCCAAATGCATACTGCATGTCTTGGGAGCTCCACATGCATGCCGCATGTCTTGTGGCCCCACGTGCATGCCGCATGTCATGGGGCCCCATGTGGATGCCGAATGTCATGGGGGTACCAATTTCATGCCGCATGTCATGGGGGACACTCATGCATACCGCATGTAATGGGGGCAACACGTGCATACCGCATATCATGGGGCCCCACGTGCATACCGCATGGCATTGGTCCCAAAATGCATGCCGCATGTCATGGGGCCCCATGTGCATGCCACATGCCATGGAGTCCACATCCATAACGCATGTCATTGGGGGAACATGTGCATACCGCATATCATGGGCCCCACATGCATACCGCATGTCATAGGTGCCCCAAATGCATGCCGCATGTCATGGGGCCCCATGTGCATGCCACATGTCATGGGGGCCCCAAATGCATGCCACATGTCATGGAGGCCCCAAATGCATGCCGCATGTCATTGGGGCCCCAAATGCATACTGCCTGTCATGGGACCTCCACATGCATGCCGCATGTCATGGGGCCCCATGTGCATGCTGCATGTCATTGGGGCCCACATGCATGCCGCATGTTATGTGGCCCCAAGTGCATGACGTATGTTATGGGGCCCCATGTGCATGCCGCATGTCATGGGGGCCCACATGCATGCCACATGTCATGGGGGCACCACATGCATACCGCATGTCATGGGGCTCCACGTGCATACCGCATGTCATGGGGCCCCACGTGCATGACGCATGTTATGGGTGCCCCAAATGCATGCCGCATGTCATGGGGGCCAAAAATGCATGCCACATGTCATGGGGGCCACACGTGCATGACACACGTCATGTGGGCTCCACATGCATGCCACATGTCAATGAGGCCACATGTGCATGCCACATTTCATTGGGGTCCCAAATGCACGCTGCATGTCAGAGGCCACAAATGCATGCTGCATGTCATGGGGCCCCACATGCATGCCCCATGTCTTGGGGGCCTCAAATGCATGCTGCACATGATGGGGGACCCAAATGCATGCCACATGTCATGGGGGCCCCAAATGCATGCCGCATGTCATGTGGCCCCAAGTGCATGACGCATGTCATGGGGCCCCTTGTGCATGCCACATGTCATGAGGGCCCACATGCATGCCACATGTCATGGGGGCCCCAAATGCATGCCGCATGTCATGTGGCCCCAAGTGCATGACGCATGTCATGGGGCCCCTTGTGCATGCCGCATGTCATGAGGGCCCACATGCATGCCACATGTCATGGGGGCACCACATGCATACTGCATGTCATGGGGCTCCACATGCATACCGCATGTCATGGGGCCCCACGTGCATGACGCATGTTATGGGTGCCCCAAATGCATGCCGCATGTCATGGGGGCCAAAAATGAATGCCACATGTCATGGGGGCCACACGTGCATGACACATGTCATGGGGGCTCCAAGTGCATGCCACATTTCATTGGGGGCCCAAATGCATGCTGCATGTCAGAGGCCACAAATGCATGCTGCATGTCATGTGGCCCCACATGCATGCCCCATGTCTTGGGGGCCTCAAATGCATGCTGCACGTGATGGGGGACCCAAATGCATGGCACATATCATGGTAGCCGACACGCATGCCGCATGTCATGGGGGCCTCAAATACATGCCACATGTCATGGGGGCCCCACATGCATGGTGCATGTCATAGGGGCCCCACATGCATGCCGCATGTCATGGGGCCCCACATGCATGCCGCATGTCATGGGGGCCTCAAATGTATGCTGCATGTCATGGGAGCCCCAAATGCATGCCGCATGTCATGGGGTCCCCACATGCATTCCGCATGTCATGGGGGCTCTACATCCATGCCGCATGTCATGAGTACACCAAGTGCATGCCGCATGTCATGGGGGCCCCAAATGCATGCCGCATGTCATGGGGGCTCCAAATGCATGCCGCATGTCATGGGGGCCCCAAATGCATGCCACATGTCATGGGGGCCCCAAGAGCATGCCGCGTGACATGGGGGCCCCACGTGCTTGACGCATGTCATGGGGGCCCCACATGCATGCCGCATGTCTTGAGTACCTCAAATGCATGTCGCATGTCATTTGGGCCCCACATGCATGACGCATGTCATGATGGCCCCAAATGCATTCTACATATCATGGAGGCCCCACATCCATGCCGCATGTCATGGGGGCCCCAAATGCAAGCCACCTGTCATGGGGGCCAAAAAAGCATTCCGCATGTCAAGGGGACCCCAAATGCATGCCTCATGTCATGGGGGCCACAAATGCATGCTGCATGTCATGGGGCCCCACATGCATGCCCCATGTCTTGGGGGCCTCAAATGCATGCTGCACGTGATGGGGGACCCAAATGCATGGCACATGTCATGGTAGCCGACACGCATGCCGCATGTCATGGGGGCCTCAAATACGTGCCACATGTCATGGGGGCCCCACATGCATGGTGCATGTCATAGGGGCCCCACATGCATGCCGCATGTCATGGGGCCCCACATGCATGCCGCATGTCATGGGGGCCTCAAATGTATGCTGCATGTCATGGGGGCCCCAAATGCATGCCACATGTCATGGTGGCCCCAAGAGCGTGCCGCGTGACATGGGGGCCCCACGTGCTTGACGCATGTCATGGGGGCTCTACATCCATGCCGCATGTCATGAGGGCACCAAGTGCATGCCGCATGTCATGGGGGCCCCAAATGCATGTCGCATGTCATGGGGGCTCCAAATGAATGCCGCATGTCATGGGGGCCCCAAATGCATGCCACATGTCATGGTGGCCCCAAGAGCGTGCCGCGTGACATGGGGGCCCCACGTGCTTGACGCATGTCATGGGGGCCCCACATGCATGACGCATGTCTTGAGTACCCCAAATGCATGTCGCATGTCATTTGGGCCCCACATGCATGACGCATGTCATGGTGGCCCCAAATGCATTCTACATATCATGGAGGCCCCACGTCCATGCCGCATGTCATGGGGGCCCCAAATGCATGCTGCGTGTCTTGGGAACCCCAAATGCATGTCGCATGTCATGTGGCCCCACGTGCATGCCGCATGTCATGGGGACCCATGTGCATGCCGAATGTCATGGGGGTACCACGTGCATGCCACATATCATGGGGTCCCCACATGCATGCCTCATGTCATGGGGGCCCCAAATGCAAAGTGCATGTCATGGGGGCCTCACGTGCATACCGCATGTCATGGGGACCCCCAAAGCTTGACTCATGTCATGGGGGCCCCAAATGCATACTGCATGTCATGGGAGCTCCACATGCATGCCGCATGTCATGTGGCCCCACGTGCATGCCGCATGTCATGGGGGACCCAAATGCATACCGCATATCATGGGGGCAACACGTGTATACCGCATATCATGGGGCCCCACGTGCATACCGCATGTCATGGGGGTCACACGTGCATGCCCCATGTCATGGGGGCTCCACATGCATGCCACATGTCATGTAGGCCCAACGTGCATGCCGCATTTCATTGGGGGCCCCAAATGCATGCTGCATGTCAGGGGCCACAAATGCATGCTGCATGTCATGGGGGCCCCAAATACGTGCCACATATCATGGGGGCACCAAATGCATGGGCCATGTCATAGGGGCCCCACATGCATGCCGCATGTCATGGGGCCCCAAATGCATGCTGCATGTCATGTGGTCCCCACTTGCATTCCGAATATCATGGGGGCTCTACATGCATGCCGCATGTCATGGGGGCACCAAGTGCATGCCTCATGTCATCGGGGCCCCAAATGCATCACGCATGTCATGGTGGCTCCAAATGCATGCCGCATGTCATGGGGGCCCCAAATGCATGCCACATGTCATGGGGGCCCCAAGAGCATGCCGCATGACATAGGGGCCCCACGTGCTTGAGGCATGTCATGGGGGCCCAACATGTATGCCGCATGTATTGGGTACGATAAATGCATGTCGCATGTCATTTGGGCCCCACATGCATGAAGCATGTCATGGGGGCCCAAATGCAAGCCACATGTCATGGGGGCCAAAAAAGCATGCCGCATGTCATAGGGGCCCCAAATGCATTCCGCATGTCATGGGGGCCCCACGTGCATGCCGCATTTCATTGGGGGCCCCAAATGCATGCTGCATGTCTGGGGCCCCAAATGCATGCTGCATGTGATGGGGGCCCCAAATGCATGCAACATGTCATGGTAGCCCCACATGCATGGGCCATGTCAAGGGGCCCCACATGAATGCCGCATGTCATGGGGGCCCCAAATGCATGCCGCATGTCATGGGGGCCCCACATACATGCCGCATGTCATGGGTACCCCAAATGCATGCCACATGTCATGGGGGACCCACGTGCATGCCGCATGTCATGGAAGCCCCACATGCATGCCGCATGTCATGGGGGCCCCACATGCATGCCACATGTCATGGGGGCCCCAAATGCATGCCACATGTCATGGGGGCCCCAAATGCATGCCACATGTCATGGGTGCCCAAAATGCATGTCGCATGTCATGGGTACACCAAATGCATGCCGCATGTCATGTGTACCCCAAATGCATGCCCCATGTCATGAGGGACCCACGTGCATACTGCATGTCATGGGAGCTCCACATGCATGCCGCATGTCATGTGGCCCCACGTGCATGCCACATGTCATGGGGCCCCATGTGCATGCCGAATGTCATGGTGGTACCAATTTCATGCCGCATGTCATGGGGGACACTCATGCATACCGCATGTCATGGGGGCAACACGTGCATACCGCATATCATGGGGCCCCACGTGCATACCGCATGGCATTGGGGCCCAAAATGCATGCCGCATGTCATGTGGCCCCATGTGCATGCCACATGCCATGGGGGCCCACATGCATACCGCATGTCATGGAGTGAACATGTGCATACCGCATATCATGGGCCCCACGTGCATACCGCATGTCATAGGTGCCCCAAATGCATGCCGCATGTCATGGGCCCCATGTGCATGCCACATGTCATGGGGGCCCCAAATGCATGCCACATGTCATGGAGGCCCCAAATGCATACCGCATGTCATGTGGCTCCACGTGCATACCGCATGTCATGGGGCCCCACGTGTTTGACGCATGCCATGTGTGCCCCAAATGCATGCCGCATGTCATGGGGGCCGCAAGAGCATACCGCATGACATGGGGGGCCCAAGTGCTTGAGGCATGTCATGGGGGCCCAACATGCATGCCGCATGTCTTGGGTACCCCAAATGCATGTCGCATGTCATTTGGGCCCCACATGCATGAAGCATGTCATGATGGCTCCAAATGCATTCTACATATCATGGAGGCCCCACGTGCATGCCGCATGTCATGGGGGCCCCAAATGCAAGCCACATGTCATGGGGGCCAAAAAAGCATGCCGCATGTCAAAGGGGCCCCAAATGCATTCCGCATGTCAACAGCTGGACCTTTGGATTTTGGAAATGTTTGCGTTTTTTGACCAGATTCGCGTCAGGCGCTCCCACACTCGTCCCGAGGGGACGAGCATCTCCGGAATTTGCGATTAAGCCTCGGCGTCCGCGCTACAGTTTTCTGGCTCTGGAACGCACGCGGTTTGGAGCTGGACGCCGATATTCGGCGTGCTGCACTCTTATCACATGCCGGACGCGCTGTACTTTCTTCGTAACGTTTCGAGATGAAAAGATTTTTCCAAAGAAATCCTCTCTGCCATCTTCTATAATAGCCAGCTCTCACCTACAATAGCCAGCCCTCACGAAAAAACTTTGCCGCTGGACGACGCAACGCTCGCCATTTTACAGATCCAGCCCGGGAGATGCTCTGCACGCCGCCCCGGGTCGATCCGACGCCATTAAGGCTCCGAAAAAAGGCTTGCAAAAACCTCGTCTGTTCCAGGTCCGAAAAACAAGCAATTTAGCCAGCCCTCACAACATTTCATCACTTGGAAATGACCACCAGATGGCATCTGTGCTTTAAATATCATTCATTACTTGTCAGCCAGAATTCAGCTGCATTTCTGGAAATTGAACACTGGATGGCAGCTGTGCTTTAAAAGCCATTCACTCGTTCATGATAGACCCTCACAGGAAACACACAATAAGGAGATTTTTCACTTATCCTTCGGTGGAAAGGCTGTGATGGGGGGAGGGGATGATGATGTAGCATTTTTGTCTTTGTTGTTTCACTGAGATTAGGACTTTCAATGTGCTGCTGCCTGACCTTGTAAAACACTAACTCTTTTAACACAGATTGTGACCATATAATCAAATGAGAATAAGGAGTTTAATTAAAGGCATTTAAAAAGTTGCAATTTTATTACATCATTATTTAAAAAGACACAAAAATGGCAGCAATAATCACTGGTATTGAGGCCAATAATCACATCCATAGATGGAGCCCATATTTCATATCAAAAATAGGTAAAAGTAAATAGAGCATGTGACCATGTTGTAAAACACTTAAAGTTGTGTAAAAACCGTGGCGTAGGAACGGGCGGTGAAATAAGCGCGCCAAAAAAACTATAAAGTTTAAGTTTTTTTTCCGTAATTCATCAGATGAGCGTGATAACGGACGCTGCACTGAATGGCGGCGCGTAGGAACGGGCGGTGAAATAAGCGCGCCTAAACAACTATAAAGTTTACGTTTTTTTTCCGTAATCCATCAGATGAGCGTGATAACGGTTGCTGTGCTGAACGGCGGCACGTAGGAACGGGCGGTGAAATAAGTGCGCCAAAAAAACTATAAAGTTTACGTTTTATTTCTGTAATTCATCAGATGAGCGTGATAACGGACGCTGCGCTGAACGGCGGCGCGTAGGAACGGGCGGTGAAATAAGCGCGCCAAAAAAACTATAAAGTTTAAGTTTTTTTTCCGTAATTCATCAGATGAGCATGATAACGGATGCTGTGCTGAACAGCGGCACGTAGGAACGGGCGGTGAAATAAGTGCACCAAAAAAACGATAAAGTTTACGTTTTTTTTCTGTAATTCATCAGATGAGCGTGATAACGGACGCTGCGCTGAACGGCGAAGCGTAGGAGCGGGCGGTGAAATAAGCGCGCCAAAAAAACTATAAAGTTTACGGTTTTTTTCCGTAATTCATCAGATGAGCGTGATAACGGAAGCTGCGCTGAACGGTGGCGCGTAGTAACAGGCGGTGAAATAAGCGTGCCAAAAAACTATAAAGTTTACTTTTTTTCCGTAATTCATTAGATGAGCGTGATAACGGAAGCTGCGCTGAACGGCGGCGCGTAGGAACGGGCGGTGAAATAAGCGCGCCAAAAAAACTATAAGGTTTACGTTTTTTTTCCGTAATTCATCAGATGAGCGTGATAACGGAAGGTGCGCTGAACCGCGGCGCGTAGGAATGGGCGGTGAAATAAGCGCGCCAAAGAAACTATAAAGTTTACGTTTTTTTCCATAATTCATTAGATGAGCATGATAACGGAAGCTGTGCTGAACGGCGGCGCGTAGGAAAAGGCAGTGAAATAAGCGCGCCAAAAAAACTATAAAGTTTACGTTTTTTTTCCGTAATTTATCTGATGAGCGTGATAACGGACGCAGCCCTTAACGGCGGCGTCAGAGCGACTTTTTTTTGTTGCAGATTGAATTTTAAGTGCTTTTGGTATCATCAAACCTGTAGCCAGCTCTCATCCTCATTGAGCTATTCCAAGGGTGAGGGCTGGCTACGGGTCGCCCTGGAGGCACCTGTAGCCAGCTCTCATCCTCATTGAGCTATTCCAAGGGTGACGGCTGGCTAGGGGTCGCCCTGGAGGCACCTGTAGCCAGCTCTCATCCTCATTGAGCTATTCCAACGGTGAGGGCTGGCTAGGGGTCGCCCTGGAGGCACCTGTAGCCAGCTCTCATCCTCATTGAGCTATTCCAAGGGTGAGGGCTGGCTAGGGGTCGCAATGGAGGCACCTGTAGCCAGCTCTCATCCTCATTGAGCTATTCCAAGGGTGAGGGCTGGCTACGGGTCGCCCTGGAGGCACCTGTAGCCAGCTCTCATCCTCATTGAGCTATTCCAAAGGTGTGGGCTGGTTACGGGTCGCCCTGGAGGCACCTGTAGCCAGCTCTCATCCTCATTGAGCTATTCCAAGGGTGAGGGCTGGCTACGGGTCGCCCTGGAGGCACCTGTAGCCAGCTCTCATCCTCATTGAGCTATTCCAAAGGTGTGGGCTGGTTACGGGTCGCCCTGGAGGCACCTGTAGCCAGCTCTCATCCTCATTGAGCTATTCCAAGGGTGAGGGCTGGCTACGGGTCGCCCTGGAGGCTCCTGTAGCCAGCTCTCATCCTCATTGAGCTATTCCAAGGGTGAGGGCTGGCTAGGGGTCGCCCTGGAGGCACCTGTAGCCAGCTCTCGTCCTCATTGAGCTATTCCAAGGGTGAGGGCTGGCTACGTGTCGCCCTGGAGGCACCTGTAGCCAGCTCTCATCCTCATTGAGCGTGATAACGGACGCTGCGCTGAACGGCGGCGCATAGGAACGGGCGGTGAAATAAACGCGCCAAAAAAACTATAAAGTTTACGTTTTTCTTCCGTAATTCATCAGATGAGGGTGATAACGGACGCTGCGCTGAACGGCGGCGCGTAGGAACGGGCGGTGAAATAAGCGCGCCAAAAAAACTATAAAATTTACGTTTTTTTTCCGTAATTCTTCAGATGAGCGTGATAACGGAAGCTGCACTGAACGGCGGCGCGTAGGAACAGGCGGTGAAATAAGCGCGCCAAAAAAGCTATAAAGTGTACGTTTTTTTTCCATAATTCATTAGATGAGCGTGATAACGGAAGCTGCGTTGAACGGCGGCGCGTAGGAACGGGCGGTGAAATAAGCGCGCCAAAAAAACTATAAAGTTTACGTTTTTTTTCCGTAATTCATCAAATGAGCGTGATAACGGACGCTGCACTGAATGGCGGCGTGTAGGAACGGGCGGTGAAATAAGCGCGCCAAAAAACTATAAAGTTTACGTTTTTTTTCCGTAATTCATCAGATGAGCGTGATAAAGGATGCTGTGCTGAACGGCGGCACGTAGGAACGGGCGGTGAAATAAGTGCGCCAAAAAAACGCTAAAGTTTACGTGTTTTTTCAGTAATTTATCAGATGAGCGTGATAACGGACGCAGCCCTTAACGGCGGCGTCAGAGCGACTTTTTTTTGTTGCAGATTGAATTTTAAGTGCTTTTGGTATCATCAAACCTGTAGCCAGCTCTCATCCTCATTGAGCTATTCCAAGGGTGAGGGCTGGCTAAGGGTCGCCCTGGAGGCACCTGTAGCCAGCTCTCATCCTCATTGAGCTGCTCCAAGGGTGAGGGCTGGCTACGGGTCGCCCTGGAGGCACCTGTAGCCAGCTCTCATCCTCATTGAGCTGCTCCAAGGGTGAGGGCTGGCTACGGGTCGCCCTGGAGGCACCTGTAGCCAGCTCTCATCCTCATTGAGCTGCTCCAAGGGTGAGGGCTTGCTACGGTTCGCCCTGGAGGCACCTGTAGCCAGCTCTCATCCTCATTGAGCTGCTCCAAGGGTGAGGGCTGGCTACGGGTCGGCCTGGAGGCACCTGTAGCCAGCTCTCATCCTCATTGAGCTGCTCCAAGGGTGAGGGCTGGCTAGGGGTCGCCCTGGAGGCACCTGTAGCCAGCTCTCATCCTCATTGAGCTGCTCCAAGGGTGAGGGCTGGCTAGGGGTCGCCCTGGAGGCACCTGTAGTCAGCTCTCATCCTCATTGAGCTGCTCCAAGGGTGAGGGCTGGCTAGGGGTCGCCCTGGAGGCACCTGTAGCCAGCTCTCATCCTCATTGAGCTGCTCCAAGGGTGAGGGCTGGCTAGGGGTCACCCTGGAGGCACCTGTAGCCAGCTCTCATCCTCATTGAGCTGCTCCAAGGGTGAGGGCTGGCTAGGGGTCGCCCTGGAGGCACCTGTAGCCAGCTCTCATCCTCATTGAGCTGCTCCAAGGGTGAGGGCTGGCTAGGGGTCGCCCTGGAGGCACCTGTAGCCAGCTCTCATCCTCATTGAGCTGCTCCAAGGGTGAGGGCTGGCTAGGGGTCGCCCTGGAGGCACCTGTAGCCAGCTCTCATCCTCATTGAGCTATTCCAAGGGTGAGGGCTGGCTACGTGTCGCCCTGGAGGCACCTGTAGCCAGCTCTCATCCTCATTGAGCGTGATAACGGACGCTGCGCTGAACGGCGGCGCGTAGGAACGGTCGGTGAAGTAAGCGCGCCAAAAAAACTATAAAATTTACGTTTTTTTTCCGTAATTCATCAGATGAGCGTGATAACGGAAGCTGCGCTGAACGGCGGCGCGTAGGAACGGGCGGTGAAATAAGCGCGCCAAAAAAGCTATAAAGTGTACGGTTTTTTTCCATAATTCATTAGATGAGCGTGATAACGGAAGCTGCGTTGAACGGCGGCGCGTAGGAACGGGCGGTGAAATAAGCGCGCCAAAAAAACTATAAAGTTTACGTTTTTTTTCCGTAATTCATCAGATGAGCGTGATAACGGATGCTGTGCTGAACGGCGGCACGTAGGAACGGGCGGTGAAATAAATGCGCCAAAAAAACGATAAAGTTTACGTTTTTTTTTTGTAATTTATCAGATGAGCGTGATAACGGACGCAGCCCTTAACGACGGCGTCAGAGCGAATTTTTTTTGTTGCAGATTGAATTTTAAGTGCTTTTGGTATCATCAAACCTGTAGCCAGCTCTCATCCTCATTGAGCTATTCCAAGGGTGAGGGCTGGCTAAGGGTCGCCCTGGAGGCACCTGTAGCCAGCTCTCATCCTCATTGAGCTGCTCCAGGGGTGAGGGCTGGCTACGGGTCGCCCTGGAGGCACCTGTAGCCAGCTCTCATCCTCATTGAGCTGCTCCAGGGGTGAGGGCTGGCTAGGGGTCGCCCTGGAGGCACCTGTAGCCAGCTCTCATCCTCATTGAGCTGCTCCAAGGGTGAGGGCTGGCTAGGGGTCGCCCTGGAGGCACCTGTAGCCAGCTCTCATCCTCATTGAGCTGCTCCAAGGGTGAGGGCTGGCTAGGGGTCGCCCTGAAGGCACCTGTAGCCAGCTCTCATCCTCATTGAGCTGCTCCAAGGGTGAGGGCTGGCTAGGGGTCGCCCTGGAGGCACCTGTAGCCAGCTCTCATCCTCATTGAGCTGCTCCAAGGGTGAGGGCTGGCTAGGGGTCGCCCTGGAGGCACCTGTAGCCAGCTCTCATCCTCATTGAGCTGCTCCAAGGGTGAGGGCTGCCTAGGGGTCGCCCTGGAGGCACCTGTAGCCAGCTCTCATCCTCATTGAGCTGCTCCAAGGGTGAGGGCTGGCTAGGGGTCGCCCTGGAGGCACCTGTAGCCAGTTCTCATCCTCATTGAGCTGCTCCAAGGGTGAGGGCTGGCTAGGGGTCGCCCTGGAGGCACCTGTAGCCAGCTCTCATCCTCATTGAGCTGCTCCAAGGGTGAGGGCTGGCTAGGGGTCGCCCTGGAGGCACCTGTAGCCAGCTCTCATCCTCATTGAGCTGCTCCAGGGGTGAGGGCTGGCTAGGGGTCGCTCTGGAGGCACCTGTAGCCAGCTCTCATCCTCATTGAGCTGCTCCAGGGGTGAGGGCTGGCTAGGGGTCGCCCTGGAGGCACCTGTAGCCAGCTCTCATCCTCATCGAGCTGCTCCAAGGGTGAGGGCTGGCTAGGGGTCGCCCTGGAGGCACCTGTAGCCAGCTCTCATCCTCATCGAGCTGCTCCAAGGGTGCGGGCTGGCTAGGGGTCGCCCTGGAGGCACCTGTAGCCAGCTCTCATCCTCATTGAGCTGCTCCAAGGGTGAGGGCTGGCTACGGGTCGCCCTGGAGGCACCTGTAGCCAGCTCTCATCCTCATTGAGCTGCTCCAAGGGTGAGGGCTGGCTAGGGGTCGCCCTGGAGGCACCTGTAGCCAGCTCTCATCCTCATTGAGCTGCTCCAAGGGTGAGGGCTGGCTAGGGGTCGCCCTGGAGGCACCTGTAGCCAGCTCTCATCCTCATTGAGCTGCTCCAAGGGTGAGGGCTGGCTAGGGGTCGCCCTGGAGGCACCTGTAGCCAGCTCTCATCCTCATTGAGCTGCTCCAAGGGTGAGGGCTGGCTAGGGGTCGCCCTGGAGGCACCTGTAGCCAGCTCTCATCCTCATTGAGCTGCTCCAAGGGTGAGGGCTGGCTAGGGGTCGCCCTGGAGGCACCTGTAGCCAGCTCTCATCCTCATTGAGCTGCTCCAAGGGTGAGGGCTGGCTAGGGGTCGCCCTGGAGGCACCTGTAGCCAGCTCTCATCCTCATTGAGCTGCTCCAAGGGTGAGGGCTGGCTAGGGGTCGCCCTGGAGGCACCTGTAGCCAGCTCTCATCCTCATTGAGCTGCTCCAAGGGTGAGGGCTGGCTAGGGGTCGCCCTGGAGGCACCTGTAGCCAGCTCTCATCCTCATTGAGCTGCTCCAAGGGTGAGGGCTGGCTAGGGGTCGCCCTGGAGGCACCTGTAGCCAGCTCTCATCCTCATTGAGCTGCTCCAAGGGTGAGGGCTGGCTAGGGGTCGCCCTGGAGGCACCTGTAGCCAGCTCTCATCCTCATTGAGCTGCTCCAAGGGTGAGGGCTGGCTAGGGGTCGCCCTGGAGGCACCTGTAGCCAGCTCTCATCCTCATTGAGCTGCTCCAAGGGTGAGGGCTGGCTAGGGGTCGCCCTGGAGGCACCTGTAGCCAGCTCTCATCCTCATTGAGCTGCTCCAAGGGTGAGGGCTGGCTAGGGGTCGGCCTGGAGGCACCTGTAGCCAGCTCTCATCCTCATTGAGCTGCTCCAAGGGTGAGGGCTGGCTAGGGGTCGCCATGGAGGCACCTGTAGCCAGCTCTCATCCTCATTGAGCTGCTATAAGGGTGAGGGCTGGCTAGGGGTCGCCCTGGAGGCACCTGTAGCCAGCTCTCATCCTCATTGAGCTGCTCCAAGGGTGAGGGCTGGCTAGGGGTCGCCCTGGAGGCACCTGTAGCCAGCTCTCATCCTCATTGAGCTATTCCAAGGGTGAGGGCTGGCTACGGGTCGCCCTTGATGTACCTGTAGCCAGCTCTCATCCTCATTGAGCTATTCCAAGGGTGAGGGCTGGCTAGTGGCAGCCGTGGACACACGATAGCCAGCCCTCATGGTGTTTGTGTTATTAAAGAAAAAAAATAAATTTGAGGGCTGGCTAGAGGCAGCCGTGGACACATGATAGCCAGCCCTCATGGTGTTTGTGTTATTAAAGAAAAATAATAAATTTGATGGCTGGCTAGAGGCAGCCGTGGACACACTATATATATATATATATATATATATATATATATATATATATTTCTGCAGTATCTGTGCATTATGAATCGTGATATGTGTTAAAGGGGCCCACTGAGACTTTCGCCTAGGGCCCACATAAACCTGGAGCCGGCCCTGCCCATGTGTGGTGATTATTGATTCCAGTACTAATAGGAATAGCAGGGGCACTAACAGCATGAATGGGGTGTTTATTTATTTGTATTTTGGATATTGTTTCTTCTGGTGTGTGAATATATGGCACTGACCAGTTTAATGCCCTGTATTTGTGTGGTTTTTGCCTTGGATTCTTACATTTTATTATATTGTCTGCTATAGTATATATTTTGTGCTATAGTGCATTACCTCTAATACTGGTGGCGGATTTGCCAGTCAGTATATTAATGTGCAAAATTGATCACCAGGGACAGCCTAAGTGTATATTTGATCTTTACTTGATCTATTACAATCATGTGTTTTTCTGGGATGGATTTTGGAGTAGGTGGGCTTTCCATTAGTGGGTAATTCCACTATATTAACTTTTACTTGTGTTTTCATGAATTGGATTGTGACATTGATTGTATGTATTTATAAAAAATATAATTCATTGTAATTTATTGAAGTATTGTCTAGATTGGGTGATCACTGCACAAGAGCATACCCCTTTTCTTCTTGCCGATGTTTATATATATTTCGTATGCTGCATGTTGATCCCATAGTGATTAGATGGTGCCCTTCATAACTTTGAGTTTGTGACAAAAGTATTCTTGGGGTGATACCTTTATCGACTAACCAGAAAATATATATATATATATATGCAAGCTTTCAGAGCATTAGAGGCTTCTTCTTCAGGCAACATTACAAATGATTTCATAAGATAAAAGGCACAGCATTGGAGAGATGTTACAAGAAGACATTTGTTCATGAGGTGTAAGTTGCAAAAGGCCTTGGGAATGTTTAATTATCTGGAGGTGTGAATTGTGTCCATGTAGTGAGTCATAAAGCTATGTTTTATCGTTAGTCCTGTTGTCAGTGAATTGAACATCCTTATCAATTTGAATTCCCAAATGTTTCTTTCTCTGTTGCCCTTGAAGTGACCTTTTAGTATCAAAACTTTTAGATTTTTCATACAGTGTCCCCTTCAGTGTCCAATTCAGACCTTCAGATAATTAAACATTCCCAAGGCCTTTCATTCATACAAAAAAACTAATTTGCTCTCCCTAACATATCAGTAGAAGACATCACAACTTACACCTCATGAAGAAATGTCTTGTTGTAACATCTCAAGTCCTTCTGCAGCCTTATCTCAATTGAATTAACATACAAACCAAAGCTTTTTTTTTTTTCTTTTTTCAAATGCTTCCTCAGGGTATATGAGAGCCTACAGTAGTTGGTGTATCTGAGTCTATATTCTGGCTTTTGAAGGAGCAACTTGCTAATTCTTACTATTGCTAGAAAATGGACTCTCCTGGAAATCCAGACCTGTTTCTCTGCAAGATATGCCTGAAGCTCTATAAAAACCTGCGCAGGCATCTAAAGACCGTATGCATGAAAACCCGTCAGGCGGAGATCGACAATGAAATCAAGAATACAAAAAGGAACATGCACAAGGTGGCTGAATCCCTTTCTGTTGTGCCTTATGACAGCCTCGATTTCAAAAACAGCCAATTTACAAGTGCTCAGGACTTCTTCACAGAATTTTTGGAAAGTCGAGGTTGCATCGTGACCGGAAAACCATCTGAAAGGTATGTATATGTTTCTTCATAATATTTCAGGGTTTTCTAGCATTTACCTATTCATTACCTATCCTAATTTTGCACGTAATTTTGTTTTTTACCTATATACATCTTATGCAATATATCTTAGTTGAGTGCTATCAAAATGGCTGAAAGACATGCCAACATAGTGCCAAAAAGTCTACCCCTACCCATCTAAGTAAGCTTCATACTTTATACTTTTATTTTTCTGTTAATCTAGATAGAAAAAAGGCTTGTTTTTTTTCAGTGAGCTAGTGTTACTTTTACCATATATTGTACTGTAAAATTGGGAAAAAATTCTATGTGCGCTTAAATTGCAAAACTGTGCAATTGCACTTTTTAACACTGCGTTCACTACATGGAGTGATGCCTCAGCTCAGCTCAGTATAACTTTGCGGATACCAAAAATGTATACTTTTGCTTTTATCTAAGTGCTGGAGAAAATTCTGAATTTTTTTTAAAAAAAAGTTTTGCACTTTGTGGTCATTTTTTCCAACCTATAGCATTATTTTTTGTGATCCATGTGATGACATTTTTTTGTGGCTAGGAGTGATGTATTCAAAGATATCATTTTTAGGTAGACAGTGTTTTGATCACCCAGTATTGAATTTTATTGGCGCATGTGTGTGCATATATATATATATATATAATTTTTTTTTTTCTTCAATATAATAAAATATAATAACATAATGTAATTACCTTATAATAATGTAAATATAATATGGCATACTATAATAATATATTAATAATATAATTAATACACTATAAAAATATAAAATTGTATCTAATACAAGATAATATACATATAATATAACAATATAATATATTATATTATATTAAATATAATATAATGCTATATTAAATAATATATTACTACTATAATATGATATAATTAAAATGTATATAATCTAATATTGTAAATATAATATAATGTAGTAATAATAGAATTATAGTATGATATAATTACAATATAATAAGAATATCGTTTATGTGACAGCTGGCTACTGATGGTCCTAGATGTCCCTGTAGCTGGCTCTCACTTCTACTCCTAACTCAGATGTCTCAAAGCTCTCCTTTGCTATTGGGTCAAAACTAAGATTGTTGTCACTAGAATGGCCCTACAGGCACCACAATAGTGGTAAAGGGCCTTGACCAACCATCCAAGTCGCCTGCAAAGTTCTATATGTTGATACTCTCAATTATAGAGGAATTAATGCAGATTTTGGGTTTCTTTTTTAGGCCATCCACTGAAGAAGAGGAGCCTATGACACTTCCTCCTGAGGTTGAAGAAGCTAGGTAAGAACTATGCACCAGATTTCTAAAAACATTTGTAACAGCTTTACTATTATTAGTAAAGGAAGCTTATGATGTCAATAATCACCCTAATATATTCTTGCCTCTTTCAGTTCGAATGCCACGATGCCCATGCGGAAAAAACTTGCTGTGGTTGGGTTTCATAAGATGCACAGCTTAAGTTCCTCAATTTTACTGGCTTTTAAAAACTATTTAAAGGGAAAATGTACCGAATCGACCATAACACCGATGGTAAGTGTAATTTTATCATTTTGCGTGTGTTTGAGGAATCCTTACAGATGTGAACCCTGATGCATGATCATTTTTTTAAATTTTAGATACGAATCGTTTCTCGCTTTCTTTATTATGTAAACCCGGAAGACATCTCTGCTGACTTTTTAAAGAACTTGAAGGCCACTAGAGAATATTTTATTTCCTTGGAAAGCTTAAAGACCAATGAAGAAACAATAAAAAAGCATATTAGTCACCTGCGGAGATTTGTAACTTTTGTATGCTCAAAGGACTACCCCTATCTCCTTGACGAAGAAGCAAAAAATGCAGTTGAGCCCTTTAAGGAGACTTTGAGTGTTGTAGTAAAGAGATTAAACAAGAAGCTTGCAAAAGGCAGGAAGAGGGGGTAAGTAGCTCAAGTTTATACTACACCTGCAATTTAAATTTTTACTGTCATGGGGATGTAAAATGCCATAAAAACATCATGGGAAAGGTTGATTATTAGAAAGTCTAGATTTATTTATTACTTGTTCTGCCATGCAAGGTTGGAACAAAGTAATATTTAGCTCTTAGAAGCTCAGGCAAATCCCATATTTCCATTTCAATTGAATTCAAAATATTTTAACTTGCTAAAATGAGTTCATAATCACAAATGCGCAGAGGTTACATCTTCTGGCTCCATTATGGGATCGGTAAAATGGAACCCCTAGATAAAAGATTTGTCGAATGATGGAAACAAAGAATGCTAAATGTATCTAATGGGCTAACATGCAAAAAAAATAAATAAAAAGAATGAACCTGTAACATAACTCATTTTATCATCCACAGATTGGAATCCACGCCTGTGACTATGGCTGATTGCTGCAAAATTTTGAAAGTGGCAAAGCCTCACGTGACTGATATTTTTACACAGGCAGAAATTAGTAAGATGTTGAGTGATAAGGAGAAGACCCTAGCATGTTATTATCTTCAGGCTGTTATTATCTATAAGCATCTACGTAAGCCATCTGAGGCAAAAAATCTAATGGTAGGTTTAATTTAATTAACCAACTTAGCATATTGCTGACAGATGCTGCTTCACCATATCTTATGTATTTTCAATGTTTTTCTCTTAGTTAAAAGACTGGCTTGAAAGGGAGAAGTTAGATGTTGATGGACAGACCTTAACAGTGGTAAAGACAAAAAAAAATCTTTTGATACTGCAGGAGGAGGATGAGAAGGTAAAATGTTAAAAACATAACTCCTATAAAGCTGTGCTGTAGGTTCTTCAAGGTTTTGCCATTTGCAATCGCATCTTTAACACAGAGTTTCACTTTGACAGAATTTCAATACATATTTCGAAAAGATTAGGACAACTAATTAACCCAAGGATGCAGATACGGTGCCTACATTCTTTGTGTCCTGCAATGGACAACACATCAAGAATCCCGGCAAAGACATGGAGCGCTTCCATAATAAGTTCGTAAAAAATGAGGCCCTCCTTCTCTGCACTACCAAGCATTTAACAAGACTAACAAATGTTTTATCCACAGGTATCAGCTGCCCGTAAAAATATGGGTGATGGCAATAGACGCATACAAAAAGTGGGCTGAAGAATGTCTTTCACAGGTGGAAAGAGACCAGGCCAATGCGTACGTGCACTTTGTGTCCAGACCCGACATGGTGGATAAATCTCCATTTGCTGCAGGGATGTTAATTGTGGCTACACTGAAGGGAGATGAGCAAGCAGGAACCTCTGTGTAAGAGACCTAACTTTATCCCCACAGGCATTCCCAAAATCCATCTTTTTATTGCATGAGACTTAAGTAATTATGCCTTATTGTATATATGATTTCAACCAAATTCTTGGTTAAGTCGTCTAGTAGGTAACAATGCCTTTATCAGTTTTTCCTAACTTAACTGTTTTTTTTTAACTTCACAGATGTACATTGCCCAAGAGAAGGAGGATCAGGGGAGAAGAGGACTGTGAGGGACAAGCAGATGAGGAAGAGACAGAAGGCGCTGGGTAGGAGACTGAACAGACACCCTATGATGCCACCACAATTAATTTCTCCACAGTACCATCCACACACAGTATGATGACCCAACTGTGCCTCCCTCCACTACCCTGGTGATGAATGTTGATCCCAGCACAGTATAATCCTCAATTGTGATTCCCATACAGCCCTCCATGCAGTACATGGGGCCTACGTGCAGTATCATGGCCCCTACTATCACTGTACGTCGTATTAATACCCCCACACAGCCTTCCGCACAGTGTGATGGACCCCACGCAGACCTTCACACTGTATATTTGCTGGCATACAATATAGTGGCCCTCAAATAGTCATCCATAAGATATAAAGGCTCCTTCATAGCCATCCACATATTATAATGCCCTCCATAAATTCATTCAAATATTATAATGGCCCCGCATACCTTATGGATGGGAAATGGGCCCTACATAGTAGTTCTCCATATGGTATAATGCACCTCCCATTGCCTTCTATATAGAATAATACTTTCCCATAGTTTTCTGTATATTACAATGCATCACCCATAGTCCTCCATATAACTTATTGTAACCTCCATATAACATATTGCAGCCTTTATGCAATATTATGTAATCTCCATACTACTCAATATATAAAGCAGCCTCTATAGTTCATCATATTGTATAATGTAGGCTCTATAATCCTCCATATAGTATAATGTAGCTTCTTTAATTATCCATATTGCATAATGTAGCCTCTATAATCCTCTGTATAGCATACAGCTTCTATATTCCTTCATATAGCATAATGTAGCATCTGTCATCTTGCATATAGGATAATGTGGCCCTACAGTCCTGTCCTCCATATCATAATTGGGCCCCATAGTTAATGGTTAATATATTTAATTTTGTATTAAGCAAAAAATCATTCTCTAACCAATAATCTATTATACAAATAAATAGCGGCACTTTCCGTAAAGTAATTCTGCCTTTTAGTATATGATGAATTCCAAATTCTTGGTTAAGTAGTCCGGTGAGGAACAACACCATTTTTAGTATATTCTAATTTACCATCTATCCATTAAACTTTACAGAAGTTCCATTGACATCACAGGAGAAGGCGGCGGCAATCGGAGACATTCTGAAGCGGCAGAAATCCATGAGGAAGAGGCAGTCCAGCAGACTGACAATGCTCAAAAAGAGCTCTATTTCAACAGATTAATTGAAAAGTACCCTGTAGGAGTAAACACCCAATTACCATCCCTGTCCACCTGCAGTCAGTACACAGAGCGTTTCGCACACTACTGTCGGGACAAGTGGAGGCGAGACCAATACAATCTACGCGTTTCAAGTGCTGTCGGTAAGTTTTTTTTCTCTTTCTTTAAATTTAAATCTGTCTACTTGATGTTATTGTATTCTTTGGGATGTGCTGCCTGAATATTTTTTTTGCTGAATATTTTACAGTATTTTCTCTTTTTTAGATTATTTCAGGCTTTTCCCCAAAGAAGATGATTTAAAGCACTATCTGAATCAACAGCATTGGACGTCCAACCTACCTGTCCTAGTAGATGTCCAACGTGGATGGAAGGCCAAACCAAAAAGAGGGGATACAGAGAACATTGCCAGACTTCAAGAAAAGCTAAAATTGCAAACGTGGACAGGCCTAATGATTGTAAATGAACGAGGCAAAGGTGAAGGACTGTGCACAACTCGTGCTTTTAGTAAAGGAGAAGTCATTTGTGACTATCATGGAGTGCTTAGAGAAGGAGCTGAGGCTTGCAAAATACAGGCAACTCTGAACGAGGATGAATGTTATATGTTTTTTTTCTTCATTGGTGAAAAGCAGTGGTGTATTGATGCCAGGGAGGTTCCGTGCAGTTGTCACCCAGACATGCCTTCCACATTTGGGCGAAAAATGAATCATTCTTATAAAAATTACAACGTCAAACCAATCCTTAAATTTATAATTGATGGTAACACGCCATCAATACTATTTCTGGCTAATTGCGATATCAAACCAGGGACAGCGCTTTTGTTCGATTATGGAGTGAAACCTAATGACTATGGAGAAGGTTCAGATATCCCATGGCTGACAACGTGACATTTAAGGTACCATTACACTCTTCAATATCGTGTGCGATATTGCACAAGCGTCCGGTGTTTCACATCGCACACACTATCCTTAATTGATCGTACGTGCGCTGTTACATGCTATATCGTAGATAACGCATGTACAATGTTGCGATGCAGCACTATTCTGTACCATGCTGCGATTCTGCAAATTCAATGCAAAGTATAGGTGAATCGTATGGTTCCATGCTTCAATGCTGCAGCCTGCATGATGGTTAATTACACGACGATCGTGAGATTTGAGGTCAGGATCTCAAATCAAACAAATAATACTGGATAAATAAATATCCAGTTCTACATGCAGACATGCTATACACATCTACTCCCATTCACACTTAAATGATATCACAGCAGACCTCGGTCATATCAGACCTGCCAACTTATACCACTCTAAGTGCCCAGAAAATGTAATGTTATTATTTATATCAGGCGGAGAGCACCAATCGAACCTAGGGTCACAACAAGGTCCATGAAGACAGGGATGCAGTTGAGGAAAAGGAAACACCCAGGGTAATTGGTCAATATACTCATTCACATTGTCCTTGAACAATAAACATTTCTGTTTTAACATATGTATTCCCCTTCTTTCCTTTAAAGAGATTAAGAAGACGGCAGTGATCAGCTCCCAAGAAAGAATGAGGCGTTTCGGAGACTAAAGTTCCGGTCTTGTTAAAGTTTTTGAATTCATGTTTTATTTGTTTCTTTTCTGTTCTAGGTTGTTCTACAATTCCAGGTGAACGGGGCCCTCGAAGCAATGGGAGAAGATTTTCTTTATTATAAACATTTGTACTGTTTGTATTCGTGTTAAAGGGATTCTGTCACCAGGTTTTAGCCATCTCATCTGAGCGCACCATAATGTGGACACAGAGATCTTTATTCCAGTGATGTATCACTTACTAGGCTGCTCAGTGTAGTTTGCATTAAAACACTGTTAAATCATCTGGAGATTATCATTAGAGCACTACTCCAGTAGTCCAGTCATACTTGGGAGCTGCCAAATCTGCAACAGAGAAAACAGTAATTTTATCAAAATGACAGCAAGGAGCTCAGTAAGTGAAACATTGCTGGATCAGGATTTCTATCTCTACATTATGCTGCTGTCAGATGGGATGTCAAAAACCTGGTGACACAGTCCCTTTAATAACTATTTTAAAGCTAAATATAAATAGTCCTATGGCTATGATGAAACAATTCTGACAACTGTTCAAATGGCACAATCATTTACTACCGTCAGGTTTCTGAGCCGTTTAGTCTAATGCTTTGTCAGTATTACTAGAATCCATAATAATTTAAAGGTCAGGTAGCCATAAAAGTGCTCCTGCCAGTCAGAGCAGTGCAGTCCCTGGAAATCGGGCCTAGGGAAGCAGAATATATTACCATCCCTAACAACGGTAAGCATGACCCCCAGCTGTCCAGCAACCCGACATGTAGAACTGCCTATAAAAATGACCATTTGTCCAGTCAGTGCATCACTCTCTGGTGCCCTTTTACACTGGCACACTGCTTTCTGTCTCTCTCTCTCTTTCTCTCTCCGCAGTGCAATGCTCTCTGGTGCTCCTTCACTCTCTCTCCAGTGCACCACTCTCTGACGTGTTCTCTTTCTCCCTACTGCACCGCTCTCTGGCACTCCTCTGTCTTTATAGTGCACTGCTCTCTTTTGTGCTCTCTCAGTCTCCAGTGCATCACTGGCGCTCGCTTTTGATCTCTCCCCATTGCACCACTCTCTCGCATGCTCTCTCTCTGGTGCTCTCTTTCCGTCCAAAGTGCCTTTTTTTGTCTCTGTGCCTTCACGAGCTTCTCAATCTCTGTCTTTGCCCATCTGTGGCTCTCTATCGGTCTCTGTGCCTCTCTGTCCCTCCCTGTGCTTCTATTTACCTTTTGCATCCCTCTATGTGCCTACCTTTGTCCCTTTGCTCCCTTCTTTGCCTCTATGTGCCTCTTAATGACTCTCTCACGAGCACACCTCTTTCTGTAGGTCAAAGGTAAGAAGCACTACTCAAGTTGCAGCAGAGAAGATGAATTGGTAAGTAACCACAAAGCTACACAGTGTTTAACACTTGTGTATTTTTTAAGAATCTTGTTGGTGTAGGATGCTTCCTGAACATTAAAGTGAATGGTCAGGAAACATCTTTAAGCTACAGGATCCTTGAAAAATATGCAAGTTTTTATGGGATGATTTGTCAGGCTATCAACAATCACACAGGGCCACATGCCCGTCAACAGGGCAATAGCCGACTCCACAAGGCCAATGACCCTTTGCAAAGGGCCAGAGGTCCCTTTCCGCAGGGCCATAGGCATTTCCACAGGGCCATAACCCCCTCCAACTCTCTCCACAGGACCACAGGCTACTACCGGGCCACAGGCTTTTCCACAGTGCCACAAGCCCCATCCAGCTCTCTTCACAGGCAATCATGTTGCACTTTTGCAACAAAAGAGTCAATCTTTGTTGCAGTTGCAGCTCTCTTCACAGGCAATCATGTTGCACTTTTGCAACAAAAGAGTCAATCTTTGTTGCAGTTCGGCAACATTAGAGTCAACCCTGTTGCAGATCGGACACAAAGCTTGAAAATTTAGATGTTTACTGCAGAGGACTTCATAGGCCCCCATCTTACTCCAGAGCCTTCCA
Source organism: Phyllobates terribilis (assembly GCF_046119375.1). Classification (NCBI taxonomy): domain Eukaryota; kingdom Metazoa; phylum Chordata; class Amphibia; order Anura; family Dendrobatidae; genus Phyllobates; species Phyllobates terribilis. The sequence goes on along the minus strand of NW_027362764.1, from coordinate 331,792,879 downwards.
CAGGCCCCTCCAGCCCGCTCCACAGGCCACAACTCCCTCCAGCTCGCTTTACATCGCCACATGCCCATCTGCGGGGCAACAGACCCCTATGCAGGGTCACAGGCCTTTCCACAGGGCCGCAACCCCTTCAGCTCTCTCCAAAGGACCACTGGCTCCTTCTGCCGGGCCACAAGCCTTTCCACAGGGCCACAATCCCCTCCAACTCTCTGCACAGGACAACAGGCTCTCTTTACAGGGCCATAGCTCCCCTCCACAGGGCCAAATGCACTTTCCACACGGCAAAAATCCCCTCCAGCTCTCTCCACAGAGTCACGGGGTTCGTCTGCAGGGCACAAGCCCCTTCATCAAGGCCAAGGGGCCTTTCTACAGGGCCACTGGCCTTTAAATAGGGACACAACCCCCTCAAGCTCTCTCCACAGAACCGCAGGCTCCTTCTACAGGTTTACAGGCATTTACACAGGGCCACATCCGCCTTCACCTCTCTCCACAAGGCGACAGGGCCCTTTCACTGTGTCATAGGCCTTTCCATAAGGCCACAACCCCCTCTGTCTCTCTCAAAAAGGACAGAGGCTCCCTTTACAAGGCAACAGCCCCCTCCACAAGGCCAAAGGCCTTTTTCAAAGGTCCACAGGTCCCTTTCGCAGGGCCATAGGCATTTCCCCAAGGCAATAACCCCCTCCAGCTCTCTCCACAGGACCACAGGCTCCTTCTAAAAGACTACAACCCCTTTGAGCTCTTTCATCAGGGCAACAGCCTCCTCCGCCCCCCTTTAATCAGTTAAAAGGGCTCAAATGAGTGACCACAACACCTTCAGCTCTCTCCACAGGACCACAGGCTCCTACTGAGCCACAGGACTTTCCACAGTGCCACAAGCCCCTCTAGCTCTCTCCACAGGCAATCAAGTTGCATGTTTTTTAGTGCAAAGGACTTCATAGGCCCAAATCTTACTCCAGAGCCTTCCACAGGCCCCTCCAGCCGGCTCCACATGGCCTTTTCCTCAGGCCACAACTCCCTCCAGCTCTCTTTACATCGCCACATGCCCCTCTGCGGGGCCACAGACCCCTATACAGGGTCACAGGCCTTTCCACAGGGCCTCAACCCCTTCAGCTCTCTCCACAGGACCACAGGCTTTTCCACAGCCCACAACTCCTTGCAGCTCTCACCACAGGGCCACTGCCCCTTCCACAAGGCTAAAGGGCCTATCCATAGGGCCACAGACCTTTCCACAGGGCCACAACACGCTCCAGCTCTCTCCACAGGACAAGAAGCTCTCTTTACAGGGCCATAGCTCACCTCCACAGGGCCAAATGCACTTTCCACACGGCCACAACTCCCAACAGCCCTCTCCACAGAGTCACAGGGCCCGTCTGCAGGGCACAAGCCCCTCTTCAAGGCCAAAAGGCCTTTCTACATGGCCATAGTCATTCCCATAGGGCACGAGCACCTCCAGCTCTCTCCACAGGGCAACGGACCCCTGTACAGGGTCACAGTCCTTTCCACAGGGCCACAACAGCTTCAGCTCTCTCCACAGGCAATCATGTTGCATGTTGTTTACTGCAGAGGACTTCATAGGCCCAAATCTTACTCCAGAGCCTTCCACAGGCCCCTCCAGCCCGCTCCACATGGCCTTTTCCTCAGGCCACAACTCCCTCCAGCTCTCTTTACATCGCCACATGCCCCTCTGCGGGGCCACAGACCCCTATACAGGGTCACATGCCTTTCCACAGGGCCTCAACCCCTTCAGCTCTCTCCACAGGACCACTGCCTCCTTCTGCCGGGCTACAAGCCTTTCCACAGGGCCACAATCCTCTCCAACTCTTCTCCACAGGACAACAAGCTCTCTTTACAGGGCCATAGCTCCCCTCCACAGGGCCAAATGCACTTTCTGCACGGCCACAGCCCCCTTTAGCTCTCTCCACAGAGACACAAGGCCCGTCTGCAGGGCACAAGCCCCCTCTTCAAGGCCAAAAGGCCTTTCTACATGGCCATAGTCATTTCCATAGGGCACGAGTCCCTCCAGCTCTCTCCACAGGGCAACGGACCGCTATACAGGGTCACAGGCCTTTCCACAGGGCCACAACACATTCAGCTCTTCCACAGGACCACAGGCTCCAGCCCGGCCACAGGCCTTTCCACAGTGCTACAAGTCCCTCCAGCTCTCTCCACAGGCAATCATGTTTCATGTTGTTTACCGCAAAAGGACTTCATAGGCCCAAATCTTACTTCAGACCCTTCCACAGGCCCCTCCAGATCGCTCCACATGGCCTTTTCCGCAGGCCACAACTCCCTCCAGCTCTCTTTACATCGCCACATGCCCCTCTGCGGGGCCACAGACCCCTATACAGGGTCACAGGCCTTTCCTCAGGGCCTCAACCCCTTCAGCTCTCTCCACAGGACCACTGGCTCCTTCTGCCGGGCCACAAGCATTTCCACAGGGCCACAATCCCCTCCAACTCTTCTCCACAGGACAACAAGCTCTCTTTACAGAGCCATAGCTCCCCTCCACAGGGCCAAATGCACTTTCCACACGGCCACAACTCCCAACAGCTCTCTCCACAGAGTCACAGGGCCCGTCTGCAGGGCACAAGCCCCCTCTTCAAGGCCAAAAGGCCTTTCTACATGGCCATAGTCATTTCCATAGGGCACGAGCCCCTCCAGCTCTCTCCACAGGGCAACGGACACCTATACAGGGTCACAGGCCTTTCCACAGGGCCACAACACTTTCAGCTCTCTCCACAGGACCACAGGCTCCTACTGGGCCACAGGCCTTTCCACAGTGCCACAAGCCCCTCCAGCTCTCTCCACAGGCAATCATGTTGCATGTTGTTTACTGCAAAGGACTTCATAGGCTCAAATCTTACTCCAGAGCCTTCCACAGGCCCCTCCAGCCCGCTCCACATGGCCTTTTTCGTCAGGCCACAACTCCCTCCAGCTCTCTTTACATCGCCACATGCCCCTCTGCGGGGCCACAGACCCCTATACAGGGTCACAGGCCTTTCCACAGGGCCTCAACCCCTTCAGCTCTCTCCACAGGACCACTGGCTCCTTCTGCCGGGCCACAAGCATTTCCACAGGGCCACAATCCCCTCCAACTCTTCTCCACAGGACAACAAGCTCTCTTTACAGAGCCATAGCTCCCCTCCACAGGGCCAAATGCACTTTCTGCACGGCCACAGCCCCCTTTAGCTCTCTCCACAGAGACACGGGGCCCGTCTGCAGGACACAAGCCCCCTCTTCAAGGCCAAAGGGCCTTTCTACATGGCCATAGTCATTTCCATAGGGCACAAGCCCCTCCAGCTCTCTCCACAGGGCAACGGACCCCTATACAGGGTCACAGGCCTTTCCACAGGGCCACAACACCTTCAGCTCTCTCCACAGGACCACAGGCTACTACCGGGCCACAGGTCTTTCCACAGTGCCACAAGCACCATCCAGCTCTCTCCACAGGCAATCATGTTGCACTTTTGCAACAAGAGTCAATTTTTGTTGCAGTTCGGCAACATTGGAGTCAACCCTGTTGCAAATCGGACACGAAGATTGAAAATTTAGATGTTTACTGCAAAGGACTTCATAGGCCCCCATCTTACTCCAGAGCCTTCCACAGGCCCCTCCAGCACGCTCCACATGGCCTTTTCCACAGGCCACAACTCCATCCAGCTGTCTTTACATTGCCACATGCCCCTCTGCGGGGCAACAGACCCCTATACAGGGTCACAGGCCTCTCCACAGGGCCTCAACCCTTTCAGCTCTCTCCACAGGACCACTGGCTCCTTCTGCCGGGCCACAAGCCTTTCCACAGGGCCACAATCCCCTCCAATTCCACAGGACAACAGGCTCTCTTTACAGGGCCATAGCTCCCCTCCACAGGGCCAAATGCACTTTCCACATGGCCACAACCCCCTCCAGCTCTCTACATAGAGTCATGGGGCCCGTCTGCAGGGCACAAGCCCCTTCATCAAGGCCAAGGGGCCTTTCTACAGGGCCACGGTCCTTTAAATAGTGCCACAACCTCCTCTGGCTCTCTCAAGAGGGCCACAGGCTCCTTCTACAGGGCAAGGGCCCCCTCCACAAGGCCAAAGGCCCTTTGCAAAGGGCCATAGGTCCATTCCACAGGGTCATAGTCATTTCCATAGGGCCATAACCCCCCTCAAGCTCTCTCCACAGAACCGCAGGCTCCTTCTACAGGTTTACAGGCATATACACAGGGCCACATCCGCCTTCACCTCTCTCCACAAGGCGACAGGGCCCTTTCACTGTGTCATAGGCCTTTCCATAAGGCCACAACCCCCTCTGTCTCTCTCAAAAAGGACAGAGGCTCCCTTTGCAAGGCAACAGCCCCCTCCACAAGGCCAAAGGCCTTTTTCAAAGGGCCACAGGTCCCTTTCGCAGGGCCATAGGCATTTCCCCAAGGCAATAACCCCCTCCAGCTCTCTCCAGAGGACCACAGGCTCCTTCTACAAGACTACAACCCCTTTGAGCTCTTTCATCAGGGCCACAGCCTCCTCCGCCCCCCTTTAATCAGTTAAAAGGGCTCAATTTAGTGACCACAACACCTTCAGCTCTCTCCACAGGACCACAGGCTCCTACTGAGCCACAGGACTTTCCACAGTGCCACAAGCCCCTCTAGCTCTCTCCACAGGCAATCATGTTGCATGTTTTTTAGTGCAAAGGACTTCATAGGCCCAAATCTTACTCCAGAGCCTTCCACAGGCCCCTCCAGCCGGCTCCACATGGCCTTTTCCTCAGGCCACAACTCCCTCCAGCTCTCTTTACATCGCCACATGCCCCTCTGCGGGGCCACAGACCCCTATACAGGGTCACAGGCCTTTCCACAGGGCCTCAACCCCTTCAGCTCTCTCCACAGGACCACAGGCTTTTCCACAGCCCACAACTCCTTCCAGCTCTCACCACAGGGCCACAGCCCCTTCCACAAGGCTAAAGGGCCTATCCATAGGGCCACAGACCTTTCCACAGGGCCACAACACGCTCCAGCTCTCTCCACAGGACAAGAAGCTCTCTTTACAGGGCCATAGCTCACCTCCACAGGGCCAAATGCACTTTCCACACGGCCACAACTCCCAACAGCCCTCTCCACAGAGTCACAGGGCCCATCTGCAGGGCACAAGTCCCTCTTCAAGGCCAAAAGGCCTTTCTACATGGCCATAGTCATTCCCATAGGGCACGAGCACCTCCAGCTCTCTCCACAGGGCAACGGACCCCTGTACAGGGTCACAGTCCTTTCCACAGGGCCACAACAGCTTCAGCTCTCTCTCCACAGGCAATCATGTTGCATGTTGTTTACTGCAGAGGACTTCATAGGCCCAAACCTTACTCCAGAGCCTTCCACAGGCCCCTCCAGCCCGCTCCACATGGCCTTTTCCTCAGGCCACAACTCCCTCCAGCTCTCTTTACATCGCCACATGCCCCTCTGTGGGGCCACAGACCCCTATACAGGGTCACATGCCTTTCCACAGGGCCTCAACCCCTTCAGCTCTCTCCACAGGACCACTGCCTCCTTCTGCCGGGCTACAAGCCTTTCCACAGGGCCACAATCCCTTCCAACTCTTCTCCACAGGACAACAAGCTCTCTTTACAGGGCCATAGCTCCCCTCCACAGGGCCAAATGCACTTTCTGCATGGCCACAGCCCCCTTTAGCTCTCTCCTCAGAGACACAAGGCCCGTCTGCAGGGCACAAGCCCCCTCTTCAAGGCCAAAAGGCCTTTCTACATGGCCATAGTCACTTCCATAGGGCACGAGCCCCTCCAGCTCTCTCCACAGGGCAACGGACCGCTATACAGGGTCACAGGCCTTTCCACAGGGCCACAACACCTTCAGCTCTTCCACAGGACCACAGGCTCCAGCCCGGCCACAGGCCTTTCATCAGTGCTACAAGTCCCTCCAGCTCTCTCCACAGGCAATCATGTTTCATGTTGTTTACCGCAAAAGGACTTCATAGGCCCAAATCTTACTTCAGACCCTTCCACAGGCCCCTCCAGCCCGCTCCACATGGCCTTTTCTGCAGGCCACAACTCCCTCCAGCTCTCTTTACATCGCCACATGCCCCTCTGTGGGGCCACAGACCCCTATACAGGGTCACAGGCCTTTCCACAGGGCCTCAACCCCTTCAGCTCTCTCCACAGGACCACAGGCTTTTCCACAGCCCACAACTCCTTCCAGCTCTCACCACAGGGCCACAGCCCCTTCCACAAGGCTAAAGGGCCTATCCATAGGGCCACAGACATTTCCACAGGGCCACAACACCCTCCAGCTCTCTCCACAGGACAAGAAGCTCTCTTTACAGGGCCATAGCTCACCTCCACAGGGCCAAATGCACTTTCCACACGGCCACAACTCCCAACAGCTCTCTCCACAGAGTCACAAGGCCCGTCTGCAGGGCACAAGCCCCCTCTTCAAGGCCAAAAGGCCTTTCTACATGGCCCTAGTCATTTCCATAGGGCACGAGCCCCTCCAGCTCTCTCCACAGGGCAACCGACCCCTATACAGGGTCACAGGCCTTTCCCCAGGGCCACAATCCCCTCCAACTCTTCTCCACACGACAACAAGCTCTCTTTACCGGGCCATAGCACCCCTCCACAGGGCCAAATGCACTTTCTGCATGGCCACAGCCCCCTTTAGCTCTCTCCACATAGACACAAGGCCCGTTTGCAGGGCACAAGCCCCCTCTTCAAGGCCAAAAGGCCTTTCTACATGGCCATAGTCATTTCCATAGGGCACAAGCCCCTCCAGCTCTCTCCACAGGGCAACGGACCCCTATACAGGGTCACAGGCCTTTCCACAGGGCCACAACACTTTCAGCTCTCTCCACAGGACCACAGGCTCCTACTGGGCCACAGGCCTTTCCACAGTGCCACAAGCCCCTCCAGCTCTCTCCACAGGCAATCATGTTGCATGTTGTTTACTGCAAAGGACTTAATAGGCCCAAATCTTACTCCAGAGCCTTCCACAGGCCTTTCCAGCCCACTCCACATGGCCTTTTCCTCAGGCCACAACTCCCTCCAACTCTCTTTACATCGCCACATGCCCTTCTGCGGGACCACAGACCCCTATACAGAGTCACAGGCCTTTCCACAGGGCCTCAACCCCTTTAGCTGTCTACACAGGACCACAGGCTTTTCCATAGCCCACAACTCCTTCCACCTCTCACCACAGGGCCACAGCCCCTTCCAAAAGGCCAAAGGGCCTATCCATAGGGCCACAAACCTTTCCACATGGCCACAACACCCTCCAGCTCTCTCCACAGGACAAGAAGCTCTCTTTACAGGGCCATAGCTCACCTCCACAGTGCCAAATGCACTTTAAACACGGCCACAACTCCCAACAGCCCTCTCCACAGAGTCACAGGGCCCGTCTGCAGGGCACAAGCCCCCTCTTCAAAGCCAAAAGGCCTTTCTGCATGGCCATAGTCATTTCCATAGGGCACGAGCCCCTCAAGCTCTCTCCACAGGGCAACGGACCGCTATACAGGGTCACAGGCCTTTCCACAGGGCGACAACACCTTCAGCTCTCTCCACAGGACCACAGGCTCCTACTGTCACGCTGTCTCTGTATACTGGAGGTAGGGGGCCTAAGCTGACCCTAAGCTGGGGCCCTGACTAATCCCTCAACCTGGAGGTACTGTTAAAGGTACAGAGGTCCAGGCCGCCAGCGTAACCCCTACCTCCTGAAGATCCCTGCACCTCAGTAATCTAGTCCTGAGAAGGACCCCGATCACAACCAAAGGGAACAAGAAATAATATGCCCAAACACAGTATTTAGACGAACGAGACAGTACAAGGGAAAAACCAAAACCACCTTGCATACAAACAACTTCTCAACTACAACAGAGGGAAAACCAACGGGAAAGGAGAAAAATGATAAAGCGAGGAAAGGGAAAAAACACTTCCAAATACACTTATCTCAGCAACTCCAAACACCACGATCCGCTCTGTCAGTCTGAATGAAATGCTTTCACCGACACCTCCCAAACAGACCAGCAGGTATATGAAGGAGTCTCACTACAGAAGTATTGATTGCAGCTGGGCGAGGCTGGACCTCATCTAGCCCAGAGAGAGAGAGAGAATTAACTCCCTCACTGCCGAGAAACACAAAGCACCAACAAGTCAGCTGCGAGAAGTCAGGCTGTGTACTCGTGACGATCTTCGTGGCAACACACCCGTGACACCTACCCGGCAACAGGCTTTTCCACAGTGCTACAAGTCCCTCTAGCTCTCTCCACAGGCATTCATGTTGCATGTTGTTTACCAAAAAAAGGACTTCATAGGCCCAAATCTTACTTCAGACCCTTCCACAGGCCCCTCCAGCCCACACCACATGGCCTTTTCCGCAGGCCACAACTCCCTCCAGCTCTCTTTACATCGCCACATGCCCCTCTGCGGGGCCACAGACCCCTATACAGGGTCACAGGCCTTTCCACAGGGCCTCAACCCCTTCAGCTCTCTCCACCGGACCACTGGCTCCTTCTGCCGGGCCACAAGCATTTCCACAGGGCCACAATCCCCTCCAACTCTTCTCCACAGGACAAAAAGCTCTCTTTACAGAGCCATAGCTCCCCTCCACAGGGCCAAATGCACTTTCTGCACGGCTACAGCCCCCTTTAGCTCTCTCCACAGAGACACAGGGCCCGTCTGCAGGACACAAGCCCCCTCTTCAAGGCCAAAGGGCCTTTCTACTTGGCCATAGTCATTTCCATAGGGCACAAGCCCCTCCAGCTCTCTCCACAGGGCAACGGACCCCTATACAGGGTCACAGGCCTTTCCACAGGGCCACAACACCTTCAGCTCTCTCCACAGGACCACAGGCTCCTACCGGGCCACAGGCTTTTCCACAGTGCTACAAGTCCCTCTAGCTCTCTCCACAGGCAATCATGTTGCATGTTGTTTACCGAAAAAAGGACTTCATAGGCCCAAATCTTACTTCAGACCCTTCCACAGGCCCCTCCAGGACGCTCCACATGGCCTTTTCCGCAGGCCACAACTCCCTCCAGCTCTCTTTACATCGCCACATGCCCCTCTGCAGGGCCACAGACCCCTATACAGGGTCACAGGCCTTTCCACAGGGCCTCAACCCCTTCAGCTCTCTCCACAGCACCACTGCCTACTTCTGCCGGGCCACAAGCCTTTCCACAGAGCCACAATCCCCTCCAACTCTTCTCCACAGGACAACAAGCTCTCTTTACTGGGCCATAGCTCCCCTCCACAGGGCCAAATGCACTTTCTACACGGCCACAGCACCCTTTAGCTCTCTCCACAGAGACACAAGGCCCGTATGCAGGGCACAAGCCCCCTCTTCAAGGCCAAAAGGCCTTTCTACATGGCCATAGTCATTTCCATAGGGCACGAGCACCTCCAGCTCTCTCCACAGGGCAACGGACCCCTATACAGGGTCACAGGCCTTTCCACAGGGCCACAACAGCTTCAGCTCTCTCCACAGGACCACAGGCTCCTACCCGGCCACACGCCTTTCCACAGTGCTACAAGTCCCTCCAGCTCTCTCCACAGGCAATCATGTTGCATGTTGTTTGCCGCAAAAAGACTTCATAGGCCCAAATCTTACTTCAGACCCTTCCACAGGCCCCTCCAGCCCGCTCTACATGGCCTTTTCCGCAGGCCACAACTCCCTCCAGCTCTCTTTACATCGCCACATGCCCCTCTGCGGGGCCACAGACCCCTATACAGGGTCACAGGCCTTTCCACAGCGCCTCAACCCCTTCAGCTCTCTCCACAGGACCACTGGCTCCTTCTGCCGAGCCACAAGCATTTCCACAGGGCCACAATCCGCTCAAACTATTCTCCACAGGACAACAAGCTAACTTTACAGGGCCATAGCTCCCTTCCTCAAAGCCAGCCCTCATGGTGTTTGTGTTATTAAAGAAAAAAAAAATTTGAGGGCTGGCTAGAGGCAGCTGTGGACACACGATTGCCAGCCCTCATGGTGTTTGTGTTATTAAAAAAAAAATAATAATTTTAGGGCTGGCTAGAGGCAGCCGTGGACACAACATAGCAAGCCCTCATGGTGTTTGTGTTATTAAAGAAAAAAAATAAATTTGAGGGCTGGCTAGAGGCAGCAGTGGACACACGATAGCCAGCCCTCATGGTGTTTGTGTTATTAAAGAAAAAAAATAAATTTGAGGGCTGGCTAGAGGCAGCCGTGGACACACGATAGCCAGCCCTCATGGTGTTTGTGTTATTAAAGAAAATAAATAAATTTGAGGGCTGGCTAGAGGCAGCCGTGGACACACGATAGCCAGCTCTCATGGTGTTTGTGTTATTAAAGAAAAAAAATAAATTTGAGGGCTGGCTAGAGGCAACCGTGGACACACGATAGCCAGCCCACATGGTGTTTGTGTTATTAAAGAAAAAAAATAAATTTAAGGGCTGGCTAGAGGCAGCCGTGGACACACGATAGCCAGCCCTCATGGTGTTTGTGTTATTAAAGAAAATAAATAAATTTGAGGGCTGGCTAGAGGCAACCGTGGACACACGATAGCCAGCCCACATGGTGTTTGTGTTATTAAAGAAAATAAATAAATTTGAGGGCTGGCTAGAGGCAGCCATGGACAAACGATAACCAGCCCTCATGGTGTTTGTGTTATTAAAGAAAAAAAATAAATTTGAGGGCTGGCTAGAGGCAGCCATGGACACACGATAGCCAGCCCACATGGTGTTTGTGTTATTAAAGAAAAAATATAAATTTGATGGCTGGCTAGAGGCAACCGTGGACACACGATAGCCAGCCCACATGGTGTTTGTGTTATTAAAGAAAATAAATAAATTTGAGGGCTGGCTAGAGGCAGCCATGGACAAACGATAACCAGCCCTCATGGTGTTTGTGTTATTAAAGAAAAAAAATAAATTTGAGGGCTGGCTAGAGGCAGCCATGGACACACGATAGCCAGCCCACATGGTGTTTGTGTTATTAAAGAAAAAATATAAATTTGATGGCTGGCTAGAGGCAGCCGTGGACACACTATATATATATATATATATATATATATATATATATATATATTATATATATATATATATATATTTCTGCAGTATCTGTGCATTATGAATCGTGATATGTGTTAAAGGGGCCCACTGAGACTTTCGCCTATGGCCCACAAAAACCTGGAGCCGGCCCTGCCCTTGTGTGGTGATTATTGATTCCAGTACTAAAAGGAATAGCAGGGGCACTAACAGCATGAATGGGGTGTTTATTTATTTGTGTTTTGGATATTGTTTCTTCTGGTGTGTGAATATATGGCACTGACCAGTTTAATGCCCTGTATTTGTGTGGTTTTTGCCTTGGATTCTTACATTTTATTATATTGTCTGCTATAGTATATATTTTGTGCTATAGTGCATTACCTCTAATACTGGTGGCGGATTTGCCAGTCAGTATATTAATGTGCAAAATTGATCACCAGGGACAGCCTAAGTGTATATTTGATCTTTACTTGATATATTACAATCATGTGTTTTTCTGGGATGGATTTTGGAGTAGGTGGGCTTTCCATTAGTGGGTAATTCCACTATATTAACTTTTACTTGTGTTTTCATGAATTGGATTGTGACATTGTTTGTATGTATTTATAAAAAATATAATTCATTGAAGTATTGTCTGGATTGGGTGATCACTGCACAAGAGCATACCCCTTTTCTTCTTGCCGATGTTTATATATATTTGGTATGCTGCATGTTGATCCCATAGTGATTAGATGGTGCCCTCCATAACTTTGAGTTTGTGACATGGACAGATTTTTCACACTTCTACAATTGAGTTCACTCTCAACTTTTCAGACGTCTGCAGACGGAGTCTCTTATCTTTTCTGTACTACAAGATGTTTTGCTGACAATTGGCCAAATACACAAGTCCTTCTGCAGCCTTATCTCAAATGAAATAACATACAAACCTTAGCTTTTTTTTTTCTTTTTTCAAATGCTTCCTCAGGGCTGGCTGGAGACAGCCATTGGCACATGAGAGCCAGCCCTCGTGGTTTTAATGTTATTAAAAAAAATAAAAAAATTTGAGGGCTGGCTGGTGACAGCCATGGGCACACGATAGCCAGCCTTCATGGTTGCATTTCTTATAAATAAAAATATAAACCTTTAGGGCTGGCTGGCGAGAGCCGTGTGCACGCGGATAGCCAGCCTTCATGGGGGTGTTATATTTATATCCCACCAAGGACAACATCTGAAACGAGTTTGTATGTTCTCCCCGTGTTTGCATGGGTTTCCTCCGGGTTCTCCGGTTTCCTCCCACACTCCAAAGACACACTGATAGGGAATCTAGATTGTGAGCCCCAATGGGGACAGCGACAATAATGTATGTAAAGCGCTGTGGAATATGTAAGCGCTATATAAAAATAAAAATAAGATGATGATAAAAAATATAAACCTTGAGGGCCGGCTGGAGACAGCCGTGGGCACACGATAGCCAGCCCTCATGCTCTTTACAGAGCCATAGCTCCCCTCCACAGGGCCAAATGCACTTTCCACATGGCCACAATCCCCTCCAGCTCTCTCCACAGAGTCACTGGGCCCGTCTGCTGGGCACAAGCCCCTTCATCAAGGCCAAGGGGCCAGTCTACAGGGCCACTGGCCTTTAAATAGGGCCACAACCCCCTCTGGCTCTCTCAACAGGGCCACAGGCTCCTTCTGCAGGGCAACAGCCCCCTCCACAAGGCCAAAGGCCCTTTGCAAAGGGCTATAGGTCCATTCCACAGGGCCATAGTCATTTCCATAGGGCCATAACCCCCCTCAAGCTCTCTCCACAGAACCACAGGCTCCTTCTACAGGTTTACAGGCATTTACACAAGGCCACAACCGCCTTCACCTCTCTCCACAGGGCCCTTTCACTGTGTCATAGGCCTTTCCATAAGGCCACAACCCCCTCTGTCTCTCTTAAAAAGGACAGAGGCTCCCTTTACAAGGCAACAGCCCCCTCCAAAAGGCCAAATGCCTTTTTCAAGGGGTCATAGGTCCCCTCCGCAGGGCCATAGGCATTTCCCCAAGGCAATAACCCCCTCCAGCTCTCTCCAGAGGACCACAGGCTCCTTCTACAAGGCTACAACCCCTTTCAGCTCTTTCATCAGGGCCACAGCCTCCTCCACCCCCCTTTAATCAGTTAAAAGGGCTCATTTGCGTGACCACAACACCTTCAGCTCTCTCCACAGGACCACAGGCTCCTACCCGGCCACAGGCCTTTCCACAGTGCTACAAGTCCCTCCAGCTCTCTCCACAGGCAATCATGTTGCATGTTGTTTACCGCAAAAGGACTTCATAGGCCCAAATCTTACTTTAGACCCTTCCACAGGCCCCTCCAGCCCGCTCCACATGGCCTTTTCCGCAGGCCACAACTCCCTCCAGCTCTCTTTACATCGCCACATGCCCCTCTGCGGGGCGACAGACCCCTATACAGGGTCACAGGCCACAGGGCCACAATCCCCTCCAACTCTTCTCCACAGGACAACAAGCTCTCTTTACCGGGCCATAGCTCCCCTCCACAGGGCCAAATGCACTTTCTGCACGGCCACAGCCCCCTTTAGCTCTCTCCACAGAGACACAAGGCCCGTCTGCAGGGCACAAGCCCCCTCTTCAAGGCCAAAAGGCTTTTCTACATGGCCATAGTCATTTCCATAGGGCACGAGCCCCTCCAGCTCTCTCCACAGGGCAACGGACCCCTATACAGGGTCACAGGCCTTTCCACAGGGCCACAAGCCCCTCCAGCTCTCTCCACAGGCAATCATGTTGCTTGTTGTTTACTGCAAAGGACTTCATAGGCCCAAATCTTACTCCAGAGCCTTCCACAGGCCTCTCCAGCCCGCTCCACGTGGCCTTTTCCTCAGGCCACAACTCCCTCCAGCTCTCTTTACATCGCCACATGCCCCTCTGCGGGGCCACAGACCCCTATACAGGGTCACAGGCCTTTCCACAGGGCCTCAACCCCTTCAGCTGTCTCCACAGGACCACAGGCTTTTCCACAGCCCACAACTCTTTCCAGCTCTCACCACAGGGCCACAGCCCCTTCCACAAGGCTAAAGTGCCTATCCATAGGGCCACAGACCTTTCCGCAGGGCCACAACACCCTCCAGCTCTCTCCACAGGACAAGAAGCTCTCTTTACAGGGCCATAGCTCACCTCCACAGGGCCAAATGCACTTTCCACACGGCCACAACTCCCAACAGCTCTCTCCACAGAGTCACAGGGCCCGTCTGCAGGGCACAAGCGCCCTCTTCAAGGCCAAAAGGCCTTTCTACATGGCTATAGTCATTTCCATAGGGCACGAGCCCCTCCAGCTCTCTCCACAGGGAAACGGACCCCTATACAGGGTCACAGGCCTTTCCACAGGGCCACAACACCTTCAGCTCTCTCCACAGAACCACAGGCTCCTACTGGGCCACAGGCCTTTCCACAGTGCCACAAGCCCCTCCAGCTCTCTCCACAGGCAATCATGTTGCATGTTGTTTACTGCAAAGGACTTCATAGGCTCAAATCTTACTCCAGAGCCTTCCACAGGCCTCCAGCCGGCTCCACATGGCCTTTTCCTCAGGCCACAACTCCCTCCAGCTCTCTTTACATCACCACATGCCCCTCTGCGGGGCCACAGACCCCTATACAGGGTCACAGGCCTTTCCACAGGGCCTCAACCCCTTCAGCTGTCTCCACAGGACCACAAGCTTTTCCACAGCCCACAACTCCTTCCAGCTCTCACCACAGGGCCACAGCCCTTTCCACAAGGCTAAAGGGCCTATCCATAGGGTCACAGACCTTTCCACAGGGCTACAACACCCTCCAGCTCTCTCCACAGGACAAGAAGCTCTCTTTACAGGGCCATAGCTCACCTCCACAGGGCCAAATGCACTTTCCACACGGCCACAACTCCCAACAGCTCTCTCCACAGAGTCACAGGGCCCGTCTGCAGGGCACAAGCCCCCTCTTCAAGGCCAAAAGGCCTTTCTACATGGCCATAGTCATTTCCATAGGGCACGAGCCCCTCCAGCTCTCTCCACAGGGCAACAGACCCCTATACAGGATCACAGGCCTTTCCACAGGGCCACAACACCTTCAGCTCTCTCCACAGGACCACAGGCTCCTACTGGGCCACAGGCCTTTCAACAGTGCCACAAGCCCCTCCAGCTCTCTCCGCAGGCAATCATGTTGCATGTTGTTTACTGCAAAGGACTTCATAGGCTCAAATCTTACTCCAGAGCCTTCCACAGGCCTCTCCAGCCCGCTCCACATGGCCTTTTCCTCAGGCCACAACTCCCTCCAGCTCTCTTTACATCGCCACATGCCCCTCTGCGGGGCCACAGACCCCTATACAGGGTCACAGGCCTTTCCACAGGGCCTCAACCCCTTCAGCTGTCTCCACAGGACCACAGGCTTTTCCACAGCCCACAACTCCTTCCAGCTCTCACCACAGGGCCACAGCCCTTTCCACAAGGCTTAAGGGCCTATCCATAGAGCCACAGACCTTTCCACAGTGCCACAACACCTTCCAGCTCTCTCCACAGGACAAGAAGCTCTCTTTACCGGGCCATAGCTCACCTCCACAAGGCCAAATGCACTTTCCACACGGTCACAACTCCCAACAGCTCTCTCCACAGAGTCACAGGGCATGTCTGCAGGGCACAAGCCCCCTCTTCAAGGCCAAAAGGCCTTTCTACATGGCCATAGTCATTTCCATAGGGCACGAGCCCCTCCAGCTCTCTCCACAGGGCAACGGACCCCTATACAGGGTCACAGGCCTTTCCACAGGGCCACAACACCTTCAGCTCTCTCCACAGGACCACAGGCTCCTACTGGGCCACAGGCCTTTCCACAGTGCCACAAGCCCCTCCAGCTCTCTCCACAGGCAATCATGTTGCATGTTGTTTACTGAAAAGGACTTCATAGGCCCAAATCTTACTCCAGAGCCTTCCACAGGCCTCTCCAGCCCGCTCCACATGGCCTTTACCTCAGGCCACAACTCCCTCCAGCTCTCTTTACATCGCCACATGCCCCTCTGCGGGGCCACAGACCCCTATACAGGGTCACAGGCCTTTCCACAGGGCCTCAACCCCTTCAGCTGTCTCCACAGGACCACAGGCTTTTCCACAGTCCACAACTCCTTCCAGCTCTCACCACAGGGCCACAGCCCCTTCCACAAGGCTAAAGGGCCTATCCATTTGGCCACAGACCTTTCCACAGGGCCACAACACCCTCCAGCTCTCTCCACAGGACAAGAAGCTCTCTTTACAGGGCCATAGCTCACCTCCACAGGGCCAAATGCACTTTCCACACGGCCACAACTCCCAACAGCTCTCTCCACAGAGTCACAGGGCCCGTCTGCAGGGAACAAGCCCCCTCTTCAAGGCCAAAAGGCCTTTCTACATGGCCATAGTCATTTCCATAGGGCACGAGCCCCTCCAGCTCTCTCCACAGGGCAATGGACCACTATACAGGGTCAGAGGCCTTTCCACAGGGCCACAACACCTTCAGCTCTCTCCACAGGACCACAGGCTCCTACTGGGCCACAGGCCTTTCCACAGTGCCACAAGCCCCTCCAGCTCTCTCCACAGGCAATCATGTTGCATGTTGTTTACTGTAAAGGACTTCATAGGCCCAAATCTTACTCCAGAGCCTTCCACAGGCCTCTGCAGCCCGCTCCACATGGCCTTTTCCTCAGGCCACAACTCCCTCCAGCTCTCTTTACATCTCCACATGCCCCTCTGCGGGGCCACAGACCCCTATACAGGGTCACAGGCCTTTCCACAAGGCCTCAACCCCTTCAGCTGTCTCCACAGGACCACAGGCTTCTCCACAGCCCACAACTCCTTCCAGCTCTCACCACAGGGCCACAGCCCCTTCCACAAGGCTAAAGGGCCTATCCATAGGGCCACAGACCTTTCCACAGGGCCACAAAACCCTCCAGCTCTCTCCACAGGACAAGAAGCTCTCTTTACATTGCCATAGCTCACCTCCACAAGGCCAAATGCACTTTCCACATGGCCACAACTCCCAACAGCTCTCTCCACAGAGTCACAGGGCACTTCTGCAGGGCACAAGCCCCCTCTTCAAGGCCAAAAGGCCTTTCTACATGGCCATAGTCATTTCCATAGGGCACGAGCCCCTCCAGCTCTCTCCACAGGGCAACGGACCCCTATACAGGGTCACAGGCCTTTCCACAGGGCCTCAACCCCTTCAGCTGTCTCCACGGGACCACAGGCTTTTCCACAGCCCACAACTCCTTCCAGCTCTCACCACAGGGCCACAGCCCTTTCCACAAGGCTAAAGGGCCTATCCATAGGGCCACAGGCCTTTCCACAGTGCCACAAGCCCCTCCAGCTCTCTCCACAGGCAATAATGTTGCATGTTGTTTACTGCAAAGGACTTCATAGGCCCAAATCTTACTCCAGAGCCTTCCACAGGCCTCTCCAGCCCGCTCCACATGGCCTTTTCCTCAGGCCACAACTCCCTCCAGCTCTCTTTACATCGCCACATGCGCCGCTGCGGGGCCACAGACCCCTATACAGGGTCACAGGCCTTTCCACAGGGCCTCAACCCCTTCAGCTCTCTCCACAGCACCATTGCCTACTTCTGCCGGGCCACAAGCCTTTCCACAGAGCCACAATCCCCTCCAACTCTTCTCCACAGGACAACAAGCTCTCTTTACAGGGCCATAGCTCCCCTCCACAGGGCCAAATGCACTTTCTGCACGGCCACAGCCCCCTTTAGCTCTCTCCACAGAGACACAAGGCCCTTATGCAGGGCACAAGCCCCCTCTTCAAGGCCAAAAGGCCTTTCTACATGGCCATAGTCATTTCCATAGGGCACGAGCACCTCCAGCTCTCTCCACAGGGCAACGGACCCCTATACAGGGTCACAGGCCTTTCCACAGGGCCACAACACCTTCAGCTCTCTCCACTGGACCACAGGCTCCTACCCGGCCACACGCCTTTCCACAGTGCTACAAGTCCCTCCAGCTCTCTCCACAGGCAATCATGTTGCATGTTGTTTGCCGCAAAAAGACTTCATAGGCCCAAATCTTACTTCAGACCCTTCCACAGGCCCCACCAGCCCGCTCTACATGGCCTTTTCCGCAGGCCACAACTCCCTCCTGCTCTCTTTACATCGCTACATGCCCCTCTGCGGGGCCACAGACCCCTATACAGGGTCACAGGCCTTTCCACAGGGCCTCAACCCCTTCAGCTCTCTCCACAGTACCACTGGCTCATTCTGCCGAGCCACAAGCATTTCCACAGGGCCACAATCCCCTCAAACTCTTCTCCACAGGACAACAAGCTAACTTTACAGGGCCATAGCTCCCTTCCTCATAGCCAGCCCTCATGGTGTTTGTGTTATTAAAGAAAAAAAAAATTTGAGGGCTGGCTAGAGGCAGCCGTGGACACACGATAGCCAGCCCTCATGGTGTTTGTGTTATTAAAGAAAAAAAAAAAATTGAGGGCTGGCTAGAGGCAGCCGTGGACACATGATAGCCAGCCCTCATGGTGTTTGTGTTATTTAAGAAAAAAAAAATTTGAGGGCTGGCTAGAGGTAGCCGTGGACACATGATAGCCAGCCCTCATGGTGTTTGTGTTATTAAAGAAAAAATAATAATTTTAGGGCTGGCTAGAGGCAGCCGTGAACACACGATAGCCAGCCCTCATGGTGTTTGTGTTATTAAAGAAAAAAAAATTGGGGGGCTGGCTAGAGGCAGCCGTGGACACACGATAGCCAGCCCTCATGCTGTTTGTGTTATTAAAGAAAAAAAAAAATTGGGGGGCTTGCTAGAGGCAGCTGTGGACACACGATAGCCAGCCCTCATGGTGTTTGTGTTATTAAAGAAAAAAAAAATTGGGGGGCTGGCTAGAGGCAGCCGTGGACACACGATAGCCAGCCCATATGCTGTTTGTGTTATTAAAGAAAAAAAAAATTGGGGGGCTGGCTAGAGGCAGCCGTGGACACATGATAGCCAGCCCTCATGGTGTTTGTGTTATTAAAGAAAAAAAAAATTGGGGGGGCTGGCTAGAGGCAGCCGTGGACACATGATAGCCAGCCCTCATGGTGTTTGTGTTATTAAAGAAAAAAAAAAATTGAGGGCTGGCTAGAGGCAGCCGTGAACACAATGCTTCATTTCTGCATCGTGGTTACATAGCCTTAGTGTTATTAAAGCAAAAAAAATTTGAGAGTTGGCTATAGACATTATATGCCCAATATGAGGGCTGGCTGCAGGTAATCCAGGACAACCAGAAGCAAGCTCTCATGCTTGCTTGCACATTAGAAAGAGAAACATCGCCATCTGGTGTTTTTACAATCCTACAATAAAAAATTAAAAAGTTGGACAACATTGCCACCCGGTGGAGTTTCCTCAAAACACACAATGTCAAGAAAAAAGTCAATGAGGGCTGGCTATTGGTCAATCAGGTAAGTGATTTAGCCAGCTCTAATGTTACATTTTTTTTGCATTTTTATTGCGTAGACCCCCTTAGGAGCGATATTTCAGGCCGCAGAGCGTGCAGTTTCGAGCAGAAATTTTGCCTTAACCCTGAAAAAAATTTAGCGCATCCCACCGCGTGCGTAAGCGTCCCAAATGCCAAAAAACAAATTTCCCCCATCAGTCCCTATATATTACTATAGTACAGAAGGTCATACTACCATATTGACTCTTTAATCCAGTTCCAATGTATCAAGGTCAAGCCTGTTGCACAAATGCAACAAATGTTGCATTCCGGCAACAAAAGTCGGCCATCTTGTGTCCCGTTTGCAACAAAAGGTCAACTTTTGTTGCCTTTCGGCAACATTTCAGGTCAAGCCTGTTGCAAATGGGACACGAAGCCTCTGATTTTGACCAAAGGTGCACCTCATGGGGCTCCACGTGCATACCGCATGTCATGGGGCCCCACGTGCATGTCGCATGTTATGGGTGCCCCAAATGCATGCCGCATGTCATGGGGGCCAAAAATGAATGCCACATGTCATGGGGGCCACACGTGCATGACACATGTCATGGGGGCTCCTCGTGCATGCCACATTTCATTGGGGGCCCAAATGCATGCTGCATGTCAGAGGCCACAAATGCATGCTGCATGTCATGGGGCCCCACATGCATGCCCCATGTCTTGGGGGCCTCAAATGCATGCTGCACGTGATGGGGGACCCAAATGCATGGCACATGTCATGGTAGCCGACACGCATGTCATGGGGGCCCCAAATGCATGCCGCATGTCATAGGGGCCCCACATGCATGGCGCATGTCATGGGGGCCCCACATTTATACCGCATGTCATGGAGGCCCCAAATGCATGCCGCATGTAATGGGAGCCCCCATGCATGACACATGTCATGGGGGCCCCAAATGAATGTCGCATGTCAAGGGGGCCCCACGTGCATGCCGCATGTCATGGGGGCCCCAAATGCATGCAGCATGTACAGGGGGCCCCACGTGCATGCCACATTTCATGGGGTGCCCAAATGCATGCCGCATGTCATGGGGGCCATAAATGCATGCGGCATGTCATAGGGGCCCCACGTGCATACCACATGTCATGGGGGCCCCAAATGCATGCCGCATGTACTGGGGGGGCCCACGTGCATGCTGCATGTCATGGGGCCCCAAATGCATGCCGCATGTCATGGGGGCCCCAAATGCATGCCGCATGTCATGGGGCCCCCAAATGCATGCAGTATGTCTTGGGGCCCACAAATGCATGCCGCATGTCATAGGGGTCCCACATGCATGGCGCATTTCATGGGGGTCCCACATGCATGCGCATGTCATGGGGGCCCCACGTGCATGTCGCATGTCATGGGGCCCCCCAAATGCATGCAGCATGTCATAGGGGTCCCACATGCATGCCGCATGGCATGGGGGCCCCAAGTGCGTGCCCCATATCATGGGGGCCCCAAATGCATGCAGCATGTCATGGGGGCCCAACGTGCATGCCGCATGTATTGGGGGCCCCAAATGCATGCAGCATGTCATGGGGGAACCACCTGCATGCCGCACGTCATGGGGGAACCACCTGCATGCCGCATGTAATGGGGGATTCAAATGCATGCCGCATGTCATGGGGGTCCCACATGCATGCTGCATGTCATGGGGGCCCCAAATGCATGCCGCATATCATGGGGGCCCCGCAGGCATTCCGCATGTCATGGGGGCCTCACGTGCATGCCGCATGTCATGGGGGCCTCACGTGCATGCCACATGTATTGGGGGCCCCAACTGCATGCCGTATGTCTCAGGTACCCCAAATGCATGCAGCATGTTATGCAGGCCCCAAATGCATGCCGCATGTCATGGGGGCCCAAATGCATGACGCATATCATGGGGGCTCCACGTGCATGCCGCATGTAATGGGGCTCCCAAATTCATGTCGCATGTCATAGGGGCCCCACGTGCATTCCGCATGACATGGGGGCCCCAAATGCATGCCGCATGTCATGGGGGCCCCACGTGCATGCCGCTTGTAATGGGGGATTCAAATGCATGCCGCATGTCATGGGGGTCCCACATGCATGCCACATGTCATTGGGGCCCCGCAGGCATTCCGCATGTCATGGGGGACTCACGTGAATTCCGCATGTCATGTGGGCCCCACGTGCATGCTGCATGTCATTGTGGCCCCACGTGCATGCCGCATGTCACGGGGGCCCCGCAGGCATGCCGCATGTCACGGGGGCCCCGCAGGCATTCCACATGTCATGGGGGCCAGAAATAAACGCCGCATTTCATGGGGGCCCCACATGCATGCCGCATGTCACGGGGTCCCCGTAGGCATTCCACATGTCATAGGGGCCCCAAATAAATGGCGCATTTCATGGGGACCCCATGTGCATGCCACATGTCTTGGGGCCCACAAATGCATGCCGCATGTCATAGGGGCCCCACATGCATGGCGCATTTCATGGGGGCCCTACATGCATGCCGCATGTCATGGGGCCCCAAAAATCCATACCTCAAGTCATGGGGGCCCCAAATGCATGCAGCATGTCAAAGGGGCCCCACATGCATGGTGCATGTCATGGGGGCCCCACATGCATGCCGCATATATTGGGGGCCTCAAATGCATGCCGCATGTCATGAGGGCCCCGCATGCATGCCGCATGTCATTGGGGCCCTGCAGGCATTCCGCATGTCATGGGGGCCTCACGTGCATTCCGCATGTCATGGGGGTCCCACGTGCATGCTGCATGTCATTGGGGCCCCACGTGCTTGCCGCATGTCATGGGGGCCCCACGTGCATGCCTCATGTTACGGGGGCCACGAATGCATGCCGCATGTCATAGGGGCCCCACATGCATGGAGCATGTCATGGGGGCCCCAAATGCATGCCGCATGTCATGGGAGCCCCACATGCATGCCACATGTCATGGGGGCCCCAAATGAATGTCGCATGTCAAGGGGGACCCACGTGCATGACGCATGTCATGGGGGCCCCACATACATGCCGCATGTCATGGGGGCCCAAATGCTTGCCGCTTGTCATGAGGGCCATAAATGCATGCCGCATGTCATGGGAGCCCCACATGCATGCCACATGTCATGGAGGCCCCCATGACATGCGGCAAGCATTTGGGCCCCAAATGCATGCCGCATGTCATGGGGGCCCAAATGCATGACGCATGTCATGGGGGCTCCACGTGCATGCCGCATGTAATGTGGCTCCCAAATTCATGTCGCATGTCATAGGGGCCCCACGTGCATTCCGCATGTCATGGGGGCCCAAATGCATGCCGCATGTCATGGGGGCCCCACGTGCATGCCGCATGTAATGGGGGAGTCAAATGCATGCCGCATGTCATGGGGGTCCCACATGCATGCCACATGTCATTGGGGCCCCGCAGGCATTCCGCATGTCATGGGGGCCCCAAATGCATGCCTCAAGTCATGGGGGCCCAAATGCATGCAGCATGTCATAGGGGCCCCACATGCAAGGTGCATGTCATGGGGGCCCCACATGCATGCCTCAAGTCATGGGGGCCCCAAATGCATGCCACATACCATGGGGGCCCCACATGCATGCCGCATATATTGGGGGCCTCAAATGCATGCCGCATGTCATGAGGGCCCGCATGCATGCCGCATGTCATTGGGGCCCCGCAGGCATTCCGCATGTCATGGGGGCCTCACGTGCATGCCGCATGTCATTGGGGCCCCGCAGGCATTCCGCATGTCATGGGTGCCTCACGTGCATTCCGCATGTCATGGGGGTCCCACGTGCATGCTGCATGTCATTGGGGCCCCACGTGCTTGCCGCATGTCATGGGGGCCCCACGTGCATGCCTCATGTTACGGGGGCCACAAATGCATGCCGCATGTCATAGGGGCCCACATGCATGGAGCATGTCATGGGGGCCCCAAATGCATGCGGCATGTCATAGGGGCCCCACGTGCATACCACATGTCATGGGGGCCCCAAATGCATGCCGCATGTCATGGGAGCCCCACATGCATGCCACATGTCATGGGGGCCCCAAATGAATGTCGCATGTCAAGGGGGCCCCACGTGCATGACGCATGTCATGGGGACCCACATGCTTGCCGCATGTCATGAGGGCCATAAATGCATGCCGCATGTCATGGAGGCCCCCATGACATGCGGCAAGCATTTGGGCCCCACATGCATGCCGCACGTCATGGGGACCCCAAATGCATGCCGCATGTCATGGGGGCCCCACGTGCATGGCGCATTTCATGAGGGCCCAAATGCATGCCGCATGTCATGAGGCCATAAATGCATGTCGCATGTCATGGGTGCCCAAAGTGCATGCCTCATGTCACGGGGGCCCCGCAGGCATTCCACATGTCATGGGGGCCCCAAATAAATGCCGCATTTCATGGGGGCCCCACGTGCATGCCGCATGTCACGGGGGCCCCGCAGGCATTACACATGTCATGGGGCCCCAAATAAATGCCGCATTTCATGGGGGCCCCATGTGCATGCCACATGTCTTGGGGCCCACAAATGCATGCCGCATGTCATAGGGGCCCCACATGCATGGCGCATTTCATGGGGGCCCTACATGCATGCCGCATGTCATGGGGGCCCCAAATGCATGCCTCAAGTCATGGGGGCCCCAAATGCACGCAGCATGTCATAGGGGCCCCACATGCATGGTGCATGTCATGGGGGCCCCACATGCATGCCTCAAGTCATGGGGGCCCCAAATGCATGCCACATATCATGGGGGCCCCACATGCATGCCGCATATATTGGGGGCCTCAATTGCATGCCGCATGTCATGAGGGCCCCGCATGCATGCCGCATGTCATTGGGGCCCCGTAGGCATTCCGCATGTCATGGGGGCCTCACGTGCATTCCGCATGTCATGGGGGTCCCACGTGCATGCTTCATGTCATGGGGGCCCCACGTGCTTGCCGCTTGTCATGGGGGCCCCACGTGCATGCCTCATGTTACGGGGGCCACGAATGCATGCCGCATGTCATAGGGGCCCCACGTGCATACCACATGTCATGGGGGCCCCAAATGCATGACGCATGTCATGGGGGCCCCACATGCATGCCACATGTCATGGGGGCCCCAAATGAATGTCGCATGTCAAGGGGGCCCCACATGCATGACGCATGTCATGGGGACCCACATGAATGCCCCATGTCATGGAGGCCCCCATGACATGCGGCATGCATTTGGGGGCCCCACATGCATGCCCCATGTCATGGGGGCCCAAATGCTTGCCGCATGTCATGGGGTCCCCAAATGCGTGCCGCATGTCATGGGGCCCCCCAAATGCATGCAGCATGTCTTGGGGCCCACAAATGCATGTCGCATGTCATAGGGGTCCCACATGCATGGCGCTTTTCATGGGGGTCACACATGCATGCGCATGTCATGGGGGGCCCAAATGCGTGCCGCATATCATGGGGCCCCCAAATGCATGCCGCATGTCATAGGGGCCCCACATGCATGGCGCATGTCATGGGGGCCCCACATTCATACCGCATGTCATGGAGGCTCCACATGCATGCCGCATGTAATGGGAGCCCCCATGCATGCCACATGTCATGGGGGCCCCAAATGAACGTCGCATGTCAAGGGGGCCCCACGTGCATGCCGCATGTCATGGGGGCCCCAAATGCATGCCGCATGTACAGGGGCCCCCACGTGCATGCCGCATGTCATGGGGACCCCAAATGCATGCCGCATGTCATGGGGGCCCCACATGCATGCTGCATGTCATGGGGCCCAAAAGATTGCCGCATGTCATGGGAGCCATAAATGCATGCCGCATGTCATGGGAGCCCCACATGAATGTCGCATGTCAAGGGGCCCAACGTGCATGCCGCATGTATTGGGGGCCCCAAATTCATGCAGCATGTCATAGGGGCCCCACATGCATGGCACATTTCATGGGGGCCCCAATTGCATTCAGCATGTAATGGGGGATCCAAATGCATGCTGCACGTCATGGGGGCCCCACGTGCATGCCGCATGTCATGGGGGCCCCGCAGGCATTCCACATGTCATGGGGGCCCCAAATAAATGCCGCATTTCATGGGGGCCCCACGTGCATGCCGCATGTCATGGGGCCCCCCAAATGGATGCCGCATGTCATAGGGGCCCCAAATGCATGCCGCATCTCTTGGGGCCCACAAATGCATGCCGCATGTCATAGGGGCCCCACATGCATGGCACATTTCATGGGGGCCCCAAATGCATGCCTCAAGTCATGGGGGCCCCAAATGCATGCCGCATATCATGGGGGTCCCACATGCATGACGCATATCAAGGGGGTCGCACATGCATGCCGCATGTCATGGGGGCCCCAAATGCATGCTGCATGTCATGAGGGCCCCACTTGCATACCGCATGTCATAGGGGCCCCACGTACATGCCGCATGTCATGGGGGCCCCAAATGCATGCCGCATGTAATGGGGGCCCCACGTGCATGCCGTATGTCATGGGGGCCCCAAATGCATGCAGCATGTCATGGGGGCCCCACTTGCATTCATCATGTAATGGGGGTCCCACATGCATGCAGCATGTCATGGGGGCTCCAAATGCATGCGGCATGTCATAGGGGCCCCACATGCATGCCTCAAGTCATGGGGGCCCCAAATGCATGCCACATATCATGGGGGCCCCACATGCATGCCGCATGTCATGGGGGTCCCACGTGCATGCTGCATGTCATTGGGGCCCCACGTGCTTGCCGCATGTCATGGGGGCCCCACGTGCATGCCTCATGTCACGAGGGCCACAAATGTATGCCGCATGTCATGGGGGCCCCGCATGCATGACGCATGTCATGAGGGCCCCACATGAATGCCGCATGTCATGGGGGCCCCACATGAATGCCGCATGTAATGGGGACCCCAAATGCATGCCATATGTCATGGGGTCCTCACATGCATGCCGCATGTCATGGGGCCCCCCAAATTCATGCCGCATATCATAGGGGCCCCACATGCATGGAGCATGTCATGGGGGCCCCAAATGCATGACGCATGTCATGGGGGTCCCACATGCATGCCGCATGTCATAGGGGCCCCACGCGCATACCACATGTCATGGGGGCCCCAAATGCATGCCGCATGTCATGGGAGCCCCACATGCATGCCACATGTCATGGGGGCCCCAAATGAATGTCGCATGTCAAGGGGGCCCCACATGCATGACGCATGTCATGGGGACCCACATGAATGCCCCATGTCATGGAGGCCCCCATGACATGCGGCATGCATTTGGGGGCCCCACATGCATGCCCCATGTCATGGGGGCCCAAATGCTTGCCGCATGTCATGGGGTCCCCAAATGCGTGCCGCATGTCATGGGGCCCCCCAAATGCATGCAGCATGTCTTGGGGCCCACAAATGCATGTCGCATGTCATAGGGGTCCCACATGCATGGCGCTTTTCATGGGGGTCACACATGCATGCGCATGTCATGGGGGGCCCAAATGCGTGCCGCATATCATGGGGCCCCCAAATGCATGCCGCATGTCATAGGGGCCCCACATGCATGGCGCATGTCATGGGGGCCCCACATTCATACCGCATGTCATGGAGGCTCCACATGCATGCCGCATGTAATGGGAGCCCCCATGCATGCCACATGTCATGGGGGCCCCAAATGAACGTCGCATGTCAAGGGGGCCCCACGTGCATGCCGCATGTCATGGGGGCCCCAAATGCATGCCGCATGTACAGGGGCCCCCACGTGCATGCCGCATGTCATGGGGACCCCAAATGCATGCCGCATGTCATGGGGGCCCCACATGCATGCTGCATGTCATGGGGCCCAAAAGATTGCCGCATGTCATGGGAGCCATAAATGCATGCCGCATGTCATGGGAGCCCCACATGAATGTCGCATGTCAAGGGGCCCAACGTGCATGCCGCATGTATTGGGGGCCCCAAATTCATGCAGCATGTCATAGGGGCCCCACATGCATGGCACATTTCATGGGGGCCCCAATTGCATTCAGCATGTAATGGGGGATCCAAATGCATGCTGCACGTCATGGGGGCCCCACGTGCATGCCGCATGTCATGGGGGCCCCGCAGGCATTCCACATGTCATGGGGGCCCCAAATAAATGCCGCATTTCATGGGGGCCCCACGTGCATGCCGCATGTCATGGGGCCCCCCAAATGGATGCCGCATGTCATAGGGGCCCCAAATGCATGCCGCATCTCTTGGGGCCCACAAATGCATGCCGCATGTCATAGGGGCCCCACATGCATGGCACATTTCATGGGGGCCCCAAATGCATGCCTCAAGTCATGGGGGCCCCAAATGCATGCCGCATATCATGGGGGTCCCACATGCATGACGCATATCAAGGGGGTCGCACATGCATGCCGCATGTCATGGGGGCCCCAAATGCATGCTGCATGTCATGAGGGCCCCACTTGCATACCGCATGTCATAGGGGCCCCACGTACATGCCGCATGTCATGGGGGCCCCAAATGCATGCCGCATGTAATGGGGGCCCCACGTGCATGCCGTATGTCATGGGGGCCCCAAATGCATGCAGCATGTCATGGGGGCCCCACTTGCATTCATCATGTAATGGGGGTCCCACATGCATGCAGCATGTCATGGGGGCTCCAAATGCATGCGGCATGTCATAGGGGCCCCACATGCATGCCTCAAGTCATGGGGGCCCCAAATGCATGCCACATATCATGGGGGCCCCACATGCATGCCGCATGTCATGGGGGTCCCACGTGCATGCTGCATGTCATTGGGGCCCCACGTGCTTGCCGCATGTCATGGGGGCCCCACGTGCATGCCTCATGTCACGAGGGCCACAAATGTATGCCGCATGTCATGGGGGCCCCGCATGCATGACGCATGTCATGAGGGCCCCACATGAATGCCGCATGTCATGGGGGCCCCACATGAATGCCGCATGTAATGGGGACCCCAAATGCATGCCATATGTCATGGGGTCCTCACATGCATGCCGCATGTCATGGGGCCCCCCAAATTCATGCCGCATATCATAGGGGCCCCACATGCATGGAGCATGTCATGGGGGCCCCAAATGCATGACGCATGTCATGGGGGTCCCACATGCATGCCGCATGTCATGGGGGCCCCAAATGCATGCCGCTTGTCATGACGGCCCCAAATGCATGACTCATGTCATGGAGGCCCCACGTGCATGCCGCATGTCATGGGGGATCCAAACTCATGCCGCATGTCATTGGGGCCCCAAACGTATGCCGCATGTCATGGGGGCCCCATGTGCATGCCGCATGTCATGGGTTCCCCAAATGCATGCCGCATGTCATGGGGGCTCCACGTGCATGCCGCATTTCATGGGGGACCCAAATGCATGCCGCATGTCATGGGGGCCCCAAATGCATGTCACATGTCATGGGGGCCCCACGTGCATGCTGCATGTCATGGGGGCCCCAAATGCATGCCTCATGTCATGGGGGGCCCAAATGCATGCCGCATATCATGGGGCCCCCTAAATGCATGCAGCATGTCTTGGGGCCCACAAATGCATGCCGCATGTCATAGGGGCCCCACATGCATGCCGCATTTCATGGAGGCCCCACATGCATGCGCATGTCATGGGGGCCCCAAATGTGTGCCGCATATCATGGGGGCCCCAAATCCATGCAGCATGTCATGGGGGCCCCACGTGCATGCCGCATGTCATGGGGGACCCACTTGCATGCAGCATGTAATGGGGATCCAAATGCATGACGCATGTCATGGGGGTCCCACATGCATGCCTGCATGTCATGGGGACCCCAAATGCATGGCTCAAGTCATGGGGGCCCCCAAATGCATGCCGCATATCAAGGGGGCCACAAATGCATGCAGCATGTCATGGGGGCCCCACGTGCATGTCACATGTCATTGGGCCCCCCAAATGCATGGGGGCCCCCAAATGCATGCGCATGTCATGGGGGCCCCAAATGCATGCCGCATATCATGGGGGCCCCAAATGCATGCAGCATGTCATGGGGCCCCACATGCATGCCGCATATCATTGGGGGCCACATGCATGCCGCATGTCATGGGAGCCCCACATGAATGTCGAATGTCAAGGGGGCCCAACGTGTATGCCGCATGTATTGGGGGCCCCAAATTCATGCCGCATGTCATGAGGGCCCTGCATGCATGCCGCATGTCATGGGGGCCCCGCAGGCATTCCGCATGTCATGGGGGCCCAAATGCATGCCGCATGTCATAGGGGCCCCACGTGCATGCCGCATGTAATGGGGGATTCAAATGCATGCCTCAAGTCATGGGGGCCCCAAATGCATGCCGCATGTCATGGGGGCCCCATGTGCATGCCACATGTAATGGGGGCCCCAAAAGCATGTGGCATGTCATAGGGGCCCCACGTGCATGCCGCATGTCTTGGGCACCCCAAATGCATGCAGCATGTCATAGGGGCCCCACGTGCATACCACATGTCATGGGGGCCCCAAATGCATGCCGCATGTACTGGGGGCCCCACGTGCATGCCGCATTTCATGGGGGACCCAAATGCATGCCGCATGTCATGGGGGCCCCACATGCATGGCGCATTTCATGGGGGCCCCACATGCATGCGCATGTCATGGGGGCACCACATGCATGCCGCATGTCATGGGGCCCAAAAGATTGCCGCATGTCATGGGGACCATAAATGCATGCCGCATGTCAAGGGGGCCCAACGTGCATGCCGCATGTATTGGGGGCCCCAAATGCATGCCTCAAGTCATGGGGGCCCCAAATGCATGCCGCATATCATGGGGGTCCCACATGCATGCCGCATATCATGGGGGTCCCATATGCATGCCGCATGTCATGGGGGCCCCAAATGCATGCCGCATGTCACATTGGCCCCAAATGCATGATGCATGTCATGAGGGCCCCATGTGCATACCGCATGTCATAGGGGCCCCACGTACATGGCACATGTCATCGGTGCCCCACGTGCATGCCGCATGTCATTGGGGCCCCAAATGCATGCCGCATGTAATGGGGTTCCCACGTGCATGCTGCATGTCATGGGGGCCCCAAATGCATGCCGCATGTAATGGGGGCCCCACGTGCATGCAGCATGTCATGGGGGCCCCAAATGCATGCAGCATGTCATTGGGGCTCCACGTGCATGCCGCATGTAATGGGGCCCCCAAATGCATGCCGCATGTCATGGGGGCCCCATGTGCATGCCACATGTAATGGGGGCCCCAAAAGCATGTGGCATGTCATAGGGGCCCCACGTGCATGCCGCATGTCTTGGGCACCCCAAATGCATGCAGCATGTCATAGGGGCCCCACGTGCATACCACATGTCATGGGGGCCCCAAATGCATGCCGCATGTACTGGGGGCCCCACGTGCATGCCGCATTTCATGGGGGACCCAAATGCATGCCGCATGTCATGGGGGCCCCAAATGCATGTTGCATGTCATGGGGGTCCCACGTGCATGCCGCATGTTATGGGCCCCCAAGTGCATGCAGCATGTCTTGGGGCCCACAAATGCATGCCGCATGTCATAGGGGCCCCACATGCATGCCGCATTTCTTGGGGGCCCCACATGCATGCGCATGTCATGGGGGCACCAC
Source organism: Phyllobates terribilis (assembly GCF_046119375.1). Classification (NCBI taxonomy): domain Eukaryota; kingdom Metazoa; phylum Chordata; class Amphibia; order Anura; family Dendrobatidae; genus Phyllobates; species Phyllobates terribilis. The sequence goes on along the minus strand of NW_027362764.1, from coordinate 331,761,844 downwards.
ATGCATGCCGCATGTTTTGGGGCCCAAAAGCTTGCCGCATGTCATGGGGGCCATAAATGCATGCCGCATGTCATGGGAGCCCCACATGAATGTCGCATGTCAAGGGGGCCCAACGTGCATGCCGCATGTATTGGGGCCCCCAAATTCATGCCGCATGTCATGAGGGCCCTGCATGCATGCCGCATGTCATGGGGGCCCCGCAGGCATTCCGCATGTCATGGGGGCCCAAATGCATGCCGCATGTCATGGGGGCCCGACGTGCATGCCACATGTAATGGGGGATTCAAATGCATGCCTCAAGTCATGGGGGCCCCAAATGCATGCCGCATATCATGGGGGTCCCACATGCATGCCGCATATCATGGGGGTCCCACATGCATGCCGCATGTCATGGGGGCCCCGAATGCATGCCGCATGTCACATTGGTCCCAAATGCATGATGCATGTCATGAGGGACCCACGTGCATACCGCATGTCATAGGGGCCCCACGTACATGGCACATGTCATCGGTGCCCCACATGCATGCCGCATGTCATAGGGGCCCCAAATGCATGCCGCATGTAATGGGGACCCCACGTGCATGCTGCATGTCATGGGGGCCCCAAATGCATGCCGCATGTAATGGGGGCCCCACGTGCATGCAGCATGTCATGGGGGCCCCAAATGCATGCAGCATGTCATTGGGGCTCCACGTGCATGTCGCATGTAATGGGGCCCCCAAATGCATGCCACATGTAATGGGGGCCCCATGTGCATGCCACATGTAATGGGGGCCCCAAAAGCATGCGGCATGTCATAGGGGCCCCACGTGCATGCCGCATGTCTTGGGCACCCCAAATGCATGCAGCATGTCATAGGGGCCCCACGTGCATACCACATGTCATGGGGGCCCCAAATGCATGCCGCATGTACTGGGGGCCCCACGTGCATGCCACATTTCATGGGGGACCCAAATGCATGCCGCATGTCATGGGGGCCCCAAATGCATGTCGCATGTCATGGGGGCCCCACGTGCATGCCGCATGTTATGGGGCCCCCAAATGCATGCAGCATGTGTTGGGGCCCACAAATGCATGCCGCATATCATAGGGGCCCCACATGCATGGCGCATTTCATGGGGGCCCCACATGCATGCGATGTCATGGGGGCCCCAAATGCGTGCCGCATATCATGGGGGCCCCAAATGCATGCAGCATGTCATGGGGCCCCACGTGCATGCCACATGTCATGGGGCCCACATGCATGCCGCATGTCATGGGGGCCCCACTTGCATGCAGCATGTAATGGGGATCCAAATGTATGACGCATGTCATGGGGGTCCTACGTGCATGCCGCATGTCATGGGGGCCCCACATGCATGCCGCATGTCATGGGGGAACCACTTGCATGCAGCATGTAATGGGGGATCCAAATGCATGACGCATGTCATGGGGGTCCCACATGCATACCACATGTCATGGGGGAACCAAATGCATGCCGCATGTCCTGGGGGCCCCACATGCATGACACATTTCATGGGGGACCCAAATGCATGCCGCATGTCACGGGGTCCCCAAATGCATGCTGCATGTCATGAGGGCCCCACATGCGTGCTGCATGTCATGGGGCCCCCAAATGCATGCCGCATGTCATGGGGGCCCCACTTGCATGCCGCATGTCATGGGGGCCCCACGTGCATGTCACATGTTATGGGGGCCCAAAATGCATGCCGCATGTCATGAGGGCGCCGCATGCATGCCGCATGTCTTGGGGCCCACAAATGCATGCCGCATGTCATGGGTGCCCCACATGCATGCCGCATGTCATTGGGGCCCCAAATGCATGCAGCATGTAATGGGGGCCCCGCGTGCATGCCGCATGTCACGGGGGCCCCAAATGCATGCCGCATGTCATGGGGGCCCCAAATGCATGCAGCATGTCATTGGGGCCCCCAAATGCATGCAGCATGTCATAGGGGCCCCACGTGCATGGCGCATGTCATGGGGGCCCCACATTCATACCGCATGTCATGGAGGCCCCAAATGCATGCCGCATGTTATGGGGCCCCCCAAATGCATGCAGCATGTCTTGGGGCCCACAAATGCATGCCGCATGTCATAGGGGTACTACATGCATGGCGCATTTCATGGGGGTCCCACATGCATGCGCATGTCATGGGGGCCCCAAATGCGTGCCGCATATCATGGGGGCCCCAAATGCATGCCGCATGTCATAGTGGCCCCACATGCATGGCGCATGTCATGGGGGCCCCACATTCATACCGCATGTCATGGAGGCCCCAAATGCATGCCGCATGTAATGGGAGCCCCTATGCATGCCACATGTCATGGGGGCCCCAAATGAATGTCGCATGTCAAGGGGGCCCCAAATGCATGCCGCATGTACAGGGGGCCCCACGTGCATGCCGCATTTCATGGGGGACCCAAATGCATGCCACATGTCATGGGGGCCATAAATGCATGCGGCATGTCATAGGCGCCCCACGTGCATACCACATGTCATGGGGGCCCCAAATGCATGCCGCATTTACTGGGTGGGCCCACGTGCATGCTGCATGTCATGGGGCCCCAAATGCATGCCGCATGTCATGGAAGCCCCACGTGCATGCCGCATGTCATGGGGCCCCCCAAATGCATGCAGCATGTCTTGGCGCCCTCAAATGCATGCCGCATGTCATAGGGGTCCCACATGCATGCCACATGTCATGGGGGCCATAAATGCATGCGGCATGTCATAGGGGCCCCACGTGCATACCACATGTCATGGGGGCCCCAAATGCATGCGGCATGTACTGGGTGGGCCCACGTGCATGCTGCATGGCATGGGGGCCCCAAGTGCGTGCCCCATATCATGGGGGCCCCAAATGCATGCAGCATGTCATGGGGGCCCAACGTGCATGCCGCATGTATTGGGGGCCCCAAATGCATGCCGCATGTCATGGGGGAACCACCTGCATGCCGCATGTCATGGGGGAACCACCTGCATGCCGCATGTAATGGGGGATTCAAATGCATGCCGCATGTCATGGGGGTCCCACATGCATGCTGCATGTCATGGGGGCCCCAAATGCATGCCGCATATCATGGGGGCCCCGCAGGCATGCCGCATGTCATGGGGGCCTCACGTGCATGCTGCATGTATTGGGGACCCCAACTGCATGCCGCATGTCTCAGGTACCCCAAATGCATGCAGCATGTTATGCAGGCCCCAAATGCATGCCGCATGTCATGGGGCCCCAAATGCATGCCGCATGTCATGGGGGCCCCACGTGCATGCCGCATGTAATGGGGGATTCAAATGCATGCCGCATGTCATGGGGTCCCACATGCATGCCACATGTCATTGGGGCCCCGCAGGCATTCCGCATGTCATGGGGGACTCACGTGCATTCCGCATGTCATTGTGGCCCCACGTGCATGCCTCATGTCACGGGGGCCCCGCAGGCATTCCACATGTCATGGGGGCCCCAAATAAATGCCGCATTTCATGGGGGCCCCACATGCATGCCGCATGTCACGGGGTCCCCGCAGGCATTCCACATGTCATGGGGGCCCCAAATAAATTGCGCATTTCATGGGGACCCCATGTGCATGCCACATGTCTTGGGGCCCACAAATGCATGCCGCATGTCATAGGGGCCCCACATGCATGGCGCATTTCATGGGGGCCCTACATGCATGCCGCATGTCATGGGGGCCCCCAATGCATGCCTCAAGTCATGGGGGCCCCAAATGCATGCAGCATGTCATAGGGGCCCCACATGCATGGTGCATGTCATGGGGGCCCCACATGCATGCCTCAAGTCATGGGGGCCCCAAATGCATGCCACATATCATGGGGGCCCCACATGCATGCCACATATATTGGGGGCCTCAAATGCATGCCGCATGTCATAGGGGTACCACATGCATGGCGCATTTCATGGGGGTCCCACATGCATGCGCATGTCATGGGGGCCCCAAATGCGTGCCGCATATCATGGGGGCCCCAAATGCATGCCGCATGTCATAGTGGCCCCACATGCATGGCGCATGTCATGGGGGCCCCACATTCATACCGCATGTCATGGAGGCCCCAAATGCATGCCGCATGTAATGGGAGCCCCCATGCATGCCACATGTCATGGGGGCCCCAAATGAATGTCGCATGTCAAGGGGGCCCCAAATGCATGCCGCATGTACAGGGGGCCCCACGTACATGCCACATTTCATGGGATACCCAAATGCATGCCACATGTCATGGGGGCCATAAATGCATGCAGCATGTCATGGGGGCCCAACGTGCATGCCGCATGTATTGGGGGCCCCAAATGCATGCCGCATGTCATGGGGGAACCACCTGCATGCCGCATGTCATGGGGGAACCACCTGCATGCCGCATGTAATGGGGGATTCAAATGCATGCCGCATGTCATGGGGGTCCCACATGCATGCTGCATGTCATGGGGGCCCCAAATGCATGCTGCATATCATGGGTGCCCCGCAGGCATGCCGCATGTCATGGGGGCCTCACGTGCATGCTGCATGTATTGGGGGCCCCAACTGCATGCCGCATGTCTCAGGTACCCCAAATGCATGCAGCATGTTATGCAGGCCCCAAATGCATGCCGCATGTCATGGGGGCCCAAATGCATTCCGCATGTCATGTGGGCCCCACGTGCATGCTGCATGTCATTGTGGCCCCACGTGCATGCCGCATGTCACGGGGGTCCCGCAGCCATTCCACATGTCATGGGGGCCCCAAATAAATGCCGCATTTCATGGGGGCCCCACATGCATGCCGCATGTCACGGTGTCCCCGCAGGCATTCCACATGTCATGGGGGCCCCAAATAAATGTCGCATTTCATGGGGACCCCATGTGCATGCCACATGTCTTGGGGCCCACAAATGCATGCCGCATGTCATAGGGGCCCCACATGCATGGCGCATTTCATGGGGGCCCTACATGCATGCCGCATGTCATGGGGGCCCCCAATGCATGCCTCAAGTCATGGGGGCCCCAAATGCATGCAGCATGTCATAGGGGCCCCACATGCATGGTGCATGTCATGGGGGCCCCACATGCATGCCTCAAGTCATGGGGGCCCCAAATGCATGCCACATATCATGGGGGCCCCACATGCATGCCGCATATATTGGGGGCCTCAAATGCATGCCGCATGTCATGAGGGCCCCGCATGCATGCCACATGTCATTGGGGCCCCGCAGGCATTCCGCATGTCATGGGGGCCTCATGTGCATTCCGCATGTCATGGGGGTCCCACGTGCATGCTGCATGTCATTGGGGCCCCACGTGCTTGCCGCATGTCATGGGGGCCCCACGTGCATGCCTCATGTTACGGGGGCCATGAATGCATGCCGCATGTCATAGGGGCCCCACATGCATGGAGCATGTCATGGGGGCCCCAAATGCATGCCGCATGTCATAGGGGCCCCACGTGCATACCACATGTCATGGGGGCCCCAAATGCATGCCGCATGTCATGGGAGCCCCACATGCATGCCACATGTCATGGGGGCCCCAAATGAATGTCGCATGTCAAGGGGGGCCCACGTGCATGACGCATGTCATGGGGACCCACATGCATGCCAAATGTCATGGAGGCCCCCATGACATGCAGCAAGCATTTGGGCCCCACATGCATGCCGCATGCCATGGGGCCCCCAAATGCATGCCGCATGTCATGGGGGCCCCACATGCATGCCGCATGTCATGGGGGCCCAAATGCTTGCTGCTTGTCATGAGGGCCATAAATGCATGCCGCATGTCATGGGAGCCCCACATGCATGCCACATGTCATGGAGGCCCCCATGACATGCGGCAAGCATTTGGGCCCCACATGCATGCCGCATGCCATGGGGCCCCCAAATGCATGCCGCATGTCATGGGGGCCCCAAATGCATGCGGCATGTCATAGGGGCCCCACGCGCATACCACATGTCATGGGGGCCCCAAATGCATGCCGCATGTCATGGGAGCCCCACATGCATGCCACATGTCATGGGGGCCCCAAATGAATGTCGCATGTCAAGGGGGACCCACGTGCATGACGCATGTCATGGGGACCCACATGCATGCCAAATGTCATGGAGGCCCCCATGACATGCAGCAAGCATTTGGGCCCCACATGCATGCCGCATGCCATGGGGCCCCCAAATGCATGCCGCATGTCATGGGGGCCCCACATGCATGCCGCATGTCATGGGGGCCCAAATGCTTGCCGCTTGTCATGAGGGCCATAAATGCATGCCGCATGTCATGGGAGCCCCACATGCATGCCACATGTCATGGAGGCCCCGATGACATGCGGCAAGCATTTGGGCCCCAAATGCATGCCGCATGTCATGGGGCCCAAATGCATGACGCATGTCATGGGGGCTCCACGTGCATGCCGCATGTAATGTGGCTCCCAAATTCATGTCGCATGTCATAGGGGCCCCACGTGCATTCCGCATGTCATGGGGGCCCCAAATGCATGCCGCATGTCATGGGGCCCAACGTGCATGCCGCATGTAATGGGGGATTCAAATGCATGCCGCATGTCATGGGGGTCCCACATGCATGCCACATGTCATTGGGGCCCCGCAGGCATTCCGCATGTCATGGGGGCCCCAAATGCATGCCTCAAGTCATGGGGGCCCCAAATGCATGCAGCATGTCATAGGGGCCCCACATGCATGGTGCATGTCATCGGGGCCCCACATGCATGCCTCAAGTCATGGGGGCCCCAAATGCATGCCACATACCATGGGGGCCCCACATGCATGCCGCATATATTGGGGGCCTCAAATGCATGCCGCATGTCATGAGGGCCCCGCATGCATGCCGCATGTCATTGGGGCCCCGCAGGCATTCCGCATGTCATGGGGGCCTCACGTGCATGCCGCATGTCATTGGGGCCCCGCAGGCATTCCACATGTCATGGGGGCCTCACGTGCATTCCGCATGTCATGGGGGTCCCACGTGCATGCTGCATGTCATTGGGGCCCCACGTGCTTGCCGCATGTCATGGGGGCCCCACGTGCATGCCTCATGTTACGGGGGACACGAATGCATGCTGCATGTCATAGGGGCCCCACATCCATGGAGCATGTCATGGGGGCCCCAAATGCATGCGGCATGTCATAGGGTCCCTACGTGCATTCCAAATGTCATGGGGGCCCCAAATGCATGCCACATGTCATGGGAGCCCCACATGCATGCCACATGTCATGGGGGCCCCAAATGAATGTCGCATGTCAAGGGGGCCCCACGTGCATGACGCATGTCATGGGGACCCACATGCATGCCGCATGTCATGGAGGCCCCCATGACATGCGGCAAGCATTTGGGCTCCACATGCATGCCGCATGTCATGGGGGCCCAAATGCTTGCCGCATGTCATGAGGGCCATAAATGCATGCCGCATGTCATGGGAGCCCCACATGCATGCCACATGTCTTGGAGGCCCCAATGACATGCGGCAAGCATTTGGGCCCCACATGCATGCCGCATGTCATGGGGCCCCCAAATGCATGTCGCATGTCATGGGGGCCCCATGTGCATGCCACATGTCTTGGGGCCCACAAATGCATGCCGCATGTCATAGGGGCCCCACATGCATGGCGCATTTCATGGGCGCCCTACATGCATGCCGCATGTCATGGGGGCCCCAAATGCATGCCTCAAGTCATGGGGGCCCCAAATGCACGCAGCATGTCATAGGGGCCCCACATGCATGGTGCATGTCATGGGGGCCCCACATGCATGCCTCAAGTCATGGGGGCACCAAATGCATGCCACATATCATGGGGCCCCCACATGCATGCCGCATATATTGGGGGCCTCAATTGCATGCCGCATGTCATGAGAGCCCCGCATGCATGCCGCATGTCATTGGGGCCCCGTAGGCATTCCGCATGTCATGGGGGCCTCACGTGCATTCCGCATGTCATGGGGGTCCCACGTACATGCTTCATGTCATTGGGGCCCCACGTGCTTGCCGCTTGTCATGGGGGCCCCACGTGCATGCCTCATGTTACGGGGGCCACGAATGCATGCCGCATGTCATAGGGGCCCCACGTGCATACCACATGTCATGGGGGCCCCAAATGCATGCCGCATGTCATGGTTGCCTCAAATGAATGTCGCATGTCAAGGGGGCCCCACGTGCATGACGCATGTCATGGGGACCCAAAATGCATGCCGCATGTCATGGGGGCCACACGTGCATGGCGCATTTCATGAGGGCCCAAATGCATGCCGCATGTCAAGAGGCCATAAATGCATGTCGCATGTCATGGATGCCCAAAGTGCATGCCTCATGTCACGGGGGCCCCGCAGGCATTCCACATGTCATGGGGCCCCAAATAAATGCCGCATTTCATGGGGGCCCCACATGCATGCCACATGTCATGGGGGCCCCAAATGAATGTCGCATGTCAAGGGGGCCCCACGTGCATGACGCATGTCATGGGGACCCACATGCATGCCGCATGTCATGGAGGCCCCCATGACATGCGGCATGCATTTGGGGGCCCCACATGCATGCCGCATGTCATGGGGGGCCAAATGCTTGCCGCATGTCATGAGGGCCATAAATGCATGCCGCATGTCATGGGAGCCCCACATGCATGCCACATGTCATGGGGGCCCCAAATGAATGTCGCATGTCAAGGGGGCCCCACGTGCATGCCGCATGTCATGGGGGCCCCAAATGCATGCCGCATGTCATGGGGGCCCCAAATGCATGCGGCATGTCATGGGGCCCCCCAAATGCATGCAGCATGTCTTGGGGCCCACAAATGCATGCCGCATGTCATAGGGGTCCCACATGCATGGCGCATTTCATGGGGGTCCCACATGCATGGCGCATTTCATGGGGGCCCCAAATGCATGCCGCATGTCATAGGGGCCCCACATGCATGGCTCTTGTCATGGGGCCCCACATTCTTACCGCATGCCATGGAGGCCCCAAATGCATGCCGCATGTAATGGGAGCCCCCATGCATGCCACATGTCATGGGGGCCCCAAATGAATGTCGCATGTCAAGGGGGCCCCACGTGCATGCCGCATGTCATGGGGGCCCCAAATGCATGCCGCATGTACAGGGGGCCCCACGTGCATGCCACATTTCATGGGGGACGCAAATGCATGCCGCATGTCATGGGGCCGCCAAATGCATGCCGCATGTCATAGGGGTCCCACATGCATGGCACATTTCATGGGGGTCCCAAATGCATGCACATGTCATGGGGGCCCCAAATGCGTGCCGCATATCATAGGGGCCCCACATGCATGCCGCATGTCATAGGGGCCCCACATGCATGGAGCATGTCATTGGGGCCCCACATGCATGCCGCATGTCATGGGGGCCCCAAATGCATGCTGCATGTCATGGGGCCCCAAATGCATGCCGCATGTCATGGGGGCCCCACGTGGATGCCGCATGTCATGGGGGCCCCGCAGGCATTCCGCATGTCATGGGGGCCCCAAATGCATGCCGCATTTCATGGGGGCCCCACGTGCATGCCGCATGTCATGGGGCCCCCCAAATGCATGCAGCATGTCTTGGTGCCCTCAAATGCATGCCGCATGTCACAGGGGTCCCACCTGCATGCCGCATGTCATGGGGGAACCACCTGCATGCCGCATGTAATGGGGGATTCAAATGCATGCCGCATGTCATGGGGGTCCCACATGCATGCCTCATGTCATGGGGGCCCCAAATGCATGCCGCATATCATGGGGGCCCCGCAGGCATTCCGCATGTCATGGGGCCTCACGTGCATGCCGCATGTCATGGGGGCCTCACATGCATGCCGCATGTATTGGGGGCCCCAACTGCATGACGCATGTCTCAGGTACCCCAAATGCATGCAGCATGTTATGCAGGCCCCAAATGCATGCCGCATGTCATGGGGGCCCAAATGCATGACACATGTCATGGGGGCTCCACGTGCATGCCGCATGTAATGGGGCTCCCAAATTCATGTCGCATGTCATAGGGGCCCCACGTGCATTCCGCATGACATGGGGGCCGCAAATGCATGCCGCATGTCATGGGGGCCCCACGTGCATGCCGCATGTAATGGGGGATTCAAATGCATGCCGCATGTCATGGGGGTCCCATATGCATGCCACATGTCATTGGGGCCCCGCAGGCATTCCGCATGTCATGGGGGACTCACGTGCATTCCGCATGTCATGTGGGCCCCACGTGCATGCTGCATGTCATTGTGGCACCATGTGCATGCCGCATGTCACGGGGGCCCCGCAGGCATTCCACATGTCATGGGGGCCCCAAATAAATGCCGCATTTCATGGGGGCCCCACATGCATGCCGCATGTCACGGGGTCCCCGCAGGCATTCAACATGTCATGGGGGCCCCAAATAAATGCCGCATTTCATGGGGACCCCATGTGCATGCCACATGTCTTGGGGCCCACAAATGCATGCCGCATGTCATAGGGGCCCCACATGCATGGCGCATTTCATGGGGGCCCCAAATGCGTGCCGCATATCATGGGGGCCCCAAATGCATGCAGCATGTCATGGGGGCCCCACGTGCATGCCACATGTCATTGGGGGCCCACATGCATGCCGCATGTCATGGGGGCCCCACTTGCATGCAGCATGTAATGGGGATCCAAATGCATGACGCATGTCATGGGGGTCCCACGTGCATGCCGCATGTCATGGGGGCCCCACATGCATGCCGCATGTCATGGGGGCACCACTTGCATGCAGCATGTAATGGGGGATCCAAATGCATGACGCATGTCATGGGGGTCCCACATGCATACCACATGTCATGGGGGAACCAAATGCATGCCGCATGTCCTGGGGGCCCCACATGCATGACACATTTCATGGGGGACCCAAATGCATGCCGCATGTCATGGGGTCCCCAAATGCATGCCGCATGTCATGAGGGCCCCACGTGCATGCTGCATGTCATGGGGACCCCACTTGCATGCCGCATGTCATGGGGGCCCCACGTGCATGTCGCATGTCATGGGGACCCAAAATGCATGCCGCATGTCATGATGGTGCCGCATGCATGCCGCATGTCTTGGGGCCCACAAATGCATGCCGCATGTCATAGGGGCCCCACATGCATGGTGCATTTCATGAGGGCCCAAATGCATGCCGCATGTCATGGGAGCCCCACATGAATGTCGCATGTCAAGGGGGCCCAACGTGCATGCCGCATGTATTGGGGGCCCCAAATTCATGCCGCATATCCTGAGGGCCCTGCATGCATGCCGCATGTCATCGGTGCCCCGCAGGCATTCCGCATGTCATGGGGGGCCCAAATGCATGCCGCATGTCATGGGGGCCCCACATGCATGCCGCATGTAATGGGGGATTCAAATGCATGCCGCATTTCATGGGGGCCCCACGTGCATGCCGCATGTCATGGGGCCCCCCAAATGCATGCAGCATGTCTTGGTGCCCTCAAATGCATGCCGCATGTCACAGGGGTCCCACCTGCATGCCGCATGTCATGGGGGAACCACCTGCATGCCGCATGTAATGGGGGATTCAAATGCATACCGCATGTCATGGGGGTCCCACATGCATGCCTCATGTCATGGGGGCCCCAAATGCATGCCGCATATCATGGGGGCCCCGCAGGCATTCCGCATGTCATGGGGCCTCACGTGCATGCCGCATGTCATGGGGGCCTCACATGCATGCCGCATGTATTGGGGGCCCCAACTGCATGACGCATGTCTCAGGTACCCCAAATGCATGCCGCATGTCATGGGGGCCCAAATGCATGACGCATGTCATGGGGGCTCCACGTGCATGCCGCATGTAATGGGGCTCCCAAATTCATGTCGCATGTCATAGGGGCCCCACGTGCATTCCGCATGACATGGGGGCCGCAAATGCATGCCGCATGTCATGGGGGCCCCACGTGCATGCCGCATGTAATGGGGGATTCAAATGCATGCCGCATGTCATGGGGGTCCCACATGCATGCCACATGTCATTGGGGCCCCGCAGGCATTCCGCATGTCATGGGGGACTCACGTGCATTCCGCATGTCATGTGGGCCCCACGTGCATGCTGCATGTCATTGTGGCACCATGTGCATGCCGCATGTCACGGGGTCCCCGCAGGCATTCAACATGTCATGGGGGCCCCAAATAAATGCCGCATTTCATGGGGACCCCATGTGCATGCCACATGTCTTGGGGCCCACAAATGCATGCCGCATGTCATAGGGGCCCCACATGCATGGCGCATTTCATGGGGGCCCCAAATGCGTGCCGCATATCATGGGGGCCCCAAATGCATGCAGCATGTCATGGGGGCCCCACGTGCATGCCACATGTCATTGGGGGCCCACATGCATGCCGCATGTCATGGGGGCCCCACTTGCATGCAGCATGTAATGGGGATCCAAATGCATGACGCATGTCATGGGGGTCCCACGTGCATGCCGCATGTCATGGGGGCCCCACATGCATGCCGCATGTCATGGGGGCACCACTTGCATGCAGCATGTAATGGGGGATCCAAATGCATGACGCATGTCATGGGGGTCCCACATGCATACCACATGTCATGGGGGAACCAAATGCATGCCGCATGTCCTGGGGGCCCCACATGCATGACACATTTCATGGGGGACCCAAATGCATGCCGCATGTCATGGGGTCCCCAAATGCATGCCGCATGTCATGAGGGCCCCATGTGCATGCTGCATGTCATGGGGACCCCACTTGCATGCCGCATGTCATGGGGGCCCCACGTGCATGTCGCATGTCATGGGGGCCCAAAATGCATGCCGCATGTCATGAGGGTGCCACATGCATGCCGCATGTCTTGGGGCCCACAAATGCATGCCACATGTCATAGGGGCCCCACATGCATGGTGCATTTCATGAGGGCCCAAATGCATGCCGCATGTCATGGGAGCCCCAAATGAATGTCGCATGTCAAGGGGGCCCAACGTGCATGCCGCATGTATTGGGGGCCCCAAATTCATGCCGCATATCATGAGGGCCCTGCATGCATGCCGCATGTCATGGGTGCCCCGCAGGCATTCCGCATGTCATGGGGGGCCCAAATGCATGCCGCATGTCATGGGGGCCCCACATGCATGGCGCATTTCATGGGGGCCCCAAATGCGTGCCGCATATCATGGGGGCCCCAAATGCATGCAGCATGTCATGGGGGCCCCACGTGCATGCCACATGTCATTGGGGGCCCACATGCATGCCGCATGTCATGGGGGCCCCACTTGCATGCAGCATGTAATGGGGATCCAAATGCATGACGCATGTCATGGGGGTCCCACGTGCATGCCGCATGTCATGGGGGCCCCACATGCATGCCGCATGTCATGGGGGCACAACTTGCATGCAGCATGTAATGGGGGATCCAAATGCATGACGCATGTCATGGGGGTCCCACATGCATACCACATGTCATGGGGGCCCACATGCATGCCGCATGTCATGGGGGCCCCACTTGCATGCAGCATGTAATGGGGATCCAAATGCATGCCGCATGTAATGGGGGTCCCACGTGCATGCCGCATGTCATGGGGGCCCCACATGCATGCCGCATGTCATGGGGGCACCACTTGCATGCAGCATGTAATGGGGGATCCAAATGCATGACGCATGTCATGGGGGTCCCACATGCATACCACATGTCATGGGGGAACCAAATGCATGCCGCATGTCCTGGGGGCCCCACATGCATGACACATTTCATGGGGGACCCAAATGCATGCCGCATGTCATGGGGTCCCCAAATGCATGCCGCATGTCATGAGGGCCCCACGTGCATGCTGCATGTCATGGGGACCCCACTTGCATGCCGCATGTCATGGGGGCCCCACGTGCATGTCGCATGTCATGGGGGCCCAAAATGCATGCCGCATGTCATGAGGGTGCCGCATGCATGCCGCATGTCTTGGGGCCCACAAATGCATGCCGCATGTCATAGGGGCCCCACATGAATGGTGCATTTCATGAGGGCCCAAATGCATGCCGCATGTCATGGGAGCCCCACATGAATGTCGCATGTCAAGGGGGCCCAACGTGCATGCCGCATGTATTGGGGGCCCCAAATTCATGCCGCATATCATGAGGGCCCTGCATGCATGCCGCATGTCATGGGTGCCCCGCAGGCATTCCGCATGTCATGGGGGCCCCAAATGCATGCCGCATGTCATGGGGGTCCCACATGCATGCCGCATGTAATGGGGGGGATTCAAATGCATGCCGCATTTCATGGGGGTCCCACATGCATGCCGCATGTCATGGGGGCCCCAAATGCATGCCTCAAGTCATGGGGGCCCCAAATGCATGCCGCATGTCATGGGGTCCCCACATGCATGCCGCATGTCATGGGGGCTCAAATGCTTGCCGCATGTCATGGGGGCTCAAATGCTTGCCGCATGTCATGGGGCGATAAATGCATGCCGCATGTCATGTGAGCCCAACAAGCATGCCGCATGTATTGGGGGCCCCAAATTCATGCAGCATGTCATAGGGGCCCCACATGCATGGTGCATTTCATGGGGGCCCCACTTGCATGCAGCATGTAATGGGGGATCCAAATGCATGACACATGTCATGGGGGCTCCACGTGCATGCCGCATGTAATGGGGCTCCCAAATTCATGTCGCATGTCATAGGGGCCCCACGTGCATTCCGCATGACATGGGGGCCGCAAATGCATGCCGCATGTCATGGGGGTCCCACATGCATGCCACATGTCATTGGGGCCCCGCAGGCATTCCGCATGTCATGGGGGACTCACGTGCATTCCGCATGTCATGTGGGCCCCACGTGCATGCTGCATGTCATTGTGGCACCATGTGCATGCCGCATGTCACGGGGGCCCCGCAGGCATTCCACATGTCATGGGGGCCCAAAATAAATGCCGCATTTCATGGGGGCCCCACATGCATGCCGCATGTCACGGGGTCCCCGCAGGCATTCAACATGTCATGGGGGCCCCAAATAAATGCCGCATTTCATGGGGACCCCATGTGCATGCCACATGTCTTGGGGCCCACAAATGCATGCCGCATGTCATAGGGGCCCCACATGCATGGCGCATTTCATGGGGGCCCCAAATGCGTGCCGCATATCATGGGGGCCCCAAATGCATGCAGCATGTCATGGGGGCCCCACGTGCATGCCACATGTCATTGGGGGCCCACATGCATGCCGCATGTCATGGGGGCCCCACTTGCATGCAGCATGTAATGGGGATCCAAATGCATGACGCATGTCATGGGGGTCCCACGTGCATGCCGCATGTCATGGGGGCCCCACATGCATGCCGCATGTCATGGGGGCACCACTTGCATGCAGCATGTAATGGGGGATCCAAATGCATGACGCATGTCATGGGGGTCCCACATGCATACCACATGTCATGGGGGAACCAAATGCATGCCGCATGTCCTGGGGGCCCCACATGCATGACACATTTCATGGGGGACCCAAATGCATGCCGCATGTCATGGGGTCCCCAAATGCATGCCGCATGTCATGAGGGCCCCATGTGCATGCTGCATGTCATGGGGACCCCACTTGCATGCCGCATGTCATGGGGGCCCCACGTGCATGTCGCATGTCATGGGGGCCCAAAATGCATGCCGCATGTCATGAGGGTGCCGCATGCATGCCGCATGTCTTGGGGCCCACAAATGCATGCCGCATGTCATAGGGGCCCCACATGCATGGTGCATTTCATGAGGGCCCAAATGCATGCCGCATGTCATGGGAGCCCCAAATGAATGTCGCATGTCAAGGGGGCCCAACGTGCATGCCGCATGTATTGGGGGCCCCAAATTCATGCCGCATATCATGAGGGCCCTGCATGCTTGCCGCATGTCATGGGTGCCCCACAGGCATTCCGCATGTCATGGGGGGCCCAAATGCATGCCGCATGTCATGGGGGCCCCACATGCATGGCGCATTTCATGGGGGCCCCAAATGCGTGCCGCATATCATGGGGGCCCCAAATGCATGCAGCATGTCATGGGGGCCCCACGTGCATGCCACATGTCATTGGGGGCCCACATGCATGCCGCATGTCATGGGGGCCCCACTTGCATGCAGCATGTAATGGGGATCCAAATGCATGCCGCATGTAATGGGGGTCCCACGTGCATGCCGCATGTCATGGGGGCCCCACATGCATGCCGCATGTCATGGGGGCACCACTTGCATGCAGCATGTAATGGGGGATCCAAATGCATGACGCATGTCATGGGGGTCCCACATGCATACCACATGTCATGGGGGAACCAAATGCATGCCGCATGTCCTGGGGGCCCCACATGCATGACACATTTCATGGGGGACCCAAATGCATGCCGCATGTCATGGGGTCCCCAAATGCATGCCGCATGTCATGAGGGCCCCACGTGCATGCTGCATGTCATGGGGACCCCACTTGCATGCCGCATGTCATGGGGGCCCCACGTGCATCTCGCATGTCATGGGGGCCCAAAATGCATGCCGCATGTCATGAGGGTGCCGCATGCATGCCGCATGTCTTGGGGCCCACAAATGCATGCCGCATGTCATAGGGGCCCCACATGAATGGTGCATTTCATGAGGGCCCAAATGCATGCCGCATGTCATGGGAGCCCCACATGAATGTCGCATGTCAAGGGGGCCCAACGTGCATGCCGCATGTATTGGGGGCCCCAAATTCATGCAGCATGTCATAGGGGCCCCACATGTATGGTGCATTTCATGGGGGCCCCACTTGCATGCAGCATGTAATGGGGGATCCAAATGCATGCTGCACGTCATGGGGGCCCCACATGCATGCCGCATGTCATGGGGGCCCCCGCAGGCATTCCACATGCCATGGGGGCCCCAAATAAATGCAGCATTTCATGGGGGCCCCACGAGCATGCTGCATGTCATTGGGCCCCCCAAATGGATGCCGAATGTCATAGGGGTCCCACATGCATGCCGCATATCTTGGGGCCCACAAATGCATGCCGCATGTCATGGGTGCCCCACATGCATGCCGCATGTCATTGGGGCCCCAAATGCATGTCGCATGTAATGGGGGCCCCACGTGCATGCCACATGTCATGGGGGCCCCACATTCATACCGCATGTCATGGAGGCCCCACATGCATGCCGCATGTAATGGGAGCCCCCATGCATGCCACATGTCATGGGGGCGCCAAATGAATGTCGCATGTCAAGGGGGCCCCACGTGCATGCCGCATGTCATGGGGGCCATAAATGCATGCGGCATGTCATAGGGGCCCCACGTGCATACCACATGTCATGGGGCCCCCAAATGCATGCCGCATGTACTGGGGGCCCCACGTGCATGCTGCATGTCATGGGGCCCCAAATGCATGCCGCATGTCATGGGGCCCCCCAAATGCATGCAGCATGTCTTGGGGCCCACAAATGCATGCCACATGTCATAGGGGTCCCACATGCATGGCGCATTTCATGGGGGTCCCACATGCATGCGCATGTCATGGGGCCCCCAAATGCATGCCGCATATCATGGGGCCCCAAATGCATGCCGCATGTCATAGGGGCCCCACATGCATGGCGCATGTCATGGGGGCCCCACATTCATACCGCATGTCATGGAGGCCCCAAATGCATGTCACATGTAATGGGAGCCCCCATGCATGCCACATGTCATGGGGGCCCCAAATGAATGTCGCATGTCAAGGGGGCCCCAAATGCATGCCGCATGTTCAGGGGCCCCACGTGCATGCCGCATTTCATGGGGGACCCAAATGCATGCCGCATGTCATGGGGGCCATAAATGCATGCGGCATGTCATGGGGCCCCACGTGCATACCACATGTCATGGGGGCCCCAAATGCATGCCGCATGTACTGGGGGGGCCACGTGCATGCTGCATGTCATGGGGCCCCAAATGCATGCCGCATGTCATGGGGGGCCCAAATGCATGCCGCATGTCATGGGCCCCCAAATGCATGCAGCATGTCTTGGGGCCCACAAATGCATGCCGCATGTCATAGGGGTCCCACATGCATGGCGCATTTCATGGGGTCCCACATGCATGCGCATGTCATGGGGGCCCCACGTGCATGCCGCATGTAATGGGGCCCCCCAAATGCATGCAGCATGTCTTGGCGCCCTCAAATGCATGCCGCATGTCATAGGGGTCCCACATGCATGCAGCATGTCATGGGGGCCCAACGTGCATGCCGCATGTATTGGGGGCCCCGCAGGCATTCCGCATGTCATGGGGGAACCACCTGCATGCCGCATGTCATGGGGGAACCACGTGCATGCTGCATGTCATTGTGGCACCATGTGCATGCCGCATGTCACGGGGGCCCCGCAGGCATTCCACATGTCATGGGGGCCCCAAATAAATGCCGCATTTCATGGGGGCCCCACATGCATGCTGCATGTCACGGGGTCCCCGCAGGCATTCAACATGTCATGGGGCCCCCAAATAAATGCCGCATTTCATGGGGACCCCATGTGCATGCCACATGTCTTGGGGCCCACAAATGCATGCCGCATGTCATAGGGGCCCCACATGCATGGCGCATTTCTTGGGGGCCCCAAATGCGTGCCGCATATCATGGGGCCCCAAATGCATGCAGCATGTCATGGGGGCCCCACGTGCATGCCACATGTCATTGGGGGCCCACATGCATGCCGCATGTCATGGGGGCACCACTTGCATGCAGCATGTAATGGGGGATCCAAATGCATGACGCATGTCATGGGGGTCCCACATGCATACCACATGTCATGGGGGAACCAAATGCATGCCGCATGTCCTGGGGGACCCACATGCATGACACTTTTCATGGGGGACCCAAATGCATGCCGCATGTCATGGGGTCCCCAAATGCATGCCGCATGTCATGAGGGCCCCACGTGCATGCTGCATGTCATGGGGACCCCACTTGCATGCCGCATGTCATGGGGGCCCCACGTGCATGTCGCATGTCATGGGGGCCCAAAATGCATGCCGCATGTCATGAGGGTACCGCATGCATGCCGCATGTCTTGGGGCCCACAAATGCATGCCGCATGTCATAGGGGCCCCACATGCATGGTGCATTTCATGAGGGCCCAAATGCATGCCGCATGTCATGGGAGCCCCACATGAATGTCGCATGTCAAGGGGGCCCAACGTGCATGCCGCATGTATTGGGGGCCCCAAATTCATGCCGCATATCATGAGGGCCCTGCATGCATGCCGCATGTCATGGGTGCCCCGCAGGCATTCCGCATGTCATGGGGGGCCCAAATGCATGCCGCATGTCATGGGGGCCCCACATGCATGCCGCATGTAATGGGGGGATTCAAATGCATGCCGCATTTCATGGGGGTCCCACATGCATGCCGCATGTCATGGGGGCCCCAAATGCATGCCTCAAGTCATGGGGGCCCCAAATGCATGCCGCATGTCATGGGGTCCCCACATGCATGCCGCATTTCATGGGGGCTCAAATGCTTGCCGCATGTCATGGGGCGATAAATGCATGCCGCATGTCATGTGAGCCCAACAAGCATGCCGCATGTATTGGGGGCCCCAAATTCATGCAGCATGTCATAGGGGCCCCACATGCATGGTGCATTTCATGGGGGCCCCACTTGCATGCAGCATGTAATGGGGGATCCAAATGCATGCTGCACATCATGGGGGCCCCACATGCATGCCGCATGTCATGGGGGCCCCCGCAGGCATTCCACATGCCATGGGGGCCCCAAATAAATGCAGCATTTCATGGGGGCCCCACGTGCATGCTGCATGTCATGGGGCCCCCCAAATGGATGCCGAATGTCATAGGGGCCCCACATGCATGCCGCATATCTTGGGGCCCACAAATGCATGCCGCATGTCATGGGTGCCCCACATGCATGCCGCATGTCATTGGGGCCCCAAATGCATGCCACATGTAATGGGGGCCCCACATTCATACCGCATGTCATGGAGGCCCCACATGCATGCCGCATGTAATGGGAGCCCCCATGCATGCCACATGTCATGGGGGCCCCAAATGCATGCCGCATGTCATGGGAGCTCCACATGCATGCCACATGTCATGGGGGCCCCAAATGAATGTCGCATTTCAAGGGGGACCCACATGCATGCCGCATGTCATGGAGGCCCCCATGACATGCGGCAAGCATTTGGGCCCCACATGCATGGCGCATGCCATGGGGCCCCCAAATGCATGCTGCATGTCATGGGGGCCCCACATGCATGCCGCATGTCATGGGGGCCCCACCTGCATGGCTCATTTCATGAGGGCCCAAATGCATGCCGCATGTCATGAGGCCATAAATGCATGACACATGTCATGGGTGCCCAACGTGCATGCCTCATGTCACGGGGGCCCCGCAGGCATTCCACATGTCATGGGGGCACCAAATAAATGCCGCATTTCATGGGGGCCCCACGTGCATGCCGCATGTCACGGGGGCCCCGCAGGCATTCCACATGTCATGGGGGCACCAAATAAATGCCGCATTTCATGGGTGCCCCATGTGCATGCCACATGTCTTGGGGCCCACAAATGCATGCCGCATGTCATAGGAGCCCCACATGCATGGCGCATTTCATGGGGGCCCTACATGCATGCCGCATGTCATGGTGGCCCCAAATGCATGCCTCAAGTCATGGGGCCCCAAATGCATGCAGCATGTCATAGGGGCCCCACATGCATGGTGCATGTCATGGGGGCCCCACATGCATGCCTCAAGTCATGGGGGCCCCAAATGCATGCCACATATCATGGGGGCCCCACATGCATGCCGCATATATTGGGGGCCTCAATTGCATGCCGCATGTCATGAGGGCCCCGCATGCATGCCGCATGTCATTGGGGCCCCGCAGTCATGGAGCATGTCATGGGGGCCCCAAATGCATGCCGCATGTCATGGGAGCCCCACATGCATGCCACATGTCATGGGGGCCCCAAATGAATGTCGCATGTCAAGGGGGCCCCACGTGCATGACGCATGTCTTGGGGACCCACATGCATGCCGCATGTCATGGAGGCCCCCATGACATGCGGCAAGCATTTGGGCCCCACATGCATGCTCCATGCCATGGGGCCCCCAAATGCATGCCGCATGTCATGGGGGCCCCACATGCATGCCGCATGTCATAGGGGCCCAAATGCTTGCCGCATGTCATGAGGGCCATAAATGCATGCCGCATGTCATGGGAGCCCCACATGCATGCCACATGTCATGGAGGCCCCCATGACATGCGGCAAGCATTTGGGCCCCACATGCATGCCGCATGTCATGGGGCCCCCAAATGCATGCCGCATGTCATGGGGGCCCCACGTGCATGGCGCATTTCATGAGGGCCCAAATGCATGCCGCATGTCATGAGGCCATAAATGCATGTCGCATGTCATGGGTGCCCAAAGTGCATGCCTCATGTCACGGGGGCCCCGCAGGCATTCCAAATGTCATGGGGCCCCAAATAAATGCCGCATTTCATGGGGGCCCCACGTGCATGCCGCATGTCACGGGGGCCCCGCAGGCATTACACATGTCATGGGGGCCCCAAATAAATGCCGCATTTTATGGGGGCCCCATGTGCATGCCACATGTCTTGGGGCCCACAAATGCATGCCGCATGTCATAGGGGTCCCACATGCATGGCGCATTTCTTGGGGGCCCTACATGCATGCCGCATGTCATGGGGGCCCCAAATGCATGCCTCAAGTAATGGGGGCCCCAAATGCATGCCACATATCATGGGGGCCCCACATGCATGCCGCATATATTGGGGGCCTCAATTGCATGCCGCATGTCATGAGGGCCCCGCATGCATGCCGCATGTCATTGGGGCCCCGTAGGCATTCCACATGTCATGGGGGCCTCACGTGCATTCCGCATGTCATGGGGGTCCCACGTACATGCTTCATGTCATTGGGGCCCCACGTGCTTGCCGCTTGTCATGGGGGCCCCACGTGCATGCCTCATGTTACGGGGGCCACGAATGCATGCCGCATGTCATAGGGGCCCCACGTGCATACCACATGTCATGGGGGCCCCAAATGCATGCCGCATGTCATGGGGGCCCCACATGCATGCCACATGTCATGGGGGCCCCAAATGAATGTCGCATGTCAAGGGGGCCCCACGTGCATGACGCATGTCATGGGGACCCACATGCATGCCACATGTCATGGAGGCCCCCATGACATGCGGCATGCCAAGGGGGCCCCACATGCATGCCGCATGTCATGGGGGCCCAAATGCTTGCCGCATGTCATGAGGGCCATAAATGCATGCCGCATGTCATGGGAGCCCCACATGCATGCCAAATGTCATGGGGCCCCCAAATGCATGCCGCATGTCATGGGGGCCCCACGTGCATGGCGCATTTCATGAGGGCCCAAATGCATGCCGCATGTCAAGAGGCCATAAATGCATGTCGCATGTCATGGGTGCCCAAAGTGCATGCCTCATGTCATGGGGGCCCGCAGGCATTCCACATGTCATGGGGGCCCCAAATAAATGCCGCATTTCATGGGGGCCCCACGTGCATGCCGCATGTCACGGGGGCCCCGCAGGCATTCCACATGTCATGGGGGCCCCAAATAAATGCAGCATTTCATGGGGGCCCCATGTGCATGCCACATGTCTTGGGGCCCACAAATGCATGCCGCATATCATAGGGGCCCCACATGCATGGCGCATTTCATGGGGGCCCTACATGCATGCTGCATGTCATGGGGGCCCCAAATGCATGCCTCAAGTCATGGGGCCCCAAATGCATGCAGCATGTCATAGGGGCCCCACATGCATGGTGCATGTCATGGGGGCCCCACATGCATGCCTCAAGTCACGGGGGCCCCAAATGCATGCCACATATCATGGGGGCCCCACATGCATGCCGCATATATTCGGGGCCTCAATTGCATGCCGCATGTCATGAGGACCCCGCATGCATGCCGCATGTCATTGGGGCCCCGTAGACATTCCGCATGTCATGGGGGCCTCACGTGCATTCCGAATGTCATGGGGTTCCCACGTGCATGCTTCATGTCATTGGGGCCCCAAGTGCTTGCCGCTTGTCATGGGGGCCCCACGTGCATGCCTCATGTTACGGGGGCCACGAATGCATGCCGCATGTCATAGGGGCCCCACGTGCATACCACATGTCATGAGGGCCCCAAATGCATGCCGCATGTCATGGGGGCCCCACATGCATGCCACATGTCATGGGGGCCCCAAATGAATGTCGCATGTCAAGGGGGCCCCACGTGCATGACGCATGTCATGGGGACCCACATGCATGCCGCATGTCATGGAGGCCCCCATGACATGCGGCATGCATTTGGGGTCCCCACATGCATGCCGCATGTCATGGGGGGCCAAATGCTTGCCGCATGTCATGAGGGCCATAAATGCATGCCGCATGTCATAGGGGTCCCACATGCATGGCGCATTTCATGGGGGTCCCACATGCATGGCGCATTTCATGGGGGCCCCAAATGCATGCCGCATGTCATGAGGCCATAAATGCATGTCGCATGTCATGGGGGCCCCACATGCATGCTGCATGTCATGGGGCCCAAAAGCTTGCCGCATGTCATGGGGGCCATAAATGCATGCCGCATGTCATGGGAGCCCCACATGAATGTCGCATGTCAAGGGGGCCCAACGTGCATGCCGCATGTATTGGGGGCCCCAAATTCATGCCGCATATCATGAGGGCCCTGCATGCATGCCGCATGTCATGGGTGCCCCACATTCATACCGCATGTCATGGAGACCCCACATGCATGCCGCATGTAATGGGAGCCCCCATGCATGCCACATGTCATGGGGGCGCCAAATGAATGTCGCATGTCAAGGGGGCCCCACGTGCATGCCGCATGTCATGGGGGCCATAAATGCATGCGGCATAAATGCATGCGGCATGTCATAGGGGCCCCACGTGCATACCACATGTCATGGGGCCCCAAATGCATGCCGCATGTACTGGGGGCCCCACGTGCATGCTGCATGTCATGGGGGCCCCACGTGCATGGCGCATTTCATGAGGGCCCAAATGCATGCCGCATGTCAAGAGGCCATAAAGGCATGCCGCATGTCATGGGGGCCCCACGTGCATGGCGCATTTCATGAGGGCCCAAATGCATGCCGCATGTCAAGAGGCCATAAATGCATGTCGCATGTCATGGGTGCCCAAAGTGCATGCCTCATGTCACGGGGGCCCGCAGGCATTCCACATGTCATGGGGGCCCCAAATAAATGCCGCATTTCATGGGGGCCCCACGTGCATGCCGCATGTCACGGGGGCCCCGCAGGCATTCCACATGTCATGGGGGCCCCAAATAAATGCAGCATTTCATGGGGGCCCCATGTGCATGCCACATGTCTTGGGGCCCACAAATGCATGCCGCATATCATAGGGGCCCCACATGCATGGCGCATTTCATGGGGGCCCTACATGCATGCTGCATGTCATGGGTGCCCCAAATGCATGCCTCAAGTCATGGGGCCCCAAATGCATGCAGCATGTCATAGGGGCCCCACATGCATGGTGCATGTCATGGGGGCCCCACATGCATGCCTCAAGTCATGGGGGCCCCAAATGCATGCCACATATCATGGGGGCCCCACATGCATGCCGCATATATTCGGGGCCTCAATTGCATGCCGCATGTCATGAGGACCCCGCATGCATGCCGCATGTCATTGGGGCCCCGTAGACATTCCGCATGTCATGGGGGCCTCACGTGCATTCCGAATGTCATGGGGGTCCCACGTGCATGCTTCATGTCATTGGGGCCCCAAGTGCTTGCCGCTTGTCATGGGGGCCCCACGTGCATGCCTCATGTTACGGGGGCCACGAATGCATGCCGCATGTCATAGGGGCCCCACGTGCATACCACATGTCATGAGGGCCCCAAATGCATGCCGCATGTCATGGGGGCCCCACATGCATGCCACATGTCATGGGGGCCCCAAATGAATGTCGCATGTCAAGGGGGCCCCACGTGCATGACGCATGTCATGGGGACCCACATGCATGCCGCATGTCATGGAGGCCCCCATGACATGCAGCATGCATTTGGGGTCCCCACATGCATGCCGCATGTCATGGGGGGCCAAATGCTTGCCGCATGTCATGAGGGCCATAAATGCATGCCGCATGTCATGGGAGCCCCACATGCATGCCACATGTCATGGGGGCCCCAAA
The DNA here is from genome assembly GCF_046119375.1 of Phyllobates terribilis. Classification (NCBI taxonomy): domain Eukaryota; kingdom Metazoa; phylum Chordata; class Amphibia; order Anura; family Dendrobatidae; genus Phyllobates; species Phyllobates terribilis. Next base: position 331,736,657 of record NW_027362764.1, on the reverse strand, counting down.
TGAATGTCGCATGTCAAGGGGGCCCCACGTGCATGCCGCATGTCATGGGGGCCCCAAATGCATGCCGCATGTCAAGGGGGCCCCATGTGCATGCCGCATGTCATGGGGGCCCCAAATGCATGCCGCATGTCATGGGGGCCCCAAATGCATGCCGCATGTCATGGGGCCCCCCAAATGCATGCAGCATGTCTTGGGGCCCACAAATGCATGCCGCATGTCATAGGGGTCCCACATGCATGGCGCATTTCATGGGGGTCCCACATGCATGGCACATTTCATGGGGGCCCCAAATGCATGCCGCATGTCATGAGGCCATAAATGCATGTCGCATGTCATGGGGGCCCCACATGCATGCTGCATGTCATGGGGCCCAAAAGCTTGCCGCATGTCATGGGGGCCATAAATGCATGCCGCATGTCATGGGAGCCCCACATGAATGTCGCATGTCAAGGGGGCCCAACGTGCATGCCGCATGTATTGGGGGCCCCAAATTCATGCCGCATATCATGAGGGCCCTGCATGCATGCCGCATGTCATGGGTGCCCCACATTCATACCGCATGTCATGGAGACCCCACATGCATGCCGCATGTAATGGGAGCCCCCATGCATGCCACATGTCATGGGGGTGCCAAATGAATGTCGCATGTCAAGGGGGCCCCACGTGCATGCCGCATGTCATGGGGGCCATAAATGCATGCGGCATAAATGCATGCGGCATGTCATAGGGGCCCCACGTGCATACCACATGTCATGGGGGCCCCAAATGCATGCCGCATGTACTGGGGGCCCCACGTGCATGCTGCATGTCATGGGGCCCCAAATGCATGCCGCATGTCATGGGGCCCCCCAAATGCATGCCGCATGTCATGGGGCCCCCCAAATGCATGCAGCATGTCTTGGGGCCCACAAATGCATGCCGCATGTCATAGGGGTCCCACATGCATGGCGCATTTCATGGGTGTCCCACATGCATGCGCATGTCATGGGGGCCCCAAATGCATGCCGCATATCATGGGGGCCCCAAATGCATGCCGCATGTCATAGGGGCCCCAAATGCATGCAGCATGTCATAGGGGTCCCACATGCATGCCGCATGGCATGGGGGCCCCAAGTGCGTGCCCCATATCATGGGGGCCCCAAATGCATGCAGCATGTCATGGGGGCCCAACGTGCATGCCGCATGTATTGGGGGCCCCAAATGCATGCAGCATGTCATGGGGGAACCACCTGCATGCCGCATGTCATGGGGGAACCACCTGCATGCCGCATGTAATGGGGGATTCAAATGCATGCCGCATGTCATGGGGGTCACACATGCATGCTGCATGTCATGGGGGCCCCAAATGCATGCCGCATATCATGGGGCCCCGCAGGCATTCCACATGTCATGGGGGCCTCACGTGCATGCCGCATGTCATGGGGGCCTCACGTGCATGCCGCATGTATTGGGGGCCCCAACTTGCATGCCTCATGTCTCAGGTACCCCAAATGCATGCAGCATGTTATGCAGGCCCCAATTGCATGCCGCATGTCATGGGGGCCCAAATGCATGACGCATGTCATGGGGGCTCCACGTGCATGCCGCATGTAATGGGGCTCCCAAATTCATGTCGCATGTCATAGGGGCCCCAAGTGCATTCCGCATGACATGGGGGCCCCAAATGCATGCCGCATGTCATGGGGGCCCCACGTGCATGCCGCATGTAATGGGGGATTCAAATGCATGCCGCATGTCATGGGGGTCACACATGCATGCTGCATGTCATGGGGGCCTCACGTGCATGCCGCATGTCATGGGGGCCTCACGTGCATGCCACATGTATTGGGGGCCCCAACTTGCATGCCGCATGTCTCAGGTACCCCAAATGCATGCAGCATGTTATGCAGGCCCCAATTGCATGCCACATGTCATGGGGGCCCAAATGCATGACGCATGTCATGGGGGCTCCACGTGCATGCCGCATGTAATGGGGCTCCCAAATTCATGTCGCATGTCATAGGGGCCCCAAGTGCATTCCGCATGACATGGGGGCCCCAAATGCATGCCGCATGTCATGGGGGCCCCACGTGCATGCCGCATGTAATGGGGGATTCAAATGCATGCCGCATGTCATGGGGGTCCCACATGCATGGCGCATTTCATGGGGGCCCTACATGCATGCCGCATGTCATGGGGGCCCCAAATGCATGCCTCAAGTCATGGGGGCCCCAAATGCATGCAGCATGTCATAGGGGCCCCACATGCATGGTGCATGTCATGGGGGCCCCACATGCATGCCTCAAGTCATGGGGCCCCCATATGCATGCCACATATCATGGGGGCCCCACGTGCATGCCGCATATATTGGGAGCCTCAAATGCATGCCGCATGTCATGAGGGCCCCGCATGCATGCTGCATGTCATTGGGGCCCCGCAGGCATTCTGCATGTCATGGGGGCCTCACGTGCATTCCGCATGTCATGGGGGTCCCACGTGCATGCTGCATGTCATTGGGGCCCAACGTGCTTGCCGCATGTCATGGGGCCCCACGTGCATGCCTCATGTTACGGGGGTCACGAATGCATGCCGCATGTCATAGGTGCCCCACATGCATGGAGCATGTCATGGGGGCCCCAAATGCATGCGGCATGTCATAGGGGCCCCACGTGCATAACACATGTCATGGGGGCCCCAAATGCATGCCGCATGTCATGGGAGCTCCACATGCATGCCACATGTCATGGGGGCCCCAAATAAATGTCGCATGTCAAGGGGGACCCACATGCATGCCGCATGTCATGGAGGCCTCCATGACATGCGGCAAGCATTTGGGCCCCACATGCATGGCGCATGCCATGGGGCCCCACTTGCATGGCACATTTCATGAGGGCCCAAATGCATGCCGCATGTCATGAGGCCATAAATGCATGTCACATGTCATGGGTGCCCAACGTGCATGCCTCATGTCACGGGGGCCCCGCAGGCATTCCACATGTCATGGGGGCACCAAATAAATGCCGCATTTCATGGGGGCCCCACGTGCATGCCGCATGTCACGGGGGCCCCGCAGGCATTCCACATGTCATGGGGGCCCCAAATAAATGCCGCATTTCATGGGTGCCCCATGTGCATGCCACATGTCTTGGGGCCCACAAATGCATGCCGCATGTCATAGGAGCCCCACATGCATTGCGCATTTCATGGGGGCCCTACATGCATGCCGCATGTCATGGGGGCCCCAAATGCATGCCTCAAGTCATGGGGGCCCCAAATGCATGCAGCATGTCATAGGGGCCCCACATGCATGGTGCATGTCATGGGGGCCCCACATGCATGCCTCAAGTCATGGGGGCCCCAAATGCATGCCACATATCATGGGGGCCCCACATGCATGCCGCATATATTGGGGGCCTCAATTGCATGCCACATGTCATGAGGGCCCCGCATGCATGCCGCATGTCATTGGGGCCCCATGTGCATGCCACATGTCTTGGTTCCCACAAATGCATGCCGCATGTCATAGGGGCCCCACATGCATGGCGCATTTCATGGGGGCCCTACATGCATGCCGCATGTCATGGGGGCCCCAAATGCATGCCTCAAGTCATGGGGCCCCAAATGCATGCAGCATGTCATAGGGGCCCCACATGCATGGTGCATGTCATGGGGGCCCCACATGCATGCCTCAAGTCACGGGGGCCCCAAATGCATGCCACATATCATGGGGGCCCCACATGCATGCCGCATATATTGGGGGCCCCAATTGCATGCCGCATGTCATGAGGGCCCCGCATGCATGCCGCATGTCATTGGGGCCCCGTAGGCATTCCGCATGTCATGGGGGCCTCACGTGCATTCCGCATGTCATGGGGGTCCCACGTGCATGCTTCATGTCATTGGGGCCCCACGTGCTTGCCGCTTGTCATGGGGGCCCCACGTGCATGCCTCATGTTACGGGGGCCACGAATGCATGCCGCATGTCATAGGGGCCCCACGTGCATACCACATGTCATGGGGGCCCCAAATGCATGCCGCATGTCATGGGGGCCCCACATGCATGCCACATGTCATGGGGGCCCCAAATGAATGTCGCATGTCAAGGGGGCCCCACGTGCATGACGCATGTCATGGGGACCCACATTCATACCGCATGTCATGGAGGCCCCAAATGCATGCCGCATGTAATGGGAGCCCCCATGCATGCCACATGTCATGGGGGCCCCAAATGAATGTCGCATGTCAAGGGGGCCCCACGTGCATGCCGCATGTCATGGGGGCCCCAAATGCATGCCGCATGTACAGGGGGCCCCACGTGCATGCCGCATTTCATGGGGGACGCAAATGCATGCCGCATGTCATGGGGCCGCCAAATGCATGCAGCATGTCTTGGGGCCCACAAATGCATGCCACATGTCATAGGGGTCCCACGTGCATACTGCATGTCATGGGGGCCCCGCAGGCATTCCGCATGTCATGGGGGCCCCAAATGCATGCCGCATTTCATGGGGGCCCCACGTGTATGCAGCATGTCATGGGGCCCCCCAAATGCATGCAGCATGTCTTGGTGCCCTCAAATGCATGCCGCATGTCATAGGGGTCCCACCTGCATGCCGCATGTCATGGGGGAACCACCTGCATGCTGCATGTAATGGGGGATTCAAATGCATGCCGCATGTCATGAGGGTCCCACATGCATGCCTCATGTCATGGGGGCCCACAAATGCATGCCGCATGTCATAGGGGCCCCACATGCATGGCTTATTTCATGGGGGCCCCACATGCATGCCGCATGTCACGGGGGCCCCGCAGGCATTCCACATGTCATGGGGGCCCCAAATAAATGCAGCATTTCATGGGGGCCCCATGTGCATGCCACATGTCTTGGGGCCCACAAATGCATGCCGCATATCATAGGGGCCCCACATGCATGGCGCATTTCATGGGGGCCCTACATGCATGCTGCATGTCATGGGGGCCCCAAATGCATGCCTCAAGTCATGGGGCCCCAAATGCATGCAGCATGTCATAGGGGCCCCACATGCATGGTGCATGTCATGGGGGCCCCACATGCATGCCTCAAGTCACGGGGGCCCCAAATGCATGCCACATATCATGGGGGCCCCACATGCATGCCGCATATATTCGGGGCCTCAATTGCATGCCGCATGTCATGAGGACCCCGCATGCATGCCGCATGTCATTGGGGCCCCGTAGACATTCCGCATGTCATGGGGGCCTCACGTGCATTCCGAATGTCATGGGGTTCCCACGTGCATGCTTCATGTCATTGGGGCCCCAAGTGCTTGCCGCTTGTCATGGGGGCCCCACGTGCATGCCTCATGTTACGGGGGCCACGAATGCATGCCGCATGTCATAGGGGCCCCACGTGCATACCACATGTCATGAGGGCCCCAAATGCATGCCGCATGTCATGGGGGCCCCACATGCATGCCACATGTCATGGGGGCCCCAAATGAATGTCGCATGTCAAGGGGGCCCCACGTGCATGACGCATGTCATGGGGACCCACATGCATGCCGCATGTCATGGGGGGCCAAATGCTTGCCGCATGTCATGAGGGCCATAAATGCATGCCGCATGTCATAGGGGTCCCACATGCATGGCGCATTTCATGGGGGTCCCACATGCATGGTGCATTTCATGGGGGCCCCAAATGCATGCCGCATGTCATGAGGCCATAAATGCATGTCGCATGTCATGGGGGCCCCACATGCATGCTGCATGTCATGGGGCCCAAAAGCTTGCCGCATGTCATGGGGGCCATAAATGCATGCCGCATGTCATGGGAGCCCCACATGAATGTCGCATGTCAAGGGGGCCCAACGTGCATGCCGCATGTATTGGGGGCCCCAAATTCATGCCGCATATCATGAGGGCCCTGCATGCATGCCGCATGTCATGGGTGCCCCACATTCATACCGCATGTCATGGAGACCCCACATGCATGCCGCATGTAATGGGAGCCCCCATGCATGCCACATGTCATGGGGGCGCCAAATGAATGTCGCATGTCAAGGGGGCCCCACGTGCATGCCGCATGTCATGGGGGCCATAAATGCATGCGGCATAAATGCATGCGGCATGTCATAGGGGCCCCACGTGCATACCACATGTCATGGGGCCCCAAATGCATGCCGCATGTACTGGGGGCCCCACGTGCATGCTGCATGTCATGAGGGCCCCACGTGCATGGCGCATTTCATGAGGGCCCAAATGCATGCCGCATGTCAAGAGGCCATAAAGGCATGCCGCATGTCATGGGGGCCCCACGTGCATGGCGCATTTCATGAGGGCCCAAATGCATGCCGCATGTCAAGAGGCCATAAATGCATGTCGCATGTCATGGGTGCCCAAAGTGCATGCCTCATGTCACGGGGGCCCGCAGGCATTCCACATGTCATGGGGGCCCCAAATAAATGCCGCATTTCATGGGGGCCCCACGTGCATGCCGCATGTCACGGGGGCCCCGCAGGCATTCCACATGTCATGGGGGCCCCAAATAAATGCAGCATTTCATGGGGGCCCCATGTGCATGCCACATGTCTTGGGGCCCACAAATGCATGCCGCATATCATAGGGGCCCCACATGCATGGCGCATTTCATGGGGGCCCTACATGCATGCTGCATGTCATGGGTGCCCCAAATGCATGCCTCAAGTCATGGGGCCCCAAATGCATGCAGCATGTCATAGGGGCCCCACATGCATGGTGCATGTCATGGGGGCCCCACATGCATGCCGCATATATTCGGGGCCTCAATTGCATGCCGCATGTCATGAGGACCCCGCATGCATGCCGCATGTCATTGGGGCCCCGTAGACATTCCGCATGTCATGGGGGCCTCACGTGAATTCCGAATGTCATGGGGGTCCCACGTGCATGCTTCATGTCATTGGGGCCCCAAGTGCTTGCCGCTTGTCATGGGGGCCCCACGTGCATGCCTCATGTTACGGGGGCCACGAATGCATGCCGCATGTCATAGGGGCCCCACGTGCATACCACATGTCATGAGGGCCCCAAATGCATGCCGCATGTCATGGGGGCCCCACATGCATGCCACATGTCATGGGGGCCCCAAATGAATGTCGCATGTCAAGGGGGCCCCACGTGCATGACGCATGTCATGGGGACCCACATGCATGCCGCATGTCATGGAGGCCCCCATGACATGCAGCATGCATTTGGGGTCCCCACATGCATGCCGCATGTCATGGGGGGCCAAATGCTTGCCGCATGTCATGAGGGCCATAAATGCATGCCGCATGTCATGGGAGCCCCACATGCATGCCACATGTCATGGGGGCCCCAAATGAATGTCGCATGTCAAGGGGGCCCCACGTGCATGCCGCATGTCATGGGGGCCCCAAATGCATGCCGCATGTCAAGGGGGCCCCACGTGCATGCCGCATGTCATGGGGGCCCCAAATGCATGCCGCATGTCATGGGGGCCCCAAATGCATGCCGCATGTCATGGGGCCCCCCAAATGCATGCAGCATGTCTTGGGGCCCACAAATGCATGCCGCATGTCATAGGGGTCCCACATGCATGGCGCATTTCATGGGGGTCCCACATGCATGGCACATTTCATGGGGGCCCCAAATGCATGCCGCATGTCATGAGGCCATAAATGCATGTCGCATGTCATGGGGGCCCCACATGCATGCTGCATGTCATGGGGCCCAAAAGCTTGCCGCATGTCATGGGGGCCATAAATGCATGCCGCATGTCATGGGAGCCCCACATGAATGTCGCATGTCAAGGGGGCCCAACGTGCATGCCGCATGTATTGGGGGCCCCAAATTCATGCCGCATATCATGAGGGCCCTGCATGCATGCCGCATGTCATGGGTGCCCCACATTCATACCGCATGTCATGGAGACCCCACATGCATGCCGCATGTAATGGGAGCCCCCATGCATGCCACATGTCATGGGGGTGCCAAATGAATGTCGCATGTCAAGGGGGCCCCACGTGCATGCCGCATGTCATGGGGGCCATAAATGCATGCGGCATAAATGCATGCGGCATGTCATAGGGGCCCCACGTGCATACCACATGTCATGGGGGCCCCAAATGCATGCCGCATGTACTGGGGGCCCCACGTGCATGCTGCATGTCATGGGGCCCCAAATGCATGCCGCATGTCATGGGGCCCCCCAAATGCATGCCGCATGTCATGGGGCCCCCCAAATGCATGCAGCATGTCTTGGGGCCCACAAATGCATGCCGCATGTCATAGGGGTCCCACATGCATGGCGCATTTCATGGGGGTCCCACATGCATGCGCATGTCATGGGGGCCCCAAATGCATGCCGCATATCATGGGGGCCCCAAATGCATGCCGCATGTCATAGGGGCCCCAAATGCATGCAGCATGTCATAGGGGTCCCACATGCATGCCGCATGGCATGGGGGCCCCAAGTGCGTGCCCCATATCATGGGGGCCCCAAATGCATGCAGCATGTCATGGGGGCCCAACGTGCATGCCGCATGTATTGGGGGCCCCAAATGCATGCAGCATGTCATGGGGGAACCATCTGCATGCTGCATGTCATGGGGGCCCCAAATGCATGCCGCATATCATGGGGCCCCGCAGGCATTCCACATGTCATGGGGGCCTCACGTGCATGCCGCATGTCATGGGGGCCTCACGTGCATGCCGCATGTATTGGGGGCCCCAACTTGCATGCCTCATGTCTCAGGTACCCCAAATGCATGCAGCATGTTATGCAGGCCCCAATTGCATGCCGCATGTCATGGGGGCCCAAATGCATGACGCATGTCATGGGGGCTCCACGTGCATGCCGCATGTAATGGGGCTCCCAAATTCATGTCGCATGTCATAGGGGCCCCAAGTGCATTCCGCATGACATGGGGGCCCCAAATGCATGCCGCATGTCATGGGGGCCCCACGTGCATGCCGCATGTAATGGGGGATTCAAATGCATGCCGCATGTCATGGGGGTCACACATGCATGCTGCATGTCATGGGGGCCTCACGTGCATGCCGCATGTCATGGGGGCCTCACGTGCATGCCACATGTATTGGGGGCCCCAACTTGCATGCCGCATGTCTCAGGTACCCCAAATGCATGCAGCATGTTATGCAGGCCCCAATTGCATGCCACATGTCATGGGGGCCCAAATGCATGACGCATGTCATGGGGGCTCCACGTGCATGCCGCATGTAATGGGGCTCCCAAATTCATGTCGCATGTCATAGGGGCCCCAAGTGCATTCCGCATGACATGGGGGCCCCAAATGCATGCCGCATGTCATGGGGGCCCCACGTGCATGCCGCATGTAATGGGGGATTCAAATGCATGCCGCATGTCATGGGGGTCCCACATGCATGGCGCATTTCATGGGGGCCCTACATGCATGCCGCATGTCATGGGGGCCCCAAATGCATGCCTCAAGTCATGGGGGCCCCAAATGCATGCATCATGTCATAGGGGCCCCACATGCATGGTGCATGTCATGGGGGCCCCACATGCATGCCTCAAGTCATGGGGCCCCCAAATGCATGCCACATATCATGGGGGCCCCACGTGCATGCCGCATATATTGGGAGCCTCAAATGCATGCCGCATGTCATGAGGGCCCCGCATGCATGCTGCATGTCATTGGGGCCCCGCAGGCATTCTGCATGTCATGGGGGCCTCACGTGCATTCCGCATGTCATGGGGGTCCCACGTGCATGCTGCATGTCATTGGGGCCCAACGTGCTTGCCGCATGTCATGGGGCCCCGCGTGCATGCCTCATGTTACGGGGGCCACGAATGCATGCCGCATGTCATAGGTGCCCCACATGCATGGAGCATGTCATGGGGGCCCCAAATGCATGCGGCATGTCATAGGGGCCCCACGTGCATAACACATGTCATGGGGGCCCCAAATGCATGCCGCATGTCATGGGAGCTCCACATGCATGCCACATGTCATGGGGGCCCCAAATAAATGTCGCATGTCAAGGGGGACCCACATGCATGCCGCATGTCATGGAGGCCTCCATGACATGCGGCAAGCATTTGGGCCCCACATGCATGGCGCATGCCATGGGGCCCCACTTGCATGGCACATTTCATGAGGGCCCAAATGCATGCCGCATGTCATGAGGCCATAAATGCATGTCACATGTCATGGGTGCCCAACGTGCATGCCTCATGTCACGGGGGCCCCGCAGGCATTCCACATGTCATGGGGGCACCAAATAAATGCCGCATTTCATGGGGGCCCCACGTGCATGCCGCATGTCACGGGGGCCCCGCAGGCATTCCACATGTCATGGGGGCCCCAAATAAATGCCGCATTTCATGGGTGCCCCATGTGCATGCCACATGTCTTGGGGCCCACAAATGCATGCCGCATGTCATAGGAGCCCCACATGCATTGCGCATTTCATGGGGGCCCTACATGCATGCCGCATGTCATGGGGGCCCCAAATGCATGCCTCAAGTCATGGGGGCCCCAAATGCATGCAGCATGTCATAGGGGCCCCACATGCATGGTGCATGTCATGGGGGCCCCACATGCATGCCTCAAGTCATGGGGGCCCCAAATGCATGCCACATATCATGGGGGCCCCACATGCATGCCGCATATATTGGGGGCCTCAATTGCATGCCACATGTCATGAGGGCCCCGCATGCATGCCGCATGTCATTGGGGCCCCATGTGCATGCCACATGTCTTGGTTCCCACAAATGCATGCCGCATGTCATAGGGGCCCCACATGCATGGCGCATTTCATGGGGGCCCTACATGCATGCCGCATGTCATGGGGGCCCCAAATGCATGCCTCAAGTCATGGGGCCCCAAATGCATGCAGCATGTCATAGGGGCCCCACATGCATGGTGCATGTCATGGGGGCCCCACATGCATGCCTCAAGTCACGGGGGCCCCAAATGCATGCCACATATCATGGGGGCCCCACATGCATGCCGCATATATTGGGGGCCCCAATTGCATGCCGCATGTCATGAGGGCCCCGCATGCATGCCGCATGTCATTGGGGCCCCGTAGGCATTCCGCATGTCATGGGGGCCTCACGTGCATTCCGCATGTCATGGGGGTCCCACGTGCATGCTTCATGTCATTGGGGCCCCACGTGCTTGCCGCTTGTCATGGGGGCCCCACGTGCATGCCTCATGTTACGGGGGCCACGAATGCATGCCGCATGTCATAGGGGCCCCACGTGCATACCACATGTCATGGGGGCCCCAAATGCATGCCGCATGTCATGGGGGCCCCACATGCATGCCACATGTCATGGGGGCCCCAAATGAATGTCGCATGTCAAGGGGGCCCCACGTGCATGACGCATGTCATGGGGACCCACATTCATACCGCATGTCATGGAGGCCCCAAATGCATGCCGCATGTAATGGGAGCCCCCATGCATGCCACATGTCATGGGGGCCCCAAATGAATGTCGCATGTCAAGGGGGCCCCACGTGCATGCCGCATGTCATGGGGGCCCCAAATGCATGCCGCATGTACAGGGGGCCCCACGTGCATGCCGCATTTCATGGGGGACGCAAATGCATGCCGCATGTCATGGGGCCGCCAAATGCATGCAGCATGTCTTGGGGCCCACAAATGCATGCCACATGTCATAGGGGTCCCACGTGCATACTGCATGTCATGGGGGCCCCGCAGGCATTCCGCATGTCATGGGGGCCCCAAATGCATGCCGCATTTCATGGGGGCCCCACGTGTATGCAGCATGTCATGGGGCCCCCCAAATGCATGCAGCATGTCTTGGTGCCCTCAAATGCATGCCGCATGTCATAGGGGTCCCACCTGCATGCCGCATGTCATGGGGGAACCACCTGCATGCTGCATGTAATGGGGGATTCAAATGCATGCCGCATGTCATGAGGGTCCCACATGCATGCCTCATGTCATGGGGGCCCACAAATGCATGCCGCATGTCATAGGGGCCCCACATGCATGGCTTATTTCATGGGGGCCCCACATGCATGCCGCATGTCATGGGGGCCCCAAATGGGGGCCGCATATCATGGGGGCCACAAATGCATGCAGCATGTCATGGGGGCCCCACGTGCATGCCACATGTCTTGGGGCCCACAAATGCATGCCGCATGTCATAGGGGCACCACATGCATGGCACATTTCTTGGGGGCCCTACATGCATGCCGCATGTCATGGGGGCCCCAAATGCATGCCTCAAGTCATGGGGGCCCCAAATGCATGCAGCATGTCATAGGGGCCCCAAATGCATGCAGCATGTCATAGGGGCCCCACATGCATGGTGCATGTCATGGGGGCCCCACATGCATGCCTCAAGTCATGGGGGCCCCAAATACATGCCGCATGACATGGGGGCCATAAATGCATGCCGCATGTCATGGGTGCCCAACGTACATGCTGCATGTCATTGGGGCCCCACGTGCTTGCCGCATGTCATGGGGGCCCCACGTGCATGCCTCATGTCACGGGGGCCACAAATGTATGTGGCATGTCATGGGGGCCCCACATGCATGCCCCATGTCATGGGGGCCCCACGTGCATGCCGCATGTCAAGGGGGTCCCACATGCATGCCGCATGTCATAGGGGCCCCACATGCATGGCGCATGTCATGGGGGGCCCACATGTGTGCCGCATGTCATGGGGGCCCCACTTGCATGCAGCATGTAATGGGGGATCCAATTGCATGACGCATGTCATGGGGGTCTCACATGCATGCCGCATGTCATGGGGGCCCAAATGCATGCCGCATGTCATGGGGGCCATAAATGCATGCCGCATGTCATGGGTGCCCAACGTGCATGCCGCATGTATTGGGGACCCCAACTGCATGCCGCATATCATGGGGCCCCACATGCATGCCACATGTCATGGGGGCCCCACATGCATGCCGCATTTCATGGGGGGCCCAAATGCATGCTGCATGTTATGGGGGCCCCAAATGCATGCAGCATGTCATGGCGGCCCCAAATGCATGACTCATGTCATGGAGGCCCCACGTGCATGCCACATGTCATGGGGGATCCAAACTCATGCCGCATGTCATTGGGGCCCCAAGCGTATGCCGCATGTCATGGGGGCCCCATGTGCATGCCGCATGTAATGGGGGCCCCAAATGCATGCGGCATGTCATAGGGGCCCCACGTGCATGCCGCATGTCTCGGGCACACCAAATGCATGCAGCATGTCATGGGGGCCCCACGTGCATGCCGCATGTCATGGTGGCCCCAAATGCATGCCTCAAGTCATGGGGCCCCAAATGCATGCAGCATGTCATAGGGGCCCCACATGCATGGTGCATGTCATGGGGGCCCCACATGCATGCCTCAAGTCATGGGGGCCCCAAATGCATGCCACATACCATGGGGGCCCCACATGCATGCCGCATATATTGGGGGCCTCAATTGCATGCCGCATGTCATGAGGGCCCCGCATGCATGCCGCATGTCATTGGGACCCCGCAGTCATGGAGCATGTCATGGGGGCCCCAAATGCATGCCGCATGTCATGGGAGCCCCACATGCATGCCGCATGTCATGGGGGCCCAAATGCTTGCCGCATGTCATGAGGGCCATAAATGCATGCCGCATGTCATGGGAGCCCCACATGCATGCCACATGTCATGGAGGACCCCATGACATGCGGCAAGCATTTGGGCCCCACATGCATGCCGCATGTCATGGGGCCCCCAAATGCATGCCACATGTCATGGGGGCCCCACGTGCATGGCGCATTTCATGAGGGCCCAAATGCATGCCGCATGTCATGAGGCCATAAATGCATGTCGCATGTCATGGGTGCCCAAAGTGCATGCCTCATGTCACGGGGGCCCCGCAGGCATTCCAAATGTCATGGGGCCCCAAATAAATGCCGCATTTCATGGGGGCCCCTCGTGCATGCCGCATGTCACGGGGGCCCTGCAGGCATTACACATGTCATGGGGGCCCCAAATAAATGCCGCATTTCATGGGGGCCCCATGTGCATGCCACATGTCTTGGGGCCCACAAATGCATGCCGCATGTCATAGGGGCCCCACATGCATGGCGCATTTCATGGGGGCCCTACATGCATGCCGCATGTCATGGGGGCCCCAAATGCATGCCTCAAGTAATGGGGGCCCCAAATGCATGCCACATATCATGGGGGCCCCACATGCATGCCGCATATATTGGGGGCCTCAATTGCATGCCGCATGTCATGAGGGCCCCGCATGCATGCCGCATGTCATTGGGGCCCCGTAGGCATTCCGCATGTCATGGGGGCCTCACGTGCATTCCGCATGTCATGGGGGTCCCACGTACATGCTTCATGTCATTGGGGCCCCACGTGCTTGCCGCTTGTCATGGGGGCCCCACGTGCATGCCTCATGTTACGGGGGCCACGAATGCATGCCGCATGTCATAGGGGCCCCACGTGCATACCACATGTCATGGGGGCCCCAAATGCATGCCGCATGTCATGGGGGCCCCACATGCATGCCACATGTCTTGGGGGCCCCAAATGAATGTCGCATGTCAAGGGGGCCCCACGTGCATGACGCATGTCATGGGGACCCACATGCATGCCGCATGTCATGGAGGCCCCCATGACATGCGGCATGCATTTGGGGGCCCCACATGCATGCCGCATGTCATGGGGGCCCAAATGCTTGCCGCATGTCATGAGGGCCATAAATGCATGCCGCATGTCATGGGAGCCCCACATGCATGCCAAATGTCATGGGGCCCCCAAATGCATGCCGCATGTCATGGGGGCCCCACGTGCATGGTGCATTTCATGAGGGCCCAAATGCATGCCCCATGTCAAGAGGCCATAAATGCATGTCGCATGTCATGGGTGCCCAAAGTGCATGCCTCATGTCACGGGGGCCCGCAGGCATTCCACATGTCATGGGGGCCCCAAATAAATGCCGCATTTCATGGGGGCCCCACGTGCATGCCACATGTCTTGGGGCCCACAAATGCATGCCGCATATCATAGGGGCCCCACATGCATGGCGCATTTCATGGGGGCCCTACATGCATGCCGCATGTCATGGGGGCCCCAAATGCATGCCTCAAGTCATGGGGCCCCAAATGCATGCAGCATGTCATAGGGGCCCCACATGCATGGTGCATGTCATGGGGGCCCCACATGCATGCCTCAAGTCACGGGGGCCCCAAATGCATGCCACATATCATGGGGGCCCCACATGCATGCCGCATATATTCGGGGCCTCAATTGCATGCCGCATGTCATGAGGACCCCGCATGCATGCCGCATGTCATTGGGGCCCCGTAGACATTCCGCATGTCATGGGGGCCTCACGTGCATTCCGCATGTCATGGGGGTCCCACGTGCATGCTTCATGTCATTGGGGCCCCAAGTGCTTGCCGCTTGTCATGGGGGCCCCACGTGCATGCCTCATGTTACGGGGGCCACGAATGCATGCCGCATGTCATAGGGGCCCCACGTGCATACCACATGTCATGAGGGCCCCAAATGCATGCCGCATGTCATGGGGGCCCCACATGCATGCCACATGTCATGGGGGCCCCAAATGAATGTCGCATGTCAAGGGGGCCCCACGTGCATGACGCATGTCATGGGGACCCACATGCATGCAGCATGTCATGGAGGCCCCCATGACATGCGGCATGCATTTGGGGTCCCCACATGCATGCCGCATGTCATGGGGGGCCAAATGCTTGCCGCATGTCATGAGGGCCATAAATGCATGCCGCATGTCATGGGAGCCCCACATGCATGCCGCATGTCATGGGGTCCCCACATGCATGCCGCATGTCATGGGGGGCCAAATGCTTGCCGCATGTCATGAGGGCCATAAATGCATGACGCATGTCATGGGAGCCCCACATGCATGCCGCATGTCATGGGGCCCCCCAAATGCATGCAGCATGTCTTGGGGCCCACAAATGCATGCCGCATGTCATAGGGGTCCCACATGCATGGCACATTTCATGGGGGTCCCACATGCATGGCGCATTTCATGGGGGCCCCAAATGCATGCCGCATGTAATGGGAGCCCCCATGCATGCCACATGTCATGGGGGCCCCAAATGAATGTCGCATGTCAAGGGGGCCCCACGTGCATGCCGCATGTCATGGGGGCCCCAAATGCATGTCGCATGTACAGGGGGCCCCACGTGCATGCCACATTTCATGGGGGATGCAAATGCATGCCGCATGTCATGGGGGCCCCACGTGCATACCACATGTCATGGGGGCCCCAAATGCATGCCGCATGTACTGGGGGGCCCCACGTGCATGCAGCATGTCTTGTTGCCCTCAAATACATGTCGCATGTCATAGGGGTCCCACATGCATGCCGCATGTCATGGGGGCCCAACGTGCATGCCGCATGTATTGGGGGCCCCGCAGGCATTCCGCATGTCATGGGGGCCTCACGTGCATGCCGCATGTCATGGGGGCCTCACATGCATGCCGCATGTAATGGGGGCCCCAACTGCATGACGCATGTCTCAGGTACCCCAAATGCATGCAGCATGTTATGCAGGCCCCAAATGCATGCCGCATGTCATGGGGGCCCAAATGCATGATGCATGTCATGGGGGCTCCACGTGCATGCCGCATGTAATGGGGCTCCCAAATTCATGTCGCATGTCATAGGGGCCCCACGTGCATTCCGCATGACATGGGGCCCACAAATGCATGCCGCATGTATTGGGGGCCCCAAATTCATGCCGCATATCATGAGGGCCCTGCATGCATGCCGCATGTCATTGGTGCCCCACATTCATACCGCATGTCATGGAGACCCCACATGCATGCCGCATGTAATGGGAGCCCCCATGCATGCCACATGTCATGGGGGCGCCAAATGAATGTCGCATGTCAAGGGGGCCCCACGTGCATGCCGCATGTCATGGGGGCCATAAATGCATGCGGCATAAATGCATGCGGCATGTCATAGGGGCCCCACGTGCATACCACATGTCATGGGGGCCCCAAATGCATGCCGCATGTACTGGGGGCCCCACGTGCATGCTGCATGTCATGGGGCCCCAAATGCATGCCGCATGTCATGGGGGCCCCTAATGCATGCCGCATGTCATGGGGCCCCCCAAATGCATGCAGCATGTCTTGGGGCCCACAAATGCATGCCGCATGTCATAGGGGCCCCATATGCATGGCACATTTCATGGGGGCACCACTTGCATGCAGCATGTAATGGGGGATCCAAATGCATGACGCATGTCATGGGGGTCCCACATGCATACCACATGTCATGGGGGAACCAAATGCATGCCGCATGTCCTGGGGGCCCCACATGCATGACACATTTCATGGGGGACCCAAATGCATGCCGCATGTCATGGGATCCCCAAATGCATGCTGCATGTCATGGGGGCCCCAAATGCATGCCGCATGTCATGGGGCCCCATTTAAATGCCGCATGTCATGGGGGCCCCACATGCATGCCGCATGTCATGGGGCCCAAAAGCTTGCCGCATGTCATGGGGGCCATAAATGCATGCCGCATGTCATGGGAGCCCCACATGAATGTCGCATGTCAAGGGGGCCCAACGTGCATGCCGCATGTATTGGGGGCCCCAAATTCATGCCGCATATCATGAGGGCCCTGCATGCATGCCGCATGTCATGGGTGCCCCACATTCATACCGCATGTCATGGAGACCCCACATGCATGCCGCATGTAATGGGAGCCCCCATGCATGCCACATGTCATGGGGGCGCCAAATGAATGTCGCATGTCAAGGGGGCCCCACGTGCATGCCGCATGTCATGGGGGCCATAAATGCATGCGGCATAAATGCATGCGGCATGTCATAGGGGCCCCACGTGCATACCACATGTCATGGGGGCCCCAAATGCATGCCGCATGTACTGGGGGCCCCACGTGCATGCTGCATGTCATGTGGCCCCAAATGCATGCCGCATGTCATGGGGGCCCCTAATGCATGCCGCATGTCATGGGCCCCCCAAATGCATGCAGCATGTCTTGGGGCCCACAAATGCATGCCGCATGTCATAGGGGTCCCACATGCATGGCGCATTTCATGGGGGTCCCACATGCATGTGCATGTCATGCGGGCCCCAAATGCATGCCGCATATCATGGGTGCCCCAAATGCATGCCGCATGTCATAGGGGCCCCAAATGCATGCAGCATGTCATAGCGGTCCCACATGCATGCCGCATGGCATGGGGGCCCCAAGTGCGTGCCCCATATCATGGGGGCCCCAAATGCATGCAGCATGTCATGGGGGCCCAACGTGCATGCCGCATGTATTGGGGGCCCCAAATGCATGCAGCATGTCATGGGGGAACCACCTGCATGCCGCATGTCATGGGGGAACCACCTGCATGCCGCATGTAATGGGGGATTCAAATGCATGCCGCATGTCATGGGGGTCACACATGCATGCTGCATGTCATGGGGGCCCCAAATGCATGCCGCATATCATGGGGCCCCGCAGGCATTCCGCATGTCATGGGGGCCTCACGTGCATGCCGCATGTCATGGGGGCCTCACGTGCATGCCGCATGTATTGGGGGCCCCAACTTGCATGCCGCATGTCTCAGGTACCCCAAATGCATGCAGCATGTTATGCAGGCCCCAATTGCATGCCGCATGTCATGGGGGCCCAAATGCATGACGCATGTCATGGGGGCTCCACGTGCATGCCGCATGTAATGGGGCTCCCAAATTCATGTCGCATGTCATAGGGGCCCCAAGTGCATTCCGCATGACATGGGGGCCCCAAATGCATGCCGCATGTCATGGGGGCCCCACGTGCATGCCGCATGTAATGGGGGGTTCAAATGCATGCCGCATGTCATGGGGGTCCCACATGCATGGCGCATTTCATGGGGGCCCTACATGCATGCCGCATGTCATGGGGGCCCCAAATGCATGCCTCAAGTCATGGGGGCCCCAAATGCATGCAGCATGTCATAGGGGCCCCACATGCATGGTGCATGTCATGGGGGCCCCACATGCATGCCTCAAGTCATGGGGGCCCCAAATGCATGCCACATATCATGGGGGCCCCACGTGCATGCCACATATATTGGGAGCCTCAAATGCATGCCGCATGTCATGAGGGCCCCGCATGCATGCTGCATGTCATTGGGGCCCCGCAGGCATTCTGCATGTCATGGGGGCCTCACGTGCATTCCGCATGTCATGGGGGTCCCACGTGCATGCTGCATGTCATTGGGGCCCAACGTGCTTGCCGCATGTCATGGGGGCCCCACGTGCATGCCTCATGTTACGGGGGCCACGAATGCATGCCGCATGTCATAGGTGCCCCACATGCATGGAGCATGTCATGGGGGCCCCAAATGCATGCGGCATGTCATAGGGGCCCCACGTGCATACCACATGTCATGGGGGCCCCAAATGCATGCCGCATGTCATGGGAGCTCCACATGCATGCCACATGTCATGGGGGCCCCAAATGAATGTCGCATGTCAAGGAGGACCCACATGCATGCCGCATGTCATGGAGGCCTCCATGACATGCGGCAAGCATTTGGGCCCCACATGCATGGCGCATGCCATGGGGCCCCACCTGCATGGCACATTTCATGAGGGCCCAAATGCATGCCGCATGTCATGAGGCCATAAATGCATGTCACATGTCATGGGTGCCCAACGTGCATGCCGCATGTCACGGGGGCCACGCAGGCATTCCACATGTCATGGGGGCCCCAAATAAATGCCGCATTTCATGGGTGCCCCATGTGCATGCCACATGTCTTGGGGCCCACAAATGCATGCCGCATGTCATAGGAGCCCCACATGCATGGCGCATTTCATGGGGGCCCTACATGCATGCCGCATGTCATGGGGGCCCCAAATGCATGCCTCAAGTCATGGGGGCCCCAAATGCATGCAGCATGTCATAGGGGCCCCACATGCATGGTGCATGTCATGGGGGCCCCACATGCATGCCTCAAGTCATGGGGGCCCCAAATGCATGCCACATATCATGGGGGCCCCACATGCATGCCGCATATATTGGGGGCCTCAATTGCATGCCGCATGTCATTGGGGCCCCACATGCATGGCGCATTTCATGGGGGCCCTACATGCATGCCGCATGTCATGGGGGCCCCAAATGCATGCCTCAAGTCATGGGGCCCCAAATGCATGCCGCATGTCATGGAGGCCCCCATGACATGCGGCATGCATTTGGGGTCCCCACATGCATGCCGCATGTCATGGGGGGCCAAACGCTTGCCGCATGTCATGAGGGCCATAAATGCATGCCGCATGTCATGGGAGCCCCACATGCATGCCACATGTCATGGGGGCCCCAAATGAATGTCGCATGTCAAGGGGGCCCCACGTGCATGCCGCATGTCATGGGGGCCCCAAATGCATGCCGCATGTCATGGGGGCCCCAAATGCATGCCGCATGTCATGGGGCCCCCCAAATGCATGCAGCATGTCTTGGGGCCCACAAATGCATGCCGCATGTCATAGGGGTCCCACATGCATGGCGCATTTCATGGGGGTCCCACATGCATGGCACATTTCATGGGGGCCCCAAATGCATTCCGCATGTCATAGGGGCCCCACATGCATGGCGCATGTCATGGAGGCCCCAAATGCATGCCGCATGTAATGGGAGCCCCCATACATGCCACATGTCATGGGGGCCCCAAATGAATGTCGCATGTCAAGGGGGCCCCACGTGCATGCCGCATGTCATGGGGGCCCCAAATGCATGCCGCATGTACAGGGGGCCCCACGTGCATGCCACATTTCATGGGGGATACAAATGCATGCCGCATGTCATGGGGGCCCCACGTGCATACCACATGTCATGGGGGCCCCAAATGCATGCCGCATGTACTGGGGGGCCCCACGTGCATGCAGCATGTCTTGGTGCCCTCAAATACATTTCGCATGTCATAGGGGTCCCACATGCATGCCGCATGTCATGGGGGCCCAACGTGCATGCCGCATGTATTCGGGGCCCCGCAGGCATTCCGCATGTCATGGGGGCCTCACGTGCATGCCGCATGTCATGGGGGCCTCACATGCATGCCGCATGTAATGGGGGCCCCAACTGCATGACGCATGTCTCAGGTACCCCAAATGCATGCAGCATGTTATGCAGGCCCCAAATGCATGCCGCATGTCATGGGGGCCCAAATGCATGATGCATGTCATGGGGGCTCCACGTGCATGCCGCATGTAATGGGGCTCCCAAATTCATGTCGCATGTCATAGGGGCCCCACATGCATGGCGCATTTCATGGGGGCCCCAAATGCGTGCCGCATGTCATGGGGGCCCCACTTGCATGCAGCATGTAATGGGGATCCAAATGCATGATGCATGTCATGGGGGTCCCACGTGCATGCCGCATGTCATGGGGGCCCCACATACATGCCGCATGTCATGGGGGCACCACTTGCATGCAGCATGTAATGGGGGATCCAAATGCATGACGCATGTCATGGGGGTCCCACATGCATACCACATGTCATGGGGGAACCAAATGCATGCCGCATGTCCTGGGGGCCCCACATGCATGACACATTTCATGGGGGACCCAAATGCATGCCACATGTCATGGGATCCCCAAATGCATGCCGCATGTCATGAGGGCCCCACATGCATGACACATTTCATGGGGGACCCAAATGCATGCCGCATGTCATGGGGGCCCCAAATTTATGCCGCATGTCATGGGGGCCCCATTTAAAGACCGCATGTCATGGGGGCCCCACGAGCATGTCGTGGGGGCCCAAAATGCATGCCGCATGTCATGAGGGCGCCGCATGCATGCCGCATGTCTCGGGGCCAACAAATGCATGCCGCATGTCATAGGGGCCCCACATGCATGGCGCATTTCACGAGGGCCCAAATGCATGCCGCATGTCATGAGGCCATAAATGCATGTCGCATGTCATGGGGGCCCCACATGCATGCCGCATGTCATGGGGCCCAAAAGCTTGCCGCATGTCATGGGGGCCATAAATGCATGCCGCATGTCATGGGAGCCCCACATGAATGTCGCATGTCAAGGGGGCCCAACGTGCATGCCGCATGTATTGGGGGGCCCAAATTCATGCCGCATATCATGAGGGCCCTGCATGCATGCCGCATGTCATGGGTGCCCCACATTCATACCGCATGTCATGGAGACCCCACATGCATGCCGCATGTAATGGGAGCCCCCATGCATGCCACATGTCATGGGGGCGCCAAATGAATGTCGCATGTCAAGGGGGCCCCACGTGCATGCCGCATGTCATGGGGGCCATAAATGCATGCGGCATAAATGCATGCGGCATGTCATAGGGGCCCCAGGTGCATACCACATGTCATGGGGGCCCAAAATGCATGCCGCATGTACTGGGGGCCACACGTGCATGCTGCATGTCATGGGGCCCCCAAATGCATGCCGCATGTAATGGGGGATTCAAATGCATGCCACATGTCATGGGGGTCACACATGCATGCTGCATGTCATGGGGGCCCCAAATGCATGCCGCATATCATGGGGCCCCGCAGGCATTCCGCATGTCATGGGGGCCTCACGTGCATGCCGCATGTCATGGGGGCCTCACGTGCATGCCGCATGTATTGGGGGCCCAACGTGCATGCCGCATGTATTGGGGGGCCCAAATTCATGCCGCATATCATGAGGGCCCTGCATGCATGCCGCATGTCATGGGTGCCCCACATTCATACCGCATGTCATGGAGACCCCACATGCATGCCGCATGTAATGGGAGCCCCCATGCATGCCACATGTCATGGGGGCGCCAAATGAATGTCGCATGTCAAGGGGGCCCCACGTGCATGCCGCATGTCATGGGGGCCATAAATGCATGCGGCATAAATGCATGCGGCATGTCATAGGGGCCCCAGGTGCATACCACATGTCATGGGGGCCCAAAATGCATGCCGCATGTACTGGGGGCCACACGTGCATGCTGCATGTCATGGGGCCCCAAATGCATGCCGCATGTAATGGGGGATTCAAATGCATGCCACATGTCATGGGGTCACACATGCATGCTGCATGTCATGGGGGCCCCAAATGCATGCCGCATATCATGGGGCCCCGCAGGCATTCCGCATGTCATGGGGGCCTCACGTGCATGCCGCATGTCATGGGGGCCTCACGTGCATGCCGCATGTATTGGGGGCCCCAACTTGCATGCCGCATGTCTCAGGTACCCCAAATGCATGCAGCATGTTATGCAGGCCCCAATTGCATGCCGCATGTCATGGGGGCCCAAATGCATGACGCATGTCATGGGGGCTCCACGTGCATGCCGCATGTAATGGGGCTCCCAAATTCATGTCGCATGTCATAGGGGCCCCAAGTGCATTCCGCATGACATGGGGGCCCCAAATGCATGCCGCATGTCATGGGGGCCCCACTTGCATGCCGCATGTAATGGGGGATTCAAATGCATGCCGCATGTCATGGGGGTCCCACATGCATGGCGCATTTCATGGGGGCCCTACATGCATGCCGCATGTCATGGGGGCCCCAAATGCATGCCTCAAGTCATGGGGGCCCCAAATGCATACAGCATGTCATAGGGGCCCCACATGCATGGTGCATGTCATGGGGGCCCCACATGC
Source organism: Phyllobates terribilis (assembly GCF_046119375.1). Lineage (NCBI taxonomy): Eukaryota > Metazoa > Chordata > Amphibia > Anura > Dendrobatidae > Phyllobates > Phyllobates terribilis. The sequence goes on along the minus strand of NW_027362764.1, from coordinate 331,713,053 downwards.
ATGCCTCAAGTCATGGGGGCCCCAAATGCATGCCACATATCATGGGGGCCCCACGTGCATGCCACATATATTGGGAGCCTCAAATGCATGCCGCATGTCATGAGGGCCCCGCATGCATGCTGCATGTCATTGGGGCCCCGCAGGCATTCTGCATGTCATGGGGGCCTCACGTGCATTCCGCATGTCATGGGAATCCCACGTGCATGCTGCATGTCATTGGGGCCCAACGTGCTTGCCGCATGTCATGGGGGCCCCACGTGCATGCCTCATGTTACGGGGGCCACGAATGCATGCCGCATGTCATAGGTGCCCCACATGCATGGAGCATGTCATGGGGGCCCCAAATACATGCGGCATGTCATAGGGGCCCCACGTGCATACCACATGTCATGGGGGCCCCAAATGCATGCCGCATGTCATGGGAGCTCCACATGCATGCCACATGTCATGGGGGCCCCAAATGAATGTCGCATGTCAAGGGGGACCCACATGCATGCCGCATGTCATGGAGGCCTCCATGACATGCGGCAATCATTTGGGCCCCACATGCATGGCGCATGCCATGGGGCCCCACCTGCATGGCACATTTCATGAGGGCCCAAATGCATGCCGCATGTCATGAGGCCATAAATGCATGTCACATGTCATGGGTGCCCAACGTGCATGCCGCATGTCACGGGGGCCCCGCAGGCATTCCACATGTCATGGGGGCCCCAAATAAATGCCGCATTTCATGGGTGCCCCAAATGCATGCCTCAAGTCATGGGGGCCCCAAATGCATGCAGCATGTCATAGGGGCCCCACATGCATGGCGCATTTCATGGGGGCCCTACATGCATGCCGCATGTCATGGGGGCCCCAAATGCATGCCTCAAGTCATGGGGCCCCAAATGCATGCAGCATGTCATAGGGGCCCCACATGCATGGTGCATGTCATGGGGGCCCCACATGCATGCCTCAAGTCACGGGGGCCCCAAATGCATGCCACATATCATGGGGGCCCCACATGCATGCCGCATATATTGGGGGCCCCAATTGCATGCCGCATGTCATGAGGGCCCCGCATGCATGCCGCATGTCATTGGGGCCCCGTAGGCATTCCGCATGTCATGGGGGCCTTACGTGCATTCCGCATGTCATGGGGGTCCCACGTGCATGCTTCATGTCATTGGGGCCCCACGTGCTTGCCGCTTGTCATGGGGGCCCCACGTGCATGCCTCATGTTACGGGGGCCACGAATGCATGCCGCATGTCATAGGGGCCCCACGTGCATACCACATGTCATGGGGGCCCCAAATGCATGCCGCATGTCATGGGGGCCCCACATGCATGCCACATGTCATGGGGGCCCCAAATGAATGTCGCATGTCAAAGGGGCCCCACGTGCATGCCGCATGTCATGGGGGGCCCAAATGCATGCCGCATGTCATGGGGGCCCCAAATGCATGCCGCATGTCATGGGGCCCCCCAAATGCATGTAGCATGTCTTGGGGCCCACAAATGCATGCCGCATGTCATAGGGGTCCCACATGCATGGCACATTTCATGGGGGTCCCACATGCATGGCGCATTTCATGGGGGCCCCAAATGCATGCCGCATGTCATAGGGGCCCCACATGCATGGCGCATGTCATGGGGGCCCCACATTCATACCGCATGTCATGGAGGCCCCAAATGCATGCCGCATGTAATGGGAGCCCCCATGCATGCCACATGTCATGGGGGCCCCAAATGAATGTCGCATGTCAAGGGGGCCCCAGGTGCATGCCGCATGTCATGGGGGCCCCAAATGCATGCCACATGTCATGAGGGTCCCGCATGCATGCCTCATGTCATGGGGGCCCCAAATGCATGCCGCATATCATGGGGGCCCCGCAGGCATTCCGCATGTCATGGGGGCCTCACGTGCATGCCGCATGTCATGGGGGCCCCAACTGCATGACGCATGTCTCAGGTACCCCAAATGCATGCAGCATGTTATGCAGGCCCCAAATGCATGCGGCATGTCATGGGGGCCCTAAATGCATGCCGCATTTAATGGGGTCCCCACGTGCATGCCGCATGTCTTGGGGGCCCCATGTGCATGCCGCATGTCATGGGGGCCCAAAATGCATGCCTCAATCATGGGGGACCCAAATGCATGTCGCATATCACGGGGGCCCCAAGTGCATGCCGCATGTCATGGGGCCCCCCAAATGCATGCAGCATGTCTTGGGGCCCACAAATGCATGCCGCATGTCATAGGGGCCCCACATGCATGGCTTATTTAATGGGGGCCCCACATGCATGCCACATGTCATGGGGGCCCCAAATGGGGGCCGCATATCATGGGGGCCACAAATGCATGCAGCATGTCATGGGGGCCCCACGTGCATGCCACATGTCTTGGGGCCCACAAATGCATGCCGCATGTCATAGGGGCACCACATGCATGGCACATTTCTTGGGGGCCCTACATGCATGCCGCATGTCATGGGGGCCCCAAATGCATGCCTCAAGTCATGGGGGCCCCAAATGCATGCAGCATGTCATAGGGGCCCCAAATGCATGCAGCATGTCATAGGGGCCCCACATGCATGGTGCATGTCATGGGGGCCCCACATGCATGCCTCAAGTCATGGGGGCCCCAAATACATGCCGCATGACATGGGGGCCATAAATGCATGCCGCATGTCATGGGTGCCCAACGTACATGCTGCATGTCATTGGGGCCCCACGTGCTTGCCGCATGTCATGGGGGCCCCACGTGCATGCCTCATGTCACGGGGGCCACAAATGTATGTGGCATGTCATGGGGGCCCCACATGCATGCCCCATGTCATGGGGGCCCCACGTGCATGTCGCATGTCAAGGGGGTCCCACATGCATGCCGCATGTCATAGGGGCCCCACATGCATGGCGCATGTCATGGGGGGCCCACATGCGTGCCGCATGTCATGGGGGCCCCACTTGCATGCAGCATGTAATGGGGGATCCAATTGCATGACGCATGTCATGGGGGTCTCACATGCATGCCGCATGTCATGGGGGCCCAAATGCATGCCGCATGTCATGGGGGCCATAAATGCATGCCGCATGTCATGGGTGCCCAACGTGCATGCCGCATGTATTGGGGGCCCCAACTGCATGCCGCATATCATGGGGCCCCACATGCATGCCACATGTCATGGGGGCCCCACATGCATGCCGCATTTCATGGGGGGCCCAAATGCATGCTGCATGTTATGGGGGCCCCAAATGCATGCAGCATGTCATGGCGGCCCCAAATGCATGCCACATGTCATGGAGGCCCCACGTGCATGCCACATGTCATGGGGGATCCAAACTCATGCCGCATGTCATTGGGGCCCCAAGCGTATGCCGTATGTCATGGGGGCCCCATGTGCATGCCGCATGTAATGGGGGCCCCAAATGCATGCGGCATGTCATAGGGGCCCCACGTGCATGCCGCATGTCTCGGGCACACCAAATGCATGCAGCATGTCATGGGGGCCCCACGTGCATGCCGCATGTCATCGGGGCCCCAATTGCAAACCGCATGTCATAGGGGCCCCACATGCATGGCGCATGTCATGGTGTCCCACATGCATGCCGCATGTCATGGGGGCCCCAAATGCATGTCGAATGTCATGGGGGCCCTAAATGCATGCCGCATGTAATTGGGGCCCCACGTGCATGCCGCATGTCATGGGGTCCCCATGTGCATGCCGGATGTCATGGGGCCCCAAAATGCATGCCTCAAGTCATGGGGCCCCAAATGCATGCCGCATATCATGGGGCCCCACATGCATGCCGCATGTATTGGGGGCCCCAAATGCATGCCGCATGTCATGAGGGCGCCACATGCATGCCGCATGTCATGTTGGCCCCAAATGCATGCCGTATTTCATGGGGGCCCCACGTGCATGCTGCATGTCATGGGCCCCCCCAAATGCATGCAGCATGTCTTAGGGCCCACAAATGCATGCCGCATGTCATTGGGGCCCCACATGCATGGCTCATTTCATGGGGGCCCCACATGCATGCCTCATGTCATGGGGGCCCCAAATGCGTGCCGCATATCATGGGGGCCACAAATGCATGCAGCATGTCATGGGGCACATGCATGCCACATGTCTTGGGGCCCACAAATGCATGCCACATGTCATACGGGTCCCACATGCATGGCGCATTTCATGGGGGCCCAACGTACATGCTGCATGTCATTGGGGCCCCACGTGCTTGTCGCATGTCATGTGTCATGGGGGCCCCACGTGCATGCCTCATGTCACGGTGCCACAAATGTATGCCGCATATCATGGGGGCCCCACTTGCATGCAGCATGTAATGGGGGATCCAAATGCATAACACATGTCATGGGGCCCGCAAATGCATGCCACATGTCATGGGGGCCCCACATGCATGCCGCATGTCATGGGGGCCCAAATGCATGCCGCATGTCATGGGGGCCATAAATGCATGCCGCATGTCATGGGTGCCCAACGTGCATGCCGCATGTATTGGGGGCCCCAACTGCATGCCGCATATCATGGGGCCCCACATGCATGCCACATGTCATGGGGGCCCCATATGCATGCCGCATTTCATGGGGGGCCCAAATGCATGCCTGATGTCATGGCGGCCCCAAATGCATGACTCATGTCATGGGGCCCCACGTGCATGCCACATGTCATGGGGGATCCAAACTCATGCCGCATGTCATTGGGGCCACAAGCATATGCCGCATGTCATGGGGGCCCAATGTGCATGCCGCATGTCATGGGGGCCCAAAATGCATGCCTCAAGTCATGGGGCCCCAAATGCATGCCGCATATCATGGGGGCCCGACGTGCATGCCGCATGTATTTGGGCCCCCAAATGCATGCCGCATGTCATGAGGGCGCCGCATGCATGCCACATGTCATGGGGGCCCTAAATGCATGCCGCATGTCATGGGGGCCCCAAATGCATGCCGCATTTCATGGGGGCCCCACGTGCATGCCGCATGTCATGGGGCCCCAATTGCACACCGCATGTAATAGGGGCCCCACATGCATGGCGCATGTCATGGTGCCCCACATGTATGCCGCATGTCATGGGGGCCCCAAATGCATGCCGCATGTCATGGGGGCCCCAAATGCATGCCGCATGTAATGGGGGCCCCACGTGCTTCCCGCATGTCATGAGGGCCCAAATGCATGCCGCATGTCATGGGGGCCATAAATGCATGCCGCATGTCATGGGTGCCCAACGTACATGCTGCATGTCATGGGGGCCCCACGTGCATGCCTCATGTCACGGGGGCCACAAATGTATGTGTCATGTCATGGGGGCCCCACGTGCATGCCGCATGTCATGGGGCCCCCCAAATGCATGCCGCATGTCATAGGGGCCCAACATGCATGGAGCATGTCATGGGGGCCCCGCATGCATGCCGCATGTCATAGGGGCCCCACGTACATGGCGCATGTCATGGGTGCCCCACATGCATGCCTTTTGTCATCGGGTCCCCAATTGCATGCCGCATGTCATAGGGGCCCCACATGCATTGCGCATGTCATGGGTCCCCCCAAATGCATGCCGCATGTCATAGGGGCCCAACATGCATGGAGCATGTCATGGGGGTCCCAAATGCATGCGGCATGTCATAGGGGCCCCACGTGCATAACACATGTCATGGGGCCCGCAAATGCATGCGGCATGTCATGGGGGCCCCACATGCATGCCGCATGTAATGGGGGCCCCACGTGCATGCCGCATGTCATGGGGGCCCCATGTGCATGCCGCATGTCATGGGGGCACAAAATGCATGCCTCAAGTCATGGGGCCCCAAATGCATGCCGCATATCATGGGGGCCCCACGTGCATGCCGCATGTATTGGGGGCCCCAAATGCATGCCGCATGTCACGAGGGCGCCACATGCATGCCGCATGTCATGGGGGCCATAAATGCATGCCGCATGTCATGGGGGCCCCAAATGCATGCAGCATGTCATAGGGGCCCCACATGCATGGTACATGTCATGGGGGCCCCACATGCTTGCCTCAAGTCATGGGGGCCCCAAATGCATGCCGCATGTCATGGGGGCCATAAATGCATGCCGCATGTCATGGGTGCCCAACGTGCATGTCGCATGTATTGGGGGCCCCAACTGCATGCTGCATATCATGGGGCCCCACATGCATGCCACATGTCATGGGGGCCCCACATGCATGCCGCATTTCATGGGGGGCCCAAATGCATGCCGCATGTTATGGGGGCCCCAAATGCATGCCACATGTCATGGGGCCCAAATGCATGCCGCATGTCATGGGGGCCCCACATGCATGCCACATGTCATGGGCCCCCAAATGCATGCCGCATGTCATGGGGGCTCCACGTGCATGCCGCATGTAATGGGGCCCCCAAATTCATGCGGCATGTCAAAGGGGCCCCGCGTGCATGGTGCAAGTCATGGGTGCCCCAAATGCATGCCGCATGTCATTGGGGCCCCACGTGCATGCCGCATGTCACGGGGGCCCCAAATGCATGCCTCATGTCATGGGGGCCCTACCTGCATGCCGCATGTCATGGCGGACCCAAACGCATGCCGCATGTCATTGAGGCCCCAGCGTATGCCGCGTGTCACGGGTGCCCCATGTGCATGCCGCATGTAATGGGGGCCCCAAATGCATGCGGCATGTCATAGGGGCCCTACATGCATGCCGCATCTCTTAGGTACCCCAATGCATGCAGTATGTTATGCAGGCCCCAAATGCATGCCGCATGTCATGGGGGCCCAAATGCATGCCGCATGTCATGGGACCCACATTCATGCCGCATGTCATGGGGGCCCCCAATGCATGCCACATGTCATGGGGACCCAAATGCATGCCACATGTCATGGGGGCCTCAAATTCATGCCGCATGTCATGAGGGCCCCGCATGCATGCCGCATGTCATGGGGGCCCCGCAGGCATTCCGCATGTCATGGGGGCCCCAAATGCATGCCGCATGTCATGGGGGCCCCACGTGCATCCGTCATGTAATGGGGGATTCAAATGCATGCTGCATGTCATGGGGGCCCCACGTGCATGCCGCATGTCACGGGGGCCCCAAATATATGCTGCATGTCATGAGGGCCCCACAAGCATGCCGCATGTTATAGAGGCCCCACATGCATGCAGCATGTCTTGGGGCCCACAAATGCATGCCGCATGTCATAGGGGCCCCACGTGCATGCCACATGTGTTGGGGCCTACAAATGCATGCCGCATGTCATAGGTGCCAAAGATGCATGGCACATTTTATGGGGGCCCTACATGCATGCTTCATGTCATTGCGGCCCCACGTGCATGCCGCATGTCATGGGTGCCCACATGCATGCCACATGTCATGGGGGCCATAAATGCATGCCGCATGTCATGGGTGCCCAATGTGCATGCCGCATGTATTGGGGGCCCCAACTGCATGCCGCATGTATTGGGGGCCCCAACTGCATGCCGCATATCATGGGGCCCCACATGCATGCCCCATGTCATGGGGGCCCCTCATGCATGCCGCATTTCATGGGGGGCCCAAATGCATGCCGCATGTTATGGGGGCCCCAAATGCATGCAGCATGTCATGGCGGCCCCAAATGCATGACTCATGTCATGGAGGCCCCACGTGCATGCCACATGTCATGGGGGATCCAAACTCATGCCGCATGTCATTGGGGCCACAAGCGTATGCCGCATGTCATGGGGGCCCCATGTGCATGCCGCATGTAATGGGGGCCCCAAATGCATGCGGCATGTCATAGGGGCCCCACGTGCATGCCGCATGTCTCGGGCACACCAAATGCATGCAGCATGTCATGGGGGCCAAACGTGCATGCCGCATGTCATCGGGGCCCCAATTGCAAGCCGCATGTCATAGGGGCCCCACATGCATGGCGCATGTCATGGTGTCCCACATGCATGCCGCATGTCATGGGGGCCCCAAATGCATGTCGCATATCATGGGGGCCCTAAATGCATGCCACATGTAATGGGGGCCCCACGTGCATGCCGCATGTCATGGGGGCCCCATGTGCATGCCGCGTGTCATGGGGGCCCAAAATGCATGCCTCAACTCATGGGGCCCCAAAAGCATGCCGCATATCATGGGGGCCCCACGTGCATGCCTCATGTATTGGGGGCCCCAAATGCATGCCGCATTTCATGAGGGCGCCGCATGCATGCCGCATGTCATGGGGGCCCTAAATGCATGCCGCATGTCATGGGGGCCCCAAATGCATGCCACATTTCATGGGGGCCCCACGTGCATGCTGCATGTCATGGGGCCCCCCAAATGCATGCAGCATGTCTTATGGCCCACAAATGCATGCCGCATGTCATAGGGGCCCCACATGCATGGCTCATTTCATGGGGGCCCCACATGCATGCCTCATGTCATGGGGGCCCCAAATGCGTGCCGCATATCATGGGGGCCACAAATGCATGCAGCATGTCATGGGGGCCCCACGTGCATGCCACATGTCTTGGGGCCCACAAATGCATGCCACATGTCATAGGGGTCCCACATGCATGGAACATTTCATGGGGGCACTACATGCATGCCGCATGTCATGGGGGCCCCAAATGCATGCCTCAAGTCTTGGGGGCCCCAAATGCATGCAGCATGTCATAGGGGCCCCACATGCATGGTGCATGTCATGGGGGCCCCACATGCTTGCCTCAAGTCATGGGGGCCCCAAATGCATGCCGCATGTCATGGGGGCCATAAATGCATGCCGCATGTCATGGGTGCCCAACGTACATGCTGCATGTCATTGGGGCCCCACGTGCTTGTTGCATGTCATGGGGGCCCCGCGTGCATGCCTCATGTCACCGTGCCACAAATGTATGTGGCATGTCATGGGGGCCCCACTTGCATGCAGCATGTAATGGGGGATCCAAATGCATAACGCATGTCATAGGGGCCCCACGTGCATAACACATGTCATGGGGCCCGCAAATGCATGCCACATGTCATGGGGGCCCAACGTGCATGCCGCATGTATTGGGGCCCCAAATTCATGCCGCATGTCATGGGGGCCCCACAGGCATTCCGCATGTCATGGGGGCCCTAAATGCATGCCGCATGTAATTGGGGCCCCACGTGCATGCCGCATGTCATGGGGTCCCCATGTGCATGCCGCATGTCATGGGGCCCCAAAATGCATGCCTCAAGTCATGGGGCCCCAAATGCATGCCGCATATCATGGGGCCCCACATGCATGCCGCATGTATTGGGGGCCCCAAATGCATGCCGCATGTCATGAGGGCGCCGCATGCATGCCGCATGTCATGTTGGCCCCAAATGCATGCCGCATTTCATGGGGGCCCCACGTGCATGCTGCATGTCATGGGCCCCCCCAAATGCATGCAGCATGTCTTAGGGCCCACAAATGCATGCCGCATGTCATTGGGGCCCCACATGCATGGCTCATTTCATGGGGGCCCCACATGCATGCCTCATGTCATGGGGGCCCCAAATGCGTGCCGCATATCATGGGGGCCACAAATGCATGCAGCATGTCATGGGGCACATGCATGCCACATGTCTTGGGGCCCACAAATGCATGCCGCATGTCATACGGGTCCCACATGCATGGCGCATTTCATGGGGGCCCAACGTACATGCTGCATGTCATTGGGGCCCCACGTGCTTGTCGCATGTCATGTGTCATGGGGGCCCCACGTGCATGCCTCATGTCACAGTGCCACAAATGTATGCCGCATTTCATGGGGGCCCCACTTGCATGCAGCATGTAATGGGGGATCCAAATGCATAACACATGTCATGGGGCCCGCAAATGCATGTACATGTCATGGGGGCCCCACATGCATGCCGCATGTCATGGGGGCCCAAATGCATGCCGCATGTCATGGGGGCCATAAATGCATGCCGCATGTCATGGGTGCCCAACGTGCATGCCGCATGTATTGGGGGCCCCAACTGCATGCCGCATATCATGGGGCCCCACATGCATGCCACATGTCATGAGGGCGCCGCATGCATGCCACATGTCATGGGGGCCCTAAATGCATGCCGCATGTCATGGGGGCCCCAAATGCATGCCGCATTTCATGGGGGCCCCACGTGCATGCCGCATGTCATGGGGCCCAAATTGCACGCCGCATGTAATAGGGGCCCCACATGCATGGCGCATGTCATGGTGCCCCACATGTATGCCGCATGTCATGGGGGCCCCAAATGCATGCCGCATGTCATGGGGGCCCCAAATGCATGCCGCATGTAATGGGGGACCCACGTGCTTCCCGCATGTCATGGGGGCCCAAATGCATGCCGCATGTCATGGGGGCCATAAATGCATGCCGCATGTCATGGGTGCCCAACGTACATGCTGCATGTCATGGGGGCCCCACGTGCATGCCTCATGTCACGGGGGCCACAAATGTATGTGTCATGTCATGGGGGCCCCACGTGCATGCCGCATGTCATGGGGCCCCCCAAATGCATGCCGCATGTCATAGGGGCCCAACATGCATGGAGCATGTCATGGGGGCCCCGCATGCATGCCGCATGTCATAGGGGCCCCACGTACATGGCGCATGTCATGGGTGCCCCACATGCATGCCTTTTGTCATCGGGTCCCCAATTGCATGCCGCATGTCATAGGGGCCCCACATGCATTGCGCATGTCATGGGTCCCCCCAAATGCATGCCGCATGTCATAGGGGCCCAACATGCATGGAGCATGTCATGGGGGTCCCAAATGCATGCGGCATGTCATAGGGGCCCCACGTGCATAACACATGTCATGGGGCCCGCAAATGCATGCCGCATGTCATGGGGGCCCCACATGCATGCTGCATGTAATGGGGCCCCACGTGCATGCCGCATGTCATGGGGGCCCCATGTGCATGCCGCATGTCATGGGGGCACAAAATGCATGCCTCAAGTCATGGGGCCCCAAATGCATGCCGCATATCATGGGGGCCCCACGTGCATGCCGCATGTATTGGGGGCCCCAAATGCATGCCGCATGTCATGAGGGCGCCACATGCATGCCGCATGTCATGGGGGCCATAAATGCATGCCGCATGTCATGGGGCCCCCAAATGCATGCAGCATGTCATAGGGGCCCCACATGCATGGTACATGTCATGGGGGCCCCACATGCTTGCCTCAAGTCATGGGGGCCCCAAATGCATGCCGCATGTCATGGGGGCCATAAATGCATGCCGCATGTCATGGGTGCCCAACGTGCATGTCGCATGTATTGGGGGCCCCAACTGCATGCCGCATATCATGGGGCCCCACATGCATGCCACATGTCATGGGGGCCCCACATGCATGCCGCATTTCATGGGGGACCCAAATGCATGCCGCATGTTATGGGGGCCCCAAATGCATGCCACATGTCATGGGGGCCCAAATGCATGCCGCATGTCATGGGGGCCCCACATGCATGCCACATGTCATGGGCCCCCAAATGCATGCCGCATGTCATGGGGGCTCCACGTGCATGCCGCATGTAATGGGGCCCCCAAATTCATGCGGCATGTCAAAGGGGCCCCCGCGTGCATGCCGCATGTCACGGGGGCCCCAAATGCATGCCTCATGTCATGGGGGCCCTACCTGCATGCCGCATGTCATGGGGGACCCAAACGCATGCCGCATGTCATTGAGGCCCCAAGCGTATGCCGCGTGTCACGGGTGCCCCATGTGCATGCCGCATGTAATGGGGGCCCCAAATGCATGCGGCATGTCATAGGGGCCCTACATGCATGCCGCATCTCTTAGGTACCCCAAATGCATGCAGCATGTTATGCAGGCCCCAAATGCATGCCGCATGTCATGGGGGCCCAAATGCATGCCGCATGTCATGGGACCCACATTCATGCCGCATGTCATGGGGGCCCCCAATGCATGCCACATGTCATGGGGACCCAAATGCATGCCACATGTCATGGGGGCCTCAAATTCATGCCGCATGTCATGAGGGCCCCGCATGCATGCCGCATGTCATGGGGGCCCCGCAGGCATTCCGCATGTCATGGGGGCCCCAAATGCATGCCGCATGTCATGGGGGCCCCACGTGCATCCGTCATGTAATGGGGGATTCAAATGCATGCTGCATGTCATGGGGGCCCCACGTGCATGCCGCATGTCACGGGGGCCCCAAATATATGCTGCATGTCATGAGGGCCCCACAAGCATGCCGCATGTTATAGAGGCCCCACATGCATGCAGCATGTCTTGGGGCCCACAAATGCATGCCGCATATCATAGGGGCCCCACGTGCATGCCACATGTGTTGGGGCCTACAAATGCATGCCGCATGTCATAGGTGCCAAAGATGCATGGCACATTTTATGGGGGCCCTACATGCATGCTTCATGTCATTGCGGCCCCACGTGCATGCCGCATGTCATGGGTGCCCACATGCATGCCACATGTCATGGGGGCCATAAATGCATGCCGCATGTCATGGGTGCCCAATGTGCATGCCGCATGTATTGGGGGCCCCAACTGCATGCCGCATGTATTGGGGGCCCCAACTGCATGCCGCATATCATGGGGCCCCACATGCATGCCACATGTCATGGGGGCCCCTCATGCATGCCGCATTTCATGGGGGGCCCAAATGCATGCCGCATGTTATGGGGGCCCCAAATGCATGCAGCATGTCATGGCGGCCCCAAATGCATGACTCATGTCATGGAGGCCCCACGTGCATGCCACATGTCATGGGGGATCCAAACTCATGCCGCATGTCATTGGGGCCACAAGCGTATGCCGCATGTCATGGGGGCCCCATGTGCATGCCGCATGTAATGGGGGCCCCAAATGCATGCGGCATGTCATAGGGGCCCCACGTGCATGCCGCATGTCTCGGGCACACCAAATGCATGCAGCATGTCATGGGGGCCAAACGTGCATGCCGCATGTCATCGGGGCCCCAATTGCAAGCCGCATGTCATAGGGGCCCCACATGCATGGCACATGTCATGGTGTCCCACATGCATGCCGCATGTCATGGGGGCCCCAAATGCATGTCGCATATCATGGGGGCCCTAAATGCATGCCACATGTAATGGGGGCCCCACGTGCATGCCGCATGTCATGGGGGCCCCATGTGCATGCCGCATGTCATGGGGGCCCAAAATGCATGCCTCAACTCATGGGGCCCCAAAAGCATGCCGCATATCATGGGGGCCCCACGTGCATGCCTCATGTATTGGGGGCCCCAAATGCATGCCGCATTTCATGAGGGCGCCGCATGCATGCCGCATGTCATGGGGGCCCCAAATGCATGCCACATTTCATGGGGGCCCCACGTGCATGCTGCATGTCATGGGGCCCCCCAAATGCATGCAGCATGTCTTATGGCCCACAAATGCATGCCGCATGTCATAGGGGCCCCACATGCATGGCTCATTTCATGGGGGCCCCACATGCATGCCTCATGTCATGGGGGCCCCAAATGCGTGCCGCATATCATGGGGGCCACAAATGCATGCAGCATGTCATGGGGGCCCCACGTGCATGCCACATGTCTTGGGGCCCACAAATGCATGCCACATGTCATAGGGGTCCCACATGCATGGAACATTTCATGGGGGCCCTACATGCATGCCGCATGTCATGGGGGCCCCAAATGCATGCCTCAAGTCTTGGGGGCCCCAAATGCATGCAGCATGTCATAGGGGCCCCACATGCATGGTGCATGTCATGGGGGCCCCACATGCTTGCCTCAAGTCATGGGGGCCCCAAATGCATGCCGCATGTCATGGGGGCCATAAATGCATGCCGCATGTCATGGGTGCCCAACGTACATGCTGCATGTCATTGGGGCCCCACGTGCTTGTTGCATGTCATGGGGGCCCCGCGTGCATGCCTCATGTCACCGTGCCACAAATGTATGTGGCATGTCATGGGGGCCCCACTTGCATGCAGCATGTAATGGGGGATCCAAATGCATAACGCATGTCATAGGGGCCCCACGTGCATAACACATGTCATGGGGCCCGCAAATGCATGCCACATGTCATGGGGGCCCCACATGCATGCCGCATGTCATGGGGACCCAAATGCATGCCACATGTCATGGGGGCCCAACGTGCATGCCGCATGTATTGGGGCCCCAAATTCATGCCGCATGTCATGGGGGCCCCACAGGCATTCCGCATGTCATGGGGGCCCCAAATGCATGCCGCATGTCATGGGGGCCCCACGTGCATGCCGCATGTAATGGGGGCCCCAAATGCATGCCGCATGTCATAGTGGCCCCAAATGCATGCTGCATGTCATGAGGTCCCCACGTGCATGCCGCATGTCATGGGGCCCCCAAATGCATGCCGCATGTCATGGGGGCCCAAAAGGCATGCCGCATGTCTCAGGTACCCCAAATGCATGCAGCATGTTATGCAGGCCCCAAATGCATGCCGCATGTCATGGGACCCACATTCATGCCTCATGTCATGGGGGCCCCCAATGCATGCCACATGTCATGGGGACCCAAATGCATGCCACATGTCATGGGGGCCTCAAATTCATGCCGCATGTCATGAGGGCCCCGCATGCATGCCGCATGTCATGGGGGCCCCGCAGGCATTCCGCATGTCATGGGGGCCCCAAATGCATGCCGCATGTCATGGGGGCCCCACGTGCATCCGTCATGTAATGGGGGATTCAAATGCATGCTGCATGTCATGGGGGCCCCACATGCATGCTGCATGTCATGGGGCCCCCCAAATGCATGCAGCATGTCTTATGGCCCACAAATGCATGCCGCATGTCATAGGGGCCCCACATGCATGGCTCATTTCATGGGGGCCCCACATGCATGCCTCATGTCATGGGGGCCCCAAATGCGTGCCGCATATCATGGGGGCCACAAATGCATGCAGCATGTCATGGGGGCCCCACGTGCATGCCACATGTCTTGGGGCCCACAAATGCATGCCACATGTCATAGGGGTCCCACATGCATGGAACATTTCATGGGGGCCCTACATGCATGCCGCATGTCATGGGGGCCCCAAATGCATGCCTCAAGTCTTGGGGGCCCCAAATGCATGCAGCATGTCATAGGGGCCCCACATGCATGGTGCATGTCATGGGGGCCCCACATGCTTGCCTCAAGTCATGGGGGCCCCAAATGCATGCCGCATGTCATGGGGGCCATAAATGCATGCCGCATGTCATGGGTGCCCAACGTACATGCTGCATGTCATTGGGGCCCCACGTGCTTGTTGCATGTCATGGGGGCCCCGCGTGCATGCCTCATGTCACCGTGCCACAAATGTATGTGGCATGTCATGGGGGCCCCACTTGCATGCAGCATGTAATGGGGGATCCAAATGCATAACGCATGTCATAGGGGCCCCACGTGCATAACACATGTCATGGGGCCCGCAAATGCATGCCACATGTCATGGGGGCCCCACATGCATGCCGCATGTCATGGGGACCCAAATGCATGCCACATGTCATGGGGGCCCAACGTGCATGCCGCATGTATTGGGGCCCCAAATTCATGCCGCATGTCATGGGGGCCCCACAGGCATTCCGCATGTCATGGGGGCCCCAAATGCATGCCGCATGTCATGGGGGCCCCACGTGCATGCCGCATGTAATGGGGGCCCCAAATGCATGCCGCATGTCATAGTGGCCCCAAATGCATGCTGCATGTCATGAGGTCCCCACGTGCATGCCGCATGTCATGGGGCCCCCAAATGCATGCCGCATGTCATGGGGGCCCAAAAGGCATGCCGCATGTCTCAGGTACCCCAAATGCATGCAGCATGTTATGCAGGCCCCAAATGCATGCCGCATGTCATGGGACCCACATTCATGCCTCATGTCATGGGGGCCCCCAATGCATGCCACATGTCATGGGGACCCAAATGCATGCCACATGTCATGGGGGCCTCAAATTCATGCCGCATGTCATGAGGGCCCCGCATGCATGCCGCATGTCATGGGGGCCCCGCAGGCATTCCGCATGTCATGGGGGCCCCAAATGCATGCCGCATGTCATGGGGGCCCCACGTGCATCCGTCATGTAATGGGGGATTCAAATGCATGCTGCATGTCATGGGGGCCCCACATGCATGCCGCATGTCACGGGGGCCCCAAATGTATGCTGCATGTCATGGGGGCCCCACAAGCATGCCGCATGTTATAGAGGCCCCACATGCATGCAGCATGTCTTGGGGCCATCAAATGCATGCCGCATGTCATAGGGGCCCCACGTGCATGCCACATGTCTTGGGGCCTACAAATACATACCGCATGTCATAGGTGCCAAACATGCATGGCACATTTCATGGGGGCCCTACATGCATGCAGCATGTCATGGGGGCCCCACGTGCATGCTTCATGTCATTGGGGGCCCACGTGCATGCCGCATGTCATAGGGGCACCACGTACATGGCGGATGTCATGGGTGACCCACATGCATGCCGCATGTCATCGGGGCCCCAATTGCATGCCGCATGTCATAGGGGCCCCACATGCATGGTGCATGTCATGGTGCCCCACATGCATGCAGCATGTCACGGGGGCCCCAAATGCATGCCGCATGTCATGGGGGCCCTAAATGCATGCCACATGTCATAGGGGCCCCACGTGCATAACACATGTCATGGGGCCCGCAAATGCATGCCACATGTCTTGGGGGCCCCACATGCATGCCGCATGTCATGGGGACCCAAATGCATGCCACATGTCATGGGGGCCCAACGTGCATGCCGCATGTATTGGGGCCCCAAATTCATGCCGCATGTCATGGGGGCCCCACAGGCATTACGCATGTCATGGGGGCCCCAAATGCATGCCGCATGTCATGGGGGCCCCACGTGCATGCCGCATGTAATGGGGGCCCCAAATGCATGCCGCATGTCATAGTGGCCCCAAATGCATGCTGCATGTCATGAGGTCCCCACGTGCATGCCGCATGTCATGGGCCCCCAAATGCATGCCGCATGTCATGGGGGCCCAAAAGGCATGCCGCATGTCTCAGGTACCCCAAATGCATGCAGCATGTTATGCAGGCCCCAAATGCATGCCGCATGTCATGGGACCCACATTCATGCCGCATGTCATGGGGGCCCCCAATGCATGCCACATGTCATGGGGACCCAAATGCATGCCACATGTCATGGGGGCCTCAAATTCATGCCGCATGTCATGAGGGCCCCGCATGCATGCCGCATGTCATGGGGGCCCCGCAGGCATTCCGCATGTCATGGGGGCCCCAAATGCATGCCGCATGTCATGGGGGCCCCACATGCATCCGTCATGTAATGGGGGATTCAAATGCATGCTGCATGTCATGGGGGCCCCACATGCATGCCGCATGTCACGGGGGCCCCAAATGTATGCTGCATGTCATGGGGGCCCCACAAGCATGCCGCATGTTATAGAGGCCCCACATGCATGCAGCATGTCTTGGGGCCATCAAATGCATGCCGCATGTCATAGGGGCCCCACGTGCATGCCACATGTCTTGGGGCCTACAAATACATGACGCATGTCATAGGTGCCAAACATGCATGGCACATTTCATGGGGGCCCTACATGCATGCAGCATGTCATGGGGGCCCCACGTGCATGCTTCATGTCATTGGGGGCCCACGTGCATGCCGCATGTCATAGGGGCACCACGTACATGGTGGATGTCATGGGTGACCCACATGCATTCCGCATGTCATCGGGGCCCCAATTGCATGCCGCATGTCATAGGGGCCCCACATGCATGGTGCATGTCATGGTGCCCCACATGCATGCAGCATGTCATGGGGGCCCCAAATGCATGCCGCATGTCATGGGGGCCCTAAATGCATACCGCATTTAATGGGGGCCCCACGTGCATGCCACATGTCTTGGGGGCCCCATGTGCATGCCGCATGTCATGGGGGCCCAAAATGCATGCCTCAATCATGGGGGCCCCAAATGCATGTCGCATATCATGGGGGCCCCACGTGCATGCCGCATGTCTTGGGGCCCACAAATGCATGCCGCATGTCATAGGGGCACCACATGCATGGCACATTTCTTGGGGGCCCTACATGCATGCCGCATGTCATGGGGGCCCCAAATGCATGCCTCAAGTCATGGGGGCCCCAAATGCATGCAGCATGTCATAGGGGCCCCAAATGCATGCAGCATGTCATAGGGGCCCCACATGCATGGTGCATGTCATGGGGGCCCCACATGCATGCCTCAAGTCATGGGGGCCCCAAATACATGCCGCATGACATGGGGGCCATAAATGCATGCCGCATGTCATGGGTGCCCAACGTACATGCTGCATGTCATTGGGCCCCCATGTGCTTGTCGCATGTCATGGGGGCCCCACGTGCATGCCTCATGTCACGGGGGCCTCAAATGTATGCGGCATGTCATGGGGGCCCCACATGCATGCCGCATGTCATGGGGGCCCCACGTGCATGCCGCATGTCAAGGGGGTCCCACATGCATGCCGCATGTCATAGGGGCCCCACATGCATGGCGCATGTCATGGGGGGCCCACATGCGTGCCACATGTCATGGGGGCCCCACTTGCATGCAGCATGTAATGGGGGATCCAATTGCATGACGCATGTCATGGGGGTCTCACATGTATGCCGCATGTCATGATGGCCCAAATGCATGCCGCATGTCATGGGGGCCATAAATGCATGCCGCATGTCATGGGTGCCCAACGTGCATGCCACATGTATTGGGGGCCCCAACTGCATGCCGCATATCATGGGGCCCCACATGCATGCCACATGTCATGGGGGCCCCACATGCATGCCGCATTTCATGGGGGGCCCAAATGCATGCCGCATGTTATGGGGGCCCCAAATGCATGCAGAATGTCATGGCGGCCCCAAATGCATGACTCATGTCATGGAGGCCCCACGTGCATGCCACATGTCATGGGGGATCCAAACTCATGCCGCATGTCATTGGGGCCCCAAGCGTAAGCCGCATGTCATGGGGGCCCCATGTGCATGCCGCATGTAATGGGGGCTCCAAATGCATGTGGCATGTCATAGGGGCCCCACGTGCATGCCGCATGTCTCGGGCACACCAAATGCATGCAGCATGTCATGGGGGCCCCACGTGCATGCCGCGTGTCATCGGGGCCCCAATTGCAAACCGCATGTCATAGGGACCCCACATGCATGGCGCATGTCATGGTGTCCCACATGCATGCCGCATGTCATCGGGGCCCCAAATGCATGTCGAATGTCATGGGGGCCCTAAATGCATGCCGCATGTAATTGGGGCCCCACGTGCATGCCGCATGTCATGGGGGCCCCATGTGCATGCCGCATGTCATGGGGGCCCAAAATGCATGCCTCAAGTCATGGGGCCCCAAATGCATGCCGCATATCATGGGGGCCCCACATGCATGCCGCATGTATTGGGGGCCCCAAATGCATGCCGCATGTCATGAGGGCGCCGCATGCATGCCGCATGTCATGGGGCCCCAAATGCATGCCGCATTTCATGGGGGCCCCACGTGCATGCTGCATGTCATGGGGCCCCCCAAATGCATGCAGCATGTCTTGGGGCCCACAAATGCATGCCACATGTCATTGGGGCCCCACATGCATGCCTCATTTCATGGGGGCCCCACATGCATGCCTCATGTCATGGGGGCCCCAAATGCGTGCCGCATATCATGGGGGCCACAAATGCATGCAGCATGTCATGGGGCACATGCATGCCACATGTCTTGGGGCCCACAAATGCATGCCGCATGTCATAGGGGTCCCACATGCATGGCGCTTTTCATGGGGGCCCTACATGCATGCCGCATGTCATGGGGGCCCCAAATGCATGCCTCAAGTCATGGGGGCCCCAAATGCATGCAGCATGTCATAGGGGCCCCACATGCATGGTGCATGTCATAGGGGCCCCACATGCTTGCCTCAAGTCATGGGGGCCCCAAATGCATGCCGCAAGTCATGGGGGCCATAAATGCATGCCGCCTGTCATGGGTGCCCAAAGTATATGCTGCATGTCATTGGGGCCCCACGTGCTTGTCGCATGTCATGGGGGCCACACGTGCATGCCTCATGTCACGGTGCCACAAATGTATGCGGCATGTCATGGGGGCCCCACTTGCATGCAGCATGTAATGGGGGATCCAAATGCATAACGCATGTCATGGGGATCCCACATGCATGCCGCATGTCATGGGGGCCCCAAATGCATGCGGCATGTCATAGGGGCCCCACGTGCATAACACATGTCATGGGGCCCGCAAATGCATGCCACATGTCATGAGGCCCCACATGCATGCCGCATGTCATGGGGGCCCAAATGCATGCCGCATGTCATGGGGGCCATAAATGCATGCCGCATGTCATGGGTGCCCAACGTGCATGCCGCATGTATTGGGGGCCCCAACTGCATGCCGCATATCATGGGGCCCCACATGCATGCCACATGTCATGGGGGCCCCACATGCATGCCACATTTCATGGGGGGCCCAAATGCATGCCTGATGTCATGGCGGCCCCAAATGCATGACTCATGTCATGGGGGCCCCATGTGCATGCCGCATGTCATGGGGGCCCAAAATGCATGCCGCATGTCATGGGGGCCATAAATGCATGCCGCATGTCATGGGTGCCCAACGTACATGCTGCATGTCATTGGGGCCCCACGTGCTTGTCGCATGTCATGGGGGCCCCACGTGCATGCCTCATGTCACGGTGCCACAAATGTATGCGGCATGTCAAGGGGGCCCCACTTGCATGCAGCATGTAATGGGGGATCCAAATGCATAACGCATGTCATGGGGGTCCCACATGCATGCTGCATGTCATGGGGGCCCCAAATGCATGCGGCATGTCATAGGGGCCCCACGTGCATAACACATGTCATGGGGCCCGCAAATGCATGCCACATGTCATGGGGGCCCCACATGCATGCCGCATGTTATGGGGGCCCAAATGCATGCCACATGTCATGGGGGCCCAACGTGCATGCCGCATGTATTGGGGCCCCAAATTCATGCCACATGTCGTGGGGGCCCCACAGGCATTCCGCATGTCATGGGGGCCTCACGTGCATGCTTCATGTCATTGGGGCCCCACGTGCTTGCCGCATGTCATGGGGGCCCAAATGCATGCCGCATGTCATGGGGGCCATAAATGCATGCCGCATGTCATGGGTGCCCAACGTACATGCTGCATGTCAATGGGGCCCCACGTGCTTGCCGCATGTCATGGGGGCCCCACGTGCATGCCTCATATCACGGGGGCCACAAATGTATGTGTCATGTCATGGGGGCCCCACGTGCATGCCGCATGTCATGGGGCCCCCCAAATGCATGCCGCATGTCAGAGGGGCCCAACATGCATGGAGCATGTCATGGGGGCCCCGCATGCATGCCGCATGTCATAGGGGCCCCACGTACATGGCGCATGTCATGGGTGCCCCACATGCATGCCGCTTGTCATCGGGTCCCCAATTGCATGCCGCATGTCATAGGGGCCCCACATGCATTGCGCATGTCATGGGGGCCCAAAATGCATGCCTCAAGTCATGGGGGCTCCAATTGCATGCCGCATATAATGGCGGCCCCACGTGCATGCCACATGTATTGGGGGCCCCAAATGCATACCGCATGTCATGAGGGCAATGCATGCATGCCGCATGTTATGGGGGCCTAAAATGCATGCCGCATGTCATGGCGGCCCCAAATGCATGCAGCATGACTTGGGGCCCACAAATGCATGCCGAATGTCATAGGGGCCCCACATGCATGGCTCATTTCATGGGGGCCCCACATGCATGCCTCATGTCATGGGGGCCCCAAAGGCGTGCCGCATATCATGGGGGCCACAAATGCATGCAGCATGTCATGGGGGTCCCACATGCATGCCGCATGTCATGGGGGGCCCCACTTGCATGCAGCATGTAATGAGGGATCCAAATGCATGCTGCATCTCATGGGGGTCCCACATGCATGCCGCAAGTCATGGGGGCCCCAAATGGGGGCCCCAGGTGAATGCCGCATGTCTCGGGCATCCCAAATGCATGCAGCATTTTATGGGGGCCCCACGTGCATTCCGCATGTCTCAGGTACCCCAAATGCATGCAGCATGTTATGCAGGCCCCAAATGCATGCCGCATGTCATGGGAGCCCAAATGCATGCCGCATGTCATGGGGGCCCCACATGCATGCCGTATGTCATGGGTGCCCCAAATGCATGCCGCATGTCATGGGTGCTCCACGTGCATGCCGCATGTAATGGGGCCCCCAAATGCATGCCACATGTCTTGGGGCCCAAGAATGCATGCCGAATGTCATAGGGGCCCCACATGCACGGCGCATATCATGGGGGCCCCACGTGCATGCTGCATATATCGGGGGCCCCAAATTCATGCCGCATATCATGAGGGCACCGCATGCATGCCGCATGTCATGGGGCCCCGCAGGCATTCCGCATGTCATGGGGGCGCCAAATGCATGCCAAATGTCATGGGGGTCCCACGTGCATGCCGCATGTCATAGGGGCATCACATACATGCCGAATGTCATGGGGGTCCCACGTGCATGCCGCATGTCATAGGGGCACCACATGCATGGCGCAAGTCATGGGGTCCACATGCATGCCGCATGTCATGGGGGCCCCACTTGCATGCAGCATGGAATGAGGGATCCAAATGCATGCCGCATGTCATGGGGCCCCCAAATGCATGCGGCATGTCATAGGGGCCCCACGTGCATGCCGTATGTCTCGGGCATTCCAAATGCATGCAGCATTTTATGGGGCCCCACGTGCATGCCGCATGACTCAGGTACCCCAAATGCATGCAGCATGTTATGCAGGCCCCAAATGCATGCCGCATGTCTTGGGGGCTCCACGTGCATGCCGCATGTAATGGGGCCCCCAAATGCATGCCACATGTCATAGGGGCCCCACGTGCATGGCGCATGTCATGGGTGCCCCACATGCATGCCGCATGTCATCGGGGCCCCACGTGCATGCCGCATGTCATGAGGGCCCCACATGCATGCCGCATGTCTTGGGGCCCACAAATGCATGCGGCATTTCAAAGGGGCCCCACATGCATGGCGCATTTCATGGAGGCCCCAAATGCATGCCTTAAGTCATGGGGGCTCCAAATGCATGACGCATATCAAGGGGGCCCACGTGCATGCCGCATGTATTGGGGCCCCAAATGCATGCCGCATGTCATGAGGGCACCACATGCATGCCACATGTCATGGGGGCTCCGCAGGCATTCGGCATGTCATGGGGGACCCATATGCATGCCGCATTTCATGGGGGACCCATATGCATGCCG
The DNA here is from genome assembly GCF_046119375.1 of Phyllobates terribilis. NCBI lineage: Eukaryota > Metazoa > Chordata > Amphibia > Anura > Dendrobatidae > Phyllobates > Phyllobates terribilis. The sequence continues at coordinate 331,689,772 of NW_027362764.1, read as the reverse complement.
CATTTCATGGGGGCCCCACGTGCATGCCGCATGTCATGGGGCCCCAATTGCATGCCACGTGCAATAGGGGCCCCACATGCATGGCGAATGTCATGGTGCCCCACATGTATGCCGCATGTCATGGGGGCCCCAAATGCATGCCGCATGTCATGGGGGCCCCAAATGCATGCCTCATGTCATGGGGGCCCCGTAGGCATTCCGCATGTCATGGGGCCCCAAATGCATGCCACATTTCATGGGGGCCACACATGCATTCCGCATGTCATGGGGGCCCCACGTGCATGCTGCATGTCATTGGGGCACCACGTGCTTGCCGCATGTCATGGGGGCCCAAATGCGTGCCACATATCATGGCGGCCACAAATGCATGCAGCATGTCATGGGGGCCCCACGTGCATGCCACATGTCTTGGGGCCCACAAATGCATGCCGCAGGGCATAGGGGCCCCACATGCATGGCACATTTCATGGGGGCCCTACATGCATGCCGCATGTCATGGGGGCCCCAAATGCATGCCTCAAGTCATGGGGGCCCCAAATGCATGCCACATATCATGGGGGCCCCACGTGCATGCCGCATATATTGGGGGCCCCAAATGCATGCCGCATGTCATGAGGGCCCCGCATGCATGCCGCATGTCATTGGGGCCCCACAGGCATTCCGCATGTCATGGGGGCCTCACGTGCATTCCGCATGTCATGGGGGCCCCACGTGCATGCTTCATGTCATTGGGGCCCCACGTGCTTGCCGCATGTCATGGGGGCCCAAATGCATGCCGCATGTCATGGGGGCCATAAATGTATGCCGCATGTCATGGGTGCCCAACGTACATGCTGCATGTCATTGGGGCCCCACGTGCTTGCCGCATGTCATGGGGGCCCCACGTGCATGCCTCATGTCACGGGGGCCACAAATGTATGTGTCATGTCATGGGGGCCCCACGTGCATGCCGCATGTCACGGGCACACCAAATGCATGCAGCATGTCATGGGGGCACCACGTGCATGCCGCATGTCATCGGGGACCCAATTGCAAGCCGCATGTCATAGGGGCCCCACATGCATGCCGCATGTCATGGTGTCCCACATGCATGCCTCATGTCATGGGGGCCCCAAAATGCATGTTGCATGTCATGGGGGCCCTAAATGCATGCTGCATGTAATGGGGGCCCCACGTGCATGCCGCATGTCATGGGGGCCCCATGTGCATGCCGCATGTCATGGGGGTCCAAAATGCATGCCTCAAGTCATGGGGCCCCAAATGCATGCCGCATATCATGGGGGCCCCACGTGCATGCCGCATGTATTGTGGGCCCCAAATGCATGCCGCATGTCATGAGGGCACCGCATGCATGCCGCATGTCATGGGGGCCCTAAATGCATGCCGCATGTCATAGGGGCCCCACATGCATGGCTCATTTCATGGGGGCCCCACATGCATGCCTCATGTCATGGGGGCCCCAAATGCGTGCCGCATATCATGGGTGCCACAAATGCATGCAGGATGTCATGGGGGCCCCACGTGCATGCCACATGTCTTGGGGCCCACAAATGCATGCCACATGTCATAGGGGTCCCACATGCATGGCACATTTCATGGGGGCCCTACATGCATGCCGCATGTCATGGGGGCCCCAAATGCATGCCTCAAGTCTTGGGGGCCCCAAATGCATGCAGCATGTCATAGGGGCCCCACATGCATGGTGCATGTCATGGGGGCCCCACATGCTTGCCTCAAGTCATGGGGGCCCCAAATGCATGCCGCATGTCATGGGGGCCCCACGTGCATGCCGCATGTAATGGGGGCCCCAAATGCATGCCGCATGTCATAGTGGCCCCAAATGCATGCAGCATGTTATGCAGGCCCCAAATGCATGCCACATGTCATGGGGGCCCAAATGCATGCCGCATGTCATGGGGGCCCCAAACGCATGCCGCATGTCATTGGGGCCCCAAGCGTATGCCGCGTGTCACGGGTGCCCCATGTGCATGCCGCATGTAATGGGGGCCCCAAATGCATGCGGCATGTCATAGGGGCCCCACATGCATGCCGCATCTCTTAGGTACCCCAAATACATGCAGCATGTTATGGAGGCCCCAAATGCATGCCGCATGTCATGGGGGCCCAAATGCATGCCGCATGTCATGGGACCCACATTCATGCCGCATGTCATGGGGGCCCCCAATGCATGCCACATGTCATGGGGACCCAAATGCATGCCACATGTCATGGGGGCCTCAAATTCATGCCGCATGTCATGAGGGCCCCGCATGCATGCCGCATGTCATGGGGGCCCCGCAGGCATTCCGCATGTCATGGGGGCCCCAAATGCATGCCGCATGTTATGCAGGCCCCAAATGCATGCCACATGTCATGGGGGCCCAAATGCATGCCGCATGTCATGGGGGCCCCACATGCATGCCGCATGTCATGGGGACCCAAATGTATGCCACATGTCAGGGGGCCTCAAATTCATGCCGCATGTCATGAGGGCCCCGCATGCATGCCGCATGTCATGGGGGCCCCGCAGGCATTCCGCATGTCATGGGGGCCCCAAATGCATGCCGCATGTCATGGGGGCCCCACGTGCATCCGTCATGTAATGGGGGATTCAAATGCATGCCGCATGTCATAGTGGCCCCAAATGCATGCTGCATGTCATGAGGGCCCCACATGCATGCCGCATGTCATGGGGCCCCCAAATGCATGCCGCATGTCATGGGGGCCCAACAGGCATGCCGCATGTCATTGGGGCCCCAAATGCATGCCGCATGTCTCAGTTACCCCAAATGCATGCAGCATGTTATGCAGGCCCCAAATGCATGCCACATGTCATGGGGGCCCAAATGCATGCCGCATGTCATGGGGGCCCCAAACGCATGCCGCATGTCATTGGGGCCCCAAGCGTATGCCGCGTGTCACGGGTGCCCCATGTGCATGCCGCATGTAATGGGGGCCCCAAATGCATGCGGCATGTCATAGGGGCCCCACATGCATGCCGCATCTCTTAGGTACCCCAAATACATGCAGCATGTTATGGAGGCCCCAAATGCATGCCGCATGTCATGGGGGCCCAAATGCATGCCGCATGTCATGGGACCCACATTCATGCCGCATGTCATGGGGGCCCCCAATGCATGCCACATGTCATGGGGACCCAAATGCATGCCACATGTCATGGGGGCCTCAAATTCATGCCGCATGTCATGAGGGCCCCGCATGCATGCCGCATGTCATGGGGGCCCCGCAGGCATTCCGCATGTCATGGGGGCCCCAAATGCATGCCGCATGTTATGCAGGCCCCAAATGCATGCCACATGTCATGGGGGCCCAAATGCATGCCGCATGTCATGGGGGCCCCACATGCATGCCGCATGTCATGGGGACCCAAATGTATGCCACATGTCAGGGGGCCTCAAATTCATGCCGCATGTCATGAGGGCCCCGCATGCATGCCGCATGTCATGGGGCCCCGCAGGCATTCCGCATGTCATGGGGGCCCCAAATGCATGCCGCATGTCATGGGGGCCCCACGTGCATCCGTCATGTAATGGGGGATTCAAATGCATGCTGCATGTCATGGGGGCCCCACGTGCATGCCGCATGTCACGGGGGCCCCAAATGTATGCTGCATGTCATGGGGGCCCAACAAGCATGCCGCATGTTATAGATGCCCCACATGCATGCAGCATGTCTTGGGCCCACAAATGCATTCCGCATGTCATAGGGGCCCCACGTGCATGCCACATGTCTTGGGGCCTACAAATGCATGCCGCATGTCATAGGTGCCAAAGATGCATGGCACATTTCATGGGGGCCCTACATGCATGCCGCATGTCATGGGGGACCCACGTGCATGCTTCATGTCATTGGTGCCCCACGTGCATGCCGCATGTCATGGGGGCCCAAATGCATGCCGCATGTCATTGGGGCCCCACGTGCATGCCGCATTTCATGGGGGCCCAAATGCATGCCGCATGTCATGGGGGCCCAACGTGCATGCCGCATGTATTGGGGGCCCCAACTGCATGCCGCATATCATGGGGCCCCACATGCATGCCACATGTCATGGGGGCCCCACATGCATGCCGCATTTCATGGGGGGCCCAAATGCATGCCGCATGTTATGGGGGCCCCAAATGCATGCAGCATGTCATGGCGGCCCAAAATGCATGCCTCAAGTCATGGGGCCCCAAATGCATGCCGCATATCATGAGGGCCCCACGTGCATGCCGCATGTATTGGGGGCCACAAATGCATGCCGCATGTCATGGGGGCCCCACGTGCATGCCACATGTCTTGGGGCCCACAAATGCATGCCGCATGTCATGGGGGCCATAAATGCATGCCGCATGTCATGGGTGCCCAACGTACATGCTGCATGTCATTGGGGCCCCACGTGCTTGTCGCATGTCATGGGGGCCCCACGTGCATGCCTCATGTCACGGTGCCACAAATGTATGCGGCATGTCATGGGGGCCCCACTTGCATGCAGCATGTAATGGGGGATCCAAATGCATAGCGCATGTCATGGGGGTCCCACATGCATGCCGCATGTCATGGGGGCCCCAAATGCATGCGGCATGTCATAGGGGCCCCACGTGCATGCCGCATGTCATAGGGGCCCCACATACATGCCGAATGTCATGGGGGTCCCACGTGCATGCCGCATGTCATAGGGGCACCACATGCATGGCGCATGTCATGGGGGTCCACATGCATGCCGCATGTCATGGGGGCCCCACTTGCATGCAGCATGTCATGCCGCATGTCATGGGGGCCCCGCAGGCATGGCGCATGTCATGGGGGTCCACATGCATGCCGCATGTCATGGGGGCCCCTCTTGCATGCAGCATGGAATGAGGGATCCAAATGCATGCCGCATGTCATGGGGGCCCCAAATGCATGCGGCATGTCATAGGGGCCCCACGTGCATGCCGCATGTCTCGGGCATTCCAAATGCATGCAGCATTTTATGGGGGCACCACATGCATGGTGCATGTCATGGGGGTCCACATGAATGCCGCATGTCATGGGGGCCCCTTTTGCATGCAGCATGGAATGAGGGATCCAAATGCATGCCGCATGTAATGGGGCCCCCAAAGGCATGCCACATGTCATAGGGGCCCCACGTGCATGGCGCATGTCATGGGTGCCCCACATGCATGCCGCATGTCATGGGGGCCCAAAATGCATGCCGCATGTCATGGGGGCCCCGCAGGCATTCCGCATGTCATGGGGGACCCAAATGCATGCCGCATTTCATGGGGGCCCCACGTGCATGCCGCATGTCATGGGGCCCCAGTTGCATGCCGCATGTAATAGGGGCCCCACATGCATGGCGCATGTCATGGTGCCCCACATGTATGCCGCATGTCATGGGGGCCCCAAATGCATGCCGCATGTCATGGGGGCCCCAAATGCACGCCGCATGTAATGGGGGCCCCACGTGCATGCCCCATGTCATTGGGGCCCCACGTGCATGCCTCATGTCATGGGGGCCCCGCAGGCATTCCGCATGTCATGGGGGCCCCAAATTCATGCCACATTTCATGGGGGCCTCACATGCATTCCGCATGTCATGGGGGCCCCACGTGCATGCTGCATGTCATTGGGGCCCCACGTGCTTGCCGCATGTCATGGGGGCCCAAATGCGTGCCACATATCATGGCGGCCACAAATGCATTTAGCATGTCATGGGGGCCCCACGTGCATGCCACATGTCTTGGGGCCCACAAATGCATGCTGCATGGCATAGGGGCCCCACATGCATGGCGCATTTCATGGGGGCCCTACATGCATGCCGCATGTCATGGGGGCCCCAAATGCATGCCTCAAGTCATGGGGGCCCCAAATGCATGCCACATATCATGGTGGCCCCACGTGCATGCCGCATATATTGGGGGCCCCAAATGCATGCCGCATGTCATGAGGGCCCCGCATGCATGCCGCATGTCATTGGGGCCCCACAGGCATTCCGCATGTCATGGGGGCATCACGTGCATGCTTCATGTCATTGGGGCCCCACATGCTTGCCGCATGTCATGGGGGCCCCACGTGCATGCTTCATGTCATTGGGGCCCCACGTGCATGCCGCATGTCATGGGGGCCCAAATGCATGCCGCATGTCATTGGGGCCCCACGTGCATGCCGCATGTCATGGGGGCCCAAATGCATGCCGCATGTCATGGGGGCCATAAATGCATGCCGCATGTCATGGGTGCCCAACGTGCATGCCGCATGTATTGGGGGCCCCAACTGCATGCCACATATCATGGGGCCCCACATGCATGCCACATGTCATGGGGGTTCCACATGCATGCCGCATTTCATGGGGGGCCCAAATGCATGCCGCATGTTATGGGGGCCCCAAATGCATGCAGCATGTCATGGCGGCCCCAAATGCATGACTCATGTCATGGAGGCCCCACGTGCATGCCACATGTCATGGGGGATCCAAACTCATGCCGCATGTCATTGGGGCCACAAGTGTATGCCGCATGTCATGGGGGCCCCATGTGCATGCCGCATGTATTGGGGGCCCCAAATGCATGCGGCATGTCATAGGGGCCCCACGTGCATGCCGCATGTCTCGGGCACACCAAATGCATGCAGCATGTCATGGGGCCCCACGTGCATACCGCATGTCATCGGGGCCCCAATTGCAAGCCGCATGCCATAGGGACCCCACATGCATGGCGCATGTCATGGTGTCCCACATGCATGCCGCATGTCATGGGGGCCCCAAATGCATGCCTCAAGTCATGGGGCCCCATGTGCATGCCGCATGTATTGGGGGCCCCAAATGCATGCCGCATGTCATGAAGGCGACGCATGCATGCCGCATGTCATGGGGGCCCCAAATGCATGCCGCATGTCATGGGGGCCCGAAATGCATGCCGCATTTCATGGGGGCCCCACGTGCATGCTGCATGTCATGGGGCCCCCCAAATGCATGCAGCATGTTTTGGGGCCCACAAATGCATGCCGCATGTCATAGGGGCCCCACATGCATGGCTCATTTCATGGGGGCCCCACATGCATGCCTCATGTCATGGGGGCCCCACGTGCATGCCACATGTCTTGGGGCCCACAAATGCATGCCACATGTCATAGGGGTCCCACATGCATGGCACATTTCATGGGGGCCCTACATGCATGCCTCATGTCATGGGGGCCCCAAATGCATGCCTCAAGTCTTGGGGGCCCCAAATGCATGCAGCATGTCATAGGGGCCCCACATGCATGGTGCATGTCATGGGGGCCCCACATGCTTGCCTCAAGTCATGGGGGCCCCAAATGCATGCCGCATGTCATGGGGGCCATAAATGCATGCCGCATGTCATGGGTGCCCAACGTACATGCTGCATGTCATTGGGGCCCCACGTGCTTGTCGCATGTCATGGGGGCCCCACGTGCATGCCTCATGTCACGGTGCCACAAATGTATGCGGCATGTCATGGGGGCCCCACTTGCATGCAGCATGTAATGGGGGATCCAAATGCATAACGCATGTCATGGGGGTCCCACATGCATGTCACATGTCATGGGGGCCCCAAATGCATGCGGCATGTCATAGGGGCCCCACGTGCATAACACATGTCATGGGGCCCGCAAATGCATGCCACATGTCATGGGGGCCCCACATGCATACCGCATGTCATGGGGGCCCCACATGCATGCCGCATGTCATGGGGGCCCAAATGCATGCCACATGTCATGGGGGCCCAACGTGCATGCCGCATGTATTGGGGCCCCAAATTCATGCCGCATGTCATGGGGGCCCCACAGGCATTCCGCATGTCATGTGGGCCCCAAATGCATGCCGCATGTCATGGGGGCCCCAAATGCATGCCGCATGCCATAGTGGCCCCAAATGCATGCTGCATGTCATGAGGGCCCCACGTGCATGCCGCATGTCATGGGGCCCCCAAATGCATGCCGCATGTCATGGGGGCCCAACAGGCATGCCGCATGTCATTGGGGCCCCAAATGCATGCCGCATGTCTCAGGTACCCCAAATGCATGCAGCATGTTATGCAGGCCCCAAATGCATGCCACATGTCATGGGGCCCCAAATGCATGCCGCATGTCATGGGGGCTCCACGTGCATGCCGCATGTAATGGGGCCCCCAAATTCATGCGGCATGTCAAAGGGGCCCCGCATGCATGGTGCAAGTCATGGGTGCCCCAAATGCATGCCGCATGTCAACGGGGCCCCACGTGCATGCCGCATGTCACGGGGGCCCCAAATGTATGACTCATGTCATGGGGGCCCCACCTGCATGCCGCATGTCATGGGGGACCCAAACGCATGCCGCATGTCATTGGGGCCCCAAGCGTATGCCGCGTGTCACGGGTGCCCCATGTGCATGCCGCATGTAATGGGGGCCCCAAATGCATGCCGCATGTCATGGGACCCACATTCATGCCGCATGTCATGGGGGCCCCCAATGCATGCCACATGTCAAGGGGACCCAAATGCATGCCACATGTCATGGGGGCCTCAAATTCATGCCGCATGTCATGAAGGCCCCGCATGCATGCCGCATGTCATGGGGGCCCCGCAGGCATTCCGCATGTCATGGGGGCCCCAAATGCATGCCGCATGTCATGGGGGCCCCACGTGCATGCCGCATGTCATGGGGCCCCAGTTGCATGCCGCATGTAATAGGGGCCCCACATGCATGGCGCATGTCATGGTGCCCCACATGTATGCCGCATGTCATGGGGGCCCCAAATGCATGCCGCATGTCATGGGGGCCCCAAATGCACGCCGCATGTAATGGGGGCCCCACGTGCATGCCCCATGTCATTGGGGCCCCACGTGCATGCCTCATGTCATGGGGGCCCCGCAGGCATTCCGCATGTCATGGGGGCCCCAAATTCATGCCACATTTCATGGGGGCCTCACATGCATTCCGCATGTCATGGGGGCCCCACGTGCATGCCACATGTCTTGGGGCCCACAAATGCATGCCGCATGGCATAGGGGCCCCACATGCATGGCGCATTTCATGGGGGCCCTACATGCATGCCGCATGTCATGGGGGCCCCAAATGCATGCCTCAAGTCATGGGGGCCCCAAATGCATGCCACATATCATGGGGGCCCCACGTGCATGCCGCATATATTGGGGGCCCCAAATGCATGCCGCATGTCATGATGGCCCCGCATGCATGCCGCATGTCATTGGGGCCCCACAGGCATTCCGCATGTCATGGGGGCCTCACGTGCATGCTTCATGTCATTGGGGCCCCACATGCTTGCCGCATGTCATGGGGGCCCCACGTGCATGCTTCATGTCATTGGGGCCACAAATGTATGTGTCATGTCATGGGGGCCCCACGTGCATGCCGCATGTCATGGGGCCCCCCAAATGCATGCCGCATGTCATAGGGGCCCAACATGCATGTGGCATGTCATGGGGGCCCCGCATGCATGCCGAATGTCATAGGGGCCCCACGTACATGGCGCATGTCATGGGTGCCCCACATGCATGCCGCTTGTCATCGGGTCCCCAATTGCATGCCGCATGTCATAGGGGCCCCACATGCATTGCGCATGTCATGGGGGCCCAAAATGCATGCCTCAAGTCATGGGGGCTCCAAATGCATGCCGCATATCATGGCGGCCCCACGTGCATGCCGCATGTCATGGGGACCCAAATGCATGCCACATGTCAGGGGGCCTCAAATTCATGCCGCATGTCATGAGGGCCCCGCATGCATGCCGCATGTCATGGGGGCCCCGCAGGCATTCCGCATGTCATGGGGGCCCCAAATGCATGCCGCATGTCATGGGGGCCCCAAGTGCATCCGTCATGTAATGGGGGATTCAAATGCATGCTGCATGTCATGGGGGCCCCACGTGCATGCTGCATGTCACGGGGGCCCCAAATGTATGCTGCATGTCATGGGGGCCCCACAAGCATGCCGCATGTTATAGATGCCCCACATGCATGCAGCATGTCTTGGGCCCACAAATGCGTTCCGCATGTCATAGGGGCCCCACGTGCATGCCACATGTCTTGGGGCCTACAAATGCATGCCGCATGTCATAGGTGCCAAAGATGCATGGCACATTTCATGGGGGCCCTACATGCATGCCGCATGTCATGGGGGCCCCACGTGCATGCTTCATGTCATTGGGGCCCCACGTGCATGCCGCATGTCATGGGGGCCCAAATGCATGCCGCATGTCATTGGGGCCCCACGTGCATGCCGCATGTCATGGGGGCCCAAATGCATGCCGCATGTCATGGGGGCCATAAATGCATGCCGCATGTCATGGGTGCCCAACGTGCATGCCGCATGTATTGGGGGCCCCAACTGCATGCCGCATATCATGGGGCCTCACATGCATGCCACATGTCATGGGGGCCCCACATGCATGCCGCATTTCATGGGGGGCCCAAATGCATGCCGCATGTTATGGGGGCCCCAAATGCATGCAGCATGTCATGGCGGCCCCAAATGCATGACTCATGTCATGGAGGCCCCACATGCATGCCACATGTCATGGGGGATCCAAACTCATGCCGCATGTCATTGGGGCCACACGTGTATGCCGCATGTCATGGGGGCCCCATGTGCATGCCGCATGTATTGGGGGCCCCAAATGCATGTGGCATGTCATAGGGGCCCCACGTGCATGCCGCATGTCTCGGGCACACCAAATGCATGCAGCATGTCATGGGGGCCCCACGTGCATGCCGCATGTCATCGGGGCCCCAATTGCAAGCCGCATGTCATAGGGGCCCCACATGCATGGCGCATGTCATGGTGTCCCACATGCATGCCGCATGTCATGGGGGCCCCAAATGCATGCCTCAAGTCATGGGGCCCCATGTGCATGCCGCATGTATTGGGGGCCCCAAATGCATACCGCATGTCATGAGGGCGACGCATGCATGCCGCATGTCATGGGGGCCCCAAATGCATGCCGCATGTCATGGGGGCCCGAAATGCATGCCGCATTTCATGGGGGCCCCACGTGCATGCTGCATGTCATGGGGCCCCCCAAATGCATGCAACATGTTTTGGGGCCCACAAATGCATGCCGCATGTCATAGGGGCCCCACATGCATGGCTCATTTCATGGGGGCCCCACATGCATGCCTCATGTCATGGGGGCCCCAAATGCATGCCTCAAGTCTTGGGGGCCCCAAATGCATGCAGCATGTCATAGGGGCCCCACATGCATGGTGCATGTCATGGGGGCCCCACATGCTTGCCTCAAGTCATGGGGGCCCCAAATGCATGCCGCATGTCATGGGGGCCATAAATGCATGCCGCATGTCATGGGTGCCCAACGTACATGCTGCATGTCATTGGGGCCCCACGTGCTTGTCGCATGTCATGGGGGCCCCACGTGCATGCCTCATGTCACGGTGCCACAAATGTATGCGGCATGTCATGGGGGCCCCACTTGCATGCAGCATGTAATGGGGGATTCAAATGCATAACGCATGTCATGGGGGTCCCACATGCATGTCGCATGTCATGGGGGCCCCAAATGCATGCGGCATGTCATAGGGGCCCCACGTGCAAAACACATGTCATGGGGCCCGCAAATGCATGCCACATGTCATGGGGGCCCCACATGCATGCCGCATGTCATGGGGGCCCAAATGCATGCCACATGTCATGGGGGCCCAACGTGCATGCCGCATGTATTGGGGCCCCAAATTCATGCCGCATGTCATGGGGGCCCCACAGGCATTCCGCATGTCATGTGGGCCCCAAATGCATGCCGCATGTCATGGGGGCCCCAAATGCATGCCGCATGTCATAGTGCCCCAAATGCATGCTGCATGTCATGAGGGCCCCACGTGCATGCCGCATGTCATGGGGCCCCCAAATGCATGCCGCATGTCATGGGGGCCCAACAGGCATGCCGCATGTCATTGGGGCCCCAAATGCATGCCGCATGTCTCATGTACCCCAAATGCATGCAGCATGTTATGCAGGCCCCAAATGCATGCCACATGTCATGGGGCCCCAAATGCATGCCGCATGTCATGGGGGCTCCACGTGCATGCCGCATGTAATGGGGCCCCCAAATTCATGCGGCATGTCAAAGGGGCCCCGCATGCATGGTGCAAGTCATGGGTGCCCCAAATGCATGCCGCATGTCAACGGGGCCCCACGTGCATGCCGCATATCACGGGGGCCCCAAATGCATGACTCATGTCATGGGGGCCCCACCTGCATGCCGCATGTCATGGGGGACCCAAACGCATGCCGCATGTCATTGGGGCCCCAAGCGTATGCCGCGTGTCACGGGTGCCCCATGTGCATGCCACATGTAATGGGGTCCCAAATGCATGCGGCATGTCATAGGGGCCCCACATGCATGCCGCATCTCTCAGGTACCCCAAATGCATGCAGCATGTTATGCAGGCCCCAAATGCATGCCGCATGTCATGGGGGCCCAAATGCATGCCGCATGTCATGGGACCCACATTCATGCCGCATGTCATGGGGGCCCCCAATGCATGCCACATGTCAAGGGGACCCAAATGCATGCCACATGTCATGGGGGCCCCAAAAGCATGCCACATGTCGTGGGGGCCCCAAATGCATGCCGCATGTCATGGGGGCCCACGTGCATGCCGCATGTCGTGGTGGCCCCAAATGCATGACGCATGTCTTGGGGGCCCCAAATGCATGCCGCATGTCATGGGAGCCCGAAGTGCATGCCGCCTGTCATGGGGGCCCCAAATGCATGCCGCATGTCATGGGGGCCCCAAATTCATGAAGAATTTCATGGGGGCCCCAAAAGCATGCCACATGTCTTGGGGGCCCCACGTGCATGTCACATGTCATGGGGGCCCCAAAAGCATGCCACATGTCGTGGGGGCCCCACGTGCATGCCGCATGTCATGGGGGCCCCAAAATGCATGCCACATGTCGTGGGGGCCCCACGTGCATCCGTCATGTAATGGGGGATTCAAATGCATGCTGCATGTCATGGGGGCCCCACGTGCATGCCGCATGTCATTGGGGCCCCACGTGCATGCCGCATGTCATAGGGGCACCACGTACATGGCGCATGTCATGGGTGCCCCACATGCATGCCGCATGTCTTGGGGCCCACAAATGCATGCCGCATGTCATAGGGGCCCCACGTGCATGCCACATGTCTTGGGGCCTACAAATGCATGCCGCATGTCATAGGTGCCAAACATGCATGGCACATTTCATGGGGGCCCTACATGCATGCCGCATGTCATGGGGGCCCCACGTGCATGCTTCATGTCATTGGGGCCCCACGTGCATGCCGCATGTCATAGGGGCACCACGTACAATGCGCATGTCATGGGTGCCCCACATGCATGCCGCATGTCATAGGGGCCCCACATGCATGGCGCATGTCATGGTGCCCCACATGCATGCAGCATGTCATGGGGGCCCCAAATGCATGCCGCATGTCATGGGGGCCCTAAGTGCATGTCGCATATCATGGGGGCCCCACGTGCATCCGTCATGTAATGGGGGATTCAAATGCATGCTGCATGTCATGGGGGCCCCACGTGCATGCCGCATGTCACGGGGGCCCCAAATATATGCTGCATGTCATGAGGGCCCCACAAGCATGCCGCATGTTATAGAGGCCCCACATGCATGCAGCATGTCTTGGGGCCCACAAATGCATGCCGCATATCATAGGGGCCCCACGTGCATGCCACATGTGTTGGGGCCTACAAATGCATGCCGCATGTCATAGGTGCCAAAGATGCATGGCACATTTTATGGGGGCCCTACATGCATGCTTCATGTCATTGCGGCCCCACGTGCATGCCGCATGTCATGGGTGCCCACATGCATGCCACATGTCATGGGGGCCATAAATGCATGCCGCATGTCATGGGTGCCCAATGTGCATGCCGCATGTATTGGGGGCCCCAACTGCATGCCGCATGTATTGGGGGCCCCAACTGCATGCCGCATATCATGGGGCCCCACATGCATGCCACATGTCATGGGGGCCCCTCATGCATGCCGCATTTCATGGGGGGCCCAAATGCATGCCGCATGTTATGGGGGCCCCAAATGCATGCAGCATGTCATGGCGGCCCCAAATGCATGACTCATGTCATGGAGGCCCCACGTGCATGCCACATGTCATGGGGGATCCAAACTCATGCCGCATGTCATTGGGGCCACAAGCGTATGCCGCATGTCATGGGGGCCCCATGTGCATGCCGCATGTAATGGGGGCCCCAAATGCATGCGGCATGTCATAGGGGCCCCACGTGCATGCCGCATGTCTCGGGCACACCAAATGCATGCAGCATGTCATGGGGGCCAAACGTGCATGCCGCATGTCATCGGGGCCCCAATTGCAAGCCGCATGTCATAGGGGCCCCACATGCATGGCACATGTCATGGTGTCCCACATGCATGCCGCATGTCATGGGGGCCCCAAATGCATGTCGCATATCATGGGGGCCCTAAATGCATGCCACATGTAATGGGGGCCCCACGTGCATGCCGCATGTCATGGGGGCCCCATGTGCATGCCGCATGTCATGGGGGCCCAAAATGCATGCCTCAACTCATGGGGCCCCAAAAGCATGCCGCATATCATGGGGGCCCCACGTGCATGCCTCATGTATTGGGGGCCCCAAATGCATGCCGCATTTCATGAGGGCGCCGCATGCATGCCGCATGTCATGGGGGCCCCAAATGCATGCCACATTTCATGGGGGCCCCACGTGCATGCTGCATGTCATGGGGCCCCCCAAATGCATGCAGCATGTCTTATGGCCCACAAATGCATGCCGCATGTCATAGGGGCCCCACATGCATGGCTCATTTCATGGGGGCCCCACATGCATGCCTCATGTCATGGGGGCCCCAAATGCGTGCCGCATATCATGGGGGCCACAAATGCATGCAGCATGTCATGGGGGCCCCACGTGCATGCCACATGTCTTGGGGCCCACAAATGCATGCCACATGTCATAGGGGTCCCACATGCATGGAACATTTCATGGGGGCCCTACATGCATGCCGCATGTCATGGGGGCCCCAAATGCATGCCTCAAGTCTTGGGGGCCCCAAATGCATGCAGCATGTCATAGGGGCCCCACATGCATGGTGCATGTCATGGGGGCCCCACATGCTTGCCTCAAGTCATGGGGGCCCCAAATGCATGCCGCATGTCATGGGGGCCATAAATGCATGCCGCATGTCATGGGTGCCCAACGTACATGCTGCATGTCATTGGGGCCCCACGTGCTTGTTGCATGTCATGGGGGCCCCGCGTGCATGCCTCATGTCACCGTGCCACAAATGTATGTGGCATGTCATGGGGGCCCCACTTGCATGCAGCATGTAATGGGGGATCCAAATGCATAACGCATGTCATAGGGGCCCCACGTGCATAACACATGTCATGGGGCCCGCAAATGCATGCCACATGTCATGGGGGCCCCACATGCATGCCGCATGTCATGGGGACCCAAATGCATGCCACATGTCATGGGGGCCCAACGTGCATGCCGCATGTATTGGGGCCCCAAATTCATGCCGCATGTCATGGGGGCCCCACAGGCATTCCGCATGTCATGGGGGCCCCAAATGCATGCCGCATGTCATGGGGGCCCCACGTGCATGCCGCATGTAATGGGGGCCCCAAATGCATGCCGCATGTCATAGTGGCCCCAAATGCATGCTGCATGTCATGAGGTCCCCACGTGCATGCCGCATGTCATGGGGCCCCCAAATGCATGCCGCATGTCATGGGGGCCCAAAAGGCATGCCGCATGTCTCAGGTACCCCAAATGCATGCAGCATGTTATGCAGGCCCCAAATGCATGCCGCATGTCATGGGACCCACATTCATGCCTCATGTCATGGGGGCCCCCAATGCATGCCACATGTCATGGGGACCCAAATGCATGCCACATGTCATGGGGGCCTCAAATTCATGCCGCATGTCATGAGGGCCCCGCATGCATGCCGCATGTCATGGGGGCCCCGCAGGCATTCCGCATGTCATGGGGGCCCCAAATGCATGCCGCATGTCATGGGGGCCCCACGTGCATCCGTCATGTAATGGGGGATTCAAATGCATGCTGCATGTCATGGGGGCCCCACATGCATGCCGCATGTCACGGGGGCCCCAAATGTATGCTGCATGTCATGGGGGCCCCACAAGCATGCCGCATGTTATAGAGGCCCCACATGCATGCAGCATGTCTTGGGGCCATCAAATGCATGCCGCATGTCATAGGGGCCCCACGTGCATGCCACATGTCTTGGGGCCTACAAATACATGCCGCATGTCATAGGTGCCAAACATGCATGGCACATTTCATGGGGGCCCTACATGCATGCAGCATGTCATGGGGGCCCCACGTGCATGCTTCATGTCATTGGGGGCCCACGTGCATGCCGCATGTCATAGGGGCACCACGTACATGGCGGATGTCATGGGTGACCCACATGCATGCCGCATGTCATCGGGGCCCCAATTGCATGCCGCATGTCATAGGGGCCCCACATGCATGGTGCATGTCATGGTGCCCCACATGCATGCAGCATGTCACGGGGGCCCCAAATGCATGCCGCATGTCATGGGGGCCCTAAATGCATGCCACATGTCATAGGGGCCCCACGTGCATAACACATGTCATGGGGCCCGCAAATGCATGCCACATGTCTTGGGGGCCCCACATGCATGCCGCATGTCATGGGGACCCAAATGCATGCCACATGTCATGGGGGCCCAACGTGCATGCCGCATGTATTGGGGCCCCAAATTCATGCCGCATGTCATGGGGGCCCCACAGGCATTACGCATGTCATGGGGGCCCCAAATGCATGCCGCATGTCATGGGGGCCCCACGTGCATGCCGCATGTAATGGGGGCCCCAAATGCATGCCGCATGTCATAGTGGCCCCAAATGCATGCTGCATGTCATGAGGTCCCCACGTGCATGCCGCATGTCATGGGCCCCCAAATGCATGCCGCATGTCATGGGGGCCCAAAAGGCATGCCGCATGTCTCAGGTACCCCAAATGCATGCAGCATGTTATGCAGGCCCCAAATGCATGCCGCATGTCATGGGACCCACATTCATGCCGCATGTCATGGGGGCCCCCAATGCATGCCACATGTCATGGGGACCCAAATGCATGCCACATGTCATGGGGGCCTCAAATTCATGCCGCATGTCATGAGGGCCCCGCATGCATGCCGCATGTCATGGGGGCCCCGCAGGCATTCCGCATGTCATGGGGGCCCCAAATGCATGCCGCATGTCATGGGGGCCCCACGTGCATCCGTCATGTAATGGGGGATTCAAATGCATGCTGCATGTCATGGGGGCCCCACATGCATGCCGCATGTCACGGGGGCCCCAAATGTATGCTGCATGTCATGGGGGCCCCACAAGCATGCCGCATGTTATAGAGGCCCCACATGCATGCAGCATGTCTTGGGGCCATCAAATGCATGCCGCATGTCATAGGGGCCCCACGTGCATGCCACATGTCTTGGGGCCTACAAATACATGACGCATGTCATAGGTGCCAAACATGCATGGCACATTTCATGGGGGCCCTACATGCATGCAGCATGTCATGGGGGCCCCACGTGCATGCTTCATGTCATTGGGGGCCCACGTGCATGCCGCATGTCATAGGGGCACCACGTACATGGTGGATGTCATGGGTGACCCACATGCATTCCGCATGTCATCGGGGCCCCAATTGCATGCCGCATGTCATAGGGGCCCCACATGCATGGTGCATGTCATGGTGCCCCACATGCATGCAGCATGTCACGGGGGCCCCAAATGCATGCCGCATGTCATGGGGGCCCTAAATGCATACCGCATTTAATGGGGGCCCCACGTGCATGCCACATGTCTTGGGGGCCCCATGTGCATGCCGCATGTCATGGGGGCCCAAAATGCATGCCTCAATCATGGGGGCCCCAAATGCATGTCGCATATCATGGGGGCCCCACGTGCATGCCGCATGTCTTGGGGCCCACAAATGCATGCCGCATGTCATAGGGGCACCACATGCATGGCACATTTCTTGGGGGCCCTACATGCATGCCGCATGTCATGGGGGCCCCAAATGCATGCCTCAAGTCATGGGGGCCCCAAATGCATGCAGCATGTCATAGGGGCCCCAAATGCATGCAGCATGTCATAGGGGCCCCACATGCATGGTGCATGTCATGGGGGCCCCACATGCATGCCTCAAGTCATGGGGGCCCCAAATACATGCCGCATGACATGGGGGCCATAAATGCATGCCGCATGTCATGGGTGCCCAACGTACATGCTGCATGTCATTGGGCCCCCATGTGCTTGTCGCATGTCATGGGGGCCCCACGTGCATGCCTCATGTCACGGGGGCCTCAAATGTATGCGGCATGTCATGGGGGCCCCACATGCATGCCGCATGTCATGGGGGCCCCACGTGCATGCCGCATGTCAAGGGGGTCCCACATGCATGCCGCATGTCATAGGGGCCCCACATGCATGGCGCATGTCATGGGGGGCCCACATGCGTGCCACATGTCATGGGGGCCCCACTTGCATGCAGCATGTAATGGGGGATCCAATTGCATGACGCATGTCATGGGGGTCTCACATGTATGCCGCATGTCATGATGGCCCAAATGCATGCCGCATGTCATGGGGGCCATAAATGCATGCCGCATGTCATGGGTGCCCAACGTGCATGCCACATGTATTGGGGGCCCCAACTGCATGCCGCATATCATGGGGCCCCACATGCATGCCACATGTCATGGGGGCCCCTCATGCATGCCGCATTTCATGGGGGGCCCAAATGCATGCCGCATGTTATGGGGGCCCCAAATGCATGCAGAATGTCATGGCGGCCCCAAATGCATGACTCATGTCATGGAGGCCCCACGTGCATGCCACATGTCATGGGGGATCCAAACTCATGCCGCATGTCATTGGGGCCCCAAGCGTATGCCGCATGTCATGGGGGCCCCATGTGCATGCCGCATGTAATGGGGGCTCCAAATGCATGTGGCATGTCATAGGGGCCCCACGTGCATGCCGCATGTCTCGGGCACACCAAATGCATGCAGCATGTCATGGGGGCCCCACGTGCATGCCGCGTGTCATCGGGGCCCCAATTGCAAACCGCATGTCATAGGGACCCCACATGCATGGCGCATGTCATGGTGTCCCACATGCATGCCGCATGTCATCGGGGCCCCAAATGCATGTCGAATGTCATGGGGGCCCTAAATGCATGCCGCATGTAATTGGGGCCCCACGTGCATGCCGCATGTCATGGGGGCCCCATGTGCATGCCGCATGTCATGGGGGCCCAAAATGCATGCCTCAAGTCATGGGGCCCCAAATGCATGCCGCATATCATGGGGGCCCCACATGCATGCCGCATGTATTGGGGGCCCCAAATGCATGCCGCATGTCATGAGGGCGCCGCATGCATGCCGCATGTCATGGGGCCCCAAATGCATGCCGCATTTCATGGGGGCCCCACGTGCATGCTGCATGTCATGGGGCCCCCCAAATGCATGCAGCATGTCTTGGGGCCCACAAATGCATGCCACATGTCATTGGGGCCCCACATGCATGCCTCATTTCATGGGGGCCCCACATGCATGCCTCATGTCATGGGGGCCCCAAATGCGTGCCGCATATCATGGGGGCCACAAATGCATGCAGCATGTCATGGGGCACATGCATGCCACATGTCTTGGGGCCCACAAATGCATGCCGCATGTCATAGGGGTCCCACATGCATGGCGCTTTTCATGGGGGCCCTACATGCATGCCGCATGTCATGGGGGCCCCAAATGCATGCCTCAAGTCATGGGGGCCCCAAATGCATGCAGCATGTCATAGGGGCCCCACATGCATGGTGCATGTCATAGGGGCCCCACATGCTTGCCTCAAGTCATGGGGGCCCCAAATGCATGCCGCAAGTCATGGGGGCCATAAATGCATGCCGCATGTCATGGGTGCCCAAAGTATATGCTGCATGTCATTGGGGCCCCACGTGCTTGTCGCATGTCATGGGGGCCACACGTGCATGCCTCATGTCACGGTGCCACAAATGTATGCGGCATGTCATGGGGGCCCCACTTGCATGCAGCATGTAATGGGGGATCCAAATGCATAACGCATGTCATGGGGATCCCACATGCATGCCGCATGTCATGGGGGCCCCAAATGCATGCGGCATGTCATAGGGGCCCCACGTGCATAACACATGTCATGGGGCCCGCAAATGCATGCCACATGTCATGAGGCCCCACATGCATGCCGCATGTCATGGGGGCCCAAATGCATGCCGCATGTCATGGGGGCCATAAATGCATGCCGCATGTCATGGGTGCCCAACGTGCATGCCGCATGTATTGGGGGCCCCAACTGCATGCCGCATATCATGGGGCCCCACATGCATGCCACATGTCATGGGGCCCCACATGCATGCCACATTTCATGGGGGGCCCAAATGCATGCCTGATGTCATGGCGGCCCCAAATGCATGACTCATGTCATGGGGGCCCCATGTGCATGCCGCATGTCATGGGGGCCCAAAATGCATGCCTCAAGTCATGGGGCCCCAAATGCATGCCGCATATCATGGGGGCCCGACGTGCATGCCGCATGTATTGGGGGCCCCAAATGCATGCAACATGTCATAGGGGCCCCACATGCATGGTGCATGTCATGGGGGCCCCACATGCTTGCCTCAAGTCATGGGGGCCCCAAATGCATGCCGCATGTCATGGGGGCCATAAATGCATGCCGCATGTCATGGGTGCCCAACGTACATGCTGCATGTCATTGGGGCCCCACGTGCTTGTCGCATGTCATGGGGGCCCCACGTGCATGCCTCATGTCACGGTGCCACAAATGTATGCGGCATGTCAAGGGGGCCCCACTTGCATGCAGCATGTAATGGGGGATCCAAATGCATAACGCATGTCATGGGGGTCCCACATGCATGCTGCATGTCATGGGGGCCCCAAATGCATGCGGCATGTCATAGGGGCCCCACGTGCATAACACATGTCATGGGGCCCGCAAATGCATGCCACATGTCATGGGGGCCCCACATGCATGCCGCATGTTATGGGGGCCCAAATGCATGCCACATGTCATGGGGGCCCAACGTGCATGCCGCATGTATTGGGGCCCCAAATTCATGCCACATGTCGTGGGGGCCCCACAGGCATTCCGCATGTCATGGGGGCCTCACGTGCATGCTTCATGTCATTGGGGCCCCACGTGCTTGCCGCATGTCATGGGGGCCCCACGTGCATGCTTCATGTCATTGGGGCCCCACGTGCTTGCCGCATGTCATGGGGGCCCAAATGCATGCCGCATGTCATGGGGGCCATAAATGCATGCCGCATGTCATGGGTGCCCAACGTACATGCTGCATGTCAATGGGGCCCCACGTGCTTGCCGCATGTCATGGGGGCCCCACGTGCATGCCTCATATCACGGGGGCCACAAATGTATGTGTCACGTCATGGGGGCCCCACGTGCATGCCGCATGTCATGGGGCCCCCCAAATGCATGCCGCATGTCAGAGGGGCCCAACATGCATGGAGCATGTCATGGGGGCCCCGCATGCATGCCGCATGTCATAGGGGCCCCACGTACATGGCGCATGTCATGGGTGCCCCACATGCATGCCGCTTGTCATCGGGTCCCCAATTGCATGCCGCATGTCATAGGGGCCCCACATGCATTGCGCATGTCATGGGGGCCCAAAATGCATGCCTCAAGTCATGGGGGCTCCAATTGCATGCCGCATATAATGGCGGCCCCACGTGCATGCCGCATGTATTGGGGGCCCCAAATGCATACCGCATGTCATGAGGGCAATGCATGCATGCCGCATGTTATGGGGGCCTAAAATGCATGCCGCATGTCATGGCGGCCCCAAATGCATGCAGCATGACTTGGGGCCCACAAATGCATGCCGAATGTCATAGGGGCCCCACATGCATGGCTCATTTCATGGGGGCCCCACATGCATGCCTCATGTCATGGGGGCCCCAAAGGCGTGCCGCATATCATGGGGGCCACAAATGCATGCAGCATGTCATGGGGGTCCCACATGCATGCCGCATGTCATGGGGGGCCCCACTTGCATGCAGCATGTAATGAGGGATCCAAATGCATGCTGCATCTCATGGGGGTCCCACATGCATGCCGCATGTCATGGGGGCCCCAAATGGGGGCCCCAGGTGAATGCCGCATGTCTCGGGCATCCCAAATGCATGCAGCATTTTATGGGGGCCCCACGTGCATTCCGCATGTCTCAGGTACCCCAAATGCATGCAGCATGTTATGCAGGCCCCAAATGCATGCCGCATGTCATGGGAGCCCAAATGCATGCCGCATGTCATGGGGGCCCCACATGCATGCCGTATGTCATGGGTGCCCCAAATGCATGCCGCATGTCATGGGTGCTCCACGTGCATGCCGCATGTAATGGGGCCCCCAAATGCATGCCACATGTCTTGGGGCCCAAGAATGCATGCCGAATGTCATAGGGGCCCCACATGCACGGCGCATATCATGGGGGCCCCACGTGCATGCTGCATATATCGGGGGCCCCAAATTCATGCCGCATATCATGAGGGCACCGCATGCATGCCGCATGTCATGGGGCCCCGCAGGCATTCCGCATGTCATGGGGGCCCCAAATGCATGCCAAATGTCATGGGGGTCCCACGTGCATGCCGCATGTCATAGGGGCATCACATACATGCCGAATGTCATGGGGGTCCCACGTGCATGCCGCATGTCATAGGGGCACCACATGCATGGCGCAAGTCATGGGGTCCACATGCATGCCGCATGTCATGGGGGCCCCACTTGCATGCAGCATGGAATGAGGGATCCAAATGCATGCCGCATGTCATGGGGGCCCCAAATGCATGCGGCATGTCATAGGGGCCCCACGTGCATGCCGTATGTCTCGGGCATTCCAAATGCATGCAGCATTTTATGGGGCCCCACGTGCATGCCGCATGACTCAGGTACCCCAAATGCATGCAGCATGTTATGCAGGCCCCAAATGCATGCCGCATGTCTTGGGGGCTCCACGTGCATGCCGCATGTAATGGGGCCCCCAAATGCATGCCACATGTCATAGGGGCCCCACGTGCATGGCGCATGTCATGGGTGCCCCACATGCATGCCGCATGTCATCGGGGCCCCACGTGCATGCCGCATGTCATGAGGGCCCCACATGCATGCCGCATGTCTTGGGGCCCACAAATGCATGCGGCATTTCAAAGGGGCCCCACATGCATGGCGCATTTCATGGAGGCCCCAAATGCATGCCTTAAGTCATGGGGGCTCCAAATGCATGACGCATATCAAGGGGGCCCACGTGCATGCCGCATGTATTGGGGCCCCAAATGCATGCCGCATGTCATGAGGGCACCACATGCATGCCACATGTCATGGGGGCTCCGCAGGCATTCGGCATGTCATGGGGGACCCATATGCATGCCGCATTTCATGGGGGACCCATATGCATGCCGCATTTCATGGGGGCCCCACGTGCATGCCGCATGTCATGGGGCCCCAATTGCATGCCACGTGCAATAGGGGCCCCACATGCATGGCGAATGTCATGGTGCCCCACATGTATGCCGCATGTCATGGGGGCCCCAAATGCATGCCGCATGTCATGGGGGCCCCAAATGCATGCCTCATGTCATGGGGGCCCCGTAGGCATTCCGCATGTCATGGGGCCCCAAATGCATGCCACATTTCATGGGGGCCACACATGCATTCCGCATGTCATGGGGGCCCCACGTGCATGCTGCATGTCATTGGGGCACCACGTGCTTGCCGCATGTCATGGGGGCCCAAATGCGTGCCACATATCATGGCGGCCACAAATGCATGCAGCATGTCATGGGGGCCCCACGTGCATGCCACATGTCTTGGGGCCCACAAATGCATGCCGCAGGGCATAGGGGCCCCACATGCATGGCACATTTCATGGGGGCCCTACATGCATGCCGCATGTCATGGGGGCCCCAAATGCATGCCTCAAGTCATGGGGGCCCCAAATGCATGCCACATATCATGGGGGCCCCACGTGCATGCCGCATATATTGGGGGCCCCAAATGCATGCCGCATGTCATGAGGGCCCCGCATGCATGCCGCATGTCATTGGGGCCCCACAGGCATTCCGCATGTCATGGGGGCCTCACGTGCATTCCGCATGTCATGGGGGCCCCACGTGCATGCTTCATGTCATTGGGGCCCCACGTGCTTGCCGCATGTCATGGGGGCCCAAATGCATGCCGCATGTCATGGGGGCCATAAATGTATGCCGCATGTCATGGGTGCCCAACGTACATGCTGCATGTCATAGGGGCCCCACATGCATGCCGCATGTCATGGTGTCCCACATGCATGCCTCATGTCATGGGGGCCCCAAAATGCATGTTGCATGTCATGGGGGCCCTAAATGCATGCTGCATGTAATGGGGGCCCCACGTGCATGCCGCATGTCATGGGGGCCCCATGTGCATGCCGCATGTCATGGGGGTCCAAAATGCATGCCTCAAGTCATGGGGCCCCAAATGCATGCCGCATATCATGGGGGCCCCACGTGCATGCCGCATGTATTGTGGGCCCCAAATGCATGCCGCATGTCATGAGGGCACCGCATGCATGCCGCATGTCATGGGGGCCCTAAATGCATGCCGCATGTCATAGGGGCCCCACATGCATGGCTCATTTCATGGGGGCCCCACATGCATGCCTCATGTCATGGGGGCCCCAAATGCGTGCCGCATATCATGGGTGCCACAAATGCATGCAGGATGTCATGGGGGCCCCACGTGCATGCCACATGTCTTGGGGGTCCCACATGCATGGCACATTTCATGGGGGCCCTACATGCATGCCGCATGTCATGGGGGCCCCAAATGCATGCCTCAAGTCTTGGGGGCCCCAAATGCATGCAGCATGTCATAGGGGCCCCACATGCATGGTGCATGTCATGGGGGCCCCACATGCTTGCCTCAAGTCATGGGGGCCCCAAATGCATGCCGCATGTCATGGGGGCCCCACGTGCATGCCGCATGTAATGGGGGCCCCAAATGCATGCCGCATGTCATAGTGGCCCCAAATGCATGCAGCATGTTATGCAGGCCCCAAATGCATGCCACATGTCATGGGGGCCCAAATGCATGCCGCATGTCATGGGGGCCCCAAACGCATGCCGCATGTCATTGGGGCCCCAAGCGTATGCCGCGTGTCACGGGTGCCCCATGTGCATGCCGCATGTAATGGGGGCCCCAAATGCATGCGGCATGTCATAGGGGCCCCACATGCATGCCGCATCTCTTAGGTACCCCAAATACATGCAGCATGTTATGGAGGCCCCAAATGCATGCCGCATGTCATGGGGGCCCAAATGCATGCCGCATGTCATGGGACCCACATTCATGCCGCATGTCATGGGGGCCCCCAATGCATGCCACATGTCATGGGGACCCAAATGCATGCCACATGTCATGGGGGCCTCAAATTCATGCCGCATGTCATGAGGGCCCCGCATGCATGCCGCATGTCATGGGGGCCCCGCAGGCATTCCGCATGTCATGGGGGCCCCAAATGCATGCCGCATGTTATGCAGGCCCCAAATGCATGCCACATGTCATGGGGGCCCAAATGCATGCCGCATGTCATGGGGGCCCCACATGCATGCCGCATGTCATGGGGACCCAAATGTATGCCACATGTCAGGGGGCCTCAAATTCATGCCGCATGTCATGAGGGCCCCGCATGCATGCCGCATGTCATGGGGGCCCCGCAGGCATTCCGCATGTCATGGGGGCCCCAAATGCATGCCGCATGTCATGGGGGCCCCACGTGCATCCGTCATGTAATGGGGGATTCAAATGCATGCCGCATGTCATAGTGGCCCCAAATGCATGCTGCATGTCATGAGGGCCCCACATGCATGCCGCATGTCATGGGGCCCCCAAATGCATGCCGCATGTCATGGGGGCCCAACAGGCATGCCGCATGTCATTGGGGCCCCAAATGCATGCCGCATGTCTCAGTTACCCCAAATGCATGCAGCATGTTATGCAGGCCCCAAATGCATGCCACATGTCATGGGGGCCCAAATGCATGCCGCATGTCATGGGGGCCCCAAACGCATGCCGCATGTCATTGGGGCCCCAAGCGTATGCCGCGTGTCACGGGTGCACCATGTGCATGCCGCATGTAATGGGGGCCCCAAATGCATGCGGCATGTCATAGGGGCCCCACATGCATGCCGCATCTCTTAGGTACCCCAAATACATGCAGCATGTTATGGAGGCCCCAAATGCATGCCGCATGTCATGGGGGCCCAAATGCATGCCGCATGTCATGGGACCCACATTCATGCCGCATGTCATGGGGGCCCCCAATGCATGCCACATGTTATGGGGACCCAAATGCATGCCACATGTCATGGGGGCCTCAAATTCATGCCGCATGTCATGAGGGCCCCGCATGCATGCCGCATGTCATGGGGGCCCCGCAGGCATTCCGCATGTCATGGGGGCCCCAAATGCATGCCGCATGTTATGCAGGCCCCAAATGCATGCCACATGTCATGGGGGCCCAAATGCATGCCGCATGTCATGGGGGCCCCACATGCATGCCGCATGTCATGGGGAGCCAAATGTATGCCACATGTCAGGGGGCCTCAAATTCATGCCGCATGTCATGAGGGCCCCGCATGCATGCCGCATGTCATGGGGCCCCGCAGGCATTCCGCATGTCATGGGGGCCCCAAATGCATGCCGCATGTCATGGGGGCCCCACGTGCATCCGTCATGTAATGGGGGATTCAAATGCATGCTGCATGTCATGGGGGCCCCACGTGCATGCCGCATGTCACGGGGGCCCCAAATGTATGCTGCATGTCATGGGGGCCCAACAAGCATGCCGCATGTTATAGATGCCCCACATGCATGCAGCATGTCTTGGGCCCACAAATGCATTCCGCATGTCATAGGGGCCCCACGTGCATGCCACATGTCTTGGGGCCTACAAATGCATGCCGCATGTCATAGGTGCCAAAGATGCATGGCACATTTCATGGGGGCCCTACATGCATGCCGCATGTCATGGGGGACCCACGTGCATGCTTCATGTCATTGGGGCCCCACGTGCATGCCGCATGTCATGGGGGCCCAAATGCATGCCGCATGTCATTGGGGCCCCACGTGCATGCCTCATGTCATGGGGGCCCCGCAGGCATTCCGCATGTCATGGGGGCCCCAAATTCATGCCACATTTCATGGGGGCCTCACATGCATTCCGCATGTCATGGGGGCCCCACGTGCATGCTGCATGTCATTGGGGCCCCACGTGCTTGCCGCATGTCATGGGGGCCCAAATGCGTGCCACATATCATGGCGGCCACAAATGCATTTAGCATGTCATGGGGGCCCCACGTGCATGCCACATGTCTTGGGGCCCACAAATGCATGCTGCATGGCATAGGGGCCCCACATGCATGGCGCATTTCATGGGGGCCCTACATGCATGCCGCATGTCATGGGGGCCCCAAATGCATGCCTCAAGTCATGGGGGCCCCAAATGCATGCCACATATCATGGTGGCCCCACGTGCATGCCGCATATATTGGGGGCCCCAAATGCATGCCGCATGTCATGAGGGCCCCGCATGCATGCCGCATGTCATTGGGGCCCCACAGGCATTCCGCATGTCATGGGGGCATCACGTGCATGCTTCATGTCATTGGGGCCCCACATGCTTGCCGCATGTCATGGGGGCCCCACGTGCATGCTTCATGTCATTGGGGCCCCACGTGCATGCCGCATGTCATGGGGGCCCAAATGCATGCCGCATGTCATTGGGGCCCCACGTGCATGCCGCATGTCATGGGGGCCCAAATGCATGCCGCATGTCATGGGGGCCATAAATGCATGCCGCATGTCATGGGTGCCCAACGTGCATGCCGCATGTATTGGGGGCCCCAACTGCATGCCACATATCATGGGGCCCCACATGCATGCCACATGTCATGGGGGTTCCACATGCATGCCGCATTTCATGGGGGGCCCAAATGCATGCCGCATGTTATGGGGGCCCCAAATGCATGCAGCATGTCATGGCGGCCCCAAATGCATGACTCATGTCATGGAGGCCCCACGTGCATGCCACATGTCATGGGGGATCCAAACTCATGCCGCATGTCATTGGGGCCACAAGTGTATGCCGCATGTCATGGGGGCCCCATGTGCATGCCGCATGTATTGGGGGCCCCAAATGCATGCGGCATGTCATAGGGGCCCCACGTGCATGCCGCATGTCTCGGGCACACCAAATGCATGCAGCATGTCATGGGGCCCCACGTGCATACCGCATGTCATCGGGGCCCCAATTGCAAGCCGCATGCCATAGGGACCCCACATGCATGGCGCATGTCATGGTGTCCCACATGCATGCCGCATGTCATGGGGGCCCCAAATGCATGCCTCAAGTCATGGGGCCCCATGTGCATGCCGCATGTATTGGGGGCCCCAAATGCATGCCGCATGTCATGAAGGCGACGCATGCATGCCGCATGTCATGGGGGCCCCAAATGCATGCCGCATGTCATGGGGGCCCGAAATGCATGCCGCATTTCATGGGGGCCCCACGTGCATGCTGCATGTCATGGGGCCCCCCAAATGCATGCAGCATGTTTTGGGGCCCACAAATGCATGCCGCATGTCATAGGGGCCCCACATGCATGGCTCATTTCATGGGGGCCCCACATGCATGCCTCATGTCATGGGGGCCCCACGTGCATGCCACATGTCTTGGGGCCCACAAATGCATGCCACATGTCATAGGGGTCCCACATGCATGGCACATTTCATGGGGGCCCTACATGCATGCCTCATGTCATGGGGCCCCAAATGCATGCCTCAAGTCTTGGGGGCCCCAAATGCATGCAGCATGTCATAGGGGCCCCACATGCATGGTGCATGTCATGGGGGCCCCACATGCTTGCCTCAAGTCATGGGGGCCCCAAATGCATGCCGCATGTCATGGGGGCCATAAATGCATGCCGCATGTCATGGGTGCCCAACATACATGCTGCATGTCATTGGGGCCCCACGTGCTTGTCGCATGTCATGGGGGCCCCACGTGCATGCCTCATGTCACGGTGCCACAAATGTATGCGGCATGTCATGGGGGCCCCACTTGCATGCAGCATGTAATGGGGGATCCAAATGCATAACGCATGTCATGGGGGTCCCACATGCATGTCACATGTCATGGGGGCCCCAAATGCATGCGGCATGTCATAGGGGCCCCACGTGCATAACACATGTCATGGGGCCCGCAAATGCATGCCACATGTCATGGGGGCCCCACATGCATACCGCATGTCATGGGGGCCCCACATGCATGCCGCATGTCATGGGGGCCCAAATGCATGCCACATGTCATGGGGGCCCAACGTGCATGCCGCATGTATTGGGGCCCCAAATTCATGCCGCATGTCATGGGGGCCCCACAGGCATTCCGCATGTCATGTGGGCCCCAAATGCATGCCGCATGTCATGGGGGCCCCAAATGCATGCCGCATGCCATAGTGGCCCCAAATGCATGCTGCATGTCATGAGGGCCCCACGTGCATGCCGCATGTCATGGGGCCCCCAAATGCATGCCGCATGTCATGGGGGCCCAACAGGCATGCCGCATGTCATTGGGGCCCCAAATGCATGCCGCATGTCTCAGGTACCCCAAATGCATGCAGCATGTTATGCAGGCCCCAAATGCATGCCACATGTCATGGGGCCCCAAATGCATGCCGCATGTCATGGGGGCTCCACGTGCATGCCGCATGTAATGGGGCCCCCAAATTCATGCGGCATGTCAAAGGGGCCCCGCATGCATGGTGCAAGTCATGGGTGCCCCAAATGCATGCCGCATGTCAACGGGGCCCCACGTGCATGCCGCATGTCACGGGGGCCCCAAATGTATGACTCATGTCATGGGGGCCCCACCTGCATGCCGCATGTCATGGGGGACCCAAACGCATGCCGCATGTCATTGGGGCCCCAAGCGTATGCCGCGTGTCACGGGTGCCCCATGTGCATGCCGCATGTAATGGGGGCCCCAAATGCATGCCGCATGTCATGGGACCCACATTCATGCCGCATGTCATGGGGGCCCCCAATGCATGCCACATGTCAAGGGGACCCAAATGCATGCCACATGTCATGGGGGCCTCAAATTCATGCCGCATGTCATGAAGGCCCCGCATGCATGCCGCATGTCATGGGGGCCCCGCAGGCATTCCGCATGTCATGGGGGCCCCAAATGCATGCCGCATGTCATGGGGGCCCCACGTGCATGCCGCATGTCATGGGGCCCCAGTTGCATGCCGCATGTAATAGGGGCCCCACATGCATGGCGCATGTCATGGTGCCCCACATGTATGCCGCATGTCATGGGGGCCCCAAATGCATGCCGCATGTCATGGGGGCCCCAAATGCACGCCGCATGTAATGGGGGCCCCACGTGCATGCCCCATGTCATTGGGGCCCCACGTGCATGCCTCATGTCATGGGGGCCCCGCAGGCATTCCGCATGTCATGGGGGCCCCAAATTCATGCCACATTTCATGGGGGCCTCACATGCATTCCGCATGTCATGGGGGCCCCACGTGCATGCCACATGTCTTGGGGCCCACAAATGCATGCCGCATGGCATAGGGGCCCCACATGCATGGCGCATTTCATGGGGGCCCTACATGCATGCCGCATGTCATGGGGGCCCCAAATGCATGCCTCAAGTCATGGGGGCCCCAAATGCATGCCACATATCATGGGGGCCCCACGTGCATGCCGCATATATTGGGGGCCCCAAATGCATGCCGCATGTCATGATGGCCCCGCATGCATGCCGCATGTCATTGGGGCCCCACAGGCATTCCGCATGTCATGGGGGCCTCACGTGCATGCTTCATGTCATTGGGGCCCCACATGCTTGCCGCATGTCATGGGGGCCCCACGTGCATGCTTCATGTCATTGGGGCCACAAATGTATGTGTCATGTCATGGGGGCCCCACGTGCATGCCGCATGTCATGGGGCCCCCCAAATGCATGCCGCATGTCATAGGGGCCCAACATGCATGTGGCATGTCATGGGGGCCCCGCATGCATGCCGAATGTCATAGGGGTCCCACGTACATGGCGCATGTCATGGGTGCCCCACATGCATGCCGCTTGTCATCGGGTCCCCAATTGCATGCCGCATGTCATAGGGGCCCCACATGCATTGCGCATGTCATGGGGGCCCAAAATGCATGCCTCAAGTCATGGGGGCTCCAAATGCATGCCGCATATCATGGCGGCCCCACGTGCATGCCGCATGTCATGGGGACCCAAATGCATGCCACATGTCAGGGGGCCTCAAATTCATGCCGCATGTCATGAGGGCCCCGCATGCATGCCGCATGTCATGGGGGCCCCGCAGGCATTCCGCATGTCATGGGGGCCCCAAATGCATGCCGCATGTCATGGGGGCCCCAAGTGCATCCGTCATGTAATGGGGGATTCAAATGCATGCTGCATGTCATGGGGGCCCCACGTGCATGCTGCATGTCACGGGGGCCCCAAATGTATGCTGCATGTCATGGGGGCCCCACAAGCATGCCGCATGTTATAGATGCCCCACATGCATGCAGCATGTCTTGGGCCCACAAATGCGTTCCGCATGTCATAGGGGCCCCACGTGCATGCCACATGTCTTGGGGCCTACAAATGCATGCCGCATGTCATAGGTGCCAAAGATGCATGGCACATTTCATGGGGGCCCTACATGCATGCCGCATGTCATGGGGGCCCCACGTGCATGCTTCATGTCATTGGGGCCCCACGTGCATGCCGCATGTCATGGGGGCCCAAATGCATGCCGCATGTCATTGGGGCCCCACGTGCATGCCGCATGTCATGGGGGCCCAAATGCATGCCGCATGTCATGGGGGCCATAAATGCATGCCGCATGTCATGGGTGCCCAACGTGCATGCCGCATGTATTGGGGGCCCCAACTGCATGCCGCATATCATGGGGCCTCACATGCATGCCACATGTCATGGGGGCCCCACATGCATGCCGCATTTCATGGGGGGCCCAAATGCATGCCGCATGTTATGGGGGCCCCAAATGCATGCAGCATGTCATGGCGGCCCCAAATGCATGACTCATGTCATGGAGGCCCCACGTGCATGCCACATGTCATGGGGGATCCAAACTCATGCCGCATGTCATTGGGGCCACACGTGTATGCCGCATGTCATGGGGGCCCCATGTGCATGCCGCATGTATTGGGGGCCCCAAATGCATGCGGCATGTCATAGGGGCCCCACGTGCATGCCGCATGTCTCGGGCACACCAAATGCATGCAGCATGTCATGGGGGCCCCACGTGCATGCCGCATGTCATCGGGGCCCCAATTGCAAGCCGCATGTCATAGGGGCCCCACATGCATGGCGCATGTCATGGTGTCCCACATGCATGCCGCATGTCATGGGGGCCCCAAATGCATGCCTCAAGTCATGGGGCCCCATGTGCATGCCGCATGTATTGGGGGCCCCAAATGCATACCGCATGTCATGAGGGCGACGCATGCATGCCGCATGTCATGGGGGCCCCAAATGCATGCCGCATGTCATGGGGGCCCGAAATGCATGCCGCATTTCATGGGGGCCCCACGTGCATGCTGCATGTCATGGGGCCCCCCAAATGCATGCAGCATGTTTTGGGGCCCTCAAATGCATGCCGCATGTCATAGGGGCCCCACATGCATGGCTCATTTCATGGGGGCCCCACATGCATGCCTCATGTCATGGGGGCCCCAAATGCATGCCTCAAGTCTTGGGGGCCCCAAATGCATGCAGCATGTCATAGGGGCCCCACATGCATGGTGCATGTCATGGGGGCCCCACATGCTTGCCTCAAGTCATGGGGGCCCCAAATGCATGCCGCATGTCATGGGGGCCATAAATGCATGCCGCATGTCATGGGTGCCCAACGTACATGCTGCATGTCATTGGGGCCCCACGTGCTTGTCGCATGTCATGGGGGCCCCACGTGCATGCCTCATGTCACGGTGCCACAAATGTATGCGGCATGTCATGGGGGCCCCACTTGCATGCAGCATGTAATGGGGGATTCAAATGCATAACGCATGTCATGGGGGTCCCACATGCATGTCGCATGTCATGGGGGCCCCAAATGCATGCGGCATGTCATAGGGGCCCCACGTGCAAAACACATGTCATGGGGCCCGCAAATGCATGCCACATGTCATGGGGGCCCCACATGCATGCCGCATGTCATGGGGGCCCAAATGCATGCCACATGTCATGGGGGCCCAACGTGCATGCCGCATGTATTGGGGCCCCAAATTCATGCCGCATGTCATGGGGGCCCCACAGGCATTCCGCATGTCATGTGGGCCCCAAATGCATGCCGCATGTCATGGGGGCCCCAAATGCATGCCGCATGTCATAGTGCCCCAAATGCATGCTGCATGTCATGAGGGCCCCACGTGCATGCCGCATGTCATGGGGCCCCCAAATGCATGCCGCATGTCATGGGGGCCCAACAGGCATGCCGCATGTCATTGGGGCCCCAAATGCATGCCGCATGTCTCATGTACCCCAAATGCATGCAGCATGTTATGCAGGCCCCAAATGCATGCCACATGTCATGGGGCCCCAAATGCATGCCGCATGTCATGGGGGCTCCACGTGCATGCCGCATGTAATGGGGCCCCCAAATTCATGCGGCATGTCAAAGGGGCCCCGCATGCATGGTGCAAGTCATGGGTGCCCCAAATGCATGCCGCATGTCAACGGGGCCCCACGTGCATGCCGCATATCACGGGGGCCCCAAATGCATGACTCATGTCATGGGGGCCCCACCTGCATGCCGCATGTCATGGGGGACCCAAACGCATGCCGCATGTCATTGGGGCCCCAAGCGTATGCCGCGTGTCACGGGTGCCCCATGTGCATGCCACATGTAATGGGGTCCCAAATGCATGCGGCATGTCATAGGGGCCCCACATGCATGCCGCATCTCTCAGGTACCCCAAATGCATGCAGCATGTTATGCAGGCCCCAAATGCATGCCGCATGTCATGGGGGCCCAAATGCATGCCGCATGTCATGGGACCCACATTCATGCCGCATGTCATGGGGGCCCCCAATGCATGCCACATGTCAAGGGGACCCAAATGCATGCCACATGTCATGGGGGCCCCAAAAGCATGCCACATGTCGTGGGGGCCCCAAATGCATGCCGCATGTCATGGGGGCCCACGTGCATGCCGCATGTCGTGGTGGCCCCAAATGCATGACGCATGTCTTGGGGGCCCCAAATGCATGCCGCATGTCATGGGAGCCCGAAGTGCATGCCGCCTGTCATGGGGGCCCCAAATGCATGCCGCATGTCATGGGGGCCCCAAATTCATGAAGAATTTCATGGGGGCCCCAAAAGCATGCCACATGTCTTGGGGGCCCCACGTGCATGTCACATGTCATGGGGGCCCCAAAAGCATGCCACATGTCGTGGGGGCCCCACGTGCATGCCGCATGTCATGGGGGCCCCAAAATGCATGCCACATGTCGTGGGGGCCCCACGTGCATCCGTCATGTAATGGGGGATTCAAATGCATGCTGCATGTCATGGGGGCCCCACGTGCATGCCGCATGTCATTGGGGCCCCACGTGCATGCCGCATGTCATAGGGGCACCACGTACATGGCGCATGTCATGGGTGCCCCACATGCATGCCGCATGTCTTGGGGCCCACAAATGCATGCCGCATGTCATAGGGGCCCCACGTGCATGCCACATGTCTTGGGGCCTACAAATGCATGCCGCATGTCATAGGTGCCAAACATGCATGGCACATTTCATGGGGGCCCTACATGCATGCCGCATGTCATGGGGGCCCCACGTGCATGCTTCATGTCATTGGGGCCCCACGTGCATGCCGCATGTCATAGGGGCACCACGTACAATGCGCATGTCATGGGTGCCCCACATGCATGCCGCATGTCATAGGGGCCCCACATGCATGGCGCATGTCATGGTGCCCCACATGCATGCAGCATGTCATGGGGGCCCCAAATGCATGCCGCATGTCATGGGGGCCCTAAGTGCATGTCGCATATCATGGGGGCCCCACGTGCATGCCGCATGTCATGGGGCCCCCCAAATGCATGCAGCATGTCTTGGGGCCCCACAGGCATTCCGCATGTCATGGGGGCCCCAAATGCATGCTGCATGTAATGGGGGCCCCAAGTGCATGCCGCATGTCTCAGGTACCCCAAATGCATGCAGCATGTTATGCAGGCCCCAAATGCATGCTGCATGTCATGGGGGCCCAAATGCATGACGCATGTCATGGGGGCCCCATGCATGCCGCATGTAATGGGGCCCCCAAATTCATGCCGCATGTCTTGGGGCCCACAAATGCATGCCGCATGTCATAGGGGCCCCACATGCATGGCTTATTTCATGGGGGCCCCACATGCATGCCGCATGTCACGGGGGCCCCAAATGCGTGCCGCATATCATGGGGGCCACAAATGCATGCAGCATGTCATGGGGGCCCCACGTGCATGAGACATGTCTTGGGGCCCACAAATGCATACCGCATGTCATAGGGGCACCACATGCATGGCACATTTCTTGGGGGCCCTACATGCATGCCGCATGTCATGGGGGCCCCAAATGCATGCCTCAAGTCATGGGGGCCCCAAATGCATGCAGCATGTCATAGGTGCCCAACGTACATACTGCATGTCATTGGGGCCCCACGTGCTTGCCGCATGTCATGGGTGCCCCACGTGCATGCCTCATGTCATGGGGGCCACAAATGTATGCGGCATGTCATGGGGGCCCCACATGCATGCCGCATGTCATGGGGGCCCCACGTGCATTCCGCATGTCATGGGGGTCCCACATGCATGCCGCATGTCATGGGGGCCCCACATGCATGGCGCATGTCATGGGGGGCCCACATGCGTGCCGCATGTCATGTGGGCCCCACTTGCATGCAGCATGTAATGGAAGATCCAAATGCATGACGCATGTCATGGGGGTCCCACATGCATGCCGCATGTCATGAGGGTCCAAATGCATGCGGCATTTCATAGGGGCCCCACGTGCATAACACATGTCATGGGGCCCGCATATGCATGCCGCATGTCATGGGGGCCCCACATGCATGCCGCATGTCATGGGGGCCCCACATGTATGCCGCATGTCAAGAGGGCCATAAATGCATGTCGCATGTCATGGGTGCCCAACGTGCATGTCGCATGTATTGGGGGCCCCAGCTGCATGCCGCATATCATGGGGCCCCACATGCATGCCACATGTCATGGGGGCCCCACATGCATGCCGCATTTCATGGGGGGCCCAAATGCATGCCTGATGTCATGGCTGCCCCAAATGCATGACTCATGTCATGGGGGTCCCACGTGCATGCCACATGTCATTGGGGATCCAAACTCATGTCGCATGTCATTGGGGTCCCAAGCATATGCCGCATGTCATGAGGGCCCCATGTGCATGCCACATGTAATGGGGGCCCCAAAAGCATGCGGCATGTCATAGGGGCCCCACGTGCATGACGCACGTCTCGGGCACCCCAAATGCATGCAGCATGTTATGGGGGCCCCACGTGCATGCCGCATGTCATTGGGGCCCCAAATGCATGCAGCATGTTATGCAGGCCCCAAATGCATGCCGCATGTCATGGGGGCCCAAATGCATGACGCATGTCATGGGGGCCCCATGCATGCCGCATGTAATGGGGCCCCCAAATTCATGCCGCATGTCAAAGGGGCAACACGTGCATGCCGCATGTCATGGGGCCCCCCAAATGCATGCCGCATGTCATGGAGGCCACAAATGCATGCCGCATGTCATAGGGGCCCCACATGCATGCCGCATGTCATGGGGGCCCAAATGCATGATGCATGTCATGGGGCCCCCACATGCATGCCGCATGTAATGGGGCCCCCAAATTCATGCCGCATGTCAAAGGGGCCCCACGTGCATGGCGCAAGTCATGGGGGCCCAACATGCATGCCGCATTTCATGGGGGCCCAAATGCTTGCCACATGTCATGGGTTCCATAAATGCAAGCCGCATGTCATTGGGGCCTCACATGCATGCTGCATATCATGGGGGCCCCACGTGCATGCCGCTTGTCATGGGGCTCCATGTGCATGCCGCATGTCTTGGGGGCCCCGCATGCATGCCGCATGTCATGGGGGTCCCACATGCATGCCACATGTCATGGGGGCCCCAAATGCATGCCGCCTGTCATGGGGGCCTCACATGCATGCTGCATATCATGGGGGCCCCACGTGCATGCCGCTTGTCATGGGGCTCCATGTTCATGCCGCATGTCATGGGGGCCCCAAATGCATGCCTCAAGTCATGGGGGCCCCAAATGCATGCCGCATATCATGGGGGCCTCACGTGCATGCCACATTTATTGGGGCCCCAAATTCATGCCACATGTCATAGGGGCCCCACGTGCATGGTGCATTTCAAGGGGCCCCACATGCATGGCGCATGTCATGGTGCCCCACATGCATGCAGCATGTCATGGGGGCCCCAAATGCATGCCGCATGTCATGGGGGCCCTAAATGCATGTCGCATATCATGGGGGCCCCACGTGCATGCCGCATGTCATGGGGCCCCCCAAATGCATGCAGCATGTCTTGGGGCCCACAAATGCATGCCTCATGTCATGGGGGCCACAAATGTATGCGGCATGTCATCGGGGCCCCACATGCATGCCGCATGTCATGGGGGCCCCACGTGCATGCCGCATGTCATTGGGGTCCCACATGCATGCCGCATGTCATGGGGGCCCCAAATGCATGCCGCATGTCATGGGGGCCCTAAATGCATGTCGCATATCATGGGGGCCCCACGTGCATGCCGCATGTCATGGGGCCCCCCAAATGCATGCAGCATGTCTTGGGGCCCACAAATGCATGCCGCATGTCATAGGGGCCCCACATGCATGGCTTATTTCATGGGGGCCCCACATGCATGCCGCATGTCATGGGGGCCCCAAATGCGTGCCGCATATCATGGGGGCCACAAATGCATGCAGCATGTCATGGGGGCCCCACGTGCATGCCACATGTCTTGGGGCCCACAAATGCATACCGCATGTCATAGTTGCACCACATGCATGGCACATTTCTTGGGGGCCCTACATGCATGCCGCATGTCATGGGGGCCCCAAATGCATGCCTCAAGTCATGGGGGCCCCAAATGCATGCAGCATGTCATAGGGGCCCAACGTACATACTGCATGTCATTGGGGCCCCACGTGCTTGCCGCATGTCATGGGTGCCCCACGTGCATGCCTCATGTCATGGGGGCCACAAATGTATGCGGCATGTCATGGGGGCCCCACATGCATGGCGCATGTCATGGGGGGCCCACATGCGTGCCGCATGTCATGTGGGCCCCACTTGCATGCAGCATGTAATGGGGGATCCAAATGCATGACGCATGTCATCGGGGTCCCACATGCATGCCGCATGTCATGAGGGTCCAAATGCATGTGGCATGTCATAGGGGCCCCACGTGCATAACACATGTCATGGGGCCCGCATATGCATGCCGCATGTCATGGGGGCCCCACATGCATGCCGCATGTCATGGGGGCCCCACATGTATGCCGCATGTCATGAGGGCCATAAATGCATGCCGCATGTCATGGGTGACCAACGTGCATGTCGCATGTATTGGGGGCCCCAGCTGCATGCCGCATATCATGGGCCCCACATGCATGCCACATGTCATGGGGGCCCCACATGCATGCCGCATTTCATGGGGGGCCCAAATGCATGCCTGATGTCATGGCTGCCCCAAATGCATGACTCATGTCATGGGGGTCCCACGTGCATGCCACATGTCATGGGGGATCCAAACTCATGTCGCATGTCATTGGGGCCCCAAGCATATGCCGCATGTCATGAGGGCCCCATGTGCATGCCACATGTAATGGGGGCCCCAAATGCATGCGGCATGTCATAGGGGCCCCACGTGCATGCCGCATGTCTCGGGCACCCCAAATGCATGCAGCATGTTATGGGGGCTCCACGTGCATGCCGCATGTCTCGGGCACCCCAAATGCATGGCGCATGTCATGGGGGCCCCACAGGCATTCCGCATGTCATGGGGGCCCCAAATGCATGCCGCATGTAATGGGGGCCCCACGTGCATGCCGCATGTCTCAGGTACCCCAAATGCATGCAGCATGTTATGCAGGCCCCAAATGCATGCCGCATGTCATGGGGGCCCAAATGCATGACGCATGTCATGGGGGCCCCATGCATGTCGCATGTAATGGGGCCCCCAAATTCATGCCGCATGTCAAAGGGGCAACACGTGCATGCCGCATGTCATGGGGCCACCCAAATGCATGCCGCATGTCATGGAGGCCCCAAATGCATGCCGCATGTCATAGGGGCCCCACATGCATGCCGCATGTCATGGGGGCCCAAATGCATGACGCATGTCATGGGGGCCCCACATGCATGCCGCATGTAATGGGGCCCCCAAATTCATGCCGCATGTCAAAGGGGTCCCACGTGCATGGCGCAAGTCATGGGGGCCCAACATGCATGCCGCATTTCATGGGGGCCCAAATGCTTGCCACATGTCATGGGTTCCATAAATGCAAGCCGCATGTCATTGGGGCCTCACATGCATGCTGCATATCATGGGGGCCCCACGTGCATGCCGCTTGTCATGGGGCTCCATGTGCATGCCGCATGTCATGGGGGCCCCGCATGCATGCCGCATGTCATGGGGGTCCCACATGCATGCCACATGTCATGGGGGCCCCAAATGCATGCCGCCTGTCATGGGGGCCTCACATGCATGCTGCATATCATGGGGGCCCCACGTGCATGCCGCTTGTCATGGGGCTCCATGTTCATGCCGCATGTCATGGGGGCCCCAAATGCATGCATCAAGTCATGGGGGCCCCAAATGCATGCCGCATATCAGGGGGCCCCACGTGCATGCCGCATTTATTGGGGGCCCAAAATTCATGCCGCATGTCATAGGGGCCCCGCGTGCCTGGTGCATGTCATGGGTGCCCCACATGCATGCCGCATGTCTTGGGGCCCACAAATGCATGCCGCATGTCAAAGGGGCCCCGCAGGCATTCCACATGTCATGGGGGCCCCAAATGCATGCCGCATGTCATGAGGGCCCCACATGCATTCCACATGTCAAGGGGGCCTCACGTGCATTCCGCATGACATGGGGGCCCCAAATGCATGTTGCATGTCATGGGGGCCCCACATGCATGCCGCGTGTCACAGGGGCCCCAAATGCATGACTCATGTCATGGGGGCCCCACGTGCATGCCGCATGTCATGGAGAATCCAAACTCATGCCGCATGTCATTGGGGCCACAAGAGTATGTCGCATGTCATGGGGGCCCCATGTGCATGCCGCATGTAATGGGGGCCCCATGTGCATGCCGCATGTCATGGGGGCCCAAAATGCATGCCTCAAGTCATGGGGCCCCAAAAGCATTCCTCATATCATGGGGGCCCCACGTGCATGCCGCATGTATTGGGGGCCCCAAATGCATGCCGCATGTCATAGGGGCCCCACATGCATGGCTCATTTCATGGGGGCCCCACATGCATGCCTCATGTCATGGGGGCCCCAAATGCGTACCGCATATCATGGGGCCACAAATGCATGCAGCATGTCATGGGGGCCCCACGTGCATGCCACATGTCTTGGGGCCCACAAATGCATGCCACATGTCATAGGGGTCCCACATGCATGGTGCATGTCATGGGGGCCCCACATGCTTGCCTCAAGTCATGGGGGCCCCAAATGCATGCCGCATGTCATGGGGGCCATAAATGCATGCCGCATGTCATGGGTGCCCAACGTACATGCTGCATGTCATTGGGGCCCCACGTGCT
This sequence comes from Phyllobates terribilis, assembly GCF_046119375.1. Taxonomy (NCBI): domain Eukaryota; kingdom Metazoa; phylum Chordata; class Amphibia; order Anura; family Dendrobatidae; genus Phyllobates; species Phyllobates terribilis. Next base: position 331,648,703 of record NW_027362764.1, on the reverse strand, counting down.
TGTTGCATGTCATGGGGTCCCCACGTGCATGCCTCATGTCACGGTGCCACAAATGTATGCGGCATGTCATGGGGGCCCCACTTGCATGCAGCATGTAATGAGGGATCCAAATGCATAACGCATGTCATAGGGGCCCCACGTGCATAACACATGTCATGGGGCCCGCAAATGCATGCCACATGTCATGGGGGCCCCACATGCATGCCGCATGTCATGGGGACCCAAATGCATGCCACATGTCATGGGGGCCCAACGTGCATGCCGCATGTATTGGGGCCCCAAATTCATGCCACATGTCATGGGGGCCCCACAGGCATTCCGCATGTCATGGGGGCCCCAAATGCATGCCGCATGTCATGGGGCCCCACGTGCATGCCGCATGTAATGGGGGCCCCAAATGCATGCCGCATGTCATAGTGGCCCCAAATGCATGCTGCATGTCATGAGGGCCCCACGTGCATGCCGCATGTCATGGGGCCCCCAAATGCATGCCGCATGTCATGGGGGCCCAACAGGCATGCCGCATGTCATTGGGGCCCCAAATGCATGCCGCATGTCTCAGGTACCCCAAATGCATGCAGCATGTTATGCAGGCCCCAAATGCATGCCACATGTCATGGGGGCCCAAATGCATGCCGCATGTCATTGGGGCCCCAAGCGTATGCCGCGTGTCACGGGTGCCCCATGTGCATGCCGCATGTAATGGGGGCCCCAAATGCATGCGGCATGTCATAGGGGCCCCACATGCATGCCGCATCTCTCAGGTACCCCAAATGCATGCAGCATGTTATGCAGGCCCCAAATGCATGCCGCATGTCATGGGGGCCCAAATGCATGCCGCATGTCATGGGACCCACATTCATGCCGCATGTCATGGGGGCCCCCAATGCATGCCACATGTCATGGGGACCCAAATGCATGCCACATGTCATGGGGGCATCAAATTCATGCCGCATGTCATGAGGGCCCCGCATGCATGCCGCATGTCATGGGTGCCCCGCATGCATTCCGCATGTCATGGGGGCCCGCAAATGCATCCACATGTCATGGGGGCCCCACATGCATGCCGCATGTCATGGGGGCCCAAATGCATGCCACATGTCATGGGGGCCCCACAGGCATTCCGCATGTCATGTGGGCCCCAAATGCATGCCGCATGTCATGGGGGCCCCACGTGCATGCCGCATGTAATGGGGGCCCCAAATGCATGCCGCATGTCATAGTGGCCCCAAATGCATGCTGCATGTCATGAGGGCCCCACGTGCATGCCGCATGTCATGGGGCCCCCAAATGCATGCCGCATGTCATGGGGGCCCAACAGGCATGCCGCATGTCATTGGGGCCCCAAATGCATGCTGCATGTCTCAGGTACCCCAAATGCATGCAGCATGTTATGCAGGCCCCAAATGCATGCCACATGTCATGGGGCCCCAAATGCATGCCGCATGTCATGGGGGCTCCACGTGCATGCCGCATGTAATGGGGCCCCCAAATTCATGCGGCATGTCAAAGGGGCCCCGCGTGCATGGTGCAAGTCATGGGTGCCCCAAATGCATGCCGCATGTCAACGGGGCCCCACGTGCATGCCGCATGTCACGGGGGCCCCAAATGCATGACTCATGTCATGGGGGCCCCACCTGCATGCCGCATGTCATGGGGGACCCAAACGCATGCCGCATGTCATTGGGGCCCCAAGCGTATGCCGCGTGTCACGGGTGCCCCATGTGCATGCCGCATGTAATGGGGGCCCCAAATGCATGCGGCATGTCGTAGGGGCCCCACATGCATGCCGCATCTCTCAGGTACCCCAAATGCATGCAGCATGTTATGCAGGCCCCAAATGCATGCCGCATGTCATGGGGGCCCAAATGCATGCCGCATGTCATGGGACCCACATTCATGCCGCATGTCATGGGGGCCCCCAATGCATGCCACATGTCAAGGGGACCCAAATGCATGCCACATGTCATGGGGGCCTCAAATTCATGCCGCATGTCATGAGGGCCCCGCATGCATGCCGCTTGTCATGGGGGCCCCGCAGGCATTCCGCATGTCATGGGGGCCCCAAATGCATGCCGCATGTCATGGGGGCCCCACGTGCATCCGTCATGTAATGGGGGATTCAAATGCATGCTGCATGTCATGGGGGCCCCACGTGCATGCCGCATGTCATTGGGGCCCCACGTGCATGCCGCATGTCATAGGGGCACCACGTACATGGCGCATGTCATGGGTGCCCCACATGCATGCCGCATGTCTTGGGGCCCACAAATGCATGCCGCATGTCATAGGGGCCCCACGTGCATGCCACATGTCTTGGGGCCTACAAATGCATGCCGCATGTCATAGGTGCCAAACATGCATGGCACATTTCATGGGGGCCCTACATGCATGCCGCATGTCATGGGGGCCCCACGTGCATGCTTCATGTCATTGGGGCCCCACGTGCATGCCGCATGTCATAGGGGCACCACGTACAATGCGCATGTCATGGGTGCCCCACACGCATGCCGTATGTCATCGGGGACCCAATTGCATGCCGCATGTCATAGGGGCCCCACATGCATGGCGCATGTCATGGTGCCCCACATGCATGCCGCATGTCATGGGGGCCCCGCAGGCATTCCGCATGTCATGGGGGCCCCAAATGCATGCCGCATGTCATGGGGGCCCAACGTGCATCCGTCATGTAATGGGGGATTCAAATGCATGCTGCATGTCATGGGGGCCCCACGTGCATGCCGCATGTCATTGGGGCCCCACGTGCATGCCGCATGTCATAGGGGCACCACGTACATGGCGCATGTCATGGGTGCCCCACATGCATGCCGCATGTCTTGGGGCCCACAAATGCATGCCGCATGTCATAGGGGCCCCACGTGCATGCCACATGTCTTGGGGCCTACAAATGCATGCCGCATGTCATAGGTGCCAAACATGCATGGCACATTTCATGGGGGCCCTACATGCATGCCGCATGTCATGGGGGCCCCACGTGCATGCTTCATGTCATTGGGGCCCCACGTGCATGCCGCATGTCATAGGGGCACCACGTACAATGCGCATGTCATGGGTGCCCCACATGCATGCCGTATGTCATCGGGGCCCCAATTGCATGCCGCATGTCATAGGGGCCCCACATGCATGGCGCATGTCATGGTGCCCCACATGCATGCAGCATGTCATGGGGGCCCCAAATGCATGCCGCATGTCATGGGGGCCCTAAATGCATGTCGCATATCATGGGGGCCCCACATGCATGCCGCATGTCATGGGGCCCCCCAAATGCATGCAGCATGTCTTGGGGCCCACAAATGCATGCCGCATATCATGGGGGCCCCACGTGCATGCCGCATGTCATGGGGCCCCCCAAATGCATGCAGCATGTCTTGGGGCCCACAAATGCATGCCACATGTCATAGGGGCACCACATGCATGGCACATTTCTTGGGGGCCCTACATGCATGCCGCATGTCATGGGGGCCCCAAATGCACGCCTCAAGTCATGGGGGCCCCAAATGCATGCAGCATGTCATAGGGGCCCCACATGCATGGTGCATGTCATGGGGGCCCCACTTGCATGCCTCAAGTCATGGGGGCCCCAAATGCATGCCGCATGTCATGGGGGCCATAAATACATGCCGCATGTCATGGGTGCCCAACCTACATACTGCATGTCATTGGGGCCCCACGTGCTTGCCGCATGTCATGGGTGCCCCACGTGCATGCCTCATGTCATGGGGGCCACAAATGTATGCGGCATGTCATGGGGGCCCCACATGCATGCCGCATGTCATGGGGGCCCCACGTGCATGCCGCATGTCATGGGGGTCCCACATGCATGCCGCATGTCATGGGGCCCCCACATGCATGGCGCATGTCATGGGGGGCCCACATGCGTGCCGCATGTCATGTGGGCCCCACTTGCATGCAGCATGTAATGGGGGATCCAAATGCATGACGCATATCATGGGGGTCCCACATGCATGCCGCATGTCATGAGGGTCCAAATGCATGCGGCATGTCATAGGGGCCCCACGTGCATAACACATGTCATGGGGCCCGCATATGCATGCCGCATGTCATGGGGGCCCCACATGCATGCCGCATGTCATGGGGGCCCCACATGTATGCCGCATGTCATGAGGGCCATAAATGCATGCTGCATGTCATGGGTGCCCAACGTGCATGTCGCATGTATTGGGGGCCCCAGCTGCATGCCGCATATCATGGGGCCCCACATGCATGCCACATGTCATGGGGGCCCCACATGCATGCCGCATTTCATGGGGGGCCCAAATGCATGCCTGATGTCATGGCTGCCCCAAATGCATGACTCATGTCATGGGGGTCCCACGTGCATGTCTCGGGCACCCCAAATGCATGGCGCATGTCATGGGGGCCCCACTTGCATTCCGCATGACATGGGGGCCCCAAATGCATGCCACATGTCATGGGGGCCCCACGTGCATGCAGCATGTAATGGGGGATCCAAATGCATGCCGCATGTCATGGGGGCCATAAATGCATGGCGCATGTCATGGGGGCCCCACGTGCATGCCACATGTATTGGGGACCCAAATTCATGACGCATGTCATGAGGGCCCCGCATGCATGCCGCATGTCATGGGGGCCCCAAATGCATGCCGCATGTCATGGGGGCCCCACGTGCATGCCGCATGTAATGGGGGATTCAAATGCATGCCGCATGTCATGGGGGTCCCACATGCATGCCGCATGTCATGGGGGCTCCACGTGCATGCCGCATGTAATGGGGCACCCAAATTCATGCCGCATGTCAAAGGGGCCCCACGTGCATGGTGCAAGTCATGGGTGCCCCACATGCATGCCGCATGTCATAGGGGGCCCACATGCATGGTGCATTTCATGGGGGCCCCAAATGCATGCGGCATGTCATAGGGGCCCCACGTGCATGCCACATGTGTCTGGCACACCAAATGCATGCAGCATGTCATGGGGCCCCACGTGCATGCCGCTTGTCTCAGGTACCCCAAATGCATGCAGCATGTTATGCAGGCCCCAAATGGATGCCGCATGTCATGGGGGTCCCGCAGGTATTCCGCATGTCACAGGGGCCCCAAATGCATGCAGAATGTCATGGGGGTCCCACATGCATGCAGCATGTCATAGGGGCCCCACATGCATGGCGCATGTCATGGGGGCCCCAAATGCATGCCGCATGTCTTGGGGGCTCCACGTGCATGCCGCTTGTAATAGGGCCCCAAATGCATGCATCATATCATGGGGGCCCCACGTGCATGCCACATGTATTGGGGGCCCCAAATTCATGCCGCATGTCATGAGGGCCCCACATGCATGTTGCATGTCATGGGGGCCCCGCAGGCATTCCGCATGTCATGGGTGCCCCAAATGAATGCCGCATGTCATGGGGGCCCCACGTGCATGCCGCATTTCATGGGAAACCCAAATGCATGCCGCATGTCATTGGGGCCCCAAGAGTATGACGCATGTCATGGGGGCCCCAAGAGTATGCCGCATGTCATGGGGGCCCCATGTGCATGCCGCATGTAATGGGGGCCCCAAATGCATGCGGCATGTCATGGGGCCCCACGTGCATGCCACATGTCTCTGGCACACCAAATGCATGCAGCATGTCATGGGGCCCCACGTGCTTGCCGCATGTCTCAGGTACCCCAAATGCATGCAGCATGTTATGCAGGCCCCAAATGGATGCCGCATGTCATGGGGGTCCCGCGGGTATTCCGCATGTCAAAGGGGCCCCAAATGCATGCAGAATGTCATAGGGGCCACATGCATGCTGCATGTCATAGGGGCTCCACGTGCATGCCGCATGTAATGGGGCCCCAAATACATGCCTCATATCATGGGGGCCCCACGTGCATGCCACATGTATTGGGGGACCGAAATTCATGCCGCATGTCATGAGGGCCCCGCATGCATGCCGTATGTCATGGGGGCCCCGCAGGCATTCCGCATGTCATTGGGCCCCAAAATGCATGCCGCATTTCTTGGGGGCCACACGTGCATGCCGCATGTAAGGGGGGATCCAAACACATGCTGCATGTTTTGGGGGTCCCACATGCATGCCGCATGTCATGGGGGCCCCAAATGCATGCCGCATGTCATGGCGGCCCCAAATTCATGACTCATGTCATGGGGGCCCCACGTGCATGCCGCATGTCATGGGGGATCCAAACTCATGCCGCATGTCATGGGGGCCCCAAATGCATGCTGCATGTCATGGCGGCCCCAAATGCATGACTCATGTCATGGGGGCCCCATGTGCATGCCGCATGTAATGGGGGCCCCAAATGCATGCCGCATGTCTCAGGTACCCCAAATGCATGCAGCACGTTATGCAAGCCCCAAATGCATGCCGCATGTAATGGGGGCCCAAATGCATGCCACATGTCATGGGGGCCCCACACGCATGCCGCATGTCATGGGGCCCCCAAATGCATGCCGCATGTCATGGGGTCTCCACGTGCATGCCGCATGTAATGGGGCCCCCAAATTCATGGCGCATGTCAAAGGGGCCCCACGTGCATGGCGCAAGTCATGGGTGCCCCACATGCATGCCGCATGTCATCGGGGCCCCACATGCATGGCGCATGTCATGGGGGCCCCACATGCATGACGCATGTCATGGAGGCCCCAAATGCATGCCGCATGTCATGGGAGCCCCACATGCATGCCGCATGTCATGGGGGCCCCAAATTAATGTCGCATGTCAAGGGGGCCCCACATGCATGCCGCATGTCATCGGGCCCCAAATGCATGCCGCATGTCATGAGGGCCCCGCATGCATGCCGCATTTCATAGGGCACCACATGCATGCCACATGTCATGGAGGCCCCAAAAGCACGCCTCAAGTCATGGGGGCCCCAAATCCATGCCGCATATCACGCGGGCCTCACGTGCATGCCGCATTTATTGGGGGCCCCAAATTCATGCCGCATGTCATGAGGGCCCCGCATGCATGCTGCATGTCATGGGGTCCCCGCAGGCATTCCACATGTCATGGGGGCCCCAAATGCATGCCGCATGTCATGGGGGCCCCACATGCATGCCGCATGTCATGGGCCCCCCAAATGCATGCCGCATGTCATGGGGGGCCCACATGCATGCCGCATGTAATGGGGGCCCAAATGCTAGCCGCATGTCATGGGTTCCATAAATGCCCAACGTACATGCCGCATGTATTGGCGGCC